>NC_057922.1:13259562-15759562 GCF_018873765.1 Telopea speciosissima
GGAAGTCAAGAAGTCACAGACTTCAGCACCCAAAACAGCTTCCGCCATGGCGGGGGTGGTGGTGACCGTTACTCAAGCTGGAGAAACTAGGGTTTCTAGAGATGTTTTTAGGGTTTTGATATGGTTAGGGGTATTATTGGAATATCAAAAACATAAGGGCATTTCGGGGTTTAATTGAATATATTTAGGGTGATGTCATCACTTAACAGCGACTTTTAATAGATTGGGTACGATTGATAGAATCTTTTGAATTCAGGGGAGGGGAGAGTTATTACTCAATACCCAGGGGTGGGGTTTGTCATTCGGGCATAATTGAGGGGAGGGGGGAGTAATTTACTCTTTTATTTAAAATAAATCATAATAATATGAAAACCATAATAGGGTCAAAACCCATTTATCTTTTATGGCCAAAATTCACTTTTGGCCATTTATGCGGAAACTTTAATGAGCATGTGCTCATAAGTCCCAAAATTACAACAACAACAACAACCATAACCTTATCCCAACTAAATGGGGTTGGCTACATGGATCTGATAGAGGCTATGACAGTAAAAGAAATAAGAGAAGTAAAAAGAAGAAGATAGAAAATAAGTAACGGAAAAAATCAAAACATTAGTCAAAGCAGCATCCCAGGAACATTCCCCTACAAGGGGTCTGCTACATGGGTCATTGTCCTCCAAACAACTCTATCTGCGATCATACTAGGATCAAGCCCTACCACATGCATATCCTTTCTTACCACTTCTCCAATAGTCATCTTAGGCCTGCTCTTACCTCTTTGAGGGGTACAATAGTAATTTGATTTTGTTATTAGAGACGAGAAAAACCCCGCCCCTTCTTCTTCTTCCTGCAACCCCACCGCCCCCCACCCTATCCCTGCAACCTTGTTTCATCCTCCCCACCTCACCCTATTCCCTTAATGTAGTCCTAGATTGGTAGAAGACCAACTAGGAGCCAGTAAACCAGGATCTGATATGCATTGGTGATCCGATTAGGTCAAAATTAGGGTTAGGGTTAGGGTTTGAAGTGTTGGTTATGCTAGGCAGGTGTGGGGGAGTCTATCAGTGAAGGTCCTAAGATGTTTTGATGAGCAAAAGTGTGTAAACTAGAATGGGCAGCAAGTTAGGGTTAGGGTTTTGGAAAAAAGGAAAAGATGGATTTCTAGGGTTTGGCTGGACAGAAGTTAACCAAACTTGAATGGTTTTCTTAGGAGGATATGAGGGATAATCGATCCGATTTGTATGCTGTTCTGACGGTTGGTTTGGGTTGGGCAGAAATTAGGGTTTATGGGGTTTTAATAGAAGTGGGGTTTTCTAGGGTTTGAGTGGGAGGATGGGGCTAATCTTTGGATCGAGTTTCCCAATATGGCAGGGGAGTAACCGATTCAAATATGACAGGTTTTGGCACGCTGGTTAGGTCTGTGGAGATTTTAGGTTATGGGAAATTGAAAATAGAAAAGGGGGAAAGCTAGGGTTTGGGGATGTAGAGGATTAGAAATAGAATTGTGGGATGGGGAATGTTTCAGACTTGAAATGGCAGAATGTAATCGGCAGCAGCTTGTTGTTGAAGTAGCTTGAATAAAAATTGAATTTTTGACTGAAACTAGAAAGTAGAACTTGAGAGGAACCACTCGGGCTTCACACCGCAGATTGTGGATTGGTTCAAACACCAATCCCACTAACGAACCACCCGGGCTTCACACCGCAAGGTGTCGATTGGATCACACACCAATCCCACCAGCTTTGATCACACACAAAGCAGGTCTTCAATAGAAGAAAAGTTGCAGCAGCTTGCAAGAGCAGATTTCATAAAACAGTGAGGTAAAGAGGAGCCCCACGGTTAGCTTTATTTATATTGGCCAAAGGCCTAAATTCCTATGCAGCCTAGGAATAGGAAATCCCAGGCTGAGTCTAAATACAAAACACTCCCTCTCTAAAATTCAAGGAGAGGTGTGGACCCTAAAACATAACTTAAGTTAAAAAGATTCTATCCTAAAAGAATATTCTAATATCACTTAAATTGGACCAGTGGTTCAACCGGCTCAATTTAAAACACTAAAACATGAAAAATAAACTAAGTACTAATCCCGTATGCAACCTAGTACCCCTACTTTAGGTCCATAAAAGTGGCCTATTACAATGAAAACCCATGGGATCAAAGGCCCAACATGTATATAACCCAACCCTAGACTTATTCCTAATAAAAGAAGCCCAGTTTGGTGATAAATCTGCATCATCCCTCCATCCCTAACCATGTCCAGCAGCCCCACCCCACTTACTCGCCACCCCTGCAATGCCCTGTGCACCTGAGGGACAGGTCAAAATCCGTGAGCATGGTCATCCTCTTGAACCAGAATGTTTTCGGGTTTCAGATCTCGATAGATAACCCCAAGCAAATGCAGATACCTCAATACCCTGAGCCTCAACCATCGTTTGACTGTTGACGAACACATCTGGAGATTTCCAAATTGGATCTCGCAAAGAAAAATTACAAAACTATAACCCCTTCCAAACAAACAACGATCTTCCAGATTTCTTTTTCTTTGTTATGTATGACAAAGACTTCCATTTCCTTATGATATGGAACAGTTTGTCCCCAAGTTATTAACTTCAACCCCAGAGTCCATTCTCCATTCACACGAATTAAGAAACAGAAACAATACCCAAATCAAAGAAAGGATCTTTCATAGTTTCATCTTAGTACGAATAGAAAGACAGAAATTTTATTGTTGAACAAACATAGATTTGGAGTTTTAAGTCAGAGAACTTCACACAATGTGGCGATAATGCAACGACTTATTCTACATTTACATCCGTAGTTACACACCCACACATACAGAAGTATCAGTTCCAGATTGGAGATTTCCACATTTGACAGCAATATTAGGCTTGTTTAGCCCAATTTTGTAACCCAGACATGCATCACACCCAAGATTTAATTTGCCACAATCTGTAGTCATAAACCACTTTCATCTGCCCTAATTTCTGTTACAGTTTTGTGAAGGAATTGAGATGGAAGATGGGTAAAGGGATTCCCCCCTTCACCCACTACTTAAACTATATATAGGTTTTGGGCCCATGTCTTCATAAAAGGCTAACTTACCATAGTTTGGGCTCATTTCTTCAAAAATGCTATAAAATTATTCACCTAAATAATTACCAAACAGTTTCTCATTACACTGTCTAATGTTTACTAAACGGTTTTCATTTTTTGATAAAAAATGGCTTTCATTAATGATTTTTTTTTTAAATAGGCCATGAACAAAAATAAAAATGATACCAAAGAGAGCCTAGGACTTGTGAAAGTGAAATGTGTAACAGACTGCACCAATAGAAAACCAGAACCGAGAGAAGAAATGAGAGAGGAGAGGAGAGCTGTCAAGGAGGATCGAACTTGACAGCCTCCCTCAAACTGCTTGTATTTATATGAATAGATTAAAGCAAAAAGTGGGGATTCCTAATCATATTAGGAATCCTAGTTACAATAGGAAAATAGAAACAAAACACGAATTAGAACTAGGACTAGGTGACTGACTCGAACTAGGACTAAGGACTTCTAACTATAACCAAAATAGAAGAGACACATAAGGGGGAGGATCCCGATCAGAATAATGGAATATTCTAATTGAGATTGCCCTTCTCCCTATGAGCTCGATACACTTCAACAAAATGCAAAATGTCTTATTGTTGTAATGCAGCTGATTGGTGGGTATGGGGGTAACGTACAAGAATTGAGGAAGCTAGCAATCAAGGTGCTCTCCCAGACATGTTCCATCTCCAACTATGAGTGAAATTGGAGTACGTTTTCACTCATCCACTCCAAGACAAAACCTATTGGCTTCCCAACGTCTGGCAGAATTGTTGTATATCCACTACAATATGAGGCTGAAGATGCAACACATACGCATGGGTATGGAAAACGAAAGGGACCAGATCGAGCTTGCTGACATTTTCTAGATGGAGTTAGAGGAGACGCGGATCCCTTGGTGGAGTGGATGAGGGATAGAGGTCAGGCGGTGATGGATCAGGCTAGGGGTAGGCCTGACCCCCAGATAGCCAATCAGATGGGTGCTGATGTGGATGAGTATATGACTTCAGAGGGTAGCATACACTCTAAGACACCTTGACAGTTCGAGCCCATACCTGGCAGGGATGATGAGAAGAGCCTGACTGGTCCCGTTCCAGTGGTCACACACGCACATCGTCACCATCTACTCGTGGAGATGATGGCGGCGACAAAGATGATGGTGGTGATGGTGATGATAGATATGCAAGAACCCAAGAGGAGTATGACCAGGCAAAGGAGGAGCGAGAGCGGGAGCCGGAGGCCTAGAGCTGATTCAATTCACTAGGGAGACCTAGTTTGATCACGCCACACAAGGAATATGGACCACAGTGCAAGTCCATCCTCCTCACGTGTAGGCTACACGAGAGGGCCTCGTCGTCGGTTCTGACCAGATGAACAGGCTGATTGTATGAACATCGATAGCTTGTCTAGCACAATTGGAGGATTGAGTATAGGGAACAACAAATTGAGTTTGCGGAAGAGAACAGCTGGTCGGAGTTCAGTGCATAAGATGGCGGCTATGGTCATTTCACTGGCATGGGGGAGCATACATCTTCATCTGTTCTCAATGCTTCTGAGTATGATGCCCACTCACAGGGACAGACTGGATCGTCCTTTGAGGACAGCTTCTCCAACCCAGCCCACCAGCCGCACATGCTAGCAACATCATCAAGTCATAGTTGCTGGTTCTTCATACACAGTACGATGACCTAAACCCTAAGATAGGTTACGCCCACTATGTAGATGAGGCCATTTACAGGGCAGCTGTGGAGGACTACGAGCATTTCTTCCAGCACACCATGATGTGGCCTGCATTTGTCATACAATAGGAGGAAAATGCACATCAGTTCCATCGGTCCATGAGTGGGCTCGATCCTCCATGTCATAGTTCATGGAATTAGCTATCTAATGGCCCGAGGGGGTCTACTTTGTAGTTTACTCATGTATTTGCAAACAACACTGTATTGTTGGGACTTGGGTGTCTATTTTACATATATTTTGTACTATTTCATAAATAATTAATCAATATTATGTTTCTTCATTCATGGTACAGAATTTACTTGTTTTACTTACCTTTGCTGTCTTCTAGTACTAAAACAACGTGTTGAATAGGTATTATTACACAAGGTATACTGGTATACAATAGGGTTTAGTGTATTCCACCAACCAAGGGTGCAAATTCAAACCATCACTTTGTGTGACATTTCTTGTAATATGAGGTTTACATAGCCATCGCTGTTAAGAACAACCGAGATCCAAAAGAGATAAGGTTTCCCTGAAGTATCGGAGCCTAATATGGCTGTTTGCCTCCAAAAATGGCCAACCGAAACAGTCTGGCAAAAAATGCACTGTTTCAGTCAAATTTTGCCCATTTCGATTTGTTTTGGTCCGACCAAAACGAGACCGAAATGCAAGTTTTTGAACTTTGAGTACAACAGTTTAGCAAAACCTTTTGAACATGGATCCTGAATAATCGCAGTTGCATGAATGAATCAATCAATGACAGGAACTAACAAACACTGGCCTTGGAATAATTATCTACAAGTGGAAAAGATAATCTTATAGAAAAATCTTCAGACCTTTAAATATTTTCTTTGGATTTTATTTATTTATTATTATTTTATTTTTATTTTTTTTGGGGAGGGGGAGTTAAGAAATGTAAGGTAGGAGAATCTAGAATGATTTATCATAAATGAACCATGTCTCTATCTAAACTGTAGGCACCAAACTCAATACCTCAAAAGACAAAAAAGCATTACCAAATTTAGATAATCTACCGATGCATTTACATCAAGCACTTATTAGAAGTGTAAAAGATATTTTTGGCAGAGAATTCCAGAAGTTAACCCATGATCTTACCAAAGCACTTTCGTGGAAAAAGCTTCGACAGTTTTATCATCTTCAGTGACTGCCTTTCTTGGAAGTGGAGCAAAGCCACCAAAGAAACCCCAGAACTCTCCCGTTTCAGCATCGGCCATCAATTTGCCATCCTCTACATATAATAACAATTTAACAACTTATGATATTCAATGTTCAAATATAATCTCCAGCTTCCCAGTAAAGATGTCAACTTACCAATGGCAGCTATCTCACATTTCCCATCATGATATGTATCTTTAATGTATTGGACAACTTCTAGGGCTTTAGCCCTCTCTTGAATAGATGAGTTGGAACCATTAAACTGAAAAATTTTGGACTTGGTATCCAAAATGAAAATGTCATCATGATTGAGTGAGGATCGAGCAAATGGCACCTGTCCAACATGAAGGAAGTTATTATTACACACATCTAAATTTGATCAGTGTAAATCAATCCATCTTGAGGAGATCAGCCAGGTACATAGACTTGCCTCTTTTACATGGACTACATGTTTCCCTTTGCAGACATATAAGCGTGTCTGGTGCTCTTCAGCCTCAGCATGCTTGAACCCCGATGCAACTCCTCCTTCTTGAGGTATGATACATGGTTTAAAATAAGATAGGAACTTCTCTGTTTCATGGCCCTGTACCTCCCGGTACTGAACAGCACGTCCGCCTAGAGCTGCATCCAATTCTACTGTCTTGACTGCTGCGGTACCAGCTTCATCCTAATGATTTAACACCAATAACAGATAAAACAAAATCAAATGAGGGCTATCTAACTGCAGACAGGATGCATATACTCTCAAGAGAATTAGTGGAAGAAATTCTGCAGTAACAGCCACTAACCTGACTGGTATCTTTACCAAGCCAATAATGGATATCATGACGTAAGGAACCACTTTTTAAGGCAGTGGTCTGCACAAGGTATCACAGTCAGAAGTTATAGAATACTGATTAATATCGCCAAGTAAAGAACAGAACATCACACCCAGTAATTGAAAAAGGAAAGAGAAAGAAAAAGAAAAAGAAAACACTTCCTAATTAAACCCATATCCAAGGTTTCTGTTGCTAGCACAGCCATATTGCCCAAAGATCAGTTGTAAGTGAAATGAATCAAGCATCTTTCCCTTAATCCTGGAGGAAATTGTAGGCCAACATATGAATTTGAAAAGTTTTGTTTACAAATGTAAGTCTGATCCTGTCCTCCTCGAGGAAATTTCATATTTATCAGCAGTAATGTACTCAACCTTCAAGTACCTAGGCCTCCACATTATTTAGTGAACATAATAGGGTTAAAATTTCTGAAGACTCTGAACAAACTACAACACTGATAGAATGAATCCTGTCTAACCTGCCCAGTCAATTTTCTGCATTTTCAACATTGCAGCCCTAATTGCATTTAAGATGAAAATTGAAAAAGAAAATTATCATAAATTAACCCCATCAAAAGAAAGGCCCACAAGGGGCATTCAACCAGACTATCCAGCCAAAAAGGAATTATAAGGCATCTGGAGTACAATTTCTATGAAGATGGTTCAGGGGAAATGTAATAGCTTTCTCTTTAAGCTGGGAATTTGTTTTTATTTAATTCCATGATAAAACTGTAGCCCTTCTAAATTCTAATAATCCGTTTGATTTTTCAATAAGTTCAAACATGCCAAATAGTTATCCTTGAAATGGTGCAAATTCAAAATTCTCTAGAGAAATAACTTCATTGAGAAAGTAGAATTTCTGCACTTGCAGAGACACTGCTAAGAAAGCTTTGCAATCTGCCACTAATACCCTCCTTTTATGGAAATGGTGATGAAGTAATGCAACTAATTAACAATATTCCAAAATTATCATAATAAAGTAACTGACCACAGAAGCTCTCCAACTAAAATATAGAAGTTGATAGAACTCCACTTTCAGGAGGGGGTAAGAAGTGTCATATAAATGGTAAAACCCATAGTTGACCCCAAAAAAAAGTAATAAACCCGTAAGCAGATAGCAATATCAACATCACAAACATATAAAAGTCTCTCCTTAAACTAGAGAAGTTAGAGAATTTCTGAAGTAACAAGTTTTTAATAACATTCAGTCACTTTGGATGCACATGAAAGAAATTATGGTGCTGCTACTCTATCAAATTGAGGCTTACACAATCAACTATCAACCACCAATGAAATACAAAACAAGCATCAACATATTCTTTCAGATTTGAGTTTGCAAATAGGGAGAAAAATAAACATAGGGAAATTAAGCAACATTCATCTAAATCAGCACAAGACCACATACCTTCAAAATGACATATGAATCTCCAGTGAAAAACTTGCCATAGAAGTTCTTGGGTACAGACACAGGACGGAAATTTACGATGTGCCATATCTCTATTCCACTACACATTGTTAAGGATTTTCAAATGTTTTATGTAGACAAACCCAAGTACAAAACATAGAAAGTTCAGACTATTGAAATTGAAACAATAACAACAACAATAGTACCACAAGCACTATTACACAACATAAAATCTGTGAGAAGCTTTATTATTGTGAAATAGTTATGAATGAACCATGTGCTAAGAGCATAGTTGCATTTTAGATCACTTATTACTGAAAAAGTACATTGCGGACAATAATCTGTTCAATAATAATGATAATGATGATGAACAGTAAATAAATGAGCGCCAAAATAAAGGACCACATTGATTATGCATCATTTCTTGACTGATAGAGACTCAATGATGGTTCAGGCATAGCACTGCAATATTATCATAGCAGAAAGATGATATTCTACTTAACAATAAATTTAGCTGATGTCTCATAGTAGGCGAAGAATTTAGTAAGGAAAAACAGATAGGTGATCGTATGCATTGAAGTCGGTTCTGCATCCAGTTAATGCAACATTAGTTGAGGAGTGTCTATCCTGATATAGGTTGCTCAAATGGTTATGAAAGTCAATTATGTCTTTTAGAAAGTGATGCACAATGCACTTTCAACATTGACTCCTCTTTGTAGTAGGGTGGTACAGCAGGTTATGCAGCTCATGACCTTTCTCAGTATGGACAAGCTGTGAACCTGTCATAGGCAATGAATTTGGATATTGTTGGGAGCACACATAGGAGCAAAATTATATAAAATACCTAGGAGATACATACACCAACACTGAAACAATTTCTACCATTCTATTACTTAAATGCAAAGTCCGCTGAATACAAAATACTGTCCCATAATTTACCAATCAATAATGAGGGATCTCACCAAATTATAATATGGAACATTTTCAAACTTATACAAAATACCTCTCCATAATTTAAAATCAACCATGAAGGACCTAGCCAATTTTTAATACAGAACATTTCCAAAAATATATATATATTATTCCAGAAAAGCCAGCACTTTCTCCAATATCTCCACTGAGAAACCATGAAGGATCCAAAGAACAACTTTTTCAATCTGCAGGTACTTGGCAGTAAACAAAGATCCTTTTTCTCCCAAACTGGAGCACAAGAATCTAATCAAATCTCAAAGCATCACTCTGTCCAGCAAGTCTGCTGTCTCTTAAAAGACAGCAGATTAATTAAATGTCATGAAAAACATAAATTAAGAAATGTTTACAATGGAACGAATTTCTGGAGTCGCAACTCCTCTCATTTCCCTGTTCTTATTACTACACTAAATTAGTAAATTACTAATGTGGGAAGTTCATTGAACAGTTAGTTTGCACCTTCTAGTTCTATTAGCTCAAAAGATAACTTTTTTTTTTTTTGTTATTCATTTTCTTAAAAATCAAGTTGAAGGTTATCTACTTGCGGATCTCATGCTACAAACAGTTATTTAAAACTTGTCTGAATTCAATCAAACAGAAAAAAATATTTGAATGCTTTTCTTCAGAATGCAACTGCATGAGTTCTGTAGCATACTTCTCACTCAAATATACAAAGGGGCTGAAAGCAACCCAAAAAATTTCATACCAAAAGCAAAAGTAACCCTAAAGAAGGATACGCCTTTTGTCCAGCTCCCTGGAAAGCAGGATCCAAATCCCTATTCGAAACAGCCATATTGTTCTTTTGCTTTAAGATTTTAATTTCTGTCCACTTTGGCTTGATAGAGGGAGAAGAAATATCCTGTAAAACAATTCTCATCAGTGAAAAGAGCATTAGGCTTATTAAGGATTCTGGTTCAAATGCATAATGATAATTCATGAATAAACTGGTGAAGAAGCAGGCATGTCTCACTAATAATGCATCATGCCCATCAGTTATCATACAACTGGTCCAATTCTGAACATCCCCAACCATCTAGGTATAAAGTGTGAAGTCATTTTATTTAGAACTAATCTTCAGAAAATTCTATGAAGGTTTGCATTTGCAGACATGGTTGACTACTTAATTAAATCCCTTATTTAAAGCTGAAAGCTTTTAGCTTCATTCCTATTGCACTTCAAATCAAGGTCTAAAACAGCCTACGGTATCAACAAGACACTGTCAGCTCCTAGAACTTGATAAGCAGTATGCCTAACCCAACTTGTTATAACTTCAGGCTTCAGGATCATTCCAACAATCTCAAAACACAGTGAAAGCTACTTTTTTAATTTGAATCTACAGCATTTGGAAACACCTCTTTGCTTAGAAATGCTCTCCATCCTCAAAACAATCCCAAAATTTAACTAATGCAAACTCAACGAAGCAGGAAAAAAATCTTTTAACCATTATCATTCCCATGTTGCGGGCTCTTGTGCTAAAGAATTCAATAAGTACCCAACATAAATAAACGAAAACAGCAGACACCTATGGCACTCCAAGAAACAAGTACACTCTTAACAAGGATGATCAATAATACCCAAATGCTTAGGAACACAGACAAAACCATTAACCCAAGGGAAAACACCATTAAGAAGCATAATGTTTAGGATACCAAATATGAGAAAGCAGATAGTAAGTCAATCGTAAGATGAGATGGCATGTCCGACTTTCATAACTGCTTTAGATTTTTAGACACAGACTCAGCAAAACAAAGAGAAAATATGCCCACAAAACAGATGAGGAACAGCTATAAACATTAAGCACAAAAAATATATAAACTTGGAGATAGAGGAACAGGGGAAAAGAAGTCGTATGATGTATGTGAAAAGAACAATTAAAGAACTTCAGCGAATAACCTATATCACATCTCAAAATGAAAAAATGCCAGATTAGAAATTGGAAACAGAGCAAAGAAAATATCAAATAAAATAGAACAACTGAAACTGCTTTTTGAAAATTAATGACTTTAGACCCCCTTCAAGAGATGAAAATATTCAAAAGCAAGCATCATAACACCAGCCCTATCAATCAAAAACATCAGATTCCAATGCAATTTTGCATTCAGGTACAGGTGTAGCTCCTACCTGAGTCGCAGAGTCCCCCATCAGAATTTAATGAGAATTGAATGAAAAATCAAACCAAGCAACAAAAGAGATCCAAACCAGAACCAAAACAGAAAGATAAAAAACCAATCTCTTTCCCTTCGTCAACAAACCAAAATCTCAATTTAAATCAACAAAAAACGAATATCAATCAGATCAATTCCTTCCCAATTAAAAATCCAAAACAATTCCACACAGAGCCACCTCTACAAATCACGATCTTATTGAACCATATATCTTCCTTTACCACCGAACAATTCAACAAATAAAAATAATAAAATATATCAAAAATGAAAATAAAAAATAAATAACACGTTTTCTTGCTCCCATCGTACCTGGAGTAGGAATCAGCCCCCGAAGAAGAACTACCCAAATCCAATCTTGACTGAGACAGAAAACCCTAGAAATGAATCCAATCTGACCCTCAATCTACCAGAATGTTAAATCAAAAGGTAAGAAATTGAAGCAAGAAAAAAATAAAAATAAAAAGTAAAAGTGGAAGACCAAGAACAACAACAAAACCAGATACAGTAGAGAGAGAGAGAGATTCTTACAGAGACAGTGATAGAGACGGAAGGTTGGATGGAATGACGAATGCAAGACGTGCTTATCACTAATAGGGAAAGCAAAAAAGGACCGCCCAAGAGACAAAGAAATGATGATGATGAACTGTGATGGACTGTAATTGAAATTAAAAAAATATTAACTAAATTAATTAATCCCTCACCTTCTAAATCGAATCAGTTTAATTGAATCCAAAATTTTCTTTTCTTCTTCTTTTTTCTTTCTACTTTCTCACATTTGCAGGTGAAAAAAAGTGAAATTAATAATTTAATTTAATTTTTCTGTCCATTCTCCTTTTGTTTGTTTCTTTTTTAACGGTCGTGGTTGTTGGTGTTGTTAGGCCCATTTTATGCGTGGCTTTCGCCTTTCTGTGAGACTGTGTGACTGACTGGAAGGTCGGTTACTGGCCATCGTCAAACATAAAAAGGTGACCGCAGGTAGGAGCAATTGTGGTCCCCTCTTCACCCCTCTTATTAGGTTGTATCCATTTTTCTCTTTTCTGTTTTTTTGGATAGAAATCCATTTTTTTCAATAATTAAAAAAAAATGGAGCTTTTTAAGGGATTTAATGGCAGGAACAGTGGTTTGAGATTTGAAATCGTCTCCATCTTCCTTGAATGCAGGCAAGGGTAGTGGTGTCAATTGGAAATTGTGAGAATCATGGCTTAAAATATCAGTATCGGTATCGATATCGGTATCAGTATCGATTGATCCCATATACGATCCATATTGGACCATTTTGATTTTATCTTTTATTAAATTGTTATTCTGATATCAATTATTTAAACTATGTTAAGAGCGTCGGGGTCCTCTACTGCCAAGTTGCCCCTACTACCATGCGTGCCCCAGACACAACAAGGTAGCGAAAAGACCACCCTACCCCTACCCAAGTGCTTTGCCCGAGCGATGGTAAGGCAGTTACTATGTTTGGGGCGCACGACAGTAGGAGCAACTCGGAAATAGAGGATCCAGATCCATGTTAAGAACCACATAAATAAAGTTCATTCCATTCTTATTGGTCCGACTAAGATATTAGATCATGTCAAATTAAGGTTAGACAGCCAAATCCATTTGGTAAAATCTAATTGTATTTACTTGGTATTTTCTCAAATAATAAAGGCAGTTGTAGTTTTCAAGCACGGAATGCATTGAGTATAGTTGGATGGGTATTCTCAGTCTTGTCCCCAGTAATAAATATTTCTTAAAAAAAAAAACTAGGACGTCTGTATTAGAGATGAAATAAAAATAATATATTGTAAACTAAATAAAGAAAAGAACATTACACCAAAGATGAGAGAGAATACGTCTACATTAACCATAATTCTAGAAGGAAAATAGAGCAAACAAGCCATATCCAAGACATCATCAACTGGTCATGTTAGATTATGAAAAAAAATCACGTAATGAAGATGTGCTAAAACTACCTAACATGCGAGATTTAATCCTAGATGCAAAACATGCATGCAAAAATTATTTAATGCCAAAGTAGACCTAAATCAATGTGGTTCTAAAGTGCAACGTGAAAACAAACTAAATCCCAAAAAGTATGCAGGAAAAAAAAAAATTGTGTCAAAATGACCGAAATGCCTCTAGTATCCATTGTTAGAAATTCAGGTTTTGAGCGATGAATTAAGTGAAATATTTGCCCTTTTTTTTTTTAGGATGTAAATTGATAGTCGAAAATTCGAAATCAATTTGTATTTGTGTCCGTTTAGAGGTATCCGGATCCGACTTCAAATAATCCAAAACAAAATCTATCTGATTCGAATAGTTATCAGCTAATAATAAAAATATGGGAGAAAGTTCTCTGGCAAAGAGTGTGGCCTACGCCAGCACTCCCATGAGTCTATCTCTCTCCTCCGCATATGAAAAGATATCTCTGCCCCCTTGTTTTGAGGAGGAGAGCGGTAGACACATGGGAGTGCTGGTGTAGGCTACACTCCCAAACAGAAAACTACTTTCCTAAAAATATATATGTCAAAATATAATATCAAAATGACCAAAATGCCTTTATTATGCATAGCTTAGAAAATCAGGTTTTGAATCGGACGACGAGTCAAGGATAACATTTGCAAAACCTAGTAGTGCTAATAATGATTAGACTCGGCTTGTGCTAATAATGATGTTTTTTTTACCAGAGTCACGAATAACTCAACGAGTCTGGTAATTTTTATAATAATCCACTTTAGTCCCTTCTCCTCACCCTGTTTCAATTTTGATGAATTTAGAAAAGAAAACCCCAAGGCGCTAGCAAGTCTGCAACTCCCTTGCGGCTAACAACTTTGAAAGCTTCAATTCTCTGTTTTGACTGCAAGTCTTCAATTCCCTGGCGGCTAACAATTTTGGAAGCTTCAATTCTCCATTTTGACTGCAAGACTGCAACTCTCTGGTGGCCACAATAGATTTGGTGACTTTCCTCTCTCCCTCTCTCTCTCTGCGCATCAATTCCATGTTAGTTTCTGTTTATCTTCTTCTTTCTTATCTCGGCAATACTTTGTTTTCCCATTTCATTTCTCCCCATCAATTTTGTTATAACTTTAATATCAGTTAATATCTGATTTTGAAAATTTATACAATATTGATTTTCTTTGTTTTAAATATTAGTTATGGTCACTGGTCATACTAAACAATTCGATATCTACATGTCAGACCCATATTTTATTCGCCATTAGTATTCTCCATAACCCTAAAATCTCCCTTTTCATACGCCTCTCTATCTCATCTTTGTATTAATCTCAAATTTTATTTTTTATAGGTAGGCCCCAAGTAGAGTTGAAATTTTGATCCCTTCATTGTGTGGAATTGGTCTTTGCCCGCTGAATTATTCCCTTATAGGGTATATTATTTTTGGTATATCCTATCTAAATGTCCAATGGGATCTCAACTGCAAGTATAAAAGATTTATACCCATGCCTAAAAGGGGAAAGGAGGAAGGGTGCTTTATACCATAAATGTGAAAAATGAGAGTCGATCCTGTGACTTCCTTGGGGCATGCACTCTATTGACAAGCCATCGACCAACTAAGGAAACAGTTGTTCACCCTTCAAGATGTATTAATCCAAACTTCTGATCCCGTCGGGACTTGAGATCTCTCTTAAGGTTCAATTCTATTGTTTTGTTTTGAACTCTATGGCACAACCAACATATTTATCTATTTCTTAAAAAAAATGATACATATATCTATCTTTTGAATTTCAGGTTTTCTAATTCTTATGTTTGGATAACTTGTATATTGAAAATGTTTGCATTAGTAGAAAGTCAAAATTCATTGATATGTGATCCCATGTGTTTTCTCTGTTTTTCTTTATAATTTTCTTGTATTTTTTTTTGTTAATTTATATATATTTAATATATTTCAAAATATAAAAAAAAAATAGAAAGGGTGGACATGTTGTCGGGGTGCCTACCTTGTGTCTATCTCTCTCCCACTCCTGTGGAAAGGATCACCTTGCCCCTCCCATCCCACCAGCTTGCCCTTTGGTCAAGGCCGCTCACATACCTAGAGTGTGCAGAGTGCCCTGCCCAACCTCTACCCTTCAAAAATAGTAAAAAGATGACTCACCCAAACCAAGTTTGACTCATATGAGTCACTAGTTTTTTTGAGGTGAACGAGTTGAGTAAAAAAATTTGGTTTTCCTACTATGCTACTATGCACAAAAGATTGTTTGAAAACTGACAACTTAAAAAATTGAATATGAATAAAAAAAATATATAACAGTGCTCGAAGATTAATGAATAAAAAAAGGACAATTGATATTTCAGAAAATAAGTATTTTTTATGCAATTTAATAAAAAAAATGCTCTTAATTAAAATAAGATAGAATTTAAAAAATTAAAAGAAAAAATCATATGAACATCTTAGATCAGAGAACAACATTAAATAATGATCAAAACACAAAAATACTTGACAAACCATAAGGAAATCATTGAGTGGGGCACATCACTGCTACCTGGTTTAGGGTAGCAAATATAAACCCTCACATCCAAGGTTATAATTATGAGAACATGGTATGTTCCTCATGGGAAACATCCTCCTTTTAAGAAAGAATGAGTTAATTGAGAGTTGCTACCTACGTAGGGTCTATGACTCCAAATATGACTCTAATGGGAACATAGGTCAATCCAAAGAATTGATACGTGTCAAGTTGCGGGTTAGGAAAGGTGTGAGGTGTCTCAGTCCACCCAATTGAATGGATCTTCTTAATTATTTGGTATTCTGTAAAATAATAGATATTCTAATGTAAACACATTATGTCAAAACCTAAACATGAAACTAAAGATGATCGAAAAGAATAAGAAATTAATGGAAAAAAAGAAAAGAGTAGCTCGGCTGAAAAATCAAGTTAATAACCATGAATAATACGTAAAACTATAGAAGAAACATTAAATTAAAAAAAAATCAAACAATAGAAAAACATGGAATCACTCTGTTTGTTTTGGGGTAAAATTTTACCTGGAAATTTATTTTTGGTAAATTTGACTTCGTAAATGTAAAATTTTTGAATACTTTTTTCAAAAAAAACACAAACACTGGAATACTTTTCAACATGTAAAATTTTACATGTCAATTTTTCAAAAGTAAAAATTTCAAGTAAAATTTTACACCAAAACAAACAGAGCAAAGTGAAACTAAGAAGAATAAATCAAATAAGATGGAATTAGGAAAATCATAAAATATATATAAAAAAAAAAATTTAGGCATTGGCATGAAAATAGCCTAAATTATGAAGCAATGAAGAACAAAAATGTACCATAAAACTAAAAGCTTGGATTAAAGCTTAAACTAATGAAATCTAATAATGTAAGAAGGTAAAATGTACCTTGTTGAAGCGAAACAATGATTTAAGGTGGAGAACACACTAAACTGAAGTTGAGGGGAGTTAGGGTACGTGAACGTTGAAAAACCTCGTTTCGGCATAAAAACGACTATTGTCGTGCACCTTATCTGACCCAACTTGGGTTCAGATCGGGTCCAATTGGACTCAATCCTATTAAATTCATTTAAAATGCTTAAAAAGTCATGTTTTCCATTTTATTAATCTAAATCAAATTATTGAAAAGGCAATTCTAACCCGGCCAACCCTCCAAGGGTATTTTGACCACTTTCCAAAGAATGATTCCAAACAATTCCATGAATCATGAGTCTCTTAAGCCATAAAATTGGACTTCTTCTTCCATTGCTCAAAAGCAACTGGTCATCATTGTCCAGTATGCATTCAGAGTGATTAAATGAACTATCTACAAAATATCCCTCTTTGACTGAGGTTGTATCATGACGAAAGTCGAAGAAGTGATCATTCTCCTCAAATTATCAAAATAAGTGGGAATCCTCATAAAATACCTTGCTTATGGGTATCAGAGAAAAACAATCGATGAAATAAACACTTCAATGGTTTGAAAATATCGAATGCAGCAAGAATTTGGAAGAAATAGACGAGGGCCTATGTAGCCTACAATTGTTGGGTCGTAATAGATGGAGCTTGCGTGGCCTACAACCATCGAGATATATAAACCCTTGTTAGACGTATTTTTATCTGATTCATTTTCTGCATGCTCCATTTCCCTAAGTTCCTCTAATAGAGGGGGGTGGACCCCATTTGGGCAGTGTGTTCGGGCAGGGGTAGGGTGGACATTTCCACCCTCTCTATTAGAGGAACTTGGGGAAATGAACCTGCCCAAGAAATTAATGGAGTAGATAAAGGTCCCTCGTTAGGCATGACTTTCAATGACTTGCAAGGCTGCAATGTCTAATGGCTCAGTCACATCCATGTTATAGAATCAGTATCGGGCATAATATCGGTCTCAGCTCATATTGTCCTGTATCAAATAGTTTTGCCATTACTTTTTTTAGTTGTTTTTCTTAATGTTTTTGCCCTTGGTCCATACCGTTACAGTAATACAGGATGGTTATAGTAACAGGATCGGCCAAGAATTGGTATCATCCTCCACTGATACCGATACGGATTGACTGATCCAATACTGATTCTTAGAACCACGGTTACATCAGATGGGGCATGGTCTTCAACCATTTGAGGGTTCCAAAAAAAAAGAAAAAAAAGAAAAGAAAATAAAATACATTCCAGAAGTCAATGAAACCTTAATGATAAAATTAAAAATCTTTATAAAATACGTTTAATTAAAGAATCCGCCAAAATTGGGCTACATGCTAAAATATTTTGATTCAAGGGTTAAGATTGATTGAAGACCTTTTCCTTCTTTGATCCATCTCTTACAGCCTTTGAATTTCATTTGTAGTCTCTCACGGGCTTTTGCGATGGGCTTAAGCACCATATGGCCCATTTCTGGAAAAAAAAAAAAGAAAAAGGATTTCCACGTTTAAAAGGGAATTTTCAATGTCTAATATTCCGTGTCGATATCGAAATAGCTTTTGTGATGTAAAAATAGAACTCTTTAGATGTCGAAATCTTCTCATAAAAAAAAAAAAGTTGTCGAAATCAGTTTGGGATGCAATGATGATGTAAAGTCAGTACAAACAGACCACCATAAAAAAGAAAGGACGGTTCACCACTGCACCCACTATCCTAGGGTTTACAAATCCCTCTTAGGGTTTTGGTTTGTTCCAAAATACTCTCCTAGTACCTTTTCCCACCCTCTCCCACCCTTTTAAAGGAAAACTCGATCAAACTAAAAGAATATTTACTATAAAATAAAACACCAAACACTAATCTGAAGTATGAAGTTCTTAGTCAAGTCACCACTATGAGAATATAGTATGTTCTTCATAAGATACATCTTCCTCTTTTTTTTATTCATTCATGCGCGCCCAGCGCCAAAGAAAGGAAAACAGAATACATAAAACATATAGATAACATGATAAGCGCAAGATAAGGATATAGAATATCCAAAACCAAGGAATGGAAATTGACCCGGTCTCACATGCCATTGACAGGATCATCCAGGCTAGGAGTTGGTTCACAACCACTTTCCTAGTAAACAGGCTGTAGACACAGCTCGATTTAAGCACATGCACATATGTGCCAATAAAGGGATCCTCACACGTGCCGAGTAAAACTGTGGCTGGGGTTTCAGAGCCGAAAACATCAGGCCCAGAAAAAAAGCTGTCGACACAACAAACAATACCATGACAAAAATCCATGATATTACAGGGATCACGATGGATGGGCATGGTTGACAGAACCATGTGCTTTCCCACCAAGGTGACCAACAAACCCAGGAGGCAACTTGGCCGACAAGGCACCACCCGTACCTGACACCTACTGACGAAGGCGATGGCGGTGGAAACCAAGAGCAGAGCCGGCCTAAGTTTGTATCCCACCCATCTCCGGGATTCGGTGTCGCTCAGCTCGGCAACGGGAGGATCAACCACGACGAAGTCGAAGCACAAAATATGGATGGAGAGCTCAGATCCTGCTGCATTCCTACCCTTGCATTTCATGCCAACAGATGCCTCCTCTGCAACTTTTCGACGAGGCAGAGCCAAAGTATTGGACCCGACAGACATCTCCAGAGACTTCAAAACCAACACAGTTGCTGCCCAAATGCAGTTCCATCTGGATGCACTCATAACAGAGATCCACATCTCCAAAACACACATTACCAGAGAGCTAGAGAGGCACCGGAGAAAACAGGGAAAGCGAGGGAGAAGGACGAGACGGCAGCCCACCGAGGGAGTATGAGGCGGAGTGGCATCACTGAGCATCTGGCTTCCTGGGCAGCACCGAACATCGCTGCATCCCATTGCCGTGGGAGTGGAAACGCCTACGGGAGGATGCTTGGTGGGTGCTCTATCGGGGAAGAGCAATTGGACAGTGATGGTGTTTGCTTGTTGATTTGGCCATGGACTCCATTCGTTGACCGGACTGGGATGGATGAAGAGGGAAAGGAAGGGGAAAGGAGCTGCGGCAGAGGGGAGTTGCGCCGGTGATACAGCTGGGTCCCCATTGTCGACATCATCTTCGTCATCAGCATCTTCGTCGTTGGCTATTTCGATGGTCTTGGCGGAGAAGCTAATGAGGAGGTGGAAAAAAAAGGAGATAACACGCACTAATGGCGGAGAGTATACCACGCTCAGAGGCGGAGAAAGTTAATCATGCACGATGGCGGAGAAGGGTAGACGCACGGCGGCGGAAGATGAAACAAAACGAAAAGGAAAAAACCCTAAAAAAGCGAGATTAACATAATTGAGAATGAAGGAAGTGAGGGGACAAGCTCGGAATATTTGGATTCTGTCACTGCACCCTTTTCGCATTACATAATTGAGAGCCAATCATGATACGTCAATGAGTGATACATCTTCCTCTTAGGAGAGAAAGAATTGATTGACAATCACCACATAAATTAAGGTCTAGGATCCATGAATATGACTCCAATAGTGAAATAAGTCAATCCACAGAATGGGTATAGATTTAGAATTTTATAAAATAATAATAGATTTTCTAACCAAACACATCAAATGATCGAGAACCTAAAAATAAAAGGGTAAATTACACCTCACCCACTATTTTTTAACAAAACTCAGATCACCCCCCTGGTTTTTGAAAAAACTCAAATCATCCCCTGGTTTAGACCCCAATATGACAAACTAGTCCCTATCGTTATTTTTATGCTATTAAGCGATGATGTCAGCCAGTTAAATAAATTTAAATCCCTAAACTACCCTTGACCAATGTTGAAGATGAAGGAAGAATAGTATTATAAATTTAATTCTAATGTTGTAGTACAAGCGCAAAATAGTCCTTTCACGCCAATAACTAACAGCAGACTAACACCGTTACTGTAGAGGGAGTGATTTGAGTTTTTTCAAAAAACAGGAGGTGATCTGAGTTTCTTTTGAAAACTAGGGGGTGACGTGTAATTTACCCAAAATAAAACCAAACATGATTATATAATGATTGAAAGAATAAGAAATTAATGTAGAAAAAAAAAAAAGAGACAACATTTGAGTTTAATCATTATGAACAGGATTATATTTACGCCAAGTAGAACCAATAATTCTCATTGACTTCAACAGAAGAAGTAGGGAGACCCAAACAGACTCGAACTGCCAAAATTATTAGAACAAAAAACTCAATGAATTAGGTATTTTATTTTGGCTTCAAAATGAAAAATAGTTGGGATTTCAAGCCAAGAAGGGCTTACAAGAGTCATTTTGGATCACTTATATAAAACACACCCAATTACATATGAATGGCAATCCACAACCCAATTACACTCTTACAATTTTTGGATGGAAGCGGATACAAAACTGAATTACATTAATTATGGGTGCATCTTATTGTCATCAAGTAGTGAATTAAGAAGTTGTAATCCTATTTTTTTTTTTGGCCTCTCTTCTTAGGGCGTCTTTGGTATAGTTTTTATTTTTGATTTTTGTTTTAAAAAACGTTTTTGATTGTGTTTGGTATCATTTATGGAATCTGTTTCTATTTAAAACAGATTGAAAAAAACCAAAAATAAGAAATAGATAAAAAATGGTCTATATTTTTTTGACTAAAAATCACTTTTGATCATTTATGCATGGACTTTAATGAGTACGTTCTCATAGGTCTCAAAATCGAAGGGCAAACACGTCATTTCATTGTTTAGTTAGAAATACCGACCTTCCTCCTCCTACGACCCCATCCGTCACTTCCCATTTTTCTTTTTCCTGCAACTCCATCCGCCACTATCTTCTTCTTCCTGCTTTCTTCATGTTTCAGGGTCCTCTTTTGAACAGTAAAGCCGTGTCAATGTTCTGTTTATCACACCTGGGAGCTGAGCGCACATTGCATGCAAGAACGAAACAGAGAAAAGAAAAGTCCTCGAAAATGGGTTCGATTTGCAAGATCGGTTTCTCTTCCTGGGTTCGATTTGCCCCTCATCTTCTTCTTCCTACTCTCCCTCTACGTCTTAAAAAAATTTATGCCTGTAATGATGAAATCCAAATGGCACCTTATCCCAATTTGTAAGATCGGTTTCTCTTCCTGGTTTGGTAAAGAAAAGAAAGTCTCTGGGTCTGAGGTTGTCGCACACGCATATACTGATTTGCTGCAACCGTGGGTTATAAAGAAAGGATCTAAACCCAGATCCCCAGGTTGCGCTCTAATTGATTGTAGTCTCTCTACACTCAAAACCAGTCTTCCTCCCCATGTCTTCTTCTTCCGCCATGACCAAGAACGTACTTGCAGAAACAGAGAATAGCCCCAAAAAGCCCTTCAAAGAATGCAATTCCTCTTCAATTTCTCTCTACTCACCTAAACTCTTTCTACTCATTCTTATCACCTGTGTCATTATCTTTATTTTCCTCCAAACCCATTCTTTAATACAATCCACACACTCTTCCCCATCCTCCCCTTCCTCATGGGATTTCCTACGCAAATGGGAGAACGTAGTCAACACCACAATTAACTTCAAAAGGTAGACTACTTTGTATATAGGGTCACGACACACACGATGGTTCATGAAAAAAAGGAAATCCAAAGAGATTGATACCCAACAAGTTCTGAGTTTATGCTTTGGGAAGATGGGTAAAGGTGGCATCTCTCCACCCACCCACTTCAAAAAAACTATTATGCACATAAGTATTCCAAACATATTTCTTTTTCTACAATCTATTCTGTGTAATGGTTACCAAACGATTTTTATGTTTTGACAAAAAATAACATAAAAATCGTTTTAACAAATGATTTTTGTTAAATAAGCAAAAATCAAAATTAAAAAGCATATCAAAGAGAACCTTAATCTTAAAAGGTGTTTAATATAGGGATAATTTTGTCATTTTACATGGACAATGAAAATGGCATAATGATAAGTTACTTTCAATATATTTTGAAAACCCTAACTTATGAAAATAAAAGGAAGAGCAAAAAAAAATAAGGTTCTAACATATATGTACAAACTCTTCAAATTTATTTTAAGTTACAACCTCACATATATTGTAGTAATAGTAGTAGTAGTAGTAGTAGTAGTAGGAGCAGTAGTAGTATCTATCCTTGAGGATTAATGAGAGAGCACACTAAGAACTGAGCTCCAAGAACCTTAGAGCCATTGGATGCTTGGCTTCAGAGAGGTTCTCTGGCTTTAAAACTTCGACAATCTCTCCATTAACAAGGAGGCACACCACATCGGCGATCCTTTGGATCTGTTTGACACTGTGAGAAACCATCACAACTGTCATATTCCTGGTCTTCTTCAACCTCACAATGGCATCTTCTATGTTCTGAGTTGATATTGGATCCAGAGCACTTGTTGGTTCATCCAACAACAGCACCTTCAAGTTTAAAAAAAAAAAAAAAATTTTTTAATGGTCAAGACATCAATTAAATTCTTGAAACAGGGCTTCATAGTTATGTAATATATATACCTCTGGATCGTTAGCTAGGGTCCTTGCAAGTGAGACTCTTTGAGCTTGGCCAACCGATAATTCGTTTACATTTTTAGAGGCAAAAGTAGAGTCCAGATCGGCAAGGTTGAGCAGCTTCTCCACCTCTGTATCACTTAACTTCTTACCTCTCAATTGTGGTCCATAACGAACATTATCTGCCACTGTGCCTGAGGGAAGACCATGGTTGTCATTGTGATGATCAAATCATGTTACTATAGAAACCAAAATAATATCTTAGCCCAACCTCAGCTGGGCCAGATCTATGCAGGGATGTAAGGACCCGGGCTGGGCCTAGGTTAAAAAAAACCCGGCCCACTCCAGCCCGGTTACACCCTTAGATCAGTGGCACCAATGCAGGAAGATAAAATCTAATGAATTCAGTGGATCTCTCCATCTACAACATACAATATATAGATCCTATTTTTACTCCTTTAATCAAATAAGGTGATGGGTTTCCTATACACACATTGTAGGAATATTTACTTCCCACATGTTCTCCAGAGTCGCCACAGCTAGGTTAACAGTGGTTACCCAATGGCCAAGTTGCCCAAGGCATCATGTAGTTATGCTTTCAAAAAAGTTTTTTTTGGGTGCCAAAGTAGGTCCACAACTATGGTTGTCCGGATGGGGATTGGACGCCTGATGGGGGGGGGGGGGGAGTTCCCTGTCCAGCCCAATTCCCCAGTTCCTCTAATAGGGGGGTGGTGGACCCTACCTGGGCAGAGTGTTCGGGAAGGGGTAGGGTGGTCATTCCAGCCCCCCTTGTTAGAGAAACTGGAGAATTGAGCCGGGCAGGGATCTAAAGGGAATAAACATTCAATGGCTGATTGGGCACACGCCAAGATGTGTGCAGCCCAGCCCAGCCGTCGGATGCCTCATTGGGCACTCATTAGACAATGCCCTCCAATAAGAGGAGCCAAATCCCAAGACGCACGCCGGGCACATGCCTCCTTAGGGAATTTAGCTCGCCTCCAGGGAGCCCAGCATGCCCAGGGTGCTGCCAGCTGTTGGGCTATGCTGCACACATCCCTTCAACTAGCCGTACGCCGAGTTGTGTGCTAGCTCAACCGTTGGATGCCCCTTGGGCGCGCCCTGGGCGTTGGGCTCCCTGGAGACGATCCTGATCCCTCCCTGGGTGCTGGGGTCCCTAGAGAGGAGCCCGACACCAATAAAAATGCGTACATGAACCAATTTGGATCCTCTACTGCCAAGCTGCCCGGCAAGACCCTACTACCAAGACACAGCAAGACGCTAAATGATCGCCTTACCCCCACTAGGGCAAGGTGCTCGGACAAGGATAAGGCGGTCATTCCCCGCCTTATTGTGTCTTGACAGTAAGGTCCTGCCGGACAGCTCGGTTAGAGAATACAGGTCCCACATGAACTAGTACTTGTGTCGCCACTCACCACACACTCCTACAGTTCTCCCTACCGACAGGTCTTTTGACAGTATATTACGTTTTTGACACGTGGCAAAAAAAAAAGGAATAGATAATCATTAACCATATGATCCATCCGTCCATACAATAACATTAAAAAAAAACAGGTTCCATTTTGTGTCATTTGACAGGTAGTTGGAAAATAGAGTAGGAATACGTGTGAGTTAACCAAACATACCGTCGAAGAGAACGGGTAGCTGAAACAGCATCCCAACCTTACGGCGAAGGGAGTACACATCCAACTCACATATATCTTCACCGTCGAGAAACACCGTTTTCGCCGGCGGTTCCCAAAGCCGATTCAAAGACCTTAACATCGTTGATTTGCCGCTACCGCTGGGCCCAATAACTCCCACGATCACTCCTTTCTGTATATCTACATTCACTCCGTGCAGTATTGGCACGCCCTCGTCCGATACTCTGGTTAATCCTTGGATCCGAAGTTTCGGTTTCGTTTCCGCTTCAGATTTGCCGTCGATGTCTACCACCAGCAGATGCTCTCGCTCATCGCCTGCAAAACAGAAATCCCCAATTTAAGAGATATATATATATATATATATATATATATATATATAGAGAGAGAGAGAGAGAGAGAGAGAGAGAGAGAGAACAGCGTATTGGTTTTGGAAATTACCAGTCGATTTGGTGACTTTCTCCTCTCTGTCTCTCTCTATCTGCATCAATTCCATGTTAGTTTCTGCTTATCTTCTTCTTCTTCTTCTTTCTTACCTTGGCAATACTTTACTTTCCCAATTCATTACTCTCCATCCATTTTGTTATATCTTTAATTTCAGATAAGGTTGCATAACAGAATTTTCAACCGGACTTTTGTATCCTTCATACAATGATGTGGCACTAGATTACGAAGGTTAATAATGTGATTTCACAATTGGAGGGAGAGAGCACCTCACTATGAGACCAAATGAAACGGGAAAGCTAGCGGAAGTCTGGAGAGAGAGATGCAGCGGTGTAGGCATGAGGCGGCTCTGGTTCTTCCTCTTCCCAAATTCTTGACCTCTTCTCTGGATACAGCGACACCTAGCGAGAGAACAACCTTCAAAATTCAAGCCCTCCTCTCCAATTATGGACAATTCATAGAAAAAGAGGGCGTCAGCCGATCTTCGGCAACTGTTCCAATTCCAGGTTTCAACACTTGTTTAGTCATTCGACTTTTTTTCTGTCTTCTCATCCTCTTTAAGTTACAAAGCATCGGCCATGGATTTTGAAGGTTGGAGAGGAGAGATTAGCATGGATTTTGTTTAGGTTGGATTTAGATCGATGGGTTGGATTATTGTTTAAAATGGAATGTAGATAGTGATAAGAGTATAAAATTTGATTGGTTTACGAATTGCACAAAAGAAAACAAAGAGAGATTATTTATGAGGAGAAATTAAAATGGATGGATGATTAAGACAAATCATACCCGTCGAAATACTTGGAGTGTTGGCACAAACAAGGTTGTTGAATCGTAAGTTGCAAGTTGGCTACGCTTTACAAAGTTGTTGCTCACTGCTTGGAAACAATTAAAACTCTTTGATATTAGAGCCTATTTTGTTGGATTTTTCTCATGTGGAGCCTATGATGAAATGATAGAAATCGTAGAAGAATCTGGTTCCCACCATTCCCCTCTTCTTATCCATCTCAGAGAGCCTGAGGCAGAGAGGGGAAGAGGGAGGAGGAGTGGTAAATCACATAAAAACATCCTGTCTAAAATGCTTGGTAACAGGGATAGGATGGCCAAAAGTCCGGTTGCCATAATGTGTTGTAACCGGTCTGGTTACAAACCCTTCAAGGGCCCAAAGGTCAACTACAAGCTAAGGGGAAGGCTAAGACAAGCCCACAATCTACAACTAGGTGGGGGGGGGGGGGGGGAGGAGGGGGAGAAAGATGCCTTTTTTTGACACAATATGCAATCCAGGAGAGTCGAACCCTTGACCTCCTGGGGGGCATGCACCAACTTGCAATGCCTCTAGCCAATCGAGCTAGTGGTTGTTTGCGAGCTATTTCCTTGGGGTAAATATATATATATCTATATTTTTTCTATCCTATCTAATTGTTTAATGGGACTTCAACTACAAAAATAAGAGATTTTTAACCACGCTTAAAAGGGGAACAGGGAGGGGGAGACCGGAGGGGTTCCTTATGAAAAAAATGTGAAAAATGAGAGTCGATCCTGTGACCTCCTTGAGGCAATGCACTCCACTGGCAAGCCACCAACCAACTGAGGAAACAATTGTTCAACCTTTGGGGTTTATTAATCCCAACTTCTGATCAAGTCGGGATTTGATATCTCTCTGACAGTTCAATTCTATTGTTTTATTTTGAACTCTATAACACAACCAACATATTTATCTATTTCTAAAAAAATGATAAATGTATCTATCTTTTGAATTTCAGGTTTTCTAGTTTTTATGTTTGGATAATTTTTTATTTTTTGGTAATATATGTTTGGATAACTTCTATAGATTGGAGAAGGTGTGAGGCATCTCGGACCACTAGTTAAATGTTTAATATTTTATAAAATAATTTTAACCTAAACACATCACATGAGAACCTAAAAATAAAATTAAACATGATTATATAATGATTGAAAAGAATAAGAAATTAATGGAGAAAAGAAAAAGAGACAACATTTGAGCTTAATCATTGAACAGGATTTTATTTTACGCCAACTAGAACCCTAAACCCTAAAACCCTTGACCTCCTGAGGGGCATGCACCAACTTGCAATGCCTCCAGCCAACCGAGCTAGCGGTTGTTTGCGAGCTATTTCCTTGGGGTATATATATATCTATATTTTTTCTATCCTATCTAATTGTTCAATGGGACTTCAACTACAAAAATAAGAGATTTTTAACCACGCTTAAAAGGGGAACGGGGAGGGGGAGACCGGAGGAGTTCCTCATGAAACAAATGTGAAAAATGAGAGTCGATCCTGTGACCTCCTTGAGGCAATGCACTCCACTGGCAAGCCACCAACCAACTGAGGAAATAATTGTTCAACCTTTGGGGTTTATTAATCCCAACTTCTGATCAAGTCGGGATTTGATATCTCTCTGACAGTTCAATTCTATTGTTTTATTTTGAACTCTATAACACAACCAACATATTTATCTATTTCTAAAAAAATGATAAATGTATCTATCTTTTGAATTTCAGGTTTTCTAGTTCTTATGTTTGGATAATTTTTTATTTTTTGGTAATATAAGTTTGGATAACTTCTATAGATTGGAGAAGGTGTGAGGCATCTCAGACCACTAGTTAAATGTTTAATATTTTATAAAATAATTTTAACCTAAACACATCACATTAGAACCTAAAAATAAAACTAAACATGATTATATAATGATTGAAAAGAATAAGAAATTAATGGAGAAAAGAAAAAGAGACAACATTTGAGCTTAATCATTGAACAGGATTTTATTTTACGCCAACTAGAACCCTAAACCCTAAAACCCTTGACCTCCTGGGGGGCATGCACCAACTTGCAATGCCTCCAGCCAACCGAGCTAGCGGTTGTTTGCGAGCTATTTCCTTGGGGTATATATATATATATATATATATATTTTCTATCCTATCTAATTGTTCAATGGGACTTCAACTACAAAAATAAGAGATTTTTAACCACGCTTAAAAGGGGAACGGGGAGGGGGAGACCGGAGGAGTTCCTTATGAAACAAATGTGAAAAATGAGAGTCGATCATGTGACCTCCTTGAGGCAATGCACTCCACTGGCAAGCCACCAACCAACTGAGGAAATAATTGTTCAACCTTTGGGGTTTATTAATCCCAACTTCTGATCAAGTCGGGATTTGATATCTCTCTGACAGTTCAATTCTATTGTTTTATTTTGAACTCTATAACACAACCAACATATTTATCTATTTCTAAAAAAATGATAAATGTATCTATCTTTTGGATTTCAGGTTTTCTAGTTCTTATGTTTGGATAATTTTTTATTTTTTGGTAATATATGTTTGGATAACTTCTATAGATTGGAGAAGGTGTGAGGCATCTCAGACCACTAGTTAAATGTTTAATATTTTATAAAATAATTCTAACCTAAACACATCACATGAGAACCTAAAAATAAAACTAAACATGATTATATAATGATTGAAAAGAATAAGAAATTAATGGAGAAAAGAAAAAGAGGCAACATTTGAGCTTAATCATTGAACAGGATTTTATTTTACGCCAACTAGAACCCTAAACCCTAAAACCCTTGACCTCCTGGGGGGCATGCACCAACTTGCAATGCCTCCAGCCAACCGAGCTAGCGGTTGTTTGCGAGCTATTTCCTTGGGGTATATATATATCTATATTTTTTCTATCCTATCTAATTGTTCAATGGGATTTCAACTACAAAAATAAGAGATTTTTAACCACGCTTAAAAGGGGAACGGGGAGGGGGACACCGGAGGAGTTCCTTATGAAACAAATGTGAAAAATGAGAGTCGATCCTGTGGCCTCCTTGAGGCAATGCACTCCACTGGCAAGCCACCAACCAACTGAGGAAATAATTGTTCAACCTTTGGGGTATATTAATCCCAACTTCTGATCAAGTCGGGATTTGATATCTCTCTGACAGTTCAATTCTATTGTTTTATTTTGAACTCTTTAACACAACCAACATATTTATCTATTTCTAAACAAATGATAAATGTATCTATCTTTTGAATTTCAGGTTTTCTAGTTCTTATGTTTGGATAATTTTTTATTTTTTGGTAATATATGTTTGGATAACTTATATAGATTGGAGAAGGTGTGAGGCATCTCGGACCACTAGTTAAATGTTTAATATTTTATAAAATAATGTTAACCTAAACACATCACATGAGAACCTAAAAATAAAATAAAACATGATTATATAATGATTGAAAAGAATAAGAAATTAATGGAGAAAAGAAAAAGAGACAACATTTGAGCTTAATCATTGAACAGGATTTTATTTTACGCCAACTAGAACCCTAAACCCTAAAACCCTTGACCTCCTGGGGGGCATGCACCAACTTGCAATGCCTCCAGCCAACCGAGCTAGCGGTTGTTTGCGAGCTATTTCCTTGGGTTATATATATATCTATATTTTTTCTATCCTATCTAATTGTTCAATGGGACTTCAACTACAAAAATAAGAGATTTTTAACCACGCTTAAAAGGGGAACGGGGAGGGGGAGACTGGAGGAGTTCTTTATGAAACAAATGTGAAAAATGAGAGTCGATCATGTGACCTCCTTGAGGCAATGCACTCCACTGGCAAGCCACCAACCAACTGAGGAAATAATTGTTCAACCTTTGGGGTTTATTAATCCCAACTTCTGATCAAGTCTGGATTTGATATCTCTCTGACAGTTCAATTCTATTGTTTTATTTTGAACTCTATAACACAACCAACATATTTATCTATTTCTAAAAAAATGATAAATGTATCTATCTTTTGAATTTCAGGTTTTCTAGTTCTTATGTTTGGATAATTTTTTATTTTTTGGTAATATATGTTTGGATAACTTCTATAGATTGGAGAAGGTGTGAGGCATCTCGGACCACTAGTTAAATGTTTAATATTTTATAAAATAATTCTAACCTAAACACATCACATGAGAACCTAAAAATAAAACTAAACATGATTATATAATGATTGAAAAGAATAAGAAATTAATGGAGAAAAGAAAAAGAGACAACATTTGAGCTTAATCATTGAACAGGATTTTATTTTACGCCAACTAGAACCCTAAACCCTAAAACCCTTGACCTCCTGGGGGGCATGCACCAACTTGCAATGCCTCCAGCCAACCGAGCTAGCGGTTGTTTGCGAGCTATTTCCTTGGGGTATATATATATATATATATATATATATATATATATATATATATTTTCTATCCTATCTAATTGTTCAATGGGACTTCAACTACAAAAATAAGAGATTTTTAACCACGCTTAAAAGGGGAACGGGGAGGGGGAGACCGGAGGAGTTCCTTATGAAACAAATGTGAAAAATGAGAGTCGATCATGTGACCTCCTTGAGGCAATGCACTCCACTGGCAAGCCACCAACCAACTGAGGAAATAATTGTTCAACCTTTGGGGTTTATTAATCCCAACTTCTGATCAAGTCGGGATTTGATATCTCTCTGACAGTTCAATTCTATTGTTTTATTTTGAACTCTATAACACAACCAACATATTTATCTACTTCTAAAAAAATGATAAATGTATCTATCTTTTGAATTTCAGGTTTTCTAGTTCTTATGTTTGGATAATTTTTTTTTTTTTTGGTAATATAAGTTTGGATAACTTCTATAGATTGGAGAACGTGTGAGACATCTCGGACCACTAGTTAAATGTTTAATATTTTATAAAATAATTCTAACCTAAACACATCACATGAGAACCTAAAAATAAAACTAAACATTATAATGATTGAAAAGAATAAGAAATTAATGGAGAAAAGAAAAAGAGACAACATTTGAGTTTAATCATTATGAACAGGGTTTTATTTTACGCCAACTAGAACCAACAATTCTCATCAACTTCAACAAAAGAAGTAGAAAGACCCAAATAGAGTCGAACTGCCAAAATTATTAGAACAAAAAACTCTATGAAATAGGTATTTTATTTTGGCCACGAAATGAAAAATAGTTGGGATTTCAAGCCAAAAAGGGCTTAAAAGAGTGTGTTTGGACACTTATATAAAACACACCCAATTACATATGAATGGCAATCCACAACCCAATTACACTCTTACATTTTTGGATGAAAGACGATACAAAACTGAATTACATTAATTATGGGTGCATCTTATTGTCATCAAGTCGGTGAACTAAGAAGTTATAATTCTCTTTTTTTAGTCCTCTCGTCTTAATCTTAAAAGTTATTTAATATAAGGGTAATTTTATCATTTTTCTTAGACAATGAAAATGACATAATGACAAGTCACTTTTAATTTATTTTGAAAACCCTTTTTTATCTATGACTAAAATAACTTTTGAAAATAAAATGATGCGCAAAAAGAGTAAGGTTACAATCTTGTTTTAACCAACCTTGGTTACAACAAAATCTTCCCTTAACATTACATATGTATGCCAAGAAGTACGAACTCTTCAAATTCATTTTAAGTTACAATCTCACATATATTGTAGTAGTAATAATAGTAGTAGAAGTAGCAGTAGTATCTATCTTCGAAGATGAATGAGAGAGCACACTAAGAACTGAGCTCCAAGAACCTTAGAGCCATAGGATGCTTGGCTTCAGAGAGGTTCTCCGGCTTTAAAACTTCGACAATCTCACCGCTAACAAGGAGACACACCACATCGGCGATCCTTTGGATCTGTTTGACACTGTGAGAAACCATCACAACTGTCATATTCCTGGTCTTCTTCAACCTCACAATGGCATCTTCTATGTTTTGAGTTGATATTGGATCCAGAGCACTTGTTGGTTCATCCAACAACAACACCTTCAAGTTCAAAAAACAAAATGGTCTTAACACATCAATTAAATTCTTGAAGCAGGGCTTCATAGTTATGTAATATATATATATATATACCTCTGGATCGTTAGCTAGGGTCCTTGCAAGTGAGACTCTTTGAGCTTGGCCAACCGATAATTCGTTTCCATTTTTAGAGGCAAAGGAAGAGTCCAGATCGGCAAGGTTGAGCAGCTTCTCCACATCTGTATCACTTAACTTCTTACCTCTCAATTGTGGTCCATAACGAACATTATCTGCCACTGTGCCTGAGGGGAGACCATGCTTGTTATTGTGATGATCAAATCATGTTTCTATAGAAACCGTTATAATATGTACCAAAAACATTTGATATTGAAGAAGGAAATGTCCAAATTCGGGCTCAGCCCAGTCTGACTGTGAGCTCAGGCCAATTGGGCCTGGACTGAGGATATATTAGCCCGACCTCAGCTGGGCCGGATCTCTGCTGGGATGTCAAGACCAGACTAGAAATGGGTTTTTAAAAAACCCGGCCCAGTTCAGCCCGGTTGCAACCCCTAGTCATGGGTTAGGGTTGTGTCACATATTTTAATAAAATTATGCTTTTGGGTCCACCACTATGGTGGTCGGGAGGGGATTGGACGCCTGATTTGAGTTGGGGGATGGGTTGCCTCCGTTAGGCACCCAAAGATGATAGGGCATATAGTTGATATGGACCACTCTAACAGTAAGCATATAGGAACCTTACTTTTTACCAAATAATACAATTCTTAAAAAGCCCAAAAGCCCAAAGATGATAGGGCATATAGTTGAATGGGACATCACAATCTTGATGGCAAAATTTCATCCCAATATGAGTACAAATAGTGCCTCAAAATTCTATAGATGACATTTTGTGCTTTTATAATTTATTTTCTTCTTGTGACAATTATGTACTTTATTAAAATTTTGGATGCAATTGTAATTTTTTTAATTTATTGAGGAGACTATTAATTTTGAATTACTTTTTTATTTTATGTTAAAATTTCATCATTAAAGTCACTGCAAGTTCTTTCATTTTTAAATCAAAGAATGCAAACTCATCTAACGGATTGATTCATCAATCTATCATGTGATATATCATGCATGCCTTAGGTTTTCCAAGTCTATGTGAGTTGTAGAGTCTTACATGTGCCTAGGGTAGGTTTACCTAATCTACCAAATGAGTGAGCCATGGTTTCTCATTAAAAAAAAAAAAAAAAAGTTTAAAAAGGTATTCATATTTTAAAAATTACATTTTGAGTATCCTAGAACAAACGATGTTAAGAAGGTGATCCAAATGCTCCAAGTTCAACATTACATATTTATATTTTTTGACCTTTAATTTGGATCATGATTATTCATAAAGCATTTTAAATCATGATAACCATCATGCTATAGTTTGATTTAAGATCATACCATCAATGGTTTCAAAAAAATTATAATCGAAAGGATAGAACTTAACCATAATGTTGAGTATTTTTAAATCATAAAAAAACATAATGGTACAATTTGATCTAGGATCAAATCGTCATAAAATTCTTAAGGAATCCAATTGGTCATTTTATTATTAAATGTTTACTCTCTCTTGAACAAAGTTTGTACTTGGGTACCTTAGGGATTTTTACCCGCTCCATTTCAGACATGCTCCATTTTGCTCCATTATCCCCTTAGATGATTGGCACATGGCAGATAAAAATCCAACAGTCAGATTTGAACCATGACTTTTACCCACCCAACCTTAACCTAACCCTGGTTAGATATCCATTCTCTCTCCTCTCTCAACCATCCCTCTCTCTGCTGCTGCAACTCAATACGGAAAATAGCGCCGACGAAACTAACAGTGAATGCCTCACTACTGTTTCAGTGTTTCTATTTCTCTCTCATTCTCTGCACAAAAAAACAAAAAAGAAGAGGATGAAACAGATCCCCGAACGGCCTGAGTACGACGGACCCTTCAGAGCCGTTGGAAAACGACCACGCATGCCGGCGTTGTCTGAGGCGGAGGATGAGGACGAGGAGGAGATGTAGTTGGCTGGGTTTTCCGTGGAAGAAGAGACGCTAATGTAGGCGATGAAGCTGTTGGAGGAGGAGATAAACTGCCCTGCTAATGCTAATAATGATGTTACTAATGCCAATCCTTCGTCTTCACCGATGCACTCTCAGTCATCGTCGTCGATTGTGACGATCAATGGCAACGAAGAGAGTCGTGGACCTTCCTTCTCTAACTCGTCTTCGACCGTGATGGCGAGTTTCGACATAAATGTTATTAACATTTCATACTTCATGGGTCCCGATAAGGGGTTCCTTTTTCCTAGTGGGACCCTAGATTTAACGGCGGCGGTGGCGGCAGCGGCAGCGGAAGAGGGGCAGTTGTTGCCGGAAATGGGGGAGGTCTCTGTTTTTACCGTTTCAGAGGAAGGGATGAACAGGGGCTGTGAGTTTGAGGTTGGAGAGATTGACGACGAGTGGTTGGCTCGCGTCCTGAGTGGTGCTCCTTTTGAAGAGAAGAAGAAGAGGATTCTATGTTCATGTCGTTTTTTTTTTTAATATTTTTTCCTGTTAATCCTTGTGAACATGTGAGGTGAACAGAAATGAATGATACAATAGAATAGAGTATGGTTTCTTGCTTCCTTCTTCTCAAACAGCTTTTCCTCTCCTTTTTTTTAATCTTTTCCCTTTCCCTTTCCTCTTCTTACGGAGATTTTTATGGAGAGAGAGTGTGAGGTATGGGAGAGAGAGATGCAGTCTACAGTTAACATTTTCAAATCCTCTGGATAATCGCCATGAATATCTAATCTGTGATTTTTTTTTTGCAGAGGAGGAGAGAGAAATAGAAACACTGAAACAGTAGTGCGTGAGGCATTCACTGTTAGGTTCGGCACTGGTTACCGTCGAGAGTTGCAGCAGGGAGAGAGAGAGGAGAGAGAATGGGTATCTAACCAGAGTTAGATTAGGATTGGGTGGGTGAAAGTCATGATTCAAATCTGACTGTCGGATTTTTATCTGCCATGTGTCGACCGTCTAAGAGGATAATGGAAAAAAATGGAACAGATAAAAATCCGTATCTTAAAAGTTGCTTTTAAAACATTGGATATATCAGGTGTAATATAACACAAAAAATTTATCAAAATACCCAGAAATGAGTTTTGATTTAACAAATTGCCTAGTTAATCAAAATATCCAAAATAAAGACGTTCTATGGCAGACCCTCACATGTATATTTTTTTTACATTGTTGCCTTTGACCATCACAGTAAAAAGGATCCGGTTCCTCTCCAGGGAGCCCAGCATCCAGGGAGTCCCCGGTGCGCATCCAATGACGACGCAGAGTTGTTGGACGTGTTGAGATGCACGCCGGGCACACATCCCCACACGCCTTGTGGCCCAAAGTCGTTAAATGCCTCCCTGAGTGTTTGGTCGTGCTTGGAGAGAAGCTCGACGCCAGTATTATCTGTGTCACCACTCGCCACCAATTTGGATTATCTATCGTCGAACTGCCCATCCTACGCCGTGTTACGTAGACACCGCAAGGTGCACAATGACCACCTTACCCCTACCTGAGGGCCTTGCCTGAGTGAGGGTAAGATGGTCATTGCATGCCTTGCTGTGTCTACGTAAAACGGCAAGACAGACAGGTCGGCAGTAGAGGATCTAGATCCTCCTCGCCACACGCCCGGCTACAGTTCTCCCTTCCTATAGGCCTTTTGACGCTGTTTTACGGGTATCTATATTTGACACGTGGCAAAACAGTAGGGAATAAATAATCATTTATCCTATCATATGATCGATCTGTCCGTACAAGGGACAGTTGGCATGCTAAACTAGCCTTAAAAACATTTAAAAAAAAAAAAGGTTCCATTTTGAGACATTTGATAGGCAGTTGGACAAAGGAGTGGGAGTACGTGTGAGGTAACTAACTAACATACCTTCGAAGAGAACGGGTAGCTGAAACAACATCCCAACCTTACGGCGAAGACTCAGCACATCCAAATCACATATATCTTGGCCGTCGAGAAACACAGTTTTCGCCGGCGGTTCCCAAAGCCGATTCAAAGACCTTAGCATCGTTGATTTACCGCTACCGCTGGGACCAATAACTCCCACGATCATTCCTTTCTGTATATCTACACTCACTCCGTGAAGTATTGCCACGCCCGCGTCCGATACTCTGCTTAGTCCTTGGATCCGAAGTTTCGGTCTCGGTTCTGATTCGCCGTCGACGTCTACCACCAGTAGATGCTCTCTCACATCGCCTGCAAAACAGAAATGCCCAAATTAATAGATATATATAGAGAGAGAGCTGCGAAGGAAGAGAAAAGCGTATTGGTTTTTGAAATTACCAGCCGATCCCATTGGTTATGGTTGAGAGAGAGAGAGAGGGAGAGGGAGATTTTTCGGTTCTTGAAATCCTTAGAATTGTGCACGAAAAAGAAGAATAGGATAAGAGATTCAGGAAAAGGAAGTAGTAATAATATGAAGCACAATACGGTAGGGAAGAAGAAGAAGAAGAGGAGAAGAAAAGGGAGGTTTTGGGTCGTCTGTGGCTCTACGAAGGCTTAATAAATTCTTGATTTAGTATTTAGAGAGAGAGAGAGAGAGAGAGAGACGGTTTCTGGGGAGATTGATGACTAAGGAAGGGCGAGAGGAGAAGAGTAGAGAAGTGATCTGCACCAGAGAGGTTGACGCCTGGATGTCACCGTTTTCTCGAATCTGTCTTCACTGTAAAGTTACCAAAAAAACATAAAACAATATAAAACGATTCTGTTTGGCTTACGAGAAGCATTTAATTCATTTCATTCCAATATAAACGCATCGTGCGCATCGTATCATGTTGCGCATAAAATAAAAATAGATTCTTCTTTTTAATTTTCAAACTGTCGTGATACAAGTATACAACACAACTTGCATATTATCGTGACGTTAGGCTTTTTTTTTTTCGGTTTTTGTTTTTTCCAGAAGATCCCATGGGGTTTGTCCTTAAGCATCACAAAAGGGGAAGTTCTTAAAAAGTTAGGGATGCCCTTCCCGTGATTTTGTCTATCTTTTTCTTCGTCTAGTGGTTCTCGAGTATCGAGACAGAAAAGAAAAAAAAAGAAGAAAGGAAAGAAAATAAAATTAAAGATTCACCCTACGGCCCCGTATTGCTGTGTACTTGTTGTTGACAATAAAGTCAAGGCACGGCACGGCACGGTAAAGGAAGAGAAACTTGACAGGTGTTTGTTTACTTGTTGGGTTTTATTGTGTGTGTGTTAGGGAGGTGTTTTTTAGGGGAGGCAACATTCTATGAACATGGCTGAGAGAGATTGGGTACCCACCTGATTACTGTCAATCTTTGTTGATAAGCTGTAGTGGGCATTATTCTTTCTCTCTGATAAGTAACCTTGGCAGGAGGAAAAGGGAAAACATAAACGGTTTACCAATGCATAGGATAAAGTTGGATCCGGGCCAATGCATGAATCGACGTACACCGGGATGTGTGTCACGTAGTCCAATCGTTGGATGTTTCATACGGCATTTATTGGGTGATATTCTCATTGGAGAGGATCCTGATTTGATAAAGTTTTCCTCCACTTATAGAGGACGGTTCATCATCATTTTAGTGTTCACAAATCCCTCTTAGGGTTTTAGTATCTTCCCAAAATACCTTTTAGATACTCTTTTACATTCTCTTAAGTCCCACGGTGAATGAGATCCCATGCACTGTGGGTGGAGGAAAACTCAGTCTGTATGCATATGTATCTCATAGTAGACAAATATTATTTGTTTTTTGTCCTGATTCTTGTTGTGCTGCCTATTTTTGACATTTTAAACTCAATCCATACATTAGTTTCACATAGAGAACACTAAAAATATTACTTGTGGTTTTGATCCAAGTTTGATACTATATATTGTTCTGGGACAAGGTATCAAATAAGGTTTGATCGGAACATAACTCCTTCAATATAAATGAGATTTAAGCAATTTTGGATTTGTTAGAAAGCTTTGTTTTGATAGCTTTCCAATAAGTCTAAGATTGCTTAAATAGGATTTATATTGAAGGAGTTATGTATCGATCAAACTTAATTTGATGTGTGCGAATGCTGTCAAAATCACTCTAAATGAAAATATTTTTTTGGACATCAAAACAAATGAATAATTTACCACACTTTTGGTTTTTAGCAATGTTTTGCCATATTGACATTTATGGAATTTTTAGATTTGAGAAAAATCCCAGCATTAGAAAATTAAAAATTGCACTTATTGTCGAAAATTCAGTTTTTGTTCTTAAACTGGGGGGTTGACTTTTTTTCCTTTTAGAATTTGATTTTCTAACTTTTTTTATTGGATTCAAATAAGGGATAATTGCTTATTTATGAATAATATCTTAAGTAAATGAAACATTTACTTAAATGATATTAGACATACTGAAGTGTCTGTCCTGATTTCTGACAGTTTCTAACATAAATACCTGTCTGCCAGATTTTATAAAATCTCTTTTCAACTCGTCTCGAAAACCTGAGAAATCAAATTAATTCGATGATTTCGACAGATTTTGATCGAGTTCTTGTCCCATGAGTGAAGCATTATACTTCACTAGAATAGTGAGATCTTAAAAGGATTTTTTTTTACATTATTATTACTATTTTGGGTATCGAAGTAAAGGTAAACAGGTAGGCGTGGCCCCATTGATTTGTTTTTTTTGTCAGAGCACCAAATAGCTCGACCTTGTTTTAGTTGACTAATAAAGGAGAGAGTTTTCTTTACTCAACTCCCTTTCTTCCTTTATTATTATTTTTTTTAATAACATTCGTTAGTTTCAAATCAATAATGAATACTGAGTAATGAAGAGTGGAGAGTGAAGCGTGGCATTAACTAACTACCACTAGTGACTAGCAAGAAAATGGATGCTCATCACCCATTTCTTATTTTTTCACAGCATAATAAACCAAATTTATGTGACTTTAGCTTTGGGTTTTTCTTAGAAAGCTCTCTTTGATTCTTGATATGGAAGACCGCAAAATGGTTAAACTCTAGTTTTAGGGTTTAATGTCTTTTTTATAATTAGTGATTCAATAAGTATTGAGGTAATTTCATATTGACTGTGGGTATTTCGATTATAAGAGGCTATCCTATTTTGAATCAAATGATTTTTAGATAGATATTTAATATGGTATCAGAGCAAGTATGTTAGACTTCTGTCGATGATGCGCCCCCCAACCGTCCTCCCCCCTCCCTACCTACATCTACGAAGACAAATCCCACAAAAAAACTTGAATACTCTAACTATCAATTATAAAAATCATAAGAGATCACCCCACTTTGAACCAATTGATTTTAAGATAAAAGTTTAATAATAAATTCTTGAATATCATGAGGATGGCACATTGTTATCCATCAACTACAAACTTGAAACCACGGTCAGAATCGTACGGTGAAATCAAGATAGATATCTTGGATATCATGAAAATGACTCATTGTTATCTATCAACCAGAAACTTGAAAAGACGAGCGATCGTCCGGTGAAATGAAGAAAACAAAATTCATGAATATGACACATTGTTAACCATCAACCTCAACATGTCCTTGTACGAGTTTAATGTCTTTTGTTTTTTAATTCAGCACATGTCCCACTCCTACGAAAAAATATTGTATGAAAAAATAGTGTTCATAATCCTTTGAGGATCTTTCAGATATATTTTCTTCACACTGTTTTGGATTGTAGTTAGGGAGGATCCCACACCAAGTTGTCTTTATAGTACTCCTATCTTCATTCACCACCTTTTCAGGAGGATTCGGCTCCTTTCCAGTGCACTTGTGCATCAGACGGTGTATCAGCGTACATCATGCAATTGGGGAGCTCTGATCTACATCGTTGCACGTATTGCAATGCAATGGTGTGTGGATTGAGGTTTTCCCAACTGAATGATGTGCGTTGAACATGGTCCCGCATGGAAGAGGAGCTCAATCCCTCTCTGGAATGGGGCAGTATTAATCTCTATCCTTGAGGAATCATCTTTTGTTAAAAGTTGGGATACCCCTTATTAGTAAAACTATATATTGACTTCTTATTGAAAAAAAACTCTGCTCCTTTAGAGTTTTGGTGAAAATATCAACAACTTAATTTGCAGTTAAAGTCAATCTTGATATCACCTTTTTGCATATGTTTTCTAACAAAATTATGTAGGGTTTTTCGCAAAATTTACAACTGTATTATCACACAATATGCATGGGCACATCTTGAAATCCTCAACCAGAAAGTCCTTTAAGGTCTATTTCATCCATACGATTTGAGCATCACAAATTTCAATTTATAATATACTCAGCCTCAATACTAGATATTGCTATTGATTATTTATTTATTTATTTTTTTGAATATATCTGAATTTTGTTTTTTGCTAAACCATAAGTCTCGATAATATCTTAGGAAAATAGGCCAGGGTAAAGATGCATTGACTAATTCAACCTTATACAAGTTATTGGCCTCCCATGATGAAAGACTGTATGGTAGTACGAAGGACACTTCGGAGGAAAACTACAAAGGGGGTTCCCATAAACCACGTAAGGTTTATACAAACCCATTGTGGATTGGGATCCTCTCCAATGAAGAGATTGTCCAATGAGGCATCCGATGGTTAGATTGTTTGGCACATATCTCATATCTCGATGTATGTCCAATCAAAAAACCCAGGCTGTACTCAGGCCGTTGAATGCTCATTAGGCGATGCTCTCATTGTAGAGGATCCGGATCCACTCATTGTATGTAGATCCTTTCCAACACAGTCCACTACAATTGCCACATGTTGGCTTCTCACATTCGGTGCGCCATATGTTCTGTATGCAAAGAACAAAAAGAGAGAATGGGGATTATTTTTTCTTTTTCAACAGAATAAGATTTACTTGGAATGAAGAATATTCAGAGATCACAATCTAAGCGAGCTGTAAATAAGTCTTCCTCAGTAGCTACCAAAAACAATAAAAGCCTTCCTAGGTAGGATCTTAGTCAATGGGAATAGTAGGCATTTATGTTGGAACCTCGTTCCTGCGTAAATAAATTACTTCTTTTATCAAAAAAGAAGAAGTAGGCATTTATGTTCACAATGCTCTACCCTACCCCACCTAAGTGAATGATAAGGACTTATGGGTGATCGATTGAAATGGCCTGGTTAGGACAGAGGGTACAAGGGGTCACATTCCTGATGCCTTGTGACAAAGAGGTAGGACCATTTCTGTGGATGTTTTTTTAAAAGATAGTTATTCATGTAACAAAGGTACCAATAGATGGTGATGTTTCTGAAAATCACAAATAAATCTAAATTATCTATTTTTGTGGATTTTTTAAATTTAAACAGTCTATTCTCATTCAAAATTGTAAGAAAAATTGTAAGAATGCATAATAATGTCTGGAGTATTGCTAAATCTGCATGGACATACACAAGATGTGTATCAATATACAACAAGAAGTTTGATTGAAGGGAGAAAGAATGCCACCTAGGTGTGTGTGGTGCGCTACCTCTACGCCTAGACACAAGGATGGGTAAAATGACCATCGCACCACCTCTTATGTAAATGCTTTTTTTTTCTCTTACTATAATTCACTTTAAGTCCTGATTGGTCTTACGTAAAAGTCATATGAAAGGAAAACTACTTTCAATTAGTAACCTTAATATTTTGGAACAAAGTTTTCTCTAGCCAAGGTGAAGGATTCCTTCACAGATGATCGACCTTCGTTTCACTATGATAATTCTAAACACTCGCATGTGTGTTGATCGAAACCATCAACTGCATTGCCTTGGATTCTCTATTTCTATCTGTTAACCAAGTCTGGGCAGACTCGGTTCGGGTTTGACACCCACCCATGGGGTAGTCGATTGGACCAGGGTGGTTCAACCACTTAAGGAAGTGGCCTTCTCTCTTTGAGTCTCTTTCCTCTTTGTGTTTCCTATTTAAAGTGGGATACTGTGAGGAGGTGGAGGCTGATTATATATAAATATAATCAAGTCATCCCAAAAACCTAATTGCATTCTTGCAACATTGAATAGTTCTCTCTCACTCTCATTCTGATTTACTAAGTTACTAGTGTGTTATTTGTGGGATGCCATTGTTCCCACAACAGGACCACTTACAGCATCAGTGTCATGAAGCCAACTTAGTTATAATTATTTTCTCATTAAAAAAAAAATAAAATAAAATTATAATTTGCTTTGATTTTCATGTTTGTCTTTCTCTTAAAAAAATAAAACAAATAAAAAAGAGAAAGAGAGACCTACTGAAGTGCGTAATTGCTTATGTCAATTAGGTATTTCTTTATTTATTTTCATTTTTAATTAAGTAGGCAAATAGATCTAAGTAGTTCCAGACAAGTATTCCCCGGACATAACTTATCATATGCTCTCATATCTAAACTACTCGATCTATAGATCCAATCTCACTAATCTTTTACCAAAAAACTTATCTAAACTACTCTATAGATCCAATCTCATAAGCTTTTACACTGAAAAAAAAAAAAAAAAGAGAAAAGTATCATAGACATTTTAGTGTGGCAGACTGGTAGGTCTAAAGTTGTATTATTTTATTTATTATTTAAAAGAGATTCTTTTGTTTATTCTCATATGAATGTAAATTCTGTATATTCTTTGGGGGGATCATTAATTAAACAAGATAGTCAATTTTTTTTTATATATATTTTTTTTGAGGGGTTGAAACATGAAACACGATAGTCAGTCTATCAGATCATGAAACGGAGTTTATCAAAACTGAGTTTTGTTTGGGAGTTGCTAGCGATTTAACCCATCAAAGTTTATCGAAATTAAGTTTAAATTTTCAGAGTTGAGATGATGAATTCAAGGAAAATTAGAAGGGGAGAGGAGATGAAGGGAGGTGAAATTTTTGTAATCATAAGTTCCGAATCCCACTTGATTATGTCATTAATTCTAAATCATTTTATATTTACTATTTTAATTATTAATTTTCATTCTATTTTGTATATATATATATTTTTTCAAGATACAAGGTCCGGCCACTATGGCTATAGTGGTAAATTTCACTCCACTTTATTTTTCAATTCCAAATCTATATTGTATTTCAATTCTTTGGATTTGAAAAGTAAAATGAAAATTACATATAAAAAGTAGGGCAAGAGTCAAGAGATCGCAGCTAATGAGAACACATGTATAGGCATCAATAGAAATGAGATTTTTGATTTCACAAGAAATGCAATGGTAATTTAATTTGCATGCTCTTATATCTGGGCGCAGCAGGATCCGGGTAGCAATCTTTATCTCCGAAAATTTTAACTTTCCCTTGAAAGCCTTTAGCTCCAAAAGTATGGATTCATTGAAATCCAATTTGGTAGGAGGCCCATAAGAGTCTGGCAAAGCATCCTCTATTGCCCGGACCTTCTAATGGAAAACTTTTAAAGTTGAGATGATGACTGCACATGTAATCATGTATATAACCTACTGAATCAAAAGATACTATCGCCTCCACTCAACAATTTTGTGGTTTGAATGTTGTTGCAGATTTGATTGATGAAGACACAAAGCATTGGAAGAATGATATCACCCAAGTCAGCTCTAGCTAAAAGAGGGGTCAAATTGATGTGATTAGGGGCATAGCTTACCGAATCAGGAGTCAACTCGGGAGTCGTGACTCAGCCGAGTCGACTCAATTGCCAAGCTTCAGGAGTGAGTCAACCGATGATGGTTTATGGGTACAATTGAACTGAGTCAATCAAGTGATTTAAGTGACTCCAGTGAAGATACAAAGCTTTGGAAGAAAGATATCATCCAAGTAAGGGTGCCAAACGGTTGGTTTGGCCCGGTTTCGATCGATCTGAATCGGTTCTAGCTTGGGAATAAATGAGAACAAAACCAAATCACTAAGCGTTGATTTTCAGTTGGTACAGTTTTGGTTTTTTTGGTTTGTTAATATCAAATTAATATTAGGTTAGATCGATTTCGTTTATTAGATTGAATCACAATAAAAGTTTGTGTTTATAATTTGTAATGAAGAAAGATTAAATAAAAAAACACTGTAAATAATTTTCCCCTAGTCAAACAAGTAAATAATTAACAGTAGGGAAACTGATTTGAGAGGATAACGATTCGTCTCCATCACTTCTACACTCCACGAAGACATGGTCTCTACAACCGTCATACAATATGATACTACACCGGATAAAAATTCGGTAGGGACATAGTTTTAACCCACCAGGCCTTTGACATCATCGCATTTTCTAAAGACTAACAGAATCAGTACTATCGTTGGTACCAACATGAGGTGCACGTGGCAAAGGAAGACGGAATGTTGGGAACTTGTATTTCTTTAGGAATACGAGCCAGGTATCCCAGTGACTGACTGGTGAGAGTCTGAAAGAGGCGTTTACCTGCCCTAGGTTGTTCATCCCCGGTCGTCAACATCTCTCCTACTGCACCTGTCCATGTTGAGTCCCGATTCCGGGATCTTTGCTCACATGGAGTGCCTTTTATATGTTTGGATTTTACCGCTTATAAGATGTAGGACCCACGTATCGGAGATAGGATCTACATCTTATAAACGGTGAGGTGAGAATGTGAGATCCACATGGGATGGCACCTCATGTGTAATGTGTTTGTAGTCTTGTCTTCTATCAAGTTGCCACTTTAACAATATAAAGTAATTAAGATGATAAAGAAAGAAGGAATATGTGGCTCTCAATTCATTTTTGTGATGTCAAAAACCCACAAAAAAAAAAGGGTTGGGCATCCCTCCCGCTTGGTGTAAGCTAGTGGCGTATAACAATGAAAATGTGGGACACATTGAGACATGCATGTCTTTTTTCACCATTTTTTCTAAGATTATTTTAGATATTCTCTTTGCTTATTTGGTCTTTTCAATCTGAATCAAGTCACTCCTCTATACTGGAGTTTATCAAATGTTCTGTTGAACATGACCATACCACCTCAGACAACTCTTTCGTACCTCATCGTATAACGATGCTATTTTCAACTCAGCTCTAATATGATTATTCTTAACTTTATCTTTCTTAGTTTTACCACACATTTCTCTCAACATCTTCATCTTCGCTATACTCAGTTATCCATATGATATTTTCTAACTGTCTAACATTCCACACCATACAACATAGACAATTGTATGACAACATTATAAAATTTTCCTTTAAACTTTACAAGAATACACCATCGCACAACACTCTGACTACACCTTTCCACGTCATCCATCCTAGTTTAATTATCTAAGTAACACTATCATCTATATTACCTTTTGTATTTATGATTGAACCCAGATGTGTGATAGAAGTTGTATATATAGGTGGGATGACAAAGAAAACTAGGCTTCTTTCGCCCAACACCAAAAAAAAAAAAAAAAAGGTGTAATTAAAACACTTAATACTTTCACATTTTCTTATATAGTGTAAATGGTATAAAAGTTGTCTATGCGGAGTCAAAGTAAGGACATCATAGTTAGGAACAAAAGAATTAACCAGCACAACAAAGAATTTACATCAAAACAAAGAGTTGATAATTGTACTCAATACCTTAATTAAATTATTTATCAGAAAGTCATTGTTGTTTTGAAAACTTTGATTTCCTCAATTTAAATGTTCCTTGTGTATACGATTTTTATCCTCACTCTTTTTCCTTTCTTTGGAGCTTCTCACTTTGATATATAATGGCGATTTAAAAAAAAAAAAAAAAAACACTGCTAAAGTCTCTTATTGGCAATGGTTTTTTAATCTTTCTACCCAAAAAAGAAAAGAAAAAGGCAATGGTTTTTTAATCCGTTGCTAAATGCTCTTAAAAAAAAGAAAAAGAAGAAAAAACGCTGCCAAATACTCTGTTTGTATAAAAAAGATGACCTTTCTTGTAGTGTGTATTCATCTTCATCTTAGAAAAGAGGGGCGGGGGCGGGGGCGGGGGGGGGGGGGGGGGAGGAAGCATACATTATGCAAAAAGTTCATTTTATGCCCCTACTTAGTAAAGTTATCCCTTCATGATCCACCTAGTTGTGCCATATAGAAGTGACATATTGTAATTGAATCAACAAATAGATGAAATATTGTTTGGATTGCAATTTTTCAAATTTAGAGATAAACTCAATTTGAATTTGGAAATAATTATGAATTTGTAGTGGTATGCAATTTCCATGAACTTCGATAAAGTAACTCCTCTTTGAATTTTAGGATCATACCCTATTGCAACCTTTTTTTTCTTCTTTCGTATATCAAACCTCTGAGTAAGGGTGTCAATTTGGGAGCGGGATCGGGATCGGGAACCGGGAACCATCTCGCTAAAACTCGGTACCGGACCGTCCCATTAGTAAATGGAACGGTATTGGTATCTGATTTTGGTACCGAATGATAAATGGGACGGGACGGTTCTGGGATGGGATTCCCAACGGTACCAGTACCGAAATACTAATTAGGTACTGGATGGTACCAAAACTACTAGTACCGTTTAAAAAGAAAGAGTAAATAAGATGTTTTTTTTTTTTTAAAAGAAAGGGTATAAGAATTACGACTCATTATGGTTTCACTAATTGTCTTTTGAATATGAAGAGGAACAACAGGTCAACAGCCATAGCTTGAAGTCTCTCCTCACAGAACCTACTACAGTGCTACTCCCTCCTCCCTCCTCCCTCGACCAACTACATCTACCAGGTTCTTCCTTTTTGCACTTCGTACTTCGTATCATACTACCATGTGACATGTGTGATAAATAGAGTTTTGTTTGGGAAAATCAAAGAGGAAACACAACGGGATTCTTCCATTTTGTAAGACTACTCTAGATTTAAAAAAATTAGAAGCTTATTACATATGATCTTAGGGAGTTTGAAGAAGTAAAACTATGATTTCATAATTTAAGTTGCTTTATAAAAAGCAGTAGACAACTTAAATTTTATGATAGTGAAAAAATTCCACAACACTAATAAACCCGCCTTGTTAGAAACAATTAAATTTCGTCTCCCTTTTTCTACAATGCCTAGAACCGTTTAAGAACCGGTACCATCCCGTCCCGCTAGTAATCGGGACTGGGATCTAGGTTTGGTCCCTTTAACTAAATGGGACGGTACTGGGATTGACACTTTTAGTACCAGTACCGGTACCGTTCGATCCCAAATACCAGGAACCGTCCCAATTGACACCCTTACCTGTGAGAGATTTAATTACCGAAATCATGTGCCACTGGGGGTCAATCCTATCAAGCCCATTTGCATTTACCCTTGTATTTTCAGTCATTAATTGTTTTCAGCTAACTTTCAAAAACTTTGACTTAAACTTGAATTGCAAGGTCACTAGAGGATCCTACACTCCACCAAGACAAAAGAATATCTCGAATTGCATTGTGGCAGATATTTGCATATTTGGGTCTACTATAGGGAAATTATCACTTGTATATCATATAATCATAAGTACAAAATTAGATAAAGGGAGAGCACAGGGCCACGCGTGCATGTCAACCAATGAGAGCGTGCGTTGACATCTCGGAGGACGAGAATTCCACCTTTCATGGGGGGACGGTGGTCATTTCTCCCTGCACTGTGCCTGGGCGTGGCCCTTGTACCCCCCACAAAAAAATCTCTAAAAAAGAAAAGAAAACTTTATTTTCTTATAGAAATGAAAGAAACTCGCAAAAAAACGAAAAGGAAAATTTCAGAAAATAATTTAAATCATGTTTCCTCTAGGCTGCATATTCCAGTTATAAACATTTGCACTACAGTCTATGCTTTCAAAGTTCAAATCTTTTCATATAACATAAAGGCTAGGAAAATTTAAAAATCCCCACTATTAAGATACAAAATGTGTCACCTTGATATTTAACATGATTAGACCAAATCTATTGTGTTGCGTTGGAATTGAAATATAAAACTTTTGAAAAAAGATTAGTCAACTTAAAAAATTTTTTGTAACTGAAAATAAAAGGCAACAAGTCATATACATTCACCTAAATATCACATTTAAGCATGACTACATCTCCATTTAAGCATGTAGTCATGTGGTAAGTGTAGCCCAAATCAATAGTGTTGCTTTGCAATTGCAATTTAAAGGCAACAAATCAAATACATTATTTAATTATCCCTAACTTATTTCAATATAGAATAAGCTAGTTTTATTATATAAAAAGTTAATTTGTGTCACGATATTTTTTGGTATCTTTAAATAGAGTTCTATATAATGTCTCTAATTTGGGTGCACCTTGTGGTCACCAAGGTGGTGAAGTGAAAATTTGTAATTTTCTTTGGATTGTCCTTGTCTTATTCTCAAAGGTTATTTATGTAAAGGGTAAAAAGGAATTTTTAAATTCATTTGATAGTATCTTATCATTATGTCATTTTCAAGAACTATTATTATCAATATGAAATAACACGATTTGTTCTCATTGAAAAAAAAATGTATTATTCTTAAGGCAAAATGTTATGTGCACGGTCGCACAGTCGCACAATAGATTTTGGATATTTTTTGGGAGAAGCATCTTGATAGATGATCAAAGCTAAATATTGATGGTAGTGCAATTGGGAACCTAGGTCATGTGGGATCCCAAGTGGTAGTTTTCTAGATTTTCATGGTATCCCATTATATTGTTTTTCTTAGTAAGGATGTCAATTGGTACGGTTTTGGGACACTGGTACGATTTTGGTTCGGTACAATGTCCATATGCCTATATTGATACCGCACCGAATACTGATTCGATACAGATATCTCAAATTGATATTGTACCGAATTGGTTTGGTATTATATGATACAAATTATAACATGTACTTTGGTACAGAATCTGTATGGTATGGTGCATTTTCAGTTTTACGGTCTACACCATCCTTAGCAAACAAAAAAAAAAGTACATGATCGTGCATGGTACGTGCACATGACCTCTTTTTCACCTTATACTTAAAAGAGTAAAAAACTAAGATTACAATTTCTCTTACACCAACCTTGTTTACAAGTTACAACAAGATTTTTCTTTTAAAAATATGTTTCACTTTATAGATTTTTATTGGGCAAGAGATCATTATCTGGGTTTGTAGCACCTACACCAATGCTGGGGCCAATAAGAGCACGTGTAGGAGCATTTGACTGAATGAGATTTTTTAGTTCACTGAGGATATAACGTGGTATTGTGTCTGGATCCAGGAACCACACGACCGATTAGTGTTTTTTTTTCCATATTTTTATTTGTCTAGCTTCTAGTCATTCAATTCTAGCATGCGACATGCATGGAGGAAAATATAGATGAATGGCATGCAGCACGAGCACATAAGGAAACATGTTTAAAGAATTGCCAATTGTTAACATGAACCTACACAACATATGCTCCCCTCTCCCCAGCCTTCCAAAACTATATATATATCTGATTAGAAATTTCTTTCCTTCTCTCTTTCATATAAACCCATCAATCCATTTGAAGTGGCTGAAAATTCAAAATTGTGTGGGCAAAATGGAGAGCAATAGCCAGAATGATCTAGAATCAGAATCAAATCCAACCATATTATTATTGCAGGAGGAAGATCCCCTTGTTCATGTTATGTGTTGGCAAAGAATGCTTGAGTTTTGCAGTTTTCTCAGGAAGCTAGTGAATGAAGTGATCATAAAATGGGAGAGCTTTTGTAATTGCAAGCCACCAATTTTTTATTATGATGCTGTTAGCTATGCTAAGAACTTCGATGATGATTTGCAGAAAGAAGAATTTGGAAAGAAGTGGTCTATTATTGGTTGCAAATCACAAGGAGGGGCTGTTCGGGTGCATCCAACTGCTTGTGATGAATCTCCTTGAAGTAGGAGACTTCGATAACAGCTAGGAAAATTGTGATTTGTTAGAGAGGTTGGTTACTCTTTGGATTGCATAGCTTGTAAGATGGTCTATCATGTATTGAACTTTTTGTCTCGTACTTTCATAAATGAAGCTAAGAGAAAAGGTTGGGTATGCTAATGGTATACTGTATGCTAGCACCATACGTGTTTATCTTCCTCTTCCTCTCATTGAGGGGTAAGGGAGTCATTTCAAAAAGAGGAAAAGAGAGATACACACATAGAGTGCAAACATATATATACTGCTAGCATACCTATATTCTCTCTCTCTCTCATAGATTTTTTGTTTTTTTTTTTTTTTTAGTATTAGCAACATGGTAGATATTAGATTCATAAAAACAAACTTGCCTTGACTAGCCCTAAAGGAAATATCTCCTCCATATTTTTTTAATAAAGTAAGGGTTCAAGTCAAGTGGATACATTCACTGTTCAAGTTTGCTATGCAAAAAAAGATTCTCTTATTGACATCTCAAGGTGTCAAATAAATTGTAACTTTATGTTTTTGTCCTTTTGATTTGACATTTAATTTTTTTTTCAATGAGATTAATAGTGTAATTTTATATACGTATTTGAAAAATGTACATGACAATGACACATTTTGATAATGATATAATGATATGTCACTTTTAACTTATTTTTGAAAATCATTTATATCCTATCTTAAGAACCTTTTCAGAAGACAAAAGGGCAATTAAAAGAAGCAGTCAAGGTCTAAAATATGACATAATGATATGTCACTTTTAGCTTATTTTGTAAAACCCTTTTATACTGATCTTAAAAACCTTTTGAGAAGACAAAGGGACAATTAAACGAAAGTGTCAAGTTCTAAACTACGGGAAAAAAACGATTGGATTGTGTGTTGTAGGGGCAGGACAATGATGGCAAGACGGTAGGGAGTGTTGGAGCGCCAAAGACAGGGGGAGAGAAAGCAACGATCGGGTGTGTGTTGTTTGGGGGGGGGGGGGGGAGGGACAAAGATTGGGTGGGAAAGAGTCACACAACATTTTAAAGTGACAATTTCTTAATGGAAGCAGTTTTCTATCCTGGAGTGCGGCCTACACCAACACTCCCATGTGTCTATCTCTCTCCTCCTCAAAACAAGGGGGTAGAGGTGTCTTTTCATATAGGGAAGAGAGAGATAGACTCATGGAAATGCTAGTGTAGGCCACACTCCCAGACAGAGATCTTTTTCTCATTTCTTAAATATACGAGATAAGAAAAAAAATTACAAAACAAGTAGGCTTACAAGACAAAGTGTTAACCAAAGTCAAACCTATTTATTTTGTAATTAATTTTCCTAACTCGTAGATATTACCAATGTCCCTTATTTATTAAAACCATGGTTCAGGTCAATGAGTTACATGATTTAAAAAATAAATAGTGAGAAATAGGATAAAGTATAAGACCAATAAGCATATTTTATCTTCAAAAACTCTGCCACATGCATTTTAGATAGAACTAAAATTTTGTGGGCAGATAGACCTCAAGGTCCACTATCCACCTGTTAAAGTTTTAGCCTGGAGTTGACCTAGTGGTAAATAAAAATTTTTAAATCCAAATATACATACCTATGATGATGATAGGGTATATGCCAATACATGGAGGGATGAAATTACATGGTTGCATGACAAACATGGAGGGATGAAACTATTTGATTGAAATCTAGAATTTGACATGTGGCCAATTTAGTTAAAATCACCGCACCATTGTACCACCATGTGGTAGAATTACATGGGCCAAACAAATAAGCTTATTTGGTTGAAGTGTTGAACCATGAAGTAACAATTTTTTTATCCCTACAAAAAAGGTCAAGTTGTCCATAAAAATAAAAAAAAAGAAAGTTGAAATTGTCCCTTAATTTGCCAAAGTTGATGCTCAATCAATTTCAAAATCACTTTACCAAAAAAAAAAAAAAAAAATTTCAAAATCAAACTACATGTTTCCCTATTTCAAAATCAATTAATTAGAACTCTGGTCTTACGTCTCAAGAGCAATTCATGCCTTCTATCCCTTTATTAGTGCAACTTGAAATTGTTATCCCCTTCAATTTGCTGTCCCCTCCAATTCTTTCAATTCCTCAGATAGGAAGCAGAAATGATCATCCTAACTCCTTTCTTAACACACTGCCCAAGATGGGGTCCACGTGAGGTCCACTCCCTCTATTAGAGGAATTGGAAGAATTGGAGTAGACAACGAATTCGAGGTGATACTTATCTGTGAAAACCTTTCTTGATTGTAAGTTTTAATATATTTCTAGGGAGGTCAACAAAATTATAGATTCCCTAACTAGGAAAACCTTGTCAGTAATATGTAGGACAATTTATGTGGTTAACGGAATCGTGTATCTCAACAACTACATGTTCACCACGTTTGAATTAATAATTAATTAGACTCAATACGTTCATAGTTGTCACATAAATTGATGATGATGTGAACACCATGTTTATAATATTTAAGTCCCAAGAAGCTGCCATGTGGCAAAAAGCAAAAAGGTGGACCAACAGCCATGTGTGCGTTTTATTCTACCACTTTCCGGGCCCAAGCTCAGGCTGTTTTGAAGGCCCATTGCCCTACCGAGCCCATGTGGAGAAGAACATGGAATTCCCTTTCCACCTATTCTTTTTAAGGGTTTGCTCAATAGTAATGTGGTTAATTTCGGTTTTGGGACAATCCAGATGTGAATATGTTATGGCCTAATCCAAACCTTCCTGATCATTCCCATCTCTTTAGTTTACCTGTAAATTGTGATAACAGAAGGAAATCTGAATTCTTATTAGACAAAAATGAGATAGAAAGTTTGGATTTTGGAAGAGAGAGAAGGATCTCAATGGCGCCAGACGGCCAGAGTACACAGTTTCCCACTAATGAGGGGTGGAAAATTGAATCGTCCAGTAAGGGATTTAATGAGGAGTGTGTGTGGGGTCTACAGATGGAATGCGAGAGGGTGTGCACAGGAATCTACACATTGATGCCATGTTAATCTTTTTTCCTTTCGACGATAACTAGTCATTGGTATATATTTGATGCTTAAATTTTTGCTTCAGGTTGGGCTCATCATAGACACCTGAATTTTACTTTACATAATAGACAATCCTACATGTATGGTGACATATTTTGTAATTCTAGGGTTTTCTTTAGTTTCTTTCTTCTCCAATTATTTCAGTCGGATTTTATTGTCAATTCTTAGTCATATTATCAAAATAATGTTTTCAAAAAATCTAAATTAGGGTTATAATGCTTATTTGCATAATAGAGGTGTTATGTTAACTTTGATTAGGACTAAGTTTCCATCCAATTGCATTAAGGGAAGAATCCGCACGAATCAGATTTTTTGAAGAACGTATCAATAGAGAGTTGGATTTCGTTACACAATGCATGGTTTGTAAGCAAAAGGATCGGTTTTTTCAGCAAACTATGAAATATATCGTCATATAAGGGATTTTATCCAATTGAAAGGATCTTCTGATTAATTCAGAGATCGTTTCGATTCCATTAGGATGGTTCACCCACCATCGAGGTTCACAAACCCTTCGTTGTTTGAATGTTTCAAAATACTCTCTCGATACCCTTTCCCACCCTCCTTCATTTGAATTTATATATATATATATATATGCATGAATTTTAAGAGCTATCTTTTGGCTTTGTTTTTCATCATCAAGTAGGCAGAGTAAAGAGAGAAGAAGAAGAAGAAGAAGAAAAAACCCTTTACACAATACCTCTGCAAGCTTTCATCTTCAACCCAATTGCAAATGAATTCCACCTACTGCAACCCTGCAATATAAAAAAGACACCCTTTCAGTCATCAAATAATTGAGAGAGAGAGAGAGAAGAGGAAGAATCCAAAGTCGTTAATCTCCAGTGGTTCAGTCAGGTTTTCTTTGCTGTAGTTGCGGACAACTTGTTCCATTCAAAACAACAGCACTGGCCTGAATGCCGAGGAGTGGCTTTTGAGTTCAGATTTTCTCAGATACGAAGACCCTAATGTCTGGAAAGTTGAAAGATTTCTTAAGTATCATCTCTTCCTTTCTTTTTCGATCCATGATGAAAAAATGGGGGAGATAAAGATCACCAATCTCAGAACATTAAAATTTTCGCAAAAAAAAAAAAAAAAAAAAAAGTGCTCGGTTTCGGTCTCAAACCGTATAACGTCGACGGGACCGAGCCGTATAGGAACCGACGGGACAGACCTCTAGAGTCGATAACTATTTCGTTCTTTTTCTCACACTCACTCTCACAACTCAAAGAAACCCTTTATAAAAGAAGGCGAAAGTTTTCCTTCATCTTCGAACTTCGATTCCCTCACTTTGCGGCTGCAGGTATAATCTCAAGCTCTCTCTCTCTTTCTCTCTCTCAATCCCAGTGTTGAATGGCCAGAAAACTCAGTTGTATCAATTGGTTTAGAATGAAACATCAAACTGGGTTCTAGCCTAAGAAATTCTTTAGTTCTAGGGCTCACCCATTTGGGGTCTCTCACCTTTTTTGGGGATGGGAGGATGGGGGGATGAATGATTTATGTAGTTTCACTTACAAGGACATATGAACCCAGTCATTCTCTGTTTGACTTAGTTCTGGGGTTCACCCATTTGGGGTCTCTCTCTCTCTTGGGGAGGTGGGGAAGGGTGAAGAATGACTTATGTCTCGCTCTTTCAAGTTTCACTTACAAACACATATACACCCAGTCATTCTCTGTTTGACTTCGAGATCTGTTTCTGTTTTAGGAGAATTTGTTGTGTTTCTCTTCCTTTGCCTGGTTCATTCAAGTATATTTATGCTCCTATAAAGCGTATCGAGGTCATGTTCAAAGAGGTTAAGAAGCTACAACTACCACCCAACATCCCCTCCCTCCTGGGATTCCATCTCTTGTCTCCGCTATTTCTACTTTACAGTTGCAGTTATATAGATTTCCATCTGTCCCATGCAGGACAAAATGTCCTTTGTCCCTTTTGATTTAAAATTTTAAGGGTATATGGTGAACTATTGACTCTGCACTATCTCTTCTAATTTGATTAGATTTGAGATAAATGTTGAAGAATAGTGTTGAATTTTATATAGACGTCTGAGCTGCTTTTTTTTTTAGTTTTTTTTGTTGCTATTGCACACCTTAAAATATCGTCCATGCTTTGTGAATTGGGTAAACCTAGTTTGCAATCCTGAAGCTTCTTATAACATAAATATAGGAGGAAAATGGTTTTTCAGTTGAGCTCTTTGTGGACTAAAAATATATGGAAAATAACCCTAAAACTCTTTTTCTTTTTTTTGAATTCCTTTGCTGGTTCATCCAAGGATATATCTTTATACTCCTAGAGAACTTATTGAGATCTTAGTCATTGAAGTAACGATGGTATTTCTAATTTGCTGAAGATAGAGTTTCCATCTGTCACATGCAGGACTTGTCTTTTCCCCCTTTTGTTTGAAGTTTAACAGGTATTATAAGATAGTGAGTTCTTGAGCGTGGACTATCTCTTCTAATTTGGTTAAAATCTATTTAAATGTTTTATAATAGTGTTGAATATTATATAGATATCTGAACTGCTTGCTTTGCTGCTGCACACCTTGATTTGTAGCTATCGCTTTTACTTACATTGAACTTTGGTTTTATTATACCACGCTTTGCAAAGGGGTGCATTTTGTTTCAGTTCTGAAGCTTCTAATAACAAAAATTATGGGAGGACAATGATTTTGCAGAGGGCCTCTTTATGGACTACAAAACATGGAAGAATCACCCTGAAACTCTTTTTTTGACCTTACTGATCCTTTTTGGTGGACTTCACTTGCTCTAAACAACTAAAATTTGGATCTATCTTAAACTAAATCTTTTCAAGAAGTGCATTTCAAATAGAAGCAATGGAATTAGATAGCAATTGATGAGTTTTAGTTCCATTGACCCTAGAGCTCCCAACAAAGCAATGGTTGAAATTATGGCCTGAACCCGACAAACCATCTTTGTTCTTCATTGAAATTGCTGGTTTTTGAGGTCAATGGCTTTGATGTTGTAAGAGCTTTAAGGTTCTATTTTTTTCTTGCACTAGTTATTCATTGAAACTGCTGGTTTATTTATTTTCCTTTGATACTTTGTTTGCAGCTTTATTATTTGAATTGTTTTATTCCCTTCCGAAATGGAAAATAAATGTGATCTTGAGATGAATGATAGTGAAAGCGCCCAAAACTCAAAGAATAACCCTTCTGCAGAAGTTTCCAAGAGAAGGAAGATTTGGGATGAGTTTCTCGAACAGGATGATGAATTTCTCGAACAGGATGATGAGTTTCTCGAACCCCCTCTGGAAGAAAGGAAGATTGATCCAGAGTTATTGCACGATGAGATCACAAGACTAGTTCTGAGGAATGGCTTGCCTTTAAGATTTGTTGAATACGATGAATTTAGGGATTTGATGTCTTATCTTTGCCCAGGTTTTGATCATATTGACATAAATACTCTAATGAAGGACGTGCAAAAGTTATATGATAAGGAGTGTGAGAAGATTAAGGATTTGTTAAAATCTTCTGTCGAGAGGGTTTCTTTGTCCACTGAGTTATGGACATCAATCACCTGTGAAGTCTACATGTCCTTTACTGCTCATTACATTGATAAGGATTGGGTTTTGCACAAGAAATTGTTGGGTTTTTGCATCGTGCCAGCTCCACATACAAATGAGGACATTTGTGATTGTATAACAAAAATGTTGGTGGATTGGGGCATTGAAAATAAATTGTTTTCCATTACTGTGGATAGTGCTGAATCAAATGATTTGTTTGTTGAATTACTGAAGAACAACTTGAATTTGAAGAATGCTCTTTTATGTAACGGTGAGCTTTTTCACAATCATTCTTGTGCGCATATATTGAACCTAATTGTGCAAGATACATTGAAGTGGATAGACAATTCTATACAATTGATTCGGGAAAGTGTAAAATATGTGGAGGGTTCTGAGGGGGGAAAGTCAAGGTTCTTCGAAAGTTGCAAGCAGATGGGAATTCCAACAGATACAGGGTTGCATCGAGATGTGTCCACAAGGTGGATCTCAACTTATCATATGCTTGAATCCGCATTGTTTTATCAGAGAGCATTTCTCAACCTTCAGTTAATGGATAGCAATTACAAGGATTGTCCATCTACTGAGGAATGGTTAAAGATTGAGAAAATTGTTAAGTGTTTAAAGCCTTTCAATGATGTTGCCACTATGCTTTCTTGTTTGAAGTATCCCACCTCAAATTTAAATTTTCTATATGCCTGGATGATCCACAAATATTTGTTGGATGAGATTTCATCCGAGGATTGTTTTATGAAGAAGGTTGCAGAAGACATGAAGAAGAAGTATGATAAGTATTGGAGTGATAATAATCTGATTTTGGCCATTGCTATGGTCTTTGACCCTCGATACAAATTTAGTTTTGTTAAATGGGTTTTTAGTGAACTATCTGTCAACGGGTCAAAAGCGCATGAGATGTTCTCCCATGTTAAAAGCAACTTGTCTCGGTTTTTCCAAGAATATGAGAACATGGTAGATGTAGGAGGCCCTTCAAACAATGATGATGGTGCTGTTGGAGTTGAACCATATTGGGCGGTAATGGTTTGAGTTTTTTTATTTGTGACAAAAATTTTAGCTTATTATTAGGTCTTTTGGATTTTAGTTAACCGATTTTATTACTATTTTTTATTTTTTAGGATTTTCTCAGATATTTGAAGCAAGAGAACATTGAAAGAGGAACGACTTCCCTGCTGGATCAGTATCTGGAAGAACCATTGTCCCCATTGAGAGCAGAATTGGATGTTTTGGCCTTTTGGAAAGCAGCTCAGTATCGGTATCCTGAGCTGGCTCGGATGGCATGCGATATCTTGGCTGTTCCTTTTTCCACAGTTGTATCAGATTTGGCTTTTTGTGTGGATGGTAGGGTTATTGATAAATGTCGAAGAAAACTACTAGTTTCAAATGCTGAGACTTTGATATGCCTTCGAAATTGGATGTTTGATATAGATTTTAGAGGTACTTTTTTTTGACATCATAAATTTCAAAGTTGTGTTATTTTTCATGACTTGTAAATTCCTACTGTTTTATGTTTATATTTTTATAATTTGTCTCTTCCTATATAGCTGAACCTATTGATGATGCTGAGGAGTTGGCTGATGCCCTAAGAGATGTGCTTACAACTAAAGAAGAAGAGAATGATGTTGATATCTAATGGTTAGATACAGGTATTCTCCAAGTCTCAGTTACTATTCTCCAAAATCTCTAGAATTAATGTCTCATAGCTATAATTTTCGATGGTGTTGTTGTTCAGTGATTGTTTGGAGGAAATGAGGCATGTATCTTTAATATGACTCTGGGTGTTTCTCTTCCAGTTTGGTGGAGGTCCCGGAAGCTGTTTATTTTATTTATTTTTAATCAGATTTGCTGCTGTTTTAGAATAAGTAGTCATATGCTAAATATTAACTTAGATTGAATAGATTTGGATTATGTAGTTGAGTTGTGGAGGCAAATTGGTTTGAAATGGCTGGTTCAACTATTCTACATGTTTAATAGAATCTGGACCTAGATTTCTGAGGGTGTATTTGGATGCAAGAGTTCTGTTGTTGCAAGATTATCGAAATTGCTGTGTCACTGCTTTGTCTGTGCCCATGCTCTTTGATGAATATCATATTCGACCATGACTCACCCCATTGGACTTTCTATGGCAAACTAGGAGCAAACTTCTAAAGTTTGACAAGTTAAGCAATGGTTATACACCTTAGATGAGGGTCCTCAAGAAACCATTTTCTGGTTTAATGGACCAACCGGTTCCAATGTCATATAAAGATCTTTGGGGAAGTTGTCTCGTATGTATGTGAGCAGTTGCTGGGATTTGTTTACTTTAATTTCGCCTATTTGGTTGTCAGGGTATTTTTACAATCATTGTGTTTCTGAGTCTTGGTACTTAATTTCTAGGTTTGGGTTTTATTTAGTTGGTTGGGAATAGATTAATTATGGTTTTCTTATTTCAATTCGGATTTAAATTAGAGATGAATACCTGGACATTCAAGGATATAAATCATTTTGAAACTCTATTTCCATGTTTGAAGTGAGCAGTCTGTTTATTTGCTACTGTTCTTAATGTGGAGCATGTGTCATAGAGATATGATATCAGCCTTCAACAGTTTGTACTTAATGCCCATAGTAAACCCAAGAAATTTGATAAAAAGAACCAGATTACCTTCTAAACCTCGAAAAGAATGTAAAAGAATGCATCTCGGAAATTTGATATGAAAGAAGAGATCCTTCTCATTTTACTACTATCCTTAATTGACATGTCTGTGTTTTGAATTCTCTGTAATACTTGGATCAACAGATCATTTTCTATTTCATTTTATACTAGAATAGCATCAACTTAATTGCTTTTAATTCAAATACTCTTTCAGTGTTTTTGATTGCTTTGTTATTGTAACAGGTTCAACCTAGCTAGTGGGAGTGTTTGTAAAGGGGAAAAAAGAAGAAAACTGCTAGTCTTAGGCTTGCACTCCTCACTCATCAAGAGATATGTCACTTTTCTCTTTTCATTATGCATGTATTTGATGTCTGGCAGAAATGAACTCATGAACCAGGCAGTGGGTTGTCGTACTCTATAATTTAGTCTTAGGGATGCTCTATGCTTTATGCTTTTTATTTCATAGTTTGTGGGAAAAAGATTGCTTATTAATCATGAATATAAATTCACTTCTTATATCTTTTTTCAAGTCCTTTTGGCCTTCTTGTTTCATTAGTATGTTTTTTATGATCTTTTGGGGGCAAAGAATGCTCTCTGGTTGTGCGGATTCTACGTCCAAGAGGAGTGTGAAATTACCATACCATCCCCTGCGAAATTAAAATTAGGGAAAATTTCTCGGACACCCCATGAAAATATCCAATATCTCAGAAATTTACCATACTTGATCAAAAGGGCACAGACTACCCTTATTTTATGAAGATATATGAACTTAGTCCACACCATTTTTGGGGTTAAGTAGCCATTAGTTTTATAATAATGGCAAAATTACGCTTACCACAGGTGAACTTCCCATAATACCCTTAAGGGTAAAACCCCAGAGAACAACCGTCCTCTCTTCATCGTCTTCCATGGTCTGGAAGATTTGAGGAAGACTCCAAATCCGTTCTATGTGGAATCAAACAAGATGTCAGAAAATGGGTATAACTATGTGAGAACACCATCCCCTGCACCGGGTGTTGATGAATCACCTTTTATTACTTGGGGAGAGATCGAAGGGACACCATTGAGATTGGAAGCAGAAGACACTCCTATGGGTATTGGTCGTAGCTGTGAGTCCCTATAGCTGGGCTTCCACCACGATAGCTAGCACGAAGACTTTCATCCACAGAAGATGAAGATTTGGCATTTGCAATAGCATTCCTCACAAACTTCTGAGCAGCAGGAGAAAGCGTCCGAACACTTGGACTAGCACTTCCCCATCTCATAGTCACAGGCGAGGGCAGTGGTGGGATCTTTATCACCTCCAATTTGCTGACCGGCCCAGTTCCCCAGTTCCTCTAACAAAGAGGGACTGAAATGACCTCTCTACCCATGCCCAAACAGCCTACCCGGGTGGGATCCACCATCCCCTATTAGAGGAACTGGGGAACTGGGCAGGTCAGCAAACTGGAGGTGATAATTTTCCGCAGTGGTGGCTTCTGAAACATTTTGGACCTCTCCCTCAGTTTACGAGCAGCTTCCCTTGACAAAGTGTAAGCCTTGACATCTCTTGATGGTGAGGTGAGGTCGAGAGTTTCGTCCTCTGTCTCAATCTCACCTCCGGCAGCGACCACGGCGGCGGCACCACATCAGCCGTCAGGGAAGAAGGGGGAAGGTTGATATCTTAGGGTTAAAATGGATATTTCAACTTTGGGGTTAAAATGGATATTTTATTTTGTTTTTTAAAATAACTAAGAAGGTAAAATCGACATTTTATCTTGGGGGTCACCCTTCTTAACGTCAGGGGGAAGTTTGCTATTTCGACCAAGTATGATAAGATTCTGAGATATTAGATATTTTTAGTGGGTGTCCGTGAAATTTTTCCTAAAAATTATATCCGGAGGCGTTTGAACATGCTCTCATTGACAGCCACGCTGGTACAGGTACTACACGACAAGACTGTGATGCCTATTTTTTGATTCAGTTTTCCGGTTTGTCGTGATATGACAATAGGTTAAAGTTTTACAAAAGTGATATTATTACTATGTTTTGATATATTGTCACCAGCATGTAACAGTCTAACAACTCCTTCCCCCACTCCCTCTCCACCCCAGATTTTTATCATTTCAAGTGCAGTGCACTGTCCAGTACACCTACATGGTGCATCGGACGGGGCACCACACAAGAAGAGTGATGGATTTTTATCTTCTCAAGTGTTGTGCATTATCGAATACGCCATGTAGATGCATTGGACAATGCACCACACTTGAGACGATAAAAATCCTCCCCGCCTCCTCCCAAAAAACAAAAAAAAAAAAAAAAAGAAAAAATTCCACATCGGCCAACAACAAAGGTGGTTTTGGGCTTTATAAGTGGGGTTGGGAAGTCCTCCTAGATGCATCTTTTGGAGTGCGGACCAGACCCATGGCAAAGTGGTTTTAGAGCCGACCAGGAGCATTGTGGGTATGTGGATTTGGGGCATTTATAGTATTGGCCTATGTAGGGGTATGGGTCTCTTTCGTGAGGACACTAGGGATTGAGGCTAAGGAGATGTCATGATCTGGTGCCATTCTTTGGGGGTGTGGACAACATAGCTGGTTCGCATTCTTTTTCTTATGTATAAATATATTTAAAAAAAGAAAACACTATTTGGGTGCATGTGATGCGCTGCTCCTATGCCTAGATACCGGGACAGACAAAATGACTACCACACCACCATGGAAAGACAAAAAAAAAAAGGAGACAATATCACCCTGTCTCCATTTCAACCCTTTGATTTTACATATGCACCTTTGAATCTAGGACTCATAGTTCCTCTATTGTTAAATTCAGCATTCTAAAAAATCACATTCAAAAGAAGTTAATAAAATTCTATTGAAAAATAATTTTAAAGCCAACAAATGCAGAACAAATTTAAATATGGACAACACATGTTATATCCATCTAATCAGATTCAATTATGTTATACCTTGTCCAAGTGAAACCTAAATGTAGTTAACAAAAACGTGGCATCATGGTAGGAGTTAATAGAAGTTACTTGAACGATGGATTCATCGAGGAGAGGGTGCAATTTTATGTAATATTGTAACTAATTGTCATCCTATTTAATAAGAGTCTATATGAATGAATGGGGGACTTTTGAATTCTTAAAATTTCTATTAACTAGAACGAGATAGGCTTTCTCGTCCAAGCTAAATGTCCTATTCGTCTGTAAAGCCAAACTTTTCTATTTTCTCACTTGTTTTTTCTCTTTAATTTGATCTTTTTTCCTATTTTCTCTCCACCCATACGATGTGTATGTATCAGTTTTAACTCCAAAACTTGACTGATGAAACCCCTAAAATTACCCATGTCATTGTTTAACTTTTGTTTGCGTTCGAAATTTTACCAATGATTTGGGTGTGATTTGTGAGGTACTTAATCACATGGCACGGTATCCCTTAAAGATGGATTTGGATTGAAGCCCTAAAAAGATTGGGGGTTTTTTTTTTTTTTTTGTGACATTTTTACCCCTAGTCTGTACCATTCCACCAATACGGGATCATCAAGGTATAAGGATCAACAGTATTAGATACCTTGAACTAGGGGTGTGAATTGGCCGGTTCAGGCTGTATTAGTTTCAAAATGGTAATGGTGAATCTGAAACCAAAACAGTAAGGAAAGCTGTGGTTTCGGTTCAGTTTAATTTCGGGTTATTTTCAGTTTAATTTTGAATTCAATTCAGTTTGACATATTTATGTATGCAAATTATGAGGAAAAAACAAACTGTATTTAATAAGTTTCGGACTGAGTATCGGATTATATCGATTTGGTTTTGGTTTTGATCCGATTTTTTTCACCTGATTTCGGATTTGGTTAAGTTTAAGGTATGCAACATCCCAGCCATAAGCCCATTCGCATAAATGTTGGCCCAAGCATTGGCATTGTACGTCAATCAATCTAGGGTGATTGGTGGTGCTGGTGGGTTTTTTGGTTTTTTTGGGGGGAATTGGGAGTTTTTATATATACCAGCTAAGAGATTCGAACTCGAACTCGAAACCTTCGGGTGAAACGGCTCTGCTGGTGGATCTTTCCTAGGCTACGATTTGCGGGCCGCACGCAGTACATCAACACGTGTCGACTTTCAATTCGCCCACAAAGCTTAAGGGAACTCCACTCTCCCCTATAAAACGACAGCAATAAACCCTACTTCTCGACCTCACGAGATTCACAAACTTCCTCTGAAACACAGAAAAGAGGGAGATAGGAGGTATTAGGGTTAGGGTTTTAAAGTTTTAAGTTTCTTATGCTTTGTTTTCTCTCTTTTTGAATATCTGAGGTTTGTTGATTGAGAGTACAAGAGGAGGAACTCATTAATTGTCGGCTCCATTTCTGAGTCTGCAGCAGGTGCCCCATCTATGGCGTCCCGTCTGCCGCTTGGAGCCGAAACTAAATCGCCGGTGGAAGATTGCTTGAAACCCAATGTTGTTTCATGCCACAAGATCTGGCTACACAACGTCTCCTCTTTCTCTTCAACTTCTTTCCTAACAAATTTTTTTTATTTTATTCTTATTTCCAATTTGTAGGGTTTCTTGATTCGATCCATCTTTCATTTCATAACTCCCATTTCTAGGGTTTTCAAAAAGGGTGGGGGAATGATTCTAAAATTGTGCTTAATAGTTTTTGTATTTATTCGGGCGATTTGACCCAGCGAGTCTTACCGGGTAGCTATACTTGTGTGTGTTGTCAAATTGATTGGCCCTAATTCAGACACGGGTGCTTCGTTAATCTATAATACTAAGTTACCTTTTGCATAGTGCCTAGAGTGAAATTCCAAAGCTGCTTACACGATTGGAGGGAGCTTTTACTATTTTCCGGTTTCCTTCGAATTTACAGCAGCTACATTTCCTTTTATTTAATTTTTTTGTAATTTATTAATGAATATTTCAATTTATTATTATTTTTTATTTTGATGTTGTTGTTCTAAGGGGGGCAACTTGTGCTATGGTTTGTTGAAGACTGACCAACTGATGTGTAGGATCTTATTGAGGGCTGATGTTCTGCAGTCTGATTCCGGTCTGTTCAGGTACCAATCCCAATTACTTAAACCACTTGTTCTTTTGGTTTTGATATTGATCTGATATTGATCTAGACCAATCAAATTGGGTAAATATGATCAAAAGTTGGATTTTGCTGGATCAAAAAGAACCTGCCCGGTTGTGTGCCGTGTGCAGTGCGTTTTCCCTACAACAAGACATAGGGGTGTGCGCAATAAGGTCTCGAGATCGAGTCTTAGCTGGTACCTTTAAAACCTTTTAAACAGGTTTTACCTTCAAATATTATGCCCAACCATTTAGCACCCTTCTTTCCATTTAACTAGGAACCTAATTTTTTTAGAACAAGAAGGAATACACAAATACCCATCCATGGAATAATGCAAGCCAATTGGGGAAAATTTACTTCTGCAGTTCTCTGCCCAGATGGGATCTGGGCAGAGTGTTCCTCCTTGTTAGCTGAACTGGCAGGACTGGGAACCGGAGGAGATAAAGATCTGCCAATGGGTTTCCTCGGGAGGCGAAATTATCCCTCTTACCGTTTAAAACCCTAATTTTACAAAGAAGACTGTGTAAGAGAAGAGAGAAATAACCACCACCATCTGTATACATTGACCCTACAAAATCTCAAAAGAATAAGAACCTTAATAAAGAGATCATATGACAAGTGATAGGATCATATTGATGATTCAATTAGGATTTCAGCCTAAGCGTTGGACTCAACTTACAGACGTCACATAAAAGGTTTGTGGGTTTGGAGTATAAAAACCTAGCCCATAAGACGACTTTAGAAAAAATTATTTAAATGTAAATTTGGTTGAATGAATGTTTCCTGGTCGTGCTGTGTGCTGCCTTGTGCCCAAACACATGGTCAGGTGAATTGAGCTCCATGCCCCCCCCCATTGGAAAGGTGGAATGTTCATGGGGTTAGAGTTAGTCCATTTTACATGCCTTTGTGTCTTGACGAAGTGCAGCATAGTGCTTCACTTATAGCTCGCTGGGCAACTTTGGCTGCATGTTCCTTCGTTTGGTGCGGCACTAAAGCGATTTCCTAAAGGCCTAGTAGGCCTAGAGGATGCCATTGTTGAGGTTGTGAAAACAATCTTTTTTTTGTAATGTGAGCACTATATGAAATCGGTATGTGCAAGATCAACAAAAACAAACAAAAGAAAAGAAAAAATAAACAATCACATAAGAGATTTACATGGTTTTGTAATACCGTCTACATCCACGGAATGATTTATTTTTCATTAAAAACAAGAAAAGAAAAATAGGAATGAAATTTTACAATTTGATATCCAAACCTAAGTCCCTTATACATCCTATATCTCTTTTTTTTTTCTCACTTGGACGTTCACTCACCTCTTTTTAATCATTTCATATTTTTTCTCGTGATGTTTCTACACCTCTATCTTTGCATTTTATTTTTTTTTGCATGTTTTCTCCTTAGAAAGAAAACCCACTAATTCTCTATCCTCTAACTTGTTCGAGAATATTTGATTTTTTCTCTCCTTAGAGAAAGCCCATTCACTTTATTTGTTGAAGACTTCATTATCTTGAAAATTCCAAAACTTGAATCTTTTCATCACATTCAAATGGATGACTAAAACTATACCATTGGACTAACCCATCAACCAGTCTAAATAAAAGCCAACCAAAGATCCCTACAGTCATGTCATGCTAAGCATATCTTCCATTCACAAATGAACGAATATTATATACCCAGTTTATTATATGGCCAATTTAGGCATCAATCTTTAGTAAATCCAAATATACAATGACTGAAATAGTAATTAAGGACCTCTTAGATCCAGGACCAATAGCTATCACAAAAGAATGTTGTTACTTAAAGTAGACTGAATTCAGTTTCTGATTGAAATGGTGTAATGTGTTGGTTGCAGTCCCGATTTGCACCACCGTTCAAAATTCAGAGATGGAGAGTTGGATTAAGGGTTACACAGAACGGCAATACCAATTGAGCTTTCTTGAAACTATCAAGACCAGCTCAATCGGTAAGGCTGAATTTATTTGTACCCTCAAGTGCAAATAAATGTTCTTTCGGCATGGAAAATGAAATATTTATTTCGTACAAAGAACACTAGGATTTGCTACAGCTAATATTGTAGTAACATTAGCAGACCTCTTACCAAACTTGAACCTACAACAAAACCTGTGAAAATTTTGAAGAAAAAGATGAAGAAAGTAGTAGCAGAAGAGGAAAGATGGGACATTGATAAAATAAAAACCCAGAAATGAAATTGTCATAATTTCTCTTGTTTGGGTACAGTAAACGTTAAATTACATTTGTACCCATCTTTTTTATCTAGTCAATGAAAAAATAAGGTTAAGAAAAGAATAATTTCACTTCACTCTTCACGGTGACATATAGAAGGATCCATAAAAAAAAGTGAGAAGAGAGATGGTCACCCAACCCGTTTACCTTTGGCAAAATATAAGCCAAAGGGGGAGAACAAAAGCTGATTGGTGTCAGTTCCTCAATAGGGCCCTAGGGGTTCACATCATTAATGATAAGGGACGAAGGAGAAACTGAAAGAGGAAATATATTGTGACATTGTGGATCCGGCTCCTTGGACACCCAAGGAGTGCCCAGGGGGCATCCTACGACTAGGCTGTATTCCACACATTTTGATGCATGTCAATCAATTGTTGGAATGTTTGTGGTACAATTCAACCATGAATCCGGCTCCTCTCTAGGGAACCCAACTCTCAGGGAGTGCTCAGGGGGCATCCAACAGTTGGGCTATGCAGCCCACATCCCAGGGGAGCCTAGTCAGCCATCGAATGTGTGTGGCACAATCCAATAGCTGGATGTCCCCTTAGGTAGTCCTTGGGCACTAGGGTCTATGGAGAGGAGCTCGATCCCCCAACCATTGGATGCCTCCTTGGCACTCCCTGGGCATTGGTTTCCCTAGAGAGGAGCTCGATGCGTATATTGTGCAAGAACGTATTAGCGTTTTTCCCATTGAGATAAATGTTAATTATCTTTACTCAATTGTTTTCTTTTAGTAAATATAGAATTGATGAACTCAAATTCACACCAATCAATCGGAGATTGCCATGTGGCATGACCCAGACGAGTGGGTCAAGACAGAGTTAGTGAAGCACCATCCACCAACACCCATGGGCGCCAACCCCCTTGGGGTGCGGACTCTTTCCTTGAACATGTCATCCCCGGGCATGGTTTCCCCGAACACGTCATTCCCAGGTAAGTTTCCCTCGAACACGGTAGTCACCACCACTATCAATAAGGCACAGATCGCATCACCAAGGACTCTAGGCCACCGCCTATCGAGTCACGTAGTTTGAACGGACTCATGCACCAGAAATCCCATCTACCACGTAGATGAGGTCTATCCATCAAGGACGCCAAGTCTATCAGGAAACTACTTCTTACAAGAAGATAACTATCAAGTCTATCAAGGACATCATGTCTCTCAGGAAGACGACTACTAGGTCTACCGTGACACTACGTCTCACGGGAAGGCAACCTATCAAGGATAAACTCTGCTATTTAGGGACTCTATCACCTACGGCAAAAACTCTATATCAACTAGGACTCTCCACACCGCCATACACTATTATAGAAGGTAAGGTACACAACCCTATCAAGGGGACATCTTAACTCATATTGAATACTACTATTCATTTGTTTGCTCAGAGAGATCTAATTTAGGCATCGGAGAGTCCTAGGCCGGAAACACACCAGTTCTCCTTACTCAAGGTCTTTTGCAGGTTACGGCGCTCGAAGAACCGCTGAATGATTTTTTGACGTAACAAGAATCATACCACATGGGCTATAATTATTTTGGGGTGGGGGAGAGGACAATAAAATGCCACTTGGTTACAGTTTTTTTTTTTTTGGGTTAAAACATGGCTACAACTTGAAGGGGGAAGAGGGAGGAAGAGTGAAGGCATATCCCATTTGGTGGTGAACAACAACTCCCCGCATTGAACGCATGGCCAGTAATGTACAATTCTTCATTTCCTGGTTCAATTATTCTTCATTTAACTATCCCCAACATATGCGATCCACACTCCACTGTCAAACACTTTGAAGAATCAATTACGGCTTTGTTTGCTTGTTTGGGAAGTGAGGGATAATATGAACAAACACGTTGGTCTCATATGTTTGGGGTAGTAAAGTGAGGGTATATGTGCATATTTTACCCCCTTTTTTTTTTTTTTTTTATGTTTTTTTTTGTTTGAGCATAGTTTACTTTGTTTGTATGGTTCTCAATGTAAATCTAAAGGAATAACTTGTTTTATTAGGTGAAAACGAAACACAACTAGTCTATGTACATCTTGAAATACAAAAAATATAAAGCTTTTGGGGGAAAATGAGGGCAATTTGATTACTTTACCTTTTAATTTTGGTTAATTTTTGTCACAAGGGCATTTTGATCATTAGATTCCTTGAAATTAACGTCTAATGTCTCCAATTAACGGACTAGACTAAAGTATTATAATATTTTGAAAGTAGAAGGCACGTGTAAATTATAAAATTATAAAAATGCATTTAGACAAATGGGCATTTTGACGGAAGCATTTGACAAATACCCAAAATATAAAGTAGAGTAGTAAAAGCAAATCGTTCACTATGGAATGATCTATGTGTCCCGTCTTTGAGAATCACCAACAGTTGTAGGCTATGGAACCTTAAGGTTTCTCTCTCTTCTTTTTCTTTCATTTATATGAATGCACTAAACCTGTTAATAGACAAGAAATACCAAGAAAATCTCTTTGTTGGGTGATCCATCTAGGTCCATTTGATCCATTTGATTTCGGGTGGGCACGACCCAATGGGCACCGACTCGGTTAGTTACATCAGTGATTTATTTTCCATGAAATAGCTAATATTCATTCAACCATAGTAGGTCAGTCTTTCACATGGGTTCGAGCCTATGATTAGGCCAGTGGGGCTCACTCAACTCGATTAGACGTTTAGGATGAGAGAAAGATAGAGAGAAACATCAGCCAAAGGATTAGCATGGCACGTCACTTGTCTTCATTGTTGTGGACACAACATGAACGAATTGGTCTTGTTTGGCTTGGAACACGCACGTGGACTCAACTGCCCCTCACCTGACGCAAACCAAATAGAAAAGCTGGAAATTAGAACCCCACTTATACACAAATTAAATTTTCTCTTTTTTCCTTTCCGTTCCCTTTGGGTTGCAAGGAAAGTTGAAAGAAAGAGAAGCAAAATTTTCAAATCTGATAAAAGAAATTTTTGTTCTGATGTATAATTATGTCACTAAGGCCAAATCATTCTATATTTGACTAGTTGACTATTAAATTTCATTTATTTTTGCATTTAAATCCCTTGATTTGAAAAGTAAAATAAAAATTAGGGCTCAGGATGGCTATCAGATTGTGTGCAACCTAGCACCAACGCCCCATCCAATGGGACAGTGCATGGGGGCATTCAATAGGGGGTAGCTTGATCATTTCACTGCCCTTGTGGGAGAGCGTAGGGGAATGCGATTAGACAACATTCTTTTTTTCTTAAAAACTATTTGAAAAATGAACTCTTAGGAGAGCGTGCACGCTATGTCCAAACACAAAGGAGACAAAATGACCGGATCACCTTCAATCCCCCCATGATAGGCAAAAATGTCAGCCTTTTATTTTTTGGGATGAAAAAATAAATGATACAAAGGTGTCAGCCTTGTTGATGCTTCCGCACACACACACTCCCCTCCCCCAGAGAACTCTCTCCAAAATTATATTTAAAAAATATCGTTAAGGTTTTTTTGTCTTACAAGGATCCGTGCAGCCAACCCCCTGGGTTGTTGTTGTTTTTTTTTTGTTTTTTTTATTTATGAAAAGGATTGTTGTTGTTGTTGTTGTATTACTAAATATGGTGAGAAATTTAAGTAGTTTATACATTCATGTTGGATAGGATTACAAAATTTTTTTTAGGTTGAAAATTTTCATTTCCCTTCCTTTTAATTTCCCTTCCCTTGAAATCAAACGGAGCCTTACCCATTTAACCATTCATCCATCCATCTCAATACCATTTCTAAGAAAAAAGAATAATTGAAAAAAAAAAAAGTTGGAGTTCAGCTTACTGTATTGGTCTTGGATCTTTCTCCTTCACATATTAAGCAGAATCCAAAGCAAACGAAGAGACATGTTTTCCCCACCCACCAATCAATTATTGATAATTTGTCCTTCTCTTTCAAGGAAGAGCTATTTATTACTCTCTCTCCCTCATTCTCCTCCCAGGAATTGAAGCAGGCTTCCATTTGAGCTATTTTATAATGAAGTCTCTCTGTATTGTTTTCTTCTTCCTTCTGACTACTGTTTTGTATTATTTATCATCAAGAAGCAACACACACCCTTCATCCTCCACTTCTTATACAATACAACTCATAGCAAGGCGAGCAATGACAGCATCAAACACTTTCATGTCAAACCCACAAGCTGAAAGCTGGAAAATCAAGGTGAGTTGAAGATGTCTTGGTAGGATTTCTCATCAGCTCTCAAATCATTTATATAAACTGTTCTATTCCTTCTATTTGATGAGATTGTGTTAGTAAGAAATCTGATTTAATTGATTAAGCCAGGGTGGGAATAAGAAGGCAATTACATCCACCATTCAAAGGGGAGGAGGAGGTTCTTCACAAAGAGACTCCGAAAGCAGTGAGGATGGAGATGAGGTGATTTACCACATTGATTACCATGGTGTGTCAACACATCCCAATCCAACACCAAAACACCCCATACCATAGCATCCTTCTTCAACATGTACAATACTTCTAGATCTTAAAGTGATATATCATTACAGCTTTGTAATAATACTACCATGGAATTGCTCCATTTTCTATTGTACCTAGTGCATCAAGCTCTTGCCACTGCTGGGTCTAAGGAGGGTCATAATGTATGCAATCTTATTCCTGCTTTCACAAAGATATTGTTTCCAGACTCGAACCTATGACCACTTGCTCCATTTTCTATTATATAATTATGGATTTGACTTTGGCTTCAACTCTGGGCCATGTAATCAAGCCATATCATTTTCCACACACAAAAAGAACAGTGAAAGCAAAGTAAAAGTCATCAAATGCTTCTAATTTTGCTTTCAAAAAGTACTTTTGAACCATAATTGCTCACAAAAAAAAAGTGCTTTTGGAACAAAAGAAAAAAATATAGAATGACAATCCGGACGTCTAATCATATAACGATGAAACATGGGAATTATTTGAAGTAACCCCTGAATCGTTATCCTCTCCTATTACAGCATGGTGTTGTACTGCATCATGCGGTACTGTAGAGGTCATGTGACACAGCGGGCCCCACATGATGCACATGGCATCTGCAGCCGCCGCATGATGCTGTACAGCATCATGCTGTAACATGAGACCCCCGCTCGAGATGGGCACGAGAAGTAAGGAAGGTTTCAAAGAACCACAAGTAAAATCTCTTACACGCAACATTTGGTGGTTTAGGAAAATCGTCATGGTATACCTACTTTTAGCGGCAGTCCTCGGTAATCACTACCCGTAGACGTCCGCCAAAGCGCAGTAATTGAGCTCTTTTCTTGTAGTGCTAGTTAGGGGTGTCAACCAGTTGGGCTCAATTGATTTCAATCGGGCTTAATTGGTCCACACCAATTTAAGGCCTCACATCGTTTCTACTCGTATAGGTAATCAGGCTTCGTAGGCCAAGGCATGGACACGTTTCTATTTGGTTAGCCGGTTAATAGTCTATAATTAGGTTCAAGTAGTTGGCTTTAAACAGACTAATTGACTAATTGGGCTATAAAGGGTGCCATAAACGGGCTATAATAGAGCTAAAATTTGTTTAATCAGGCCCATAAGGCTATAAACAGTTGGTTACTAATCGGTCACAATATTCAAATAGTCCCAGTTAGGTGACTGTCAGGCCACTACCTTGCACCGGGAAATGTCCAATTAATCGATCGATGCTTGAGCCCGACACATTTAATAATCGATTGGCCAACTCTCGGACTTCAACCGATCGGTTCAAGTTGGGCTATTGCATGTCAACTTTTGACACCCCTAATTAAAGGGTTTCAATTGGCCCAGTTCTAGGCTATCAGTCTGGTTCCTTAACAGTTCTAGACATAAGGGGTCATGACCAGAACCAGAGCTAATCGGGTCTAAATCTAAGATCCAGGAACATTAACTAATGGGTGGGCCGGTTCTGACTCCTAATCGGTTCCAAACAGTCCAAAATTGTTTAAAAAACCTCTCTAACATATGCTACATATATTCAATAATATTATAATAAGATACGAATTTCAATCGCATGAGATATGCAACTACCATCTTTTTTTTTCTCAAATGCAACTAGTCCATATTGAAAAAAAAAGAAAAAAAGAGTGTACCCAGTGCACAAGGCTCCTACCACTATGGAAGTTGGGGAGAGTCATAATGTATGCAGCCTTACGCCGTTTTGTAGAGAGGTTGTTCGCAACTCAAACTAGCGACCACTAGATCACAATGGAACCTTACCATTGCATGGAGGTCTATATTTCCTCTTGTTTATTTTCAATTAATAAGAAAGAATACCACCATCCTCATAAGTAGTAGGATTATTTTAAGATATGTTCTTAAGTTAACATTCCAACAATGGACTTTTAAATTAACAGCCGAATTTTTGGTAAAATAATATATTAAATAAGCAGTACCAGTCAAAATTGAAAGACTAAAAAAAATAAAAGACTTGGCCTTAACTATTAAGTCTTAAGAATTATATAATATATAGTATTAGGTTGTAGATTGTTTTTTGGTTTCTCTGGTTCCAACGGCTTTGAAAATGTTGGGAGACCAATGACTTAATAGGTAAATCGAGAATCAGACCAGTAATTTAATCGGTAGATTTGAAATCAGACCAACAAGCTATTGAGTGGATCAATTCTGGTCTCGATTCTCGATTCTAATCCAAATTTGATATTCTCACCCTCAATTAATGCCATTGTGTACTATCGCCTTCTCACAGGGTTTTTTTTAATCGTTATCACTTCTATCTTAACCATATGGGCCTCATATGAATGACACTATTCCCCACGCTACCATTGGTGTGGGCCATGTGGGGGCAGTGAGATTCCCTCTTTCCCATGAAAACATGCCATCAAGAATACCCCCCCGTATCGCGGTTTTAGTGTTTTACAAGCTAAGATGGTGATGAATGGACCACTGTAGTCTTGAGGACTATTCTAACCTTTTCTCCCATTGAGAGGAAACAGGAAAACGGTCCTATTGACATGGTCAGCCACCTAACGGTCTGTGGTTTAATTACAAGCAGTTTTCGTCCACTACCTTTTAACAACGTGCGCGCTACTCGCACCTATAATTTAATTGAACTTCCCTCACCCATCCTTTCCATTTCTCTCGTCTCCTTCTTTCATAACAATCATCTCATCTGTGAAGAACATTCCAACATTGTTCTTCTCAGAATCCTCTTTTGAGATGGGAGGAAGGCAATTCACTAGCTAGCTTTTAATCAAAGGTGAGGAACATGACCTCTCTCTCTCTCTCTCTCTCTCTTTCTCTTTTGTTTCATATATTGTTTGATCTTTTCTATGATTTTTACTCTCTATTTGTTATTGCTAGTAATGAGATGATCTCTTTCTTTTGATAAGGCCATCATCTGTTTTTGCTGGGTGTGCTTAGGTATTTGGGTTCAAGGTGGATAGTAGATTGGGTTGGATCCTTTATAAATCATGCATCTTAGAGACTATTGAACCCTTGAATTCAAGGAATATATCAATAATTAAGCTTACTTGTATGCTTGAGTTGGATTAAATCTGGGGAAGAACTCGATTATACAAGTGAAGATTCACATTCGAGCAAGGTGGTGAAAGATAATGGTGAAGGCCGAAAACGAAATTATGTACACCTCTAAATTTTCCTGTTACTCACGTTTAAAATTATACCAGATCCAATTTCTTATTTTTATGGGATTTTCTTTGTTGCCTTTATTCAAATAATTTGTAATCTTACTTTTTTGCCCTTTAGGTGTAACACATTTTTTTTAAAATAAAAATAAATATTGTCATTTCATATGTCTATTCAAAAATATGAATATGCATGACAATGACACCTTTTGAAAATGACATCATTAACTAATATTAAAAACGTCTTGAGTATACGTCTTGAGTATAAGATAAGAGGATATTAAAATAAGGTGTCAAGATCTAATTGCACATATTAGGGTGTCATTGAGAGAAAAATTATCTCCTCCGGTTCCATGTCCGACCCAGTTCTCCAGTGCCTCTAATAAGGAGAGTGGACCCCACCTAGATTGAATGTTCGGGAAGGGTTAAGGTGTTCATTAAGCCCCCTTATTAGGGACACTGGAGAATTGGGCCGGATAGGGAACTAGAGGGGAAAAAGATCCGTCAGTTAGACAATCCCTTTTTTTTTTAATTGAATAATGAGGTTTTCATATTCAACCACATCTCTCTCTATTTGTGCTTCTCTTTTTTTTTTTTTTTTGTTGTTTCTTTTGGTAAAGCTCTATTTGTGCTTCTAAATGCTTATAAGATTTACAATTTCTTTTTTCTTTTTATTTATGTAGCATTTTCAAGTTATACGCTCCAACACTAATAAGTCATGGCTACAACAACAAAAGGAAAGGAAGCTATAAATGGGGAGGAGAAGAGAAGTTTATTTCCATCAGGCCCTAAAAACATAGACCAAAAAAGAGGTTTATCCCCAGTAGGTCCTAGAAACATAAACCAATCAACTGGAAGAAGAACTCCCAAATCATCAATTTCAAGCTCACCTGATTCAAATCATTCATTCTTATCACAGAAACCAATACCCAATTACCTCAAACCTACATTAAGCTCTCGCCTTGATTCTTCATTGAAGCATGGGAAGAAACAAACTCCTGAAGATCAAAAGCTCCTCAGAAGAAGGTCTTTTGATAAACCCCCATCACCCTCTCTGCTTTACTCAACTAAGTCTCCCTCATCCTCTCAAATTCAAAGAACACCACTATCTTCTGCTACTACTTCTAGGGAGAGAGCACTGATCAAGTCATTATCAACATCAACAAAGACTACCAGTTCTCCAAGAATCACCACAGAGAGAATAATCAAGACATCAAGAAATGGGAAAATGCAACAGATAGTGTCCAGTTCAAATTCAAAGATGGTAAAGAAAATCCCAAGCAGCACCATTAAAAAGGAAGCTAAAGTGGAGAAGGTTAGATTCAAACAGTCTGAGGTCAAGAATGAGAAAATTGATAAAGAAATAGTATTGGAGAAGATTGAAGAAGAGGTAGTAAAGATTGAAATTGAAGACCAAGTTCTTGATGACCTACCAACTCTAGATTTGAAATCTATAGATCTTCCAGATCCTGAGCCAGAGTTTCTTGATGAAGTGAAATCTGAACCTTGTATCTGTTCCACATTTTCAGAAGAACAAGAACAGGTAATATCTGAAACTCCCCAAATAGAAGAAGCTGAAGAGAAGACTTTTGATCATCATGAAGATGTAGATGGTAACAACAACAACAACAACAACAACAACAACAATGTTACCAACAATGGATCTGATGAGAATGCAGAACAACCAGAAGAAAAATTGATCAGCAAACCACAAGTGGAGGGTGAGGCCAAGGAAGGAGAGAATGCAACTGAAAGCAGCCCAAATGTTCATAAAGCAAAGATAGCTCCTGTTGAAGATTCTGGAAATTATCAAAATCCAACAACAAAGGAAAGAAAAGATGTGGAAGTGAATGAAGAGGTAGTGAAGCCAGAGGTAAAGAATGTCAACTTGAATCAACGAGTTGTTCATGGGAAGAAGGAATCATCACCAGCATATAATGATGTGATTGAAGAGACTGCTAGTAAACTTGTGGGCAAAAGGAAGAGCAAGGTGAAGGCATTGGTTGGGGCTTTTGAAACAGTTATTTCTTTAGAGGAAGCTCAAACTCCTAGGGCTAATGAAAGTGTGAAAGTAAAAGATGATACCACAATGGCTCAAACTCCTAGGCCTAATGAAAGTGTTAATAAGGTTCAAGATGGTGATGCTAAAATGACTCAAAATTCTAGGGCTAATGAAAATGCCAAGGTTCAAGATGGTGATGCCACAATGACTCAAACTTTTAGGGCTAATGAAAGTGCATATCAGGTTCAAGACGGTGATGCCTCAATGACTCAAAATTCTATGACTAATGAAAGTGCACATCAGGTTCAAGATGGTGATGCCACAAGGACTCAAACTTTTAGGGCTAATGAAAGTGCATATCAGGTTCAAGATGGTGATGTCTCAATGACCCAAAATTCTATGGCTAATGAAAGTGCACATCAGGTTCAAGATGGTGATACCACAATGACTCAAAACTCTATGGCTAATGAAAGTGCTAATATTGATCAAGATGGTGATACTACACTGACTCAAACTCCTAGGGCCAGTGAAAGTGCCAAGGTTCAAGATGTTGATACCACAATGACTGAGTCTCCCTCCATCTAAAGGAGTCAACTTTTGTGTTAGACTCTACTTCTTCTTCTTCTTCTTCTTCTTCTTGTCTTCTTCTTGTTGTATAAGCTCTGATGAGAAGTTGGGTTTGTTGTTGTAATGACCTCAACATAGAGGTTGTGATGTATTTGTTCATCCATTTGTACTGTTATTTTGTTCAGTCAAGGCCATTAATTGGGATCCTTATGCTTGACCAAAGGACCATTATTGTCCTTTAAGAGCCATTGTAAACCATTTAGGTTACTTTGGCCTTTTGTTTTTGTTTCTTGTAAATTATTTAAAAGTAATTTAAACTGAAATGGTACCAATGAGCTAGATGCTTGTGTGAGTCTCTATCCCATGTACTAGTAGGGGTGAAAGTTTGGTCCTGTCGGCCCGAACCCGCCCTAGCCCGCCTTGAACCCGAACAAGGCTTGGGCTGAGATATCTTGGCCCTAAGGGCGGGTTAAGGCTGGAAATTTCTAATCCTGAGTTAGGGTCGGGTCGGGTTAGGGTTGAGGCCTCAGGTCGAGCCTGGTCCAAGCCTGTTTTAAGTTATACTATAAAATATATATTGATATAGTATATATATTATAAACTTTAAATGTCACCCACATTTTGTTATATAATGTATTATATATGAAGATAATAAGTGATATATATATATAATTATAGTGTTATTTTAAGTAAAATTGATAATTTTCTCCCCGGCTTAATCCAACCCATGCATCTCCCTTCCCCCTCCCCATGATCAGGGCCAATCAGGGTCAACCCGGGCCAACCCTGAGGGCGGGTCAGGGTTGGATTTTTCAGGCCCTGAGTCAGGGTTGGGTCAGACCTGGGCTCAGCTAAGGACACTCAAGGTTGGGCTAGGGTTTTATAAAGCCCGGCCCAACCCGACCCTATTGCACCCCTCAATACTATCATGTGACAAATAGTGAAGTGTTATACTTCACTAGACATAGTGACAAGAAGAAAACCCTTTATAAAAAATAGGCTACAACCTTAACACCATTTTCTCTTTTGGTATTTTTACCTTAATATCACGGTCCATGGAGCTAACTTTTATGGGAGGGGGAAAAGAAAAAGAAGATACATGAACCTAATACAATTCATGAATTAGCCCACTATGTGTCTACTGCATTTATACAGATCAAACTTTTTTCTTTTTTTTTTTTTGAATTTATATCATTCGTGTGTCTGTTACAACACAATGAAACTAAATGGTTCGGACAAAGCCAAATCAGCATCAACAGATAAAGGTAGAGCTAAAGTTTTTGCAGAGACACTTTCTTCCAAGAAAGAAAATCTACAAGTAATTTTCAATAGGAGCACAACTCAGACGAGGTTTATCTTCATAATTGATGAATTGATGAATTTTGAAATGCAAAATAAAAGTTCATTTCAGTTCAAATTTGACCGAGAATTTCTCTTGGATTGGCATTGTTGCACCTCTACTTTTGTGAGAACATTGAACCTTTGGATCCCCCCATAGGGGAGAAAAGATCCGTGGATGGATCTTTAACTCACCTCTTTGGGAAGAGAGAGAGAGAGCAAATAGGGAGTTGCCACCTAAAATAAAGTCTAGGACTCACAAAATATACAGCCCATGTACCCATGGGGAGCAATCAAACCAAAAGCTAACATACGGATCAGGTTACGGCCCAGGGAAGATGTTTGGAACCCTAATCCACCTAGTTAAACTGGTCTTCCTAGTACTTTGTCAAAATATAACATAAAATATAAGAAGCTAAAAAATAATTGAAATACAAGTGAAACTAAAGAAATTAAGTGCAAGGAGGTGGATACAAAATCACGGTTAGTATACAAGATTTTTTTTTTTAAATAAACAATAAAATTATTTAACGTTCTAAATATATATATGGGTGTTGGGTTTAGGTTAAGGTCCAAGTCCAATTAAATTATAAATGTTAAAATCTGGAAAATTGGATATGGGGTCATCCCAAACCCAGATTTGAATTAGACCCATACTGGCCCAGATACGAGTTGGACACATACCTGTTTTGGTTTTGACCCGATTATGAACCGCTTTGGTTCTATTTAGGGTTTTGGGACAGTAATTTGTATAAATTTTTATTATATAATTCAGAATTGTTTAGGAATTGTATAATTGGGAACTTGATTGTAAAATTACAAGTTTGCTTTTGATTTACCTTATACCCAAATGGGTAAAACCAAAATACCCATTTTACCCTTACCCCATTTTTTAAGACCTTATGAATGGTGGACGGACAGAGCATAATTGTTTAAGGGGAAATATCATCCCCCTCCCCTCTAAGTTTTCATAATATCAATCTAATCTCCAAGTTTTGGAAAATGATAATGCCCTCCCCCCACTTTCTATCAATTGTGCCCTATGTGACTAACGGTGTTAAAACAGTAATTAAAACAGCAATTCAAAAGTCGATATTACCCTTATCTCTACCCTCACTTCTTTCTTCTTTCTTCTTTTTCCAGTAACCCCACCCGCCGCCACCACTCTGCACCTCTGAGTGACCAAAAATCGCCGCCCCACCACTCTTCTTCTTCCTACTGCATCTCCAAAAACTGCTACAAAACAGAGGGCGAAGGGGTTTAAAGGAGGAAATTTTTACTTCAGGCGATGAGGAGAATAAACTACCCGAGATCGAGTTGAAATAATCAGATCTATAAAGGAAATTTGGTTCAAAGATGTCTGAGAGAAAGGAAAGCAATGAATCTTTCCAAAACATCCGCAAACTGATCCTGAAGCTTCAAAAATAGAATAGAAGCCTCAACAGAAACCCGAAAACAAAAATATGGGGAACCACCTTGATTTGTGCAGGAATAACCGATCGCGATTCGAGAGAAAGAGGGAGATCTTACGAGATGAACTGCAGCTTTGATGTGTTTTACGACTTCAGAATTGCACTAATTCTCTCTGGCTATAGCGTGTTCGAAAAAATCGCCGCCCATTGCTGCCCGCTTCAAAACCTCATTTTTTAATTTTTTTATTGAATCCTTCCTCTTCTTTTTCACCTTCGTCTTCTTCACAGAAAAGTGCAGAGGAGGTGGGGCAGTAGGATGAACAGGGGAGGGAGGGGTAGGGAAAGAGAGTGGAGTGTGTCATAGGTCGAGTGAGTGGTGGGTGTGCAAGTTGAAGGTCAAGGGCGATAGGGGTGAGCACGGTTGTTGTGCAGAAGGGCTGTGTAGCCTGTGTTGGGCGGAGCAAAACAGGGTGCGCACAGGGAGCGCAGGGGAGAACTTTAGTGGGGGCAGGGGAGCTCCCATCGAAGAAACAGAATGGGATGAAATAAGGTTTTTTAGTAATGGTAATTACCGATGTTATAAGTTTGGTTTTTTTGTGGTGGTAATATATTAATGCTAGGGTTGCAACATGGTTGGGTTGGGCCGGAATTCGTAAAACCTTAGTCTAACTTGAGTCCCTTTAGCTGGGCTCAGGTCTGGCCCGACGTTAACTCAGGGCCTAGAAGGGAGATGCATGGGTTGGAGTGGGCCAAGGAGAAAATCATCAATTTTATGTAAAATAATACTATAATAAAATATATTATATTACTTATTTTCTTCATATATATAATATATTATATAATAAAAATGTGGGTGATATTTACAGTTTATAATATCTAAATTATATCAATATATATTTAATAGTATAACTTAAAATAGGGTCGGGCCAGGCCAGGCTCAGGCTGAGACCTCAACCTTGGCCCGACCCGAGCTTGACTCAGGGTTAAAAATTTATAGGCTTGACCTGCCCTCAGGGCCAAAATATCTCAGTCCAGACCCTGTTTGGGCTCAAGATGGGTTTGAGCTGACAGGATCAAACTTGCACCCTTAATTACCCCTACTAAATGTGATAAATATAATCAATTGGAGATCTGTCAGGGTTAAATAGTTGTGGTATATTGCATGGTGCATTTTCGGATGGTAAAAAATACCACCACCAGTTTAAATAACCTCGATATATAAACTACTACTAATAAACATATGGGAGAAGGTTGGGTAATTATATGTTTATCTCTATCTTCCTCCCTTAGAGGGGTATGGGGGATCTTTATCCCCTCAATTTGCCAGCCTCTCAATTTTCTCAATTCCATCTAATAAGGGGGCAAAAATGATCACCCTACCCCCTACTCGAACACATAGGCCGGGTGAGGTCCACCTCCCTCTATTAGAGGGAATTGAGGAAATTGACGGCAGACAAATTGAAGTGATAATTTTCCGGATATGGGAGTCATTTCAAAGAATGAAGAGTGATTGATTATTGTTCATCATTGTCGCTATTTAGCCCATATGGTTTGAACTTGTAAAAGGTTTTAGAGTACACGTGTATTGACCTCTAACGGCTTTGACAGATGCCAATATATATATAGTACGTAGTAGTAGACTTTTTTAGAGATTATTAGGTCAGAAAGGTGGACCACTTAGTGGGTTGAAGTTGTACCATTGAAATGCATAGCTTTGAATTGTTTTTGGAACTTTCAGTTTGTTCTGTTTCACATTCCTATTTTCTCTTGAGATGGACAAAAAGAGATATCTAGTTAGCAATTAAATTTCATGAGAAAATACCACTCAAGGATAGCTAAATTCCACAAACTCAGACAATTTAAGACATATTCCTCTGATTAATTTTCTTTTTCCTTTTATTCTTATTTTCCTAAATAATTAGGCAATATTAGTTTGTTATATATCATGATTTATTGCTTTATTTACAGTTATAAATAAAATATTTATTACTATTTATATCTTATGACCAATGTTTCTGCAACTGAAATCATAAAATGTCTCAATGTCAAGAGGTCAATCAATAATAAGAAAGAATCAGACAAAGACTAAACCACAGTAAAAGGTGAGTTCATACTTAATTATCAACCGTTAGATCATGGTGACCAATTCAAACCCTATCTGATATTAAAAATTGGGTAGAAAGAACGCCAACCCATCGCGCCAGACACGCACCCTTGGTCATTTCCAGGGTTGCAGGAGATGTGGCTGGCATTTTGCATACCCCTATGTCACAGTGATTTAACTCTTGGTGGGAAACAAACAATCATCAAATCCAAAACCTATCTAATTACTAGATTAACATCACATAAAGTAACTTATTACTAATTAAAGAATGGGTTGTTGGTCTTACCAATTAACCCTTAAGTCATTAGAGATTGCCTAATTAGTAAGAACAATCAAATCCTTGTAGGACTAGTGCCATTTAATCCCCTTATTCATCGGTCAACAATAGATTGGTTTCGAGGGGAGTTTAATTTCTTCCTTTATTACAAATTTCCTTCTTCCAACGGAAGTCCTTATTATTCTATATTACCAGATACTATTATTAATTGTAATTAATAATTAAAGGGGAAAAAAAATTTAGATCATCATTCTAAAACCTTCCTCTCTCTATTGAAATTTCTAATTTGTCAATAAAATCTACTTCTTTCTAGTAACTTATTTAAACACAAACTTCTCTCTCTCTCTGTGTGTGTGTGTGTGTGTGTGTGTGTGTGTGTGTCTGTCTTTGAAGAAGAAGAAGACATGGAAGGAGGAGGAGATGAAACATGTAATACAGGGCTCTCTCTTGGGCTCAGCCCAAGTTGGTTGGTTCAGAAACAGCAACAGGAGAAGCCTAAGCAGCAGCAGCCCAGATCTCCTGTTCTTTTCCATGTCTTGTTTCCTCCAAATCTCAAAGAAGAAGTTTTCAGAGATGGTGATGATGATGATGATGATGATGAAGGCAATTGCAACAGCAAGAATAATACAGGAAAGAAACTAAGGCTCACAAAGGAGCAATCTACCTTGCTTGAGGAAAGCTTCAAAGAACACCCAACCCTTAATCCGGTACTAATTATTCCCTCCTCTGTTTAATTGTAATCATTGGAATTAGTAATTAAGATTTAAGAACCTTTTTTGACAGACCCAGAAGCAAGAATTGGCAAAGCAATTGAAGTTAAGGACAAGACAAGTTGAAGTTTGGTTTCAAAACAGAAGAGCAAGGTATGAAGAATTCATCCTTAAAAGCTAGTAATTAAGGAGAGAGAGACAGAGAGTGCCCAAATCCTTATCAACATTCTCTCAATCGTTTGGTGCAGGAATAAGTTGAAGCAAACAGAAGTGGACTATGAATTCTTGAAGAAATGCTGTGAGAATTTGAGCGATGAGAACCAGAGGTTGAAGAAGGAATTGCAAGAGTTGCGATCGATGAAGCTTGGTTCTTCTTCGCCGTTTTATATTCAATTACCAAAGGCGACAACTTTGACGATTTGCCCTTCATGTGAGAGGGTTTCGAGGACCGGAGACGGCAAGAATGGGATCGAAGTTCTTGATGTAGTGGCCGGTAAAGCTAGCAGTATCAAGTTGTTTACAGGCATGGATGATCATGATAGTACTACAATGGCATGTTAATTAAAAGATCGAGATTAATTAGTTTCAATTAACCTGCTTAATTCCCTTGTTTTAGTCTGGCTTAGGAACTGTAAATCTGTCATTAATCAGGTTTTTAGACCAAAGATTGGCTTTGAATCTGTTAGCTCTCTCTCTCTCTCTCCCCTCTTCTTCTTCTTCTTTATTAATGGTAGATTATTTTTTGTGATTAAGGGTAAGGAAATTTAATCAAGTTCAGGATTTGCTAACCTAAATCCCAAAAGCCAAACCGCACTAGGAAATCTCAACATCTCTACTAGTCGGCCCTCAACCCGAACTGGACTTGGGCTGAGATAACCTAACCCCTAAGAGCGGGATAGGATTGAGAATTTCTGGCCTTGAATCAGACCCAGGCCGAGCTAGGGTTGAGGTCTTGGGCTAAGTTTGGCCGTGTGTTCTTCTCCTCCTCCTGTTATTTCTTAGCTCGGCCTTGAGTTAGGATCGGATCGAGTCTAAGCCCAACTAAGGGAACTCAGTGTTCAACTGAGATTTTAAAAAACTCGGCGAAACCCGACCTTATTGGAGACCTAATCTCTACACTTTTGTTGTTAATTAATAGAATAATTAATCAAGCCAATGATATATCTTTTTCCCCTCTTTTATAAGAATTCAGCGTTGATGTATGAATATGACTGGAAACATAAAGGACTGACTAAAATTTGTCTTGAAAATCAGCTATTTTTTAAGATTATTGTCAAAGACCTCAATCATGATGTGTTGAACAAAATTTGTTCTTCTTCCAGACTTGAGATTTTTATTTTTTTTTTTCTTTTTACGGGTACGAGGCTTGAGAAGATTAAAAACACAGTCTTTAGAAATTAGAACCCTATTTGACAGTTACCGATAAATATATATACCAACAACTTAGCTTGAGCTTCACGGTTTCCAACCAATTCCGCATCCTTCTTGACTATTTGCCCTAAGCAGACGTTTCATTCAAACCATGCAAGCTATGGTGGGTCAGTTACTTAGGTCAGCACCACATATGACTCATGGGTAAGGGTGCTAAAGATTGCGGTTAAGGTTAAACGGTTTGGTAGAAATCAAAATCCAATAATGTATTAAACGGTTTCATATAATGAAATAAAAACAGAACCATTTTTACACGGTTACAAGGTTCCTAAATGGTTTCATTGAAAAAGCCGCACCCAAAAATCTACTCTAACAAAAACGACATAAGCACTAAGTATTTAATGGATGAAAAAAAGCTACCTAAGTGCATGCGGTGCGTTGCCCTTGCACTCAGACACGGCTTGTGAAATGACTATCGACTCCCCCATGGATTGGGCCCATATAGGACTTGGTGGAGTAAAGTGTCAACACTTTGCTATGTCACCAAAAAAAAAGCTGGTTCCATAGTACGATGGCTTAAGGAAAACTCGATCCTCTATCTTTTGCATTCATACTACTACTCAAGTCTTAGCACAAATGAGAAAGGGAAATGCCATGGAACTTACCGGCATTAGATTACATGGTAGCGGAATCTAATTATTGTCAATCCACAAAGCCTAAGTTTGTCTTAGTTTACTCCGAGGGGGTACTTTAGTTGGCAAGGACCAACAACTCACAATTAAGAGGTCATGAGTTGAACTCTCTTTGGGGCTTACTTATAAAAAAATGGAATAAAAAACTTGTCTTAGTTTGGAAGGAAAATTTTCAAATGGATCAAACTAAGACAATTTGAACCTGAACTTAATACTCAAAAACTTTCTTATAATGCTTGTGGTCAAATTTCTCATAAACTTACTTTGTTCAGTATGTAAATATTGTACCATGCTTCAACAGAAATAATGGACCCGGGACTTATGATTCTATTGTTGTATTCATCAGAAAGAATGGACCCACTGGATAATAAGAGTTGGAAGATCTAATCCAAAACTTTAAGATATTGGGCGGAGAGAGAGCTTCTCAAGTATATGAAAGAACCAAAGACCAGAACAATTAGATGTTGGACTATAACTTCTAACCCTTCACGTGTAGACAAAATGAAACATTAGCATACACGTGGAAAGATAATGCGAAGGGAAATACCAAGAAACCTTGGACTATGATACATGTTTTTAAAGGGTCCAACCAAAACCCTTAAGGCATTAGATATAAAATGTTAGAAGTTTCCATGAGTGGTGAGGTTGTCCACCATGCTTAGCACACACACACACATACTTCCATTTTTTCAGTGCCGATTGCCGACCTAACACAGCAACCCTCCTCTTTTATCCGGACTTGAGACCGACAGAAACACTGGACGGAGTGAACTGGGCCTAGCCCGAGATCTTAACCCAATGCTCGGCCTGACCCAGATATCAAGCCTATTTTTTTAGGCCCACGGGCTTTAAAAATCCCAGCCCTAATATTGGAAATTATAGATAACGGCTTCGGGTCTACTCCTCGTCAGTCAAACTCAATCGCTTTCTCTCTTCGTTGGTGATCTGTTTCTCTCTTCCCTGCCCCCCAGGCCCCCACTCACTCACTGCACCGCTTTCCACCATCACTTTCTCTTCCTACTCTTTCTGCTTCAGGCCTTGTACCGCTGATGCTCCTGTCCTGCGCGCATTACACCTGTAGCAACTCCCTCTCACACAGCTCCATCATCTTCCATGGCCACGATCTCCAGCACCTTTGTCCAAGCACTCGCTCTCCTTCCGCAGAAAATCTATCTCGAAACCCCATTTTTTCTCGTCTTTTCGGTGAGAATGGGTTTTTGACGGCGGGAGAGAATAGTGATACACCCGAGTCAAATTCAAGTTTGAATAGAGGAATCTTCTTTCCCGTAAAAAAGGTTCCAAACGCCGGGAAAATAGGGAAACACATGAAAACCGTACAGAAATTGTTCGAATTTCTTTTCTAGACAAACACAGTCTAAAAGTCCATAAACCCTAAACCCTCTGCAGCTCTTTCTTTTTCACGCCATGGCAGCTCTACGGAGTAGAGGCAACCCTCTTCTCTCATCGGTGCCAGCGTTCCTGACGTGGCGAAGGTTTGGCTTCCGCTGCATTTGCAGTGGTCGAGTTGGATTCCTGTCATCCTCTGATTCCGGAAACCCAGTTGCCGGCACAAAGGTTCTGGAGACGTTTACAGAAGAGTTTGAGATTGGGTCTCGCTCAATTATCCTGGAAACTGGGAAGATTGCTCGGTTTGCGAATGGTGCTGTTATTATGGGCATGGAAGAGACTAAAGTACTTTCAACTGTTGCCTCAGCTAAGGGAGATGGATCAAGAGATTTCTTACCACTCACTGTATGGGTCGTTTTCTTTGTTTATTTATTTTTTCTTTCAATTTGATTGATGCAGCATCTATGTATTCGGGTTCTTTGTTCGTGTATCTAATGTTGATTACCCCAAAAAGAATATTTTGCATGATACGTGCGAGGCAGCAGAAGGAACTGTAATTTCTTAACATATTAGTAACCCAATTCATACAAATTTTTTCTTTTCTTTATTTGAAGCTTAAACGTTTGTTTGCTCTGTTGAAAAATCTATATTTATGGGCAGAAGTATAATGTCTATTGAGACGGTAGAAAATGAAAACTCTGTCATCAAAATTTGCTTTAATAAACTGTAACAGTTGTTAGACACAACATCACTCCACCAATTTTCTCATAATAAAAAGAATGTCATGAATCACAGAATCAGTAGGCGTATGAAGGTGCCAGCATGCTACACTTGTAAAGTTTGATAAGAACTTACGCAGAAAAGAAAAAAAAGCATTATTTTATTGGCAACCCAAAGTGGTAGAGGAGCATCTAAGCGCTTAGGCGACAAGGCGCTATAGGCATGTATGGGTGGGTTAAACGTAGGCGCTGGCTATATTGCACAATTGAATTACATAATCAAGGAATGGCAAAATGGTATAATCACATTATCACATAATAACAAAATCAGTCAATCACATAATTACATACTCCTATCCAAATGCCAAAAAGGATATCATTTTTTAATACACTGTATTAAAAACATTAAAAAAGTATCAAATTAATAAAAGTTTTTTAAAGAAAGAGGCATAATATGAGACGCATAGGGACCTTAGGCATCCCAAGGCGCCCGCCTTATTGAGTTCGTGAAAGGTGACCAACTGCCCAACTCATAAATATCTGCCCTAATGCCTAGGTGACGCCTTGGAAACTATGATTTTATTCTCCATATTGGAGATTTAACTGTGTTTATATAGTTGACTATATCATAGTTGTCAAGGCGTCCAGGCGCCTTGGGCGTCTTGTTGGTGTCGCCTTGATTTTGGACCCTCTCCAACGCCTTGGGTCGCCTAGATGCCGTGACAACTATGAACTATATACATATTGGACATTTAACTATATATATATGGAAAAATAGCTTCTTGATTGGTGGTATCCTTTGCATATTTTTGTTTGCCATTGTTTCGTTGATAAAATGATTTTCGTCTTATTTATCTATCACCTTCTTGTTTGTGCCTATAGTAATTTATGCTTGATGGGATAAAAAATTTGAGCTTGCTGTACTATCACAGTTTAATAGCAACTCATTGTGAAACTGCTGTAGTCTACCTGATGTTCTTCCAAGAAATTTCTCTTTGATATGATTGTGTAAATTTTGAAATTGTTAACTTAAGCTAGTATATTGCACTTAACATAGGGTCAAAATTTGAAGTTTCCATAGGTTAGCAAGATGAGACTTAAAATGTATGGTTGGCTTTGCAGATGCAGTTTGCATCCTTATGCCAAAGCTGTGTGCACTTGATCTCTTAAATTCCTATTTATTAATTATGTTCATCTGATAAAATCAGAGCGCTGGTCTAAATATATTGTTTGTCATAAGGTTGATTACCAAGAAAAGCAATTCGCTCAAGGTTCGATACCTACCACATTCATGCGAAGGGAGGGTGCTCCTAAGGAACGTGAACTTTTATGTGGCCGTCTTATTGACCGACCAATACGGCCCTTGTTTCCTGCTGGTTTTTACCATGAAGTCCAGGTCTGTTTTTACTTTCTTGATTGCCTCGTTGTGTCATACTTTTGATTATATCTTGTAGGCAAAAAAATTTGCTAAGAGTTTATACATATTTTTTTTTACTACACATCATATAAAATGTAGATAAAAGGGAAAGAATAATATGTCAAAGTTCCTAATCATTCTAGGAAGTATTTCAGGGTACACCCAAGAACATACAAGGATTGTATTCCAGGTAAAAAATGAGCTAATCTGTTAGTATCCTTGGAATTTCTTTTGCTTTATGATCGAAAAGTATCCTATTAAACCATTTTATGAAATCCAAGTAATTGCGAATGGAATTAGTTAGCTTTAAAGCTATCTGTTTGCATTTAGTCATATTAAATGGTCATTCTGGAAAGACCCATCTTCCATGCCCATGGTTACATCTATAACCTTTTTGATGGAATATTTGGGGAATTGAACTTATGTCAATGAGACACAAACCCACTTTTATTTATGATAATGATGGAGAAGTTCTAGTTACAATAATACCCTTCGGGCAACACATGATAAGCCCTATTGGACCATTATACCCTTGTACCCAAAATACAACACTCCACCTCAAGTTGGTGCATAGATATCAATCATGCCCAACTTGCTAACTACTAAAATAAAATTCTTAACAAGCAAACCTTTAGTAAATACATCAGCTAATTGATCACCCGATGGAACAAAGGAGATACAGATAAGACTGTGTTCTAGCTTTTTCTTGATGAAGTGATTATCAATCTCCACATGTTTGGTTTGATCATGCTGAACTGGGTTATAAGCAATGCTAATTGCTGATTTTTTATCTGAGTAGAGATGTATGGGTACCTCAACTGACACTCCAAGATCCTGAAGTAAACTTCGTAGCCAAATCAACTCACAGATGCAGTGGGCCATAGCCTGAAAATCTGTTTCTGCACTGGATCGAGCCACTACTGCCTGCTTCTTGCTCCTCTAGGTGACTAGGTTACCACCAACATATGTACAGTAGCCAGAATTAGTTCTCCTATCATCAGGGCAGCCAGCCCAATCGGTGTCTGTGTATGACTCAATATGAAGATGATTATTAGAGGATATGAGAACACCTTTCCCTGGGGCAGTCTTTAAATATCTCAAGATCCTGTAGACAACATCCAAATGAGATGAATATGGATCATGCATGTATTGACTAACCATGCTAACAACAAAGGCAATATCTGGTCGGGTATGGGATAAATAGATAAGTCTCCCAACTAGCCTTTGATAGCTGCTCTTGTCAACTGGTTCACCCTCCTTACTGTGAAGATGAGAATTAGGCTCCACATGGGTGTCAGCAGGCTTACAACCTAGCATTCCTGTATATGTCAGGAGTTCAACAGTATATTTCCTTTGTGATAGAGAAATGCCTTTAGCAGAATATGCAACTTCTATGCCCAAGAAATACCTCAATTTTCCTAGGTCTTTAATCTCAAACTCCTGTCCCAAGTTTTTTTTTTTTCAAGGAAGAGATTTCCTCCATGCTACTTCCAGTGATGACAATGTCATCAACATAGACAATCAAGATAGTGATATGGGAAGTTCACTTGATGAAGAGGGTGTGATCGGCATTGCTTTGCTTGTAACTAATAGACACCATGGCCTTATGAAACCAACCAACCAGGCTTCGGGTGATTGTTTTTTTAAACCATACAATGCCTGCTTGAGTTTACAAACTTTTCCTTGAGTCTTTTGAGAAGTAAAACCTGGTGGGATTTCCATGTACACTTCTTCCTCAAGTTCTCCACGCAGAAAAGCATTCTTGACATCTAGCTGTTGGAGGTCCCATCCTTGATTCACCACACAAGATAATATCACCCTAACAGTATTCATCTTGGCTACTGGTGCAAAAGTTTCCTGGTAGTCAATTCTGTAAGTCTGTGTGAATCCTCTAGCAACCAACCTTGCTTTATAACCTACCCACAGTCCCATCAGCCTTGTGTTTCACCAAGAACACCCATTTACATCCTACAACTCTATTTCCTGGAGGAAGCTGCACCAATTCCCACATGTTATTCTTCCCAAGAGCTCGCATTTTTTTTAATCATTGCCTCTTTCCATTGAGCATTAGCCTGTGCTTCCTGCCAGTTGTTAGGAACAGAAACAGACGATAGGGAAGACACAAAAGCATGGAAGGAAGGAGAAAGAGAGTCATAGGATATCACATTAAAGATGGGATGCTGAGTACACAGTCTTTTTCCTTTTCTAGTTGCAATTGGTAAATCCAGAGTTGGGTCACTAGAAGGAAGAGACTTACCAGACAAATGTGGAGCACATGTAGGACTTGACTTTGGGAAGGCCAATTGGTGAGGAGAGATGGTGGTGGTCTTAACAGCTTGCTCCTTGTTTTTCCTCTTTCGAGAGCGAACAAACACCTTCAAAGGAGAAATAAGAGGTGTTATTGCCTGAACTATGGGCTGCTCCCCCTGGACCGTGGGCTGAGGTGGAGAACAAGGTGGTTCCGGTTCCTTCTGAACCGTGGGTTGCTGTTGAACCGCGGGCTGCTGTTGTTCTTGCCCAGTTACACCATCTGCAATCTCTATATCATTTTCCATCATGGGCCACTCCATAGGTGTAACCGTGAAAGGTACCTCTTCACTTGGTCCAAACTCCCCCTGAAGAGGTATAGGAGATGAATAATAAGGAACTGTTTCTTGAAAGACGACATCCATGGTAACAAATAGCTTGCGCGAAGGAGGGTGGTAACATTTATAACCCTTCTGAGTGGCAGAGTAGCCCAAGAAAATGCAGCGAAGTCCCCTAGGATCTAGCTTGCCTTGCACATGATGATTGCATGCAAAAGCGACACAGCCAAACACCTTTGGAGGGACAGTAAAAGTAAAATAACCCATGAAAAGACCCAATGGACAATGACCATCAAGCATGCGAGAGGGCATCCGATTAATCAGGCTTGCAGCCAAGAGAACCGCATCACCCCAAAACTGTGGAGGAACAGACATGGCAAACAACAAAGAGTGAGCCACCTCTAGAAGATGGCGATTATTGCGTTCAGTGACCCCATTATGAGCTGGTGTGTCAAAACAGCTGGTCTGGTGGATAATACCATGCTCACTAAGATAGGACTGGAGATCTCCCACCATGTATTCTCGCCCATTATTAGTGCGGAGAATTTTAATCTTTGCATCAAACTGAGTGTGCATCATCGTATGGAAGGACTTAAAGCAGTGAGAAACATCAATCTTCTGATGAATTAAGTAGATCCAAGTGGTGCGACTAAAACAATCAATAACTGTAACAAACAAAACTATTTGGATTACATCTCTTAAATAAAGCTGGAAAAAATTTAAATAAAGTCCCTAAAGGGGGATGACCCAACTGACAATGCCACTGATGAAGATCGGACAGAGCAAGTGTAGAATCCTCAAGAAGAGAAGTAACATTTGATGCTAAAGGAGAGTCCTCAAACAAATATAGACCACCATCCATCCTACCACAACCAATCGTACTGCCCATTACCAGGTCCTGGAAAAAACAGCGGGATGGAAAGAAAGTTACTTTACAATTTAAATCCCTAGTAAGGCTGCTAATGGATAACAGGTTCGTAGAAAAATTAGGGACATGAAAAACAGAGGAAAGGGAAAGAGTAGGGGAACTGTAAATGGACCCTTTTCCTGAAATGGAAGAGAGGGATCCATCAACTACACGTACCCTACTGTTACCTGACAACGGAGAATAGTGGGAAAAAAGAGAAGGTGGTCCAGTCATATGATCGGTGGCTCTAGAGTCAATTATCCAGGGGATGGAAACAATGGCCACCAAAAGAAATACCTGGGGAAGAAGATGAGTCATGTGTTTGAGGGAGAACAGTAGTAGAGGCAGTACTGGCACTAGGAGAGGGCCCTGAAGAAGATGTTTCAAGTCTGGTCATCAAACGACGAAGGTGATGAAGCTCATCAGAAGAGAGGTGCATCACTGGGTGTATCGTCAGTAGTAGTGTGATGGGCGAGCAACCCTGACCACGGCCACGAGAAGGAGGAGGCCAACCATGAAGTTTCCAACAAGGATCCTTTATACGGCGCTCCTTCCCACAATAGCCACACTTCACAATCGGCTTCTCAGACGGTGAACCATCAGTCCCACGGGTAGAAGTTCCCTGGGTAGGTATCCCATGGGAAGGAGTGCTAGGGATAGTATACAATGCAGATCGCTCCATTAGTACAGAGTGCACCACTGCACTATGATGACTATCCTCTGAGGCTACCAGGGCATAGGCTTGCTCAAGAGTAGGAAAGGGATCACGATTGAGAATGTGTGCCCTGATTTGATAAAATTCCATATTCAGTCCCTCCAAAAAATTGTAAACCCGGCTTTTATCTTCCCACTTGCAAAAGGCAACGGTATCAGTCTCACAGGTTGCCATGGATCTCCCATAATAATCCAATGTTTGCTAGAGACCACGAAGGGTATTGTAATATTTGGAGATCCTTCTGTTGTAAGTTGTGAATTTTTCGCCTGATTTCATAGCATTGTGCATCATTGCCGACTTGGGAATAGGTATTCTTGGCAGCCTTCCAGATGTCAGCAACTGATTCAAGAAGAAGAAATCCCTGGGCAAAAGAGTCGATAGATCCAAGAAGTTAGGACATAACCAAACACTCATTGGTCTCCCATTTAATCTAAGCAGGACCGGCAGCAGTAGGCTTCACAGAGGCTCCAGTAAGATGGCTAGAAAGACCACGGGAACCAATAACAACAGAGCAGGATCTCGACCACATCAAGTAATTGCTGCCATCAAGTTTGACAGAATTTGGAGGGAATGAAGGAAAATCACGTTCAAGTGACGGTGGGGCAAGTCCTTCCTGTCTGATAGATGCAGTTGACTCATCCGACATGGCTGCTGATTGCAAAAAAATCTGGGAAAACATACTCACCCCATTAAACTTTCAAAAAAATTTAGTTCATGGGAAAGAAGAGAGAATACCTTGGTGGGAGAAAAAATATCACCACCAAGGGAGAAACGATGGACAAGGCAAGCCGGGGAGAGAAGAGAAAAGGAGGCGGAAGAGAGGTGGTTGGCGGTGGCGGTGACAAAACCAAGAGAGAGAGAGGCGGAAGGTAGGTGGCAGTGGTCTGTGAAGCCGAGAGGGAGAAGGATGAGGCGGTGAGTCGTGGCGGTAGCTGTAGAGCCGAGAGAGAGAGATCGATAGAGGGAGAGAGAGATGAGAGGTGGCGGTAGGTTTAGGGTTTCATGGAGAGCACAAATCCCAAAGTTGATTCTCTTCTCTTAGCTTTGATACCATGATAGAATATTTGGGGAATTGAAATTATGTCAATGAGACACAAGCCCACTCTTATTTATAATAATGATGGAGAAGTACAAGTTACAATAATACCCTTAGGGCAACACATGATAAACCCTACTGGATCATTAGACCCTTGTACCCAAAATACAACACTTTCAAACAACTCTTAGTAGTTTCTCCATATGGTATTAGAGTCACAAGAAATAAGCATATGCTGTCTTCTCCTTTGGCAAACAAAGAACACAGTAGGTGGCCAATTTGGATTATTCTCTTAAATTAGTCCATCCTGGGTATTCCCTGCAAAGACAAACTACATGCAAAACCTAATGTAGAAAGGGTTCAAGTAAGAACCACTCTACAGTAGGATCGATAATAGGTTGCAGCAGAACATCAAAATAGCATCAATTGGAATTAGAAAGTGGACAGAATCTCGATATTCAGCCATGTGATGGTGATCAAATTCAGGTCGAGTGTAGGCCTTAGTAGGATGGAGTAAGCCTCCAAATAGGAGCTGATTCCAATGGTCAGAAACAAAGATAGAAGAAGATTACCAATTAGAAGGTTAACTCCAAATTTAGAAGGTAGGAGCTACTGACCAAATCAGCCAGCAGAAGGAGCTCAAACTGGGATCGAGTGTAAGGTTCCTTGGCAGGGTTCAGCCCTCCAAAACTCAGCCAAGTCTGATCAGTAGTTTCTGAGAGACGAAGATCCAAAGGTTGCAGCAGAAGAGAACTAGGAAGAGGTGCAACCCCAGGTGTGGGGATAGATTTCCTGGTCTCAGTTCAGCAGCAGCAACTCCAGCAGTGATTTGGGTTGATCCTTGGTCCTTCACAGATGCAGCAGTGTGGATATTTGTCTTCAACCTTCGAGTGATGGCCTCCAGCAGCAGCAGCAGTAGCAACTTGGAATAGCAGCAGCAGTGCTCGAGTAGTATTCCCAGCAGTGGATTGCTCACAGTAGCTCAGTGGTTCGATGATGAAGAGAAGTAGATGCAGAAGATGAAAATAGAAGGATTGGGATAGTTGGATTTAGCTCTCCCAGCACTGCTCCTTCAGCCCTTCAAGCTTCACAATCAAACTTGAGAATAACTATGCTTGCAGCAGGAAAATAACTTTCATTTAACTGAGATAAATAGTGGGAAATGGCTATAGCAGCCTTACAATTAATAGAGGGCTATGCTTGCACCTCAAGTTAAAAGTAAATAGAAACCTAATGAAAATAGAAACTAGGCTTTATAGTTTAGCTAATATGCAAGGAACAAAATTAGAAACTATAAAATAGAAACTAAGGGCCTGCATGATACCACTTTTGTTTTTCTATTTCTCTGTTTTTTTTTTGTTTTTGGGAACAAAAAAATAAGAGAAATTCATTTGCTAATACCGGTTCATTTTTTTGTTCCTGGGAATTAACCGGGACAAAAAGTCGATGAGAAATAGAAAAAAAGAAGCTCCAATTTGAAGCTTCTCTGCCCCAGAAATAAAAGAAAGAAATAAGGGAGGAATTGCTCTTTAGTGAGCAAAATAAAATACCACCTCCAATGCAACTTCAACCACCACCACCACCACCTCCTCCTCCACCACTACTACCACCACCACCTCCACCACTGCCACCATCACCTCCACCATTGCCACCCCCACCGCCACCACCACCACCACCACCACCACCACCACCACCACCACCACCTTCGCCACCGCCACCTCCACCTTCGCCACCACCACCACCACCACCATCATCACTACTGCCACCACCACCGCCACCCCACCACCACCTCCACCACCTCCACCTTCACCACAGCCGTCACCACCACCACCACTGCCACCACCACTACCACCTCGGCCATCACCTCCGCCACCGCCACTGCCACCACCACCTCCACCTCCACCTCCAGCTCCACCACCACCACCACCACCACCACCACCTCCGCCACCACCACCACCACCACCACCTCCACCTCCACCAATTTTTTTGGGTATTATATGGCATTTGAAAATTTATAGAAGTTCTAGATACAAAAAGATTATGCATAACAAATGCATTTCTATTTCTTTTCTGGCCAAGAAATAGAAATTATTATGCGTTACCAAACGTAATTTTTGGCCCAAAAATTTGGCCTAGTAACAGAAATACAAAAAGCCATTTCTGGAATAGAAATATGGCCCAAAAACAGAAGTGTTATCATGCAGGCCCCAAGTCTAATTAAAATAGAAACTTAAGTGTACTTTCTAACTCTAAAATTAGAAACTAAACTAAACTTCCAAATCCCCACACAGACAAAATTGACTGTTCTAAAAAATCTTCAGATGATCTGGTCTTGGGCCCCGCAAGATCTTCTAAAATATCCCACCAAGGCAAAATAAGGGGCTGTGGCACTGTTCACGTGAACAGTGTTTTGGCCTCTTTTTCTTCATTTTTGTCCTACATCAAAACCTCAATCTTCAAAGGTGTTCTTGATCCAAAGCCAAGCTTTACAACCAAAAAAAAAAAAAAAAAAAAAGAGGGGGGGGGGTGAGTGAAAATAAAAAAGGAAAACAGAAGAAGAAAAAAAGTTAGTAACTCTACCTATGTTTTCCAGTGGTCCTCTATGAAGGAAATTGTTGACATATCCTTGTGTTTTTCAGTTTACTCTGACAATTTCGTGATTAATTTGACCTTTTTTTTTCTAGGTAATGGCAAGTGTTCTTTCATCTGATGGGAAGCAAGATCCAGATGTGTTGGCAGCTAATGCTACATCTGCTGCTCTTATGCTATCAGACATTCCCTGGGGTGGCCCCATTGGGGTGATACGTATAGGGAGGATATCTGGGCAATTTGTCATTAACCCTAGCATGGAAGAGGTAATACTGTATGTAATCGTCATTATTAATTATTATTATTTGTATCAGTAGTAGTCAACACCATTTCTGGTTTTTCAATACTGTTTCAGTGTTTCTCTTGTAACTTTTTTTTTTTAATATAAATTTTCTAAAAGGGCTCGAGTCTGGAGAGAAGTGTTTGCTTATGTGTTGTGCTCTTTGATATGCTTATCCTAAATGCTCCTTCTCCCATCCTGCAAAAATTTCTAAAGGAAGTTAAAAAATAAAAAAAGAGAGCACATGTTTCTTTCTTTCTTGAGCATTGTATCAATCTTTCCGTTCATAATCCAGAGTTTATTTGTTTTTTCAGATGTCATAGATGCATAACAACATGCATGGCTAGAGTGATATGGCAATTTTTTATGAACTATCAGTCCTCCTTTAATTATCACAAAAGGCCTTATTTGTTCTTTTATTCACATGTAGCTTATGCTTTCAATTTTTGAGGTTTCTTTGTCTTGAGACCTGAATATGATCATTTGTCCCATACATGGAGTTTTTTGGGCCTAAATAGAGACATAGACAAACATATGTCAGATGAAATGATGGTTGGAAAGATTTTTAGTGCAATTCTAAGCTGGTTGTCATTTGTCAATATCGATTCCTGATTCCATTTGGGGGGCCTTAGTTATCCCTTTTGAATTTTCATTTTATTTTCTTTTTGGGAAAGAGAACGCCACCCGATCTCGCAGCGCACGCCACCCTTGCAATCTGACACAGGGGCGTGCGAAATGACCGCTGCACCCCTGGTCATTTCTGAGGTTCCAGGGGGGGGTGCAGCGGTTATTTTGTGCGCCCCTGGGTCAGGGCGCAGGAGCGACGTGTTTGGCGTGACCGGGTAGCGTTCTTTCTCCCTTTATTTTTATAAATTGGCAACAACTTAGGAACTTCATCAAGATGAGGAAAATAAAGAAGCTCCTATCTTCTTTTGTATCTTGTGTTCTGTTTCTGCTGTTTGAATAATTTTGTTTACCTTATCAATGAAGAAAATAAAAATAGGAAACAATGTAAAGAAAACTTCTGAGTAAATTCCCCCTCGACTCAACTCAACTCAGCCTTATCCCAACTAAATAGGATCGGCTACATGGTCCTTTCCTCCAATCAGCTCTATTCAAAGCCATACTTGTTACTAGTCTTAAGCTATACATGTCTTTTCCCACCACTTCTCCTAGTGTCATTTTAGGCTTACCCTTGACTCTTTTAGCTCCTTAAATTTAAATCAAATCACCCGTCTGCACTGGAGCATTCAAACACCTCTATTGCACGTCCATGCCATCTCAAACGACTTTCTTGCAACTTATAATGTATCAAAGCTACTCCTAAATTAGCTTTAATTTGTTTATTCCTTATTTTACTAGTTTTATCACTTTTTAAATAGTATAGCGTATGGGGTTTTATGTAATATATATATCATATGGTTTGGGTTTAGTTGTAAATATGTTCTTCTGTCCTTGTAATTTTACTTTTATTAAGTTATAAGTACATTGGCCTAGGCTCATGGTAGGCTACTCTGAATCCTACAGTGAGCTCTAGGTTTCTCCTATCTCCAACCGAGTTCTCTCTCTCTCTCTCTTTTTCTTACTCTTTGCTATTGTAGGTACTGATTTCCTTGTTCTTATGTTGTCACATGGTACCAGAGCCAGTCTAATCAGTCTGATGTAGATCAAAACATGAAGAAGAAAAGACCAAGGCACTGTTCACATGAACAGTGTCACAGCCCCCATCGAACCAAGTTTATTGGGCCTGCATTGGACAAGGTCAAGCCAGCCATTGTGCCAGTCCAGCAGGGCTTCTAGCCAAGATAGAGCTCCACGATTTTGACAAAGCTGGTCTTTGACCAGTCAAATCCTAGCTGCCTAGTTACTAATTTGATTATTCTTGCACGTTTAGAAGGCTGGATTGTAAAGCCTCTAATAGTTTCTAATTTCAGCTAGTTTCTATTTTCAATTAGTTACTATTGTCATTAGTTGCTAAGTTTTAGTAGTTTCTATTTTTTACTTTCTATTTTTGTAAGCTAGCCTAAGTCATTAAAGAGACAACCTTTGTAAGATATTGACAATGAATTAACGGCAAATTACACTGCCACCGCCTTAGGTTTGTATTAAATACAGAGTGACCCCCTGTGTTTTTAAATTATACAGCCACACCCCCTGAGTTTCCATTCCGTTAGTTAAGTGTTAGGATGTCAGTTAAGTTTTTCCTCAAATGACTAATATACCCTTCAGAGTGTGAGTTTACCATTTTGCCCATAGGGCATCCCTAAGACCTTAATGAAGGTGTTTTCCCATATTTACCCCCATTTGTTTTAAACACTAAATATTTTTTTCTAATTTTACACTTAAAATAAACTTAATGGGACCCACCCCATCACCATCCCTTCTTCTTCTTCTTCTTCTTCCTACTCTGCAATCACACTGGCTTCTTCTTCTTCCTACTCTGAAACTCCACTGGCCCACCACCTGCTGCAACCCAACCCCACCCGCCGCTACCCCCTTCTGCAATCCAACCCCACCACGTCCCACCTTCCCGTCTCCCCCCTCACGATAATGGAGCATTCCGGCTAACTCCCACCCCTCCTACCGCCTTTGTTTCCCTAATTTTCACCGCCGGAAGAGCTTGTCATCGCTTCAAACTTTTTATTTCTGATTCAACAGCTGCCGAAGCTTGGCATCTCATTTCCTCAGAATCTGCTTCTCTTTCAACAATCAAAGGTGCAAAAGCAGATTCCAACAACAGAACTTTGAAATTTGACTTTTTTTCCCTTGTAATTTAAATTGGATAGTGTAAACTACTCAATTAAGAAGCTCCTCTTATGGCAACGACAACCTACGAATGATCATGCCTCTTATTATTTCCAAACTTCATCTTCCTAAAAATGTAAGATTCCAAGCATTTCCTTTCTTCGTTAGGTATCTAGGCAAGTTTTCTAAAGTCTCTAAACAGAAAATCGAGATAAGGAAGCATGCTTATAAGATTCAGACACGTTCATTCTCGTCATATCGTCTCCGCTTCATTTGCACTCATCTTCTTCATTCTTCTTGATCGCATTCTCTCTCTCTCTCTCTCTCCTTTGGGATGTGAAGGATAGGAGTGGATGAGGATTTGCAGTATCTCTTTCTTTTTTCGGTTTCAGAAAAAAGAAAGGAAAAATTTTCTCATTGGGTTGAACGGAAACGGAAGCCGTCACTCTTCCCCTAGAAAATGGTGATTCACCTGGGAAGCAATGGCTTACGTCCCAACGCTTCGGTTATTCCTCTTCAATCAATGATCCAGCCTGTTTATCATTGCAAGAATTTGAATGTCATTCTGACTCTCGAGGAGTCTATTGTCGTTGTGAGCTGGACTGAACAAGTCCAAGATCAGAGTGGTAATGTCAATTTGTCACTTAGGGTTCCCCTTCCTAAGGTTTTGGTTGATCCTTGCTCCACCATCGATTTCAATGCGATAGAGGATCTCATCAAAGTGAAGCTCGTTTTGCTCCTTCCGGTTGATCACCCCGTAGTCGCAACCCTCGATTCAGTACTAAGCCTGTCACAAGAATCTTCTGCTCAAGAAAATGTGTGTGTTCAGACAAGCTGCAGCCCCTATCCATGGATTCTGGAACAGAGGGAGGGGGGAGACGGGAGGGTGGGACGTGGTGGGGTTGGATTGCAGAAGGGGGTAGCGGCGGATGGGGTTGGGTTGCAGCAAGTGGTGGAGCCAGTGGGGTTGCAGGGTAGGAAGAAGAAGAAGAAGAAGAAGAAGAAGAAGAAGGGACCGTGATGGGGTGGGTCAAACACCATCATTAAGGTCTAGGGATGCCCTATGGGCAAAATGGTAAACTCACACTCTGAAGGGTATATTAGTCATTTGAGGAAAAACTTAACTGACATCCTAACACTTAACTAACGGAATGGAAACTCAGGGGGTGGCAGTGTAATTTTCCCATGAATTAATGAATGAGATTTTGAGGCAATTGCTTGCACTCGGTTGTGGGAGAGAATCCATTGTTCAACAGCTGAGATAGCTGTGGGTGAAAGACCCAGGACTGAGAAAGTCCAACCCTATCTTCCTGTCCATCTTCTTCTACCCTGTTCTTCTTTTATTATCCAATCAATTATGTGTTTGGTGTTCTGCTGCAAGCCTGCAACCCATCATAGATCCTACTGTAGAATGGTTTGTACTTAAACTGACTTCTATATTACAGTCCCTACCATAGTTCAAAAACTCGGTGAAATTTTAAATATTTCGAACCCCTCGAGATGAAACACCATACAAAATGTCGAAACCCAAAACAGACAATGTTTCGACCGAAATTTTGGTCATTTCGTTTTGGAATCTCGCTCATTTCGGTCTAAAAAATGTACCGTGTCGTCGATATTTCTATTATTTCGTTTCAGTATTTCACTCATTTTGGCCTTTTGTACACTGAAATGGCCAAGCAAAACTCATTGGAAAAGTACAATGTTTTGGCAAAATTTCGGGCCGAGGTTTCGGTTATCTCGATCTGGTCGAGACACTGAAACAAGATGAGTTTTTGAACTATGGTCCCTACTACTTCATTCTTTGTTTTGAAAGTCCTTTAGGGTTTTCCCTTTGTGGTTGCAGCAACTAATGTTGCCATATCTATTCCATGGACCCTAGTTGGTAACGACATGAAGAAAAATTAGGGTTTCTTCCATGAATGTTGCTGGTTTGTTTTTTTTGAAGTTTTTTGCTGTCCCAATACACCTAGCGGCAGCCCTGTTTTTAAGGGCTTTTTTGGACAGATTAGTATTCCCTATAACAGGGAATCTGTTCAGCAGATTTCTACAAGTTTTTAGGACTGTGAAGGACCATCTATTAGGGTTCTTTGACCAAGGTCTGGTGTCCATCAAACTCCCTGATCTGCTGTTGATTGAAATCCCCCCAAATCTGGGTTTGTGATTTTAGAATTTGATTATTTTGACTGCTGGTTCTTATTTCACCGTTAGATCGTTGTGATATTGTGGGGTTTTATATACTTGGCGTGCTATACCTGATCAAAATTGGAGCCCCATCAAAAGAGTTGGCTTTTATAAACTTGGCCTGCTATACCTGACCATAGTTGATTTTCATTATCATTTGGTATATGATGCAGATGAGTGTAAGTGATCTCAACTTGTTATATGCCTGCACGCGAGATAAAACTTTAATGATAGATGTGCAAGCCCGTGAGATCTCTGAAAGAGATCTAGAAGCAGGATTAAGGTTAGCCCATCCTGAGGTGGGTATAAGATTCTTGATGTGATATTAATATCGTCTCTTGCAATGGTGAATCTTGCTAAGATGGCTGGCTTTGATCATTCAGGCGATAAAATATCTGGAACCTCAGATTAAATTGGCAGCAAAAGCAGGGAAGCATAAGAAGGAATATAAATTATCAATGCTATCAGATACAACCCTTGAGAAAGTCAAGAACTTGGCAGAAGGGGCAATAGAAGCTGTTTTTACAGATCCGACTTATGGAAAGGTGCAATTTTTCTTTCCTTTACACCACCCTAAGCCTTTCAATTGATGTGTATGTGTGTCTTCCTTGTATCGTTTATTTTTTTATTATGAATTTACAGTTTGAACGTGGAGAAGCCTTAGATAATATTACACAAGATGTAAAAAGAGTGCTCGAAGAAGAATGTGATGAGGAGAGCTTAAAAGTTTTGCCCAAGGCAGTTGACATGGTGAGGAAGAAGGTGAGTGCCAATGTATCTTTATCTAATCTAACAGTAGTTCCTCTTTTTTCTTAAAGTTGTGTTTAGATACATGTGTTTACTGTGATGTGCTGGATATTATTTTTGCATTTAGATTTTTTTCCTGATCTATTTTTCCAGGAAAAAACCAGATGAAAAAAATTTCAAGTAAAATCTTAACTTTTATAGTATTTTTTTTACCTGAAAGTATTCCTTTTATGTGGTTTCCACCTGGAAAACAACTGTAGCCTTGGTAGTAAAGGTAAAATATTCTTAATTAAGATTGAATTAAAATTTGAGTTTGATCCGAACTACATTTTTTTTTAACCGTGTCCCCCTTTGGATAATCCGCCGTGTTAGAGCTCCTGTATGATATACATATTGTTTCCTCCCTTTCCTACAAGGTCGGTCTTTTAGAGGAAGCGGTTCCTACATGGTATCAAAGCAGGTAGGGGTCACGGTATCGAGTCCCCCTGGGAGCGGGCAGGTGTTAAAAAATTATTTATCCACCCGTGTTCCCCTTTGGATAGTCCGCCGTGTTAGAGCTCCTGTATGATATACATATTGTTTCCTTCCTTTCCTACAAGGTAGGCCTTTTAGAGGAAGCGGTTCCTACACATTTCTTCATGTATGAATTTATGAAATAAACACAATCTCTATTCCCTACTTCCCCCCCTTCAGCCCCCCAAAAAAATGAAAAAAGAAAAAGTAGTTATGTTAGGCACCTAATATATGTGCTATTGTCCATTGGATGTAGGTTATAAATGGGATTTAGGGAGAAATGGGACATGTATTCATATAAGTAAGAACATAGATGGAGGGATAAACTGTAAAGAAATTTGAGTTTTCAATCATAACAATGGTTCTAAATCTCTGCGAATTTTTTCCGAAATGTTGCTAATTTCAGTGAATTCGACAAGGGCGAGACGAAACACCAGGCGAAATATACATTCGTACCAATTTCGTTGTTTTGCCGAAATTTTAACCTGTTTTATATCATTTTGCCGAAATGACACAGTCCACTTTATTTAAAAGCATCATTTTGTTAGTTCTGGTTGAAATTTCGACCAGAACTTCACTGTTTCAGTGCTTTTGCCTGGGAGAAGGGAAAAAAACACCAATTTTCTTGAATTTTGGCCACATCACCTCATCAAACTCTTGGATCAGCTGGGGTTGCCACATCAATCCAAATACATTAGGTTCTGCATATTAGTGAAGATTTGTCCTAATCAACAGGTTCAGGTAATGAACTTTTTCCCAAAAATGGTTTTTTTGCAAAAAAAAAAATATGATAATACCTGTTGGTTGGTGATGAAATCTTTATATGCTAGACACTGAAGCCCGATCTATGGCTTCACGGTATGGAATTTTTTTTCTTCTGTTTATTTATATATTTATTATTTTTCTGGTATTAAAATGGATTTTCCTACAACAAAAATGTGAAAAAATAGGGTTAATATCAAGAGACCTGCACAAGCATGGTCTCTTGGGTGTGTTAATGGACTTGACTCCACATTTGGCTGAAATTTTAGCATGCGCTTCCACATTAGTATCCATGGACGACTGGAAGTAGAAATGAAAGGGTGGCGGGGCTGTGGGTTCCATAACAGGGGATGGGATAGGGCTGGTCGGCGGTGGAACAGGGTTGCAGATGGGGTCGGCTCTAATTGCAATGCAAGGCGAGGGAGGGGGTGTCTGCAGCAGCAGAAGAAGAAGAGGAAGAAGGTGATGTGGGTCTGGCCTCTCCCCAATGGGAGTGGGACTAGATGGGGTTTTTATGCATGCAAGGGTAAGAATATAAGAGGGTAAAATTGGAAATTAAAATAAAATTGTTTGAGTGGGCCAGTGTTATCTTGGTTTAGGTACCCCAAGCATAATATGCGAAACATTAGGTACCTTAGCTGTTATTTCGCGAAACCTTAGGTACTCTAGGTGTCATTTACGCAAAAAATTCATTACCAAAGGAAAGAAAAAGGGGGCTGGGTGGGAAGAACAAACAAACAACCAAGCTACAAGACCCTGCCTTTACAAATGAGGAGGGCGGGGGAGAGGCAAGGGCCTGAAAGAGGAAAGGGGAAGAACCTTAAGAAACTACAATAGATGAAACAAGGAGAGACACCGATGGGTTGTTACTAACTACAACCCAACTAATAGGCCTGAGTACAACACGACTAAAAAAAAAGAGACTAACTACAACACGACTAAAAGGCCTAACTTCAGGAAATGAGTGATCCAAAGGGAATGCAGGTTACCTCATCAATCACAACTGGTTGTCTTGGCAGAGGGCATGGTCGCGGATAGCCTTACTTATAGGCAATATCTTCTCATTGTTGGGTAAGGAATTATCTTTGGGGGGGGGGGGGTGGCTTCCTGGGATAAGGAGGGGAAATTCTGCTGCGCCAGCGGTAGACACGAAGGGGGGGGATGACAAAGCCAGTGTTGGATAGGAGCGTGATTTGCAAGTCCAACACAGGCAGAGAAGATAAGGTGATAGGGTCAGAGTGGGTAGAATTCCCACCCATTGAAGAACCCAAATTGGCAGTGGAGTAGGCCATGAAATGAGCCAGACCCCAAACATGATCAAAGTGGGCCAGGGAAGGGAAACATATAGTAGTCTGGACCGAATGGGTCAGGATATGGGTTGTGAGATCTGTATGGGCCCGGGGAGGGGAACAGATGGAGGGCTGGACCGAAAGGGCCAGGTTAAGGGTTGCAGGGTAGGGTTTAGTTGAATCTAAGGCCTAGAAACAAATGGGCTCACGGAGGGAGAGGCAAAAGGGGGGGAGGGTTGACATGGGAGGAGGGGTAGGCAAGGTTTAAAGTATCGGTATCGCCATATCGGTGGGGTGATTTTAAGAGACGTATCATATCAAATATACGTATTGCGCGCTATAGATATGCATGGAAATGGTCCACATACACATAGAAATACACTTTTGAAGCAAAAAACAATATAAATAAGCAATATTGCAGTTTGTTTCTTTGATTCAACCAAAGTGAAGTTGTTTCCTTGTTTTGATTCGTTTTTCAACAAGGAACCAAAGCCTCAAGCATGAAATTTGAAAGAAGATGTCAAAAGGTTGAAGTTTTGGGTGAAATTTTGTCTGTCCAGGTGCTATTGATGCTTTTTGGTTTCTGGAATCACTATTCTAAAGTCACATGTGCCTTTTAATGTGCTTATCACAATGTATCACGCCGTATCGGCCGATACATTGCAATACGTACCGATACTTTTATCTTTTTTTAACCCCTAAATCAATTGTATCATGAGTATCGGTACATATATCGGATACAATGCAATACTGATCGATACCATACCATTTTTTTTTTCAAAAAAAAAAAAAAAAAAGAGACGTATCTCATAGTATTGTATCGATACCCTGCGATACCCATACGTATCGGCCGATACGGGACGATATGGTGCATACTTAAATCCTTGGGGGTAGGAGCAGAAGAAAGAAATAGACTACTCGACTGCCCAGGAGGGGGAAGAGTTTCGGCAAGAGGAGCTGCAGGAGTTGTCGGTAGAGGGGTTGTCGACATCGTTGCAAGAGTTAGGGATCTGCAGGGTGCTAAAGCAGTTCGAAGAGCCTTCATTTGCTGGCAAAAGGACCAAGTTGGAAGGACCTTCGGCCGCATGCTGAAAACCTGATGGAAGCGGAAAGGAATTGACATCACGGCCTGGAGGAGAACCTAAAGCTGGTTTCTCACAACGTCTGGATTTGTGTAGCCTGCTTCTTCTCCGGCCAGGGCTAGGACCACGGAGACTTGAGACAGCAAGGATGCAGGGTAGAGGCAGATAAATGGAGCTGCTAGGTTGGGGGTTTGTTGGGGTATCTTTAGCAGGGGATCAAGAGGGAGCAGGGTGAAGGGGGTATAGAGAGGTGATATGGTTATTGGGACCAAACAGGGGAAAGCCAGAGGATGGGAGGGGTTCGGTGGAGGCGCCGGGGGGGTTTCCGGGGTAGCTGGGAGCCGCAGAGGCAGTGGCAAGGTGGGGAGTGGTTGAAGAGGTAAGGGCAGAGTGGCTGGGAGTACATTGGTCAGCCGAATACCTTGCAGGAGCAGCAAAGAGGAGGTAGCCAATCGTAGTCGACAGGTTGGTTGAAGGAAAAGCCTTCGTCTTTTGAGACCATGATTGAGGGCGGAGGGTCAGTTGCAGCGATTTCCACACATATTCTAGCCAAAGCTAACCAATCCATTTTCTTAGTGTGCGCATCGGAGTATAGAGGCTTCCCCACAACTGAACCCACTCTGCTAAGACCTTTGCACCAGTAATGCCGAGGGGGACCCGACAAGGTGATCCAGACCGGGATGGAACTGAGATTTATGAGGTGAAGGCGTGAAGCTGCAGATAGCGATCCCATTGCTGTAGCAGCATGGGTTTTCTACCAACGTGCCATGGACGTCCTTCTAGGACGCGAGCCTTGTCTTCTTCATAAGAGAAATTGAAGTGAGAGCTTGACAATGGGGAAAGGGGGACAGCTAACAATAAAATGGCTGACCTGAGCGTTGGACCATTTTAGTGCTGCTGAGTTCAGTAGACCAGAGGGCCACAGAGCCACCTTAGAGTCACCAACGAGGGAGGGGGCACGAAGTGAAGGGGTAAGCACTTGCCCGGAGAGGTGGAGGACTGGGTGGAAAGGGAACTCCAAGCCACTGATAGGAGGATGGGGGTTGGCAGAGGGGATGGGAAGGAGAGGGAGAGGGAGGAGTTGGGCTGAGAGGAGACAGCCCCTCAGAGAGGCTTCCAGCCATTGTCAATGAGATATCCCCTTGCAGGGATAAAACTCTAATCGAGTTTTACTGATGCTTTTCCCTTCGCTGTTTCTGTATGATTTAATGGATCTTTGCTTCTCGTTATTGAGCTGGTTCTTTCATTTCTGGGCAGGATACTGGGGTCTGCCTTTGTGAGAGCAATAAGCTGTGGATGAGATCCTGTAGGCTGCAGTTCTGTGTAACTAGGTTAGTTTCTTTTCTATCTAGCATAGAATGATCCTCTTGGTTCCATTCTATCTCTTACTTCTAATGAATGGAAAGCTCAAGGTATTATACTCAACTTAATCCAACTCAACTCAATTCAATTCAACTAAGCCTTCTTCCAGTTAAGTGTGGTCAGCTACATGAATCCTGTTTTTGCCATTCTCCGTGTTTAAAGTCATATTTATTGTTAAAAAGCTCAAGGAATTAAAATTCATGCATTTGCATTAACATTTGCTTTTTAATTTTTTTTAGATTGTTCGTAGAAGGATAATTGAGAAAGGAATCAGAGTTGATGGTAGACGTTTAGATGAAGTTAGGCCTTTATACTGTGAATCTGGTAATTTACCAATATTGCATGGATCATCGGTTTTTTCTCGTGGAGATACCCAGGTCAGTACAAACCATAGTTGTCAAGGCGTCGCCTAGGCGTCTAGATGGAAAGCTCATTCAGTATGATGCTTGTTTTGACAGGCAATTTAAATTCCTTCTGCCAAACTAAAGTTCTTAGAATTACAATTGCAGGTTCTATGCACTGTGACACTGGGGTCACCTGGAGATGCTCAGCGATTGGATTCTCTGGTTGGTCCATCCACAAAGCGCTTTATGCTTCACTATAGTTTTCCACCATTCTCAATTAATGAAGTTGGTAAACGTGGTGGTTTGAATAGGCGTGAAGTTGGACATGGTAAGTTTCCTTTTATGATAATGTGTGATTTATTATAACTGTTTGAAATGAACGATAAATTTGAATCAACCTAGCGGGGCCACCATCCTAGGTGATACTATGATGAGAGTATCAATTTTCAAATGGATGTAATATTTTGTATTATAAGCATTTACTACACCACTGCTGCATAGGTAGTTTGATTCATTACTATATCCTCCTATGAAACATGTTGAGCTGTTTATATATTCCACTTTCCTTTACATGTTTTTTAGCTTTTTTCTAGAGTTCTTACTGGTTACTGTACCAAATAAATATTAGTAAAAAACGAACCATTTGGGAAGCACCGGACCTGACAGGTAAGATTCTTCAGATATCATTTTATTACATCGGCAGTGGTCTGATGGTTAAAGCTGTTTTTCCAAACATGTTAGGAATTCTGAATGCTTGATTTACTGTAGATTTTGTTGTTCCCAGGTTGACACTGAGGGGGAGGGGTTGAATCAATGTGCTCAAAAACTTTTCCCCTCAACAGGTTTTCCTATTAGCTCACTTGTTGATGTCTACAACACTTACCACATGTTACCCTCACAGTCCTCCCAAAAGATACTCAGGCACACAACCACTGAAATTGTTGGAGACCCTCACTGTTGACACATAAAATCACACACAGTCGTGTACACACCCCAGCTTAACTGTCAAAGGATCTACCAAGTGTGTACACCCATCCTGCAACAGAGCACTCCAATATCCAATATGCATACACAAATAATAATGGGCATCCACAACACAAGATGTACGTGCTTCGGCAAGTTGCCTAGGTGCACGAAGTAATGCCCAAACTTGGGCTTAGTATTTACTCACTACTGGGCTTCAACTGCAGTCAACAGTCCAAGTCCTACACCTGCTTCAACCCTTGATAATCAACGACTAGGGCAAGCTACCCCAATGGTTTTTCAGTCACAATTATGACTCAGGACACCTTGCCTGCTTCAACCCCTGATGAATACAGGAGCAAGGGTGTTACCCCCAATGGTACCCAGAACCCACTGGTTACCTAAATATAGAATCGGGCTTATAACAATGCCCTACAATGAAACCACATCTAGTCTAGGTCTTTGTAGTAGTACAACCTAGCTAGCATATACAAGAAGAACAATGGAGGTTGAGTCACATTCAATCCATACGTCAGTGAATTCCATCTCGTTGATGAAGTGACGCCCTCTCATAAAAACAAAAAATTCTGCTGCAAAATTCATTTTGATCCCAAGAAATTGTTTGAATGCATGGATAATATTTCCTTGGGAGTCCTTAAAGACCCCTCTTGCGCCAGCTCTTCCCAGGTTACCCAGAGATGAACCATCAATATTAAGTTTGATACATGTGTACGCAGGCTTACACCAGTGAGTTTCAACAATTCGATCGGAGGTTTAGACTTGATCGGCAGCCCCAATTTGGAGATGCATATAAGATCATTAACAGAAGAGACCCACCCTTTTATTTTGCTGCTGATGTCCTCAAGGTCTTGTAAGATCTTTTTGAAAATTAATATAGGAGTTCTCCTTTTGCCTCCATGTCTTCTAAAGTTCCTTTCCAGCCAATGTTGTATAAAATTATTACGAATCCAGCCTTCCTCGCACCTTGAAAGGAAATAATACAAGATTTCCGAATCAACCATTGGATGAGATCTTGAATAGAGGTTGTTTCACCCATATGTTGCTGAAAACAATCAAGGAAACAAGACCATATCTTCTTTGAAAAATTGCATTCCAGAAAAAAATGTTGAAGGGATTTCGAATGAGATTTGCATTAATCACATTTGGAAGGCATATTGAAGCCAATAGAAGATAAAGCATGATCAGTTTGCAGCTTACCATAGACAAACTGCCAGACAAAAATTGAAAATTTTGGCAGAAGATTGGAATTCCAAATCAACAAGTACCATGGAATTTTAGGATTATGTCGTCTAATTTTATTCCATGCTGAGTGGATGGTAAAAATACCATAAGTAACGGGGCTCCAGATGCATTTATCTTCAATCTCCATAGGTGGAAGACTAATAGTGCTAGCCTTGTCAAAAATATTATTTAAGAAAACTGATAAAACTCTTGGGAAAGACCATTGATTTTTCAAGATGAAGTCAAAGACTTTGATCATCGAGTCCTTGAAAAGAGAAGGCTGGAGCTCTGAAGTTTCAGCAATGGACTGATTATCTAACCAGATGTCATTCAAAAAATTTATATTATTCCCCCTTCCAATATTCCATCTCTCTTTAGAAGAGATAAAATCCCACTCTTTTTAATCCTGGCCAGATAGAAGAAGAAGAGAATCACCATGCTTGATTTTCCAAGCTAATTTGCATAAGAGGGCTTGATTGATGTCCCACAATCTTCCAATTCCTAGACCACCTACGGTCTACATAGTGTCCCATCTCATAAATTCATAGGTTAATATCATAAATCCATAGGCACAATCATCTCATAATTAATATATATATTAATTATAATAACTGATTTATATATAAATAGTTAAATAAATAATGTCAGATGTATGTGTTGCCAAATGAATTAAAAAATATCATTGCATTTTCTCAATATACAATGAGTTATGACCTAGTTGGGGACTATTCCAAAACACCTAGCTGGTTTCCTAGGCTACACCTTGTCCAATACTGTTCTATTGAATTGTTTCTTGTGCCCAGTTGTTTGGCTTGTTGCTGGCCTCAACATTTGGAATTTATTATTATTTTTTATTGAGAAGTTACAGTGGTGGAGTGCACCTCTATTTGCTACCACTTGGAGTCTGTTTTTCGGTTCGTGTCCGACTGAGCTACGAAGTAGGGAAATGAGCATGGAATGTTTAAATTCGATATTCAATTCCTACCCTGTGCTGGATGCTATATGCTTAATTAAATGCTGGATTAATTGTTCTGGGTAGTTTCTGATTTATGTTTTATGCTTTGGGTGCTATTAGTGGAATGCAACTTGTATGTGGTTCATTATTCTCATTATGCTTTTCAGGAATTCTCTTTAGAATTTTGACTCTTATTGCATTGTTTTTTTTCCTATGCTGTTGTTTAGGAACACTTGCGGAGAAAGCTTTGCTTGCTGTGTTGCCTCCTGAGGATGATTTCCCATATACTGTCCGTGTCAATTCAGAAGTCATGGCTTCTGATGGCTCAACTTCAATGGCGACTGTCTGTGGAGGTATCCTTGTTTGGTACTTTGTAACAGCTAGCTCCCATCAGATGTAAATGCTTCCTTTTGGCCTATATGAAAAACTTCCCAAGTTTTTGGTGTAGGAGCTCTAAGAATTCTAGGAGCCTTATTATGATTTCTCTTTTCATTGACTGAAACCATTGTACTGAAGTGTTTGAACTCCTGTTGGGGCGCAGAATTTATAGTAGCAAGAACACTGTATGTTGAGAAAATATCTAGTGGCTATGACTAACAATAGTTGACTCTAGAAGCCATTGAATCTGCAATCTTCCTATTTTTTGGGTGTTCCTGCTTGTTTCTCTGTGGCTTCATTTCTTATCATGCTTCAATGGTTTTTCATTTCTGTAATTGATGTATAAGGTAGCAAAGTTCAGCTTAGAATTCTTTGTTATGTTTCTTGTAGGAAGTATGGCTTTGATGGATGCTGGTATTCCAGTAAGAGAACATGTAGCAGGTGTTTCAGTGGGTCTTGTTGGTGATGTTGACCCATCAACTGGAATGATTAAGGATTATCGGATATTGACAGATATTTTGGTAAGATTTCTAGTATGCCAATTTTGTGACTAGGTCAGTTTGTGATATAAAAAAAGAACATTGCAGTGCCCGAGGTCCCGTTACTGTAGGGTCTGGCAGGGGCAAATGTATGCAGTCTTACCCCCTACTTCGCAGGAGAGGCTGTTTCCAAGTTTTGAACCCGCAACCAACAGGGGTTGCAATAGCAGAACTTAACCGTGGTGCCAAGGCTCGCCCACTATCGGTTTGTGCTATGGTTCTTTTAATAAATGGCAAACCTCTTTGTGCCGTTTTCCCAAAATAATACCTGGATATATCCAAAATCCATGAGATATCATTTGATTACTTAATTGCTGGTTTGGTGCTGTATCCAAATCATACTAAACCCTTAAGCTTTGTAAACCTCAATTGAGGCCTTAAGTGATAGTTAAATCTACATGCCCATCAATCTGCTTAGTTTATGACTTGTAGCCAAAAACACTGCCATTTGTACACCATTCCCCCATTTCATATTTCATTTAATGTTAGATTCTCCTATTCCTATATGCTCCTTAATGCTCCTAGTTCTTTTCCCTAAAAATCGTAATGCAGAACCAGGGAGGGTGGTCTGCTATGGTGGGCTTCACAGAGGGAACAGTAGAAGAATTAGAAGAAAGTAGAAGAATTAGAAGAAAGGAGGGAAGGGAAGAGGGAACTCACGTTCACACACACACTCTCACAGAGCTTCACGAATAAATCTTCTCATTAATCAAATTTTCAAGTCTATTGCTGTCCTACGATTACAATGAATAAATAGAGAATAGCCTTGCATAGGAATAGAAACCTAACTAAAATAGAAACAACCCAAAATGGAAACTACTAAAATTGACCATATCTAAGAAAAGGAAACTACCTAATAAGCTCTTACGTAATCTACTCAAGAAATAAAACAAATATTGCATCCTAACTAAACTACCAGCCCTTGCCAGACCAGAAAACCGGTTTAGGACCAGTCCTTGGTTTGGGCTTCCAAAGTGGGTCATCCTGGTCCAGCCAGGCTAAGGCAACTGCATCAAATCATGGTCATAATTTTAACTTCGTATTAAACCTTGATATTCTTCTGAGAATTTTCATGCTATAGTTCCCAGAATCATCTCAATTGGTGCCACTCTGGGATTTTGAGTGTTGTTCAGCAGTCCAAGAGTGACCCCTTGTTGAACGTGTTCTCCAAAATAGAAGGAACCATATAGTCTTTATAGTCTGATCCATGTTGAAAGTTCTCTTACCCAAACCTAAAGTGTCTGGTCTGCATAATGTGGATGTCACACGAACCTGCACACACCACACACACACACAATCATTCCTTCCTTCCCCTGACCTTTAGTATTCAATGATGCTTCTCTCAACTCAACCAAGCCTTTTCCCAACCAAATGGCTTTGGCTAATTCAATGATACTTCTCTTTAAATATTGTAGAACCAAAGAGTAATCTCACTGATTGTCTTCTTTCTCTTCTATTGTACAACTGTCAATAGAATCCATCTAGGAAGAGTTCGATTTTCTTGCATTGTCATTGCTTCTTTAAATTTCAAAAAGAAAATAATAAGAGACAAAATTCTATAATTTTTCATAAATGACCAAATGATGGGGACATCAGTCCCATTCCTAAAGACTTTCGAAGAGTTTACCAACGAAGACTGTGCAGACATCTTCAGCTTGGATCAGGCTCATTTTGGTTGGACGGAGATTTCTTTCGAAATGGATTGTGGTGCTGATCTGGAGTACTTATGCTGGCCTAAGTAATTTTAATCTTTTATTGTGATTTGGGTCATATGTAATTTTGGTTCAGTTTGGTTCGGTTTGGTTCAGTTTTGGTTCCATTTGTAATTCCGGTCTAGGCCCAGGCCCACTTGGATCAGCCCCTTTAGTTGACTAGAGGACTTCTTGGAACTTGTGCTCCCTTAGGAAACAGCTCAGCTGGTGTGCTTCCCTATGTGTTGCTCTTCCCAAGGGGGAGATCAATAATTTTCTATTGTTTTGTTTTTCTTTAAGCTATGTACAGGCCATTCGGCCAGAAGTTGTTGAATGTTAAGAAATGAAATGAAAGAAGCTATTGGCTCTTGGGTCTCCTTCTCCTCTCTTGCGTGGAGCATCTTCTCCCCTCATTACCCCAAATGGATTTTCTTCTTCTTCTCTACTTCTCTGTTACAGCAGCACAGCAGGTAAGTGGTTAAGTTATTTGTTTCCCTTCTTCCCCATTCCCTCTTTCTTTCCCCCCCCAATCGAACCTGCCTTGTTCTTCTTTCTTTTCTGTTTGTTACATTATCTGCTCTACCCCATTCCCCCCTACCCGAATGCATGCTCATCACTACCCTTCCCCTTCTTGTCATATTTACTAATTAAGAATCTGGAACCCTTTTATTTTCTAACCTGATATGCACTTATACTGTTGTTAGTTTTGGTGCATCTTCTTCATATTTCCTTATGTCTTATTCTCTATTGGAATGCATGCCTAGGACTAGTACAGCATGAATTCTTTTTAGAGTATTGAAAGGTCTCTGCACTTGATTTGGTAATTTATGTATTGTTTCCCCTTCCCCATTTTGCCTATCAAATGTTTGTGGAAATGATGCTATGAGTTCTATTCTGTATTGTTCATTATTGCATAGGGGACTTTTCAATGTTTTATTAATGCATATGAGTCTGTATATGCTGCTGCTACCCATTTCTGTTGCCTGCTGTCCTATGAGTTGTAACCCATTAGTTATCCTAAATAACAGCCCATGTAGGAGCCCTAGTTTCTAGGTATCCCCCTACATCAACATGGTATCAGAGCTTGTGTTTCAGCTATCTTAGGTTGCTGTTACGTTTGGGCAATCTGTCCCACACCTTGCCATAGTTCTATCCTTTCGGTTCCAGCCTCAATGTGGACAACCTTGAGTACAGCCATTCCTTTCCTAGGTTGTTGACTGTCCTAATCTAAGTGTTTGATCCCTTGTAAGTCCACCAGGAGTGGTAGAACATACCAAAACATGCCAGGCTCCAATAGCTCTACCATTACACCTAAACAATTAGAAAGGATCTTCAAACAGAATGAAGAAACCTTAAGAGCTATCCAAGAAATTTCAGGCCGACTTAATGTCGTGGAAACATCCATGCGACAAGACCACACTGTTCAAGGTAACAGACCTAGACAAGAAGTTACCCAACAAGAACTTGAAGAGCATGATCGTAACATTGATGATCATGATAAGTATGGGGATAACTTCCTAGGCAATGGGCGTGGTCGAGGTAGAGGAAGAGGTCGAGGACCTCAAGGGCATCATTTTCAAAGGAATTATCATCCGCATCGGGTTGAGGAATTCTATGAACCCCAAGACCGAGAATTTGACATTAGGAGAATGGTCAAGGTTGAAGCCCCCTCCTTTGATGGGCAAATTGACGCCAAAGTCTTGTTGGATTGGATTAGGCAAATGGACAGATATTTTGATTTCTATGAAATGTCCGAGGAGGTTTCGCTTCCGATTTGCCAAAATCAAGCTCACAGGAGCGGCCCAAGATTTCTGGACAGAACTAGAATACCAAGAGCAGAACTTAGGAATTGAGCCTGTGTCCACATGGGTGGAAATGCAAGAGAGACTCAAAAGGGAGTTTCTGCCTATGACCTATAGGCTTCAACTTCTACATGAGATGAACACCCATAGGCAAGGAAAGTTGTCTGTAACTGAGTACATGAGCAAGTTCAATGAACTGAAAATCAGGAGCCGTACTTGTGAAGATACTGAACAGACCCTTTCTAGGTTCCTTAGTGGACTCAATTCAGGCATTCAAACACGCATGGCACCACACATGGTTCGAGATGTCCATCAGGCTTTTAGAGTTGCCTTGGAACTTGAGTCATCCATGAGGACCTTTCCTCAAAAGAAGAATTTCCAAAGTGGAGATTCAAATGCCAAAAAGCCTTTTCAAGGTTCTTCAAGTTTCTCTAAGACAACTGGTAACCCTCCTCGTCAGTTTGAGAACAATAAGGATAAGGGCATTTTGGGTGCAGCACCCAAAAAGAATGGTCAACAACAATGTTTTAAGTGTCAAGGATTTGGCCATTATGTCAGAGACTGCCCCAACAGGAATCTTTACGTTGGGAACCAGAATCTTGAAGAGGAAGACCAGGGTGAAAACCAAGATGAGAGTCAGGATGATGAGTTTGAGGATCACAATCCAAATGAGATCATTTCTGATGAAGAACAAGAGGAGAGCAATACCTCTCGATTAGGTGTTGTTCGATGCATGGTCTCGCAACCCAAAAGTGACGATGATTGACGACGAACCAATATTTTCATCACTTACACCTGTCATCAGGGTAAGAATTGCCGTGTCGCAATTGACAGTGGAAGTTACATGAATGTGGTTTCTCAAAGTGCTGTGGCTAGAATGGGACTCAAACCTCAAGCCCATCTAAAGCCATACAGAGTCGCTTGGGTAGATCAATCTACTATTCCTGTCACTCTTAGGTGTTTAGTCCCTTTGCATTTTGCGGGCTATGAGGAGAGAGTTTGGTGCGATGTCCTAGAGATGGACGTTGCCCACATCATTTTAGGGAGACCTTGGTTGTATGACCGAGATGTCACAAACTATGGGAAGTCTAACACCTGTGTCTGTGAATTTAAAGGGAAAAAGATTCGACTGACACCTAGTGCACCCAAGGAAGTAAAGGTCCCCGAACACAAGGGTAGTACCTCCAAACAAGCTCCAAAGAAAACACTCAACATTCTAAATCAACAGCAGTTTGAGAGTGAGTGTAAAGAGTTGGGGGTTATCTACGCTCTAGTTCCCAAACCAAGTAAAGCTGAATCGTCAAGCAAATTTACTAAGGTTCCTAGAGAAATGCAACCCTTGTTGAAGGAATTTGAACAACTATTCCCTAAGGAGTTACCAGATGAGTTACCACCAATGTGTGAAATCCAACACACAATCGATCTAGTTCCTGGTTCATCTTTGCCAAATCTGCCCCACTATCGTATGAACCCTAAAGAACATCTCGAGCTCAAACGACAAGTGGATGAGCTTCTTCAAAAGGGATTCATAAAGGATAGTCTAAGTCCGTGTGCAGTACCTGCTTTACTCACACCCAAGAAGGATGGCACTTGGAGAATGTGCATTGACAGTAGAGCCATCAATAAGATCACTGTCAAGTATAGGTTTCCAATACCTAGACTTGATGACATGTTGGATATGATGGCGGGGTCGTCCATCTTTTAAAAAATTGACCTTAAGAGCGGGTACCACCAAATTCGGATTAGACCCGGGGATGAGTGGAAGACAGCCTTCAAGACGAAGGATGGACTTTTTGAATGGTTAGTTATGCCCTTTGGCTTATCCAATGCACCGAGCACTTTCATGAGGATTATGAATCAAGTGCTTCAACCATTCATTGGCAAGTTCTTAGTGGTTTACTTTGATGACATCCTCATCTATAGTAATACCATGTCTTCCCACTTGGATCAATTACAACAAGCTTTTAGGGTGCTACTGAAGGCTAAACTTTATGTCAATCTCAAGAAATGCACCTTCATGAGTAATCAAGTTATTTTCTTAGGATTTGTTGTGTCAGCTCAAGGAGTAGTTGCTGATCCTGAGAAAATCAGAGCAATTGTTGAATGGCCCGAGCCTACCAATGTTCACAAGGTACAAAGCTTTCACGGCCTAGCCACCTTCTATAGAAGGTTCATTTATCGTTTTAGTTCCATCATGTCTCTTGTCACAGATTGCATGAAAAGGAAGGAGTTCCAATGGACTAAAAACGCTGCCAAGGCCTTTATGGAGATAAAGAAATTGATGACGGAAGCACCAGTCTTACGTCTCCCAGATTTCTCCAAAGTTTTTGAAGTCAATTGTGACGCTTCTGGTGTCGGAATAGGTGGTGTCTTAGGACAAGAAGGGCACCCAGTTGCTTATTTCAGTGAAAAGCTAAATGAGGCCAGGCAACGCTATTCTACATATGACAAAGAATTCTATGCGGTTGTGCAATCCCTGCGCTATTGAAGACATTATCTGTTACTGCAAGAGTTCGTGTTGTTTTCAGATCACCAGGCCTTGAAATACTTAAGTGCCCAGAAAAAGCTCAATCAAAGGCACGCTAAGTGGGTCGAATTTCTTCAAGAGTACACCTTTGTACTCAAGCATAAACCTGGTGTTGAGAACAATGTCGCAGATGCGTTGAGTCGAGTCAATATCTTGTTCAAGCACATGAGTGCTAGGCACCGAACTAATGTTTTGCTCCAAACAATGAGCATTGAGGTAGTAGGGTTTGAGCGAGTCAAGGACCAATATTCCACTTGTCCTGATTTTAGTGAGATTTTCACTTCAGTGAATCAAGATCCTCCTATTGCTCGTTTGGATTTCCTGCTAAAGGATGGGTTTCTGTTTAAAAGTGACAAACTATGCATTCTCAGGAGATCACTTCGGGATTATCTGATTTGGGAATTGCACGCTGGAGGATTCGTTGGACATTTTGGTCGAGACAAGACCATCACTCTTGCTGAAGATAGGTTCTTTTGGCCCGGTTTGAAAAGGGATGTTTCTCGAATTGTGAGTCAGTGTCACACATGCTAGTCTGCCAAGCAACAAAAGAAGAACACTGGCTTGTACACTCACCTTCCTGTGCCACATGCTCCATGGCAAGACCTTAGCATGGACTTTGTGCTTGGTCTTCCCAAAACTTCAAAGGGACATGACTCTATCTTTGTGGTTGTGGATAGGTTTTCAAAAATGACACATTTCATCCCATGTTCAAAAACTGCTGATGCATCCGATGCATTGTTCAAGAACTCGTTTCGTTTTGGTATTTCGGGCTGACCGAAATATCCGAAATATTGTATTTTTCTGGTATGTTTCGGTAGGTCATTTCGGTGGGTTTTAGGCCAAGTTAAGGCCTGAAACTTCATGGAAACCCTATTTTAGGCTATATAAACACATTTAAATGTTCAAATTGCAAAAATAGTCACCCAAAATGGTGTTTTGGAAAAATAGTCACCCAAAATGGTGTTTTCGACACTGTGAAGTTGTAGATCGGCTTCCGGTGTCTAACAAATATTTATTTAATCACAAACAAACTTATTGATCATGCATTTCCCTAAAAAAAACCAATTTTGAGATTATGGGTTTACCTGGAATAGTGGAAAGGCTTCACAGATGTGCTAAGAAGTTTGAATCTTGTGTTCTCCAAGTGGTTCCGGCGTAGATGCGGCAAGGATTCAAATGGGAAGTGGAAGAATGGAGAAGAAATGAGCAAAAACCAAAAAACCAGAGTTGTTTTGAAGTCTCGTTTCGACCGAGACTGACGAAATGTGGTCTTTTATATAAAGGGGTTTGACGAAAAATTTGAAATCTCGCGAGATTTTCAAGATATCACGAAATTTCGAGAATTTCGCTCGAGATATTGTATTTTTTCGATTCGAAGTAGCATTTCGTTTCGAGCAGCTCGAAATATCCGAAATCTCGATTGAGATTTCGCAAGATTTTGAACTATGATCCAATGTGGCCAAACTTTTTTTCAATGAGGTTGTCAAGTATCATGGTCTGCCTTTAACCATAGTGTCTGATAGGGATGTCAAATTTACAAGCCACTTTTGGTGAACCTTATGGCGGATGATGGGTACTAAACTCCGTTTCTCCACTGTGTTCCATCCCCAGACTGATGGTCAAACTGAAGTCATCAATCGGAGTCTCGGAAATTTGTTACGTTGTTTGGTTGGAGAGTATCTTAAGAGTTGGGACAGAATCCTCACCCAAGCAGAGTTTGCTTTCAATAGCTCTAAGAATAGGACTACTGGTATGTCTCCTTTTAAGGTCTGTCTAGGTTACCAACCCAGGGCACCCATTGACCTTATCCCAGCCATGTCTAGCTCTAGAACCTCCCCGTCAGCCGAGTCTTTTGCACAACATATTCATGACTTACATGCTGGTATAAGGCAGCGAATTGCGTTGAGTAATGACCAATACAAGTCCAGGGCTGATGTGCGTCGACGACTACAGACATTTGAGGAAGGTGATATGGTGATGGTGAGAATCAAGCCATAAAGATTCTCCAAAGGAAAAGCGAGCAAATTGCATGCTAGTAGTGCAGGTCTATTCGAAATTCTCAAAAGGGTAAGTGCTAATGCTTATGTCTTGGAATTACCTTCTGATATGGGAATCAGTAACATCTTCAATGTTGAAGATCTTGCCCCTTACCACAACACCCCTACTGATGCTCCTTTCTACCCCGATGACCTTGAGGACTTTCCATTCATTGTTGATGACACTTCAGTCCCTGCCCCTCCACTTCCACCCACCCCTTTGCCTCCTGTGCCTGAAACTGTTAAAGGAACAGAAAAAGTTGAGGATATCCTTGATGAAAGGATTGTTTCTTCATGTGACGGAGGAACCCGAGAGTTCTTAGTTAAGTGGCGTAATCGCCCGGAGATTGATTGCACTTGGATTCCTATCGAGGAGTTTCGAGAGCTCGACCTCGACATGCTTGAGCGCTACTTGAGTCTTTATTCACCGGAGGTGAACTCTTCAAAGCCCGGGAGAATTGATGGGGACATCAGTCCCATTCCTAAAGACTTTCGCAGAGTTTACCAACGAAGACTGCGCAGACATCTTCAGCTTGGATCAGGCTCACTTTGGTTGGACGGAGATTTCTTTCGAAATGGATTGTGGTGCTGATCTGGAGTACTTTTGCTGGCCTAAGTAATTTTAATCTTTTATTGTGATTTGGGTATATGTAATTTTGGTTAAGTCTGGTTCAGTTTGGTTCGGTTTGGTTCAGTTTTTTTGGGTTCAGTTTGGTTATGTTTTGGTTCCATTTGTAATTTTGGTCTAGGCCCAGGCCCACTTGGATCAGCCCCTTTAGTTGACTAGAGGATTTCTTGGAACTTGTGCTCCCTTAGGGAACAGCTCAGCTGGTGTGCTTCCCTATTTGTTGGTCTTCCCAAGGGGGAGATCAATAATTTTTTATTGTTTTGTTTTTCTTTACTTAAGCTATGTACAGGCCATTCGGCCAGAAGTTGTTGAATGTTAAGAAATGAAATGAAAGAAGCTATTGGCTCTTGGGTCTCCTTCTCCTCTCTTGCGTGGAGCATCTTCTCCCCTCAATACCCCAAATGGATTTTCTTCTTCTTCTTCTCTCCTTCTCTGTTACAACAGCACAACAGGTAAGTGGTTAAGTTATTTGTTTCCCTTCTTTCCCATTCCCTCTTTCTTTCCCCCCCCCCCCCCAATCGAACCTGCCTTGTTCTTCTTTCTTTTCTGTTTGTTACATTATCTGCTCTACCCCATTCTCCCTTACCCGAATGCATGCTCATCACTGCCCTTCCTCTCCTTGTCATATTTACTAATTAAGAATTTGGAACCCTTTTATTTTCTGACCTGATATGCACTTATACTGCTGTTAGTTTTGGTGCATCTTCTTCATACTTCCTTATGTCTTATTCTCTATTGGAATGCATGCCTAGGACTAGTACAACATGAATTCTTTTTAGAGTATTGAAAGGTCTCTGCACTGGATTTGGTAATTTATGTTTTGTTTCCCCTTCCCCATTTTGCCTATCAAATGTTTGTGGAAATGATGCTATGAGTTCTATTATGTATTGTTCATTATTGCATAGACTTTTTAATGTTTTATTAATGCATATGAGTCTGTATATGCTGCTGCTACCCATTTCTGTTGCCTGCTGTCCTATGAGTTGTAACCCATTAGTTATCCTAAATAGCAACCCATGTAGGAGCCCTAGTTTCTAGGTATCCCCCTACATCACCAAATCTTTTTTTGTGTTAGTACCATAGTCATTTTGTTTCTTACGGCTATCATGCAAATTTCTAGAAAATTACTATCGATATATGTTTAGTTTTCATACAGGTGTAAACCAGGTTTAAAGTATCGGGTATCGTGTATCTTATGGAAGGTTGATTTTAAGAGACGTATCGTATCATATCGGAGAAACGTATCGTACACTATAGATACGTATGGAAATAGTCAAGATACGCATGGAAATACACTTTTGGAGCAAAAAACAATATAAATAAGCAATATATAACATGTATCATGCATGAACACTAAAATGGAGAACAACGTATAATGAGACAAGAGACTTTCAGTGATTTTAGTACAAATCCTTGCAAATGATCAAGTTTGATGCATCAACTAACTTAGTTTTACCTTAATCTATCAATTTATAACAAAAAAAAGGGATTAAAAACCATGGTTTAAACGCAAAGATCAAGTATCCATCATATCAACCCAATCCCCAAGTTTTGAATAATGATAATGCCCTCCCCTACTTTCCCAAGATTCTATCAACCGTACCATAACCATTAAAAAACGACATTAAATGATGATGTGGCATGTACAAAATTTCTAAAACCCTAAAATACCCTTAACCCAACCCAACCCAACCCCAACCTAACCTAATCTAACCTAACATTCTCTCTCCTCTCACTCCTCCCCATCCCTCGCTTCTCTTTCTTTCTTCTCTGGCGATCACCACCATCGTCACACCTGCAATTCTTCTTCTCCGGCGAAACCGGTGAAAGAATCACAGAAATGAAGAGTTGCAGGTGTTGTTCAAATTCATTACTCTCATCGCACAAGTAGTTATCCTCGTGACGGCAACCTCCAGAAAAATCCCCGGAGTTCCACGCACGTTAATCGCTAGGTGTGAATCCAGCAAGGCATTTGCACGGCCTTTGAGTATGGCTGCTGCAAAACCCTAAGTTCCCACACAGTCCATAAACATTGCACCAATTCTCAGGCCGACACTAGAACATATTCCAACTTTCCATCTGCGTCGACCAGGTGAACTGCTTCAGACCGGAGGAATCAATGAAGAATCGAGTTAGCGATGGCCGTGAACTGTTGTCCTGAGAGATAACGGTGTACATGAAAGATGCTACAGCCGTGAAAGGATAGAAGAAATGGAAGGAGTAGATGTACACAGTCATCTCAGGGACGTTAGTGAAGGAATTGCTGGTCCATGTACCGGTAGACTAGTAGGTCTTATTGCTATTGAAAAGGAGTTCGAACTTGCCATACTGTGGAGGTTTTAGACAGAGAGAGTAATTACCAGGGGACTGATCAGACTCGCTTTTCCAGCACTCAACAGAGGTATTGCTAGTAATGTTCATACCTGGCAGCCATGTGTCGGCCGGAAAGTCGAAGCTTTGCTGGACGATCGACCCTCTGCGCGACAGAAGGACAAGGTTTCCAGATTCTTGGAGCTGCACACTCACTGCTTCTTCTGCATTTTCCGTCCGCTAGACGTTACGATCGTCGGAATTCGTTATCACAAGCTTGCTGTCTTCGGTAAATCGCATTACTGAGGAGGTGAGGTTTTTGATAGGATATTTTCGGTTTGCGACCCAAACTTAGGTTTGAATGGGTATGGAAGCGTCCCAGATGCCGATGTACCAATTGGATTCGTCATTCGTGCTGAAAAAACCGAGCTCGAAAGTGCGGTTCTCACTCCAAATCGTCAAATTTCCAGCAATTACAACAGATCCTAACTCCAATTTCTGGCTTCTGGTTGAGATGACAGAGGTAAGCTAATTGTTTGTTCCTTCCTTACATTGACATACCTGGTTTGTGAATTAGGCTTGTTTTGGTTTTCCCAAGAGATACTCGAATCCGCTTCAATCTGTTCTTTTCTGCAACCATCCAAGATTTTCCAGCCGCAAGGGAGCTTGAGTTCTCGATCGGCGGGTTTCTCTATTACGATTCCATCAGTCAGAAGTTCTCTTGGAAGAAATCATGTACTGTTGTCCAATTCGATCCTAGAGCTTGAGCCAAACTCAATTTCCGCTAAAATACAGAGAAAAGCAGCAGAAAACATCAAGAGATGAACTTTTACCCGCGCTATTTGAGCCATGGTTTCACGTTTTCAGATCGAGGGAGAACATTTGTTCTTGCAGATTGGCATGAAAGATTCAACCAAAAACCTAAACAGGGAGGAGAATAACAGAGAATTCGAGAGGAGAACCCACCAACGAAACAACAGAGATTCGAAAGAAAAGGAGGATAGATTTTGGCAGATATTCCTTTCTCACTTCAAAGGTTGCTGTTCACTCTACAGAATTGCGGTCTTGTTCTTTTTATTCAATAGAAGCTGACTTCAGCTTCTGGCAAACTCTTTTCCAGCTCGATTTCCTCGGATCCATTGTCTCTCCTGATTTAGATACGTAGGTAGGCCTCTAATTTTCCTAAAGAAATCATCTTGTATCAGTGTCGGATGGGTCTATGGCCATTACTGTAGGGACATTTCCTGATGATTTTAGGCATTCAAAGTAGAAATTCCTCTGCAACTCTTCATTTCTATGATTCTTTCACTGGTTTCTCTGGAGAAGACGAGTTGCAGGTGTGACGATGGTGATGTTCGCTGGAGAAGAAAGAAAGAGAAACGAGGGATGGGGAGGAGTGAGAGAGGAGAGAGACTGTTAGGTTAGGTTAGGTTAGGGTTGGGTTAAGGGTATTTTAGGTTTTTAGAAATTTTGTACATGCCACATCATCACTTAATGGCATTTTTTAACGGTTAGGGTACGGTTGATAGAAACTTGGGAAAGTAGGGGAGGCCATTATCATTATTCAAAACTTAGGGATTGGGTTGATATTATGGATACTTAGAGGGGAGGGGGATGATATTTTCCCTCTTTTTTTTTGAAACCTACCTTTTTCTGTGAAATCTTCTTCAATTTCTGATCTCAAAAACAAAATCATAGTTTGATAGTCACATGGGCCTTTAATAGCTGTATCAACGTGTATCAGTTGGTATCGACCATATCGGTATGTATCGAGTTCTATCGGTATGTATCGAGCCGTGTCTATCGATACATACCGATACGTATAGATACTGTCACAGAAACCTTTATCGTCCGATACATATCAATATGTATTGATACTCTCATAGAACCCTTTAAAAACGTACGTATCGTAAGTATCGGTATGTATTGTTCCATATTGTATCGGGCCATATTGGCCAATACAATACGATACCAATCAAGACACACTACTTTCTAAAAAAAGAGATACGCATCAGTATGTATTGTATCGGTACTGACCGATACTGATACATATTGACTGATGCGATACAGACTGATGCTGTATACCATGGATGTAAGACACTCTGGAGATGATCCAAAATGTAGGAACTTCTTAAAATTGATGCTTCAACAATTTTGTTCCACTCCATTCAACAATTTGGTTTCTAAGTTGCAAACCCCTACCGTATAAGCACTTCATAATTATGCGTGGTTAGAAGTTTTGGACCATTATTTTACTTCCCTATGAGCACAGGGCTGCCATTTTTATTCTTCCTCTTTGCTAACTTGTATGTGTCTGTTTTGATCAAGCAAAGGGTGTATTAACCACATGCTTAATTGCATATCACTATAGGGTCTAGAAGATCATCTAGGCGACATGGACTTCAAAATTGCTGGGACAAGAAAAGGAATAACTGCCATTCAGTTGGATATAAAACCTGCTGGAATTCCCTTGGACATCATCTGTGAAAGTTTGGATGCTGTGGTAAAGGGTCGTCTTCAAATCCTTGACCATATGGAGCATGAGATAAATGCACCACGCACTCAAGATGATAGGAATTCCCCACGATTAGGTAGAAAGCTTCTCTTTCATTCAAATTCTGCTTATATCAGTCATACATTTGTCTATATGAATAAACGAACAAGTTTGTGGGATCATGATATGCTTAAATATTTATTCTTTTGTAGCTACACTGAAGTTCAGCAATGACTCCCTTCGGCGCTTGATGGGCCCCCAAGGTGTTCAAAAGAGGAAAATCGAACAAGAAACAGGTGCACTTCGAACTTGAAAAGGCTCTCAATATAACTCCACCTGAATTCTGGAGACCTAAAGAAATTAGAGATCCCTAAAACTGAATCTTAAGTCAGGTAGACTGTATCTCAGCACGCAGAATTAGGCAGAACCAAGTATTCTAATCTGAATACATATATAATAAGTCCTACCATGAATAGTATTCAGTAGTTGCACTCGCAAATGAAACAGAAATTTGGATATCTGGTAGAAACTCAAAATCAGAATTTAGATTTTGAAAAACTCTTTATGTTAGAGAGGGAGAAATTTGATATCTTTCTAACTGTGTTCTGAATAGCCTGAAAATTGGATCGAATCTCTTTGATGTCAAACCCTAACTTGCAAATCAGAATGATTTCTCTGCCAAATAAGAGGTGGTTGCCTGAATTGACTTTCTAAGGGATGCAGATTGAACCAACCCAAGTATTGGGCCAGTTTTGGACCAAGAAACACTGTTCAAGTGAACAGTGTTGCAGCCCTTAGTGGAGCCAGCTGGCCTTTGAGGACGTCAAGGTGAAGGGATTGGGGGATTTCCAATCGACTCCTTGCATCTGTTAAGATTGGGAGGTTCTTGTGCACTCCTTGCATCTGTTCAGATCGGGAGATACATTTTTCAATCAATCTTCAAGCTGCTACTGTTTTGAAGATCAGTTTTTTTTCAAGTAAGTAATTTACAGATTTTTGTAATTACCTTCTTCTCATCCTCCAACCTAAGCCTACATCCCCATAATCGATTCCCATAACCCTAGCTTCATCTAAACCCTGTCCAGCCCAATTCCTTCCATCAATTATAACCAAACTTCATCCACAGCACCTTCACCCTCCTCCTTACACTCGACGGCAACCCCAGCTCCATCCTCCTATCAAAAAACCTAATTCCCCTCAATCCTACTAAAACCCGAGACCCTAACCCTAATTTTCTGAAATTCAAATTTTCAATTAAACATCATTCAAACCTACATTGTTAGCTTCCCCTAAACCTGCCTATTAATACCATATAAGATTCATCTCCATATTCATAAACCTGATCCCAGAATGGACCTAATTCCCCATTTCTGTCCAAATGGCCAGTTGATTAGGGAGGTCCTGGTTCGTTTAGCTCTTAGTAGACCTTTGTCTATCTAGGACTACATTACTAAGCAAAAATTATTTACAGATCGTAAGGGCTGAAAGGAATGGGTAATTGACTGTACTATTTCAAGGAGGCCCGACAACTCTTCACTACTTATCTTTTTTCAATCTAAGTGGCATCAGCTAAAAGCAATTCTGTTCCTACAATAGTGGGCATCATACCAGCCAAATAGATTTCTTCCTAACAAGAAGGTCTGGTAGATTGTTTTGTAAGGACTGTAAGGTTATACATGGGGAAAGCCTAATCACTCAACTTAGATTGGTGGTCCTGGTTATGTGCCTCATTATGCAAGATCATAAGATAGGGGAGCCTATTTACCCTAAGATAAGATGGTGGAGCTTGGAAGGAGACTTCTTGAATTCATTTACAGATAAAGTGGTCAAACAAGGAAAATGGGACTTTGAAGGCAACACTTATACGATGTGGAACGAGATGACAGCTTGTATTATGAAGGCAACTAAGGAGGTACTAGGGGAATCGAAAGGTAAACTTCATGTATAGGGGTGTAAAAAAAACCCGGCCAGCCCGAGCCTGCCCAAACCCCCCCCGAGCCAGGACAGGGCTGGGTCAGGGTAGGTTTGATATTTGCATGGCCTTGGCAGGGCTGGGCCTGGGTTGAGGCCTCAACCCTGTATTATATAATATATATTTATATAAGAAATAGAAGATGCGCTTTGGTGCAATGGTCAAGGTTGGTCTATTGTAACCAATTGGTCATGGTTTTGAGTCTTGAAACTGCTTCTTTGCAAAAAGAAAAACTCAATTTTTTATGGCTTGGGCTGTGATTGGGCTTTGTTAGTACTACAACTCAATGGGCTATTTTCAGGGTCAATCAGGGGCCGGGTTTGAGAAAACCCTGCCAGAGTCAGGCTGAGTTGAGGGTATGCTTGGCCCTAGCAGGGTCGGGCTAGGCTTAGGTTTAGGTTAAGTCTCCTAGGGTTGGGCTAGGGTTTAGGCCCTGCCCGGCACATTGACACCCCTACTCATGTAGCTAAAGAGACTTGGTGGTGGGATGTTGAGGTCCAAGCAGCCATCAAGACTAAGAAAACTAGTTTTAAGACATGGCAAAGGACAAAGGAGGTAGAGGATCTAAAAATGTATAGATTTGCCAGAAATGAAGGTAAGAAGATTGGGGGGAAAGTAAGGGCGAGGAAATATGATGATCTTTATAACAATCTGAACCCAAAGAAGGGGTAAAAGCTATATACAAGATAGCTAAAGTAAGAGAAAGGATGAGTTGAGATTTCGACCATATTAGATGTATTAAAAGTGTAGAGGTAGAGTACTAATAAGGGATGAGGACATTAAGAAGCGATGGAATGAGTATTTTTGCAGCCTACTAAATGAAGACTTTTCGAGTAATAGGTCCCTAGAGAGTTGTATTACTCATCGTGACACCACATGTCACAAATATATATACAAAATTTCGGTGTCTGAGGTAAAAGATGCTTTAAGAAAGATGAAAGTAGGCAAGACACCAGGCCTAGACGGAGTCCCAATAAAAGTGTGGAAGAGCCTTAGAATCTATGGTCTAGCCTGGCTAACCAAGCTATTTAACAAGATTATGAGTACAAAGAAAATGCCAAATGAATGGAGGAGAACATTGTGGTTCCGATTTTCAAAAATAAAGGTGATATTCAGAGCTACAATAACTATAGAGGCATAAAACTAATGAGTCATACAATGAATTTATGGGAGAGGGTTATTGTCTTATTGATACCCACCAAAGAAAGGAAATTATTATGTCGGAGAACCAATTTGACTTTATGCTAGGAAGATCCATGATGGAAGCTATATTCTTACTTAAGAGATTGATGGAAAGGTATAGAGAGGGCAAGAAGGATCTCCATGTGGTTTTTATTGACCTAGAGAAAGCCTATGATAGAGTCCCTAGAGAGCTAATCTAGCACATTCTAGAGAAGAGAAGGGTGCCATGTAAATATTTAAACATAATTAAAGATATGTATGATGGTGTGGTGACTAGCATAAGAATTGAGGGGGGTCAAGGTAGTGAATTACTATTGGGCTTCACCAGCTATGATGTATGGCGCGGAATGTTGGGCAATTAAGAAGTGTCATATAGATAAACGAGGTGTAGTGGAGATGAGGGTGTTGAGATGGATGTGTGGCAAGACTAGGACGGATAAAGTTTGGAATGACATTAGGGCCGAGTTGGGAGTAGCTCCTATACATGATAAGCTATGAGAGAGTCGTTTGAGTGGCATGACCATTAACGGAGGCCTTGGGATACGCCAGTTCGGAGGAGTGATTTGGATCAGATTGAAGGAACTAAAAGAGCCAGGGGCAGGCCCTTAGTGAAGTGGTGAGGAAAGACATGCATAGCTTAGGTCTCGTATCTTGTATGACTTCGAACAGTGCTGGCTGGAGAGCTAGAATCCATGTAGCTCTGTAGGCTCCCCATTTAGTTGGGGTAAGGCTGTGTTGTAGTATCAGAAGTAAGGACTGATACTGATTTAGTTCCTTCCACTTGCCTTTCAAAGCTCAATAATATTCACCAAGGGATTTGTCACCCTGTTTCAGTTTAAAATATCTCCTTAAATTTGATACACATGAGAAATACTCTGGTCTTGGCTAAAACTCTCATAAACAGGATCCAAACTTCTTTAACAGTTTGATAGAACATAAAATTGGCACTAACAGTGTGTTATACTATTCCATTGCCAACTCTAAAGTAAATAATAATATTTCATCCATTCTAGATAAATTTTGTCATCCTCATTAGGAGGGGTATCAGACAGAATATGAAGTTTTCCCCTTGAACCAATATAAGTAATCTAAATTGGCCGTCTAAAACCAGCCGCAGGTGTAGGGATTCTTCCCTACACCAGTATGAGTAGCCATCGGGTAGGTGTAGGGGAATCCCTATACCAGCAGTACAAATCGTGGGCTGAGTTAGGATTTTAATTTTGTTATTTGTTAAGTCAGTTTTTATTGAGTTGTAATTCTAATTAGGATTCCTAGTGCAAGTTTGAATCCTAGTTAGAAGTCCTAGTTAGTATTCCTATTTCAATTATGAGTCCTAGTTAAGTTGTTAGTCATAGTTAGAGTTTGAATTCTGTCCAGCCATAAGGCTATATGTTGTAAGAGCTCTTGAGAGCCTCCCACGATTTATGAAGAAGAAAATTGTTTGATGCATTCCACTGTCCTGAGATAGGCTGTGAAGGTGGGGCTGGGATAGCCTTCACCAGTTCACTGTTTCTCTCCTTCGAGTGCATTCAAATCTGTTCAAGTTTGCTACTGCCGATTGTTTGAAGTTTCATAGCTCAGTTGTTCAGATCTGCTATCAGTTCAAGGGTCCATCCAACAACAAGTAAGTATATAATCTCCATCCCCAAACCCTTCTGATCCGAATCCTCTAAACCAAACCCTAACATCCCTCCATCTCCAAACATCAATCCCATAACCTAAAACCTGCCCAGCCTGAATCCACCAACAGAAACAGTCCAAACTTGGACCGAAGCTCCTTCTCACTGTTAGGGAAACTCGATCCAAGCCCCTGCCCACAATACCCATTATAACCCCTAGATTCCTACATTATTCTCCCTTCAAAAAACTCGAAACCCTAAACCTAATTTACCATCTATTCAAGTTTACTCATCTAACTCGATTAGAACATCTCAGGACCTTCACTGGAAGGTTCCCCTACATCATCTTACCATAACCCATCCATCAAACCCTAGACCTATTCAAACTCTAACCCTAATTTCATTATTTACCTAATTCTGCCCTAGCCGTTCCCATTAAACCCTAGCAGATCCTGGTTCTGGTTCTAGTTGGTTTTATCCCCACCTAGGATTACATTAATAAGCCTTCACAATTTGTTCTCACGGTAAAAAGTTTGATGCATTCAACTTAGTAGATGAAATCGTTAATGTATTTGCATCATTACATAGTTTTCCATCAATGACGTAAGTGTAAAAATCAACCAATATACTCACCAAAAGAGAGAAAATCCAGAACTCACACTGCCAGCCGAAAACAGTCGCAATCAACTTCACCAAAAGAGAGAAAATTCAGAACTCACACTGCCAGCCTAAAACAGTCACAATCAACTTCATGGTTACTAATAGATGTAAGAGCTGCTGCTGGTACGCTTAGAGATCCCCAGCAATTGAACAGATCACTTTGTAACAAGAGATAACCAGACAACCAACCAATAAACACAGCAAAGAGAAGAGACGATGGAAGAAGGAACCGTTTCTGAACCATGATAGTCCAGAATAGAATGACTATTGTGGGCTGCTTTGTATTTATAAACTCAATCAAGAATCCAACTTATTTTACAACTCTAAATAAGTAAACAAAGTAAGACTTAAAAAGGAAACCAAATCACACTAAATAGTCTAGGACAGCTAGATAAATTAAGGACATATCACGATAGGAATATCTCCTATCGTGATTACTTTAACACACTCCATTACCAACAGTTGAATATCCAATAATAAACACTAACACATCGAGGCATGACATTGATCCTTCCCTTCTATTTCTGATTTGATTTAGAACGAGAGATTATAGTGCACATCACAGACATGCCCCCCTAACAAGTAAGCAACCATTAGCCTGCGGCACACAAACTAAGTAACAGAAAAGGGAAATTGATTCCTGATTCAGTAGGAGAGATATCAGGAATCGTTTCTGCTTTTATGCTACATATTCATTTATATCTCCGAGGGCGGACCTTGGTGCAATGGTAAGGTTGCTGCATTGTGACCAAGTGGTCATGGGTTCAAGTCTGGAAACAGCCTCTCTGTGAAAGCAAAGGTAAGGTTGCATTCATTATGACCCTCCCCAGACCCCGCAGTGGCGGGAGCCTCATGCACTGGGTATGCTCCTTATTCATTTATATCTCCATTGCTGCCCGTAAGCTGGCTCATGGATATTGAACATGCCCAATTTGCTCAAAATACAAAGAAACTTGACAGTCCTTAGTCCTTCTTTCAGAACATAAACAAGCGTATCTCAAGTGATAGAAAAAGTTATACAGAATTGCAGATGACACAATTATCTACCTACTTTTGTTTGTGGATTTCTCATCATGCTCTAAGCCTCTAATGTAATCCTTTATTTAGAAAAAACAAAAAAAAGGTTTTTCTTTTAATCATCATTGTCTGGACTATTTTCTAGCTGAATAACATAGATTGACTATTTTATGTTGACATATTTTTAATGCATTGTATAGATAAATGCATATAGTTGTGTGTAAATGTGCGAAACACATGTACGATGACAAGAATGACTATGGATTACATTTAGATATCAGACTGTTCTCTATTTAATTGGTTTTAAGCTTCAGGCGTACATGGAATCCATGTGACTGTCCTGGATTTGGAGAAGTACCAGCCCTAATTGTTCAGTTTTAAATCTGTAGTTCACTGCAATAGTTGTGTTTTGACATTATTACTAGGCTACTAGCTTATCCCTGTTAAATTATTTCTCTTCCTTTTTGGAAAATTTAGGTGCACGACTCACTGTGAGTGATGGGGCACTTACTATCCTTGCTAAGAATCAAGAGATAATGGAAAAGGCAAAGGGAAAGGTACGTCTCCAGTTCGTATCAAGCTATTTCATAGCTGCCATTAGATTTATTTGAACTGGCCTGTTGGAGACTTGGAGCGAGGTATTCTTTTGAAGTTGGTCTACATTCCTATGAACTTTTAGAATCCTTGGATAATCTATTTTAGCTTTCTTAGGGGTTGAGATTACTTGTCAGAAAATTTCCCAGCATTGTTATCTAGGTCTTGACTTGGCCAGCATTTCAAATAAATATGGAGCGACTGTAGAGATGACATCATGGTTTGGTGAATGCCCTAGATCCTAATTGATGCTAATTAGCAAGTATGATGGTCATTATGAATTCTGCAATGGCTGGTCTTACTCCCTGATTCTTTTTCCAAGTCAATGTAGAATCTTTGTTATTTTGTGTGACTGCATTAGAAGTTCTCATTGAATCTAGTTATCCTGAATCCATGCTTCTGTAAGCTCATCTCTAGATAAAAGGTTATCTTGCTGGATAGTTGGAATTTTTTACGTGGAAAGGTAAACATATCAGAAGGTAACACTTCATTGATACATAGTCATTGTTTTTTAAGCCTGGAGTCACTTCTTGCTGGTTGAGCTAGCAGGAACAATGCCATACATCCTGGCAATTCAGTTTGAACTCCAACTGAAAAATGTGCCAAAACCTTGATACAAGTGTTGGCTGGCTGGGTGAACAAAGACCTGATATAGTGATGTCTGCTGCAGTCCTGACCATTTCGTTGTTCAGTATTTTATTTCGCACAATTATGAGTTCCCCCCCCCCCCCCCCAAAAAAAAAAAAAAAAAAAAAAACCCCGCCCTTTCCCAACCCCTGTTGTGTGGTGGTTTTCTTTTGTCATTTAGAGCTCAAAATGGACTGTCCTCCCGATTGTTCCATGTGGAAGTGTGATTTAACAACTCTCTGCCATTGGAAATCTAGGGAATGGTCTAGATTGGCATATGTTAAATTTCGGATTTGTTCGATCATGTACCTCCCATTGGCATTTTCTCCTTGTATTTTCAGCTATTCTATTCTTCAGTAAGTTTCATTTTTTCCACTGGATTTTCAAAGTGTTGTTTTGTATTTGGTTGACTCCGTTCAAGCTGAAACTTGAAGTATGAGCCGGGTGCTTTGGGATCTACCTCTCTACAAAATTTTAGACCCATCCTACGATCCTACCTGCAACGACAGATATTTGTGCCATCCAAATGTTCCATAGTGGACATGTGATCCAACCAACCTGCTCCCTGGTAGTTTTTCTATTGAAACTAGTTATATTTCTTATTTTCTTTTGTTATTAACATCCCGAAATATTATGAAATGAAATACAAATTGAAGTTTATGCCTTATAATAGTTCCATATGAAAGTTGTGAAGTTTAAAAATACCATTGGGCACAAATATTAACTTGAGGCTTCTTGAAAAATAATTGCAACCATAATTAGTTTCTTTTGGTGTGTGTGTGTGTATTAATATTGTTAATGGGCAAAGTCAAAAGGATGACCAAAACAAAGGCTACAATTTCCTCGAGTCATTACATACCCTTCTAGGAGCCACATCTTCTACTAACTATGAGTAATTCAGTGTCTTGATTCTTATAATGCATAGGGCTAGGTGTACATGTAGACTTTCAAGCCGTTTCAGGGATAGCTAGTCTTCATAAACATAAAAAACATGGAATTTAAGTTCACAAGATCAATGAAAATTTAAGGAAAAGGGATTTTACATCTTAAAGAATTTCCAATTTAACAAAATGAGATCTGTAGATTGAAGCTTATTATTTGAGAATGGTTCCATCATCTGTTATATATAGTTCTCTGTATTATGCTGTTACCTTTTTCTCTCGACTGATTTTGCCAACCATTCTTACTTTATGTTCAAGTTTTGTGATTCTGGTGAATATAATTCTGTGTTCCTTCTGACTATTTTTATGACAATATCAATCATCTTTTGTTCCTCAGATTGATTTTATTGTTGGCCGTGAGATTGAAGTTGGGGGGATTTATAAAGGTGTTGTAGCATCAATCAAAGAATATGGGGCTTTTGTTGAATTCAATGGTGGCCAGCAAGGGCTGTTACATATTTCCGAGTTGTCTCATGATCAGGCATGTAATATAAATGGAGGTGTTCTCTTTGAGAGTACATTTAGTTTATTCCTTCCTGAGTATATACTTCTTTGAGTGGGTACATTTTGCACTTTTACCCCATCAATTATGATTTGTTTTTCTTTTTCATTGCTATTTCACCGTTTTCACTCCTATTGTTCAATTTAACGTTTCTTATACTGAATGACTTCTATGTCTTGCACTTCGTGATCATTTTTAAAGTTATGTTTCCTATCCAACTCTAGTGCCAGACAATTTAGTATTTCATGGGGATGGTATGACACAGAAATCTCCACTGTCGCAGAGGTATACTATGAACTGTATCTTATTCCAGACAGTAACTATAGTGACAATAACGATTGTTAGCTGATCTCAGTGATGTCAACTTTAGTACGTTTATGAATAGCTCATCTGATGTGGAACCGGGCATGGTTTCTATGTATGACCTGTCCGTATTGAATAGTATTCTCTCAGTAAGACCAACGGTCATTTTTTATTACCATCTGTCTAAATTAGTAGGCCCCATGTAAGCATGTTATCCTTAGTTTTGGCTATTCAATATGTTGACTAATTTTCACAATATCAGGGGCCATAGGTTGTAATTAGATCTACATCAGAGGGGCAAATGGCGAGTGGGTCTCGGATGTGGAGGGGGAGCAAGAAGAGGCCGTGCGACATTTTTCGGGAATTTTTACTGCACAAGGCTGTGTGATGGATGAGGGGTTGTTATCGGTGATCCCTGAGGTGGTGTCCGAGGCTGATAATGCTGCCCTGCTGGTGGTCCCCTCCTTTGAGGTGGTCCCCTCCTTTGAGGAGGTTAGGGGTGCTGTCTTTGCCTTGTCGGCGGACAGTGCGCCTGGGCCTGATGGGTTCTCGGGCCATTTCTTCACAGCTTGCTGGGAGGTGGTAGGGGCAGATGTGTGGGCTGCGGTGAAGGAGTTTTTTGCAGGTGGGCCTCTCCTTAGGAGCTACACTGCTGCCAACTTGGTCCTGATCCCTAAGAAGGATAATCCGGAGGTGATGGCTGATTTGAGACCTATTAGCCTATGCAACTTCTCCTACAAGGTTATTGCAAAGATCATGACCTCTAGGTTGGCGGGTCTATTGCCTACCCTGGTGGCGGAGGAGCAGGGTGCTTTTGTGCAGGGGAGATGCATTCATGATAACATTTCTCTAGTGCAAGAGGTTACGCACGAGTTGAACAGGAAGGCGAGGGGGGGAACTGTTATCCTTAAGTTAGACATGGCCAAGGCCTATGATCGGCTTGAATGGGGGTTTCTATGGAGTGTGCTCTTGAAGTTTGGGTTTTGTAGGGATTGGGTCAATCTGGTTAGGCGGACGGTCAAGAATTGCTGGTTCTCGGTAGTACTTGGGGGCAAGCAGTAAGGGTTCTTCAAATCTACCAGGGGGGTGCGACAAGGGGACCCCCTGTCGCCTACGCTCTTCATTTTGGCAGAGGAGGTGCTTAGCAGGGGAATCAAGGAGTTATTTATGGAAGGTCATGCCTCCTACTTCAGGTTGCCGAGAGGGTGCCCGGGGATCTCTCATAGTCTTTTTGCTGATGACACCATCATCTTCTCCAGGGGTCTCAAGGGCTCTCTTAAGCAGATCATGGGGTTTCTCTCTAGGTATGAAGGTTTCTCTGGACAGCTGGTCAACAAACAGAAGAGCTATTTTGTGGTTGGGCACAAGGCTATGCCTGCCCATGCTAGGATGGTGGGGGCAGTTACAAGCTTTTCTCAGAAGGCACTCCCTATCACTTATTTAGGAGCGCCGCTTCAATGTGGTAGGCTTAAGGTTTGCTTCTTTGATGTTCTTGTTGATAAAATCAATAGTAAGGTGGCAGGTTGGAAGGGAAAGCTCCTCTCAGCGGGGGGCCGGGTTACCTTGCTGAAGCATGTTCTCTCTTCCGTCCCTATCCATGTCCTGGCCACGCTGGACCCTCCTAAAGCTGTGTTGCGAAGGCTGTATGGCATCTTTGCTGACTTTCTCTGGGGAACCTCGGAATGGGGGAAACGAAGGCACTGGGTCAGCTGGCAGAAAGTGTGCAGGCCGCAGGAGGAAGGGGGCCTTGGTGTTAGGTTGCTGGACGAGGTTGGGCTCTCTTTGAGGCTTAAGGGTCTCTGGCGTGTTCTGACGGAGCATTCTTTATGGAGCAGTTTTTTCAAGGCCAAGTGTTCAAGGGCCTCCATGTGGTGCTGGTTGACCCTCATGGGGTGACTTCTAGGTCTTGGAGGAATGCGTTGGCGTTTAGGGGAATGATCTTGGAGAGATCTCGGTGGCTGGTTGGCTCTGGGAATGTGTCTTTTTGGCTGGTTAACTGGTCTGGGGCGGGTCCTTTGATTGATGCAGTGGATAATGCCCTTCTGGTGGATGTTGACCTGCGGGTGAAAGATGCTGTTGAGGGGGATGGCTCTTGGAGACAAGACATCTTGGATCACATTGATGATGAGGCCATCCGGTAGGCTATCGTCCAAGGTAATGTTCACATCTCAGACAGGCCAGATGTTCTAGTGTGGGCATCGGCTAGTGATGGTCGCTTTTCGACCAAATCGGTCTGGAATGAGATCAGGACGGTGGGGTCAGTTGCTGCCTATGCAAAGTGGATATGGAACCCCTCGCTCCCAACCAAGGTGGCTTTCTTCTCTTGGCAGCTGTTGAACGACAAGATACCTACGGAAGTTACCTTAATGTCAGTTGGGATTCCCTTGGCCTCTCGTTGTTACTGCTGTGGCTCCCCCCAAAGGGAAACTACTGATCACTGCCTAATAGGTGGTGTTACAGCGGCTAAGGTGTGGAGGTTCTTCTCTCGCCTTTTTGACTTGGTGCCTCACCCAGGGCAGGATGTTAGGGGTCGGCTAGCGCTATGGCATGGGTTGGCGAGCTACAGGTGCATCAGTGATTACATTGTGGGGCTCTTGCCGGCTTTGATTGTGTGGGAGCTATGGAAAGAAAGAAACAACAGGAGGCATGGGGAGACTAGGCGTACTGCTGCCACTGTCATTGATCGTGTTAGAAGGTGGGTGAAAGAGCTCCCAATCCCCTCACAAGTGGGCAAATGTGGATCTGCAAGGGATGGGCTGATTCAGCAGTGGTTCGAGTTAGTGGTTCTGCCGGCCAAGGCCTCTCGGCCTATCCCTGTTTTTTGGTGCCCCCCTTCTGTTGCTGTCAAGCTAAATGTTGATGGAGCCTGTCGGGGCAATCCAGGGGTCGGGGGAGGAGGGGAAGTCATCTGGAATATTGAGGGAGAAGTGCTGGCGGCTTTTTCTAACAGCTATGGGATGTGTACTATTGCTATTGCAGAGCTAAGGGCTCTGAGGGATGGCCTCCGCTTATGCCACGATCGGGGATACGTAGATGTGCTTGTTCACTCGGACTCATAGACCACTGTTACACAGATAAACCATAAGAAGTGTAACCTGTGGCAGGGGTGGTACTGGTTTGATGAGATCCTCCAGCTGATGGCAGCGACTAGGGCGACGGTGACATTTGCTTTAAGGGAGAGCAACAGGGCCGTTGACTGGCTGGCCAAGCAAGCTTGTGCTTCGCAATGCTCCATTACCTTTCAGCCGGATAACTTGCCGCTAGGCGGCTTTCGATGTATAGTGAGGGAGGATAGAGAGGGCTTGCCGGTCCTTAGAGCTTAGGGCATGGCATGTTCTGGTAAGCTGTATAGCTTTGGGTTGGGGTAAGGCGGGACGTCCCCCCCTGTATTCGTTATTCTTTGTTGGCTGAATAAAATCTAGGGGCTGGCCCGGGTCCCAAAGAAGTTCGGGTTAGAAAAAAAAAAAAAAAAAAAAGGTTGTAATTAGATCTAGCAAATTGCTTGTATGCATTTTCTACCAATTCTTTATGCAGTTCGTCTTCTGTACATGGTTGATTTTATATGATTTTCTGTCTCTATCTTTGTATCAGTAGTATGAGGGACAATACCATGCTACCCGCATATTTAGTGGACGATCTAGATGAGCTTTTAAAGTAATGTTGTATGCATATTTAGTGAAGAGAAAGGTACTTCTTCGAACTTGTACACAGATTAGGGAGAAAGGTACTTCTTTGAGTCAAGGAATTAAGTATCGATACTGTTGGAATTTGGGAAATTATGATGTGTCCATAATGACACTAGACCTCTTTATTTATAATAGACTAAACTACCCCTGTACCCATATTACACTCATATTACTATATTACAATACTCCCCCCCCCCCCAAGTTGGAGCATAGATATCACACATGCCCAACTTGCACAAAATAGGATGAAATACTTTACGGCTAAGCCCCTTTGTGAGGACATCTGCTAACTGCTCACTAGACTTCACAAAAGGAGTGCAGATAAGACCTGTCTCCAGTTTTTCCTGGATGAAGTGACGATCAATCTCAACATGTTTGTTGCGGTCATGCTGAACTGGGTTATGGGCAATGCTGATGGCAGACTTGTTGTCATAGTATAACATCATAGGAACATGGACAAGGAGACCCCAAAGCCATAGCAACTCACAAACACCATGTTCCATAGCACGAAATTCAGCCTTTGCACTAGACCGAACCACTATAGTCTACTTTTTACTACGCCAAGTAACAAGGTTGCCCCCAACAAGAGTGCTATATCCAGATGTTGATCTCCAATCATCTGGCGGCAGGGGCAAAGGTCTCTTGGTAGTAGATGCCATACGCCTGGATAAAGCCTTTGGCAACCAATCTTGCCTTGTACCGATCTACAATCCTATCAGCATGTTGTTTAACAGTAAACACCCACTTGCAACCTTCAAATCTTTTAGTGGGAGGAAGAGGAACCAGGTCCCATGTGTCACTTTTCCCAAGAGCTCACATTTCTTCAAGCATAGCATCCTTCCATCTAGAGTCTATAAGAGGTTCCTGCCAATTTGAAGGAATAGAAATAGAGGACAAAGAAGTGCTAAAACACTGATATGAAGGAGATAAGGATTCATATGACACTACATGGGACATAGTTATCAAGGCGGCAAGGCAATTATGGTGTTGGAGAGGGTCTAAAATTAAGGCGACACCAACAAGGCAGCAAGATGCCCGCTAGGCGCCCAAGGAGCCTGGACGCCGACGCCTAGGCAACGCCTTGATAACTATGACATGGGAAATGGGATGCTATGTGCATGTCCTAGTCCCTTTGCGAACAGCAATAGGTAAATCTAGAGATGCGTCATGAGTAGGAGAAGAGAGATTTCATCATGGGAACTAGGAGGAGAGATATTACTAGGCAAAGATGTGGACACTGGATCAGAGGGCAATTATTGAAGTCGTTTAGTGTTAGTAGTTTCGACTTGAGTGGCTGGAGTGGTCTTTTTTAAGTTCTTCCTTGAGCAAATTCGTAACTATATGGGCTCCTCTTGAATGGGAGGCTCAGGCTCAATATTAGGCACACTATCTGTCATCCCCATCTCAACCAAGGGCCACCCTACCTCAATAGGAGCAACTAATGGCACATCTTCACGCAAAGCAGCAAACTTCCCCTGAAGAGGTGCCAACCCAGAATAATAAGCCTCTGTCTCATGGAACACAACATCCATTGTCACCAGCATGCGACGGGAAGGAGGATGGTATCACTTGTACCCCTCTTGAGTGGCAAAATATCCAAAAAATATACACTGGAGACCAAGAGGATCAAACTTCCCATGAGTGTGATGATTTTGGGCAAAGCAAATGCAGCCAAAAACTTTGGGGGGCACAATAAAGAAGAAGACCTAGTAATAACCTCAATAGGGCAGCGAGAAGCCAAAATGCGAAATGGGATCCGATTGATCAAGTAAGCAGCAAAGAGAACGGCCTCACTTCAATATTGGGCCGAGACATGCATCTCGAACATAAGAGAACGAGCTACCTCCAGGAGATGACGATTCTTGTGCTCCGCTACCCCATTTTGGGCTGGGGTATCAACACAAGGGTCGAAACGAAATTGAACTTTCAGACTTGGCATAAAAATTAAGACACTAATTGAATTGCTGGACCATGAGTTGAGTACATCTAGTTAACTATATCACTAAATTTACGATACCAGTGTTCTGACTATGGAGGGTTGGCCTGGCCTTGCTAAATTGAACTAGTTGACTTGTGAATTTGTCAGGAAAATACCCCTATCCCATTTTCCCCTCACAACCTTTTATCTGTCAAGTACTTGTTCGGTTTGTGTGTTTAAACTTCTAACCACGCATTTGAACCATTAGCAACACACATCTAGGATCTGCATGGATTAATAATTGTGTTTGAACCTTGACTACTGGCAATTAAACACTAAACCACTATAGTGCACCTTAGGTTTCGGTAACACGATGTTATTTAATATATAGATCTAAATATTTGCAGGTTGTTTGCTTGTAAAGAAAAATTGTGAGGAACCAGCGTTTGGCACATGCGTTGACTCAATGACCTGCCAGCTGGTACTTGAAATAAGTGGGTAAATGGACCAGGTTTCAGACTGTTGGAAAATATGATGTTTGTTTCCTTGTGCAATGTGCATGTATGTATCCAAGGTTAAAAGTTTTCGAATTTTGGTGGGATTTCGACCCCTACCGAAATATTAGTTTTTTGATAAATCAAAATCTGCAACAGAAAAAATCCAAATTGCTTGCACATCGAAATTTCTGTCAATGTAGATTCTGCAGATCTTTTAGTGGTTCTTGTGCATTTATTTTACTTGCTGAATTTCAGAAAATTCTTAGCAGGATCTTTCTGTTGACACATTAGCATACTTTTCACAAGAATTTCCCCCTTCCTTGGCCCCCAGGCTATTGATTACAAATCTCAACCATTTTCTTTCTGCAGGTCTCTCGAGTTTCTGACGTAGTATCTGTAGGCCAACAGCTTTCACTAATGTGCATTGGGCAGGATGTACGGGGTAATATTAAACTCTCTCTTAAAGCAACTTTACCCCGTCCTGGATCCCTGAAGAATCCGGCTGGAGGATGTTTTGATTCTATGAAACAACCATCTAATGATAGTGCATCTGTCGAGGATGTGTCTAACTGCCAAGAAAATCAGTACTCCAACCTGGAAGAGTTTCCAATCAGCAAAGATGACAGTGGTGAAACTTCTTTCACTTATTCACAACCTTCGATCCTTATTCCAAGTGTTGCAGAGTGTGATGAAGAGGATAGAACTACTTGTTTTGGTCAGAAAGATGCAAAGAAAAATGGAAAGAACTCTAAATCTACTAAACCATTTCCATCTCGTAGAAATGGAGAAGGCCAAAATTTGCCCTTGTCTAGTATTGACCTAACATCACATAAAATTTTTATTGATTCACAGTCTATCACACAACGACAGAGAGAAAATGAGTTTGGTTCAATTGTTGGAAGTAAAGATGAAAGTGAGGATGGGTGCAAGTCTGCACATACACCTGCAGAAGACGCTGTGAATGTTAAAAATGATGTAGGTGCAGCTGGTATTAATGCAAAAACATTGAAGATTGGAGACCAATTAACTGCCAAGGTTTACCAGATACGTACACATGGATTAGTCCTCGAGTTGGGTGGTGGACTTCGTGGGATGTATCGATTCGAGGTATGTAACGACGTCTTGACTTTTTTTGTTCAGATCTCTTTGTTTCTGGTACCTACTGTTAATCAGTCTCACCATGCCAATATTGAAATATGTTCCCCCATGAGGGTTTCTCTATTGACTTATCATTTATCAAAAATCTTACTGGAGGATTATTTATCCCTTCATATTTTTTTACTTAAAAATGCTACATTGCAGCTATTTGGTTTCTGTGACAGTATACCAAACCTGTAAGCCAGTACCTATAAGAGAAAGAGAAGAAGAAGACAATACCATGGAGGAAAGGAGAGAGTGAGCCTGAACCATGATAGATTCAGAATAAGTAATATTGTAGTCTAGCCTCCCTTCTTATATCATATTAAGTAACCTACTAAGAAACGTACTTATCCCATTATCCCACGAGATACGCTATACTCCCCCTCATGGTACACTTGCATACTCCCCCTCAAGCTGGAGTAAATATATTTCCCATATCCAGCTTGGAACAACCACTAAGAAACGTAAGCCTGAATAACGCCTTAGTGAACATATCACCGAGTTGATTGCCTGAGTTGACAAACGGAGTAGACATCAGTTTTTGTATGACAACATTCCTCACAAAATGAAAGTCGATCTCAACATGCTTTGTCCTCTAAGGAAAACTGGATTATTGGCAAGTCAAGGATATTAGAACACGAACAGTATTAAGACGAGCCAGTGGAGAGAAGTTCTCAAAATAGTCTCTGTCATACGTCGGTCTGAGTATATCCTTTGGCAACCAAGCTATCTTTTAGTTGCTCAACAGATTGATCTGGTAGATACTTGACAGTGTACGCCCAATGACACTACACAAGTTCCTTCCTTGTGGGTAAGTCAGTAAGCGACCATGTCTTACGATCTAACAAGGCATCCATTTCTACATTCATGGCATTCTTCCAACCAGTATGCAATAATGCTTCCTGATACTTAACAGACACAAACACAATAACATGGTTCTAAATCTCACTGAAATCTCGAGAATCTCGAGCTCCTCGAGACGAGTTTACATACGAGACAAAGAATATGCACTAACTTGAATATCTCGACCGAAATTTCAGCTAGATTTCGGTACTTTGTACCATCTCGCCGGAATTTCGGAAAACTGCTGCATTCCACATTATAAAAAAGCACCAACTCAAAAGCACACTTCGAAATTTCTAAGTAACTCGACAGGAAGGGGTTTTTTGTCTAGAGAAGGGGGAAAAACCTTGTTTCTTGACTTTTTGGCCACATCATCACTCAATACCATGGTTGTCAAGGCATCCAGCCGCATTGGTCGCCTTGCTTTTGGTCCCTCTCTAACACCTTGGATCCCTTAGACGCCGTGACAACAATGCTCAATATAACTGGGATACACTATTGGGGTTGCCACATCACTACGAAGAGATCGATTGCTGCCTATTGTGGAAGATTTGGCTACATTCAACTATTTCAGGTAAAGGTACTAATTCCAAAAACTATTTTTTGGAAACAAAAATATGACAAATACTTGTTGTATGGGGGTAGATTTTTTTATATGTTACACACTGGAGGCTGATCTATGACCTCACACTGTCAAAAATTTTAGGAGTTGGGACATGAAAGACTAGTGAAGTAGGGTGTCTATGACTAATGTATTGCTCATTATTGGATGTCTATGTAATATACATTGTGGAGGAGTTGTAGTAGAAGCTTTAAGTGTTTAACTATTTCTTAAATAATTATTCAATATTATGTGTTTTCATCCATTATTGCATAATTTACTTGTTTTACTTGCAAATTATGTCTCACAGTACTCAAACAATGTGTAGAATAGGCAATTTTACATTAAGGGTTCAACGTTTACTGCCAACCAACGATGTGAATCCAAAACAGCAAAGGCTATTTTTTTTTAACAATCTGAAGATTAAAACATGTTTATTAAGCCTAAAACAAGCTTCCCTTAAAGTTTCGGAGCCAACTATGGCCATTTGTCCACCGAAACAACATTACCGAGACCCAAAAAAAAAAACATAAACTCCGCTAAGATATCGGTGGTCTCAACTCTCAACCATAGTTATCAAGGCGACTCCTTGGTCGCCTTGGGTGCCTAGGCGGGCGCCTTGTTGGTGTCGCCTTTCTTATGGACCCTCTCCAACACCATGGTCGCCTTGCCGCCTTGATAACTATGGTCTCGACCTGGTCAAGACACCTCCTCGAGACGAGTTTTCAGACCTTGCACAATAGATAAAGACAAAGCAAAATTATGGAGTAAAGGTGGAAGATCAGAAAAAGCAAATTTAAAAATAAAATAGGCAATATTAGATTTTTGGGTACAAGTTCGAATACGTTTATGAACAGTGACTAGCAAGTCAGAGTATGTAGGATCCATAGGCAAAGGTTCTAATGAAGTAAAGGGTAATATCAGAGGTCAGCCAGAACCATTGAAGTCGTCTTGGAACAACGCTTGAATACCTGCAATTGCTTAGGTGGGGAAGTAGTAGTAGTGATGGTGGAGTCGGTAAGACAAATGGGTACAGGAATAGGTGGAGGATTAAGAAGATTAGTATCGAGCTTGTGACTCTCAGTAGAAATCTATGGTGTAGTTTCAAAAAAGGTAACATCAATACTGACAAAACATTGACGTATAATAGGATCATAACATTGATAGCCTTTTTCAGTGCGAGCATACCCAAGGAACGCACACTTGGTAGCACGTGGAGATAATTTGTCAAGACCAAGGTGAAGGTTGTGAAGAAAACATGTAGAACCAAATACTTATGGTGGCAAACCAAACAGAGACAATTTGGGAAAAACCACAAAAAAGGGAGATAAGTTGCCAAGGACAGTAGATGGCATGCAATTAATCAAATAGGAAGCAATTAAAAAGCATCACTCCAATAAAAATAGGGAACATGCATTCGAAACATAAGAGATCGAGCAACTTCTAGCAATTGTCGGTTTTTCCTCTCAGTAACACCATATCATCCCATGACCAGTACAAAATTTAGATATTTCTTGTTGAGTATACTCAAGAACATTGCCAGAGCAGAAAACTTTATTGACACACCAAAATGAGTCTTTATTTTATTATAATATTGCTTAAAAACAGACAAATTTTGATTGATCCTTTAATAGATATGACCAAGTCATTCGAGAGTGATCATCAACAAAGGTAACAAAGTATAAAAAACCAAACTGACTCTTGACACGACACAAACCCCAGACATTAAAATGAACTAAAGAAAATAAAGAAACATGGTAGCAAGTTTGATGGGAAGGCTATTATCTTCTGGGGGGTGTGTTACTTTGTTAAAAATGTCTTCTCTTCCATTCCGCTCCATGTTCTTGGCACGTTGGACCCTCCCAAAGCGGTCCTTAGGAGATTATATGGTATTTTTGCTGATTTCCTCTGGGGAAGTTCGGAATGGGGCAAACGTAAGCACTGGGTAAGTTGGCGGAAGGTTTGCAGGCTGCTGGAGGAAGGTGGTTTAGGGGTTAGGCTTCTGGAGGATGTTGGTCTCTCTCTCAGGCTTAAGGGGCTCTGGAGGGTCCTCTCTGAACAATCGCTTTGGAGTGGTTTTTTCAAGGCCAAGTTTTTCAAAAACAATCATGTGGCTTTAGCGGGTTCATTAGGGGTTGGCTCAAGGTCGTGGCGGAATATTCTGGCGGTTAAGGGGCTGTTGTTGTACAACTCCAGATGGTTGCTTGGTGCTGGTAATATTTTATTCTGGCTGGATAATTGGACTGGGGCTGGCCCTTTGATCAATGCGGTGGACTATGGTCTCCTGGTTGATCCGAAGTTACACATTAGAGATGCTATTGAGGAGGACGGTTCTTGGAAGCAGGGCTTATTGGACCACATTGAATCTACGTCTATTAGGAACAACATTACTTCAGGTGAATTTCCCCTTTCTGATAGAGAAGATGTTTTGGTTTGGACCCCCGCTAGTGATGGTCTTTTCTCTACTAAATCAGCTTGGAATAAAGTGAAGAGTGTCTCCCCGGTAGTCTCCTATGCCAGGTGGATCTAGAACACATCTCTTCCAGCGAAAGTGGGTTTCTTTTCGTGGCAACTGCTGAATGGAAAGATCCCAACTGATGATTCTTTAATGTCGCAGGGTATTCCCCTGGCGTCTAGGTGTATCTGTTGCGGAAATCCAAGGAGGGAGACGACAGATCACTGTCTGATTCTGGTGGTACGGTGTCCAAAGTTTGGGGTTACTTTTCCCGTATTTTTTACATAGAAGCTCTTCACTCCCAGGATGTCAGAAATCGTTTATCTCTTTGGTAGGGGTTAGCGGGCTGCCATTGCCCCAGTGCTTTTATCACAGGAATTTTGCCAGCTCTGATTGTATGGGAGCTCTGGAAGGAAAGAAACAATAGGAGACATGGGGAAAAAAGGCGTGCTGCTAGCTCCATTATTGAGTGCATTAAAACCTGGGTGAAAGACATTCCTTTTCCCCCTAAGGTTGGTAGAAAGGGGTCGACTAGAGACAGGTTGATCCTTCAGTGTTTTGGCCTTTTGGTTATGCCCCCCAAGCTAATATGCCCTCTCCCAATTTATTGGTGTCCACCATTCGCCGCTGTCAAGCTAAATGTGGATGGGGCTTGTCGAGGAAACCCTGAGCTCGGGGGGGGGGGGGGGGTGGGAGGAGGAGGAACCATTAGAGATACGAATGGAGTAGGCCTGGCCGCCTTCTCTAATTTTTATGGTCTTTGCACTAACTCAATTGCGGAGCTGAGAGCATTAAGGGATGGCTTACTCCTGTGCCAGGAGCTGGTCTACTTCCACTATCAAAATGGTTAGCCACAAGAGGTGTAATCTGTGGAATGGGTGGTATTGGTTTCAGGAGGTGTTGGATCTTGTTGCCGCTACTAGGGCCTTGGTGGCTTTTGCGTTTCGCGAGAGCAACCGGGCGGCTGATTGGTTGGCCAATCTGGCTTGTGACATTGGGTCCTCCGTCACTTTCAAGTCTAGTAATGTGCCTTTGGGTGCTTTGCAGGGAATTCTAATGGAGGACGAGGCGGGTCTGCCGGTTCTTAGAAAATAGTGTGGCTGTGGTTTATTTTTATTGTATGGGTTTGGTTAAGGAAGGGTTGGAGAGTCTCTGAGCGTGGGTAGGGGTGTCAATGGGTCGGGTTGGGCCGGGCCTGCCAAAACCCTAACCCTGACCCTAGAGGCCTTAACCTAAACCCTGACCCTGACCCAACCCTGGCAGGGCCAAGAAACCCTCAACCCTGACCCAACCCTGCCAGGGTTTTCCGTAACCCGACCCGACCCTGATTGACCTTGATAGGGTCGGGCAGGGTCGGGTTGGCCTTGATTGACCCTGTCTGAACCCCAAACATAAACAGAGCACAGAGGTGTTAATGTGGGAGAAGACGAGGATGAAATGCAGAAGAGAAATCTAAAGAACTCAAGAGGAAAGATACTTGACAAAAAAAATGGTCTCTTAAAATTGCATGTGTGGAACTGAAACCAGCAGTAGTTGTTATCTTGAAAAGGATTGAGGGAGTTATATAAACAGAGAGCAAAGCGTGGCTGAGTTGGATCTAAATTGTTTATCTTCTTGTTTAAGAATATGAAAACGACAGGGTTAGTGGGGGAGGGGGGAGTTGAAGCCATGAAGGAAGAGAAGGGGGAGAGAAATGATACAAGCTGTCTGTTTGGGAATTAATCACAGCACAACCACTTGACAGATTAGTAAGTGCCCAAATCTTCTACCATCTGGTTACGTAACTTTTCCAATATATTATTGTTGAAAACAATGCATAATGGAGATGTGGTTGCCTAAAAGGAACAGAGGAAGAGAAGGAAGCAAGCAAGCGAAACAGTGAGAGCAAATGGTTTTACCGTCGGAGAAGCCTGGGTTTGAACTGTGAGCTTTCTAAAATCTCAAGAACAGAGCAGATTTGATGCTTTCTTTGGTCGCTATTCCAGTGATTGAGAACATCGAAAAGAACTAGGAAGCCAAGCATGTTCAACTTCTCGCAGATTCACAATCCATCCATCAATGGGAAATTGGTACTGTTTTCTTCCATTTCTTTTTCCTACTCAGGGAAGAAGGAAGAGGAAGGCAGCTAGCGGCGGCTATTCTCCCTTAAAAGTGATGAAGATTGAAAACTGAAAAGGGATTTAGGGTTTGGCCATCCCTTAGGGTTTTTTTGTCTTTTCATTTTTAATTTTTCTCAATTATATCTATAATATATACATTATTATATATTTATAACTACAGGGCCGGGCTAAGCCCGGGGTCTTATCCCGAACCCGACCCAACCCTGCCAGGGTCAGACTAAAACTCAACCCTAACCCGCCCTTCGGGCTGACAAATCAGGATCGGGTCGGGTCCGGGCTCAGGGCGGGTTCAGGCCATCCGGGTATTATTGACACCCCTAAGCGTGGGTTGGGGTAAGGTGGAATGTCCCCTCCTTGTATTCTTTATTATTTCTTGGATATTAATAAAATCTTAGGGGCTGGCCCGGGTCCCAGGTAATATTCGGGTTTAAAAAATAAAATAAAATAAAATAATAAAAAAATAAAGAGGAAATCTGGGAGACATATCGAGAAGGGAAATAGCACATTGGCAGCCACAGAAGGCTCCATACTATTCCACACCCAACAAAGTAGGCATTCTCTATTGTCCATTCTTGATACTCAGCAGAAGTCGTCGTAGGTGGTGGCTCACTCAGATAGTTCATTTTCCTCTTGGCAGTGATATTAACTCTTAACAGTCGGTGCCTAGAGTAAATAATTTGATTCGCCATTCCACGGGGGTTTTGAATCACCCATTAGAGAAGAAGAATACCAGATATAATTGACGAATAAACCAGCAGCCACTTATTAATAGACAGTCACAATTGAGATTAAATAGCAGTCAGCTGCAGCATCACCAATAAGAAGCAAATTCGACCAGAACTAATAGGTAACAAAAAACTAGGATAATTTTTTTCTGATAGGTTTCCAAATATGGACAGATATATTAGACGACCCACTAAGTACACTACTCCCACAATGTTGAACAAATCTGATGAAGAAGATAAGAAGCAGCAGACTATAAAGGAATTTTGAAATCACAAACCCAGAATTGGGTGATTTCAGAAATCAGATTATCAAGGTGTCAGATTGACACCAAACCAGGGTTGAGTGGGCCTTTCAGATAGGAAAATAATCCCCAAAAATATCAGACACAACTGGTGGACAGATCTCCAATAATTTTAGATTTTAGTCCCGAAAAGTTAGAAAACAGAGTACTGCAGGCTTCTTGGAGATTTGTTAATACACCACATCAGAGACTTGGATCAGCCTCAAATAAGGATCGAAAATCCTTACCAGAGGGGCTATTAAAGCCCTTAAATATTAGGTCAGATCCTCTACAGGAGTAAATATCGCTGCTGCCGAAAACTGCCCAAAAACAGGGCATCCACCAGATTTAAAATTAGCCAGAAAATCGCAAATCAGGTGAGCTGCAATTGGAGAATCATTCAGAGATTAAATCTGCAGGTATTGTGCTCAGATTCATGATGCTGATCAATGCTTTCACTCTCAATTCATGTTGTAAAAGATCCACGCAAGGTGCAAGCAGTAGGTAGATGAAACCAGCAATATGCCATAAAAAAGAACCCCTAGATTTTCATGTTTATCTCAACGATGGTTCATAGAATGCTCTGCAGCATATGGTGCTGCAACCCACGAGAAGAAAGCTCCGAAAAAGGTCTTTCAAAACAGAGAAGCACTGGTAGGTACTGATTTAGAGGAGCTCTGATACCATGTGACAGTATACCAAACCTGTAAACCAGCACATACAAGAGAAAGAGAAGAAAGAAGAAGAAGACAATATGATGGAGGAAAGGAGAGAGTTAGAACCATGATAGATTCAGAATAGGTCTATCATGGTCTACCCCCCTCCATATACTATATTAAGTAATCTACTCTTTGTAGGAAACCTACTAAGAGTCTTAAGTCTAATTACCACCCAAGTCTACTTGCAATAAAAGTAAATTGCAACTCAACATATATCATTATCGCACGATACACTACACTCCCCCTCACAGTACACTTTCACAGTATGCACTATCATTGTCACTCATCCGATAACATTTTTCAGTTCTCTTAGTTTTAGGGCCTGATTAATGTCCAATCTCAGTTTCCCCCTTCTGGTATACGTTCTATGGGTAGGAAGGCCGATAACTTATTCCCATGGCTTGCTTTACAGGGTTGGCCATGAATAACCATCAATTTCTGAAACCTATCTGTGGAAATTCAGGGTTTGAACAGCATTTCCTAATCAAGCATTGTGTAAGTTTAAGTGATGCAGGTTTATCACCAAATTGGGCTTCTTTCCCTAGAAATAAGTCTAGGGTTGGGTTATGGACATGTTGGTCTTTGATCCCATGAGTTTTCTATGCAATAGACCACTTTAATGGACCCAAAATATGGGTACATATGTTGAATACGGGATTAGCCCTATACTTAGTTTATTTTCATGTTTTAATGTTTTAAATTGAACCGGTTGAACCACTGGTTCAATTTAAGTAATTTTAAAATATTCTTTTAGGGTAGAATCTTTTTAACTAAGTTTTATTTTAGGGTCCACGCCTCTACATGAATTTAGAGGGAGTGTTTTGTATTTAGACTCAGCCTGGGATTATTATTCTTAGGCTGCATAGGAATTTAGGCCTTTGGCCATTATAAATAAAGGCAAACCGTGGGGCTCCTTTTTACCTCACTGTTTATGAAATTTCTCTTTGCAAGCTGCTTCAACTTCTCTTCTCCTGAAGATATGCTTTGTGTGTGATCAAAGCAAGGTGGGATTGGTGTGTGATCCAATCGATACCTTGCGGTGGGAAGCCCAGGTGGTTCGTTGGTGGGATTGGAATCTAATCCAATCGACACTCTGCGGTGTGAAGCCCAAATGGTTCTATTCAAGTTCTAGTTTCAAGTTCAAGTTTCAAGATTCGATTTTTATTCAAGTTCCTCCATCAACAAGCTGCCGCCGCTAAATTCTGCCATTACAAATAAGTATGAAATATTCCCCATCCCCCAAATCTGTTTCTAATCCTCTACAGCCCAACCCTAACCTTCCCCTTTTATTTTTCTAAATTTTCCTACACCTTATTCTCTCAGTCATAATCCTCCATTAGAATTCTTCCAAATTCTAACCACAGCACCATTACAAGGACCCTTCCACTCGACTTTAACCTCTGCCCCTTCCCACCATTAAAAACCCTAATTTTTCTTAACCCTCATTAAACCCAAAACCCTAAAATCCTACCCAGCCACATCCAGCCATCATTAATCCACCATACCCTGGCCGAGTGACTCTCCCAACCCCTAGAGAACTCGACTTTAACCCCCTGCCCTAAAATCATCTCTAAACTCTACATCCCCTCACTCTCATCTTTTCAAAAACCCGAAACCCTAAACCCTAATTTGCTGTAACTTGAATAATCATACTTCCATTCATCAATCTATGACTGGAAAAAAAAAATCAATCTATGACTGGATCTTCACTGATAGCTTCCCCTATACCTGCCTATCAAAACCAACCATTCAAACCCTAATCTAACCCTAATTTGGACTAAAACCCTTGCTCGGACCAATCGGACTGCTTGTTCATAGCAGATCCTGTTGCTTGGCTCCTAGCTGGTACCCTTGCCACCAAGGACTACATTATTAAGCATCAAAGGCTGCTTTTAACCACCATTTGAATATTCCATAGAGGCCGCTGTAAATTTTTTATTAAACCCTGCAAGTATAATGTGGATATGATTCCTTATTTAGGGAAATTTTGTATGTGTAAGGGAGAGGAGATGCATGTATTACCAATAGAGTGATACCAAGCTCGACTAAGTGCTTCCAAATTTTTCCTTTTCCCGGTTGAACCCGATCCTTTTTTTGCTATTCTACTCGGTTTGAAGCCATAGTAGATACACACTGTCTTTCCTATCTACTTTTCAAGTCAGCTTCGGCCTTTTTGCTCGTCTTCCCACCATGTTGCATTTAGTCACCAGTACTGTGATCCTGTATATTGTTACTTGTTACGGTGCAAAGTCTGTTGTGTTAACTAATAAGTTGGGAACATCCAATTTAGTCTCAATAATCATTCTAGATGAACTCTGTTGCAATCAGATTCTGGCTGTGGTCTTAATAGTTGCATTTACAATTGTCTCGTTTCACCATACAGACTAATGGCAGGAGTGACTATGAGGTTGGTGATGAGTTGCGAGTTGAATGCTCAAGTTTCTCCAGCAAAGGAATTCCTGTGATGTCTATATTGGAAGATTGGTAGTGTGACATCGTCAATCACAGAGCGGTATTGAGTAGATGGTCATTTCTGGAAACTCAGAAAGAAAATCATCAATCAGCAGAGGGAGATGCCAATTTTTTTGCAGGACTTGGGCCAAGCTCAATCTTGTACATGGTCATAAACCCGACAAGTAATGTAAATGAACAAAAAATCTTTTTTGCCGGCTTTCTATTGGAGATGAGTTTTCAGATGAGCAATCTCTAGTTCCACCACAGATGATATGACCGGATTTGGGCTTGGGTGGCACTGTTATTTTCAGTGAGGGTGGGTTCTGGGTGAGTTTGTTGAGATCGTCGTGTAATTCCAATTCATTGTACATTTATTTTGAATAAGTTAATCAATTACGGCTCATTTTGAATAGGTGTATATTGATGAGTACAATTTACTGATGCATGTTACTAGATTTTTGCAGAGCTTCCGATTATTTTGTCTATGATGGCTGTTCTCTCTATTTCATGTTCAAATATCCTTCAAATTCCTAACCAGTGTGTTTCATGGTATATAATTTCATAAAAACATGTATGAAAGGGAAGATATTATTTAGAGCAGCCCTATGAAGAAAGGGGTTTTCTCATGGCGGCCACCGCTCGCCCCATATCAGCATGATATCATAGTCTCCCCCCACTCCCCACTCCCCACCCTCCACCCTCCCCTTGTCTGAGATTGGGAATAGCTGAGATTGGATTAAGGTCCAATCTAGACGGGCCTATTCCAGCCCGCCCCAACCCATGTGAGGTCCTACCTTGGTTGCTTTTTATAAAATTGAGTTAGTCAGAATTGTGAAGTTCATGTAATCCTCAAGGTGTCAAATAATTTGTAGGAGAAAGTTTTCATACACGGTCGTGTAGACCGTGTATGTGAGAGTGTGGGAGTTTCAAGACATTAATTAATGGGTGAGTATTTATGACTTTTCCAACTCTTTGTGAGAGATTCACATATACGGTTTACACGACCGTGTATGAAAACTTTTCCCTAATTTGTAATATCATTTTTTTTTTTTTTGGTCCTTTTAATATGATAATTTTTTAACTAATCCATTTACAGACGTAAAATGAAAATTAAACTAAATAAATAAATAAAATGGAGAGGAGAGAGAAAATTACCACTTTTGGTCAAAGAGGGCTCCTATGCACATCTGATGCTCCTTTTAATATTTTTGGCAGAATTTTGGCTCCAAGAGTGTTTTCATAGTTTCCCATTTTCTGGCGCAGTCTGACACTCTCCGGGGTATTCCCCCTCTCTTCTTTTTCGTTCTTTTCTCTTTTCTCTAATTTTCTATTTTCTAAGGGTATCTATAGCCTTCCTCGGAGGTTTCACTAGTGAATTTATACCGCTTTCGTTGGCGAAAAACCACAAATTTGCGGGCAAAAATCCATGGTTCTCACGGGTGAATCTTTATAGAATCTACCAACGCATATTAGCATGTCTTGCAGGCATATTTTAATACATTTTCGCTGAAACTTCCAGGGGTGATATCTGGAAATTTAATCATCAGATTTCAATGATCCATATATCATTGGAAAGGACTTTCCGAATACTATTCGATGTTACAAATATCAACTGCAAATTTTGCCAAGAACATAATTAAAATTGCGTTCAAAGTGGGGGTTCAAGAAACCCTAATTTGCATAATAAGGTGGCCAAATGGTATCGTCCAATCCTAAGATTTTTGGAAAATTTACACATATCACCCCTGAGGTTTGACGAAAAGATATTTTCATCCCCAATTTTAAAAAATTCTACGTACCTCCCTGAGGTTTGCAAATGATAATAAATCAGCTCATTCTGTCAGTTCATGATTAACACCGTTAAAAATTAGACTTAAAGTGACGGAATTGCCCTTCTAAGAAGACCCAAAAAAAAATTTCCGGGAATGGCGACATTGCAGAAATTCAATCTTCTGCCAACACTGTGTGCAATTGCCGGAAGTCCAACACGAAGCCCAAGTAATAGCCCATTCATCCATCTCCGCCGCCGTAAAACCCTACGAATGCTGCTCAGTCGCAGCAGCGGTAGTGGACGCCGATTGTTTCGTGGGGGGAATCACCGGATCGGCAAGGAGTCGTCCCCGATTCAAATCCGCCGGGGAAGAGCAAGGGATTGCTGAGTCACACCCTTAAGGATTTGTTCATCTCTTCCCCTCCGCCAAAAGGAATACAATAAGACAATCTCAGCAAAGTCATGGAGAAGATCAGAGGCGGCGACTTGGAAGCGTTTCCCTCATCGATCATCAATCGTGAGGATAGTTCCGTGGCTCGGCGCTTCACTTTTGGATCGTATCGGTTCCGGTTATTGAGGAGAGCTTGGCGACCCTTACTGATTGCAATTCCGGAGTCAAAAGAAACAGCCTAGCCGCCACAATCACTCTCAGAGCCTCAAAGGGAAGATAAATTGTTATTGCAAGGGGGTAATACGAGCTAATTTACGTTATTTTTATTTCTCTCTCCTTCACTGCTCTGCTCTACTCTACTCTGTGCTTTGTGCTATGTGAAGTGTAATTTGGTTGGATTGAGGGATGGAGAAGATAGTTCAGAAGCAAAAACGCAGAGAAATTGAAGATCTGGCATCGAAATTTCTATCCCAATACCTTCTGTCTCTTTTTTCCTTTATTTTTTAGGAAGAATTTGTTGGATTTTGGAGGCAAAGCCCAGTTACAAATTGGGGCCAAATTGGCTGGGAAGTTGGTAACTGTGGAAGGAGCACTGGTAGTCTGGTGTGATGCTTTCAAAATCATGTACACAGTGATTTGATGCATTTTGGAATTATTTTGAACTTTCCGTGTGAGAGAGAGAGAGGGATCTTTGGTATTTGGAAGTGGGCAATATCCCATATATAATCATCAAAAGTAGAGAAGACCAACCGAAAGAGAGCAACTAAGAGTGGGAGACAGTGGCCCCTTTTTTTTGAGAAAAAAAAACAAAGAAAATAAGAAGAAGGGCAATTCCGTCAGCTTAAGTTTAATTTTTAACAGTGTTAATCATTAACTGACGGAATAGGCTTATTTGGTACCGTTTACAAACCTCAGGGGGTACGTAGAATTTTTCAAAACTAGGGGGTAAAAATATCCTTTCGTCAAACCTCAAGGGTGGTATGTGTAAATTTCTCAAGATTTTTAACTGATTCCGATAGGATTGAATCATCCAAATTATCCCAAGGGCATAATGATCATTTACTGCCATTCAATTGTTGGGAATTATGATCCTCTATCAAATTGATATTCCTCATTACTTGAAGGATCGATCTTTTACGGTAACATAATTCAGTATCTACAGATTGTCTATGATAAGAAATTTTAATACAAACATTATCATATAACTTTACTAGTTGTCTAACCATGAATTCCTTTACCTAATCCTTTTCACAAAGCAATTGAGTACACGCCTTGAATCCGAATGACCAAATCCAAGGCCCACTTGAAATAAGTATCCTCACTTTGCAGAACTAAAAATGGATAATGATTTTAAGTTGGAGACACCATCCATCTCCTGTTCCTATCAATTGACGGTGTCCCTAGCTTTCAATAGCTGGTAGTGATGGATCCGATCAAAGCTCCAACAAAGGCAATTGTACAGTGTGTCGCACACTACCTGAGCATCCTGCGTAACCGCAATCCCTACCATTGGTCCGAATTGATCCAATCATGGTCAAAGTTCGGGAAAAGGTTTCAGAAGATCGGTGGTTCTTGATTGGTTTAATCAAAAGTCAAAGAACAGGTTCTTGATGATGATCGGCGGAGAGTGGGTCCTACACATGACCCCACATGTGACACGTGTAAAGTAGAATCACAGAAGAGACTCGGCTAACAGTTATGCATTGTTGGCATTGACCGAGTCGTCCAAAGCTCCCCTACGGAACCAGAGACACGTATGCCAAGTTGGCTTTCCTTTTTGGCATGAAGAAACAAACACCTTTGTTTTTTAGGCAAATTTTTTTTTTCTTAATTATTTACTTAATAAATTTAGTTTTTATTTTTAAATTTTTTTTTTGTTTTATTTTATTTTTTCTTTCTTGGTCTCTCTTTCTCTTCTTTACTTTCGTCTCTCCAACAAACAAAAACCTGAAAAATGAGAACATATTAAGGAAATCGCCGCTCTGATTTGCCCTTTTCCATCCTTTGTTTCGTCGTTGTCTCCTTAAATCGCCTTTAAGCGCTTCTCTTTCTTAGTCTCTTTTAGCTCTCTCATGGCATCTCTCCTCTCAACGTTTCAGGTAATCTCTCTCTTTCGCTCTCTGTCTTTGTTTGTGTGTCTGTGTTTCTTGTATGTCTTCCTTGAACTCTCTACTTGATTATAATCAATCTATGTTGGTCCATTGTTTAGTTTACAGTTACATTTTATGATTACTCGAGTTTTTTTCCCCTTTGGTTGTTTCAATTTGTGTTGTGATCTAGAACTGCTTAGCTTTAATATAATAAAATTTTCATCTGGGTGTCTCTTTACTTTTGATTTTGAATTTCTGTTATTGTGGATGCAAATGGATCCATATGTATCATTTTCTTGTCTTAAATTTAAGTTTAATTTTGGAGTTTCTTTTTGCAGGTTGGGTTTAAAGTATCATGAATGAGGTGATGAGGAACTTAGCGAGATATCCGGCCTTAAATTGCATGCACTATTAGACTTTTCTCTATAAGTTGGTGATTCTGTCTGTTTTTTCATTTAAATAAAGAGAGGTAAAGAGGGTCGCTTGAAAGGTTACTTGATATCATGGGCTATCCGAATTCAGTGTTTTCACCAAGCGGAAGTCAGGTTGATGACGCCCCTGTCACTGGTGGGGGTCTGAGGTGATTCTTATCTTTCTCTATTCTTGGCCATATTTATCTTGTTTTGTTTTGTCACTTGTTTTGGTTGGCATCTAGTTATTATTTTGTAATGAAGAACCAATGCCTATTCCTGGTTTGCATGTCAAATAATCATCAATCAATCTATGTAATTAAATGAATTTTGTTTAGTAGAACGCATGGTTGAAGCATGTAGAGGTTGAAGTGGTTCTGTAATTGGAAGTTATCAGTTATGAACTTTAGGGCACTTGTGTCTGGGTTCTTTCGTAGCACAGGTTGTACAATTCAAAGTCTGATGGCTTCTGGTCAAGTTAAATTGAGCACACTCTGAAACTTTGTACTTTAACTAGAGAAAAAGAAAGGATTGACAGAAATACGTAATGAAACCCTTACTTGATTATGCACGTGCAGTGTTGAGTTTGCTTCCTTTTGACAATGAGAGACAATTATTTGCACTGACATGTCATCACTATATTGATTTCGTAACAACTATGGTTTTTCTTACTAGATTATCATGTGGTTGAGCTAAGTGCATGTTATTTCTTGTGCTCAGACATTATGCATGATGAAGGCAAATCGTTGTGCCATTTTTGGTATATAAACAAAGTGGTGAACAGAAACAGTGTGGTGTTTCGAAGAATTTTGTTCTGATTATGATGCATGCATGATTGAAATTGATTTGATTTAACATAAAAAGAAATTTATTCAGGCAATATACTGTCTCTACGGAAATTTAGTGACAGGTATTATTTTTCGATCAGAGTCTGTGTTGCTATACTCTTGCTCTGTGACTGCATTCGTCGTAGTGCATGTCATTCACTTTGTCAGAAAAATAAAATGATAGAGCATGAATAGTGTATCTTTTTATAGAATTTGACTTGACTATGGTAAATGCGAATTTGAGGGTTTTTTTTTTCCCATGTAACATGGACACGCATTTAGTTGGCCACATTTCACTATGTTAATCCAGTCATACAAATCTTTTTCTTATTGGATTATCTTGTACTTCATCGGGTTGTATCCCATTTGCTGTACTTTTGACACTCTGCATGTTGAAGGAAACACGTTCTTGGGAAACCCTACCTGTTAGACATGTATGGGGCATGTTGGAAAATCCGTCAAACACATGGTTGACCCAGTTGAGAGGAAGAATTATTAGCCTTTACTTTATGGCAATTAGAGGTTTCTGACACTCTATATCTAAGCATTCATGAGCTTGAACCATGTTGTGAAAGTTTCCAAAAAAATGGATCACTTGAGAATCCCTGTTGGGTTAATGCCAACACTGCTAAAAGAAAGCATATTAGCTAGTACTTTTAAGGCAGTTAGAGGTTTCCAACGTCTGACAGCTGATGCTTTTTGAGCTATGTTGACGTAATTTGCTAGAAAGGGGACCACTTGCATCATCAGAGTTAGAATGTCGTGCAACGAGGAATCACATACTTTTGGGAGTTGTTTGGATATATGACATGAATGCCTAGTGTTGGTAGTGTTCGATGTACACCTATGTGGTAATCTTAAACTATTCTCTTTCATGCAACTCATATTTACATCCTGTTTGCATTGTTACCATTTTTCTATGATTAGAGCTGATTTGGGAGTAGCCCGATTCATGATAAGCTATGAGAAAGTCGTTTTTGATGGCATGGCCATGTTCAACAGAGGCTTTCGGATGCTCTAGTACGGAGGAGTGATCTGATTCAGATTGAAGGAACTAAAAGAGCTAGGGGTAGGCCTAAAATGACTCTTAGAGAAGTGGTGAGGAAAGACATTCATAGTTTAGGCCTTGTACCAAGTATGGCCTCAAATAGAGCTGATTGGAGGGCAAGGATCCATGTAGCTGACCTCATTGAGTTGGGAAGGCTGAGTGGTTGTTCTTGTTGTACCGTTTTTCTGTTTTTCACCCAATTTGCTTTAATAAACATGGTTTTCAATGGAATATATTTTATATAAAATTATTTTAAGCTAGGTTTTCTGAAATAGTTTAGTCATGGTATGATGTTGCCTGTGCTCAGTAAGAGTAGCGGTGCACCCATATAAAATACAAAGAATTGCATGTGTTAACCCTGGAGAAAGAGATTCACAATTTGGCAGGACATTGTGATTGATCTATATGGCAACAACAACAATAGCTATATTGATAACAATAATGATATTTTCCTTGTGTGGCCACTATTTCTACTCCATTTTAGGATGATTAGGCCAGCCTCTTAGATTGACCATATTTCAAATTTAGTGGCTCTCTCAACTGTAAGTCCACTGTTTATTGGACTCTTCACTTTTAATTTTTTGTCGTCCTTTTGTTTTTCCTAAGAAGTTACAATATGTCTATTCCTGGGAGAGTCAATAAATCTAAGAAGCATCACAGATAATTTGCTTTTGATATCAAAGGAGATGGAGTCCCAAATCTGATGGAAGGATTTGGAGTTGGAAGTCCATCTTCTAAGGTTGCGCTCCAACCAAATATGATGGATAGTGGCTCTGAAAGCAAGTTTACCCACTCGATCACAAACTTAGGAGCCTCCAAAGGTTGTGTCTACCCAAATCCACTCCCGTTGAAAGGGAAGGATGCGCTTTCTGACAGGCCAACAACGAGCAAGAAGCCAAGACCAATTCCTAAAAGAGAATGGGCAGCTGAAGAAGAGATAATCTACATCCTCAATCCCATTCCAGCATAGGATGCATGAAGGGGACATCAGGGTGAGCCTCCGAATGAGGAAAGACTCTGTCGGCAGGCAGTATCTAAGAGCTCTCCAAACTGTGAAGCTGGTGTGGGGAATATGACTAGGAAACCCAAAGCAAATTGCGCGAAGTGACCACCGATCCTCTAGGTCTGTGGAGGTCCCAAGTGGACTTCAAACTGAACAAGCCTGAAGAAATAGTAAACCAAGTAACCAGATCGCCTATGTTGAAAGGTCTCCTGGAGATACCTGAGAGGGCAGACCATAAGTGGCCCAAATGGGGGGGGGGGGGGAGTGAGGGTCCCAAATAGCACCCCGGCTGATATTTGAGACCATGGTAAGTTTGTTTGAGCCCAATCTATTAACAGTTCTGTCACCCACCGAATGAAGAAGGATAACCATAGGGTGCCAATAATCTAACCATAGTCTAGTAGAGGCACTATCATCTATCAAAGAGATAATAGAACCTTGAGCCAAGGGTCTAAGCTTCAAAATCTTTCTCCAGATCCAAGAAGCTTCAGTGGGAAGAGGAACCGTCCAGATAGTCTCTTTTCGGAGTTGTCTGGAATAGACCTAGGCAACCCAAATACTCCTCTGCTTAGAGGCCAACTTCCAAATCAACTTGAGAACACTTGCAGAATTGATATCCTTGATTCGTCTAAGCCCCAAACCTCCCTCAGCTTTGGGGAGACAGAGGCCCAAGAGATGGGGTGAAGAAATCTATGTCACTCTGAACCCTTCCAAAGGAAGGAGCACATGAGAGCTTCAAGGTTCGCAATAATATTCTGAGGAATAACAAAGATGCCTGACCAGTAAAGATAAGTAGACTGAAGAACCAATCTGATCAATTCAAGATGGCTCGCAAAGGATGATAACTTGCCCTTCCATAGTTGGAGTCTCTTGCGCATAAGATCAAGCATAGGGGTACAGTGGTGCGTAGTCAATCTGGAGGGGATCAAAGGCAGCCCCGGGTATTTGACTGGAAGACTCCCAATAGTGAAACCAAACAACTCTTTCAAGGTAGACTTGAGCTCATCAGAAATCGCTGACAAGAAAAGGAGGGACTTTGAAAGGTTTATGCAGAGACCCCACATACCCTCAAACTCCCTTAAACAAGACAAAACACTTAATATTTAATAAAACACAGAATAGGACTCTAATTAGACTAACCAATAAAGTAAATCCCGTATTCCTACCTCCTATCCACCCACACTTTAGGCTCGTTAAAGCGACGCATTATAATAAAACCTATTGGGCCAAAGGCCCAACATGTATAGAATCCAACCCAAGATTTAGTTCCACTAAATATGCCCAATATGTGATTTATCTGCATCAGCTTGAAGTTTGCTACTTTACCATTCAGGAAGGTTTCACCAATATTGTGGTTGAAGGTGATAGTGTCACAGTCATAACATGCGTCACTTTGTGAGGTTGATCTTGAAGGTTCACCTATGTCATAAGACAAATAAAGGATCTAGCTTCTCAAATGAATTGCTCATTCCATTTAAAGCAAAGATCTACGAATGATTTGGTGGATTTCATGGCCAAGTGAGGAAGTGAGGCTTATATGGTGTTCTAGAAATGAATTCCATTGTAATTCTGATCGGTTTGGAATTCTTATGCATTGACATCAGTTGTTGTGGGTGGTGAGACACCTGCTGTTGGTGTGTTGATTGAGCTTATTTGTAACTCATTATTTTTATCAGCAATTTTTTTATTTATCAGAGAGGAGAAAAAAAAGGGTTGTGAAATCTCAAATATGACTATTGACAACAGGCAATTCTAGCTTTCTGTTCCATAGACAGAGTCATAGATTCTACCCTTTTTTTTAAATAAAAAATAAATAAATCTCCTCCAACAGTGTTAGTTAGGTTATTTGGTTAAAATCATCCCAATTCCTGGTTGGTAATAAGGCAGTGGAACCATAAAGATCATCCACTCATCAGACATCTGAGATAGGTATATAGACATGGTTGCTATATAACATTAAATATAATTGAGAGTTATGACATAATCCTAGTCATTCACTTCTAATTCTTTCTACTCCAATAGTCATTTCATTTGTGGGCCAAAGTTGAGAAAATTGTTTCATGTATTGGGGATATAATCACATTGAAGCATGAAAGGTTCAGTTTGTGAAATTGGATTATGCCTCTTGGCTAGAAAATTGATGGTACTTCTGTTATGCTTCTGAATAAATTCTCACGTAATAACCACAATGACTTTTATAATAGGAAATTAACTTGCTGATGCAGAATATAGAATTGCATTAATTTCGATCATCTCATGTTCAATACAAGATTGTTTTCATATAATCTGAAATGTGAGATTTGATAATCTTACTCTTTTTTGGGTACTTACTAGAAATTTGTAGGTTTTATATGTCATATTGGAGGATGGCTCAGTACTACTACTAACTTGAGACCTGTTCTCTTCCAACAGTCAGAATGGAAAGTTCAGCTATGGATATGCAAGCTCTCCAGGAAAAAGGGCATCAATGGAAGATTTTTATGAAACCAGAATTGATGGTGTTGACGGGGAGATAGTTGGGCTATTTGGAGTATTTGATGGTATGGATGTTATATTCATCTTCATCATCTTTTGTTTTGGTAATATGTACTTTGAATGGATTCATATAACTGAAACAAAAATACAGTTCCAAGACATGACTGCAATTGCCCCTAAAGTATGCGACCGCAGTGCTATCCATTCTCCCTTTATCATTGTTGAAAATACATGGAATTTAATTATGGTCCAGTTGTATAATATTCAAATTTGCACTCTATAGAAGTTTTGCTGAAAATAGCTAAACTTTATGCATATTTATGTGTCTTATTCTTTTAGGTCATGGGGGCGCTCGAGCTGCAGAATATGTAAAGCAGAACCTATTCAGTAATTTGATCAGCCATCCAAAGTTCATTTCTGATACCAAGTCAGCTATAGGTGTTTTTTCTGTTTCTATCACATGTGTATTATGTATATGTAAATTAGTACATTACATTACATTTATATCGTCAGTGAAGAAGCTGCTTGGAGATTTTCCTGATCACTTGATTTTCTGCAGCTGATGCCTACAGTCATACAGACTCAGAATTTCTCAAATCAGAAAATAATCAGAATAGAGATGCCGGCTCGACTGCTTCCACTGCGATTCTGGTTGGTGATCGTTTGCTAGTTGCAAATGTTGGGGATTCCAGAGCTGTTATTTGTAGGGGTGGAAATGGTGAGCCACTGAGCCCTGAATAATTAGCTCTTCTGATTTGTTTCAGATATTTCTTTGGACAAAGTAGGTTTATCATATGCAACTTAAAGGATTTATTAGTATTAGTGAATTCGAGAAAGCTCATGTATGAATAATGGTTTTCAAAATGAATGTGTTTTGTACAAGGACAAGGGATCCTGATCTGCGAATCAATCTGGATTACCTGTCTTTACCTAAAGGTTGCTTAGATAAGTCCTAGACGAATGTAACTTAGATTCAGCTTCACCCGCTCCCAATACAATCCAGCCAATTCATGAACCTTTGTTTGATTTTCCTTTTAATTAATTTTAACCCTTTTTTCAGAGAGGAGTTGCTTTTGTTTTAATATGGTTTTGCTTTTGACATAATACTGTTTAAAGTGTAAGTATCCTATTTTCGTATAAAGTATAAACTGGATTGTGTACTGGTCTGAGAATCCAATTTTCAGGTCTTATTAAGTTAGGATTTACTATTTAGGATCACCAGACTTGAGAAAACTTACACCCAAGGATTTAAGTATCGGTATCGGGTATCGTATCGGTCGGGCGATTTTAAGAGACGTATCGTATCGGAGATACGTATCGATCGGTGTAGAAACGCATGAAAATGATCAAAATACACATGGAAATACACTTTTGGACAATAAAAACAATATAAACAAGCAATTTGTGTCATATATCATGCATATATACTAAGAATTGTGAATAATCAATAACCAGACAAGTGCGGCACATTGAAATTGTTATAAAAGATTAAAAGATGAAATTTCTTACATGTAAAGTCACTTAATTGCCATGAAGAATGTCGGGGTGGATCAAAGTCATGTCTGTAAGGGTCTTCAACAATAGGAGTGACTATTGTGATAGATTTTAGGGTAAATATATAATCTTCTTGGAATGTGATAGATCTATACATAATATAGTACATATATTATATACATTAGCATTTGTTTTAAATTTTAGAAGAAAAAAAAAAAAAAAAAATCATTTTAAAGAAGCAATTTTCGGTTTTGGGTAAAAAATGCAAAGAAACATGGATTTTGAAGTCAAATCTTTGTAAATGTATACAAAGAATGCAATACTAAGTTAGTTTAACATATTCCCTTTGAATCATAACAAAAAAAATACCAAAAATCAAAGATTTAAACAAAAGAATCAAGTTTTTTTCAAAAAACCTACCTTGCCCTTCAAGAACACCTTTTGATTTCGAATGTGGGCTGTTAGATGCAGCAAATGATGAGATTTCACCTCCTTTAGGATCATTTTTGGCAAAGGAATCAAAGCCCTCAACAAATCTTTGGCAAAAACCAAGTTTAAAGATGTTTTTTTATGGTTTCTCAAAGCTGGAACTGTTTTTTTTCTGCCAGCCTGCTCCTGCTCGAGTTTTCTGTTTTGAGAAGACTTGGGCCCATGTGGTTTTTAAGCTGCTGATACGTATCGAGACGTCTCGGTATGTATCGTTATTTCAAAAATAATAAAATAATGGTTTAAATCATGTCTCGTCTGTATCGATACGTATCGACCGTATCGTATCGTATCGATATGTATCGGTCGATACATACCGATACATTCGAGACATTTGCATTTTAAAAAAAAAAGATACGTCTCGACCTGTCTCGTCTCGGCCATGACCGATACCGAGACGTATCGGCCGAGACGATACGATACGCTCCGATACTTAATTCCTTGCTTACACCCAAGGTGTTTAGTCTGAATACGTATGGGCCGTATAGGGCCTATACGTATTGGGAAACTGGCCGTCAAAATGGTACAGGTACTATACGTTATAGAAAAAAAAATGTGTTGGGTTTTATGGACCCATATCCTGTAGATGATGACAAACCAAATGGGAAAAAACCATCTGCCAGAGGAAGGAAAGATATGTAGTGAAACAGAACAAAAACTAGGGTAGAAATTGAGAAGAGAGAAATGAGAGACGAGAGATAAGAGTGATCAACCAGCTAGGAAATCATATCTGACCGATCTGGTCACTAGATATTTATTCACTTATAATATCTTACAATGACAAGTATGTCCCTACTTAAGTTAGGAACTGATCCAGTACTTCTCACTTTATAATCTAGTACATCTCACTTAATAGGGTAGTGATTCAGTACTTCTCACTAATGCTCCCCCTCAAACTGGAGCATATATATCTCCCATACATAGCTTGAAACACATGATTAAGTATGGACCTTAGCTCAAAGCCTTGGTGAAAATATCACTCAACTGATTTGAGGAATGAACATAACGATTAGAAATAACTTTCGTAACCTCATCTCGCACAAAATAAAAATCTATTTCAATATGCTTAGTTCTCCCATGAAAAACAGGATTGGTAGCAATTTGAACAACAACTAGATTATCGCAAAACATCTCGATCAGTTTAGTAACCAGAAAACCAAGTTCTCCCATAGTCCCATGAGAACTCTAACCATATCAATTCAACAACTGTGTGAGCCATAGCACGAGCCATTGATACCACAACAACAATTGATACCATGGATATCAACACAACTACTTACCCTAAAGCTTGAGCTGTTAGGAAAGGACCACAACAACAATGGGAAAACAATTTTTCATTCTTTTTGTCTTAATAAATTGTGAAAAATTGTAAGAATGACCATGATATTATTAATTTGCTATATATTGTTGCTTTTTATGTGCATGCACAACAGATGGCTAACAATCAACCTCCTCTAGAGTAGGATCCCGAGGATCCCTACTGGTAATATGAGATCCAAAAAAAGGACTTGGGTGAATGGCACATCGTGTAGATTTTTTTAATGTTTTATATGTTGAAGGGTGATCTATACATTAGACAAATTTTGCATCACCCATATAATTTGGAGGATTTTCCGGCTTTTCTTCCACACATTCATGGTCATATATGTTCAGCAATTATAGTTTATCACGAAAATGTATAGATTATTTTTAATGTTTTTATATGTTGTGGGGTGATATATATTTTTTTGTATTTCTTTTTTTTTTTTGGATTTTTTCCCCTTCAGTTTATTTGATTATTTTACGACAGAATCAGATTGGAGTCGGCAGGAGCTGATTCTGGGCCCATTTATGGGCCTAATTCTGGGTTCCTTAACTTTGATTCCAATGGGGTTCAGGTGGATTCCTGGCCTGTCCTATCTTCTCTATTCTTCCATCTTATATTACTCAACAACAGATCAGTCCATTCTAATTTTTACACACTTGTGGCACCCTGTTTCACTCGAGTTTCTGTGCCTTGTGTTGTAATTCAATTTCTCCCTGATTACACTCTGATTTGATTCAAATCTTAGATATAAGTTTCTGATAATCCGTTCTCCGAAGTTCTGCTTCTAATTCTTAAAGATTTCTGGTCGATATTTCTGTTGTAGTTATGCTATTAGTTTTCCTAGTAGCATTAGGATGTCACCATAAATCTCTATCGAAATTCTGTCAAATTCTGCAGGTCTATTCCTCTACTAGAATAGACCACTCAATCAGGTTATTGGACTGTTTTGAGTTCAGTTCTGGGATATAAATTTTATCCAGCTGCTGTTCTGTTTCTCTATTTAGAGATCTTGTTAAGTACTAGTCTTTTTCTAGAGTTCTTCTGGTTTGGGATTAGTCTACATTAAACGTGGTCAACAATCATGCAGCCCCATCCATGGAATTTAACACTATCTAAACCACTTAAATGGATTGAAATCCAATGATTAAATCATTTTCTCTTTGGTTTTTCACATTACCCTTGTTTTGACACCCTTGGATTAATTTGGTCATATCTCACTCAAAATCCAATGGTTTTGAGTGAGATTTTTGAGAAATGCTGCTTGAGGATCACTCTTCCTCTTTGGCTATAAATAAGCCCTTCTATCTGTAATTCCAACCCAAAAGAGTAGTCTATCAGGTGGAGAGACTGACTGGTATATGAAGACTTGGATATCCTACTCCTAACCAATGTGGAATCCTAACACTCCCCCTCATGTGTAGGCAGATCGGAACGGATCTTACACGTGGAAGGATCACGGAGGCAGATGCAGGCCAGGTTATCACAATTTGAGAGAAAAAAAAAAAAGTGAAAGTTCCTTAGCCGATTTGAGAGTTTTTTGGTCAATCTTGGACTAAGCTCAACTTCCTATTCTGAAAGTGGAAAACCCATCAAAGATTCTTCCATATCTTTGGTCTATGGAAATAACAATATTTTCATCTTTTATATTTGGAAGGTAATCTTAGCTTGAACAGCCAAGATGGAATGCTAGCAACCAAGATCTTTCCTCATCCTTATTTTTGGAAAGAGTTTGATTTATTGGAATATCACAATTAAGGAGCACCGAGAATGTCGTCTGAGGTGGTTTGGCCATGTGTAATGGAGGCCTGGGGACACCCCAGTAAGGAGGAGTGATTGGATTCCGATTGAAGGAGCTAAAAGAGCTAGGGGCAAGCCTAAAATGACAATAGGTGAGGTTGTGAAGAATGACATGCATAGTCTGTGTTGTGCCAAGTTTGACCTCAGATAGAGCCTATTGGAGGGCAAGGATCCACGTTGTCGACGCCATGTAGCTGAGATTCTCCTGATTTCCTGGGCTATACCTTTTCCTCTTACTTTCATCATTCATTTTTCATTTTCCATTTCTCACTTTTCTCATCTCATTTCTTCATTTTTATTCTTCATTCCTCTTACTTTCCTTTCCCTTTGTATGGATCTCTGTTTTACTTAATTTGTTTTGAATGGATCCATGTAACCGACCCCATTTAGTTGGGATAAGGCTGAGTGTATTGTTGTTGTATCACAATCAAGCAGCAGCTCCCCTTGGACGATTTTGAAGAGTGTACCCGTTAATTTTGGATTTTATTTTAGTATGTTTTTTGTGCCAAGGAACCTATCTTGGTAAAGGTTACCTTGTTTAGGTTTATGCTCTCTACGAATTCTTAACCTTAGGATTTAGGTTTTTATTATTTAATCTTAACTGTAGGATTTAGTAGTCTTAGAGATTAGAATTAGGTTTTTGGTTTCTTATAAATGTAAGAGCTTTGCTCATTGAGAATGGTGAATAATGGAGAATTGAATTTGCTTTTTAGTAGACACCCTGAGTGTATAAACCTTTGAAACCACAGAGAGTTTCACTGCATCCTTGAAGAGTGCAGCTTTCCCCTTGAAACCACTGGAGGTTTCACTACAGTCTAGAAGAATCGTAGCTTTCCCCCTTTGCGTTTTCGTTCTCTTTTGTGTTCGAGTTACTTGGTTGCACACCTAGAAGAGTGTGTCTTGACTCTCCCGATCCGTAGCTTCCAATGAGGGTGCATTAAAGGCAGGATCGGAAACCTGCTCTAATACCATGTTAGATTCCAACCCAAAAGACTAGTCTATTGGGTGGAAGTATATGAGGGGATGGAAGGCCTCAGGGGTAACTGATGTGGGACTTTTCTCCCAACACTATCCACGTTTTGGGCATCTTTTGAATCTTGGAAGAAGTCCTACAAGACAGATCCGAGTTCTGCAGCAGCCCTGCATGTTCTTCATCTTCTACCTAAGATGTGCAGGGTTCCACCAATTAATTCTTGCGTTTTTTTCCCTCTTAGGTCAGTCTCTTTCTCTAATTTCAATTCCTGTATAGCTTACTTAGTATCGTGTTTGTTTTGAACGCTTTTATGATGATATAACACCATAGTCCAAATATGGAAGACGGTATTTTGTCATGATGTTGGTTCTTTTTTCATGTTTTATGTAGTTGATGATTTAATTAACTTTAGAATGTTACAAATGTCTTCATAGCATGATTTCAACATGTTTCAAGGCTGCAAGTTAGATATAATATGCATGGTTGCTAGATCTAGGGCTTGAATGTATGTAGTGGCATATTTATGTAATTTTTGGGCATTTTAAATATTTTGTTTCTACTGATTTATGGATTTAAGGGTTAAATTTCATAGTTTTCTTCCGTTTGTTTATCCTATATGGTTATTGTAATTATATACCATCAAAATTAGGGTTTTAGGTTGTTTTACATGGTAGGAGCATAATAGTAATTGTCACTATTTTTTGTGCACGAATTATCTTTATCTTTGCATTATTAGGGTTGCATTAATGTTTAACAGGGTAAATTTAGTCTTCCTTGCATGTAGAATAAACTATTTATTACTGTACTACTTAGTATTTCTTTTATTTCTATATGCCTATGGTATGTTGGATGGCAATGAGAAAGAAGAAAAAATGGGTGCAAGAATTTTATTTCCTTTGTGCATCTCCCTAGTGTTTGGTTGAAGTAAAATTGCTTGCCTCAATTCCCAAAAAACCGCCTACTTCTCATCTTCCTCTGAAAATGAGATCTAATTATAGTTCTCCACTTTTCAGTATTTTTCATAAGCAATTAATGCAATATTCCTTTCTTTTCCTCCACTTACCATGATTTCCATTCTCCATCTGAAGCATATATTCATGTTGTAATTCTAGGAATTTCTTTTTCCCTTTATTTGTTTCTTTGGCAGACCATACTAAAAAACATTTTTTAATTCCATGCAGCTATAGCCGTTTCACGAGATCACAAGCCAGATCAAACTGATGAACGACAGCGGATTGAGGAAGCTGGAGGATTTGTGATGTGGGCTGGTGAGAATAATCTTACTAGCTTTTGGCTGTGATTCAATAACTAATTTGAGTTAAGTGATTGAAAGTGTTACTGCAGGCACTTGGAGAGTGGGTGGTGTTCTTGCTGTCTCTCGTGCATTCGGTGATAGGCTTTTGAAGCAGTATGTTGTTGCCGACCCCGAAATTCAGGTCTGAGTGGAAAAAGGAATATATGGATGTTCTGTGGATTACTTGCCATTTATTTAGTTATTTCAATTTCATTTGCTCCTCATTTGTAGAGTTGGCAACCAATGCACTTATTAGTACAATTTTCCACTACTTTGTTTACAACTATCATTTGTATCTGTTAAACAAGAGATTCACTTATTCAATACAGAAAAATTAAGAAGTGGTGGGTGGGGGGAGGAAGTAACTCATGTAGTTCCAATTTCCAAAGATATTAGTACCAAGTGTGTTAAATTCTCCTATAAACGTTAGACCTATCATATTCTTTTAGGTCATCCTATAGCAATATGATATGTTAATGTAAACCAATCTCTAACCAGAAAATTTTAGTGGAAGACTAGTACATAAGGATCGCAGAACAGGGGGAACAAACCCGAATTGGGAGAAACTATATAACTTAAGATAGATAATTCCGAACAGGCCCAAACTCTAATTGAGTAATCTATTCTAGTAGCAGATATGGCCTGCAGAATTTGAGCCAAATAAGATTACGTAATACAGAGATCAATAGAGTTCTAGAGCTAGTAGGAATGTAAGTAGCAGTTTCAGAAGAGTACTAATCGACCTGAAGAATTTAGATTTGAGAACAGAGTTTCAAAGCATTGAATGACAGAACCTTAAATCTCAGATGACAATCAAATCAGAGTAGTAATTTCAGAATTATGATTAGAAGAACTCAACTGAATTAGAACAGAAAACAGGGGTGCTGAAGGTGGTGAAAACTACAGATTACTGACCTATGATACTTGAAATTAGGTAGAAGAAAGAATTGATAACACAGACCAGGAATCCATTTGAGCCTTCATTTGGAATACACCAAGCATATTGAGAATCCACTCAAGCAAATACCGAATCCACAGTAGGAAACTTCAGAAACTGAAGGCTATATTTCATAAATTCATGTGTTATATGTTAATAAGGTGTACCACAAGCTAAGGGGTGTTTTAGTCACATACTTCTTATTGGTAGGCCTATGTGTAGTTATACACACATAGTCTGTCCTTGTTGTAATAGCATATTTCTCTTCTCTTCTCATTTTCTTCTCCTTCTCCACATATGCGCAGGTACTGATTTCTTATTCTTGATATTGTTACATGGTATCAGAGCCATAAGTAATCAGGACTGTGATCCTTCTTCTCTATTTTGGAGACTCTTCTAGTGTTTCCTCCTCCTTGTGGTTCACAACAACCAATGCTGCCCTGTTTGCAATGAAAACTTACTTGCGAGAATATGAAAACTAGGGTTTCTTAGATGATGTTTAATATATACATTCTATGAAGTGGATTGAATATTAGGATTTATACAACCATTATTCTCCAACTGTGCAAGCTTTTTCCTGGTTTATCTGCGCAACCAGAATTCTCTCCTGCAGTACAAGCTATTGATGATAATGTGATCTGCTTCTCTGCCCTATACATGGTGTTTTAATCCTATATGGAAGACTGTTTTATGGTTACTTGATCCTCAGATCCATTTTTCTATAGTTTCTTGAGAAACCCTAGTTCTAGAGGGAATCTTTCAAGAAGTTACCTTTCCCCTGTTAGATTACTGTGAAACTTTGCAGACATACTCTCTCTATATATTACTGCTGAAGAAGTGCTTCAAATTTCAGATCTAACAGAATCCTATTGCTCCCTACGATTTCAAGGGAGATTCTTCTTTGCGCATAGAGTATTTTAACACTCGTGGTTTGCATTTTTCTATAGAGATCAACCCTGGAAACAAAAGGTTTTAAGATTAGTAGAACAAAGACGGAGTATTTGATGTGTAATTTTAGTCACACTATGATAGATACGGACATGGTGCAAATTAAGGAAAAAAAGATACCACAAAGTGACTATTTTAGATATTTGGGGTCAATCATAAATAAAGAAGGTGACAGAAAATGATGTCTCACAAAGAATTAAAGTGGGATGGTTGAAGTGGTGAGGTGCGTCCGGAGTGCTGTGTGATCAACGTATTCCTTTGAAGCTTAAAGGAAAGTTATATAGGGCTGTTGTTTGACCGACTATGATGTATGGGGTAGAATGTTGGGTAATTAAGAAGTGTCATATTGAGAAGCTTTGTGTGGCAGAGATGAGGATGTTAAGATGGATGTGTGGAAAAACAAGGATAGAATAAGGAATGATCGTATTAGAGCTGACTTCGGAGTTGCTCTGATCAATGACAAGCTCCGAGAGAGTCGTCTGAGGTGGTTTGGTCATGTTCAATGGAGGCCTGGGGATGCCCCAGTAAGGAGGAGTGATGTGATTCCAATTGTTGGTTTGCATTTTTCTGATTCTTTTTATTCTGATTTTGATTCCCAAGTAGATTTAATACCCTTCATGTATTGGCTGGCTGCTGTGACCTTTGGGTTTATCATAGATTGTAGTTGGGTTTTCTCCCTATTTTATGATGCTGGAATTTTATCTTTCGTGTTCTAATGGGTGACTCAAGACTCTTCTACGGACTCGGTCAATGTCCAAATCACTGCTATTCTCAATGGATCATCTAATTATCTTTTGTGGGGCCAAGCTGTGAAAGTATACATCGATGCAAAAAGGTAATTAAAGTATCTGCTGTCAGAACCTCCCTCTACAGATTCTAAAGACTATGAAGAGTGGAAGTGTAACGCCCCAAACCCACACCACTAGCATGATATTATCCGCTTTGGCCCATGGGCCTCACGGTTTTAAAAAGCTCATACTAGGGTGGGGTGCTTGAGGTTATCAATTGTCCAGGAACTTTCCCCCTAGGTACTTTGTCGTTTCTTGGTGGGGACCCTTCAATGATCTCGAAGGTTGACCAGTACTATGCCGTCTCTCGGGTGTTACATTCTCCCCTTCTTACGGGCATAGCGTCCCAGCTATGGCCCCACACGTTGTCGAGGTCTGGTCTTGTTGAGATAGGCTAAATTACCCCTATCGGGTAATTTAGTCTTTTGGTTTTATTAGTTTTGTCTTTTATTTTTATTTCCTTTTCTGTATTGTTTCCCCTTAACCGATCTCTATTTGGGATTCCTAGTTGTAATGGGAATTCCTAATAGGAATAGGCAAGGGGGGCATTCCTATTTCGATTAGGAATCATTCCTACTTTGATTAGGAATAAGTTGCATTCCTACTTTGAGTAGGAATAAGGTGTAATTTTGGTTATTATAAATAAAGGGGCTGGGTGGTCGATTAAGGCACTCAAGCATTACAATCAATTCTTCTTCCATCTTCTCTTCTCTCTCAAGTTACTGGTTACAGGTCCTAGGTTTTCTACATGGTATCAGAGCTAGGCAATCAGTGACTGATTCTCTTCACAATTTGCAGTTTTGAGGCTCGTTTAAGTTTCTGGGTTGGATGAGAAAACCCTAGTTCATAAAAGGAGGACTAGGGTTTTGTTTGTCAATCGAAGGAGTGTTCTTCTCGAGTGCTGTTGCTGTGGTTTCTTTCTTGCGATTACTGCTGCTATGGATCTGGTTTCTCGTAATATTGGTATTTCTGTTGGTTTTCTCGGTGTGTTTCTTCTGACCTCGATCCATTGGTTTCGCCTCTGGTTCACGGTGGAGTTTCACGTTGGAAGTCGGTAATGAGTTCTTCTGATCGACATAGAAGCAGGTTTCCGCTTTTGGGGTGTTGAAAGATTTCTGCAATCTATTGCTATTGATGGATGTTGAATCGAGTGCCGCAGTTGAATTGTCTCCTGGTTTTCTTGGTTTGTCTCTTGATTCCTTTCCGCTGGTTCCACCTCTGTCTGCCGCTGCTACGGTTTATGGTGTTTTCTAGTTCGAAGGATTGGTTGATGGCTACTACTGCTGATCTGAGTATCGATTAGCTGTTGTTGCTTGCACCTGTTATGCAATCTCTTGGTTAAGTGTCGCAAGCTTCTTTCTGCGTTCTGCAATACTGCCTTCTGCGGCTATGTGGGTTTTTGCCTCTGCTAATGTCATCACTGGCCACTGATTTTGCTACTGCTTTGAAGTAGATAGAAAGATCCTTCTTTGGTTTGCTATTGTTGGTGAGATCCCTTCTTCTCTGGTTTTCTCTCCCATGTTTATCGCCATGGTGTTACAAGGTTTCCGCCCTGCCCCACCCTTGGTTCTGGTTTTATGGAAGGCAGAAAATAAACTTTCCTTTGTAACTTTCTTTACCCTTTTTGTCTCCTACTTTATCGTTTTTGGTAAATCCTACTTTATTGCCAAGTGTTGCTCCTCTGTCAACAAGTTTTACTCTTGGTTTCAGAAACCGTAAGGAAGAAAGACACAATTTTTTGGTATTTACACTCAAGGCCAACCCTTTAAAAATATACAGAAGTTGTTCTATCCTGAAGTTATTTCTGATTTGCCCCTATATTCTCTGAAATTCCTACTCTGTCCTTTCCTCTTGAATTTAATGCCCATTATATCCTTGTTTTGTTACAATTTTCTTAATGGGTTTTTAAATTTACATTATTTACAAGATTGCCACCCTCCATAGCCATTCACGAAATTTTGGTTATTTTACTCATTGCATCCCATTGTTTTTTGTTTACCAAAAAGCCCTTGCAAAATTCTGATTATTTACGGAACTGCCATTACTTTTCATCCATTCCCCTATTTGCCTACCCAATTGACCCTTGAAAATTCTGGTTTATTATCAGTTTGCCCTTTGGCTTGGATTGTATTTAAAAGTGGATTTCCACCAAATTACAACCATGCCATCCTTTTTACCAACACCGTTCTTTTTCAATAATTCTAATTCCCTTCATATCCCATACCTTTGGTATTTACCCATAACACCTTTGGAAACTTCTGGTAAATTACAATTTTGTCATTCTTTCCTTTTTAATTACCCATAGCACTTTTAGAAAATTCTGGAATATTATGTTTTTGCCCTATCTTTAACATTATCTCTGTTATGTCCACGTGTACTACACGTGAGGGGGGGATTATGTACAGTACACCTGCAGACATTGTAGAAGCAGAACTTGCAGGAACACTTGGTGCAAAGCATAGAAGATCAGAATTTTCACCATTGCCAATGGGTATCTACTTTGTTATTGGGTTGAGTTTACCATAAGGGGGAGATTGAAGTATTGAAGATATTTGGTTGTTGCCTATTTGAGGACTTTTGATTGGGTTGATATAGTTTTTTTTTCGCTGCCGGATTCAGTTTGTTTTCGCTGCTTGCTGCTCTAGTTATTTCACTTCAAGATTGTATGTCACTATGATAATCTGAGATTCATCACTAGATAGCTATTGAAGATCGTTGAAAGCTGCCTTTTTTGGAAGACATTCCAGTCTCGGTTTGCTGATCAAGTCTATCCAAGTTTTGAAGATCTATTTTTTCAAGTTCTTGACGGTTTATTTGGGAGCTGCATTCATATGTCAAGCTGGATTCTACTGCAACTTAATTTTTTCCCATTTTATTCAAGTTGGGTATTAGTACCTTATATGCGCCAACTTGAGGGGGAGTGTTAGCATTATTAGGAGTTCTTTTTTCTGTAGTTCAAGCTGGATCTTCTTTCTTTACTTATTTGTATTGCTCCAGCTTGAGGGGGAGTGTTGAGATAGGCTAAATTACCCGATAGGGGTAATTTAGTCTTTTGGTTTTATTAGTTTTGTCTTTTATTTTTATTTCCTTTTCTGTATTGTTTCCCCTTAATCGATCTCTATTTGGGATTCCTAGTTGTAATCATTGTTCGAGAACTTGTTTCGTTTCGGTATTTCGGGCTGACCGAAATATATATTCAAAATTTCGGATATTTCGGTCGAAATATTGTATTTTTCTGGTATGTTTCGGTAGGTCATTTCGGTGGGTTTTAGGCCAAGTTAAGGCCTGAAACTTCATGGAAACCCTATTTTAGGCTATATAAACACATTTAAATGTTCAAATTGCAAAAATAGTCACCCAAAATGGTGTTTTCGACACCGTGAAGTTGTGGATCGGCTTCCGGTGTCTAACATGTATTTATTTCATCACAAACAAACATATTGATCATGTATTTCCCTAAAAAAAAACCAATTTTGAGAATATGGTTTTACCTGGAATAGTGGAAAGGCTTCACAGATGTGCTAAGAAGTTTGAATCTTGTGTTCTCCAAGTGGTTCCGGCGTAGATGTGGCAAGGATTCAAATGGGAAGTGGAAGAATGGAGAAGAAATGAGCAAAAGCCAAGCAAAAACCAGAAAACCAGAGCTGTTTTGAAGTCTCGTTTCGACTGAGACTGACGAAATGTGGTCTTTTATATATAAGGGTTTGACGAAAAATTCGAAATCTCGAGATATCAAGAAATTTCGAGAATTTCACTCGAGATATTGTATTTTTTCGATTCGAAGTAGCATTTCGTTTCAAGCAGCTCGAAATATCCGAAATTTTCGAAATCTCGATCGAGATTTCGCGAGATTTTGAACTATGATTGTAATGGGAATTCCTAATAGGAATAGGCAAGGGGGGCATTCCTATTTTGATTGGGAATCATTCCTACTTTGATTAGGAATAAGTTGCATTCCTACTTTGAGTAGGAATAAGGTGTAATTTTGGTTATTATAAATAAAGGGGCTGGGTGGTCGATTAAGGCACTCAAGCATTACAATCAATTCTTCTTCCATCTTCTCTTCTCTCTCAAGTTACTGGTTACAGGTCCTAGGTTTTCTACAGGTCTGATACCATTTGTAATGCCCCAGATCCACACCACCACCAACAACAACAAACTCAGCCTTATCCCAACTTAATGGGGTCGGCTACATGGATCCAAACAAAATAGAGTAGGGAAGACTAAGGGTTAGCCAAAAAGAGGAATGAAGAAGTGGGGAAAGGAGGGATGGTAAAAAAGATGGGAAATGCAAAATGGAGAATGGCAAATGAAATATGGAAAATAAAAGACTATCTACCACCTACAGACCGTTTTTGGACCCAAATTTGAGCCCAAGGGCTTAGAGAGTGGACTGGACCTTCTGGGATTTGGTTTCCAAAGTCTATCGTATGTGTCCAGCCACTGTAATGCCACTGCATCAACCCTGCTCCTGCATCACCTAATTTACACATCTAAAACCTTAAAATTCAAATCCATTTTTTCTCCTTTCGACTTGGTCAGTTGTATCGGTAACATGTCACTCAACCTCTGGACCATCCGGCACCGGCAGGCTGGACCTTAGAGCAAGCTGGTAATAGTTGTTCCCCTGATTGAATGCTCTCACCATAGGAACCCCCACACTAAAGTTGGATTGGAATAATTGTCTTGCTTTGGGCTTCATCCTACTATAAAAGTTGTGTTCTTACGATGGGATTTTTTCCGTGAAAGAATTTCACAACTGGTAAGTGAGATAAGAAACCCCATGGGATGAGAAATAAGGACACTTTCTTCGTATGGCTTTGAAAAACAATATAAATATAATAAAGAAAGAATTTAGGGGTAAAATAAAGGTAGAGATGTTGCAATTTAGAGAAACTAGGAAAAATCTATGGAAGCATAATATATGGAGGATATTGTTGGATTATATGGGCCAGAATACCGTGTGGGTATTCTGGACTTTTTCCCCTTTTTATTATGTTTCTCTTGTATGTGGTTTAGTCCCACATTGCTCATATAACTATGTTCTCTGTTTTATTATGATTATAAATAGATGTGCTTGGGATTATAATAAATCATCCAAGCATTATTCCTAGAACTGTTTTGTTAACATGGTATCAGAGCCAAAATTTCTCTGATCTAGGTTTTCAAAACCCCCCCAGCCTCCCATCGTTTTTCTTCCCTTCTCCTTCTCTTGTTTTTTTTTTTCTCTCTTTTTTTTCTTTGCTTCTCCTTCCTTCCTAAGGGCAGCACTACAGAGGTGATCATATGATCTAGCTACTGCCCTATTCCCACCTCTTTTTTTCCTTTTTATGATAGAAATTCTGCTCGATAGCTGCTGGTCCTCTATCTGCGATATTTGGAGTTTCCAGAATTTTTTGAAGATTCAGCCACTACCATTGTTGAAGGCTGGTTTTCCCTCTGTTGGAGATTCCTCTACGATCTTGACCAGCTGCTCTCAAGTCTCTATCGGTTGTTGAAGACCCCTCCTCCCAATCGATTTCCTCTTTTCAGGGTTTTCCAAAACCCTGATATTTATCGATTTTTGGGATTGGGCTGCTTGCTGCTGATTTTTCTTTTGGAGTTTTTTTATCTTCACCAAGGACATCATCTACAGGCTGGTTCTCTACTTATAAAGGCACACTCGACCTTGGTTGGAGCTGCAACACTTCAGTTTTTGGGCCTCTTATACCCTACATCGATTTCAGCCAAAACAGGGTTTTTTTCAAAACCCTGCAAATATCGATCTTAGGGTTTTACTTGTCTGATGCTGCTGATTTTTGGAGACGTATCCTCTCACATTAAAAGGTGATTCTCCTCCAATTTTCAGCCCTTAACTTGAAGGATTTTTTGGTTTTCTCATCACAACAACCCCTCTCTGCAATTTGGGCTTCTCTACTGTCTTCAAGGGTGACTCAGTGGATTCGACTGCTACTTCTATTGGTGATGGACACGGCAAACCAAATTATCATACTTTTCCTCCAAATCCAATCAAGTTGGATGGCACTAATTACTTGCTTTAGTCTAAGTCTGCTTCCTTTGCCATTGCTGGCCGTGGCCTTACTGGCCATGTTAATGGCACCAGTGTTATGCCAACTAAGATTGGAGCTGCTCAAGACAAGTGGCTTGCCAACAATGGGGTTCTCATGTCCTATCTGATTGGGTCTATGACTACGGATTTGCAGCATAATTTTCTTCTCCTTGATACCGCCTCTGAAATTTGGGCTGCTTGCAAGGAGGCCTACGGGCAGCTTGGCAATGATGCCCAAGTATATGAAATCCGGAAGAAGGTCCTTCATACAACTCAGGGAGAATTGACAGTCTCCAAATACTATGCTACTTTGCACAGCCTTTGGCAGCAATTGGACCATTTTTCTGATTTTCACCCAAGTACAGCTGCTAACATTACTTCTTACAAGGAATATGTGGACAAGATCAGGGTTTATGATTTTCTGGCTGGGTTGAATGTGGAGTATGATCATATTCGGGTTCAGGTGTTGGGTCACAAACCTTTTCCCTTACTTGAACAGTCCTATGCATTGGTCTCCTTTGAAGAAAACCGTAGGGCTTCCATGTTGCACCCTCCTATTACTGACAAGTCAGCCCTCCAGACTGCTGCCCAGGCTGCTCTTGCCCCTACAGGCACTATTTCTGCTGATTCTACTACTGGTACTATTGTTTGTGAGCACTATCACAAACCTTACCACACCAAAGACAAGTGTTGGAAACTTCATGGGAAGCCGGCTGACTTTGAAGCTAAGAGGGCTGCTAAGAAGAAGCCAAAGAAAGCAAACCATACTGAGTCTGTTACCACTGCCCCTGCTACTGACACTGGTCTATCCCAGGACGATTTACAGGCATTCCTCCGTATGCTAAGGACTTCCGCTGCTGCTGCCTCTACTACATCCGCTGCTCCTGCCAACTCTTTTACTCCTTCAAGTTCACACTTTGCCCGGTCAGGTATTCCTTTTGGAGGTTATTGTGCTTCTGTAGCTTCCCATCCTTGGATCATAGATTCTGGAGCTACAGATCATATGACCGGTTCCTCTAGTCTGTTTCACAGATATTCTTCCACTTTTGAGAAAGACAAGGTCAAAGTGGCTGATGGCTCCCTTTCTTCCATATCTGGAAAAGGAATCATCAACTGCACTTCCTCTCTTCCCTTGTCTTCTGTTTTGCACATTTTTAATTTTACTACTAACCTTCTTTCAATTAGTAGTATTACTCGTGATCTTAACTGCAAAGTTACCTTTTTTCCTTCTCATTGTGTGTTTCAGGATCTAGAATCTGGGAAGATGATTGGATTGGGTAAAGTGCACGGTGGACTGTACCTGCTTGATGACAGTCGCTTCTCTCCACCACCATTACCTTCTCCGCTACACCAGAACTCCTCAGTCTCTTCTGAACTCTACCAGTGGCACTGTAGGTTAGGTTACCCCCCCCCCTTAGGAATTTTAGCACATTTATTTCTTAGTCCCACCCTACATACTAAGGATGACTTTTTTTGTGAGGCTTGTGTTCTGGCCAAACAGACATGCTCAACTTGTCCAATTTCAAATAAAAGGAGTTCTTGTTTTCAAATGATGCATTCTGATGTTTGGGGCCCTAGTCGTATGACATCTATTTCTGGTCATCGTTGGTTTGTCTCTTTCATTGATTGTTATTCTAGGAACACATGGGTGTATCTTTTACACACAAAATTAGGTTTTTTCATGTTTTCAGCATTTTCATAAAATGATCCAAACTCAGTTCCAGGCTACTCTCAAAATATTGAAAAGTGATAATGGAACCGAGTATACAGAATCTCAATTTCAAAAATATTTGGTTGATCATGGCATTATTCACCAGACTAGTTGTGTTGATACCCCTGCCCAGAATGGTGTGACAGAACAAAAAAATGGCCACTTGTTAGAAATGGCCAGGGCTTTGATGTTTGCTAGGAATGTCCCATCTCAATATTGGGGGGATGCAGTTCTCACTGCAGCCTATCTCATCAATAGATTACCTTCTTGGGTTCTTAACTCCCGTAGCCCATCTGATGTTTTACTAGGAAATTCCTCCTTTATTGTGCCTCCCAAAGTGTTTGGTTGTGTGTGTTATGCTCGAGATACCAAATCTCCTGGTAAACTTGAACCTAGGGGGCTCCATTGTATTTTCCTGGGTTATTCTCCGACCCAGAAAGGTTATAAGTGTTACCATCCCCCTTCCCGCCGTACTTTGGTTAGTATGGATGTTGTCTTTCATGAGACCCTTTCCTATTATTCTTCACCACCTCTTCAGGGGGAGAGTTCTAGTGAAGATGTGCCTTTTGAGATTCCTCCTCTTGAGGTTCCTCTAGCTTCTGCCTAGCCACCCATGGCCGCTGCCCAGCCTCCTTTGGATGTTGCCCATCCTTCATTAGTTAATGCCCAACCTCCTCTGGCTGTTCTCCCCTCATCTGACGGGAATCCTTTACAGGGGGAGACCATAGAAAAGAGTGTTGTTAATGTTCCTATTCAAAGGGAGCTGACTTCAATCCAGAGAACTATTGGTGAATTTCAAAAGAGGATTGACAACTCCAACATACTTACCTATACAAGGGACAGGACCAACAGAGGATAGCTTCAATCCACTTTAGCACCAATACCCATCCAATTGCCGGCTCCAGATCCAAACCCTTCCTCTCCTGGTAAACCCTCTTCTTCCAACCTACCTATTGCTCATCGCAAAGGTATTAGGACTTGCACTTTACATCCCATATCTCATGTTGTTTCTTATAGTTCTCTTTCTCCTTCTTTTCGTGCTTTTGTATCTTCTCTTTCTTCTGTTTCGATTCCTAAAAATTGGCAAGAAGCATCTACAGATGGAAAGTGGAAGGCAACAATGTTGGAAGAAATGAGAGCACTACACAAAAATAATGTGTGGGATCTTGTGGCTCTTCCTCCAGGGGAAAAACCAGTTGGATGTATATGGGTCTTTGTGGTCAAACAGAAGGCTGAGGGTTCAGTGGATCGATATAAGGCACGTCTGGTTGCAAAGGGGTTCACTCAAACTTACGGAGTTGACTATCAGGAGACCTTTGCACCAATGGCAAAATTCAACACTGTACGGGTGTTATTATCTTGTGCTACAAATCTTGGGTGGGATCTTCAGCAGTTAGGTGTAAAGAATGCCTTTCTCCATGGGGAGCTTGAGGAGGAGGTATATATGGACATTCCACCAGGCTTCTCTAATAACAGGACTAAGGGCAGGGTCTGTAAATTGAAGCGTGCCCTTTATGGGTTGAAGCAGTCACCTAGAGCCTGGTTTGGCAGATTTCACAAGGTTATAAGTAGAGCAATGCTGATCACACTTTGTTTATCAGACAAACTGGTGACAAGGTAACTGTTCTCATAGTCTATGTGGATGATATTATGGTCACTGGTAATGATGGTGATGCTATCAAGAATTTGAAGCTCTTCCTTGCCCGTGAGTTTGAGGTAAAAGATCTCGGACCTCTAAAATATTTTCTAGGGATAGAAGTTGCTCGATCTTCGAAGGGCATCTTTCTCTCTCAAAGAAAATATATCCTTGATCTATTGACTGAGACTGGACTGCTAGGTTGTCATCCTTTAGATACTCCTATGGAAGTTACTACAAGACTTAAGGAGAAAGAGAGTGAACCTGTTGACAAGGGTTGTTATCAGCGATTAGTGGGCAAACTAATCTACCTCTCTCACACACGACCTGACATAGCCGTTGCTGTAAGTTTGGTGAGCTAGTTTATGCATGATCCCTATTCCTCTCACATGGAGGCAATCCGTCGTATTTTGCGGTATTTGAAGTCTGCTCCAGGAAAAGAAATCCTTCTCTCTCCCAATGGTCACCTGAAGATTGAAGCTTATACTGATGCCAATTGGGCTGGTTCCACTGACAGAAAATCTATCTCGGGCTATTGTTCCTTCGTGGGTGAGAACCTTGTCACATGGAGTAGCAAAAAGTAGAATGTTGTGGCAAGGTCCAGTGCTAAAGTCGAATTTCGTGCGATGGCACAAGGAATTTGTGAACTTCTATGGCTTAGAGGATTGTTGCAGGATATTGTTGTTGCTGTCCATCTTCCCATGATGCTTTATTGTGACAATAAAGCCGCCATTAGCATTGCTCATAACCCTATCCAGCATGATCGTACTAAGCATGTGGAGATTGACCGACATTTCATCAAGGAGAAGCTTGAAGCCGGACTCATTTGTGTTCCCTTTATGAAGTCTGCTGATCAACTGGCTGATGTGTTCACTAAGGGACTAAGTGGCAAAATGTTTCTTCCTATCTTAGTCAAGTTGGGCATGCATGATATATATGCTCCAACTTGAGCGGGAGTGTTGGATTATATGGGCCAGAATACCGTGGGGGTATTCTGGACTTTTTCCCCTTTTTATTATGTTTCTCTTGTATGTGGTTTAGTCCCACAATGCTCATGTAAGTATGTTCTCTGTTTTATTATGATTATAAATAGATGTGCTTGGGATGATAATAAATCATCCTAGCATTATTCCTAGAACTGTTTTGTTAACAGATATCATCCTGCTTCCGGCCTTACTAAGTTTCTTAGTTCACAATTATTGGGTTATTATTATTATTTTTTTCCCTGTTTTTTCGGAGGGTGGGGCTGGGCTGGGGAATGATTTTCTTAGTTTGTGTTTGGAATTGCTACTGTATTTGCCTTCCTTTTCTGTTCCGCATCTTGATAAATTACTCTTTTAGATCTTTATAAATATCATTTATTATTGAACTTAATTTATTTCTTATTTAGATGTACTTGTATTGATAACTCACTTGCCCGACCTCTGAGAATTTTGTCTGGCACCTGGTGCGTATAGGAGACTTTCACTTCCCAAGTTTTGCACTTGTTTGCTGAAACCTGGAATAGAATTGCTGGTGTATAATTTCTATCAAAGTCTAGTAGTGATTGAATATTTGGATGCTTATGTTTAGCTGATGACTTTTATCACTATCGAATTGGCAGGAAGAAGTGATTGACAACTCCCTGGAATTTCTCATCCTTGCAAGTGATGGACTGTGGGATGTCGTCACAAATCAGGTACTGTTGCGGTAGTCCTACATCAAGTTTTGGGTCCAATCTCAATGATATGGACAACTATATTTCGAATTTTCACCATTTGTACTTTTGTTCATTCAACGAATGATACGAAAGTTGATTTTTCAACTAGTTTTGCAAACTTTATGCTGTCATGTGGGAAATGCATTTCCACTTGTGCAGTAGTATCTGGTTATGTAGAGTAACCTACTCCAAGGCAATGGGTTAAGAACCCAGACTTGCTTGGTTGCAAGGACAACTGCTATGGTTTAAGCAATGTTCGACCTTGGAGTTGGAGCACCTTTGAATGATATCGGTCAATGGTTGGATGTGCCACAAAAAGAACATGGCCTTGAGATTTATACAAAATGGCTAGAAAATCGAACCGGCCTTGAGTAGGGGCTTTCCAAGCAAGCATCCCGGGTAGCTCCAGAACTCAATATGCGACTGAATCCAATCCAAACCAAAAGAGAAAGAGTCAGTGCCAAGTTTAAGGCCAGCATTTAACATTTTCTGCTTTTCTTCATGATATACAAATAAGTTTACTGACTTGGCTTTAGTCGCAACAAAAGGCTGACCCTTCACTCCTTTGGTCCTTGAATTATTTCAGGAGGCTGTTTCTATGATTAAGTCTATAGAGGATCCAGAAGAGGCTGCCAAAAGGCTGCTGCAAGAAGCATACCACAGAGGAAGTGCAGATAATATTACTTGTGTTGTTGTCCGTTTCTTGGCAGATCAGGGGGAACCTTCTCGTATTGGTCAGAGGAAAGGTGGACCTGCTAATAGCAGCAGCTCTGGGTAAGCATCTGTTTGTAGATCTGCACTTGGTAATCTACTCTTTCTGTACCTGAATGGAATGAATCTAAATGAAATTAATTGTTGTCACAGGTGAACCAATGTCAAATGTTTATATGTTACAAGACAAAGAAACTACTCTCAGGTTGAGAATGTGACTCCATATCAGCCGCTTGTGTAACTCAGTTTATAGTGAATCCTTCTCTTAGTTTCTTGATATAGATAGGTATGGTGGTGTGTGAATCTGTAAAGACTCAAGTTTTCTGTAACTACTTTATAAATAACCTTTTTTTCTCTCATAATGATGGTAGCTTTTTAGCTCAAGATCATGGAGTATTCTGTCACTGATCTAAGTCCTTGATTCTAAGGCTGCGTTTGGTATGCATTCTGGATCAAGAACATGTAGTGGAATGAAAAGAACATTGTTTGGTATTTCTTGTTCTCAAATCATGGAATGCATCCAAGAATGAGGCCCATTCTGGAACAGGCTTTTAATCCATTCTGCGTTCCAGTTCTGTAGCCCGACCTTCAATTTGTGAAATAATAGCAATGATAGCACCTCCCTCTCTCTCTCAGGGCTGATGGGCTGCTGAAGACGATTTGACCATCGAGGTTTGAAGACGCAGGTTTAGAGGACTGCATTCTCTCCCCTAAAGCCATCAAAAAAGCATTGCTCAAGGCTTCCTATATCTTCACCTGCGCTGAAGACAGAGAAGACAGATTTAATTGTTATCTGTGAAGAAATGTAGGATAGGCTCAGAGAACCCTTGCCTAAGAAGTGAATGGTCCATTCTTCCATCATTTTCCTCCCATCTTCTGCATCTTGCAAATTTTTCATGTTGTATCAATGAAACAATTGGGATCAATTGAGTTACGTTTAGGCTGGGATTAGGTTCTGCTGATTCAAAATTTACCAAAAAGTTAGGCTCAAATGTGGTAGCCAACTCTTCTTTGGAAAAAAATGTGTTGTCATCAGCTCGCCAGAGTACCTCCAAGTAATCTTATAATCCACCAAAATATGCATTCATGAAAAACTCTTTCCAATACATGCATTCATGAAAAAACTCTTAAAAGCCAGTGAGGATAGCTAGGTTTCTAAGGCCAGGAATTATGCCAAGAGTTTTGGTGCTGGCGCTCCTGTCTGTCTCTCGGCCATCCTTGGGTATCTCGCAATTGTGGCTAATGTGGGCTTTGATCTACCATAATCCATTTTAGTTTTTCTTTTTTATTATCTTCCGGAATTTATTGTCTTGGGTAAGGAAATATGAGGATTTGTTGGTTTCTTGAATGTCAAGTTCTAGATTAGTTGGAAATGCAGGGTATGTGACAAACAGAATGGCTGATGAGGTGTTTGATGAAATGCCTGAGTATTCTAATATCAAGAATGCATTTTAACCAAACATGTAATTACAGTCAATAATTTGCATCTTGGAGAATACAATAACAGAATTGTTCTGATAATTACGAATAATTACTGCAAATCCATAAGGATCTTTTTATAAAATTTCCAATTTTTGTAATCTATAATTGCAAATGATCTCGTAAATACATTGAAGCAATTTCAGGGGGAGGTTTTTTAACATGTTCCTTTTCCATTGCTATGCAACTGAGAGTAGTGATCTCCATAAAATGAGATCTAGGAGACAAAGTAGGCGAAGGAGGCTCCGAACTAATTCGAGAGCTGGATACTTGAATTAAACGAAGCGAGCAATGTATAAAATAAGTAGGAAAACTTGTTTTAGAAAGGCTAAGAACTATGGTCTTTTGCTTTCTATTCTTGTTAAAACTCACGAGTAAAGAAATCAGGCAAAGTAATTAAATAAAGATTTGTATAATTATTTTGTTCTATAACATGATTTAAATTGTCAATGGTAACAATAACATCAAGCCTTCTAGCCTCATTTTTATAGGGAGCAACTTTTATGATTTATCCCATTTGTATCTAAGCTGATTGCGAGGGTGAATGTTTTGAGATCTTGGATCCATATCAAAACCTCGAGTCTTAAGGTTTAATGTTAATACTCTAAATACATTCAGATCTATTAATGTTACGAAGAAATTAGGATAACAATTAAATAAAAGCCATACCCAATACACGAGATTCCTGCCTCTATGGAGTCTGAGAAGGGTCATAATGTACGCAATCTTACACATACTTTTGTAAAAATTACAATAACAATTAAAATAGATAATCGTAATGTTTGCCTAAATAAATGTTCATCGATCCGCTAAGGAATTTCATCAGTCACACTACCCCTAGCGATATCCAATGGCAAAACGCCACGTTATCTGCGAACTTAGCATTATTCATTGCTAAATATAAACTAATATAGACTATAATACCAAGGCGAGTCAATGTTAAAACATTAACGAGTTTAACTCGGACCGTTCCTCAAAACGATTAATTCCCATCTCTTCCTTGCCGATCCACCCAATCAGACCATTGGGTTATTGAGTTTCTGACCTCTGAGCCATTTCTCACGGCAAAGCTCCATCGTCCACTGCGCCTAGTGTTTCGTTCGATCTTCCTATGCATCCGTACTAGCCGAGTTAGCCGAGTCAACCGAGTCTTCATGAGTTTCTGGAACTGGGTGCTCTTCTTCTCTCTGTATTTCTTCTTCCTTCCCCTGTGCTGCAACAGAAGAATCTTCCTTTGCCATGGAGGACTGTAATCGCCTCTTCATCTCCTCAATAACATTACTCATTCCCATCTCTGCATCATCTTCACAACTCATAAAGATCTCTGCAATGTCAGCTGGAGTCATCTGCACCAAAGGCAATATTTCCTCCACTTTCTCCATCAGTTCATGCTTAGTAATCTCAAGATAGTTCCAAGCAAGTGTCTTGAACGCAGTGATCTCACAATAAGATAGATTGATGTGCTTGTCCATTCTTCCTGGCCTTAGCAGTGCTGGGTCAAGCTTGTGCTTGTGATTGGTAGTGAAGATCATTAGCCTCTCACTTCCACAAGATGACCAGAGCCCATCAACAAAATTCAAAACCCCAGATAAGCTAACCGTGCTTCCAAAACTGTTATTTCCCCTACTGTGACCTCTGTATGGCCTCTTTTCATTTTTTTCCTCACCATTAATTTCGTTCTTCTTGCGGTCAGAGAGATCAAGAGAGCAATCAACATCTTCTACAACGATTACAGACTTGCTTGAAGTTGAAATCAAGAGCTTTCTAAGCTGCGAATTGCTTGTTACTGCCGTCAATTCGAGGTCATAGATGTCGAATTCCAGGAAATTAGCAATTGCAGCGATCAAGCTTGTCTTACCAGTCCCAGGTGGACCGTACAAAAGGTACCCTCTCTTCCAAGCTCTGCCTACTCTGCTGTAGTAATCCCTTCTGTTCACAAACTTGATCAGATCGTCTTTAATCTCTTGTTTCAGAACTGGGTCAATGGCTACAGTATCGAATGTTGAGGGATGGGCAAAAGGCACAGAAGACCAGAGCCTCCCATCTTCGTCAGCTGACCTGTTTGTGTAAAGCTTCCGCTCTCTATTCTTGAACCTGATATGCTCTGCAACCTCCATTACATGAGGAATGTAAGAAGATTGTACCTTGTTTTTGTCTCTGCGATGGAAAGAGAGCTCGAAGTAGCGATTCTCCTGAGGTCGTGAGTAACCAAGACTGTTGCTTTTCTTCTCGACGCTGTGGAAGGACCACTTGACTTTAAACCCTTCAAAGATCTCTTCAAGCTTCTGATTCGCATCCATGGTAAAAGTCAGGTTCTTGGAGTTCTTGAGCTTGGAGAGCTTGAGAACTTGAGCAGCAGAGAAACAGTTGGAACTCAGGTAGAGCTGTACAGAATCGTAAAGCTCGTTGGTGTAGGAATTGTCGTATTCCTCGATGATTATAGAGCATTTGGGTTGCAGTGACGAGAAGACCTTGGAAAAGAGGCGTTTCAAAGCTTGGTATACTTCAGGAGGAAGGAAATCACGAATTGCAGTTCGGATGAAAACGAAAGTTGCTAGCAGAGAACCTAACGACTTCCAGTCCAGGATTAGCTCCATTTCTGTTCCTTATCAAAACCCAGAAATCAAATTAAGCAGAAAAACAAAGATAAGAACCGTATAAATCCGAGAAAGAGAGAGAGGGAGGAGAAAAACAGATACAGATACACAAAGAGAGAGAGAGAGAGACTCAAGATTCAAGAAAGAAAGAAAAAGGGAAAGTTCAGTGAAACTGGAGTGGAAAAGGATTTCTTTTTATCGAGTCTTTTTCTACTCTAAAAAAAGTTGCTGAAGTGTCGAGTTATTAAACACGCCTCTTCTGCCAATTGCCATATCCAAGGCTTTCTCCTTCTTTCTTCCCCCAAAGTTTAAAGAAAAGACGAAAAAAAAAGTTGAATAAAAGTTTTCAAATTTAATGCTTAAATTGCGTCATTTGCGAGGATCGAGCGTGTCTCTTTCTTGTAGAGAGAGAGAGAGAGAGATCTGGTGTGAATTCTACTTTATCGTGCGTGGCTCCCACTCACAGTTGATTCGTAGAACCAAAGGATTTGTATTATAGCAGTCTCTCTCTCAATACCATAGAAATTTTGCTTCACTGTGCCACTGTGGTCGGTGGTGACTGAGAATTTGTCGAAGCAGACTAAGACATTAAAGATTCTGATTTTGATGGCCGAGAAATCAAGAGTTTCTGAAACAAAAAAAAATTAGTACTTGCAATTATTTATATATATCGTATGGGGACCAATAGGAGGGGACCACGAGGTCATTAGATATGAGATACTGTTCCATCATATATCTGTGGAAAGGACATGTGGGTTATCAAGGTCAAGAAAATAATGATTTTGAGGATTTCTGTAGTTGGATCAAGTAGAATAGTAGATTGTATGAATTCGGTATTCCTTCCCCAACAAGAAAAGTATGATATATTTTAGGATAAAGAATTTTGCGTGTGCCAGAGTGTGACCTATGTCAGCACTCCTACGTGTTTATCTCGGGTTGGTTTATATTCTTGTACGAGAATGGTTCTTGTATGTTGGATGTCAGTTAAATGATCTGTCAAGGAGGAGTGGATTCCATATGACTGGTAGTCTATGTGTGTGTGTGTTTACGCTACATTTGATTGCAAGGAAAATTAAAAAGAAGGCAAGTGAAAATTTTCAAACTTAAAATTGAAATTTTTGTAATCATTACCCCATGTGATTGTATGTAATACTTAAAATTTTTATCATATTTATTAATGATCAGATATGATATAATTTGGAGTTAGTGATATACTCACTTAGAGTAATAATTACAAAAAAAAAAAAAATTTAAGTATAAAAATTTCCCTTCCCTTTAATTCCACTTGCAACCAAACGGAGCCTTGGTGTGATGATCCCGGCACAAATCCTCTTGTTTTTTCATATGCTACTGGATTTTTTGTCCCGGCAAAATCTATGTCACTACTCCACATTCATCAACACGAATCTCCAACTATCTTCTTCTATTGAAACCTAAATAATCTTTTTCTTGAAACTTAAATTCCATCTTATTGCACCATTTTTCATAAAAATCTTTTCACTCAATGTAATATCCTTTCCTTGATCACCACATGACATATTATAAATTAAAAGATTCACATGAGGAATTACATGTGTTAATTCTTAAATCAATTCTATTATTAGAGAACTCTTTGTAGCTGAGCATCAGTTTCATATTAAGTTGGTTAGCTTCTCTTTGACATGTCTTTCAAGTTTCACCATGATTTTAAAACTCAGATTGGAATTTTGACATAACCAACTGACTTGATTCAAAATTTGATTAAACCTGATTTTATGCGTACTAAGTGAGAATAACTCCAACCGATTTCATGGATTCCAATTTTGTTTGACGAGGACTTAGGTAAGGTGGGAAAGTGTTGATGAGGCACTTCAAAATCTCATTTCAACCTTGTTTGTTTAACATGGGGTGATGAACTTACAAAATCTTGGGAAACATCATTAAATGCTTTATCTATTGATGTGGGCCTTGAAAACCCCAACCCTATGTTATTTAAAGTCCCACAAAAAACAAATGACATTGATTCTTATGCATGAGAAAAGTAAAGATCTCACCCTTGCTCCCCAATCGAGTATACTATGGGATCTAGTTCCACAACATTCCCATCTCATTCTCCCCATCAAATAAACAGGGTCTTATTAATTTTGGAATGATTCGACCAATCCATGGAAACTGATTCCATACCTAACTTTTAAGTTTTAAAAGAAGGGGGAAAAAAAAGGAGGTTATTTTTTTGTTTTTTTGGTAGAAAATAAGGCTATTCATTCATGCGTGTCCAACGCCAAACAAAGGAAAACAAAATACATAAGAAAGATAAAGAGCATGATAAACACAAGGTATGGATATACGGTATCCAAAATCAAGGAGTGGAAATTGACCCGGTCTCACATGCCATTGACTGGGTCATCCAAGGTAAAGGATGGAATACAACCATATCCCTAGAGAAAAAATTGTAGACACAACTAAAGATAAGAGCATGTACATACGTGCCAATAGAGGGGGGGCCCATACGTGTCGAACAAACCAAAAACACCAGATTTTCCATGCGTGCCGACATGCTACCACAGTCTACTTTCAAACAGACTTGCTAGAGAGACAAAGTTCTGTTGGATCGACAAGTGGAGCTTCGATAGACAGTTAAAAAACCATTTGAAACGTTGCCACAACCTACTTTCGAATAGATCTACAAGGATCTACTGGATTGGCGAGTGGAGATTCGTCCGGCGACAGGAGAGATATGGTGAAGGTTGAATGGTGGCTGGAGTTTCTGAGTCGATGATAAACTCAGTACCACCAACAATTGGGTCAGCAACACCAGCAAACAAATAAACAAAGAAAGCGGAAAAGGCAGGGCGATGATGAACCGTGAAAAAAATGGTGGGTTCATCGTCATCGTCGTCGGCATCGACGGTATTGTCACCGACGGTTCCAAGGATCATGGTGAACGGAGCAAAGAAGGAGAAGAGAAGTAATACACGCACAAACGGCGGAGAAATGACAAGCACAAATGGTAGAAATGGGTTTCAGTCAAGAAACCGAATGATGCAAACTGGATAAAATCGAGAAAAAGTTTTGGACAAGAAACAAGAAACTTGGCCGATAACAATGATCAAAAGAAGTTTCGCACAAGAGACCAACTGACGCCCGAAACTTCAATTCATAGATAGATCAAAAACGAGTAAAGCAACAGCAGGAGGTCAGTATCTTCTTCGTATTGCGACGGCGGCCAAATCGTAAATCAAGCACAGCACCCCCGGCCAACAAGAACCATCGACCATGATCTTCACCGACTTGTGGATGAGTCAGAAAAACTTTTTCCAAGAGTGGTGGGCGCCTGAAAAAAGGGTTAGTGATATAAAAGAAGATTGTCCTCTATAGGTTTTTCAGGAAAAATGGACACGGAAATGGAGGATGTTGAGTTGGCTATGCAACTTTATGAAGTGGGGTCAGTCGATGTGGTCTTTGTCTTGTAGCCCAAACTAAGCTGCATCATGCATGCTTTGGTGTGGAACTTGATGGCCATCCTTTCTTTTTGGTTATGTGATGGTCATCCTTTCACCAATGACAAGAACAAAGCAGTAATTACCCAAAAAAAGACAAGAACAAAGCAAAAGTACTACTTAATAATGTTCTCTTTTTGGTGACCATTTTAAGGTCAGGGTTTGTTTCACCAAAAAAACTGGAAAATGTTTCTCCATGTTTAATTAATTAATTAAAAAACTCAAAATGCTGGATTTTGGCTCCATTTCCTTGTATGCTTTGGCCCACCAATGCAATATGACTTCACTACCATCTACCTTTATTTATTTTACCTATTTTTATTTTGAGAAAAAAGGCTTTCTTAGCCTGAGACATACATTGTGTCTTTTTCACATTTATTATTATATTAATTATTTTAATATGAAAAAATACTAATTAAGAAAAAAAAAAAAAAGAAAGCAATGTGAGAAGGTGTAATAGTCCGTGTAGTGTACCCTGCTTGCTTAGACAATCTTCTTCCATTTATTTTATGAGAAATGATTTATTGCATACGATCCATCTTTATCAAGGAATATTGGTCATTATGTATATGGACTTTTGATAGGGAAGAATTGGAAAGTTAAGAGAGTAGTTGATTATTCTTTTTGAGGAAAAAGAAGGTTGTTTAAAGTTACGTAACGTATGCTAGTGCCTCTTTGTGATTATATCTTTCCTCTCTCCTATGAATTGAGATGACTCAGATTCCACATAGAGCAGCTATCGCTATTAAGTTTTGTTCAGACTTATTTCAAGTTTGCTCTATTTAAGTTCAATGACTCTCCTAACCAATGAAAATGAAGAATAATTGCCAAAGCGCTTTTAGATTACTAGGCCTCCCCACTGAATTGATTTAATATAAAAAAAAAAAAAATACACTCTTTGAAAATTCCAGTTAGAGAACAAAATAAAGTGAGAGACTTTGGCTTTGAAAGTATTGATAACTTTTGTGTCCAAACCCTGAGCTCTCAGCTTTATGGAAAAAAATCTCTCATCCATCTATCAGTCCATAAATCAATTTTGGTTCCAACCACAATAATTTATCTCTCATTAGCTAAAACAAAATCCCAAACCTTCCAAAGACTTGATTAAATAGAAGCTGACAAAGCAAAACTCTTTAATGAGGTGCCAAATTTATTTAATACATGAAATTTTCAATACTACCCCTCGGGTGCAAATTTATTTTCCTATGCAGAGCGGGAGGTTAGTCCTAGAATCATAAGGAGACGTTGACCTTCTAGGCCCAACAATGCTTCACTTTTCCCAAAACTAGAATGTGTTGGCTGTTCAAAATCCATCTTATTGTCCCAATCGCTTCAACATTCAACTCTAATCCATTATCTTGTACCAGTTTCCTCTCTCCTTACTTATCATTCGATAACCTTTAATTTATCCTGCCAGTTTTGTATTTATGTCCATCCTTAATTCTTATAGAAACAACCAGTATTGCTGCAGAAAATAACATTTCTAACTCGCTGCATGCTGTCATGACTACTTTTTTCCATTATTAAATTTCTTTCCCTATTTGTTTTCTATTTCTTTCCCCGACCACTTGAATATTGCACCGTTAGATGACGCCTCTGCCTCCTGGGTAGATACCTAAGCGGAATTTAGCTCGTCTTCAAGGAGCCCAGCACGCCCAGGGTGTTGCCAGTCGTTGGGATATGCTGCACACATCCCTAGGCATGTGCCAAGATGTGTGTGGCACAGTTCAACCGTTGGATGCCCCTTGGGTGTGCCCTGGGTGTTGGGCTCCCTAGAGACGATCTTGATCCTACCCAGGCGCACTCACCCATTGGCCCAACGTGTGTTGAGATGTGTGCCATAGACCGATGTGTGCTAGAGCATAGTTCAACCTAAAACCTCACAGTTGATTCTGATGCCTTTGTAGGTTCTTTATACTATTTCTCAGTGCCCTTGCCTTGTCAGCCTGAACGATAATAGTGGTATATCAAACATTTGGAACACCATGCACATGTTGTAACTAGTGTAATGATACAAATCCTCTTAAGAGATGCCAAATCTTTTATTAGTTACATCAAGTTCTACTATCACATGCCCCTGGCCCACTATACACTGTTATCAGCCTGAAGGATAACAGTGGTATGTCAAGTCCAAGGACCATTACAGTTTCATATGAAGTGACACCCAAATCAAGGTCAACTTATTCATAGATTTCCTATCAATGAACTTCTTTATTTGAAGCTGATTACACATTCCTCTACTTTCATTTTCTCTGTCCATCTATGGCCATCTGTGTTTATCCTTTAAAGACCATATGGGCCGGGCAAAGTAGAGGGTAGAGGTTGGATATTATGCATGTCGCGCCACCTCCCCATAAAAGGTGGTGACATCATAGGGGTGTCAATTCCAGGCCCGGCCCGCAAGCCCGGTCAAGCCCACCTGGTTAAAGCTCGGTCTGATTATTAAACACGACACGTTAATAATTGGACGGTTCCGGTGTGGGGTCCTAGTCCATCGGGTGGTTACGGTGCAGGGCCTGAATTTGGTTAACTCCGATTAGGTCCGACTGAGCCGAACCAGTTGACAGTGACATGAATAGTGTCAGCCAATAATGGAAAAGGATTGTTAATTGACTTCCTAACTTGATTCGTCTCCCTACTTTCAGGCCTAGGTAGTTCTCCACTAGCAGTAAAATTCTCGTTTAGAATTTGAACAAGATATCATGAGACGTTTAAAGTAGGGGTGAAACAAGGCTGGATTCGGCCAGGTTTTTAAAATCCCAACACAATCTTGAGTCCTCTTAGCTCAACTCAAGCACAATCCAGCCTTGAGGTCGGGCTGAGGTATCTCAGCCCAGGCCCAACCCTGTCGAGCTTAGGCCAACCCAGCCCGGCCCTGGTTGACCCTGATCGGGCTGGGTTGGGCCAAGTTGGCCTTGCGTTTTTTTGTCATTTGCATCCAAAAAAATTGCACACATGATTAGTGATACCAAGCTTTTGTGTCTTACTTTTTTTTGGACTAGAAACTTAAAATATTAAGTATTTTCATTTAATTATGTTAGACCTATTTTTTTTTATAAACCAATAGAATGAAATCGTTAATAGATAATTAGAATTTAGACATTGAATTGCCATAACACAGGGTTGGGTTGGGCCGGGCTCAGCCCAAGTTCTCAACCCTGACCCCGAGCCTAAAATATTCAACCCTAACCCACCTTCAAAGTTGAAATATCTCAGCTCAGGCCTTGTTCGGGCTCAGAATAGGGTCAGGCCTACAGGCCAAACTTACATCCCTAGTTTAAAGGGATGAAGAGAAAGGAAACAAGGGATGGGAAAAGTAGGTATTGAGTCATGGCGGCTTGTGGCTTCAAACTTTCCAACTAGGAAGCAACCACTTAGTGGGCTGGGAGTGGCTACTGGGGCACTAAGCCCAAAACCAGGTTCTATTCTAATTATTCTAACATTATGGTGTTGTGACTTGTGACTACTGACTAGTGTTGGAACTGTAGAGGGACAAAGAAAGTTAGTTCCAATAATAACCGGCTTAAATTTTTTTTTTGGGTAAAGAATAACCGGCTTAAATTAATGATAAAATTCAAACCTGTTTTTTTTTTATTTGTGTTAATTAATCTATTGTTTTGATGGGTTTATTTTAAAAAAAAGAGTTTAAGCTAAGCCCATATGGGTTTGTTATATAGAATCATAGCCCACTGTTAGCCCAGCCCATGTTATTAAATCAGACTCGATTCAGACCAAGTGGTTGGACCAAGTTTTAAATCCCCTCTAATAACTAATATCAAATTATATTAAATGTGATTTAATTTAAGCGCTTATGAGCTGGTTCTATTGAACTAACCCTGTTAGCCCAGAATTAAAAATGGAACCAAGTCGATTTGGGTCATTGGTAGGACCAAACCAAGCCTCTAATAATTAATATTTGTTTATTAGCCTAAGATCTTTCTAAATTAATAATTTATGAAATTTAAGGTTAATTTTCACTTGGGATTTTGGTCGGGTTCTGTATACTGTGTGGTGTATGGTTCTCTCTCTCTCTCACCATTCTTTTTTTTATAAATCTATGTACTCTGCCCCTTGGGAAACACAAATGATTGGTTGGTTTCTTCCAGGGGATGCAATCAGCATGCGAGCAAACAGGACTAGAAACATCAAGATAAGAAGAATGTGACAGATAAAGAGTTAGAAAATTGAAGATCAGATAATCGGAAAATTATCTCCTCCAGTTCCCTTCCCTGCTCGGTTCAGTTTCCCAATTCCTCTAATAGGATGGTGATGGATCCCACCCGATAGAGTATTTGGACAGGGGTAGGGTGGTCATTTCAACCCCATATTAGAAGAACTAGGGAACTGGGCCGGGCAGGCAACTGGAGGAGATAAAGATCCTCAGGTAACCACCTATTTCTGTAATATAGCAACAAGATTTAGTTTAATCTTGAAAAAAAAAAAAATTTCAATGAATTCAAATGGCCCATTTGATTTAAATTATTATGATTCCTTTTAACTAATGAGTGGTTTCAGCCCATTCTAAGTCCCATTGGTGACCCATCCAATACAGTTCAACCTAAGGCTCTCGATCCAGTGGACGACCTGAGGAACTAGTTTTTCGTCTGGAAACCCTATCCGAAAATCCAAATTTAACCTAGGACCCAACCTGGTTGGCCTGACTGGTCCACCCCTGAATCGGTTCCATTTGAACCAGATTCAGTAAATTTTGGATGAACCAATAATATTGAAAGGACATAATTCTATCCTACAAGTCTCTGATGATGTCACCAGATAGGATTAAAATTCTAAAATTTTTGTCCTTGCGGCACCGATGACATGTTACCCGGGAATACCAAATTTCTTACTTTAAGGGGCTGTTTGGATTCTAATGTTGTTGTTTGGGTATAATATTTAAGGGGTTGTTTGGATTTTAAGCTACTGTTTGATGACCATTTAAGCACATGTTTGGTTATTTTAAGGTGCTTTTTGGCCATTATTAAGCCATGTTTAGTTAATTGAAGTGTCATAATTGACTATTTTTGTGCATGTAAGTTGAGATGAAATAGAGTGATAAACACCATGATAGCGTTAGCCCGCAATTATGTTTGTCTAGATGTGATGTATTCTAGTCTTATCATTAAAATTTTAGACCATATATTGTTCTTTACAGCTTTAGTACATAGCTAGGTATGTTGTAATGAACGAAGGTTTTGACACTGAAAATGAGAATTGAGTGTTTATAATATAAAGTTACAGACCATTGTAACTTGTAGTCTTAGCTCATAGAAAGATTTTAATGAGCTTTGATTTATCGTTGAAAACTAACATGGGTTATCATATGAAATTTAAAATTGTTGACGTACAATGGGTATGCACCAACAAATGAGGAGTTCAATAGGTTCTCGTATGAGAATCATTTTTCGTATACTTCAAGACACACAAATAGAATCCACTCACTTTCTTAAATTTCATCCATACGTGTTGTAGCTTACAAGAACCTCGTATCCCGTACCCTCTTATCAATTTTGATCAACTCTAAACAGTTGTATTCAAATTGGACGGCTAGAATAATAATCTACTTGACCTAGTATTAAAATCCTCTGTAGTATCGGTAGGGCAATGGTACACATCCGGCGGCACAGCAAAGGCCATGTGTGCCATGTGCATCATCTGACCTCTGCTGTACCGTCGGATTTGCACCGCCACCCCCACCGATACTACAGAGGATCCTAGTCCCTTGACCTAGCTGTTTCATAGAAAAAATTAGAACCTTTCTTACCCAATGGCATTCCCTGAACCACCACCTGGTCCCTAGAGATTTGGACTTCTCTTCTCGTGCAAGAAACGCCAAAAGGAAGCCTAAGAAACCCTCCACCTTGATATGGACGTTCCAGCTTAGCTTGACTGCGATTGTGAAAAAACATCCCAACAAAATTCCAAACTCTCATCTTTCATGACTTCTATGCGTGTGTAGGTCACTTGACTGACTTTGAGGTCTAAAGAGAAACTGATTCCTAATTTAGACCATCTAACCACTTGACCGATGTTCCAGCTTTTAATTCCTTTCTTCTCTATTATACTTAAAAAAATGTCGGTGATTTTTATTCCTTACCTCTCTGGACTTTTTTTTATTACTGATTAGGCAACAAGAAAAAAAAATCCCAAGACTATAAATAGTAATGCAAAAGAATATATCAAATTATAAAATTTAATATAATTATAACCGCTATAATATTAATAATTAACAACGCAACAGAACACAGCAATTTACGTGATTCATTCAAAATAGTCTACACTTGAGACCAAGCGATAAACCATAGCTTCTACTATTTTGACAAAAAAACAATTACAAAACCCTAACTCTCACACCTCTGGCTTTACAAGATCACTCATATACTGTTTTAACGTATTACGGTATAGAAAACCCTAGTTCTGGAAAGTACAAAACTTCCCCAAATAAAACAGTCTCCAAAATTTTGGGACTACCAAAATTGAAAGAAAAGAAAGTGGATGGTACTTCTTGGATTAGACAAAGATCCAGACTTCACCAATAACATAGTTATAATCTACGAAACCTCAAATTCAATAGTTTTCAAAACCATGGTTTTAGTGCATGGTTATCGGATTGGGCATTGGTATACGGATCAACTGTATCATATAAATTTACCCCTGATTTTTTTGACTATTTTACCCCTTTCCTGTGCCATTTCACCGATATGATATTGGGATCGGTGAGTAATGAAACTCGTACGTATCGCCAATATGAACGATACCATACCGGATGTCGATACTTCAAACCATGTCCTAAAACATCCTTAAACTGTTATTGGTGAAGCCTGTCTCAGTCCAAAGAGTGTTATGGTGATTCTTCGACAGATTATTTTGCCTTCGAAACGCGTCAAAATGGTCTAGAAGTGCATACATCAGTGTCATAGGCCTATCTCATGTAGAGCTCATTGAGATCTTCGATTTGATATGTATTTCGACATATATTGGATTCAGGTTTGAACAAGATCGAATAGGTCTTTTGGGTTTCTAGGGACAATATTTTTCTATGTTAGGGTTCTCTTATAAAGTATTCTTTATCTCTCTGAGAGGTGTGACAGATTTCAAGATTTGTAATTTTTGCTTCAAAAAAATAGTAAAACTATTCTATGGCATGATTTTGGATGTAGCCTGCTTCTTACTTGAAGGTGAACCACATAAAATTCTTGTCTTGTGTATGTATACCTTGTTTTCTTTACATTTTTCTTTTACAAATTGTGGCATTGTTTTTCTAACTTAAACAACCCAACTTAGGAAGACCAAGTCAAAATGATGATTCATGCATGCCTTTGTTGACCATATGCAGCTAATGCGATAATTATTGTCACAATACGTACGTAAAGTCCCTTTGTCGGATTCTTCCACATAGGCCGCCATACATATTTGGGTTAAACATCCGACAAGAGCTGCTAATCCACTTTGATAATGAAGGGTTAGGTCATATTAAATGTATTTCTTACGTACCAATTATTGAAGAGTAGTTGCTTTCCCAATTCCCAATTCCCAATTACCATGGAAGGGCTCACACACTTACAGCTGGATTGATATATTTAAAACGTGCTGAGGCCATCATCACTACCAATCCTCTCTTCACAAACAATGTACGTAAGATGCTTAGTGCTCTTAACGTGGGACTCTTCCCACCAGAGAGTTTTGATGTACTCAAAATGAAAACGGGGTTTGGGATGAATAGATAGCTCTCACCATTTTGGAGCTCCTAACTTCTCTGTTTTTCGTTTTAAATCTTTTGATATATAATTCAAATTAAAAATTGTGTCAGGTATTCTTTGTGGAAAAGTGTGGTCTCGGGAAAATTATCTCCTCTAGTTTTCTATCCGGCCCAATTCCCTAGTGCCTCCAATAAGAGGGGGGTAGATCCCACTTGGGCAGAGTGTTCAAGTAGGGGTAAGATGGTCATTGCGCCCCCCTTTTTAGAGGCATTGGGAAACTTAGTCGAATAGAGAACTAGAGGAGATAAAGATCTATGGCCCCATACATGTGTTGGCATAATGGGGGGCGAGACAGTCATTGTGCCCCTCCTCTGTATCTAGTTGTGGGTGGTACACTCCCCCCCCCCCCAACAAAGAACTTTATTCCAATTATTAATTACATAAATATAATAAGACTAAGTTTCCCTCCACCCATGAAAGACGGTCCACCCACCATCTTAGGATTCACAAACCCCTCTTAGGGTTTTAGTATGTTTTCCACCCCGCGATGAATGGGATCTAGGTGAAGGGAAACTCGATCCAATGTAAATATATAGGAGTTATTCTAATGCTGTATAAATGTGTGAATTTTTTCATTGGCCATACTAAATTATGCCCAAATAAAGTGTTGCCTTAGTCCCCAATTTTTCAACCAAAGAAATAATGGGTCATGTTCAAATTTGATGGAAACTCTGATCAGGACCTTAGGCTCTCTATATCCACAAATTTTCAGACCCATGAGCCATAAGTCAAGCATTGCACAACCAATTCATTAATGAGTCTTAGAGATAAGGTTGGGAGCATGGATTCTAGGGTTTACGAATGTAAGATAAGTTCTAGCCACTTTAACTAAGCTAAGAATATTAAATGTGACAAATGAGGGGTTTTAAGTCCATATCTGGCTAAGCCATGCATTATTGCTGATCAATAATAAGGTCATCAACAAAAGCATGAATCGTCATCATTTTGGCTTTGTCCTCCTAGGTTGTTAAAAGGGTGTTTTATTTGTACAAAAAATCTCATAATTAAAAAGCTTCTTCAATCACAGAGCCGTAAATACATTCATTGCTGGTTTGAGAATTGACCTTAATTATTAATCTTTATCAGGTAGAATTAGGTAAATTACCACCAATAATGGCCACTTTAATTGGTAAGGCTTTGCGTCCAACTTTTGGCCTATCAAAAGATTGTTCTATCACTATATCCATATAGCAATGGACCACACCACCTAATCAAATTTAATTGTAAATGAGAGACCACTTCTCCCACCTATTATCATTGAGAGTAAACAAAAGAACATTTATGAAAGGAAAAAGAATATGTGTTGAGTGTTGACTGTACGTTCAGACTCGTTAGTCCAATAAAAAATCATCACCAATTCAAATCAGTTTCTATTGAAGTATAGAATGGCAGAATGGGTCATACATTAAGATTTTGATCTTTTATTATTATTGAAGTTGTGTCAACCAAGTTTCGGCGATTCCAAAGAAAATAGGCTAGGAATTAGGGGTATGTTTGGATCGGACTTAGTCAATACCAATTCAACTTCGTTGATTTGGCCTAATACTACTTTGAAACTTTGATTGAGATTCGTCCCTCAATACATTTTCATGTTGGAATAGAAATGCAAGCATAATTCACCCTAGTTGAAAATAAAAATATATTGCATATTAAAATGACCAAAAAAAACAAGATTAAAAAGTAGTTGCTACTTAAAATGGTATCAATAAGAAAATTTCATTTCTATATTTTTTAAGAGAGAAAGAATGATATATACCAAACTGTGTAATGTTTGCTAGCGTCTCCCTGTGTCAATCTCTCTTCTCCTCTCCCATCTCCTCCTATGAAATGGCATATCTACCCCCTATTATGAAAGGAGAAAGATGTATAATACGATAGTATCTCCCTATGTCTATCTCCCTTTTCTCCTTAGCATATACTTACATAGTCTAGCAGCGTTAAATCATCTTTTTCTAGCTATAAGGATGTTTTTTTTTGACAGTGACATGGAAGAACATTAATTTGAACATTGAAGGTAGAAGAGACTAAACATAACAATGTAAGAAGATTAGATTGACAGCTGTGAGGGCCAAAATAATTGTAAATCAATTTACGTAACACTTTCACATCATTCCCCAGCTGTGTACCATACAATATTAATAATCTATAGGTCCCCACGTAAAAATCCCTTTTCTCTAATCTTCACCATTTCTCATCCTCTCCCTTGTTTAGTATATATAAAAAAGGGAACCTCACAACCTTCTTCACCAATTTGTCTAATCTTCTTTGCTTCTCTGCTTCCATATCTGCAACAATGGCTTCCACGAGAATATTATTTTTGTTTTCTCTAATGTTTAGCTTTTTCATGGCTTCCTCCTTTGCTAGTAATTTTCAACAAGAATTTGACATCACATGGGGTGATGGCCGAGCTCAATTCCTGAATAATGGAGAGCTTCTCACCTTATCACTCGACAAGACTTCTGGGTCTGGTTTCAAGTCTAAGAATCAATATCTATTTGGAAAGATCGATATGCAGCTCAAGCTGGTTCCCGGTAATTCGGCCGGCACGGTTACTGCTTACTATGTAAGCTAGCTTATTTAATTAGCTTAATTATTGCATGATTTTAAATTAATACTTTAATTAATCATCACTGTAAAATGATTTTTGTTTTGTGATTAGGGGATTAATAAGTGTAGTTCCTTGAATTGGTTCATCATGTTTTCAGCTTTCATCTCTTGGGTCTACACACGATGAGATCGATTTTGAATTTCTTGGTAACCTTAGTGGTGATCCTTATATTCTTCACACTAATGTTTTTACACAAGGGAAGGGCAATAGGGAGCAACAGTTCTATCTTTGGTTTGACCCTACTGCTGACTTCCACTCCTATTCCATACTTTGGAACCCTCAGCACATACTGTAAGAACCCTCTCTCTCTCTCCCTCTCTCTCTCTCTCTCTCTCTCTATAGTAACCAGCATGGAAATGGTATCATGAGGGTAGCTCTGTAAAACTTCTACTGACCTACAGTTGTTTAGGGTCCCAACTTGGGACCTGGCTCTCCTCCAGCCGTGGTGGGAGCTGGAGGATCTAGCCCAGCTAAAACAGAGGTGTTTGGATCATTTCACAGGCGGGAAGAGAGCCGAATACCCTAACTTGGGCCGGGCTTGAAAATGATGAATTTAATTTGTATATGATTGAGCTTGGGACTAGGCCTGGGCCTGGCCGAATTTCTCATGGGCTGGCCTTTTTTGCAACATAAGAGATGACCTCTATGAAGGCCTTAAAAATGCTAAGAAGACCTCTCTCATTTCTGGCTGCCCTTGACCCTCTTGAATTTACAATTAGGGCTACCTTTCTACGGATCTTTGTCCCCTCCAGTTCCCTGCCCGGTCCAGTTGCCCCAACGCATGTAATAAAGGGGGCACAATAACCACCCTACCCCTGCTTGAACACTCTAGTCGGGTAGGGTCCACTCCCCCTTATTATAGGCACTGGGGTAACTGGGTCAAGCAGGGAACTAGAGGAGATAATTTTCCACCTTTCTACAGCCCTCGAATTGTACAAGGACAGTTATGTATGGAGGCAGGTCAAGGAATGATCTAATAATGAGAAAAAATTCTCTGAGTTGCAAGAGGGGAGGGGATACGTACAGTGTTTGGATCCTCTCCCCATGTGGGACTTCCCCACGTGGAGATCCACTGTCCATGGGGTCTGACACAAGTTAGAGGGAGGTGTGGATCCCTATGTGGGGAGAGGAGTTACTCTCCCCACATAGGGAGCTGATCCAAACTCTCTCTCTCTCTTTCTTTTCTTCACATGAAATGATTGCGTTGCCCTCCTATGTATGAAACCATTGCGTTACACCTTCTCTCTCTCTCTCTAACATATTTTCCGTTCTTTCTCTTTTATGTATTTATTTCAGTTTCTCAGTAGATGGCACTCCTATTAGGGAGTTCAAGAACTTAGAATCGCGTGGCATCGCATACCCGAAAGACCAACCAATGAGGATCTACTCTAGTCTATGGAACGCTGATGATTGGGCAACAAGAGGTGGACTTGTCAAGACAGATTGGAGTAAGGCTCCATTCGTAGCTTCATATAAGAACTTCAATTCTCAAGCCTGCATATGGAGTAGTTCAGGGTCTTCTTCCTGTTCATCATCATCAAATAACTCCAACAACACTTCTTGGTTAAAGGAAGGCCTGGACTCAACAGGCCAACAAAGAATGAAACGAGTCCAATCGAAGTATATGATCTACAATTACTGTTCTGATACTAAGCGATTCTCTCAAGGTCTCCCACCTGAATGCACACTCACATAGAGGCAAAAACAACTCAAATATTTATTCTCTCAAATTTACTCCTTTATATCAAAATGTTGTAAGGATTTCTTAGTTTATATCCTTTCTTTTTTTTTTGAATTTGCTGCAATAATTAGTTCTACCAAGTGAGATATGTGAGAAGAACCAATTTGTATATGTAGATCTTAATGGCCTTTGGAAATGATAATATTGGTGACAATTTGAAGGATACGGATCAGGTCACATAACATAAAAAGGTAGCTAGTCCAGCTCAAAACCAGGTTGGTATGGTTTTAATTAACATATTCCCATGATAAACCAAATTATTCGCATCTCATATGGTTCAAATTATCCACACCTGGAAAATTATGTCTTTCTATGGGGCCACAACAGTTATTTCACCCGTCCCTGTATCTAGGTAGAGGGGCAGCACACCACACACGTCCAATTAGCGTTCTCTCTCCTTTATATTTATTTATACATGTTGAGTTTGACTCATGTAAGGAAACCCTAATTGGATTATCCAATAGGATTCTGCCACTTGACACGTGATCCCTTTTGCAAGTTTAGATTTTTCATTCCATATAGAGAGAGCTTGTGTAGGGGATAGGGAATGCTTGAAGTAGCCTCTCTGACTACCCTCCTACTACACTTTGTTTTCTTTGTGAGATTATGATTTTGATCCCTAATGTGTGAAGATTGATTATATTGCTTGAATTCTCTATCAATCATTTAGCATAGGAACTTGCTCGTTTGCAAAAAGACGTGTGATCAAGTGTCATATTCCATTGGAAGTACTGCACTTGTGGTACAAAGAGGTAATCCTAAAACCCTTTTTTTTTATAATTCAAATGTCTAATGCCTACGAGGAACGGTTTGTAGAGTAAATTTTAATTCGACATTACCTGCCGCAACAAGTGGTATCAAAGCTTGGTGGAGATTTATCCCTCTGAATTCTTCAAGCTTTCTTTTTTTATTTTTGGGTTCACTAGACAACCTAGGGTTGCTATGAATGCCTGGCTATCTTTTTCCATCATTTTTTTTTTAATTTCTATGTATTCCTATAGGGAAAAGAATGTTGTTTGGTTGCATAGATCCTGCATCCAGATATAGGATCTGCATCCCTATATTTTGGGAGAAGCATACCAAAACATTGGAATGTTGAGTAGATATCAATCAAACCCAAGACAAGAATAATGGATTGTTGTCAAGTGTATTCTCAAGTATTTGAGAAGAAGTAAATATTACTTGATTTATGGTGTTCATGTTGGAAGGAGATACAGTCATATGGAAGTGTATTAAATAGAAGTCAACAGCTAGCTCCACTGCAAGTGGAGCAAATGTATCATCTCATTAAGGAGATCATACAATGTTATGGTATTTGAATTGCCAAAGTTGACACTGTAGAAAATTTATAAGATTCTTTGATAAAGGAACTAGAGCAAAATATATTTGATAAATATCTTGAGAACATGAATGTTAAAAAAGCAGGACACTGGATTTGATGTACAAGTGTGAGATTATTAGATATATTTGTCTATCAAACCTAATTTAAAATAATTAAAGTGCAATAGATCTCTACTTGGTTGCATGGTCTCTACACAAGCATTTGGGCCAATGGGTGAGCACACCTGGGTATCTACCCAGGGGGCAAAGGCTTCATCTCACGGTGCCCTATGAGAGGATATAGGAAACACCACCAACTAGAGATCTTTTTTTCTGTAATTATATTAGATTAATTTACAATATTGATATGTGATATGTTGTCCCAAGGTTATACACCTTAAAGTGCTCGGACAGAATTAAGCATTTGTTCCTATGGTTCCCACGTAGTATATTTTTTAATGTGATTCAAGGATATAAAGTGTGAATATTTATATTGTATGTACATTGAACTGAATCATCTGAGAATTTGCATGGACTATTGTACATTGTTTGAAGTAACAAATTTCTCTATGATAGTTGTTGGTCCCTTTATCTGAGAGGTCCTTACCATTGCAATTACACTTTAGGCATTTTGGTGTACTAAAGGTTGATGTCTACATTGGCTATATATTGGCACGTTTGATTCTTAATACATGTTCACTGTGAATGGAAGAGATGCTCAACAAGAAATCCAGTTGCCGAATATGATGAATATCCTGCAAGAATTATAGAATTGTAATTGGACCAAAATTTTGAGCTCGGTGGTAGTTTTGTAAAGAGTTTATAAATGTATTTAATGTATTATTTTGATTTACTCATTACATTTCTAAATGTTTTTCAAAAGTTTTTATTTCCAATCAATCGAGATTCTTTAATGTAACCGTTTCAATGAGGTCGGTTTAACGGTATTCATATTCCATACTCATACACGCTTGTTATGTGATGTTAAGTGGAGGGACTTTAACATTATTATTTTGTTATTCAATGGATTTTTAATTAGGGAGAAAGAACACCATCCGGTCGTGCGTTGTGGCGTGTACCTACGCGCAAATACAGTTGGACTCGAAATGACTGACACACCCCTACATTTCCATGGGGCTGGGGTAATCATTTTGCTCCCGACTGTGTCTGGACTCTGGGTGCAGATAGATGTCACAGCCCACGACCGGGTGGCCTTCCTTTTCCCTTTTAATTATTACCATTTAATTATATACTTATTGGTAAATAATTTTGTAGCTACTTAAAGGTGACACTTTCGACTAATTAAATCAAACTGACATATAATTGGATGACCTGATAGAATTTTGTCATTTGGGATGTGAACCCTATAACAAATTAGGGTTGCTGATTCTATATATAGAGAGCTTGGGTAGTGGTAGGGCATGTTTGTAGTAGCACTTTGTCTCCACAAAGTTAGTGATGTCAAACAGTCAGTTCATTTCGGTTTCAGTCAGGTTGAACCGATTTCAAATGACAATCGACAAGGCTTGGTTTTGATTTCGATCAGTTTGGGTTCGGTTTAATCTAATTTTCTCTTATTGGGTCTTTATCGATTTGATATTGGGTTTGATTCGGTTCGAGTACAATCTACCATGTATATATACAAACAATCATATTAAAAAAAACATTATTTTCTTCTTTTTGGGGGGAGGGGGGGTGGGGGAGAGGGGTTCAGTTTGTATCGTTTTTTTTTTGGCATCAATTTCAGTCCGGTTTTTACTTTTGATTCGGTGTGGTCCAGTTTTCAGCTGGTTCAATAGAACCCCAAAGGCCCAAACCAAAGCCGACTCAATAGATAATAGATTCAATTCGGAATGTGTCGGTCGGGTTTAAGTTTAATTGATTTGATTTGATAGAGAGTAGTGACGTAGCCTAAGCTGCCTCTGCAGTCTGCCCTACCCTTCCCAAAATGAAATTCCAAACTAGTGGTTCTGGATTCGGGCCCATGATGCCCAAGGGGGGACCAAGTCGAAATTAGTGGACCATAACCATACCCGAAGTGGTTGATGAAATCCCATTAAGTAGACCCCACAAGAACAAAGAACAGCTGTTTTATGAAAGTGATTCCATCCCCATCTTGTAGGGTCCCACTACCGACCCCCTATACGATCCAAAACCACGTTACCCCAGAAACAAAAAAGGCGTCACTTTCAAAAACTATGCTCATAGCTGTTGCCAGCTTTCGATTTCATGGATATTTCCTCCTCCTCCTTCCTTCCTAATCCTCTATAACTCACCTCTATCTATATAAATATAAAAATTTCTTCTCAAAAACACATTCTCACTACTCGATCAAACTATACATAATATGACAAAGATTATCCCATCTTCTTTACTTCTTCTTTTAGTAGTGATTAGTAGTTCTTTAATAGTTTCTTCTTCTGGAAATTTCTTCCAAGACTTTGCAATTACATGGGGAGATCATCGTGCTAAGATATTCAATGGAGGTCAGCTTCTAACACTCTCCCTCGATAGGGTATCAGGTGCTGGATTCCGATCTAACAGTGAGTATCTGTTTGGAAGTATTGATATGCAACTCAAGCTTGTTGCTGGTAACTCTGCTGGCACTGTCACAGCTTATTATGTATGTTAATTACCAGTTTATATATTATCCATTAATCTCTTTCTATTTAAATTTTTCTTCAATTCTTTCTCTGAGTTTTCATGAACTTAATTATTCAATTCTCTACATGTTACAGTTATCATCACAAGGCTTCAACCACGACGAGATCGATTTTGAATTCCTTGGAAATCTAAGTGGAGATCCTTATATCCTACATACTAATGTATTCACTCAAGGGAAAGGGAACAGGGAACAGCAGTTCTATCTCTGGTTTGACCCCACCAAGAATTTCCACACTTATTCCGTTGTTTGGAATCCCAGAAACATCATGTAAGAAAAGCCCCACATGCCACGTCTTTCCCTGCTCCCTTAAATCCCAACATTCTAATTTCTAAAAACTGGACCGGGTCCAACCAGTAGGGTCAAGCCACTCAAACTTATTTCTATTCAGGCTGGCTGGGTTTGGAATAGGTCCAAGCCCGAGCATAGTTTAAAATATCGGTATCGGTCGTGGCCGATAATGATATGATACCGATATGAATTGATCCGGATCTAATAGTTTTGTCCCTTCTTTTTTTTTCTTTTTTTTTTTAAATTTGATTTTTAGACGATTTTATCCTTAACCTCAAATTGTTTTGTCGATATGGTAGTGGATATGACAAATTTGATACCAATATTTGAAACCATGAGCCCAAAGCCACAGTCTCTTATATCTTGACCCGAGTTGTGCCCCAAGTTCCGGTTCAAAACTTTTAGTTATTTCTTATAGGACCAAATTTTTATTTTTTTTCAAATCAGATCCTACCAAGGACCCTTAGGTCACTAGGTAGGTGCCCCCTCTCCAATAAGATAGGGCGGCTAAAAAGAAGGGAGGGGTAGAGGGGGAAATAAGGCTGTCAAACATCCTCCTACGTGCATCTGATGGTTGGGAGCGCTCGGGCACGCATCCCGAGTGCCTCCAACCTTTGGGCGAACAAACACTGGAGAGGATCTCTTTTCAGGTCGAACGACCCGTGACCTCTCCTTGGACTTAGGCTAATGCTCTATTACACTGTCAGTCACCACAACGCAAGAGGCGTTTCCCTTGGACTTAGGGCAGCCTGATTTGAACTCTAATACTTTGACACTTATATATGTTTTTTTTTTCTTTTTTTTTTTCTTTCAGCTTCTTAGTGGATAAAATTCCAATAAGAGAATTCATGAATCGAGAATCAATAGGGATACCCTTCCCCAAAAACCAGCCCATGAGGATCTACTCAAGCTTATGGAACGCCGACGACTGGGCAACTAGAGGTGGGCTTATTAAAACTGATTGGTCCAAAGCACCATTCACTGCCTTTTACAAGAACTTCAATGCCGATGCCTGTGTTTGGTCTTCAAAGAGCTCTTCCTGCACACCGACCTCTACCTACTCTGTACCCAACAACGCATGGCAGTCACAACAGCTTGACCCGGTGAACCGGAGGAGACTCAGATGGGTGCAGAAGAATTACATGATCTACAACTATTGCTCTGATTTTAAACGTTTCCCTCAGGGTCCGCCACGTGAATGCAGGCGCTAGGAGTGTCAAATGCTCGGTTCAGTTTTTTTTTTTTTTTTTTAAAACCTTTGTGTAATATAAGACGAGATCGAACCAGACTAATAAGGTGTTTGGTCTATAAAAATCAAACCGAAGCCGATAGTTATCGGTCAGTTCATGCAGATTCGGTCTGTTAGTTTCTTTTAACGATCTCTTATCGGTTTGATTTGTGTATAAATAAAATAAAATAAAAATTCAAATTATGTCATTTTATTGGATTTTTTTTTCTTTTGGTCCAAATGGTTGGGTTCGGTCAGTAACTCAGTATAGTCCGGCTGATTTTGGTTTCTAAAAACTAAAATTAGTACCAAACCAATAAAGAAATCAGTCCGATCAATTTAGGTCAGTTCAATCAAGGTGGTCTAAATTTTTACACCTCTAGCAAGCGCTCAAGGTTCCTTTTGAGGAGTTACCATCTCTCAATAAACCTCTAGTGGATAAAGACGTCGAGAATATCAGCACACTTACATGTGAGAGGCAACCACTTGTTCTTTTTCTTTTCATAATTATCACATGTACATACATGCAGGGGAGCTGAATTCAAAGACATCTCGATGTGATGCAAGGGTCTCGTGTTTGAGACTCTCCAATAGTGAAGTGAATTTCAGACTAGTGGAATGCTTCAGTGTAGCTATGGTGTAGTCTCCTTTCCTACTTCAGCACGGTGATGGATGTGAATCATTATCGTCTACGGTAATCTTGGTATCGACTGAATCGGATCAGGATTGCTCAAACTCTGACAAATATAACACTTTTTCCCCTGTTTTATATGAAATTTTGAAGTTTTTTTTTTTTTTTTTTTTAATCTTTTTACCCTTATCCATACGAGTGGATCGAATCGGTATCAAACCTTGGATTGGAGTCGACCGTCTTCTTCTCGCCCTCAGATCCCCACTCTGTATTATTGTAGTGGTGCAGTGTAATAATGTAGCGAGGAGTCATCGTCTGCTTTTTTTCTGTATTTAATGAGTCACGTGCCATCTGTGAAAAATCCACTGTGAAAATATTCTAGAGAAAATTACAAGATTAGCTAGAATCAAGTTTTACTTTACAAAACTAACTAGCTAATGTTTCATTTAATTAATATAACAATATGAAAGATTGGTATTACAAAAAATAGCTAAAATAGTAACTTTTGTACGCAACCTTCTATAAATTGGACAATTTTGCCCTTCTTCTAAAACTGGTGTTTCGTCGTCCGGATGGTCACGCTGTCCTTTTTCAACTCTCCTCCTGCACCTCTAACATTAATTGGATTTCTGGGTTATGGTGGTACGAAATTTTTTTTTTTTGTTGGGTAAGAATGGTGGCACGATACTGATCGTAAATCCTAGTAGGTTGAATCAAAATATGAGTTCATATAAACCATCCCTCGTTGAGGAATGCGTTCTTTATTCTATTGTATGAGCGAATACCATCACCAGTAAACAAAATGTTTCAGAGGAGCTTATTGCAGTAGTTTTACCCTTTCTCTTCTTAGATTTTACCATCTTGTAGTACAATTTTTCCTTCTGTATTTGCACAAATTACCCTGTAGTGATACTCAGGGATGCAGTGAAACAGCCCATTAATAAATACGAAGTTCAACAACGGATGTTTTTGGTGATAAATGAACAATGGTCACATAATAATCAAGGGCAAGAAGAAGGCGAAGAACAGCAATAGGCCCGGAACTTCCCCTAAGGAGTTCATTGATGGGAGTGTACAAGATGATTGTTGTGAATAGATTTGGGCAAAAAGGTTTTTGGATTCTGTATACCTTCCGTATGAATCCATAACGAAGCTTGTTCTCTCCATAGCTCAACCCTGGGTAAAGCGTTCCCTCCTCTAATTCTCCTTTGCTCACTCACGCTCTTGAATTCGTACATCTCTCTCTCTCGCTCTTTGGAATTCTAGATCCTCCCTACGAAGTTCGAATCGCAAGAGTTAAAATTTTAGATCTTACCATCTGGTTTTCATTAAAAATTGGATTTTTTTTTAGATCATGGATTAAGCGTTTGAATGATTTCCAGTGCTCTTGCAAATCTTTCTGGGTGAAGTTTGATTTAATTTGTTTTCAATTCGTTAGGGTTAGGGTTTCTGGGTGACGGTGACGGTGGCGATTGAAAAAGAAGATGAAGAGGAAAGTGGGGGGTAAAAATGTCATAATACATACTAAGATGAAAGAAAACACTGTTTTGGCTACTTTTGTTTGCAAATGTTTATTTTAGATAATACGGTTAAACTGAAGATTGAATGGTCAATTTTGTAATGTGAAACGCAATTATAGATAATTTTGTAATTTTCCCAATATTCTATTGGATGCCTTTGTACCAAACGTGTAAAATGTGCCTTGAATTAATTTTGTTTCATCTTTATTTCTAAAGAGAGAGCCACCCGATGCACATTGCGTTCCACCACTGCATCCTAACACAGGGGTGCATAAAATGATCGTTACACTTCTCTAAAACCTAGAAAATGACCAAGGGTATGACGATTATTCACACACCCTATGTCAAGGCACAGAGGCGACTGTCGTGGCACGACTGGATGGCGATCTTTGTCCCATCTTTATTTTATTTGATTTCTCTTTACCCTTTGAGCTATCCCTAATAATTTTAAGGGGTCTCAATGGGTTGGTTTATTTTTTCGTTGACTTGGGCCCAATAGGCGTAAAAGAGTTGTTAGGGTTGGGGCCCAACTATGAAAGCGATGGATCTATACATATCCCACCAAGCACCATACATAGTTTTAAAAACTGAAATGGACATTACCAGGTTCTGATGAACCATTGTTTTTCAGAAGCCCTAGGGACCATCGGTCGATATTAGCCAGGCTGGAGCAGTATCGACCAAGACCGATCTCGAGATCAATCCTATACACCAATATATACAAGGGTAAAATAGTAAAAAAAAAATAGAGACAAATTCATCATATTTGACCTAATTCTGAATGATACTATCCAATCCCAATACCAAGATTACGGACCAGGAACTTTGGCTGCCTTGAAGAGCTCTTTCAATGGGTGGTCCCCCTTAGCACCACCCAGCTACCGTTGGATCTAACCCAGAATGTGGGAGTCAAGCCAGCCCACCTGAACCTGCCATAGCTAGTTAACGTTTTTTACACGTATGCCATCCTCGAGAAATCTTACTAGTTTGAGATTGATAGAGAGAAATGTTCAATGTATGGTGGGCCATATGATTGAGTTTGAAATCAACATTTGATGTCCCTTATATGTCGGAGGGTTAGAATTGTTACATCAATCCTCACTAATTTGATAGCTAAAATGCTTGAGAGAATATCCAGTAAATGATGAGCCATTTGGTTAAGACATAATTTAATATTTAAAATGTAGACAATCAAATTATCAAGGGGTGCTTTACCTTGCCAATGATTGGATAGATCAATTCATCGCTCCATGTGACTCCAACTAGTAGACCATGAAGATAAATTTCATTACATTTTACGTGTAAATATATCTAATTTACAAAAATATTTCCTGAAATTTTCTTTCACAGTTTTTTTTTTAAAAGAAAGAGAGTGTGAAACATGAGATGCCGATGAGAATATTCTTTTCCTTTACTTCCTCTACTTCATCCCGTTAGGGAAGAGAGAGGAAATTGAATCAGAGTCATCACCTATATTAGGGTCTAGGACGCACAAAACAAAAGTTGACTCCATGACCACCTAATAGGGGATTGGTCAAACCGTCGATTTGAGTACGAGTCAATGTTATGGTCTGAGAATGGTGTAAGACACCCTCATCCATCCAATTAAATCAGTCTTCCTATTACTTGGTTAAACTAAATGCATGCATCTAATTAAACTAAGTAAATGCTAGGGTTTACAAACCACATATGTGTAAGGTTTGGCTACAAAATAAAGGAGAAGATAAAACCACATACCCGGAGCATTTGGTGCAAGGTTAGTATATAAAAAGAAGAAAAATAATATATACAACATGAAACATGCAATGTGGACTCAAACGCAAACCCTAACCTAAATGCATAAAAAGTGAAAGAAAAATCATGAGAACGAAAAGGAATCAAACGAGCTGATGAAATCTTTAATTCCTATAATGAAAATATGACAAAATGAACATGAGATTTCGTGTACATAAAATATGATGAAAATTACCAAAAACGCCCTAGGGCTGAAAAGCTTAACAAAATTATTTTAAAAAAAAAATCCCTAAAATTAGAGAAAAACATTTGAAGTTAAATCAAGAGTAAAACTAGTAACAAACAACATGTTCAATTGACCAAACATGGGTGCATGATCACACATCCTTTGGGGTTTACAAAACAAGTGAAGAAAGAAGAAAAATGGGATCTGGATGATAAAAATAACAAAAAAACTAGGTTTAGAACTTTAGCTAATTGAAGACCAGAATAAATAGGAGATTGGAGAGATTGCTTTGGACTTAGGAGAGAAGCCTCAACTTCAGATTCAACTCACCCATACGAGTTTCTTAATATTTTCTCTCTAGCCAAGGAAAAACTTTGTAAAACAAGAATTTGCCAAAAGATCTCTGAAAACGTGGGAGACTGGGAGAGGCTAGTATTTGTAGATTTAAGAAGAATTACACAATCTTTAAAATGTTTAGGGTAAAAAAAACTCATTCAAATCGCCCAATTTGCATCCCATATATGAGTTAATGTTTCATTAATGATACAATAGGGGTCCAACACGACTTGGCCAATCAAGAACGGACAAATAGTCACGTTTATCATATTTAAAGGATGTCAAAGAATGAACCTAGATGGATTCATGGCCTCCAAAAACAAAATCTTACAAATAATAGCAATCAAAATCTAAAATAATAAAGTCCATGCATTCTTAAATATTCCCAAAGTAAGCGTTGATCAAACATAGCTCGACAACGAAGCCATGTCGATGAGCTGACTTCAATATCAAGTCGGACTCTTAATATGTCAAATAGAATTTTTTGTCTGTTGATGTATGGACCCGGCAAAGTCAACATTTAACAGGCATTGTTCGACATTTTGAAGGGACCATTGGACGAAAGATAATGTCGAATGATATAATCTCATTGATGAGTCGAGCCTTTTACACGTCGACACATCCATAGTTGTCGATTGTCAAATTTTACCGTTTTAGCCGGTTCATTTATGAACTATGTTAGTTCCAAGTAGAATTGGGTTAGGCTAGGCTCATCCAAGGTTGGTTTTGGAACACCTTTAGATGCCCATATCTTAAACTCATCTAGGGTTGGTTTTGAAACCTTTAGTTGGTTCACTTCGATCTAAACCATGCTTTTTTTGTACGATAAACTCATATATCTATCCAAGTATACAAATAATCAAGTATCACTGTTTTTTTTTTCTTAGTAATTACGACCATCCTCATAAATTATAACTATTAATTAAGGGATTTTTTTATTGATAGGGTATCAACAAATTTGTAATCTTGCTTTTTTATGTTTTTAGTAAATAAAAAAAAAAATTCCCTATAAAAAGATAAATGTTGTCATTTCACATGTATAGTTTGTATACTAAAAAAGTATGACAATTTTTTATAATTACGTAATGATAAGTTATTTTTAAATTATTTTTTAAAATTCTTTTCTACCCTCAACTTATGGATTTTTGGGAAGAAACCAAAGATTGAAAACCTTATGAATGAAAGTGTCATTTATAACCCAGTTCAAAACCATCCCATTCCATTAAAGACATTGAATGTGAGTGTCTTGGGAAAAAGAAAGTAGTCATTGAATGCAACCATTTCATCTTATCTTTGGATGGGATAAAGCAGCTTCCAATCCAATATGCTCAGACCATCAAGGTCTGGATTTGGCTCCCCGTCTCACCTCAAACGAGCCCAGCACTTAGGAAGTATCCGGTGAGACATCCAATGGCTGAGCTGGCTGGATGCGTATCAAATCTCACATAAACACACATCCTGATGCATGCCCAGCAGCCCAGCCACAAGATGCTTCGCTGGGTGGGGCGCTCGCTGGAGAGGAGCTCGCGACCATCAAATGGCATCTTCATGTAAGGCCCGCTAGTTTCTTTACTGAGATAATAAAAACAATCCACGTGTCATGCTTGTGTTGAATTAGATTGTGTGATTCAGATTTCAAACAGAAATGTGGCACAAAGCCAAGGACGTACCAACGTAAAACAATAGACCATCATCTTGGAAAAGTAGAACTGTCTACAAGGGTATACTGGTGGGGACCACGTAGTGGTCCACTGGGATCCACAAAAGCCCGAATGAGCTGGATTGAGGTTCTCTTTTTCCAATGCTTTAACAACGCTGTCGGCTGATCAAACTTTTTTTTTTTTGTGATTCCCTACTGCAAGCACAGTATCATTACGGTCTGCTTGCTACAACCCTAGGATTAGAATCTCTCATCTCGTTCACAAGCGAAAATGCATCTGCATGGATAGAACAGTTCTAATCGTCCGATTGTATTGACTGTTGACCAGATTATATATATCACAATATCATTTTTTTTTTGAGTGCGATACTGTGTATAAAAGAGTAAAGAACCCTCTCCCTCCTGTTAGAGCTTAAATTGCATTCCTGTAGAGCTGTCTCTCTCTCTCTCTCATATCTGAGCTAAAAAGATGGGAAATTCTATATTAGGTTTTCTCCTTCTGGTTCTCTCTGTGGAGATAATGTTCTTCACCAATCCATCAATGGGGAGACCTGCAACTTTTTTACAGGATTTCCACATCACATGGGCTGAAACCCATATCAAGCAAATGGAGAATGGCACTGCAATTCAACTCCTCCTTGACCAAACTTCTGGTATACTCCATAAACCCCTCTCTCTCTCTCTTGTTCTCTATTTCTCCATTGCTAACTCTCTCCGTCTCTGTCGAAGGTTGTGGGTTTGCATCCAAGAACAAATATATGTTCGGACGAATAAGCATGAATATAAAGTTGATTCCAGGGGATTCTGCAGGGACTGTCACAGCCTTCTATGTGAGTATATTAATCTTTTTCAATTCACTCTCCATGCATTTCAATCCTTTGATTTCTCTTCTTTCCCTATTAATGAGAAGTTTTTACATTGATTTGTTCTTCCCTTTTGTTCTTATGTAGATGAATTCAGACACAAACGAAATCCGAGATGAATTGGACTTTGAGTTCTTGGGAAACAGAACAGGGCAACCCTACACGGTTCAAACAAATGTGTTTGCAAAAGGGAAAGGTAACAGAGAACAGAGAGTGAATCTCTGGTTCGACCCTTCTGCAGAATTTCATAACTATTCCATCCTCTGGAATCACCAGCACATTGTGTAAGTTACTCATTTCTCCCCCTTTCCTCTCTCTCTCTCTCTCTCTCTCTCTCTCTCTCTCTACTTCATATTGGATCACTGATTCAGTTGAAGTGGGCAGCAGTAAAGAACTGAGCCAGGTCTGGCCCGGACCTGGCTCCTGGCCAGCCGGAGCTGGACGCTCCAGCGCTCGGAAACTACCCCAAAAACAGGGGTGGTCATTTCACATGTGGGATCCACCAGTGAAATGACCACCATACCCCTGATTTTGCTATCGTTTACTAGGGCTAGAAGCTCCAGCTCCTGCCACGGTTGAACAGAATCCTTTTCTGGCTGAGCCAGACCCAGGACAAAGACCATAACTCTTCTGCTTTATGGAACCGTCCAAATTATGGGATTTACAGGTTACATGCAGTACAGACTTTAAGCTCAATCATGCTTTCAAAAAATTTAAATGTTTGAAAATTTTCTTCTTTCTATTATTATTATCTTGTACTACCTTAAATGATGTTATTATTGTGGGTTTCGAGTGATGGGGTCTATAATAAGAACAAAAGCTACAAGACGAATGCAAGTTGTAATGGGCACCAGTTCCTATATTTGAAGTAGGGCCAATGGTAAAAGATTACTTGGAAGAATGTGTGGTTTCTAGGGGTGTGGTGCTTAGGGTTATATATACGAAAAAAATCTTCTTCAATTCCCTAAAAGTACACAGTGCGGTGCAATTAAGGGCTGACCTCGACACGTGAAAGATGTTAAATCTAATGGTGTCAAGTTTGAGAAGAAAGAAAAAACAATTAACTGGATCAATTGAGTTTGGCATCGTTGGATTTAGCATCTTTCACGTATCGAGCTCTCAACCTTGAATTGCACCGCACTGCATTTTTAGGGAATTGAAAAAAAAATTAATCGTTATGTGTATCGGTTACCATCGAAATTGATATTGCATACGATATAGATTGGGTTGTATCGGATGTAAATTTAGAAACCAAACCATTTTTTGGCCGATCTTCTCAGTTTGTATCTGGATTGTGTCGGTATCAATATCATGTTATGTATCAGCTGATACGATACTAATACCTTATCCATGGTGCTGTATGCATCTTCACCCCAAGATAGCTACTGCCTCTAACATTAGTAGATAGACTAGAGAGCTTGGTAAGGTTTTTAAAGTTGTACAAAATTCTCTCTTGCTATACAAAGTGTAAGCATTAATCCTTTCCAACTTCATTTTGATGCTCACTAATAATATCCAAACACTTTTACAAAATAATAATAATAATAATAATACCCAAATGAGGAAAACTTGTTGAATTATTATAATTAATACTATTGTTTTTGTCGAATTATTATTTATTGTTTATTATTATTATTGTTGTTGTTATAAAATGTATAGTCTTGATGAAACTAATTAACATCTGTAATTTAATTGTTCATTCCATATTTTAGTTATAAGAAAAAGAATGTTACTTGGTTGCGTGTAGTCTGCCCAGATACAACCCCTTGAAATGATTGCCCCACCCTTACAAAATGAAAAAACCTCCTAGTCGATGCCCCTGCGCATGCTCCCATTGGCTCCACGCTAGTTTAGGGGCCACGTGACCAGATATCATTATTCTTCCCTAATTTTAAACTTAATATGTTTAAGGGCAAGAGAACGCTAACTGTTCATGTAGCCCTACGATAGCGCAAAACTCAATGAGAATACGCACAAAAGTATTGGTTTGGATGAGATTATTGATTTCACTAGGGTTGAGTGGTCTTTTTGCGCACTCCCATACCTGGGTATAGTAATCACGCAACCGGTTAGCGTTCTTTTTCCGTAAATTTAATCATGGATTAAACTATTAACTTAGATTGGAGAATAGTGATAAGGAGAAAATGAATATAAAGTGGTAGAGCCACAAGGGGAGATGAGGTAGGAAACTTTTTCAACTTTTTAGTACACCATCATAACTAAGGGAAAGCCATTCTCTTCCCGTGAATGAATAGTGATGGATGAGAGAGAGGCCTTTAAGGTACAATGTATTGTCTATGTCTGTGATCCATGAATAAGATGGCAACACAATAGACTAGCCATCGTTCTGATTCTTGTGTAAAGGACAGAAAAGTCATTTTCTGTCATTGTCCCAGATGCGGATGGAAATTACGATTTTAAAGAAAAAGAACAACAAGAAGACAAACTACTTGCGAAAATAAAATGGTAATTTGGCTAAAGCCACTTTCCTCGGCCTTTCTATTTGTAACCCCAAGCCCAAGCCCATTCTGTGGGCCAGCAAGTGAACTTTTAAGAAAGACATAATCATAAAGTAACATTGTCTGTGGGTAATCAAAGGCCCACCTTGTTTGCTTTCTGAAGATGGGAGATGGTGACTTTAGGCTGCTTTAAATGTTGTGGCCACAAAAGGAGTTGGAAGCAATCAATAAGATAATGGAACGGAAAATTGAAATTAAACTTCAAATAAAATAGGTAGACCGTGAGGAATAAATAGCTTGCTCAAGGGACCACCCATTAGACCGGCCCTTTTTTGGAACCAAGGCAACTTTAAGTCAGTCCTAGGGTTTCTTTTTGAAGCCCTAGATTTCAAACAAGGGGTTGGTTCTATGGTGATTGTTTTACAATCTCATATTGACTTGTTCAAATCCTTAGTATCTTCATATACTTGAGGAGCACTCTCCACCTAATTTCTTAAGAGTTTGATTGGATTCTCTAACATGGTATCAGAAGTTTATGATTCCTTACTTCTTCCCCTCACGTATATCTTTTCACGTGTATGACACTGTCTCATTCTACCTACATGTGAGAAGCATGTTGGGAGCTAAATGAGCTCGCTCCAACTAGTGATGATTTATGTTTTTTGATTTATTATTGGATGATGGTATATTTTTCATTAAAATTTCTCTCTCTCCATGTTAAGCTATAAGTTAGACTCACTTAGATCACCTCTATTGTGATGAAATAGGTTTTACGTGGATGATGTTCCAATAAGGGTGTACAAGAACAATGAAGCCAAGGGAGTTCCATATCCAAACTCACAACCAATGGGGATTTACTCAACACTTTGGGAAGCCGATAATTGGGCTACACGTGGAGGATTGGAAAAGATCGATTGGACCAAGGCTCCCTTCTATGCTTACTACAAGGATTTCGATATAGAGGGTTGTGTTGTTGTTGGCTCAGCTGGTTGTAGTAATAACAATTCCAACAATTGGTGGGATGGACCATCGTACCAACAGCTCAACCCATATCAGGCCAGAAAGTACCGGTGGGTTAGAGTGAACCATATGGTTTATGACTATTGCACGGATCGGTCAAGACATCAATTCCCTCCACCAGAATGCTTATCCGGAATTTAAAAATTGTTGTGGTCATTTCTTAAATAGATTGAACTCTCGGGATAAACAGTTGTAACATGGTATCAGAACTAGGAGGTCAAATGTTCGATCACTAAAATATGTGAAGGGTTTTGTGGTGTTGTGCAACTCTTTATGTTTTAAATAAGAGGCTATGGGAAGATAGATTAGGGAGAAGAAAGTTTAAAGTGTCTCTCTGCATGATTTAAATCTTCTCTCTCACTTTCTCTTGTCTCATTATTGTTGCATCTAAAAATCAAGTTAAGTAAAAATTCGTTATCTTTCTTATCATTATAGTTACCAAGAATCTCATTTTCTCACATGAGTTAATAAATTATTTTTCCTTTCTATTGGAGAGTTGGTTTTCCTTTTAATGAGCGAAGAGGGCTATCCATTAAGAAGAAATCAAACTATAAATTGCCAAAAAAACCTTTAAAAATGAAGAAGTAAAAGCGCATTTTTGCACAAAAATGTTGTAAAATAAGACTTTTAATTTAAATTAACAGAAAAAAAAAAATCAATATAAAATTCATTCTTCATGTAATCATATGATATTTAAACAATCCAAGAAGATCACAATTGCCCAATGATTCACACATGTAAATCTTCCTAGAAAATAAAAAGATGAATTTCTTCACAAGAAAATTGAAGAGAGAGGAGAGAGAGAAGACTTGGGGTCACCCAGACTAGCAGGGTTGGCTGCCACCCTCTCTCCTCTTATTTATTGAGACTGGGGCTCTCCCATTGCTACTAATTAAAATTCTTCAATTATGTTATGGGAAGTTTATAATTTTCTGTTTATTGTCTTGAGAATTCTCCTGATGGTCATGCCAAATGTGCATCCTTAATTCTTTTTTTTTTTATATTTATTTATCTTGTGTTCTGTTGTTTTTATCAAAAAAAAATAAAATTGTGTTCTATTGATAGGCATTGTCGAAGGTGGAGTTATAAGACAAGTTTGTATTATTTTTGCCGTCTAGGAATGTCTAGACATATATTTTACATCAATCGTTTTATCATTATAATATAATTTTTTGCTGACAATTAGCAAAAAAAAAAGATGATGACAACCAAAACCAATAATAATAATAATAAGAAGAAGAAGAAGAAGAATGATGATAATAATAATAATATTAACACTAATTTGAGATTTCAATAACAATAGGAGTTGAAATGTGTCGTTGCTTTATAGTTTATTGCCTAATATATACGGTGGTTCATAAAATTCTAGAGGTCCATATCCCCTCTATCTCTTGTGCTGACAAATGGATACGTGTGATCTCTAAAAATAGTGCTTTGCGTACTGAGGAATATATAGTGGCTACTATACATAAGGATTCTGGGTTGGGTATAAGAGGGAATTTGTTGGGTAGTAGAAAATGGTGGATTTTCTTTTCGAAGTTGCGTGTTCATCCTTAAATTAAATTCTTTCTATGGAAGGTGTTTTGGATGGCATCCATTTCAAATCAAAATTGGAATGACTTGTGTGTATTTTGCAAGAAAGAAAAGGAAGCTTTGGCACTAATTTCTATCGTTTAACTTTACTAAAAGACTTTGGGCCGCAGGAGAGTTGGGTTTATGGATTGAACCTCTTGCTGGTGACTCATTTCTTTGCATGTGTGTTAATATTTTTAGGGAAAAAGAACTCTGTCCGGGAGTGTGGCCTAGATCAGCACTCTCATGTGTCTCTCTCTCCCTCCTCCCCATATGAAAAGACAGCAAACTCCCGGACAGAAAGCTACTTCCCATATTTTTAAATTTTAATAGCGACCTTCTTTCTTAATTGGAATTGCAATTCTTTGTTGATATCTTTGCAATAACTGTTTACTTTATCTGGTTAAATCGAAATAGAATAATTTTTAGAGTAAACCTCTAGTAGACCCCTTGAGGTTTGCAGACATGTCATGTAGTCCCCCTGAAAACTAAAATGTTACATACGGATCCAGAAAACGGATGGAACACTCGTCCCATTAGAGTCCACAGTTAAGTGATGATGTCATCCTTTTATATCCCAAAAATACCCTTATACATGTTTGATGAAAAAGTGAAAAGATGGAAATTACGTTTATATCCTTCTATCTTCTTCAACCTTAGAAAAGAAGATGAACTCAAAGAAGACCGTTGCACCGAAGACCATTGGAGGAGTTGCAGGCGATTTGATGAAGAGCTTCTCTATTTAAACACATCTGTCCATGTGAAATCTGGAGCTCCTCTATGTTAACATCATTTGCCCCATGTAAGATCTGAAGCTCCCTATATGTAAATTTGCCCCATGTGAAATCTTCAGACCGTTGCAAAGCTCTGACTTCTCTCTCCGGTCACTGAAATTTCTGCGATAGAAGAGTCTTTAAGGTGAGTAAAGTAAATCCCTTAACCTCTATTCTTCCTGCAACTTGATTTCTGTTGTTTATCTATGCACATCAACCGTAAGAGAAGAGAATGGAACCCTAGCCTATAATTTTCCCCAACTGAGAAATAAAATTTCCTGGTTAATATTATCTTCTCATTCCAAATTTTTTGAATTTTTCCCACTTTGATTCCATCGACTAGAGTGAAACCGGAATATATTCTTGACACTTTGATTTCTGTTGTTTATCTCTGCATATCAACCGTAAGAGAAGAGAATGGAACCCTAGCCTATAATTTTCCCCAACTGAGAAGGATAAAATTTCCTGGTTAATATTATCTTCTCATTCTAGATTTTTTGAATTTTTCCCACTTTGATTCCATCGACTAGAGTGAAACCGGAATATGTTCTTGACACTTTGCATTTTTTCCACTATTGCAGATAAGAATGGCCTCAGCTTCTAGTACAAACAGTACCTCAGGTTATATCAAATTTGAGAACAAGAAATGCTACTGTGAACGTAAAGCTATAGTGAAGATATCGGAATCGGAGAAAAATCCAGGAAGGCTATACTACAAATGTAAAGTGGATGGCTATAACTTTTGGAAATGGGTGTACCCAAATGATGCTCCAACAAGGTCAACTCCCTTGATAGAGTCAGCAAGGAACAACCCTGTTGCTAACAACCCTGTGGTTGGTGGAAGTGAGAATGAACTGTTCCAGTTGAAGAGCACAGTGAACCAAATGCACAAGATGCTTGTTGTAATCATGTTTGTTGTTCAATTTATATTAGTGTTGTCTGTTATTAACTTTGTAGTGATGATTATAAAATAATAGATGGAAGTTTTATTACATTTTGTTTGATGTTCTATGGATTGGATTGTCAAAGATAATAGGTGGTAGATCCCCAGTAGGTACATCTGAATCCCTTCAAAGGTTCAAAAAACAAACAACTAAAACACCACCAAATAGGAGCCAAGCTTCACACCTCAAAACCACAATGGATTTGGCTTCTATGGGTCATGGCTCAGAGCAATTCTCACCCAACTCATGATCACTATCCTTCCAACTTCCCTGAGAAGACCACCACCACCACCACCACCACCACCAACCAACAGCTACAACAGTAGCAGCAGCAAGCAAGCAAGCTTAAAAAAAAAAAAAAAAAAAAAACCCAACCAAGCAAGCTATAAGCAATCAAAATGAAACAAAGAGCAAGCAAGCAAGCTAAAAAAAAAAACCAGCCAAGCAAGTGAGTCAGGAGAAGTGTAAGCAAGCAAGCAAGAGAATAAGCAACTGACAGAAGCCAAGCAGCAGAGCAACAATATCCCTGTTGAAAATAACTGAAAAATAAAACCATAGTAATATGCATTCAATCCCATGGGAACACTTGATTTAACACCATCTATCACACCCAATTGTTAATACAAATTCTGAAAAAACATCCACTTCAAAGTACCACAACCAATCCAAAGTACATATTACAAACACAACATCCACTTCAAAGTCATAATACAAACAACCCCAATAAAATTCACTACAGCATAACACTAAACTAAATAAAAGAAAGTCTCAGTTCTTCTTCTTTGCTGCCTTTCTCTTTTCTCTAATCTTTGCTGCAGCTGCATCCATCTTGGCTCGTGTCTTTGCTTGGCTACTCTTCACAGTGGTAGCTGAAGAAGACTGTGACCTGGTCACTCTCTGAGAATTGCTGATATCACCCTGGCTCATATTATCATGAGTTATCTACATAAGCAATAAATATATATGGTTAGTTAAACATGCAAATACAGGTGTGACATGTATATATTGAAGCATAAATAGTTATAGTTATACCTTCACACCAACAATCCGACTAGTAGATGCCCTGCTAACCTTTACTGGAGGTCCCTTACATTTTCTCTTATTATGGCCTACCATGTTGCATCTGCTACATCTGAGGCTTGTTGATCTCTGACTGGATTCCCCAGTAGGTGCTTCATCAGGATCTTTTCTCCTACTTTTTGTTGGTCTACCTTGAATCCTCTTCAGCCTTTGAGGCTAAACCACACCAACAGGACCATCTTCTCTCAAATCAGTCAAATCGTCTAGAGGATGGATCATCTCCCTATATGCTTCCATGTATTTCTCCACAGTGTAATATGCATCACAGTAGTCTTCAATTCGATACCTCCTCATTGCAATTGCTGATGCAGCATGCTTGCAAGGTAGTCCAGTGACATCCCAAACTTTACAAGTATATGACCATTGTCTCAATTTCATCAATTTCACCACACACCTTCTTCCAGTAAGCTCAATTACCTCAAATTCATCATTAGCACCACCATGACTAATGTAGTCCCTTGATGCTTCCTGGATTTTGATTATTTTCTTCCTCACCATTGGTGTAAGTGTACACTGGAAGCTTTGACCCTTTTGAAACTTGTGATACATTCTATCCATGATTTTCAATCTAAGGGTATCAATCAAGGTGAGAATGGGTTTTGTCCTGATGGTGGATACCCATTGGTTAAATGACTCTGACATGTTGTTGGTAATATGGTCGCTCTTCGCTCCAGTATCAAAAGCATGTCTAGCCCACATGCTTTTGGGATCTTTCATCAACCACTCATATGCTGTATTATCCATGGTTATGATGTCATTCATTGCACTTTCAAACTGATTCACAGTACATACTGAAGACGCAGTCCAAAAGTGTTTCCTAAATGCATCACCTGGATATTTTTTCTTGAAATTCTGATAGAGATGGCGACTACAACACCTAATGTAGGCATTAGGAAAGACTGAAGCAATAGCATCTCCTAGACCCTACAAACATAAACATGCATTTTATATATCAGTTACATACTCTATTATTATACATTATTAACCAATTGACATGATTTAATAAGAAAGTATAGTATACACACCTTTTGTTTATCTGACATGAAAGTCAACATCCTATTAGCATCATCCGGGTCTATGATATCATGTAACAGATTCAAAAAAAACAGCCAACTTTCTTTGCACTCAACCTCCACTACAGCATATGCAATAGGGAACAACCCTTTGTTCCCATCCACTGATATAGCAGACAGTAACACTCCACCATAACTGCCCTTGAGGTGGCATCCATCAAGACCTATAAATGGTCTGCACCCCTTCAAGAAACCCCTTGCACATGCTCTGAAACAAATAAAAACTCTAAAAAACACAGGATTGACTGTGTCCAACTCATGCTCTTGTCTACTCTCATACTCTATTATGAATTTACTCCCAGGGTTTTTCTCCAGAACCAATCCACCATATGCAGGTAATCGATCATAGGATTTTGCATAGCTACCTTCATTGATTTCTTGAGCAATCCTACGTGCCCTGTACAGCCGTTGGTAAAGAAGTTGAATATAATATTTCTGAAGCAGAAACTCATTAATGGCACTGGGCTTCATTTCATGATTAGCCTTGATAAGAGGAGCAATTTTTTTTCCAACCCAACGAATTGTAGCATGCTTAATTGACTGTTTCCTTTAACAGATGTGCTTACTTTCATAAGACTTTATCTTGTATGTCACACCATCAACAATGGGTGATGCATGGATTCTCCAAATACAACCCTCTACTGCACATTCTACAGTCACTCTAGTTCTCTCATTTCTCTTGAATTGCATTTGAAACCCCTCTTGCACCACAAAATCTTGGAGGGCAGCTCTGAACTTGGTCACATTATCAAATACCTGACCTAACTGCAATTTCACTTTTCCTTCACCCTCATCTTCATTTACATCTATATTGAAAAACTGCCCATAAAATTCTTCAGAATCATACCCATCTAAATCATCATCACTCAAATCTTCACTATTTCATATTCTACATCATCTTCATCACTTGAACCATCTTCTTGTTCACTTTCTTCTTCCCATTCATTGTTACTATTCTATGCCCATTCATCATCGCACCATCACTCGGCTATCAACATCAACATCTTTAGTCAAACCCATTCGGTACATGGTACTTTCTCAAAGAACTGATCACTATCCTTCAACCCCATGGGAGTTGCATCAGTTCTGTTAGGACTCCGTGTATATCCAATGGCAACACTACTAGCCCTTGAATTATCATTACTAGTAGGCTGAGCATTTGCAGTAGCAGCAGCAGTCCCATTACCACTACAAGTGGCATTAGTAGTAGCCCTACATACAACTGGACCCCTTCTCACTGGTTGTTTTTCCCTTCTAGCTGACCGAGGTTGTTCTCTATAAACAATGTGATTGGGATGCCCATTGATTGTATACACTCCTTCAGTTTCAGACAGCCTATGTTGCACATCATAAACAAAAAATCTAACTGGATTCACCACAAATTCATCATATATGTTATAGACCTCTACATCATTTGTTAACAATTTTTCATCATTATTCGGGAGTATGGCTTTCACTTTAAAGATCACATCATGTCCTGTGGGGACATGTTTGATTACTCCATTATATATATCCGAGATCATGTCCAAGTAGCCATATGTATCCTTGTCAACAAATTTTGTTTCCTTCACCATATACCAATTGTACTCAACTTCATGTAACACGACATTCTGTACAATTGACAAAGTGAGCCCAAATATGTCTCCTACAATTCTGCAAAGCACAAACCATATATAACTAGATCATTTATAACTTTTAATCTAAGCTTACAACATCTCTTATTCTAATTTTCAAGCTTTTCTCTAAAATTTAGCCTTTTCATGCTTTTATCCATTGCCTTGGTCATTTTCTAATGGCAGTAAATATAATAAGAAGCCAACTGGGAAAAGAATCAAGTACTGATAATCACCCAATGATGCTAATTATTTTTTCAAGGATCCCCATAAGCATACTTTCACACTTTGCAATACTAGGGCAGCAACTGCAATTGGTTGAAAGGGTTGAAAGATCAAATGTTTCCACACTGCAAATTGCTTTTTTTAAGTCTGAAATTTATTATGTGCCTCTGTGGTCTGGGTCAGGGTTTGTAATTAGAACCAATGTGCTCTGTGGTCTGTGTCTAATTAGAACCTAGGTGTAGGCATTGCTGCTTTTGGGGTTATAGATGAGGGCTGAGATGATCCAAATCAGACGTGCTGAGTTGAGCCATTTCATAAGGGATAAGGTCCAAGGGTCATTTAGCAATCCTAAATGCTGAAAATTGGCCCAAAATTTACTTCCTTTTGGATTGAAAGCATCAAACTAGTGTCACTTAACTGTAAAATTGTAATAGAGCAGCATACTGAGACAGAGAAATGTAATACAGCAGAATACTGAGATAGATTAAGAGAGTAAGAGAGAGAGACAGAGTACCTTAGTGGATGGTGGAAGAGGGGACAGAGAGCCAGAGAGAGATACAAAGAGTTGTAGCTCGAGGGATATGGCGGTGGTCCTTCAATTTCCTTATGTAAATGAAACCACAGAGGTGAAGAAGAGGTCCTTCGCATTCCTCACAGCAGTGGTGACAACGGCGGTGCACAGCATCGGAAGAGATGAAGAAGATGAAGCAGCAGAGCGCGGTGTCCTTCACAATACTTCCTCACGGCAGTGGTGACAACGGCGGTGCACAGCAAAGGAAGAGATGAAGAAATGAAGAAGATGATCCTCTCTATGGTGAAAACGACGTTGTTCTCTTTCAAACCTAACAGAGGAAGAAGAGAAAGAAGAGTAAAGTTAGAAGACGATGGCTTAGGGATTAGCAGAAGGGTAATTTGGACTTTTACCTATCCATGACTTGCTGACATCATCCATTCACTAGTTTTCTCTAACGGGACGAGTGTTCCATCCATTTTCTGGATCCGTATGTAACATTTTAGTTCTCAGGGGGGCTACATGACATGTCTGCAAACCTCAGGGGGTCTACTAGAAGTTTACTCTAATTTTTAAGAAAGAAAAATGTAATCCCTATGTTGTTCTTCGAAATGTCGCTTGATGGGTTTCTAACCTTCAGCTATTTCCTGTCCTACCTCAGCCTATGAAAATCCGATTCTACCCATATCGATCTTGTCTATTGATGTTTGGACACTGTTGACATACCATCCATGGATTCTCCAGTGATCTTATTTCTTGGTAGCTTTGATGCCTCATGTATGTTGGGAAATGGGATATGAGGAAGTAGAGGTGACCAGGATTGCCTCCAGGGAGCAAGGAACGCCCAGGGTGCTGCTAGCCGTTGGGTTGTGCCGCACACATCCCTAGGCATACGTCGAGATGTGTGTGGCACAGCTCAACCGTTAGATGCCCCCTGGCAGCACCCTGGGCGCATGTCTCCCTGGAGACGAGCTAAATTCGGCTTGCACAACTTCCTCTCAACTTCTCAAGTTATTTCCAAAAGAGAACATTGCATGGGCCTTTGTGGTATTTTAAACTTCTACTTGAACTTGAAATTCAGATGGGTTGTACTAAATTTGAACATTTCTCTTTAAGGTTCTATAATAATTCGATTATAAAGTTAGTAGGGTTAATTGCTTCGGGGGATAAGATGTTGCAGTATTTAAGATTCGTAATAACTCGATTATGAGGTTAGTAGGGTTAATTGCTACATGGGCGAAGTATAAGGGATGGCATTACAATGTGGCTATAGATGTGAAGGAATTTATTTGTAATCTTTTTTAGTTTTATTTAGTTTTTCTTTTCATAAAAAAAAAATAGATTAGGGATGATAAACCATAAATACTTGGGGCCAACCCTGACCTGCACGTGGCATGGCACGAAGAGAGGACAACTCGGACATGGCTACATCAATACTCCTCCGCTAGACTCAAGTGGAAGAGACCCAGTAGGTCACTCAAGGACCAAGGTCATCACCCAAGTCGACAGCGGCATCACCATCCAGATTTATATCATCCTACCGGCAAATGGATGTTATCCCAAAGGAGATGAACCTCATCTACGCAGGACCCTCAAGGATCTTATCTAATATGCGAGAGAAGCACATGTCCATCTGCTAGGGAACAACTTCCCTATCCGGACTCTACCTCCCAAGAGGAGGTGATCTACTACGTGATGGATTCTACTACCAAGGAGACTATCACCAACTACCTAGACTCTCCACCGCCATACCCAACTATAAATACCCAGGTATTCTACCCCATTAACCCATCTTGAATTCCAACAATTCAACTGTACTTAGGCATCGGAGAGTCCTAGGCCGGAACCACACCGGTTCTCCCTTGTCCCTGACGTCCTTTTGCAGGTTGCGACACCCGAAGGACCACCCAGCAATTTCTTGACGTAATAAGGGAATAACTGTATTTGATACCTCTCTCTCTCTCTCTCTCTCTCCTCCTCCGCCTCCCACCTATTGACCAACCGTAACCCCCTATTGGCAGGTTATTGTAACCTGCCCTCTGATTGGTGGGTTCTCCATTTTGCTAGCTCAGAGAATGCACTCCCCAGATTTAAGGATGGGATAACTTCTGCGGTACTGTTGAATATTTGTGTGTAGTCAAGTATGAGTTTTGATTACATTTGAAAGATCTTTGTTATTAGGTCCTTTTTTCTTTAAGTGTTTATACCATTATCTCTATTCATTTAATTTTCTTACTTTCCCAGTTCCATTTCTTAACATATCCTATCACACTGATATCTTCTTTGTTTCAAGACAATATTGTGAAATCTGAAAGATATTAGTCCTCAGCTTAAGGGCCCAATCGTGTCGGTTCCGGATCTTAATAGAACCCATAACTTAGGTATCGTAGCACGCCTTTGACATTCTCACAAGATTTTAGAGGTTTTTGATGATTGGGTTAAGCTTATTGTGGATAGTTGTTATTTGGGTAACCCAGGAATTGCAGGCATTGGTGGAACCTTAAGATATCACATAGGTAAGGTGGTGTGCTCTTTTCAGAAGTTTCTTGGAACTAAAACTAATTTTGAGGCAGAATTTGATGCTATTATGTTGGGATTCTCTAATTTTTGGATTGAATGCGGGATTACAACGTGCAAAGGAGTTGGGATTCTCTAATTTTTTGATTAAATGCCACTCGACAGCTGGGGTACTACTATTTCAGAAACAGTTTCTTCCATGGTTCTCTTGTTAACAATGGTTCTCACCGAAGCATTTTATGTCCTCCATTGGGTGGAATATTTTCTATTGCTACAGGGAAGCAAACCTGATTGCTCTCTCTCTCTCTCTCTCTCTCTGTGAACCATAACCCCCTATTGGTGGGTTACTGTAACCCGCCCCCTGATTAGTGGGTTCTCCATTTCACTAGCTCAGAGAATCCTCTCTCTAGATTTAAGGAAGGGATATTATGGGCGGCAAAAAAACCTGGCCATCCTGACCCAATCCTGAGCCCGGACAGGGCTGGACCAGGCCTGGGTTGAGGCCTCAGGCTGAGCCCGACCCTTCCCAGCCCTATATTATATTATATATTATATATAGATTCTTAATATATGTAAAGTTGGGGGGGGGGGAAGGGGTGTGAGATGTTTTCTTCTTTGTAGGGTTTTTCTGGTTCGGAGGGCCATTCTCCTTTGTTTTGGTGTTTTTTCTCCTTTCTTTGATTTTTTTTGGGAATAAGAGATCAAGGAGAAGAAGGAAAAGGCTTCTTCGTTTCGTGGGTACGACCTTTTTCTGATTCTTCTTCTTCACTTTTAAGGTTATGGGGGCTCAGACGGTTAGGGTTTTTTTTTTTTGCCAAAAAATGAGATTTCCTCTTGATTTTTCTAGTTTCAAGGGGTTTTCAGAGAGAAAAAAAAAGAAGAAGATAGAGAAACAGAAAGAAAGAGGGAGACAAGGAAGCTTTTTTCCATCTAGGATTCCCAAAAAAAAAAAGGGGGGGACGATTGAGACGAAAAAACCTTCGTCCAAAAATCCTTCTTTTACAGGCCTGATATGATTGACTACTCCTTTCTTTTCTTACTATCTCCTATCTCGATCAAAGCTGATGATTGAAGGTCGATGATCTTCTTCCTTCCTTGTTCGAGAAGCAGAAAACCCTAACCCTCTCTTCTCTTCCTTTCCTAGCTTCTTCTTCATCTACGAGGTGAATCTTCCAACCCTCCTTAAGCCTCAACCGATTGATCTTCTCAAATTGGCGACAAGCTAAGTCATATGTATTTGACTTCATCATGTCAATTCCTTCTTCGAATAGTTTCTCTAGCATCTCCTTATTTTCACAACCGGCGGCTTCGACTCTAAAGTATGCATCAAGCTCTGGGACTCCGATAGATCGTCGAATGCCCTTGCAATAGTCTCCATCTAGTGAGAAAAAGTCATGGACTTCATCGACTAAACCTGATTGGACCATCTGATCTACACGCTCGTAAATATACTTCTTCAAGATAGGGAGGGAGACATGAACCCCAAAGAAAACAACACTCGTACTGGTTTCTGAATCTTAGGGTTTCATTGTCCACAAGGGCCTCTATGTATTTGTTGGAGCCATCGGCTATGATTGGGAGATTTCCCCGATCCAAGATGAAAGTCATAGGATGTAAAGTTTTTTCACAAGGTAATTTTATTTATTGATTTACATTTTCGTAGATTAAATACATATTTTAGTTAGTTAAATCTTTCATTTTTCTGGTTTTATCCTTCTCCTTTGAATCTGATTTCTTGTTGCGTCTAGTTGAAAATATGAGCTGCTTTTAGGAGATTAGGTTCTTACCCCTTTTTCTTCCATTTTGTTTTGTTTTGTTTTGTTTTGTTTTTTTTTTATTTTTTTTTATTTCATGTTAAATCTGTTATACTTGGATTTGGCAGTCAATTTTGGCGAGTATTTGTGGTATATTATATGTTTTAATCCAATTTATAACACTATAGCCAAAAGTTTGGTTAGATTTCTCAAGTTTTGGAATGACAGTGAGGGTCAATCAAGGCCGGGCTGGGCTTGGGTTTAGGTTAATGCCCCTAGGGTTTGGCTAGGGCTTAGGGCAAGCCTAGCCCAGCCTTGCCCGTTGACACCCCTATGGGATATCTTTTGCATTACTATTGAATATCTATATGTAGTCCAGTCTGGGTTTTGATTACATTTGAAAGATCTTTGTTATTAGTAACTTCTTTCCTTAAGTGTTTATACCCATATCTCTATTAGTTAATTTTCTTACTTTCCCAGTTCCATTTCTTCACATCTTTTATCACACTCATATTTTATCTTGCCTTATTTGTGGGTTGACTGATTTCTTGATGCTTTTAGGGTGTATCTGGTCAGGTTTTCAATAACCAAAAAAACCATACACATATTTAGAAACCTGACTGGACATTGAACCAGTTAGGTGTCGAGATTTATTATATCTCTGGTTTAAGGCACCGGATATATTCCACTAAGACAAAAACTAGATTACAATATATACTAGAACTGAACCATTAGCTACATGAGCTAATACAGTTCAACCCGGTTGCTCTAGAAATAGCAAGAATTGGATCACTAGTTGCCAATTATTATGAATCCCAATACCATGAACCTAGCCCACGATTACATTTGACCTATTTAATGCTAAAAATCTTCTCAGATTATGTATCATATATGGACAACATTTCTCTTGTGCTTCCAAGGATTTGCATGGCGGCTAAAATATTTGATAGGATTTTAGTGCAGAAATGGTAGTTATATCTTTTCCCCAAAATTTGATTTTTATTAAAAGAGTGAAAGGATAAAAATATATTCATAACTTCCTCAGTTTAAAAATAATCAATCTGGCTTACTATATTTAATGTTAAAAATATTCTCAGATTATGTATCATGTAGGGGCAACGTCTTTCTTGTGCTTTCAAGGATATGCATGGGGGCTAAAATATTTGATAGGATTTTATTGCAAATATGGCAGTTATGTCTTTTCCCCAAAATTAGATTTTTACTGAAAAAAATTAAAGGATAAAAATATATTTATTACTTCCTCAATTTAAATTGTGTATTCTCCTATAAATAGAGTCAGCCAGATTGGAGGTCATTGTCAAGAGTAATTTGAGGTTTTGAGGCTTAAGGGAGGTCTTCTAAGTGTTGTTTTGAGGCTTAAGTGAGGTCTTCTCTGCTGCAAGGCTTTGTTGTGTGTTGCACTAAGAGTTATTAACAAGAGTAAGCAGTGAGAGTTACTCTTTGCTATTCACCAAAAAAAAAAAAAAAAAAACAAAAATAGAGTTACTCTTTACTTTTGTTAGTTCATTTTTCATATACATTCCCAATTATGTATTTCTCAAACTTTTAATTTCTTATTTTATAAAGATGGTATCTATTTCTTACAATTGCCTTTTTTTTTTTTGGTGTTTTCAGTGTTTGCTGTTATCTGTGCAGTCTTAGGACTTATGATCGTGTGCATCTCTTGTTTGAGAAAGAGGGTATGAATGAAAATGAATTAACTTTCCCCCATTTTGCTAATTGATCATCATTACACCTCCTTTTATATATTGGAGATTAGAATTCCCCTTCACTATTCCCCTATATCCATCCAAATACAACGATGACCATCATTCCTTCTATACCTTAGCTTAAGGAAAACACGTTCTAACAACATTTATAAGCTATTTGAGTATGTGCTCAAGCCTCCAACCATTATGAAATTCATCTACTTTTAATTACAATGTATATCTTGTCTAAAACTTCGGCATGCATGGCAAATAATTGGATCAAATCCAAATTTTTTGGATGTGAATACGAGAAGTATTATTTGATTGATTTAGGCTCTCAAATTTTACACGTGACCAATCCAATAACCTAGAGATGTCTATCCAATTGTCAACATCACCATGTCATCATGCCATGTAACAACAAAATAGTAGGGCCTTTATTGTAAATGAAATGGAAAAATATTATCTTAATTATCAATCATTTTGCATGGATACTCATCTATTGTTAATTGATAAATTTCAGGCCGGCAGAAGAATCAAGATGGATATAAAAAATAACCTCCATCAGCAAGTGAAAGAAAAGGTTATTTTTGTGTTGGGGTCCACCGCGACCGGAAAGTCAAAGCTAGCCATATATCTTGCAAATAAATTCCAAGGAGAGGTAATCAACTCCGATAAAATCCAAGTCCATAAGGGTTTAGATATTGTAACAAACAAAGTCACTGATGAGGAGATGGGTGGTGTTCCTCACCACCTAATAGGAGTCATAGATCCTGAAGCGGAGTTCACCATTGCAGATTTTTGTGAAAAAACTTTGCATGCTGTGACTTCCATTTTGGATCGGGGAAATCTTCCAATCATAGTTGGAGGGTCCAATAGATACATAGAATCACTTGTGGACAATGAAACCCTAAGATTCAGAAACAAGTACGAGTGTTGTTTTCTTTGGGTTCATGTCAACCTCCCTATCCTGAAGAAATATATTTACGAGCGTGTAGATCAGATGGTCCAATCTGGTTTAGTCGATGAAGTCCGTGACTTTTTCTCATTGGATGGAGACTACTCCAAGGGCATTCGAAGATCTATCGGAGTCCCAGAGCTTGATGCATACTTCAGAGCAGAAGCCGCTGGTTGTGAAAATAAGGAGATGCTCGAGGAACTGTTCAAAGAAGGAATTGACATGATGAAGTCGAATACATATGACTTAGCATGTCGCCAGTTTGAGAAGATCAATCGGTTGAGGCTTGAGAAAGGTTGGAAGATTCACCTCTTAGATGCCACTGAGGTATTCCACAAGCGTGGTTTCCAACGTGAGCAAGAATGGCGGTTGCGAGTAGCTGATCCTAGTATGGATATCGTATGCAACTTTCTGTATGGAGATAGATAGATATTAATGGGCCCGATGAATGTAACTTAGTCAAAAATGTCATTTTAATATAATTTGTAAACTCATTTCTTCATCCAAAGTAAGAGTGTTGGTTAAAATTTATGTCTAACCAGTTTCTTAAATTTTTTGTTCTGAAGAAGGAACAAAACTGTGACCATGCCGACGAATTCATGGCATACCAATATTTCCATCTGACAAAAAATCATTATTCTTCCCGATCAAAAGGGTTCAGGAAGAGAGAGAGAGAGAGAGAGAGAGAGAGAGAGAGAGAGAGAGAGAGAGTTTTGTGAGTATGTAGTAATATTGGGTGATGAAAGAGCTCAGGTTTCCTTTAACGGGCCTTGAAAGGGTTCAGTCTCCATTAAAAATACTAAATAATATTAGTTTTTAAAATTCCGTTGGATATCGGATCGGATAATGATATTCCATAAGGAAAATGGATTCGGATAGTAAATCCGAGCCGCACGAATCCCGATCCGTTTAATAAAACTTAAAAACAAAAATCTAATAAACTCGTACTAATTCTTTTACCAAAAAAAAAACTCGTACGAATTCGTTTCGCAGGCCGTACATTCGGAATCTCTCATAAGTGGGGCCCACTTATTTATGTTTTTTAACGCATTCTTCCCGCTCAAAATGCGTGTTTATTCAAAGTCTCCTTTTTTTAGGTACAATTTCAGACAAACAAGTTCGCACTCTTTTTGCTGGAAAACAAATTCACACTCTGCTCTACCTCTACTCTTCAATATCTATTGCCTCTTACAACTCAGCTTATGTGGAGCAACAGAAAATCAGAAGAGCAAGAGGAACTGAGGAAGAGATCTCTATATATCTCAAGCAAGTGTTCGATTTCACCTCTTTCTCTCTCGTGGCTTATCGCCGATTCTCGGGTAAGTGGTCTCAGCTTCTCATGTCCGTCTTTTGCATGTTCTTAAAACCTCAATCTCTCCCAATTTATCCTTTGATTTCGATTAATATCGGATTATCTTACTACTTCCGTTTTTTTTTTTCCCCAAACAAATTTTTAGTTTGATATCGGATTTGGTGCAAAATCTATCAAGTACCAAGTTGATCCCAATTACTAGAGTTCAAAATCTGAGTTAGGGTTCATATTCAAGCTGGGTTTCGGTTCTGCATTTATCTTTCTCTGGGATTGGAGTTTTGGATCGAGATCTTTATCTCTCATCTTCACCGTCTCTGTCAGTCAGTCAATCCCCCGCTTCGCTCAATCTGTTAATATCTATCTATCCTCTGATGAGTCTCCGAGTACAAGTTTTGCAGTTTATCACTTTCCAATGAATCAAATATTTGTGTATTTGAAGAGCCTGAAAATGATATTCTTGTCAAACAACAGATGGTGAAAGGAATGAATTTATTGCAACTCTTTACGTGAAAGGAATGAATTTGTATGATATGATGTGATTACTGAATGATGCATGATTTATATAAATTGCTATGTGAATGAATGCCATGAAAATGCTTTAAATGTTTACGTGATATTACTTGAATGTTAAATGAAGTATGACATGAGGTGTTTTTATGAAATAATGATATGTATACGGTCTATGAATGTGAAATGCAAACTGATATGCTATACAATGAACATTGCAAGGGAATGGTTATACATGTTATAACAAGAGGAAAGAAAGAATGATTATGAAGTGAATAAATGAAAGAGATGTATGTATGGTTAATGGTAACTTTTAAAACATCCCTGTGGCTACCGGCCCTTTCCAGTAGGGGGTTATGTACTGGATGAGGGCCTTATAATGTGTAGGACCACGTCCGCTCTAGGGCTCTGGTCGCTTGGAACAAGGTGTAGATGTGTCCTACAATGTAACTAGAGCTTGTCTTCCCCCAGGGCTTCGGTGTCTGGACACATGGGAGTAGGCATGTCTAGTATGATGTTTATTAGATTAGGGTTCTTCCGCTAGGGCTCCGGTCACCTGGAAACATGGGAGTAGAGACCGTCTAAATAGCATGATATTTAATAGATGAGGGTTCCTCTCCAAGGGCTCCGGTCGCCTGGATACATGGGAGTAGAGCCCGTCTATAATGCTTGGCGTATTATCCTCCCTAGGACTACAGTGCCTGAGAACATGAGTAGAATAATGATTTGAGGTCGACTATCACCCTTAGCAGAATGTGTACTACGGTAGTTCACTAATTGGCCAAGACCTGACCCAACTAATTAATGAATGAAATGTTATGAGTTGCTATTTATGTCTCTCTTTATTATGTTGTATTTGAATGCTTGTGTGTATAAAATCATGTGTACCTCACTGGGTGTAAGCTCACCCCATATGAGTTGGTGTTTTTCAGATGAAGAGACAAGAGAGGAGGTATACACAACTTCAGGTTTTGAGAGTGGAGAGCCATGACTTAGGATTTAGAATTTTTGGAAGTTATTTTGAGGACAGTGTTTCATTTTGAGTTGTATGTAGTGTGATGGATGATGGATCAGTTTGAAAAAATGTTTTAATATCTGGACCTATTATGCAATTAATCTTTTGGTATGTACAGGTCTGTTTATATATTTAGCCACTAGTGTATAATGATTTTGTGAAAGTTCTGTAATAATTATGTTTCTGCTGTGTTTATATGAGGATCCAGGACTCTGTTTTTTGATTTATATAATTGTATGTGACCTTAAGGGGTCAGCGCTCGAGAGGGCGATGCCTAATACCCTACTTGGGTTTTGGAGCATTACAACACATCCCAAACGGCATGAACAAAAGTCCACCAAATCGATTGAAAAAGAACACAGCAGCAAGAATACAGCAGCCAGAGGTTCTTCATTGATCAACAGCCTCCCTCAAAAAAAAAAGAAAAAAGAAAAAAGAAAAAAGATCTGATGATCAAGGTAATAACAAAATTACCATTGGTTTATGTATATCTTCACATAACCTAAAACAATAAAAAAGAAAGACTGAAACACCCGTGGTAAACTTATTTCTTTAACAATAATGAAAATGCCCCAAGGTGTATCAGTGAGGCAGGTAATATCAGTAGGGCGTAAGCTTCAGGAATTGAGATGTTTGTGAGGTAATTCTTCACTTTGCTAGATTCGAGAGGCCTGTAAGCTTCATTTATTTCTATCATTTTGGGCTTGAAATGTTTAATCTTCAATGTTGTTTAAGAATGTGCTGCGACATAAAAGGAAAAGATAGACTATCTCCCTCCCTTCCTCACTCGCACACGCAAGCACACACACAAAGATTTGTATAGCTAGCTTATGCCTCACCTTTTTTATGAGTGGAATGTCCACGTCATGCCTTAACTTTTAAAAGCATTGATTTGAAGTCATTTACAGGTTAAAATATGGGTGTTGAGAACTACCATGTGATAGAGCTGGTAGGTGAAGGTTCTTTTGGGAAAGTATACAAAGGAAGAAGGAAATACACTGGGCGGGTATTGGTTGCACTCTTGCTCTTTCTCTCTCCTTCAAAAAACAAACCCTGTTTGAAGATGCTTACCTGATTGTAAAGCTATTGTTCTTTCTATTTGCAGACTGTAGCAATGAAATTCATTCTTAAGCATGGAAAAAGTGAGAAAGATATCCAGAATTTAAGACAGGAAATTGAGGTATTTTTGACAATGGGGTGTACATTAACATCTAAGGGAGGTTTCTGCCAGAAATATGTTAATGTTTGGATGCCCAATTTCCTTTTTTGTTTTATCCAGTTGGGTTCTCTGATTTCTGTTTGATCAAAGAGTTGATTTTTTATTAGTTAGTTTTTAGTGTTGGAGAGTGTATAGCAGTTGTGTATTGATAAATTCCAGTTTAAAAAGGGCATACCCAGTGCACGAGGCTCCCACCACTGCGGGATCTGGGGAGAGTCATAATGTATGCAGAGGAGGTTGCTCCATTGTAACTCTCAACTCCCAAATCCCAACAATACAATATTATGACTCTATGAGTACTGAGGAGGTCGAGATTTCTCTGAGATTCTCTAAATATTCCAAATTTTCAGTCGAGTTATTTGAAACTGTGCATGTTTTATGTCTCGTATGTTATCTCGTCTTGAGCAGCTCAAGATTCTTGAGATATTTGAGATCTTGTGAAGATTTCTGTGAGTTTTTGAACTATGGTTGCACCAAGGCCTGCCCTCTGATAAATTCCAGTTTGAGGGAAGGTAATAGCCAAGTGGATATCTGTTGGCACTTTAGTGGGTAGAATGGTTTTGTACATTGTGCCAAATGCCCTGGATCACGTGAATATTTTGTGGGATGGGAAAAATAACCTATGAGATACATTTGGGATATACTTCAGTTTGGAAAACCGAAGGTGACAAACTTGATAAAAGAAAAGAGAGTGGTTGTTAAACATGTAACTATGAGAGACAGGCACTGTGAGAGGCCGTGGGTGAGAGATCCATCACTATCCCCCCCTTCTTCTACCTTCTATTTTTTTATTTTCCAATCAATCCATGCATGATTGATCTACTGCAAGTCTGAGTACATTCGAATGATCCTACTGGAGAGTGGTTCATTTTTGAACTTCTTCTACTTTAATTATCTTATCTTTTGCAACGGAAAATAGGATAAGGCAAAACTAATAATGGCTAAAGGACAAAATAGAGTTCAAGAAGAGGAGACTACTATTGAAAAAAAAATAAAATAAAATAATGAAGTAAGAAATCACAAATAGTGGGGGTTGTCTTCAATGTCAAGCCAAACCATGAGGCGAAAAACCAGCTGGAAGGGAGTGTACTTTGGCTGTGAGATCTCTCTCGTAAGAGATCAAATCATGGAGAAATTTCAGGGTTTTCTAATTCATACTCGTCTTGGAAGTAACCAACATCAAACCCAATGGACCAAGAATAGTAAGGTTTTGATTTCTGCAACTTGATGTAGCGGAAGGACAGAACTAGACCTGAACATGGCTTCAAAGCTCACAATGGGAGAAATATGAGGGCCTTGATTCTGGAACTGATGTCGCTTATAGTTAGGCTTCCTTCAGCCCAGATTTCAGAGCCAATCAACGAAGATTAATGATTCAGCAAAGCTCCCTCTTGATTCTGGTAGTACCACCCAGCAGAGAGAAAATCCAGTAACAGTGGTATAACTGTGAACAAGGGGAGTAGGGGATGAGGATAGCAAGAAGAAGAAGAATAGAAGATGACGTATTGCAGGGAAGGGAAGAGAAGAGGAAGGGAGAGAGAAGGAGGAGAGAGATCGCAGGGGGGAGAAGCTCACCACACACAGAGGCCATATATAGGCATCAAACAACTCACTATTTTCAATTCATTATCAAATCTAAATGTTAATGGCACAGTTACATGTATTTAAATAAGAAAAGAAACCCAACATGAAAAGGAAACCTATTCTAATTTGGAAACTCAAATTAACTAGGAAACTAAATCCTAGTAACTATCTCCTACTTAACCTACCAAAATAAAAGATTACGTGTTAATCCCATAAAATGGAAATCCTAAAATATCCTACTAGCGAAAAGATGCAAGTTGGAACCGGTTCATCTCCAGCCCCCCCCCCCCCCCCCCCCCCCCCCCCCCCCCCCCCCCCCCCCCCCCCCCCCCCCCCCCCCCCCCCCCCCCCCCCCCCCCCCCCCCCCCCCCCCCCCCCCCCCCCCCCCCCCCTTATTCAGTTGATCCAGGAAGCGCACCTGCATCACTTTGTTAATTCCTGTTCAGAAATTGCCAATGAATCTCTACTATCAGTAGTTGCTGATGAATTTGATTAAGTATGACCAAGGGGGTTTCTAAACACCCTTAAGTACACTAAGCGCTATGTTTCACTTGAAATGTTCATTGGTTCATTGTCATACCATTCGGACCTTTGTAATGGCACTTAACTTGTCAATGATTGCAGGAATTTCAGTAATTACAGCTCTCACTTTTGATTGAAACATGCAGATTCTAAGGAAGTTGAAACATGAAAATATAATTGAAATGCTTGACTCTTTTGAAAGTCCACAGGAATTTTGTGTTGTTACAGAATTTGCACAGGTAAGAAGCCTTTACCTTTTTGTATTGTATGTAAAGATGTTTCAAATATACTGTAAACTGTTTAGGTACTTGAAGTGAAAATTGCTATTTCTATGTTTAGGGTGAACTCTTTGAGATTATTGAGGATGATCAGTGCTTACCTGAAGAGCAAGTTCAAGCAATTGCAAAGCAATTGGTATGTTTTTTGTTGGACCATTGTTTTTAACTATTTCATAAGTACTTTTATCATGTTATGCATGGTTTGGTGTGGAAATGTTTATTCCTATTTGAAATTCCAGTTTTTTATGATTATCTTTACTGATCTTTGTCTCGTGTAAGATTTCAGGCGAGGGCATTGTATTACGTACACTCGAATCGCATTATACATCGGGATATGAAGCCACAAAATATTCTCATTGGTTCTAGATCTGTTGTTAAGGTTGGTTGCCTTAGAAAAGAGTGTGTTTATTTGTTACTTGGACACCTCAAAATAGGAGCCACCTTTGTCTGATATGTATTGACACAGATTTGAAACTAATATGGTGTGGACATGCCTAGTACTGCAGCTAAACTAGTATAGCATCACTACTGTACTACTACTATACTTCATATGTAAATAATTGGTCTCTTTTTATATTACTTATAAAAAATTTTGACCATGCTAAATTAGAGATCATATGCAGATATGTAATAAATTCATACAATTAATTTCATCCTTCAATAATACTAATAGCTTATTTATATTGGTATCGGTACATATGATATATAATAAATTTCAAAATCTGAAATAAAAAAATCTATAAAATCTTGAGTCCCCAACCCCCATTTTTGGGGCTTGCCCGACTTTGACACTTGGTGTCCATATTGGATTTTGAAGTTTGAATCATAGCTGTCAAGGCAGCAAGGCAACCCAAGGCGGCGGAGGGGTGCCTAAGCACGTAGTCGACAAGGCGCCCGCCTAGGCGACCAAGGCGCTCAAGTGTTATTTTTTATTTTCATCTCCCAAGTCCTCCTTATGATGTCCTTCCCCCCCATTTTTGTCAACCGGATCCACTCCTGCATCTCCACCCCCCGCTTCTCGGTTCTCTTGAATGGCAGTCCTGCTGGGTTCTTCCCTTCCTCTGTTGGTATCCGCTAAGGTTGTCCCCTCTCTCCTTTTCTCTTTTGCCTGTCCCTTGAGGTTTTCTCTCGCAGTATCCAATCCAAAACCGACCTTTACCTCATCTCCCCCATCCCTAAATGTAAGCCCACAAACTTGACCCACCTTGCCTTCGTTGACGAGCTTATGATCTTCTCCAAGGCCGACCCTCTCTCCATTGTGTCCATCAAGTCCTCCCCACACCTTTTTCAGGGCCTCTCGGGGCTTTGCATTAACCTGGTTAAGTCCCAAATCTTCCTCGCCGGAGTCCCTGACACCACCAAAGCCTCCCTTTCCTCCCTCACCGGCTTTACCATTGGCACCCTTCCAGTCCGCTACCTCGGCCTCCCCCTTATCCCTGCCAGACTTTTTGCTCACCACTGCTCCCCCATCTTGGATCTCCTTCGCAAGAGGTTGCAGCTTTGGAAAGCCAAGCTATTATCCTATGCAGGTCGCCTCGAGCTTATCAGATCGGTGCTCCAGTCTTGCTACATTTATTGGAGTGGTGTTTTTGGTCTTCCAAAGGCTACCATCAAGGCGGCGGAATCTATTATGCGTGCCTTCCTTTGGAAAGGTGTTGACTTGGTAGGTTCCTTCATCCAAGGAGCTGGGCTTCCCTTTGTGTCCCCAAATCTGATGGAGGCCTCGGGCTCAGGAGGATAAAAGATGTAAACATTGCTGGATCTATCAAACTCATATGGAAGATCCTCACCAACAGATCCACCATCTGGACTTCTTGGGTGTATGCTGGACCCCTTTGCAGTGATTCTATTTCATCTGTTAGCCCACGGGCTGATTCTTCCTGGGTTTGGCGCAGAATTCTTCAGGTGAGGCAGTTAGCCAGAGATGCCATCTCGAGCAGGATTGATGATGGTTCAACCACCTTGCTTTGGCTGGACAAGTGGCACCCTTCTGGTGTCCTCTCTTCTATTGTCAGCCCCAGGGATATTTACTCCTCCGGATTGGACAGATCTGCCCCTGTTGTTGCTATCATCTCCAGTGGCTCGTGGACCCCTCCTCCCTCCCCTCCCCCCCTCGCCGACCTTTGGAGCTCCCTTCCCCCCATCCCCCCTGGGCATAGGGGCAGAGGCGACACCATCTTATGGCTTCCGTCCCAATCGGGCAAATTCAGCTCTCACTCCGCTTGGGATTTGGTTAGACATAGAGGGATGCCTTGTCCTTGGCACAGAGTTGTTTGGTTTCGTGGTCACATACCTCGACATAGCTTCACCGCTTGGCGTGCCCTTGCAAGCTGTCTTCCTACCCAAGCCTTCCTTATTTATCGGCATATTCAGGTCCCTCCCAGCTGCTGTCTCTGTTGGAATGGGACTGAAGATGTCAATCACCTATTCTTCACTTGCCCCTTTGCCTCCTCCATCTGGACCCGTGTTCTTCGTCATTGTTGGCCTGGTCGGCGCACTCCTCTTCCTCTCAGCAGGGAATGGATTTGGATCGACATGACATTCGGAGGGAAGTCGATTTGCGACTCGGTTGGCAAGATTGCCTTTTTTGCCACTATCTCCCACATTTGGATGGAACGTAACCTTAGAAGATGGACATCCAACTCCCGCTCTTTAGACATGATTTGGAAGGCCATCTTTTTTGATGTTTCATCTAAAGTTAGATCCCTCCCCCTTAAGGATGTAAAGGATTCCCCAAGGAACAGGCTCATTGTTGTCTCCTGGGGTCTCCCTACATCCATTTTGCGCCCTAACTAGTCCCTAGTTTCGGCTTGTTTGCCCTTGGGCTTGTATATTCCCTCTTTCTCTTCGTAATATATTTTTATTCATCCAAAAAAAAAAAAAAAGTCATAAAAAATCAACATTAAGCCACATCAAGTCATCAAAAAATCAACATTAAGTCACATCAAGTCATCAAAAATCAACAATTAGTCACATCAAGACATCAAACATCAACATTAAGTCACATCAAGTTATCAAACATCAACATTAAGGTACATCAAGTCATCAAAAATCAACATAGAACTATAAGACAACAGAACTGAAGAAGCAAGCTATTGGAAGTTAGAAACAATCAAAAGATATTCAAAAATCAATATTAAGGCACATCAAGCCATCATAAATCAATATTAAGCTACATCAAGTCATCAAAAATTAACATAGAACTAGAAGACAACAGAACTGAAGAAGCAAGCTATTGGAAATTGGAAACAACCGCAACATACATTTGGTTTAAACTGTTCTTGGAATTGATCATTGTCCTGGTGTATCTAGTCTCACATTTGGTTTATACTGTTCCTAGAAAATATGATTTTATCTATAAGTAATAAAACTACTCTCGATTTAGAGAAATGTTCTTGTTCTCTAAGAAGTTTGACTGGTCAAATAATTTTATTTATAGGACCAATGGATGAGGCTTCAACTCAGTTGAAGGGATGCCTTGGAATGTAGTCCAATATTTCAAAAGATCTCAATGGTCTGATGGTCCAGTCATGACTCATGAGATATGGAGGGATTAATTCTGCAGAAAAACTCCAGTAACTTGTAACCACAGGGTTGTAAACAGCAATGGCAGGTCTGGATCCACTTCTGGTTGATCTCCTTGTATACTCCAGTAATCAGATGCTTCAACAGGACAGTAAACAGCAAACAATGACACTGCTGTAGCAAGTATCGATCGCTCCATAGAACAGAAGTTGCAGTTGTAATAAAATAGAAACAGGAGAGGAATAGGTGGGGGTATTACCAAGGTTTTTCACCTATGGCCTTGGTCAGTCTCTCACTAACCACGATGGAGATTCATCACTGTTTCTCATGGCAATTAGGGCACAAAGTCGATTCAAGTTTCATTCATAAATCGTGGGGCTTGAGCTCTAAGGCTCTTATATTATAAAGAGTAGTAATCTACTTCTAAAAGGAAAGTAAGAAAATAGAAACTACTAAATAAAAGGTCCACACATATAGTAGTGGATCCTTGAACAACAAGTAACTTAATAAGTAAAAACTAAACAAAATAGAAATCAACTAACTAAGTAGTGGTACTAGAATATAGTGGACCCCACTATTCTGGTTTTAGTGAACCAGTAACTTCTAGACCAAGGCTGGTCTGGCCTGAACCAAAAGAAGGTTCAGTTGAAGAACTATGGCCTATTAGAGGGCCTGCTTCTTATTCTTCTTGGGGCTATACTGTTTGGAGTATAGCTTAACTACATCACAACTCCCTTGGTCGCCTTGTGTCCAGGCCCCGTCCAAAGCTTTATGTTATCTAGACACCATGACAATTATGCTTTATTCATCTTACAACTAAAGAAGAGAACTTTATCTCTGTTTCTGAAGAAAGGCTTGAGTAGCATCCTGTTACTCTGTGAACATTTTAGGGGAAAAAATTGAGAATTTGTAGTCCGTGTATACTTCCACAACATTAGTTCAAAGCTATTGGTGAATCATTAAGGAAAAGATAAAAAATAAAAAAATAAAATCATATTCAAGCTAGAAATTAAACTACTTGAGAGTTGAAATATGGTAAATAAAAAAAAAAGATTTATTGTAGCAGTATAATTCATAGTTGTCAAGGTGCTGAGTAGGTGCCAAGGCTGTTTTCTAAATCCTAGGTGATCGGCCGTCAAGTTGTCTAGTTGCTCAGGTTCTAGAAACCATGGATAAAAAGGAGAGAATTGGGGGGGGGGGGGGGGGAGAACGGAAAATGAGGGACAAGGGAAAAAAAGGAGGCAAAGGATGGAACAATAAGAATAAAAATGGGGAGAAGAAGCAATAGTAGCTGCCACTAGGCCCACTAGAACAGGAAAAGTTGCAGGGTCAGCCACTGCCACCACTGTCCACCACCAGTATAAGAGTAGAAGAGATGTAATTACCTGGAACTTGTTCTGCAACCACCACCTCTTCCGCCATTGGCCATCAACATCAAAGAGGAAGACGAAGACCAAATGGGTTTCATTTGTTAAATTATTACTTTAAATTTTATACATTGCCTCCTCATATTTACACGTAAAGGAAATAAAAGTTTCATATTTTACATCTAAAACCGCCTTGGTATATGCACATCTTAGTCGCCTAAGCGGCCACCTAGCAACCAATGTGACAAGTTGCTTGTTCACCACCTAGGTTTGCCTTGGATCCATGACAACTTTATACAATTAATGAAAGTAGGGTGAAAGAGAGAAATCATTTAATGACCTTTGAGCTGCTATGTGCTAGGTCTGATGCTGTGGGCTTTCAAGACCATGATATTTTTGCTTCATTCGGAACTCCTCAACATTTTATTGCTCATAATACTTCTCCAATATCCTCTTCAATTTTAGATCATCACTACAAAACCATTTAGACGGGTGTAACTTGTTTATTTGTTCTAATTTCTGTTCCAGCTTTGTGACTTTGGATTTGCACGGGCAATGTCGACAAATACTGTTGTCCTGCATTCTATAAAAGGTTAGCTTTCTATTCGTCTTATGTGCCTAGAGTTTCTTGACTCTTTTGGAGTCCTATACGCTTATATTTTATGTTCTTATAAAAAAATTAGCCCTATGTTAGTACTCTTTGCATATTATTTTTCTTGACTATTTTGAAGGCGTGTAGGTTTGTGTAACGTATTCTTGTAACATTGATTAATACAGACTTGAGCTGAAAAGCCTTCTTTTGGATGTACAGTAACTCCTCGATGCCATACAAGAATGGATCCACATTATTATCATGCATTTTTTTTGCAAACTGCATTCACCAGTTGGTGTTGGTAATTTATTGGGCTTATAATTATTCCCTTGGAGAAATTTGTGTTCTATGGTTCTTTCTGAGTGAATTGGTGGAGATGTTAATTTCTATGTGACACTGACTTTTATAAGTGTAGCACCTATTGTATAATTATGTCTTTCAATGTCTGTATACATTTCAGTTCTGAAGCTTTTTGTTGAATTATAATAGGTAAAACCCTGACACTTCATTGACAAGAAAAGACGAAGAAGAAAACCCAACACATGCAGCAGTTGATAATTGATATAGCTGACTTGTTGGTTACGCAAGGAGCTGATAGACCACTTTAGCTCTCAGGATACCCTTCCTTTGGATGATTAAGCTGATCCAGTGTATATCTAATTTCATCTATTTCTGCTCTTGTTGGTTAGGCAAGGAATTGATAGGTCACTTTAGCTCTCAGGATACCCTTCCTTTGGATGACTAAGCTGATCTAGTGTGTATCAAATTTTTTCTATTTCTGTTATGCTTCGGGAGGCTTCGACCTGCATGTGTTGGGTTTTCTTCTTCATTTATTCTTATCAATAAAGTGTTACTTATAAATGAAACAACAGTTGAGCTCTAACCGAGTGTGCCACTCCAATTGGTTCCAGATATGCCCCCAGAACATCTCATGTGCTCGTCTAATAGTATCCTCTATACCAGAAAGCCTGGTGTTAGCAAAAGAAGAGCCATCAAAATTCAATTTTGACCGTTCCAACTGTAGGGGAAGGGACCAGGCCTAAACTCTATGATTCCTGGGGATGTTGGAATTGATCACATTCCCTTATTCAACGAAGCTTTTTGTTGTTGCACATATATTTTTTCCTAAAATGCTCTTGTTGTGACGTGTCACCAAATGACACTATAAATATCATCCCAGTAACTGTTTGCTGGTTCACAGGTTATGCTAGTCTTGGTTATTCGAGCGTAATTCTTATGTGATGCTTGTATCAGGAACTCCTTTGTACATGGCTCCAGAACTGGTCCGTGAACAACCTTACAACCACACTGCTGATTTATGGTCTCTTCGAGTCATTCTGTATGCATCAAAATTCACTGTCTCTTTTTATTGGACTAATCATGATACTTTTAGATTTTTATCTCTTCTGATGGTTGTCTTTGTTTCTTGTGCAACGACCTGGCTAGAGAATGTTCTATTTCTATGATATGTTTAGGAAGCCTTTTTTTTCCCTTTCCATTTTGTGGTTTGAGTACCTTTTCTGTTCTCTTCATTCTTTCTTGGATGGGGTGGATACTGGATAGCTGGTTGTTACTTTGCAGCTTTTCTTTTGAATTTTCAAAATTATCCATGAGAATGGTCAGTTTTTCATAAAAAATGAAAATTGCATTCTCAAGGGTCACTACCTAGCATTAGGGTTAGGACTCAACCAAATGATTACAATTTAAGTGTTGATTAGGAGTTCTGAATCAGGTCATGGGTTTGATTGTGAGGCACCAAATCAGCTCAGTTGTAAAACTGTTCTTCCAAACCAAAAAATATGCAAATATGTATGTTTGTACTCTTCTACAATTGCCCTAACATATTCTGTATCATTGAGTTACAGCTTCATTTGTATTTAAATGTGATTTATTTGATTGTTAAAGTTTCCCTGATGGTCTGTAAAGGCAAGCTTTCCTTGATGTCCCAGATATCTGCCACATGGAAACTTAGTTGTTGCTCAAATTTTGTTGACATGCTGTCCACCTTATCTTCTATTAATTTTGGCAAATGTTTTTTCTCACGCGGTGATATAATTCTCTAAAAAATTGTTGAATATTCAACTTTGGCAACTGGTTTTATTATTGAAAATACAGGGGTAAACGTTCATTGTGTGGTGGGCTATATGTCGGAGGTGGGACCTGAAACTTGAGACATGGAGTCATATTGGTATACCCCCCATTGAATGGTTAGATTTTTCAGAATAGCCCTCCATGTGGCTGAAAAGTGGTGGCATGTCAAGGCATGATTTTTTTGATGGGCCTGTGAAACTACATTTTTCTATATATTTTACAATATCATAATCTGTGGTCTTATAATTAAAAATGTTTGGTCTTTCAATTCAAACCATTATCAAATCTTCGACTTGTATCTGGCCTTCCTTTTATTGATAGGCTGGGTTTCTAAATATTAGTTCACACATACATTGCTATTGCTATATTTGTGTGAGCAGAACAATCTCTAGTGCTCCCCATATCTCTATAACACTCTTCTTCCGATTTTCTTTTGTTTTTCTTCTGATTGGCAACTGCAGCAACTTGCTGCAGCTTTTTTCCTCTGAGGTCTGAGCAGCTCATCTCTTTCTCTGGGTTGTAATCTTTCACACTAGGGGGAGGTAGCATGTGAAATGGAAGTATCTATATTGAGGATATTTGTCTTCTAATTTTGTTGAACGATGAATTGGTAGTGTAATAGTGAGTTAGTACCCTATCCATTTTGTGAAATGTGGCTGTGATATTTCTGGTCATGCTTATTGGAACCTACTTAGTTTTGTTAGGCAGACAATATCAATTTTTTCTTTTGGATTCATTTTCCTTCTATTGTGAAATTGTTGTTTTTGCTAATTTTGAATTCTCTATTAGTGAGTGTGTTTATGGTTTTGGTTGAATTGAAGACTCCTTAGGAGCGTTCTTTCTATCTGCTATTATCTAAAAATAATCAAGTTATTAATGACTGGACAAAACCAAGAACTAACCCCTCACTTGCGATATAGTTTAGTTTAAAATTGTACCTTGCCTTGGTCAGATATGTGCTTTGCTTTTTTGCTTGATAGTCATATTAATTCAGTTTTGCTTCACTCTTCAACAATGACTATTACAGTAAATACTTTTAATTTATAGGAGCTGTATGCAAGACTGCACTTGCTATTTATCTTTTAGGCAATTGTATTTTCATCGAGTATTTCCAATCATGCTCAAGTTATTGATTCTTCTCTTGCCTGCCTGTTTTTCTTCTTATTGGTCCTCCTATTTCTCTCTTCATGCACTGTTTATTTCCCATACCCTACCATGAATACAACTCAACTCAGTCTTATCCAAGTAAATGGGATTGGCTACATGGACCCTTTTTCTCCAATCAGCTCTATTCAAAACCGTGCTTGTTACTAGTCCTAACCTATGCATGTCTTTCCTCACCATTCTCCTAGAGCCATTTTAGGCACACCCCTGGTTCTTTTAGCTCCTTCAATCTGAACAAATCATCTCTTTGCATTGGAGCATTCAAAGGCCTCCATTGCACATGTCCTAGCCACCTCAAACGACTTTCTCACAACTTATCATGTATCGGAATTCGGAGCTACTCCTAAATTAGCTCTACTTTGTTCATTCTTTATTTTATCTTTTCTGGTTTTACCACTCATCCATCTCAATATCTTCATTTCAGCTACATTAAGTTTGTTAACTCTGTGGTGCGACAGATATGAACTATTTGTTGGTCAGCCACCTTTTTATACAAATTCAGCATATGCACTCATCCGCCATATCATCAAGGTATATGATCGACCTCTCTTGTCAGTTGTCAGTTGTTAGAAATTATAATATGGTTGGCTAGAAGAATTGATTATCATGCTATTTTACATGATCCAGTTAAGTATCCAGATAGCATGAGCTCAAATTTTAAAAGCTTTCTAAAAGGTTTGCTGAATAAGGTAATTAACTGTAGAAGCTCAATTTCTTTTTAACAGATCAACGTTTTGGAGTCTCTTTGGTATGATTTGTACTTGTATTTATCTGACTAATTTCTATTTTTGCAGGTTTTTGGTATCATTAATATTGCTTATTTCTATTTATTACAAATTAGAATAAATAAAAAATCACAAATAGCTTTTGTTGCCACAAATCATTTATTGTGATTTATGCGCTACTTTTAATGGGCACGTGCTGTAACTGCTCCAAATCAAAGGGGTAATTAGGTAACTTCACTTTTTTTAATACATTTTTCAAATTTCAAACTCTCAAACCCTAGTGTCTCTCTCTCTGCCGTTCTTGCTCTCGCATGATCACGAACCTGAATTTGCAGCCTCATCACCGTCACCTGCATTGGAGATTGCTTGTCGAAGTATTCCACTTTGATCTGCAATCAATGCCATGCCCATGTGAACTGGGGTGATATGTGCATGGCTGGCTTCCGGCTTCGTCAGTCCACATCATGTTGGGTTGCAAGTCAGTTTTCGTCCTCTACTTGGGCAATGGGAAGAGGGAACACTACCATCTTCTTGGGATTTCCTGTAACCATTTCAAAATCCAACCCTACTGCCAATCAAATTCGTTGATAATCTAATAAATAGTTCAGATTTCATACAGATTCACAGAATTCTCGGTGTCGGACAGATTTTTCTATTTAAATTTTCAGATTTCCGAGGCCTCTATGACCTGAAAAACTTGCAGAAACCCTAATTCATTTACATATCTTCTTCCGTTTCCAGTTGACCTCTATATGTTTCCTTTTCTCCTCCATCGATTGGTCAACGTAAACCCTAGTTTGCAAATTAGACCCCAGTTCAAGAACAGAAAAAAAGATCACGTTTCTTGATTTCTCGTGTCAAGAATAGAAAAACCTTGCTTGCATATCAGAGCTTTGATCTCTCTTGGATCCTTCGAGATCGGGCATGGACGATGTGAAGGATAAAGTCAAGGGTGAACTTATCTGGATTCATACCAAAGACACCCTAAACAAGGAAGGTTGGATGATGCGTGGAAATTGTTCGATAAAATGCCATATAGATATGAGTTCTCTTGGCCTACCATCATTTCTTCTTTTTCCCATAATATATTATGCACATAGGCATACCAAACCTATTTCTAATTATATAATATATTGTACAAATAGTAATCAAACGATTATAATTTGTAGACCATAATTAATTTTCATAAATGATTTCTCAAAAATAAGGAATAAATACAAATACAAATCATACCAAAGAGACCCTTAATTGCCATAAGGTTTGTTCTTTCAACTAGTAAGCTGATTTACATAGTCATTGAAAACAGGTACCACAAAATAGGCTGAGTTGGCCTTCACTTCTTGAACACCCATTTGTCAAAGAAACTTCTGATGAGATCAAGGCAAGGGTAAGAGTCTCTTAAAATGCATCACTGTTAATGTAGACATACATCTGCTAGATATTAGTCTCATATATGTTTTTTGGTTGCGTAGCTAAGTGTTTCTTAGATTTTTGGGAATCATATATTTCTCCTGAACAATTTTTAGGAACTGCATGCCGCAACTATTGCAGCTGGGGGTTCTGATGCAGCTTGGAGGGGTGAGGTTAACAACTTGCATGCTTCAGCAAATGCTTCAATCACTGCTTGTCCCAAGAGTAAGGCATCTGATTGGGATTATTGACTCTTCAGTTTCAATATCTTCAGACTTTCTTACAAATCTTTGATGCAGGTAAAAGCCATTCTTCTTCTGCTCTTGAGAATGGCAGGGCTCAGAGTCCTCTCAGTGATGGTCAATCACGGAGTCCTAGCTCTTGTATGGGCAATTCTTCTCCACTCGAAGAGTCTTCGGGGATGGTAGGTCCCACTGATGTTCAATCAGGTAGAATAAATAATTAGGGAAAACATCTTCTCTGCTTCTTATTTTCCTTCTTTTCTGTTTGGCGAGTTGTGCTGAATCAGTGTTTTCAGAGGTGTATGAGGCATGAGCTTTGGGCCATGGAATTACAAAAAAGCCCCTAAACAATAAGTTGTGTTTGAGGCATATGCCTCAGAAACCAAGGTGTTTGTGAGGTGTGTGCCTTGCATGATACTAGGGCTTCATTCACACTAATTCCCGAGAAGTGACTCTCACTAAACCCCATTGTTTTGGGCTCAATTTACATCATAAATCCAATCTTTACCTTGACTCTTTTTTTTTTTACTTTTTTCAACTTAAAAAAAAGAAAAGGAAAATAGTGCTAAATTACTAGAAATCTTGTTATGTTGTTAGCTTTTTATTTTTTTGCCATTTTAGCTTATATTGCATATTTGCTTCATGTTGGGCTGTGGATGCAAACTAAAACAAGATGAATATAGATACTACCCACAAAAGAGAACAGCATAACATAGAAAACCACATATAATCTTTTTCGTTCTCTCAGAGTTCCACGTATACATAGTCATATGGCTAGATTATAGATTCCTCCACACCCCGAGGCTCATGGCTTACCTTTTTGACAAGCGAAACTCCTCATTTGATGCCTCAGTGTTTGAAAACATTATGCTGAACCATGGAATGAGGTATCGGATCGGTATCAGCCGATCCCGATCCTGGATTGCGAATCGGTATCAGATCAAGGGTAAAATCATTAAAAACCAGAATGAAAACTAGGGGTAAAACTGACCGATCCGGATCGGTATCGGCAGAGATTGATACCCTCCCTGATACCGATATCTCAATCCCTGTGGTGAATTAATGATTTTCGAGGGACTTTGCGGATCTAATTCTTATGGCACACTTAAATGGTGTTAGTGTCACTTTGAAATGGTGGTGTAAAATGGACCAATATGCACCAATGCCGAGGTTGTGTTCATCCTAGCACCTCTAATACGGGACCTGTTATGAATGTATGAGCTTATGAAGTATCTAATCGATCAAGATGATTCCTTTTTGCTCACTTTTTTTTTCACTTACACTCTTCCCTCATCTATGGGCTTTTATTCAGTCAGTTGCTCCCTAAATGTAGTTGGTTCAAGTCTGGACACTGAAACACAGGGTCGATGGGAATCATAGACTAAAGACTTGGAGTGTGTTTGTGCGAGGGGTGGGGGATGGATTAATCAGACAGCTGGGTGAAATGGGAATCGAGATTTGAGTTTACATGTATTGACTACTGGTGATTCTTCTTTACCTCTTTTTGGTATTCCCCCTCTTGTGAAGGGGTATCAGATATGAAGGTAGGTTGTTCAATTTTCAAGAGTTGAGACTTTGATTAATCGAGTGGCAAAGCAAATTCTTTTGGACATATTTTGACCAGTTCCTTTTTGTTTATTCTTATGTGAACCCTTTCTGAAAATCCAAGTTGTCTGAAAACATGCTGGGTTACACCAATTGGAAAAATCTGACGAACTGCCTGGTTTGGTCTCATGGCACCACAGTTCTATAGGCGGACGGAACCAAAAATGGGGCAGCTTCCAGTTTTTACCAGCTGACTAACACATTCTGGCTTGAACTTTGTAGTCTCCCGTGTATCATTTGTGCTTTCCTTTTTTTTGTTTACCCTCATTAGTTGTCATTTGCAGAGCTTTCACTTTGTCGTTTCCACCAAGGGTTTGTGAACTCTGGACTCCTATGTAACAAGGACACTTCATTTTGTCAAGTTATCTTGTTAACTTCATCTGCTGAACATTTCTCTTAGGGGAGTCTGGTCCATGGAGGTTATTACATTTTATGCAAAGAGTGGCAATCCTGTGCTTATCAATGGGTACTGAGGTTGGTAATACTTTAGAGGATGGACCTGCAAAATTAGGGGACTCCAGGGCATTGATTTATATAGGCTCCCATCTCAGCATGTAGTTTGATCTTGATCTAGTAATCTTTGTATGTATATTCGGGATCACTCCCTATCTGTAATGCTCTCTCATTCTTTCTTGTTGTAAAATTTCTTAATTTATAAAAAATACATGATTATTATTATTTGTACTAATAGATCCAATTTATTTTTTTCTCTACTTTCCTTTAACAACTGTCATTTGTCATGATACTAGTACTATTAAGGGAATTCTAACCACCTAATAGATTTAGAGTTTAAAAAAACCAGGAATTTACAGAACCACAGGTAAGGAACAATGAACCAGATTTAGAGAAAATTAAATATCCGATTGGGCAGAAACCTTGTCAAGTTGCCCACTTAACAGAGAACAGATCTCTAAAGTAGGATGCAAATCTTACCATCAGATTTGAAAACATGGACTAAGAAACTAAAAACCCTGACAAAAAAGTAAATCGATGCAGAAACTGTTAGGGCTTAAAACAGAATTCAAACAATGATTTCAATGAATAAACTTGAGGATCAGTTAATATTCAGCAACCAGAATTAGAAGAACAACCATTATTTAGAAAAATCAGAATTTGAAAAGTTGAGTTGAACTAGGATTCTGAAAATCGATTAGAAACTGAAAGTAAATCAGTAACTAGTTAGGCAAAGCGTCGTGATTCGGAACCTGGGTCACAAAACCCTATTTGGATTCACTATGGTCCCACCCAAGCACTAGATAATTCCAATGCAAGAAATAATGGCAGTTCTGTAATTATACTGAAGTTGCAAAGGGGGAGTGGCAATATAGTAAATAACCAAATGTGTTAAGGTGCTACTTGTTAGACGGGATATAAAAGGAATTAATATTTATTTGGCAGGGGTAAACTTGGAAGCAAAACAAATTAAAGGACATGAAGGATAAATTTGGAACCGACCATAGTTGGTCCTGGTTCATCTTGATCTGGGCCTCCAAACAGGTTCTTAATGGTCCAAGGCAGCACTACTGCATCATGTTGTCATAAACCAGCAGGGTCTAACCTATGGTTAATTTAATAACTTGAACTAGATCTAACCTGAATTTAAAACTGAAATTTTGTAACAGACCTAAATTGCAGGAGAAAATTCAGAACTCTGACCTGATTTCAATGGAGGGAAGATAGAGAAATATTAGAGAGATAACCAAATAGGAATCTACCTGATTGAAGGCTTGGAATCCCCTTACACTTAATTATAAATTTCTGCTGGACTGACTCAGACTCACAAAAGAAAGGCCAAAGCCAACCCTGTCCAGATCAGGAATGAAACGTAACTCAAAGACTACCCCAAAATTCTGGTTCCTAAGGGAACCAGGAACTGAAAACTGTACGCCAAAAAGAACCAGAAAACTGGTTCAAAATAAGAACCACAGGCCTAGGAAAGGACTTCTCAAGCTGCCATAAGCCCTTGTTCTTTCTCCTTTGATTTGATCTGAAAGTTGTCTACATCAATATGGTAACATATTTGGATCTTATCCTTTCTCAGGTTGCCAGCTATTGGATAGGCTGGAAAATAACTGCCGCATGGTCAAAGGAGGAAACAATATTGGTCAAGATAGTGAAGCACTAGCACAGGTTTTGCTGCCTTTGAAAAACTGGTCCAAAGAGTCACCCAGCTATTGCAGGTAGTTCACAAAAATCATTTCATCTCTCCTTAGACATGCTGTGACGACACCACACTTAGAAAATATTGGAATTTGTGGTCACCGCTTTTCAAAGTTACTCGATGTGTGTGAAAAAAATTCATGCTAGACGCTAGGGTGCTTATGCATTTTGTCGTAGCATCTATGCATCATGATTTTTCAATCTCACAAGTACAATTACTTATTGAAGTTTGGTTAAATTACACCTGAGGTACCTATCATTTAAAAAATTTACAAGGTACCTAACATTTCACATTATTATGTTTCATATTCCTGAATAAGGATAACAATAGTTAACTTAACCAAAAATTCTCATCTTACCAACTTTTCCCATTGGCATTTAAGTGACAACATGTTTCGTCCTTCCACCCTTAAGCACCCTCCTTGATAGATATTAGAACCTCCTCCCGCCAGATTATCTGGCTCCAACGTTGGAGAAAATTTTTGGCCAGTGAACTTGCCGGAATCTGGCCTGTGAATTTTCGGAATCCAACGACACTCTTTCATGTTACATCTCAGCGAAACCTTTCTTAAGGTCTTAATAGCTGAACCTAATTGAATCAAATACCGACAAAAGATGATGGTCATGAATCTAAGAGAAGGGGAAAGCCATAAGAATTAAAAAAAAAAAAACGAAAAATATACAAAAGTAGTCCAAAGAGGTGTCTAAGAACAATTTCGATTTTGTTTGAGATGTATGGAGTACTGATGAGTAGAAGGTAAAAAGGGGAAGAAGTTTCAACAAATATTTGGAGGGATTACAGATTAGTTGTCATCTAACAGACATAAGAGAGAGACTACAGGATGGTGGTGTCGTTTTTGGTTATTGTGAGGATAGTAACAACTAAGTAACAACCTTTCCTCTCCTCATAGGAAGTTAGGTCTCAGGAACAAATCCCCCCTTTATAAACTCCTCCTCACCCACATAAATTTGAAGAAGGCACATTTTAAGTTCAGGGAAGTCGAAGAGTGTTGGGGTACAGTGTCTTGTATTCTGTCGTTTGCATAAGTGGATTGATTCCGAAGGGTTAACCCTATTCTCCATTGATAGTGAAACAGATTTCATCTCACCATGGATGTAGGCAATCTTTCTGAACCACGTAAATTCTTGTGTGCATTGTGTGATTGTGTTTGCGAGTTGCATTCCTTTCTGCATTGTTTTAGGTTCTCATTTTTCTACAAACTGGTATCAGAGCCTCTGGGTTTTTCGTTTTCTAAGTATTATTTATATCACAACTCCAGGAAAGGGATAATTGTCAAGTACAATATTGAACGGTTCAATGGTTAGAACAACTTTACCCTCTAGCGGCGAATGTTGAAGGATCTTCTGATACAACAAGGTTTGGCAAAGACAGTGTTGGGGAAGTCAAAGAAACCCAAAAAAGTGAGTGATGAAGACTGTGAAGAGATGAAAGAGAAGGCGGTTAGTGCCATCCGATTGAATTTTTCAGATGACACCCTACAATATGTGGTGGATCTCGAATCTGCACTGGGGGTATGAGTAAACTTGAAAGTATTTACGTGACGAAGTCCCTGACGAACAAGTTGTTCGTGAAGAAACAATTGTATTCTCTGCGGTTGGAAGAAGGTACTGATCTGTTAAAACATCCCAACACATTCAATTAGATCATAAGCCAACTTGTACGCTTGGAAGTTTTGATTAAGGATGAAGACAAAGCCCTATTGTTGCTTGCGTCGTTTCCAGTATCGTATGATCACCTAGTAATGACTCTGTTGTACGGAAATAGACCCTTCAGACGGATGAAGTCACGACTGCACTCATGTCTAATGAAACAGGGAAGAGGGCCAATGGGGTGAAATCTTATGGAGATCTCTTTGAAAAAATCAAGGAGCAGGAAAGGAGGAGATCAAATCAAAAGGGATCTAGGAACAGAGGTCGATCGAAATCAAAAGGGGGAAAACCGAAGCTGTCCTGTGATTATTATAAGAAGGAAGGGCATCTAAAGAGAGACTATTTGAAGAGGAAGGAGGAATTGAAGAAGAAGGGTGTAGATAAGGCATTTGAGGAAGCCAGCGGGGCTGATAGCTCAGAAAGGGATGATGGAGATGTACTCTTTATATCATCATGTTAGAATCAACTCTCTGATTCTTGGATTTTAGATTCTAGATGTTCGTATCACATCTGTCCACACATCGATTTGTTTAATGCATACCAATCATACAGTGGTGGGTCTATTGTAATGGGGAATGATGCGGCGTGCAAGACCATTGGGATAGGTACTATCAAAATCAGGATGTTTGATGGGATAGTAAGGAATTTAGCATATGTGAGGCATGTTCCAGAACTAAAGAAAAACTTAGTATCTTTGGGGGTATTAGACTCCAATGGTTGCAAGTTCACAAAAACAAGTGGAATTCTCAAAGTTATTAAGGGTTGTTATGAAGGGGCAGCTAACTAAAAACCTATACAAACTCATAGTGAGTACGAGTGGAGCATCTATGACTACAAATGCAGAGTCTGATACAAATGATACACAATTGTTGCATATGCAGCTAGAGCATATAGGAGAAAAAGGCACGATGGAGTTTTACAAAAGAAAGTTGTTGAAGGGGGTAAAAACTTGCAAACTAAACATTTGCAAGCATTGTGTGTTTGGGAAACAATGCAAGGTTAGTTTTAGAACTGCAAAATATACGAGCAAGGATGTACTTGACTATGTACACAGTGATGTATGTAGTCCTTGACTAATCAAATCTAAAAGGGGGGATGCAAAATACTTTGTACCCTTCATTAACGATTACTCAAGGAAAGTTTGGGTCTACTTCATGACGCATAAAAGTGAGGTGTTAACTAAATTTAAGGAGTCGAAAACTGAGGTAGTAAGGAAGACAGGAAAGAAAATTAAATGCTTGAGAACAGACAATGGAGGAGAATATAGGTACAAGTCGTTTCTCGAACCGTGCAAGAAGGAAGGGATTACATGTCACTTCATGGTGTCAGATACACCACAACAAAATGGTGTAGCTGAGCGGATGAACACAACACTTCTAGAAAGAGCTCGAAGCATGAGGTTGATTGTAGGATTGAGCAAGATTTTTTGGGCAGAAGCAATGAACATGACATGTTTTCTCGTCAATATGTCTTCATCGAAAGCAATTGATTACAAAATTCCCGAAGAGGTATTGTCGGAAAAACTGGTAGATTATTCTGTTTTGAGAGTATTTGGTTGTCCAACCTATGTTCATGTGCAGAGTAAGCAACGTTCCAAGTTAGACTTGAAGTCTAAGCAATGTATCTTTCTTGGCTTTGAGAAAGATGTAAAAGGATTCAAGCTATGGAATCCCAGGAATTGTCGGAAAAACTGGTAGATTATTCTGTTTTGAGAGTATTTGGTTGTCCAACACTCCAACCTATGTTCATGTGCAGAGTAAACAACGTTCCAAGTTAGACTCGAAGTCTAAGCAATGTATCTTTCTCGGCTTTGAGAAAGATGTAAAAGGATTCCACTATGGAATCCTAGTACACAGAAAATTGTGACCAGCAAGGACATTTTGCTTGATGGGTCTCACATGGTGAAGTTAAACTGCAGGTCACAAGCAGTTGATGGAAATAAATATCTACTATGCAGGTGGAGTTAGGTGAGTTTGAAACAAAAGGAGAGAGAGAGAGTCATCCACGGGCTTACCAGAACAGTAGAAAATAGTAGATGATCCCTATAACGTGGCAAATGGATGACAACAATGATTCATATTCATATCAGGATGCTCTGAATGATGTTCAGAGTGACAACTAGATGATGACAATGATGGAGGAAATGGAGTCCCTACAGAAGAACAAGACTTGGGAGATTGTGGAAAAACACATGGGAAGAAAAATAATTGGGTGTAAATGGGTCTTTAGTAAGGAGGCAGCGTCAGAAAAGAAGCATGAAAGGTTTAATCTAGACTTGTAGTGAAGGGCTATGCACATGGATAACAATGAAATATTCTCTCTGGTGGTGAAGCATACTTCGATTTGGGTACTAATTGCTTTGGTAGGCATATTTGATTTGGAGTTGAAAAGCTTGATGTGAAGACAACATTTCTTCATAATGACTTGGAGGAATAGATTTACATGGAGCAGCCTGAAGGTTTCAAGATGCAGGGAAAAGAAGATCATGTTTGCCTACTTAAGAGGTCGCTTCTCTCCCTTTTTGATGATGACAAACTAGTGTGTGAAAAAGATATGTGCTCCCCCATAGATCTTGCGATATGAACTTAATATGCCAAGCAATGAAATATTTAAACGGTATCATGCATAACTGAAAAAAATTCTCCTCTTATACAATTCAAAGCATGCACACCAAATAACATATCCACTTCTCTATACTTTTCAACACATTTCTCCCTGTTGTCATCAAGAGGATATCATGGGAAAGGAGATAAAACAATAAAACATAGGATATGGCAGGCATAGCAAGAAATCAATGATTCCATAGCCATGGGATTTAAAGTCGTTAAAACAAGATAAACCAGTAATATTTTAGAAATTACTACAGTCAAGAACAAAAAGAAAAAGACAAATTGAAAAACAAAATAATACTTCTAAGAAAAGAAAAATAAAGACAAAAGAAAATAAGGACTAAAAACTTAACGACTTAAGACAAGACAAAAATACACATTAATAACGCTAATAACACTAATAACACAGAAGTCAAGATTTGAAACAAAGATAGAAATAAAGATTTCTAAAGAGAAGTTAAATGAGAGGCCCATGTCATTGAGGAGAGAAGAGCAAAGAAGAAGGAAGAGTGGGAGTAAAGAAAAAGGTGACGTGGACTCACAAGGAAAGAGATAATGAGATATCCATCTCATTGGAGTAGAATGGAGGGAAGGAAATGAAGGAATGGATGAATGAAGAACAGTTCATAATGTCCGTAGGATTTAATCCTAGACAGACTAAGTTAACTGATTAGCTAATTCAGTTGACCAATTGTAAAGAAATATTCTATTTAGAGTATGAGGAATGGAAGTATAAGAGGAGGAAATGATTGGAATAGAGAGAGGAAACTAAGACATGAAATAGATTCCTAATTAGTTATACAGACTAATAAGGAAACAAAGATAAAAACAATAAGCGAAACAGTAAGAACAGAGAAGGATAAACAACTGAAACAAGATTCTAAATTTCTAATTAGTGTAAGACACTAATCAAGAACCAAAGACAAACACAAAGTGCTAAGTAGCACAAGGTATAGACAAGAATAAACTAAGGGATCAGAGCAGAAAAACAGGACAGGACAGAGAACAAGGGGAGAGATAGAGGGAAGAAAAGAAGAGAAAACTAAAACATAGAGTTGTTGTGGGGGGGGGGGGGGGATGCTTCAAACATGGAGTTCTTGGTTTGCAAGAAATCCATGAAACCATACTGGTTAGATTTAGTTTTGACTCCCATTCAGTTTTTGGGGATGCTTCAAACATGGAGTTGTGCAGTTTCAGTTGTACCCAATTTTACCTCCTGGTCCGGTCTAGCCTTTCACTCTATGGTTCTTTACAATGTTTTTGAAAGGAATTGCTTCATAAAGTTTTATGGCGCTTATATTATTTAGAAACATCACTTGCAATTTCCTGAGATTATTTATGAACTCATGCAGGGACCAGGATGCTATTCGTATAAACCAGTCATTGAGAACTCTTTCGAACTTGATTGCAACTGGTGCTCTTCATTCTAGCATGGCGGTTGATGAAATAATATTTGAACTTCTTGATTTTACTTGTGTCATTGTTGGCTTGAAATCACCTGATAATAATGAATTAATAACAGAGGTATACCACCTGAAATAGTATCTGAACTTTGCCTGACATTTATACATTATTCTAAATATTTGGTATTAAGTTGTCGCTGATATAGCTCTGAGGTTACTGACATTTGCAGGCTCTATCCATTTTGAAGAAATTAGTGAATAATACTGAAATTGACATTGGGAAATCATATTGCAGATATTGGGTTTCCTTAGTAGAACTGTATTCACAGGTTGGGCCATGGTATTGATCTCGTTAGTAGGAATCATAGCATTCAATAAGTTAACTCTCACAACTTTCTTGTCATGTAATTGTAGATTGTGGGCTTCAGTGAAGATGCTTCTGGAAGAATTTTGTATGAGTTGACCTCATGCATAGCGGTCATATTATCCCGAGTTGCTGAAGAACTTAGAACTTCAGAGAAAGTTTCTGTTCCTCCATTGGTGGATGAAACCTTAGAACAGATTTTGCACCATGCTAAAACATCTGGTGTGTTTGATCTATTATTCATGTGTTTAGTGGCTTCAGGCTCGAGTCTCATGTCAGGAACTACAAGTATGTTGCCCTCTGCATGTGAAGCTTGCAGGGCAGTCTGGGCATTGGTAGATGCGCTGGAGATTCTGTCCTTGAAGGACATGCTTATATGTTCCCACTTAACACTTTGCGGAGTCATTCATTACTTCGACTTGACATCGAGGAGCATGACCGAGGTTCACTTAATGGGACAGACTCAGTGACAATCATAAATGCTGTAGTGACAGCATTTATCAAATCAAAACCCATGCAGGTTGCTATTTATTACTGTCTTCATCAACGTTTGGAGTTTGCCTCGTCTGCTGCAAGTCAGGTGTTGTTTCATTCTCATGTCATGTTTTCTACGAAGTTATGGTTTTTTTCCCCGTTAAATGCATATTTCTTTATTGATCAATGTTATGTTTACACATGGGCTCTTCCATGGCATGTGTTTATGACATTCATTTTTGAGGAATGGATTTCTGTATGCCCATGTAGGAAGGCCTTACCATATAGCCCCTATATCTGCCATGTGGAGGTCAGATGGGGGCCATTGGGCACAATGTTGTGGACTGGTAGATCCCAATGCCTTCAGTTAACATTTCAAGTTTCATCCCATATCGAGGCTGTGGAAAAAATAAATCCTTAAAAAATCTGAAAGAAAGTAAAATTTTGTAAAATGTTCAAAAACAAATGGATGATTGAAAATTCTAGGGAAATTTCCAATATACGTTTGGGGTGGGGGGGGGTTTAGATGATTGAATTAGGCTTCAAATTTAACATGTTGTCAATCCAGATTTCCGGACAAATCCTTATATATTTAATGGTTGCAATTGCCACATGACCTTTCCGCGTGGCACAATAAGGTGGACCACATAAGCAGGCATTCATATGTGGGCTGTCCAAGGAAGACTTTTGCCTTTGTTCTTTTCTTTGGTGTCTAACAAATTCCCAAGTGATTTATATGTGATATTTGTTTTACAAATGCATCAATTGTCAATAAATTTTCGTCAATGATCTATTATTATTTTATCTCTTTGATTATTAGCATTTGGTTATTTGTGGGTATGCATGTGTGTGTTCAGCATTTCTAACTCTTTAGAATTTATTAATAAAGTAGTATATGGTGTATCCAGCACCTCAATTTCCATCTGGACTTAGGTGTCCTTTCATTCTTGTTTTATCATTTCAACACTTAAATGCATTGAGGATCAAATTGACATTATGTTCTCAAAGGAACATCTTAAGCAACCGACTCAATAGTTGCTGGGCTGTAACACCTGAATAGTATCAATATAATGTTACCAAGTAGGTTTCTGAATTCAGGATCAAAGTTCAAATGGTGTAGCAACGACATTGACTGGTGAGAAGAATAACAGGGATTAGAAATCAATGCCGATGGAGTTGAGATGACAAAAATGGTATACTAGCCTAACGTCTTTGAAATTTTATTCTCCATGAAAATAATGCTTGGTCTCCTAGTATCTGATTTTGAATATTTTGACGCCCCTAGTTCAGTCCCAAGAGGTCAAAATAAGTCAATGAACTTTGAATAATCTAGTCATTTCTTTACCATCAATGTGAAGTTTAAGGATTGACAGATATCCATTCTTAGTACATGCCTCGCCAGATGGTGTAACACCAACACAGACTTTAGTCTCCCAGGTGTATTGAGTTGTGTGTTGATATACATAGTTGTAGCCCTTACTTAACAGCTCAAGCTTTTGGGATAAGCAGTTGTAATAAAACCATTGAAAAACAGGAGAATAAAAAAAATGAAAGGGGAAATTGACTAGAATGAATGACAAGATGGTCGGAACTACTGTGATAACAGATCTATTAAGCCTAACAAATAGGGTGTACCCAATGCACAAGGCTCCCACCACTGCGGGGTCTGGGGAGGGCCATAATGTACGCAGCCTTACCCCTGCTTTCGCAAAGAGGCTGTTTCCAGTAAGCCTAACAAATAGGTGAAGACAAAATTGGTGAAAACTGCTAAGCAGAGACAAAAAGAAAACTGTACAATCTCCAAGGTTTCTCACATACTTTTAATGAGAAAACTATTACAGATGAGATGAAAAAAATCTTCTATTTTGGAATTGCAAATTAAATAAAACAAGTTGTAAAAGCAGTGTTGCTATTGTCTATGGCTATAGGAAGGCAACTATAAGTCTATGAAAATATTCCTGTGGAAGAAACCAAATAATGGGTAAGGATGTCAGTGACTGATTGCTGAGCAATGGACTTTGTGGTAGTAGCATGAATCTTTCTTTTTATTTGTTATTTAGGCTCTGGGAATAGCTCTGTGTAGAATTGAATTGCAAGACAAGATCCGTGTAGCTGACCTGACCGCTTTAGTTGGGGGATATGGCTTAGTTGAATTGGTTGAGTAGATTTAGGCTCCGTTTGTTTCTGGGTAAAAACTGCATAATAGGAAAATTATCAGGTAATTCAGTGTAGGAAATATGATTACGTAAAATTTTCCTTTTACTTGGTTTTGACTTGATCAAACAAAGCCTTAATTTAATTGTAATTTGTTACAAGAGAAGCCACTTTTTCCTTGAATTTTTCAAATATGGATTTTATTCTTATCATGATTGAACAATTCTTCCAACCTTGTACTTCTGTATAGGCTGATGTTATCTTCTTTAATTTTTTAGCTCATATTGAGGTGCTGTCTTCATAGCGTATGTTTCTCCAGTATGCTCTGTGGCCTGCCAAATTCTTTACCTGTCACTACTGTCACCAGTGGTGGAGGGGTTGGTACAATTGTTTCAGAGATATTCTCTCTACTGTCTTTATGTGCCTCATCTTCAAACAAAGAGGTACCAATGGGAGAAACAAATAATAAAAAATGCAAAATATCTAATCCACATGCCCTGGTTCAGCATTCATGCCTCACCCTTGCCACAACTGCACAATGTCTGAAATCAGCTGGAAGAATGTCTGCATCCTTCATGCTTACAACTTCTCCGAAGAAGCAGCTTGCCCGGCTTTCAGTCCTTGCTCATTTTAGTTCTGATGATAGGATGACAACATCCTTCCAGTCACACATTGCATCAGCCATGCTGGCTCTTACATCTGTTCTGTCCCTTGAAAGTGGTGGTCCTGTGGAGTCTTCCATTTCTGTAACTGCAATTCCTTTGATCCCTCGGACCACCACAATTTATGAGAACCTGAAGATCTCATCACCTGGCAAAAATGACACATCCACAAACCAGAATGGGATGCTCACATGCTGGCATGGTCTTAGAGATGGTTGTGTTGGGTTGTTGGAAGCAAGACTCAAGTGGGGTGGACCATTGGCTGTTCAGCAGGTTTGCTCAAGTGGTATTCCCCAAATTCTTGTGGATTTGTTAGCTAATGGCCGTAAAAATTCTTCTCCTGAAATGACAGATAGCACAAAAGATTGCATTGGGCTGTCACCCATTGGTGTAGTATGGACAGTTTCTTCAATATGTCATTGCCTTTCTGGTGGAGCTTTACTATTTTGTCAGATCTTGGTCAGGATTGAACATGTGAAAATCGTCACTGACTTGATATCTGATGTACATCTCAAAGCTTTAAAATGTTGGATTGGGCCAGGTGGTGGGAAGGATGGTGTCAGAGATCTAGTCAATGCTGTAATCGATCTCTTAGCATTCCCTTTTGTTGCACTACAGAATGGTCCAGGCTTGCCATCAGCCACTGAATCTGTGAACAGTGGCTTTCTTCTCAACATGGGTTCACCAGCTGGGACAATGTCTTTGAAAGACATGAATACACTAAAAGCAATTGAAGCAAACATGCCCAAGTATATTAAAATCCTATTGGAGGTTAGTTCCTACTTGGTATTGAGGAACTTATTCCTTGATGGTTTCTCACGTATTGAAATTTTCAGGTTGATTTCCCTGGCTATATTCTGAGCTGCTTGGAGTATATAGAGTTAAAAGATACAGGAAGGCCTGTAGCTTTTCTTGCAAAGATGACATGCCATCGACCCCTTGCAGATCAGCTTCTGAGCAAAGGTTTGTTGGATCCGTGCAGAGTGAGAAAGCTTCTTGATGGCTCAAGCCCATGGGAGGTTGTGTTGGACATTCTAATGATAGTTTCTGATCTAGCTCGGATGGATGAGGTTAGAGTCTAGCCACTCTTTACGGTTATTGTATTGTACGAAAAGGTACTATTTCCAACTGTGGAATATGTTTTCAGGTTTTCTATGGGCACATTAACCGGGCAGATTTGTTCAAATTCTTTAAGGATTTCCTTAGCCATGAAGATCCCAATGTTTGTGCAAAGGCAGGTAGTGCTATAGGCAACATGTGTCGACATAGCCCCTATTTCTACAAGTCATTAGTAAGTGAATGATTTTTAGATTGCTGCATGATATTCTCCCCAATATGAAGGTGATTGCATCAGTTTGTAATGCTGAAAGGATGGATGCATTGTATTGTCTCTCATAATTAAATTAATTTTTCATGAACAGCGTCGGATTATTGGTCTCCTCATCGATCGATGTGCTGACCCAGACAAACGTACCTGCAAATTTGCTTGTTTTGCTGTAAGATCTTTCTCCAGTTTGTCTGAACTGTTTAATTCTCAGTTATGATACTTGAATAGGGATTATTAATTCATGTTATCCTTGTAAGAAAATGTTGAATGAGCTCCATTACTATTTTCTTTGAGATTCTGTAACTAAAATAGTTTAGTCCTGAGAAAGAAACTGGAATACCCTTGAAAGCATACAATTTTTGGGTTCAAAATATATGTTGCTGATCTCCATTCTTGAATCTTTCAGATTGGAAATGCTGCCTACTACAGCGATTTGTTGTATGAAGAACTCAGAAGATCCATACCCCAACTTGCTAATATTCTGCTTTCCACAGAGGAACATAAGACCAAAGCGAATGCTGCTGGTGCACTCAGTAATCTTGTTTGCAATTCTAATAAGCTATGTGAAGATATTATCTCTAAAGGAGCCATGCAGGTCTGCAAAAATATGTAGTATTCTTGTCATTTAGTTAGTTTGCCTGGTCATCTTTCATCCCTGTTTCTGCACATTTTCTTCCTCCCCACCACCCATGTGGCATGGCATGTGCAAATTATTTACTCTCCTTGTTTACAAGAGCAATGTGGTGAGGGACTAGGTGACATTTTCCAGTACATGCTTCTCATCTAAAACCCATGGCAGAAACTGATCGATCAGGTTGTATTGGATGACTACAAAAGCAGAAAAGACATTAAGGTGTTGCTATTTGGTTATAGGAGTGTCATGGATTGTAGGAAATATAACTAATGGTCCTCCTATAAAAGTCAATAGAATAATGAGTACACACTGGTTTGATCAGAGTCCGTTTCTGCCATGAGAAATGCTTGATAGGCCCAGTAAACGAAAACAGTTATACAGAACTACATTGAAATAGAATGATGGTGGACTGTCTTAATTTTCCATTCACAATTTGACTTTAATTTGTATATGCAGTGATTAGTCTCCCTTTGCTTTCTATTTGCAGGCTTTACTAAAGCTGGTAGCCGATTGTTCTGATATAGCTTTGACCCCCAGTAGAACGGATACAGTGAATGAGTCACCACTAAAGGTTGCTCTCTTCTCCTTGGCTAAAATGTGTGTTCACCCACCTTGTAGACAATTTCTCCGCTCATCAGAGCTCTTCCCTGTTATTGGACGTCTTCGTCAATCCCCTGAATCAACAATTGCTAATTATGCCACTGCCATTGTTAGAAAAGTCGCTGAAGCTTTAAACATATCCTTTGGTTTTAGTGGTTGCCTAATTTTGGATATGCAGGGAATGTTATTGTATTCCATTTTTAGTCAGTACGAGGACATTGAAACAGTATGGGTTTGCATTCTTTGGATGTTATATATGGAGATAGGCTTGCTAGTTGATCCAGATTGGTGCTTTTCTTGTTACAGCCACTACAGGATATAAGACGGCACAAGGAAATAGCTGGGCTACATTTTGTAGCCATTTTACTATTCAATATATAAATGATCTTTGCCTGTTAGCACTCTATCATATATTGTATAGCATATGGTGAATGTATCGGTGTATCCATGTTAATGTACAGACACTTGTAAGGCTACAGAAGTTTTTGTTCCTCTCATAAGCTAAAGAGGCTGTATATAAGATCATCTGTTCATTTTCATATAAACAGCTACTGAGTTGGTTTATTTCTAGCATCTGTTGTGTTGGTCAATCAGCTCCGATACAAATGTTCCCCTTTGCTCTTTAAAATTTGGATATTGGAGTTTGAAGGTAGGCGAGGAAGGGAGCCAGGAGTCCTCCCAGATGTGAATAGAATCCCCGGAGCATACAATCCAAAGAAGACCAGCTTGCAACACCTTCCTGCCTTCGATGATGCTTCGCCATGCCCATGATGGGCTTGAGCCTAGGGATGCCCGAAGGAACTTAGAATTGGGGTAGTAAATCTGCTTCATCAATGCAGCCCAATTTGAATTTGGAAGGTTCCATAGGCGCCAGGCAAGCTTACCCAACGAGGCTCGATTTTGAATGGTGGAATCTCGAAAAGCCAAGCCTCCTCTGCTCTTCGATCTGCATAAACGCTCCCAGGATATCCGGCAGATTTTCTTTCGATCTGTTTTCTCACCCCAGAAGAAAAGTTTATTTTCATGTTTTAATACTTGAAAAAATGGGCTAGGTTCGGTTTATTTTCATGCTTTAATACTTGAAAAAATTGGGCTACTTGACCTAGTAGAATATTGTCAGGCTCTCTAGAAATGATTAAACCTAGTCGAATGAGGTAATATGGACTTGGATGATATGACCGTACTGCATTCACAACACTACTGATTCAAGAACCGAAATAATTATTAACTCAAAACTGTGTTTCTTCAAAGTTGCCTACCTATACACAAGGTTTGAATTATTGATGCATATGTGTTTCTTCTAAGTATCGGTATACGGGCGATATGTGCCGGTTTTGCTAGTCACAGATATTGATACCGTGTCAATATTGTATCGGTAATACGGTATGAATAAGAGGTAAAATGGTCAAAAAAACTTATTTTTAAGGAAATTCAGGAGTAATTTTATTTGATACAGTCGATCTAGGCCGATACCGTATCGGTATCATATTGATTTTACAGATTATCGATATCCGTTCCGATATCGTGCACTAAAACCATGGTATTGGATGTTTTGACTGTTTCATACTGTGAAACATAACCATTGCATCGATACATATTGACTACAAAAAAATCGGTTTCAAGTCTGAAAACTGAGATCTTAGTTTCTCCAATCCAACAAGCAGTATCAGTTTAGTGGTCGAAACATCACCTTAGTGGTTCAGATTCTCTATAAATGAAATTGTGATGCACTAGGGTGATGATAGTATATATTTCCATGCCTTTGAGGTTCATTATGTTATATTATTAAGTGGAGGGATTTAAGCATAATTAACTATTGCCTTGGGAGATATAAGATTTATATTTATATCAATCTTAGATATATTTATTGATATCTTTAATTTAGAATTAATGATATGGGACGAGAGAATGTTGTTGAGCCTCTAGAACTTGCACGTGCATGTTGGCCAATGAGAGCGTAGGATGGAATTTCTACCTTTCTATAGGGGTAGGGCGGTATTTTCCATCGGGACATGGCGATATTTTTCACGGGGACATGATGATATTGTGTCTAGGTGTAGCCGTGTAGGAGCCAATGCACCTGTTTCTCCACTTCTAATAAAGTTTTTGTTTTACCCTAATTACCCACATGAGGCATCTGTAATTTCTAATGGGATTATAGAAACCTAAATTAAATTTTCCGCTGCGTCAATCAATCCAATAGAACTATGATCCTTCATGAGTTCCAGAACTTTTTTGAAAAGGGAAAGAGAACTTCAGGATGTAGTGCACGCCACCCTTGCATCCTGACACAGGGGCATGCGAAATGATCACCAAACACCCCTGAAGCCCTGAAAATGACGTAATCAGAATCGGCAATCGGACTGGCAGTCACCAATTTGAATCTAATTTTTGAGGAATCGGCTAGAACACTGAAAATTTGAACTGATAAGAATCAAAGATTTCCCAAAATCTGTGAATTTTTAGAGTTTTTGATTCAATAAACTTGGCTAACTTTATATAGGTTTAAACTTGTCATATAAGCAAGAGATTGCACTCTACCTATCCAATTTGCCACATTGTTGATTTTTGTCCCAGTCAAGAGAGTATCTATAGACCTTCTTGACTAGAAAAACTTCCCCCCATTATTAAAAATTTCTTCCATATGGAAAACCTTGACTTATACAAAATTTATAATCATAAAACAGAGCTTATTCAGTGTACGAGGCTCCCGCCACTGTGTGGTTTGGGGAGAGTCATAATGTACGCAGCCTTACCCCCACTTCGCGCAACAATGTTGTTTTCTAAATCACTTCAGATTAACATGTGATAAGGGCTACAATGCTAAAAACTTATGACCACCACCAACCAAAATATACCAATAATCAATCACTTTAGCATATGATGAGGCTACAATTTTAATACTAGTTATTCATCTTGAGCTTTTTTTCCATTTGATTGCATATGTTTGTGCAGCATTTGGTGAATGAGGAAAAGCTAGATCTGCAGAAGAATCGGAAGCTAGAAGCCTACAACCATCTGGAATGGGGACCAACAACCAAAAAAGCTCGGATGCAAAACCTTAGTGATTCAATAGGATTGTGAGTTTGTGGTCAAATGCTTGATATCACCAACCTTCGAGAACCAATTGGAACTATTTCCTTATCAATTTAATAGGGAAAAAGTTTTCCTCCACCCAGAGTAGGGTTCACCCACCCATTTAGTATTACTTTGCCCTCTATTAATATCTTTCCCACAGTTTTCAATGCCAATCCCAACACACAAAAAACCCATGGGCAGTGGATTCTCCATTCAACGGGTAATAGGGACGACACTCCATGGCCTTTCAGTCTTGAGGGTGTTCTAGAGGACACTTTTGCCACTCCATCACCAGAACAAACAGCAAGAGGATCAGCACTACATGTCATTTTCGTCTAGGAAGGATGGTCTGGAGTAAGGGTGTCAATTTAGAACTGAAGTAGAAAATTGAAATCGAAACCAGCCGTTTAAAATCCAATCGAATCGAACCGAAGTAAAATGGTTCGGTTTTGGTTTCCAAAGCTGGAATCGTTTCTATTTTTGGTTCATTTTGGGTTCATCCCTAAAACCGTAAAATCGAACCAAATTACTTATTTTCAAACCAAATAAAAAACCATATAAAATTATATATATATATATATTTTTAAATTAAATGTGGATGATAATTTTTTTTCCATTTTAGTGTTTGAAAAATGATCCTAACAAATAAGGGTTTTGATTAGTGAAGATGTAAAAAAGTTGGTCCACACATTTAAAATAGGACCTCAACCGAATATGAAACCAAATTAAAACCCACTAAGAAGTTGAATACAAAACCGAAGAAAAACTAAAATTGAACCGAATTGATTCGGTTTTGGTTCTCAAAATGCATTCCTATTCTCAGTTCAATTTGGTTTTGATTTCTAAATTTTGTTTCTTAAACTAAGCCGAAATTGAATCAATTGACACCCTTACTCGAAAGACACTTTGCCTCTCCATCTCCATAACAAGAGGTGTAGATGGGGCCTCAATAGCCTTTAGATGTAACATTTACGGCCTTCAACCATCAACAGAAGTGATGAAAAAGCTACCGATAGACTTTTCAAGTCCAGCTCACGGTCACGTACATGAGCGTACAAAAATGGCTCATAGCCGTGAAGATGGAATCCACCCTGTAGGACCCACATGGGGTGGATTCCATCTTTACGGCTATGAGCCGTTCTCGTACGCTCACGTACGTGAAAGTGAGCCCAACTCAAAATTTTTCCTTCATCCTTAGAAGAAGGTTCACCATCATCCTAGGGTTTTAGTATGTTCCAAAAATACCCTCTCGATACTCATTCCCGTCCTCCCCCATCCCTCAGTGAATGGGATCCCATTAATTGTGGGTGGAGAGGAACTCAATCCATAAACTATTGTGATTGTTAGTCACACAAAGTTAAATAAAATATGAGAAAGAGAACACGACCCAGTCGTGCACTGCACGTACCCCTGCGCCCTAACATAGGGACCGACGTGCGAAATGATTGCCACACCTCCTAGAACCATAAAAATGACCAGAGGTGCGATGGTCATTTCGTATACCACTGTGTCAGAGACCAGGTGGCGTTCTTTCTCCCATAAAATAATAAAATTCACTCAAATGTTGTAGACTAACCCTACTCATTTGTCAAGTTTCATAAGAAACGAGTTGGCCAAATAGCATAGCAAAGTATTGAAAACTTTTTTTTTGTGTGAAAAACGTACGTAGTAAAAGCTACAAAGAGAATGCACGGGGCTACCAATGGAGTGGGTGCATTGATATACAATGGAAATATATGCCCATGTAAGGCAACCTACATCCATTGAATTGGAAATAAAACTTGAAACATCAACATTAAAACCTGTCTATCCAACATTTAAAAATTAATATTGCCACATTAATTCCAACATGTGACAGGAATAAAAGGACCATTAAGGGAGGCTTCCCTCATTGGTTTCATCATGTAAAGACTAGTTAATGCTCTACAATCTTTTTGAAAATCAAAATTCCATTCTCCCATTCCATTAAAACCAGATGGTAGGGACTGGCCAAGACCAGTTACTATTTTTTTTTTTATGGAAGAAGGATCGATTAGCAATGTCCATCCTTCTATCTAGGGGTGTCAAAATCAAATCGAAACCGTTTATCAAAATTGAATCGAATCGTTTAAATTGTTTAATAACTGGTTTGATTATATTTTTAAAATTGAGATCGTCTAATCGAATGGTTTAAACCAAATAGGACTATTTCATACTCTTAAATATACATGAATGTGCCAAAATCAAATAGAAACCGTTTATCAAAATCGAACCGTTGAAACCGTTTAAGTTTAATAAATGATTCGGCTATAGTTTCAAAGCTGAGACCATTTAATTAAACGGTTTAACCAAAATCAGATCGTTTAACATCCTTATGTTAAACCCTATTCTGAACTGATGAATCTAGACCAACCAACCTGAACCAAAACAAAATTGAAGCCTATTGGATCAGTTCTATATTGGAGTTTTATGACACCAAACCCAAATTCGATTGAATTGAAACCGATAAGAAACCATACCGACTTTTAAAATATCAGATCGAAACTGAACCCAAACCGATAAAAGTCCAAAATTCATAATAAACCACATTTTTTCACATAATTATGGACATACTTACATGGTCAACCAAATACAAATCGATACAAATCTATCTGAAACCAAACTGAACTGATTTTAGAAAACTGGATCGAGATCGCACCCATATACCAATACCATCCGAAATTCATAAAAATTCACGTTTTTTTTCTTCTTACTTATGGATATATTTTCATGGCAAACCAAATCCAAACCGATAAGAGAAACTGATATAAAACTGAAACCGATGCACCCTTATTGGATTGGTTTTTAACTCACTCATTTTCAATCCAAAACTGATAAAACCAAACCAACCCAAAACTAATCCAATCTGACCGATTGACACCCCTTTTCAATGTTGTGACTGGATACTATTACTGGATCTAGAGAGACGAAGAATCAAAACATGCAATATGATAGAAATATAAAAGTGATGTTCTTATCTAATGTATTTTTCATTCTTCATTTACGAAAAAAGAAAAAGGTTTTATGCACCGGGGCACAGGCTATGCCCAAATCCATGAGGGTGGGCGAAATGATCACCCGACCTCTCCGAATGGCTATAATGACCGCCCCCACCCCTAAAAAATTTAAAAGTGATTGTCTTGAGAGCATGGATCTGAATTCATAAAAACTTAACCACATAATCATCATCCACGTGGCAACTACCCTTGCAAGTTCCCATAAATTTCCACCATACCCTTACAGGGATCCAGATCTTTCCGGAACTGGAATATATTGTAAGGGGTATAACAGCTTAACACGTTTATCTAAAAATCTCTATATCTAATACTCAGTCCAGAATCTCTATACGGAGCCCACACGTGATAGAATTCAGGTACCCTTCACCAAACAATTAGGTTTTAGATCCCACAAGACAAAATTAAAAGGGACCCACTCACTCACTCACTCACTCATGACTCACCCATCCAACAAAGGAAATGCTGCCTGAGTTACGGCAGAGGAAGATCCATATCAATGAAACGCCCAAAGCTCAATGCTCAGAGGCTCTCAGAAGCAACAGAAATCAGAATCAGAATTCCTTCTTCACACTTCATTTCTTTTCTTTGCTCCGAGTTTCTAACTCGGGCCCAACTCAGTTACCATAACATAGTACTTCGATGTTGGCAGAGTATGTAAAAAAACAAAAAAACCAAAAAAACAAATCACCACAGGGAAGGGACAATTTTGTCTTTTTAACCAAGAATTTTCTAACCGTAACTGAATCAAATCACTACAGTGTTTTAAGAAATAAAAACAAACCTAGGGTTAGTTTTGTCTTTTCACTAACCGTGTAAAATTCTATTTTCCTAAAAGACAATACAAAACAAAAAAAAAGCCAAAATCACTCCCTAACGCTAGCTGTTGGGTTGCCCCGTACGTCTCTGTTGAGAAGCCCAAGCCCACCATCTCTTTATAACTCTTTCTTCTCGCTCCCTTTCATGTCCACCACTTGTTCTGTTCGGAAACCTACTCAAGCCTGTGATTTCAGACACGCTTCTCACATTTATTACGTTTCTGCCACTACCATAAGTACCATCAATGTCCTTGTCATCTCTCCTCTGTTGCTGCAGCTGCTGTAGTTGCTGTTGCAACTGTAAATTATGGTGATGATGCTTCGTGGAAATGGACGGTCGAGCGCTCATCAACGACGAGTATCGTCCACTCTCAGTGATAATCATTTCCGACCGTAGAAACAGAAGATCCGACGGCTGCAGATCACTCCACCGCTGCTGGAGCCCACTGTCGGAGACTATGATCCGGTGTTCCAACCGACGTTCCAACTCGCTTTCCGATAACAAGAGACCGTCTTTGCGGCATCCACGGTCAAAGCATCCAACGGTCACAGATTCTTTTTTCTTCCTCAAGCTTGCGATATCAAGAGACCTTCTCGATACGGCCGCCGCAGGCGGTGGTGCCACCACCGAGTTGCCGCCATCGGATCGGTGCACGACGATTTGCAAGAACCCACTTGTTTTCTCTCCGGCTGAAGAGTGTCGACCGGAAACCCTTCGAGGTTCGAACCCGACCGTGCTTGGTCGGACCTCACTTGCTTCTCTCTCCTCTATTGCTTCCTGCTGTCGTCTCTGCTCATCGTTTTCGTCTCCGAGTCTCGATTCGTCCACCAGCAGAACATCTTCTGGATCGACTCGATAGCGACAGAGAGGGCAAGTCGAGTGAGCATCTAACCAGGTATCAACACATTCGAAGTGAAACGCGTGCTTACATTTAGGCAACAATCTCAGCACATCCATGGATTCGAATTTGGTCAAGCAAACAGCGCATTCAAGCCCTTCTTTTTGCCCTCTAAGTGAGCTGAATCGGAAAATCGGTAGCGAATCAATGACCGACCGATCGATCCCTGAGTTCTTTCTCGTCGAAGCCATCACTCTTGGGTCGTGATTACCTGCATACCCTCTAGCTCCATTGTTTCTCTTGCAGTGTTTCGCGTACAGAAGAAGAAGAAACGTAATAGAGAAAATGGTCGTTAAGACTCCAACAATCACAGCGATGCTTGGCCTGAAAGAAGCGTAATTGGATTTTTCGTCAGGACGTGGTGGAGATGGATCAGCATTGTTTGGGGAAGGGGAATTGGGTTTTGTTCCATCATTAGCCATTAGAGTTCTGAAACAGAAGGTGAAGAAGAAGAAGAGAAGGAAAGAGTCCCAGAAGCTCAGAAACCTGAAAAGCCCTGAAGAAACTCCCATCTCTGGTTCTGGAAACACGGGTTTCTGAAACAGAATAAGAGTTTCGGGAGGCCTAATACAGAGGGGGAATCGATGGGTTGGAGTTGGATTTTCAGGAAAAATACAAAAGAGAGAAGACAAAGGCATCTAACTGATTAGTATTTATTTTTGTCGATATAATGAGAGAGAAGCAGAGAGTTAAATGTATACTGTAAGAGAAAATACGAACATACGAGAGAGAGAGAGAGAGAGAGAGAGAGAGAGCGGTGTGGTTGGAGTTTGATTAACTGGATCTCGTCATCCAATTAAGTTTGAAAAGAAGCCTACGGGTGTCTGAAGCTCCCGACGAGCGTCACTGCCGTCACCGCACAACCTGAGAAAAAGCGGATAAGAACAAAAAATGATGATAATGATGTATGTAATATACGGTGTTTTGACCAAATTAACCTTGTACATATATTCTGTTCATTTCAAACCCTGACTCTCTATGCAGACTAGTATCCAAAACCTGACTTGGGGCTTTTTGGGGAAATTGGGTAAAAAAATTAAATGGTTGGTGAACCTTAAAAGCTGGTTAGTTGTCATGTGTGAGGCGATATGGTTGGATCCAAGTTAGAGAGGATGTCATGTCGATTTTAGGAATCAATTTTGATAATAAAGGTTATAATATGATTCATAATTTAATAAATTACGAAAATACCACCAATGGAAATTGCAATGGGACAAGTGGGTATCTTTTACAACAAGGGATCCACTCAAAGTAAGACTGATTGGAGATATAATGGCACTACTTGTTTTAATTTATAAAAATAGGAGAGGGTTTTCATGCACGGCCACACATTAGCCAGGGTGAGAGGAATTTTTATCACCTCCAATTCGCTGCCCGTTCCAATCCCTCACATAGGAGCATAAATGACCATCCTACCCAATCTTGGGCAGTGTGTTTGGGCAGGGGATAAGGTGGTCATTTCAGCTCCTATGTGAAGAATTGGAGGGAATTGAAGCGAGTTGGAATTGAAGGTGATAACGATTCGGGCGGGAGACAATGCATCAAATAAGGTCTAACGGAAAGGTTTGGTCATTTCAATCCCTTCTTGTCTTATGGCATTGGTCTATGGGTCTATGCTTGACCGTGCATGAAACCTTTAGCCATAAATATAATAAGAGGAAAATCATTTCTAAGGTTTCTAATATTATGGATAACTACGTTAGAGGTTACCTAAACATTTGAAACTTGATGTTTGGGGTGCCTCATAAATTAGTGAAGTTAATTTTTTTAAAAATCAAAATACCTCTATACAAGTACATGATCAAAGAATCCTAACCTCTTATGTCTTTTGAAAGATAACAATTAGAAGGATATGGTTAAACAATCATGTTTTACTATTTTTAAATCTTTGAATTGAATTTTTGTCTAATCATTTTAGAATTTTAAACCAATGTAATCATTTAGTTTCACTAGATTAACAGTTATGATTCATTTGAACCTTCGACACGTGAAAAAAAAACAGTTTTATTGCATGAATAGAAGCTTTTAATGATCTAATCATACATCAGATTGTACCATCATATTTATCATGATTATGTATGCCAAATGAACGGTCATTATCAAAATCTAATTTATGAGGTTGAATTATATCTTTTTGATCAAAGTCTTTTAGAAGCTTTTGATAGTCTTATCTTAGATTAGACCACATTATCATGCTTGCCATGGTTTAAAATGCTAGATGAAAGACAAGGGTCAAAATAAAATATTTACAGAGCATAAAAAATGATAATTAACTCTATGATAAGTAGTCAAAAGTTTTTGATTATATGACTTTAAGCCAAATCATATCATCATGATAAACATGTTATAAAATGCTAGATGAATGACCAGGATCTAAATTTAAAGTTTAAAAATATTAAGACATGATGGTTGAATTGTATCTTTCACATCCAGGTAGTTTAGTCATTTTTGTAATCAACTGTTACTCGTAACTAATACTGTTTGTGTTAATACTAAAGTTTGAAGCATGATATGAGCAAAAAATAGTATGAACTTTATGAAGTTTACTAACTCTTATGAACACTTAGGAGTTAGGACCTAAGAAAAGCTAAAAAGGAAGCACAACATAAAACTCCATTTGGTTGCAAGGGAAATTAAAGGACAGGGAAGTGAGTTTTTAAACTTTAAAAAAAACAAAAGGAAATTTTGGCAATCATTTTCCAACATTGATTAACAAACTACTTAAATTCCTTACCATATTTAGTAATAGTTTTTTTTTTTTAGATGTATTTTTTATTTTACTTTTAAAATCCAAGGGATAAAGATGTAAAATAAAGAAAATTTTATAATCAAATATAGATCAATTTTGAACTACTAAGCTAATCATGTGAGACAATAATTACAAAAGTTTCTTTTTTAGGTTTTAAAAAATTTCTATTCCAAATTGTTGTGGTTTTGATATTGAAAATCCTGCAACAGAAAAAATATGGACGAGATGAAAATACCCCTTTCTATGGGGACACGTCGGTCATTCACCCACCCCTCTATCTGGACTCAGGGCCGGTGCACTGCACCAGCCCGGGTAGTATTCTCTCTCCCAAACATCTATTTGCCTCAAAGTTAAATCTAAAGTGCAAGGTTATATGGTATGAAATCTCTCATGCCAAACCAATGGGAGCACAGGAGGGGACACCACAGCGGTCATATGAGGAAAAAGGAAGGAAGGGAGGGAGGGAAGGGGGAGGGAGGGAAGGGGGGGGAGAGTGGCAAGCAGGAGAGTGATGGTGCATTACAACTAGAGTGTGAGAATCATTTTCCTATATCTAAATCAATCGTTTATTTACATTGTTAATCCTCAGTTTTCAAGGTTAGCCTTAGATCCTATCTTGCTCATGTTCAGAAGTGATCTTACAGATCATGCTTCAGCAATCTCTGTCCGGTTCATATCCCGACAATACCAGCTGATTTAATCTAACCCACAGCTATATTGGTTCAGCTGTGATTCCATCTTTTCTGATAACACACCCCAAGAACTCGATTTCCCAATTACACACTACAATTCAAGTCACTACCAAAGGCTCACATCGTTCGGGGCCTTTCAAACATCTCATAGACATGAATCTGTACAGTGATATCACAGACCCAGATTGCTTACTTGAATATCACATCATTGTAACCAGAATAAAATTTGCAGAAAAAGAAACATCCATTCTTTTAGAAAAAGCTAAACGAGAAGATCAAATAAAAATTACATTCCATCACTCATGTTTCAGCTGGGGCATTAAGTTGGATTTCCACAATTCCTTTCATTTATACAATTTCCAACAGCGCTTGTTATTAACAACTTGGGGCCAGAAAACAAAGCAACATAATATTTTTCCGTTACCATCCATGTAATATGAGAAGTATACCATCAGCAACTGTATGATGGGATGCGGACTTGAAAGCAGAATAAAATTTCCCAAAGACAGCATCCGTACAAGTGCCCAAAATTACATGACAAAAAAAAATTGTAAATTAACAAAGCACTCAATGCCAACCTTTAAAGCATAAAAAGTCAGTGCCTTTACTAGGTATGAGAGTTTTGGGTTCTAACTACTTGTATGTCTCCGTCGAACTGTTCTTGTACATAGCTCACTCAAGGGAGTTGCAGGAACTGGTATGAGTTTCCCCAAAATAGCAAGAGGCCAGCTGCAACATGAGATGTGGTGTTATATACCTCACATAACCTAGAACTTTACCGAGGCTATAAACATCAGCAATGGAAACAAGCCAATCACAATATCACTATAATACATGTTACCACAGAACTAACCTAAAAAAACCAATAGCAATTGAAACAAGCCATAACTTCCAACTGAGCTTGACTGTCTTGGTGAACTTCCCAAGAAATTCAATGATGAGAACCTGACAACAAAGAAATTACCCTGTAATTTTATGCATTAAATGCAAGACCATAAAATAAGCACCGTAAACCATTTTACCTGCAGAACAAGAGTAACTCCCACTATCATCATAAACAGGTGGTTTTTAGTAACACCACTGAAGATATTCATTTCATCTGGCTTTCGAGCATTGAACTCATTAAATATCTGCAATTAAAATAGTTGGCCATTTTGTATAAGCAGCAAAGGAAATAAACACCTCGAATATAGAGAGCATATTCCAATGCACAACTGTTAAGAGCAAGGAACAGTTATCCATGTGTGCATGTATGTGTATGAGTGCAAGTAAAGTTTCGTTTTTCCATCCTTTCACCAAGGGTTCTGAGGCTTACTTGACAGAGGACAAACGCATTAAATATCAGGGTATTCTTCACTTTGTTAGCATGGTCAGCATTGTCATGCTCTAAATGAAGTAGACTTGTACCACGGAAGTTGAGGACAAGGAGGACAGTCACTTGATAGAGAGCCTGCAATATCACCGCATTACTAATCAATCACCATCAAGGAACAATATACAAATAAACGTCATTTTGCCATTTTTTAAAGATTATGGTAATACATTTTCCACCAAGGAAAGATCTGATAGAAAATGCCCAAAACGTTAAGGACAACATGCACCTGTATGATTAAGTTTCTCCACATGATATTTGTAATAAGAGGTTCCCTGAGAGAGAAAGAGAGAGAGAGAGAGGTCATCAATGGGTGTCACCCAACCATTACCAATAAATGGCAGTGTGAATTTTTCTTCAGAAAGAAACATAAAACAGATATGGGTCATCTCTCAGCCTGAGACTGGAAAGAAGTAAATAAGAACTGGAAAGGGTACATAATAGTATCAATGTAACCCAAAAGACTTGCCCACTCAGCAGAACCATCACCAGAGCAGATAAGTAATTAGAAAAAAATTTGAATGAATTAAGTTGCTTGAATGAGAGCAGCATGCCAACTTCACTACTTCCAGGAGTCCAACAACACATCAAAATCATGAATGGTGAGGTTAGTTATTTAGGGATAGAAGAGTCTTCCCATTCATTGATTGCCTGGATAGTAGTATCATTGGTAAGACAGCATGGAAATACAGATAGCTTGACATTATTTAAAATTTTATAATGTCAAAAACATATTTTTGCATCTTCTTCAATATCCATGAACTCTTACCTTCGACCAACAGGTGTTCTTTTCATGAGGTGATCTGTTGGAGGTTCAGTGGCCAATGCAAGTGCTCCAAGCGTGTCCATAATGAGATTAACCCAGAGAAGCTGCAGGAAGGAGGGCAGGGATGGGGATTGAGAAGATCAAGAGGCGGGGGGGGGGGGGGGTGGAGAGGGAGGGGAGCCAGAGAGAGATTTCCAAACCTGCACTGCATTTAAAGGAACATCACCAGTGGAAACTGCAGCTACAACGTTAATTACAAGGGCAGCTACATTGACAGTGAGCTGAAATTGGATGAACTTCTGAATATTTGCATAGACTGAACGGCCCCAGCGGACAACCTAGACCAAGCATATGAAATACCAATAAGAAGATTGAGAAAATCAGCTTATTAATATCACACAATTTTTTTTTCCTAATATATCAAGATATACAAATACAACAATAACAACAACCAACAACAACAAAAAAAACTCAACCTTATCCCAACTTAATGGGGTCGGCTTACATGGATCCAAACAAACAAGAGTAGGGAAAAGAGAGATGGGGAAAGAAATGAGAAATGAAAAAATAAAGAGCAATAAAAGATGGGAAATAGATAAAAAGATGAAAGATAGTAAGAGGAAAGAGGTGCAGCCCAGCATGTCAGGAGAATCTCAGCTAAATGGGGTCTGCGACATGGATCCTTGCCCTCCAATAGGCTCTGTCCGAGGTCATACTTTGTACAAGCCCTAGACTATGCATGTCTTACCTCACCAATTCTCCAATGATCATTTTAGGTCTGCCCCTAGCTCTTTTAGCTCTTTCAATCAAAATCATATCACTCCTTACCAGAGCGTCCCTAAGCCTCCGTGGAATATGACCATACCACCTTAAACGACTCTCTCGGAGCTTGTCATTGATTGGGGCAACTTCCAAGTTCGATCTTATATGCTCATTCCGTACTTTATTCTTCCTTGTTTTTCCATGCATCCATCTTAACATCTTCATCTCTGCTACACAAAGCTTATCAATATGACACTTCTTAACTGCCCAACATTCTGCCCCATACATCATGGCAGGCTGAACAACAATCCCCTATAGAACTTTCATTTACGCTTTAAAGGAATATGTCGGTCACACAGCACTCCGGATGCACCTCTCCACTTCATCCAACCCACTTTAATTCTCTATGAAACATCATCCTCTATGTCACCTTCTTTATTTATGATAGACCCCAAGTATCTAAAATAGTCACTTTGCAGCATCTCTCTTTGCTCAATTCGCACCATATCAGTATCCATCATAGTGTAACTAAAATTACACATCAAATACTCCATCTTCGTTCTACTAATCTTAAAGCCTCTTGTTTCCAAGGTTGACCTCCAAAGCTCTAACTTAGAGTTAATTCCTTATTTTGTCTCATCCAAGCATACACCATGGGACCTCGTCTTGAATGCTCTTGGTTATATCGTCCATAATAAGCGCAAAAAGGTAAGGACTTAAGGCTGAAGCCTGATGTAATACAATCGTAATTGGGAATTCCTTGCCCTGACCTCCCATAGATCTCACGCTAGTCACCACGCCCTTATACATATCTTTAATGACATCCACATATTTACCTGGCACCCCTCTCTTCACTAGATCATGCTGGATTAGATCTCTCGGGACTCGGTCATAAGCTTTTTCCAGGTCGATAAAGACCATATGGAGATCCTTCTTACTATCTCTATATCTTTCCATGAGCCTCCTCAATAAGTAGATAGCCTCTGTCTTGGATCTACTTGGCATAAAGCAAATTGGTTCATCGAGATATGAGTCTCTTTTCTAAAACGGGTTTCAGTAACCTTCTCCCACAGTTTCGTAGTGTGACTCATTAGCTTTATGCATCTATAGTTGTTACAATTTTGGATATGACCTTTATTTTTTGTAGATTGGGACTCCTCCAATCATTAGGCATCATTCTTGTGTTCATAGTCCTATTAAATAGTTGGTTAACCAACAAACCCCACAACCTCCTAGGGTTTTCCAAACTTCAATTGGAATCTCATCTGGGCCTAGTGTTTTGCCTACTTTCATCTTTCTTAAGGCTTCATTAACTTCTGCCACAGTAACCTTTCCAACATATCCATGACGTGTGGTGTCTTGTTGAAGAAACTAATCCTCCAGGTCATTTCTACTCAACCTATATCCATTTAATAGGTCACAAACATACTCGTCCCATCTTTCAAAATGTCCTCATCCCTTACCAGAACTCTTCTGTCATTACCCTTTATACACCTCACTTGATCAAAATCTCTACTCTTCCTTTCTCTCATCTTAGCTATCTTATATATAGCTTTTTCCCCTTCTTTTGTATTTAGGTTGATATAGAGATCCTCATATTTCTTCACCCTATCCATCCCCACAATCTTCCTAGCTTCGTTTATGGCATCATTATACCTCTTTTTATCCTCTGTTTCCTTAGTCCTTTGCCAAGTCTTAAAACACACTTTCTTGGTCTTAATAGCTGCTTAGACCTCATCGTTCTGCCACCAAGAATCCCTAGGGGCCTAGCGACTACCCTTCGCTTCCACTAGCATATCTTTGGCAACCCTCTTAATACAAGTCATCATCTCGTGCCACATCGCATTGATGTCTCCTTCAAAGTCCCACTTTCCTTGTTTGACCATATTATCAAGATATCAATATGATAAATGAAACATGCATGCAATTAGTCATTCCCTATATGGACATTTATCTAGATAAAAACAACACATCTAAATATAGGGCTTAGTATAAAGGCAACATTGAAGCAAACTTTCAACAGTAGCAAAATTTTAAGATATATTTTCTAACCATATGACACATGGTACATTGTGAGGAGTTGAGAATAATATTCAGTGCAACTGGAAACATGAAACTGTAACATATCAATAAAGGTTAAATAGCAAGATAGAATCTGGATATGGATTTAGCAAAAAAAAATAAAAAGATAACCATGACAAAAGTTAAATAACTCATGGTTGTTTAATCAAACATCATATTAAGAATAGGGAAAATCTTGTTGTCACCACTGTTGCGACATGCATTGTAACCGTGCTGTTATTCTACAGTTCTACCACTTGGAAAAATGAAGTAGCAAAACCAACCATTGGACATCTAAAGACTGTTCTGGGTAAGCCACATGTCAAATTTCAGCCATAAATTTACTCATGGAAATTATTCAACTGAGTGAATTGGCAACATAGTATTTTGGAGTATAGTTTATCATTTTTGGAAAGAAGAATTTCACAACATTTTGTCAAAAAGGAAAGACAGTGAAGCAGACACGAAGGCAATCCCAGCTGATGTTCGTGCAAGACATGATACTTTGCAGCTGAAGTTTGAAGACTGCTGGGCAATAGAAACATTTTGGCCAATTGGTCTCTTATTTCTATTTGACCTAATGTCCAACTCAAGTAACATGGATTATCCCTATTTCAGGCTGTTGCTCTTAAGCTTTTTATTGTGATGGTTCTGTTGCTCAAAACAATCTAGTTATGGAAAAATGCTGCGCACTAATGATGGTGAACCAGTTTTGGTTTATGAGAGTGTTTCAGAAAAAGATAATATCTAGCTCAAAGAGAATATGGCTGTTCTTAGAGGCTTAAAAATATATTTGCACCACAACTTTCTTTCTTTCTTTATATATCAGATCAGATTCTAAGTTTGTGGTTGATACACTTCAAGGAGAAACTATATCTCCATGTTTAGTTCTGCCACTTTCATCCATATTCTACACTTGCTACCATCCTTCGATTTTTATGAGGTGTTTGTTGCATCTAAGGATGGAAGCTACTCAGCATGCTGATCTTTTGGCTTATTTTTGTAACCTATATCATGATGGTTTCCCAGTTGATCTTCTTGATTTAATTAAGGAGGTCAGCAAATCCATGAAACATCTGAGATCTTTATAATTCTCTTTCATAATTCATATGCCAATAAAATTACTTTGGGAAAATACTTCCATAATGTCCTTTTCTGTTTCCCTTTCCACCATTCTGACCACTTTTATGCAATGTGGATTGGTGATTTGGCAAGCTGATCATTGGAAATTCTAGACCTTATTGATGCCTGCCTGTTAAGTTTAGTAGCTTCTCTCCACCATGCATGGATTTATCAGTTCTTGTTCATTTCATGTTTATTCAATTCTTACACTTTCCAAACTTATTTTAAACCTTGATAATGGCACATGGGTGTTTCAGACAGATTGGCCTGAAAGTTTGACTATAAATAGATGTAGATTGAGGACATGTCCACCAAAATTGGAGCCCACCCTGCCATGTGGCATCCATCATGGGCATGATGAAAAGAGAAATGGAGGCTGTTACATAACTCCACCCCCATTTACTTTCAACCAAGAAAAGAATATATATAAAAAAAAATCACCAATGGTAACTTCTTATATTATATGCAACTTCAATTCCCATTTGTTCACTGCCATATGTTGTCAACAGCTTATGGTCCATTTTATATATCAATTAGCAAACTAGTATTAATCTAACCAGTGGTACCATAGCCTCTGGTACTTCTTTGAAAAAGAAAGAATAGAGGACCATGAAACAAAATCTCTATGGGGCCCCCCTGGTCCAATTTAAAATGCAATATCGTCTATATAGAAACAAAGAATCGCTACTTGGCATTCAAGAAAAAGGTCCAGAGGAGCATAAATGAAGAGGTCTAAAGGGACTGATTGATCATACTACACGCTGACGCCACCAAGCAGTATCTATAATACCGAGGGACACTAAATACCACATTTTTTCAAAAAATTTATCAATAACTTGTTCCTGTGATCAATCACCCTTTACTTTCAGGTAACTAAGGTTCAGAAGGACTACCCAGATATAGCTTCTTTCTTTACCTTTTAAAATAAGAGAAGAAAGATAAAAATCCTCTATAACTAACTAGGGAAAAAAGTCGCTTCAAGAGCAACAAATGTGCGCATAATGATTATATTTATAAGAATAGTCAAACTATAGAAATGCATTTACGCTTTAGGAAAACATTGTTGGATAGGGAAATTTATATTTATTTGATATAGGCAAAAATCCAACCTTTATTACATTCATTAATGTAGGCTAAAAACTAACCTTCACAACTGAAGCAAAATTGTCATCCAGAATAATGATATCTGAGCTTTCTTTAGCGACTTCTGTTCCCGCAATGCCCATGGCAAGACCTATATCTGCCTAAAATCCGACATAATGATTTTAAGTGTTGATAAGCTCATAGAGAAATTGCAATTACCAAATTTGGATCATAAAAAGTGAGATTAAACATCCCACAAGAAGTGCAGAAAAGAAGAAAAGTTGAAGTCCATTAATCAGACATTTTTAAATGTAAGAGGAGGGGATTGCGTAAAAACAATTGACGCCTACTCAATTGAAACTGTCCCAGGATCCAAAACCTGGTACAAGTTAGAATAACTAACTTCTACAGTCTGTACATCAAGTCTTACACACTTCAAGAACAGCTAACGAAATATCATACCTCATGCAACGCAGGTGCATCGTTAGTGCCATCTCCAGTCACTGCAACAACATGACCCTTCTTCCGCAATGCTTGCACAAGTAGTAACTTATCATTGGGAGAAGACCTTCCCATTACCTGTAGATCACAGATCACAAATAATACTTTTAAGCTACAATGAAACATAGCGGACATCTATAGTTGCAAGTGTGCTTAAAGTGTACAATTATATAGGCTATGACATGTTTAAATAGAAATTTTTGGAACTGCTCTGATCATACAGATATTTTCCCAGCTACTTCTTCTCGTTCTTTGTCGGACATCGCACGGAATACCCTTCCTTCAATGAGATTTGGCTCTGTAGCATCAGCATCTGAAGCAAGTATCCCACATTCCAAAGCAATTGCTTTTGCTGTCTGAACATTGTCACCCGTGACCATGCGTACCTGCTCATTGGAAATGCTCTTAATTACTGGATCAAATAAATTGGACAAAAAATTCATAGATACAATGTGTTATGACCGCAACTAGAATTTAGGAAGGTGTCATGAACACAACTAGAATTATATATATATATATAGTGAGAGAGAGAACCAAATCCAACGAACATTAAATTTTCAATCCCCTCAAACAGTCCATACTTTCGCAGCACAACATCCTCCGCTTGCCATAGACTCATGACTCATATTTCTACAAAGTCCATTAATTTCAGGACCTGATATCCAAACAGTTGACAGCCATTAAAATGAATCTTTGAAGGACATGTCAACCATGGTTGTCAAGGCATGGCATCATTCATCGATAGCATCTTCTCCTTCCCAGATTCCCAGCAACCCTATCAGTCTGGTTCACCAAACAATAACAGTGGAGGCACATTCGCATCATCTTCCCGACCCGGTGATCTATATCCGAGGTTGGGGTACCTAGAGTATGTGGATGATGAGACATATCAGGGTGTAGTGATGGACCTCAAGTGTTTCTTCTGACATACCATGACATGGTTATTCTTTGTGATTGGGTCAGAGGAATGGTTCCGTCAGCAGCAACAATTTTCCCCATCTTTTGAGCCCACCTGGAGCTCCGTGGTATTGATATATAGAGTAGGAGACTAGGAGGAAGAGCAGAGAACTTTTGCATATTTGCGCCTTTAGGCTTTAATGTAGACTTGTGAAGTCAGTGACCATACACTTGCACCATATATTGGTTTCTTTATATTTAGTATGTTACATTATTAAATCATGTGTAACATATGTTATCTTTCAGAAATATACAGGCAAGATACGGCGTACACTGCCAACCTAGGGTACGAAACCAAACTAACAATTTGAGCGTGTTTTTCAACAATCTAAAGGTTCCACTGTGTTTGGGGATGCTTAATTAGGGTCTCTGCCAAGTTTCAGCTCAAAATATGGCTGTTGGACAACCGAAATGGTCAAACGAACCACAACCACCAAAAAACCCCTGCAAAATTTTGACCAAGGTCGAAACTGAATTCTTGAACCTTGCTCTCAGGCAGGCCTTACCCAAGTTGGGGGCAGGGATCTATAATGAGCCTTGATCGGATGCTTTTTGTTTCAATTAGTAGGATAGGACCATTAGCTTCCAATTTCATATGCCACATACATTCATATTATTGCCATCACAAATATATCATACTACAATCAAATCTGACAGAAACAAAAGAAAAAAGTGCAATTTTCAAATTTTGTACCTTAACAATAACGTCATGATAGCTTAAATTACATGGTTAACCATATCTGCAGCTTGAATAAATGCATCCAGAGAAACTGAACAGGAGACATATTATACTACCTTAACACCAGCATTCGTGCAGAGCTGCACAGCTTCTTTGACACCAGGGCGACAAGGATCCTATACCAGAATGCCATCATACCCAAGAAGTCAATAGTCAAAGTAAACAGAATTTTGAGATAGTAAATTTAATGATAGTAAATGAAGTGCATATTGATACTTGAAGCAGAAAAAAAGCTTTTTTAACTTATTTCCTCAAATAACATATTAAATTATCTATTAGAGGTTTACAAAGAAGAGTCATAATTTTGCAAACGAAGGAGTCGGACAATGCTGTTATAATTTTTCTGGTAAAGCTGGCCTTGACCCTTAGTGACTGCAACAGTCAACAGCAAAAGCAAAATATCCCCATAAACCATACAACATAAGGCAGGTCAGAGAATTCCTTAATTAAAGAAGGAAAAAGAATGGAGGAACGAAAGTAAGAAACGATAGATTTCGGGTTTCCAATAAGGGAGTTCTGGTAATAACGAGCTGCTTCTGTACCAAATAAAAGGAAAGAAAACTTGCCAAGAGCCCTCCTTGACCCCACATCCTGAGATCCACCTCTCTCAGTTAGGTAACAATTCTCCTCCTCCTCCTCCTCCTAATTTAGACCTTCCCATTGCTATTCAAAAGGGAAAAAAAACTTGCACTAATCCCATAGCCAAGTTTGTTGTCTATGATGCTCTCTCTCCTACAGGTATTGCCTTTTTTGTTGCTTTTCCACCACTTCCATTCCCAAGAATGTCATAGATGCCATGTCTGACCCAAATTGGAAGGAATCCATGTCTGAGGAAACAATGGCACTTTGAAAAGAACTGTACATGGAAGCTAGGTGATCTTCCAAGGGGGAGAGTTCCAGTTGGGAGTAGAAGGATCTACACAATCAAGTACTGATCAGATGGTACTGTTGAGTGTTGAGAGATATTAGGCCAAGTTGGTGGCCAAAAGATACAATTAGGTGTATAAAATTGATTATCAGGAAAAATTTGCTCTTGTGGCTAAACAACTCGATATGAGTTCTCATATCACTAGCAGCCAATAGAGATTGGCCATTATATTAGTTGGATGTGAAGAATGCTTTTCTCCATGGTGACTTAGAAGAGGAAGTATACATGCAATGTCCCCCTGTTTCATGTTCCCTTCAACTGAAGGGAAAGTGTGTCTTCTCAAAAAGGCACTATATGGCCTCAAATAATCCCCAAAGGCTTGGTTCGAGATGTTAGACAAGACATTTTGAAGAATGGGTATTCGCAGAGTCAAGCTGACCACACTTTATTTACCCGACGAGATAATGGTACCATCACAGCTCTTACTACCTATGTATATGACAATTTGGTGACTGGAAATGACAAGGTTGAAATAAGTCGACTGAAGTCCTACTTAATCCAACAGTTTGAAATCAAAGATCTTGGACCCTTGAAGTATTTCCTCGGGATTGAAGTGTCAAGATCTAAGAAAGGAATAAATATTTGCCAAAGGAAGTTTGTGCTTGATTTTTTGAAAGAAACCGGAATGTTGGGTTGCAAACCAGGAAACTCCTCAGATTGTGGTCCATCCCTTGTAGATGCAAGGAAGTACCAGAGGCTAGTGGAGAAGCTAATTCACCTCTCATTGATACCCCCAAACATTACATATGCAGTTGGGGTGGTAAGTAAATTTATGCATGCCCCAAAAGTGAGCACTTGGATGCCGTATATGCATTCTCAAGTACTTGAAGTCCACCCCAGGGAAAGGACTATTATATGCCAGGTACAACCACTTAAGGATAGGGTTATACTGATGTTGATTGGGTTGGTTCAGTTTGTGACAGACGTTCTACATCAGGCTATTATACATAGGGATGTAAATGAATAGCCGAAATCCGTTTTCATATCCGTTTAGCACTTCCCGAATCCGTCCGAAAGCAAAACAGATACGGATAGGCTATAGCTATCCAAAAAGCTATATTTACATGTAAACAGATAAAATATCCGATCCGTATCCGTACCCGTATCCGTTTAGCACTATCCGAATCCGTCCGAAAGCTAATCGGATGCGGATGTGGATATAGCACCATCCGAGCCGAATCCGATCCGTTTACATCCTTAATTATACATTTGTAGGTGGTAATCCGGTCACATGGATGAGCAAAAAACAACTTATGGTGGCCCGATCCAGTGTAGAGGTAGAGTTCAGGGCAATGGCACATGGAATTTGTGAACTCCTATGATTGAGAAGACTGGTCCAAGAGTTGGGGTTTGATACTGAGGCACTTATGCGACTCTACTATGATAACAAAGCTGCCATAAGTATAGCTCACAACCCTGCACAACATGATAGGACCAAGCATATTGAGGCAAACCGACACTTCATCAAAGATAAGATTCGACTCAGGCCACATATGCATCCCTTTGGTGAGGACTAGAGATCAGTTGGCTGACATCTTCACCAAAGGGCTTATTCCTCATTAGTTTAGTACCCTTTTGTGCAAGCTGGGAATGTATGACATTAATTCTCCAGCTTGAGGGGGAGTGTTAAGAGTTCATGTAATACGGGTACTTTAAGTACATGGGTGTTATTTTGTAAAAATTTTTTTCCCAGGATGAACAAAAAGAATTTATAACCAAGAAGCTCCAAAGGGGGAAAAGAAAATACAAGGGGGGAAAAAGCACCATCAACACCCAACTTAAGAGGGAGGGAAAGAAGGCTACAAAGAGATTAAGGGAGGTCCCAGGATACTACAATGAGCATGTTCCTTGGGGTATCAGAAATACAACCATGTGGCAACAAGTGAATCTTGGAGCTAACATCAAAGGGGAATCAGGAGATGGAGTTCCAAATCTTTTCAAAGGAACGAAATTGGAGGTCCATCTTCGAAGATTATATTCCATCCAAAAGTGGCTAAAGGTAGCACCAAAGGCAACCTTGCCGGCGGCATCACATATAGACTTCCCGACAAATTAATGGCCAAGGGGGAAAATCCTTTATTGTGGGGCCAACAGTTACTCAAAACCCTTTTCCATATGGAGGAGGAGAAAGGGCAAGAGAAGAAAGGTGGTCAACATCTTCCAAGCCATTCAAGCAGAGAACACAGGCCAGCGGGGATAGAGATATGGCGAGGAGGAAGAACTGGGTAAGGAGGCAATAAGAGAGGGGTCTCTCCAAACAGTGAAGCTATGGCGAGGGATGTGACCTGAAAACCAAACAATCCTATGCCAAGGGGAAAGGGTACCTCAAGATCTCACATGATTCCTAGCTGAGAGGGAACTGAAGAGGCCACTGGAGGAAGGGAGCCAAACAATTAATCGCCTCCAACTCTCAGACTAGGGGAAGAGCATTCCAAATGGCAGCAAGGGTAGGAGAGAGGGGGGGGGGGGCACATACACCATTGGAGAAAAATGAAGCGATAGTGGAGAACTTGCAGATATCCGAAGCATATATAGTTCCATCTCCCACAACTGAGTGAAGGACACCCAAAGGGTGCCATTTATCAAGCCAAAAGGATGTGGTTTCCCCATCAACAACCTTGGAGGAGATGGCCTCGATAACAATAGGCCATTGGAGGGAGGGAGCCACACAATTAATCGCCTCCAGCTCTCAGACTAGGGGAAGAGCATTCCAAATGGCAGCAAGGGTAGGAGAGGGGGGTATGGGGGGGGGGGGGGCACAAGCAACATTGGAGATAGTGGAGAACTTGTAGATATCCGAAGCATATATAGTTCCATCTCCCACAACTGAGTGAAGGACACCCAAAGGGTGCCATTTATCAAGCCAAAAGGATGTGGTTTCCCCATCAACAACCTTACAGGAGATGGCCTCGATAACAATAGGCCTGAGGCTTAAGATCTTGTGCCAAACCTAAGAAGCATCTGAGGGGATGGAAGTCGTCCAAATGCTGTCCTGCTTAATCACAAGCTTCGAAATCAGTTTGAGAATACCTGCATTATTGGCTTTTCTTTGATCTTTCTCAGTCCGAGACCTCCCTAATCCTTAGGGAGGCAAACAGCAGCCCAACTAATTGGGTGAAAAAATCTGGACGAATCAGCCCCTTTCCAAAGAAATGAGCGCATAATGTTTTCAATAGCCTTGATGATGGCCCGAGGGAGGCTAAAGACACCACTCCAATAAATGTAGGAGGATTGGAGGAAGATTTGATGAATTCTAACCGGCCTGCTTAAGATGAAAGCTTGCCCTTACAAAGCTGAAGCCTCTTGTGAATCAGATCTAACATAGGGGTATAGTGATGGGCAGTCAATAGGGAAGGGATCAATGGTAGCCCCAAATATTTGACCGGGAGGCAGCAAAGAGAGAAACCAGTCAATTGAAGCAAGGAGGCCTTGGCTGCCTCAGAAACTCCTACAATGAACAAGTGAGTTTTGAAGAGATTAATTGTAACACCCCGCATGCATGTCTTGATTATTTTATTATTATTTTAGATGTCCTTGAATATTTTAATGTCTTTGTGATTTTAATAATATTTGCATTGTAATGGGTGTGTGTAATTGTTATTTATCATTATTTTAATGATGTAATTGTAGTATTCTATTAATGTAAGTGACCAATGGCATAGTTGTAATTTTGTAATATGACCAATGGCATGAGATTGTAAATTATTTAATGCTCAATATTCTGTTTTAATATATTTTTATATTATTTTAATGAGATGGAATATTTATAGTATTATTATGGCAAGTAAATTATTTTATTAATTCTCATGTATGCCTATGTTATTAAGGATATATGATGTATGGTTATAACTTATAAGGTTTTATTTTTTGTAATTTATACACTACATGAATAGTGAGACATGAGGTGGTATGCTTAATGTTAAGCATGATCAATTAAGGTTAATCCACATTAGTTAGGATTAATTAGTTTTAATGGGGTTTATGGGTGGCAGCACCCTATTGGACCATATGGTTGCAAGAGAGGCTGCTATCATGTGCATGTTTAAGAAGAAGGTGGCTCTTGAGTGCCAGCCACATGGCTGAGGAAGGAGGTGGTGGCCTATGAGGCAGCCACCATGTGCATGAATAAGGAGGTGGTGGCTGTTCAAAACCAGCCACATGTTTAGGCAAGTAGGAGGTGGACCTTGTAAGGAGGATGTGGCAATGGGAGGCCAGAATCAGCACTGTTTTGCTGAAATTTCGGTCACAAAAATACACTGTTTCATCAAAATTTTGGTCATTTTGGTCGTTTGTTCCCCGAATTGGCCAAGCGAAACTCTCAGAAAAATACACTGCTTCGGCAAAATTTCGGTATTTCACTCATTTCGGTCGGACTGAAACAGCCTAACAAGATTTCAAACTATGATAATTTCTCTTTCCAATGGAACCAACATTCACTAATGATGTGCCAGATGATCAAACTAAGTAAGGCATCGCAAGATCAAGAATCTGTTTTAAAGATGGTATTCTATGTGACATGAAATAATTTATTTGTTAAGTACATGCTAGTACTGGGTCTGGTTTTGGGCCTTTTGCATAACAACTGTAACTTAGATAAATAGGTGTACTTGGAGAAAAGAAATGAAAAATTTTCCACAGAAAAAACCTCCAGCAAGCTGTCTTTGACATGAGTAAACCTGCTATGCGGATTTGATTCCAAGTAGGACTAAATGGGCCAGTAGGTTTAATTTAAACCCAGTCAAGACCAAATTCGTATAAGGTCCAGATTTATGATAGGAAGCAATAACTCTTTCAAAATGACATAAGATCACAAAGAAATTGAGATGAAAGCCTGATTATACCAATAACAAAGAAATTTGTTTCTCTGCAGAGGGGGGGGGGGGGGGATGCTTCCAGGTTGGTAATCTTGTTAAGAATCATGAAAAAAGATTTCTTGAATGAAGAGAAAACAATCAATAGGGACAAAGTAAACAATATAGCAATCAAGTACATTAAAAAATATTGTGGTTAATAAATCCAATCATAGAAATGAAGAAAGATAAAGATGTAGCATTCTTGAAGGATCAAGCAGGAAGAACACAAACAGATCAATGAAAAACTAAGAAATCCACATTACCTTCACGTGGTTTAGATATCTTTGAAAACTATTAGGTTTTATTAGTGATTGACACAGAAAAAAACAAAGATCAAGCATTTGAGGAGAAATTAAAGAACATATTTAAAGAAAAGTTTATTTAGATAGAATGTGTTATGAGTTTCTTGACAATTTAGATTATCCAGAATTAGGATCGAGACCCTGCCAATATCAAATTCACAAAACTTGAGTTCAACCAATTAATATGCACCCATCAACTACAGGCTCAAAACTTAATAAAGTAGCGCATGAAGAAAATTTGTTAGATTCGATATACCTTTATGCCAACAATGGCCAGCAAGACTAGCTCATCTTCAGGTAACAGCCATTCTGCTCGCTGCTCTTCATCCTTTGGAACTTTGTCCATTTCATATAGTCTGTATGCAATTGCAACACACCTCAAGCTACCAGCAGCCATGTCTTCAATAGCTTTCTTAAAAACACATGCCTGGAAAAAGAGGGGGAGGGGCAAAAAGGAGTTAATCACATTATCTCTGTAGGATTTTTTTTTCCACTCATGATAACAAATATTTCATAACCAGAACTTGAAACCATAAATTGATGAGACTTTCCCAAAGATATATCATAAAACACAAAATACCCAGGTTGTAAGTTACCCTATATCATAAGAAGCAGTGAGAACATGATTCCTCTTTCCCTTTTCTCATCATCAATATCTTCTACATGTTTACTTAAGTTTTCTCTCCTTTATTTCTTATCAGCGGGACAGGTTAGTAGAACTACCATGGTTGTAATGGAGTCAAAGCGTTGGAAGGGGCCTGGATGCAAGGCGACCACTATGGAAACTACCTTAGAATGTAGTTATAAGATTGATAGATTTTTTACCTTATCTTCATCTATCTGTTGCAAGCTACCATCTGCTTCAAGGTATTTGGTACATGAGGCTAGGACTATTTCTGCAGCTCCTTTCCAATGAATATGAACCTCAGAGTCGGGCTGAAAATAAAGACAATAAAAGAAAAAATATTGGCATAATAATTGGATGATAAGCTGGGATTAAACAATGGCATTAGAATTAATTAGCTCGAAATAGATATAAGAGGATACAAGAAATGATAATATCATTTAAAAAAAAAAATCAGCTACTCCTTCAGAATCTCCCATAACTCACAAAATGATTACAGAAAATCAGATGTTCTACAAGAGGTAAACTCTCAATTGCAAAGCAAATGCTTCAAAAATATACAAATACAAGCATCAATATATCAAATCTCCTATAGTACAGAATTTCCTCAAATAAAGTGGAGCATGTTAAGAAAATAAACTACAAATCTTTCCATAAACTCGTGTTTAAAGCAACCAAAAAAAAAGAACTACCAAACAGAGAGGGAAACAAATACAACCACAAAATCAATGAGATCTCTTCTAGTAAAACAACAAAAAGCATAGCAAGCTCGTGCCCAAAATAAATCATCAGAACATATGTTAAAATAATTCACAGAGATTTTTTTTTATGAATAAAATAATTTATTACCAAAGAAGAGAAATACAATGGACCTCTAATGCGAGGGGGGGAGAGAACAAACAATACAATTTACAAGACCCTAGCTTTCCAAGTGGGAGGCAAGGGACTGTAAAAGAGATGATCCACATCTTTAGAGGCATTTCAACAAAGACAGTAAATAGGAGAGACTAGAATCTATCTCTGATGAAGGAATGTCTAAGTAGGGAGGAAGTGAAAAAACACACTCCAAACTGTGAAAATGTGGTGGGGGATATGCCACTTAAACCATACTGAATTGTGCCAAGCTTTAACTGACCCACGAGCCCTAATGAGATCCCAAGCCGACTTGGCACTGAAGAGACACGTCGAAGAAGTAGACCAGATGACAATGTCACCACTACCACTGAGCCTTCTGGGTACTCGGAAGAGCATTCCAGATGCCAGTCAAGGATCAAGAGGAGTGAGAGGGGAGGGGGGAGCCATCCATCATGATAAATGATACCGAGATCATGTCTATCCTGCCAAATGCAAAACTGTAAATAACTCTATCTCCAACGGAGTGAAGAAGAACTCGCTGCAGGTGCAAATTATCTAGCCAGAATCTAGTGGAGGCACCAACATTGAACATTGATCTGATAACTCCATAAACAAGAGGCCTTAACTTTGGGATCTTTCTCCTGACCCAGGAGGCATCAGAAATGGCGGGAGCAGTCCAAATGGAGTCATTGCGAAGAAGACAATAATAGACCCAATCATCCCAAATACTCTTCGTCTTGGCTGCTAGCTTCCAAATCAATTTGAGGATGCCCGCATAATTGACATCTTTACTGGCGAGTAATTAAGGTACGAGGCAGGAGTTGAATTTGATTAAATAAAATCAACGGTGCAGTGCCAATGAACCAATAAACTGCCTATCCTAAATGGTAGTTAACTTGCTACTTGTATTGTCGCCAACTCTTATGGGCAAGGTTCTATGTTTCGACCAAGCCGAAATATTTTGTGAAACCGCAAATTTCGGTCAGGTTTGGGTGGATGGTTTCGATAGATGGTTTTGAGGCCCAAATGGCCACATTAGGACTTGAAACCTCTAGGAAACCCTATTTTAGGCTCTCTAAAAATAATGGAACCCTTAGCTGAAAAAAAAAAACACCCAAAATGGTAGTTTGACTACAGACCCTAGGTTGGTAGTATACGTTTTATGTTGTTGTATACATTCTCTAATATAGCAAACGGCATCTAACATGTATGAGCTCCAACCACCAAGTATTAACTCTCTTTTTTTTCCAAAAATTTATTGAAAGAAAATATTTTTTTCCCAAAAAAAATATATATATATTTAAAAATAGAAAATTAAATCCAACTATGTGAAGTCATAGATCGGCCTACGGTGTAACATATAAAAAATTGAAGGCCAACCACCAAATATTTACTCTAGTTTTTGTAAAAAATAACTTTTGGGAAAAGTGATATACCTTCAACTTTGAATCGTGCACAAAACCTTCGACAATTGCAGCAAATCATTGCTTTCAATGCCTTTCACTACTGCCGAACAACTTGTTCCACGCTTTTATGGGAGTGATTGGCCAAAATCGCAAAACACCAAGTTTCCACAAACCCTAAGAGTCGAAATCAGCAAAAGCAACAAAATGGGTCGAAATTTCGACCCATTTCATTCGAAACTGTTCATTTTATATTAAAGGTTTGTAATTTTGTATCGTTTCAGAAATCGAAAGCACACATCTTCAAAATTTCGACCAAAACCTTGCACTTTTTTACAGACCTCATGGAATTTCATTTCGAGATCTTGCGAAACAGAAATATTTCGAGAAATTTTACCGAACCTTGATCATTGCTTACAGGCTTTGGTTCTTCTTGGCTAGGACCTCCACACTGGATCAAATCGATCTAACAAGCCTCTAGCATCAGATACTGCATCAGTGGTCCAGAAGAATTGCCCCCATAATTTACATTTGTTCCCTTCTCTGAAACATGGGAAGAGAGTATTGTTTGGTATCCTCAAATTTTAGGACTTCGATGGACAGGGAGGTTTCTTCCCACACTGGCCAATGTTTTGAAAACCAGAACAGTCACTTAACAATAAAAAAGATCAGGCCCCCTTTTAATTTATGACCAGCTGGATCAGGTTTGTCACACAAGTTCTGCTTTAAGGCTTCAGATATATAGAATACTTTTATTTGATATATAGTAAGTCAACTTATGACTCAAATGAGGCAGAGACCAAGTGGCAACTGATGTGTTAAAGTGAAGTTACAACATGTTCAATTTTAGAAGTCCTGATTGTTATATATGTAGGGCTTTCTAATTATTTGTATAAGATATTACATTAAAAAAAACACCTAAATTCATTGGTGCACCCCCGCAAGATTAACAGTTGAATAATCTGAGTCTGAACACCTAAATTCATTGGTCCACCCTGCAAGATAACATTTGAATAATCTTAGTCTGACTGTACGTTTCAGATGCTAGGACAAGGGAGCTATAGTAATGGAAGTCCTTAGATTATGATATTGAGCATACTAGAAAAAATCAAATGTAGACCCCACTTCTCAAAATTAGGAGGCAAAAGTCCTCAAAAAGTTCAGGCATTTTGCTTATGGGGCAAAATCCTCATAGCGGACAACTTGAACATTATGGGTTTATGTATTCCTGATGGATGGCGTCGAAGGAAGGTGTGAGGTTTCATCTTATTCTTGAATCTAGTGCAGTGGCTAGTGACAAAAAGGATTTGTATTTCTTTATCATGTATTCAACTACACAAGTTTCCCATATACTAAGGGTTTGGAAAGGAAGTAGGCGTGAAACTCAGGGCCAGGTTTTTGAACATCCATGCCCAGCCTGACATATCCTATGCCTAGTCCAGCCCAGCCCAAGCCCGATGAATGCCCAAAACATATAAATATATTCAAGAGATGAGTGATGTGTATGGACACACAAAGCTGACCATCCAAGCACATGACTACCCTCATACATATCTGTGATGAGATGAGTGATGTGTGTGTGGACACAGTGAAAACAATAAAATTGCATATAAATTGAGCATAGGCCAGGCCAGGGTGAGCCCGATGTCTAAAACTCAAGCCAGCTTGCCCCAACCTCAGGGAAGCACTGGGTTGAAAATCCCAGCACAAGACTGGAAAGAGTTGGGCAGGCTGTGGTTTTCCAGGCCCAAGTTGCACCCTATAGAGGAGGAATGAACAATGCTTTATGGTTCCTCCAAAACAAAGTGTATAAGAAAATCTCAGCACAATCTGCACAGCGGCACAGTAGAGTGATTCTGACTGAAACTCCTGCTTGAACTGTTTTGAGGCCCCCAGCTTTAGGCTAGGTATTTTATAAAACAACAAGAAGATATTCAAGTTGACATGCTCATAAAAAAATTCTTTCTTAAACTTTGAAATCTATTTAACATACGAGAGACAGAAAAGGAAGGAGAGACATCGACCATGTTAACAAGAAATAAACAAAAATAGCTTTTGGGCTCTGTAAATCCCCCCAATCACCCCCCCCCCACAAAAAAATCCCATAGTATGTTTGTCTCAACTATAATCGCTGAGCCCTAAACTACTTCATGTTGGTGACATGAATCCTACTCCACCATTTTGTGGCTTATTTTTTTCTTGGGGGGTGGTGGGTGGTGGGAATGGAAGTAGAACCAGTGGAATGTTATTCCTCTGTACCATCAACATAAGTTACAATTGACTATAAATACAAAACCACTAACACGAATTGACAAGTACGAGACATTGTTAGGTGACGTACTGATGGGGCCCTTGGGCCACATTTTCTATTCTTCTCCAACACATGTTTCTACTGTAGTTGAAAAATCAACTTCTCAACATGTTAATCGGACAACTACATGTCTTCAATCTTCATACATATAGAAACTAGACAAGCAGTGATTATTGGTCAATCCACAAGAGCTAACAAGGAAATAATCCATGGACTTATCATGCTTTAAAATAAAAGGTGTACCCAGTGCTCAAGGCTCCCGGCACTGTGGGGTCTGGGGAGGGTCATAATGTACGCAGCCTTAACCCTGCTGCTTTCACAGAGAGGCTGTTTCCAGACTTGAACTCGTGACCACTTGGTCAGAATGGAGCAACCTTACCGTTGCACCAAGGCCCGCCCTCATGGACTTATCATGCTTTAATATATGAAAATGATGCATTATCGTGAAGAGGGGACCATACAGAGAGAAGAAAGGTGAGAAAGCGGCAAGTCTTCAAATTATCAACATGTATTCAAGAAGCGGATCTGTCATGCTTTATTATATGAAAAGGATGCATACTCATGGAGAGGGGACCATACAGAGAGAGGACAGGTGAGAGAGGGGCAGCTTTTAAAATTATCAGCTAGTATGCCAGAAGTGGAATGCTGAAATGTCACGCAGCCAATAGTAATCAAGGCTGCCCCATCAAGAGTACCAAATTCAGGCCACCATTTATAACGAGATGCAAGAGCAGTGCTTGTCCTCCGATAATCAGGATACAAGAGCAAACCTGCACAGTCCGTGTTGAGAGGACCCTCAACAGATTCCAGATTTTTTGAGCCACATGGAGAGCATACTTGATATGACCAACCGGTGGAAGATTCCTCATTGGTTTAGCAATCTGTCAAGTTTTGGATTTCATCTCCCTATATAGCCCCCAATGTTAGGACTTTATATCTTCAACGAACCAATAAAGTTACCCCAAAGATGCCAAAGTTGAAATGTCAACCAATTTTCCCATTCAACAGACAAAACAAAGTTAGCCCAAAGGTTCCAAAGTTGAAACCTAAACTGATTCTCAAATCTCACATGGGCTGAATTTTTCCAAAGTGATTGGTAAGGTTGGGACAGCATGACCACAAAAATTTGAATGCGGGTTGAGATGTCATGTCGAAGATATTTGAGCCATGTTGGGAGGGCAATCAACACAGGACCATGTGAATAAGTATTTCCACTCATCAACTAGTCACTAGTTTAGGCGAGGTACAACAACAATCCTCTACTAGCTGCCATAACTACAATGAAATTTTTTTCTCACTCCATAAAGGATATAATCACACATCCCATCCTAAATAAATGCATCGAATCCACAAATTGAATGCATAAAAGCAGAAAACAAAAATTCTTGACAAATATTTTAAGGGGGTAGGGATGAAGGTGGGGAGAGAATTCAATACAATGCTTTGATCACTCTATAAACATTTCAAGGGAAGAACGGAGAAGGGTTTTTTTTTTTCTTAATGAAATGCGATCACCAAAGAGAAATAAATGTCATATGAACGAAAAAGAAACCTAATTACCATTTGTAATGCAACACCACCACGCTTTTTCTCAGAGTTGAAAGGGAAAACTTGAAGAACTGAAGACTTTGATCTCACATCATTGAACCTCATCCCCAACTATGGAAGTGAAACAAATACAAAAGAAAAGTCAAATCCAGACAGAGAAGGTCAATAGACAATAGACATTCATATGAAGAAGATTTACCTTGACTCCCAAATTAAGAATGGCCTTTTCTGTAGGTGATCCAGTGACTTCACTTTCTCCACCAACCTGTAAATGAAAATTCAGAAATATTCATATAGATTTTGTGGTGGGAGTGGAACACACTAAAAGATCCATTCCATATGCACTAACATGAATCCGAGTGGTTAATATGCTGTATGAGATGAAAAACTGAATATCATTTGAGAAAAAAAAAAAAAAAAGAACTTAGTACCACAGGAAATGGTGCAGGCTCAATGAATGCACCCAAAGAAAATAGTTTGATCATCATCAAATAACCAAGGGGATTTAAAATATAGCCCCCACACAGAATAGCAGGGGGTAGGAGGGAGAAAAGAGAAAGAAGGGAAATTTCACAATCAAACAATAATCTATTAAACAAAATCTAATTATTAATTACAATCTCCAATAATTTGTATCTATAGACTCTCCTACCCTATTCGGAGTTAACACTAACTTCAAAGACCAAAATAACAATAAAAATGGAAAATAAAAATTAAACCTTCAAAGACTATAATAATTTCAATGAAACTCCTAAATTAGGTAAACATCCAAAAATAAGAATCTCGTCTAAACTAACACCCTTCGGTAAATTGGTCAGAGCTCTTTTGATGTAGCTAGGATAGCACACTCTTGGCCTCGTTGGATAACAAAATAACCTTGAACATGACACCAAAATCACAAATACAGTGGCCTTCCAAAAGTAACCCTAAAGAGAAGCGACCACAGGAGAAAACGATAGAGAAGACATCCTAATTTGCAACAACTTCTACGGCCTTCAGTGCTAAAAAGCATCATATAGATATCAGTGTAGCTGAGATGGATGTGTGGCAAAACTAGGAAGAGTAAAGTAAGGAATGATCAAATTAGAGCTGATTTGGGAGTAGTTTTGATACATCGAGTCGTTTGAGGTGGCATGACCTTCAACAGAGGCCTTTAGATGCTCCAGTATGGAGTGATCTGATTTAATTGAAGGAGCAAAAAGAGCCAGGGCAGATCTAAAATGATGAGGAAACGCATGCATAGCTTAGGCCTTTTATCAAGTATGATCTAGAATAGAGCCGATTGGAGGGTAAGGATCCATATAGCTGACCCCATTTAATTGGGATAAGACTGAGTTGCTATTGTTGTTGTTGTTGTAATGCTTTCAAAGTCTTTTTGGACATTTTAAGATATGATATAAATGAATCTTTTTCCTTGAGAATATGATAGATCTGCTGGTAATACATAGAAAATATAAGAACGCCTAAGCGGGCACCTTGATGCCTGGTAGCTCTTGAATGCCTTGGCTCGCCTAGCATCTTGACAACTATGACCCAAACATTCACAAGTTGCTACATGAATCCAATTCCACCAATTCATTCTATCTAACAATATTCCTGTTGGAAAACCATGAGTCTGCTTCGACTACTACCAACCATATACTTCTAAGCCTTTTCTTTCTACTAGCATCATAAAACTCCTCATTGGAATAGTCATTGGTATTTGCTGCAAATGACAAAACCACCTATGCAAACTTTCCTTTACCCTATAACCTCTAATGGCTACCCCTTCATAAAGAATTCACCATTTTTTTATAGGAAAAAAAAAAAACATAAGTTACATTAAGAAGATGGGGACAAGTTCGCCACGCTGCTGGTATAGGAGGAATCTTCTACACCACACTAAGGGCAGCATGCCGAGCGGTTTCATCAAAAAGGGGCCCACAACGGTCGGAGTAGAGAGAGAAAATGAATAAAAAATCCATGTAAGAGGGTGTACATTAAGCGGACAGTGTGGGGATCTTTTTCCCTAAGAAGATAAACGGAGAAAATACAGAACCTGAAAAGAAGAAAAGGCAGAGAACCGAAAGAAGATCAGAAACAACCAAAAGAATAAAAAATAAAAAAGAGCACCCTCACCCCCAAAAATAACCAGAATGAGACAACAACCCATCAAACAAGGCTCCACCAATCTCCCTCTACCTTCATTACCCGACTGCCCAGAGACATGATCCCCCTTGTAGCAACTGAAAAGGAACATAAAATACAACAACAACTCAGCCTTATCCCAACTAAATGGGGTTGGCTACATGGATCCTTGCAAAGACTGAAACTAAAAAAAATATTAAAGTAAAAGAGCACAACAACATAGGCAGAAACTCAGGAAAACCCACCTAAATGAGGTCGGCAACATGGATCGTTGTCCTCCAAACATCTCTATTCGAGGCCATGCTTGAGAGAAGCCCCAAACTGTGCATGTCTTTCCTCACTACTTCTCCTAGGGTCATTTTAAGCCTGCCCCTAGCTCTTTAGATCCTTCAATCCCTCAAATCACTCCTACGAACTGGTGCATCCTGAGGCCTCCGTTGAACATGACCATGCCACCTCAAACGACTCTCTCGTAGCTTCTCATGTATAGGGGCTACTCCCAACTCAACTCTAATTCCTTATTTTATCCTTCCTAGTCTTGTCACACATCCATCTCAACATCCTCATCTCCGCCACACTTAGTTTATCTACGTGCCGCTTCTTCACTACCCAACATTCCAAACCATACATCATGGCCGGTCAAATGGCAGTCCTATAAAATTTTCTTTTGCATTTTAAAGGAATATACCAATCACACAGGACGCCACCCTTGCACCTCTCTACTTCAACAATCCGATTTTCATTCTCTGGGAAACAACATCCTCTAAATCGCCTTCTTTATTTACGATAGAGCCTAAATATCTGAAAATTTTTACTTTGAGGTATCACTTCATCATCAATATTAACCACCTCATTAACCGTCATTGATGTAGATAAGTCACTTAGGGCTTATTTTAACAGAAATAAGCTTTGGGTTGGGTCATATAAGTATTGGGACTTTGATCCCATGGGTTTATTTTGTAATTGGGCAATTTAATGGGCCTAAAATATGGGTAGAAAATAGTAAAACGGGATTTACTTCCTTAGTTTAGTTAGAGTCCTATTTTGAGTTTCTTTTCTTTATTATTTCACTTTCTTAGTCAATTCAAGTTACCTTGTTAGTTAAGGATAGGGTTAAGCCTTTCCTTTTTAGTGTCTAAGTCTATGTTTGAGTCTTCCATATAAGTTTGTTAGGGAGGTCAGCATTGGACACGAATTTGATTAATAAAATATTGGCTTTAGCCTTGGTGAAAATCCTGAGACAGGTTGGGTGAGATGCCCAGGCTGAAATAGCCATTCCCTTCCCCAACCCCATTCCATCAATCTCCATTCAAGTTCCACTCATGCTCCAGTTCTGGCCTAGCTGATCTCTTGAAGAAACATATTTAGTTGCTGGAAATTCTCTGCAAGGTTCAAGATATTTTCAGACAACAAGTCTGAAATTGAAATTCTGCAATTATTCCTCTTCCCTTCTAGAAGGCCACATGCAAGGTGATTTTTGCGAGAATTCTGCCCAACCAAATCTAACAGTTAGAACCTACTGAAATTTTGATCGAATCTTCCTCAAACCCTAAGAAAGACTCGATCCAAATTTCATAACCATCCATCCAGACGATTGTCTAATATTACCCTTTTACCCCTCAATCATATTTCTATTAGGAGTCCTCAATAACGTCAGATTTAGTCATCTCTTCTCTCACATATAATCCACTCTCCTAACTTAACCCTAACATCAAACCCTAGATCCCATCAAACCCTAATCCTAATTTTACAATTTTCACATATTTGACCTAGCCGAATTACCCATTCAAGAACAGATCCTGGTTCTAGTTGGTCTCCTATCCATCTAGAATTACATTAGTTGTAGTGTGGCTAAAGTTGCACATCATGTACTATGTCTTTGTTCTACTTATCTGAAGACCTTTTGATTCCAAGGTAGTGATGCAAATAAATCACTTAGAGGGCTTATTTTAGCTGAAATAAGCCTTGGGATGGGTTATGTATGTATTGGGCCTTTGATTCTATGTGTTTATTTTGTAAATTGGCCAATTTAATAAGCCCAAAATATTGGTCGAAAGTAGGAAAACAAGATTTACTTCATTAGTTAAGTTAGTGTCATATTTTGAGTCTATTTTCTTTATTATTTCACTTTCCAAGTTAATTTAGGTTACCATATTAGTTAAGGATTGGGTTAAGCCTTTCCTTTTTAGCATTTAAGTCTATTTTTGAGTCCTCTACGTAAGTTTACAAGGGAGGCCAGCATTGTACACGATTTTTAATAAATAGAAAAGTCGCTTATGCAATGTCTAAATCCTGAGATAGGATAGGTGAGATGCTCATTCTATTTCCCATCCCCTTCCATTGATTTTTGTCACCAAAACCCTAATTTAATTCCAATCGATCTCAAAGTACTACAAGCTGCTGGGATTTCTTTCAACTGATTGTCACATCGATTTCTTGAAGATTACCTACCACATTAAGATCATTGCTGCTTCAACAGGTTACAAATTTATGGGTTTTTATTTGTTACTTCAACCAAGGAAATTGTACCCTCATTTGCGTTCCCATTGTTCTCTTGGTTCCCTCATATGACTTCCTGTTTATTGGAGGGTTTTCTATTTGATCTTGCCTGGGATTAGACCTGTTTATTTGGTAGATCTCCACAACTCCAACTTGGAGTTAAACCCTGTTTTTGTCTCATCCACCAACACAATATCATCAGCTAAAAGCATACACCAAGGAATCTCATCCTGTATGTCCGGAGTAACATCATCCATGATTAGCGGAAATTAGTAAGGGTTTAAGGTTGATCCTTGATGCAGCCCAAACGTAATTGGAAACTCACCACCTTGAACCCCCACAGATCATACACTAGTCACCACGCCGTCGTACATATCTTTAATTATGTTCATGTATTTACATGACACCCTTCTCTTCTCTAGTATGTGCCAGATTAGTTCTCTAAGGACTCTATTGTAGGCTTTTTCTAAGTCAATAAAGCCCATATGAAGATCCTTCTTACCCTCTCTATACCTTTCCATGAGTCTCCTAAGTAAGAATATAGCTTTCTATGAGTCTCCAAACAACAACTCAACCTTATCCCAACCATAGTTCAAAATTTCGTCTGGTCTCGCCATTTCGGGCTGGTCGAAATTTCGGCAAAATATGGTATTTTTTCTGCCATATTTCGGCACTCCATCTCGGGGGGTTTTTGGCCATATTAAGGCCTGATATTCATGTACACCTTTATTTAAGCTAAATAAACACATTTAAACCTTCATATTGCAAATAAATGAACTCAAAGTGGTGTTTTGGGTTTGCACCCTTGATTGACAATATACGGTCGGACCCTAACGTATAAATAGTTAAATACACATTGTTTAAGTAAAATACCAAATTTCACAAAATTTCGACGAAATTTAATAGAATATACCGAAATTTGAACATTTTTCATTTTGGAAGCCCATCTCACCTCGGTACTGTCGAGATTTCCGAAATATGCCAATATATCGGCGATATATCGCGAGATTTTGAACCATGACCCCAACTAAATGTGGTTAGCTACATGGATCCTTGCAAAGGCAAAGAACAATTAAACATACTAGTTGTTGTAATATGGGTCCAAGGGTAAATCTGTCTCTTCTTCTATTATGTTTCTTGTATGTGGGCTTTAGTCCCACATTGCTTAGTTGTATTTTTGTCATATGATTTCAATATTATAAATAAAGGCTGGGCTATGATCACATTGATCTAGCCAGTATTCACGGAATTCCACATGGCATCAGACCCAAAAATATTTCGGGGATATGGGAATTAGAATTTTTTCCTTTTTTCTTTTCTCTCTCTCTTCTCCTTCGTGTTTTTGCCCTAAGGCCAGCCACCACCTCCACCTCCACCTCCACCAGCCCTCCGACCCCACCGGCAGCCTTCCGCCAGCGCTCCGCCAGCCCTCCGCTACCACCAGCAACCCTCCACCACCTCCGCTGGCCCTTTTCTTCCTCCCGCAAAGCCCTCCCAACCCTTCCGCCACTACCGCCAGCCCTCCCAGGGCCTCCCCCCTAAGCGCCCCCACCTCTAGCCTTCCTTTCTTTCTCGAGAGAGGGTCTCCCTCACCTTGCTGTTAATTTTTTCCCACCCTTGGTGGTGAGTTGACTCCCGCCAAGGGTCCTTTTTTCGCTCCATGTTTTAATTATTTTAGGAGGCCTTGTTTTTTGAGTTCTGCGATTTTTTTAAGCCACCATGCCTGATGCTTCGGAGATCACCTCTGCTTCTTCTGGATCTAATGGTTCGTCGCAACGTGATTTTATTCCGTTTCCTGTGAACACCATCAAGTTGAATGGAAGCAATTATCTTATGTGGTCTCATTCCTATTTATTTGCGATTGGTTCCTGTGGCGTGTTTGGCTACATCACAGGCACCACGGTGAGGCCTACAAAGACTACTTCTGCACAGGATCGCTAGATGAATTTTAATTTCTTGGTCATGTTATATTTGGTTAATTCAATAGACCAAGACATTGCTGGGCGGCACCTTCTTCTTGACTCGGCTGCAAAAATATGGAAGACAACCAAAGATACTTATTCTCAAGTTGGGAATGCTGCCCAATGCTATGAACTCCATCAAAAAATTCATTCTACCATACAGATGGAGTTAACACTTTCTCAGTATTACAATACCATGTGTACGATGTGGCAACAATTGGATTTTCTGGGCAGCTTCACTGCCACCACTGATGTTGATGCCACGGCCTACTGCAAGTGAGAAGATGGTTTACACGTCTTTGATTTCCTGGCAGGGCTGAATATTGAGTTTGATCATATCCGGTCAAATATTTTGAATCGGGAACCTCTCCCAACTCTTGAACAGGCCTATGCGATCCTTTTGGCTGAGGACAGTCGACGAACAATCATGGTTCACCCAGTTACTCAAGAGAGATCGGCTGTTATTTCTGGGTCACAGTCTGCCCGTGGGGGCTCTTCCCGTTCTGCTAGCACTAATCGGTCATCGGGTGATCGCCCTTCCATTAAATGCGATCACTGTGGGAAGGAATGGCATACGAAGGACCGTTGTTGGAAACTTCATGATCGCCCTACAGACACTCGCGGGCATGGTAGGGGTGGTTCCAATCGTTCCAATAATACCCGTGCTCATCAGGCAACTACTGAGGATCAACCTGATCATTCTCTGTCACAGGTTATGGCGGATTTGCAAAATTTACGGGATATGGTGACTCGTTTGGACACGTCTTCTTCGACATCTATATCTCCTTCCATGGCTGCCTCGGTTCTATCTCTGCCTACTAATCCCAATACACCTTCTTCCACATGTATTTCATTTGGTGGGAGGTGCAAGTTCACGATATTCGAAATATTGCACGTGACTTTTTCAATATCTCGCCATATATCGTGAGTCCACGATATTTCGTCGATATCTCACGAGATATCGTCGAAATATGGTATTTTTCCATTTCGGATTGGTATCGTATCTCAGACAGCTCGAGATATACGAAATTTGGCGAAATATCGCCGAAATTTAACGAGATTTTGAACTATGCTTGTACCTCGGTCATGCCCGATTCTTGGGCAATTGACTCGGGGGTAACCAACCATATGACCGGTTCTTCCTCTTTTTATTCCACTTATTTTCCTTTATCTAGTCATAGTAAGGTTCGAGTTGCTGATGGGTCTCTTTCTCCTATCTCGGGAAAGGGATCCGTGCAGTGTTCTTCATCTCTTACCCTTTCATCTGTGTTACATGTTCCGAAGTTCACTACTAATTTGCTTTCCATAAGTAACATAACTAAGGATTTAAACTGCAACGTAACATTTTTTCCAACCCATTGTTTATTTCAAGACTTGGAAACGAATAGTACGATTGCATGTGGTAAGGTGGTTGGTGGTATGTACGTACTTGACGGTTCCCGGGCAGCTTTGACATCTCAGCCTGCATCTTCTGATTTTGATTCTGCACTCATAGAATTAAATAATTGGCATCGTCGTTTGGGCCATCCATCGTTTAGTGTTTTGTCCGCTTTATTTCCTAGTTTGGTGAAGAGATGTAATAAACATAATTTTTCTTGTGATGCTTGCACTTTGGCAAGCAAACTCGAAGCATTTTTCCAATTGCTAACAATAGAAGCTTGCATCCTTTTGGTTTGATACATTCTGATGTGTGGGGCCCTGCCCGTTGTGTGTCTAGCTCTGGATTTCGATGGTTTGTCACTTTCATTGATTGTTTCAGTCGGACGACTTGGGTATATTTGATGCATAGTAAGAGTGACGTTTTTACCTGTTTCACTCTATTTCATAAGATGGTCGAGACACAGATCGATGCCAAGGTCAAGATTCTCAGGTCCGATAATGGGAATGAGTATATGGACGGTGCCTTTCGGTCTTATTTGGACAGCCATGGGATCATTCACCATACCTCTTGCATTGACATTCCCGCTCAAAATGGGGTGGTTGAATGCAAGAACCGCCATCTTTTGGAGGTCGCTCGTTCTCTTATGTTCACTATGGTTGTTCCTCCTCGCTTTTGGGGTGATTTTCTTACAGCTACATATCTTATCAATCGGCTTCCCTCCTGTGTTTTGGATGGTCGCTTCCCCTTGGATGTGCTTTGTGGGAAATCAACCTTTGTTGTGTCTCCCAAAGTCTTTGGCTGTGTCGTGTTCGCCAGGAATCATCATGTACACGGCAAATTTGATCCCAAGGAACTACGATGCATATTTCTTGGTTATTCTGCTACCCAGAAAGGATATAAATGCTATCATCCTCCTACCTAGAAAGTGTTTGTCACTATGGATGTAGTGTTACGGGAGTCTGAGGCTTACTTTCAACAGCCGGAACCTCTGCAGGGGGAGATTATAAGTGGTGAAGAGGTCCCGCTGATTGCTCCTCTAGACATTGAAATACCTACTATAGAGGATACCTTTGTTGAATTCGAAGAAGGGGTTACTAGTCAAGAACAAGAAGTAGGACAGCTACAATAAGAAAAAATTGTGTACACTCGGGGCCAGCTACAAGAAGAAAAAATTTGTACACTTGGGGAACTGATTTTCCTATGGATGGCCCTCTATACAAAGAAACCACCACCATTGATCCTACTCAATCGGCTCCTGCTCCTGCTCCAAGTCTTGCTCCTAGTCAAATTTCTGGTAAGCCCCCTATTGATCCCAGTCTTGATTGCTGTTTGGAAATCAAAGAGAAGTTGTACATTGCACCCTATTTCCAACTTTGTGTCATATAACTCACTAACTCCTACTTTCCATGCCTGCATAGCTTCTTTATCCTCTGTTTCCGTCCCTAACAACTGGCAGCAGGCTATAGCCGAACAAAAATGGAAGGATGCGGTGAATGAAGAGATGCATACCCTTGAAAAAAATCAGACCTGGGATTTGGTGAGTCCTCCACCTGGAAAAAGACCTGTTGGTTGCAAATGGGTCTTTGTAGTGAAGCACAACGCTGATGGCTCAATGGAGAGATACAAGGTGAGGCTTGTTGCCAAAGGGTTTACTCAAAACCAAGGTATTGACTACCAAGAGACCTTTGTTCCTGTAGCAAAGATGAATACTGTATGGGTTATTATCTCTTGTGCTATGAATCGAGGATGGGAACTCCAGCAACTTGATGTGAGTTGCATGGAGATCTGGAAGAAGATGTCTACATGGAGATACCTCCTGGTTTTACTTCTTCAAAAACTCAGGGAAGGGTATGTAAACTGAAGAAGGCCCTATATGGTCTGAAACAGTCACCTAGGGCTTGGTTTGGCCGGTTCCATAAGGCTATGATTGCTTATAGGTACAAGCAGAGCAATGTTGATCATACGTTGTTTGTGAAGAAGGTAGGACAGCAAGTGACAATGCTGATTGTCTATGTTGATGACATAGTGATGCACAGGCAGTGATGCACAGGAAATATAGAAGTTGAAGGCTTATTTGGGCACCGAGTTTGAAGTCCAGGAATTGGGTAGATTAAGGTATTTCTTAGGGATTGAGGTTGCCTATTCAGCTAAGGGCATATCTCTCTCTTAAAGGAAATATACCTTAGATTTGTTACAAGAGACAGGATGCTTGGGTGTAAACCAACGGATACCCCCCCTTGAGCCCAACACACATTTGAAGAGTAAGGACGGCGACCTGGTAGACAAGGGTAGTTATCAGAGGTTAGTTGGCCAATTGATCTACCTCTCACATACTCGGTCGGATATCACATTTGTAGCAAGTCTTGTCAGTCAATACATGCATGGTCCTCACTCTTCTCACTTGGAAGCAGCATATAGAATTCTCCTTTACCTTAAGTCATCTCCTGGAAAAGGAATCTTGTTCTCTCCTCATAGCCACCTCCGGATAGAAGCATACACTGATGCAGATTGGGCTGGCAGTCCTAATGATAGGAAGTCCGCATCTGGGTATTGCATATTTGTTGGAAGAAACCTAACTACTTGGAGAAGCAAAAAGCAAGCTGTTGTAGCTTCATCTAGTGCTGAAGCTGAGTTCTGAGCTATGGCCCAGGGTATTTGTGAACTTCTTTGGCTCAAGGGGCTTCTTTAAGATTTGGGGATTGTTACTGATCTTCCTATGCAGCTCTACTGTGATAGCCAGTCCGCAATCAGCATTGCACACAATCTAGTTCAACATGATCGTATCAAACATGTTGAGATTGCCCGGCATTTTAACAAAGAGAAGTTGGAACAAGGACTAATCTGTATTCCATTTATTCAGTCTAGTGATCAGCTGGCTAATATCCTCACCAAAGGAATCAGTCCTAAGTTATTTTTTCCTATAGTTAGCAAGTTGGGCATGTTTGATATGTATGCACCAACTTGAGGGGGAGTGTTGTAATATGGGTCCAAGGGTAAATCTGTCTCTTCTTCTATTATGTTTTTTGTATGTGGGTTTTAGTCCCACATTGCTTAGTTGTATTTTTGTCATCTGATTTCAATATTATAAATAAAGGTTGGGCTGTGATCACATTGATCAAGCCCGTATTCACGGAATTCCACTCTAGTAAAAGGAAAAGAGCATAATAACATCGACACAAACTCAAGGATATCCTACCTAAATGGGTTCGGCTACATGGATCGTTGCCCTCCAATCAGCTCTATTTCAGGCCATCCTAGAGAAAAGGAACAAAAAATAAAAACAGAGAGAAGGGAAGAAATTAGAAAAGAAGTCTTCAAATCTGTCCCGACAACGGCAGAATATCCCCTCCCACACCATGCTAGCTTCTTCACATACAACCCTCCCCAATGTTACAATTGTTCATTTCTATCTGTTGGAATATGTACTCCAGAATACCGTGGGGGGTATTCTGGTCCTTTTGGGGTAGTTTTTATGTTATTAAGTGTACGTCGGCTATGTGGGTTTTAGTCCCACATTGCCTATTTTAGTCTCTTGTAACTTTCCCCCCTATTATAAATAGAGGGGCTTACCTATCAATTATTATTCCATTCTCTCATTCCCTCTTTCTAACTTACGATTCAACCAACATGGTATCAGAGCTAGTCTGATCTAGGTTAGAAAAAGACAAAGAAAACCCTAATCCATCTCTTCAATCGACTTCTCCCTTCTTCAAAGAAAACCCTAATCCATCTCTTCAATCGACTTCTCCCTTCTTCTCCCTTTCTCGACTTCACCTTCTTCTGTTCTTCTTCCTCTCAACCTGTAAAGGGGCAGCACTAATGAGGTAAACACAGCATATCAATGATTTAGTTGCTGCCCCCCTCCCTTTCTACCTTTTTTTATTAAAAAAAATTCTGTTCGAAATCTGCTGGAGCCATACCTGCGATATTGGAGCTATCCAGAATTTTTGGAGATCTGATTTCTACCTAATGAAGACTGATCCTCCATTGTTGGAGCCTCCTGTGCAGCTTTTTCCAGTACTCTTCTACCCTATTCCTTAGTCTTCCTTCACTTTCTTTTTCCTCTCCATCTTTTATAAACCTTTCCAGCCTCCATACCCAAAACGATCTCACCTTGTCAGGGTTTTTTTCAAAACCCTGACTCCAGTCGATTTTGGGGTTTCCTTTTTCAAATGCAGCTAATTTTTTAGGGGTGATTCCCTACTACTACAAGCCTTAATCGACCTAAGTTTGGACACTTTCTGATGGCTGGATTTGTTTTTACAGAAAAACCTTCTCAAACCTACTATTTTTGGGTACCTGTTAAAACACAGACTCAAATCAACATTAGGGATACAGGTTTCAGTTTTTGCTGATTTTTGGAGGGATGATTACTCCAACTACAAGGACCACTCAACCTCAGTCTTAGCCTCTTTCCAAGTGTTTGAAGACCCCTAACCCAAATCGATCCTCCTTTTTAGGGTTTTACAAAACCCTGACAAATATCGATTTTAGGGTTAGGGTTGATTGCTGCTGTTGGAGTTTTTTGGAGGTGTTTCTACCAACAAGAGGGACATTCTACTTCAACTATTCATGGCTTGAAGAAGTTATATTACACAAGATAGTTGCTGCCCTAATTTTTCTGCAATTTTTTATGTTTCTCCCACTTGAAGATCAAGTCTCAATCACCAAAGAGATTGGTTATTCGAACTGAAGATCCATTCCCGCAGTTGTGGTGAGCATCGATTACCAAAAGACATTACCTTTGACAAGTTATCATCACTTTTGTTGAAGCCCCCTTCCCTACAATCGATCTTCCCATTCAAGGTTTTGTAAAAAACCCTGACTATAATCGATCTAAGGGTTAGGGCAGTCCTCTCTTGCTGATTTTTTGAGGGGAGTTTTATAACCATCAGATGAGTATTCAACCCATATTTCAGCAACATTAATCAGTTCTTTTTGGCAAAAATTCAGAGATTCATCACTGGACAGCAATAGAAGATTGGTGAAAGCTGCCTTTTTTGGAAGACATTCCATTGCCGGTTTGCTGATCAAGTTTGCCCAAGCTTTGAAGATCTATTTTTTCAAGTTCTTGACGGTTTATTTGGGAGCTGCATTCGTCTTGAAGCTGGATTCTACTACAACTTATTTTTCCCATTTTGTTCAAGTTGGGCATTAGTACCTTGTATGCGCCAACTTGAGGGGGGAGTGTTAGCATTATTATGGAGTTCTTTTTTCTTTAGTTCAAGCTGGATCTTCTTTCTTTAATTATTTGTATAATCCAGCTTGAGGGGGAGTGTTGGAATATGTACTCCAGAATACCGTGGGGGGTATTCTGGTCCTTTTGGGGTGGTTTTTATGTTAAGTGTAAGTCGGCTATGTGGGTTTTAGTCCCACATCGCCTATTTTAGTCTCTTGTAACTTTCCCCTCTATTATAAATAGAGGGGCTTACCTATCAATTATTATTCCATTCTCTCATTCCCTCTTTCTAACTTACAATTCAACCAACACTATCTTTCTCCAATTATATGAAAATCCTAAACTTTCTGGTCTTAGCACACGTCCACATCAATTTCCAACTAATTATAGATGTACCAAGAGTAAAATACATAAGGTAATAAAACAGACATTTAAAGGTAGATGGAACAGGATCAACATCATCCATAAATAAGTCAGTTTTTAAGCTACACAAGGTTCCTACAGTAGCAGCATAAAGAAGTTGGTTCGAGCAGCTTCTAGCAAATGTACCTTTAGAAAGATGCCATCCGAATGTATTCCTACCTAACATAAACATGCTTTTGTGCTGCCAGAAGTACTAAAGATGCTTAAAGTGTCATACTGTTAGATATACAAAATCATTGTACAATGAGAGGAAGACACCTAGTTCTCTTCCATCAAATATAGTTTCTAAGTAAAAATTAAATAAAATACGATTAAAGTACGCCACTGTCTACCAAATTTAACCTGTATAACAACAAAACGTACCTCTGGCATAAAAACATTGCCTGTGGTATTATGTGCTATGCCCTCAATCAGCAAAGAGGTAACAGTAGGAGTTAATTGTTCATTGTTATCAAAGGAAGTAATTTTCTTCCCACCAACATATGCTTGAACCACAGTCATCTGTTAACAGAAAGAAAAATGTAACCACTAAAACCTGCACTCAAATACCTGATAATTGGACCAAAACAATGCAAGAAATTATACACTGCAAATATATAATAGATTCTAGGAAAACGAAAAAGCATTCAGTTCAAACTTCAAACAGAGAATATAATCTGAAACTCTATAAAACAAACCTGATTCAAGGTCAAAGTTCCAGTCTTATCACTACAAATTGTTGTTGCGGAGCCCATAGTCTCACATGCTGAAAGCCTCCTTACCTGCCCATCAACATCTCTTAACAAATAACAAAAAAAATAATACACCTACCACATATCGGAAATATCTTTGAATTCAAACCATACCAAGGCTTTATCCGCCATCATCTTCCGCATTGAGTATGCGAGACTGTCTCAGAACCAAGGACAAGAAACAAAATTATGCTCAAAAATACATATATGCATGGTATAATAATAATTGTAAAAAAATCATAAAAAATAAACTATACGTACGTTAATGTAACTGCCAAAGGAAGCCCTTCAGGCACTGCAACAACCACAATCGTGACCTGAAAAAAAGTCACACCATAAATCCTCTCTATCAGTAATCCATACTTACAAATTCATACACAAGAAACTATTTCACCAGTTGAGAAGGAACCCATATTTCTGTATTAGGAGCCCACACCCTCATTGGATGAAAGGAATTATAGGACCACAAGACCCTTCCCACGTGAGGGTAAATTTGCACTCTTTGTGAAACAAATAGCAGCTAATGTGAGCAACTGTAATAAGGATGCTGACAGAGTCCTGGGTTAGTTTCAATCCATCAGATGGTTTGAACAATTTAATGTTTGTAAAGTCAGGGACAAGGTCAGGCACCAGACCACTGTTCCTGAAGAAAAATGGAACATGTACAGTTCATTTACGAATCCAGGAGGAGGGAAATTGGGTGAGAATATTCTGCATTTCAAGACTGAAAGAATAAATCCCCCTAAATAGCAGGTTGTGGGAAGGAAGTGGTCCCACTAAGAAGGTAAAGAAGTGAAGCACCAATTAAGCGATTAAAGGAGATCCCCACAGCAGGTCAGATGAAGGATTTAATGACCACGATTCAGGATCAAATCAGCTGATCCTGGATTAATCATTGAGTAAAATAAGCTAGGGCCACTCATCCAAGCTGCAACAAGAATCATATTTCCCTTGGGCCAATCCCAACGAGACCCATCCAATCCGCTAGTGGATCCACCGATTCCCTGAGCTTGTCCTCAGGTCCAAGCAGTTGTGTTGGGAAGCAAGAAGCTGCATTTTGGTTGAGTTTCCCCCCCCCCCCTTTTTGGGAAGCAAAGGGGGGATTACTGTTTTGGTTTGTCTCATCTGTCAACATTTAGAAGCAGTTCTGCTTGACGAGGGTTATTTGATACTAAAAGCTGTTGACTCTTTGGGAAGGTGTGCCTTGTGTTCTGGCATCCTTTGAGGATGGTCCGCGGTTTTTGACCATTTGATGTCAACTAGATGTTCCCTTCTCCTTTTCGGTTCCTCTTTTCTCCTTGGAGGATGGTACGGAGCTTGTCCCATTTTTCTTAAATTTTTAATTCAGTAGAAAAAACTGTTATCAACCAATGATCAAAAAAGAAACAAGAAGAAATGCTTTCGGCCGCAAGAATATCTGAAGAAAAAGAATAAATACCGCAACAGTCACAATTTTGATGGCTCCATCAATTGCAGTACTAAATTTAGTCTTCCCCTTGATAAACTGAACAGTTCCATCTGTATTTTTAGAATGTCCAGTGAAGTATCTGGATAAATTCAATTAAATATTTAATGATATGTCAATGAAATGATCTACCCTTAATGATTAAAATACAACTGTAGCTATACATCAACAACTGAGCGCGGAGTTACCTGGTCAAAAGGACAATAAGCACCAAAAAAGCCACAGCAAGTCCAACTATACCAATAAAAGTTGCAACTCCATTTAAGCGAACCTACTCACACACAAAAGGATTTATCACATAAGATACCAGCTTCTTATATCAACAGACAGAGAACTAATATAATTAGAACCTTACTTGCAAGGGAGTTTCTTCACCAGTATCCTCCGAGATGCTGGCCATCAGCAATCCCCATTCCGTATTTATTCCAACACCAGTTACCTGTAAAGTGTAACACACTGAGTTCAACGCATATGACCATGACAAAAGAGCTACAAATTGTATTAATGAGTATTATTCATTGTGAAAGTTGATTGATGCATCACACAAGTGGAAGAAGACAAGCCACCAGTGCAGTACTAGTTTCCTAATCTTACCAGGAGTCTGTCCAAATCATGGGTCCTCTATGGGTTATTTTATTTTTTTCGTATTTTATTATTTTGAAGTATTGGTAGTAGTTCAAAAATATATGGGAGGTTATAAGTTAGTTTTCTCTAAGCTGAGTAGCAGTCCTAGTGTGAGTAGGACCGTAGGAGAGTTTGCAAGGCCACACGCATTGTCTGAATTGTCAGTCCTTTTGTTTGTATCAGCCTGTAGTTAGAACATAAGAGGAAATTAGTCAGTCAACTTAGGTCTATATATATACATGCACTGACTAGCAGGCCCCCCCAAATACGAATTTTAGCAATAACATTTTCTTTTCTGCAACAAGAAGCCAATGTGGATTAGTTGAGGCTGGTGGATTCTCAAGGGAGAAAACCACAGCAGGTGGACTACCGTACCTATGTTTTAATTCTTAATCTCCTTTAGTTCCCTTCAAGTTTTCAGGCCAGTTTTCTGACCTATAACATAACCTTACAACTCCTCAGTTCCCTACTTGTTTTAGCTATGTTTAAATCATCACAAGTCCAACATTAGTAGTCAGCTTGTTCTGAAACTTTGTGGATTGGTCTCTAACTACATATTCTATTGGATTCTGCAGTTGATTCTCCGTTTATTCAACTTTTATTAGCTACCCACATCTCCTGCTCCCTTTTTTCACCTTTCCATACCATCAGTTATATCACCCCTTGCTATACACCTGAGAATACTGAAATCTTTTTCAAACCTTATAGACCCAAACAGGAAGGTCACTCTGCCAAAGTTGGTAGCCAACAGATCAATCCTTGGACAATGGAGAGTTGAAAATTCTCTCTTATTTCTGTACTAAACTTGTGTTATCGATTTTTCCATGATTTCTGATATTCTTCATTATTTTCTATATTTCGTTTCAGGTCTAGTTACTTTACAGTTTCTAAACTCATAATTCCATCCTTGTTATATTTCCAAATCGATCATCATTGAGAAAGATATTTATAGACAGAATCATGCTTGATTGCATGGTTTGGTAACCCTTAATAGTCTTTTAAGTCAACAGGGATAACACAGTCATTTACCATTAATTAAATCTGTATAGATGTGTACTTCCAAACATAATACAAAACTTCACGTTTTGGAACAAGGTTTCATCCTCTGAAACCCTAGGCCCAAAGAAAGTTGAACACTTCGTAGTTCCAGTTCCTATTCCTTGATTCTTCTTTGCTTACATTCTCTAATATTCTTCTTATTCCTTTCTTAATAATTAACTTCCATCTCTTTAAATTTCAACAACCCGGACTACTGCAAAATCTTCCTAAATCATCATTGCCTCACCATATGTCCATTCATTTCTTTCAGAATCCAATTGCTAACCTACACCCAATTCTAGCCTTAATTTACAATTACCTGCCTCACAGCCTACATATCCCTACAACCTTCACAATCACCATTCTTTTTTCTTTTAACCCTTTTGATAGCAATCATCATCCACTCTTCAACAAACCAATTCAATGAATCGGGAAATTTGATCTACCAAAGCTGCGCCACTTTCCTATTAAACGAATTTCATTATATTCTCAATAATAATAAAAGTAAAATCTCCCCTTTGCTGCCTCCTTGAAACCAAGGTGCTTGAACCCAATTCGTCCCGGATTGCCCACTCTCTTGCCCCCTCTTGGTCCTTCCTATCGAACTATGACCATTCTCCCAGCGGCCGAATATGGATTCTTTGGGATCTCTCCAAATTTCATATCTCGGTCTCATCCTCCACCTCCAAATTACTCCATCTCAGCATTTCTGACCACCTTCACAACCACCTCTTCTTCTTCACCATGGTCTACGCCCTCAACCGCCATCCGGATAGGATTCCTCTCTGGGATGACATCCGATCCATTTCTTTGTCTGTTGGTTCCTCTCCCTGGGGCATTGGAGGAGACTTCAAAGTCGTCCGCTTTAGTCATGAAAAGTTGGGTGGCTCTCCTATCGACCTCCAAGCCGTTACAGCTTTTAACTCCTGTCTTGAAGACTCTGGGCTTAACGACCTCAGATGGTCGGGTGCTGATCTCACCTGGCACAACTAGCGCTCTGGCATCGACAGAGTTGCTTGCAAGCTTGACAGAGTCCTCATCGATGATCCTTGATTCTCCTCCCTTCCTTCCTCCTATGCCTTCTTTGACCTTCCTGGTCTTTCTGACCATTCCCCCATATCTCTTTTTGTCCTACCATTCTTATCCTTTGGCCCTAAACCCTTCAAGTTCTTTGACATGAAGTCCTCCCACCCTGGCATCCTCCCTGTTGTCCAAGCCGCTTGGAACATCCCTGTCCACTCCTTCTCCTCCCCTCTCCTCGCCTTCTCTAAAAAGCTCAAAAATGTCAAGATGGCTCTCAAATCTTGGAATTCTTCCACCTTTGGCAACATTTCTTCTCGTGTCTCCTCTTGTCGGGACACCCTCTCCTTCATCCAACTCCGTCTCCAATCCGATCCCCTCAACCCTTCCCTCGCTGAGGAGGAAGTCCTTACTACCTCTGAGCTGTCCTCCTCGGTCTCCCAAGAAGAAAGTTTCATTAAACAAAAATCCAGAATCAAATGGCTTGAGCTCAGTGATTCGAACACCACCTTCTTCCACCAATCCCTTAAAGCCTGCTCCAACTCCAATTCCATCTTTTCTCTTACCTCCTCTGATGGCTCGGTCCTCTCCTCTGTTGATGCCATCAAATCTGAAGCTGTGAACTATTTCACTGGTATTTTTAGCCCCCCCCCCCCGCCTCCACCCTTCCCTCCCTTCCTGTTGACCTGCTCAACAAATTCATCCCCCCCCCACCTCCTCAGCTCCCTCAGCTCCATCAGCTCCATCCCCTCCGACTCTAAAATCACCTCCGTTGTTCGCTCCCACAAGGCTAGCAAAGCTCCCGGCCCTGATGGGTTCAGCATGGGGTTCTTCTCCTCTTGCTGGGACATCATCTGTGTCGGGCTTATCACTGCCATTAAGGGCTTCTTCTTCAATCCTCATCAGATACAAAGCAACAATCATACCTTTCTCTGCCTCATCCCCAAGTCCTCTGGAGCCTCGTCCATGTCTGACTTTAGACCCATCTCCCTCTGTAATCTCCTTTACAAGTTCATTGCTAAAATTCTCGCCAACCGGCTCAGCCTTGTCATTGACTCCCTTGTCCGTTCCAACCAATCTGCCTTCATTGCTGGGCGAAGCATCTCGGATAATATCATCCTTTGCCAGGAAATTTTCGAGGGTTCGACCGCAATCCCACTCTCCGTCTACCCTTTTGAAAATTGACATCCATAAGGCTTTTGACTCCATCCGTTGGGATTTCATCTCCCAAGTCCTCCTCAAGATGTCCTTCCCTCCCATCTTTATTAACTGGATCCACTCTTGCATCTCCACCCCTCGCTTCACTGTTCTTCTGAATGGCAGCCCGGCTAGGTTTTTCCCCTCCTCTGTTGGCATTCGCCAAGGTTGTCCCCTCTCTCCTTTTCTCTTTTGCCTTTCCCTGGAGGTTCTCTCCCGTAGCATCCAATCCAAAACCGACCTTCACCTCATCTCCCCCATCCCCAAATGTAAGCCTACCAACCTGACTCACCTTGCGATGATCTCATGATCTTCTCCAAGGCTGACCCCCTCTCCATTGAGTCCATCATGTTCTCCCTTCACCTTTTTCAGGGCCTTTCTGGACTCCGCATCAACCTTCTAAAGTCCCAAATCTTCCTTGCCGGAGTCCCTGATACCACCAAAGCCTCCCTCTCCTCCCTCACCAGCTTTACCATTGGCACCTTACCAATCCGCTACCTTGGCCTTCCCCTCATCCCTGCCAGACTTTCAGCCCACCACTGCTCCCCCATCTTGGATCTCCTTCGCAAGAGGTTGCAGCTTTGGAAAGCCAAGCTCTTATCCTATGCAGGTCGCCTCGAGCTCATTCGATTGGTGCTCCAGTCTTGCTACATCTACTGGAGTGGTGTTTTTGGGCTCCCAAAGGCTACCATCAAGGCGGCTGAATCTATTATCTGTGTTTTCCTCTGGAAAAGTATAGACTCAGCCAGGTTCCTTCATCCCATGAGCTGGGCTTCCCTTTGTGCCCCCAAATCTGAAGAAGGCCTCGGGCTCAAGAGAATTAAAGATGTCAACATTGCTAGTTCCATCAAGCTTATCTGGAAGCTCCTTACCAACAAAACCAGCATCTGGACTTCTTGGGTTTATGCAGGGCCCCTCCGTAGAGACTCCATTTGGTCTGTTAGCCCAAGGGCTGACTCCTCCTGGGTTTGGCGCAGAATTCTCCAGGTGAGGCATTTAGTCAGGGACGCCATTTCTTGTAGGATTGATGATGGTTCGACCACCTTGCTTTGGCTGGATAAATGGCACCCTTCTGGTGTCCTCTCTTCCATTGTGAGCCCCTGAGATATCTACTCCTCTGGTTTGGACAGATCTGCCCCTGTTGCCTCTATCATCACCAGTGGCTCTTGGTCCCTTCCCCCTCTCCCATCCCCCCCTCGCCGACCTATGGAGCTCCCTCCCCACCCCATCCCCCTTGGGCACCATGGTAGAGGTGATACCACCTTGTGGCTCCCCTCCCCCTCCAGCAGATTCACCTCTCACTCTGCTTGGGACTTGGTTAGACATAGAAGGACCCCCTGTTCTAGGCACAGAGTTGTTTGGTTTAGAGGCCACATCCCATGCCATAGCCTCACCGCTTGGCGCGCCCTTGCAAATTGCCTCCCCACGCAAGCCTTGCTCATTTATCAGCATATTCAGGTCCCTCCCATCTGTTGTCTCTGCTGGAATGGGGCTGAAGCTGCAGATCACCTGTTTTTATCATGCCCCTTTGCCTCTTCCATCTGGTCCCGTGTTCTTCGCCATTGTTGACCATGTCGGCGCTCCCCCCTTCCCCTCAACAGAGAATGGATTTGGATTGACATGACGTTCGGTGGAAAGTCGATAATGATTCGGTTGGCAAGACTACCTTTTGTGCCACTATCTCCCACATTTGGATGGAACGCAACCTTAGAAGATGGACGTCCAACTCCCGCTCTTTCGACACGATTTGGAAGGCCATCTTTTTTTATGTTTCGTATAAGATTAGATCCCTCCCCCCTTCGGATGTGAAGGATTCCCCAAGGAACAGGCTCATTGTTGTATCCTGGGGTCTCCCTCTATCCATTTTGTGCCCTAGCTAGTTCCTAGCTTCGGCTGTGTTTGCCCTTGGGCTTGTATATCCCTTCTTTTTTCTTCGTAATTAAATTTTTATTCATCCAAAAAAATATAAAAATAAAATTAAGCATATTTTTCTACAATTCTATTTCACAAAATATTTAGAATTCAGTATTAGTTTTCACAAACGAATCATATTGTTTGGACTAGTACCCCTTCTCCCCCTCCCCCCCCCCCCCCCAAAAAAAGTTTCCTCAAGAAGTACCAAAGCTTGAGATTTCGACAAGGTAGGTCATTTCAACCATAGTTGCCAAGGCGGCAAGGCGACCTATAGCGGTGGAGGGGTGCCTAAGCGCTTAGGCGACTAGGCACCTAAGTGTTATTTTTTATTTCTCATCTTTTCTAACATTATTTAGTATGCTACAATATGTACCTTATATCATCAAAAATCAAGATTAAGCCAAATCAAGTCGTAAAAAATCGATATTAAGCAACATCAAGTCATCAAAAATCAACATTAAGTCACATTAAGTAATAAAAACTCAATATTAAGCCACATAAAGTCATAAAAAATCAACATAGAACTAGAAGACAGCAGAATTGAAGAAGCTAGCTATTGAAAGTTTGAAACAATTAAAATATATATTTAGTTTATACTATTCTTAGAAAATATGATCTTATCAATAAGTAATTAAACAACTCTCAATTTAGAGAAATGTTCTTGTTCTCTAAGAAATTTGGCTGATCAAATGATTTTATTTATACATGAGACTTTTTGTATTACGTAGAACACAAAACTAGCTTTCCAACAAATCCAAGATTGCTTAAATCTGATTTATATTGAAGAAGTTATGTTCCGGTAAAACCTTATTTGGTGTGCGCGAATGCTGTCAAAATCGCTCTGAATGAAAATATTTTTTAAATATCAAAACAAATGAATATTTTGCTGCAGGTTGGCTTTTTAGCAATGTTTTACCATATTAAGATTTATGGAATTTTTAGAATTGAGAAAAAAAAAACTCAACATTAGAAAGTTGAAATTTTCACCTACCGCCAAAAATCCAATTTTTTTTCTTGAATTGAGGAGTTGACTTTTTATCTTTTTGGAATTTGATTTTTTAACTATTTTTATTAGATTCAAATAGGGGGGTATTTACTTATTATTGACTAATATCTTAAGTAAATGAAATACAAATTTTATTTCATTTACTTAAATGATATTTGGCATAAATAAGTGCCAGAACCTGGTCTGATACCAATTAAACCAGTGCAAGGCGCCCTACACTATGGCGGCAGCCGCCTAGGCACCTAAAGATCCGCCTGGACGCCTTGGCGACACCTTGACAACTATGATTTCAACCCTTATCAAAATCGTTATCAAAATGGGCGAAATATCTCAAAATGATTGTGATTTGGTACAAATTTTAAAACAGAAAAAAAAAAATCCAAATCCTATTTCGATAGTGTAATCATACAAACATTACTCAAATCTTGCAAAAACATTGGACCGAGATTATACGATTTAAGGACATACCTCTTTTTCAAAGTTTCAACCCAAATATTCTAAGGAATCTTGTCATGGGAGCATAGATGAGTTTGGGAGAAGCTTGAATTCCCAAAGATTTGCACACTTTTGAACAATTTTTAAACGTTCAATCAACTTCGATTTATTATCTAATTTCAACTCATTTTCCAATTTCGCCGATTTTGACTCATTTCAACTCATAATTTGGTATTTTATATGAAATTTGTGACATTTCAATTATTTCGACAACATTCGTTTCGCTCATTTGGAAGAAATGTTGTTTTCTTTGTATTTTGTATGTCATTTTATTTCTTAGTAAATATTTCTCCAAAATTCGACCATTTCAATCGAAATTTTGAACATTGCTTAGAACAAACTAGACCTCCATAGCACAAACAACTGGGAATATAGCAAAATAATAATATATATCCTTGAACCAGAAAAAATAAAGTTACTGAAGATGCAAGTATTTGGGATTGCCTACAAGAATCCTAAATTCCTACATCCAATATTTCAATCCACCTGGGAACATATTTTCCAACGACTCCTAATCAGTCAATTCTTTTCCGAACTCTTAACTACCTAGACAAACAATCATATTGTCATTTGCCATCTCCTCTAAATATTTCAACTAGCACAACTTTTCTTTTTGTGACAGATTTCACTTACGCTACATTATGCATCACTAGAACAATGAATGATTCTCATTACACATGATCAAACCTATTGTAGGAAATAGGTTTTTCGACTTCAAGTGGCACAAAACCGTAGCACAAAGAAATAGAAGAAAATTGATAAATACAGATGAAATGTTGTTGATTCCTCATCAAAAAACCAAAACAGATAAAAGAAAGGCTTAATGGATGGTAAAAAACAGAGAAAAAATGGGAAAATTCGAAAAAAGGTGAAGGGACAAACTATTGAGAAGACAACCAAAACAACAAAATTGCAAAGGGGCTAGATTCTACCTCAAGATTTCTAGAGCTCATTCAATTGTGAGGAGAAGCCAAGGTTTTAATCTTTGTAGAAGGGAAGAATGAGAAAACAAAAGCCAAAATATGGAGACGACAAATGATGAGGAAGAGTTTAGGTACGCTATTAGAAAAATAAGTGAAAACTAAATAAGAGAACCCATAAAGCACAAAGTATCCCATTGTGAATCACTGTCTCACCATCCGAACTGTCACTATAGTCCAAAAAGGGCCTGAGATCCACATTCGCATAGTCCTTAGCATGATTCGAGATTTTGGTCTAAGTAACCAAACTTTTGGGAAATTTTTCGGTCTCAACGAAGGTCGAAATGAATTGAAATGCGACTCAGCAGATACACAGTTTTTCAATTGAAATTTTGACCCTAGTTCAACATTTCTGTATACAGTTGTATAAAATACAAAACCAGATCGAAATTGGTTGAAATTTTGACCCATTCATTTCGAGAGTTTCTACCGAGATTGGGGATATTTGGTAGAAACCCTGCAGATTTGATATTTTTTATTAAATCACCTACACTTCTTCGAGGAACAAGACGATTTGCCAGACTTTAATAAGATTTGTGCAAAATACCAAGTTGGAGGTATAGGTTTAGACTATCAGTATCGGGTATCGTCTCGGAAGGGTGGCTTTGCGAGACGTACCTTATCGTATCGGAGAGATGCAAGATACGCTAAAAATATACATGGAAATGGTCAAGAAACATAATAAAATGCTTAGGATACATGTAAAATGAACACTATAACTAAGTAATACGTAAAATATATCATGAATAAATAGGAACAAAGTACAATGAGACAACTGCATTCAATTGATTAAGGCTTTAGATGCACATATCATTGGGAACAAAAAAAACTATTATGATCCATTGTAAAAAACGACACTGAAAATCTATATTTGAGCAAAAAATTTAAAGTTTTGATTGATAACTGTTCTTGTGTAAATCTGGTTTCGATCCTTGAATGCAAGTTGTTTAATCTCCAAATGATGAAGAAATCAACAATACTAGTCGCTTTTGCCAATAGAAGCAAGGAAATAAGTTGATTTTGCCCAAAATAAAATTAATTAGAATGACTTATAGGAGCTCTCAACAAGTGCTTTGCAGTCATGGATCATGTCCTGTAGCTTATAAGAGATGTATCAAGCGTATCAATAGGTATCGACCATATCGGGTCACGTATCAACCCGACAGTCGATAAATTTTTTTAAGGTATCATATTGGTACCTAAAAAGATACGTTACGTATCGTATAGTATCGACGGATACGGTAGCCCTTTCCCCCAAAATTTATTTTTGAAAAGAATAGGGTAACTATTTAGGATTAGCCTTCGATTTTTTATATGTTAAAAATTGTAGACCAATCTACAACTTCATGGAGTCAGATTTAATTTTCTGTTTTAAATTTTTTTTTATTTTCTGGTAAAAATTATTTTTCTTGAAGAAAAAAAATACGGTTAATAAACATTGGTTGGGGTCAAGTTTATATATGTTAGACACCGTTGGCCAATCTATGGCATCACAGTGTCGCTTGTCTTTTTCTACATGAAAATTATTTTTCTATTTTTTAAAATTAACAAATTGATTAAAAAGTTAAGAATGTTAGTCGTGATAATTTTATAGGCATGTAGGGTATGACTATATGTAATATAGAATGATAGAACATATGTACGATCATGAGAAATCATTCACACTGGACAACACAACAGAACACATGATATTTACCAGCATAGTTCCATAACCATCAGCAACTTTGCATCCAGACATCAAAAAGGGTGCCCTCTGATCCTTGTGAACCTGGAAAACAAAATAATATTATTGACCTCTCATATGGTAAGTAACAGAAGAGTATCAGAAGAAAGTAATAATAGCTCACTATCTTGCTCTCCCCAGTCATGCTAGATTCATCAATGGATAGAGAGTGACCAGCAATTAAAACTCCATCAGCTGGCACCTGTAAAGAATAAATAATAGCTTGCAGGAAACCAATAAAGAAAACTGCAATGGCTCAACAGAACAAACTGTGAACTAGTTATCATCCAATGACCTGATCACCAATTTTTAAGGGTACAACATCACCAACAACAATATCGAATATTGAAATATCTACTCTTCTACCACCTCTGATAACCTGCAGTAACGGTTAGATAACCCATATCAATTTCTCAAGTAATAGACAAAAAACAAGCATCTTGATGATCAAGTAGCATCTTCTCACGTTGTACGAGAACACACCTCCATATGTATATTTCTTTTCTCTTCATTCAAGTTTTGAAACTGAAGGGATTGTCGGTAATCACTGATAGCTGAAGACATGAAAATAGAATGACCATTAGTAACAAACGATTAGGATTTCTTTCTAGTGACTGCCCAGAAAGTGAGTTTTCGAATAAATACAATGGAACCAATCAAAAAGGATGAAAAGTTAAGCAGAAAGTATATGGCATCTGCAACAGGGACCTACAAGCATCAAAAAGTTTCTTGGCTTTCAGAATATGGAGGTTCAGAGAGAGGTGACAAGGGCCCAAGAAAACCAGTTTGAATGCCCTTCCAGTTCTGCAAACTAATTGGCAGAGAGCCTTAAATAAAATCGTGGCCTTTAGGAGATCCCAGCACCTTCATCAGGTCCTAGCCCAACAATTAGTTAAAGGCAGCATGATGCTGATGCAGTAGCACTTGACTGGTTGGACAAGCATGACAAAGTTTGGAAACCCAAACCCAAATGGGACCAGTCCTACCCGGGTTTTTGGTCCACTAAGGATTGGAAGTAGTTTACTTAGCAATTTCTTTTTTTTTTTTTATCTCTTTTATTTGCATAGTAAGATACATAGGAATAGACTAGTTTTTTGAACTCTTAGAGTCGGATTAGGAGATCGTTTTAAATTCTAACATCCACAAAATATTTGTTCTCAGTTCCCAAATTTGAGTAAATATTATCTGTATAACATTAGATATGGATTTTTTTTATTTAATCAATTAGTCCTTCTAATTTAGTTATTGAATTTTTCTTCTTTTTTTTTTTAAGTCCTACTTCAGCATGTAATTTCAGCTCTTCTCTGTGCATCATATCCAAATAAGCTCAAGTCTTATTTGCCAATCCAGAAATACTAAGGATCAGGCTGAATTATCTTTTTAGTGAAAGAAATTGAGTAGAACTTGGACTTCCTAGGCATTATTCTTAATGTATAACTGCATTCTTATTGGGCCTTGGAAAACGTTATTTTGGGTCATGGATGGATTCTATGAGCCTTGGAATACTAGTTTATGGAGTTATTTGTTGTACCATGCCTTAATTAAAAGCCCGTATAGTCAATAGTGGGGTAGATGATTCTATACTGGGAATAATAGTAGTAGAGTTTAGTTGAGTGGTGAGCAAATAAATGAGTTTAAATCTTGTTAGGAGTCTTCTATAGCAAATATTTGGTCAGTTTTAGATTTTAAAACTCCTAATTGATAGCTAAACAAGTACCCCATGACCTACCTTAAAACTTCAATTTAGAAATAAGAGAAAATCACATACAAGATCTGAACCAATCCCAGCCACACGATCAAGACCATGGATTGCTTTTGCATTATTCAATAAACAACACCTTTTTCAAGAGGATGATTTCCATTAGCAAACAAAGGCTCATAGGACCTCTATTTGGTCAAATGCTTTTATCACCTTAGAAAGGGAGGTTAACCTTTCAGTCATTAAGATATTTAAAGTATGAACGGATCTGTCTTTCCTTCTTTAGAAGTTGGTCAGTACTGCAGAAGATTACTTGTTTAAATAACGTGAACCATATAATATCACAAATTTCGCAGTCAATCAAAAGTTCCAAATATAGACCTATCTCTTCTTTCCAAAGAAAACCTATACAAGAACAAGAATGTAGAAAAGAAAAGACGCTCATAATTAAATAGTCTGAGGGGTACCTGTAACAAGAATAACAAGAATAACAGCAAAGGCAATACTACCCCCATCATACCATCCCTGTTTGATGCCCTATAAAAGAAGAAGAAAGTGAATAAGAGGAAATAAAAAGAATATATACAACAGAAAATAAAGAAAAGAAAGTCATAGGGAACCCACAAGCAATACCACAAAAACAACTACTCAGCCTACTCTATTGAGTCAATTTATTTTCAATAAGCAAAATAAATAGAAGATGAGGAAACGAAAAGATCATGTGAATCAAAGAAATATATTCCCTGGAAAAAGAAAATCTAAAAATTAATAAGGAGTTCAAAACACTCGCAGTAGATATCAATAACCCACATTTGTTGTAGTTTGCAGCACTAAATTGCTTATCTATAAAATACTGCTAACATATATCAGAAATGATTTATGGACATTGTAATTGTTAAGACATGTACCGCAGGGGTATTTCTATCAAACCCTGTGGTACTCTATTCTGTTTAGTTGGCATTGATAAGGGGGAGTGTCCCTATCGTTGTGTGTGTTAAGTTGTTTAGTTGGGCTTTATAACTATTGGGGATTGACCTCTCTTCTTCTTCTTCTTCTTCAACCTTTGTGTTGTTGATATCTTCGCTGCTTCATGGTATCAGAGCGATGATCAGTTCTTCACCTTCAATTCTGTTTTGATAGTCTCTTAAAGTATAGTCCTTATGGTTGCAGAAACTTATGCTGCCATTCATACTATCTAAGGCCCTAGTTGATGTGATATGAAGATAAACTAGGGTCTCCTTGCATTTACTACATCTTGCTGTGAAGTTTTCTACATATAAAGGCTGGCGGCACCCTGGTTCTGGGTTTTTTTTTTTTTTTTGGGGCAACAGAGAGATCTGCCTTATTTTGCAACGCACCAGCAGATGTACCTCATATTTTAGGGCTTTGTTAGCTCCTATGGTAAGGTCCTTCAGCCTCTAATAGTGTTTAATTTGATTTCTTCAAGGGGCCGGCAGTACCCTGTTTTTTTGGGTTTTTTGGACAGCTTTGCATCTCAAATTAATTTCAATCAGACCATCAGTTAGCAATTTTTGGACATTATTAGTCCACCTAAAGGGCTCCCTCGACCTCAGTTTGGTGTTAATACAACTCCTTGATTTTCTAAATTCTGAAATCACCCAAATTCTGGATTGGTGATTTCAGAATCTACATATCACTGCTGCAGCTTGTTCCTTTATCAGATCAGGTCAATATTGTGGGGTTATCTTCCCTATTCCCGTTCTATTTCTTTCCAGCTTTGGGAATCTATCAGAACAAGGTATCCTAGGTTTCAGTTACCTGCTTGTTCTTCTTAGAATCTGCCCATCTTTGGCTGCCACTGGATTTTTCAGTCCCTCCTATCGCTACTTATTCTCGAGCTGCTGGTTATTCTCTTTTCATCATGATGCCTGATCCCAAACCTACTTCGGATAATGTTCATGTCCAGATTACTACTATCAAATTCAATGCCGTCTCTAATTATCTGTTAAGGACCCAAGCAGTTCAGGTTTATATTAATTAAAGGGAAGATGAAGTATCTCAGATCTGCCCTGCCTTCTTCTGATTCCAAAGACTGAGGAGTGGATGATATCAGCATTTCAACTTCAAGAACAGTAAATAACATCACTGTTGTAGTAGGTGTCGACCACTCCACAGAACAAGGTTGCAACAGAAACAAAATAGAAGAGAAGGGAGAGAGAGAAGGGAGGAATAGAGGGTATATGACCAAGGCCTCTCACCTATGGCCTAGGTGAGTCTTTCACTTACCCAATGGCATCTCACCATGCTCACTGTATTTTCACAGCAATAAGGCACAAAGCCTGTTCTCATTCAACTAATCAAATCATGGGTGAGGCTCTATGGCTCTTACCATATAAAGTGGAGTCTACTACCTCCAAAAAGGAAAGTACTAAATAGAAACTATTTAAAATAGGCCCACACATGGAGTAGTGGTGCCTTGTACACCAAGGAAATAAAATTAGAAACTCAAGATACTACTACTACAACAACAACAACTACTCAGCCTTATCGCAACTAAATGAGGTTGGCTACATGGATCATTGCCCTCCGATCAGCTCTATTCAAGGTCATACTTAGTAAACAAAATAAAAAACTAACTAGTTAATCCCACATAAGACCTAAATCCCTAATATTGGGGCTTATAGAATTGGCCCATTCGCTGACCATTTAGTTGGGATAAGGCTGTGGTTGTTGTTGTATAGAGTTGGCCCATTAGTGGACGAGCCTTGGAGCAACTGTTAAGTTGCGCTACTACAACCTGTTGGTTGGGCAAACTGTTGCGCTATTACAACCTGTTGGTTGTGGGTTCAAAACTTGTAAACAGCCTCTACCGTAAAGTAAGGAGTAAGCCTGCATACATTTGCCCCTCCCAGGCCCTGCAGTAGCAGGAGCATTGTGCACTGGGACGTTCTTTATAGAATTGGGCCATTACAATAGAGCTGAAAATATTAAAGCCCATGGCCCATATAACCTATTGGGCATTTATAATTAACATAGTTAGAGTGTGCCTTGGCTGGGGTCCATGGATGTCCATGGACTTCTATTTCTACTTTACTTTGTATTTGAAATTAAGACTTCGACTCTTAGTAGGCTGCTACTAAGACTCAGCCTATAAATAAAGCCCAGCCTTCTCTTCTAACCTTTTCTGTGAAATCTCCTTCAATCTCTGATCCCAGCTTGTAGAATGATAAAAACAAAGTACACTTCTTGAATAGTTTTTTAGTGTAGATTAGAACCCCCCATCAACTCTAATTTTTTGAAGAACACTTGGTTAAAGGAAAATATTGAGAGTGTCTCGGTTAGGAGTTCGTTCCCTTTTTTCCGCTAAATGACACTATATCGAGTCTGATAGTCAAATGGGGCTTTAATGGCCGTATCGACGGCGTGTAACGGTTGGTATCGACCGTATCAGTCTGTATTGAGCTGTATCAGCCGATACATACTGATACATATTGGTACTCTCACAGAACCCTTTAACCTATGTATCATAAGTATCAGTACGCATCATATCGTATCGTATTGTATCGGGCCGTATCAGTCGAAACAATACAATAGGAATCGAGACATACTTAAAAAGATATATCGTATCAGTACCGACAGATACCGATATAAACCATGGTTGCAGCAACCTATTCTGCCTAATATCTACTTAAGCCCTAGTTGATGGTGATATAATAATAAACTAGTGTCTCCCTTACCTGTTTATTGATTTACATTGTGTGATCAGTTGATTCGATGCAGTTGACTGCACATTCTAGCTTGCGGCAGTCCTGGAATTCCTTTTTTGGAGAATTATTGAGATCTTCAATTACTTTGTATCTACTCAAGAAAGTAGCGAAAACGTTCCTCCTCCCGTGTGTTGCTTCAGACGGCCTCCTTGGTCCTTTTCCAAACTCGACAGAGTCGAGTTCTTTTCAGACGAGGAGAATTGATGCAGTATCACTTAACTGGTTGGACTAGCATGCTAGGATTTGGAGATCCAAACCCAGGCAGAACCGGTCCAACCAAGGATTTTGGTCCACCAAGGGTTTGAAGTAGTATATTAGTTCATTTAGTAGTTTATTTATTCAATCTTTTATCTGTTGACTACGTAGGAGTTAGAGAGAGTTTGAGTTTGAGTTTGAGTTGCAAGTAATTTCAGTTTTGTAGTTAGAATAGGACTCTTGTTATTTTCTTCATTAAATACTTGCATGTAACCCAACATTAAAAAAAGTGAAGTGAATTGAATAGAAGTTTATTGGGTTTACTCTGTGAGAGTGTGTGATTGTGTGATCTCTTTCCCCTTCCCCTGCAACTTTTCCCTTCTTCCCTACACCCCCCCCCCCAAACCAGGATCCACATAGGTTTAGGCAAAAAGTTATCTTTCAAAAACTGGGATTTTTGGGTTTTGGCAGCCTCTGTGTCAAGTGTATCTGTCTGTGTCGATTCTGTACATAAAACTTTTATATATCAATTCTGTATTGTATCAACATGGTCAAACTCGATGTGTACCAGCTGAATCAATCTGTACCGTATCAATACTTTGATACTACACTGCATATTATATACTCTGAAACTAATGATTTATATCCATCATTATTACCAACAAACAGATTAATTAAACCAAAACAAATTAAACCAGTTCATTATCCGACAGTCAAGCTAACCTCTGTTTTTATTCCCAGTGCGAGAGATGCTGCAGCAGCTACCATCAAGATAATAAGCGTTAGGTCTTGCCATGCTTCCCAAAGGAACATCTACAGGAGATTCAAACGCAAACTCAGTGGCTCTTAATAGCACAGATATAATAATGAAGAAGATATTGAAACTCCTTATCAGAACAGTAACCAAAAAGTACCCAGAAACTCCGTCCTTTCTTGCGAGGATACGTGTTGGAGCCAAATGCATTCTTTCGACTTAGCAAATCATTATCATCTCCATTAATTCCTTTTTCAAGATTAGTTTTCAACAAATCTGATAGACCTCTAATCTGAAGTAAAAATAAAATAAAGTCATCATGTAATGTAAAATTAAAGTAGAGAAAATGCAGGAGTAAATTAAGGATGGTTTTGTGGTAGACTAACCCCTCCATATTCTTGTAGAACCGAAGAATTATGATCCCTGTTCAGTGAATTAAGTTGTTCTTGTCCAATTGCATACACACCACTTGAAGGTGGAGGTAATGGAGGGCCTACCACTATATCAACAGATACACATTAATCCCGTCAAAAGTAGGTAAAGAAAAAGGGCATAGATTAACAACAAATTCGTAAAACCCAAAAAAAGAGTATAAAAAAATTCATGTACGAAGCCCCCCCCCCCCCCAAAAAAAATAATAAAAGAACAAGCATGCATTATACAATAGCTTTATTCAGAATCCAAAAAAGTACAGCAACTGCAGTATAACAAAGAGATCCCAAACTCACTGCTGTCTAAAAAGAACTGATAAAATTCAATTGAAGAATCCAAAACATCAGAAAGTTATTAGATAAATTTCCAAAAAAAGGAACTCCAATGGAAGCGCAATCCAAAGCAATAAACAAGATATAAAACAAACATTTTTTCCCTTTTGACTGGAAAAGGCAAACTAGATATTTGAACAAAACCCAAATGAAATTCCTGTAGAAGCTAAAAATCCTTCAACGAACTTGCAGTCTTGCAGCAGAAGAAAACGGCATCTATACTTGAAAGGAAGAATGAACACTTGCAAGCCTAAGAAATAAATATAGAGACTGTGCGGATGAGGTGTTTGAAGCTTCAATCCTTGCACTTTAAAAAACATATATAGCAGTAGTGGTTCAGCAGCTTCAGCCTTGGTATAAGTGAAAACACTGCCCTCAGAAGAAAAAATGCAGCAGGCAAACCAATTTGAAGATGCTGAAAAATTGAATCCTTCAGAAACGTAAATCCTATTACTCAAAACATATCTCAAGGGGAGCCTTCCACTAGAAAGTGAATGGTTCGTTTCAGTTTAGTAGTTTGACTTGTAGCATAGTAATCGTCAACAAAAGCAGCAGTCATTAGCTTAGAAATCAAAGTAAGATGTTGGCATCTACATTTTGGCACAGTGGATCAAGGCTTAAGGTTTTGGCATTTTTTCAAAAACACTTCATTTACCAAATTCTGTCCATTTTTCAGTCGAAAATTTTAGAATATTTTACAAGATTTGATTAGTTTTTTATAATTTTATGAATTACACATCTTACTTATTGAGGATTTTTAATTTATTTTTATATGAATTTAAAATTATGCACTAGTTGAAATATGGGGTATGCCGTAGAATCAACCAATCAAAATCTCTCCCCAGATTTCCTTTTTAGCTCCCATCCCCCTCAGCAATCTCTCTCCCCATCCCCCTGAGATCTCATTCCTTCAAGTTTCTCTCTCCCCCAGCTCTTGAAATTTCGCTCCCCTACCTCATCACCAAGCGAAGCAAATCCCCCAACCCAGTCACCAAAAGCACAGGAAAAAAAAAACTTGGGTTTTGTCCCAACGGTCTGATTTCTGTTGCAGAAACTGTCTTGTTTGATTCCTGATTCCAGATTCCAGATTCCAGTTTCCAGTGAAGATGGAATTATACCCAGACCAAACCATAAAAAGGGGCAGTCCAGTTATTCCCGATTTGTCCACCCCTACGGTCCAGTTATAAAAATTATCTTTCCACTTTCCGGCCATCACTTAGAACACCCGAAATCATCAAGATCTCAGTCCCCCTATCAAAAAACCAAAATTCAGCAAGCTTTACAACCATGCAGTGAATTTGCAGGATTCCTGGGTTGTTCCATCTTCTTTAAATTCCTCCCCACCCCCCACCCAAGCATGCACATAAAGCTTCATCCAAGCCAGGAAAATTAATCTTCCATCCATCACACCACAACCAACAATTGCCGAAATCTTCATACCAAGCAAGAATTAAATAGTTAACTGTGCAAACCAACAAACCCCTTGATGGAGGAGCAATTGATTGGCTAGACCGGCCCGACCCAATTTGGCAGCCCACGCCCACACGCAACCAACCACGCACCAACCAGTCTTTGCATGGACCAGCCACCCTATATGTGTGGAGCATCTGCTGGCTAAAACCAGCCCCAATTAAGCCCAGCCGTGAGTTAAGTTGGCCAGGTTAGTCCCTGTGATATTATTGCTGGTGGGGCCCATGAAGTCGACTCCAGAGAGCCACCAGACCTGAGTTTAATTTTCTTAAAGTGTCTCTTTTCATATTCCAGCGTGTCTTTTCATTTTCCTAGGCTTAGTTAATGAGTTGATGTCTTTTTTCAAGGTGCTTTAATTAGACTTTTCAGTTTTCAAGTTGGGTCTTTTACGTTTCTATGTAGGAGTCCAAAAGTTTGTGTTGAGCAATTAATTTTACTGGGTATTAGTTTCTAGGTAATTTAATGTTTTATTGGAGTTGGCTTCTAGGTGATTAATGCTCGAGTCCAAGAGTCATTTTTATTTTCTTTATATACTCATGTAATCCAACAATGAAAGAAAGATTTGAAGAATGAATTGAATATTGAATTTCATTGGAAATCAGCAGGTGTGTTCAATCAACTTCTATCCCTCACCTCTCCCAAATCTCGTTTTTCTTTCTCTCCCCCTCTCAATCTCATCTCTTCTCCTCGCTCTCAGGATACTCCCTCTAATCTCCCGTCTCTTCTTCTCTCTTCATCCCAGATCAGAATCTGATCTCTCGTCTTCTCTCTTTATCCTATCCCTAACCTACCAATAAACTAGATTTGATCCCTCTATTACAGATCTAAACATTCTGCCTATGTCACCCCTAGCCTATCCCCTACCAATTGCTGCTCTAGCCAAGGTTGGGCTTCCCCCTGCACAACATGTTTTCACTTACTGGCCAGATATCCAATCCCCACAAAATATGCAACTGTTTTGCAATTACTCCCCCTATTCTATCTACTGCATCCTTCGGAAAGAAGATATCATAGATTCTATTTCAAAGAAAAGAAGAAATCCTACCAAACTTTGAATTGATGTTGGTTTCTAAGTCTTTCAACAACATAAACGTCCTAGATCATAAAGAAAATTGGTATGGTGGAGTTGTGATAGATAACAAGATAGGTTCTATTTGTATATCTTCTAGAGCTCACTTTTTTGGTAATAAAGTGAAGAAGGAAGAAGAGCCTTGTCAATCACACCTAGGAACCCAAGGAAATCACACCTCCATGGGAGAAATTTTCTCTCTCTCTCTCAAATTTCCTTGTAGAGCTCACTTTTAGATAGGTTCTTTTTGTATATCATGTGCTCCTTTATGATGGTTAGTGCTTAATTAGGATATTTAATTTTGTTTAGAAAAGTTTGAGCCTCCATGAATAAAAAAATTGTACCCCCACGACTTCAGTGGTCAGTAAGATGAAAGTTTCCAGTTTAGTGGTCATGACTCCCTCCCCCCCCCCCCCCTTTTTACGGATAACTCATACGCCAGCTTGTTAGTCTTCTCCAAACAAGTACACAGTATAAAAAATTGAACGTCACATGTGCCTCAACCTACACCTTACGACTCAGGCACTAGCCTCAACGCTTTGTATGTGCCTAGGATTTAATGATTTCAAAAGTCTGAAATTCATTAATTTAGTTGATTTTGGAGCCTCTTAAAAGTTACTCTAGCTACCTTTCCAACAAGACCAAGATTTTTACAATAACAACCTGATCTAGGGGAGCTAACAGCTATGAGTCTTATTATGACCAATTTACCAGCAATCTATCAGGGTGTAACGTTTAGGAATTTGATTGAGGATCGGTTTTTTAAGTTAATATTTTTGTTTTGTCTATAATTGGAATCAAAATAGTAATTTTGCATCTTAGGTTTATAATTAAAGTGTGACAGGTTTGCTTTTCTAGTAACATAGTTGGGTTTGGTTACTTTCTAAATTACATTAGAAAGTCAGAATTTGTCTTGCAAACCCCCCCCCCTCCCCATAAAAAAAAGGAAAAGATTAATAGCAAAACAAGGTTCAGCCATCCATCATGGTGTACCACAGTAAAGGATGATGTAAACAGTGATTTTCCACTCCAAGGAAAGGGGATGAGACCAATTGTGAAGTAAACTGACAGCCTGACACAATCATTGGGCTAGTGATGACTCTCAACGATAACTTTTTAGCACCCATGCTCTAATCCAACTCTAAGCAAACAAACTTGTTGATGCAGATTCATCAACAAAATAGGCTTGTTTTATTAGGAATAACAATAGGATTGGGTTCTATACATGTTGGGCCTTTGATCCCATGGGTTTTCTCTGTAATAGGCCACTTTAATTAGCCTAAACTAGGGGTATATAGGTTGCATACGGGATTAGCCCAATAATTAGTTTATTTTTATACTTTTTAATTGAACCGGTTCAAATTGGTTGCATCCAATTTGTTCAATTTAAGTGACCATGTGACTTGGTTAAGTGGTCATGTGACAACTTAAGTGATCATGTGATGTAAGTTGGGCTGGATAGGACTCTATAAGTCCAGCCATGTTTTGAGTCTATTTCCTTTAGTATTCTAGTTTCCTAGTCAGTTTAAGTTACCTAATAGGTTAGGGATAGGGTTAGGTCATTCCCTTTTAGTGTAGGAGTCTAATTTTGAGTCTTTTATATAAGGTTGTAAGGGGGCCAAGTATTGAACACGAATTTTGATTAATAAAAACTCAGCTTTATGCTTGCTGCCTTTGTTGCTGCCTTTGCTCCATTGTGAGTGTGCCTTGTGAGTAATATCAAGGTTGCCTTGTGAGTAATATCAAGGTGAAGGGATTGGTGGATCTCCAATCGACTCCTTGCATCGTGAAGATCGAGAGGGTTGCTACTTATCTCCTTGCATCTTGTAAATCGGGAGACCCCATTGTTCACCTTCAAAGCTGCTGCCATTGAAGATCTCTTCAAATCCAGTAAGTTTGAATCTGAACTTTGTTTAAACCTTCTTCTTCTTACTCCTACCCTAACTAGGATTCCTCCATAACTTCAAATCTGTCCATTAGTTTCAAACCAAATTTTCAGCATACATCCCTTACATCATTATTGACACTCGATCCAAGTTTCATCAAACCCCCACCACCCTAAACCCTAGAATCCCCTACTCCTACCTCCATTAGAAATTGTCTCCAATAACCTTATCTTGCTGTCCAACTCATCTAACCTACTTCCATTCACTCAAACATCATAAAACGTATACCATTAGACTTCCCTACACCTGCCTATCATTACCATATAAGGCAACCCTAACCTAAACCTAACTTAACCCTAATTTTGACCTAAAATTCAATTCTACCCAAAATTGCAGAATTTCAAAACTCATCCAAACCCTAACCTTTTTATACCATAATAGCCCTCTAGACCTGTCCATTAATACCCTATAAACCCCTTTCCCAATATCCAACCCTAATCCTAGTTTTACCCTAAATAGCACATCTGTAAACAGTTACAGAATTCTGATCTTACCTGGCTCCTATTAGGCCTTACCTATATAGGACTACATTAAATTGGTATCAGAGCCATGGATGTACATGGCAATCCAGTTCTGCCCCCTCCACCTGATCCTATGGCTGCTATAATGGAGATGCTATAGAAGTTGAATGAAAAGGTGACACGATTGGAAGAAAAGAGGACTACCCCTCATAGGGACAGCAACAATCCCCTAGAAAAGGACAAATATCAAGTCAATTCGGTAGTACAAAGAGCCCCAGGAAGAGATAAATACAGAGAAGATAGAGAAAGGTACAAAGATCATAGTGAAGATAGGAACAGAGGATATAGAGATTACAGGAGACGCCATAGACCTCCAGAGGCGTATGAGTTGAGAGACTAGGATGGCAGACCAGATCCACAGGTATTTTGTGATTGGTTAGCTGCTTTAGATGATTATTTTAATTGGTATAGTCCTATATAGGCAAGGCCTATATAGGACTACATTACTTGTGCTCATATTTTTACAAGATCAGATTTACGAACATAACAGAGCAATTATGAGAGAGTGTGGTACCATTTACTCGTTCCCCAGCCTCTCTAAAAAGGAAAGCTGCCTGATACAAGAGTACGTCATAGATTAGAAAATAACGATAACAACCAATATAAAGGAGAGATCTATTTGTTTCCATAAATAACCTTACTCGTATGACTTGAGCATGTGCTCTAATCTTCCTCCTTATCTGCTCTTTCTCTTCTTCCTTTTTCAAGTCCAAAGTGTAACGAAATCGACGAGAAGCATTAAGCACAAGTGCCGCTTGCTGTAACAAACAAAACACAATTAATCAAGAAAACAGAGTTATCTAGTGCAAGTGTTTTATCCTCCAGTAGACAACAGAATAATTTACATCTCTTTAGGTACTTCAACGGAATAAATTACTTGTCATGTGATATTAGTACAATGCACTTAACCATAACAAATGTAATTCCAACCACAGTAAAAAAACAGATTTATCCTAGTGCAAAATAACATTAAACTCAAGGTAACCCAAATAATGACCTCTAGCAACTTCAACTAGAAAAATAAAATTTATAAACTAGAATAAATTCCACAAGCGGACTCCACACATCATTCTTCATGAGTTAGTTTGAGGAGATGCATGACCTTCAGTCCAGCATGTGGATGCTCCTCCTCTGCATGCAATCAGGATCTAATCCAAGATATTCCTTTCTCACATAGAACAAATCCAGTGTCCTCTATCCATCTTAACCATCCGGGTGCTACTTGATGCCACATGGAAAATATTGGAGCTTCAGAACTGCCTTCCCCCCTCCACACACCCATGTCAAGTAAATCAACTTAATCAGTTCAGTCATTTTCATGCTTTAATTCAGCTGAGTCAATAAGTCAGAATTCTCAGACAAAGTTATTCAACACCAAGTAAAGTTTGAAATTTACCAGAATTATTACCAATCCGGATGCAGTTGGCTGTTCCCGAGGCGACTCAATGAGTTCTAAACTAGCGTTCCAGATTCTAATTTTATTTTATTTGTTTCAGCTTTCTTGTAAATATCTGATTCTTTGACCACGTCACCTTAGAAAAAGCCACCATAATTGTAACAACTCTCAGAGAATCGGTACTTAGACCACATTTTTCTTTTCCGTTAGATCAGCTCCAAGCCAAAAAAAATTCAAATCAAACTGGCCTCACCTGTTCCTCATTGACATCTCTCCAAGAATGATTGGAATTGAACAGGTGCAACCAATCCTTACAACAAAATGTTTGAATATTATTATTTCCAAACAAGAGACACCAGAAAGCAGTCCAGCTTCTGCAGTGTTGCCATGTAACGAGCATCTCTTGACTGTATCTGGATCCCTTCAGAGGCAAGTTAAATAGTCCATTTCAGTTAGTATAATCACTCAAGACTCTTGTCCCCTCTTGTAACTCATCAGTCCCTCTTACACCGCTTTCCCTATCCTACAACAAACCATTATTTTCACCTATCACTTCACAACTCAGGGTCAAGGAGAACTATTTCCTCTTGATGAAGGCGAACTACCCGTGATCAATGGCTTTTCTCCTTGTGATCAATTACCATTAATAACCAATCTGTCTGCTAAACAATTGCTCTGATGCTTGGGTAAATTTGATAGGTGTCGGGGCTGCAATGCTGTGATATAATGGAGTGAATAATGTGCATATATACTAAAATCTCAATTTATGACAGGTAATTATACAGGATTCTGAAACTGAGAATTATCACTTACTGACTTTACTGACCTAGCTGCTTGATGTGTTATCTGGCTTCCAAGTAAATTTAACTTCTAAAACCCTCAAGACTTCAAGATTAAGTTCTTGCCCTCCTTGTATCTCATCGATTACGAGGCCGGATTTTAGATTGATTCTTTTGACTTGGGTCCCCCCCACCCCCCAAATAATCAGAAAATACAGAAATTGCCTCTCTTTTTATTGCCAATTCTATGTTTTCTGTTATTGGATTGGGATGGTCCACAGGTTTTTCAAACCTGCAGCTATTTCAGAACGTGAAACAGATTATTCAAAATGAACAATTTCCTGTCACATTGCTGTGTCCCAATCCCTCATTTAGTACCATTCATTTACAATAAATATTCATTCTGTTGAGAGTTAAGATGTTGTATCGTCTCTTACCAAAAAAAAAAAAGACGTTGTATTGCCCTTAGGGGATGACTTCAATGTTGTTAGGTTTGGCCATGAAAAGCAAGGGTGTGACCGTCCTGTGGATTCCTCTGTCGATACTTTTACTGAGTGTCTAGAGGATATTGGTATGAAAGATCTAAGATGGTCGGGTTTGAAATTCTCTTGGCACAATAGGAGAAGTGGTTCCTCCCGGATTGTTTGTAAGCTTGACAGAGTTTTAGTCAATGGGGCCTAGCTAACCTCATTCCCATTTTCCCATGCAACTTTTGACCCTCCAGGTATCTCTGACCATAGATCCATCACTACCCTCATCCAGCCTTACATCTCCTTTGGCCCTAAACCCTTCAAATACTTTGACATGTGGTCCTCCCATCCTGATTTCTTTTCCATTATTGCAGAAGCAAGGGCCAAGCCTGTCCACCATCACTCCTCCCCCCTCATCTCCTTTGCCCACAAGCTTCGGAATGTTAAATGTGCCCTCAAGTGTGGAACTCCTTAATGCAGATCCGGGGTTTAGAAGGCCCAAATCGGATCGCTTACGGCCCACCCAAGTGTTAGATAACTCAAAACAAAAGCACCAGTGGCAGAACAGTAAATATTGAAGTTGTAGAGAAGCAATGGCAGAATGGTAAATAACTGAAATTATATTGGAATGGCAGTATTGTAATTAATTGAAAACAATTTAATAAAGAAGTAAACCAGCAAGTGGGATAGCACGTTTGATGAGGAAAGGGTACTTTTGGAAGAAGAAAGAAATACAACTTAAATGGCCATACAATGCAAAGGTAGGGGTACTGATGGAAATTGGGATTAAAAAGGGTAATAAATCAATCGTGGGAGAGGGAAGAGGAAACATCAAGTCATCTTCTTCTTAGTATCATGTAAAACCAGCGGAGAACCGAAACTGGATTCAAATGAGGAATTTTTGCCAATAGCTATCCAATCCACTCGAAATTTCAGGCGGGGATACCTAACCTGGAGCCTGGAGGGCTATAAAATCGATTCAACCAGAATCCAAAGATCAAGCAAAATAATATAGTTAAATGACTGAAACTGGGTCTGGCGGTAAAGTTAATTTCAGACCTGAAACGGAAATGCAATCTGACAATGGAAAGGACTTCAGACGCCAGGATTTGGGGGGTCTGAGTCGCCTAGATTAAAGCTTCCTTCGTGCAAAATTTCAGTTGAAACGGCTGCTCACAGGTGGGAATCGATCAACTTATATGGGGACTGTTAGGTCGCCCAAATCAGAATAACAGTGTTGGAATAAATAAATAGAAATAAAGAGGAGAAAGGGAAGAAGAAGAAGAAATATCAGGAGAAAGGAGAAGAGGTCGCACAACCTGAGGAATACCCCTCCCATCATACGTGCTATTCCACTTACTGGATTTGTTTTTAGCTTGATTTCTGTTATGTATAGTTTTACTATCCACTCGACTATTGGAGTTGTGTATTATCTGAGTGGGCTCATTGTGATTCCAAATAGGGTTTCCGAAACCCGGGATCGCCACCAATATGAAGATTCCATCCATATCCTAACCATAGTGGCCAACAGTGAGATTCTCTAACAGCACAACTCCTATAAAGGTGAAACTGCTACAAATATTGACACCCTCATTGAACGTGCCGATACCCTCACCGCAGCTATCAGTTCCATCCATTCTATGATGACATCTATGCAAGCTTCCATAGACCGACTAATAGCTTCTGATAAAGGAATGAGTCTCATGCAGTCTAGGGATTCTTCCAACTCCATCCCAAAAGGTTTGTCTCGTGTTACACCACCACCGTCACTACCATACGGAGTTTATCAATATAATGACCCTCTTTATGGAGCTGAAAGAGGTGTGAAGCTAGACATCCTCGATTTTTATGGGGATAACAACCCAAAGACCTTGACTAGGTTCACAGTTTGAAGATCTTTTTCAGATGGTACCAGTTGACTAAGGCCAGAAAGATCGTATTTGCAGAGGCCAAGCTGAAAGGCAGGACTCGAGTCTAATGGATCAAGCACCAGCAACAACTGAAGGCATTGGGTTAGTCACTACTTGGCTGAGATGAGTGAAGCCACGAAATGGAGATTCTTGCCTGCTGACTACAAGCAGCACATGCACCTCAGTATTGCACAGTTGAGAAAGGAAAACATTTGAGAAGTATGTTGCCAGGTTTTACTATTTAGCCACTTGATCTAATTTTGAGTGGGATGAAGAGGTATTAGTAGCATAGTTCAGCAATGGTTTGCACCCTCAGATTAGTGATGTATTAGCATCCAATAGGCTCCCTAAGAAGTAGGACGCTATATAAGTGGCACATCAGGGAGAAGAAAGTGTGAAGCGGTCATACCCTTGGAAGACTTTTACAAATACATTCTCCAAGGTGATAGTCTCAGTCAGTAACAATCTTCAAAGGAAAAGTCATTCAACAGCATAGTTGTCAAGGCGTCGCAAAGGCGACCGCCTTGGCATCCAGGCGCCTTGAAAACTAGTGTCGCCTTGGTCACCTAGGCCAGCGTTTTGGTCACCTTGTTGGTATCGCTTTGCATCCAAGCCCCCCTCCAACACCTTGGTTTGCCTAGACGCTGTGGCAACTATGTTCAGCAAGCCACAGGTTAACGGTTTATCAATGGCACCTTCGAGGCCAAACCACCCTTATTCTCCACCTCAGCGTGGTTCTGACAGACCTCCTATGAAGCCACGGGCTGAGCTACAGTGCTTCTCATGCAAGGGGTATGAACACTTTTCTGCTCAGAGTCCTAACTGTCTAGTTGCTTTCGCTGATAAGGAAGAATTTATGGCTATTGCTTCGGAAGAGAAACAGAGGAATAATCTCCTACTCCAAGATTCAGAGCGCAATCATGAACCTAGTAAAGTCAATGACAGCAATAGTGATGGAGAACCGCAACATTGTTACGTTTTTCGTCAATTTTTGGCCACACAAAATGTTCCTGACAAGGATGATTGACGTCGAAATAGTATTTTCCAGGCCATAGTGAGATGCAACAACAATCTGTGCATCATGGTAATCAACGATGGTAGCTGCACCAATATTGTCTCCGAAGACGTTGTTCGCAAACTTGGTTTAAAGACAGAGCCATATCCTAAGCCCTACAAAGTTGCATGGGTGAACAACATTAATCTTAAAATCAATGATCAATGTTTGCTCATGTACTCTATTGGCAGGTCGGTCAATAAAGAGCAATGTGATTTCCTAACCTTACAGGTGTGTCACATCCTCTTGGGGCATCGGTGGTTGTTTGATAAGAAAGCTCAACATTGTGGTTATGAGAACACTTACACCTTCAAACATGGTGGATTCAAAATGAAGTTCCTCCCAGCTAAGGACCTTCCGGCAATCAAACTTCAGCGGACAACCGGATCTTTTCTCCTCCAACGTGTTAAGTCAGATGGTCTCCTCGGTCCTTGTCCAAACTCAACAGAGTCAAGTTCTTTTTAGAGGAGGAGAATTGGTGCAGTGGCACTTAACTGGTTTGACCACCATGACCGGGTTTGGAAACCCAAACACAGGCCCAACCTGGGTTTTTGGTCCAATAAGTGATGATTATGCAATCCGCGCTCTCCACTATAACTCTGAACTTTGAGATCTCATCTCAGATTTCTTCCCTTCTCTAACCGGCTCTCCACCAATGTGGATCTAACTTAAAACACTTAAAGACAATAAACAAACTACCTAACTTAAACTGAACCAACTGAATAACCGGTTCAACCGGGACTGACTAAAAATAACTTAAAATATAAAACAAATAGACAACTTAAAACAAAGTAGACCCAAGCCTTAAAATAGGTTGCGCCACACTAAGCTTGTCCTTTCTTGGACCTCCTGCACTTGTATGTCTTCAGTACAGCATCACTTCGTTCGAAAACTAGGTCACAAACATTATGGGATCTAGAAACTATACTAATGAGAATAACCAAATAGGACAATAGAAGTTAATCTACTTAACACCCTAAAAAGTTTGCACCTTCCACTATACTCTCCTCGTCAAACCAGCCGACACCCACTACTGAAGTTTTCCCTTCATGATCCTCAAACAAATGAGTCCTTCAAAAATTTCTCAGTTCTTCTCCAAGGGAATCTTCTTGAAGGGCTTCTCCTTCTAAAAACACAATAATGTCAACATACACATGACAACCACCAGTGAAGTTCTTTTCATCTTCTGCAGCGAAGTTCTGTTCATGTTCTCCTTCAGTTATTTACATTCAACTTTAACTGAACTGAAGTGAATTTGTTCCCCAATCATTTGATGGTTCAGTGTTCCCTATCCTTAATTGATGATTTGTTTAATTTTCTTAAATTGCATTTGCATATCCATAATAAGCAATTTATTTATTGAGCATAATAGCAAGACTCTCTTTCCGTAATCTAATTCTACCTCATAATGGCTTATTTTTCTCATTTGAATAATCTTGATTTTTTCAAGTAAGAATAAACCCAGATAAACTTCCAGCCTCTCTCATCAATCCGTAATCTATTTCTATCTCATAATGGCTTCTTTTCTCATTAGGATAATCTTGATTTTCAAGTAAGAATAAACCCAGATAAACCTCTAGCTAACGATGACCTCTCCATATATTTGCCAATTACAACTTACATGATTTTTCATATTCCAATAACACATCTAAAGAAGAAAACAAATTCCAATGGTCCACGAAGTAAGTTACAGTAGTTACTGTCCCCTTAATTTTCTACCCCCTGAAAACAAGTACCAATGGTCCACAAAGTAAGTTACAGTAGTTACTGTCCTCTCAATTTTCTACCCCCTTAATTTGCTAATAATTCCAACAAAGAGGGGGAAAATTAAGAATTCATCAGTTCGGCCCCCAATAAGTAATTATAGTGTTACAACTAGGGAGCAGTGAGTCAACACTCACCATGAAACCCTAGTTTGCTCCCCGTCTCAAAACTAATTCTTCCCAATCCCATCCATTATCTTGCATTCCCGTTCCAACACAAATAACCACACCATTCCATATTTAAACTTACCAAAAGATACCACATTATCAAGAATCAAGACTCTCGAATTACAAAAACACAAGTTTCCCACGCCATTGATTCAAATATTCAAACAAATCCCATTAAAAAAAATGCAGACTCCACATTGCAACAACATATACATTTCCATATCGAAAAGAAAACCTACCCGCCATCGTTTGAGCCGTTCCAAGGAAGCGTTCTTGGTGTTAGGAATATCGAAAGGACCTGACGAGGCCTCGTCGTCCTCTCCGTAGTCCCCTACTCCACCTTCCACGTCGACCCCTCGGTGATACGGTGATGAAGATGAAGAACCCCTCATAGTATTTGCCATTTTGTTGATACTGTCGCAGGAGAGATGACACCGGCTGTTAACTCTGCTGGTCCGTTCGGATCGACAAGAATAATAAAACTAATAATCAAAAAACACAGAAAACTAAAACCAGTTTTCAATCGTTCAATCGTGTTTCCATTATTAGGTGTTCAGTTTTTGTTTTTTTTTTCTGTTTTAGAGCTAAATAAACGCGATTTCGTAATTCTACAAAACCGCGTTTTCTTGTTCGTCAATCGAGAGAGATTACCTGGAAAGTTAAGAGGTGCTCAAGGATTGTAAGCTGCTGTTTTCCGGCAAACCACCGCCGGCGAGTAAGAAACCGATCCTGTGCTTCAGCCTTACTTTCCTCTTTCCTCTCTCCCTCATGCGTTGTTTCTCCGCGTCTTCGCTGTTCCAACACGAAGTTTCCACCGCATTCAGATCGAGGAAGGAAGATAGAAAGAAGATAAAAGGAAGCCAGAAGGAAGTTTCCAGGAAAGCGCGCGGGGATTTCCATACGAAGAAACCATACGGACGGTTTTCGCTTTATTTATTATTATTTTTGATTTTTCTACTGTTAAGGAACTGTAATATGGAAAGGGGTTTTTCGCGATAAATCCAATGGTTGGATTTACCAAAAATAAATAGATAAATTTAATGGTCGGTGTGAATTTTTTTTTACTTTTTATAGTTTATTTTTGAAAATTTGTACATTAATCTGAGCAAAAGTGTATAACCTATAACGTGAAGAGCACACTTTCTGAGTTTTTTTATCGATTTCCCCTTCTTCTTATTTTTTCATCGATTTCCACGTGGTTACTTTGGTGGGGTCAAGTCGTCAAGAGATGGGTCTATGGGGTTCGCCCTTTAGGAAACGAACGTGGCTCCCATGCTGTTTGGCCTTGGACCTTTTCCTTCGTGGTTTGGTATTATAGTATATTAGTATGTAATGGTTCTTTACTTACTCTCACTCAAAATCTCTAAAATTAGATGCGTGAGAGAGAGACCACTGCTTGATCGCATGGTCCCAGCATCAGCACGAGATCAATAAAACATATACATGCAGCATCAAACATGGGGTGAGGTGATCAAGTAGTGTTCTTCTCCAAAATGTATATATTTTGGAAAAGAGAAAAAAAAAAGTAGTGTTCTTTTTCAGTTTTTCCCATAGAGCTCCTAGAGGGTAGGAGGGGACCTAAATCACTTTCGGTTTAAGGTGACTTCAAATTTGGGTAAGGTGAGAAAAGGGTAAAAGCATGGTCCTTTCACATAAGGTTGTGAAATGACCACCTCACCCCTTTAAGTGAAAAAAAAATTTTGGTAAAAAAAGCTAAAAATCAAAATCATTCAACGTGCCTTATAAAAAGGTTTTTGCCTCCTATTAACCCATGTAAGTGAACAGATCTGAATGGGAGTCAGACCAACGACTAGGTGATTGAATTGACCCTTATTAAGGGATGTAAATGGATAGCTAAAAATCCATGTCCGATCAACATTCGAATCCAGAATTTTAGTTTTTGAAAATTATCAGAATCCATCCGAAAGATAATTGGATTCAAATAATTCTATTTTAGATCGGATAATATCCGAATAATTTACTAGCCCATTGTATTTTGTAAAAACATATGATGTATTACTATATTACCTTTACAATAAACACTTTTATAAGGATATTTTGGTAATCAAAGTCGAAAATCTGTAATCAATATAGGTCACATTCGTTTACTAATCAAATAGTTAGTCGGATTGGATAATATCTGGATATCTGATAACCGCCCGAATTCGGATATGATATTAGTTTTTAAAATTCCATTGGATATCAGATTGGATACGGATATGTCATTCGGTAAACGGATTTGGATTCGGATTCAAATAGTAATAAATATGAGCCGAATCCGATCCGTTTACATTCCTACCTCTATTGAGCCCTGATACAATCTTGACCATGCATTCCTTTGTTCAATTGGTTTGAACTTAGAAGCCAGAACAAGCCTAAGGATAAATGTTTGTTTCAAGTGGATTTTAGTGAGTCAACTCAAGAATGGTCCTAATTGACATCAAGTAAACTTGACAATACAACCAATGATTCAATCTCAATCTTAATAATCCCACACTTTGGTGAAGAACTTGGCTACAAAGACAACTACTTGTTCAGTTGGTTGGTGTCTTATCGAGTACTTGCTCCTAACAGTACTCTACACTTACAATTCTACTTCCGAATGAATCGAAGTCAACTTAACTTAATAAGATAGATGACCAGGAAAGAAAAGCGTTCTCTGATACCCAAACTGAAGTGGATTCTACGATTCGTACGAAAGAAAAGTCTTTTTACAATGTGAATTCTCATTGATTGTCTTGTGTGTGTGTGTGTGTGTATATATAAGGAACAAAAAAAAACCATAATCCCCACACAATTACAAATCTATTCTCATACATATAACGGATGTTACAAATACATATCCAATACTAATTATATAGATCCACAAAATACAAGACACTCACAAATCCAACACCTCACTAGAGAGGGAGGGGAAACTTGACTACCCAACCCAAAGTTAAACTGATAAAGAAATCTAATCTTTCCACCATTATTATCATATAGAGAAACATCCATCAAAAAAATGTTGAGAAAGGAAGAAAAGAGGAAACTTCATTTAGGTTAGAAAATTGGTCCCAGACACATGGCTAATATGGCCCAATCCGACCTGACCTAGTGACTTGATGTCATACTAACCTATATCAATGTGTGTCCTCATGCTAAAGACATTGAGAGTAGTCCCTCAGCAACCCTACACACTCATTATTTTTGTACTCGAAAAATAGATTGGCTTCATGCCAAGTTTTGGATAAATATTTAAATAATTCATTGGATTTGGTTAGAGTAATTTATTAGAGTAATCACAGTAAGGAAAACGTAATCATCAAATAAGTTGGCGAACTTTGTTTACATCACTACTAAGACTTCTTTGGCACATATATAGCAAACATATGGGTAGTGGTAGATGAGGGTTGGCTCATAAACCAACTCAAAAGGGAAAGTAGGAAATGATAAGCACACGTCCAACTACTGCCCAATTAAGCATCCAATATGAGTGGTGGGGTGGTTATTTCAACACCCATGTGTCTGGGTGTAGGGGGTGCGACCAAGCGGCTTTCTTTTCCCCTATTTACAATGACTAATTGTTGATGATTTCACCTTGAAGCTCTTATAGTTTGGGCACCCTAGTTGCAATGTTTTTTGATTAGGTAATATGTAAAACTTCTAGTGCTCTTTAATAAAGTAAGAGAAAAGTTAGATGATTTCGATTATTCGACAAAAAATAAATAAAAAATAGTTTGATCTATATTTCACTATTTTCATCAAAAAATTGTCAAAGAAAAAATATGTTTATTAGAAAAAGTTCCTTGTTTGCTTTAATTGCTCGCATCGATACTTGACAAGGATGTGAAACCAAACTAAAGGAAATAATTTTAAGAGAATGACATTCATACTTAATATAGTATGATACTTGACAAGAACCACCAAACCAAAATTAAGTTCCTGCATTCAAATATTTTATGTCAAAATGGCGCTTGCTAAGAAGTTTCCAATGCGTTATTGGAATGTTGCGAGAAATTCGAAGAGCAACCTAAAGGAGATAATTTTGAGAGAATTTCTAAAGAGCAGCATTCATACTTAATATAGTTTGATAATCGACAAGAACCCCACATTCAAAAAAATTTATGTCAATTCAAAATGGCGCTTGCTAGGAAGTTTCCAATCAAAGTATACAGCACCTTATTTCTTGTATCTTTATTGAAATTTTGCGAGGAACTAGAAGCACAACCTAATTTATTGGTTGTTTGGAGTGAGTTTTTCCATACATTAATAGTCTACGAGAAATTGAATCCAAACTTTATGTCAAGTTAGGTTGGGCGCAAAGATTTCTCTTTTGCAAGTAACCCATTTGGAACCGATGGTTTGATGTGCCTGTGTGAAGTCCTCTATCAGATTGAACCCACCGTGTTTATGACGTGTAAGTTGTTGACAAAGATAACCACCTCACAATCCTTGCAATGCTTAATAAGCCACACACAAATTAATGAGTGCCACTTGTTATCACCAAAATGGTGAAGTGAGAAGTTATAACTTTTTTTGTTTGTCCATTTTCTTATTCTTAAAAATTATTTTATATAGAGATAAAAAGGGTTTTCAAAATAATTTAAAAATGACTTGTTATTTTGTCATTATTAAAAGCTACACATTTTCTGAATAGGCATTGAAATGAAAGGATTTATCCTCATTGAAAAAATAAATATGTTATACTAAAATTGCAAAAAAGTAAGATTACAACTGTATTTTTTTTTCCAAAATTAATTCATTTCATTTTTTTTCATATAATCATCGGTAAATTATCTATTAGTGTCAGATGAAACCATCCATTGGTTGTTCTTGAGCCTTTATACGCGTGTCCTCCTTGCCATGCTATTTAAGGTTCTTTAGTTTCCGCGGAGAAATGATCATGACCCCACCCCCAATATTGGATGCATGGGCGTGCACTCTCATTGGTCCCCATGCTGATGCAAGGGCCATGCAACCAAGTAGCGTTCTTTATCCCTACTTTTTATCATCTTCAACAAGGAAATTTAAACATGCCACACAAAAAAAAAGGTTTTCGCATTGTTCTTACTACTTGCACCACTTGACAAGATTACAAAAATGAAAAGAGATACATATCAAATATGAAAGAGAACAGCATATGCAATATTTAAGATAACTTGATGCTTGAAAAGATCCAAAGCAAAAGAAGTGCCCACTATCTAATACAATATATTAAGGTATACTTGCTAAGAAGTTTCCTACCCAAGTGGTAGCTAATGTCAGCTATTGATATACCTGATCATTTGTTTCTTTTGGTTGGCTTTTCTTAGACAATGGATTGGTAACAAAAATTAAATCCAAGTTAGGTGAACACTTAAGGTAGGAAACGGATGGAAAGTGAGAATTAATAAAGAAATGTAACTCAATACAGCAATAATATATAGAATTAAACAAAACAATTCTACCACTTATAGCATGTTATGTCCAATGGGAGAGATTACATTATTTGATTTCACTTTGATGTTCTATTTCTTATAAACAATCTAAACAATGTACGACGTATAAGGTGTAGACACTGAATTTTATACCATTGGAATAGTAATTTCCAATGACTTTCTCACTTGAGGAGAAGTCAAGTACCTATTTGTCGTTTACTGGGTTTAAGAATCACTATCTAGATACGTATTTAGGACTAAAAAAATTAACTCGAATTTCGTAGTAGCCTAAATAAAATATAGGAGAAGATATGAATATGAGAACAAGAAGGGATTAGGTACTAACACCAGTCTCCAATACTATTTCATATTTTTTAAAATTAGTAAAACATATTTTAACCAAAGAAAATAATGAATATGAATATGAGAACAAGAAAGGATTAGGTACTAACCCCAGTCTCAAATACTCTTTTAGTCACTAATGATATGATAATGTCATCGTCTAAGTCAAAGAATATCAATAAAATTAGGTATATATAATACCTCAACTAAGAACTATCCATGATACTTTTATGTAAAAACTTGCAATTCAGCCCCAAGTTGAACGTCCAAAAGTACTCAAATGTAGTTTAGATCAATAACACATCAATGCATGCATTCATCTAAACCTCATTCAATTGCATGTCTTTGGTATAATTTCGAGAATTATTTCAAGGATGATTTCAATTTCTGAAGATGTTTGATATGGTTTTATTTTATTTTATTTCACCCACTTCCTTTCTACAACCCCAGCCCCACCCCTTTCCAAAACCTCCGCCACTCCCCCGCTCTGCCATTTTCTGCAATTCCGGCCACCCTCTCCGCTGCTTCTGTCACCCCTCTATCTCTCTCTCTCTCGCATTGTCGCCTAAAACTTGGCCTCGTGGAGCGTATGTGCATTCATGATTGTTATATTCTAGTTTTCTATTTGCTCTTTCACATCCAACAGCTGTAGCTAGGGCCAGTTAATAAATTAGATAACACTTCACAATCAAGAAAAAACATCAAAAAACTCCAATGTCATATCACTGGATCTAAAGAAGTGAAGCTTCGTTGCAACTTTCCATTAGAAAGCAAATAGAGAGAAAATAATACTGATCATGACAATTTTCTTATTTTTTATTTTTAGTGCAAGGGAACCATTTGGGGTCATACAAAAGACTCACAAGGGGTCGCCCACTTCTTAGAAAGCAAGTAAAGAGAATATAATAGTTATGTGACCAAAGATGCCATCAAGGAGACTTGATCACCATCTAAGTCCACGAACACTCTCCGAATGGAGGATCCGACTCCTCTACTTCCACTTGCTTGTGTGTGGGGCGCACACGGCAATAGAGGCAGGCAGAAGTAGAGGAGTCGAATTGCCGAATGGAACAATATCAACTATTGGTATCAAAACCTATATCGAACCGGCCCGACCTGACCCGATGAGCCTGATTCAAATCGAGCCTGGTCCTATGTGGTTTAGGATACTATTTGGTTTCGGCTCGGTTCGGACTAAACTAATGTGCCACCAATAGGACCAAACCCAAAGCGAAACGAAACCTGAAACCGACCCCTGAACCCTAAGAACCCTGCTTAATCCTTACCAAAACCAACCCATATCTGGTTTTCAAACCAACACCAAAACCGAAACCAAGCCACAACTGAAAAGTCTTTAATTATTGGTTTGATTTCGATTTTCCAGAAAATCACATAGAAATCGAAAAAACGAACCGAACTGCCTAATTGACTCCCTTAACCACAAACCACTAGAGCAAACCTTGGATCAATAGTGATCATGCCATTCAATCAAATAAATTTTTGGTACAGACATCTTTGATATGAATGCCACCCCTCTCAGGTTCCCTGCCCAGTCAGGTGCTCAGGTTCCTCTCATTGGAGGGGCGAAAATGATGACCTCACCCCTGTCCAAACACACTGCCCGGTTGGGGTGAGGTCGTCATTTCTGCCCCTCCTATGAGAGGAACCTGTGCATCTGACCGGGTAGGGAACCTGAGAGGAGAAAAATTCCACCCATGGCTATTAGCATTTAATTCTACATATCCCCTGCTATTTTGCAGAATGAGGGGAATAATGTAAGGAAGCCTACATCTGCTTCTGAGTAAAAGTATGATCGATGGGCAGTCGCAAAGAGAGCTTAACAGTGCCAAGTGCGCCTCAGTCGGATATGGGTTTGGATGAATCATCGGAGGGAAAGTGGGTTTTCTACGAATAAAGGATTGTAAGGTGGAGAGTGCATCATCGCCATGATGGACAGAGAGTGACAAGAATCAACACCACCCAGTCTTTCAATTGGTTCTATAGAGGAAGGAGAACACAAATGGAATCTATTCTAAAAAATAAAGTTTATTTATTGATTCAAAAAATCAATAAAATTTTGAAATCGAAATCATATCAAAGAGAGCCTTTAATTATAGAACTTATCATTTGAAATATGACACGTGGCATATTATAGATGCTCTATACCTGAGTGTCCGAGGGAGGTTAAAACGTTATTTTCGTCTTTCTATAAGAGGAATTGGATCACTGTACCAGGCAGGGATCAGGACAGAAAAAAAATTCGTGCATGGGTTTAGTCCCACATCGAGTTTGTGTTGTGTATATCCGCCAATCTATGGTCCTAAAAATCGGTTAATTTTTTGAGATTGGTGTGTGGTTTGTGTGATTATAATTTCATTAAAAAAAAAAAGAAACGCACTTGCCCTTCCTTTGCATTTTCACAACATAAAATGCATATAATCATCAAACTTACTTACATTTTCCCTAATATTCGGGTCAAATTTTTTTCCGGTCCTGTTCCCTGCCCGGTACAGTGGTCCAGTTCCTCTCATAGGGAGGCAGAACTGACGTTTTAACCTCCCTTGGGCAGTGTGTTCGGGCAGGGATTAGGTCATCATTTTTTACCCCCTATGAGAGGAACTGGACCACTGTACTGAACAGGGAACAGGAGACGATAATGATCCACCCATGCACCCAATGCACACAACGCAACTTAGGGCAAGTGTTTACTCTAGAGCTGTTAAGATAATCTTCCCAGAACAAGCCTAACCGTCTTAATTTCATGTAGCTAGTAGCAATTATGAAGATTTGAAAAATACTTGATAGTTAACCTTGGATGGTTGGGGGTAATGAAAGATATTAACACAATGGGAAGTATTTCAACTCATGGTCACCCATATAGACAAAGAGTTTTGGGGCACGGATCTATGTCAAATGGCAAATACCGAAAGTGGCTCACTCACCTAAAACCTTAGGTGGAGGGGGATAGGTTGCTATCGGCCTCCTACTTTGACAAGGAGAGCCATTACCAAGCCACTATGCCATTTATTCTTTGAATGATGGTTCATTTTTTTATTATTTCTGTTCTTTTATTAGGATTTTATTTCTTTCTTGTCACTATGCCTAGTGAAATATAATGTTTCACTATTTGTCACGTAGTAATACACAGTTAATCCATTTGATAGACCAAGCAAGCATCTCATTGGTACAATTTCAACTTAAAATGAATAGAGGAAATAACTAAAATTACAAAAGATGTTATTTTGTATTATATATTTATTTCAATTTGATGGCATTTTAATAATTTTACCATATATATGAATAAGATGTATAGCAACTTTCTTAGCTTACTTTGGACTAAAATTTGATCATTGTATGTGGGATCCTCTATCACATGAACTAACGTACCCATGTATTGACAGCTGCCAAGTGGCAAATAGTGAGGTGTTATACTTCACTATAGGTACTATAGTGTAAGTTACCAGTTATGACAAGTGGGTTTAGTTCTAATTTACTTTGTTACAAATTATTATCTTATGAGTTATGATACTTTGGAAGAAAATGGTCATTTTAACATATAGTATGTGCATTTGACTTAAGATTACATAATGGATTTATGAGTCATAAACTTATGGTTTAACATCGGGAAAAAAATATACAAATTTCTATTACAGGTGCTATTTCTTACTATAATTGTTACTATGGATTATTATTTTTATATTCCACATTTTGGTTGGTGCTCGACTTTGTGGATATTGTCCAAAGAAAATTCTACTATCTCATTATGGCTATGTTAGATGGCAATAAATGGATAGAAATTTTTTTTTTTAAATTTGAGGAGAGAGATAAATGCATAAACCAATCGCTGTGTCATCATGATTTTTGTCTTATTATTATTTTCTTTTTAACTTTTCATTTCTTGACAACTAAACATAGCCTAAAGGAAAATTCTTGTCATAAGTCGTAACTATGGTTGGTGGAAAAAAAAATTATAACCATATCTTTTTACCTTATATATAATATAACATCTATTTTTTTTATGGATAAGACAGACACGTTTTTTTTTCTTTCAATCAAAGCAAATCTTATCATTTCATATAAATACTGCATAACAAAAATTAACTTTTGAAACATTATTTTTTACCCTGCATTAAATTTTACATTAAACAAGATAAGGGGCAAGCATTTAAGTCATCATAGAAGTTGGAAAATTAGAACTCATTGTTTTCATACCTTAGGCCCATTGGAAACGCAAGGGGATGAATCCAATCACCATAAAAGTGAGATGGCAACTTGTAAGATCGAAATGTGGTGGTGAATCCAAAGGAAACCTTATCTGTTTACCAAAATATCCAATGCTTAGAGTTATGAAAACAGCCACCCAAATAGAAAGAAAAGCAAAAAAATGAGGCAGGAGAGATAATACTTTCATGGTTTTACTTATTTGATTGTAGAAAATTTTTTGCAATTAGCCTCCGATTAAGTTTCGAGAAGAAGAACGTTGTCTAGTCACATGGCCCCTACAATGAGGAAATGCTTAGAGACAACGATGGGGTGGGGGAGAGGTTCATTTTGTAGATGGTGAGATCGATAATCGTTTCAAGGGGCTGTGTCTAGATGCAAGCTGCACGCGACCAAACAACATTCTTTTTCCCTTAAGTTTCAAAACACATATATATCACCAATAAGAACCATGCATATAGTTTAAATAACAATAAAGGAAAATACTTGAACCTTAAACATGAATTGAGAGTGAGACGGCTTATACGTGTCCACAAAATAATGGTTAGACATCAATAAAAAGACAAACCGACAGAGAAATGAAAAATAAATTTGAAAAAAATGGCAAAACATGAGACATGATACCAACAAGAAACTTTTGCCTAGATATTTAAACATTTTGAGCAACATGGTAGATATTTTAGTTGAACGTACCAATCATTGTTGATGATAACCATTCTTCTTTGATCTGTAAAGTTGATCGATCGAGTTCCCTTGTTTTCCTTTTGAGGCGGCTTTGCATCCTAAAATATGTTGAGTTCTTCACAAGTTATGTGTCAATATTTAACCTCATTCTCACCTGATACCATGTAAAGGATGAACCGATGAAGATGAAGATGAATATTTATAAAAATAGAAAGAGACAAGTATTGGCATATGCGCACGTGTAGCGGAACTGAACTCCTTTGAATTATGGATATGTCAAATTACATGTCATATATCTATTGCATTAGCCATCATGGCCACTGTTACATTTATTTGTTTTGCAAGGAAACAACCAAAATTCTATATAATTGGGAAGAAGAATATTGTTCGATTGCATGGCTCTTGCACCAGTGTAGAGACCAATAAGGGGGCATGCAAGGACATCCAACAAGAGGAGTGAGGAGGTGATCATTTTACACCCCTTAATTTGTGTCCGCACAAGAGAAAGTGATTGGGCAACCTTCTTTTGTTCCTATTATATAACAACTCAAATCAAGAGTACACTGTACGTTCAGCACTAGAGTGTATCTTGACCTCCACAATACAACCCAAGAAGAAGAGCTATACTCATTTTTCCTTTTTATGTAGAAAAAGGGTCTATAGACCTTAAAAAAAAATACATTTTATATCCCATTTTGACCTACTCATAGTTAAGGGTGTTAAACGATTCGGTTTTGATTAAACCATTTAATTAAACTTCTTAATTTTGAAACCATAATCGAACCATTTATTAAATGGTTTCACGGTTTTAATTTAAGCGATTCGGTTCAGTTTCGGTAAACAATTTCTGTGTGATTTTGGCACATTTATGTACAACTAAGAATGTTAAACGATCCATTTCGATTAAACGGTCAGATTCGATTTACACCATTTAATTAAATAATCTCAATTTTAAAACCATAACTAAACTATTTATTAAATAGTTTCACGGATTCGATTTCTATTTTGATAAACGATTCTGTTTGATTTTGACACCCTCACTCGTAGTAGAACCAGGTGGTATTCACAATAAATTTTGTGGTTCATGAGAACCCTAAAAAATTCTTTTGTAATTTTATAATTAATTTTTGAAAGTATATATTCAACTAAAATCTATAGCATATCTACAATGAAGTTGTTCTACTTACCCTAATTTTTATCCTCTCCTGTTACAGCATGGTGCTATAACGCATCGTGCGGCGGCTGCAGAGACCATGTGCACCATGTGGGGCCCACTGTGCCACATGATCTCTACAGTACCGCACGATGCATTACAGCACCGTGCTATAACACGAGAGGATAACGATTCCTACTTACCCACCCACCGGTACTCACGCTTCCAATTTGTGGTGATCAAATCTTTGACGAGGCAGAAAGTAAATGCAGAACATTCACCGGGATATGCGCCAGCGCGCATAAAGGATGTCTTTACTTTTGACTCTTTAGCATTCGCATCTATGGCACGCAGAAAAAGCACAACCGTGTAAACCTGCGGCATTTACGGATTTATCTCCCTCCCCCTCAAAAAAAAATAAAAAAATAAATAAAAAGGCTTAGGCGATTCCTTTGACAAGACCTATAAAGTCTAATTAAAACCTACAGAGATACTTCGAAACAAATCACCCTCTTCTGTAGTATCTTGTGGCATATATGGACTGCGTACTGGGACTTTATTTTCCAGCAAGCTCCTTTCAACCCTGCAACCATAATTCTAAGAGCTATAGCCACAGCTAGGGAGCAAGATCTGAATTTCGTGGCACCGAGGAGAATAGAGACTAATTGGCTAAATGGCTACCTCCGGTTGCTCCCTTTCTGAAGTACAATGTTGATGGAGCAAGTCATGGTAATCCGGGTCATTCTGGTATTGGCGGGGTATGTCGATCACCAAATTCATCCTTCATCTGTGGATTTTCTCAAGGGATAGGTCAGAATTACGCCTTGGTCCTAGAAGCCGTAGCTGTCCTCACTGCTCTACGTTTAGCCATTCAGTTGGGCATCTCCTGTCTCATTGTCGAAAGTGATAATCTCCTTGTGATCAATATTCTGCAGAATCTTGTCCTAGATATCCACTGGAAAATTCATCTCATCATAGAGGACTGTAGAGTACTTGCAACGAACTTTACCCATCTCAGCTTTGTTCATACTCTACGTCAAGCAAATGCAGTAACAGACACATTGGCCACACTTGGAGCCTCTTCCCAGATTAACCGGATTTGGATTGATCCCCCTCCCTCTAACTGTATTCTCCTCCCTTTGTTTAATGACTCTTCTGGAACTTTGTTCCAGCGTTAATAAAACTTCTTTATCAAAAAAAAATAAAAAATATATATAAAGTCTAATCACTCTATGAGTCCAATTGCAAAAGCAGGTTTTTACTCTGACAAATCATTCAAGTTGAATAAAAAAACAAAGGGAAGCAGTTTTCTGTACGGGAGTGTGGCCTACGCTAGCACTCCCATGTGTCTATCTCTCTCCTCCTTAAAACATGGGGGTAGAGGTGCCTTTTCACATGGGAAGGAGAGAGATAGACTCATGGGAGTGCTGGCATAGGCCACAATCTTGTACAGAGATCTTTTTCCCAAAAAAAAAAAACCTAGATTTAAGAATTGACTAAATTAGGTCATAGTTAATTCAAGTGTTTATTGATTCAGTGTTTTTGCTAGAATCATGTGAAACTCGTTGAGTCTGATTCTTTTTTTTTTTTTGAAAAATTTTCCACCACCCATAGAGGACAATTCACCCACCATCCTAGGGTTCACAAACCCCTCCTAGAGTTTTCGTATGTTCCAAAATACCTTCTTGATAACCTTTTCTGCCCTCTCCTGCCCTGCAGTGACTGGGATCCCTCACACCGTGAGTCGAAGGAAATTCAATCTTTCTTTAATCATATATGTACTATTGATAAACCGACTACAACTAAATAAAACACTAGACATCGGAGTGCAAGAAAACGAAAATTGGTCCTTTTTTTATATTATCAAATATTATTCAAAAACGAAATAATTGACATTTGAGAAAAAGAACGCTAACTGGTTGCATGGTTTCTGAGTACAGACATAGGAGCGTAAGAAATGACCATTCCGCCCGCAATGAAATCGAAAATCCCATCCAAACCAATGCCTCTATGCACACTCTCATTGGCCCTTGGGTTAGTGTAGGGGCTGCACGACTAGTTAGCGTTCTCTTGCCCTTGACATTTTTAGTCAACCGTTATCAGACAAGTGTTAAAAAACAAAAAATACAAAGGGTTGCAATTTATATCACAAAGGTTGTGATATGATGCATGTCACAAAACCATAGCAAAGGATCCCACACCCATCTCATAGGTCAAATGTCATATCTTGTTCTTTTTCTTATGTTTCAAGGGAGTTATAAATAGCTTTGCTGACTTCCTAGCAAGCAGGACCCTATTGGTAACGTGTTTGACAGTCTAACCTAATTCCGATCCATGGTTTGTGGAGTTTGTTTCTACTTCACAACATACGTGTTCTATACGATAAATAATATCATCTATTCTTTTTACAACCAAAAAAAAAAAAAAAGAAGTTAAAATAAAGTCTAAAGTGACAATAAAAATTACATAAATACCACCATATTCCTTCCTAGTGGAATTGCATATTTATAATTAAGAAACTTTAAACTCACTTTTTAATATGCTTATTTTATGTGGAACGCGTGATTTTCTATCCCATGCAGAAAAATGCATCGTTGTCATGTGAGAGTCGTGAGACATATCTTTCTACCAAAAAAAGGTCATGTGAGACATATCACAAACAGTTGTGATATTAGATATTAATTCCTAAAAAAATATAAGTGGAATTCTACGAAGGATCTCTGTGACACACAAGATTTTACGTCACAGTATCGATCACCGTCGATAATAATATGAAATTACGGATATTGAAACAGATCGACCGTATTAGTCTGTATCTGCCAGTAGGTATCAGTATCGTATTGGTATTGACCATCATCAATATCGATGCGTTTCGGCCGAATCCATCGATACCTAAATCCATGGTAACACATGATGCAATATATAACCCTTGATTGCATATTATAGGGAGGGAATTAATTAAAAAATAATAGAAAGGCTAGATTGGTAAAAGCAATTGTACGTCCATCTCTTCTTGATTACTAAAATAATTCCCTCCCCCAAAACTTGCATTGCACGATCCAAATTTGGATTGTTTCGCATTGTCCAGTCCTGAAGATGATGAAGCAAGTCGAACTTCTTTTCTTGACTCTTGACACTCTCTCTCTTTCTCTTTCTCTTTCTCCAAAGCCCATGTATTGAGAAAACGAAAGAAAGTTGTGACCTCTTGGCCCATTTAGATAGAGACATAAAAATATATATTTTCACCCTCGGGATGGGGAAAGTACCAGTCAGGAGACTCAAACTCAAGACCTTCTTGGTGAGCATGGGCATGAAGCACATCATGGCTCACCAACTGCACTAGGCAGTTGTTGGTACCAGGAAGGGGGGGGGGGCTGATCCTTCATTGGTATAAAACTTATTTGATGTGTGTTGATATGGTCTTGAGTTCCCTCACCTTGTAAGCCCAGTTCATAGGTTTGAGATTTCCGAAGTTAATAACATAATCTCTTCTCATAATTTCAAGAATCACTACATCTCATTCTCGAATCCAGATCTTCTACGGCGCGTTACTCATAGCGGCCTGTGCGGTGTAGACTGGGCTGCATGTGCAATGACCACCTTACCCCCACTTGGACAAGATGTTTGGACAAGAGTAAGACGATCATTACGTGTGCAGCTCAGTCTACGCACTCAGGCCGCTATGGACAGCGTGCCATGGAGGATCTGAAGTGCTCATTCTCTCTCTGCCTATCTGTTCGATATATAATTGACACTATTATTAGCCAGCCCACATTGCCACACGCACCTTTTAAACTGCATGAGAGAAGTCATGTGCGAGTGCGTGGTCGGTTACACAACAGTCGGTTTTCATTATCAATGTAACGTGCCTCCACCGAACAAGCCTTTTAAAAAAATTCTAAGTCTTAAAAGGCAAAATGTGGGCAACTAAAAATTGTGAAACTAAAGAGGTAAGAAACCTCAAAAGTAAGTGTGAAGTTATCTTGAAGACTAAGTTTAGAATCAGAAAACCCTGATGTGACACGGCGAAAGAGCTGGAAGATGATAAGCTAAAGATGGAAGAAGCTTCATATTGTCAAAAAGAAAGAGAACATATGACGCGAAAGGGAAAGGACTGTTTACTTGTTATAATCATCTACTGTGATTCTTTCTAATTGTAGCACTATAGATAATATAATCTTAGATTTGAGATTAGTTAGAATAATTTATGTGTGATTCCTTCTAATTAAAGCATACTAGATAATATAATCATAAATTTGAGATTGGAAAGTGGCTATAAGATAATCTTCTATTAAATTCGATTTGAATCGTCTTGAAAAATTTAGAATAAACTAGCTAGTAGTACGTGGGCTGGGTTTAGAATGTCGTGATGAGATAGTTAGGTCCATATCCAGTGTGGGCATTAGAGCATTGAGATGATCTCTCCTTAGTATGAGAGGACCAAGAAAGAAAGACGCACCTCTAATGTATCGGTTATTTTACACACAGTAAATGCTAGGTAGTCAACTGCGAAACGAATATCTAAGTAGTAAATGCACCCCAAGTTGAGTGCACTTGATCCTATTTCGACTTCAACATTTATTAGGAGGAAAAAATAATAGAGAGGGTATGTTGTTTAGGCTCATATTATTAGTATTTTATTCTTCAATAACAAACCCTAACTCGGTGATTTGAAAAAAATTTCATCAAAATATTAAGGAAGAGGCAAAAACTCGGAACCCAAGGATACATGAAATTCTTTTGGACACATTAGATTATATCTAATTCTTCTATCTCGAAAAGAAACTTTATTAGCATTTTATGTAATATTATTGTTTTAAATATAAGATTGCGAGATTTTATGAATTTCAGATTATTGATACTATCTTTTTTAAAACTTACATTACAAATTTGAGATAATCACAATTGCCATGCCAAGCTCCTCTTCTCTAGTGGTGTTAAGAGTTTGCTTGCACTGCTCCTCACAAGCCCAGTAGAGCAAAGTATTGTTAGGTGCTAATACTTCTACATTATCTATTGCCAACCCCAAGTAATTAGGATTAGCCTATTGATTTAAGATAATTTAGATGGTTGTGTCTCCATTCCATGATTTTACAAGTTGTCTTGCTGAATTTGTTGTTTATAATATTTTAATTTGGTGCAAATCAATCTCCCATGTTGTCCAAAATATGTAAAGTTTGATGGGTATCTACGATTTTAAAAAGGCCCAGTTGGTACAAGTTTTAGCTACTGCATTATCTGTGAAACTTAGACCACTATACTTATGGATCTTTGTCCCCTTCAGTTCCTTGCCCGGTCCAGTTCCCCCAGCCTGTAATAAGGGGGGAGGGCAATGACCACCCTACTCTTGCCCAGGTGGGGTCCACCCTCCTTATTACAGGCAGTGGGGAATTGGGCTGGGTAGGGAACCTGAGGAATAATTTTCCCTATACTTATGTGGATGCAAGTTAAAATGTGACACGAGGGTCATTTGATAAGTCAAATGTGTATTATTATTTTTTTTGGGTAAAAGTCAAATGTGTATTGCCATTTGAAGAATGAGGTTTAGTTGTTTTTTTTTTAGGGGTAAACAAAGCTTTACTAATAAGAACGTAAAATACACATGGATTTTGAATTATAAATAAAAAAGAAAAAGAAAATCTAGTTTATTGTGCAAGAGATTGAACAAAAAACGAATTGTGAAAAGACTCCCAAGACCCTGACAATTCTAAGTGCGGGGTTTCATTGTTGCTCGTGGAACTGATAATTTCCAACATCCACAGATTCTTACGGTAAAAAATGACCAGTCAGGGTGGGTGCTTGGTTCGAGGATGGATTGGATAAGGTACTTGCCGATTGCCGAAGATGTTTGGCTATATTCAAGACTTTCAAGTCATCCGACTGTGGAGGATGGAGGGTGAGGTTCAAGGATAGATATATGTAGTATTCGGTTGTGGAGGGGAAAGGTTCAAAGTTCAATGGTGATGAATTTGGGTGAGGGAGATGTGGTGGGGGGGGGGGGGGTGGTTGAGATTCAAAGATAGAGTTGGCTGGATTGGTTGTGGGATTATATGGGTAGGAGGTGGCTGGATTGGCTGTGGTGGAGGTGGGAACCCATTTAAATTAAATGAGGATAAATTGGGAATGGAGAGGACTAGTTGGTCATGGGTGAGCTTTTTATTTTTACGTAGAAAAGATATCTATCGATAATTTTTTTTTTTGGTTAAAAGATAATTTATTGAAGATCAAAGATAATTACTCGGTTGTAATTCGCAGAGCCATTGGCTTCTCCTATAAGGATTGAGTGGAACTTGGGATGGGCTAGAAAATTAAACAACACAACCCACTGTGATTTTGGATGATAATGCCCAAATCGTCGATGGTCGAACCTGGAGAGATTGAGGTATCACAATTAACCTTATAAGTATCTGGTGGGAGAGGGCTCCATCCAGCAGGTTGGTCGGTATTAAAAAGAGTGGGCTTAGTGGGCGGTGAAGCACCTTTGTAGGGAGAAGAGTCCTTGATAAATTTTGAGTGGGCTTGTTGGGCTGTTAAGGCTACTTAATTGGATCCCAATGATATCCATTGATAATATCAGATTCTTGTGATCTGAAAAAAATGATAATAGATAGAGCCATTCTGGCCGAAGATAGAGTTCGGTTTCTCTGCACGCACCAACAGGTGAACGTACATGTGAGAGCCAACCACCTGTCCTATATTTGTCATTTACAAGGGGAGGAGGGGTTTTTATGGAAACAAAATTAAAATATGATTGGCTCTGAGATGTACATTCACTTGTTAGTACGCGCAAATGATTCATTCTCCGGATACAATATCAAAATAAAAAAGCTAAATATATATGAGATGTCCTTAATAAGAGGGGACCGAATCCTTAGCCGTAGTTAGGATATGACCTCTAGATTATCACTTTTGATCATCAAGTGATAACCGTAGAGTACTCTGGGAAAATAACAATTTGGATCCTCTGTTGCTGCCTGCCTGTGCGGCCAATGTGCAGCCTCACACAAGCAGGGCGTGGACCCGACCTGAACAGGGTGCTCGGGCAGTGGGTAGGGTGGTTATTTTGTCCCTACCTATGTGAAGCTGCACGCTAGCCGCATAAGGGCAACAGCAGCAGAGGATCCGAATCTGGAAAAATAATGGAAAAGGCATCGTGGTTATTGATAAATTGATAACTCATAACCGTTTGAAGTGAATAACTGCCACACGGACTGACAGTAACCAATGAAGTGAAACCGATGTCCACTAATAAGGAGTGATGAGCATTGAAAGACGACCCATGATTATCTTTAAGAGCCATACTTGGATTGAAATTGAAGAAGTTGATTGCCGCAAGGAGTTACTGGGTCGGTCAGAGAAATTACAAGTTTATAACCTTTGTCCACTTGTGGACATTGATGGGAATTTAACAGGTTAGCCCTTTGATGTCCTTTAAGAGCAATAACTAGATGAGATCGGCGGCCTTCGTTACCGTGAGAAATTATGTTACCACGAGTGTGAGGAATTGAGGATTCATTGAAGAAATAATCACTAGCTACATGCATGGTTTGATTGTAATTCAAATGTAACCCCTCTAAACGAGTTGTGAACATGAGAACAAACATACAAGCACGGCAACATAGAGAAACATCTAATGTCAATATGGCAAAAAAGACTTGAATCCAAAGATTATCATCATATAGCATATCATAAGATAGGCAATTGATAGACATGAGAATCATGGATCAATTTAAAAACACATGAAAAATAGCATGCTACCTATCAAGCAAGAATCTAACGTATGGAAGCATAGAAAATAGACAAGATGCATGCAATGTTGGAAGAAAATAAATCATCCATAAAGAGATTATGACACATAAACATGCTAGCATGAAGCATATCATGATAGATCTACCATAGGATCATGAAACAAACATGCAAGTCTAACCTAGTGGGATGCAGAGTGAACGATTTGGATGGGGTTATGTGACCTAGGACGTGCTAAGGAGGGGTAGACCTCCTAAAATCTATAAAATAATCTACGAGTTTAATGTTTTATATGTTTTGGTGCTTACAATTTCTTTTGTGTGTGGAAAATATATTTGTTTTTTCAAGTGCTATAATGGGTAATCAGATTCCAATCATTGAGAAAAGCATGTCCTTGAGACCAACAAGCATCAAACTGGAGATATCAAGCAATTCAAGAGACTTCTGTTATGAAGTGGTGGACCACAACTTGAAGATCAAGCAAAGCCATCCATGAGATTCAAACAACTCAAGCCATAACTTGAAAACATTAAGAAGATATTTCAAGTTTGCTTGAATGTGTCCCTTGATAACCTTTATAGATTTTATATTGATTCATTTAGCATAGCATATAAATTAATTGTAAGATTTATACAAATGATATTAGCTTATATTGCCACAAGGCCTAAAATTGCACTTGTAGTCGATGGAGTGGTCAACTAGTTTGAATGCAGATAGTCTACCAGTGAGCACATGGCGACTGACTGGGACAATCATCGATAGTTACCAAGAACACCATTATGCAAATGATCAATGAAGCAATTGATCGAATTTTTGACCGACAGAATCCTAAAGGTGTTCAACTTCAGTCTACATGATAACGGCCGATCGACCCTTTTAAGCAATTGATCAACAATAAGAGAGTTAAACGGCTAGAAATTTGACTGATGGAATATTTTTCTCGGTCCACATGTAAGTGTCCACGGTTGCCACGTCCATTAGTGATTAGTATAATTTGAATTCCACCATGGACAGCTAGATAGGATAGACAAAAACAAAAAGGTCCCACCTAAACGTGACCATTGCATCGGAAAATTTCTAGCCAAATTGTGGGCCACCACACCAAACATGCAGAGCACGTGTGACCAAATTGACGATGCACCGTCTTTACAATCTCTGACAGACTACCGCAGTCCATGACCATGATCGTAAAGGCATGAAAACAAAAATCAAAACAGTGAAGGAATCAAAAATAAAATAAAGTTTCATAGCTGGAAAAGGCAGAAAGCTGACGCAGAATTTTAGGGAGGCGAAGTGTCTCTATACGTTCGAATTTGAGGTAATTTCGAATTTTATTTCTTGAATTTTTTGTTTCCTTCATGTTTTCATATGAATTTCTTAGGTTTTGTTCCAATTTTACTCTAATAATCTCTGATCGTCTTTGTCTAAATGTTCAGAGTTCAGATATTTGGGTGATTACGGGTTGAATTCGAAGCTATCGAATCTAGTTCAGGTGTGCTTGTGTTTTAGCTTATTTATTTCTTCTTGCTTTTTCCTCCGGCAATGGTTTGATTTAGGAGAGATAGGAGAAGAATTTGGAAGAAATCTGAATTAGTAGATCAAAAGGGTTCAACTTTTCGGTATGCAAAGTGAGGGTTGCTTTGAATTTTTTAATGCATCTGTTGTGTTTAATCCATTGTTAAATAGCACTGATGGGTATAGTTTAACTAATGTGGCATTACATGGATTAATGTGGGGTTGTGACCATCCTGTTCTTGTGCTCCGCTATTCTCTTTGACACTGAAATAGAGATTAATATGAAAGGGAAAACCAGTAGAGAACAATAGAATGAAATTGAAGAATGAATGGTCATTTATTCTAACACATTAGAAGTGTGTGAAAACGATTTATTTGGATAATAAGTTGTCTTTGCTGTAAATAATCTGTTCTGCATATCCAATTCTACTACTGTCTGTGTTCCCTGCCATTGACTCAAATGGGATTTGTAACTATGTATGTGCGGCATATCTCTGAATGAACGATTTGGAACTTGAGTTGTCTACTTCTCTCCACTGAACCATAGAAAAAATTGATTGTATTTAATTTGAGAATTTAGGATCATAATTGCCATTTCAAAATTTGATAGTATAAGTGACACTGAGACAGCTTGGTTATTGCAATACTGAAAATACTTGTGTGAGAGGATGAAAAAAGATTTAATGGTCAAAGATCGAATGACAATCTGCTAGAATAACTGAGAAGCATTTTTCACCCGGGCCCCACACACAAAAAAAAAAAGGAAGCTGAGAAGTATTGATGAATGAATTGAGCTCTAAGTCCATAGTTCGTCCTCACATTATCAATGTTGAAACCTTAACAACCAATGGAGATTCTGACTAACATCACTCATGCATCTCAACATCTTCGTCTCCTCTGTGGTCATTCTATTGATGTGTTCTGACTATCAACTTCGTGTGAGCTATCTTCCTCTCTAAAGCCATACACTTCGGTGGGCCATGAGGTCTCCAAATGACCTGATAGAGTTATGGGACCAGAGTTCGGTTAGGGTTCTCAAGAATAAATAGCCTCCGCAAAGAAATTAAAAAAGTTCAGGAAGAACAGTAATCATTAGAAAAAGTGCACACCCTCTAATACTGCCCATCCTCAGTATTAAAGCATCTTGCAGGCAATCACTTAGAGATAGGACACTTGCAACTTCAGAATCTCTAAACACTCTTCTAGGTCCTAAATTTGAACCGACACCTCTCTCAACTATCATTACACAATCCTTGACAAGTTTGTTCTTTAGGTTGGATAAGGAATGAAACCTATCCTTTATAGTGACCTCATCCCATTACTTATCTTTCCAAAATCTTATCCTGTCACCCTTAAAAAAATTAATACCTGATCCAAGTGAGGAAACATAGTTGTCAGCAATTTTTTCCTTTGGTTGGAGAGGTGTGTGAAGATAGTGGAAGTGCTGAAGAAGTTTTCAAACACCTCTCTCAACCATCACTACACAATCCTTGACAAGTTTGTTCTTAAGGTTGGATAAGGAATGAAGTCTATGAAACCTATCCTTTATAGTGACCTCATCCCATTACATATCTTTCCAAAATCTTATCCTGTCACCCTTAAAAAAATAATACCTGATCCAAGTGAGGAAACATAGGTTGTCATCAATTTTTTCCTTTTGTTGGAGAGGTGTGTGAAGATAGTGGAAGTGCTGAGGAAGTTTTCAAACACCTCTCTCAACTATCATTACACAATCCTTGACAAGTTTGTTCTTAAGGTTGGATAAGGAATGAAGTCTATGAAACCTATCCTTTATAGTGACCTCATCCCATTACATATCTTTCCAAAATTTTATCCTGTCACCCTTAAAAAATTAATACCTGATCCAATTGAGGAAACATAGGTTGTCAGCAATTTTTTCCTTTTGTTGGAGAGGTGTGTGAAGATAGTGGAAGTGCTGAGGAAGTTTTCAAACACCTCTCTCAACCATCATTACACAATCCTTGACAAGTTTGTTCTTAAGGTTGGATAATAAAGTCTATGAAACCTATCCTTTAGAGTGACCTCATCCCATCATATCTTTCCAAAATCTTATCCTGTCACCTTTAACAAAATCATACCTGATCTAAATGAGGAAACATAGGTTGTCAGTGATTATTTCCTTTTGTTGGAGAGGTGGTGAAAATAGTGGAATTGCTGAGGAAGTTGGCAGCAATTTTTCCTTGTCTCCCTGTGTTTTGCTTGTTTGTTTTTTTCATTGCATATGTCTCTCAGGTCAAACTGTATAGTCTTCATATACTCTTCGTTCTAATGAATTATTTTTCTGCTGATCAAAGAAAGCGTGGTGACTAGAACAGACTGTGGTCCTGTCATCCGCTGCATACAGTCCAATCATTCAGGCAGAATGGTCGGTTAACTTTCTTCATTTTTAATTTATGGACATGTCTTGGGACAAATAATTTAGGCCCAGTGGTCAATGCTTTGAATGGTCCCTTTTTTTGTCCAACTTTTCGTGATTAAACTGTGTATCATCTACTAACATTCCTTCCAAAGTATGAAAGAAAAAGTAATAAACTGAAATTGTTTTTCCTCCCACTGATACTCATGCACATCCTCATTTTTGAAGATTTGTCTCATATGTTCAGGTTTTCCCAAATCGCAATGCACTGTTTGGTTTCATTTAGCCAGTGAAAAAAGAAGTTCCTCTCCTTAAAGGCATGAATGCTTTTGGTGAAGCATAGAAAGGTACCAGAGATGAGCCTTGGTAAAGTCATCTGATTAGGCTAAACTGCATCAGTGATGACTCATGGAGAAAAATGAGAGGTGACTTTGATCACAGTTTCTTTAGTGCATCAATTTGGGTTCTTTTCTTCAACCCCCCCCCCCCACCAAAAAAAAAAAACAACTAGGAATGTATCTCTTTTTTTTTAACATTATACAGAGTTTCTTTTTAATCGCAAATCTATCCCCATTCTAATGGAGTTGATTTGCTTTTGAATGACATTTGTTTCTTTTTATCTTCTGCTTTTTAGGCACTGTGAGAGGGTCTTTTCGAATGGAGATGCCTATGTTGGTAACATGAAACAAGAACTTCCACATGGTAATGGGAGATATACATGGTCAGATGAAACAGTTTATGAAGGTGAGTGGGAGGAAGGCAAAATGACAGGGAAAGGGAGGATTTGTTGGTCCTCAGGTGCAACTTATGAAGGTGATTTTTCTGGTGGTTATGTTCATGGTTTAGGCACCTTTACTGCAGTTGATGGTTCTGTCTACGTTGGAGCCTGGAGGATGAATGTACAGCATGGTCTGGGAAGAAAGAAGTATTCTAACTTGGATGTTTATGAAGGTTCTTGGAGGGAAGGGATACATGAAGGCAGTGGTCGGTATTCCTGGTATGCTGGAAATACATATACTGGGAATTGGAAAGCTGGAAATATGTGTGGTAGAGGAGCTATGAAATGGGAAAATGGTGATTTGTTTGATGGCTTCTGGTTGGATGGACTGAGACATGGCTCAGGTTTTTACAGATTTGCTGATGGGGGTTATTATTTTGGAACATGGACGAAGGGCCTGAAGGATGGAAAAGGAACATTCTATCCTGTTGGAGCTAAACTTCCTTCTCTAAAAAAGTGGTATAACTCTGTTGGATATTATGATATGAAACACAGCTTGTTATCTCATACTTCATCAGCAAACTTGGAAGATTTTGATCCTAAAAAACCAAGAGTTAAGCGCAGTCTCTCTGAGAAGCTTTCCATTGGTGGCATTTTTAGGAGTCCTGGTCGAATATCACTCAGGGCTAAATCATTAGATGGGGCTTTTCGGGTAGGTGATCCCGTAGGTGAAGCTCCACTGTTGGACAGCTCCCATTCATTGTCATTTTCCTCTAATGAAGATCAAAATAAGGTTCAGGATCACTGCAATTTGGTGTATGAAAGGGAATACATGCAAGGAGTGTTAATTAAGGAGAGGGTTAGGAATGATGCAGCAGAGTTATCACACAAAAATAAATGGAGAAATAAAATTCAACCAAAAGAACAGAGGAAGAAACCTGGTCAAGCCATTTTTAAAGGCCACAGGAGCTACTATCTGATGCTTAATCTTCAACTTGGTATCAGGTAAATAAGCTTCATAGTATAATGTTAGTCTTATAGAGAAAAGATCCGCAGACTATCGTGTACAGATTTCTTCCCATGCTCTCATAAAAGTGAGGGTCCCACACATTTTTTTTTTAAATCTATTTTAAAAATGTGGGGTCCACATAGATTGATACCCTTCTCAAACCACTAAGTGGTGGTAGTGTGCTGATTCCTTCCCACGCTGGCAGCATGGGAAACCCTCCTCCTAGTCTTATTTGTGTAATTACATGTTCTGCATAATGTATTTCCAGTTGGAAGCTTTCCTATTAAGTCACAGACATCTTTTGTTAAAATGCTCTGGTGCATGCATGGTTTAAAGTATCGGTCCGTATCATATCGTATCGTTATCGGTCGGTACCAATACGATACATACCGATATGTATCTATTTTCTTTTTTAGAAAATAGTATGTCTCAATTGGTGTCATATTGTATCGGTTGATACGGACCGATACATACCGATACGTACGTTAAAGGGTTCTATGAGAGTATCGATACATATCAGTATGTATCGAGCCATATTGGCTCGATACAGATCAATATGGTCGATTCCAACCAATACACGTTGATACGGCCATTAAAGGCCGATGTGAGTATGTGACTATCAAATTATAATTTTTTTTTTGAGATAACAAATTGAAGGAGATTTCATAGAAAAAGGTAGGTTTTAAAAAAACTTGATCTTTGTGTTTAAATCATGGTTTTTAATCCTATTTTTTGCTATAAATCTATAGATTTAGGTAAAACTAAGTAAATTGATGCATTAAACTTGATCATTTGCAAGGATTTGTACTCAAATCGATGAAAGTGTCTTGTCCCATTATATATCGTTCTCCATTTTAGTGTTTATGCATGGGGGCGTGCCTTGGTGCAATGGTAAGGTTGCTCCATTGTGACAGGGTTCGAGTCTGGAAACAGCCTCTCTGCGAAAGCAGGGGTAAGGTCGCGAACATTATGATCCTCCCCAGACCCCGCAGTGGTGGGAGCCTCGTGCATTGGGTATGCCCTTTTTATGCATGATACATGTTATATATTGCTTACTTATATTGCTTTTATGCTCAAAAGTGTATTTCCATGCGTAGTAGCATACAATACGGAGTGCAGGGAATGTTCACGTACGTGAACGACTCACAGCTGTTCAGATGGAATCCATTCTGTGGGAATGTTCCATCTGAACGGCTTTGAGTCATTCCCGTACGTGAACATTCACCCCCGTCTACAATACGTATCTTCAATATGATACAGTACTCCTCTTAAAATACCCTTCCGATACGATACCCAGTACTGATACTTTAAACCTTGGGTGCATGGAGGGTAATATTCATCGTCATTGTATATAGTGAACATTGAACCTTAAATCCTACAATTTTGGCTAAGAACAAACCTTACACAGTATATTCCACCAAGTATGTTATATCCTACTTAAAACTCATAAGGTCACGGACATTGTGAATCTATATGGGTTCTCCATTCTATTCAACCCTATCTACAGATACTCTTTAAATGTATAATATTAATTATATCATAAAATTATTGTCCCTTCATCAAAAGTATAATTTATTGTTGTTAGGTTTTTTGTCAATTTGTAATTTTCTTTGAATACATTTCAATACTATATTCATTACTCTGTTATGTACCTGACCCTGATTCTAGTTCTTCTGACTGTAATTTAGCTAATGAATTGCTCTGTTGTCTTGTTGATTTTATAATGAAGATCATGGATTCTTCTTTCTTTGGTATTTTGTGGGATCTTTGCAATTATTGAATGAACTAAAGTTTACAGGTACACTGTTGGAAAGATCACTCCAGTACCGATGCGTGAAGTACGATCTTCTGATTTCGGTCCTCGAGCAAGAATTAGGATGTACTTCCCGAGAAATGGTTCCAAGTTGACTCCTCCACACAAGTCTATTGATTTCTATTGGAAGGATTATTGCCCAATGGTTTTTAGGTATTTAACCATCATATGGTTGGTATCCTTAGTTTAATAATTGTCTACATAAGTTGTTTCCTGATTTGACCAAAAGTTCAGAAATTGAACAATTGCCTCATACTTTTGATAAACTTATATTGTGTTCCAATTATATGCTAGTAACCATGGAATTCCCATTTACCAGCAAACGTGAATTGAGTTTAGGTTCTTTTTGCATCTGGTGCTTTATTATTAGATACATGCATGCTATGCAATGAACATAAATATTTATAGCTTTATGTAATATTTGTTCATGATTTCATTATGTTGGACTAAATATGGAGAGAGAAATTGAGGCGGAGAACCGGTAGGACGACTCTCAAACCAACAACCCTTTGCTTTGATACCAAGTTAGAATGTAGAGAATGTAAGAGAGCAAGAGACCAAGAGAGAAAGAGGTGAGATGAGAGTAGGAGGATGAAGGAGAAGAAGGAGAAGAGTAGAACAAGAGAAATGATGGTAGAATGTTGTGTGTTAGAGAGTTGTCTCTACCATACCTATATTACTTCACTAATAAGATAAAAGGAATTACATACACCTCCCTAGAGAGGTAAAAGGTAAAAAAATAGAAATTACAATATAAGGCAACTAGTCAACAAACTAGTTCCTAAAGTACCCTTACTACATAAACTCTAACAGATTGGTGGGCCCATAAGCGGTCAAAGCTGGGTTTTGGAACCCCAGATTGTATTATTTGGTATATTTGCTTGGGTGCTCCCATATGTGTTGCCAGAATTTACAAAATTGCCATTGATCTCATATGTCATATTATTGCTTTGGTGGGCCCTCAATCACATTAGCTTGGGATTTGCCATTGAGCGTATATATTTGCTTTGCATGGAGTGCTAATTGTTGTTACTATTTGCTCGGATTTGTTTTAAATTTGGCATACCTTGAATTTTCTTGGCTATCGTGAGCATGAGGTTGGAAATTATTATTGGGATTTTATTTGCTACTGTGATGGGGGTTTTGAGATTATTTGTGATTGCTCTTGATCATGCTGATTATTATATGATGGTTGAATATTATCTATTGCAATATATGCCTTATTTGTCCATGTGTCATGCTACATGTGAGGGGGAGATTGGAGATTTTTATGTGCTCAAGTCATCAATTGAAGATTATTATTATTTATTTGTTCGTGTCCTCTGCAACAATTTTATTTGTGAAGATGGTATTCAGCAACAAAGTATATTTATTTGGTTTACAGCAATCTGATGTTGTCTGGTCCCCAACAATCAGATGCTGAATTATTTGGTCTACAACAGCCTGATCCTGTTTGTTTCACAACAGCCTGAAGTTGTCTGGTCCCTAGCAACCTGATGTTGCTACTTGGTTTGCAGTAACCTATAATGCCTATTTTTCAAAGGATCTGATCTTTGCAAATCGTATCTCTAATTGTGTGATCTTTATTACTCACATTATTGTTGCCATGTTGTTGGAGTGCCTTCCTTGGGAAGAGCTTATGTGTAGTTGTAGGTGCTGCACTTTTATCTGTATTTGTTTAAGTAGGTTACTACTTACTACTTGCCTTCATTGGGAAGGGCTTATAATGTAGTTGTTGGATGGTGCACTTTTATCTTTTGTTGGGAATATTACTACCTACTACCTGTCGCTTATGATGTAACTGTTAGACGTTGCAATTTTATCTTTTGTTGGAAAGAATACTATTTACTGCATGCCTTCTTTGAGAAGTGTCTTGTTATTGATGTTGCCGCTATGATATTGTGGATTGCGGTTAGTGTTCGCTATCGCCTATTTTGCTCGTTGCTGATTGGATTTTTATTCGACATGAAGATTATTATCTACTGAAGTTGCTGATGATTGATGTGCTTGAGTTGATACTACTACCTGGATGAAGTTCTCCCTATGCTCACTGGCGTCTACCACTACTGTTTATGCTCAAGACTGATGCAGCTTTAATATCTGTTTTTGTTGTTCCAAGCTGGAGCCTTTGATATGTCTACTCCAGCTTGAGTGGGAATGTTAAGATACGTGCCACTCGTGGTTAGCTGTTATGTTTATCTGGGTTTTATTATTTTGTAGTTAGGCTAGACTTAGTGTAACTTGTATTCCCGTAGTAACTCTGTTTTACTTTTAATATAAATGAATACTGCTGGTACGATAGAATACAGAGATTCTACCACCAAGCCTTCTCTTCTTCTCCTTCAATCTCTCTCTCTCTTCTCTCTTCTGTTTCAGTTACTGTTTATAAGTTTGGGTTGGTTACAGTGCCTTTTCGTACTCATTTTTTACTTGGGTCCATATTGGATAGTTTTGAAAGGACAATGAAATTTTATGTGCCCTTTTTTTCCATAATAATGATCAATAATATTTGAAGACAGAAATAATCTTATTATGCACATAGCGACATACCTAATGGAACTCTTTCATTTATGTTTATGGCCTATACCAAGTCTATTTGGCACTAAATTACCTTCGCCAAGAAGTATGTTAAGGTTCCTAGTTCCATTGGTAAATTGCTCTAGTGAAGACCTGAGATCGATTTTTAGAGATAATTTTTCTTTATCTCTCTTGATGGAATCATTCTCATTTGAAAGCTCAACCATTTTCTTCTTCAAACTATATTCTTTGAAGTCATACTTTCATATTCAGAGTGGAGCTCTTCAAATGCACTTTGTAGCTCTTCATATTGAGGTTCTTCATTTTCTTCATAATCATCTAGGACTATTAAACAAAATGTGACATCTATCGTTGGAGTCATCTTCGTACTCACTTGACTCAATGTCATCACATGTGGCCATCATTGCCTTCTTCCTTTTGGATTTCTCATTTAGTGGCTTTTTGGAAGTGCAATCATTAACTGTGTCCAAATTTATTGCAATTAAAGCATTTTACACCATCCTTGTCTCTGTTTTGCCTAGGTCTCTTGTTCATGAAGAATTTCCTAAATTTATGCGTAAGTAGCTATATCTTCATTTTCTTCTTTATCATCCTCCTCTAATGAAGCCTTTGATTTGTATGCCATGTATTTCCAGAGGCTTTCGCTTATTTTTTCTTCGCTTGCATTCTCAAGATGACATCTAGTTTTATTGGTTATCTACGCATTGATATCTTCATCCTATGACTTGTTATGTTTTAGGACTTTGATCATCTATACAGTTTAAGGAGCGCATATATTGGTAGTTTCAGTTACATGGTTTGAAATGCTTCAATGTAACTCATGGATAACCTTCTACATGTATATGGATTCATACATTTCAGGAACTTGAGAGAGATGTTCAAGATAGATGCTGCAGATTACATGATGTCCATTTGTGGTGGTGATGGTCTTAGGGAGCTTTCTTCTCCTGGGAAAAGTGGCAGTATTTTCTATCTTTCCAAAGATGAAAGATTTGTTATTAAGACTCAAAGAAGATCTGAACTAAAGGTTTGGATCTGTAGAATGCTTCTCTACTTGGAAAAGTTTGAACAAGATTTTGTGATGTTAATATCTACTAGCATATTGGTTAATTGAATTATCTACTGATGTGAAGTGCTGCATCTTATCCTATTAATAGTCCTTCATCAGTTGATTGATTAAAAGGAAAATTTTCTAATGCTTTTTAATGGGAAATTCTCATAATCTCTCCCTTTCCATAATTCAATTTTTTATGGAGATTGATTTCCCTTTCTTGGTTGATGGAACTCAGATTGCCATCTATGGAGGATGAAAATTTCCTGCCTTAACATAATGAACTAGGGAAAAATATCTTTGAGTAAATAGAGCTAGTAGAGAACAAATGCCAATGGTCTTGATCGAGGTTTAAAATTTCGGATGTCATTGGGATTTCAACCCCTGCTGAAACAGAAATATTTCAGTAATTTCGACATGTAAATTTCAGTAGTCATTTCGTTTTGATCCTTGTCGAAATCGAAATATTTCGTCGAAATTTCGGTAAATTTTCAACCATGGTCTGGATCTTATAGTCTTCTTTTACTAAGTCTTTTTTAATCTTTTTTTTGGGGGGGGATAATAGTACACAAATTTCATTTTTGGGGCCTGGGTAGGAGGGTTCATTAACATGTCTCAGTTGCATATAAAGAAATAAAATATTAATCCTAGATGTAAATATAAGCTTTTTATTTTATAAACAGACATCTTTCTTGGATACTTCAATGGCTTTTGGTATGTTATGCCCAAAGGTTATCTAACTAAACGTTCATCCATGTTGGTGACACTGAAGAGTGAAGAGGATGAAGTGTAGAGGTGCTTCTGAATTCTGTGCCATTTGCTTGTATCATCAATATGAAGGGAAAAATTTTATGACAAGTCTCGCAAGAGGACCTGTGCTTTATGGAGATGAATGTTAAGCAACCAAGAAATGGCACATAAATAAAATGATTGTAGCTCATTTATCGAAATTGAGTGGATGAGTGGCAAGACTTGAGAGGATATAATCAGACGTAAATGCATCTGGCAACCAAGGTTTGACACCTATAAATGACTAGGTGAGGGAAGATTGACTGGACAGTTCTGTCATTTACAATGAAGACTGATGACTGCACGAGTGAGGAGTTATATGGAGCAAGTAAACCTCGTTAAAGGGACAAGGTGGATGGCTAAAAGGACTGTTAAATCTAGTTAGAATAGATACAAGTGCTACTGGGTTGATGCAAGAGGCTTTAGATAGAGTGGAGGAACAAGAGTCATTTAGCTGGTCCATGCTGTAGGATTAAGGATCAATTTAGTTAAGCAGAGTATTATTCTTTTGTAGGTAATAGTATTTTGTTTCTTGTAATATGATCCTGTGTTTATTTTGTTATGTGTGTCAGATGTGGAGCTTAAAGTAGCTCAAAATGTCTTGCTTGGGTTTTTTGTCATTGTAGCATAGATGATGTTGTATTCTCTTCTGAACTATGGTATCTAAATTCATCAGATCATTCTTGTTAGCATATCAGTGTTGCCTAACTGAGACTCCTATTACTACCATTGCAGTATTTCTGTGCTATGTTTGACAGGTTAGCTTATGAAATATGCTTGTGGTTGGAACTAGGAATGTTTATTTTTCATTTATAGTACTTTAGATTTTAAGATGAAACTTGGCTGAACTAACTTAGTTTGGATTATTAGCCTCACTTTGGAAGATTGTTGAGAATTTAAATATTGATTCTGTAGATTCTACTGAAGATGCTTCCTAACTATTACAATCATGTGGGAGCCCATGACAATACCCTCATAACAAAATTCTTCGGGCTGCATCGAATAACCCTGAAACATGGACGAAAGGTATTTGATTAACAATCACTTATCCTGTGGTTTCTTATTATATATTATATATATAGGGAAAGTGTTTCCTGTTCGGGAGCATACTTTACGCCGGCAGGAAACAGCCACTCACAGCCCTCCATTTGGTATATTTATAGGGGAGCAGGGAGGTCATTATACAGGGGGAGGAGAGAGGTAGATGCAGTGGTCCGGGGGCATAGGGTACGGTCCTGGACAGAATTCTTTAGTGATTGACTTTGGCTTCATTTTATCTTCCTTTTGCAGGTACGGTTTGTTGTTATGGGGAATATGTTCTGCACTGAACTGCGAATTCACCGTCGTTATGATTTGAAAGGTTCAACCCAAGGAAGATGTACAAACAAACATGAAATTGATGAGAATACAACACTGAAAGATCTTGATTTGTCATATGTATTTCAAATGGACAAATCATGGCGTAAATCCCTTTTTAAGTAAGTCTGGATTCGAAAGTGTATGATATACATTTGCAAATCTTGTCTTCACTTGGTCATTCCAGTCTGTGGTATGTAAACAGGGGCTTTAATTAATGAAACCTGTAAAGGTCTCATAGGAAGTGAAGCCGTAACCCAGCACATTATATGCTTGCTTAGTTTTGGAGTCTGCAGGACTTTTGAACATGTTTCTGCTTATTTACTTTCATACCTCTTTTATCAAGGTGTTGACTTATGCTCCAAAAATGTCCTAGGAAGGTTATTCAGTTATACATGATTGAGAATATTTGTGCTGCTGAAATGTATAGCTGGGCTAGCATAAATCTTGGATGAAAAAAGAAAAAGACCCTGCAAAGACTAAATCCAAATACAGGAAGAACACAGCATCTTAACGCATTTGACATAAAATGATTAAAATCTAGATGGAAAATACATGAAACCAACACAATATGGCACCCAGTTTTATATATCAAGGTAACATAGCTGGCAGTAAGTAGGCAGCTTAAATGGTGAACCCTCAAATTCATGGAATGATTTCCCCATGCCTTCGAGTTAAATTTTCTATTTTTGGCCATGTTACGGATCTCTAATTTAGTTTTGTGGATTCAGACCAGCCTCAGTGGATTCAGTAGTGTTTACCAGGTGGATTTTGGGGGTCCTTGGTGGATTCCTAGTGAATACTGAGGTGGATTCCTTAGTGGAAGAGCGGATTCTCTTCACAGGCTTTTGTGGATTCCTAGCCAGAGGTTTAGGTGGATTCCTAACATGTTTTATCCTTTTTATCTTTCAATCAAATTCAGGTCAGATCTGTCTAAACCCTACTATCACGAGGCTTTACTATTACTGACCAAATTTTAATTTTGTTTGATTAAATATTCATATTCCAGAGTTTCATACAATTGTGAGGAGAATGAGCTCCCCTTCCCCCTCCCTCTTCTCCAACCTCCCATCACTCCTCATCCCCTGCCGGACCTAAGCCCTGGTCCTCTCTCTTTTCTTCATCATTTTCTTCCTCGAGTTCTGGGCTTTCTCTTCACTTTGTTAAACCAGCTCTCGATGGTTCCTCTAAGTTTGCACTCTGCCTTCAGAATCTACTATCTTCGGAAATTATCAAATGGAAGTACAAGGCAATTTCCTTGGAGCTAGACCTTCTTTCAGTTAATATTAAGTTAGGAGATTCTTCTCCTAACATCCATTTACTTCATTAAGCCATAATTAGGAAATTACAAGGACCTCCCTAGGGAGGTAAAAGAGAAACATTATAAAAGTTACAAAATACAACTCTAAGACATATGATATAGACATGTACTAAAGTACCCCTAGTACATACACTCTAACACTCCCCCTCAAGCTGGAGAATAAATGTCATACATTCCAAGCTTGGACAATAAGGTACTGAAGAGACCAGGAATGAGACCCTTGGTGAAGATATTTGCTACTTGATCACCGGTCTTCACAAAGGGAGTACAAATGCACCCAGAATCCAGCTTCTCTTTGATGAAGTGTCGATCAACCTCAATATTTGGTTCGATCATGCTGAACCGGATTATTGGCAATGCTTATAGCAGCTTGGTGTCACAATAAAGTCTCATTGGCCCTTCAGTTTTAAAGCTCAAGTCTTGAAGAAGTCTTTTTAGCCATATAAGCTCACACACTCCATGAGCCGTGGCCCTAAACTCAGCTTTTGCACTGGATCTAGCTACAACTGGTTATTTCTTGCTCCTCCAAGTAACTAGATTACCACCCACAAAGGTACAGTACCCAGAAGTAGATCTCCTGTCAGAGATTGAGCCAGCCCAATCAGCATCTGTGTAGCCTTTAATCTGCAAATGGTCATGTCTGGCAAATAGAAGGCCTTTTCCCGGACAGGATTTCAAGTATCTAATGAGGCGATACACCGCATCCAAATGTCTACTCCTGGGGGCAGGCATGAACTAACTCACCACTCCAACTGCATAAGAGATGTCTGGTCGAGTCAAGGAGAGATAGATGAGTTTCCCAACTAATCTTTGGTACTTGCTTGCATCTATAAGAGAAGAACCACATTCATCACCAAGCTTATGATTCGGGTCAATGGGAGAAGTTGCCGGTTTGCACCCTACCATGCCTGTCTCTTTCAAAAGATCCAAGACAAATTTCCTCTAGCAGATGTTGATTCCTTTCCTTGATCTAGATACTTCAATACCCAAGAAGTATTTCAAGAGTCCAAGGTCTTTGATCTCAAACTGTCTAGCCAAATAAGACTTCAAGCTGTTAATGAGAGTTGTAACTGTACCATTACCTCTCTTGATAAACAAGGTGTGGTCAGCTTGGCTCTGATAATACCCATTCTTCAAGATGGCTAGTCTAAATCTCTCAAACCAGGCCTTTAAAGACTGCTTGAGGCCATAGAGAGCCTTCTTCAAGAGACACACTTTCCCTTTAGCTGAGGGACACTTAAAACCAGGTGGAGGTTGCATGTACACTTCCTCTGCTAAATCTCTATGAAGAAATGCATTCTTCACATCTAATTGGTACATTGGCCAATCTTTTTTGGTTGCCACCGAAAGAAGAACCCTGATTGAGTTATGCTTGGCTACGGGGCAAAAGTCTCCTAGTAGTCAATGCCATACACCTGACTATACCCTTTTGCAACCAGTCTAGCTTTGTACCTCTCCACTATACCATCGGATCTATACTTGACTGTATAAACCCATCTGCATCCAACTGGAGTTCTCCCCCTGGGAAGATCAACTAGTGTCCAAGTATTGTTCTTCTCTAGAGCCACCATTTCCTCAGTCATTGCTTGCATCCATTTTGGATCAGATAAGGCCTCTGTGACATTTTTGGGAATAGAAGAAGACTCAAGGGCAGTGGAAAAAACAATACCTGTAGGAGAAATGGAGTCATAGGAAACAAACTGGCTATGGGGTTAGTACAGGCTCTCTTCCCCTTTCTCATAGCAATGGGAAGATCTAATTCAGAAGGAGAGGAATTACCTGACTGAGGAGGATGAGACTGAGGATGTGGATCCAAAGAGGGGTTTCGGCAGGGTTACTTATACCATGGTTGCTTCCCTTTTTCCTTCAACAAGCATTCACCTCTTGTGAATACACCATCTTCTTTGAATTTTATTCCCTTGTATTCTTTTTTTCTGCTAGCATCACCACCACCACTAGCATCAATATCAACAACAACATCCACTTCTTTGTACTTTCCAATATCAAATAGGAATGGGAAAGTGAAGGTAGGCAAAGGAGATAGAGAGGGAATGACATCAGCATTCTGTTCACTGCTAGTACTCTCCCCTTGAACAGAATGTTGAGGGGAAAAAAAATAAGGGATAGACTCAAAGAAGGTGACATCTTTGGAGAGAAGTCGCCTTCGGGAAGGAGGATGGTAGCACCCTTTGGTGGAATCAGAGTAGCCCAAGAAGATGCACTTGAGAGCTTTGGGATCGAGCTTGGTACGGGCTGATTTGTTGACATGAACATAACAAACATAACCAAAGACTCTCGGAGGCAAGGAAAAAACTGAGAATTGAGGAGAAAGAAGAGTTAGTGGAGATTTGGAGCCAAGAAGTGGAGTTGGCATCCGGTTAATAAGAAATGCAGCGGTAAGAAGTGCATCCGACCAAAAGGTCTTAGGCACATGCATACCAAAGAGAAGACCCCTGGTGATCTCCAGCAAATGGCGATTTTTGCGCTCAGCCACCCCATTTTGTTGTGGGGTGTCAACACAAGCCAGTTGATGGAGGATGCCATTATCAGTAAAGAACTGTTGGAGCCCCCCATACATGTACTCACCCCCCTTATCAGACCGAACAATTTGAATGCGGGTACCAAACTGAGTACTAATAAGGTGATAAAAATCCTTAAAAGCATCACAAACATCACTCTTTTGTTTCAACAAAACAGTCCAAGTAGACCGAGAATAGTCATCCACAAATGAAACGAAGTAACGAAATCCAGATAAAGAAGTAGTAGGGGAAGGCCCCCAAACATCAATATGAATAAGGGAAAAAGGTGCAGTAGATCTATTACCACGATAAGGATAAGATGTGCGATAGTGTTTAGTAAAAATACAAGATTCACACTGAAAAACATAAGATGAAGGAAAAGAAGTAAACAAATGGGGTAACTATCTCCTCATAACAACAAAAGAGGAATGACCCAAACGCTGATGCCAAAGCATCACAGACTCTAAAGTACTACGGTTACTCTGACCACAAACATAAGCTGCAGCAGTAGATTGGGCAGGTAACCGGGGTTCAAGAAGATAGAGTCCTCCTTTCTCAGTCCCACTGCCAATAACCCTTTTTATCTCCAAATCCTGAAAGACACAATAGGAAGGAAAGAAAGTAACACAACAATGTAAGGATTTGGTTAGGTGACTAACTGATAATAGGTTAGTAGCAAAATCAGGAACATGAAGGACAGACTCAAGGGAAATAGAAGGAGTAACTCGCACATTACCCTTACCAGAGACAGAAGAAAGGGAACCATCAGCAACCCTTACCTTGTCCCGGCCAGAGCAAATGGAGTAGGAATCATAGTACTGGGACATACCAGTCATGTGGTCAGAGGCTCCAAAGTCAATAATCCAGGTGGGTGCAGTAGAAGGAGTAGACGAGACCTGCAGAGCTGAAGCAGAAGTAGCTGACCCTCCTGAAGTAGAACCAGTAGCTGACCCTCCAAGGTGAGACATGAGCCGGCGGAGGGTGGCAATGTCATCCTGTGACAGAGAATCAAGAGCAGACTGGAGTCCAGATGTCTCAGACTCGGATGTCATAGAGTGAGCCCGAGCCCCCCCACGCTTGCCTCCACGGGCACTAGATGAACCACTACGCATACTAGGGAGCTGCCCATGAAGATCCCAACACCTGTCCTTGGTGTGTCCAAGCTTGCCACAGTGATCACATTTGAACCTCTCACGGTGATCTCCACGAGTTGGCCCTTGGCCTCTTCCCCCACTTTTCCAGTCTCTGTGGGAACTAGAAACAAGAGCAGATCTCTCTGTTGATGGAGTAACATCAATAGTTGTTCTCTTGGTTTCCTCACTCTGCAAGTAGCTGCACACGTCATCCAGAGATGGAAAGGGAGATCTCCCTAGGATTTGCAAGCGAAGAGGCTCATATTCTAGGTTAAGACCACCCAGCAAAATAAGGACTCTTTCCTTTTCACGGTTCTTGTTGACCATTGCCTCATCCTCAGAATTGGACAGGTGGATATTGTTATAGTGATCATACTCCTCCCATAAACTGATAACAGTGTTATAGTAGTCAGATATGCTCCTATCGCCCTGTTTCATATGAATGATTTTTTGAAGGATTTGATACACTTTAGTTGCATCACCAACTCTATCATAAATCTTGGAGGCACTGTCCCAGATATCCTTCGCAGTCTCCTTGCTCATAAACCTCCTACCTATCTCAGGTTTCATGGAGAATATCAGCCAAGTCATAACAGTGGAGTTCTCAGTCTCCCACTAGACATAGCCTGTATCAGTGGTAGCAAGAGCCTTGATAGATCCAGTAATGTATCCCAATTTCCCCCTACTGCGGAGGGAAAACTTCACAGAACGGGACCAATCCAAGTAGTTGGTATGGTCCAATTTCACAACGGATATTTGGGTGTTGGGATTGTCAAAGGAGGCCATAATTGGGGCACCACTGGCCGGAATTGGTCCACTGACCTCAGAATCAGCCCCAGACACCGTAGACATACTGCCAAACAACTCAGGGGAATGCAAAATAGAGCCTTGTATAAATGGGGAGACACCTCAACCCAACCACAGCAAGGAGAACAGCAAGCAGCAGGCAAGCCAAGAGCATACACTTGATGAAAAAAAAAAAAAGAAGCACAAACTAAATGTTTCCACAAACCAAACAACAGCAGCACATATCATCCAAGGCCATAACACTACTCAAATCTGCCACTCACAACAATTAAGAACCACACAAGACAGCACATCCTCAACAAGGTCTTCAACAGAAAAAAAAGAGAAAATACCCTGCTGGCAGTATCGTGGATGACAGAGTAGAGCTCTCAAACCTGCTTGATGTAGCAATCAACACCTTATGAGCCTTAAAGAGGACCTCAAGGCGACTCAAAAAGTCCCAGCCCCAAAGCAAATCAAGCTGCCAACAGGCAGAATCGAACAGAGAAAAGAAACCCACTGGCGGAAAAAACTGGGCAGCAATATTTGGAGCAGCACTCCTCGAGCTGCTTCTCTCTTCAACCGACTGTTGGAGGGGTTGAAAGGACACCCCTGGGCGATCCAAATGCACCACACCTCATCCCAAAAGGTTGAGAGATGAGGAAGAAACGAAAAAAAGTTGCAGAGGCTGGCGGTAAAATGGTGCAGCTGCTGGAGCTTCAACTCTGCTTCATCAACATCTGCAGTCCCTCCATTCTATATTGAATCAAAGAATGGAACTCCAAAGGATGTATTGCTTCACATGGTACAGCCCCTAATGGAACCCTAAAGAGAAGAAGGGTTCCAAAGAGAGGTAGAAGAAACAAGGCAGACCCTTGCCGACTCTCAAACCAGAGGACCTTGATGCTCTGATGCCAAGTTAATATTTATGGGTGATTGATTCTAGTAATGAATGAAGAGTTTACAGCATGAAGGAGAAGAGGAAGAAGGAAGAAGAGAGGAAGAAGAAGACAGTTGGAGAAAATCGTGGAAAGTTAGGAGATTCTTCTCCTAACATCCATTTACTTCATTAAGCCATAATTAGGAAATTACAAGGACCTCCCTAGGGAGGTAAAAGAGAAACATAATAAAAGTTACAAAATACAACTCTAAGACATATGACATAGACATGTGCTAAAGTACCCCTTATACATATACTCTAACACTTTCAATATTGTTAAATCATCTCTAACCAAGCAATGGAAAGCTCAAGGTACAATGGATACATACCTTCTGGAAATTGGAGTGTTTATTTTCAAGTTTTTCTCTGATGAGTCCAAAGCTCGTGCTAAGATGGGGCTCCTTGGCTTGTTGGTACTAAGCCTATCTTCCTTTGTCATTGGATCCATATCTGCAACTATACAAGGTTGACTTCAGCTCTATCCCCGTTTGGGTTTCTCTGCCTAGTCTCCCCCTTCATTATTGGAGCCCTAATGTCTCAATCATAGTTGTCACGGCGGTTAGGCGACCCAAGGCGGTAGCGAGGGCCAAAGTTTAAGGCGACATCAACTAGGCGAACAAGGCATCCAATGCGCCCGCCTAGGCGACCAAGGTGCCCAAGTCGACCAAGGCGCCTGGACGCCTAGGCGACGCCTTGACAACTATGGTCTCAATATTATTGGTTTGGTTATTGGTTCCCCCTCTACTTTGATGTTCGCACTAAGAAGATGGACAGACTCACTTTTGCCCGGATCTGCGTCGATGTCTCAGCAGACTCTCGCCCTCCCTCATCCATCTCCATCGTGGAAGATGATGGGTTCAGTTTCGAACATCCTGTCCGTTTCGATTGGCTTCCCCAGCACTGTATTCGCTTCTGACAGAAGACCCTGAAATTACTTATGCTGCCCCTCCTGAATCGCCAACTCCTTCAACAGTGACCCCTTCGATAGCTTCAGCACCTCTTGCCTCCATCAGTCGATGCAAGGATCCAAGCTCCTCTGCCTCGCCTCAGATCCCTGATATTAACCTCTATCCAGCTCCTCCGCTTCCTACTGCCACCTCCGGGGATCCAAGCCGTGGTCAAAAGAAGTCTTGTCGTCGCAACCACCATCTCTGGGAACAGCCAGCCTTTGACTAACCACCTGAACAGCCCCAACACTCCTTCCCTGCTCCCGAGATGGGCTCGATTCTCAACAACACCGCTGCTATGCCCCTGCTACCTTGTATGCTTGAACCATCATTCTCCCAAGCTTCCCTTGGCACATCGTTTCCTCAACCTCAAGTCTCGCCGCAGTCGCAATTGCAAGTCCAAGCCTTGGTCGTCTCTCATGCTCCCATCGATCCAGCTGTTCCTCCTTCAGATCCGCTGGTCCAAAGTTCTGGATATGCTGGTACTTCAAGTTGCTCTCAATCATCAGGTCCTTCAAGCTCAAGTGGGCTCTCAAGTTTCCTAAATCTGCTGGTCACAAGATCTCTGACCCTTCTGGTCTCGCAGATCCTTGACCCCTTCGCTGCAGTTGGCCATCAGAACAAGTCTAGATCTCGCCGTCGAAGTCTCTCCCTCGAAGGTAATTCTCCCTCGTTACTTGCCTTGAACCCTTCCACCTACTTCTGACATCTGACCCTCACCTGCCCTCCCTGGCCATGTCAACTGCCCCCTTCCCTTTCCCGAGACGTCCTCTCGCCATTCCCTTCCCCCCTCCTATCTACCCCCTCTTCTCAACCCTTCCTTTTTCCCCTTAACCCTGGCCCCCCAACACACACTTAATCCCCCTACCATGGATTAAAGTCTCTGTGTTAGAACTAAGAATGTTATTCCCAAAGTGTTTTCCAGTACAACAGGAATAAGAGCTATCTTAGGGCCCTTAGAAATAAAAGGCATATCAACCATTGCCAGTTTTTGGTGGAATGGTGAGCTATAGAAACTCGTCTCGTTATCTATGGGATGTGAATGCCTTTTTGGACTCCATTCCATCGGCTATGTAAATGGTGACATTTTACATTCACAATTCTCTCCCCTAATGTGTGCATCTGTTTGGAATCAATATGATGTCGCTATTTAACTAAGGGAAAAATTTGTACTACTGGATTCCAATTATATGAATTTTATTTTCCATTGAAGATCTAACAATTGTGGCTCTGTGTTAACGTGTTCTAGGTCTCTGGTGTTGTATTCTGCATCACTATTTGAACATTATCTATACATATCAGTGCCCAAATTATCCTCTCATTTTTTGTATTATTGCCATCCTTGTCGTGATCATTTTTCTGTAGCATTGGAAGATGAAAATTTAGTTTTGGATAGTTTATCTTGGTATTTCTTGTTGTCTTACTGAATGATGTAGAAAATACCTATTTTGTAGAATGAAGTCTTTATCCTGCTCCTACCTAATTTTTTCGATTTAGGTGCTTGCTTCAGAAACATCTGTATGTTCACCCTTCCTGTTATGAATGTGTTTGTATCCATAAATGCCAGTTCTGCCACTATTGGTATCAGGAAAGTAGGATTGCATACAAAGTGGTAGTGTCACTTCTTGAAATTGATAACTGGATCTAAATTCTGATGAGTTTGCAACTGGATATGTGACTTATTACAGGAAGGTTCAATTAGAGCAGATTAATATAATGTAGATATTGCAACTAATGCAGTTGGTTACATGATGCAAATCTTTCCAGATAAATTCTTCTACCAATTTACTTACTAATTCTTCATATAGTAGATATTAAAACTAATGCTCCTAGATGACCCTCACTTGACCTTCCCCTTCGTAACCCCCTTGACTCTGGACCCATTGTGAGGCCCAACCCAATCCTCCCTCCCCACTCACCTTGGTCCTTACTCTTCCCCCCCCCCCTCTTAACCCCCACACCGATCCCCCCCCCCTTGCTCTAGGCCCATCCCTTGTTTCTTCCTTTATTGGGCCTAGCCTCTTGAGCGGCCTCCTTTCCACCCTCCCTAATTCCAGCCAAGATTCAGCCCATGCCCCTCCCAGCCGGCTCTCCGTTGTCCCCCATCCCCCTCTTTGGGTCTACCGTCATCGTCGCGATATTAGCTCCCCTCCCTATCCCAAGAAGCGCCCTCCCTCAGATTATTCCTTGCCCATTAGCGAAAAGATAGTCTCTAACTAGGGAAATCTGTGACCACGTCCTATGCCGGGTCATCTAGGAGCATTTGTGGGCTCTCCTGTAATTTGGGGGTTTTCCTCTTCTGGTTGAACTCTTTCTTTTTGGTGGGGCGGTTTCCCCAGTTGTATTTGGCTGATTTTGGTCTATTGTGGTTTGTTGGGGTGCTTCCCCTTCGCTTCCTTAGGCCCTTGCGTTTGTAAAGTCATGGTTTTGTAATTGTTGGTTGTTCGTTTGTTCTCTCTCTCCCCTTCCCCCCTTTTTCTCCTTCCTTCGGTAATGAATTTTTTCATTCATCCAAAAAAAAAGTCTTCATATAGTGTTTCATATTGCTTTTGATGCAGCACTGCCGAAGTTGTTTTTCCCGTGGACTACTTACTTTATAATTGAAATCAGAACGATATGTTTTTCATATTATAATACTCAATGTATTAAATTTAGTCCCCAACCTCTAATATCATTTTAATTTGTGTACAGACAAATCTCTCTAGATTGCATGTTTCTTGAATCACAATGCATCATTGATTATAGCCTCCTTTTGGGACTACATTTTAGAGCTCCTGAGCATTTGAAGGCCCTAGCAGATTCTTCAAATGCACTGCATCGTGAAAGTTCTGATGAAGGTAAACATCCTTTTCCGCTATGAATTTATTTTCTCTATGATTGTAATTGATGTAATCTACGTATCAAGATGGGGAAAATCCTTCAATATATCGCCAATGACATCCTTTTCCACTATTAATATAATTTCTCTATGAATGTAATCTTTGTACAAGACCCGGGGGGGGGGGGGGATTCCTTAAAAATATTACCCATTATAATCCATGAATAAATATCTCATATTGCACAAATCATGTCATGAGTGGTTATCTGATGCTACATATAAATTTATTTGATTTTTTATATTTTCCTGTTAATATTCTATTAATGGGTGAATTCTATTGGCAGCACAAATGGTGCATATTAGCAAGTGCATTCATGACTCATGAGTTTGTAGCCTGTTATTTCAAACAAGGTTTAATATTTCGCGATATCTCGGTATCTCGGGCCTACCGAGATATCCGAGATACCCGAAATATCGCAAATATGACCGAAATATTGCATTTTTTTGCAATATTTGGGGGTCCATCTCGGGGGTATTTGGCCATATCTAGGCACTGAAACTTCATGGGCAGCCTTATTTAAGCTTAATAAACACATTTAAACCATAAAATTGTAAAAATGTGAATTCAAATTGGCGTTTTGGGCTTGCACCCTTGATTGACATACGATCGCCGACCCTAATGTATAAATAATTAAATACACATAGATTAGGCAGGTTAATATTTAATAATAGTATTTAACTTCATCACATATCAAGTTAAAGCCAATACACATTGATGAGTACCATGATTCTCATAAACTCCATAATATTCAATAACTCGCTTAAAGCCTTAAAGGCAATACACTAAGTGTCAAAGTCGGGAAGTCACAGACTCACAACTTGTAAGTCACAACTCACAAGTTCATAGATCAATGAAATCACAACTTAAGTTACAAATTACAAGTGCTAAAGCTGCTAATAGTAGTTGTTGTGCCTCCCTAGATCAATCCCACTCATGCCTCATGGAGTCGGCGTCCATTGCTCTCTGTTTGAAGGACATATGTGGACCACGGTATAGAATCGGAGAAGAAGCGAGTGTAGTCATCCACAAGTGTCACGTAAATGGAATCATCAACATACGTAGGTAACCTATCCTAGGATATAAGCTAGGGTTACCAATCGATCCGATCAGTGAAGAAGATGATCCACTTGTGATATGATGTTGGCGCCGGCGCAAGAGGCGATGGCATTGGGCTGCATGTATGGCGGTGAGGTTGGTAGCTAGGTCCGCTAGGGTATGCAAAGATGTTATCTACAAAAGATGATCCGATATGTCCTGGGGGATCGTAGTCATAGTCCCTACCCCACTAAAGCGCCCATATGATGATGATCCATATCCATATCCACCGTAAGGTTGTGATGCACCATAATCCGATGCCAATGGAGTGGTATGTGCGTCAAAAGATGGGGCACGCCAATGTCCGGTCCGTAGATCGGCCATTGGTGTCTAACATATATTTAATTCATTACCATCTAAGTCATATTACCCCTAATTATTTCCTATTTTAATTGTAGGAAAATGAATTTTTAAAACCAGAAAATAAAAAAATAAAAAAAAACATATGGAAAAAAAATTTCGACACCGTGAGGCTATAGATTGGCCTCCGGTGTCTAACATATATTAATATCATCACCATCCAACAAAATTTGTATATAGTCTTTTCAAAAAAATAGTTTTAGAGAAATAGAATTTACCTTAAATAGTGGAAAAAGGCTTGGATGATGAGCTTAGATGACCCTCCGATGAGTTTACCGCGAAAATCCGACAACAATGTGCTTGAACAATGGCTAGAGTGTTGGATGAGAGCTTGGAAGAGTGGAAGAATAGGCAGAAGACTGAAATTCCTTAGCAAATGCAGCTCTCGGTGAAATATGGACCGAAATCTGCGAAATATTGTATTAAAGCCCCCTTCACGTGACACTTTAAGTTAAAATACCATATTTCGTCGATATCTCACGAGATATCGACGAAATATGGTATTTTTTCATTTCGACCTGATTTCGCATCTCGGTAAGCTCGAGATATACGAAATTAAGCGATATTTTGGCGAAATATCGCGAGATTTTGAACCATGATTTCAAACAGTTTTGCTCTTATACTACCTTGTAGTATTGTACTAGGAGGAAGACTTGATTAGAACCAGCATAATAAATTATTGAAGATCCAAATTTGATTCCTACTTAGATCGTCATGTATTGTTCCTTTGCATATTGGTGTTTAACAGTAATCAAAAGTTTCAACTTTCAACATTTCCAAGAGATGCTCTCTCTCTCTCTCTCTCTCTCTCTCTCACACACACACACACATAAACACAAATCCACAAAATTATTTCCCTTAATTAATTGAATAATGAATTTCCTATACAAATAATAATTATGCTGATCAACGTAAGAACTTCTTGTTTGCTCAGGTGTATCACACTCACAGGAGCTGTTGATCCCTCCAAAAGGTCTGCTCCTGGTTACGCATGAACCCAACTCCGTTAACACTCTGCCAGGCCCTCATATCAGGGGAAGTACATTGAGAGCAGCAGCTGCTGGTGATGAGGAAGTTGATCTTTTTCTCCCTGATACTGGAAGGTAATCTCATACTTCCCCCCACCCTCCCCCAAGATTGTATTAATTAGGAGAATATAAGGCCATGAACAGAAGTGATTATGTTATTGTTTACAGAAAAAAAAAAAAATAGACCATTCTCTTTAGATGGTTGATGCATTGTATTCTTTAAACTCCTTACAAATGGAAGCTGACATTTGAATCTTATCTAAAGCACTATGCCCCTTAACCCTCTTGTCCATCTTCATCCATATTCTTCAAGTGATGGCCTTTTCCAGCTGCCCACTTTCCCAATTTCTGGTAAGTTAGTCGGGTTATTACCCACAGCCCTGCAATACTAAGAGCTCATTCTTGTATAGGGACATTGTCTGAGGTTGTGTTACAATCCTGCATATTTTAAGCCAAAAAAGCTAACATTGGGGAGGCAATTTGATTCAGGCAAATCGCAGAGTATTGGGTTAATAGTCCAACAGGTTTTCGTTATAATGTACTTCTTCAGTTCAATGTGCCTATAGTATGGGTGGAAAGCAAGAAAACGAGTTTAGGAAAGGCTACTCTGCCTACCTCTGCTTCTGGGATGCTATAATAAAAGAACCACTTCGAGACGGCATCTCCCACTTTACCCTTCGGCCCTTCCTATCAGACCAGACATGCTTAAGCTTTCTCTAGCTGGCATCCTAAGTCCTATATTTGGTAAGATCCTACTGAAGGACCTTAATGGGATCCTCATCCTCATCTACTAGTGTTGGGGCTGCCCTCACACTCTGTGATCTCTGGAAAGTTTACTCTGCCTACCTCTGCTTCTTCCTCCTCCCCACATCGTTACCATGTGAAGAGGCAGTACTACCACCTGCCTCTCATGCAACTACTCTAGAGGAACCAGCTCCTTTCCCCATCTTTGCAGCCCTTACCTGCTCCATTTGATGTGTCACTTGGCTCGCTGCCTGAGCCTGCTATATCTGTCTCCACATCAACAAACATATATCCACTATCAGAGTCACGGTCGCTGCTGGTGGGTGTCTTCACTGCCTCATCAAACTCCTCCCTTACCCTTAGTTTTTCCAATCTCCTCTGTCTTCCTCCCTTCATGAGGGCAGCTAACTGGGGACCTTAGTGCATTTTGCCACATTCCTGTAGGCACCAGCCAGATACCACTTGAGTCTAGTTGCCTCCCTGAATTGATCATCTTGCCATATCCCTCAGCACAGCAACAGCTTCACAGTTTGGCGGCCTTTCTCTTATTGTCTTCCAACACAGTCTTTTCTCATTTACCACCAGATTGTCGTCTCTCCGTCTTGCTGACTTTGTTGGAATTCCACGGAAAACATTGACCACCTCTTTGCTTGCCCCCTCTCTTCCATTTCGAAAGGGGTGTTAGCAAAATGCTGGTCAAGGAGCATACGAATTTTGCCTTTTCAGAGAGAATGGATTTGGATGGACATGACCTTTGCCCAGCTTATCAATTTGTGGTATTGTGGGGAAGCTTGCCTTCGCTGCCACCATCTCAATAACTTTCCAGCGTATTTGGGACTCTCTTTCTTTTGACATCAAAAGAAAGTTAACTTCTGTCTCATCTTGTTGTCTGGACACCCAAGGAACAGCCATATTGTAGTATCATGGGGCCTCTTCCCCTCCTTCTTGCAGCCCTCCTCTTGAGGATAGGGTTTTGTTTTGTTTGTCACTTTGTTGTAGTCCTGTATTTTTTCTTTGTCCCCGCTAGTCGGGGTCCCATGTTCCTTCCCTCTTTTGATAATGAATTATTTATTCTCCCAAAAAAATATAAAGTGGAGAGAGATTGATTCCTCTCTAACTCATTCTTCCAAACTTCTTCCTCCTCATTCCTTTTGTTCTCTCCTTCTCTTCTTCTTCATCTCCCTTCTTCCTTCTTGAGCTCAACGTACAATGGAACTCCTACTTCCCATTTTCAACATGATTCCCCCTATAATATCTTCTGCTACTCTTGGTCTCTTTGCCAGATTTGGGATTCCATTTCTTTTGACATTAAAGCCAAGATTTCATTGGTTCTCCTTTCTTGTATCGACTCTCCAAGGAATAGGCATATTGTTGCCTCTTGGGGTCTCCCTCTCTCCTCCCTCTAGGCCTCCTCCTCTTCTTGAGGCCTTCTTGTGTATTTGTGTATTTCCCCTTCTCTCTCCCTCTTTAGGGGGGGCTGTTGTAGTCCTCATTCTCTTTGGTATTGAATTTTTTATTCACCCAAAATATCTTTTGCGACTTTCATGATGCTTATCCAAACACTTCAAGCAATTGGAATCTGTCTAGTTTCATAAAAAAAAATATTCCTACCATATTATGTTGCAATGGTCTTCCTGATGTAGATCCTAGCCTCCTCGAATTGAAGAAGCCACCCTAAACCTAGGGTTTTAGTAGGAGCCTTAGTTTAGTTTATTTCTATACTTAGTTTTTAATTTGTGTTTTAATTGAACCGGTTTAAATTGGTTGCATCCAATTGGTTCAATTGGTCTAATTTAAGTGAAGTGATCCTATTGGCTAAGAGGTTCTTATATCCTATTGGCTAGTAGGGAATCTTCTTTTATTTAAGTTGTTTTAAGTTGTTTTAAGTCATTAGGGGTAGATAAGTCCTTTCTTTTTAAGTATTTAAGTTATTTTTAAATTGTCCACCTCTCCACGATTTAAGTGAGAGAGTTGATTTGTAATAGACTTAGGAATAAGGCCTTTGGCCTCTTATTTAATAAGAATCGTAGGAGAGGCTCCCCCACCTATTATGTTTAAAAAAACCGATCTCCTGCTGTTGGCCTTTGCTGCTGCTGCTTCTCTCTTCAGAGACATGTCTTGTGAGTCATATCAAGACCCCTTGTGAGTCATATCAAGGGTTAGGGCTGGTGGACTCCGGTGACTCCTTGCATCTTGTAGATCGGGAGGTCCTTCTTCTTCTTCAATCTAGTTTCTCCAAACTGCCATTGAAGAACCTGCAATTCAGTAAGTTATTTTATTGTTTTAGTATTTCCCCTCCTCCTTCTAACCTTCCAACCTAACCCTAATCGATTCCCCCTTAAACCTTAATTATCTTAAACCCTAGTTAACCTGTCCAGCCCCTTCCCTCCATCAGATCTGTCCCAATTTTACCCCACAGTTCCTACAGGCCATCTCCTTCATTCGATCCCCCATTCTGCCCCCATTCCTACAGCTAAACCCTAATCCCCCTCTTCCCCATTGAAACCTAAAGCCTCTAAAACTTGCCCAGACCTAACCTACCATCCATACCACACCAAACTTCAACTGAACCACTCTCTCCATACTAGTGCCACTCGGCCGGAACCCCTTGACCTAATTCCCCCTAAAAACCCTAAATCCCATCATCCCCTTCATTCCCAAAACCCGAAACCCTAAACCTAAATTTCTGAAATTTTAAAAACTTATTCAAACCTAACCTAACCTAGTGCATTAAGACCCTTAAAACCTGCATATTAAAACCCTATAAACCCCATTACCATTAGTTAACCCTAACCCTAATTTCTGCCCTATTTAGCCTAAGCTGTCCCAATCGGCCAGCCTTGTTAGGTGAACCTATTACCCTGGGCTCCCAGTGGGATTACTCCTACCTAGGACTACATCACTTCCTCTAATGGCTAAGGACCACCGCACTTTTAAGAGCTCCCAGTTGAGATTGCCAATCGTCACAGTTCCAAATCCCAAGTCTTCTTAGTATAGTAAATTTTCATCCCACTCCACAAGATGTTTGGAGGTCGCACCTCAGCTGGCCCTTACAAAATTACTTCGGATTTGCTCCACTCTTTCAGCCACTGAATCAAGTTGAGTAAATGAGGTGAAAGTATTTAGGTATGCTTGCTGAGGAGGCTTTTTATCATTATGATTCTCCCATCATCGAGCAGATAGTTTTGCCTTCCAAGTTGATAATTTACTCTCCGTACTTTCACTTACTTTTCTCAAACTGATGATTGTAAGATTTGCTGTAGGCAGGCCTAAATTAAGTTCCCCATATAGCATATCTATATCCACCTTTTAAAATTTACCCTCAAGCCAGAAATTGCATCAGAACTTCTTAAAACATGGCCAATAAGGAGAAATGGTTAATGAGAAGCCCCGGAGAATTCAATATATCATCAGCGAACAAAACATGGATCACAGCTTCCTCCAAATTGGGCATATAGAAATGCTTGAACATTCTACTTTCTGCTGCTTTGGATATTTTTTTGTTTTTGTTTTTATATTATTAATGCTTCTATTCACCAAAAGTAAAAGAAAGAAAAGTCTCCATGCCTCAGACCTGTGAGTCCTGAAAGCAGCCTTACGTAAAACCATTTATACAAGTAGAGAACCTTGATGAGTGATACTACTCCCTTCACCTCCTCCAATCCTTAAGTGCATTTTGCTCAATTCTAGAAGAAAATATTTTTATTCAGCAATTCTGAAATATGTTGTGGCAATGTTTCAACATAACAGAACATCAAACCGTTAAAATCTGAGGCATATTTTACTTCTGTTAATTTGAAATTGCCAGCTACAACTGTGATCTTCTAGTCAACCAAAGTTACTAATCAGCCCACGAGTAGCATAGTCTTAATCACCATTTCTTGATTCTCCAGTGTTTAATATCATCAGCTGTATGGCTGTTGGACAAAACCAATGTGGATGCAGTACAATCACTTAGGTTGGAACTAGGCTGAATTTTAGAAATCATCGTTTCAATCAACCTTAAAATCTACCTGATTTTTATTTGTTGACTTGGTCCCATCATCCTCTTATACTTCTCACTTTCCTGTTTCCGTCTGATGAAGAGCCCATGCTTGGACAGGTTAAAAAGTATAAATCTGAATGTTCTAAAATTTACTATAATTATTCTGGTCAATATACTGTACTTAAATATGAATATTTTAAAATTTACTTTTGCTAATTATTCTGGTCAATTTACTGTTTGGAATCACACTTTCAAAACCTGAATTTTCCAAAACTCCATTGTAACAACCAAGGGATTGCTGTGTCATACTTTTCCTATTGAGTTTTACTATTCTGGCTGTTGATTAGCTTGTTATTTAATGTGGGCCACATCTCAGCCAAATTATGGCTGATCAATCTCTTGGACCAGCAATTTACTAACCATTGGTTTTTTTCTTATTTAACTGTGAATCACTTCTTGTTTCCGCAGGTTGCGGGTGCAGCTAGGAGTGAATATGCCAGCTCAAGCTATCCGCAAGGTTCCACATGTCGGGGCTGAGTCGACAGAAATTGAACTTGTTGAGGTGTATGATGTCGTTCTCTATCTTGGTATCATTGATATACTGCAAGAATACAACATAAAAAAGAAAATTGAGCACGCGTACAAATCACTGCTGTTTGATCCTCTGTCGATATCTGCTGTTGAACCCAAAGTGTATTCAAAACGTTTTATCAGTTTCTTAGAGAGAGTTTTTCCTGATCAAATGTGAAAAGAAAGAAGATAAATATAAGTCTTAACTAACTAAATTTTCAGTGCTAATATCATTATTGAACAAGTTGAAGCTTTTCTCATCAAAAAAAAAAAGTTGAAGCTTATTTTTTGGCATGCTTAGAACAACAGCATCCTCATTCTTTGCACTCATTTTATTGTAAGGGGATGTTCTCTCTTTGTAAATGCACCATTCAAATTGTATATATTTTACAATTGAGCATGTGTTGTAGCCTACATTGTTGTTAATGTTTACTCTCATTTCTCAATTTGTGGAAAATTTTCATGATAAAAACAGTATAGCATATCTACTGTGAAGGCATCTTCAACAGGAAGTAGGAATGGGATTTAAGAGTTCCAGCAGCAATCGTTGGACAAAGTTTCTGATTTTTTTCCACACAACACCCCCCCCCCCTTAAAAAATATATATTTTTTTGGTCTTCTTTTTGGTTGATAAACAGGGGGAAATTCTCGTACTTCAAACCCTTTTTTGGGGGTGGGGAGATGTTGCATTTGCACAACTTTGATTCATTCAATTTATTCAACTTACGCAGAAGTTGTCATTTAATTTTTGTTATCTATCTTCTAAAACTTTATGTAGAACTAACCTCATATGTTGGTTCTGCCTTGCTAACATTCTAGTTATTTTTTTGCATGAAATGAAAAAAGATTTTGGTAGTAACCAACCAATATATTCAAACTGGAATCGACAGATAGTAGGCGGTTAATGTATGTGCATGCAGTGGTGTAGCTAATGTTGATGAGAGAAGGCTCAAATAGAAAAATATTGGAGGGAAAATGCTTTGAAGGTGAACCTGTATTCCTGCAACATTCGGGAATTCTAGACAGCATTGGGCTGGAACAAGCTGTTCTTCTCAATAAACGTATAGGTAGTTTTATACAAATTTCACCTGCTTTGAGCTCTTCGAAAGCAAGGATAAGGCTGCTTACATTATGACCCTCTCCAGACCCTGCAGTGACGAGAGCCTTGTGTGCATTGGGTACACCCTTTTTGATATAGCTGATCCCATTCAATTAGGATAAGACTGAGTTTTTTGTTGTTGTAGTTTTATACAAATTTCCTTCGAAGTGGATACTTAAATGCCAAGTAGACCCATAATAATCTGTCTTCTGGGTTGTATAATGTTTCTTATTATCCACTGCCGAATTAAAAAAGTATGGTGTTCGAACCAAATGATCCCCGACCTTCTTCCATCTCCAACTCATTTCCCTTGGCCATGGTCGTTGTTGTACCACCTTTTGAAGTTATACAACTTGTGTCAAGGGGCGACCTTTGCTGTTATAGCTGACCCTTTAGTTTTTGGCTCTTGCTACCAATTTGGCTTTTCAGGCTCCGGATAACAAACTATCGTTGTTTTTTGATATTTCAAAATGTGGTTCTGGTTGTATTAATAGGTTCTGTTTTTTCTCATTAAAAAAAAAATTCCAAAGTAAATTTTGGGAAAGAAAAATTCTTTAATAACAAATGGCAAAAGGAACTTTGTTGAAAATGTATATCTTGTGCAAATCTTTTCGTTTGCTAATTTGATCTATTAATATGTAAAGCTATTTGTTCAATGCAGAAGCTTCTGAAACATCAATTCGGAGAGGCAAGTAGTCAATTTTGAAATAACTCCATTGGTTGGAGTTCAGTAACTCTCTCTCTCTCTCTCTCTCTCTCTGTCTCTCTCTCTCGTGTATAGAGGTATTTTTTTTTTCTTAAGTTCCCACTGTTTGCTTATTAGTCAAAACAATTTACCTGTTCGTCTCTCCACTTGACAATATCGCCTAACAAATTAACAAGAATGTAAAAATTAACAATGTAAAAATTTTAATTTGTTAGACACATTTAATTAGGGAATCTCAACCTTTGATAGGACATAAAAATTTGATAAATATTTTAAATTTAATTATTTAAATAATAATAATATTTAAATATTTTGTAAATGATTTTAAAAAATGCCATCTAGCTCAAAATTATATTGTGGATCCAATGCACTAATAATTGGTTAGTATTGGCATGCGCATTAACCTTTAGTATACCAAAATGCATAACGTTCACCTTTAACGGTAAGGACCTCTAAGGTCTGGAGACCAAAGCACCACTGATGAGAGTCTTGTACAAATATACAACAAGCAGTCTTTCATGCAGGATTCTCATAATGATCTAGTTCGATACACATATTATATGAGTATTTTTACACTTATATTCCCGGAATCTCATTCACATTAAAATATAAAGTGTAATAACTATGTGAACCGAAGGCCTAGTTCGTTCCCTAGTTACAAACACTTAAAAGATATAGGATATTGGAAAAATATATTCCTGAGGTATCTAACATTCCATAACAAAAAAAAAAAAAAACCCTAAGAATAAACAAATTCGCACAATGAATGCATCCATCAACAAAAGTGCAAGTAAATCAAACCAAAATAAACCCCTACTAAAGCTAAAACCAAAAGCAGCAACTCTATGAGGTAGATTAACCACTCCCCCCTTTCAGAAATAAAAAATTAAGGAGATGAAAAGGAACTGCTCCTCTTGTTTTCCTAGTTTTTTTTTTTTTTTCCTTTCACAACTCTCTTTATGATTGTAATATTAGTCCCTAAATTGTCTCCTTAAATTAATGAACATCTTCCTGGTTTTGTGTTAAAAGGAAAAGAAAAAATTAAATAATTACAGTAGAGCAGGTATTAGGTCCAAACTCATTTGCAGGTCATGTGACCCCACATATAATAGACTTAAAAAATAGTATAATTTTCATGAAATCATTGGATTAGAATCTTTTATCCCTGAAGGACAAAATTACAATTCCATGTCCAAGAAAGAGAAGACAAGACAATTAAAATATAATAGTACCAACACATATACTAATTGAAAAGGTAAATAATAAGAAACCAAAAAAAAAACATATAGGTTGCGTGATCATAAACTAATTATTTTTTATCTGGTAATTAGTCAAATATGTGCAAATAAATAATATAAGAATAGTCAATTTGTTACCCTTTTGGGTAAGTATATTCCAATTGTCAAACATATGGACCAGCTAAGGTTCATTGTTTTCAAATTGTATTAACATGTTGAAACAATTTCCAAAGAATGGCTCTGACACTTAGTGATAGTGGACAAAAAATTAATATATGATTACGATTGATGTTGGCAATTTGTTCACAAGGTTTGGCACCTTCAATTTGTAGAAAATAGTGTTGATGTTGGAATAGTTCAAGCCTAATCCTGGAAAACAAGAAGATCTATTAGAATTCTTTTGGATAGGTAGATAAATGTTTAAGGGGGAGCGCAGGGGCTATGTGCATGTGGCAACCAATGAGAACGCATTCGCTGGCATCTCAGGGGGCAGGATTTCTGCCTTTCATGGGGATGGACCGGTCATTTTGCTCCCCCCCCCCCAATGTGTCGGGGTGTGGCCCCTGTGTCCGCAATAAAAAACTTTTCAATCCATGAAGGAAGGGTTTCCACTCCTCATAGCAGTGGGATTTTAGCAGAATTCCTTCAAAATTACCCTCACAATAAATTTTTTTTTAAAAAGGTGAAAGCTGTGAACCCTAAAAGTCTGGGGAAAAAACGAAACTATCATCGAGCACGGATTTTTATCCAATCATTGTCTTGAAATTCTCTAAAGATATTCTTCCTTTTCGGGAAGTGGATTTCATGTTGAGTATCTCCTCCACTCACAGATGCACATCATCAATCTAACCTATCAATATATTGCCAGTATAGGCATCAACCATTGGCACATCAAGACGCACAAAATATACTTGCAACGATCAGAACCTCTCAAGTATGGGGAAAATAATAACTATAAAAAAGCCTTGTTGCATAAACAACTGACGGTGATCCATAAAAGGCTCTCGTAATGATCATGTTCAAAACACATTCTGAGAAATATACGATGTGATACCCTTATGAATAATATATCTAATATTGTCCCTAATTGTACACACTTTAAAGTATAATCTTAAAACAACACATCGCACATAAAATGATAATACAAATTAATACAGTTAATTATGATTTGATGAACACATATATCCAACTTCATCTCCAACACATTTGATGCTCTCTCTCTCTCTCTTCCTATTCGCTTTTTAAAAGGAGGAGACGGAGGGAGGAATCTCAGTTAAATGTGAAAGATAAGGTAGTTAAATTCATTAAATGTTGTCCACTTTTAGCATGAAAATGTCTATGGAGACCAATGGTCCCACCCCAACGCCAGTGCAGCCATCTCTATCTGATATGGCCACCCACCGTACACGATGGGCCTGAGGTCCCATCATTCTCAACGGCCCATTGGCTTAATCCAGTACATATGGGCCCACTGATTTATTTTTCCCACCAATTTATTGATATATGTAGATCAATCAAATCATCATCAATTACCCATCAATCACAGACTATTACTCTATTAGTCATTTTATGGTCCCCATCCAAGATTGCGGGTCCCAATCGTTGATTAGTTCCTATCATTTAAACCTTGGGCCTTCATGTCTCTAAATCTGTACTTAATGGGCCCAGGCCCTTCCATCAGAACTCTTAAAAAAGCGAATTCTCTTTAACTACTTCACGGGAGAATGCTCCTCTTTCCCCCACTCTTTAATGAGATAACTGTGTTGCTGGGTCCCAGTCAGTAAACCAACCCACATTGGTTGATCGGGGTTAAACCCATAAACACAAGAGTTCTCTGTGGGGGAGCGTGACCCCTACGCGTACAGGAACCTAATGGGAGTGCATGTGGCAGCATCAACAGGATAGTCATTTCAGCCTTTTATGGGGGGTAGAGCCATCATTTCACCCCCATGTGTCTAGACGCAGAGGATACACTCCCCCACAAAGAACATTTGTCCAAAAAAAAAAATGTACAAAGTTCTAATCATTGGACAAAAAGGACATGATTTGGATTAAACATGTGTCAAATTTTAGAGTCTAATTCGGTCATATAGCCTACTATAAATCAACATGAACCCCATATTTGTCATTGCAAGACAATGGTACTCCTACAATTATAGTGCACTCGCTCGTGGCTCTAGACTTTCATAATTATGTTTTACTACAGAAAATTTAGAGGGCTCAAACTTGACATATGAGTAAGTGACTTAAGAGTCTATATGTTGACAAATTTTGGATCTCATCTTATCTACCATGTGACAATTGTTGGCTTTTAAAGTAGAACTTTATTGGTATCTTCTTTTTTTTTTTTTTTTTTTTTTTGGGAGAAGAAAAACGAAAAGAAGAATTGAGGAATTGCTCCATTCTTTTTAACAACCCTAAGTCCTAACCTCTTGAGCTTTTTTTTTTCCCCCCTAAGGATTTTCTATCCTATGACCTTCCAATGCTATTTGATCTTGTAATAGGATCAACCTTGGTAGAGTTACTACGGGGTCAATCTACTTTGACTCGTTTTTATAGGTTACACGCTTTTGTATTACCTCTTCTTACTACAATATTTATGACAACCCCTCTCACTCACTCACAGGTCTCATGAATATCTCAACAAAGGCTTTTATTGTTAGTCATAAAATTAAGGAATTGGTCCCATAGATCAGGTGGTGTTCAAAATTTTATGATCATAAAGGTCTCATGGTATTCTAAGTACTGTCAATTAACAATTAATGTATTCTAAATGTCTAACTATCAATTTCCAATCACAAAGTTGATTAAATGGAAAAATAAAGCTTTGAAAATCTGTTCAGAAATATATATATTTTTTAAATAAATTAAATGAATTGTTAGCTGAAAATGTGAGAAAATGTCTATACATGAATGGGCAATTTGTAGCTTGAAATTAGAACAATCCGAAGCACAACCTATCCATCAAATAGTTGGAATCATCAAATCACCTTTTCACATGTCAAGTTTAAGCCAAAACAAAATCTACCATGTGGGAAATAAACCATTTTAATTTTTAAGGATGATGAAGGGTCCATAAATTATCAGGAGGTTGCATGAGACATACATGGGAGACTATATGATCAAATTTGAACTTTGGCTTTTCTAGATCATGTCCTCTATATCCAATGATCATAATCGCTAAACATCAACTCTTTCATAGGTACAATGTGACGCATAGGCTAGTTGCCCTCGCCATGGAACACTCATTGCATCTTTCATGCCACTATGTGGTAAATAGGGTTAAATCCTAGTGGGAGGAAAATGGAACATTTTCTATAACTACCTTGTCCTATATTTGCTCAATCTCTCTTACTCAAAAATCAAACTTTCACTTTTTTTCTCTTTCCTGATAATTCTAAATCTCTAGACCCCTTCCTCTCCCAGGCTTCCCTCCTCACCTCTACCCTCCCATAGGTTCATCTGGTGGCACACTACTCCCGCAACCTTTCTTCGAGACCTTCCCCCACCATATGCCCCACCACAACCTCTCACCCTCGCCTTTTTCTCTACCATGGGCCACTCCTGCCCCACCCCTTCTCTGCAACTCCCACCCCACCCCCTCATGTCCTCTCGAACCCCACCTTCTCCCTCACCCACCCTCTGCAACCCGTTCACATTTTTGTCTCTCTCTATTGATGATGATTGTAAAGAACATTTGGATGTATTTTATGGGAAAATATGAGGGGTGGAGCAATAGTTGTGGAAAGGGGATGGGGCAAGAGCTATAGAGATGGTGTGATTCACAATAGAGGGGAAAGCGAGGGGTGACAGATTGTGGCAGGGTAGAAGATGAGGGAGATGCTAGGGAGAGATTGTGGGAGTGAGTATCACTGCACAGGATTGTGTGAGGGAGAGGAAGGGAGCAAAGGTAATTTAGGGATTTAGAATTAACAGAGGGTGAAGATTAGAAATTTTGCTTCTATAATGAATCAAAAAGAAAATTTTAGTAGAGTATTTTGGGTAAACATAGAATAAGCATAAGGGAATATGATAGAGTATTTTAGTAGAGCATAACGGAATGATAGAAATTTCCCCAAAAAAATAATCAATGCAGTACAGTAGTGTAGGTTAGTTTTACTTCCACACTGTCTATTCTTAATTCATTCTAGTTCCAACCAAACGGACCCCTGCTTCGTCTTTTACCTACGGCTGAGTTAACACGTAAAAGATTCCGAATTTGGCCGATTTGACAAAATTTTCTCCCGATAAATTCGCAAATTCTCGCGGGTTTTGTCGTGAATCCGACACAAGCTGTGTTTCGCCGCTCCGAGAAACCCGCTTTAACACAATCGTCACCGTCATATCATTAACGCATAATTGCCTACGCATAACAACACGAGTGGTCCCTACATGACGGCCGACCATTCTTGTTCTCACACGTAACCTCGATTCCTTGTCAGCTGGCAGAAGGAACAGTCCACGTGGTCTTGTCGGTGGGACCCAACTCTCACATATCTTTTCTTTCCTTCCTTTTTTTTCTCCCTCGAATGGGGTCCATTCATGCATTTAGAAGGTCGGATCAGACCGTACATATGAGCATTAAATACGAGCACGTGGCGGTACCTGTATCGTACGATGAGAGAGAATCTGAGACGTCGATCTCTCTGAATTTGTGAAGACCGATGCCCTCGTGAGTAAGTTTGACTCGCATCGTTGCAGACTCTCTGTAGTCTGTACCAATTTAATTGAAATCGAGAGAGTGGCAGTTTCGAAGCGTCCACGTCAGCGATTTAAATCTTTGGGTCTTTTTTTTTTTTTTGAAAGCTTTTCTTTTCCTCGAAACTCGGGCTCTCCTCGTTTCCCGATCCTCCGCTCCCGCTGACACCGACACCACCGGTATCCGGGTAATGGCGATCTAACCGTCCATTCGTACTGTTTGGACAGTCCAGATCTCTCATTCCGTAATCGCCGTCTTCCCTTAGTCGTGTTTCACGGAAGTCTCTGTTCCGGACAGATTTCACCAAAACAAGTAAAACGTAATAAAAAGTGAAATTTGTCCAAAAAGGAAAAATGGAAAAAAAAAAAATTTTGTTAAAAGTTATAATATTACAGTGAAAAATTCAGATTCATGAATTATGATAGATGGGGCAGCTTTATTCTTTTTTGGATAACAAGATGTAGTGACCATAGGGTTTTGTAACTCTTGCGTGTGCATGATAAAGGTTTTTTTTTTTTTTTTTTTTGTTTTTGTTTCCTCTCTCTCTCATGCAAATGTATAAAATATTAAAATTGGGTTTTTTTCTTGTCATTATACTTGGTGAAGTATTACGCTTCATTATTTGTCACATGACAATAAATTGGTTTCACTATTTTTTATGTGACAATACATATATTAGTCCATGTTGATAGAAAACAAGACAAATATCTCATTGGTACAATTTCAACTTAAAATGAAATAGTTAAAATTACAAAAGATGTCATTTTATCTCTAGTTCATGACATTTGTGTAATTTTATTAAAACTTTAAATTTGATCATTGAGATGGACTGACTCATGTACTACCAAGTGATAAATAGTGAAATATTATACTTCACTTGCCATAGTGAAATCTAGAAAGACCAATTGAAATTTGATTAAAAATAAAACTAAGATATGATGGTATTTAGACCTTAAACTTGAAAATTGGTTCTTATCAAAATAAAAAAATAAAAAATAAAAAATAAAACTTGAAAATTGTTAAAATGAAGAGAGAGAAAGAGAGAGAGGACTTCCCATTCCATCGTTAATTTGACCGAAGTATTGAATTCAAAAGGTTGGATGGGTGAGGTAAGGCTTTGTAAACTAACAAGCTATGTGAACGAAATTTAGCCAATTGTAAAACCTATTTAAATCTAGGGCAAGAGATCTCGGTCTAGTTGTGTAGCGCCTACACCAGCACGAGGGCCAATGAGAGCGCATGTAGAAACATTAACATGGATGCCGTTTTTTATTTCATGGAGTGTAGGATGGTATTTTTTATTGCACACTTCTGTGTCTAGGCCTCTGGACACAGAAGCCACGTGACCCAGTAACATTATTTTTCCCTTAAATCTAATTATTTTTCGCACTTATGGTAACAAATCGTTTAGATTGTATTTCAACCTCATTAATCAATTTTAGTGGTTTTTAAATTGTGGAAAATTTTCGGTTTTCATCAAAATCGATTTAACCATCTAGCCAAAATTGATTTAAAAAAATATAATGCCCTCTATTACTCTAATAATGAAACCCATTTGACCCGCCTAGGTCAACAATTCAATTTCTTTGAGCAGCCTCCAAAAGCAGCTTGGATCATCTTATTGGCCTCTTTAGCTTGTCTTCTCTGATAAGAATCCATTGATTGTGCTTTTCCTCTTTAAAATACTCGATCTCCTATTCAAATTAAAATATTAGGTTTGGTTTACAAGTGATAGAGCATTTAACTAACATTCTAATTGTAAGTAGTAGTTTTCAATGATAATTGTATAAATTAATGGACCTAGTTTTCCTAAATGGACATTAAGAAAGGAATTTTCTTAACAAGCATCTTTATTCTAGATATGCCATGTGACAGTTGAAAACCAGATGAAATTTTGTGGACAGGTAGATCACAACGTCTCCTAATAATATGTCTAGTTTCAACACTACCAGGTGTGCATGTGTATACATGAAAGGATAGGAATTTACCAAAAAAAAAAAAAGATATGGAATTAGATGGGAGGATAAACGATTGACTTTACGACTAAATTTTGACAGATAACCTATTCAATCAATTCTTTAAAAATCCAAATATGATCATATTTAATTTCCTCATCATTCTTCCACATAGCAAAACTAGATGTGTCTATTAAGAAGATTCTTTTCTAAATGGCCGTGTTAGAAAACATTTTACAATTTTGCATGTATGAATAAATATTATAGAATTCCATCTCTCTTCTAAAACCGAAATTATTGAATAATGCTTGCATTTTGTTAAGACATATCCCTTGCGTTTGTGATAGATATTTTATCATTTAAAATCTATCATGTTAAGATAAGTATTTCATTATAGGACATGGTAACTTTCCCATCTCCTTCCTACTAAGGATTATTAATATTGATTAGAAGTAATATTCGATTAGTGCCCAACTAATTTGTATGGTTCCAAAAAACTCCTATAATCAATTAGTTAAATGCCATTTTAGTAATTCACCTAGTTTTGAGGTTCTTTTGACTTGTTAGCTAATAAATAGAAGAATATTGGTTATAACCATAGTCAGTAAGTTCGGGTACGACAATAATACGGAAACGGATATGTACGGCAAGTAATCAGCCCACATGGTAATAGTTCGTTTCCACAAAATTCGGTGCAATTAAACGTGTACGACAATGATACGGTTCGTGTTTTAATACGGATGCTTTGAAATAGTACGGGAGCAAAATAGGTTTATCCTAGTAAAAATCAAGGAGCAAACTGATTTTTTTGCAACTAAATTCTAATCTTCTCATACATTCATGAACACTTAAAACCAATATGGCTTTCCAATTTGAAATCATTTCCCATTCTTTTGGATCTCTACGTCTAATATTAATTAAGTTTAACCATGTCTATCAACACAAGTGTTGATAGGTAATCCATCAACCACAATCTATCATAGCAAATAATAGCATGTATCAGCAAAAAACAATAATAATAATAGGTCGACAACCATTTAACAAATCAAAATATTAGATGTAGACTCTAGAGCTTGAATCGCCCCTTAGTGAAGAACCTTCAAGCAAAGTTTTAGGTCGATCAGAGTTACATTGAAGGTCACAACTCACAAACAACGAAGCAAAAGAAGAAAAAAAAAAAACCAGAAGAAAACCCTAGTTTGTGAAGAATTGCAAATCTATATAAATATTTTCAACACAAACACAAATAGAGAGAGAGAGAGAGAGAGAGAGAGAAAGATGAAAGATACCTAGAATTGATGGATATGAACTAGAACCAGAGTGCTTGAGAGTAGATGGTTTGCTCGAAGCTTAGAACGAGAGTACTTGAGAGTCTTCTTTTTTTTGGTGCAATAGAACGAAGAGTCTTGGGTGTTGAACATTTTCTCACCAGTTTCTGGAATTTTAGGTTTTAGTTTTTTATTTTGGTTAATTAAATTAAAACACATAAATATGTATTAATACGGCAATTAATACGCTTATTCTTAAGAGTCGCATAGGAATTAAGCTCCCTCATAAAATGCGGTAAGAGTCGGGATATTGATTTATACGGTCGAGTACGACAATTAATACGCGAACTTACTAACTATGGGCACAACAGAGTGCCAATCAACATGGACCAAAAGTTCATTGATTTTTCGACAATAGAGCCAAAAGTCGAGCCCTCCTCTCAGAAGGTGGCGACACGGTAGTCTTGTACCCATTCAACACCTGACATAATTGTGGAGGGAGATCAGAGCATTTAAAACAAATTTCACTGCGGCAGGCACAACAGAGTGCCAATCAACATGGACTAACAATTCATTGATTATTTGACAATAGAGTCAAAAGTCGAGCCCTCCTCCCAGAAGGTAGCGACACGTTAGTCTTGTACCCATTCAACATCTGACATAATTGTGGAGAGAGATCGGAGCATTTAAAACAAATTTCACTGCGGTAGGCACAACAGCGTGCCAATCAACATGGACCAAAAGCTCATTGATAATAGGGCCAAAAGTCGAGCCCTCCTACCAAAAGGTGGCGACACATCAGTCCTATACCCGTTCAACACCTGACATAACTGTGGAGGGAGATCGAATCATTTAAAACAAATTTCACCGTGGCAGGCACAACAAGGTGCCAATCAACATGGATAAAAAGTTCATTGATTATCCGACAATAGAGCCAAAAGTTGAGCCCTCCGCCCAGAAGGTGGCGACACATTAGTCCTATATCCATTCAACACCTGATATAGTTGTGGAGGGAGATCGCAGCATTTAAAACAACCGCGGCAGGCACAACAGGGTGCCAATCAACATGGATCAAAAAGGTCATTGATTATCCGACAATAGAGCCAAAAGTTGAACCCTCCTCCCAGAAGGTGGTAATACATCAGTCTTGTACCCGTTCAACACCTGGCATAATTGTGGAGGGAGATCGGAGCATTTAAAACAAATTTCACCGTGGCAAGCACAATAGGGTGCCAATCAACATGGACCACTAATTTCACCGCAACAAGTGTAACCAATTGAAAACACTAAATTTTGTCACCTCGAAGAATGTTCGAGTCTCATTGAATCTCATTGGAAATCTCTGTCACCGACAGTTTCGAAAAATTAGAATTTTACCAATAAAATTACCAAAATAACCATATACTAACTTAGCTGCCAAACTTACTCAAATTTGACCCAAACTTCTAGGGAAAGTGTGTTTCATCATTTTAAACCCAAATCCAACGGTCAACAAAGGAGAGAGGGGCAACAAATTTCATAACAGTAAGCACAACAAATCATAGATCAACAAAGGTGGCCATTCTTTCATCATCAAGCTAGGTAGACCATTGGGTTTTCTCTTAAAGAGGAAAGTAAATTTCAATAAGTAACGTAAATCACATTTTCTCCATCGTAGATCCAATACCTGCATACGTACTATATTAAATAGAATCTTTAAGAGAGAGTGCTCTTAGCAAGCGGCATAGGTTAGCGCATCAATAAAGTACAATAAAATGGTATCATACATAGAAAAATAACTAGATCATTTCACGTGAATATGAGAGAGAAACAAACATATAGGTTGGAGCTTATCCTATACACCACTAGAGAATCTTTTCCCTTTTTTTGTTGCATGGATAACTATCACAAATTCAAATCATAACTGGTTTAAAAAAAATGGAAAAAAACCATTAATGAAAAAGAAGGGTCAAGTTGGAAAAGAGAAAACGATTTTTTTAGAGTTGACAGTCACCGTGCGGGTTTGGTGTTGACCGTACAAAAGAATTAAAAGTAGGGAAGAGAAGAAGCTAAAAATAATAAGGTAATGATGATGAAATCGCCATAACAGAGGTCGAGAGACTCAGGTGCTTCAATTTTTTTCTGCTTTTTTTTTTTTTTCTTTTTCTTTTTCTTTTATTTACAGTTTGTCTTGTTCTCTGTGTAGTTATTTGTGTGTATAGAGAGATTAGAAGCAACGGGTTGTAGTAGGTAACCGGTTGGTAGTTGACCGGAAGCAGCAGGTACGGCGACATGGGATTGGGCGCAGCTTAAAAAGTTGACGGACCTGGGAAATGAACAAAACATTCAAGTCAGGTGAGTTTTAAAGTAAAGAGCCTTTTTAGGGTTTAGAATGCTTAGGGGGGTGCGTACGGTACTTAGGTGTTTAGGTTAGTTTTTAGTAGGGTTATATTTTGATCTAAATTGGGAACTTTCTCAATGAAAACCTCAATTAGTGATCTCAAATTTCTTCAAATTGAGATACGTAACCCCTTTTTATTCTTCCCTTCTTTCCCCTCATTCTCTCATTCCCCTTTCTCTCTCTATAAAGGTTTGTTTGTGGGTTTAGGGTTGAAGAGAGAAAAGAAGAATGGTTGGGGCTTGGGCTGGCTAGCTATTCATGGTTGAGGGGAATGTTGGCTGGCTCGAGGCTTTTACATGGTGGAAGTGAAGCGTCGGACCAGGCTTCATTCCTCTCAAACATGTACATGGAAGGTCCTCCTCTCATGGTGGTGTATGGTAGTGGTGCAAGTTAGCAGGTTGGGGTGATCGTTAAGGTTAGGTTAAGGGGAATGTTGTCTGGCTCGAGGTCATGTTAGTGGTTTTGAGAGATCTTTTTCGATCTCTTGTTTAATTTGCTTCTGGTTTCTTATGAAACTACGAATCAAACAACTAAAATGACCTCGGACCAGGCTTCATTCCCCTCAACCAACATTTGCTTTTCTCTTCTTCTTCATCTTCTCAAGGTAATAATATTATTGGATCTCTCTATTTTTCTCTGTGATTTCTCTTATGCAGCTTTTTTTTTCTTCTTCTTCTTTGATGTAGGGATTTGCATGGAATTATGCCTTACCTACCTCACTATTTGTTGATGTTACATCTTTCTTTGCTGATCTCTTTTATTGGCTTTGTTTCTCTTCTTTCATCTAGAATTCATGTATGAATCTCTCTCTTTCTCTCTCTCTCTCTTTCTCAAAGAAGAAAGAACCCTTATCCTTGTTTCACAGTCAAGAAGGTTCAGGTTAAATTTTTTATTTTTTTCATCTAGAATTCATGTATGAATCTCTCTCTCTCTCAAAGAAGAAGAAGAAGAAGAAGAAGAAAGAGCCATTATCTTTGTTTTACAGTCGATCAGAAGGTTGAGGTTCATTATTTTTTTTCCCAAACTACAAGGATTTTTCTCTTTAATGACTCAAAGGTGCATTTCGTGTGGAAAAGATGCAGACCTGCAGAGACTCTCTGCAACACCTACCCTAGGTCATAGGAATCTAGGGATCAAGAACAGTAATCCTCTTCTTATAGGGCTAGCCTCTGTTGTATTTATTACCAGCTTTTCAAATTTACCAAGATAAAACTGACAGAAATCTCTCTCTCTTTCTCTCTCTCTCTCTCTCAGTTCATGAAGAAGGTGAAAATGAAAATCAGAAATAGGCCGGGAAGCATCTTATCACAATTTTTTTTTAATAATTTATTTTTATTTTTGGGATGGAAACGTAACTGTGGGAGCTCATGTTGCAATGGAGGATTTATAGATTTTAACGATAAAGGGAAGCGCGTTTCACGGTTACCAGATTTTGAGTCGTCTTTCATTTCTAATTACTGCAACTCTCTCTCTCTCTCTCTCTCTTCAATACAACTACTTATTATTCATGTTTTTGTACTTTCAATTTTCTTATGTAATAACACACACAGAGAAAGAAATAAAGAAAGTGAGAGAGAGAGAGCATTTATTTATGAAGCTTTTTAAGGTGATGATAGAAGGCATCTCTCTCTCCCTCTCTGTGGTGTGTACAGTAGATCAGATGAGGGTTTTGAAAACCTAACTTCTTCAATCAATCTATTCTACAGAGAGAGGGAGAGAGAGAGAAAGAGATAGGGGTTGAGGGAAGTAATAAATTATTAATTAAAATATGGGATTGAGTGACGAAGATCTGACGTTTCTTGGAAAATGAAACAAAACACAGAGAGACCTCCTCCTCCTCCTCGGTCTCCTTCATGACAACTTCCATCTTCGAGAAGAACACTATTATTGTCTTTTCTCAGGACAGCTTGCTTCTCTAATAAAATATTCAAAAATATATATATATATATATATATATATATATATATGATTCATCATGTGTTCTCCAAGCAGAGAGAGAGACAGAGAGAGAGAGAGAGAGAGTCACGAGCATGTATTGCCTAGGGCAAGTATTACGTGTGATGCAAGTAGTCTGTGTGTGTTGGTTTCTGTCTTATTTGTTTGTGTGGGATTGTCTCACTGAGAGACAAGAGTGAGTGAGAGAGAGCTAGAGTGAAAGATGGGTACTTTGTATTAGTTTGGTATCTACTCTCTCTCTCTCTCATTCTCATTCTCATTCTCATTCTCATTGTAAAGCTTACATATATTATAAATCAAAAACTTAATATAGTGTAACTTATTTCTTTCTTTCTTGTATTCATCAAAAGAGACTGTTGTTTACCTCCAGTACCACAAGATGCATGTGGTTTTACGGTTGTATTACTGACACTACTGGGGTCTAAGTCAACTCATAGTTGACTCTTGTGTACCCGTACGTTTCTCAGTGCTTTTAACTTTGATGCCAACTTGCTAGATTTTATATAAAAAAAAACAAAAACCACTTGTTAAAGTATACATATGGGGAGGATTGGGCCATGTGTGCGCGATAGCCAATGCAAGCTAGCATCTCGTGGGCAAGATTTCCGCTTTTCATGGGGCAGGTCATTTCATCCCAATTGTGTTTGGGCATGGTCGACTTTTCCTTCACTCATCGACGGGAATGGGTATTAATGGGAGGATATTTTAGAACATATTAAAATCCTATGAGAAGTTTGTGAACCCTAGCTAAGACAGTGGGTGAACCCTCCTCTATGGTTGGAGGAAAATTTTGTCCATAACGTATATAAATAAAAGCTTGTTCAGTTTTAGATTATATACAAGTCTATGGAGACTAATCTGCCTGATTGTTTGAATAATCTTCATCTTGGTGGGCCCATCACTTGTTTTGAGTAGGGGAAGCAGGTTGTAGGGAAATGATCTCTCTCTTTACTGTGGATCAGTGAGGCCCATTTCCAATATAGAGAGAGATCGAGAGAGAGAATTTCTATGTTAGGTGAGGGTTATGGTCGGTTTTGTGCTTAGGAAGGTGCCATAAACCAATAGGAGGGGAGTAGAAATCATCTTAGGTGTTCATCTTAAAAGTGAATGTGCTACTCCATTTCCAATGGGGAGAGAGAGAGAGAGAGAGAGAGAGAGAGATTAAAGAATTTTTCAAAAGAGCCACCAATGGGAGGGTAGAAGAACATCTTGAGGTCGGACCTTCGGGTAATGGTAGGGTTACTCTATTGCAACTTAGAGCAGGTCACGAGTTTGAGTTAGGGAAACAGTCTTTTTACGAATTCAAGATAAAGCTGCATACATTATGATCCTTTTCAGACCCCACAGTGGCAAGAGCCTCATGCAGGCGGTAACACCTTTTTGACGTTACACACTTATTTAGATCAAGCATAGGAAATTCCGAACTGCTGGAGGAGGGAGAGGTTCATAGCAGGGGCTGAGTTGAGTTTGGAGTTAGGGATGATATAATGTTGCTGACTACATTACCTGTCTCTACCTTTAATATCTACCTTTAGCAACTTTGATGCCAACTTGCTAAAGTTTATATTAAAAAAAAAACACTTGCTCAAGTATATATATGGGGAGGGTTGGGCCATGTGTGCGTGACAGCCAATGCGAGCAAGCTAGCATCTCGTGGGCAAGATTTCTGCCTTTCATGGGGACAGGTCATTTCATCCCCAATTGTGTTTGGGCATGGCCGAGTTTCCCTCTATCCACTGGTGGGAATGGATATTGAGAGGATATTTTGGAACATATTAAAACCCGATGAGGGGTTTGTGAACCCTAACTAGGATGGTGGGTGAACCCTCCTCTATGGGTGGAGGAAAACTTTGTCCATAATATGTATAAATAAAGGCTTGTTCAGTTTTAGGTTGTATACAAGTCTATGGAGACTAATCTGCCTGATTGTTTGACTAATCTTCATCTTGGTGGGCCCATCACTTGTTTTGAATAGGGGAAGCAGATTGTAGGGAAATGACCTCTCTTTACTGTGGATCAGTGAGGCCCATTTCCAATGTAGAGAGAGAGAATTTCTATGTTAGGTGAGGGTTATGGTTTTGTGCTTAGGTAAACCAATATAGGAAGGGAGTAGAAATCATCTTAGGTGTTCATCTTAAAAGTGAATGTGATATTCCATTTCCAATAGAGAGAGAGAGAGAAATTAAAAGAGTTTTTCAAAAGAGCCACCAATGAGAGGGTAGAAGAAAACATCTTTAAGGTTGGATCTCAGCGTAATGGTAGGGTTGCTCTATTGCAACTTAGTGCATGTCACGAGTTTGAGTCAGGGAAACAACCTTTTTGCAAATTCAGGATAAAGCTGCATACATTATGACCCTCTTTAGACCCCGTAGTGGCAAGAGCCTCATGCACTGAGCGGTTACACCCTTTTACGGTTACACCCTTTTTTAAGATCAGGCATAGGAAATTCCGAGCTGGTGGAGGAGGGAGAGTTCATAGGAGGGGCTGAGTTGAGTTTGGAGTTGGGGATGATGATGACTACATTACCTGTCTCTACCTTTAATCTACTCTTATTAATATCTTGGTACAGAAATCTGATTATGGCATCATGGCACGAACAAACCTGACATAGAGGATACAACAATCTTACTTTAATCTTTTTAGTTCCTAGACTCCAAAAGGCTATAAATAATACTTGCTCCATATATGAGTACTACTAGCTGGTCAAAGCTAGAGGAATTCTCAATCTGTGTTTGGACTTCAATTCTTCTAAGCTACATTCATTTAGCTTCTCATAGGCTCCATTAACTTAGAATTTTGTTTTATTTTTATGAGAAGGAAAAACTATTGTCAGAGGAATCTAATTAGTGTAAAATCATATGGTTTGGCTGATTGTTTCTTTGGGGTAGCTGGGCCATCCCGGACTTGAACATGAGACCTCACCTCTAAAGTAAATCATCGCACCTATGACCCAACCATGACGCTAATCTTTGGTTGTGAAATTTGTGACTAGGAGACCTTCAATGGTCGTTTAATTCTTAGATATTTGATGACATGAATCAGTTTATGTTAGGGTCAGTTTTAGATTATTCCTCTAGATTGCTACCTATTCAGTTAGGTTCTTGAAATGGTATCTATCCTTAGGCCAAATGTTCTCTGTGCTGGAGGCACAGGATACGCGTAGATACATGGAAAATTTTTTGCTGCTACACTAGTAGCAGGAACAATCCTGCTACAAGTGTAGCAACAAAATTTCGTCCCAGACACATGGGGGGTGAGCGTCTTGTCTCATGTGTTTAGCCGCAGCCTGCCCTCCCAGGCAGAGAATAATAATCATCGATATCCTTGTTTTGATATTCAAAAGTCATAGTTTACTATCGCTTAAGTTGAAGTATCAAACTAATTAATGTTGTGTTCGGTATGCATTCTAGGTTGATTTCGCATTCTTGAGCGATAAAAACAACTATTTAATTTTATCATCTGAGAATGAAAAATCAACTTAAAATGCATTCCAATAATGCATACCAAACACTGCCTAAGAATGTAGTTGATCGATCGTGAGGATGTTTCTAAGAAGTTCATGCATGTGCAGAATATTCCAAGGAAGAAGAAATTTGTTAGTGAAGGAAGAGAAGTCCATTAATATTTCTATGAAGGATCTCCGTGTGAATTTAATGTATTCTTTTGCTTATGGATAAGTGTAGGTAGTCTTCATGAAAATATTGTTCTCTGGAATTACTTGATGAGCTTTGTTGCTTCTTAGGTGGCTCCTTCAATTCGTTGGTTGAGGGTGACTTCAATGTTGTTTGTGAGGTAGCTGAGATTCTAAGAAGCTGGTGATCGAGGAAGGGGGAGGGGTTTATGTTTCTTATTTTCTCGCCATTTTTCAATTTTGGAATGTTATTCATCATGCTAGTTTCTTGGATATTGGTTTTCTTACCAGTGTATTAATGTTGTAGAACTAGAATAGAATGTTTATCTTTTAATGGCTTAGTGATTCAACTCCAATAATTTTTTTAACGTGGGAGATCTTTCACATCATCACGAACTTGTAATACATACTTACCATTACTATCCCAAATAGAACTACCATCCCTCCTTTTGTGTATGATGTACAGATTTTCTATTCTCTTTAATTTATATATTTTTCGTTTTCTCATCAATTTTTTTTTTTTTTTTTAATTAAACTTGTTAGGAAAGATGTTGGAGCTGAATCGTGCAACTGGTCACTCTCCTTAAGTTTGTAAACGTCCTTTATGGTTCAAACCGGTTAATTAATGTGAATCAACCTCCACGATGAAACAGTCCTGTAGGCCCCTCTAATAATCATTGCACTTGTTTACTGGGAAAGCTTGGAATTTGTTTAAATAGTACATGAAAATAGAAATACCTATGAAAGTACTCACAAATGGTCATGACGGCTTCTATATATAGATATGGATACATCTTGGACGTACATGCCCAAATGGCCCCAACAAATGTGCCTATCTAGAGACCACAACAACAACAACAACTCAGCTTGTCTCAATTAAATGGGGTCGGTTACATGGATCCTTGCCTTCCAATTAGCTCTATTCGAGGTCATACTTGAATCAAGGCCTGAACTTTGAGTGTCTTTCCTCATTATTTCTCTTAATGTCATTTTATGCATGACCCTTGTTTTTCATGTATACAAGTTGATTTGATATGATGCACTCTAGTCTTATTACAAAATTTCAGACCATTGTTGCTGCGGCTTTATCCCACAGGCAAGTCATAATGAACGTAGGCTTCATTTTGAAAATTAGATTTTTTGTAACACTCACTATTTTTTAGTATAGGGTACAAATTATTGCAAGTTGCAACTTCAGCTTACAATGCGATTGTATTGAGCTTTGATTTGTAATAAAATTTAATATGGGTCAATATTTAGTATATATATAGTTTAAATGCATGCCTTGTTTATGCTTCTTTTATTTATTATTTTGTAGTTAATTTAGAACAAGAGGGAGATGTCCACCTAGAAGGAAGGCTTGAAGGCAAGCCCAACCCCAACACGATCCTAAATCCTCTTAGCTCAGCCCAAGCCCAAGCCCAAGCCCAAGCCAGCCTTAGGTCAGATTGAGATATCTCAGCCCAAGTCCAACCTTGTCGAGCTCAGCACAACCCAACTCGACCTTGATTGACCCTGATTGGGCTGGGCTAGTAGGCCAAATTAGCCTTGTTTAACCCTATTTTTACGATCCTAATTGACTCTTATTTTTTTCCATTTCCATTGTCCTATGCATTAAAACAATGAGAAACATGTGAGTGTTGAGCATTGGTTTGTTTTGTATTCAATTGACTATTAGATTTTTCTTTGGGTTAAAAAACTTAGTCCACTCGTAAAATTTTAATTACTTTCATTCAATAGATATTTAGAATTTTTTTTTGATAAATCAATGGATAATTAGATATTAAACAAAAATTGTAATATGTAAACACTTAATTGTAAAGCATAACATAACACGGTCTGACTCATCCCGAGGCCTCAACCCTGGCCAGCCCGACCCTAACCCTGTGCCTGAAATTTCCAACCCTAAACTGCTCTTAGGGTAGAAAAATCCAGCTCAGACCCGTTCGGGGTCAGGGTGGACTCGGATCGATTGGGCTAAACTTACACCCCTACCGGCTACCACACGCCCAGACAAACGATCTATTGCCTGTAGGGTATTTTCGACTTCTCCCGGCAGTGTCATGGTCGCAATTTTCTTAACATATGTTCCCTATCTTCCAATGTCCCATAAACCCTAGCCGTAGAAAAAGCCATACGATTCCCTCTTCTTATTTGGTTTCGCTTCTCCCACCAGTTTTCCTCGTTAATCTTATGCCCACAAAGCTCGGAAGGAGCACAAACTCTGCTCTAATTGCATTCGAGCCTCGTCAGGTCACGCTTGCAAAGCAGAACATGGCGAAGAAGCTCTCTGCCGAAACCTTAGCAAACAATTCTACTGATAAAACCCTTAACATAGACCAGAAGCAGGAGAAGAGTAAGAAGAAGAAGAAGAGCATGAATTCATCTGACAGAGCTCTTCTTTTTCATTCTATTGCTGCCTATCTCGATCGGAATGGATTCTCTGAAACGCTATCTGCTTTTCGATCCGAAACCCTAAGCAAGGTACTGTCAATGCTGCGTTGTTTAGTTTAGTTTGGTTTGTTTTCAGTATTTTAATTGTATGTAGTCTGTTTGGGCAGTTCCTGGCTATTATAGTAGTTCGAATGACTAATGAAAGCAAATGATAGACTTCAATAGTGAATCCATATGGTGCTTTGGAATTCTGAACGAAGAACTGCAACATTGTCTGTGTACCTTGTTCATTATTTTTTTTTGTTGTTGTCGGAAAAGACAAGAGCTTCACTAGTGAAGGGAAGTGAAAGAGAAGAGGGCTGAGGTACCACACTCGAAAGTGGAGGCTGAAAAACCATACAATACAGCCAAAAAGCACAGCAGCAAACAGTCTAAGGGCTTCTTTTATCAGAGTCAGGTTTAGATCCTAAAACCAGTGGGTTGTGGGCTCACTATGCTTCCGCTACTGAAGTATCTTCTTCATCATTTTTTTCCAATTGAAAGAGCTTTTCAATTCTCTTTGTTGTCTAACTTGTATGGGCTTTGCACTTTCAGTCCCAAATCGGGGGTTTAGTGAGGGAAAAAATTGCATTTTGCTTGGACACCCATTTTCATTTTCATGGAGAAAAATGATTGGATTGTATAGCTTTCTGAACTTTCGTTTTCAAATTTTCTTGCTTTGGGTTTTCCCCGTGGATATCTACTTATCTTTCTTCAGACAGGGGGAAAAAATGTTTGCCCTGTGGGATTCTATTAGCAAGAGTTTTGGGTTCTTCAGGTGTTGTATTTAATTTATTGATTGTTGATAATTTTGAGAGTTAGTAGGAGTGGTCTGGTTGAGGGACAACTCATGGACCGCACTACAGGCTTCAATACTTCAGTAGCTAGAAGTAGAATAAAATGTACAACAGTCAAAGTGGCTAAAAATGACTCAAAAGAGGAGTCCTATGCCCAATGAAATAGTTTTGGTCTTTAACAACACTTAATCTAGCTAGGGCATCTGCTGTGGCATTGGAGGATCTTGCCTCCATCTGAACGAGTGGTTCTCTGTGGAAGCTTACTGTGGCGTGAGTCTAACCATGCACCTGACTCTCCATCCAGAACTGTATGATCATAATAGCAAACCCACTACTAACCAAATTCTAACAATAGGAGTCAAGAGGATTTGCTGTACAGGATCTTTAATAACAGAGCAATTAGAAAACTTAAAGATATTGTATAATTTTGGATAGAATGATGCAGTCAAGACCGTAGCTGACAAATTCGGATTCGGTAATTATTTGGAAGGTGTAAATTCAGAATAATTTGCTTTATTAATTTAAAAATTTGCTAAAAAAAGAAAGACTTAAAATAAATTCGGATTAATTTGGGAATTATTTGTTTACCTATAAAAAATTTGGATAAAAAATGCCGATAGGGCGTACCCAGTGCATGAGGCTCCTGCCACTGCAGGGTCTGGGGAGGCTCATAATGTAAGCGTCCTTACCCCCACTTCACTGAGAGGCTGTTTCCAGACTCAAACCTGCGACCACTAGGTCGCAATGGAGCAACCTTACCGTTGCACTGAGGTCCGCTGGGTAAAAAAAATCCAATGTCCATTATTATTTGTTGTACCTATATCACTTTATAAATCAATTATCTTTTGTGCATAACATACAAGTGATATAACAATTGAAGTAAAATTCCTTCTTCTGAAAGAAGAAAAGAAAAGAATTGTGTTCCTAAACCATTAACTCTAGCAATCTTGCAGAGTTTCTGGTCCATCAAAGATTTAACTACTGGATGAGTTGATAGGTTCTCAAAATAATACCAGATTAAAAGTCATCATCTTTATATGCATGTGATATCTTTATATACCATAAGGTAAATACTGCTAGATGTAGTAACAGGATGAATTGTGCAAATGAATTATATATTGTCACTAGCATGGATCAAGGAACCACCTTTCCGTTGGTGATGCATGCATACCCCATCTAAACATGGGTAGATACATTATTGTGGTGCTGCAGCATGGCAATTTATGCAATAGTCAGCCCTTCGTTAGCAACACATATCCTATTGATTGGTCTATCAGTAGGGAAAAAAACACCAGTTTTACAGTTGTGGACTGTAAAATAGTATTGATGAACTCATGACAGCAACACAATGAATTCAGGTAATGGATTTCTAGTCACCTAAGGTTATCAGGTACGAAATCCAGAATCACTGTCAAGTAAAGAAACCCGATTTTAGGAAAAATTTAATTCTCCAGAAGATTAAAGACTCAGAATGGGCTAAAATACTGGTCGAAGGTCAGAATATGGGAGGAGAATGACTCGCCAAATTTGACTCAGATCTTAAGAGATATGACCCAATCCTGCTAGGGGTAGGATTCTAGAACGGGGTTTCAGAACAGTAATTGATTTCAGCAACTCGAAGAATTAAAAATATAAGTAAAAATGATTTAATTTGACAAAGAAATAATGATCTGAAACAATAACAGGAAACAGCAATCAGAACTTGAAACCAGATTTGAAATTGCTAGTTTCAGAAAAATACTACTGTGAGAAGAGCTCCTAGAAATCGATGTAAAAACTGGATCTTGAGTACTGATTCCGGAAATAGAACTTGAAAATTATTGACTGAGTTTAAATCTGAAGTTTAAGAACAATAAACAAAGCCAACAGAATAATATGAACTAAGAACAGAATTAGAAAGTATATACAAGAAAGGAGAGGAGAATTCTGACCTGTTTAAGAAGAAGAGTAGGAGTCGAAAGATATGAACCAAGCTTCCCCACCTGCATTGGGGGCAACTCGTTTGGAAGGCTCCTCTGGCGCAAGATCTGCAAAATCAGAAAGCCCTGAATAAGTTTGGGAGCATTAGTCTCAGGTGGGGGAGCGAGCCCTTTAGTGACCAAAGTCAATATATGGTATCCACAAATAAAGGGCCAATATCGGGGCCAATTTCTCTGCTAGTCTTGATAAACTCTTGTTGTGGAAGTGTTAGCAGTTTAGTAGCATTCGACTCTCCTTACTCCCAACTTCTTTATTTGTTTCCCATCCGGCGTGCTGCTGGTCTTCTTGTTTTGCGGAATCTTCTCTTTTGGAATATTTATGGGATTAAAGACAATCTGCCTTCCTTTGAAAGTAAAGATGCACAAGTTCTTTCCTCCGATCAGAACATCGTTGTCAAACATCCACTGTCATCCAAGCAGTATGTCTGTCAGCTTTGTAGGAATGACATCACACCAAACATCCTCTTTGTAAGCATCCTATTTAAGAGAAAAAAAAACATCTTTGGTTTACCTCAAGGGTGTTACCGTTCAAAAGAGAGACTCTGGATGGTTGTGGATGCGTATTGGTTCATGGTCTAGCCTTGTCAATGAAGGCATGAGAGACCACATTCATGCCAACTACCACTGTCTATAAAAGATACAATGTCACCGCCAATCTTCTCCTTTAGTTACTGCGACCAACATACGGGTGACTACATTCAGTTCAAAAGTCTTCACATCCTCATCACCGTCATTTGTTCCTCAATCTCCTCCTCAAGAGGAAGTCCATCAATGAAGTCTCTGCGCTGGTATCGACGGCTGCCACAGTAGCATTGGTGGAATTATGTTGTTGAGGATAAAACTTGGCAAAATGACCAAACCTTGTTATAGTGGTAACATTTTACCTCACCACTGCCATTCATGGGAGCTTTTTCCTGTATCTGCGGTTGATGGTGTAGATCGTCTTGTAGGTCTGGTGGCTGAAATGATTCTTCGATTCTCTCTGGACTGGGGATTGAATCTTCTAACAGGAGTCCTCAAGGGCCCGTTTGTTTAGAGGGTACTTTGGTGGGGTGGGAAATTGCTGATGTGGCACTTCAAAATCCCACCCCAACATTGGTTGGTTAATTTGGGGTGGTGAATTTACAAAAGCTCAGGGGACATCATTAATTGCTTTGTTTGCTGATGTTGCACTTCAAAATCCCATCCCTTTGCTATCCAAAGTCCCACCAATTTGGTGGGACTTTGGTTACTGTTCATGGGAAAGTAACTTTACCTCAATATTTCCACCCCAACAAAACCCCACCAACATGTAGGTCCCATCTTCCCAACAATCCCATCCCACCTTCCCCTCTAAACAAACAAGGCCTAAGAGATCTTACGCTTGAAGTGCCTTTTGGAAACAGTTTTGCAGATCTTGTATCTGGCAACCCTAAGGCCCCGTTTGTTTGACGGGGAGGATGTGGTGGGAATGTTGTGGGACAGTGTCCCAATGTAGTGGTTGGGGATTGGGGGTGGGGTTTTTACTTTTCCTATGAACAGTAAGCAAAGTCCTTTGTTTTTTGTGGGACTTGGGATAGCATAGGGGTGGGATTTTCAAGTGCCACATCAGCAGACAAAGCATTTAATGGTAGGGGTGTCAATGCCAGCCCGCACCGTGAGACCGACCCAACCGGCCGTTAAAGACCGAACGCCCGACCCGTTTATAAGCGGTAGTTCCGCGTCTTGAAAGTAACACCGACGGGTGCCCGATCGACTGCCCGTTTAAAGGCCCGATCGAGCCCGACCCCTTTGCCCCGTTTAAACCCGACCCCTAAGCCCGATTATTATTACCTATTCTACCCCAACCCGGAGAAAATTCCCAAACGTATACACGTTCCAACTTCCAACTCCCTAACAAGTTACAACCCAGTAACCTAACCCTCCTAAATGACTAACCATTAACCCTAATTATTTACTAAAAAAACCATTAACCCTAACTAACCTTCCAAATTCCACCTCTTTTTTTTTTTTTTTTTCTATTCAATCTCACAAAATCAAAATTTCGAGTCTTTGAGTCTCACACGATCACACGGCAAAATTGCACTTCTTTTTCCTTTTTCTTATTTTTTTTAAATAGGACATGGGACATGGGACGTTATAGTTTGTGGACATGGGAAATGGGACTGATATTACTTTTCACACCGTTTAGTGCCCGTTTAGAGTTAAATAGGCCATTAGCCCGACCGAGGCCCGTTTAAGACCCGTTTACTTTGAATAAGGCTGTCCCGATTAAAGACCGAACACCGACCGACCGAAATTAAACGATACCATGTCCGCCCAATGCAAGCCCGAATACCTAAACGGTCGGACACGGTGCAGCCTATAAAATTGGTGAGGCCCGTCTAGGCTCGACCGAGACCGACCGAACCCGACCGGTTGACACCCCTATTTAATGGTGTTCCCTAAGCTTTTGTAAGCTCACCACCCTAGGTTAAACAAACAAGGTTGGGGTGGGATTTTGAAGTGCCACATCAGCACTTCCCAACCCCAATTCTCCCCCCCCACCTAAGTCCCCATCAAACAAACGGGGCCTAATTGTATCACAAATTTCAGATTTCAGACCTAGCCTGAACCGAGAGACAAGCTAATGTAGTCCTAGGTAGGAGTAATCCCACTAGGAACCAGGGTAATAGGATATCTTAACAAGGCTGGCCGATTGGGACAGCTTAGGCTAATTAGGGCAGAATTAGGGTTATGGTTAGGGTTTCGACTTTGGGTTTTATTTGGTAATGATGTGCAGAATTTTATGAGTCTAATGCTATAAGTTGGATCAAATTTGGTTGAGGTTGGAATTCTAGGGTTTTGGGTAGGATGCCTTGTGAAAATGGACTGTTTGTAAGATCTAGGGTTTAGGGGCAGATTTTAGGAAAGAGGTTTATAGGGTATTAATGGGCAGGTCTAGGGGGTTATTTTGGTATAAAGAAGTTAGGGTTTGGATTGAGTTACAAAATTCTGCAATTTAGGGCAGAATTGGATTTAGGGTTTTAGGGTTCTAATAGATCTATGGATTAATGGAACGGGTGATAATAGGAGTAGATGGAGCTTAGGTTAGAGGATTAGAAGAAGAAGGTTAAATGCTGAATTAATAAACTACTTACTTGAAAGATTAAATCTTCAATGGTAGCAGCTTTGAAGAACTAGAAGAAGGACCTCCCGATCTACAAGATGCAAGGAGTCGATCGGAGTCCACCAATCCCTTCACCTTGATATTACCCACAAGGTTCATTCAACAGAGCAGAGCAACAACTATGGCAGCAAACAAAAGCTTTTTCATTAATCAAATTCGTATGTAATGCTGGCCTCCTTTACAAACTTATATAAAAGACTCACAAATAGACTTAGACACTAAAAAGGAATGGCTTAACCCAATCCTTAACCTATTAGCTAACTTAAACTGACTAAGAAACTGAAATAGACTCAAAATAGAGTCCTAATGACTTAAAAACAACGTAAATTACTTAAAATAAAGAAGATTCCCTACTAGCCAATAGGATATAAGAACCTCTTAGCCAATAGGATCACTTCACTTAAATTAGACCAATTGAACCAATTGGATGCAACCAATTTAAACCGGTTCAATTAAAAACACAAAAATAAGACTAAGTATTGGGCTAATCCCGTATGCAACCTATATACCCCTAGCTTAGGCTCATTAAAGTGGCCTATTACATAGAAAACCCTTGGGATCAAAGGCCCAACATGTATGTAACCCAACCCTAGACTTATTCCCAATGAAACAAGCCCTATTTGATGATGAATCTGCATCACAAGCTGGTCATTCCTCCTCATCAATACCCATGTGAGCAACAAAGGTGTCAAATTGATCCATACTTGTCCACTGAGAGTGAACCCTGTCATAGAGTGTTTCATTTGTCATGTAGGCGCCTTTGGAAAGTCCGAGGGAGATATTTCTCTTTTAACTTTTCACGCATTTTTGCCCATGTAGTGGATAATGGATTAAACCCAACATTAACTAGGTTTCAAAATCCTACCCACAAGCAAAACCATAGGAGATCTGTCATGACTCCCAAAATAAATCTCAGAACAGTCCCAAATCACTGTCGAAACTAGGTCTCCCCTAGTACTCCCAGATTAAGGGCCGCAGAAACTTCAGACTTAGGGTTGATGTGAAGCGCAACGGAATATATCCTGTGTCAGCCTTCAAACAGTGTTAAATCAAAGAAAACAATCTCAATACGTACTTGGATGTGCAGGAACAGAATTGAAAGAATAGAAACAAGCCAATAAGAGAGAGGGATATGACAAGAGCTTCTCAATTGAGCCTTGCTAATCTCTCACCAGCCACCACTAGCCTCTCACTAGGGTTTTCTGCTTCTCACAGGGGTTCCTTCTTCACACAAGAGAAAACAGCATAATAGCATAGGATTTTTGGTCAAAATTTTGGGGCATGTAGTGAGCCCTTCTCTTATTTAATGACTCAAATGAAAACAGCAACATAAAACCTTCGTTGTGTGGGAAGGAGGTTTCTTTACAACATAGACTTCTCAAAAGTAGAAACTACAATGAAATAAAAATATCTCACATATCTCCTAGAACTTAGTAAATTAGAAACAATTCAAACAGGTAGTAACTATTGGGGCAGTTAAGAAGCTTCATATAGATAAACCAAGTGTAGAGGAAATGAGGATGTTGAGAAGGATGTGTGGCAAGACTATGAAGGATAAAGTAAGAAATGACCATATTAGAGCTGAGTTGGGAGTAGCTCTGATTTGATAAGCTATGTGAGAGTCGTTTGAGGTGGCACGGCCATGTTCAATGAAGGCCTTGGGATGCTCTAGTACAGAGGAGTGATTTGATTCAGATTGAAGGTACTAAAAGAGCCAGTGGCAGGTCCAAATTAGCTGTAGGAGAAGTGGTGAGGAAAGACATGCATAACTTAGGCCTCCTATCATGTATGGCTTTGAATAGAACTGATTGGAGAGCAAGGATCCATGTGGCCAACCCCATTTAGTTGGGATAAGGCTATGTTGTTGTTGTTGTGACAAATAGGTAGTAACTAAATACTAAGCATAATAAAGTAGAATCTAACAAAAATAGAAACTGCTAAAGAGTCCTCTATGCAAGGACTAAGTAAAGGACTTATTAATGGGCCTAAGCCTGATCCATAAAGTGCACCAAGCTCAACCACAAGGCTGGGCTTGAGGGCCTAGGTTGGATGGACTGGCTGGGGTCGTTGGGATCTCATCTTGCGTATATATTTGATTTTAAACCTTGGATCTGCATCAATCTGACTCTGTCAAGCCTTAATTCAGTGTAAGGATAGTCTAAATCTAGCTTGTCAATACACTCTGTATTGGTAGGAGAGAGCTTTTGAGAATCCAAAAATATTTATTGTTCTGTGTTCCTTATCAATATAAAAGGATTCTTCTTCCTTTTGTCCTAACATTTAGAATATGGGCAATATATCTATGTGAACATTGTTCAATATTAATGGCTTTACAGGATTGCATGGATCTGTTTGTGCTACTTTCTTCTACATTGTTTCCCCTCTTTTTAGTGGGTGGATGTAACTTTCTTATATGCAAGATATTTGGATGCAGATTGATGATTGGATGGGACATTCTTTGGATTTGGAGGAGATGTTTTACAAGTATCTGGAATCTAGGTATGCTGAGATCTATTACTTTTTTTTTTCTTCTTTCAAGATGGATGGATAACTGAAGTATTCTATTCAGTTAGAGTCGGTGCGAGAAACCCGCTGAACACAAAGATCAGACACTGTAAGGCAACATTAGAGTAGGACTTTCCTTACCCCCTCCCCCTGTAGATTGATTTTATGTTCTTCTAGTTTCCACGTAGGAGGCTTTGAAAAAGTGGAAGTTAAATGTAAATAGCGAGTATAAACTTGCTTTCATTATGAGACTCCTAAAAGGCGGTGAGTATCCAATTAGCCGGCTCAAATGCTAAATAGAAAATAAAAATGAGGAATAGAGGAGAGAGATATGTGGTATTTTCCAAATTCCAAAACATGCTATGTTTTAAGTGTTCATTCTATTACAAATTTAGCAACTTCTATCAGTGTTCCCCTTGTTAAGATAAAGAAAATAGACGCTAAATTAAAAAAAAAGGAACTCTAATGACATAAAATAGCCTCGTGCACTGGGTACACCCTTTTTTCGTTCACCACAACATGACACCCTCTCAAATAAACTGGTCATAATTGTCTGAAAGGGACTTGGAATTGCAAGATCTCTGACGCAGGCGGAAGGTTCAGATCTGTAATAGAGAGATCAGATCTAATTTATAGGGAGATTAGGGATAGGATAAAGGGAGAAGACGAGGTTTCAAGATCAGATTCTGATCTTGATGACGAGAGAAGAAGAGACTGGGGGATGAGAGGGAATATCGTGAGAGACAGGAGAAGAGATGAGATTGAGAGGGGGAGAGAAACAAGAGAAGATGTTGAGGAGAGGGGAAGGGATAGAAGGTGATCAAACACACCTGCTGATTTCCAATGAAATCCAATATTCAATTCATTCTTCAAATCTTCCTTTCATTGTTGGGTTACATGAGTAAATCGAACGGATTTTTTTTTCAACTCTTTGTTTTTTGTTTACATTTGGAAGAAGAAACAAGGATATGACCAACGCTTCACCATCTGGCCTGTGGGAATGGAATCACCACCATACCCAACCTACTGAATCACCACAGTAGGGTCTGAGTGGAATCAGCACCAATCAGGCTCTTGGAATCATCACAAAGAGGGCTAGAATTGCATCACCACAGTCCAAAAGCACAGCACCATTGCAACAACACTGAAGCCAAATCTCACTCCCCCCCCCCCCCCCCATAATTAGAGTGCCTAAACCCCTGCTCCTTTATAAATAACTTCATAGAAACCAACAAAATAGGATACCTCTAGTATGATAGGAGGTTCCCTTACAACTTAAGTCTTCCTTCAAAATAGAAACTATGGCTGAATTGTAGCATATCTATCCAACCCTACAAAATAGAAAGTAAGAAGCCACAAAGTGAAACCCATAATTCCCATAGTAGCTGGAATATTTTTAACAGAATATTTCCCACTCAAATCTCCTACAGATCTTCTAGAATATCCTCCTAATCTCCCCATATAATGTGCATCAAGATGATAATCATCAGATTGAAGAAACAGATTGGAACTATTCAAATAAGTCTTAGACTCTCATATAGTCAGATTTGTAGATCATAAGTATGAATCAACAAAAATAATTGCAGGAACTAGTGGATGATTTCAGAAGAATCTCAACTGACATATAGAAGAAATAAGAACAACTTTTAAGTGGATAATAGAATCAGGAAAGATCAGAAAGAAGAGGAAAGGAGATTACAGTCATTCAGATTCTGGAATACCAGTTTGCGAATGCACACAGCTCAGCAGCACACAAACTCTTAAGAAAACTCAAAATTCTTCACTTAAATTATGCTAAATCGGTAGCTCTTGAAAAATATAACTAGATTCATAAAAGGACTTCTAATCACTCTCGCAATTTGAATAAGTTAAACAAACTCAAATCTGGGCTCTACTCTAGCTAATAAGTGTCCTAGTCTAACTCGAACTCCTCTAACTTAACAAACTAAGATACTACTTCAGGCTTCCATTGCCTCCCTCGAGGCTACTATGTATTGTCTTCAGCACTTCCATGAGCTCTCGGGCCTTCGCATCAACCCTACTAAGTCTCTTATGTTCTTTGCTGGGGTTTCTGAGCTGGACAAAATTGCTTTCCTTGACAAATCTGGTTTCCAAGAGGGCTCATTACCTGTCAAGTACTTGGGGCTCCCTTTGATTCCTGCTAGGCTCTTTGCCCATCACTGTACCCCGATGCTTGATCTCATTAGGAAACGGCTTCAGTTAAGGAAAGGCAAGCTTCTCTCTTTTGCTGGTAGGTTGGTGCTTATCAGATCAGTTTAGGAATCTTCTTATACCTATTGGTCTGGCATTTATGGTCTTCCTCAAGCTACTATCAAATCATTGGAATCTCTCTTGGCTTCCTTTCTTTGGAAGGGTAATGATTCTTCAAGATTTCTTCATCCTCTAAGCTGGGTTGCTGTGTGCCTATCTAAGAAGGAAGGTGGCTTGGGCATTAGAAGAATCAAAGAAGTGAACTCGGCTGGTATCATCAAGCTAATCTGGAAGATTGTTTCTAAAAAGAAAAGCATCTGGGTTGATTAGATTTACTCGGGCCTTCTTCATTAGGATTCCATCTGGACAGCTTCGGCTTCAGCTGATTCTTCTCATAGTTCGAGAACTCGCAAGATCTCGCCGAGTTTCTCGGTTTTTGGAAAAAAACGAGACGAGACCTTAGGCGAGTCCCAAAAGTGTGAGATCTCGCTGAGATGGCGGGATCTCGGTTCCAGATCTCGTTTTGAACCATTTTTATGAGGCATCTTGTCCATATTTCGTCGAGATCTCGGGTTGACCCATGGAAATGACCCTTCTACTATGTATTTACTTACCTAACTCGACAGAACTCTTATATGCTTGTTGTGGAGCACTATATGCAACATTACAGCAACACTATGTCATGGGAAGACTATGTGACACTGGTGGGGACTGAATACTTGATTCAAAGTCATTTTATGTGATGATAGTTGTAACACGGCTAAACAGTTTGATATATCACTTTAACATTTCAGATTCTTATTTAAGTTGTTTAGCTATTAATTGAATGTTTTGCTTGCTTTCTATTACTAAATTATGTGTAGAGTAGGGTATTTTAGTACATCATCGCCTACCAACCTATGGTCCGAAGTGAAACTCATATTTGGACTTTGTTTTTGTAAAATCTGATAGTGTTATTGTGTTTAAATGGCCTAAAATAGGCTGAATACCAAGTTTTAATCCCATTCTAGGTCTAAAACTCACCGAGATGAAGCTTCGAGTCGAAAAAAAAATAAAATGCACCAACTCACCGAGATCTGAGATCTCGACTCGACTTGGTTTTTCCCAGATCCGAGTTGGTTCCGAGATCCGAGTTTTAGAACCTTGATTATTCTTGGGTTTGGCGCAAGATCTTAGACTCCCGACACCTGGTGCTTCATGTCATTCATTCTCGTATTGGAGATGGCCTCTCTTCTTTCCTTTGATTGGACCCCACTGGCACCCAAGGGTGATTCTCCTCCACTCGATCACTCCCCGAACCATATATGCTTCGGGCCTCCACAGACTATCCTTGGTGGCTGACATATTAGATCCGAATGGCTGGTCCCCTCTTGCTACCTCCTCTCCGAAGCTTAACCTCATCTGGAATGATCTTCCTCCTATCCCCAGAAGTCTTTTGAGAAGAGGCGACTGTGTCACTTGGAAAATAGGCAATTCAAGCTCCTTCTCCTCAGAATCTGCTTGGGATCTCGCCCGTCTCAAAGGTCCTTTGTCCCTTGGACAAAGTTTCTTTGGTTTAAGCACCACATTCCTAGGCACTGCTTCACGGCTTGGAGGATCTTCACTAATTGCCTTCCAACTCGGGCATTCCTTCGTCATTGCTAGATCGCAGTGACCCCCTCTTGCTGTCTTTGCTGGAACAATGTGGAAGACACTGACCTTTGAATGCCCTGCTGCGGCAACAATTTTGAAAGGTATCCTAATCAAGTGCTGGCCAGCCCCTAGAAGAATTCTCCCTTTCTCTCGGGAATGGATTTGGATTGATATGACCTTTGCCGGCTCCTCTATTTGTGATACAGTCGGAAAGTTAGCTTTTTGTGCAACTCTCAACCATATTTGGATGCAGCACAAAATCAGGAAATGGATCTCCAACTCTAGGTCTTATCAGCAGATTTGGGATTCCATTTCGTTTGAAATTAAGGTGAAATTATCGTCTGCTCCTCCCTCTTCTTGTCTTGACACCCCAAGGAACAGACTTATTGTTGTCTTCTGGGGTCTCTCCTCTGTCTCTCTTGTTTCTCATAGCTGAGGCTTTGGCTTCAATTTTTTTTGTTTTGTTGCTCCTCTTCGGAGGCCCTGTAATTCTTTTCTCTCTTTGGTAATGAATTTCTTATTCACCCAAAAAAAAGATACTACTTCTAACTTGAGTAATTTCATGTCCAGACCTCACCCCCACCTTATGGGCTTATATAATTTAGACCCATTACAAGATCAACTTCTTAAGCAAGTAGCCCAAGTCCCTTAAAATTATTCATGGTCCAAAATAAAGTCTTCCTAGGCCCAATCTGGCGGTCTTGACTGCATCAGATTGGACCTGGCTTCAATTATTTAAAATTAAAATCAAATTACAGACATGCCCATGATCATATATGACAATTGACTAAAACTCATTCAATCCCCTGGCTTGGAACTGAGCTCCAGATATTGGATTTTGGGCTGGTTTCTTGGGCTGCCAAAGCAGCTCTACTTTGATACAATTGAGGACTGCTGCATCATTAGTTTTTACTTCCTATTTCCATTACTTTGCCTCTTTTGATTCAAGTTGCTTGGATATATGAATCCTCATGGTGGTTGTATCTCTTTTTGACTTTTTCAATGCAGTAAATATCACATGGAAGCAAATGTCAATTGTTCCAAGCAGCGAGGTAAGTGTCCTATCTGTGTAGACATGGTCTTTGGGGCTTTTGGCCAGTTGATTGAGGCCTTTTAATATTTGTTCTAGAGAATTTGTACCATACTATTTCTTGGTAAAATTCTCAAGGCTGGTTCTGATTCCAGATGTACAGAAATTGCAGATTTGCGAAAAGATGGCGCTACTGAAAAAGTTGAGGGAGAGAGTAACTTTGATGTCTCTGTGGAGCTCACAAAAAAGAAGAAAAAGAAAAACAATGAGGATGGTGCGAACTCCTTAAATGAACAGCCTGTAGTGGGCAATTGTTTAGCTAAATGTGTTGATTACTTGGACAAGAAATTAGTGGATGAGGTAAGCACTCATATACATGTGAAATCTAAAGAGAAGAAGAAGAAACACAAGCTAGAAGTGTCTGAGGAGCCTGCTAGTGATACTTCTCATGAACCACAGTCTGATGTATTGAATAAAAGTAAAAAAGACAAAAAGAAAAAGAAAAGCAAGTTGATCCCTGGATCTCATTTTGAGGATATTGAAAATGGTGAAAATGTTGCTTCTTCAGTAGCCAAGTTGGATGCAGACGATACCTATTGTGTGGTTTCATTGGATGAGAAACATGTTAAATCTAAAGATAAGAAAAAGAAAAGAAACAGATTGGCTTCTGAAAGTCCATGCTTTGAGGATAAAAAGGAGTTTAATCAAGGAGATCCTAAGAAAACTGGTTTCACAGAAGAGGATCTTCAGACGAAGGATGATAATGGAGTTGATATAAAGAACAAGAGTTCCAAGAAAAGAAAAAGGTTGGTTTCTGAAGAAAGCAAATCTCAGTCTGATGGTGGAACAGGCATTAGAGAGGCTCAACTGAGTAAGGATGAGGGTCCGGAGGAGGACAAGGGAAGTCAGCAACATCCCAAGGAGGCAAAATCCATAGGGGTTGATGAAAATGCTACCAAAAAGAGGAAAACACATAATGGCCATATTGATTCCAATAATTCACGGGAAATGTCTGTTGACAATCAACTTGGTGGACTTGTCAGCAGGGACTGCGAGAAGGATGGTATAGAACGATCCGCATCAGAGAAAATGATCAAGAAACAGCACAATGGTTCAGCTGAGGTATGTGCTTTTCTGCTTTATGGTTCACATTGTAAAAGACTTGTACTTGTTGATGTAATGATTTAAGGTTTAGTATTGTGGGACAGATTTTTTTTTTAGATAAATAAGAAAGAAATATTAAATCATAAAAAAACATAGGAGTCCAAATTATAAAGCACATAGCCACATACATCCAAAACAACAAAAAAGTATTGCAGGACAAATTGGTCATATGGGCAACACCATCCTGATTTGTCAATTGTAAGAGAAACCTTAATAGACACAATGGATCCTCTGATACACTACATATAATCGATCAGATTGTCCCCACCTGATTATAAGGGTTGGATATCTGATATCAGCATTTATTATTTTTTTGATGAGTGATGACTTTATATCAAGTTTAACCTTGTTTTGATGTATGGACAAGAAATTGACCTGCTAATAGCATACATATAATATTTTTAAGTCATAGGTCCGATGATGTATTCTTGAATCCACTTGACCAGTTTGCATGTTTTAATAGTTCCATCTTTCAGATACATTTATTTGATTTAATGGTATGAAAACGTGCCTATAGATTGAGTTATCTTCATCCAGTTGTATCATTTTACCTTATGGTTCATCATTCCCTCTATAATCATTTTCTATGTCTGTATGATTATATTATGCTTTTTCTTCTTCTCCCCTGCCGTCCAATCTTCCATTTCTTACTTTACATTTTCACCCTTTTGTTTGTTACTAGGCTTGGTATGTGCCTTTCATGAAGATTTTGTGTTTGTTGTTAAAATAGAAGTGGCCAATGAAAAAGAAAATAATTTTTCTACAATTCCTATTGACTAAAAATTGCTGAAGTATCAAATACCTTTTAATAGGCATTGTAAATACAGTATAAAAATTGACCAAAGCCCGACTAACCAAGCGAGGTTGAGTTTATTATACGATTAGATATTTGGTTTACAAACTATCTTGTACAAATGAAGAGAAGAGTAACTTATATAGTTTTGTTCTATGAAAATTTTATACATAGAAGACTTTGACATTAATTACAATTTTTTCACATTGAGTTTATATTCAATTTGTAGAATAGAACAGTTACCTGATAGATTCCCTAGAATGTTTGTACTCGTACTATAAGCTTTAGTGGTAACCTATACTGATGGCACAGTGAAGAGAAAATATCCAACTTGTACTTTAGGTAACTATTTTACCTTAGAGTGCCCTTTGGTGATTGAATATAGAGGTTAGGCACCTTCTAGTGAATAAAATTTCTCAAGGCAGCAAACAATTAGAAAAACTCGACTTAGGCACAAACCGTAACAAAGTTCTGGACATGACTAATTTGAACAATGTTTCCAGAATAGGGGGTTGTGTGAAAACAAAAAAAAAATCTGCAACAAACAAGTCGTAGAACCAGTAATGTCTGATACCATTTTCAGACATTCAAATCTCTGTATCTCACTCAATATGAATCCATTCCGGCTGATATTTTAAAATAAAAAATTTCACTGAATCCTCTTAATTCCAACCTATAACGCCCAGAAGATCATTTGTATAAGGTTAAATTACACATCACCCCCTGGTTTTTGAAAATACTCAAATGTCCTCCTCTACAGTAATGGTGTTAGTCTGCTGTTAGTTATTGGTGTGAAAGGACTATTTTACCCTTATACTAAAACATTAAAATTAAATTTACAATAGTACCCTTCATCTTCAACCTAAAATACCCCACCCCTTTCCTGCAAAACCCTAAAGATCCACCAAAACCAGATCAAAACCTAAATGGAGATGGGATCCAACCCTATTTCGTTGCCCATTCCAGTGAAGAATTAAATCATTAGAATCCACTTCAACAGTAAAACCCATCAGAAAGCAAAAAGAAAGATACAATATTTAAGAGATACTCCAAAAACAGTAAAACCTATCATTAAAACAAGAAGTGAATATTTGAATTGTTCCAAGAAAAATACAATATTTATTTAAGCCCCACTTGACAAAAAGAAACTGATCGGAGACACAGGATAATTGGCCGAGCATTGCTCAAGACCCACTTGTGATTTCAGAGACTCTCCCTTGCCGTTCTCCGAAATATGCAGAAGCTGATATCTCTGGAGCAAACATCGACGCGATCTCAAAAGTGAGATAATCCGAAATGGAATGGATTTCGACATAAAGTTCATATTGACCGGAGAGAGAGGGAAGAGTTTCCTGCTCAGATTTCTCCGGTGGATTTCAATATGCGAAGTCAAGATTTAACTCTCAACCGCCCTACAATTCTTGGGAAGATCTGGCATGCAACCATGCTCTTGAGTTCGAATTCAAGATTTAGCTCCTCTATGAGGAGCTTGCAAGAACAACTCAAATCCTAAAAACCAGAAATAGAGAACCAGAGACTCGAATCCAGGTATCTCCCAGCTCCATTTCTTCTGATCCGCAATTATTGTCTACCCAAACCCTAGATCTCAAACAATAAAGCCTTTTCAGATCTCAGAAGTTAAAGCTCTTCTCCTTTTTCTTCTCTCCGGTGAACTTCTGCTTGAGATTGAGTTGCAGGTGTGAGGAAGAGGATGAGTTTGAGGTTTTTAGATACAAGGGTAAAATTGTAAATCTACCCTGGTCAAGGGTAGATTAGGAATTTAAATTTATTTAACTGGCTGACATCATCACTTAACAGCATAAAACTAATGGTAGGGACTAATTTGTCATATTGGGGTCTAATATAGGGGGTGATTTGAGTATTTTCAAAAAACGGGGGGTGATTTGAGTTTCGTTTGAAAACCAGGGGGTGACGTGTAATTTACCCTTTGTACAAATAATAATAGATCCCTGAAACAAGGCTGGGCGGAATCTACACTACCAGTTCAGAAGTTGAGTAACTTCTAAAACCCAACTCTGTTCAGCCTCAAAATTTGAAGTCAAAGTTGCACAATAGAAAAGAATTGTTTCCTAAAATTTCAGGCCAACCTGAGATGAATTGAAGGAGTTTTTGCAAATTCTTTCAACCCAAAATTGTTGTTAGGATGGACTAACAGTAACAATAACTTAAACTCAGAGTACTAATCAGCAGAGAGAGAATCAATCTGACCTGATACTTGAAGGAACAATCAGAAGAATTATTAGAGGATCACCAGCCAAACCTGGGAATAATGAGTGGTGATATGCACTAGCAGCACAACCATATCAAGTTGCCTCATAACCCAAACGAAAACTTCATGAATCAATAAGAACGTACGATACATTGATGCGTAAGACAGTTATTAATAGACCAGCTATGTGATGCAGAATTCCAGTAATAAGAGAAGAAGGGCTTTTTGTTTGGTTTAGTTTTCTGAGTCAAACTGAACCTGTGATTCAACATTGGTTCATGTTAGACTTAATTTCAAGCATAGTTGTCATGGCGTCCTGGCACTGGAGAAGTTTGCATGGCGACCTACCCCATGGCGTCCCTCTTTTATTTCTTATTCCTGTCTCTCTTTCCCTCTTCAATTTCTTCTTCTTGTCTTCGATTTCTTTCGATTTCTTCTTTCCCTCTTCGATCTCTTCTTCGATTTCTTCTTCCTGTCTTCTTTCCCTCTTCGATTTCTGAATTTTCTTCTTAAAACTTGAGAAACAATAGAGAAAAAATAAAACATGGCTTGAGTATACATCTATTAAAACATTAAAAATAGAGAAAATAAAAAATAAAACATGGTCGACATGGCAACGCCATGGCGGGCGACATGTCGACGTGACACCCCTCCACCGACTTGGATCGCCGTGACGCCGTGACAACTATGATTTCAAGTCCCCTATGGGTTATATGGGTCATGGACCAAGTATTTTTGGGTTTTTAATTTTAAAAGGCCCATTCTATAAGCCCAAATGATAACTTACTTTCAAATCTGAAACTAGTTGACACATCTGAAATCAAATAAAGAATATATAAACAACTGATAAGACTTTCAAATGCAAGTGACAGATCAAGAGATTAACTACCAATATACAGAACTGTTACTAACCTGCAAGGATGATTCAGAACTGGTTCCAGCACCATAACAGTCCACTGACATAGAAGAAGCAACCTTCTGCAGGAGAGAAAGAAACATATCGGAAGTAGGCAACCTAGCCGCAGCCTGGGAAGCAAAGCATATCGATAGCAGGGAGAAACAGGGGTGCGATTTGCAAAGAAAAGGGAGAGAAAGAACAGTGGTTGATGGAAAAGAAAGGGGGAGAGAGAAGAGTCTCATAATTTCAAATAAAATAATAGTTAACCACCCCCCCTCTCCCTCTCTCCAACTTTCAGTCAATTAGGGTGTTTACAGCTCTTTTATATTAAAACAGAAACTAGAATCCCTCTCGACTTCTACAGTTCTACTGGCTAACAAGTAATAACAATTAACAAGTTGAATTAGACTTTTTAAATAATAAAATACTTGCCTAAACTGTACCCACAATCAGAATGAGCCCCTCAGCCGGCTTCTAATATATTTAAAAGAGTAAAGTACATAAAGGCTCCTTAGAATTAAAAAAAACATCTACTTGTAGCTACCAACGACCAAACTTGGATGCTTGAATTTCTTAAGCTTTGGCTTCCAAAGCTTGTCATATTTGTTCAAACCAATCCGATGCTAATGCATCATAGGTCCAGTCGTATGGTCGGTATAGTCTCCTTTCTACTAAATTTCTTTGTTTAAAAGAGTGGGTCCAGGCTAGCATTTATGCTGTCCTTTGTTTATCCATTTAGAGTTCAGATAGCATTAGGAAAGTTGGTCTCTATCTATGTGTATATGTACCTATACGAGATTTAGAAATTTATCTAATGTACCTAATGAAAATAGATCTGAATTTTGAAAGTTGTGTGTTGGTGCCTACAATTTTTTTGCAGTAAGGACCCCCTGGAATATGACATATTTTTCATCCCCTTGCTGAACAAAACTAGTATAAATGCCTGAAAATTGACTTGAAAGTGACAAAAACACAATAAATGCAATTAGATTTCTGGACAATGAAATGGCATCTTTGAAACTCATGTGAAACTTTATTCTTATTCTTAAACCCTTCCTGTGCTTGTTTGAGATTTATACGATGTTCTTTATCACATGGACCCATCTTCATCTGTCTATGTTTTGCTAGTTGGCTAGAGATCATGAAGATAAAGTTCACTCAATTCTGTGACATTTACCCTCCCCCCCCCTTCCCCCCTTTTGTTATTTTTCATTAACAAACTCCTAATTATTTAAGTAAAGGGGACTTCTAGCTAAGATTCTTCTTGTGGGTAATTATGTTGCAGCCCAAGACGGTTAACGCATTTCAAAGAGTGAAAGTTGAACAAGTGAAGTTTGTTGATGAGAGGCTTCAGGATAATTCTTATTGGGCAAAGGTGTGTGTTTTGTTCAACCTTTTTCCCCCCCTTATTCATCTTTCTTTTTTAATTTGTTTAAAAAAATGCTTTTATGTATGGTATGCTCTTTCTTTTCCTTGTATTTGTCACAGCTTTTTCAAATGAAAACTTTCTGCAGGATGGTGCAGAAACTGGATATGGTGCAAAAGCACAAGAAGTCCTCGGCCAGGTTAGAGGAAGGTAAATTACCTTGCCTTACTATGCGCAAGCGCAACTATGGTTTTGAATGTTGATAAAGATAACTTATTGGTCTACTCTTTTCAATGAGTAAATTTCTAAGTAGCTGGTCTCCTCCAGGTCATGTTTTTTTTTTCAAAACCGTCTACTTCATTCACAGATTCTTAGTACTTCTGGGGACATTCCTTCTGAAGTAGCTCAACTGTTAAGTCTGACATGGAGTTTTAAATATCAATAAAATATATACTATTATTTTTTCTCTCCTATTTTATAGGGATTCAGATGCCCTGGATCCCATTTAACTATGTTCGAATAGGATCATAGAACAGTGAGTGAACTGTGAACTATGAAGTCATTTTTGGGAGGTTAGGGGTGTCCTTCAAACATTTCAATCACATCACCTGAAAATCTGGTGTGAATTTTGGATGAATAATGATTACTTTCTGTAGAGAGTAAAAACAAAGGTTAGCAATAATATATATGAGGGACAAGGTGACAAGTGGCTCTGAGCAACAAGGGGAAAGAAAGCAAAGGGAAAATAAAAACCCATTGGGCTAGAAAATACAATAGCATTCAATACCCGGAAAGAACCCAAGAGTATACAAACTCTCCTCAATACAACAACAGTCAATAAATTAATGTACTAGTATCTATTGTCCATTTGTTGATTGCTAGCTGATTGCTATCCAACTTAATTTGACAATTTAAGTGCAAAATATCCCATTGGACCTCTTTCTCCCTTTGTGGGTCTTCTATATAATGTTTGTTTCTTTCAGGGATTTTCGCCATGAAAAGACAAAGAAGAAACGTGGAAGTTACAGGGGAGGACAGATTGATTTACACTCCCATTCAATAAAGTTCAATTATTCTGATGAAGAGTGATGGGTGTCTGCTTCAGTGAGCAACAAATTTTGTAATTTTTTTTTATTTCATTGCTCTCAAGTCTCAAGTTTCTGAGATGGAAACTCTTATTTCTCTTCATTAGTGCAATATTTCATTAATGTTTTGCTTATCATTAGATACTGATTTTTTTTTTTTTGGGGGGGGTGAACTAGGAAATATATTTTTACTTCTATTTCATCGGTTCTGGAATTCATTTTTATAGAATTGATAAGATTTTAAAAGAAAGTAGACTTCACAAGATTTCCAATACAATAAATGGCTAGCAAGCAAAAAGCTCGACTAATGTGAGAGCGATAAATGATTGAAGATCATTTTTAATACTTTTTTGTGTGGTATCATAAAGTATGTGTACGAAACTACATTTTGTCTGGTATTCATGATATTTGAATGGACGTTTACCCCCTAAAAAAAGAGTGGATACATGTCTTGTAGAGAAAACTTGTCCTCTTGTTTTGAACAAAAACACATTAATGTCTAGAAAGATACCTTTATTTAGAAATACGGCTCATGTTCTAAGTGCTGCAGCGCAGGCTACACATGGGCCTGCCACCCACGGGGGTTAGGGTGGTTATTGCACTCACCCCCATGTGTCTTGGCACAGCCTGGCAAAAAGAACATTCTCTCTTAGAAATATATCTTTTAGGGGATGGATGCATGGAGGAATTTCCCCCCCCCCCCTCCCCCTTGCCCTCCCCATCCCCATCCCCATCCCCATCCCCATCAAGTCTCTATCTCATAGGGGTTGGAGTTGTTTGGTCATTTTTATGCCCATCCAACTGTACTTAATGTAGGTTGTGCATGAAAACTATGGCTCGGGCTCCTCTCTAGGGAGGCTTAGTGCCAAGGAATACATCCGAAGGCTGGTCGTGTGTTGAGATACGTGTAGGCGAACATCTTGACACACTCCCAGCCTTTGGATGCTGCCTGGGCGAGGCCTCCCTCGAGAGGAGTTGGATCCGAAAACTTTTGCCCATCTCTTAATAGTAAATAAATGTAATTGTCCATAATTATTAAATAAGACTTTTGTTCTTCAAAATAGATGCCTATCTAATGGTTCAAAATATCAACCGCAATAAAACAAAATAATAAATATCAATGTGTCCATGATTTGATGAATCAAACCTAAAATGATTTTCCTTTGTTAGAAAAAAAAAAATATCTACATTCATACATGTTTCTCATAAAAACACATCTTTGTGAAACGAATCTGTTCTCCTGTTATTGAACATCCATTGTAGGACTATTCTCTATTCTTCTATTTCTCGAAAAAAAAAAGAATAATACAAGAAATATTAACACAAAAAGATAGGCAATTAATAAATGCATTCGATAAGGGGAACCACCCTTTATCCCTACCATTAAAATTGTAATCTAATAGTATTAAATAGATCAAACCTTGATCTAAATCACAAAGAAAATCAAATAAATAATGTTCTACATTTGTTCAACAACCGAATCTACTATTAGGCCATGTGCTAATCCCAACTTAGCAAGATCTTTAGAGCCTTATCAAAACCTCAAGAGATGTGGCCTAACCTATACTTGCAAAGGTAAATCCTCCAAGATTTTTTCATTCACTGGGTGGTGGAGGGAAACTTAGTCCTACTTATATAGCCTTTTGGGAATAAGACAAAGGTAAACATATTCCTCTCTGCAGGTGTCAATCAGAGGTATCTATTCTTTTCCTAAAAAAAAAAACCCCCCAACGGTATCTATTCTTAATAAGGGAAGTAGTTTTCTGTCCGAAAGTGTAACCTACGCTAGCACTCGAATGTGTCTATCTCTCACCTCCTCAAAACAAAGGGGCAAAGGTATCTTTTAATATGAGGAGGGGAGAGATAGACTAATGGGAGTGGCCAAATTGTTCTCTTTCCCATTCTTAATTACACATTACATAAATTTTGGATTGATTGCCCAAGCACATATGCATGTACTGAAGCAAGTTCAATTATGCAAGGACCAAAAAGTCACAATTAAGAGGTCATGAGTTCAACAATCCTTAGGGTTATCTATATTTAAAAAAAACAACAAAAGAGTTCCTCTTTACCCACTTTGAAGAGATTACATATCTTTTTGAGAAACCAAGATAAACTTTCTCCTTTATTAATTGGGGAAAAAGAACTCTACGTAATTAGAGAAGTAGTTTTCTACACGGGAGTGGCCTATGCCAACGCTCTCATGTGTGTCTCTCTCTACTCCTCAAAACAAGGGGCAATAGTATCTTTTCCTATGGGGAGGAGAGAGAGAGACTCATTGAAGTGCTGACATAGACCACACTCCTGGACAAAGTTCTTTTTCCCTAATTATTAATAATAATAATGCGGCATAGATTGGCTTCAACTTCAAGTAGATGGACTGATCAAACAAATTTCAGAGAAAAGAATGAATCATTGACTGACTCCTTTCCCTCAACCAAATGTAAGCAGGCCATTGTGAGAGGATCCAAAATAGATGCAATAGTGGCAATGTTTCATCTAATTCCATAAGATAAGAATTACACACAAAAAAACTATCCAAAATTCAGAAGTGAGAGCACTTCTCAGAATCTCTTTTGAGGATTCGTTCAAACACATTCGATAAACCTATCACTACGAGAGAGTGGGAGAGAGAGAGAGAATTGATTTGGGAGGAACAAAACTTTTAATGCCACAATTATCAGCCGCCACCTCCACCAACACCGCCGCCGCCACCATCTCCTCCTTTACAGCCACCGCCACCTCCTGTGCTGGTTCCACAACCAGCACCACCGCCCTTGAAATAACCTAAGCTTGATCTGTGCTTCCGATGCTTATCTGGATCATCGCCACATCCAAATATCACAACCGTGATCATTGCGAGAGACGCAACAATCATGCAAAACAGAAACCATCCTCCAGATGAGATTGAAATCAAGACATCTTCTCCAATATTGCTGGCCCTAGACATCCTTGCTTGGATCACTACGAAGCGAATTGAACGTGTACTTCCTGAAATTTATTTCTCACAACCTCCTCACATGAGATTGGAAAGAAAGAGAAGTTGCTTTATTATTTCGCTCTCTCTTTCGTTTTACCAATTTTTGGTAAGATCTAGAGAGAAACTTTGGTAATTAACGAGGTTAATGCCGTGCCCTAAAGCTATTGGTACCGCTTCCGCTGCAAAGAATCTAGCTACCGGCACCACCGCCTCTAATCCACCAGAAGCGCCTCAAATTCCGGCCATACCAATTAAAAATAATTTCATCATTTAGGAAAAGGATCTTGAGATCCTGATCCGATTTTTAATTGACTCGGCAATTCCAATTGATCCTAATGATTTATTTGATGGATCAGACAACAGATCAGTGGATCATGAATTTCCTCATAATCAAATCAATCGGATTCGAATAGCTGTCATTCAGTTTCCTTAATTGGTTGTACAAGGTTAAACATCGATTAAAATCCTGTGCACTGCAATGTGGCCTTGAGAGCTCGACACATGGAAGACGGTGTGAGCTTGATGCAAGACAAATTTTTTTTTTTTTTTTTTTTGTCGAGCTTGGCACCATTGGATTAGGACATTGTAGAAAAATTATTTCTATTAAAGATGAAAAGATTTGGCCATTTTATGTTAGGTTCGAGCCTTTTATTTAGATCGGTTGATTGATTTAGGTTAATAGTCTGGTTGAGAGGGTTGTGGATCTGGATCCTCTGCAACTATTTGGGCCTCCAACTCCTCTCCAACCACCCATCCAATGATCAAGAGGATTTGGACACACATCCCAACACCAGCCAACACTGGAGGCCATCAAGAATGCCTTCCTAATCTTAACCTTAAAAGAATTATTATTCTCTCTATCAAGTGATTATTTGATCCAAATCAAATTGAGGTTTTGAAAACAAGGGGGAAACAAAAAGACAAAACACCTAGAAACTTAACCGCCTAAACACCTTGGAAATGACTGCTTTGTCCCATGGGATTTTCACCTTTTTTTGGGGACAAGGTGGCTAGGTGGTTACTATGTCTAGGCAGTGGAGTCACACCTAGAGGGTTAACGTTCTTAAACCCATATCTATTACTATAATGTTAGAGAGATATTGGCAGGCACAATTTGGATAAGAGAATGTGTATTTTTTTCCTTCTAGTGCTGCATTTGAACATTTGCTACTAAAAAAGATGATATTGTGATATGGTCTGGTGATCATGCTTGCGGTGGACCTCGCCTCCATGTTCTAACAGTACTTGTTTTTAGATCGTGTAATTTGGTTTTGAGAGAAAGGGTTCTTTAACCAAGTGGTATAGGAGAGCGCATCAATGAAGAACAATGAAACTATTTCGTAAATAGGAAGAAAAGAGGTCATTTTACGTGAGTGTAAATACCTCATCTTGTTATCCGAAAGGGTACTAATGACGATGATGAACACTTGTTCAAGGACAAAGGGAATGTTCTATTTTAAGGCTTAAGAGATTCCCCATAATCTAGAAGACGTGGGAGATCATACTGGTGAAATAACTATAATACCCTTAAAGGGTAAACAGGATTAAGTGACCACATAATCCACCCAATTTTCCAAATGAAATGATTTTCATGATGTTATATTTCATCATACTTAAATTTGTTTTGGAAATGAACTTTTTTGCACCATAATTTGCAAATGATTCTATTTTAGCCATGTGGGTCCACACTAAAGGTAATTTTCATTGACCAAAATAGTCCTCAAATTTCATTCCAAGTGAAAAGTATTTGAAAAGTGCTTTAAAATGTCTTAGTATCCATAATTTAGATTTTTAGAACCCCAAATGTCTTAGTATCACTCGTCGTCGATGTTGAATCTTGTGTCGACGACGAGTGATCTTCCTTCAATGCATGCTCGATGTCGAAGTTCATGCTTTATATATGAAATAGAGGCCATTAAACGTCGAAATCCGGGTTTTTGCAAAAAAATGGACTCTTATTTTCCACATAACCTGTTGCCAAAAAGTCCTTGAAAGGACTCTTTAGGGTCCAAAATCCATCCAAATTCATTTATGGGAAAAAGTTCTCTGTCTGGGAGTGTGGCCTATGCTAGCACTCCCATGAGTCTATCTCTCTCCTCCCCATGTGAAAAGACACCTTTGCCCCCTTATTTTAAGGAGGAGAGAGATAGACACATTGGACTGCTGGCGTAGGCCACACTCCCGTACAGAAAACTGCTTCCCTTCATTTATATATTGAAACCCAAGGAACCCTTTTGGGTTGCGATTAACCACAAATCTAACCTAATTTCTATCGGTTGGAGGATTTTATCTTCTTTTCAACCATTGATGAGAAACCACCTAGTTTTTACTCAAAATCTGTTAGAAATCTGTAACAAAAAAGGAGAGGACAGAAAGATGGCCTGAGTCGAACGAAATCGTTCTGTCCTTAAGATAGTATTTGCACCCTCCTAATCCTGCAAAGGGTTGCAGCAAACCTGCCTCCCAAGATAAATCAGGCGGACTGTTACTGATTGCAGAGACAGTAACACTGTGAAGCTATCAGAGATTTTTTGATATTTGGACTGAGAGAATTCGTGGCCCATTTATAGGCCCACAAGGCCTATTCGGATGGGTCACACCCATTGGGTCATATGGCTTGACCTGACAGGTCATGACTATTGGGCTGGGTTCCCTTGGCTGTTCGTGTGGGCTGCAACTCTTGGGGTCAATGTTAAACCAAGGGTTGCACTCCCTCTTTGATCAGTCATTGATCCAATGGTCGGATCGATCTTAAGCACCCTTTGATTAGACATCGTCGATCCCAAAAAGATTAAGGCGACATACTGCGACGATGCGCACGTACAAAGTGAGCCATCAAAGTGCCACATTGCGCCTCACGCACGCGTATGTGCACTCACACGCACACGCATACGCGTACGAGTTCGGACGATTACCATCCTCGCTCGCAGTGCACCGTACAATCTCTTCTAGCATTACATGTGATAATAATAACTACTAACTACTAACTCATATAAACCCAATGAGCTTTCCTTTCATAGCCGATGTAGGACTAAAAGTCCACATCAATATTTTGAAAAATTCCAATAATTTCTCTCAATTTTTTAAAATAATTGAGCCTCAGTCAATAAACTCTCTGTACTTCTAAATCATCCTTATATAAAGGTGTCTTTCGACTTGAACCTTTATGTTGTCAAAATACATTAGTACCTGTAAAAAACGAAGTAGCCGTAGCCTTGAACTTAGAATTTTATAGCGACAAATCTAATATACTAGATATATGATTTACTTGAATATAGTTTCAATAATACCCGCACATTTATGGCATTGTGCTTTGATCTTAGGTTTTCATAAGTGCCTTAGAGATAAGCTTTGAATCTCGCAGAAACGGCCCCACTTCCTGCATTTATATAGGTGAATCTAATAAAATGTAATTGTATGACTTGCATTTCTTATAAGGCATAGACTCATTGAAGGATTGATCCTGCCCTCTGTTTGTTTCTCCATACAAACATGCACTACTTTGAGATGTCAAGAGATCTTATCTCTACTAGTTGAGTGCATAATCGGTTATTACTACAAGTGTTTTTTCATTGAACTAGTTGACTAGATGTTGGTCTAGTGTCTAGTTGGTTTCCACTTGTAGGTTACCTCTCATTTAAAAACTTTAAACCCATCTCCCTGGAAGTCTTCCATACCACATCCCTACCCAGGCCTTTGTAAAGGGATCAGTCAAATTTTTCTTTGACTTTATATAACTAATAGTCACAACTCTTTTGATGAGTTGTTCTCTTACATAGCTATGTCTTAAACTGATATGCCTTGACTTTTCATTGTAAACTTTATTATAAGCTCTTGATAATGTTGCTTCATTATCACAAGATATTGATATAGCAGGCATTGGCTTAGGCCACAGAGGAATCTCTGTTAAGAGGTCCCTAAGCCATTATGCTTCATTTACTCCCATTGCCAAAGCGATAAATTCATACTCCATAGTGGAGTGTGAAACTGTAGTCTGTTTCTTGGATCCCCAAGAAATTGATCCTTCACCCAAGATAAATATCCAACCACTTGTGGACTTTGATTCATCGGATCTTGTGATCCAATTAGCATCTGTGTATCCTTCTAGTACTACGGGAAAATCCTTATAACTTAATGCATAATTCATTGTGCCCTTTAAGTACTTAAGTACTCTAGAAATTGCATTCCAATGAATTTGTCCAGGGTTATGAGTAAACCTACTCAAAACACCAACTGCAAAAGCTATATCAGGACGAGTGCACTGCATGACATACATTAAGCTGCCAATGATACTAGCGTATTCCAATTGAGATATACAATTTCCTTCATTAGAAATTAATCTAATAGAATGATCATATGGGGTAGCAACTGGTTTACAGTCCTCATGATTGAATTTCTTTAATATTTTCTTTATGTAATGAAACTGTGTTAAAGAAATACAATCAGATAATCTAACAATTTTGATTCCCAAAATTACATTTGCTTCACTCATATCTTTCATATCAAAACACGAAGATAAGAAAGCCTTTGTCTCTAAAACAGTGCTTTTATTAGTACCAAAGATTAACATATCATCAATATATAAACATATTATAACACAATGTCCATTCTTGAATTTAGAATAAACACATTTATCAAATTCATTTATTCTAAATCCATTTGCTGTAATCTTTTGGTCAAATTTATCATGCCATTGCTTAGGAGCTTGTTTTAGACTATATAAAGATTTGACTAGTTTATAAACCTTACTTTCCTGGCCTTTTAAAACAAACCCTTCAGGTTGTTCCATGTAAACTTCTTCTTCTAAATCTCCATTTAGAAAAACAGTTTTAACATCCATTTAGTGTATAACAATTTTATTAATCGATGCTAAAACAATTAACAATCTAATTGTACTAATTCTAGCAACAGGAGCATATGTATCGAAATAATCAATACCTTTTTTTTGTTTAAAGCCCTTGGCTACAAGCCAAGCTTTAAACTTATCAATGGTTCCATCAGCTTTATGCTTTCGCTTAAAAATCCACTTACAACCAATAGGTTTAAATCCAAGAGGTAAATTTGTTAAAACCCATGTTTTATTACCCATGAGAGAATCCATTTCATCATTTATAGCTTCTCGTCAAAAAACAGAATCTTGAAAATTCATGGCTTCTCAAAAAGTCAATGGATCATGTTCAACATTATACACACAAGAATATGTAACTTCATTTCTGTTTTTTTCTACCAAGAATTGATAGAAATCTGGACCAAAGGATTTTTTCATTCTAACTCTTTTACTTCTTCTAAGTTCAACACTCTCATTATTCTCAGAATTTGATTGAACAATATCTTGATCCTCATTGTTTGTATTTTCATTCTTCTGTTTCCTAGAGAATGAATCCTCAAAGAACTCAGCATCTCTAGATTCTAAAATTGTATTTTGACTAACGGTCTCTGTAGATTCCATCGTTAAAAATCTATAGGCTTTGCTATGTTGGGTATAACCAATGAAAATACATTCAATTGCCTTTTTACCTAATTTAGGTCTTTTAGGATCAGTTAATCTTACCAATGCTCTACATCCCCATATTTTGAAATATCCAAGAGAAAGTTTTCTCTTCATCCAATATTCATAAGGAGTGATATTAGTCTTTTTATGGGGTATACGGTTAAGTATATGACAAACAGTCATTAATGTTTCCCCCCATAAATTCTTTAGTAAGTTAGAAGTAAGTAAAAGTGTATTCACCATAGAGTCCTATTTTTTCTTTCTGCTATTCCATTCTGTTGAGGACTATAGGGTGCCGTTGTTTAATGGATAATTCCATAAACTTCACAAAAATCATCAGTGGAGAAGTATTCCCTTCCCCTATCAGTTCGTAAGATTTTAATCTTACAATCCAATTGATTTTTCACTTCGACTTTGTAGATTTTGAATTTCTCCAAAGCCTCATCTTTAGTCCTTAACAGATATACATATGTGTATTTTGAACAATCATCTATAAATGTGATGAAATATCTTTTACCACCTCTAGTTAGAATACATTCTAACTCACACAAATCAGAATGTACTAATTCTAAGAGCTGTGTATTCCTTTCTACTTTCTTAAAAGATTTTCTAGCAATTTTAGATTTGATGCATACAGAACATTTGTCATGACTAGAAGATGTGCATTCTGGTAATAAACCTAATTTAACCATATTTTTCATGCACTTATAATTAACATGCCCAAGTCTAGAATGTCATGTATCAAAAATAGAAACAATGTAAGCAGAAGATGAATTTTCATTAATCATATTAAATTTATACATCCCGTTCGATGCATATCCTTTCCCAACATAAACTCCCCCTTTGGACACTATGATGTTCCCTGACTTAAATAGGATTTTAAATCCATGTTTGTCAAGCAAGCTTACAGACATTAAGTTCTTCTTAATATCATGAACATGAAGTACATCATTCAAAGTAAGCTTTTTCCCAGATGTGAGATTCAAAATCACTGTGCCTTTACCTATGACCTTAGCAGTTGAAGAATTTTCCATAAAGAGATCTTGTCCATCTGCTATAGGTTCATAAACTTTGAACAAATTTTTGTTCTTGGCAACATGTTTGGTTGCACCGGAATCGATCCACCATTCCTCATCATCACCCACTGCATATACCTCAGATATCATAGCAGCCCAACCATCATTGTCAATCATGTTGGCTTGGTCCTTTTGTTGATTCTCCTTGATATAAACTCTGCACTGTTTCTTGAAATGATCGGCTTTTTCGCATTTTCAGCAAGCCGCTTTGGGGTTAATAAATGTACCCTTCTTCTTCTCAGAAACAGTGCATTTTCCATCATACTTTCTCTTCTTGCCCTTAAAAAATGCATTTTCTATGACATGAGCCTTTGGAGATTTTTTCTTCAATTCAAGTTTATCCATTTTGCGAGAATTCTCTTCAACTTGGATATACTTAATCAACTCTTGCATAGTCATTGCGTCCTTCTTCTGTTTCAACTCCTTTCGACAATCTTTCCAAGCAAAAGGTAACTTTGAAATAATAGATGACACTTGGAAAGATTCATCAAGAGAATGGCCCTCAGAGATGATTTGATTCATGAGACCTTGCAACTCATAGGTTTGTGAAATAATAGACTTATCTCCTACCATCTTGTAATCAAACAACTTACTTATAAGAAACTTCTTGTTGCCAGCATCCTTAATTTTGTACTTTTTATCGAAATCCTCCTATAGTTCTCTCGACATGCTGTCTGCAAATTTGGGCTCATACACATCATAAAGTGTGTTTGACAACCCATTAAGGATGTAGCCCTTGCACATGAAGTCGTCTTGCTCCCACTTCTGGCGCTGCTGTTTCTGCACCGGTGTCTCTCCACTTGAAGCTTCTGCAGTGGTGTTTGTCGGTGTCGGTGCTACTGGCTTCTCTTCGTTCAGGACATGAGCAAGTTTCAAAGTAGTGAGGAAGAAATACATCTTTCCTTTCCAACATTTGAAAAATGACCCATCAAACTTCTCAAGCTTGCTTATCTCATTCCCAGGTATCTTCATGATTGCAGTCTCCTCCATTAAACAAGTACTGTCTTAAGATTGTTAGAAATCTGTAATAAAAAAGGAGAGGACAGAAAGATGGCCTGAGTCGAACGAAATCGTTCTGTCCTTAAGACAAGATTTGCACCCTCCTAATCCCGCAAAGGGTTGCAAAAACCGCCCCCAAGATAAATCAAAGCGATCATATCGGTTGCGGAGACAGCTTACACTGTGAAGCTATCAGAGATTTTTTATATTTGGCCTGAGAGAATTCGTGGCCCATTTATAGGCCCAACAAGGCCTGTTCGGATCGGTCACACCCATTGGCTCATATGGCTTGACCTGACAGGTCATGACTATTGGGCTGGGCTCCCTTGGCTACGGTCGGATCGATCCTAAGCACCCTTTGATCAGACACCGTCGATCCTGAAAAGATTAAGGCAACATACTGTGACGATGCGAAGTGCAAAGTGTGCCATCAAAGCGCCACATTGTGCCTCACGCACGAGCACGCACACGCGTACGTGTATACGCTCGGACTGTTACCGTCCTCGCTCGCAAGTGCACCATACAATCTCTTCTAGCATTACATGTGATAATAATAACTACTAACTACTAACACATATAAACCCAATGAGCTTTCCTTTCATAGCCGATGTGGGACTAAAAGTCCACATCAATATTTTAAAAAATTCCAACAAAATCCAACGGTTGTGGATAAGATTTGATCTTCCATGTCGTGAAGAGGCTAAGGAGGTCACTTAAGCCTATAAATAGGTCATTCTCCCACGTATAAGAGGAAGTTTTTGAGTGTACAAGCACTCCCTACTACTGCAACTCGAGTTTAGGGTTTGAGAAATAATTTAGGCCCTCTATCTAAGTTATGAGCACCCTTCACCCCAATATTCTGATGATCCTCCACTATGTATATCTTCTACCTTTATTCATTTTATTTCACATTATTTACTGTCTATTTTACTCATATATTGCATTATAAGAGTTGTATGATTTTGTTACTTAAGTAATAGTAACATGCCCATTATGGATCAAATCCTATTTTTAATGGTCTTGGATATCAAGTTTGGTACCAATTAGCTTATTGATCTAGTTCTCGTCTTGACCGCTTAAGGTTGAAACCGTTAAAAAACTAGGTCAACAATTCAGAACCGAACCAATTGACACTCCGGCTTCCACGACTTAGAAAATCTTTTCCCTTCTATTTTTTCTTCAGTTTTGGTACCATATCAAGTAAACATTCTGATTACGACATTAATCCTCCTATATAGAATTCCTCAAACTACAAACAAGACCAGATGAACCTTCCCTAGTAGTTCAAAATGCATTAAAATCTTAAACTTCTTGGTCAAAGAATGAAGATGCAACTATAAATCTTCTTTAATGTGCAACCTCCACAAAGTCAAAAGTAGACCAGCAACAACTAAACCGTACTCTCGTATTTGGTCATAAACTAAGGAAGGCATCGGAGTGGACTCGATCTAACCAATTTTAAAGAAACAAAAATTAGGAAAAAGTTTGGTACATTGCCATTGTACAAATTCTTTGATTCCATCTTCATATAATAAACAGTGGGATTTGTACCGATATTTCTCTTTTCAATCCTGATCATGTGGGTCCCATATGAATGATATCATTTTCCAACCCCTCATTGAATATATTGTGTCAATTCTTTCTAATACTCATGGTTTTAGTGCATGGTATCCGAAATGGATTGACTGTATCAAACAAATTTACCTTTGATTTTTTATTTAAAAATGGATTTTTTTTTTGAAAACTTTTTTACCCCTTGTCTATACCATTTCATGGATACCGTATTAGAAAATTATCAGGATTGATGACCATGATTTTAGTAATCGGTATTGGTCTCAACCAATATCAATCTGGATCTGGATCGGATAGATTTACCCTTTATATTCTTTGAAAAATCATGATTTTGTTAATATTTTCTCCCTTGTCCCGTACCAATTTAACGATGCAGATCGGTCAGGAATCGATATCGATGGAGACCGATAACAATACAAATCAATCAATCCGACTGATCCAATGTCGATTCCTCAAGACTCAAACCATGTCAATAACTAATGAAGCCGATATGAACGATACGATACGAATACCTCAAAACATGCATTGCTTACAAACTGCCCTCTAGGAAACCGAAACCCTCTCCCAAAGTTTTAAATTAATCCGAGCCCACAATACTCGTTAGTTAAAAACACATGCATAAGGCCTCCTATGGTCTCTATGGTCCAAACCCATTAGGGTAGTAGACCAAAGTCCATTTGGCATCTCTGCCATAAACCAAGGAAACCTAGCCGATCGAAGGAAGAAGACCTAATGGCACGGGCCTTGGTTTACGGTAGTGGGGTGTCATGACTCATGACAAAGGGAGGGGCGATGGCATGAGGCACGCCGCACGCATGTTGTCATGGCACGCCGAGGTTCCGTGGTCTCCAGCATTCCATAGCACGAAAGCATGGTTTTGGTACGATGATCTGAAGGGCCGCATGTGTTCATGTGGGCCTGTGGGGTGTGTCTGCTACAGCCACTCTTCTTAAATTTTCCCAAAAATAATTTAAAGTGGCTCCACATACTTAATTTTGACTGAATTTGTACGTTTGAGCCATGTGAAGATCTAATCCAATGGAATTGACCATTGAATAGACATCTGGTAGGCGTGATATCTAACGGTATCGAGCTCAAGAAAAAACGAAAAAAAGAAATTGACTCAATCGATCTCGACTAGTTAGATGTTGCGCTTGCTCTCAACCCTGAACTGTTTCGCACTCAGCAATCAAGGAATTGGAGAAGATTTTAATCCATCTATATGTGGTTGGATCATTTTGTGAAAATTCTATCCTTGTTTTTCCATCTATTGAAATAGTGAAAATAGATAGATAAGATACTATATATGGATTATTCCATCTATTAGATATTTATTACTCTTGAAGGTATATAAAAGAAGAAAACAAATAAGGTGATGCAAGAGGAACAAAGTGAATGTTTTCCAAGGTATCTTAGGCATGGTTTAAGATATGAGATCAGATATGGATCGGTGTATCAATATGGTATTCGACTATTTTACCCTTGATTTTCTTTAAAAATCTTTTTAGCCTTGGTATGTACTGCTATATTTATACAAGATCGACAAGGAATCAGTATCGATCTTAGTTGATACTGATACGAACAATTGATACTGTCGATCTCAAATTGATACCTAAAACCATGATCCTATGGTCCTGTCACTCAAAGGTGTGTGATTGGCAAGAAACAAATAAAAAAGGGAAAAAAAAACCTCTGTGGGAGAGCATGTGCATTGTGTCGAGACATAAAAGGAGCAAAATGACCACCTCACCCCCAAGAAAGACCAAAATGTCTGCCCCTGTGGCCCCCGCACACGCAAAGACCACTCTCCCCCTTAGAGAACTCTCTCCCATAAAAAAAGTTATATCCAATTGTTGGTTGAACTATTAGTTGATACCCAAACCATTAAGATCTTAAAAATGGGTGGAGTGGTGCACTGCTTGTCATTTTAAGAATAAAAAGGGTCAATGTGCAACCCTACGTGCATAGAGGGTTGCTGACGGTGCTGAGATTCATAAACGTGCAACGGAATAAAAATAAATAAAGGGGCAATTTGTAATTATGTTCTACGTTCATCCGTTTAGATATCTATAATTGTGTAGATAAAAATTAATTTTGATGAAGTTTGTGAGGGGCATGTAGAAAAAACAAAGCCCTTTTTTATAACATTATTTTCTTCTCTCTTTGGGGAAGGCAAAAACCCCAGGGAGAAGATTAGCATTAACAAAAAAAAGCTTTATTCTCCAAAAGAATATTCGATTTGGATATTCCAACATTCCCAAACAAAAGCACAGAACTAAAAACAAAGATGAAAGCTCATTCGGGTTATCAAATTTTTGGGCCACAAATCGACTCTGACATAGTCCAGTTACAAATCAGACAGATAGATGGCCCAGTTCGTTGGAATTTGGGATGGTCTGAAACGAATTTGAACCGTATTGTGGATAGCCAAACAGAAGAAATAAAGTTAGAAAGAGGGCTAGAATTCAGACTGGGCTATGTAGTCGGGTCAAAAACTGCCCGACTTAATTGGGTGGCCCGTTACTTCATAAATTTAATTTAGATAGTGGGACCCATCGATGCACTTACATACCTTTTCTCTGGTAGAAAAGTCAAATGGTACATCAATTCTTCATTCGCTAAGGACTTTTTTCTTTCAATGTTTGATTTTACTGCCTATTCTTCCTATGTTCTCATTTCATTAAACCTGAAATTTGTCCTTAGATCACCCCCACCCTTAGCTTAGCTGGGTATCCTAGACAACTGTTTTAAGAATCGGTATCGGGTATGGGAGATATCGATCCAATGCTGATCCAAATCGGGTCGTATCAGATTGATTTGTCCATGGTTTTCAATAAAAACCATTTTTACCATTTTATCCTTGGTCTGAATTCCATTGATGCAAGATCGTTCTAGATTTCCGAATCCTATCACTGACCACTAATATTGATATGTGCATAAGAGGACTCGATCTAATGTATGGACACTAGATTGGGCCAGCCTAGTACGTGATATGTTAAAAGGGTTTGATTTAATGTGTTCCATCAATTCTGAAGCTCTTGGCGTATCGATTAAGTACGATTTATCTGTCACGCAGAAACCATTTTGTTTTTTTGATAGGTAAAGGGGGATGTAGGATGTGAACCAAGAGACTTGAACTCAAGACCTCCTGATAGCAATGGACCTTTACGCACTACTGGCTACCAAGTGTGCTATACACTTGACCACATCATGCAGAAACTTGGAGTAAAGTGGAACAAGTTGAAAAGGACAACCTAGTGTCAAAATGAGAGAGGCACATGAGTTGTCATCACTGGACCACCATCGTATGCCCAAATAGGCAAATACATCTCTACAAACCCATTTAAAAGTGCAGCTTGGAAATTAAGAAAAGGAGACGGGGTGAAAGTAATGAAAACAAGCAAGCAATTTTAAATTCAAATGTGAGTTTCAAAAAATAAAAAAAAATAAAAAAAAAGAAAATCGAAATCAAGTTTTGAAATCTTATGGATTATATTGTATGATGTGATTGGAATCCCCATGAGTTGAAAAAACAAAAACTATCTTTAATCATTTACTATATCTATTATGTATGAGGTTAGGATAAGGAAAGTGTACCAATTACCCTTGTTTTTTAAGGGTCCTACCTACCTAAGGGTTTCTTGTACCCATGTGACTAACTTAATAACTTTTGCCACAATCACAGGCTACACTTTCAACACTCACATGTGATGTTACCCTTCAAACTTGCATAATGTGGAGGAAGCTTCACAATAACTTCAATATATGTGAAGATCAAATAAAGTGGTGATTTCCTAATATGGGACCCATTTTCCTATTTTCTAGGTCAATCAATTTCTCCTACAAGGTTGGTTGTTTATTTTTTGTTTTTAATGCAAAACCCCCCCCCCCCCCCCCCACCCACAGAGGGGGTTGAAATTTTAGGAAACAATTTATTACAATAGACGCAAGAGATTCCAGACAAGAGTTCTCCTACTAACCGGACTCGGGAAAAGAAAGGACTCATTTAGCAATAAGTAGATTTCTCATAAGGTGGCTTGATGTATTCAAGAATGTAGGCTCTAACTCATAACAACAACCAATTTGTTATTTAGGTCATTATAATACACAAATTATATCCATGTTTAGAGATATAAAGGGATCGAATAACAATCAAATATAGCACTATTTGCATTTACATCCAATTAACTTTTGAATGGGTTCAAATAGTTTTTGGAACCGATTTTTTGATATAGATGACTCTAAACGGATACAAACGTGAGTCGGATATAGATTTTCGACTGTCCATTTACATCCATAACTGCTTGCGTTGTGCGGAGGAGAACTGGAGAATATGAAAACTTGATTATTGTTGATGTTGAAGGTACTATACACTAGGATTGATGTTGAAGGGTTCTATTACAAATTACATAGATGTCCTCATGATTTTTTTTTCCACGCGAATAGGTACCGTTCTTTCTCCCTATAAAATATTATTTATAGTACTATGTAATCATATTTTTGTAATCGGATCGGCAATATTGCTTCCGAACGGATTTAGTTTCCTGATATCGAATTTTTGAATACAAATTCTCCTAAACTGATAGGAACACAAATCAAATACGGAATTTCAACTATCCATTTACATCCTTATTTGTATCCCAACGGTTTAGTGGTAAACCTGAGTTCTAAAGCCATTTTAGATTATGGATGAATATTAGTCATAACTTTGTGGTTTATCCCCAACTGAAATTTATGGAGATCTAGGGAGATTGGGATAAAATTCAATGCCCAAATTAAGAGGGCTAGTGCTCAGTGATACATATTCATTAAACTCAAAAAGGTTAACTAACCTTTCAAGCCACGGAATGCAAATAAACACAAACACATACACCCCACCCACCCGATGTGGGACTAAAGCCCCACCGCAGGGGGAGGGGGGCAAGCCATATCTTTTTTAGGTCAAGTGCACAAGCCAACTCAAAAAGATTAACCAACCTTTTAAACTGCACAGTGCAAATAAAAACAAACACACACACCCCACCCCACCCGATGTGGAACTAAAGCCCCACCGCGGGGGGGGGGGTATTCATTAGTTTGAGAGTTTGGTTTAGTAGCACTATACGAATCAAACGGTTGATGCTTTTTTGAAAGAAAAAAATTTCAGTTATCTGGTCTGATATTAAAATTGGTCAGATTGTTAATTTCTTGGACAAAACGATCCATCCAATCCATTGCCTGGTCCAATTTTTAAAACATCAATAGCATATCCCTACCAATCCAAATCAAAATCAAGTTAGGCTTAAATCACGCAGACAAAACTACATTGTCTTACCAAACCATCCTAGCTATGGTTGGAAGTTGCCACTAGTAACGGTTATAGCCAAGGTTTTTGTTATGTATCTAATGAGGCTCGATCTAGCATATGAGCGCTAAATTGTCTAGTATTAGATAGGTTAAAGGGCTTGATTTAACACCTTCCATCAGATTTTGAACTTTCGATGTATCAATTTAGTATCTAACATTTGGTATCAGAAGCAACTTTCACGTCACGAGTTCAAGCTACCAGCTGCTATTGCAATTTGGATTCTTTACTGCCGAGCTGCCCGGCAGGATCGTGCTGCCCAGACACGATGTTGCGTGCAATGTCTGCCATACCCTTGCCCAAACGCCTTGCCCGAGTGGGGGTAAGGCGGTCATTACGCACAACATCGTGTTTAGGCAGCACGATCCTACCGGGCCCGGGCAACTCGGCAGTAGAGGATTTGGATCCCTGTTATTAGGCACTGGGAAGAAACCAGGACTACCTAGAAGAGGGCTCGATTTAACTTTTTAGGGTTGATGAACCAAACGGTCTGACCATAATCAGGCCGATTCGGGTAGTTTGATGAGTCTGGTCAAGATTTGCACCTCAAGGCTCCATGGGTCTAAGGAGGGAGAGAGAGAGACAGAGAGAGAGGAACTTTACCAAACCAAAGATCTCAAATTCAACCATTTCAATGTCCGTGTGATGGGGAGAAAGCCAAAGACGTTTTGAGTTCGATCGTAGAGGAAAAACTCTTCATACCATCACCATCACATGGGAGAAGAGCCACCTCCACCGTTACACTACTTTTCTTCCACGCACTTCTCCTCTTACTCTTCCGAAACAATCACTTCTCTTTCAGAGGCGTTTTAATTGCTTCTATTCTCCCCTCTTTTGGCCTTCACTTCAATCCTTTTTAGTCTTTCAGAGCAGCATTCATCTGGGTTCCGTTCTTCCTTTCTCTTCTCCTCTTTTTTGTTTTTTGATCTTGGTGCCTTTTATTCTGTTCTGCCATATCTTTTTTTTTTTTTTTTTTAAAGTTTCGTGGGTCTCTTTGGAGATCTATGGAGGAGAATCGGTTGTTTCAATGGAGCGTGTTTCGAGCTATTCTCGCCATTCTTCAGTGGTGGGGCTTCAATGTTACAGTGATTATCATGAACAAATGGATCTTTCAGGTATGCATCTGGTTTTGAGATTGCATAGTCTGCAACTTTTTATATTTCTCTTCAATTTTAATTTTATTTGAGTAATGTTTTAATTTTTAATCTGATGGCCAATTTTGGATTTTCTAATGTTTTTAATTGTCGGAAAATCCTGCGCCACACTTTCTTCTCTTTTGTTGCTTATTCGGTGTTTTGTGGTGCTCATGTTTTTTGAGTAGGAAATGGGCAGTATCAGCCTTAGAAGTAGTTTTCACAATTGTTGTACTCATTATACTTTGTCAGATTTCCCCCCTCTCCCTTTTGTTTTTTGGACTTTGTCCGGAATTCAAGAATTCAATTTACTTTGTTGATAATTAAGAACTAAACCTAATTCAATACCTTACCCAGATTCAAATACATGTAGCTCTAGACCTTTGCTTTTTTGAAGACTAATCCTAGGTGCTTCTGCCTCAGCAATATATTGATAAATTGCTGTTCCTCAGTTCTGATTCGTTTGTGTCTGGAGCATTTGTATTACTTTTTGAATTTTCAACTACAATATTTGCTCTTGGAAACTTAGATAGTGAACTGATCCTTGGATGCTGAGAATTGATTTGGCAGGTATGGCCATAGAAATTATGCATCTCCTCAATTGTTGTTTTCCCCCTTACTCTTGCTTCAATCCAAATCCACTTTGAGCTACTTCTATGATGTGTTACTCTCCCATACTAGGTTCAATTTGTTGGTTGATTGTCTTTACTTTGGTAAATATTGATTTAGCTTATACATCACTATTAATTTTCTTGAGCTGAATGCTGACTGCTAGCCTATAGTTTTCACATGCAAAAAAGTTAAACCATGTCACTGGTGTTCAAAAGGTCAGCTCTCTGTTTTACATTTCAGCCTATCTGATCAGAACAGACTGCAACATATGCTCAACCTGTTTTTGAAAACAGTTCAATCATGGACGGTCAAGGCTTTGTTCTTGGGCAATGCATCAACAAGATTGATGCCCATGGACTTTGAACATCTTATACAAACTCTTCTGGCTACTTCTTATTAAAAGAATAAAAATGCACGCTCTTAACTTAATCGTGGTGTAATCATTTAATGGGGTCTGGTCTAACCTTCTAATAAGTTTTGGAACCATTCCAAGATAACTGGATCACATAACCCAAAAGTGATCAGATTTAAGAGAAACTGCAGATTTGAATAAGAGATTATGCACAACAAAGAATATCTTCCACCATCCTTTAAATAAATGATAGAACAACTTCAAAACCTACTTGATATCGCATGGACAGAATAGAGGAAATAAGATAGAAAAGAAGGATATGACTTGAAGAATCTCACCCTAAGCCTAGGCTAGTAACTCACCAACCACTCAGCCTCTCACCAGGGACAGAATCTCACTGCGGTTCTGTTTCTCACAAAATAATTGTGTAAATTCAATTTCATTCAAATTTTGATTCCAATTGCTTACAGGCAGCTCTTTTTATAGAGAGGTTGGGAGGGTTCTAGACCCTCATGGGAACTTCCTCCTAGACTTAATGATGTGTACATTAGGACTTACACTGGGATCCTTTTCAAGATCTTTAATGAATTTTATATTTTTAAGGTCTTTCACAACTAATAATGAAACTAATCTATTGATGTCCCCAAGACTTCACAACTTTAGAGGACTAGATACAACTAACTAGCTTAATTTGTATGGGCCATTTATCCCTCATATATAGATTGTCAAAGACTTAAAATTGGTCCATTACAATAAAAAGCGTAAAAATTTCCAGTCTATAACCCATATCACCCATTAGGCTACTTATTTAACCCATTAGACTTGGATTTGGACTTGTTCTGCTATGAATTCTTGTGTTGGAACCTCTCTTGATCTACATTAGCTCTCACCGGAATGAAAAAAACTCGACTTTGAGTTTTGTAGTGACGATGGGGTAACATGTGAGTATCAGCTTTGATCATTCCCAAACAAAACTTTGGTGATGTAGGGACTTTAGGAATAAAGTCCTCAACCCTAGGAGCTTTATCTTCAAAGTACTCGGGTAGAATGACGAACCCAATGTGTGCAATGTCGCAATCATCATCAAGAGTAAAGGATGTACCCAAGTCGTCTCCCAGAATGGTATCGTCGACTTCTTCACCCTCCACTTCACCTTCCATTGTAGTAGTAGAAGCCATAGATTCCTTATCATTGTCATCCTCAGTAATCTTTGTTGATGGAACCAAACATAAGACATGAGTGCCATGGGTCGCCGTATCGTTCTCATCATCAGTAGGTTGTTCCTCAACCTTCTCCTTAGGAGGAAGTCCATCATAGAACACTGTCTTTGGATTGGCATCAACAGCTGCTACAATAGCATTCTTTGGGCGTTGGTTGCAGAACTTAGCTAAGTGCCCATATTTGGCTTCAAACTTGTACTCGATAGCAGTCATGTGGTCTGATAACTGCCTCATCATGTCCGTGATATGGTTGAGAATATTTGTTAGGTCAGAGTTCCTTGAACTGGGTTTAGCCATACTCTGATGCCAAATAATGGATTCTGGTCTAACATTCTAATAAGTTTTGAAACCAGTCCAAGATAACAGGATTGTAGCACCCAAAAATGATCAGATTTAAATAAGAGATGATGTACAATAGAGAATATCTTCAACTAAACTTTAAATAAATGATAGAAAAATTGTACAACTTCAAAACTTACTTGATATCGCATAATAAGATAGAAAAAAGGAGGATATGACTTGGAGAGAGACTGAGAGAGAGAGGGGCAAAAGAGAGGCTTTGTTCTAATTTTCATTAATTTTACCATTTTACCCCCAATTAAGTAGCAATTCTGCAGATGTTCATTAATAGTACCCACATAAACAAACATTAACAGTTTTTGGTGATAATTCATAAACAACTCTTGACCTGTTTACGAATTTATGCAAAAAATATTGATTTATTTTAATGAGAAATAAGGGTCATAAATTGTACCAAACATCTATATTTATACTTATGTGTCCAATAAACATAAATTTAAACTATACCAAAGAGAGCCTTAGTGGCTCATTCAGGCCCAATAGGAGGAGATTTCACTGGAGCTGAAGTATTGTTCCTTAAGATCAGATTGGAATTTATTATTTCCAAGTGTTTAAATCAGATTATTCTTGGAAGGAAACTATGCTAATGTTGTTAAGTAGATGGATTAGATTAATTTAAACTCCTGTAACACAGCTGAATTGCTGATTTACTTTGATACCAAGTTTGAGGCTGATGACTTGGCCAGGCAAGGGGTGGTTAGACCCTGATTATTCTTTGGGGAAAATTCTTCCACTGTATTTCCAGCTTATCCGTTGCTGTTTTATTACATTCTGAAGTGATGCTACTCACCATTGTCCTTTGGTGTTGTATCAGTATCTATTCTTGTTCTAACAAATTTTATGTAATTTATTTAAAAAAGTTTTGATTGCAATATGATAGAAGAACATGAAATTATATTAAGCAATAATAAGAAGAATACAGAAGGAGATTAGAAAATAATAAGAAAGAAAATTTTGATGAGAAGAGAGTAGGAACGAGAGAAGTCTGGATCCATTTTGAGAAACAATACCTGCAATTGTAACTAATTTCATGTAATTTCTCATACCCTTATTCTAGCATAGGTTTGATGTGATCTTCCATCAGTTTGTGACTAACACTAAAAAGGATCCTTGTCAAGGAATATATTGAGATTCTCCTGTAATGTTTCGAAGCTTAATGCAGTTATCAAATGGGAAGATTATTCAGTTGTTGATAAACATGTCTAAGGAATCATATTTTTCAAATAATTGATATGCACTCCAAAACCCAAGAAATCATTAGCATTGGTAGAATTTTCTTTCTCACCACTATAATTGGTGCTATGTCAAGCTGTGCTCAATCGTGATAGAGCACTTGTTCTTTTAGGTATGAATGCCAGATGGCTACAAATACTTAAGTTGAATGAGGAATTAATTGTCGGAAAGTTCACCAAGCTGTGTAAAACATCAGATTTAAAAAACAGAGAGAAATACAAAACAGTTGGTCAAGCTGAACAAAGTGATAAGCTAGTTAGTTTATCAGGAAAAAGATAGAAAGCTTAAGAAGTTATCTTGAATGATATCCTCTTATACATAAGGGCCATAAGGCTAACAAAACTGAAGGTAATTCTTTTCTGTTTTTCTTTGCCCGTGTTTTGTTTTTCTTAATTTCTATTTTTAAATCAATTCCTCATTCCTAAAAATATAATATTTCTCAAACATGACATGCATATAATGTTATTGCTTTTTGCCTTCCATCTTTGGGTTTCATAATACTTTTATTTTAATTTAGTTGGATATGTTTATCATTGTAGTATATGCAGAATCTGATGCAATATTATTTTACAGAAATTGGATTTTAAGTTTCCTCTGTCTGTGTCCTGCATTCACTTCATCTGCTCAGCTATTGGAGCATACTTTGTAATCAAGGTTCTGAAGATTAAACCACTGATAGAGGTCAATCCTGAAGACCGTTGGAGAAGGATATTCCCCATGTCTTTTGTGTTCTGTATCAACATTGTACTGGGGAATGTGAGCTTACGATATATTCCAGTTTCTTTTATGCAGACTATAAAATCATTCACTCCTGCAACAACAGGTCAGATTGAGATTTTGTTTGCATAGTTTTAACCCTATTGTAGCCTTCCTGTTAGTGTTAAATACTATGAATGTGTCATGACCATTTCAATGTCCTACCCAAAGAAGAAAATGTTTTGTCTAGATGACATCATGGTTGGTATCATTTAGCCTGGCACCAAATTGCACGTGGGGGACCATGTGACAGGGTACACAGCACCCACACTGGTTGAATATTAGTGCCAATCAAGTAACGGATATGCTCCAAAAGTAAGTCCAAAGTGATGAAACTACAAACATGCGACTAATATGAAATTTTTTTTTTTGGTGATTTTGGGAAACTTCACATTCATTTTTTAAGCACTTCCCTCGTAATACGGAGCCACTTCATCGTTGCCAATTGGAACAAAATTGTGACTTGGTGCTGAGCTTAACACCACCAATCATGGTGTCAATTAAATTTTCTCCCTCCCCCTGCGCCACCTCAAAAAAAATCTGACTATGAATTTAATTCAGTTGTTCTGCAGTGGCTACTTTGGAGGAAATCCTTTGACTGGAGAATTTGGGCTTCTTTGGTACCCATTGTGGGAGGAATTCTTCTCACCTCTGTTACTGAGCTTAGTTTCAACATATTTGGATTCTGTGCTGCATTATTTGGTTGTCTTGCTACATCTACGAAGACCATACTTGCAGAGTCCCTACTTCATGGATACAAGTTTGACAGGTACTTTGTTAGTTTTTTTTTTTACTCTTTTTCAGGCTCTCTTGTTTGTTACTTCAAAAGCTGTCTCATTCCTTTGTATCAGGTCTGTGGACAATATAATTGTGTTTCATTTCTTCAATCACCACTTACATGAAATTTGGACTTTTGAATCGAATCTAATAAAATATTTCTCTTCGCTGTTAACAGGTCAATTTTGATTGAAATAAAACAATTCACCTTGCCTTGGTGTTATATATTTACTTCCGCAAGTTATTTTTGGAGTAATATTTGGTTTATCTTGGTCTATTAAAGCAAAGATGGTTTAAATATGGTTGAATGGTGAAACAGGATCTGTGTAGCTGACCCATTTAGTTTGGAAAGGGCTTTGTTGTATTTGGGTAATCTTGATCAAAAGTCTGCTGTTTACCAGATATGCTGTTAGAATAGTTACCTAATTTGGGGTTTTGAGTGTTTACTATCGCATGTATGCTATACACTATTTCTACAAATGTTTAACTCCTATGTGTGTGCCTATCTATGAATAACTAGTCTCATTTTCTGCAATGAGGTACTTTCTGCACGTGCTCAATTTACTTTTCTTGAGACTGTGTTTGTGTATGTTGTTATGTTTTTTGTTGTCAATAAGCATGTGTATTTAATCTTTTTTGGATAAATTACACTTAAGGTACCTAATGTTTAGATAAACTATGACTGGGGTACCTTTTTCATATTTCCAAATTTACTCATACCACTAACCTCCAGACCCACGCCCCTGTTGTGGCTTCTCTTGTCATTCCTCCGCTGCCAGCCTTCCTGTGTGTGTTGCTCCACCTCCTTTTGCTGAGTACTACTGCATCTTGGTGGTCCCTGGCACTCTCTCTCTCTCTCTTGATGTTCTGTTGGAATGCAGGCTATCTAATTTAATTGGAAGCAGAGTTCTTAGCTTTCACAGTTTTCATATATTGGTCTAGCGGAAAATTTGGGTTCGAGCTTGGAATTATATTGTGATACAGCTGCTCAAATATTCAGTCTGGTTGTTGTCTCTACATACACAATGGTTGGTTGTCAACAGGCTTTTTAAGAAAGAAATGCTGCTACCTTTCAAAATTCATGCATCTGATTGCAACATATTTTGATTAGGATCAAGTGGGTGCTCAGTGTTCAAATGTACAACAAACTGCAAACTAAATGATATATGTTGAGAATTGGATCACCTGAGAACAGACTCTGGTTTGTAAATCACAGTTCGTCTTGTAATGGTTGTCAACATTATACCTATTTTTGTTGACCTCTGCTTGAGTTTAATCAATTTTTCTTGCTGCGACTTCTTTGTAGCACTGCTGTCAAAGTAAATAGTGCAATATGTATAAATATGGCTGCATGCTTGGTAGGTAAAACATTTGAGTTATAGATGTCCATTAGCAGGAGATGGAGAGATATGTTCTACATAGCTTGCTACATGTCTTGCTATATATATATATATATATAGGGTGCATCTTGTTGTAACCAAAGTGGTGAATTGAGAACTTGTTACCTTCTTTTGATTGCCCCTTTTCTTAGTCCTAAAAGTCCTTTAAGTTGGAGACAAAAAAGAGTTTGCCAAAAAAAATTGAAAGTGACTTACCATTATGTCATTCCCAAGATCTGTCTATGTGTGTGTCAATGTGGCTTTTCAAATCTTCTAAGGTCTAGATGTTGAACTTGTCTCTTGAGATTTTGCTCAGACACTGTGTGTGTGTGTGTGTGTGTTGCAATGCAGCTTTTCAAGTCTTCTATTATCTATATGTTGAACTTATCTTATGCGATTTTGCTCAGATTTGGATGCGTAAAGGCTTTTGCATAATATTTTTGTGATAAACTTATGCCTGATTTATAATTCTTTTGTTGTGCATGGTGTAGTATCAACACAGTGTACTACATGGCACCTTTTGCAACTATGATCTTGGCATTACCAGCATTACTACTTGAAGGTGCTGGAGTCATGAATTGGCTTTCTACAAACGAGTCTGTCGGCTCATCACTTGTCATAATAGTCAGCTCAGGAGTAATGGCTTTCTTTTTGAACTTTTCCATCTTCTACGTAATCCACTCTACGACTGCTGTCACATTCAATGTTGCTGGTAATCTCAAGGTGAGCTCAAACAGGATGGATTTGATCCCTCAGGCTATCCTTTCTACCCTCTCAGTTATGATTATTTACGATTACCTATTGTCATGGATTTACAGGTTGCAGTTGCTGTTTTGGCTTCTTGGTCGGTATTTCATAATCCAATCCCAGCTCTGAATGCCATGGGGTGTGCAGTGACACTTGTTGGTTGTACATTTTATGGGTATGTGAGGCACAAGCTTTCCCAACAGCCACCAGGAACGCCCAGAACACCCCGGACCCCTCGGAATCAGCTGGAGATTATTCCTCTTGTAAATGATAAATTAGATTATAAAGTCTAATTTAAAGATCTTTGATGCAATGCTTCTAGTTGGTGAAAGGTTAAGAAAAAGAAAACACTTACCTTTTTTTTTTGGTCTTGTAAACTTGCATTTGATCAGTTGATAGTGTTGTGCCTTATATTTATTTATCCACAGCATATGCCTTGTGAATCCTAGTTGATAAAAGCTGCGAAATTCAGAGTTTTGGAATACCTTATTGTAAGAGATTGAGCAACCTTCCATGCAACTCCTTAGGTAAATTCAGAATTGTCGGACAGCTTGGAATGCGGCAAAGCCAGGAGATGAGCATCTTAGCCATTGATTTTGAGTAGATGATAGATAAGACCCATTCAAGATTTTTGAATCTTGATCACCACCTTTGTTGGTATTCTTCTGACAGATTTTTAATGAAACCAGTTATCAACTCTATTCTGAGAGATCTTAATTGCAGCTGTTTGGTCCTGTAGTCAATATTATAATTGTTTTGGGGGGAGGGGGTTTGTTTTTCTGTTTCTTTTCCATTTCTTTCTTGCATTTCCAACTCTTTTGTTTTCCTTCGGTTTCACTGTGAGGGGTTGTCTCTGCATTTTTCCTGCTCGTCATTCTGAGGCTCTCATCTTTTGTCTCACCTTTTCTTACCTTCTTCCACACGCTGTCTCTCTGTTGTTTCGTCTTACTGTGCTATGGTTCTTTTGTGTTGGGGAAACAATGCTTTGATACCTTGCTGTCTTCCTCTATTATTTGTGTTCTTGGCGCTTCTCAGGCGAGCCTGTCATCTGGTTCAGCTATAGGTGATGGTTCCTTGACTGACTGTGCTTCTCCACCATGTCATCGATCAGTGAAGTATGGTACTAAATCTTCTAAGCCTTTTCGGTCAGTTTTGGGTATCTAGTTGTTTAGAATGGCAGTTTTTTTTGTTAAATTCTGTTCTGTCGAAGCCTGGGAAGTGTATTTCATGCATCCCGTTGGTGGCTTATGAGGAATTTCCAAGATAAATAACCACTTTTCATAATATTTTCTCTGCAAAGGTAATTGTGATCGTTTTGTGTGTCCGAAAATATGGAAAACCTCTCAAATCCATAGATACAAAGTCTTCACGTCTCAAAGAGGGATTCTCATCATCTTCAGAGTGGCCTCTAGTGGAGACAAAATGAGTTGTCTACACTCCCATAAAAATCGAAAGAAACAAAAAATTGAAGGATATATATAGAAATTTGCCCCTCCCAGACCATGCAGTAAGAACTTCGTGCACTTGAATTCTCTTTTTAAGGAAATATATAAAAATTGGAGAGAAGGGAATTTCTTCAATCCTAACCCTCCATTTGAATCTTTATATAAGAACCCAAAATTGACATGACACCAAAGAGGAAAACCAGGAGTCAGCCTGAGGTACCTCCTGTGAATCTGGAGATGCCAGAAAGAGAAGCGCCAGAGAGTTAGAGAAGATTTTTAGTGCACTTAAATACACTAATGCGCAGAAGGTGAAGTATGCCACATTTATGCCACAAGGAAAGGTTGATGAGAGGTGGCAAATAACTCGGCCAATACTTGAGACTAGAGGCAAGCAGATCTAATGGGACGGATTTAAAGCTGTCTTTGATAACAAGTACTTTCCTCCTTGTATGAAGCAAAAGAAGGTGATGGAGTTTATGCAACTCACATAGGACACAATCTGTGATAGCCCATGAGAGGAAGTTCGGGAGCTGTCAAAGTATGCACATCATATAGTAAGTACTGATGAAATGAGAGCTCGACAATTCGAGCAAGGATTGAGGGCCGATATACGTAAGACTGTATCGCCCCTACAGTTGGGCAAATATGCAGAGGTAGTACAAAAATCTCAAAATTTTGAGGCAGCAGAAAAGGATTCTGAGGTTTGAGTTTAGCACTTTTCTTCATAATTTAGGGTCATTACAATCTCACGGGATCGAGTATGGAAATAGCCTCTCTGCGAAAGCAGGGGTAAGGCTACGTACATTATGACCCTTCCTAAACCCCGCAATGGTGGGAGTCTCGTGCACTAAATACGCCTTTCTTTTTTGTAATAAATATGTTTTCCATCATATTAATCCAAAAGCTACATCTATACTTAAAAGTTCTCTCAAGGGAGCAGTCTATAATTCTCATATTTTAACATCAGTTCTTGTTGATTCCAATCGTGTTGAAGATCAGGTTTTATCTGACTGATTACCAGGGTGGATCAGACTTGTCATTTTAGGTGATGAGAGATTGAGAGTTATGGTCCTAATACAATAGAGGCTAACACTCAATTTCTTGTGGCCTACATGAATTATGGCGTCTCAGGATGCAATCCAGACTCGGAAATCAAAGAACTTCAGCAAGGACCACAAGAGGGACAGCAGCAGGGGTGAAAAAAACAATATCGAGGTGTGAACTGGTTGACTCAAGGAAGGCTGGTTGGCTTTGGGAACTATTTGCAATTCTATGTATGGTGTATCGAGCTGAATTCCTTCCACTGTCTGCAAATATTTTCAAGGCCAGGACGGCTAGATTAGAACATCTAAGGGGCATTGTTTCTATTCATGTACATAAAACTTTATTCCTTAATGTTATCTTTTCCTTTTCTCATTAAAAAAAAAAACTGAAACTGTCTCTTTCCTACCATCTTTCCTATAATTATAATACAGATCTGTGCAAATTAACTTTACATGTTAGAAAGTAGATGAAGGCATACAAAAAAATTACTCGTATAGCTTTCTGATATCATTATTCATACAAATTTTTCTGTGACATATCAGAAGAATACAAAAATCAATGTGGTACTCTGCTTTAGTAGCTGCACTAAAACCAATAATTATGATGCCTCCAATTGTGATCTTCGTCCCTCAACAGAGTTTTGTTAGATGAACCGATGGTGTTTTGATCAGCGAGTCAGCGAACAGAACTTTGAAAGTAGAATCGCAGCTTCATAAATCTCATCGCCATTAAACACCACTCTGCTTAGCAGATTCAGCCTTGCTTGTAGTCATAAAGGATTCTCCACACCCACATTGCCCTTTGGAGTTTGGATTGATGAATATGAACTCAGACCTGGGACCAGAAAAAAGTTGTCTTCAGTTAGGACCAGGAAAAGTGCTTGAATGGAAAGATATGAGAGTGAGTCCAAGGAAATATAGAAGCAAAGCAGATACAGCCAAATCAGCATCCTGTAAACAGGCATGTATAAATGTATGCACCTTATTAGTATTGGGAAGAGTGATTATTCAACGGGAGGTGGGGGGCGGAGGGAGGGGAAGGAACAGAAAGGAAATTATTAGCTGGTAAGAAAGTGGAATAGTTCTTACTTGAGATTGTCATCTACAAAATCCATTTTGGTCCCAATGACATGCATGAGTGCCTTTGGATCAATCAATATCTTTACTTCTTTGTCCTCAACCAATTCATCGAACTTCCCTTCCTTGTCTGCATAATTCAAAGGTATTGGATAATAATAATCAGTTATATTATGGACCTTGCTCACAAAAAATAGTGTTCTATTCCTTGGTCAACATTCATACAACCAAACCAGGGGCATCAGTTAGAGCACCTAGAATGGAAAACTATTAACAGAACTACTGCAAATCAGCAGTATGAAACTGTAATCCAAACTAGAATCCATGCACTCTTCTACTTACTTTAGCTTCAAATAACATTCCGAATTAAAAGGAAACAGAAATACAATTGAAGAATAATAAAGGTACATCTCAATACTTGCATATTTATTAGTTGTTCCAGGCTGATGGATCAAAAGGCATGGGAGCAAAATACCAAGACCAATTTGGCACTGCTGGCATTATAGCCCTAGAAAACATTGCTTGCTATAGGGAGGAAACTCAGGTTCTCCTTAATTGAGCTAATCATCCAACAACTGCCAATACTACCTTTGCTAGAGCTATCTAAAAGCAAATGGAAGCACACCAACATAGAGAACCCACAATTAAATGTGTAAACATAATCTGAAAACTTCGAAAACAAATGTCAAGATCTGCGTCCAATTAATGGTGAGAGAAAGAAAACACTGTTCGAAATACCCAGAGAGCCTGAATTAGTGCACTAAGTACCAATTAGATTTGGAACCAGGATATGAAATTACTGTAATAAAGGAAACAATATCAGAAACAAATTTCCTAAATTTCTTAAAAATATTTACTACAATAAGATGAAAACAACTTCATAAGTGAACCCCTCCCCCCATCCTTTTCTTTTAGGGTAAATCAATTTATTCTCATAAATTGAACCACTTGGGAAGCTAAGCAACGCAACTGAAGAAAATAAACTAAATTTCTTAGTTAAAGGGTGCAGACATCATCATGCAATGAGGATCCCCCAACCAGAATTACATCTCTCAGGGGACAAAAACAAGCTAAAATATAATACTTTGCTTTATATTGGAAAAAGTGTTTCCAAAATCCAAACTGTAAAGTGCTTATCAAGAGAGGCTTCTGCATCTGCACCATTAGAATTATCCAATGAACAGAAGTATGCTTTGTATGGTGGTACAAAAAATACTAAAGAATTGATATTTATTCAATTTGATTTTAGGCAAAATTTTTTCTAGGCCGGCATGTCAAGAGGGTATCTCTAGACCAGCACTAAGGTCTGCACACGATAGAGTGATGTGGCACTTTCGACAAGGTTAAAAATTTAGAATTTCGGTGGGATTTTTTCCCCTGCTGAAAACAAAATATTTCGGTGTAATTTTGGTAAATTTCACATGTAAATTTCAATAGTCATTTCATTTTGACAAATTTGCCAAAATTTCAACATTTAGGTCGAAATCTCGAACCATGCTTTCAACCATATGGATATCTAGGAAATGGTTAAAAATGGCCATGTGTCAAATTTCAGAGTCAGATTCAACTTTCTACCCCTATTGTATTCCCATATTCTCATGTATTGTCAACCATCCATTTCTTTTTGGAAAGGGTCCTTCTATGTGTCATGATGAAAGTGAATCAGCTCACTTCACTATCCTTTTATTAACCCTCATAAGTGTTTTTGCTGAGTTGGAGTTGAGGGGCACAATTTGTAAATCACTTCTTATGAAAAAAAAAAAAAAAGGGGGGAAGGATGACTTGGTTGTAGTGAAACAGAAAATGATGCTTGGTTGGACTCTAGTTTCTGCTGTGCTTGGAGTGCAGTGAGCTTGGATTGCAAAAACTTATTTTCTTTTTCAAGTTAAGTAATTTGATAAGAAGTTTTGGGGAAGCCCAGCAAACTGACTAAATGAAGCAGTTCTTCATGAAGTTTTCAATTTGCTGCTTAAGACCAGAAATTTGAGAATCAATAAAAGAGAGCGTTTGAGATGTGAATTGAGAGAGAATTTGCTGATTACACAGAATGGACTCTAGCATAGTATTCTAGTAACGTGCATTCTCAGCCTGCCAGTTAAGAGTTGCTTCAGTTGAAGAGACCTGACGATTTCTGTCAAGGGGAGGCTTTAACTTTCCATATATGGAGAGTATGATCATCAGGTAACTCAAAGTCTTCATACTTTGGGCCATGCTCCTTAATAAACATTTGAATATCATGAAAAGGTATGGTAGTAGGAGTTGTACCTGGAGGAAAACGTATTTCAAGATCACCAGATGAATGTCTGATAAAAAGAGGATCGGTGCTCTGAACTGTTTCTTGTTGTTTATCCTTCTGCTCATAAGATGTAATCCATATTGTAGGCAGAAGCTAAACAAGATCATCTCGAGCAATTTGCTGGGGAACAAAGATGCAGACTGGTGAAGCAGGTGTATTTACGGAAAGAAACAAAACTTCATTGGCAGTAGAAAGAGGGGGTCGTGGAATATCTAAAGAATGATTCTAGAACTTGTAGATCATATGATTATGAAGTGTTGCTGAATAGGTTGTAAATAGGTGGGAGGAACCAGAAATCTGGACTTGGATTTTGAGTATCATACTGAACAGGCACAAGAAAAATACCTATCCATGAATGTTTTTCTTTCAAAAGAATTTAGAGCAACAACTCTGCTGAAATTTACATACCAATTCCCCATATACTGTTTAATAACAAAACTATGTGTAGTACATCTTTCATTACACAACTTTCAACATAAAACTCCGGTTCATTTAAGATTCCCAAACACATGTTTGGTTGAAAATTTTATAAAAGGGAAAAAGTTCTCCACAAATCCAGTGTACTATCGCCCTCTCACATGGGCTTTATTATTGTTTTCTCCCTCTTACCCTGACCATATTGGCCCCATGTGGATTATATCATTCCCCGTGCTACCATTGGTGTGGTACTGTGGTGTGGGAGATTCCCCCCACATTAGCATAGTCGAGAACCTTTACCCTTTATAAATTACTGCCTATAGCCACAGTAGCAGCCAATTTTCAAATAAGCAAAAGCAATAGTAGCATTTTTGTCTCCAAAATACAGATCACATGGAATATTAGAATCACACTATGGACTTCTTTCATTTTTCAATCCAATAGTTTAAGTACCACAACTATTATTGAAGCTGTCAAATTACACAAAACAAAACCATTTCATATTTGTCTTTCACAGAATGTTTGTGCATATGTAATAGCCCTAAACGAAATTATCTAAAATTTTGACATAGGAAGAATTCATTCCCATATTTCCCCCCTTTTTATTTTAATTAACTCCCTGGTCATGGTCCTATTTTAGATGATGATGATCTATGCGCTTGAATACTAATAATATTTTTAAAATTTTTTTTTTTTTTAAAAACCCACAAGATAACATATGAAGCCTGAAAAACCACATGTGTCTTTACAACTTTGAATCCAAAACCAAAAACGACCACGAAACGCAAAAGTAATAAGAGAACCCTAAATAGACTTGCAAGCAACAAAGAATACAAATTCAAAATCGACATATTCAAACATAAGTACAGAAATAAATTAAGACAAAATTGGTGCAACCAATTGGCAGACATGAAGAAGCTATGAACCATAAACAAAAACTCAGAAAAAATAAATAAATAAAGGGTTTCCTTATTTTTTGGTCAAAAAATTTGTAACAGGATAATGAAATATGCGATGCGAAATCTTAAAATCCCACAAATTAAACAGAAATGATATGTTAGTATCTATGTGCAGGTATGTACGACTGAGGGAGGAGAGAGGGCAGGTTGGAACCTGCGTAATTGAGAGTATAGGATAAGCCGTTGCAACCACGAGCCTTGACACCAAGCTTGAGGAATGGGCGCTGGCGCTGGCGTAGCAGTTGGCGTATTCTAGTAGCTGCGGCGTCCGTTAGGGTAAGGGCTTGTCGCCGTACGGCAGGGCCGACCTTCTCTGCTGCCGCCGCCAGGATTGAAGAAGCCATCTTTGATCTCTATCTCTCTCGCAGTCGCGGATATGTATCAAATGTTATCAGAAGAAAACTCAAGCACTCCTCATGCGTTTGATTGTTAAATTAAGGAGTCTCGAGACCGGATCATCTCTACATGCATGTGGAGACTAAATACTCTCCACATACGGATCGTCTACACGTACTCGCACGGGTGAACCTACGTGTGAAAGGTCGGAAAATTATCTGCTCTATTTGCTGCCCGGTCCACTTCCCCAAGTTCCTCTAATAGGTGGAGGTGAATCCCACCCGGTCAGTGTATTCAGGTAGGGGGTAGGGTGATCATTTTCGCCCCTATTAGAAGAACTTGGAGAAATGGACCGGACAAGAAAATGGAGCAAATAATGATATGTGGTTACCTCTCAATTAGACTTGAGAGAGGAGGGGGTGGGTTCAATGGATAATAGGTTTTTGGAGGGAAACGTGTTGGCCTATCATATATGTAGAGAGGGATTCAACTCCTCTCCAGTGTGGGACGGTGTCTAGTGCACATCCAACGGTTAGAGAACCATGATAGGGATGTCGGGATGTGTGCTAGCATGCATTAATGTTGTCTTTTTTGTTTCCATCAATACCCATCTTCCTCATAAGCAGGTGAATGGAGTTGCGGCAACCATTGTTCATGTCTCCTACAATGGGTTTGGCAATAGGAGGGCTTCTTTGTCGGTGTCTATATCAATACAAACCTCCACAGCATCCCCTTCTTTGGTTGTTAAGGTAGCGTTTGGTATGCATTCTAAGTCAATTTTACATTCTCAAGTGATAAAAATAGTTGTTTTTATCGCCCAAGAATGCAAAATCGACCTAGAATGCATTCTAAGAATATATACCAAACACAACTTAAAATTTGGCCATAGCCAGTTAGCTACAACAAGAACTCTGGATTGGTATTTGTGGCCCAAAGCAATCATTTGGGAAGTAATTGGCTCACATTGTTCTTTGTTCTTCGCAGAGGAGGCCAACACAACATGTTGTATTAAGGGGCTATTTAAATAAATAAGTTTCAAAATGTTTTTTCTTATGTTTTTTAAAATTTTGGTTTTGGCATTGCATTTTTTGTGTGGAATGTTTAATCCCACAATAGAAATGTAAGAGAAAGGATAGAAGCATACTTATAGGATATGGTTATACAAAGATGTAAGCCCCTTAGAGGGGAGACTCTCCCGTCATCCATGTGTTAGGGGTTTGAGTCGTGATGAGGTAAGGTGGCCCAACCCATATTATCTTCTTGGTTCATTCTTAACACTTAAATTGGAATCTTTTAATCATGCTATACTCTTTTTTTCTTTTTCTCTTTCTCTTATACTATTATGTTGCTCATTTACTTGAAAAACCAATATAGTGTCTTCACAAATGCATTGCATATTACTAAAGCTTGAGTATAACTTCGAAGTTTTCAAAGAAATTTGTACTTTGTAGTAGAGCTGTAAATGGATCGGATTCGGCTCGAATAGTGCTATATCTGCATCTGCATCCGATTAGCTATCGGACGGATTCGAATAATGCTAAACGGATACGGACACGGATATGGATCATATATTTTATCCGTTTACATGTAAATATAGCTTTTCGGATAGCTATAGCCTCTCCGTATCGCATCTGTTTAGCTTTCGAACAGATTCGGATAGTACTAAATGAATACAAACACGAATATGAAAACGAATTTTGACCATTCATTTATACCCCTACTTTGTAGTAGCGGAGTCCACTGTTACTGCACCCACTTGAACTTCTCACCCTCTTCAAATATAAGTACATCTTTCTTAGTTGCCTACACAACGTCACAACAAATGATGGGAAGTGGGTAATTTTGTATAGCCCATATCCAATTTTAAGTGACCTCGTAATTTTCCCCTTTTAGTTGTTCGGAACTTCGGATCCAACACTTTTGTTCTTCCTTTTTCCATTGACATTGATCCGGTGGTGGGAGACAAGTGATTCCAACCTCATGGGGATGCGGGATGCCACGTCAACTCTTCCTAACCAGGTGTAAAGTGACCCCAGTTCAGGGCCCACAAGAAAAGAACAAGTGTAATATCTGATAACCTCAAAGCCACATATAGGTTAAGCCGGTGACCAAGCCAACCCTTCCCCTGACCAGGATTTTTATCCCCTCCCGTTCTGACACCGTGTTGTCCATCCGATTCAGTCGTATGTGAAAAACGTTTTTTTGATCAGTATTTAATGATGTTCTCTCTCCTCTGTAAATTTTGAATACTGCATTGAGCCACTTCTCCAAAAAAAATGTTGCATACGTTTCTTCTTTCAAAACCTCTTTCCCGCTTTTCTCTCTCCTCTCTTTCCCATTTTCCTCCTCTTCTGATAACGAAGAACACCTCTACGATTTCTATGGTCTTCTACGATTTCTATGGCCCTCGAAATCGCAAAGGTGTTCTTTGTTATCGGAGGATGAAGAAAATGGGAAAAAGAAGAGAGAGAAGCGGGAAAGAGGTTTTGGAAAGAAAAACGTATGCAACACTTTTTTGAGGAAGGCGTCAATGGAGTATTCAAAATTTACAGAGGAGAGAGAAGATCATTAAATGTTGATCAAAAAGCGTTTTTCACATACGACTGTCATCCATCCATCCATCCTAGAAATCGGATGGACGGCACGGTGTCAGAACGGGAGAAGATAAAAATTCCCTCCGGTACTTAGATTTCTTGGCACAAAGCAGAGGAGCGAGCCGTCACCAATGGCTTCCGCCGGGAACACTTACCTCGCCAAGCCCCCCTTCTTCCAATCCTCCGTCAAACCAGCCAGCAACCAAATCCTCCTCCCTTCTCCACCAACTTCCTTAAACTCTCCCCTCGGCGTCCGCTTGACATTACCAACATCCTCTCATACCACAAACCAAAATCCACCACAGCTGCCGCCGCCGCTACTACCAACACCACCACCAAAACAACTCCATCTTCCTTCATTTCCCGATTCGTACCGGATGAACCCCGTAAGGGTGCTGATGTCCTAGTTGAAGCCCTTGAACGTGAAGGCGTTACCACCGTCTTCGCCTACCCTGGTGGAGCTTCCATGGAGATTCATCAAGCCCTCACACGCTCCTCCAGCATTCGCAACGTCCTACCTCGTCACGAACAAGGTGGCGTCTTCGCCGCCGAGGGTTATGCCCGTGTCTCTAGCCTCCCCGGCGTCTGCATTGCCACCTCCGGTCCAGGCGCCACAAACCTAGTCAGCGGCCTTGCTGATGCCATGCTCGATAGTATTCCTATTGTCGCCATTACCGGACAGGTCCCCCGGAGAATGATCGGTACTGATGCGTTCCAAGAAACACCAATTGTTGTGGTTACCCGATTGATTACCAAGCATAATTATCTTGTTCTCGATGTTGAAGACATTCCAAGAATCGTACATGAAGCGTTCTTCCTTGCTTCATCAGGTCGCCCTGGTCCCGTTCTGGTTGATATCCCCAAAGATATACAGCAACAGCTTGTGCTGCCTATTTGGGATAAGCCCATGAAATTGCCTGGTTATATAGCTAAGCTGCCAAAATTGCCGGACGAGAAGCATTTAGAGCAGATAATTCGATTAGTTTCTGAATCGAAGAAGCCGGTTTTGTATGTTGGTGGTGGCTGTTTGAATTCAAGCGAGGAACTCAGGAGGTTTGTGGAGCTTACCGGTATACCTGTGACAAGTACTCTTATGGGACTTGGTGCTTACCCTACCAGGGATGAGCTTTCGCTTCAAATGCTTGGAATGCATGGTACTGTTTATGCGAATTATGCTGTGGACAAATCAGATTTATTGCTTGCATTTGGAGTTAGATTTGATGACAGGGTCACTGGCAAATTAGAAGCTTTTGCTAGCCATGCTAAGGTAGTTCACATTGCTATTGATCCAGCTGAGATTGGGAAAAACAAGCAACCCCATATCTCCATCTGTGCTGATGTGAAACAAGCATTGAGAGGAATGAACAATTTGTTAGAGGAGAAGCAGTTGAGCCATAAGCTTGATTTCTCTGCTTGGAGGAAGGACCTTAAAGAGCAGAAAATGAAGTACCCTTTAAATTTTAAGACTTTTGGAGAGGCTATTCCCCCTTAGTATGCGATTCAAGTTTTGGATGAATTGACAAATGGGGATGCAATTATAAGTACTGGGGTTGGACAACATCAGATGTGGGCTGCTCAATGGTACAAGTATAAGATGCCACGCCAGTGGCTAACACCTGGAGGATTAGGTGCAATGGGTTTTGGGTTACCTGCTGCCATTGGGGCTGCTGTTGCCAACCCCAATAAGATTGTTGTTGATATTGATGGTGATGGAAGCTTCATCATGAATGTCCAGGAGCTGGCTACGATTCGTGTAGAAAACCTACCAGTCAAGATCATGCTCTTGAATAACCAACATTTGGGAATGGTTGTTCAATGGGAGGATCGGTTTCACAAGGCAAACAGGGCCCATACATATCTTGGGAATGCATCAAATGAATCTGAGATATTCCCAAACATGTTAAAGTTCGCAGAAGCTTGTGGTATACCTGCTGCCCGTGTGACATTGAAGAGAGACCTTAAGGAAGCAGTTAGGAAGATGTTGGAGACCCCTGGACCATACTTGCTGGATGTTACTGTACCCCATCAGGAGCATGTGTTACCTATGATTCCGAGTGGGGGGGCCTTCAAAGATGTGATCACTGAGGGTGATGGCAGATCAACCTATTGATGTCTCAAGACCAGCTGAGTATCTTGGTATTGTAATGTATATTCTAAGAAAATCATGCATGACAGAAGAGTTTCGGCTTGTTTTCTTTTGTTCTGTAAACTTTACCTGCTCTCTTGGCTTACTGTTCTCCTTCATGCTTGATCATGAATCAGCGGTTTACCTAATTCAATTGGGATTTAGAGTTTTCTATGAGAATTTCGGAATTACATTTCTCTTTTTTTTGTTTTCTATATATGAAGTACTTTCTAGGGGGCAGAGTTGCACAATTGAGAAGTTTCAGACCATGTTAACAGTAAAATCTCAAAATTTTTTAAGCTGTTATATTATATGTACTAAACTTATTTTTGAATGTTGTTTCATGAGAGAAGCTAGCTTTGAGTTTCAGCCTCTACTATGTGAAATTGAAACTGAAAGAATCTTATATTACTCTGGGGACCAGAAACAAAAAGGCTACAGTGCAGTATTTAGGTGGATGGATGAATTGGATATGAACTCAAACTTTTCTTTCCAATGCAGGGGGGCGGGGGGGATTTTACTATGCTCTACTTCCACTGGGAATCTAATTCAGCAAGGAAATGAAAATAGAAACTAGAGAGGAAATATTTAAGCTTTCACTTTCAGAAAATGTGAAATAAGGGAAAATTTCATTAAATTTAGAGGAATTCATGCTGTTACGAAAAGATATAATCTCGAATGATTCATTCCATGCTGCTGAAAAGTAATGCATGAAGGGATCAACGAATCCTAAATTAAACCTGTGGCGTATGGGTATGTGCCCTTATACTTAGTAGTAAAATAGTAATTTAGATAATCAAATTTTAGATTAAAAAAAGAGCATTCAAGGTATCGAAATGTTCTGAGATGAAAACTCAAGCACTCCTCATGCGTTTCATTGTTAAATTAAGGAGTCTCGAGACCGGATCATCTCTACATGCATGTGGAGAGTATTTACTCTCCACGCACGAGGGAGGGAGAGAAAGAGGAGAATAAATCTTCTGCACGCACGTGCAGGTGAATGTACATGTGAAAGGTGGTCACCTGTCCTTTTTGTTTCCATCAATACCCCTCTTCCTCTTGTAAATGACAAATATGGGACAGGTGGGCATTGTATTTTTTGTGTGAAATATTTAATCCCATATTCCCATGTTAGAAGTGGAATAGAGGATTTGTCTAGGGATGCAAGTTTAGCCCTGTCCCCTCAAACCTGCCTTGGCCCGCCGTGAGTCCGACCAGGGCCTGGGCTGATATACCTAGCCCTGTGGATGGGTCAGGACTGGAAATTTCTAGTCCTAAGTCAGGATCAGGTCGAGCAGGGTTGAGGCCTCGAGTTGATCCAGACCTGGCCCAGCCCAACCTTATTTTAAGTTAATCGTGCTATACTCTCTTTTTCTCTTTCTCTTATACTGTTATGTTGCTTGTTTACTTAAAAAACCAATATTGTTTGTTTACGAATGCATTGCAACTAATGTAGCTTGAGTACAACTCTGAAGTTCTCAAAAGAGTTTGTAGCATCTGAGTGCATTGTTACTGCGCCTACTCTGTCATCTTGCTTAATTTATCAACACTTGAAGGTCTCACTCTCCTAAAAGATAAGCAAATCTTTATCATTTGTTACTGCACAACAAATGATGAGGTGGATAATTTTGTAAGCCCATTATTAGCCCATATCCAATTTTAAGTAACCTTGTAATTTCCCCTTTTACTTAAAACTTAAAACTGGAGTTCGGATCACCTGCAAAGGCGCCAACACTTTTGTTCTTCCTTGTTCTCTATTGAGCCGGTGGTGGGAAGACATGTGATTCCAACCTCATGGGGATACGGAATGCCACGTCAACTCTTTCTAACCAGGTGTAAAGTGAACACAGTGCAAGTGGGGCCCACAAGAAGAGAACAACTGTTATATATATATATTTTTTTTTGGGAAAATGAGACAACAACTGTTATATCTGATAAGCTCAAAGCCACATATAGGTTGAGCCGGTGACCAAGCCAACCCTTCTCCCCTTCCCTTCCCCTCACCACCTCCAATACTAGACTTATTGGCACAGAGCAGAGGAGCGCGCCGTAACCAATGGCTTCCGCCGGGAGCACTTACCTCGCCAAGTCCACCTTCTTCCACTCCTCCGTCAAACCATCTAGCAACCAAATCCTCCTTCCTTTCTCCACCAACTTCCCTAAACTCTCCCCTCGGCGTCCGCTTGACATTACCAACATCCTCTCAGACCACAAACCAAAACCCACCACCGCTGCCGCCGTCGTCACCACCACCAAAACAACCCCATCTTCCTTCGTTTCCCGATTCGCACCGGATGAATCCCGTAAGGGTGCTGATGTCCTAGTTGAAGCCCTTGAACGTGAAGGCGTCACCACCGTCTTCGCCTACCCAGGTGGAGCTTCCATGGAGATTCATCAAGCCCTCACACGCTCCTCCAGCATCCGCAACGTCCTCCCGCGTCACGAACAAGGCGGTGTCTTCGCTGCCGAGGGTTATGCCCGTGTCTCTGGCCTCCCCGGCGTCTGCATTGCCACCTCCGGTCCCGGCGCCACAAACCTTGTCAGTGGCCTTGCAGATGCGATGCTCGATAGTATTCCTCTTGTCGCCATTACCGGACAGGTCCCCCGGAGAATGATCGGTACTGATGCGTTCCAAGAAACACCAATTGTTGAGGTTACCCGATCGATTACCAAGCATAATTATCTTGTTCTCGATGTTGAAGACATTCCAAGAATCGTACATGAAGCGTTCTTCCTTGCTTCATCGGGTCGCCCTGGTCCCGTTCTGGTAGATATCCCCAAAGATATACAGCAGCAGCTTGTGGTGCCTATTTGGGATAAGCCCATGAAATTGCCTGGTTATATAGCTAGGCTGCCAAAATTGCCGGACGAGAAGCATTTAGAGCAAATAATTCGATTAGTTTCTGAATCGAAGAAGCCGGTTTTGTATGTTGGTGGTGGCTGTTTGAATTCAAGCGAGGAACTCAGGAGGTTTGTGGAGCTTACCGGTATACCTGTGGCAAGTACTCTTATGGGACTTGGTGCTTATCCTACCAGGGATGAGCTTTCACTTCAAATGCTTGGAATGCATGGTACTGTTTATGCGAATTATGCTGTGGACAAATCAGATTTATTGCTTGCATTTGGAGTTAGATTTGATGACAGGGTCACTGGCAAATTAGAAGCTTTTGCTAGCCGTGCTAAGATAGTTCACATTGATATTGATCCAGCTGAGATTGGGAAAAACAAGCAACCCCATATTTCCATCTGTGCTGATGTGAAACAAGCATTGAGAGGAATGAACAATTTGTTAGAGGAGAAGCCGTTGAGCCATACGCTTGATTTCTCTGCTTGGAGGAAGGACCTTAAAGAGCAGAAAATGAAGTACCCTTTAAATTTTAAGACTTTTGGAGAGGCTATTCCCCCTCAGTATGCGATTCAAGTTTTGGATGAATTGACAAATGGGGATGCAATTATAAGTACTGGGGTTGGACAACATCAGATGTGGGCTGCTCAATGGTACAAGTATAAGATGCCACGCCAGTGGCTAACATCTGGAGGATTAGGTGCAATGGGTTTTGGGTTACCTGCTGCCATTGGGGCTGCTGTTGCCAATCCCAATAAGGTTGTTGTTGATATTGATGGTGATGGAAGCTTCATCATGAATGTCCAGGAGCTGGCTACGATTCGTGTAGAAAACCTACCAGTCAAGATCATGCTGTTGAATAACCAACATTTGGGAATGGTTGTCCAATGGGAGGATCGGTTTTACAAGGCAAACCGGGCCCATACATATCTTGGGAATCCATCAAATGAATCTGAAATATTCCCAAACATGTTAAAGTTCGCAGAAGCTTGTGGTATACCTGCTGCCCGTGTGACGTTGAAGAGAGACCTTAAGGAAGCAGTTAAGAAGATGTTGAAGACCCCTGGACCATACTTGCTGGATGTTACTGTACCCCATCAGGAGCATGTGTTACCTATGATTCCGAGTGGGGGGGCCTTCAAAGATGTGATCACCGAGGGTGATGGCAGATCAACCTATTGAAGTCTCAAGGCAGCTGAGTATCTTGGTATTGTAATGTATATTCTTAGAAAATCATGCATGACAGAAGAGTTTCAGCTTGTTTTGTGGAGACAGCTCAGTTTTATTTTACATCTTTTACTTGTTTTTTGTATCTTGCTAGAATGTATTGTTGAACAGTATTTGTTTGTTTTGTTTTGCTCTGTTAACTTTACATGCTCTCTTGGCTTACTGTTCTCCTTCATGCTTGATCATGAATCAGCGGTTTACCTAATTCAAGTGGGATTTAGAGTTTTCTATGAGAATTTCGGAATTACATTTCTCTTTTTGTGGTTTTCTATATTTGAAGTACTTTCTAGGGGGGCAGAGTTGCTCAATTGAGAAGCTTCAGACCATGTTAACAGTAGAATCTCAAAATTATTGAAGCTGTTATATTATATTTACTAAACTTATTTTTGAATGTTGTGTCATGAAAGAAGCTAGCTTTGAGTTTCAACCTCTACTAGGTGAAATTGAAACTGAAAGAATCTTATATTACTCTGGGGACCAGAAACAAAGAGGCTACAGTGCAGTATTTAGGTGGATGGATGAATTGGAAATGAACTCAAAACTTTCAATGCAGAGCGGGGGGGGGGGGATTTTTACTATGCTCTACTTGCACTGGGAATCTAATTCCGCAAGGAAATGAAAATAGAAACTAGAGAGCAAATATTTAAGCTTTCACTTTCAGAAAATGTGAAATAAGGGAAAATTTCATGAAATTTAGAGGAATCATGCAGTTACGGAAAGATATAATCTCGAATGATTCATTCCATGCTGATGAAAAGTACTGCAGGAAGGGATCAACGAATCCTAAATTAAACCTGTGGTGTATGGGTATGCGCCCTTATACTCAGAAGTAAAATAGTAATTTAAATAATAAAATTTTAGATTAAGAAAATAGCATTCAAGGTACACGAGGGATCTAATCTTGGTTACAGATGTAGAATTTCAGATATAAGATTGAGAACCAGAAATCAGATTCACAATGCAGATTGAACAAGATCAGAATTGAATCTCAGAATAACAGATTGGAGGCAAAGCTGTTTCAAAAGCCTTCTATCTGGCTTATAGTTCTATCTGGGCCCATTAGCAGTGAGTTTTATAATTCTACCTGCATCAGGCCCATCTCTTAGTAAACCCTGCCCAGCCTTAAGTAAGACCTTCAAACAGTTTGAATGTTTTATGGACAGGAATTTTTGTCCTATCATAGTTCTCAACTTGTCATGGGATCAAATTAAGTGAAGGCGAGCTAAGGCACCAAAGTTGCCCATCACAATGACCATATGACCAATGTATGTATAACCTAATCCCCCACTACTTGAGATAAAACGAGCTTTTTTCTGCACTTTGCCTGCATCATTACCAGAAGTTCCTGATGTTTGGCAAACAAATCTGGAACCAAATAGGAGGAAAAGATGTAATAGAGAAGAGATACAGATTTGTTAAGAAATAAAGAGGAGGTGATGATGGATTTTATAGTGTTAGTGTTAGTGTGTGTGTGTGTGTGTGTGTGTGTGTGTGTGTGAGAGAGAGAGAGAGAGAGAGAGAGAGAGAGAGAGAGTGCGGGTAATGACCCACTGATGAAATAGGACGAGAATATTCAGATCTGATGGTTAAGATTGCTCATATCTGATCTTCGATCTAACAGTTGATAATGCTAAATCTGAATCTAGTTGTAAATTGTAATTGTTTACAATTTAAGCAATAATTATCATCTCTAAATAAATGAATTTCAGAATGAGAAATCAGAAATTTTAAGCAATAACTATTATATATAAATAAATAAATTTCAGAATGAGGAAACAGAAATTATATATATATATATATATATATTTGAATTGATGGGAGAACTTAAGAAGGAAGAAAGTGGTGATCGATGGGTGGACTGAATGACTGATGAGAGAGGAGTTAAAACTCGGAGAGAATCTGATACGAATTTGATAAGAGCATATCAAAGAATACCAAACCAACAAAGAAAATAAACAGAAAACTCGAAATTCACAGGACAGCAACTAGGGTTGAGGAGAATTGTAGATCTCTCAAAATAGAATCCCAATGGGACTGAGATTTCAGTCAAGTGATCTTGTGTTACCAATTTATCAATCACAACCAGAACGACAGATTTTCTCGGTCTATTGGATAGGTGCAGTTTGATCAAATTAGATCCTGATCAGATTTCTGATATCAGGAACATGACATGTAACAACTATTAAAGGGACCAAACAGACAGTAGAACAATTAGAATTTGTGTAACAGGTCAATTCGAGTTCTCATGTAACAGAAACAGAGCAATTCTATAACAAGCTTAAATTTCCAGCTAGGACAGTAGCATAGAAAGCAAATTATAAAAATAAGGAGAACATTGTAAACTGAAAAGTTAACCAAGGTTTGAAATTTCGAACCTCATGGGGATGTGGGATTCCACGTCAACTCTTCCTAACAAGGTGTAAAATGGGAACAGCTCAAGGGCCCACAAGAACAACTGTCATATCTAATAACCTCATGTTGGAATATGTAATCCAGAATACCGTGGGGGTATTTTGGTCTTTTTGGGGTAGTTTTATTCTTCTAATGTTATTAAGTGTAAGTGGGCTATGTGGGTTTTAATCCCACATCGCCTAGTTTAGTCTCTTTGTAATTTCCCCTCTATTTATAATAGAGGGGCTTACCTATCAATGAAACAACACATTATTTTCTCTCATTCTCTCTTTCTAACCTAGATCAAACCTGCTTTGATACCATGTTGGCAGAATCGTGGGTTAGAAAGAGAGAATAAGAGAAAATAATATGTTGTTTCATTGATAGGTAAGCCCCAAAGAGACTAAACTAGGCGATGTGGGACTAAAACCCACATAGCCCACTTACACTTAATAACATTAGAAGAATAAAACTACCCCAAAAAGACCAGAATACCCGCACGGTATTCTGGATTACATATTCCAACACTCCCCCTCTAGCTGGATTATACAAATAAGCAAAGAAAGAAGATCCAGCTTGAACTAAAGAAGAAATAACTCCTAATAATGCTAATACCTCAGACTCGGAGCTTCACTGAAAAAACAAAAACCTTAGATTCAGAGCAACAAATAGGTTAAGCCGGTGATCAAGCCAACCCACCCCAATACTTTGACTTCTTGGCACAAACCAGAGGAATGCACCGTCACCAATGGCTTCCGCCGACAACCTTTACCTCGCCAAGCCCTCCTTCCTCCCCTCCTCCCTCAAACCAGCCAGCAACCAAATCATCCTCCCCTTCTGCACCAACTTCCCTAAACTCTCCCCTCGGCATCCGTTTGACATTACCAACATCCTCTCAGATCACAAACCAAAACCCACCACCGTCGCCGCCACTGCCACCACCACCACTAAAACAACCCCATCTTCCTTCGTAAGGGTGCTGATGTCCTAGTTGAAGCCCTTGAACATGAAGGTGTCACCATCGTCTTCGCCTACTCAGGTGGAGCTTCCATGGAGATTCATCAAGCCCTCACACGCTCCTCCAGCATCCGTAAGGTCCTCCCTCGTCACGAACAACGCGGCGTCTTCGCCGTCGAGGGTTATGTCTGTGTCTCTGGCCTCCTCGGCGTCTGCATTGCCACCTTCGGCCCCGGCGTCACCAACCTTGTCGGTGGCCTCGCAAATGCGATGCTCGATAGTATTCCTCTTGTCGCCATTGCCGGACAGGTCTCCCAGAGAATGATTGGTACTGATGTGTTCCAAGAAACCCCAATTGTTGAGGTTACCCGATCGATTACCAAGCATAATTACCTTGTTCTCGTTGTTGAAGACATTCCAAGAATCGTCCATGAAGTGTTCTTCCTTGCTTCATCAGGTCGCCCTGGTCCCGTTCTAATTGATATTCCCAAAGATATACAGCAGCAGCTTGTGGTGCCCATTTGGTATAAGCCCATGAGATTGCCTGGTTATATAGCTAGGCTGCCAAAATTGCCGGACGAGAAGCATTTAGAGCCAATAATTCGATTAGTTTGTGAACCGAAGAAGCCGGTTTTGTATGTTGGTGGTGGCTGTTTGAATTCAAGCGAGGAGCTCAGGAGGTTTGTAGAGCTTACCGGTATACCTGTGGCAAATACTCTTATGGGACTTGGTGCTTATCCTACCAGGGATGAGCTTTCGCTTCAAATGCTTGGAATGCATGGTACTGTTTATGCAAATTATGCTGTGGACAAATCAGCTTTATTGCTTGCATTTGGAGTTAGATTTGATGGCAGGGTCACTGGCAAATTAGAAGCTTTTGCTAGCCGTGCTAAGATAGTTCACATTGATATTGATCCAGCTGAGATTGGGAAAAAAAAGCAACCCCATATCTCCATCTGTGCTGATGTGAAACACATGGAGAGGAATGAACAATTTGTTAGAGGAGAGGCAGTTGAACCATAAGCTTGATTTCTCTGCTTGGAGGAAGGACCTTAAAGAGCAGAAAATGAAGTACCCTTTGAATTTTAAGACTTTTGGAGAGGCTATTCCCCCTCAGTATGTGATTCAAGTTTTGGATGGATTGAAAATGGGGATGCAAATATAAGTACTGGGGTTGAGCAACATCAGATGTGGGCTGCTCAATGGTACAGGTATAAGATGCCACGCCAGTGGCTAACATCTGGAGGATCAGGTGCAATGGGTTTTGGGTTACCTGCTGCCATTGGGGCTGCTGTTGCCAACCCTAGTAAGATTGTTGTTGATATTGGTGGTGATGGAAGCTTCATCATGAATGTCCCGGAGCTGGCTACAATTCGTGTGGAAAACCTACCAGACAAGTTCGTGCTGTTGAATAACCAACATTTGGGAATGGGTTGTCCAATGGGAGGATCGGTTTTACAAGGCTAACCGGTCTCATAGATTTCTTGGGAATCCATCAAATGAGTCTGAGATATTCCCAACATGTTAAAGTTCGCCGAAGCTTGTGGTATACCTGCTGCCCGTGTGACATTGATGAGAGACCTTAAGAAGGCAGTTAGGAAGATGTTGGAGACCCCTGGACCATACGAGCTCCATGACTCCTTAAAGAACTTCATTTAACTTAGCATGACTTGCTTGGGCTTCTTTCTTTCTTGATTCAATTTCGTTTTGCTTGAGATTTTATTCAGCTTGCTTGATTAGTACACAACTTCTGAGATTCTTGATGAACTTCGAGTTTGGCCTCCCAGGATGATGCCTATACATTACTAATAAACATGTTTAATGCTACAAACATAATTAACACATTTACATGATTGCTCAAAACATAGTTTGTCATATTCACATTATAGAATTCTTCTGGATTGATATATAGTTCATCAAAGATAACATGCTAATATCTTCCGGACTAGTATCTTAATATCACCAGCATCATAGTACTTTCAGGATGATATACTACTGGTTTTAAGAATTCCTTCCCAGATCCAACCTTCTCTGAGTCAACCCCTCGCCTATCGATTATCGGAGAGTCGTCTACTATATACATTTCATTATTTAGAGCCTCTGGAACTTTGTTATCTATAATAGTGGTGTATTCTTAGTTAAGAGTTTTTCCATTAACTAGTAACATGCTTAATCTCACAGGGATAAACCATATTCCTATTCAATATCATACTAAGGCATGTTTGGTCCATTCATATCCGCAGGTTTGATTATCATCAAACTCTCATGTTTGTTATCATTAAAATACAATAAAAGACAAAATACAATTGTTCCTAAAGGTCAACATGTAATGGGTCCTATTTACAATGAGGTGGTGTATCCCTATTCCTAAGCAACATTTCAAAATATGGATTTGTATTCATGGAAACAACCAAAAGAGATACTTGAAAGCCATTGAAGAGGCTGAGCATATTATGTGATAATTGGATTATGATTGTGCTTGATATTGGTACATCATTTTTTAAGAATTAAGGTCTGAAAATAGATCATCCAACTGTTATGTCTTAATCTAATTTGAGGAAAGTGATGGTGATATATGGACACATGCTTGTATTCTTGTTTGGGAATATTTGTTGTATACAGTATATATATTCATTCTTCCTTCATCCTCCTCAAAAGAGAAGATTTTAAATATGACTGTTTTTCTCTTGTATGTTTTATCGAGTTTTTTTCCCGTTTCTTTGTATTTTTGTTCTTCTCTGATTTTTTCTTCTTGTATTCTCTGTTAAGTGTCTTTTATTTTTTTGTTTCATCATCTTGAGTCCCCCATCCAAATTTGTCAAAAGATGAAGAAAGTATTCAGTGGATGAGAAAGCCATAGAGGTTTGATTAGTAGTCTTCCACATTTGACAGCTAATAGACAAGACACTTGGTAGTATTTGTGCCAAATTTCTATCAGCCCCAAAGGAACATATGCTTGTATGTTTGTTTGGACATTATATAAAGTATGTTTTGAGGAAGATATATATGACATGATCATTCACTATTCCTTCATCCTCCTCCTCAATGAGAGAAGATTTTAAATATGTTTATTTTTCTCTTTTCTTGCCTGTTTTTATTGAGTTTTTCCTTTCTTTGTGTTTTTGTTCTCCTCTCATATTTTCTTCTTGTATTCTCTGTTAAAGTGTCTTGCCTTTTTGTGTGTTATCATCTTGGGTCCCCCATCCAAACTTGTCAAAAGATGATAGAAGTATTCAGTGGATAAGAAAGAACATGGAGGTTTGATCAGTAGTCTTCTACTTTTGATAGCTAGTAGAACTGACACTTAGTTGTATTTGTGCCAAATTTCTATAAATCTCAAAGGAACATCTAACGGCTGTGAAAAGTTCTTGGCAATTGAGAGGCACAATCATTCATGGACTGTAATATCCCAATGGTATACATTGACTAGGTTGGGTGTTAAAAGGTTGATTTTGCTGGATATAGAACTAAAAAGTGAAGCACTTGTGAGACTTGTCATTACTGAGTCTCATGGTTTATCAAGAAGCAAATTCAGAAACCTTGTCTACTGTTCTTTTCTCCTCTCTGTTTTTCTGGTGTTCATTCTCTCCTCCTGCTAATGCTTTTGTTTGTCTTTTGAGTCCTTAGTTAGTCCTTTGTATTTTAACCATTTAGTCTTTTCTTGCATTTTGCTTTTGTGTTTTGTGTTTTGTACATACCTCAAGTCATTTGGACAATGGAATGTAATCATCTCATGCAATGACTGGAATCAATTAATAACGGAATCATTTTTCTCTCTGCGTTGTCTATTTTCTTTGATTTCTTGCTTAGAGCCTGTACCTCCCTACAATTTTCTTTTAATGATGTCAAGGGGGGTAGGGGAGGAGGTGATGATGGTTGTATGATATGCTACATTAAGAGCACTATGCTTGAATTAGCATCAATTTGCTTATGTCTAACTGATATCTATATGGCATAAGAGGTTCCAACGGGGAGGGAGTAGCCATCATTGACACTTCTGGGCATTTCGTTGGAATGAAATGCTCGACTATAAGAATCCAGCCCTTATCGAATCAGCGGTGATGATTGCTCAGAAGCTGATTCTCAGATATTTGATTAATGTTCTCAATGGTGCTGCTAGCCTTCATTGTTTGTAATCAAAGCTGGTGATTGGAGATATTCGCATGCTTGCCAATGACTTCCTTCGGTGTGCAATTCATGTATAGATGCAGGCCTCATAATGCTTCAGCGCATGTCCACCTAAGGATGATGCTTGATTCTCTCTCTCTCTCTCTCTGGATTTGGTTGACTATGATCATACCCGATTGTTGTTCAATTCCCTGTACACAATGTTTCTGAATCGAAGTAGTTGATTTGAGTGTTGTTTGTTAATAAAGCAATGCGGTTGATCAACCCCACCCCCAAAAAAAAAAATCGTGTGATGATGGAATCTCACTCCTGAGTCCTGATATTTAAAATTGGGGAAGAGTTCTCTGAGCTTAAGGCATTCCCCCACACCATAATATAAAGATTTTTTATTTATTTTTCAGGAAAAAATAAATAAAAGTGTCGGCATTTTCTGTGAGGGAGCGTGGCCCTTGCATGTACATGGGGCCAATGAGTGCACGTGTTAACATCATGGGGGTGGGGTGGTCATTCCCCCTCCCCCCTCTTGTCTGGGCGTGGATGATACTCTCCCCTAGAGAGAACTTTTCCCCAACAAGACACCCAGACACTTCTTGTGCCGTGGTTGAAGGGAAATTGCTTAACATTTGGTGTTTATTACTCGTAACGATATTAAGACCAAATGGTTGTGAGTTCGAATAAAGAAACAATCTCTCTGCGAAGCGAGGATAAGGAGGCTGCGCAGATCTTATTAAATTAGTGATGGACCACACCATTGGTGGTCAGTCACAAGTCAATTGCAATGAAGCTACAGCTACTATCAAATTCAAAAGTGGCGGCCACGGCTCTCCTGAATTTAATTATTTCCTCCAAACCAGTCAGTCTTGCCTCCGTCTCTCTTCCTCCTCTGTACAGTTGCAGAGCATCAGACCATGGATCTTGTAAGCCCTCTGATGAACATCTTGGCTAGCTTGATTCAACCATTGGCTACAGAGATAAGCTCTCTGTTAAATTTGGAAAAAAAGGTTGATACCCTGACAAAACAGACAGAGGAACTGTTACAGAAAAGAGAAGACATGAAGGAGGAGGTCAACGCAGCCCGAGATATGCCAGTAAGAAGTGCAAATCAGTTGCTCCGGTGGATACAAAGGGTAGAAGACATTGAACGTGAAGTAAATTCCATCAAAGAAGATCTCCAAAACAGAAGGGCATGTTTTTGGGGTGTGTGTCATGTGAATTGTTATTCAAGCTACAAGATCGGGAAGAGAGTTGCAGAGAAGTTGAGTGATGTGAATAAATTGATCAGCAAAGGAGAATTTGAAATTGCTAATGTTTCTCGTCCTGTTCGAGTCAAACCAGTACCTATCAGGCCATCCGTGGGTCTCGACGAAATGCTAGTGAAGGTTAGGCAATTCCTTACAGAAGATGAAGTTGGAATTCTTGGAATCTATGGCATGGGAGGTGTTGGGAAAACAACACTTTTGAAGAAAGTCAATAATGAGTTTCTTGCAAGAACTCATGACTTTGATGTGGTGATTTGGGTTGTGGTGTCTAGTGATTATTTTGTGGAGAAGATACAGAAGGCTATAACAGTTAGACTGGGCTTGCCTTGGGAAGAAACAGAAAGCCAAGACGATCGAGCCATGGAGATATTCTCAGTCCTAAGTACAAAGAAGTTCATCTTATTGTTAGATGATGTATGGAAAAGATTGGACCTTGAGAAGATCGGGATTCCTCTTCCCGACGAGACTAACAAGTGCAAGGTCATATTCACTACAAGGACCATCGATGTATGCAATGATATGGATGCTAAAAGGAAACTGAAAGTGGAGTTCTTGAATGAAGATGAAGCAAAATTACTCTTCCAAGAGAAGGTAGGTAACAAGGAATTGTTAAATTCTCCATCCATAAGACCTCTTGCTGAGGCTATTATCAGAAAATGTGGTGGATTACCACTTGCATTAGTCACAACTGGGAGGGCCATGGCCAACAAGAAGACAAAGGAAGAATGGGAGCATGCAAGGCAAGTACTTGAGGATTCACCATCAGAACTTCGAGGTATGGAAGATGTCTTCACTCACTTGAAACTAAGTTATGATAATTTGCGAGATGATACCTTGAAAGCATGTCTGCTGTATTGTTCCTTATTCTCAGAGGATTACTCTATTGAGAAAGAACAGTTAATTGAATATTGGATTGGGGAAGGGTATTTGGATGGATGTGATAAAAAATATTCAATTGCCCATAACAAGGGACATGCTATTATTGGATCCCTTAAGGATGCATGTCTGTTGGAAACTGGTGAAGAGAAAACACAGGTAAAGATGCACGATGTCGTTCGTGGTTTTGCATTGTGGATAGCATCTGAAAATGGGACAAGACAGTATAAATTTCTTGTACAGGCAAGAGTTGGATTAACTGAAGCACCTGGAGTTGAGAGATGGAACGAGACGGAGAGGATATCATTATTGGATAATGAAATTAACAGATTAACCCAAGTACCAGATTGCCCAAATTTGTTGACCTTGCTGCTCCAATGGAATGTTGGTTTGAACAGGGTATCTGATGGTTTCTTCAGGTACATGCCCAGTCTCAGGGTCTTGGATCTATCATTCACTAATCTTAGAGAGATTCCAGTGGATATAGGCGATTTGGTTGAGCTTTGTCATCTTGATTTATCAGGGACTAAACTAACAGGATTGCCCAGAGAGTTGGGAAAGTTGGCAAAGTTAAGGCATTTGGATCTACTACGAACACATTACCTCAGAACAATTCCAACTGAGGCCATATCCAAACTTTCCTTACTGCAAGTGCTGAATCTGTACTATAGTTATGGAAATTGGAATGCAGATAGTTCTGAAGACGACAGAATTTGTTTTGAGGATTTGGAGCAGTTGACGCACCTGACTAGTCTTGGGATCACAGTAACCGAAAGTGGCACTCTCCATGGGCTCTCCCGCTTAGAAAGGTTACGAAGACTCATACAGTACTTATATGTCAAGGAGTGTGAAGGTTTGATTTGTTTGCCACTGACATCAACTTCTGGCAATGCTCAGAACCTACGAAGACTTAGAGTGCGTTTGGTAACGTTCAGAACAGTGTTCTGAACAGTTCTTTTGTTCAAAAAGAACAAAAAAATATGAAAAAGTGTTTGGCTTTGCGGTTCATTTTTTCGTTCTTTTAGAACGAACCGGAGGTCTTGAGCACCAAAAGAACATTCTTTACAGACCGTCTCAGAGACGGTCTGCAAAGAACAAAGAACAAGACGCAACGAACAAAGTCACAAAACACGAGTATTTTTGGAGAAAAAACACAACTCTCACATCTCTCTCTCGCTCTGCTACCACGAATTTGGGAGACGACGAAGGGCTCAATCTGCAACCCTAGGTGAGATCTCTCACTCTCTCTCGCTCTCTCTCCCTCTCTATCTCTCGCATGCTGGTAGCATTGTTTCCCTCTCTCTGTTTCTCTCTCTCTCGCACTCTCTGCACTTCTCTCTCACTCTTTCCCTTTCTCTGTCTCACTCTCTCCTTCTCATATACTCTCTCTGTGTCGTTGTTTTGGTTCATTTCCTCTCTCTGTCTCTCTCTCTCTCCCTCTCATACTCTCCCTCTCACCTTCTCTGTGTGGAGATTATGGAAGACTGATCCAAATTTTTTTCGATTTTGTCTCAGGAAGTGGATCTGCACCCTACAACCGAAAACAACAGACGGATCAGCATCCCTTTGCTTCCCATTTGGTCTCAAGTAATTTTATATCTCAGATCTAGTGTAGTCTACTTTTTTTTTCTTTTAAATTTTTTTTCCTGCTGTAACGGATCAGCACCCCTTTGCTTCCCATTTTGATGCATTACAATATGGATGACAAATAAAAATGGTTTTGATTTTACAAGTTGGTATGCCTCTAGATGATTCCATGGTAAATTTTGTGAAGTTGGAGTTTTCTGGTTTACTCTCTTCTGTCTTTGATCAGTAAATTCAAGGTGCAGGAATTGCTTGCACTATAGCTTTTCATGGGGAATAGTTTTGTAGATTGAATCATAAGTTGGGACAGTTGGTTGAATAGTTTTGCCACTCATCTTTTGACTTGCATTTTTATTATTTTTGTTATTAATTTGTTAGGATTTCTTTTTCCATTTTTATTGCTATTATTTCTGCTACTGTATTTTTTACAACATGTTCCAGAGACCTGGAGAAATAACATTAAATAAGAAACTATCATTATAACTCCTAAAATTGATTCATAATATCATTTATATCAATTCCAGAATTGGTAATTGTCCTGAACATCCTGAAATGTCTAGGAAGCATGTGATGTAGTCATTGCTATTGGATATTTTCTGTCCACAATGGACTAGTTTCCATTGTCTGACCCCTCAAAGAAAGCATAGTCCACAGGGAAGTATTCATTGGCATAGAGGCTAAGGAATGGGTAGATATTAACAGTGAAAGGGGCATCATTCTCATTGAGGTACTGAACTATTTCAATTGTATGTTCACGTATGTCTGACCTGAAGTCACTAGCAGAAGGGACTGGCTTTGAAACAGGGGAATTGTAGATATCAGCTTTGAATGGAACAGTTGCTTTGATACGGTTTCCAAGCCCAACCTCATTTAAGGCTTTCTGCACATTCTGCAAGGCAGGCAGGGTGACTAGTGAGAAGGTGCCATTGTATGTCTGGAGGAAGGGTTCATTGCCCACAGCAACATACCTGCAAATTTTAATGATTTTTGTTGAAAACAAAGAAACCCATCAAGTAGAAAAGGAAAAGGACAAGAAGCTCAAGATAGAATGGATTAAAATGAAGAAGAAGAAGTAGAAAGAAAAAAAAAAACAGTCTCAAAGAACAATACTGAGAAGGAAGCAACAATATAAAGAGGTAGCAATGGGCTTTTATGCACCACAAGCTACCAAGTGCACTAGGCACTTGTTCACTAAGCAGGGGTTGTTAGTAGGCCAATCCATGGAGTATTTCAGCCTTGAATTTGTGTTAAAACTAGTAAGCTCACATAGGGCTATTCAAAGCGGACAGAAGTTATATAACAAGAAACTCTCAGAAGTCTTAACTATCCCCACTACATAATTTTGGACTTATTAGCGATTACTCCTTGCTTGGCTAGATCATTGGCTATCTCATTTACTGACTTTGGCTTCTACTGGAATGAGGTATGAGGTATTCTCTTAGGAAGTAATGTGATTGATGAAACAAATAAGGTGGGTATAAACACCAAGGCTAACTAGAGGCTTTCCTCATCCAACCAGTGACTATAGCTGAATCATCTTCCCAAGGGGAGTTCACCTTTACTTGGAGGAGGAGATTGGCGAACTCAATAGCGGATGAGCTTGCTTGTAGGTTTTTTTTTTTTTTTTTTGGGGGGGGGGGGGGTGTTGTTGGTCAGGCACTCATTGAATTTGGGGTCCTATCCTTTGATGTAATCTGTTTTTGTGTCAGATTTTACGCCTCCTGTTGTTGTTATACTCTTCCTTTCTCCTTGTTCTGTTTTTTTTTTGCCAGTTTTACTTTATGTTCTCTTTCTTAACCAACCCATCTATCATGTATTGTTTTTTAAAACATGAACATGGTTCATATTCTTTGTACTTCGTTTGAGTGTTCGGTACATAGCATGATTCAAAGAAACAAGAATTAATAACCGGATTTGGATTAGTAGGTGGTGTTAAAATTTTTTCTTCTTCTTTTTATGGGTACGTGGTAATTATGATGTTTGATCCTAGAAACCTAGATATATCTCCTCGATATATTTGAAAGTTCAGTTCTCTTTCCCTTTCTAATCATTGTTTTGTTTTATAAACAATTAATCATGAAAGTTGCATAGTATATCCAAGACATTAAAATTGACACAGAGCAAAACTGTTGTCTATGACGAGCCGAAAGGTGATGATTTCAAGAGTAATAGGAGCATTTTTTTTTGGGGGGGGGGGGGTAGTGGCAACACTTGTAGTATTGCTGAAATCGGAAGGCCAAAGGTGCAAATCAGAAGTCCATTTATTTATGTTATGAAGCATAGATGTGAGGTTTGGTTTAGAATTATGAAAAAAAATGACTCTTTGTTCTGTACTAACAATCCAATATATCCATGTTTTCATCATAACATACCCTTCTGATGCTTGTTTTAAGTTTCTGATTGGCTGGGTATGCATTAGGAGCAGAATCGTAGATCCATACTCAAATCACCTTTATCATTGTCCCATCCTCATGTAATGGAAAACCCAAACTACAGCATAAGTTCCTTCTTTATCAAGAAGAAAATTGAGGTTCCTTCTCTATTACCAACCAACAGTTGCAAGTCACACTGCTTAATGCTCCAATTATCTCTGTAACTGTAATCCAATTGAACTGAAAACCTATATTAAATCAAACCACTTTATTGAACAAAGAAGGAGTCAGCGAATCCTTCATTAGTCATTAAATTAACCCCAGATTTCAACCATGAGGTCCAAACCCTCTTAATCTCTTATCTTACCTCCACACTTATGTATCACAACTTTGAGCTCTGTCTCTGTCTTCAACTCACAGACCCAATTTAGTAATTGGGTCAGGTTCTAGTTGAGCATTTGATCACTGGGTCATTCACTCAGACCTGATTCTCTTGATGTAAACTTATTACTTACAACCTCACTGAACTCATATCTGGTCTCTCAGCCATAGATGCCTGACGACATAACAATGCCATCTGAATGCACATTGCTGTCTCATAATGATTGAACTCGGCAAGCCTAGGGTCCACTAAGTCCAATGCAATTCCTTCTTGGTAGAGCTTCCAGGCCTATGAAATGACGAAACAAAAACTTAGCAGATGGAACAAATTATAGCTCTTCAAGATATATATATATATATATATATATGTAATGTACATCAGTGGTTTTAGGCTATTCCTATTTTCAACCAAGAAGCAAGAATCAATAATGTTCAATTCTAAAGGTAGTATCGTATTCTATTCATACTGTTTCTAGTTTATGTAGGTACACCAAAAATGACCACTTCCTGGGTCTCATGCACTATATAAGCTTAATTCTCCCTCCAGTTCCTCTGCTCATTGATCCATATCACAGAATCAGAGTCCATAATCCAGGATGCTTAACTGGACAGATAAATATAGTCATCTGATAGCAAAACCTGTTTCTGGACCATCACCCCCAATCTGGGATGACTAAATGGAACAATATAAGGTAATGCTATACCCAACAGTCATGTAGAGTTAAATTTAAAACCAACTCAGTACAAGTCATGGTACAGCAAGAAAGATTCAATTATGGTAAGTTTTTTCTTGACCTTGTTCATCCAAAGAGGCAGCCATCAATGGAGAGTTTGGATAACATATGCTCCAATAAAGAACATGTTATGGTACAGCAATAAAGATTCAACTATGGTAAGTTCTTTCTTGACCATGTTCATCCCCAGAGGCAGCCATCATTGTATTGAGAGGGTACCAGATGCTCCAATAATTGTAAAATAGTTCTTATATATACCATCGATTAAATCTGCAGAAAGTTACTTCATAACTTAGTTATAAACTGTAATACACTTCTTTACCCAAAAAAAAAAAACTGTAATACACTTTATGTAACTTATATAGCTCAAGAGATCTGCCTTTTCTTCACCCAACCTTGAATAGATAGAGGCTGCGATCAAGTAAAGTGCAAATGGTTAATGTTTGATGTGGTTAAGTCCCAGTTAAGATCGACTACTGTTGTGAATGGGTGTATGCAAGGGGGAAGTATGTGAATGGATTATACTATTGTTTAACCTAATATTTGCTAGACAAGTCAATACTTTTCTTTACATTTGTTAACAAGTAAATGGGTGTGCTGCTCAGTATTTACTTGAATCATTTTCCCATCATATTGTTATCTCAATTCATCTGTTGTGTGCTTCTTTGATCTATTGGTGCTTAGAACTTAAAGCCAAATTCATCTGTTGAGTGCTTCTTTCCCTGGTTCATCTTAGCTGCTGAAATACCCTTTTGTCTCCATTGATTGAATACTACTTGATGGGTCTTTAGCTCAAATTGGTAGAGCACTTGGAACATGAGTATGTTCCAAGGGGATGGTGGTTCGAATCCACCAAGGCCCTTTTTATTCAAATGTTCATAGCATAGTCAGTTATGGCATTAATCCACATAAAAACCCAATTTTTAAAGGCATCTTTGAAATTTGACATATTTTTATAATTGCTTCGGTTATGTTAATGAGATATTTTAGTTTTATACTAAGGTTGGTAACAGAAAATGATTTTACAAATATTTTTTTGGTATAATTTAGAAGGAAATGGCATTATTGTAATTAAAATCAAATTTGGAAGAACAGGTTTTACCAAACACCATTTTCGTTCTAAACACGTTCTTGAGACCATTACCAAACGGTCATTTTTTGTCTCAGAACGCCGTTCCAGACCAAGAACACAAAAAAAGGTTTCTAGTCAAGAACGGGCGTTCTTTGTTCAGACCGTTACCAAACGCAGCCTTAGTATAAATAACTGCTATGATTTGGAGGAGTTGGCAATTGATGTGGAGATTGGAGAGAATTGGCTCCCAAACCTAGAGCTTCTTGCCTTACATGGCCTTCCCAACTTAACCACTATATGGAGGAATCAAGTGACTAGCAGATGCCTTCAGAATCTTCGGTCCATAAACATCTGGCATTGTGATAAATTGAAAGATGTTACATGGGTTTCACAACTTCAATGCCTAGAAGTCATTTATTTATTCTACTGCAAGGGTGTTGAACAAATTGTATGTGGAACTGAAGTGGAGGAATCAACTGCCTTCCCAAGACTAAGAACCATATCCATACGTGACCTTCCAGCACTAAAGAGTATCAACCAACATGCATTGGATTTCCCTTCCTTGGAGACTATCGCAGTTATAGGGTGTCCAAAGCTGACGAAGCTCCCGCTCAAAGTCGTCAATGCCTTGTCATTACCTACAATCTATGGAAAGGAGGAGTGGTGGTCTGGATTGGAGTGGGATAACAAAGCTCTAAAGTCTGCCTTTGCTACCCACTTCATTCCTGTTTGATGTTATGTTTTCATTATTCGAGGTATGCCTTTCCTTTGAAGAGATTTGAATGGCCATACTATTGGAATTTATCTTATATGCAAGTAATATTTTTAACCCAATCCTTTCTTCATACAACAATTATTGCAGAAACTTGCTGAGTGACTCATGATTCATTGAGGTAAGGAACTTTCCCAGGGAAGCAGATTCAAAGTTGTCATTCAGGATAGTAAGGAACAGGGTGTAGTGTAGCCTGGAGGGGATGATCATGCTCACAATGCTTTCTTGACATCAACCTAAGAGACCATGATTTTGTTAGGTCATGAGGCAAGTTTCTTTGTAATATTTGTGTTTATGTGCTGCTTTGTTTGTTTTTTTTGTTTCTATTTTTTCAGGGGAGGGAGTGCGTGGAAGGTTATAGATATCAAGATGACCATGCCCAAGTAGAGGTATCATTATTGTTGAATGACTGTAGTAGCTTCAAGGAATCCTAAAAGCCCATGATATTATTGCTCCATCCTTCACTGCTACCCGAAAAAATCATGATTTTTGGGATTTTTTGTGCTTTGTTCTACATTTGTAATTGTTTTCATCTTAACATATTTCCTTTTGTCATTGCCAATTCATAAAGAAAACAGACACTTCACAGAAGCAACCCCAACTCATCTCTAGAATTGACTTAGGTTAGGATGGAATTCTGAAAATTAACATCAACTGCTTATTGGTTGTAAACTGTAGACCATGTAAAACCAAAGCAAGAGTCAAGCAAAACACATATCAAACATGCATATCATCAGGCTCATTTTGGGTTGAAAATTCTGCATAACTCAACCTAATCCCAGGCCAATTAAGTTGTGTTCATATCCAGGTTAGATCGGTCAATTTTGGTTCAACAAGGCCAATGTTTGAGCCTTGACTATCAAAGTGCAAAATGTACCCTAAGATCCCCCTAAAATAGTCATCAACTTGAAAAGTAGTTTTATCCTGAAGCTGCAACTCTTTCATGTTCATCTCAGTGATCACAGAAGTAAGAGGCTACATAGAAAACTTTAAAAAGAGATTCAGACCAAGGCAGATACAGGATGCAGTGGTGTTCTCTTAAGATGTTAAGATAAAGAATTTGTTAGACTTTGATAATCTGAAGTAGGCTAAGTTGGATAACTCCAAAAAGTCTCAACATTAGAGATGTAATAGACTCCCTTTTTATCTTCTTTGTTGTTTTTTTTCTTGGGAGGGTTGGTTTGGAAGACGCATAGACAAAATTGTTCAGCAAGTGTAAAGAAACAGTATACAAATCTAATTTTGGGCAGTTTTGCTATGGATCCAGGGGGTGTAAGAACAAGAAGAGGAACAGCTACCTGAAAGGCCAAAAGAAAAGGTTTTAATATTATCTAGGGAAAATTTTACGGACACCCCTTAAAAGTATCCAAAATAGTTGAAACTTACCATATTCCGTCAAAAAGGCACAGACTACCTTTATTTTATGAAGATATATGAACTTAGTCCACTCCTTTTATAATGACATAATTATCCTTACCGCAAGTGAATTTCCCATAATACCCTTAAGCGTAAAACCCCCCAAAGAACAACCATTCTCTTCATCGTCTTCCATGGTCTGAAGGTGGAAGAAGCAAGAACAGGGAAGGGGCTTTGCAAGGCACCATTTGTGCTTCGATTTCGCGGAAGGATGTGTCTGAGAGAAGGAGACTCAGAGAGAAGAGATTTCATTTTTCAGAGCATTCGAAGCTCGGTTTCTAGGGTTCCGTTCATTTTCCAACCACTTCGGATGGTTTTGATCTGATCGTAGTGCTCTCTCAAGAAAGAAGTTCTTGCAAATACATCGTAAAAGTTTGATTCGAAAGATACTAATCCATAAGGGGTTGCACAAACCAAATCTGGAACTACTGCTGTCTTCTGTGTAACTGCCTGAGTCTTTTCAGAGATTTAACTATCTTTCGGTTGTTGATGTTTAGTGTTAGTAGAGTTTGTAATCAGTGGAGAATCGAGTCAGTTTCCTCCACCTGAAATTTCAGCCTCATCCGTTGTCCTGGGAAGGAGTTCTCATCTTCGAACTCCATCTGTTCTACCGCCCCTGTTTTGAACTTTTGATCGATGGTTGAAGACAACCTTATTCAGGTTTATGTTAAAAGAGGATTTATCTTCTTTTTTTTTTCCTTACCAATAGACTTCTTTCTCCTTCTCCTTCTTCAAGGGTTAAAAACCAACAATGTTTAGTTTAATTCTGCAAGGCTTACACTACTTCATCTTGCATTTTGGGGGGGGAAATGCTTGAGGAACTCTAAATTGGGATCTCTCGACAATGTATTTTCTTTCTCAAATGATGATTTCCACCAAGGATCAGCTTAGTTTTTCAACCTCTTTACATGGATAACTCAGACAGAACAATAACAATCATAAGATGAAGATTGGACCCAAAAGAATGGGGGCAATTCGGGCTCTGCCTTTGAGGTGATGAACAGATGGTTCACCTGAGACTCAAATCTCTTGCTGCAAGAATGACTTTCTTTCATTCTTCAGGCCTTTTTGCTTGAGTGGGCTGCCTAAGAATTTCCTCCTGGTACCAACTGGTGTTGCCTCCACAGACGCAGTTCTAAGAAACGCCGGAGAACAGAGCTTGAAGAAAGCTGCTCTTCACGCTCCAACAGGAAGAATATGGAATTTCCTAGTAAATTTTCCCTAAAAATTAGTGAGGGGTAAAATAATCATTTTAAATTTTGAATGATACTGAAAAGTAAAATTGACATTGTATATTGGGGGCTCACTTTGCTTAACGTTTGGGGGAAGTTTGATATTTTGACAAAATATGATAAGTTTCAGTTATTTTGGATACTTTTAGAGGTATCCGTGAAATTTTCCCTATCATCTATTCTGATCTTTATGTCTCATCAAAATACTAGTGAAAACTCCATTAATCGTACAAATGAAGAAATTTATTCAAATTTTTTTTCCTTGGTCAAGTAAGAAGTTAAGGGACGAATCAGCTTGTGGACCAAGGAAGGTGTTAGGCACCTCGAAGGAGGCTTATTCAACGTGGAACAAAGCCTAGTTCATATGGATGCACATCTCTCGGGTTATCAACCCATAATGAACTCTACTCGAGACTTGTCAATGTCAAACATGCATTGAAGCCTTGCTCAGCATCGAATCAAGCTTGTTGAGTGAGTCTACTTGGAGTCGAATATGAATTTTTCCCGCAAAGGCCTTTGAGCTTGCTGGTTCTATGTTGAACCGGGTTGGGCTTGATACAACCTAGATTTATGTAAAACTTCAAATTCTCATATCTTAGATTCCAAAAATCCAAAGTGAATGATTCAAATGTTTTTAAAATACTTTCATATGGTATGAAATTTGGAGATTATTTTGGTCAATATAAATTATTTCTAATGTGGATTCCACATGGTTAAAATGGAATCTTTTCCAAATTAGGGCAAATAAACTTATTCTCAAACCAAATTTAAGTACAATGAAATAAAGTATTAGAAACATTTTATTTGGACATTTGGGTGGATTTTATGGTCACCTTCAGGGATTTTGGTAATTTCACTTTGATAAATCTCCAACGTCTTCGAGATATGGGGAATATGTATACTTTAAAATAAAAACTTCCCTTGATCCAAGTATAAGCATTCATCATCACCATGAACACCTCCGGAGTGACAAAATAAGGTGTCTATACCACCACCATATGATTGGAATCCAGATATATCGCTAGTTGAATGCATGATTTCCAGATATACACAAAATAATTCCTCGCGTAATTAAGCACTTGCTTAATTTGCGATCAAGTTCCTCACACTCTTTGGATCAAAGTGATTGACCTTAAATGTCAACTGCAAAAACATAGATTGGACTAGGGTTTTTAGATTCATCTTCCACTATTTGTTTATAGCCGTGGAATTTGAATACCCGCTTTGAATATTCAGGCAATTTTTTCCTTTCTTTTTTGATATTTTAGTACTTGTGGTTTTGAGTTGGATTCTTTTTGTCTCTAAATTTAGGGTTGATATTAAATATAATTGATTTTCCTTTTCCTCTTTTCCCTTGTGATTTTTCTAAGAGTTTAATATAATCTTAAAAATGAATAGCTCAAGTTTTTGGTCTATCACTCTATTTGTAAGTTTGTATAAGTTGATTTAAAAAATTCTTAAAAATTATTTTATTTCGTTATAAATATATATTGTCCAAATGTGCAAGGATTGAATACTATTTAATATTACTATTTGAAAACATAGCTATTGTAAGACACTTACAAAAGCAACCAACCATTTTGAGAGAGAGAGAGAGAAAGAGAGAGATGTCCCAATACAAGGATTTTGAAGTGTTTTGGAGGGGGAGAGATCTTAATTGTCAATAGAAGGGCCCAATAACAAAAGATGAGATTATTTCAATTATTTTTAATAACTAATGAGATAAATAAATCTTTTTTTCTATATTTATTATTATTATTATTATTTTATTAAGCCCCACACTGTGGCAGACAAGGACCCACTGAGAGACAAACAGGAACCCACAAGGGCCAACAAGGGGGGCCACTAAACCAGATCCCCATCTGCTCGAGTACCCTGTGTTGACCGCTGAGCTTCTAGTTCAATGGCAGACGGCTAGATAGTTGGGTTTAACATAAGTTTGGGGAAGGTCAAGAGTTTGACCCTCCTAAAAAAAGAGATAAATAAATCTATTTAGGATAATTAAAAATTTTGAGCTTATTTAAATTAGAAAATCTTGAGATAAAGTCAGATCATCTTAGATCATCTTAGTTGTGGTTGATATAAAAAATGGAGGCTTCTATGAGCAAGTAGCGTAGGGGAGCACACCAATGAGGTGTGAGTGTGCGACAACACAGTATTGTATATAGGAGGGTAGTGAGGTCAACTCATGTGAGGAGGATAGAGATGGATAGAGAGGTGCTAGAGTACCCTATCCCGATGGATCGGTGAACCTTTTTCTATAAAAAATGAAATCATCTTAATTATTATTACTTTGTTAGTAAGGTTAAAAAAATATTGTTTAGGATAATTAAACTCAAACTCCAGGATACTTTCACATTGGATCCATACATAGACTACATCACTTCGAAGTATGGTTCGAAATCTTGGGATCGGATCGGTCAATTTGCTCAAATCATATTGGTATCGGCAAGGGCAATTCCATTTGGTCTGGATTGGTATTGAATCAATATCAGCCAAGACCGATCATGATTCGATTTTCGATACCTTAAACCATGCTTCCTACTTCAACCAAACAACTCATTGGCAATTGAGATCATCCATAATTAACTCCTAGACCCAGTTTTTAAGCATGACTGCGTACACACACAATTGTGCCTTTCAAACCGTTGGATGGGGTGGGGGTAGAAGTGTAATAATGCATCCCCTTCTCTACCCCATCACACATTTGAATGTACGACAACCGTGCATAAAACCTTTTGCCTCAACTCATTTAGAAAATTGTGATTTCGAGAATAGGATAATTCCTAAGTCCAAACAAGTCCTTATCCAACAAATTGGAAGAAATTTTGTGTGAATAGATAGAAGCACTTTTAATATGGGAGACTGCATTCCTATTCAGCCCATATAAGTAGGGCTGTAAATGGGTAACCAAAAATTCAAATTTGATCCACATCCGTATCCGTTTAGGGGCATCCGTATTCGTTTAGAGATATCCGGACAAAAATCCGAATACTCCGATAAAATCCGAATCCAAATACTTAATTATAAAAAATTAAGTAAATAACGATCTTTGGGGTTTTTGAAGATTCAATAGGTTCTAGAATATGAGGAAAATAGAATCATGATCTAAAACTATGGATTGAGAGTGAATTGTATCCACTAGGAGGAGGAAGGTTACACAAGGCAAAGGTGTACACGGATAGTCGAAAATCCGAATTCGATCTACATCCGAATCCGAATCCATTTAGAGGTATCCGTATTTGATCAGAAAATATCCAAATCTGATTGCATCTAATCCGTATCCGAGCCAAATCTGATCCGTTTACAGGCCTACATTTAAGCTGAGGTTGACTTATTAACAACTCAAGTTACTCTTCAAATCAAGGTTCTTAACTAAATACATATTGTTTAATGATGCCAACCAAAGAGTTACTGTTAATAAAGTAATTTAAAAATGCTTAGCACCTAAAAGGACTCTTAAGTTTGGCCTCTTGGGATCTTACCTTGGTGAGTTGGACCCATCTCACCAACCAAATGAAAAGTGTATGACAACCACATTACCTTGTAATGACGTTTTCAGTTTCTATTATTAAATCTTATAGCAGTGTTTTTTTTAAGAAGAAAAGTGTTTTTGCAAGGGTGTATACCACCCACGCCGGACAAAGGGGGTGAAATGACTACCCGTCCCATGAAAAGTGAAAATCCAACTCCTATGATATCAATGTGTTCGCTTTCATTGGCCCCTGCACACGCTCCTCACTTGCATATTTAGGGTCTTTTTTATTTTTTGGTAAAAACATACTAAGAGTCTAAGATAATAGATATTGTCACTTCACTTTATCCAAATCTTATCAGGTCTTACACATAACCCAATCTCTCAAAAATGAGGTCTTACACATTACCCAATCTCTCAAAAATTCAAGAAATAAGGTTTCGTACATCATCAAGATGAGTCATCTGATGAGAATTAGGAACACATTCTTTGTCCGGGAGAGAGGCCCAGGTGATGGAAGAATGTACCAAAGCATCAATAGGGGTTGTATTTTCGCCTTTCATGGGGTAGGGTAATCATTTCACTCATGTGGACGTAGTGTGCACACTCGTGGAGAGTTCTTTTCCCCTTCATTTTAGGGGTCTAATCCAAATAAAATTCCTAATATTAGGGGTGTTAACCTGTCAGGCTTAATCAATTCCCACCAATTTAAGGTCTCAAACTGTTTCAGCCAATTTAGTTAATTGGATCCCGTAGACTAGGGCATAGATACGTTTCTATTCGATCGATCAATTACCAATCTATAATCGGGCTTTAAAACGAGTTACTAGATTAATTAGGCCATAAACAATCCTAAACGAGATATAATCGGGCTAAATTAGCTTAAACGGGCTAATTGGACAATAAATTGTCAGCTATCAGTTAGTCACAGTACTCAATTAATCTTGATCAATAGACCATCAAGTCACTACTTTGCATCGAAACGCCTGACTATTAATCGATCGGTGATCAAGTTCAACACGTTTAATAATCGATCAGACCAGTCTCAGGATTCAACCGATTGATTCAGATCAAGCCTACCAGCACAGGCCAACTTTGGACACCCCTAATTCGTGTGCAGGGATCTAGTGGCAAAGGGGTAATTTCGCATCAACTATGTTACTCCAGTATTCTCGCTGGTCGTATAAAGATCCCCATATTCCGGCCTGACCCGACCCACCGACTGGGCCAGGCCGGACTGCATGTAGCCAGTCAGGGCAACTCCGTAAGATGCGCTGCAGCCGGTCAACACCATTCAACGCCCCACCATCTTGCTCAGTGCTCACGACTTGGTGTCGTCAGTCAAACATGTGGGGCCCACAATAACTGGGTACTCGTTGGCAGAATGGATCGGTGATGCCAACGGTGTCACCAGTCAAACTTTTGCTAATATCTTTGTCCTTTCTTTCAAATTTACCATTGCACCCTTTTAATTTCCAAAATTGGACACAAGAAGCTACGAAGTATAGAGTAAAATGTTTTCATTTTCAAAATCTATAAACTAACCTTCGTTTGTAGGAATCTGATTCAATTGATTCTACCCCCAAAAAAAAAAAAAATTCACAATAGATTTATTTTTTTCTTAGGTGGATGTTCTCTGTCTTAGCTGCGCCTAGATACATGAGGACGGTATTTCCATCATTTAGGGGATGGGGTAGTCATTTCACCCACCCTATGTGTTCGAGGCAGCCTCCACGGCTCCACCCCAAATACAAACAACATTTTTCCTTTTTTTTTTTTTTAATTTTATGCAAGGGATCACTAGGGCCATACAAGAGAACCTATAAAAGGGTCAGGATGGGTGCATACGAGGGCCACACACTATTACATAGTGGGTTAATAGAGATTCCATTTTTATACGCGGCAAGGAGACTTGATCGACTAACCAAATCCTGAAAACTTTTCAAGATAACTTCACATTTGAAGGACATCCAAATTGGATAGTTATCTATTATCAATGAATAGTCTCATCTTCACAACCTTCACAAATAAGTAAAAAAAATTATGAATATTAAATGGCATGTTTTATTTTATTAAAATATTTAAAAATATAAACACAATTGGAGTTCGAATAAGCTATGGAAAACAATGCATCTTATTAAAATATTTTAAATTAAATAATTTTTGAGATGGCATAGACATGCTCTATAAAAGAGAACTTGGAGTGGACCGGTAAAGAGGAGTGCTATAATTAAAATTGAAGAAAGTCAAAAAGTGAAGAACAAACCTAAAATGATTTTGAAGAAAGACATGCATAATTTATGGCTGATTTGTACGGTTTCAAGTTCAATTTCAGTCAATAAATAGATTTTTGGTCAATAAATTGAAATTATTTTGATTGCATCAATCTGAAAATATTCACGAATAAAGAATTCATTTGGTAGTTTAATTTTTTAGATTAGATTCTCTCTCTCTTAATATGGGCATATCATATACACTTATAAAGGACCCCTTGTGCTTAGCTGAAAACAAAACAAATATTATTTCAAATATACAAGGTTTAAGATGTGGGTGAAGAGATACCCCATTCACCCATCTTCTTCATTTTTTCCGAAACAAAACATAGAACATAATTGTATTTTGTTTCATGACAATAACTCTTTTTTTTTTGTAATGCAGGTATAATAGGACCTGCGGCAGAGAGAGAGAGAACACAAGGATTTATGTGGTTCACCCAAGATGTGTTATGTCCACGACCGAGCGATAACCAAAGCTTCCACTATCCTGATGAAGAAATTACAAAACCCTCACACGTACCTCCTTACGAGATAAACCCTATATCTAGCGTCTTGTACAGTACAATATAGAGAAACCTTAATCCCCGAAACTACAAAATTGCCGCCAGTATAACCAACTCCCAAAACTTCTGCTCGGGGCTCATGTTCCCTAACCCTCGACCCACTCAGCAGTGTGCGGATCCATTGATATTGGGGAAGAATCACCAATACTTCTTGGATTAAGTTAAGATCAGGCTTTAATTTGCCAATAACAGCAGGTCCAAGAAGGCCAGTAGGAGAAGAAAAAAGGCCACCGCCAACAGCCTCAACCACTGGTAGGGCAAGACAAGAAAAAGGGCTGGGCTTTTGCACAGTTGTAACCTGTTCAGGGGAGGGTTTTGCAATGGGTTGTGGGAGGTTCAATGAGGCTGGGGGTTGGTTGCAAAAAGTGCAAGGGCGAGAGGTGGTGCAGGTGAGAGGCGATGCAAGGGTGGGGTGGGACATTGAGTTGCAACAAGGGTGCACAGGGGCAGAGGGTGCACGCAGAGGTGGGTAGGAAGGGGTGAGTTTGGGGGCAAGATAATGGTGGGAGTATGGTAGTTGTGAGACCATTAGGGGAAGAAAAGCGATTATTTTACATGAAGTTACTGTTTTGCCCATCAAAAGACCACATGCTAATTAAAGAGGGTCGTGAGATAGGAGTGAATGCAATTTCAGTTTCAAAATCAAAACAGTTTTTCAGCTATAAATAAGAAAAATTCACACTAAACACCCCAATTTCAATTTATGACCCCATAAAATTGAACTAGAAACTATATCAAAACAACCCTTACTACTGTTGACAAATGTAACTTTGAATAGAGCTGATTGACGAAAGATGATCCATGTATACAACACCATTCATGGTACCCTACTTGGTTAGTACCATGGCTGCATTTCAAGCCCTAGTGGAGGATAGTCACTTTGGCCTTTATGGCCAAAGATCAAAGATCTTCTACTACCTCTTCCCCTAACTTTGTGTGGGGTCTTAGGGTTATTCCTCCATCTCATGTTGTGGTGTATTCTGATGGGACTTGGTTCTCTACAAGTTGGCAAGCTAGTAGAGGTGTGATTCTTCGTCTGATTCTAGTGCTTTTATAGCTGCGCAAGCTAATTAAAGCGAGGTCTAGCTTTTCTACCTTAGCAATGGAGGCTTAAGCTCTTCGAGATGGTCTTCTTTTGGCCCTTAGATTCCATATTTCTTACCTAATGCTCTTTTTGGACTGCAACTTTGTTATCTGTGCTCTACAACATTCAACTTGCTCCTTAGATTAGGCAACGCGTACAATTGTGAATGATATTCTTTCCTTTTCCCATTTTTTTTCTAGTTTATATTTCATACACGTATCTTCTTTTTTTTGGGTAAAAATTTCATTTATGTATCTCCTACCTCTAATGGAACAACCCAGATGCCTTCAAATTTAAGTTGTCTCGAATTTGGTGCTTCCCTTCTGTCCTTGTACAAATTTTTTTTTAAATGAAAAAAAAGAGGAATATAAATAGATAAAAGGAGAAATATCTACATTATCTTTTGTATACAAAAAATTCCTTGTACGTACAATTGGTGAGTTATTGAGGCTTTAGATTCATCTATAAGGTTCACAATCCTAACTCCAAACTCTATATACTTAATCTAGTACATTCATTAATATAATGCATTGAGTTATTGTACATATCTCATCATACCCTAAATTCTCCCATCGGAATAACTTTCTTTCCACATATATACAGGAAAAAGAATGCTGCCCAGTGGCACCCCCTACACCCAGATATAGGGTGTTGTGAAATGACCACCCCGCCTCCTAGTTGGATGCCCATGCACACGCTCTCATTGACCCCTAGGTTGGCATAGTGACCATGTAGTCAGACAACGATCCCCCTCCCTATATATATGAGGAAAAGAACGTTGTCAGACTACGTAGCATAAGCTAGTGCCTCCCACTATCTATCTCTCTCATCCCCTCTTATGAAATGACATATCTACCCTCTATTGGGAAAGAAAAGAGATGGACACAAGGAGTTGCTAGCATCATTCTTTCTCCATTATTTATATGGAGAAACTTTTCCTCCTCCAATGAAGTAGGGTTCACCCACCCATCCTGATTATTTTTTTCCTTATTGTACACAGTCAATAATGCCCTCTCCATTTTTCCCGATACTCATTCCAAGATACTCAAAACAATAAGGGTTTCTCCATTCACACCGTAGGTGACGGGAAATTGGCTCCTATGTATATCACATGTTTAAGTCTACCCACTCAATGTAACATTCCATGCCAAAGCCCCAAACCCAGTTCTTTTATTTTTTTTTAGGTAGAACAAACCCATCGATTTCATTTCAATGCTAAGGAAAGTAGCCAATACTGAACCTTTCTCGACAACAACTTATGTACTTGTATACAAGATTAAGACCTTAGATTTTGACTAAGCAAGGGAACCAAGGGAGGCCCTATCTATGTCATCATATGTTAAGGGAAGATGCCAACCCATGATCATGGTTTTAGGATTCGGTTATGGATCGGATGAATTGTTCGCCTCAATCTCGTTTCTTGGTCGATCCTGTATTGGTGAATTGGTATGAACAAATGATAAAATGATTAAAAAATTCATTTTAAAAATGAAAGATAAGGATAAAACTGTCCGATCCAGATTGATACGGGATAATCTGAACTGATATCAAATCAATATTGATCTTGACCGATCCGTACCCGAATCCGATTTTTAAAACCATGTCCAAGAATGAAAAACGTTCTTTTAAGGGGTCGTCAATAGATCAAAATTACTGTCCATAGTATAACTAACAGCTCAAGGATATTGTTGTCATTTTACATTCTAAGGTTCAAAGATTCTAAGAAGGTCATTTCTGGAGAGGACAAAAAACACAACCACTAGAAGACGCAGCCTCGATGCTGCCAGCTAGGCTCGTATAAATCCCAACCTCGGCTTTGATTTCCGTACCTAAAGCTTCGGAAAACACAGCTGGAGACAGCCTGTCAGCAACCAAGACCCCTTCCGCTTTTTCTCTTCCTCCAGTTTTGTTTGCAGTCTCTCTCTTTCCCTCTCTCTCATCCTACTTCGTCTTCTTTCTTCTCGTTCTTCTTCACGGATTAGGGCTTTCGATCTTCTTTTGCAGCTTTTAGAATCATCATTGGAGTTCAGCGAATCGAGATTCATCTATCGGAGAGCTCTGGTTTCATCTTTTTTTCGGTTCGATTTGGTACTGACGTACTGTTTTGGTCTAAAAATGCTTGAAATCAGGGTTTTTCATCTCTAGGGAAAGAGGGTCAGTTTTTGAGACCGAAATGCTGGCCACTGGCGAGGTCTCCTCACAGGTATTCTCCTTTTTTTTTGAATTACTGTTGGAGTTTTGTGGCGTTAAAGTGCTTGATTGGTAGATGATGATGTTTTGAAGAAAAATTTTAATTTTAGCTGGATTACGGTGAATAATAATTTTTTTCCCCATTTTTTAGTTTCTTGTTTATGTGAAATTATGAAGATCTCTTGAATAATATCTTTTTTTGTTCTCGGAACTGTTTCCAGTAGTGTTATATTTTGTAATTGTTTTTAAGATTATCTTTTTGCGTCTATGAGGTGTAATGCAATTATGTGATCATGTTTCTGAAGGTATCAGAGTTACATTGAAGCTTGTCTGAAGAATTTCCATTTATTTACCCCTAGAAATGTTTAGAATAAATGTTAGTCGTTAGAAGTATTAATTTTTCTGGTGCCTTCTGATGGGTAGTATGGAGGGATTATTAGACCTTTTTTCTGTGATGTTAGAGTGTCGTTCTTGCTCTCATTCGAAGTGAGACGGCCGTGGTGGTCAAGCATGTGAGTACTTGGTCGTGAAATTCGATTATAGAGAGAGCGGTTTCTTTACTTTCTCTCGATCCTTGTAGGATTTGTAGCCTTCGGTGCAGGTGATTCTTAGAAAAATGGAATTTTTTTTATTCATTTTAGGAAGAATGTGAGCTTTTCAATCGTGAAGAAGGATAGGCGAGTGGAAGTTTATGTTCTGTTTGCTGAGATACCATAGTGTTCTCTCTATTTAGCTTCCATGGTTCCAATGTTTGTAGTTTGTTGTCTTACTTATAATAGTTAAACCATCTCTATGAACCGAATTTTATTTAGTATTTTTACCTCCAATTGTTTTGATTTGTTCTGTTAATTTATTGCTCGTTTGTCTGCATTATCTGATGATATTTCTCCATCAAAATTTAGGTGGTCTAAAATGGATGGTTGACCTTGAACCCATGAGTGGAATTCTTCAGACTCGTATGAGCAGGCAACAGTTCAACCTGAATCTGCATAACTTGTGACTTTGGTAGAATATGATAATCGTAGGAGTTGGTGCTTGAAAAGGTTGAAGAGTTTGTGTGTAGACTCTGGAAGTTTAAATCTGTTCATGCTGGTTTGGTTGTTGGGAAGGTATCTGCTACTGCTGCTGTTGAATCGCTTTGTATATGGTTGTGCCGGGTTGCTCACTAGGCTTTCGACATTGTTGGGGTCATTTTTTTGAGGGCATTTTGACGTTATTGGTGGGACCTTTCTGTATCCATGCTGGCGGAGAGCATGCGTGGAATCTGTGCTTCGGGTAATGCCCCTGACCAGACTCGTCACCGAGGCATTCGGTGTGGTGACAATCTCTCTAGTAATTGTATTGGTACTTTTCAGTGTTCTCTGCATACTTTATTCAGTTTACTTCCAAGCTCGGATCAGAAGACAAGGCTTTGCTCCACTTCGATATTTTAATGGACCATGGATCATCCGAATTGCGCTAATCTTTTTTGCGATTTGGTGGTGTTTTGGGGAAATTGTGCGCTTGAGTTTCTTGAGACAGGGAAGACTGTTGCATTTCCTTACCTTGAAGTGGCAGGAGATTGCCTGCAAATTTTACGTCCTATCAAATCTGGGGTTTTCAGAACCATGCCTGCTTCTCACACTTATATTTCTCCTCCGTGCTTCCTTGCAGAGGAGGGGGTCAGGTACTTTAAGCCGGCGGTGGAATGGAAAGACAGCCAGTTATATTCTTCTATATTGCATTCCTTTGTTTGTACTTCAGCTCATTATCATATTAATTGGGCCCAGTTTCAACAGTGGAAACTTTGCAAGGAAGATGCCTCATTCCTTCTTAACAGCAGTTGTGCACCATGATGATGCTGCCCTTTGCACTTACCCTTTACTGAGTACAATTGTCATTGGGCTTTTTGCAATTCTAGTAACTGTCTATTTGCTGTGGCTTGGAAGGCGTATGGCGCATTCGGTGATCAACAAGGGGTTGCGAAGGAGAGTTTATTGGTTGATATTCTCTGTGACCAGCTTCCTCCCAGTAAGGGTTCTTTTGCTTGGTTTATCTGTTCTGTCTCGGCCGGAGCATGTTTTGTTTGAAGCTTTAGTCTTTCTAGCTTTTCTTGTTCTTTTATCTTGTGCCGGGGTGGGTATCACCATGCTTGTCTACTGCCCGATTGTGGATTCCTTGGCCTTGAGGGTAATTAGGGATTTGGAAGACACAGGAAGGTCAGATCTCAACAATGATACTGCTTCTCTAGTTGCTAACCAGAGCCTTCTTGAAATGAGTTCATCTACTAGTGTTGCGAGAAACTCGGATGCTTCAACAAAGCGTGGGTCAATCTCCTTCAGGACTATGGTGAGGGATGATGCTTCAACAGAGGTCTTTGAGGAATTGTCTCTCTTCTCGCCTGATTCACATCGGCTTGTGTCCTCTCCACCTGGCTCTCCACCACTTCCGGGCCGGCCCATGCTCCACCCTTAAACAAGTCTCTGAACAATAGGAATCTAGAGGGTGGGCTTCTTCTTGTTATATCAGTTTTGTGGTAATGAAAGGTTGTATGTAAAGGGGTTGCTTTAACAATTTAATAAGGATCTCTTGTTCATAGGAATTGGTAGCTGTATTCTCAAATTTTTGTTTTTATGAGAGGAGCGGTTCTGCCTGCCTTAAACATGCACTCTTTTTTGCTAGGAGGATCTTTTTATCATCATTTCTTGACCCACTATGCAGGTTTGTCAAATGATTTGAGGATCAGTGAAGAACAACACACGCTGATTTTGCACAAGGTAAGAGGCACAAATTTTTTCACTTGCAAATTTCTGTCAATGATTTGCAGTAACTACATTTTGACTACAAAATAAGCTTGACTGGGCAAGCTCATTGCTTAGGGCCAAACTGGAAACTCTTGTTATCGATCGTGTTTGCCATAACAGTTATCTTCTTTGTTTCACAAGCTGTTTGGCTGTGAGCTATAGAAATATCTTGTTGAAGAGCATATTGTGTGTTTTTAGTTCCCGTAAAAAGTCTATTGGGTTTGTTAATTAAAAAAAGGGCTCATGTTCTCTGTGCTGCAGCACACATGGGCCTGCCACTCGGGGGCAGGGTGGTTATTGTGCCCACTCCCATGTGTTTGGGCGGAGCCTGCCCCCCCCCCCCCCCCGGCACAGAGAACAGTCTCCCTTAAAAAAATCTAAGGTAAATTACAGTTGAGGAATCGGGTATCAACCGTTTAAGAAAACTATGTATGGGGTACAGTTATTTTATTAACTGATTTTGTTTCAAACTGGATATGTTTTCAGCTTGTACCATGTCGATTTCTCTCGCCCACCCCCACTTCCCCCCACCCCACGCCACACATAGCACCACCACAGTTACATGCTGTTCTCCCTGCCCTGCTACCCCGGTCCACCTCGTCTTTCTTCTCTTACCCTTCTACCCCCCCTCTCCCCTCCCGCAACAACTGCCCCTACCCTCCCCCTCCCTCTGTCCCACCATCCACATCTCCCTTCCTCCTACGTTGGTCAGCATTCGTTCAGCAAGGGATGCTTACCAGTAAATATAATTTGGCTCCCAAGGAAACCTACCTGGGTATTTGAGGCCATAAAGATTGTTTGAAGAGCGGGGTTTTAAAAGTCATAATCAGGGATGGAATCGTTCAGATCTGTATCGGTTTGAAATGGTTCGATCCAATTGGTTCTAATCATTTTTGTGGTGAAAAATAGAATCAGTATAGGAATTTGGAATTGGCCCATGAATCGGATCGACTCTAGGTGAATAACAAAAGAATGACTAGGAATCGGCTGATTCAGATTTGATTCGATCGATCCGATTCTGATTCAGGCAATAACGATCTGGAAGGTTGGAAATCAGGATTGGTGTTAGCCGATTCCTGATTAATGGAATGTTTGCAGTAGATGGCATAGGTTGCGAGGGTATCGACCACCAGAGGTTGAGAATTTCTAAAAGCAAGGCATGAAAGATGATGGGAAATCATAACTCGATCGGCAGCTAAAGAGTCATGAGAGCATGTTTCAGTAATTGGGGCATTAAATGTGACCCGACCTCGATCGAGCAATTTTTGTTTCTGAGTTCTGTGGGTCTTTACCATGAGACTATGATAGACAGACAAGACCTTACATCATCAACGACCAAAGTGGAGCGTAGGATACAAAGACTTGAAACCGCGAGTTGACTTCTCTGATAGGGTCTCCGCCCTCCGGCATGTTTTAACACCTGTTTGGCATTGCATTTGGTACAAATGTTACATCATCACTGAACCATCTCTTTTGACAACAAAGGGGAGTAGGTTGGTGAGGGCAGAGGCAGGAAAAGGACTTGAGCTCCTCTCCAAGGAGCTCAACACGTTCAGGTAGTATTTAGCCGTTGAGTTGTGTCACACATATCTCTAGACATGCACCGAGATGTGTGCAATATAACCCAACCCTTGAATGTCCCTTGGGCACTCTCTGGGTGCTAAGCTCCCTTAGGAGGAGTTGGATCAAAAAAGGAAAGGGGTAAAAACCCAAGGAGAACGGGAGAGAGCATGGTTTGCAGTATCGGTATGGGTGGTATGTATCGACTTTACTAGACATTGATATCAATATTGTCTCGATGAAACAGTACGAACAAAGGGTAAAACAGTCAAAAAAATCAATTTTTAAAAAAATCAGAGACAAATTTATCAGATACAGCTGATCGTGCTGATATTGTATGGATATCATATCGATTTTGCTGGTGATCGATACCCAATCTGATACCATAGAGATATATGCAAGGAATCTAAACAAATTTAGCTATTGAGGGTAAAGTTGGAACTATATTTTGGCTTGGAACATAACTCCCTAAACATGAGAAATCTCAAAATTAGTTTTCTAAACATTGGATTCGTCAGATGTATTTATCTTAAAAATAAAATATTGAGAGAAATGTCTACCAAGTGTTAAATGCATTAAGTTGGTAAGGACTAAGGAGAGCTTTCCAGAACTTGAAAGACCTATCTTGATCTTGATCCCACATGCCCTTTAAACTTGTAGATTAAACAAATGACAAATCCGATTATCTCATCATTACAAAACTTAATAGATTGTGTATGAGGTTCAAATTGAGAAAAGATATATGTAGAGTTCCAAAGCCACGAAGGTCCAAAAGATGTCTTGATCAATTCCTACAATTCTTAAGAAACATTCTAAACTTGAGTATTAGTTCATCCTAGATTATGTACAATCTTTAAACACTTGAGGAGACCTCGAGTTTCAGCCTCAATAAAATTATTTGTCAAATTATTGTTCAACTCAACCAAAACAAAAAGACTTTGAAACAAAGTACCAAAAAACCCGTCCAGATTTGGTAAAAGAACTGTTAGTATATCCTGCAAAAATTAAGATACGATCAGTTAGATAAGGAATATCAAAAGATAAGCAAGTGATAGAAACATTACCACAATGTCTGACTAAGTAATCCAAACCCTCATCCTTGAATGGGAATAAATTCAAATCACTAACCCATTGATTGACATTGTCTAAAATCTGCTTCAAATTCAAGGTGATATTTGAGAAAGCAACTTGATTCTTGTGCTTCCAAATGATGTAGAAAGTGATTGCAGTCACACTAAAACCCCATTTGTGGGTAAACCAAAAAGAAGAGGCTTGACTTTGAGTCTTTTATATTCTAATCCTGAAGGACCTACAATCCAGATCCTTTTGATAAAGTCACATGTGAAAAAAAATTGCCAAATAGATTCCTGATGTGTTTTACAAAAAGGACAACACATGTTTAAGTTAATCCATTTACCTAGGATTTCTCTAACAGGTATCCCATTATGAAAGACCCTCTATAAAAATAAATCTTGAATTTGGGATGAATATCCAATTTCCAGATGAAATTTCATCATTGAAGTGCCGAGAAGAGGTTGTGTAATCCAATGGTATGGGGGGTGGATTACTTTTGATCTTGAAGAGGTACCTGACAGCCAGTTTGGTGTTAACTATCAAGTTCTAGATAATTGATACCACCAATGATCAGGGCCCCAAGAAAAGAGAATATTGGATAGACGAAGTAGAGTAGAAAGAAGAGTCATATTCCAAGAAGAAGTGTCAATGAAGGAGTTGACCTTAATCATAAGGTTAACAGTAAGATTGGAGGCAACGAGAGATGACATTAAACTATGTGGAGTCTACGGATTAGATCAAAAGAAATTGTCTTGGCAAAATAAATTTTACGAGACACCATAAACTTGAAGTGGGGGAGAATGCTAACAATCATGTTCCAAGTCCATGATCCCTTTTTTTGCCCAGTGTTATGGTCAAACAGAAAATGATTATAAGAGTATTTTGTTCTTAAAGACATTACTCATAAAAATTGATTCAACAATAGAGCTTTGAAATATTGCATTTTTGGGCTCCAACAGATCTTAACCATAAAACTGGAGTGTGGATTCCCTCCCCCACATGGGTGAACCTCTCATTGAGAATCTCCATCTCATCTGACTCTCACCCATGTGGGGAGAGGATCAAGGCCAATAAAACCGTGCAGTTGACATGACTACTTGACATATCCATGAGGTGCATGAACATATAATGATATTCATGTGGTCATGAAAGATTCCACGTCACCCTTTATGCATGGAAAAAACTGGTCCATTAGTTTAGAGAAAAACCTTTTTGCCTTGCCATTATGTAATCTTACATGAATTGAAGGCAGCATGAATCGTAGAGTTTCTCCCTCCTAAACGTTTTGTGGTAGGGCTAGATCGTATAAAGTGGGAAATACTATAACATCTTTTTGTGATTTGGTTAAATTCTTAATTATTTTTGTTTATGGGAAATTGGGAAATGGTATTCTCTTCAAAGTGTGGTCTATGCCAATACTCTCATTTATCTATCTCTCTCTTCCTCAAAACAAATGTGCATAAGTGTTTTTTCATATGGGGAAGAGAGAGAGGTAGACTCATGGGAGTCCTGGCGTAAGTTACACTCCTGAACAGAGTTTTTTTTTTATTGTTTTTCATCCTTCCATGTGGAAATCTAGAAAGCAAATTCTTATCTCACTTTTTGTTATCTACTTTTATTTTGTTTGGTTGATTCGTAATATGATTATTTTTCATAAGATTAGCCCTTATCAGTTGTTGCTTGTCCAACTGATTAACAAATGGACTTGTGTTCCATAAAAAAGGGTTTGCGATCTTAAGCTTTTTGTCCTCTTTTGATTCAACGTACTTGTCCAGTTAAGGAAAAAGTTCTCTGTTCGAGAGTGTAGCTTATGCCAACACTCCCTTGAGTCTCTCTCCTCCTCATTTGAAAAGACACCTCTGCCCCCATGTTTTGAGGAGGAGAGAGATAGACACATGGGAGTGCTAATGTAAGCCACACTTCCGGACAGAAAACTACTTCTCCGAAAGTTATTAGATGGAGGGGTTCTTCTATCTTAATTTGTGATGGCAGTTTCAAATAGCGCTTACTAATGCAACAAGATGCGTTTCTATCTTTTAGTTAACTCTCAACTTGTGGTGACCTACATGAAATGGTCTTGTAGGGAGTCTTCAAGAATAAAAAATTCGGGAATTGTATTAGGACTTGCAAGGAGCGAAGGAGCAGGGATGGACATGCGTAGAAGTCTCATGGATTGCCAAGAGGTAATGTCTTGGGGATTTTTATCACCTCAGGTTCCTCCGGTTCCCCCTCCCGATGGTCTACACGTGGACTTTTTAAATCCAACGGTCAAGTTCAAAGTGCGATTGCTTTTCCCAAATGACTTTTCATTAACCCCTCCTAACTGCTTTAGTGCTTTCCCACTATTCTCTCTCTCTCCTCTCTCCTCTTTCCACTCCTCCCGAAATCCTTCCTCTCTCATAGCGGAGGTAGGTTCTTTGCAACCTCCAGCGAAGTGGTTGACGGTCTGTAATCTTGCTGTGCCACTACCACTCCCAGTCTCAAACACAAAGGTTAAGGTTCTCTCGTACGCGAATCAGGTTTCTCTCACACCTCTGCAACCTTCGCTGTCGGAGCTCTTTGCGGACCTCTCTCTCACTTCTCTTGACAAACCCTTACCCTCACTCCTTTCGCTTTGTCGGAGTGCCCGTCGGAACAAAAAACCAGCGGAGGATCTCTCAATTTCTGCTCCCACTCTCAGGTTTGAGTTTTTTCTCTCACTCCTCTCTCTCTCGCTCTGTAACCATTGCTCCATCTTCTACATTAACAGAGTTAAAAATAATAGGATAATAAAGGATAATTTGGATCTCTTCCAATCTTTCAAGAAAACCCAAAGATGGAATGTGTATTTTTCTAGTGATATCATGCCTTTGGTTTCTCATAGAGCTTCTCTAATTTCAATGTCTTATTATGGGGAATTCATGGATAGGAAAGTTATCGTTCAAACCAAGTCATTTTAGTTTCAGACGCATTGCCCGTCCTGCGGTGCTGCGTAGACACAACAAGGCCAAAAAATGATCGCCGTACCCCCACTCGGCCAAGGATAAGGTGGCCATTTCACTCCTTGCTGTGTCTGATAAGATTCCAACTGATTATTATTAAGGAGAAAGTTTTCTCTCCAGGAGTGTGGCCTAGGCCAACACTCTCATGAATCTATCTCTCTCCTCCCCATATGAAAAGATACCTCTACACCCTTGTTTTGAGGAGGAGAGAGATAAATACATAGGAGTGCTAGTATAGACCACACTTTCGGACAAAAAACTACTTCCCTTATTATTAAATGGATTTGATTAATCGCTGTTCTCAACTCTCAATTCTCAATCAAATAATTATTTCTTCATTTTTTAAAATATCATTAATAAAGGAAAAGAGAATGCTACCTGCGTGCAGTGTGCTACACCTCACAAGGGTGTATAAAATGACCACCACACCCATAAAAAGCTGGAAAAATCTGGGGCTGCGGTGGTCATTCCTCTCTTCCGTGTCGAGGCGTAGGGACTCACTCATCTCACCGTGCCGCAGGTAGAGCGTTATTTCTCCAATTAATAAAACGTTGATTTTAAGAAGTCGTAAGCATTACTGTACCTAACTTACATACAAAACGCGTGTTCGAAGCCTCAACCAAGCATTCCTCACGCCCAAGCAACAGAGTTGAGTCAAGGTCAAACTCAAACAGCTTCTAGAAGAGTCCTCTTCTGGGTTAAAAAGGGTAAATTCGTCATTTCAGCAACAACAATTATGTGATTCTGTAATATTAACTGCACTTGAAGGCTATTTTCGTCATTCGAGCCACGAAATTCGTTATTCTTTTTCTCAGATTTGTTAGTTCTAAAAATAAAGCACTTTTTCGTGGGTGATTAAAAACCCTAAAAAGTTCTGGTTCTCAGAGGCTCAGAGCTGTGGAATTGAAGGAGAGGAAATCCTAAGTTTGTGAGGAGCAATGGCGACGTTTGACGAAGCTCCACCCGGCGATTCTAAGGTTGGAGAAAAGATTTTCAAGACTAAGTGTGCTCAGTGCCACACGGTCGATAAGGGTGCTGGACACAAGCAAGGTTGGTTTCTTATATCTAATCTCGTTTTCTTTGTAGATGTGTTTGATTTCTGTGAATCTGATGTTGATCATTACGCTGATATCTTGCGTGATCTCTTTAGAATTCCGTGGGTTACAATAATCGTTTCTGTGTTTAAAAGTCTTTTTGATCTGATCTTGTCGATCTATATTCATTGGATGTTGATTTGTTTACGCGGTTCTGTTAAAATTATTCTCCCTGTTTGGGGGTAATTTGCGAATTCTATCGGGTCATTTAACTGGTTTCACGTTAAAGGGTGTTGATTTCTCTGACTTTTTTCTCTGCTGATGGAGATGATTTTGAGAGATGCGGCTACTTGAGACGTCGATTCTTTTAGAGGAGCCCAGCTATCGTTTTCTAATCAATCTCATTTCTCCTCATAAAGTGTTGGGGCCAGAAGGTTGAAGAATGGTCGGCTCTTTGGGTGTGTCTCGAGGGGTTTCTGTTGACGAGTTTGGAGTATAATGGTTGGTGTTTGTGATGGCATTACATCCAGAAAGTTTCTATGTTAATCGTTTGTTTATCTTAATCTATTCTGGTTTGTATCTTGCGGTACTTTAGAAGATGCCACCATATCGTGTGTATTTGATCTTATGGCTCGAAAGGATCAGATGAACACAAGGGGGTAAAGGAGCATGGTTTGTGTATTTTTTTTATTTGCAGGTTTGTTTTGGCTTTTATGGGTTGTGGGGCCAGTATGTGGTTGGAGTTTGATCTGATTATTACAGAAGAGGATTTTGTGGGGCTCAGTTTTCTAATTTTTTCAATGTTGGTGGGTGTTCCAATGAATTATTCCTTCTTGTTTACATTTATTGTGCTTTACATATAATTATTTTCTGCTTTGTCTGTCTATTGAAAAAAGGGGTTGGATAAATCTATAATCTTGTCTGATTGACAAGATTTTGTTTGTGTCTGCATACATTGATTCATTGTCTCGATCAGCCTTTGGGTGTCTTATGGATTTTGCCCCGAACATAATTTTGAGATGTGTATTTATTAATTTCTGAGCATTGAAAACATTGTTGTTGCTTTGAGATTTGAGAATGTTATTAACATTCATGCCATCTGTTACATTATATAAGAATAATGTATGGAAATTGTTAGATTTCTTGCCATCTGATTCCCAAGGCGTTGTTGATCGTATAAATGTTATACTGGAATTCTATTATTTTTCTTTGCCCTCAAAAGGAGGTGTATAAACATCGATTTTACTGAATTTATGTGCCTGCTGAAGAGTAAATTTTACATGGCAGTATCAATTTAGATGGAAGATTGTTTTAAATCTTCATATTTTATGGCATGGATTGCTAGAGAACTAGCTGTGATTGAATTTATACACTCAGTGATTCAATAGGAAACCTTTCCAAGTCTAGAAGTACCAGAAAGGCTTATTCACTCCATTAATCAATGCATGACTCAAATAATATTGTGCGAAATGGCAATAAGGATCCTTTTGAAAGTTCCTTAACTGTATCCTTCTTAAGCACTGGAAGATACAGTAATCTGGGCAGTTTGGAAGTAATAAGAAACTATTAGGCCTAATGCGGTGCTTGATATACATCGGAAAAAATGTGGTGTTTGAGTATCTTGTTGAAGGAACTACAAGTTGTTTGGCCCTACCATGTAATACGTCTGTAAGAGCTCCAACCAGAAGTAGCAGAAATCTAGAGCTGGGTGTAGTTCCAGTTGTTCCACTGCTTTATCCTTTCAAGCTGAGTGACCGACGTGGAAAATTGTTGTGTTTGGAAATAATGCATTTCCCTGCTATTTTTTTCACTGATTGGATTTGAAAGGGGCAGAAATTATTTTTTGGAACTTACTTGGGTCTTGTGCTCTGGATTATGAGTTTTGTTTATTTTGTTTATATTCCTTACAATCATGCTACTGCTTTTTTTCTTCTTTTCTTTTTGGCCTTCTCTGGTATGTCATGTTTAAATTGTGTGCATGTGCAGGACCCAATTTGAATGGTTTGTTTGGAAGACAGTCTGGGACAACTGCTGGGTACTCCTACTCTGCTGCGAACAAGAACATGGCTGTGATGTGGGAAGAGAAGACACTGTATGATTACTTGCTTAACCCTAAGAAGGTATAAATTACACTTACTACCACCAAGTGAATCAGTTTGGATAATCTTCTGTATTGATGTTGCTTTAAATCAATTGGTATTCTTGAATTACTGTATGATGTCTTGTACATACTACTGTCCTCGACACTGAGTCATTGTAAGGTGAAGCATAAGACATATTAAAGCCTCTCAACTTGCAGCTATTGTATGGGTCCGCTATAGGGTAATCGGTAGTCAGTATTGCAGTCAGCGTCATGTGATATTTTTTTTACTGTTTCATTAGCTGTTATGTTCTTTTCCTAGGCTCCATAAGTGTTCCCCTTTAATTTGGAATTCTGTTATTATTTAATGGGAAGGTGGTTGTGCCAGACCCATCTCAATCGGGTGGCTATATGGGTCATATCGAAACAAATTTGGCACTCAAATTCAATCATCGGGTAGCATCCCTTACCCGCCTTATTTCTTTGGAGTTTCCAATAAAATGCCTAGTTGGGGTTTCCGAGGTGGTAATTAGCAGCACTGAACTTATTTATTAACCGGGTCTGGAATCTTATTAATGCTGGAGCATCCTTATTGTAATGCTTTGATTTATAGTTTTTAGTAACTTTTACTATTTTTAGCAAATTATAAAATTAACCTTTTAAGGAGAAAAAGAAACAGGTCTGACAATATAAAGGAATGGCAGTTCTCGTGCTCAATTTTTTTGCCACATCTCATTGAAAGTGGACAGATCCAAACAATGGTTTGAAACAAGGGCACTGTGTATGCCCACCACTAATTGCATTTCCCCCCTTATATTTCAACAGTTAAAAATGGTTAATAGTTTAAGGGCTTTTAACCATCTTTCATTATTTTCGAGTCCTATTAGTACTAGTAAGTTCTTCCCTTGGAAAGTTGTATTTGGATTGGTCTAAAGTGTCCTAATCTATGCTACGGTTTTTACTATTTCGAGTGAGTTTTTATCGTGTCACTGAATTTTTAAATTGGAATAGGGTGGTAGTTAAGTTTTTGAGGTCTAGTGACAGTTAACTTTGTATGTTGGTCTCCTTCCCTTTGCAAATTGGATTTAGATTGGAGATTAGCAGCAGCTGTTATTTAAAAGTCAAAAAGTTTACTCAGTATGACTAGGGGTTCAAATAAGTTCCCCCCCCCCCTCTTATATATGGCCCATAAATGTGAATGTAGTTTAAACTTGCAATTCAGTTTGTAGTTTGGTATTATTAATGGGTTATAAATGGTTCTCATTGAGTTTGTATGGTCAAACCTGAGAATTATTTGTGGTGAATCTCTTTCTCCTCTCTACATTTCTACATTAAGTTTCTTGTCTCTAATATACTCTTTGTTGTTATTTGATGGCTTTTGAGTTGACAATGCAAGCCTATTTTTTACTTTGGCTAGATTTTAGTAATGATTTGGGTTGGGCTTTAGTTTTTTCTTTAATTGTAATGGGCTGAAATATAAGGCCGAAAGGAGGGTGTTAAGGGTACATGAAATTAATATTTTATTTTGGTGTGCCACCTGTTGGTATTGATAACTGGTTGGGAATTTATATTATATTCCTAGACTAGTTTGGGTTGTATGTTTGTCTTTGAGCCAGTTTAGGAAATCTAGATGCTAGAATCTGTAGCCATCCTAGAGTCCTATTAAAGAAAGTCTAGATATTATATTTTATGAGTAGTTGAGTTAATCTAGAAGATTTCTTTTGTTTTTCTATTAATAAGCATTGTATGACTTACAATTACGGAATTGAATGGATTAGTTTTGGTTTGTTTCATAATTGCCTGGCTTCGCTCTCTCTCTCCCCATCACACCTTATTTCTCTATTTTCTCACTTGCGAGCTGTCTTCTCTGTCTCCTTTCTTTAGTCCATTTGATTCTCCTAAATTTTCTCTCGTCAAGTGCATCAATTGTTCATTGGTTTCTTAAAATTCTATTGATTCTTTGTCACCCTCATCCGAATTTTGAGAAATGTGTCATACATTCTATCTTACAAAAATCTGTCAAGAACACAATGTTTGTGAATGATTAGCAAATTTACTAGCTTGTCTTCTTTAGGAGAATGTTACACCTCCACTAATTAGTAAATTTTAGAAAATAAATTAGACTTACAATGGTGTATCTTATAAATTACAATGTTTGCTGATTAATTTGTATTAGAATTTTGTAAGATACAAATTAATATATATCTTACAAAAACATGTTATAGTGCACAAAATGTTTATTTCATTGTTGTGGTTTTTAAACTAGGATTGGGTTAATAAAATTAAGTGGGAGGATATTGGTTCACTAGAATGAGTGTTTTCTTTTTTTTTAATATTAAATTTATTGAATTGAATTTTATTCCAGTAAGAAACGTGCTTCCTTCTTCCTTGGTATGCCAAGTGTTAGGATAGGCTGGTTTGGCAACTTACATGGACCTTGTAACACTCAATATTGTACTGCTGGAGTCTTGTAAATCAGTTGTGCCATAATATTTGAGTATTACCCCAAAAAAAGGAGAAAAATATTTGAGTTTGGGTGAGTGCAGTCTTAGAACATTTTATCTATACGACATTATGTTGCTTGAAAATGTCTGTATTCCTCAAATATAGGCCATTGTAGGTAAGGTCATTGTTTTCTGTAATGTTCTGAGGGAGGGGAAAAAAGGGGATACAGAAGAGTATTGTATCAATGCAGTGGACTTGCTCATTCAACTGATTCCATACTTGATTTTAGCGTTCGAAATAAGTTGACTGCATTTTCCTCCCTTTGATGAAGGTTTGGCTTGATGTTCTCTGAGTTTGTGTGCACAACCTGATTAATGTTTTGAAAAGATGAATAGATGGTCCTCTGGCAATATTTGGTTTTCTGTTTTTTTCTGAGTTTGTGCTTTATTTTGGTCTTAGATGACTGAATATGCATGTAGAATCCTACATGACCATGAAAGCAATCAAAGCATGTATCATTTACCTACCGCCCATGCCAAATGCAATTCTATCAGTGTCAGGGTGAAAAGTGTGCTTCACCTTGAGGCCTTGGAAATCAAGAGTATGATGTGTTTGAGTTCTTAATGTTAAATTGAATTAACAGAAGATACATTGATAAATTCGCATGGGGCATTCATGCTTCTTGGCTATGTTCCTTCTATAGTTTCATTGATAGTTTTTTGTCTCCCTTGCAGTACATCCCAGGGACAAAGATGGTTTTCCCTGGACTGAAGAAGCCGCAGGAACGTGCTGATCTCATTGCATTTCTCAAGCAATCCACAGCATCCTGAAGTGCTAAGTCTAGGACAGTTAGTTTCATTCATTTTGCGGCAATTAAAGGGTGTCTTGTTGCAGAGACGGATAAGAAACAATATTTTTTCAGAATAAGACCACCAGAGTGTGCCATGGTGTTTCTTCCTAAATAGAGAAGAGTAGGAGGATTAATTACCTCTTTTGGAAGGAGGGCATTGCCACTGGTTAACGATTTAAATTCAATATGAAATTCTACCTCATTCTTGGATGATTTTTATCCCCCGACACTTCAATGATCAGTTGCTGATATTGCTTAATTGTTTGGTTTTGTTAGACTTCTTTAGTAAGTGAAATGATATTACATATTTTATATGTGATGCTAGAGAGTTCAATGTTGAGCTCAATTGGTTTCTTCAATTATGCTCTTTCCTAAATAAACTTCATTTATGACTTGGTCAGAGCTTTCTGATTTTTTGGGTTTTTTTTTTTGGGGGTGGGGTGGGGTGGGGGTGTGTTGGTGTTTGGTTTTGGTTTGTTGTTGGTTGGCGAGGGCGAATAGCTTCCTGATTCTTTAATTTCATGGCAAAATCGATTTTATAACTTAGCCCCTTTGTATAATCTCCCAGTTCGTGATCTTCCCTGTTATCTTCTTGAGTAATGTGATCAATGCTTGTTTTGTTCAAAAGAGAAACAGCAGGCATTGCGTAAGAGATTGGTGTTTTGAGTATCAAATAGTGTCGTAAATAACACCAGTAAGTGAGATAGAGGGCTAATTTATTAATTTAATGAATTCAATATGTTTTTTATCTAGTGAAGTATAGAGCTTTGCAGATTTGTGACGGATCTGATCCCTTACATGACTCAATTGAACGCTGACACAGCCCCTCCCCCCGTTATTGGTTTGTGTTCAAAGATCTGATTTGCTATTTCTCATCAACGATAGAAATTTTGAAGCTGCAAGTTTTTTGTCAGAGTGAGAAGCATTGCCAGCACAATCGGAAGAATATCTTGTGTGATTTTCATCAATATATATAGGTTATCGACTTATTTTCTTTTCATTCTATAGCTGATCGGCGACGCTAGATCTGAGATCTTCTTGCCGCCATCGTTGCCGTGCAACACTGCTTCACTGATCAGCCGACTCTTCCGTTACTGTAACCATACGAACAGGTTTTTTCAATAGCTTGGATAGTTACTCGATCACCTTAATGCATTTCAAGTCTTCAAGTTGCTCATGCATTCACCACCATCTATTATTCAAACGGTTGCTGGATTAAATGTATTTAATTTTGGGGGATTCAACAAGTGGGTACATCACTTTATACCCTTCAAATGGCGCCATCTCTTAGTGCTTACCAAATGGTTTCAACATTTGGTGTCGATCAAGTGGGTTGTTCGTCATTTAGTACTCATCAAACAATATCATTACTTGGTGTCCATTATGACTTTTCTCATCATTGTATAAGACATTTTTTAAGGCATGCCCGTTGCAACTCCGCTTTTGCTCATGTTCATGTCATTGTCCATCCTTCATCTCTATTGTTTCGGTCTAGTGTTTCATGAATTTGTGTCGGAAGTTCGTCGAAACTACAATGGTCCATCTTCCTTGGAAAATTGTCATCACATCAATGGATTTTGTGTCAACTCTTCCCATCATGAGAAACTTGAGGACGCAGGACATAGGTCCAATGGTGGAGCCAAATCCGGAGTAGATGTCGAAAAAGAAGACCGGAGAATCTCAAGGCCAAACCCAATTGTTTGCCCTATTCAAGTTACAAATGGTCATTTTAGATCATTAGGATCAAAGAAATTTTATGATATTAAAGTAGATACCCATACGACTTTGGCTACCATTGCTACTCCACTAGTGGTTTCTTTATCTCCCAAGAATATTTTTCATATATCTTTTTATTTTGTTGGCTGTGTATATAGCTTTGTTTTTAGGGAATTTATTGATGTTACCAATCCCCTAGTCTCGGAAGTCATGTCGGTGATATGTGAGACACTTTGACCATATTCTATTCCTTGATTTTTTATATTTTGTATCCAAACCATGTATAATCCATATCGTTTATTTGAATACAACTACTTTTTACCACAAAAAAAGTAGGTCCTTCCATTTCTTGCTTTTTATTAATTTAATATATTTAATATGTTTTTAAATTGTTTACCGTTTTTACATATCATACTCATTATGTCAAAGATGTGACCTATCTTTCTATCAATGATGCGGGTGCTCATGAGTGCTGATTGATGTGGTAAGAAATAGTAAATACAGAATGCCTTATTTATTTCTTTTTATGAATATATGGATGAAAGCTGATATTGGATGACATGTTCGTGAATGGAGTCAATTGGATATGGCAAGTAATCTTCTGAAGTGAAATCACAAAAGCGGGCAGCAATAAAAGAAAGCAGAGAACAAACTCATTAAGCCATTGGGTTTGCACAATCATATAGAATTATGTAATAATCAAAGTTAGGCCTTACAGGTTCTTCAATCTAAATACCCAGCTTGCTGAAGGCACTAGACAGCCATCATTCATTGCTTTTTACTTCTCCAGATGGTAACTCTCACCCCTTAGATAATGGGTCCCTACCCAAGGTAAACCAATTCCTACAAATAAGGCACTTCTAAAGTCCTAGTCCCCATTCTTCTCTACTAGCAATGTGGGACTAAAGATGAGAGAACAAAAAAATTTTAATTACTTGTCAAAACACAAGGAGGAAACATGAAATTCAAATTTCATGTGATTAAGGAGAGATATAAGCAAGTCAAGACAAGAGAAGTCAAAACAAAACAAAACCAACTCAGTATTATTTATAAATTTGAATCTCAAAAACACTTAAAGCACAACAATTGGATGTGAAGAGATTCACCTCCAAAGTTGAGGGAAGCAAAAATTTCACACAAGGGAGGTCCCAACTACTGTATTGTAATTAGGCAAGGCTCCTCCAGGCACCATTTTTTTGTCCAAACCAAATTATGGACAATGACTAGTCAATATTAAGTTTCCTGTTACCTTTTGAATAGAATGCACCAACTCCTCTGAGCTTTGTTGAGCTCTTTTGGTAATGTTTCCAAACTTCAATGAGCATTTCTAGCACACATTCCTCTTCAATGAGAATCAACTGCAGTCATGTTTTTGCATTAGAAATAGAAATAGTTTAAAAGTGATAACAGGAAAAACACACACACACCCACAATTTTTTAAAGGCATTCGGCTCATCAAAGAGAAAGGCACAAAGTCCCCCTAGAAAAACCAATAAATCTAGAACTAATTTACAACCTTATCTGCTCCTTCACATGTGGGCTTTAAAGATGCATAAATTGTTCTTCAATTCTACAATAATCAAAATCATTTTTACTAGTTTTAGATTTGTATCCATAACAAGTATGGGCATAGATAAGAGTATCACAAAGGAACTTTTTCATGATTACCAAAAAGGGAGGGAAAAACTTACCAAGCTCATTTTATTCTTTATCATCAGATCCTATGGTGTTCTACATTGTTAACAAAATAGGTTTCCTCTATAAGTTACTAACCAATGCAAGAGTAAACTCCATCGTTAAAGTGGTAGAACCGATGGACATTTCTTGCCCCATGAGCTTGGAAATGAGTTGGTATCTTTGTGGCAATCACAAAATACATAAGAGGTTTCTGGTGATCCTGATGCCCGTCTCGGGAGCTACTTTGGTAACAGCCAAAGCAACGGCCAGCCACTAACTTTGATCCCAGAGCATATTTTCCTTCACCTCTTCTCCATCATAAGCACAGGACTTATATCAGGGGCATGTGACTGCTGTTTCTTGTATTATCAGAAAACTGCCGTTTCTTGGAGTGTTCAGACTTCAATTTCTGAGGTTGAAGCAATGGTGCATGAGGGTGATCTCCCAGCCTCCTTGAGAGTCCAAGTCATGTCTTCCACCTTGGAATATACACTCTCTGACTGGGTATGACTTGTACAACGAACTGCATTTTCCAATTCAACATAACTGCATCCTGGTTCTTTCTTTAGACCCTTTGGAATAAAATTTTGGTCAATAATTACTCACCAGTAATCTCCACAAGAACAAATACCATTTTTAAAGTGGTGGAACCGATGGGCATCTCTCATGATAATCTCTCGACCCATGTGCTTGGAAATGAGTTTAGTCACTGTGTGACAATCACAACATATTCGGAGGTTCTTGGTGATCATGATGACTGTCCCAGGAGCCGTGTTAATAAGAGCAAAAGCAATGGCTAGGCGCTCGCTGTGATCCCAAAGCATCTTCTCCTTCACCTCTTCATTGACATCATATAACACAGAACTTGTATCAGGGGTGTACCCAGCCTCTTTGAGTTGCCAACATAAGTCTTCCAACTTGGAATATATACTCTCTGATTGTGGGTGTGACTTGTCGCCAACTAGAAAACAATGAACCACCTTTTCCAACTCAACGTAGCTGCATCCTGGTTGTTTCTTCAGCCCCTTTGATCTCACAGTGGCTCTCACTCTTTCCACATCATCCCATCTTTTCTCCACGGCATAAATGTTTGAGAGAGAAATGTATGGAACTACAGCTTTTGGGTTCAAATCAAAAGCATTCAGGGCCGCAATCTCTGCTAGCTTGACATTGTGGTGGACTCGACAAGCAAACAAAAGTGAAGCCCATATATCAAGTGTAGGTTTTACTTCCATGGTTGTGATCAACTTATATGCTTGATCTAGATGCCCTGCTCGGCCAAGGAGATCCACCATACAGGAATAATGCTCAACTATATGCTCCATATTGTACTCCTTAGCTATTTTGTAGAAAATATCACATCCCTCATCCACTAACCCTGCATGGCTACATGCTGACAAAACTGATGTGAAGGTAACCTCATCTGGCCTAATATTCTTTGCCTCCATTTGATTAAAAACAGCTATAGCCTCCCTTCCCTTCCCATGCAGCCCATATCCAGCAATCATAGCACTCCAAGAAATCAAATTTATCTCAGGCATCTCCTCAAACACTTGACAGGAACAACCCAAATTCCCGCATTTTGCATACATGTTTATAAGTCCAGTCCCCACAATAGTATATATAGCAAATCCTTTTCTAGTGAGCAAAGCATGAACAGACATGCCAAATTGCAAAGCTGTAATTTGATCACAAGCTCCAAGTACAGCCATGAGAGTAACTTGATCAGGCTCTATACCTTCTAAGAGAATTTGGTTAAAAAGTCTCAGGCTTTCAAAAGCATCTCCATTCCTAGCATAACCCAAAATCATGGAATTAAATGAGACAGTATCTCTCTCAAACATCTCAAATAACGACCTTGCATAGACCATAGAATTGCAGTTACAATATACATAAATGAGAGAGTTTGTCACAGAAATATCAAGTCCACAATTATTTCGAATAACAAAACCATGCATTTGTCTACCCAGCTGCAATGCCCTCATATTGGCACAAGCAGGGAGGATGGTGACCAATGTTGCACAATCAGCTCTTTCTCCAGATCTAGCCATCAGACTAAAAATCGATAAAGCCTCTTCTGGGTCACCATTCTTTGTGTACCCTGAAATCATTGTGTTCCAAGAAGTTAAGTCTCTAATGGGCATTCTATCAAACAGCTTCCTAGCAGCCTCCATGTCCCTAAATTTTGAATACACTGACAGAAGAGAATTACCCACATAGATATCAGACTCGAACCCACGAATGACTATCTCAGAATGGATCTTCCTTCCAATTTTCACATCCAACAGATCACCACACGCCTTGAGAACAAAAGGGTATGTAAAATTATCTGCCTTTTGACCAAACCACAACATGTCACGGTACAGAGCAAGGGAATCCAAAGAAAAACCATTGCAGGCATAGCCCCTGATCATGCAATTCAATAAGAATGAGTTTTTCAATATGATATCATCGAAAATAACACGGGCTTCACTCATGCTACCACAGATTGCATAAAAGGCAGAAAGTTTGGTGTTTAGATAAGTGTTTTTGACGAGAAGGCCCGAAGAAACCATGTGGGCATGGAGCTGCTTGCCTTTATGGTATGATTTGGAGTTGGTAAATGATTGTAAGAGAGTTCCACATTGCAGAGATGTAAGAGAATGTGTCTGAGCTTTTTCTTTTGTGAGTTGGGTGATGTAGTAGTCGATTTGAAGGAGATATTGGAGTTTTCTCGGGTGGGGTTTGAAGGGTTTACGAATAAGAGCGCCATTCATGAGGGAGGTTGAGAACCAAGAAATTTTAATGGGTTGAAAGATCTAGTTTTATTATTTTTTTCTGAACTTTAAACAGTTCTGTCTTTTAAAAGGAGGTTGGTGTTCAATTTAGAAGACCGAAAGCTCAAACAGTAGGGAAAGCGTTTTCCTGGGTTTATAAATCTCTTTCTTAATTGTTCACGACTTCACGTCATGGGCAAACATGGGTGAGCCTGTGCTACAACACTCCAAAGTCAACAACCATTCAATTGTGGTCTGCTCCTACCTGGTACCTGCAACTTCAGGGGTTTACCTTTAGATTGGTGCTTCTTGATTGAATTCCCAAATGATCTGGACTTGTTCCTGCAACTTACAGGCCTGGGATAGAGGGTTGTAGAGATCAGAAAGAACTTCTCCTGCGCTGGAATTTCAGGTTCGGTTGGTTAAAGAAAGGTTTCTTCCTTATTACCCCCATAAAAGACCTATTTTCTGTTATTTACATCCAAGTCCCTATATTTTGTAAATCCATTTTATTTCACTCTCTTTTAATTGAATTCCAGAATTGCATCCTTCATTTAAGTTAATTACAGATTGTCCCTTACTTTTTTGATAGGCTTTGAGATTTTATTTATGGGAAAAAAAACTCTCGGGGAGTGTGGCCTATATCAGGAGAATGGATCAATTGCACGTACCAACAGGTGAATGTACATTTAAGAATCAATCACATTTTAATTTTGTTTTCATAAAAACCCTTCCTCCCCTTGTAAATGGTAAAAATAGGACAGGTGGTTGGCTCTCACATGTATGTTCACCTGTTGATACGTGCAGAGGAATCGAACTCCTACACGAGACCCTTCATGAGTCTCTCTCTCTTCTCCCCATATAAAAAGATTTCTCTGCCCCTTATTTTGAGGAGGAGAGAGATAGACCTATTTTCCTTTTTTTGTTGTTCTTTTCTCCTTTGATGTATTTTTTTTTTTTTTGGTAAGATTGCTTTGGTATCTATTTTAAATTGGGCAGAGAAAGACCTACATAGTAGAGAGAGAGAGAGGTATTGTTAGATTCCTATGTTACTTTCCTCGAATTATAGATGGTAGGCAGCTTAAGTCGGGCAAGGGTTCTACACGCCACTCGCATGTAATGGCATTTCTCATGCCAAGCCAAATCAACATGATTAGAGAGGAGAGAGTATCAAAAGAGAGAGTGACAGTTTCTCTTGAAAAGAAATCGTATTTTAAAAAGAGAATAAAAGACGTGGAGAAAGATAAAAGAGGCAATGCTTAGGTTTCTAAAAAGGTATTTTCATCAAGTGAAAAAAAGTACCCAAATATTTTGGGAGGAAGAATGCTACCCGATCACGCTGTTCTGCTCTTTGATATAATGGCACGTGAAATAATTACCGCACCCTTGGTCATTTCTAGAGTTTCAAAGGATGTGTGGTAGAAGCAAGATGATACTTTCCGATGCTCCTGTGTCTAGGCACAGATACCCTTTTTTTTCTTTTTTTTACTTTTTTGGATCTTCTCAAGTTTGGCGTAAGCCCTGAAAGCAAAAAAACATCTTGGCTTTACATGGGATTCACTCATTTTTTAAAATGACCTAAATTTTTTATGGTAACAAGCTAACATCCAACGGACACTTGGTCTTCAACATTGTTTAAAAGGCTCATGTTCTCTGTGCCGCAGCGCAGGCTGCGCCCAGACACATGGGCCTGCCACTCAAGGGGTCAGGGTGGTCATTGTGCCCCACCCCATGTGTCTGAGCGCAGGCACAGAGAACATTCTCCCTTGTTTAAAATACTTTATATTAAAACAAATGCTGCTCATTAAGGACCAGAGGCCCATAACTCAGTATCCACTGGGTCATGGGAGGAATAGATTGGGGTTGGTCATCACTTTCAAGTTTCAACAGTTCTGGCATGAAGTGGACACCGTTGGACTCGAACCCAATGCATCTTCATGCCGGCAGCACAAGCTTTTACTATTGCACCAAGTTTTCCCCTCAGCATTCATTGTGCAGTTTCATCTACATCTGATAACTGATGTCCTGAATGTTAAGAAATGTTATCATGACAGCAGCCTTCAAAGTAACTGAAAGCCACACTTGAAACCCGACCACAGCCTCTACTTCCATGAGAAAAAGTAAATTATACAGCAACTATTGATAAGAAACTGGCAAGTACAAAACTGATTGTAGATTACAGGATCTTAGACATTTCAGTTCTAATTAATCACTGTCACCAGAATGCTATTATAATCGTAGGTGCCATCTTGCTCGAGTAATATATGGTAGACGTTGTGTATGTATCTCCAAAGTTCAACTCTCATTTGAGTGCAATAAGCATTCTATTTAACTTTTGCAGGTGCAGCAAAAAACCAGTGTACAAAATATGCAAACAAACCTTGTTGAGACTAACTTTAAAAGGGTATATCTGCATGGAAAGCTTGCTCCAACCCTCTTTAAATTGCTATCCTACCTGAACTTACAAATAAAATTAGTGGATTCAGCCTTGACATTACAATTTCATCTCAGATGTTTTTCAAAAACAAGCAACTGTGCCCCCTGCGTGAGTCGTTTGATATCAATCACAACATTATTATTGTTGTGGCCGACGTAGCCCTGGGATCTGTGAAACATTTGAAACCAAAGAACAGCAAGGTATAAATCACATTTAGATTACATTAGAAAAAAAAAAAAAACACTTGCTAACAACATGCAGAATGAAGTGTTTCCCGCAAAGTTCAACAATGGAAAGGTGAAGCATAAGAAGACAACAAAATACATCTCAAGTTGGGGCTATTGTGTAGGGTCTACTACAGAGTTACAAGTAGTCAGTAATGCCATTAGTGGGGGTATAAATTTGTCAGTCATGCCTTGTGAGGGTTTCACAGAGTTTAAGTAGCTCTTCCACTTCCAGGACAAATTCTCCTGTTTGTGCCTCATAAAAAGAACTAGCAGGTTGGTGTATCATTACCCTGATGATATAACATAATAAAAACTTTTCCTATCTCACATGATGGGGTGAAGGTGATATTCTTTTGGTTCATTAGTTGCTTTGCCCTTTTTCTAGGCTCCATATAGAGAAAATATATTTATTACTTGTTCTTCACTTTTAAACATTCTCACTTGTCAGAGGCTACTCACCAGCAAAAGCATTTTCTCATTTCCTGGTTCTAATAACCAGAGGTGTCTTATATTCTTGAACATGTTCTCATCTTCTTTCTCTATTTTTGCTTTCTTTCTATTCATTAGAGGGAGAGAGAGAAAAAGAAAACCTCACGACCAGCAGTCACACCACAACCACAGTAAACAAACTCAACAATCTTCTCTATCCACTCCACCGATGGATTAAATTGCATATTAATAGGAATATAAAACTCCTATAACATAGTAACTCTTAAACAAGGAAAATTGAAAACCAAATTCATGATATTATTTAGATAACCATTAAAAGTCATGAGGATTAGGTTACAAAGCAACTTGGGCCCGAAGTGTAGGGCTTGGTTTAAATTGATCATGTGTCAAATTTCAAAGCCAAATTCAATCAAATACCACTAGTGCATGGCAATTCAGTTGAATTTTCAGCTATCCTTATATTTTCAACAACATTTCAAAAGTTTCATTTTGGTTAACAGATGTTCAATGCTTTATTACTACGTGGCTAACTCCATCTGGGATAAAACTTGATATGTGAGTAGGGGGCCTTGAGACCCACTTATCCACAAAATTTAGCCACTAACCAACCTGTATATTTACATTCATTACCAACAATCTTGCCACATCAACAACCCTGCATGGCTTGCACATACAAGATTTTGCTAGTTCATTTCATATAGATTGAAAAGGTACAACACTGATTTGGGGCTTGAAGAAAATTCATTACTTTAGCTTGTAAAGAAAAAGAGATGACCTGGAGGTGAATAAGAAGAAACTTCTGAAAATTATAATTGATTTAGATAACAAACTAATGTAGTGAAGAATTCAATATTGTGGGGAACCACTTCACATGAGGTAGAGCACTAACCTCAATGCCATGGGGACCAATTCGATTACGAGAGATAAAGTTAAGTACAAGAGAAGCAAATTCATCAGGGGCATCTTCCTGCATTATTTAGGGGTTGAAATAAACCAACTAATTTAAAGAAACATTAATTAATGAGCAAGAAAATATACAACACACACACACACAGAGATAGAGAGGGAGAGAGACCTGTATAGCATGCCCAGTGTGTCGCACAACTACCATTTGAAACTTGCCTTGCATTTGACCTATTGTAAGGGTTCTGTTGAAGTACAATGCAAAGAATTCTTCAACATAGCTAAATCATACTTTGATAAGAACCTGGATACAAGTCCACTATTTCAAGTAGGTCATAAGCTTTGTCAAATCAGAAAGGAAGAATTTAAATCCAGAATACTAAGTGGTAACCCTTTTTTTTTTTTGGGGGGGCGGGGGGGCATAGTACGAGGTCTTTGCGAGATCTCAGCCATCTTGTCTCGGTTTCGTCAAGTTTCGAGATGAGATGGGTTACGATACTGAAATAGTACATTTTCTCGGCCGATATCTCAGAAATCATCTCGCATCGAAGTTTCGTCTCGGCGAAACTGTTACAAACCACATATAAAAGGTGCATTATTTCGGTCGAAAGCTCAACCAGTTTCTCTGCTCTCGGTGAGTTTCGACACTGCCTTCCCAAAAACTCTCCATTTGTTCAATTTTTTATCAAATACAAACCACTCTTGCTTGCGTCCATTAAATTTCTTGCCAAACAACAACATTTGGAGGAGATTGCAACTTGAAGGTAATGCACATTTAATGGTTTATAATTTGATATCTTTTCATTCCTAATGCTTATTTAGGTTTTTTACTTGGAGTATGTGTTCTAGTACTAAAGATTGTATGAGATAGGCCATATCACTGTATATATACAGTGTAGACTACCAACCATAGGTCCAAAGTCAAACTATCATTTTGAGTGAGTTTTTTTAAAATATAAGGGTTCCACTATGTTTATAAGGCCTAAAATAGGCTGGACAGCAACTTTCATGGCCTAATTAGGTCATATGGCCACTGAAACCAAGGGCCGGAAAAAAAAATACAACTCAGCCTAGATATCGGATCTTGGTCATCTCGTCTCAGTTTCAGGACTGACTGAAACCATATCTGAAACTGAGAGCTCGAACCTTGGGGGGGTGGGTAAGGATACACACATACTCAAATTTATGCAACTTAAAATCAATGTAAATTGGTTAAAATTTAAAATATTTTAACATTTTATGCCTAACATCTGCTAGAACTTTCTACACCCATAAACTAGTTGACTCCACTGATGGCTATTTCTCTAGAGTCAAAATAGGTTGAAGTAATAACAAGAAAAGTTGCTAGACTACTAATACCTGCCAACCTTTAAGATTTGGGATACTTGCCTGGGATAAGACTTTATGCAAGGGTAACATTGGGCCCAAAGAAACAGTTTTGTATCACCAAATTCTCCATCAGAAACCTAGGGTTTTATTCTTAGTTTAAAAACACGATTCATTTTTGTTTCAGTCTGGTGCTTTTGTGTATTCAATCTGTTTTGGCAGTTTTGGCCTGTTTCAATCGTTTCGGCCTGATATGGGGGCTTTTACTGAAATGCATATCAGATGCTGATTTGGAATCTTTCATGTTGATCTTATTTGTTAGCCCATTTTAGCTCATGTTGTGGTGGGATTTAGTACCTTAGATTTGCATTATAAATGTGGTGCGGTAAAGTTATTCATTTTATTTATATTTACTAGGGTTCACCGATATCATTGAAACACTGAAATATTTCATTTTGAGACTCATGCCAAAGTGGCAACCGAAATAAACTTTGCACCTAAGGTTATAATGGCTAAAATCCTCAAGAGCAAAAGAAGGAAACCCCCTTAAGGCTCCGTCTGGATACAAGAAGGGGAATGAAGAGAAATCAAAATAATATAAAAAAGGAAAATAGAAATCTTGTAGTCATGATTGCAATTGCGTAGCTAGAAGTCTTTCAAAAAAATGGTAATTAAAGTTTATAAATAGATTCTTTATTTTCCAAAAATGGTAATTAGAGTTTATAAATTACCTTAGGTGTTTTTATAAACTCTCTTACCCTATTCAGACCTGATACTAACTAGGAATCAGAGTTGTCAAGGCGTCACCTTGTTGGTGACTTGGTGTCACCATGTTTTTTTCCCTCCGCCATCGCCTTGTCGCCTTGACAACTATGCTAGGAATTATAAAATTACCCAATAAAAAATTCTAAATTAATTAAATCCTGTCAGAGATTAAGACCCCATCAGCAAATTGATAAGTTCCCCCCAACCAAAATATATATATATATATATATATATATATATATATATATATATATATATATATATATATATATATATATATAAATATATATATATATAACTTGTAATAGCAAGATCTGGGCCTGATGGGATAGATAACAAACTTTCAAATACCACAAAAATCATGCAAGGTGAATTAAGTTATGACCTTAAAAACAACCCCCAAAACAAAGTGATGGAACTAAGTTTTCTGAAACTTTTTGAATTGAAGATTGCGAATTCCAAGTCTCAACCCAATGGATAGAGCTGATAATGTTAAGACTAGGTTACTAGTCCCAAAAACCCACAAAATAAAAAATTTGGAATAAACTCAGAATTAGAAACTTAAGATTTCCAGCCAAGCCAGCCATGTGCTGGTGATCAAACTTGGATCGAATGTAGAGGTTGGTAAGAGGATCCTTGGCTCCAAATCTCATTTAATTGTGATGGTTGGGTGTTGAGATATAAGAGAAACACCAAATTAGAAGGTTATGGAAAACCTTCAAAATAGAACTGATCTTGGACTCCAATGGCAACCGAGTGTAGACCTTAATGGTAGGAGCTCTGTCTACAAGTTTGGGTCATTCTTGATGGCCAAAAGTGGAGATGGAGGAGGGAGAATGAAAATAGAAAGTTAATGGATATGGAAGGTTTCAGCCTATGGAATGGGGTGAAATAGGACATCGAGTGGAGGGAATAGAAGGGGGATGTTGTGTTTCAAAACCCAGCAGGAATGGTGAAGGATTGGGGAAGTTATGGATTTAGTAACTTGCAGCCAAAGGGATTGCAGAGGTGCAGCAACAGCTCCAATCGATGGAACAACCAGCAGCAGCAGTAGCACTTGAGTATCCTTCTCAATGGTTGGGGCAGTCACAATAGCACCGCAGCACTCAGAGATCGATGCAGGGACAGAGAAGATAGAGAGGATAGAAAATAGAAGGTTGGGGGATAGGTGGATTAGGCTCTCTCAGCCAGGCTCCCTTCAGCCCTTCAAGTTACAATCAAAACTTGAGAAAGGCATCATAACTTTGCTAAAGCAATCTTCATTCAACTGTAAATCGTGGGGGGCTTCTAAAAGCCATTACAAATATATAGAGGGCTATGCTTGCACCTCAAGTTAAAAGAAAATAGAAACTTAACATAATAGACTTGCAACATGAAAATAGAAAATACTTTAAATAACTAGGACTGAAAGAAAATAGCAACAAAATAAAATCTTCACTCTCCAAAAGGTGCAGCCGAAATCTTCATGTCGTCCCCACCAAAGATACCATTCGGCCAGACTCAAAAATTGGCAATTGAAATTGACATTTATACCCTTCACTTAAAGACTTGAAGTAGCTAATAATTAAAGACTGATCTGCCCCACGATTCTTCTAGAAATATTCTCACCAAGCCAAATTAAGAGGCTGTGACACTGTTCACGTGAACAGTGTTTTGGCCTCCTCTTCTTCATGTTTTGATCTACATCATCTGAACCATCTCAGATCTCTCTTATAGGATCTGAAGCTTATGAATCAACAACTTTTGATTCATAATCTTCAGTCCCCTCCACCTGGAAGGAACTTTACTTGGTTTATTGAATATTGGCCTTGTTGAAGTGTATATGCAAGGTTATTATTGTCATTTTCATATTGTGGGGACATGCGGGTATTATGGGTCTATTTAAAAGGGTAAAATAGACTTTTCAGTTTTTTCCAAGTATAAAAAAAGATAGAAAGCTACGGCTACTCCAACACGGTTCCCTCATCTCCTCTTTTTCCTCTTTCACTTTGCTTCTTCTGGTTTTCTTCTTCATTTTGTACTGTTATCTGTTCTTAGAAATCAAATTGGTATTAGTTATTCACCCAAAAAAAAATTGGTATTAGAACAGGCAATTTTGATTGCCAATTAGGTTTCTCTCATTATCCTGTGGAATGTTGAAGGAAGATGTGAACCCAAGGTTCCAAGATTTCTTGAAGGATGACAGAAACAACTTAGAGGAGCCAGACAAGTCCAGAGACAGCGATTTGTTAACTTTTTCGCAACCTTATAAAATAGTATTGATGTGATCATGTCCTCCCAGCCATCCAGGGTAGTTCCGCCAATACTATCTGATGTAATATCAGAATTTATATAACCAGATTAGAAGAAGAAAAAAACAGAGAAGAAGAAGAAGAGGAGAAGGGAAGGAGAAGACACAAATCCGAGAGAAGAGTTGGACTTGTGGTAGAACAGAATGTTCTATCGCAAGTCACATAAAGTCTTTTATATCAATAATAAGTAAGGACAAAAGTGCCCTTACATCAGACGGACATACATAAAGCATAATAATAAGATGTTCAATGACCTATCTACCCTTATCTACTCCAACACTCCCCCTCAAGCTGGAGCATATATATCACCCATGCTCAACTTGTTACACAAAGACCGAAAACTAGGAGCAAACAAGGACTTGGTGAATACATCAGCAATCTGATCAGACGAAGAGACAAAAGGTGTCTCAACAAGCTTCTTCAAAACGGCACTGCGAACAAAGTGACAATCCACCTCTATATGCTTAGTTCTTTCATGAAAAACAGGGTTACTGGCAATATAGATGGCTGCCTGGTTGTCACAAAACATCTTCATAGGAGTTGGAATTGAAAATCCCATCTCAAGTAGGAGGGACCTAACCCACATCAACTCTGCAATAGTATGAGCCATGGCTCTATATTCCGCTTCAGCACTGGATCTAGCAATCGTGGTCTGTTTCTTGCTTCGCCACGTTACTAGATTTCCCTCGACGAACGTACAATACCCAGTAGTAGATCTACAGTCACTAGCTGAACCTGCCCAATCTGCATCAGAGTAGGCAACAAGCTCCATATGCTTATTGGGTCGATAAATCAGCCCCTTCCCAGGGGGCCCCTTCAAATACCGAAGAATCCGAATGGCTGCATCCCAATGAGACTTACAAGGAGATTGCATAAACTGGCTGAGAACACCAACAGCATAAGAAATATCTAGTCTAGTGACAGCCAAATACAACAATTTCCCAATCAAGCTTCTGTAGGAATGAACATCCTTCAGACCCTCACCATCATCAGAGCCAAACTTGTGATTCGGATCCATAGGAATATCTACTGGTTTGGTAGCCAGCATACCAGTTTCAGTCAAGAGATCTAACACATACTTCCTTTGAGACAGACTGATTCCCTTCTTACTTCGAATAAATTCAATCCCAAGGAAGTAGTGAAGCTGTCCCAAATCTTTAGTTTGAAAGTGCTATTGTAAGTAATTTTTCACCTCTGTAATTCCATTCTCATCATTCCCTGATACAATAATGTCATCAACATACACAACAAGTAACACCAATTTCTCCCCTTTGCGACGAACAAACATAGAGTGATCTGAGAAGCACTGAGTGAAGCCAAAACCAGTCACAACTGAACTAAACTTCTCAAACCAAGCACAGGGAGGCTGTTTCAGCCCATAAATGGCCTTGTGTAGCCTACATACACGACCACTATTCTCCCCCTGAGCAACATAGCCTGGAGGTTGCTCCATATAGACCTCTCCAAGAAGGTTACCATAAAGAAAAGCATTCTTGATATCCAACTGGTATAAGGGCCAATCAAAGTTCACGGCCAGAGAAATAATGAGGCGAACAGAGTTCAGTCTAGCCACAGGAGAGAAAGTCTCAAAATAATCAACACCATAAGTTTGGGTATACCCTTTAGCTACCAGGCGGGCTTTGAGCCGCTCAACAGACCCATCAGAGTGATACTTAATAGTGTACACCCAACGACACTTGACTAGGTCTTTTCCAAGAGGTAAATCCACCAACTCCCATGTATGCCGAGTCAACAAAGCATCCATTTCCACATCCATGGCCTTTTTTTAGGCAGGATTGATAAGAGCCTCAGTGTGAGTGTGAGGGACAGTATAAGAAGATAAAGAGGTAGCAAGACTATGATGGCAAGACTGAAGATGAGATAAGGAGACGAAATTCTCAATAGGATAAGTAACTAAAGATTTTTTAGTACATGAACGTTTACCTTTCCGAGTGGCAATGGGTAAATCCTCAGGATCCAGATCAGCTGGTAAGTCAGGAACAACGGTTAAGACTGGATCTCCACCAGAAGTTGAGGAAGGTACAGGCAGCGATGCAGAAGGGCCAGTCTGATCTGTATGGAGCTGCCCAAAATGCCTCTTGCGCCGGTACACCTATAGTGAAGGAGTCATAGGTACAATGGCAGGAATGGGAGGAGGGTGAGACACAGCTAATGGATCACTAGACACGGTGGGCGGAGTAGAAAAATAAGAAGTACCTTCGAAGAAGGTGACATCCGCACTCACAAATTGCCTGCGAGTGAGAGGGTCATAACACCTGTATCCCTTCTGGGTCCTAGAGTAACCCAGGAAGATACATTTGGTTGACCGAGGGTCCAATTTATCCCCATAAAGATGAAGATTATGAACAAAGCAAACACACCCAAAAATTCTCAGAGGCAAACTAAAACTCGAAACACCGGGAAACAAAATAGAAAACGGTGTTTTATCACCAAGAACAGAAGAAGGCATCCGGTTAATCAAAAAACACGCAGTAAGAAATGCATCACACCAAAAATGTTTGGGCACCTGCATATGCAACATGAGGGCCCTGGCACCTTCAAGCAAGTGCCTATTTTTACGCTCCGCTACCCCATTTTGTTGGGGAGTATAGGAGCAACTGGTTTGATGAATGATCCCATGAGTAGTAAAAAAGGAAGATATCTCAGATTAAACAAACTCCAGAGCATTATCAGACCGAAAAACCTTAATAGAAGCATTAAACTGATTTTTGATTTCATTGCAAAAAATAGGAAACACATTTAAAAATTCTGATCTATCCTTCAAAAGATACAACCAAGTACTTCTGGAATAATCATACACAAAAGTCACAAAATACCGAAAACCATGTCTATTACTTGCCCAACAAGGGCCCCACACATCTGAATGCACTAATAAAAATAAAGAAGTACTACAGGGCAAAGGGCGAGAGGGGAAAGTAGCACGATGATGCTTGCCCAACTCACAGCCCTCACACTCTAATTTATTTAAAGACTTTAACTGGGGAAACACAACTTTTAACCGAGACAAAGCTAAATGGCCTAGCCTACAATGCCATTGAAACGGAGACTTTCCACCAACAGTAGTAGCTGCAGCTGAAGCTGACGGGGCAGCACCAGTCAGATAATATAGTCCATCTTTCTCATATCCCCCACCAATCGTCTTCCTAGTGTGAAGATCCTGAAAAAACACAGGAAGAAGGAAAAAAAGTTACGGAACAATTCAAATTCTTGGTAAGTTGACTAACAGAAAGAAGACTTAAAGAAAATTGGGGAACATGTAAGATAGACGTCAGAGAAATCTGTGAATTAAGAGGAACAGTACCATGTCCGGTAACAGGAGTGGAGGAACCATTGGCCACAACAACAGGAGGGATATGAGAGCTAGAGGAAATAGAACTAAAAACAAAGGACTTACCAGTCATGTGAGCAGAAGCCCCCGAATCAATGATCCAGGGTGTGGAAGCAGTGGAAAAAAGAGTAGCAGGTATACCTGCATGAGCAAGAGTGGCAGTAGTAGTGGATGCCCCAGAAGTGGAAGTGGATGATTCCAGACTCTTGATGCGTCGCATGAGTTGTTGCATCTCATCACGGATGTTGGTAGAAAAATCTCCCATAGTCGAACCAGCCTTAGTATCACTAGATGTGACAAAATCAGAACCATCTTCAAAAGTTGCATGATTGGCCAAGTTTTGAGCCCATTCGGGTTTCCCATGCTTGGACCAGCATGTGTCAACAGTGTGGTTTGTCTTTCCACAATAAGAACACAACCGGGCTGCTTTATCAATATGCTGCCCACCAGAATTACAACCACCAAAGCCACGCCCTCCCCCTGAACCACGGCCTCTAGTAGTAGTAAAAGCAGAATTTTCCTTGGGGTTAGTGTTAGGCTTGGAGCTAGGAGAGGTAATGCGCTGCAGCCTAGAAAAGTGTCATTCAAGGTTGGGACAGATTCACCAGCCAACAAATGTCCTTCAACAGCCTTGAGACTAGGATTCAAACCAGCCAGAAACTTACATACAAAAAATTCATTCCGTTGAGCCTTCAACTTCTCAATGTCAGTAGTAATAGGTTGGAAAACATTTAGTTCCTCAATCATGCCTTTAAAAGCACTGTAATAGTCTTGGAGAGACTTGTCTCCCTGCTGAAATTGAAACAACTTCTCGTAAAGATCAAAAATACGTGTCATACTCTTCTCTTGAGAATAGGTCTCCTTGAGATCATCCCAAACTCCTTTGGCCGTGTTATGAAACATAACATTCGTTGCGATATCTGGTTCCATGCTGTTCCATAACCAGATCAAAATAATAGCATTCTCTTTATTCCACTCCTTGGATTCAGTTGCAAGGGGAGGAGAAGTAATATAGCTAAGTTTGTCCTTAGCCATGATGTAAACTCGGACAGCTTGTGCCCACAATAAGTAGTTGGAATTCCCCTTCAATTTTATGGAGGTAATCTAAACATTGACATTGTCGTGGAGGGTCTTCAAATCACCCATAGTAGGCAGTCTCCAAAAAAAATAGATAAGAACAAGCCCCAAGGTAATCGAATCTGAAGAAGGACAAGTAGGGAGGAAGCAACCAGCAACCAACAACCAGCAGTAGAGACAAGAAAAAAAGGAGATAACTAATTTCAGTCAAGGCATAAGTAAGTGACAGCACCAATATCACAGCAAGTAGGAGCAGCCAAGGCCAGATATAAGGCTGAAATCGATCCCAGTGTGAGGATTTCTGGGAAGAAGAATGAAAACTTCAAATAAGCAGCACCATTAGGCAAACAGCATGACAATAACCTCCAAAAAGACTGCGCACCATGTAGATATAGGCTGGAAATCAAAAAAAACTTGAAAGACAAACTTCCCAAGGAAAGTCGATATCTTTCAGGGTTTTCTTCTGGCATCGATCTCAGCAATCTTCAAGAGTATGTGAGGGAAACTTCCAATCAGTCATTAAGTAAGATAGATAACAATAAAACTCACTCCATTAATCCTTCGAAGGAGTGTGATTACATCACAGAGATAGCAGCAATAGGTGGCTGCACACCACAAGCAAAACACGATAAAGTGAACTCAGAAGAGAATCATGAGAAGGGCTCCAATCTGGTTAAATATGCTCTGATACCATGATGTAATATCAGAATTTATATAACCAGATTAGAAGAAAAAAAAAACAGAGAAGAAGAAGAAGAGGAGAAGGGAAGGAGAAGACACAAATCCGAGAGAAGAAGTTGGACTTGCGGTAAAACAGAATGTTCTATCGATTTCCAAAGGCAAAACTATCCAATATGATAATTAGCTCTGTGCCGATCCTTTTCGATTTCCAAGGTGGTCCATCCCCAATCCGGTATCATGCACTTTTTTTTTAAATAGAAGTATCATGAACTTAAACCATAAAGACAAGGGCCAAGTTTTAAATACATCTATAGAGTTGTCATTTAGATAATCCCTTACTAAATTATATCATACCAGGGGTAAATATTTATCCATTATGCTAGTAATAATGGAACAGTTTTGTTCGGGGGAACAAGGAGAAGCATATCTATACTATACCAAATCGATAAGGATCGGCACAGAGCTAATTATTGGATAGTTTTGCTATCGGCAAACAACCGCTAGCTCGGTTGGCTGGAGGCATTGCAAGTTGGTGCATGCCCCCCAGGAGGTCAAGGGTTTTTTTTTAGGTGAATAAAAAATTCATTACTAAAAGCAGCCCTCAAAAAGGAGGGAAGAAACAAGAGACAAGGACCAGCAAAAAAGGCTCAAACAGCGGAGCCCGCTGGCGTAAGGGTGATAGAAGAAAGGCCCCAGGATACAACAATGAATCCGTTCCTTGGGGTGTCAATACAAGTAGAAGGAGCAGCTAAACTAATTTTAGTTTTGATTTCAAAAGAGATGGAATCCCAAATCTGGTTGGTAGATCTCGATTTGGAGGTCCATTTCCTAAGATTTCTCTCCATCCAAATGTGGTTGATAGCCGCCGAGAAAGCCGATCTCCCAATCATATCACAGATAGTAGAGCCACCAAAAGTCATATCAACCCAAATCCACTCACGATCAAAAGGAAAAATCCTCCTGTTTGACGGCCAGCATTTGGAAAGGATGCCCTTCCAGATAGAGCGAATGAAGGGGCAGCCAAAGAAGAGGTGATTTGTATCTTCAGTCCCATTCCAACAAAGGCCACAGTTGGAGGAGACCATAATGTGCCGGTGTCTGAGGAAAGCTTGCGTTGGGAGGCAGTTGGATAAGACTCTCCAGACCGTGAAGCTGTGTCTTGGAATGTGGTGCTTGTACCAGACAAGTTTCCTCCAAGGGACAAGCGGAAGGCTAGATCTGACAAGGTCCCAAGCTGATTTAGTGCTGAACTTTCCCGAAGTGCTAGGCATCCAAGAGACACAGTCTTCCCTGTTGAAAGTTCTTCTGGAGATTGTAGGAAGGAGAGCCCAAATAGAAGTAAGAGTAGCGGAAATGGAGTCAGGGGGGTCCCATCCATCTTCATTTAGGATATCAGCCACCAAAGCATTTCTAGGAAGCCCCGAGTCATAAATCATTCTAGGGGTAACCTGGTGAAGCAGAATGCCCCTAGGATGCCAGTGGTCCAGCCAGAGCAAGGTGGTATTCCCATTACCAATGTGAGAACATATAGATCCAAGAGTCAGAACTCTATTCTCAAGAATCTTGCGCCAGGTCCAAGAAGCATCTGAATGTATTTGGACCGACCAAATAGAGTCTGAGCGGAGAAGACCTGAATATATCCAATCCACCCAAATACTTTTGGCCCTAGAAACAATCTTCCAAAGAAGCTTGATAATGCCAGCAGAATTCACATCTTTGATCCTTCTAATTCCCAAACCTCCTTCCTCTAAAGGATGACAAATCAAGTTCCAGCTGATAGGCCGGAGGAATCTAATGGCATCAATGCCTTTCCAAAGGAAAGAAGCCATGAGGGTCTCCAAAGACTGAATGGTGGACTGAGGCAAGCCATAGATACCCGACTCTCCTGGAATGCATTTGTGCCAAAAAAAAGGCACCTTTCTCCCCCTCCCCCCCCCTACCCCCTTAGTTGTAGATTGTGGGCTTGTCTTAGCCTTTCCCTTAGTTTGTAGTTGGCCTATGGGCCCTTGAGTAGGATAGACCCAAAAAAAAAAATGTTCTATCGCAAGTCACATAAAGTCTTTTATATCAATAATAAGTAAGGACAAAACTGCCCTTACATCAGACGGACATACATAAAGCATAATAATAAGATGTTCAATGACCTATCTACCCTTATCTACTCCAACACTATCTTTTGGATTTTTCTTCTTTTTTTTGGGAAAGGGAAGCATCTGATATCGAACCTGTACTCAAGGTTACATAGGATCTCTCTTTCAATCCCCTATGGAATGAATTCTCAGATGTTACTCAAATGGCAGTTCCACCAGTACTATCTTTTGGGGATTCGGTTCGGTTCCAAGTAGTGGCAGCAGGATCCAGATCCGGACCAGGTCCCGCATCGGTTCTAGAATTGGATACTTTAACCAAACCTGGTCCGTTCGGTTCGGGATCTGGTTATAATTCAGTTCCTGTATTCGGTTCTTATTTGGTTACTTTACCCAGTTCTTATCTGGATACATTCGAGTCTCATGAATCATTATTTTCTACAAAATAGTGATACTACAACAACAACAGCAACAGTACATCATACAAGGACTACGCACAAATGCACAATGGCTGGTATGGCTCCTGTAGACTAGGGACCACCCTACACGTAAATATTCATGATGGAATATCATTTCCAAAGCACAGTCTTGGTCGAACAACCCTGGTTTTGCCAAATCATCAGTCACCTTGGTCTTAATAACCATGGAAATCAACATCTGAGTACTTCAGATATTTTTGTTTATTGTCTTCCATTTTAAAATTTATGCGACTTCTATAATTTTGATGTTAATATAATCAATAGGCATTTATTTTACTGCAGTTTCCCCATTTTATCTGGACCTAGAGAGCTGCAAAAAATATTATAAATACCAGCTGCTTTGAGCAACAAGATGATCAGATAATCATGATATAAATCAAACAAGAAATCCAAGATTTGTTTGAGAACTCTGAGCTCTTAAAAGTCCAAAAGTCAGAAAAATGTGCCAAGACAACCATCATGAGATTAAAATATTATACTATACAACAGTTTTAGTATACTAATACATGTGCTTTTCCATGTCAAAAAATATTATTGAAGAAAAAGTTACACTATATTGGAATAAATGCTGCAGAGTACCTGTCCAGTCTATCAGTTCCAGCCAACAATAAAAGCTTTGGCACAGGACAAGACAAGAACTTTTCAGAAAGACCCTCATACCTGGAATACAAAGTACAGATTTTCCAGGTTTGTAACTAATGTGTTGGATGGCATTAACTCTTTTACAGAAACATTCAAAATGTGGACAGAAATTACTGAAAAACACAGCAAATGAAAACAAACTCATCAATCTTATTTTATGCACACATATCAAAAAGTCATGAACTCATGATATGTAGTCAATTTAACCAGAAAATCCAGGCAATAAAGCATATATACCAAGGCATCCAAGCTACACTAAAGAAGAAAAGGGACAACTATCGAATTTTGTACAGAAGAAAAGGGCCAGCTATTACATTTTGAATCGACTGTAAATTTTGTTTCCTCACCTTGTTCATGAATTCAGGCCTTGAAATTGTTAAGGCAAGCACCAAAAAAACTCGATGAAACAAACAAAAGCAAAGATGACAGAGAGATTTAACGTGGTTCACACACCAATATGATGTATTACATCCACAGGTGAAGCTGAAGATAATTCACTATGTAATGGAAGAAAAGTACAAGGGAGATCTCTCAAGAACACCCAAAAAAACGCAGCCAAGAACTTCCCACAGAAACCCTCAGTCAAAAATCCCCAAATCCCACTTCTTTCACTTGCTTACACAACAAGACAATAAAACATATAAATACTCCTCCAATTCAGTTTCCAAATTCTGAACTAAAATTCTAAACAGTATTTGAAAGAAAGATTTAAACATACCAGCCTCTCCAATAGCTTTCTGTTTCTTCTAGCCGTGTTCGGTATGTATAACTGCGTAACACTTAAAAATCAGGATATACTTGTTCAATGTAGAATGTGAGGCTCTTTAAGCATAGAAAAATACCAACAAAAAAGTACATCTAATTCATCCAAATCTAGATTGTGAAGGCATCTAGGCGACCCAAGGTATTGGAGGGCCACCTAGGTGCTTAGGCGACAAGGCACCCGCTTAGGCGTCACTTTGGCGCCTTAGTAATCTTTTTATGTATCCATTATATCTAGTATAGCAATAATATAATTATGCTTATAGCATTACAGCAACAACAACATAGATTGAATCTATGCACTGATTTACCATTACATCTAGTAACATCATTACAACATTACAGCAACAACATTATGTAAGAAACAATATCATTCAGAGTGGGGAAAAAACTAAGTAAACAAGAGAAGGAGAACAGGGGAAGTGAACTAGTGAAGTTCGATTTCTTTCTTTTTCTTTTTTTTTTTTGGCTAAATGATCTCATGCTTCTCACCTATACACAAACTTGTACACAACCAATAAAATATTAGAAACAGCATTATCTAGAGGGAAAAAACGTAAGTTTAAAAAAAAAAATTCTACCCAGGGTCCCAAGATGCCCGCCTTGTTAAGTTAGAATAAGGCGGGCGACTGCCTAGCCCTTGGAAACCCACCCAGACACCACCTTGACAACTATGATCCAAATTTAATGTGATACAGTGGAGGGACATAACTGACTGTTATGGAACATTAAAGTTCTTACCATTTCTTTGAATCGTCATACTTCAATGTTGATGGAACCGAAAGACGAGCAGACTCAATGTTCCTTAGAGAGCCACCTTTCACACTCCATTCAATCTGAGTAGAAATTCAATTTTTCAAATACATTATACAGATTATACCAGTTCCAATAGATGAACAATACAATATGATACCCAATACAAAAATATTTATTCATTTGAAAAGGGAGTGCAAAATAAAACTCTCCTCAAAAGACAAAGTAGCAAACCTTAACCAATTGACCTAATTCATGTGATACCATATATTAAGACAAGATTTGCTATTACCATTGGAATAGGAGTGGCAAATGATCAGACAAATCTGGGTCCAGGTTGAACACGCTACATCCATCGCTATCTGTCCAACCCGAAAGAGTACAGATGTCCATGTCTGGCATGGTTTTAATCCTTTTTTCTTTTTCAGATAGCCATATGGTTCTAATCCAAGTTGTCGATTTCTGATCTCGTAGGGGGAAAATTTTTTACCAACCGTCAACTTTGGAATCAAAAGGTTTTAGTATAAGTAGAACAAAAACAGAATATATGGTGTGTAACTTCAGTAACAATAGGACTGATAATGAGGAGGTAAAAATTGATGATAGGGAAATCCCACAAGGTGAACATTTTAGGTACCAGGCTCAATCATAAATAAAGAAGGAGAAATAGAGGATGATGTTGCACAAAGAACTAAACAAGGATGGATGAAGAGGAGAGGTGTGTCTAGAATGTTGTGTGATCGACGAATTCCTTTAAAACTAAAGTGAAAGTTTTATAGGACGGTCATACGACCGGCAATGATGTATAAAGCTGATTCTTGGGCAGTAAAGAAACAACATATAGATAAACTTAGTGTAGATAAGATGAGGATGTTAAGATGGATGAGTGGTAAAATTAGAAAGGATAAAATAAGGAATGAACAAATTAGAGCTAAATTAGGAGTAGCTCCGATACATGATAAGTGGCGAGAAAGTCGTTTGAGGTGGCATGGACATGTGCAACGGAGACCTTTAGTTTCTTCAGTACGGATGAGTGATCTGATTCAGATTGAAGTAGCTAAAAAAGCCAGGGGTAGTACTAAAATGACTCTAATAGAGCTGATTGGAGAAAAAGGATCCATGCAGCCAACCCCCTTTATTTAGGATAAGGCTAAGTTGAGTTGAGTTCAGTTGTCTGCTAGATTTTGTCCAATCCAGTTAAAACCAGGTCCACACACACAAAATATATGTATATATGGTGTCCAAAACCGAGTTTAGACAAGGATAACTTAGTCTGAATTTAAAAAGAGGAGAATCTCACAGAAACAGTTTAAAAAACTGGAAAATGCAATCATGAAATTGTGACTATGGCCTGAGCCAGTACATGTATATGTAGACATGAGACTTGATTCTGGACACAATCACACACTGAATTGGAATTACTAAAATCATACACTCTGCAAAATTTGAAGGAAAAAAACTTGCCATCAGCTATAATGTATACTAAGGGTGTCAATCGGGTGGTTCGATCGGTTTTTTCGGATTCGGTGTGAGTTTAAGGGAAATCGAAACCAAACCAATAAGGACTTTTCGGTTTCGGTTCGGGTTGGACTCGGGTTCTGTTCGGTTCGGTTTGAAACCTGGGTATAGGCTGGTTTGGGTAGGAATTAGGTAGAGTTTTTTGGGGGTTGGTTTTAGTGTTCGGTTTGGTCCTATCGGGCAGAACAATCAGTGGCCCGTCGGTTTAGCCCGAACCAAACCGAAACCGAATTATGTTCTAACCCGGAAAAAGAAGCCGAACCGTTAAGACATCAGTTCGGTTTGGATCGGGTTTTACCGGTTCGGTTTAGGTTTTGACACCCTTAGTGTATACCAATCAATGATAAGTAGAATGAAGACGGAGTATATGATGTGTAACTTTACTTACACTAGAACAAATAATGAGGTGGTGAAAATTGATGAGAGGGAGATTCTGCAAAGTGATTATTTTAGGTATCTAGGATCAATCATAAATAAAGAAAATGATATAGAAGATGATGTTTCACAAAGAATTAAAATAGGATGGATGAAGTGGAGAGGAGCATCCGGAGTATTGTGTAATCGGTGTATTCCTTTAAAACATATAGGAAAGTTTTATAGGACAGTCATATGACCAGTTACGATGTATGGTGCAGAATGTTAGGTAGTTACGAAGCATCATATAGATAAACTCAGTGTAGCTGAGATGAGGATGTTGAGATGGATGTGTGGCAAAACTATGAAGGATAAAGGAGCGATCAAATTAGAGGTAATTTGGGAGTAGCTTTCGTACTTGATAGGCTACGAGTGGCCAAGTTCAACGGAGGCCTTTAGATGCTCCAGTACGGAGAAGTGATTTGATTCAGACAGAAAAAGCTAAAAGAGCCAGGGGCAGACCTATAATGATTAGGGAAGCATTGGTAAGGAAAGGCATGCACAGCTTAGGCCTTGTATCAAGTATAACCTAAAATAGAGCTGATTGAAGGGTAAGGGTCCATGTAGCCGACCCCATTTAGTTGGGATAAGGAGTTGTTGTTTTATAGCACAAACCATCAAGACATTGGGTGCTGAGTTAGGTTACTGAAGTGAATTAGGAAAATGGTGGATGGTTGTTCTGAAAAGAGAAATAACAAGATAAGCAGGTTGACCAGAGGATAGAATGAGGACTAAAAGTTGCTGGTGGATAGAAAATGCCTTGATAACATGATATATATAATCTCAAACTCCATACAAGTGAAACATTAAAGGAAATAAGTAGATAGGAAGAATACAAAATTTTAAAGGTATGGCAGATACCGCTTTTTCAATGGCGTGAAAATACTGCATTCTGCTTGATAGGATCTTTTGCATGTGAATCAATGAAGCCATTGCTGTTCCCTGAATTTCACTTACTGATCAGTATAGCTGCCATTTACCATATAGTTTCAGGAACTCTTGAATGACTTCGCTGAAATAACAAACCTCTACAACATCTACAACAATCAGCCCAGCCAAGCTTGAAATTGCCTTCCTTGCAGCAACATGCACTGCAACTGAACCTCCCATGCTGAAAACAGGCAGTAATGAACATGAATCCAAGTCAACATGAATGATACAATGCGAAGGAGCATCAAAAGGTCCTAGATATTCCTCTAGTAACATGTTTTATCAAGTGAGAGCTTGATTAAAGGATTAAAATCACCATCAACAATCCCTTTTACAAAAATTCATTTGAGATTAGTAAAAATATATCTATGTTGCACACTAGATTTTATTTTTTTATTTTTTTATTTTGGGGGGGGGGGGGGGTGTGTGCATGTGCAAGCACAATTGCACCTTAAGGCTTAAATCACAGGCCATGGCATAGATCATACTCAGAACAAACATCATGTTTTTAATACTCCATAAAGAAATACTACTGCAATGAAATATTTTAACTACATTAATTTACTTCTGTATAGTTAGGAACACAGCAACCCCAAAATGAGGTTAGGAAAAAGCAATGAAGACCCAGAGAGAAATATTTCCACCATCATAAAAACAATCAGTTAATTATGTCAATAGAGATTAAAGACCAAAAAGCAACTGAGTGACCTTCAAAAAATTCATTATACCAACATAGATTTAAAAACCAAAGAATCATGCTCCCAAACTTTCTTGGCCTCAGGAAGTCATTTCGGTACCTAAACAAACCTAAGAAACCTTTCAAACCATTTCTTAAGTAATCTCATGAAGTTCAGGAGAGAACGTAAATTTAAGAAGTTCTGTTTGTCCTCATCTAGTAGTGTCTTTTCATGACAAAAAAATTATATGGCAAGTGTATAGGGCTGAGGAGTTGAGGTGTCCCCCCTCCCTCATATAGTGGGTCCAATTCCAAACTACTTTGTATAGCATCCTGCGAATATTTTATACAGGTTTTTTTGTAATATTAATTAAAATGCCTCATCTTTCCTCAGAAAAAGAAAAAGAAAAAGAAAACTACATATGATGGCCTGAAATAACACTAGGATTGAAAGGGTGAAAACCTGTGGCCAACAAGCACAACTGCAGGAGGAGTATCTCCATATGAAGTCTTCAAAACAGCCAAAACATCATTGCATAGAGTCTGCAAACAATCATGTGCCATTTTATTTTTATGCGAAGTGATGATTTATGGGAAGCAACCCAAACTAGTCAATTTCAAGACACGACGAAAAAAATGAGAATAAGCATTCTTGGTAGAACTCATTCTCAAGTAATATCTACCTCAATAGATAGGTCCAAATCATTTTCTGTGCATGACTTCCCATGTCCTCTCAAGTCCATAGCAACTACCCGAGCCTTCTCCTTAATCTTACTAGCTGCCAAGGCAAATGAAAGCCTGACAAAGAAATAATAATTTCAACAAATAGACCATGGAAAAATCTTGGCAAAATTAGTGAATTAGTAGGCAACACATAAAAGCTTGAGAAAACATATAAACAATAATTACTACGGCAGAAAGTGTTATAAATAATTTGGATATAAAACAAGGGTACCACGGACTATATAAAATTCATATGTGAAGCTACTACTGGAGTATTAACTCGGCCACAGTCTTTAGCTAATAAAGATTCCAAATTTAAAAAGAAAAAGAATAAAAACATGATAATTGAATCAGCTCTGCAGGGAGATTTGATGATCAGATAGCCTCTTGACCAAGAGCATCTTCAGCAGACACATTGAGCTGAAAAGGTTTATCATGCAACCATCAGGGGGAAAAAAATCTAAATAGAAAAAATAAACCCAAGACACATTGATCTGTTTTTCAAAACCAATTCAAGAAATATCTGTTTAGAAAACCCAAATCATGCTTTGAAAGGTGGGCAGGGGTCGCAACCCAAAAGAAGGGGGAAACCCCCAAAAATATACAATGGGCATACAATAAAATGGTCTGCTATCAATCAAAATTATGGACCAACATGGCAACATCTAATACCATACTCAGCCCATGTGCAATACTACAATGTTTACATCAATTAGCACCTCTTAGCTGCAAATGGAATTTAATGTGCAGGTGGGATGTCAACTGCCATATGAAGCTTATCAGCTGAACATAGTTTCCAATTCTGATTCTGCCCAAAGATACCCTGAGGTTCTACCTTGTGGGTGGATTCTGTAGTTTGTTGTTTCTAAACCTAGAATCCTATTACAGATAAGTTGCCTTTGCATTTACAGTTTAATCATGATTGACAAGCTAATTAATTAGGGTTTTTTAAGTTTCTGATTTTAATCTTTTGAGCTAATATCTTCAATTCACAATTCTGTGGTGTATCCTTTGTCAAATTTACAATTTACTCATAATACTTTATCTGCTTTCAGCATCCGAGATTAATTCTCAAGTTTTTCTTCCCTTACAGCTCTGACTCTTGAGGTTAGATTCAGATACAACTCTGAAACATACATACAACAGAATTTAAAATCAGTTGAGGCTTTTTCCCTTCTATTTTGTTATTGATGATTACCCTGCATAAAGTGTGGAATTTCAGCAGCGGTTAAAAACTATATAATTTTGTTGTACATGAATTTCGAAAAGGAAACACAGTTAGAATTGATATAGCCACAACCCCCCCCCCCCACCCAAAAAAAAAAAAACCTATATACCAACTATACCTCAAAACAGTGGGAAACAGGAAAATTACATCAATCATCGAGCAAAAAAACACCAGCTTGAAGAAAAATAGTTTCTATCTCCCCCCCCCCCCCCCCAAGGAAAAACAAAAAAAGAATTCTTTTGAAGTCAAAGCCAACACAATAGATACCGGCCAATATCAGCGCAAATTCTGGGGAAAACTCAAGCTTACCTATTGATCAGATCTCTGTATCCAGATTGATTTGAACGTGTATTAATTGAATTCTTGCAGTTTCATTGCTCTCCAAAAGCCCTCTCTAATACTTTGAAATTCAAATCAATTTAAGAGTTTTGGATCTTTTTTGCTTTGTTAGTGTTTTATTATGGTGGAGAAATGGTGATTTGCCTGTTTTGCACTCTGTGATCTTAGAACCACATCACAGGCTTCCCCAATGTCTCATTTGAGGTTTCTATATGCATCACACTTTTTGTTCTTGAATTGCAATTTTTCTGCTAGCAACCCAAGAAAGAATGCACTTTCAGGCTTGCAGCATAATACTCCAGTACTGTGATGATATTGTATTCATTACTTCCATTAGGTGTGTTTGCATGGAATAACAAACAGAAAACCCCCTACAAACTGATAATTAACAGATAGATTCCTCCTTCATTAATTAAGCCAGTCCAAAATTTTCTTCTTTTGATATTGATAAGTGACAATTGACAAGCATTTTCAAGCAGCCAACATGTTTGAGTGTCATTATCAAGCATGCACTCATCCACTCAAGAGTAAAAATAATATATGCTGGTGTTTGTAACTGGACGTAGAAGCGTATACCCTGAATAACCACCTCCATGCAGACAAAAAACAACTGGTCCTTCAGATCCTGCTACATATACATGAAATACCTAAACAACAAAAAAGACATTAGATGATTAGAGATATGTTATACACGTTACATGTATTTATATTTAAATAATTAATGTAGAGCAACTACTCACATCATTTGAACCTGGAATGCAAATATCCTCCTCTCGATCGAAATATCCAGACCATTCTAAAGGGGAGTATTTTTGTAATGATGTCCTACATGCATATTACCAAATTCGTGAGATAAATAACCCCAGTTAACTGGGGAGAGAGAGAGAGAGAGAGTATAAACATAGAATATATTGACCAATTGCATAATTTTCTCAAAGTAACATCATAACGCTACCTTGTTCTTTTCAAATACATAATAAACAAGTATAATAAGGACTTCAATTCCCTATTCTTACCAACCAGTTATCAACTAGTATTGCTGCCATGACATGACAAATCCAATCCTTAGAAGAACATTATTCACTTAGTTGGCTATTTGTAGCCTAAGAAAATATATTGGTTGCTCACACGTATATACACAAAATTATGGTCAAGGGACACAAAAAACAACTGACAGTTGACTGCTACTTGATAATTCAGCAGCTTTGCACAGGTTAAGGAGTTAGTTATTGAACCCATTTGTTAAATAATTTGGCTACCTATTAGCCTGAAATTTTACCAAAGTTGCAATACAAGGACAATGAGATCCTTGTCTATTTTTACTTCTTTTATTTTTTTTTATAAGCAACATAAGGTACCCTTTATTAAAATAAAAGAGAAACAGCCATACATCAAGGTGAACAAAATTTGATAAAAATGTAGAATGGACAGCATTGTTAGGAAAAGTTACATGGAGTGCATATCATCATTAAAAAGCAAAACATTAAGAAATGGAAATCTAAAATCAGTTTAGCCCATTCAGACCGAAAATTAACTTTCTACACGCTACATAGTTATGTCCTTGAATAAACCCGACTAAGTACATCATAACATTATATGGTTTCTCTTATTCCAAATACCCCAAGTGATCGCTTCACAAACCATCTTCCAAAACAAACAACCATTTCTTCTCAAAACGGATCATCTGTGTCCCATGATGATGCACAGTCAAATCCAAATAGACATTTAAAAAGTAATCCACAAGTTTGGGATCAATATCACAGGCAAGAGAACAAAAATTGGACAGATAATTTTGATTTTTTTTTAAAAAAAAAAAAAAAGGTCAGAATCAGAATGGAACGAAGAACTTACTGCGTTGCTGGACGATTGGGAATGTTGGAGAAAGCTGAGAGCTTTTGAGGCTCTTCCTCTGAGATATCCTCCGGAAGAGAAGTGAGACTCGAAGTGTCCATCTTTGTGGAAAAATATAATTCCCTTACAGAGACACTTCGGTTTCGGAAGAGTTGAGAATTGGATCTGATTGAGTTTTATTCTTGGCGTGTCTCAACTTTGAAAGCTTCTTTCTTTCCACGGTTCCACTTCCACCAGTTTTCCCTTCTTATTATATACTCTCTTTTTTTTTTAATAATAATGAAATTCCTTCCTTGTTTTATCCTTGGTTTATCTACTGGTTATACAGAGTCGGGTTTCTACATCTCCTTGCCTTAAGTGTCAGTTCTATCCAAATTAAAGAATACGGTCTGTTTGGTCTGTTTGGTCTGTTTAGCGGAGAGTGTGGGGTGGGAGAGTGGTGGGATTTTGGCTAAGAGTGTCAAAATCAAATCGAAATGGAATCAAATCATTTAAATCAAAATTGTAAAACTATTTAATAAATGATTCGATTATGATTTCAAAATTAAAATCGTCTAATTAAACGGTTTAAATTGAATTTGATCGTTTAACCAAATAAACCGTATAACACTCTTAAATGTACATAAATGTACCAAAATCAAATAAAAGCCGCTAATTGAAACCGAATCGAACCGTTTAATAAATGACCCGGTTATGGTTTCTAAATTGAAACCATTTAATTAAACAGTTTAACCGAAACTGAACCATTTAATACCCTTAGATTTGGCCCACATGTTATGCAATGATACATTCCAATTTGGGTTTTGAAAAACAAATCGATTTTGGTTTAATCGAAAACCATCGGTTCAAAACCAATAAACCGGTTAAATATTTGATTTAGTCACTCAGGAAGGAAGGTTTTGCTGCCTGAAGCGGATCACCAAATGGATCTGAATTAGCAAAAATACAGGAAAGACTAAACTTGAAACTGGAATTGTTGCAATTTTTCCAAATTTCCAACACAATGAAAGCAATTAAGAGTCCAGCTGAGGATTGTAATTAGTGATCCAATATCTTAGACTGATTAAACCAATCAACTAAATTGAGTGAGTAGGATTGGTCAAGTTTAAAACCTAAGAGAGAGAGATAAACCAAACAACTCTTGCCATGGGACAAAGAACAGTAGCATGAAGAGTAGTCTCCTTGTCTTCACCACAATGCGAGAGCATTTAATTACCATCAACCCAAGCTCTCTTCTTAAGGAGATTAACCCACTTCCTTGCAGAATCTCCAAATGAAATTTTAATTTTGGAGGAGTTTAATTTTCCAAATTCTACTTTAGTTAGAACATCTTTAATTGGTTTTGGATGACTAATTGTAGATGTGCTAACGATGGATCTGGGATCTTTATCACCTCCAGTTTGCTGACCGGCCCAGTTCCCCAGTTTCTCTAACAAAGGGGGGCTGAAATGACCTCTCTACCCATGCCCAAACACCCTGCCCGGGTGGGGTCCGCCATCCCCCATTAGAGGAACTGGGGAACTGGGCCGGTCAGCAAACTGGAGGTGATAATTTCCATGTATCTGCGCGCTTTCATGAGTCTTCCCAATGTGATAGCCATTTTTTACTGGAAAACAACCATTCTTGCTGGGAGTTCATTCAGGTTTATCATGACCTCTAAAGAAACTAGAAGGGATTTTCAAAATTTGTTGGGCTCTAAGAGGGCTAAAGGTCATCCTAATGAGTAATTCATTAAACCAAATTAATATTTGTGTGAGGAGGCTTGGAAGAAGAAATTATGTGATTTGGGAGGCCAAGAACCCATGCACCATTCCAAACATGAACTCTAGAGCCATCACCAATAATCATTAATGAAGATTTTTTATTAAAAGATCCTCTCATAGTCACTTTCAAATTGTTTTGATCGAAAACCCTTTTTTATCTTGATTGAAAGAACTTTTGAAAATAAGATAAAGAACGATCAAAAGAATATTACAAATTTTAAATGGGGAATTATTAACACAACAAGGGTTTGTTATTTATCCAAACATAATAAGACACCAATTACCCTCTTGGAACTACATTAGAGGTGTAATTGAAAATAAATTTTTGTGGATAATTGAGTAAAATCGCATTCACGGTTGAAAATTAAAAGAAAATCATAGAAAACCAATAATTTTAACTAGATTTTATAATTAATCGAGCACAGCCCATCTTCCCCAAAATCTATCCATAGTCTCTCTTGTCCAACCTGGATATTTCTCCTCCAAGGTTCCCCAAATCTGTAAGTTCTTGTAAGTACCCCTTAGAATGTCTGTCTTGTTTTAATCTTACGATCAAAATTGATTTCTAAACTTAACCATGGTTCAAACCCAACCCTCTCATCTCTCCTCTCACACTCCTCTCCGGTGGTAACCTCTCCTCTCTTCTCCCCTCTCTCTCTCTCTCTCTCTCTCTCTCTCTCTTTGCCCGAGTAGAAGAAGGGTAATAACAGTCGCCTCCCCTGCTATAAATCTCACAAGAACCGTCCCTTCCACCGTAAAAAATCTCTAGCATCTCACCACGATCCGCCTAGGCTGGATCTTTTTATGAGATCCAAATACAGTGATGAATGGAAATATAAAGCTTCAGTCGAGAGTTAATGGTCAGATGAGAGACAGTAACCTCTTATTTTCATCCAACAGTGTGTGTACTGGATGCAAAAGCTTCAGTCACTACTCGTTTGTCTATGCCGACTTCCACTTCATTATCTCTCTCCTTCTCTGCCGTTTCTCTTTCTAAACTCCCGCCCTTCGCCCATCTCCCTCTTGTTGCTTTTCTTGATCTGTAATCTGTCGATACCCAATAAAGAAATACCAGAGAACGAGATAGTTTGCAGGGCCCTTTTATAGAGTGTTAAGGAGAAGAACTCATCACCATCATCTTCACATACAGTAACCCATAATACCTCTTCATGCCATCAGGTGCAAAGAAGAGAAAGCAAGATAAGAAAAAGAAAGAAAAAGCCGCCAACAACCATTCCTCTTTTTACGGTTTCTCCTATTTAGTTTTTTGGGTTTTTTTTTTCTGTTAATGTTTTGTTGGATTGATTTCACTTCGTTCGTTAATTCAATTAGTATTAGGAATTGATGATCTGAAAACCGATGAAGAGAAAGAGAGTGACGGTGGTGAAATCAGTTTCCCTAAATCACAACCAGGACATCGCTCATAAACGGAGAACGAACAACAGGGGGAGGTGGACAGGCAGGGTTGAGATTCTCATACTTCTGCGTCGGTTGTGAGGGAGAAGCACGCAGGAACTGTAATTGCAATCGTGTATTAGAGAGGTAGTGTAGATTGTTAAATGACAGAAATATCCTTTTAAAATATTATTTTACATTATAAATATGAGATTTTAATAAAATAATGAAATATCCAAATTGTCCTACTTAATGATCCTTATTTGTTCTATTTTTTATTATATAATAGTCTTTTCACTTTTTTATTATATTTGGAAAAGTAACCCACCCTTGTTACGCTAATAACAACCCAATTTAAATACACCTATAGAATCCCATATATATTAAAAGATTACAGGATTAAACAGTAATTGTCTCTATATGGCCATTTTCTACATGCATATGATTTTTATGATGGGATCATATTGAGATCTTCCTTTTCTTGCTGGTCTTGTGCCTCTATCTCTGGTTCTGCGGTATTGACTTCATCGTCATGTTCTTTCTTGTATCGGAGCAATTCAATTAGACCTTCAAGTGCAATTTTGGGATTCTCATTCTTCATGAGTTCCTCAGCAACCGCTGCAGGGGTGACCTTCACTTTCTCTATGAGCTCTTCAATCTCTTGGAAGAGTTCATGTTCATGAATTTGAAGATAATTAAAGGCAAGAAGCTTGAACCCGCAAGGTGTGCAGAATGACATGTGAACATGCATGTCCATGCGGCCGGGGCGAAGCAATGCTTGGTCTAGCCGATCCTTGTGGTTGGTTGTGAATACAATGATCCGCTCATCTCCACAACTTGACCATAAGCCATCCGTAAAATTTAGTAGCCCTGATAGTGTCACCTGTGGTTTTGGATGATCAAGCCACACGCAAAATTAATCATAAAGCATATCTAATTGAAAAGTGAATTAAGAAAATGGGAATAAAGATTTGGCATCAATGAAAGTTTGAAGCCATTTTTTTTTGGTTCTATCAACTAATTTGTCACATGACCGTGTTTGTTGCATTTGTGTCTACTTATCATTATAACCACATACATGAAAAACTAACTTCACAATGTGTCATGATAATACTATGAAAAAATGTTTGAAAAAAAAAAAAGCTAACCAATGAATCTCTCTCTCTCTCTCTCTCTAAATAAATAAATTAATTAATTAAACCAAACTCTTAACGGTTCAGTTTCGCTTTGGATTTTTTAGAAAGTTGCACAAAAACTGAATCAATCGAAAACTAAACCCAAAAAATTGTTTTTTGTTTTGTTTTTGGGGTTCATTATATATATGAAAAATTGAAATCAAATTAAACCAAAACTAATAGCAGACCGATAAGAACCTGTTACAAAAAATCGATACAAAACCAAAATCGATCTTTATCTTAACAATTTGGCCCAATGCATGTCTAAAACAAATTCATTCCAATCGAAATCAGACTGGACCAAAGGATTGATACCCCTATCTTCATGAAACCTCTAACCTTGGTAAGTTGAGCTTGCAACTAGGGTTTTAAAACACGGAATTGGGGAATCCAGACCAGAATCGATATTCAAGAACCTTAGAATCAGTCCTTAGATACAAAAACAAGGAATTTCTAGGGTTTTTGGGTGTGAATCGATCATGTTGGATCTGTGGAAATCGGGATCAATTACAGCCGATTCCAATCCGAATCGACTGTTTCACCAATACGATTCCCGATTCTTAAAACCCTGCTTGCAACTATCTCTCTGTCTCTAGATCTCTGGTTTCCTTTATTAAGAAAAGGTACTGTGCGGGTAGTTGGGAAATGGGAAGAGACACTAACCTGGCCGTTGCCCTCATGAAATCTAAGCGGTTGTGTGGCGGCTCTGGCCTTAGCAAGCCGATCTTGCAACTCAATCGTGCAATCGATGTCTTCAACAACAAGTATAGATCGGTTTGCTGTTGCAAGCAACAATCTTCTCAACTCTGAGTTGCAGCGAAGGTCAGTGAGCTCCAAGTCATAGATATCGAAGTTGAGGTAATTGGCCATGGCAGCGATCAAGCTTGACTTGCCCGTCCCAGGTGGACCATATAGCAGATACCCACGTTTCCAAGCCTTTCCGACTCTCCTATAGAACTCTCTTCTCTGAACAAATCTCTCCAAATCTTCCATTATCTTCCGCTTGAGCTCCATATCCATCGCCAGTGTTTCAAAAGTTGCTGGATGATCCAAATTCACGGAACTCCAAGTGTCTCCCAAATTATGGTACACACGTTCATATTTCACGGTGAAGAGCTTCACTGTCTTGTTCTCTTCTTTCATGGATTTCGATTTCTTCAATATATGTGGCAAGTAAGAATCAAACACCATATCCTTGTACTTTTTGTGAAAATTGAACTCAAAGGATCGGATCTCAGATCGAAATGTTGAATTGAGATCACGCGGGTTGTGGAAAACCTTGGATTCAACTTGCCTACAAACCAATCTCCATTTGAATTGAATACCATCGAAGGTATCCACAATCTCTTCGTTTCTTCCCATTGCGATCTTGATGTTCTTCTCCTTATCGGATTTGCTTATTCTTAGGGTTTGGCGATTGGAGGGCGAGACCTTGTTGCCTAAGTAAATCTCAACAGCTTCATAGATTTGATTGTTGGTGAGCTCATCGAATTCTTCAATGACGATGGTTTGTTGAGAGGAGAAATTGTTGATCAGTTTCCGGAGACCAGAGAAGATGTAATCTTGAACTTCGTGAGGTAAGAAGTCTCGCATTATCGTTCGAACGAGCATAGCTGAAGCTGCAAGAGAAGCAGCCATGGGTAGAAGGGTTTTAGTAATTGAAGCCATGTTGGTGGTGTTGGGTGAGAAAGACAAAGACATCGATTCTTCTTCTTGATTTGCTTTGATGATTGAAGAAGGATTTGGGTTTTGTGTTTGATCTCTTGGCTCTCTTGATTGGTTTGTATTTATAATCTTGATTTATAGACTAGAATTGGAAGATAGTGAGATCGTCTCTGTTCTTACTTCTTTTCTTTCCTGGACTCTGGTCTCTGTAATAATTAAATGAATTTTGACTTTGAAGTTCCATTAAGAAACTCCATAAGTTCTTAGGAAACCTCTCCATGATATGAAGAATGACCAGAGACGTCTGATATGGGTTATGACGCTGGAGCATTAAATTACATTTTAGAGAGAACAAGAATGTTTGTTTTTTTTTTTTTTGGTTTTAGGAGAGGTGAGCGGAAGCAGTTTTCTGTCCGATAGTGTGGAAAAGTACGCTTGTACTCCCATTTGTCTCTCGTTCTTAAAATAAGGGGGTAGAACTGTCTTTCCATATGGGGAGGACAAAGAGAGACTCATGGAAGTGCTGGCGCAGGCCACACTCCCTGGCTGAGTTCTTTTCCCCCTCAATTTATTAGGAGAATATGTTGCTTGTCATCAAAGGGATTTTTCCAGAGCCGCAAGAGCTTGGAAATGGTATCGCATTTTGAGTATAAAGGGTATATAGGGAGAAAATACGCCATCCCATTGTGTAGTGTGACTCGTTTCTATACCCAGACATAGTTGCGTACGAAACGATCGATGTATCCTTTGAAAAAGCGAAAAGGACCAGGAGTGTGCTACAGAGCACTGCAAATATGGGCATTTGTGGAAAACAAAATTTCCCCCTTTCTGGAACCTTTTCGACCTCCCCGTGTACTTTTCTACCATTGATTACATGAAAAAATACTAGTAGCATACCTCACAAATAATTGTATTAGCTAATCATGCAGGCAGCTTTCCTCTAACGAGGTTGTGCGTGGATTGTGGAAGTGGTTCTGGTCTTTTGGATAAGGGCATGGAGTTGGAACCATGCTCCCAAGAGAAACACAGATTAAGAAAACAAAAACATTGGATGGCTCAGAGTTGTTTTGTGACCATAACTAGAGCTACAAGAGATTTTTCACCTCAGCTAGGGGGGGGGGGGGAGCATGGATTGTAATCTCGGATTGGATTGACTAATATTGGCCGAATTAGATTGGTATTGGTCATGATCGATCATATCCAGGTTTCATGGAATGGTGGTTGGATTGAGTAACCCGCTTGGATCAGGCAATCCAATACGCATGATTTGCATAAAAGGGTTTTAAAACCCAGATTTTTCTCTTGTTCTTTGTGCTGAGCTTTTCAAGCCGTGATTCATAGATTTGGGTCAAATCCGTGAGAAAAAAAGGGGGATCTTACTGTTTTTGATCGGGGAATCGATTAAGGGAAGATATCATTCCATGCAAACATTGATTTGCTTCACAAGTCACAATATTGCATGGTTAGGGTTTTAACTTGGATTCGTCTTGAGCCTTTCAAGCTGTGATTCATAGATTAGGGAGCTTCAAATCCACAAGAAAAAGGGGGGATCTTACAGTTTTTGACTGGAAAATCAATTAAGCGAAAATTTCATTCCATGAAAACGTTAATTAATAGGAAACTATCAAAATTGAACCCGCAAACCTGAAAAACCTTCAATAACCAATACCTTGAATCGGGGTGGGGGGGGGGGGGGGGGAGGGTTGTCTTACAACATAAATGTGAAACATGAGAGTTGATTCAAATTGACCAAATAGTTATTTACAAATCAAGTAATTATATATCAAGTATTTGAACCAATATTCACAAATTATTATTATTAGTTTTTGTGGCATTTGGACCAAGTTTTCCTTCACCAAATTGATTTATCATGGCCGTCACCATCACCAATATCGAGGGGATTCTTCTTCCCCCATTGATGAAGAAAACTTGTCTTTTTCTTTCGTTTTTTTTCCTTAATGTTCGGAGAATGAAGACTTCCCAAGTCATTTTACTAGTAGTCAAATGAATAAGAATAGACAGTGTAGATTAAGAAAATTAATATAAAATTGAATGGCTCAGATTTATCTTATGATTGTCAAAAATATTATTTTCCACATGGATAACTATCATCATCATTTAGAGAAGGGCATAAGAGGCATGCAAATATGTGAATCAACCGGCAGGCCTTTTCTGGTCAAACAAATGGCAATGAAGTACTTACATGTCAAGTTTTTGAACCAATATTCACGCTAATTTTTTTTTTATTGGACCAAGTTTTTGTTCACTAGAATTGCTTTTTCATAGACTTCAGTATCAATATATGCCCAAGGATAGGGATGGGAGTTTGCGAGTCTCATCACCAATAGCTAAGGGATTCTTCCTCTCCCGCTGGTAAAGGAAAACTTTTGCCTTTTCTTTTTGTCTGTTTTCTTATCTATCTTTGGAGTAGATATTGACTCATTGTATCCATTATAACAAGACTTGGGAGCCGGGTGGGGGGGGGGGGGACTTCCTAAGTCAGTAAGTCTTCCCTTGGCCAAATGAAGACTTAGATGTCAAGTTTTTATACCGACAATTACGTTTTGTCCTTTTTTTTCTTTTCTTTTCTTTTCTTTTTTCCCTATTTTATTTGGAAGGATACATTGACTCATTCTATTTAAGGGGCATCCATCGTTATGGTATTGGAAAATTGCTATAGTTTTAATTCAATATAGAAAACAGAAAGTAAATATCAAAACCGTATCATACCTAATACAAACTTCATTTTCAATACTGATATTGTACCAACTTGATACATATTTTATTCGGTATGAAATATGATTTCGATCAACACATACTATCACTTTCTTATTCGATATAAAATAAGTTAACTTCACTTCGAAACTCCGGTTACAACCGGATTGATTACAAACAGCTTTACCATTTAAAAAAAAAAAAAGAGGAGTATCTAAATGACACCTAAGGCCGGTGTATTTAAAATTTGATACTTTCTTTTAACTCCACTTGTCTTATTTTCAAAAGTCTTTTAAGATAGAGATATAAACAGGTTTTAAAAAATACATGGAGAGCGACATATCATTATGTCACTATTAAAGCATATCATTGTCAATCCCATCTGAAATATGTGAAATGACATTATTACCCTCAGTAATCACATTTAGTATTGCAACTTATGAGATTAGAGAGTTGTTTTATCTTGGAGGTATAAATTTGATACGATTCAATTCTACTACCTTCTATTCCAACGATACAAGAAGACATATATTGGTGTTGTCAATCCCTATTTCAACTTCTACAAAGATATTTCGATGACATACAAACTGTCATACAAAACAGATAAATCTTATACTACTGGTTGTTACATTATACATATTTTTAATAATCTTAAGGTTTTTAAATAGGTATATGACTGTAGAATTGTTTGATTACTAACTTAGAAATTATATTTACCATTGTAACAAAAGGTAGATAATATTTATTACTGTAGGAAGTAGTATGATATATCCATTTAAGGTTAAACAATGTTAAAAGAAAATATTTTCAAAATATGCATTTGCACTAGATGGTTAGGGTCAACCGAGCAGTGTAATTGCTTGATGAGAATTTAATCATTTGTGGAGAAAACACTAAAGCACCAGTCCATTGTAGCCTTGTAGGTGCTTTTTTGTGGAGTTTGAATTAATGAATTTTTTTTCTAAGTGCCTTATGATTGTTGATTTTGGGTTAAAATATGCGACTCATTACCAAAAGGTGTGATTTTTTTTCTTCCAAAGTGCTTGATGATTGTTGATTTTGGGTTGATAACCAAATAGTGCAACACATTAATTGCCATGTTAAGTTCATGATAGCCCTATAGGGTTGGGTGGAAGCCACCTTTTCATAAGAGGTGTGACCCTAGTTAGCAAAAATGTGTTTAAAACTCGTTTTAAATGTATTTTTAGTTTGTTTTTTTATTATTTTAAATACGTTTTATCGTATGTTTCTCAAATATACAGAAAAAAAATGGCAAACAACAAGCATTCTTATTTTAAACACGTTTCAAATATGTTCCCTTTTTTTTTTTTGTATTTTGTAAGACTTTGGACTTATTAAACAATGGCTTACTTAATTGACCATATCTCTCTCTTGAACTTCAATCGACCTGATTCTTTCATCTACGTACAAATGACTCAAAGGGCTACATTTCTCATTATATCACCTTTACCTTAAATTCAAGGTCGATGCGTGGACCCTGAAATTGAGTTACAAATTGATGCATTTACTCAAAAGGGTTTCTAAAGTGATGACTCCCAACTCCAATTGAACATGCATCGCTCCATGAGTGTGTTGGCTATGTTTACAACAATAAGCAACAACATAGTCAAGCTAGCCACATTGCTCAAGAAGACATTGGACATTATGGTGTCTAATTTGGGAATTAGTATTGAATGATATATTTTAGATGATATTAGATGACATGTCTTGGACGAAAAGCAGATTCTGGTTGATTCGACCTAGAAATTAAGAGGCATTAATATTTTTCCAAATTTCATGACCTTGTAAAGCATAAACAACCTTTTTTATTGGTGTGAGGAGGTGGTTAAGAAAAATGGAAGTGGTGAAAGACTTTATATCTTTTGCTAAGACCCTTAGGAAGAGAAAACTCCTTTTGGTCTTCAATAACAGGTTTTCCAATTGTTGCAAGATTATCACAAATTGACTTAACAGTATTGTAAATAATCTTGAATGGAGAGGTCTTCCATACGAAGAAAATGAAGCTGTGTGTTTCTAAGTAGAAAGCCCTTTCTTGAGAATCATGAGAAAATGGCTCTCCATTCACTAACAACTAAACTAAGCATGTTTTCTTTCACATACATGATTTTTGTCTTGACCATCTGGTGTCAAGAGGAGTGTGCCGGTCGGTGTTCCTCAAGAGCAATGTTCCTCAATCGATGGTGGTGATGATGGTAGAGAGCGCGAGAGAGAGGAGTTGTATTGTATGATAAATCCACCAGTGCAGAAAACCAAAACCTTGGGTTACTCGAGAGAAGAAGAAGAAGAACTTCTCCGATAATAATCTTCCCCTCCGGCAAAAATCTCACTCTTTATCAACAATTTCCATCTTTGGCTACAGTTCTGATTTTGTTATATTAAATGATTTAATGAATTGAGGTTCAAACTACTCTATCCTGCTTTGGAATTAATTATTTTCCCTCCCACAAAACTTGCACTTTTGATTTCATGGGATTTGCTTTTGGGCAATGCATTTTTTGTGTGGGATGTTTAGTCCTACATTGGAAGTAGATGATAAAATAAGAGTTCTTAAAGGGAGGTATCCCTCCTTCCACGTGTCGGGGTGGATCTAGGGTTCTTTCTCACACGCACACGCACACGCCGAGCTGAGCTAAGATGCTCTTGCTCTAGTCATGGCATGGCATGGCATGGCGAGGCAAGGTGTGGTGTGGTGGCCCAGCCCATATTTATCTTTTTGGTTCACTGTTGGGCCGATTTTGGGCTTGGTCATGCATTAATCCTTTTGGATTGTACTTGAGTTGACTACTTTGGGCTTGGACTCGGGCCCATGTGGCAAGGAATCATTACTTGGACAGGCCTGGTCAGCTCGTAGTGTGGCGAGGTGCAGTGCAATGTGGTGTGGTGGCCAGCCCATATATTATCTTTTTTGGTTCTCTATTGGGCCAATTTTGAGTTTGGTCACGTATTAGTTAATTCTTTTGGATTGGACTCAATTGACTATGTTTGGGCTTGGATTCGGGCCCATGTGGCAAGGAATCATTACTTGTATAGACATCTCTCTATAAAGACATACCCATACATATAATAGACATATCCATTCATACAGGCAAGGTATACTTACATAATGGACTTTTCTCTTTGCATAGACATATACATTAGTGCAGGTGTGATCCGAGCACTTGGATTGGAATCTTTTACACTTCCCTAAGAATCAATGGACACATCCATTCCTTGGGGTGCTTTGAAAATGTTGTACACTCCTCTGTAAATAGAGAAAGTGAGTGCCTTCAAAATACACTGAAAATGTTGAGTTTAAAGTTTAAACCCCTCTATCTCTTCATATACTCATATATTGCCTCAATATTAACACAACAAAAACCACAATTTGGTTTTGTCGATTGCAAGTTCGTTTGTATCTTGTGGCCTGAGCACAACTTCGACGTACTCAAAGGGGCGCATCAACGAATGCACATACACTGCCAAAAACCAAAAATTGTTCTATCTTGGAGCCAGTTTTGCATTCAAACCCGATTACAAAATGAGACAAATACTAACTTTAGTAGAATGTCAAGTGGTAGGTCTCAGCTTTCATCAACATCTTGGAACATCAACTTTAGTTTGATATACTCTCATAAGTCCTTTTCCATCAACACAACAGATAAATAATTCTCATATAAAACCAACTCTATTATTATTACAGATTTCTTCTTTGACAATAGTTTACTCGACGACATTTACCTTGGGTTACTCAACAGAAGAAGAAGAAGAACAATTTTTTCTAGCAACAATCTTCCCTTTCGCCAACAATCTTCCTCTCTGACTACAATTTTGATTTCTTCTACCTATGGCAACAGTCTAGCCTTCCAACAACCAGATCAAATCAGATTTCTATCTAGGTTTTTATAAATTTCAAAACAATTCCACCCAAATACTTATGTACTAGATTTGAAGTTTTCCTTATACTATATTGGATGTTCATATTATGGTATCTATATTAATCTTGGTCTATCAATATTAAATGGTATCTGTATTAGTTTTGTATTTATTTTACACATGAGCTGTATTATATGTCTAGATGAAATTATATTATATGATTTAACTCATGAGATCATATTCAATGGCTTAGATTTAATGATTCTCATCTGACATGTCCTAAAAAAAGTTGTTTTTTGAGTAATCATGGAAGAATTATTGGAAAGGACCTTTATCCGCTGCTGTGCGCATCGTGCGGTGCAGCAGCGGCCATGTGCGCATAGTGAGGTCCATTGTGCATACATGGTCATTGCTGTACCGCACGATCCGCACAGCAGCGCTCCAGTTATAGCAGGGGATAAAAATTCTCAAATTTTCATCACCCACTGGCTGACAATCTTCCAGGTGGACACACTGGGCTCTTCTAAAATGTTTGAGACCTTAGGAGTTCCTGGTTTTCTTATCCAATTCTGAAGGCCTAAATTACTAACTTACATGGCATTCTTCCAACAGCTCTTAGCATACACTCACCACTGCTTAAAATGCGCACCCTGAGGCCCTGCCTCACCTACCCATCTTTCCAATCTCATCTAATTCCCTTCAGACGCACCTTACTTCTTTCTCCTTGTTCTTCTTATTTCTTATTAAACTTCAAACCAAAGCGTTTTCATGTCCTCAAGCCATGTTCATCTCTCAAAGAAACCAAGAAACAGACCCTCAAGAATTCCACTGGCATTCCACAGAGCCTGAGAAGGTTTGGTAATCCCAAGAACGACGGAAATGACTCTGATGAAGGCCGTGACAAGCGTTCTGGAGAGGGAGATTTCGGTTTGGAAGGAGAAACTGCAGCTAAAGGTACCTTTTTGGCAGGTCTTTTTCTTATTGGCGTTGTTGGCGGGTTCGGGGTAGTTGGGTATATCTACAAAGACCAGCTCAATGCAATCCTGACGCAGCTTTCAGGTTTCATTGAAGGTAATTTTGTTCGAAACAATTGCAATTGTTTGAGAATTCCTTAAATGTGTTCTCTGCTTTCAGTCTTAGCTTTCTGGTGTTCGTCTAGAAATTTATTATTTTTTTTTTTCAATTGGGAAATTGGTTTCTTTCTTGTTTGATTTATACTGTATTTGAATTTCTTGCTTCATGTTTGAAAACCGACTGCTGATGAAATGCTTGTAATACAGTTCCTTGGGGCTTTGAAGATTTAAGGGATTGGCACTATGCATACTGTCGTCTCATATTTCCGTAGAATTTGTATTTCCAATTTAAGAATCGGAAGTGTTTAGTTTCTGATTTTCAAATGGGTTTTTCTACGAAGTATTCTAAGTGCGCAATTTTGGTCTGCATTGGAAGATTGGACCGCTTTATCATGTTCAGTAAATTGTTTTGGACTTATTTGGTTTCGGTTCATTTTTGTCGTCGTTCATGATTTGGACTTAGTGTTTTTTTCCCCCCAATTGAAGAAAGTAATTTGGTATCCACAAGAAGAGCTTGGCATTTGATGTTTCAGAAAAAGTCAGTAAAACTAAAAGGGTGTCTGAAAACATGTAGTACAAACATGTACATCTATCCCTAACTATTTCTGGCTATTAGTAAACTTGTAAGAATTCCAGTCTAGGTTGAAGACTTCTGCAGTTGTAAAGAATAGAGGCGTTTTGCTTTGCTCCATAGTCTTGGTTCATATTCCATGAAGTAGGCTTCTTGGTCTATGGTCTGATTAACACACACACTTGAAATGTTTAGGAGAATGCAGATAGTATCTCTAGAGTTACCTGGCATAACTAAGTAGTACTCAAAATAGTATAAATAGAGGACAGATTAACTAGCCTAGTGTGGAGAAATAAAAAAAAAATTCAGCCAAACACAGCCAAGGTGATCTGGAACTTCAAACAACAGCTACATGAGACTCGAAGAACTGTGCGGCACAAGAAAGAAACCTTTCTCTCATGTCCTGGTATGTGATTTGTATGTTTTAATTTCAGAGAGAAAACTCAAGAATAGGCAATAGGTATAGGAAAAATATAGATGCCACGAAACGTAAATGAATTGCCACCAATTTAACATGGTCACAATTTCTGCCATTTGGCATGCTTCAGTGGATGTGGGTAGGTTCATGTGATAGAGGACTCCACACTTATCTCACCACTGAAGTTTCAGGCCAGTACACATATGTAACATTGCAAAACATGCTTCAAAATTGCAAACAATCCATAACCTTCAATATGTAAGCACTAATTGAGATTAGTTGTTGTAATTTTTCACAACTTTGGACGAGCTTTCAACACATGCTCATTTTGGTTTCAAATTTGATCAATGAGGTGGTGTGGGGTCTTCTATCACATGGACCTACCCATCTTAGCTGATTCGGCATCAGTGACAATGGTGGCAATTCATTAACCATCCTGATACTTATCAGGACCTGGACATATGCTTAAGTCAATAGAATTCAAAGGAACTCGAGTAGAACATTTATCCTGGCATACTACTACAAAATATTCAATAATAAAGCCTAAACAAGAGCTCTACAACTCAGAGGGAGAGAAATCTAAGTTGAAAAGGTCAACTAGAACTTGAAAAGATAGGATCTCAAGTCTGAGCTGAATTTGAGTTTGTAGGGAGAACTTGAGTTTCACCTCTTTTTTCTCCTTTTCTTTTAGGTTCTGGGTCTATTTGGTCTTGAAATAGTTGAGGGAGGACACAAAGCGCAAATAGGCTCTTAGGCAACCTTCAAATTCAGAGTGAAATAATCAGCTTGAACTTGAAAAGCTTCAACTAGCAAACAGCAACTAGAAAAGGATAATAACGCAACTCAATCTGGCTGTCACCCATGTAATATGCAAGGACTCAACCAGAATCACCACATGAGTTCCCAAACAATTCCTCTACTAACTTCCAAACGTATGCCATTACATCTGGGACCAATGGTCTATTTTTAAAAATAAATGCTTATTGTCAGTAAAAAATCTTCCTAGGCTCTAAATCATAAAAGATAACTGACATAGACTCCAAGGCAGACTCTTAACATGACTAAACCACTTAAAGACTTTTTTTGGGTGAATAATATATTCATTACCAAAAAAGGAGAAAAAACAGGGAACTCCCTAGGGGGAAAGAGAGAAAAAACAATGATACATACAAGAGAAGAGCATGGGGAGAGCAAAGAAGAGTTAAGACTCCAGGATACAACAATATGCATGTTCGTTGGGGAGGTAATACAACTAGTGGAGAGCCTAAAATTTTTTCTATTGATATAAAGAAAGATGGAATCCCAAATCTAACAAAGAGGTATAGAGTTGGAGGTCCATCTCTTGAGGTTGCGATCCATCCAAATGGAGGATATGGTTGCTCCGAAAGCAAGCTCCCCAATCATATCACAGAACGTATTTCCAGTAGAAGGCATGTCCATCCATAACCACTCTCTGTTAAAGGGAATAATTCTTCTCCTCCTAGGCCAACATCTTTCCAGAACTCCTGCCCAAATGGATGAGGAGCAGGTGCATTCAAAGAAGAGGTGATCAACATCTTCAGTGGCATTCCAGCAAAGACAGAAAGAAGAGGACATAGGAATATGCCGGTCTAGGAGAAACCACTGAGTTGGGAAGCAATATGAGAGAGCTCTCCAAACACAAAAGCTGTGGCAGGGAATATGTCCTTTGAACCAAACAAGCTTTCTCCAAAGGCATATGTGGCCCTGAGATCTGACATGGTCCCAAGAAGACTTGGTACCAAAGATGCCCGTAGAAGAGGGGGGACCAAGTGAGAATGTCTCCAGAACTGGAAGGTCTTCTAGGGAAGGAAGGGAGAGCATTCCAAATTTCTGCAAAGGGGGAGGGGGGGGGGGAGGGAAGAGGTATCCATTCACGTAAAGACTAAAAAGATTTAAAAAGGTAAAAGAAAATTTTTATTCCTCATAAGCTACACAATTCTAGGCTTATATAAGTTAGGCGCATTACATAATAACCCATGAAATAAAAGACCAATATATTACCCAGCCCTAATGTCAGTTGGACTTATCTCAACCTCTTACGCTGGGTCTGGTGGCTAGACCATGGGCTGACATAGCTTGGTCTCCTATGTGCTGGCAAATGAAGCCAACATTGCCTCTTTGCATGGGGTGGTCTGCTTCTCCTACTTTTATATGGTTCTCTAATTTTGAATTCCTTATTATGTTGCAATAATTACTCTTTAAGCTTATAAGATGCTCTCTGTGAACAGGTTATGGCACAGCAGGGTATGCTTTATTTGTTGCTGTTTATGCTGGATTAGAGGTACAAATTTGTCTCGTTCTTGAAATATTTGGTTTGAGGCCTTTTTCAGTGATCAACCGTAAAGTTTTAGAAGGATCTGCATCACATTCTAGATGCTTAATACAACAAACATTGCCTAACTCTAAAGAGCACTTCATATACTAAGAATGGTTGGAAGTCCACCTTACTACCTTGTTGAGTTTACTTGCTAATGCTAAGCCAAGCCATACTGACTAAAAAATTTGGTTTGATTTGACTTAGTTTGGTTCTGAGCTTGCTCTAACTTTGAATAGTTCATATTGTGTTAGGTCCTTGCAATTCCAGCCATCCCCTTAACCATGTCTGCTGGCCTTCTATTTGGAACTGTAACTGGAACTATCATCGTCTCTATCAGTGGAACGGTAAGATGGTTACCATTTAATTTGAAACGGAAATTTAGCAGTCAAAGACACTTATACTAGTACTTCTATGTTTTCAGGTGGCAGCAACTGTTGCCTTTCTCATTGCTAGATATTTTGCTCGTGAACGAATACTTAAATTGGTTGAAGGAAATAAGAAATTTCTAGCCATTGACAAAGCAATCGGAGAAAATGGTTTTCGAGTTGTCACACTTCTCCGTTTGAGTCCTTTGCTGCCTTTTTCTCTAGGGAACTATCTGTATGGATTGACATCTGTGAAGCTTGTTCCGTATGTATTGGGCAGGTTAGTTTCTTGATCGTCCAAATATTAAGTTTTAAGTTGAGCGTTCATATTATTATCTTGTAGTCTTTGTTACTTGGATGCTTGCTCAATTAATCATCTGAGATCTCAATAATCTGGATGGGCTGCTGGCTGACTTGGAACCTGATGTCATTTTGGGTTACAATGGTATTCGACACAAAGTAGAAACTCAGTCAAATCCAGTGCAAGCTGGGAGAATTTTTGCAAAATTGTCTTTGTGTTTGAACTAAACAGTTCATTAAAATTTTTGAAAAAAGAAGAAGAAGAAGAAGAAGAAAGATGATAACTTGAAACGTAAATTTTAGAATTAGGGGAAGATTGGTGCTAGTATTAACAACAACAGCAGCTCCGTCTTATCCCAACTAAACGGGGTCAGCTATTGGTGCTAGTATTAACTAACACATTAATAAATGGGTCCATTAGTATATTTTTAGTAGGCAGTTAATTTTCGAACTTCTGAAGACTTGCATTGTCAAATGAGTTATTTATAGATATTAGTTGTTAATTGAATCTACTTTTAATACAAGATAAATAATAATTTATACATGGACATATGAAGTATTTTATTTCTTTTTACATAGAAATTTTTGTTGTGTGGGTTTTCAAAAATGTTTAAATTCAATCCTCCTCATTAGATAATTTAATCTGCTTTTAATATAGAGGCAAGTGGTAAGTTATTGTTACCAATTAACTCTCTTACAAAAAATAAGTGGCACTGTTACTTTTTACCCATATGTGCTATTCTTTTCAATATAGTAATGTAATGTAAATAAATATGAAAAGAAACTATTTGATTTAGTGAGATCATCATGCCAATCTGCATTGATGTGACACTCGTAGCCCCAGCTCTATCTCAGAGTGCACTCCAGGTCTAATTTTTAAGCATTGAACATCATTTCAATGTAACAGTGGCACTAATACAGGTACCAGTGTCCTACACAACATTCATGGATATGATATTGTTGTATACAGAAAGCTAAGTGTTGGTGTTAACATTGGTGTCTGGGATTCTGACAACCCCAATAGAGTGACCCTTTCTAGCCCTTGAAGTGCACCAGCAGCATCTTTAAAAATTCTTAAGAGTTGATCAGATTGGACCTAGGAGATGTGTGGAAGATTAGATTCTGGAAAACCTTTAATATGCTGACCAACTGTTCTCTACTAGATATTCCATACTTAACTGAATTGTGACAAATAAGAATTGAAGTTGTGGCCTGAATTGTGTCTTAGACTCAAGATGGTTTGCTTGGTGATTTAGGCTTCAGAATGCGTCTGAGAGACTTTGAGGTTCCTATTGTTAATTCTTTGGCGTTCTTGAGAATGTTTTTTGGTCTCCTAATGATGAAGATTCTAGGTTTTGGATCCTCGGCCTTCACTGGCAAAATTTCATCATCATCTTCTGCCCAACCCATGTGAAGGAAAAAGTTTCCCTACAAGATACATTTGGAAATGAAAGGATGCACTTAATCTTTTTACACACTGTGATTTTGCTAGAAAGGTGTTAAACTACTTTCTTGACCTCTTTGTTCTAGATGGTTTTCTATGACATAGTTGACTTTGCGAGGGCTTGGTATCCTCCTCTAAAGGTAGGAGGTAGGTTGTTGTGGTGCTCTATCTTACTAGAGTTTGAAGTCCCTTCTTTGTGGGAAGTGTTGGAGAGGAGCAACTGTTTCTTTAGGGACACATAAATCAACTGGTCATTGATACATTGGTCTCAAGGTCAGCATGGTGGACTTCAGTTTTAACCATTTTCCTGCAATTAGAAGGGACTTGATCATTCAGGCCTTGAGGATAATTATTCACTTTAGTCAGTTGACTGATATGATCCAAAACAAGTTGTTCCCTCCACCTGATGCATTGAACATGAATTCCAATTGTAGTTCACACCTATTAGGTGTTAAAGAGTTTGAACAGATCATTTGGTAAACTCTTGGTGAATTTCTCCGGACCAACAGCCAATAGGAGAGTAAGACTTGCTTGAGGCTGAACTAGGAGCTGCACTCTTGGGGTTTGGTAATTTCTAGAAGGAAAAAAAAATCAGCAGGTAACAAGTGGAAGTTGGCTTCTGTTATACTATCACTGAATGCCTTGACAGAGAGCCCTTGGACATCTCTTCAATATCAGAAAGGTACTTGGCCTATCTTGTGGATATATTGTCCCATGGGAGGTCTTAGTCAGGCGACATGGTAGCAGATGAACTTGCGAAGGATGGGATCAACAGACAGACCTGGTGTGTTGGTCACATCCTTAACCTTAGCAGTCTCTCTTATTTTTATTGCTTTACTGCTACCCTTTATCACATTTTACTGTTTTCTTGTTTACGTTTTGTTATTGTTTTCTTGTATGCCACTTTAAGGATTGCCAGGCTTTATCCCTTGCTAATAAATTCCTTGATGGTGATTGCACAAAAAAGGAAGAGGGGGACAAAAGGAAAAAGAAGTATTGGCGTAAGTGTCTGAAATAACAAGTTTTGACAAATGAACCTTCCTCTGTTCTTTTTTTATTATTATTATTATTTAGGATAGATAACTAAATAAATTTATTACTTGGAGAAAGAAATATACAATAGCAGTAGTATGCGACTACTACCATAGGGGAACAACCCCGAGGAAACTCACAAAAGTGGCTACACAATAGGATAATTTCCCACAAACAAATTCCTTCTGTTTATCCCTTCCATGGCAAGTTCATCTGCTAGAGGTTTTGCTGACCAAAACCTCCAAGAGTGGGGAAAGTTCATATGCTCAAATAATGACCTGGCTTCCCTAATCAGGTGGGGAGACCTCCATGATCAGATGATTTTTCTTTACTTCCGTGCACTTTTAAGTGGGTGTGTGCATTTTCCCGCAGAAATTCGTTGTTTTTTGGTGCCCTTACCTTATCACTGTGTGAAATATACTTGCTTCTGATCTTTGGTTGCTTGAGGTGGAATCCAGCTTGGACATAGGATGGATAAAAACTTTGAATGAAATTTTATGTAGACCTTTGGATCAACCAATCTGTATCAGGTTGGCAATCACCAATCCAACTGATGATGGCTGATCTGCAGATTTTTGGCCAATCTGCTGCAAATATTGGCTGGTATCTGGCTGGATCGGCAGCCACAGATCTGACCTCTGATACCGCTTTCTGACTTCTTGGTTGCACATGTTCATATTCAACCATGATTTTTTGGATGCAGTTGGTTGGGAATGCTTCCAGGAACGTGGGCTTATGTCAGTGCTGGAGCATTTGGCCGAGCAATCATTGTAAGTTATAGATTTTCTCTTATTGTTATTTATATCGTTACATTGTAAAGGCATTCGGGAAGGGAAGAAAGGACAGCTTCTGGGCATAGGAGGGAGAGAGAGATCCCAAACAATAGATAAAAAAAATTTTATAAAGCTTTCTCAAGAGAAAAAAAGAAATTCAATAAAATATGAGTTCATATTCAAAATAATTTCACCAGTCCGTGAACTAATACATCCAAATGTGCCATATCTCACTGGTCTCCAGTGACTCTTGGGAACAATGAAATAAAAGTTAAACACCCTAAAAATCCTAATTGTTATTCACTACTTTCCAAACTTGATACTGTGACAAAATCAAACTGAAATAACCAGGATCAGATGAGAAGAAGAAAAGAAGACAGGGAGAAAAGTAGAAGAAAAGGGGAGGAGGAGAGAAAATGAGAGAGAAGAAAACAAGCTCACAGTTGGACGGAATCCCATAACCGTGAGCAATATTGAATAAAAGACACAATTACAAGTATAACCCTGGTCTATAAGCCAATACATTTAATGATCTATAAACCCATACAAATAAGTCCATATGCCCAAACTACCCTCTACGGTAGTAGTACATACAAGAATCTCAACACTCCCCCTCAAGCTGGAGCATATCCAAAGCTCAAACTTGGAACAACAACAACAACAGACTTAAGCAGACTTGCACAAATAAATCATTCGTAGGAGCTAGCCAGCAACCATATAAACTTGCAGCAAATAATGTAACCACTGAAATAACTTCCTTCCAGTCGCAGCACCAACAAAAACATGTCAGCTACTGGCAGCAACAACATAGAAAATTCTTCGTGAAGAAGAAACCCAGATAATAAAAAACAATATAGGCGGCAAATAACATCAACCGCAGGCCAGAAAATAGAGGCAGTAGAAGATGAACAAATCATCTCTCCAGACCAAAAGTCTTGAACAATAACAACAGAAATAGCAAATGCCCAGAGAAGAGCAGTAGAAGGAGGTGAATGAATCATCGTTGCGGGCAAATAACCTCCAACACGGAAACGGACAAATAATCTTCATGAGGAAGACAAAATATCTTCACAAAGATGACTGCTAATAATCGTCATAAGGAGACGGAGACACAAAATATTCACAATGAAGATACAAGTAGAAAATCTTCAATAAGAAGAAATAATCTTCAACATCTCCAATCTCCTCCTCACCGTGTAGCACTACACATAGACAGATAATGAATGCAGGGGAGATAACAATAAAAAACCCATCATCATAGTGCAGCAACAAGAAGCATCAACAGGACATAAGCCAGCAAATAAGATCTCAAATCAGTAAGATTTAAATAAATCTGAGCAAATAAAAACTCCAATAATGCCAACAACACAACAGTTACAAGATTTAGATGGCATCAACCATAGAAATTGCAATAGCAATGGATCAGAACAAAGTAGATATTAATGAACCAGTCTGCAACCTTGTAGATAACCATTATAGATAGAGAAATCCCAGGTCCAGGGTGCTTGAAACATTTCTAACTGAGAATCTACAAGTATTTTCCTTGTCACAGTCAATGCCATGGATGTTAGGGTTTATGTTGAATTTTCTACCTAAGAAACTACAAGTATGTGCTTGCTAAGGCAGCCTGATATTTGGAAATCAAGTGTACAACTTTTTTTGTTGCTGCTGGCTGTTGGGTTTATGCTGAATTTTCCTTTGCCGTTTGTAATTTTCATAGGAACTGTTAAGCAGTGCAGTTTCAGTAGTGATCATTGAAACTTGAACTGCATTTAATAAGCATTTGCAGGGTATCTAATGCCGACTGAGAAATCAAAGAGTATGATTCTCGGTTGTGGACTGGTTCCCTGGTAGACTGTTAAGGAAGGAAAAGAGCAAAGGAAAGTTGATGAGAGGAAAGAGAACCTGTTAGCAAGGTGCCGTAGGTGGGGGAGGAGAGAGAAAAGAGATCACGAGGAGGATGGGGAGCTCTCACACATTACTTTTCAGTACTGAATTCTTAATCCATTCAATTGATTCGATGGGGAATGGGTTTACAATCTTTAAATAAGATAAAGTATTGGTTCCCTTTCCTTTCCCCCTCTTGGGGTTCGGTAATATATTCATTTACCAAAAAAAATCTTTAAATAAGAATAAACAGCCAGAATTCTAGTCAATCTAAACTTCCTAAAGTAATAATCCAAAACCAATAAAAGAAGACTTTTTAGAAAGAATAATATACTCCTTAATCCTAACTTACGGCCAGATTGGGCCCCACTTGTACTGAAAGCTGTCTAAAATATTTTAAAATAAAATAATCTCTTACTAACCACTAGTGGACCCGTCATAATCTCTCTCTCTCCACTGGGGGTGATGAATTTATACTTGGATGGAATTCATAAGTATTTATGCATTAACTGCCTCTTCTACAAAATTTGGTGGAGATTAGTTCAGCCTTGTCATCTTATGTTCCTTGTTTCCTTGAGAGTAAAAGAAAGTACTGCTTGAGATTCATGTTATCTTAATTTCTCAGCAAGAAGAATCTGATGTTGGACTACCTCGAGGTAACAATCAGTTACTGACACTTGGACTGGGGCTCTTGGTGACAGCAGTGGCTGCAGCTTATGTAACTAAGCTTGCCAAAGTAAGTCCCTTTATGGATTTCCATTTTAATAGAAGTGTCATTAGTCATTAGTTTCCTAACAGTGATTTCTGAGGTAGCAGCACTGAATTGTATTTATAATGATAATTGATTCTACCATGGAGAATGCTGGGCCCAACCAAGTGTAAATAGATAAAAACGGTATTGATCAATAAAAGGAATAGATTCTTTACCATTAGCCACAATTCTCCAGGAGAAAGGCGTCTGATTTTGCGCAAGTCAATTGTTAGGTCCAGATCACTGAGCATGTGGGCCAGCCTAATGTGGAGAAACCCTAGGTTTTGTTAACATTACATTGGTAGCGTCCAACCCTTTAGTTCTATTAAATGGCCATAATTTTAGTGTCCTTGAAAACAAGTAGATAGCATTCTCTTTATGTCTCTCTCTATACTATATTTTTACTTCAAACTATATAGACATTTTTAATTTCCATGTAATTCGACTGAATCAACATGGCATAGCTCAATCAAGATTGTTTTGACATGCTGCTGTTTTCCTATGGTTGCCTGTTCTACTGTGGTTCAACTGAGGAGCATAATTTGCCATCCCCCACCCCCATGAACTTGAAGGAAATGAAATTTCCTAAACATTAAATATGCAAGGTTAAAGTACTAACAAAGAGCGATTTGGAACCCAAAAGCACAATAGGGCAGAAGGCAGCCTATGCAGGCAAAGCAACTCACCATTATCCCTTTTGAGAGACTTTTTCAAAGAGGTATGGACATATCTTTAGAAGTAGGTCTCCATTTGTATGAGAGATGCTTCATTGAAGAACTGAGCAAATCCTGAACAGCTCGACTTCACCAGAAAAAAAAAATAATGGCATGAGGAATCACCAATTCTTGGGGTTTAGCAAACTCAGTGACTGTGGTGCAACCACTGGCTAAAACTGGGTATGTTGATTGCGTGCAGTGAATTGGCTTGTTTTAACAGGGGCTCAAACTTATGAATTGGAAATTCCAAAATTAATAATGCTTTATATGGTAGACCATTTCTGAGAAAAGAGATTCTCTGAGTCCCTACAATTCATGTCAGTATTCCAAGTTCAGCAGTACTTGATAAAATTCTTCTTCAAATCATTATTGAGTATAGATGTCTTAACCTTCAATCTTCTTTGTCTAAAACTTAATTATTTCTGTCTAATGTTTTCACTGTTCTATGACAGTCGGCATCATACTATGGTTGTTGACTCATTATTTTTGGCTGTTTGTGGTGCAGGATGCTGTAAAAGATATTGAGTAGGAACTAGTTCTCACAGACCTATGAATAATTTAAATGTAAATTAGACAGGCACATCATTGCCATGTAATTAATTAATTAATTAATTGAAGTTTATAAAGTATTCGATTTTGTAGTGTATTTCGATGTTATCCGCATTTTTCTTTTCGGTAAATCTGTTTGTAACGGTGATGGTTAAAACCTTACATGTTCTGCCTCCTAAGAAAACGTTGTTTGTATCGAGATCAGTTGTTTCATACACTGGTATCGTGGTACCGTTCAATCCCAATAGCTGCAAGGTTATGAAGCTCGAGAAGACCAGAGCGTGAATAGCTCACCACATCATCATCATCTTTGTGAAGATCTCTCATGTCAGTCACCCTTCTAAAACTTTTAAGTTCTCATGCGGCTTCTTCAACAGGATGGTTCTTCTCCCTGAGATGAAATTGGAGTTCTCATACGGCCATCAGCATGTTGATGTGTGGTCGGTTTTAATTTCCTCACATTGTCGCCACCTCCAACTGAAGAAGAAGAGATCTTTGCTTTCTTCGAATTATCTGTGGTTAGCAGAGAAATTGGTGTTTTCTTAAGTGAATAAGAGATTTGAAAAGGAAAAATCTAGGGTACAATTCATGATTTGCAGTTGCAAAAAGAATCCAGTTCATTCAGTGCCAGCATCTTAATTTTCAGATGGATGGTGTAATTATATTTGCCAAAACTAATTAATATGACAGCTGCTAATTTAAGTATTAAATTTAAATATCTATATTCTCATTTAGACATTAAAGAACCACTGATATAGGTCACAGCATTATTACTTTTAATAAAATGCTAGGAGCTGGCCCGGGTCCAGGTAATATTCTGGTTGAAAAAAAAAAAGGTCACAGCATTACTATTTTTCTGCTGCCTTCTCGAATGAACTATTAGAATGAACAAACTTGCTATCAGATTTCCACATTTTAACTGTAAAATGTACATCCAAATCCATCTTCGGAGATTTAAATTGTCCTACAACCTATATGCAACTGAAGTCCTTAACCTGATCTAACAGTAATCCAATTTTCTGTTGATTGCAGAGCGATCTCTCTGTGTTGCCTTCTTGCCGTTCTGTGTCTTCCACAACTTGATCTTGTAAGGAATGGAATCCTGCTTTGAAGCTCTTCCTTAATTGGAGAGACTGACTCATCTGACTCATAATCCTCTTGGTATAGTCCATCATCTAAGACACTTGTTGGGGAACAAGCATCTTTCTTGCACGAACACCGCCTTTCTGAATTCCCAGAGATAAATGGATGATGAAGTAATTCTTCACAAGTCCACCTCATTTTTGGATTCCTCTGCAAACATTTGGCCAAGAAATCCAACCCTTCATTGGAAAACTTGGTTGGTAACTCTGGTGTCTCATTGCTGCACGCAATATTGAAAACTGCAGCCATTGGATTCAAGTGCAGGTCGCCCCACGGAAGTCTCCCAGTTGCCATTTCAATGATGGTGCATCCCAAGGACCAAATATCTGAGGCAAAGTCCACTCCTTCATTTCTCAAAACTTCTGGTGCCATCCATAATGGTGTCCCACCAATAGATCCTAAGGAATTCTTTGAACCCTTGTCAAGTTTTGAAGAGTTCTGCCTCTTTGCACACCCAAAGTCTGCCAATTTGATGTTTCCTGATGAACCCAGGAGCACATTCTTGCACTTGATATCACCATGAACGATACCACACTTATGGAGATATGCGAGGCCCTGGAGGATCTCTTTGGTGTATGAACGAATCACAGTCTCATCTAGAGCGCCACCGAACTTCTCAACGACATTGGACAAACTTCCCCCAGCCATGAATTCTAGGAAGAGGTTAAGCTTTCTCTCCCCATTTGCCTCCTTGGAGAAATCTTTCCCAAGGCATCGGATAATGTAAGGAGAATTAAGGCTCTCTAATATGCGGGCCTCATTCTCCATAGATTTAAAACCTGCTTCTGATGAGGCCGATTTGACAACAAAGAGCTTGCCGGTGAATTTGTTCATGGCTAAGTTGACAACACCGAAGGAACCGGACCCAACTGCATTTCCCTTCACCCATTCTGTTCTCATAGGACAAGTGCTTGAACACTTCCCTGCCATTTCCTTTTTTTCCAAAAAATAGAGGAAAAGGGATGGAAAATTCTATTGTCAACCTTGAATTGGGTGAAGAAGCCCAACTCAGAACTAGAATTCAGTCCTTTCAAAGGCATACAGATTTCCAAGTTTTCTAAGATAGATTTGAAATTTACAGTTTGTTTAGAGTATCAAGCAGTGGGAAAAAAAAATGTTGGGTTGAACCAAAAAGGGAAAAACAGAGAACAAAGAATCTGAAATGTTCACAAGAAATGGTTGTTGATCAATATCACAAAATACCCAGAAAAAGAAATCTAACAAAAACGAGTTTAACAGTTTTTTTGGACATTCAGACGAAAAAGAACAAGGAAAAAAAAAAAAAGAAGAAGAAATCCAGAGAACTTTTCTAAAATAAGGAAGAAAACAGGGTATCTATTTTGGTAATAAAAAAATGTGCTACCTCATTCTCATCTGTTTCTTCTACAAGAAAAAAAAAGGTCAAATTACCGAAATCTTCCTCGTCGCTTGTAGAATCTGGAAAGTAAGACTTGAAGTACGGATTTCCAATAGTTTGGAAAGCCGCCTTCAGCGACTGACCCCCGGAATCCCTCCCTTACTGCAATTAGTGTTGGTGTTCTTCTTAGTTCCCTGAAATGCGTTCAAAAAGCAAATGGAGAGATGGAAGGAATGGATTATATACAAAGATAGAGAGAGGGTAACACCGTCGGTGTTCCTAATTTATTGGGAAGATTTCAGTTTTCTTGAGGTCTGATGGCCTGAAGAACTACAAATGAGGGTTTAATGCTGAACTGCCACGTGGATTTTCTACTGGTTTGTGGTTGTGGTTATGCCTTTCAGTTGCAAGAGGAACGGCAGGTGGTTGGGATTGGCAGTTATTGAACTGACGGTTATAACCAGTCATGGTTAAATTTGGTTTGTAAGAAGGGCATTTTGGTCAATTGAATTAATTTTGTGGTTTTTCAACATAGAATTGTACGTGAAAAATATGTACCCATCTTTTTAATGTATATTTCAAATAACTACGATCTTAAAAATGATGTACTGAGCATATACGAAGCCCATTTGAGGCATCTATCATGTAGATTGAAATTGAAATTCCTCACGGATTCTGTCTATTGATTGCTCGATCGGCCACTTCTTTGACCATCAGCATAGTGATGCTCTCAGTAACAAACGTTGCTTGTCCTGGTCTGCTGCTATGGGCTCATTGATAGATCCACCCGCACTCAGATCGGTCGCTCGTTCAATGGACCGTTAGTACAATTTAGAGCATTTAACCAATATAAACTCATATCACTTGGACATATCATCAAGTTACTTCAAATATCATGCCAAGTGAATCAAAGAAAGATCCATAAAAGTTACCAAAGGGCTAAGTCAAGGTTTATGATGAATATCAATCATTAGGTTCATTTTGGTTTAGTCATTCTATATTAATCATCACCTATCCTTAGGTATTCCAATTTAGATGATTAAATGAGCTTTGAGCACAATGTTTCTTTTCACTCTAGAATCATCTATGAACTCATACAATACAAACATATCCTAGGGACTCCTTCAAGCAAACATGAAATGCCCTCTAGATATCTTCAAGTTTTGGCTTGAACTGCTTGAATCTCATGGATGGCTAGGCTTGATCTTCTAGTTATGCTCTGCCACTCTGTGATGAAAGTCTCTTGAGTAGCTTGATATTTCCAATTTGATGCTTTGGCTCAAGTATATGCTTATCAATGCTTAAAACCCGAAAACTCATTATAACACTTGGAAGAGCAAATAGTTTTTTCATACACAAGATAGATTGTAAGTACCAAAACATATAAATCATTATGTTCATGATGGATAGTTTCCTATAAAGTCATAGATTATTTAGCAAGCAAACCCTTTTCTCAACATGTTCGAACATTCCAAAACTAACCCTAGATGGGCTTGGCCCAACCCAGTTATAAATTGGAACTAGTCTGGTTCATAATAGAACCAGCCAAAGCAGCAAAAATTGACATTCGACACCTCATGGTGGTGTTGACATTTAAATAGCCTGACAAAGTAGCAAAAATTGACATTCAACACCTCATGGTGATGTCGACATTTAAAGAGCCTGATTCGCCAATGAGATGCATTTGTTGTTTGACACTCTCTCACTGTTGAATTGTCTTCGAAAATGTAGAATGAAATTGTAAACATAGATCGTGTCATGTCCAAATATCAACAAACATAGGGAAATGTGTGTTTAGGGTAGTTTAAGTTTTTTTGATTTTTAACGTATTAAGGTATAGAGGGTATTTTCGTTTTCAAACTTCTAAATTGGATAATTTGGTCTTAAAAAAATGGTTGGGTGAGTATTAACTTTTAAAACTAAGGCAGTTAGTATGATGGACTAATTTACTTACTTTTAAAAGGCGAGTTCAGGGGGTGTCCCTATATTCCCACCCCCCCCCCCACCCCACCCCACCCCACCCCACCCCATAAAAAAAAAGGGTTTCAAAAATTAGTGAATCAGATTGATAATTGGCTGGGAACGATTCTGATTTTTGCCGTTCTAAATTGAAATATTCACCTTGGGATTCCTCCGATTTCTGTCCCTCCAAACCGATTATAGGGTTAATCGGACCGATTCCGATCCGATCTGAATCGGAATCTGCTCCGTCATCGATTCCTAATTTTAAAACACTGCCGCGGATCCTGTTTTCAAACTTGAGGATTACAACAGCAATTGTCATAAAATCAGAGGATTACAATGTAATTTACCCTAAAATTTAGATGATAGAAAACAAAACCTAAAGATTGCCTGTGTCTCCCGACCCCCGACTACCGACCACTCAGTCTAAACATTTCCCATCTTTTTTTCTCGCACTACACTGAAAAAGAACCCTAGCAGGCTTTCAGCACTCCGGTGAAGGCTTCAACTCCCGCGGTTTCTGTTCATACCTCTTCTCATTTCCTGAAATCAACACCGGAATTGATTCTGACTTCTTGAGTGGGTTTTTTCCGTGGATTCCGGCGACTAATCTTCTCCAATTTCCGGTACGCTTTGTGCATTTGCATTTTGTTTTATTTCTCATACACGAATCTTCACATCCACGGTGTTCCTTTGCATCTTTCGTTCTTAGCTTCAAATCTGCATTTTCAGAACCTTTTCCTCGAGTTTTTTTGAGGTTCAAATTCGAATATCTTGTTATTGATTCTTTATGCGGACTGCTGGTTTGGGTTGAGACTAATATTGGTTCTCTCCCAAATCAAGATCACTTCGGATTTCTAGTGAGTATTTTCTTTGGTACTAGAATTGTTAATTGATTTTAGGGAAAGAGAGCTCTGTGGGGGGGGGGGGGAGCGTGCACGCTGCGGCTAGACACAGAGGGGGCCAAATACCGACCTGCGACCTGTGAAAGGAGGAAATGCCCGCCGTGTTGATGCCTCCTCGCATTTCGCAGGGCCACCCTCCCCCACAAAGAACTCTTTCCCTTGATGTTCTTGTTTATTTACTTTATGCTTTTTTAGATGTAAAAATCGCATATCATCATCATCATCATCATCATGCATCAAGTATGCTTCCCACTCTAGCTTTTACTTTAACATCTTCATCTTTGGTATGTCAATTGCAAATTTGTTTGTGTGATTTGAAAGTAGGTACAAGGAATTGGGCTTAGAATATCTCTAGAGGATGCAGTAGGTCGTGGGTCTAATTCTGCTAATTACTCTTGATGCCTGTTCAGTAAATGTCCATCAGATTAGTCATATTATATTGGTTGATGTCCTGTTCTTTACATGTTATCTTCCAAAGGAGTTAATATAGGCCAGAAAATTAATATAAGTAATCTGTGGATCTCCTGACATGCTGGACTTTAATCTAATTAATAGAATTTTTTTTTGTGATTATAAAAGAAAAAACAAGTTTTGTAGAGGGATTCAGAACTTCAAATAGGGAGCAATGCTTTTGGCTAGTTTTTTGGATGAGTGGGAGCAATTTTGATACATATTTATGCATATACTGGCTATTTTATGCTCATATTAAAATATGCTGAGCCAATTTTTGGGCCATTTTGATATACAAACATTGAATTCCCTAACTAACCAGTTCCTGTTTTTAACTGAATTTTTACCCATTTTTTTTTGTGAATTTGCAAAATGAATCAGACCTGAGTTTCATGTTCTGGTTTATTCCTGCATTCTAGTTTACTGGCAATGCCCCAACGTAATCCACTGGACTGGACACAGACTCATTTCCAGTGTATTAGGACCAGTAAACTTGGAAATGGTGGTAGACGATGGACCTCTATGTTTGTATTCCTTGAAATTTGATTTTGAAACAAATAAACAGTCAAAATATAATGGCTGTTACTGTCATTTATGGTAGAACAGCCGTTGTCCTCCCACTAAGATGAATTTGATATTAATCGAAGATATTGATGTTCTTGAGACAAATGGACGGTAGAAATTGAGTGTTTCCCTCCTCTTATACATGTTCTGGTCATGTATAAATGCCTCCGCTATTTTCTTGATAAGAGGAGGGCAGCCCTAATTTCTTGATTGGGTGGCAACTGACAAGGGTGGGAACTGATAATTTAGTTCAAAGCCTTGAGGCTAGAAGGTCATGCTGATGGAAGGGGGACCCATCTTTTTGGTGGGACATCATGGAGATTAGGTTTCAGTGAGATAGACTCTCAAGGTTGTTTTATTAAATTCAGGTTCGTGAGATGTACTTAAATTGCTTAACCTCTATAACCAAACCATCTTTTATGAGTTTAATCATGTTAAAGGAAGAGTGAAAAAGTTTTTGCTTATTTTATGGTAGTCTGCAAAAGCTGAAAAGACAGTTAATGTGTTAACACAAGTCCAACAAGATTTAAATTAGTTTGAAATAAGGGTTATTGCTTTGTTTTAGTTATAGTTAGGGGATGGTATTAATGTAGTTGTCAAAATGATAATCCTAACTGAATTAGTGAATTTCGTTCCCACTTGTAGGTGGGTGGCCATATGATAAAGATAGAAACAGAAAAGGAGTAAAATTTTGTAACATACAATAGAAATACTATTACCATTCCCCAATCAACTAAAACAAAATATTTTAAATGAAATTGACTGGAACTGGGAGAAAGAGAGGATGCGACACTGATGATAGTGAATTGAAGAAAGAGCTCAAAATTTATAGTTTTATTCAGTTAAATTGTGAGTTGCAGGTATGAACTAAAACACCTAGGCAACGCCTAGGCGACGATGTGGTTTTCCAGGACCCAGGTGACAGCCGCCTAGTTGTTAGGGCACCAAGATCCCAAATTTCGTTGGAGAAAGGGTAAAAAAGTGGGGGGAAAGAGAGGAAAGCAGAGAAAAAGGGAGGAAAAGTGAAAGGCCACTGTTTCTGGAGTTGCAGTGGCAGCCACCACTGCCGGTGTTGTAGAAAAGAAAAGAAGAATTGCCGTGGCAGGTACTACTGCTGGAGATGCAGACCTATCCTGCTTCAACCGTTGCTGCCGGTCCCACTGGAACCACCACCACTGCAACTATTTTGACTTTGTAGGAGGATCCTGTTGATGTAGATCAAAGCATGAAGAAAAGGGCAGAAAATACTGTTCACGTGAACAGTGATGTGGGGGCAGATATGGACAAGTTGGTGGAGATTGAATGCAACTTTGAAGATTTTTAGATGACTTTCTAATTTATTTAGTTTCTATTTCAGTGTCCTTCCTTTTGTTTTAGAAGGCTGATATATAAGCCTTAGTAGTTTCTAATTCTAGTTAGTTTCTATTTTCAATAAGGTGCCATTGTCACTAGTTGCTAGGTTTAGTTGTGTCTATTTCCTACTTTCTATTTTAGGAAGTTTCTATTTTCTACCTTCTATTTTGTAAGCTTGCCTAAGCTATTAATAGGCCCCCCCTATTGTAAGGAAGGATCAGATTTGGAGAAAAGAATTTTCAGGCCTTGTTGCTATCGGTTATGGGAGAAATTCCTTGTTCAACAGCTGGGATAGCTGTGGGTGAGAGACCCAGGCTGAGAGATCCATTCCCCTTACCCCCTTCTCTTCTTTATCTTTTTCTCCTTTCTTCTTATCCTTCATGTTCTCCATTTATATGTAATAGAAAACAACAATAAAAAAAAGAGAGTTTTAGTTATTTAATTTGTTCCTTATTGTGTTGTTCCTGGCTGCAATTGATCTCCCGCTGGTTTCTCTGGTTCGAGGTCGACTCTTGCATTAGAACTCCACTTCTCTGCTTTCCTGTTCCAAAGAGGAAGAAGTATTGTATGAATAGGTTAGTTTAAAACAATATATATACATGATTCCCTTGTATTTTTTATTTTATTTATAAGTAAAAAAAAAAAGATTTTAATTTTTCATATAACCCCTTTCTGCATCTCTTTTGACATTAGGAACAAACTTTCCTCTATCTCCTCCCATTGTATTGATTCCCTAAGGAATAGGCATATTGTTGTTTCCTGGGGTCTTTCTCCCTCCTTTAAGTCCCTCTTACAGTCTAGCCTTGCTTTGATTATTTATTGTAATTTCTTCCCCCCTTTTGGGGGCCCCTGTTTTTTTCTTCTCGTTGGTAATGAATTATTTATTCACCAAAAAAAAATAAATTACATCTTCAAAGATTAAAGTTTTATATTTTACATCTAACCCCCTCCCTTTTGTATATGCACGCTTAGGCAACCAAGACGATGCCTAGGCACCCACCTAGGCAACAAGGCACTAGGCGCCTGGCCACCGCCTTGGGTTACCTTGTCATCGTGACAACTATGAAATAAAGTATAGAGAAATGAACAACTCAGCTAAAACTAGTACTATGAATACTGACCTGTTTGACTCCTGAGCAGTGAGCACAGAATTAAAAACTCAGAAACTCGAAGAACTTAAAAGAATAGAACAACTTTGAATCCACCCTAATCTTAAGAATATTCATCCCCTGCTGCCGTGAAGTCTGCATGGCAATTTAAGACAGCTAAATTATATGGCATAAAATATGCCTCCAAGTCTAGGGGTACATGTCTTCATATTGATGGTTTAAACTTGGGTTACAACTTACAAGTAATCTAAAGGACGTACCCAATCCACGATGCTCCCACCACTGTGGGGTCTGGGGAGGGGCAGATGTACGCAGCCGTACACCCGCTTCTCGGAGAGGTTGTTTCCCAATTTTATCAGAATTAAATACCATTGGGCTGGCCTTAGGAAGCCGTGGATTTCCCTTTTCGAATTTTGGCAATACCTGACTTGCCTGCATGGTCTGTGTTTGCAGCACCAACTTATGGCTACTTCATGTCAAGATATATTCTATTCCGAAGCCTTACTGTTCTTCCTGGGGGAGGAAGATTTCAGACTTTGTGATGGACTTAAAAGCTCAGCCAGTGTCTTGGACTACAAATTTTAAGTGCTGGAGGGGTCTCCTTCAGCATCCAACTCTGTCCATGTTCTGATACTCTTTTTTTTTGGGGGGGGGGGTGGGAGGTGGGGAAGAATACTGTGCATGTCCTACTCTCTCAGGCTCGAGTTTTAGCTGAGGAATGAGAAATTTTGACTATTGCCACATGATTGATGTATGCTAAGCATAAAAGAGTTTGTTATTCTTTTTCTTATTTTCCTCTGTTGGTTTAAGATTGATATGTTTTATTTGATTCCAGGAAACATGCATATTTTTTGAGTTCCTATGAACTTTAGCATTTACTAAAAATTGAAGCTCACACTTTGTCTTTTGCAGGTTACAAGTTTAAAATGAGCTTTCCTGCAATTTCTACCATGAAATTGTATAGCGGTAGACATTCAACTCCTTACTACATGGGTCATTAAAGATTTAATGATCGGTATCAAACCCTATATTGTTCTTGGGTGGTACTGATTTGGGCCAGTTTGGATTGGTTGATCAACAAATACAATTGGCTGATCCTGGGAGCAAAAACTGCATATTGCCAGTTGATCAGCCTATTCACTCTGTATATTGGATAAAATTAGTTGCATCTGATGTCAATTCAAGTCTAGCAACTTGGAATGGCATTGGTTGATTCTTTAAAACAATATTGGTCACACACCAGCATGTTGCCCGTAAACTAATCACCTTGTTGGTTTCATTTCCTGGATGTATAGTCAAATATTATGCAGTTTCTTAGTATCGTTGCAGTAGTTGAAGTTGGTTGAAGCCATGCCTGCTATAAAGAAGGTTGGTCAACAAGGTTATTTTTCCTAATTGAATAAATTTATTTCATCACATGAATACTTTTTTCGCTAGATTTATTCATTTTCTTAATTTCTGGAAGTGAGATATTTGAGGTCAAATGAGTACTTGAAGTACTCATTCTTTGAATACTTATGATGGTAGTTGATTATGTGATGGATTTGATTGAGCAGTATTTATGCTCTTGTTTAGACTTTCCTTAATGCTCAGGATTACCTATGTATCAATATATCATATAGTCAGTAATATCTAGATGGTCCCTTCATTTTTTATGGGTAAGAAATTCATTAATGGATGGTGCTCTAGGAGAAATGGAGTTCCCATTTGCACTAACAAGAGCTATGAGATGTGCTTTTTGTTTAATAAGGTTTTGGTGCTTTTCTCAAAAAGTCAAGAATTCCTGTCTCGATGTGAGACCTTTACAAAACTTGTGTGGCATCACCATCTTCTTTAGATGATAAATTTATACCAAACATTGAATTTGTGTGTTTACCATCTTCTAATGTATCAGCAATTTCTAATATGTATGTCACAACTTGAGAACCGGTTCTTACCATTGCAAGGTGCATTGTCAAAAATTGAGGAGGTGAAAATCATCTTGAACAGATCATTCCTGTTGTGCATATTGTGATCATTTAAATGGTCAAATAAAGTTCATTAAAGTGCTAAAAATTTTCAAGCTGTAATGCATAGATCAGATGGGTAAAAATATGATTTGATATAGTTTGTTAGCCCTTGTACTTGGGCCTAGCGCAACAGGAGCCTGATTTTGTTCCATTCGGAGGGATGATATGGCCAACCTAAACCATGGATAATTACGTCCTGCTTGGATTGGTCCAAACTTAAACATATGATGTACCTTGTATTGGACTTATCACATTTTTTCAGCTGTTATATCTTCTTATTCATTTCTTTACGTCTCAAAAATATTTTTCGCTCATAAAGATTAAGTATATATGTATTTTTTGACTCTTGATTTTGCCATGTGGTGAGCTCTATTTGGCTTGAAATTTGATGGGTGGATAGAGGCGAGCAGGTTTTACTTGTCTGGGTGCCAACAAGCTGCCATGTTGCATTTATAAACTGGCTGGTCTGCTAGTTTTGGACTCGTTGTTTAATAAACTTGCCACCACCTTCCCATAACAGTTATCAATCATGTCAAATTTTCACATAGGTAAGGAAATTTCTCATGGTATGTAATTTAGTCCTAGATTGGTAGAAGACCAACTAGGAGCCAGTAAACCAGGATCTGTTATGAACAGGTGAATCGGCTTGGTCAAAATAGGGTTTTTGGTGAAATTAGGGTTAGGGTTATGTCAAATCAAAGTAGGGGAGTTAAACAGTGAAGGTCCAGAGATGTTTTAATGGAGGGAAGTATGCTGATTTGAATTAACATCAATTTAAGGTTAGGGTTTTGGGTTTTTGGAAAGTGTAAAATAGGGGAATCTAGGTTTTAGAGTGGGAGGATGGGGCTGAGGTTTGGATCGAGTGCTATAGGGGCAGGGGTGGAGAGTTTGAACTAAAAAAAGGAGGGATTTTGCTGGCTGGTTTGGTTTGGGCAGAATTTAGGTTATGGGAATGTTGTTCAGTGACTGGGGTATGTTAGGGTTTTGTGGTTTAGAGGTTTAGGAGAAGAATGGAGGGTTGGGGATCTCTTCTACTTACTGTTGTTGCAGAAATTCTTTGGCAGCAGCTTGTTGGAAGTTGAAACTTGAATAAAAATTGTATCGTGGACAGAACTTGAAATAAAACTTGAAGATGAACCACCCAGGCTTTACTTCGCGAGGTGTCGATTGGATCAGACACCAATCTCACCAACGGACCACCTTGGCTTCACACCGCAAGGTGTCGATTGGATCAAACACCAATCCCACCAGCCTTGATCAAACACAAGACAATCTCCAATGGAGAGAACAAAATTGCAGAGCCGTTTGAGCAGAATTTTCTAAAACAGTGAGGTAAAGAGGAGCCCCACGGTTACCTTTATTTAGATTGGCCAAAGGCCTAAATTCCTATGCAGCCTAGGATTCCTAGGCTGTCTCTAAATACAATACACTCCCTCTCTAAAATTCGTGGAGAGGTGTGGACCCTAAAATACAACTTAAGTTAAAAAGATTTTATTCTAAAAAAAATTCTAAAATCACTTAAATTAGACCAGCGGTTCAACCGGTTCAATTTAAAACAATAAAACATGAAAATAAACTAAGTATAGAGCTAATCCCGTATGCAACCTATGTACCCCTATTTTTAGTCCATAAAAGTCTCCTATTACAGTGAAAACCTATGGGATCAAAGGCCCAACACATATATAACCCAACCCTAGACTTATTTCTAATAAAAGAAGCCCAATTTGGTGATAATCTGCATCAATATGTCCCTGATCCCCTAAACATGGGCCTTTAATCATCTTTGGGCTTTGTGGCTCTGAATTTTGACTATATGCAGAGCTGGGGTAATGTGGGTAATTGCTCCCCCAATTTCTCTAGAACTTTTATTTGCACATTACTAAAGTTACACATCACATACTCCGTGTTCGTTCTACTTATCTTAAAACATTTTGATTCCAAGGTTGATCTACATAACTCCAGTTTGGCAATAATTCCTGTTTTTGTCTCATTCTCCTGTACAATATCATCAGCAAAAAAACATACACCAAGGAACCTCATCTTAGATGTCCCTAGTTAAGTTATCCATAATCGCAAACAAATAAGGGCTTAAAGCTGATCCTAGATGTAACCCAACTGTAATTAGGAAATTACTACCTTGACCCCCACGTTTCTTACACTAGTCACCACACCATCATACATATCTTTAATTATGTCTACATAATACACGGCCATTGGTATTGATGGTATGATGATCCAGCACATCTTAAGATTGAAATTAGCAACGAACAAAATCCATGACCATTGGCTTTGATGGTACAATAATCCAGTGCATCTTAGGATTGAAATTAGCGACGATTGGCTTCCTTACATCCAAATTTGTGGAGGAAGACGAAAATCAACCGTTTTGATCTCCTTATGAACAATGTCAGGTTATCTTTCCGATGGGAATATGTTTTTGGGCTCCACATCGTCAACTAGACCATTAGTTTTTTCCTCTGCTTTAATCCTGTCATCGGAATCATAATTGGGTTTATCTGGATCAGGAGGAATTGAATCATAATATTCCGCTACGATTCTTGGTCGTATACATTCAAATATAAACAGCCTTATCATACTCTCTTGGAGTGCACGAATATCATCTTTCATCGAAAGTAATTAGTATCAGGTTCTGCTCTGATGGATCTGATTGGCCTGCGGTTAATCGGCCCACTAATAGTATGAAGAGATCCTGATCTAACAGCTAGATATGGGCAGAGTTGAATCTAGATCTAATGGTCAAATTTTAATATTGGCAACTACAAGATCTTAACAACTAATTTTCAGAATTTGAAGCAGTCATAATTAGGAAAGTATTTGAATTTAATGAGGTGGAATGGAGGAGAGAAAAAGGATCGATGGGTATTATACTATTATTATGGAGATAAAATAGGGGAGAAACGTCCTAAGATTAAAGCTCATGTAACTAGCATCGATGTGAGCATAAAAAAAGGAAGGAAGATAAAGAAATTAGATGGAAAAAGGGAAGTGGTCGATGGATGGATTGATGAGAGGGGAAAGAGAAGCTTTTCTATAAAAAAGGATTTGAAATTGAAGCAAATCATTAGAAGAGCAAGGGAGGCTATCAACTAGAAGGAAAAAAAATAGAAATAGAAGGGAAAATCTTCCTACCGTGGAGGGGGGAGAGAGATATAGTAGGTGAGAGAGAGCGAAGGAGAAAGAAAGGAAGCCAGAATTGGGGGGGGGGGGGGAAGGGAGAGTAGAGAGAGAAGTAGGTGGAGAAAGATCTCTTACCAGATTGCGAGAGAAAATCGGGCCTGCACTACCCTTCCATGTATGTCCATCCCCCCTTGTAGTAGTTCCGTGCACCTCATCTTAGTCCCACATTGTTCAATGGTTTGCTTTTCCATGTGGCCAACTCTATTTAGATTGAAACTTGACATGTGGGTAGGGAACTTTGGGGCCTACCTGTCCATAAAATTTGAGTCCCATTTGACCTGCCACATGGCAGAACTAGGTGCCCGTTAATGAGATTCCATCCTAAACTGCCATTTAGAAAATCCAGGTCTGTAAAATTGTATTTTCATAAAAGAAAATAAGAATAGAACAATTAGAGATAGATTGAGGGCAACTTCAACCTCTTGACTTCATCAATCAAGGTGGATTCTTCATTTTGTTGAAAAACAAATGCTTTATTATCTTTTCGTATAATGTTTATGCATTTTTATAATTGTGTAACTAGTCATAATTTAAAAAACTGAGCAGTTTGTTAACCTTATTGAATGTTGTAAAGTGAAATCTTGAATTAACGGTCACTGGGAAATCTTTGCTGTGCTTAAAATTTTAATTGTATGTTGCAAATAGATTTGAACTAGTGGAAGCATGTAGAAAGAAGGCTATTATACCTCCCCTGCAGCAGTGAAAAGAAAATACTGGCTCCACCCACTGCTGTTGACTATCTCATGTGTATCTGTGTGCTTGTCTCCAAAACGAAAAAGAAGAAAAATTGGCATTTTGTACATGATTTTCTTTTATTCTTCAAGACATTGTTATTTTGGAGAAATTTGTTCATGGATCTTTGTATCTCGTGTAACTCTATTTTGTGTATTGGTGATTGGTTTTACTTTCTCAGCATATTTTTTCTCTTTGACCATCAGAATGACTGCAGCAGTGAGGGGCATATATTCAACAATTTACTGAGGGAGATTGGTGGAAGCCCTGTTGAGTTTCAACTCCCAGACTGGTTGAAGAAGCGGAAGCCTACACCACTCTACACTTATATAAAGCGCAGTATCCTTTAAACCAGATGTGTTAAAGTTACATGCCAAAAAAGATTTCATGGTTGAAACTTTCTTAGAAGTAACCATAGCCTCTTCTAACATTACTTCAGTATTAGTTTTGGTCACCATTTCCTTTGTGAGCATTAAGTCATGTTTCAAAATAATCAATGGTTCAAGTATTTGATTTTTTTTTTTAATCTTCGGATGCTTGGATGCTTGTATATGGAATTTTCACTGTCACTGATTTTTCAGTTTGAAACGTTCATTTTTCATGATTTATTTTCCTCCCCGACTGTTTAGCTTTTGTTAATATTAACTCGAGGAAGATATATATCTCACAAAAAAGGTCAAAAGGCGCCTCGAGGATGATGGCATATTCTGTTCCTGCAGCCCATCATCAGGTTCTTCTGGTGTGTGTGGTAGAGATTGCCACTGTGGGTAGGGATTTCTTGGTCAAGAGTAGTTTGACTACTATTATTTGAAACTGATTCTTATTTTTCATCCGCAGCCAAGTGTTATATAAAATCTTCATTTCTCTTGTTTTTCAATTTTTACTTGTGATGGAAATCAGATTAGAATAACTAAAATGCAAGGGGCACTGTTGTGTGTTCTGATTCTTCTAGTGACAGCTTGTGACTATTGCAGTGACCACAGCATGCTTAATTGACTGTTTCTCTACCTTCTTGATCATTGCATCACAAGTTAGAACGACAAGCCGCATTGTGCATTAAAGCTTGGACGATGAATGCCAAATTATTGAAAGATACAGGATTTGAACCTGTAACGTGTACCTAAGGGCTAGAGAAAAAGATATAAAATCTTTGTGAGTGTCATGGTTTCATACATTGGTATTGGATCATTTGGATTACCTGATCCAGGTCGGTAATGTCCTGGAATGATCCGATCTGGGATGGGAGTGGATAAGCGAATGATGCAGATCTGAAGATTTATTCAAGGAAGAAGAAGACCAAGAGAGGGGGCCAAACCGTGGCATAGTAGCTACTGTTTTCTTGCTGATTTATATGCTTTCATGCTTTCTAAGTTTTAAGTTAAAAAAATTGAGTTCACACCACGTACACACATTTGAGTGTTTGTGTTTTGCATTGAGTCGGCTAGTGGGGATTTCCCACTCCAAGTCCAACTCCAGTTTTATGTTTTTGAGTTATAAACAAGAACTGTGTGTGGGGGACTTCTGAAATCTAAGAGCTCCTGCTGCTGCAACTTGTCTTCTTTGTGAAGATCTTCCTTGTGTTTGATCAAGGTGAAGGAGTTGGGGTTTGATGCGACTGATACCTTGCGGTGTGAAGCCCTGGTGGATCGTTCTTTTATTTTTGCTCCTACTACTTCTGGTTACGTGTTCTTGTTTCTATTTCTTGATCATAGCCATTAACAAGTAAGATCTTAATTTTCTGCAACTAAAACCCTTCGATTCTACTTTCATATAATTTTTTTTAACTAAGCAAAACCAGCCACTCGATTGATTTGAAATTCTTACCATGCCTTCATCATCCCTAGAATAGAAATTGATTCAATTTTGGCCTTTGTTCTAACAGTCGGATTTGAAGATATTTCTATTATTCCCATTCTGCCCCTACCACCATTAATACACTGTTTTCAGACCAACTTATATCTGATTCGGATTTCATGCCCAGATTAGGCTAGTGATTTCAAACTACATTACTCCTGAAACGTGTGACCTAAATCCATCTTCTTAACCCTAAACCAGTACCTAAATTTTCCCTTAACCCTCAATCCTACTGCTACTAGGATTTGATCATAATTTCAATTCTAACCATCCGAAATAGGCTGAAACTTCCGGCAGACCTTCCCCCTACCATTCCTCCATTCGATAGAAATCCTTCACCTTTTCATCCATCCAATTTTCTGTTATCTCAGATCTCCCTATTTCTGAACTTATCCTTTGATTGTTGGTCTTGGTTTTGGCTATTGATTTGAATTCTCAAACCAGTACTACATTATGAATTATATTTGTAATTTTTTCTATCCAGATTGTTCAGATTTCCCAGCGACAATCCAGACTACAACACGGATCTTGAAAACCTTGGAAAGTTCTGAATGATAGCGGCAAAGTTACATAAATGATCATACACCTGTCCTTAACAAAATTCTCCCAGCTTTTATCCTTGAATTCCAAATAAGGTTGGACAGTGGAGGATTGGGCAGGCTGGAAGGGTGGCCCAACGCCCGACTTGAAGTTTAGGGTGAACTGTGAAGACACAGCCTGGCACAACCTGACCTTGGGTTTGAGCTTCCACAGCCCAAGCCTAATGTAAGCAAAAAATTTCTAACCCACAGCGAGGCCAAAGTTTTCTGATGTTATGTCAGGCACAATTAGGTTTCCCCAGATTTATAGTTCTTTTCATTACACGAGTCTAAAAGCTTGTAGAGACTCTTTGATGCAGTTACTTGGTCCTATAGGGGCATAGGAGGGGATAATTAGTAATGTCCTTTTATTTTTATTCATGTTGATAGAGTTGTATGAAGGTAAGAGTCTAATTAGATTTGAATTTGTTTTCTGTTGTAGATTACGATTGAGTTGAGTCAGTTTTCTATTCTAGTTTGGATTGTTAGATTGGAATGGAGTTGAATTAGTTTTAAAGAGTTTGGAATGGAAATATCTTCTCTCTTGTCCCTTGAAACCAGTCTTTCCTCCCCTGCTGCTCCTACTTTTCTCTTTTTCTTTCGTCCATCGATTCCTCCTTGTTTCTCTTTTATCTCTAATGCAAACTCGACCTCGAACTAGGGAAGAATCAGTGGGAGATCGATTGCAGCAGGATCAATAAAATAGGGAGAACAAAATTGAATAACTGAAATTTTTATGTCTCTATTCTGATTACATATGAAAAAAGAACATAAAAGGGTATGGAAGAAGAAGAAGGGGATATGAAGGGGGATAGGAGACTCGCTCAGTCCAGGGTCTCTCACCCACGGCCTATCACCATTGCTGCATCCCACAGCCATTGCCTCTCACAGCTTCAAGCCATATTTTTTTCAATCTTCAATCGTCCCCTGTATTCAGCCTTGCTCCTTATTTATATAGAAGAATGGGTAACAAAAATAGAAAGTGTTTGTTAACAAGTAGCTTACAATCAAAATAGAAACTTTCTATAAAAATCTAGCTGCCATCAATCAAAACAGAAACTTCTATTTTAGAGAACAAAATAAAATGGTAACAAACTGAAATTAGAAGCTACCTAAGATTCTATTGCAATGAAATAAAATTTACTTTCTAAAACTGAAAATAGAAACTAAACTATGACAGAATTAGGATAGAATCTTTGTCCACTTGATGGGCCCACAAGATCTTCTAAAAAGCTTCCCCACATAAGGCAAATATGGGCCGTGACACTGTTCACGCGAACAGTACCATGAACAGTGTTTTGGTCTTTCCCCCCCCCTTCATATTTCGATCTACATCAATCTCCCATATTCTCGCTCCTTTCTTTAACTATCGCAGGTACTGGACTGAGGAACCAGCAAGTCCCTGCTCTGTTCTGGACGACTCAACAGCCCCATCTATAACAGCTTAGATCTCCTTCATTCCACCGCTTTTCGTGTTAAGATTTGGGGTGGAAGTATCTCTGGTATAGCGAACCATAATCGGGCTATTGAACCCGGGTTCGCATCACTATTGAATAGTACTAATGTAAAACTGTAACATGTATGGACTGATTATAACATTAGGATTATGTTAATCCAGCATATAAGAAAAACATAATATGAGATACATTGTGAGATATCTTGTTGTTGTATCATTATGTTGTACTTTCTTCCTATTTATAAGTTAATTTTTAGTTATCCCAAAAAAAATCACTATATTTGTAACCATTTAGCTCATAATCTAAGGTTAATAATGTTTCTCTAAAATGTCATACTCCCTCCGTCCTGCAAAGACAGTCCTTCCCTTTTTGCCTATCCCATATTGTTTTTCCATCACATAAATTAAGTAATAGGTTATTAGAAAATTGAATTTATCACATGAGCCCTTGCATTTATTACCAATTTGGTTTCAAATTGGACAGCGGGAGTATATAAAAGGAAGGGGGTGGGGATTTGTTTCCAAGCTCTTGTTTCTAGCTTTTTTGGTTAATCAAGAGTTCAAGGCCTCCACCTGAGCTCCGCCAACTGTAACCATTCTTGAATTTCTTAAACCAAGACAGCCGCAAAAGTTGAAACTAGTTCGTTTTTTTTTTTTTGGGAGGGATGTGTATGTTTCATGTTGGACCATGACAAGGAGACCCACATCCGCATAAATTCTGGAAACCAGTTGATGATTCTGAACCAATGCTAGAACTGTAAATTCAGCAACTTAGATAAATAAGGAGAAGATGCTTGCAGGTTATGAAGGTTAGAAGAAAAAGCACATATGGGAATTTGTGAAACTCATCAATTCAAAGAAGGAATTGGATTTAGAGATTTTAGAAAGAAAATCAGAAGTTCAAATTAAATAAATTAGACATCTATAATTATAAAAAAAAAAGGACTTCTATGAGGAAAGGGGCTTCCCATATAGCCAGCCTAGTCTAATGAGTCCCTGATTCACCTTTGGAACGGCAAGGGAGTCTTTGAATTACTAGGTGGGGCTTGCTCATTGACTACCTTCTGTACAATCCTTAAAAAAGTAGTAATTTTATGTAGAAATTGATGTGCAAAATCTCACCAAAACTGGAGATGAATAGAGGGGTGCAATATGTACTTGTGTGTAGAAATGTTAGGGCAAGGCAGGGGTATAATAAGGTCATAACAGAGGCTGTAAAACTGAGAAGTATTGATCAGAATCTGGGGGAAATAGGAACAGAAACCTAACCCTTGATTTCAGGTCAATATGAGAGGTAATGCTAGAGACAAAATTTGATACGACTAAAATAGCTCAAAAAAGAGTGTTGATACTATGGATTAAAAGATATAAACCTGAACTGTTTACGACTGAAACTGAACTAGAAAGTAGAAGATTAAGAAGAATAGTAGCAAGTAGCAACAGAACAAAACATTGATCAACCAGGCCGTGGCCCTGGGAATTTAACCATAAAGTCTCAATCAAACACCATCAAAATTGAATATTTCTCATGCAACTAAAAAAGAAAATCCTTCTGTAGACTGCTAATCAAAACTTGGACTTAAAAAAAAGAAGTAGAATCCTAATGCTGGACTGAACTTTAGAACTCCTATTGTATTAGGAAATAGAAAAAATACAAATAAAAAATAATATTCCCGTACAGAACCATAGATCTCGTTATATGGGCTTGTAATTGAAGCTTAATACAATAAATAACCCACAATTAGATGACAACGAGCCCATAGAACCCATCAACTCCTCAAAATAAGGTCTAACCAGGCCCAATTTAACTTGTTCCTGCATCAATAGGTCAAGTGGAAAATGATTGCCAAAATGATCTGATATCTAAATTCCTTATTTCCTTTAGAGTAACTTATTTTGATGTTATTTGTATAGGATATTCTATGAACATTAGTTCTGCCAGTTTCTATGCTGATTATAAAGTTTTTTTGTGAATTATGTCACTGTCTTGTATAGGATGCTACTGTCTTGCTGCTCTTCAAGCTGTAATTGTGGGAGTTCATGTCTGAATAAATCGTTTCAGCACCGGCCTGTAAAGAAGGTGAAATTAGTGAAGGTATGGTTTCGCGATGATGTTTCTAATCACATTGTTTATATAATGTATTCGGAAGAGAACAAAATTTATTAGTGTGCTCAAGTGGTGACAACATTATGTATTACTTTTATTACATAATCTTTGGGAACACTACTAATATTTCATGCTCAACTGTCTGGAACAATGACAAGTCTTTCTTTTTTTTGGGGGGGGGGGGGCATGGTACAGTTCACCCCCTTATCAATGAAAGAAAATATATTTTTGCCTTTCAAGTTCCATATTTTCAAAATTTTAAAAATGGATTATAGAGATGTAAATACTCACAATTGCTAATACTTCATGTAGCTGAATGACTTTGTTGAGATGGATGAGTGGTAAAACTACTACAACAACAACTCAGCCTTATCCCAACTAAATGGGGTCGGCTACATGCATCCTTACCCTCCAATCAACTCTGTTCAAGGTCATACTTGATACAAGGCCTAAGCTATGCATGTCTTTCCTCACCACTTTTCTTAGAGTCATAGACTCGAGTGGAGAAAGAGGGCTAGGCCCAGGAGGGCTTTCAGGGACAGGGGAAGACGGGTGGATTATAGAGCTAGGGGCGGATGCTGCGGATCTAAGGTGTGCCTGTAGAGATTTTTAGATTTGCCCCTGTTTCTTTTAGCTCCTTCAATACGAATCAAATCACTCCTTTGTACTGGAGCATCCAAACGACTTTCTCGTAGCTTATCATGTATCAGAGCTACTCCAAAATCAGCTCTAATATTATCCTAGTTTTGCCACACACCCATCTCAACATCCTCATCTCAGCTACACAAAGTTTATCTATATGATGCTTCTGAACTACCCAAAATTCCGGACCATACATCATAGCCAGTTGTATGACTATCTTATAAAAATTTCCTTTAAGTTAATACATCGATCAAATCACACTCCAGACGCACCTCTCCACTTCATTCATTCTATTTTAATTCACTACCATGATCCCCAACAGTTCTTACAGTAGTCACCACACCATTATACATATTTTTAGAGATGTCCACATATTTATTTGAAACACTTCTCTTCGCTAGTACTTGCCAGATTAACTCTCTAGGGACTCTGTTATCAGCTTTTTCTAGCTCAAGAAAGACCATATGGAGATCCTTGCAATCCCTAAATCTTTCTATGAGTGGTACAACTGGAAAAGATAAGATATGGAATGTACACATGTTATTTAGGATTAGCTCTTGTACATGATATATTGATAGCAGGGTTCAAAACTTTGGTGGGAAAGGGCCATTTTGTCCCCTGCCGAGACTTAAATGTTTCAAAAAATGTGTAAAATCGGGGCAAAATTTATTTCATTTAACTTAAATTTACGAAAATGGCCATTTCGTGGCCTGAAGAGTGAAACTTTGCCTTTAAACATCAAGAAGTTCCCATTCGATTATGTACAGACGTACAGTACACTTGCAGACATAAACTTAATAATATAAGAAGAATAAAATTACCCCCCAAAAGACTAGAATACCCCCACGGTATTCTGGAGTACATATTCCAACAAGCATGAATACACATTTTTGGATCATTAGATTGGGGAAAAAACCCCAAAGACCTTCTTTGGCTTTGGACACTGTTTCTAGTATCTACCATATCCTAATGTATCTGTAAACAAATTGCATCCCATGGGTACGGTTTGGCGTTACCTGAACGGAGATGGGAACGTAGCGGAAATCGATCTCTAACAGGGTGTAATCATTACGAGCTCCACGATCTTCTTCAACTTCTAGATATCTTGGTAGGTTTCTCCACATAGAAATCCACACCATAAAACCTTGGGAATTGATGGAATCCCACAGAGAACACAATGACTTGAGGAACAAGAATGAGAGTGAGAGAGAGAGAATTCACAACTTAGCTTCGGGTTTTAGGAGCTGAGAATAGGAGTATATATAATCAGCCCCCCTCCCCCGTATAGTATCCCACTAGGAATAAGACACATGGGAGGGAGACCACTCAAAGTGACTGACCTACCCAGGCGAGTCGTGCGTCCCGCGGCTGCCCTCTCGGGTGGCCTCCCCGGACCGGGTTATACCCGGTTTCTTAACTTTGGTTAACATCTTCCATTCACTCTCACAGTGCCAACTAACTCAAACGTTCTCATATCTCAAAAGTGGAACTCTCCATACAGGAAATGTGGTGTGCGACCTAATGAGATAAAACGAAGGTAGAAATACTATATAAGCTTCCATCTGACCAATAAAGCAATTCACTCACTAATAATCTCGAAATACCCCAAAGGATCCAACTACACCAAATTCAGCACTCTTGAGCCCTCATGATGAGCAGTGCTAACCCCTTTCATGTATTGTACTCATGACTACGTCGATCACAAATACGACAAGTCGCTCAGGCAATGAGTCACAAAACAAAGGTGCATCATATTCAAATATTAATTCTAACGCACATGCAAATAAATGTGTCCCCTACACAAGTACCATAAAAAGGATCTCCATCCCATAAAAAAAATACATATTCATTTCATGGGTTGCATCGATGGAGATTGACAATGAATCCCTAATGGAGCAAGTCACTTGAGGTCAATACCATCACGGGAGGGTGTTTGGTAATACTCAATTGAGTGGGAATATCTCAAAAAAACCTTCCCAATCAACATGTGAAAAAATTATGGGAGAGATGAGATACCATAAAGAGTAACACATTTTCCAAGGAGACTTTTATCACTTTTATAGACAGGTAAACACAGACCCAAATAAACACTCAGTTAACTATGGTCTGACTTTGGACTTCTTGTATTCCCTGTGACTCTTATTACCATGTATTTTCTAATGCCCATTTAGAATATAAAGACTTGAAAAAAACATCTCAAAGGTCATTCTCTACTTGGACATAGTGGGCTTGGACTTCAATTAAATGGGCTTTCTGTGTTGGGTCTACATTGAACCTGGGCCTGCTGTAATGTGCTTGGTTCATTTTTGAAACTGGGACCCCATATGGTGGGCTTGAGATTGATTGGGCTTTTCTTGAGTGCATCATTGTACCTATCTATGCAATGGTAGGAATTGCCCAATCGTCCTTTCACGTGGCACAAATGATGAGCTGTGTAGGAGAACTTCCTCTGGTGAGTCCTCTAGAAGAAGACCTTTTGCTGATTTATTTTTCTATTTGGGGAATGATTCTCTAATCTAAACATGTGCTTGTGTTCAACTTCTAGTGTGATTGCTCAAGTCTCCTTATTTTTTCCCCTTTGAATATTTTTTTTTGGGTTTCTATTCTTTTATTAAATCCAATTGTTTGCATAAGTGTGCTCCTGTTTGATCTCCTATTCTGACCACCACAACTAGGAAGGCTTGCTAACTGGAGAAATTTAATATTTTTCCTCCTGACCAACATGAAATTCATAAGGCTGTATTTTTGGGGACAAAAGAAAAGAATTGGTTTCTTCTTGACTTGTTTGGTTGATGTAAAAAAATTGAAGGAAAATTACCGAGAAAACATATCTATGTTTATTGTTTTGGTTTTTTTGGGAAATCATTAGAGAAAAAATTTAGAAGGTATGATTCAATGGTAGCCTCTTTCGTTTTTCTTCCCCTGGTCTCCTGTTAAATGGTGGGATGATCTTAGGGATGGGGTTTCCTAAAGCAGTTTCTTTGTCTCCTATATTTTCTCAAAAAGGACAACATGACGACCTTATCCTCTCATTTTCTTTCTCTTTACCACTGCATGTAGAAAGCAAGCCGAATGCAGCCTAAATAAACCTTTGTTTCATCAAGCGTGACCTAAACGTTGGTTACAATTTTTTTTTGATAAATAATAAGAGAATTAATTGATCAGGAAGAACATTAATGTTGGACATTAGTTTCCCCCAGACCTAATGCCTTTGGTTTCAGTCCAACGTAAAATCACTTTTTAACACCCTCAAATGCATCTTAATCTTCAGATATTCTTTTATGACAATAAACCTAACAGTTCCTGCATTTTCTTCTTCAAACATTATCATGGTTCGTGATAAACGACACTTAAGGTAGTGGATGCATTAAGTGCAGCACAACACAATACTACTTACAAATCCTACTTTGACAGAATTAGTTGTCAGTTCAACTGATTAAGATACAAAAAATAGTCACAAAAAAATGAACATCCTCACTTTGTTTGAAGTTTTAATTGGAAACTCCTGGTTCTCACATCTCATGTAGTTTTTTTCTTGTACACCATGATTCTTACCATCTTCATGTTAGTTGGATTCAGGTTGAGTTTGATCCATGTTGCACACCTGCTTTAGATGTAAATGCTTTGTTTTGCTAGTTTTGTGTCTTCTGAAATCAATATTGATTTTTGTCATGGGTTGTACTCTACCGATTAAATGATGTTATTGTTTGTAGACAGAGAAATGTGGATCAGGTTTGGTAGCAGATGAAGACATAAAGCAAGGAGAGTTTGTAATAGAGTATGTGGGAGAAGGTGACATTATTCAACCAATGCAAGTTCTCCCTTTTAAAATCTATAGTTCTATGCTACATGGCTTTTATCCTAGTTTTTATTTATCTTTTATTTGAGATGCCTATTTTTTGTTGATGAATGCCTATTTTCTTACTTCGATTCAGTTATTGATGATAAAACTTGTGAGGAAAGGCTCTGGAAGATGAAGCATTGTGGTGAAACCAATTTCTACTTATGTGAAATTAATCGTGATATGGTGATTGATGCTACATACAAGGGAAACAGGTCTAGATTTATAAACCACAGTTGTAAGCCGAATACTGAGATGCAGAAATGGTTTGCTTCCTTTCCTTACTGTTATTATTTTTGTAATTTCTAATTGTTAGTATTTCCTATGGTGGGGCCTTTTGGGGAAGGGTCCATCCCAATAGGGACCGCAATTCCCCCCCAGTTCAAGCGCATCTCTGTATTGACTGAATCGTAAGGGTTTTTGTCTTACTTGCAATAAATTTTAGGAGAACTGAAGGCGAGACCAGAATTGGCATATTTGCGACCCGTGACATCAAAAAGGGAGAGCATCTGACCTATGATTATCAGTATGAGCACTTACAGAATACTTTTCATGGCTGCTTGTATGCTTATGCTGGGTTTTCTGTTTTATGTTAATAAACATTTCATGCTATTTTTCTTGTCACTGAGTTTGTTCTATACTTGGATGTTTAAACTTTCTCATTACCATTCTTAACAAAATCAGCAGGTTTGTTCAATTTGGTGCAGATCAGGATTGCCATTGTGGTGCCTTAGGCTGTAGGAAGAAGCTTGGGGTCAAACCTAGCAAGCCTAAGTTGTCTTCCTCAGATGCTGCATTAAAAGTAGTTGCCTGTGAGATGGCAGCATCCTCTCCTAAAGTCAAAGCAATTCTGTCTGGAAAATATGTATGTATAACTGGCTGCTTTAACTGTTTAAGTTATGAGATGTGTTGACATTCATTCTTTGTAGTCTCTTTCTTTTTCGTAAATGATTTGATTTAGCGTTGGAACTCAACAATCTGTGAATACAATTCCGAATGTGAGATGTTAATTGCTCCAGTCTTTCAATGAGCAAAATTTAGCTTTGAAACCCCCTAAAGCCTTATGTTTTTTCTATAGGATGAGGATTTAGAACTCTTGGGTTCAGCGAGTTTTTGATTTGGTGATATGCAGTACAGGTTAGATTTATGGATTTTCGAAGTCTAAAGTACAAGGAAAGGTGGTGGAGAATAGGGCCTTTGACTACGATTTTAAAAAATACATGATATTAGAGGAAGAATAAGAAATAAGATACTGTTATGATAATGTAGGACTAGAACCTGAAAAGGTCTAGTCCCAGACAGGATCACAAATATAGGCACAAACAGCAGTGAAGTAAGAGAAGTAATAATATCTCACAAACCAGCGGCAATGAGGAACTGTTACTGTAGTTGAGTAGGACCCTGGATGAGGGGGAAAAACCCAAAACCTGATACAACTCTGAACAGCCAAATAACAGTCAGTGTTCTGAAACCCTATTTTGGTGAAGTTGATGTGGTGGAGAACTCTCTGATCTTCAGCAGCTTTTATGGATATTCCAGTAAGTTGGTTGATGATTGAAGGAATTATGTACTATGTAACCCAGCAATAGTGCAGCAACAGTAGTCGGCCGCTCACAAATCGATGGAAGGAGTATGGATCGATTATGGAAGAATGGGGAAGGGAATGGACATCTCACCCTAGGCCTCTCACCTATCCTATCTTAGAACTTCAACATTGCATAAGCAACTTTTCTATTCATTCAAATTCGTTTACAATGCTGGCCTCTTTTACAAACTTATTTAGAGGACTTAAAAACAGACTTAGAAACTAAAAAAGAAAGGCCTAACCCAATCCTTAACTAATAAGTTATCCTAAATTGACTAGGAAAGTGAAATAATAAAGAAAACAGACTCAAAATAGGACTCTAACTAAACTAATGAAGCAAATCCTGTTTTCCTACTTTCTACCCCTATTGTAGGCTCATTAAATTGATTAATTACAAAATAAACACACAGAATCAAAGGCCCAATACATACATAACCCATCCCAAGGCTTATTTCCACTAAAATAAGCCCTCTAAGTGACTTATCTGCATCATATGAGATGGTAGCAGAAATTGACATAAAAAATCAGGACTTTAGATAATGAAGAGGAAAAGAATAATATCAGAAAATCAGAGAAGAATAATAAGATCTGATAGAACACCTTTCAGACATGGCTAACTAAAGGAGTAATCTGAGAAAACCCACAGAAAGAAACTCTAGGCGACCCAAGGCATTGGAGGGGGCCTGGATGCAAGGTGACACCAGCAAGGTGCCTGGGTGACCAAGGCAGCCAAGTTGCCTGGACGCCTCACCTAGGTGATGCCTTGGCAACTATGGTCCTAATTATACTTTGATAGGGGAATCCTACTGCTAAGAGAGTGTCGTAGCTTAGTCCTCCATCAGTTAAGAATTCAAGAGCCACCACTGATAACAGTCCTAGCCATAGTTGTCAAAGCGTATAGGCTACCAAGGCGTTGGAGGGGACCTAGACGCGAAGCGATGCCAACAAGGCGAACCATGCACTTGGACTCCAAGGTGTCGACAACTATGGTCCTAGACATAGTTGTCACGGCGTCTAGGCGACCCAAGGCGTTGGAGAGGGTCCAAAATCAAGGCTACTCCAACTTGGCCTCCAAGGCGCCTGGATGCCTAGGCGGCGGCCTTGACAACTATGGTCCTAGCAATTCAATATCACAATTGGAGGGGATTTTAATGAACTCAATTCATTAACATAGGACTTGAAATTCTAGGCTACAACAAGAACAACAACAACTCAGCCTTGCACGAAGCTTGGTTATTTAAATAATACTAGCACAGAATATCTATCTGGGCTAGTGTTATATAAATAACAAAGCTTTGTGCGAGGTTTTTGTTGTAGCCCAGAAGAAAACAAATCCTATGTTGAATGAAATGAGTTCATTAAATTCCCTTCCAATTCTGATATTGAATTGCTAGGACCATAGTTGTTAGCAAAGGTTGGATTATTAGTAAATCGCAGTCATGCAGTTCAATGAAGGTTGCTGGTCAACAGATCATAGGTGTTGGGCTTTGTCCATAACGGCAAATAAAGAGAGATAATTGGTGTTGAAAAGAATTAGAATCTGTTGAAAATTAGAAGCATAGCAGCAGAATCAATTAGGTGTGTGTTTCCGTAAATTACATAATCAATGTGTTTTACTTGTACCTATTAGATTATAGGAGAATCTGACCTGTTCGATTAACTTCCTAAGCCCTGGATTTTCTATGCAAGGATCAGAACTGAGAAAAGAACATGAAGAGTAGAAGTTCCAGAAGAAAACGGTAGCAAGATCATTAGCAAAAGGCAGTAGCAAACAAGCAAATAAGAGAACCAATTAACCTGGCTTTGACCTGGGAATTCACATCATAACCTCCCAATGAACACTCTTCATTCATTAAATTTCCCAAATCCATTAACAATATTATGTCCAGAATATATAATTCCACCATAATATTCTTATATTGAACCTGAAAGGCTTCTGTTCCACTCTAGCTTTTGACAACAAGGTGGCTATATGCCTATATTTCTCTTCTTTACTCTTTACCAGTTTTTACTTATCTTAAAAGAAGAAAGTTCTTCAAATGCACAAAATCTTATGATTATAATAGAAGCTTTGGTTTATGTTTTCTTAGCATCACTTTCTTCATTGGTTGGATAACTATTAAACGCTGCACCTAGCTTTGTTTACTTGATAACTTGCTACTTTCTTGTACGAGCTTAACTGGGAAATTTATGAGGAAATAGTCGTGACCAGATTTGTATGTTGGAGTCTCATCTAGCTGTCTTAGTCATTTTTCTTTTTTTGTTATTTCTTAGCTGTTAGGTATTGGTTTTACTCAGCATCACCTAGGCATCGAGGCACCTTGGGCGCCTTGCGTCCAGGCCCCCTCCAACACCTTGGGTCGCCTAGACGCCACGACAACTATGAGTAGTTAACTGTCAATCATGAACATTCTGAATCGATCAATGCACGGTTTCATTATATAGTTTCTCTGTGCCTTAAAATTTATTGGTATTAAACTTCATGTGTATTGTATCGTTATGAAGCTTGGTGCGAAAGTTGGACTAACTTACAAAATCATTGCTTGGATAGGATTTCCCAAATGGAGGTCTGCATGTAGGTCAGTGAAATTTTCTTCATTTGTTTGAATGATACTTTTATATTTAAGTTCTGCTGAAATTGAGGGTATCATAATGTATCACTACTTTGTTTAATCCTACCCCCTCCCCTCACACAAAAGAAAAAGGACTTATTCCATTTCTTCTACCATTCAATTGAACTTTCTGGGCATGGTCTAGGAAGCTCACGAGATGGCCCTAACCAAGAAGCGTGTTTCCATAATTGTATTGGTGAAGTTGTTCGAATAATACGACCCATGGATAAGAGGTATTTGCAGATGCAAGCTCCCATATGCTCCTCTTTATTTTATTTTTCTATGTTCCAAGGAATGAATCCATAATTTTTTTTATCTGCATTTTTTTTCCTTGGTTGTGAAAATATGATTACCTTTGTTCTTGTATTATTCTCAGTAGGCCTAAGAAGCACTTGAATTTTGCTCTTATGGCAAAGTGCTCTGAGCATCATTATAGTTAGCATAGCTGTATTTTATACAAGTTTTTTGTATATTTTTGAATCATACATGATTTAGTCTGTTCAACTGCACTAATATCAAAAGGAAATAATAGAACTCTACACCTGAGAATGTCTCTGACCTCTTTGGCCATGGACTACATCCGCCTTCTGACATCGCAGACATGGATTACAGTAAATAATGATTCTGACCTGCAAGCCATGGGACACTGCTAAACATACAGCAGACTTTTTAACTACTTAGACTGGTGGGGACAGCTTCAAAGTGGGGGTAGTTTTTAGTTAGAGATAAAGAGCTGTGTTCTGTACCTGTGGCTCTTGAGTGAGTGTTGTCAACGCCAGGGTCTTTGAATCACTATGTCAATGGCTAATAACAGAAGCAAAGGAACCTTCGTCTTCAACTTGGTTTTACTGCTTTCAAGTTTCAACTTACTCTTACTCTAATAAGAGAAGGCGGAAAAATAGCAGAAGTGAACAAACTCAATAACGTAAGAATGGAAAACTTAAATCTGAGAGAACTGATTGTGTCAGATCTTTATTAGTTGGAATGCTAGTGCTGGGAGGATCTGATATGAAAGTTCTTGTTTGGCATTGAGATGGTGGCAGCAATTGGTGTTGCTTTAGCTGGAGTGAAGGGATTGTTGAAACAATTCTTCTGCCTGGTCTCTACCCCCTCACTTTTCTCTTCGGTCCCGATGAGCGGTGTGTGTGGGAGTGAGTAGATGCGTTGAGTATTTCCTTGCTTGGCATAGGAAGAATAGCATGAATAGTTAGAGGTCTCTCAATTTGTCAATGCCTTGCTTGATTCCTATCTAAACTGCGTCCGAACTTCAAATTCTTTTTAACCATGTACGCATTCTTTCAAGGGTAGCTGCTTCTGGGCAAACCTCCTGGGTGTCTTTGCATCCCTACCTCCTTTATCAATGAGCGGTCATTTAGGGGCATGGATCAAGAACTCGGTTTCGGTACTGGTTTCGCCCAGCCAAAAAACCAAGTTGGGCTGAGATCTTGGCGAGTTGGTGCATTTTTTTTTTTTTTGAACTCGAAGGCTGGTTTTAGTGGGTTTTAGATCTAGTGTGGGCCTAAAACTTGGTAATCAGCCTATTTTAGGCCATTTAAACACAATGGCACTGTCAAATTGTGCAAAAACAAAGTCCAAATAGGAGTTTCACTTCGAACCATAGGTTGGTAGGTGACGACGTACTAAAATACCCTACTCTACACATAATTTAGTAGTAGAAAGCAATCGAAGCATTCAATTAATGTAAAACAACTTAAATAAGCATTAGAAATGTAAAGTAGGGTATTTTACATCAATGTTAACATATACGATATGCCTCTATCCTTGCACTGGTTTCCTTGTTGAGTTCAAAAATCAGCTCACCAATGGTTTCCCTATCGAGTTCAAAAATCAGCTCACCACTGGTTTCCCTGTTGAGTTCACCGAGACAGTCGAGTTTCTGTCGAGATCTTCCCCCTTTTATACATGGGTTTTGGTCCACATCTCAGTCGAACGAGATCTCGACCGAGTCCGTGTAACTTTTGTATCATAGTTGTCACGGCGGTTAGGAGACCCAAGGCGTTGGAGAGGGTAAAAGTTCAAGGCGACGTCAAGGAGGCGACCAAGCCGTCTAAGTCGCCCACCTAGGCGCCCAAGTCGATCAAAGTGCCTAGACGCCTAGGCAACACCTTGACAACTATGCTTTGTATTTCGCCTCACATCTCTACTCGCTAATTGGAAGAAAAAAAAAAAAAAGAGTTTTAAGCGAAATCTTGGCGAGATCTCGCCGAGTTCTTGAACCATGATTAGGGGCCTTACTTGCTGTTCTGGGCTGTTTCCTTCTCGATGATGATGCTTATCCCCCATCGTCTCAGTGGCCTACCTTGACCCCCCTTTTTTTTGGGGTGGGGGGGGGGGGAGGAGGGGTTATATCTAGTATTCAGAGTTTGCCTCAATTTGGTACCACTCTGGCGGCCTGCATCGAAAGAGTACTTTACTTTAACAAGGTCATTGCAATTACTGAATTGGTTTTAAGTTAAGTGAGCTGAAGTGGTCCCTCCTGGAAATGGGTACAATTTGTTCTCTCTTCCCCCCCCCCCCCCCTTTTCTTTTCTCTAATTCTTGCTGAATTAGAGGCTCTGCATTATTTGGTCAGCTCAACTTCCCAAAGCCCGTCACCAGCCCTTCTCTCTGGATCCGAATTTGTGTCATTGTTGTCAACGAGCAACGAACGAGCAATGAAGTAGAGGCAGAGTCGGCAGACGACAGGCAGTGGGAGATTGAGGTGACAGCGAAGAATGCCATATTTGGTGGTTGAATACTATACTGTATTGTGCAGACCTATGAGGTTGCTTGCCAATATCGAAAATCTGGTGGAGAGTAGGGTAGGAAAAAGGCCACGGTTGAGGGGCTGTAGGAAATGAAGGGCTGCAAATGAAACAAGGTAGGGGAAGAGAGTTGGTATGAAGTAAGGGGATGAATATACTTGCTGACCTGCTGATGTTGATGGAAGATGATGTCCAATTGTTCATAATAATAAGATAAATTGATAAACTAGAGTCCCACTAGTTGTCCAGCCATAAGAGTCCCACCCAAGTAGACTTGGTATACTCACAAGCATTCTTATAACAGAAGTAGTTCTTTTTTTTTTTTTTTGAAAATTCTGGAATGGCTTAATAGCCTCCACGATTTTAGTATTTTGTAGGGGAGGAAGAGGTGAAACTACCTCTTGGAATCATGCACTTAACATTAAATGGACTCTTGAAATTCTGAAGCTGAGTGGGATTCCAACACCTGGAAACTAAAACCAATGCATAGAAATTAATTCCTAGACTTAGAAACTAGACCCAAGAAGTACAAAATGTTTCAAAGACTTAGAACTACAAACAAGACTAAATAAAGGAAAACATTAAGCTGCCTAGGAATATGAAAAGACATAAGAAAATGAAAAGACGAAGGCTAAATAAAGTTGAGCCTACATTGGCCCTTGTAAAAATATCCCATGCAGGCTAGGCCTATCCAAACCATGCAAGGTTTGGGCTTGATCTGGTTCTCCAGGGCTGCAGGCTTAGTCAGGGGCCCAAGGAGGCCTGGTAGGGGTTGCCGATGGCCCTACATCAACTCTTTCCTTCTTAAAAGAAACTCCTGGAAGCTCAGGAAGGACTAGCATGTGGTTCTTATTCAGCCTGGGCTTGCATCTTTCACACATCCAATCTTTTGGCGGAGTGTAGACAAAATTCAGGTACATGCAGTTAATGTGCTCTGCTCCTTGGTTGCACTTGCCACAAAGAAAAATCAACTCGTTCCACGCCACACTTCCACAAGTGTCACGTATTTTCATTGGGACTATGTTGTCACTCGTGTTCAGCCTGTGGAAGGTTTAGGACAACATTGACAGGCAACTCAAGAGGAAGACCAATCACAAGGTCTTCAATGATGATTGGAGCAAGTTCGGGGCTGACTTGTTCGACCTCGGGTTCACTAACATGGCTGAATTTCGCAACAATGGTTTCGTCATTCTCGACTCCATCCGGACTTTGTTTAATAAGGACTACTGCGGTTGAGTCTTCAGTCCATACTGAGGACTAGGGGTGTCTTGTTTCGGCTGTACATAAGGTAGTGGCATCACACTCAGTGTTGTGCCATAAATTTGCTCCAAATTAGCCAACCGAGTCTCTAAATGGTTTACTGTTGTATGCAAGTTGTCCATCTGCTGTTGGAATTGCCATTGTTCCACTGCTAGTATTCTGGCTGATAAGGCTTGCATGGAATCAAGGACTTGTCTCATGGTTGCAGAATTTTCTTCAAGTGATTGGGGGTTATTCTCTTGACCAGACATAGCTCTGATACCAATTTGGTGCAGACCTATATGGCTGCTGCCAAGATCGAAAATCTGGTAGAGAGGAGGGTAGGAAATAGGCCACGGTTGATGGGTTTTAGAAAATGAAGGACTGCAAATGAAACAAGTGGTGACAGCATTTACGCACTCCGAATTAGGTTTGATCAGTACTTAACTCCTTCAATATAAATTAGATTTAAACAATCTTAGATTTGTTGTGTTCTATCCATAGTACTAAATCTTGGTGAGATTTTGGTATTTTCATGAATTTCGGTATGTCCGATACAAGATTTTAAGTCGAAATAAAAAATGCAACATTTAGGAAATTTCGGTCATTTTGTTTAGGAAATTTTGCTCATTTTTGTCTAAAAAATTCACCGTTTCGTCAAAATTTTTGGTTATTTTGCTTCAATATTTTGCTCATTTCGGCATTTTGCACCCTGAAATGGCCAACCAACTCAGAAAAAAACACAATGTTTTGGTGAAATTTCAGTATCTCAGAAATTTCGGTCTGGCTGAAATGGCCCCTCCAAATTGATATTTAGTACTATGGTTCTACCTAATACAAAAAAATTTCTTGTAAAAATAAAACCATTTGACCAGTCAAACTTCTTAGAGAACAAGAACATTTCTCTAAATTGAGAGCAGTTTAATAAGGTCATATTTTCTAAGAACAATATAAACCAAATGTGAGACAAGGTATACCAGGACAATGGCCAATTCCAGTATAAACCAAAAATGTATGTTTTTATTGTTCAAACTATTAATAGCTTGCTTCTTCAGTTCTCCTGGCTTCTAGTTCTATGTTGATTTTTGATGATTTGATGTGGCTTAATATTTATGACTTAAAATTTTGATTTTTGATGACTTGATGTGGTTGAATGTTGATGTTTGATGATTCGATGTGGTTTAATGTTGATTTTTGATGACTCGATGTGGTTTAATATTGATTTTTGATGACTTGATGTTGCTTAATGTTGATTTTTGATGATATAAGGTATATATTGTACCATACTAAATAATGTAAGAAAAGAGAGGGAAATAAAAAATAACACTTTGGCGCCTTGGTGACCACTTGATAACCTTATGGGTGGTTCTGTTCTGATTATGTGCTGAGAAACAGTAAAATAGTTTTTTCATTTTCTGTGCTGAGAAGCCGTTTTTGACCAGCTTGTTAAACCTGTTCTTGGAAACAAGCAAAACCTTTTTTTTTAAAAAAAATAAAAATTAATAAAAGGATATGTTTGGCACACTTTTCCAATTTTACAAAAGAGCATAGTGAACGAATATAAAAGTGTTGAGATGGACTACTTACCCGATAGGGGTAATTTAGTCTTCATCATTTTAGTGATTTATTTATGTTATGCTGTATTTCTATTTATTCTGTAATTTCTGTTCTCTCCCCTCTATCCGATCTCTATTTTGGGATTCCTAGTTGTAGTAGGAATTCCTAATAGGAATAGGACTGGGGGAGGACTCCTACTTTGATTTTGATTTGAGATTAATATAAATAAGGGGCTGGGTGATCGATTAGATCATTCAAGCATTCTCAGAATTCAGGTTTTGTTAACATGGTATCAAAGCAGCTTCTCTGATCTAGGGTTTTCAAAACTCTTCCCTCTCCATCAATTTCCTCTCTCTCTCTTCTTCCTCTTTGCTTGGTTCTCTCAACCCTTCAAGGGCAGCATTAATGAGGTGATCCAATTATGGTTCAAGTGCTGCCCTCCAATCCACCTCAATTTTAATGCCCTAAAAGTTGATCAATAGCTGCTGCAATTATCTCTCTGCGATTTGGACTGCTTCAACCGTTTTTTGGAAATTGATCTCACAACCCTTGGAAGATCGATTACTTCTTTTGGAGCATCATTGGCAGGGCTTCAGACAGCATCTATCATACTTGGATTATTATCAATTGAAGACCTCAAAGCTTCAGCCCCTTTTTCCCTTTTTATTGATCTCAACTATCAGGGTTTTTACCTCAAAACCCTGACACCTTATCGATTTGGATTTGTTGGGCTGTTGTTTGGGGAGTTTTTTTGTGGGTTAATTCCCTACTCCTACTGCTGCAATCGACCACTGTTTCACATCAATTACTGCAGTTTTTTTTCTGCAGATCAGATTTTTAGAACTCATACTCGATTTCAGCTGTTTGGGGAGTTTTTTGTGGGTTAATTCCCTACTCCTACTGCTGCAATCGACCACTGTTTCACATCAATTGCTGCAGTTTTTTTTTCTGCAGATCAGATTTTTAGAACTCATACTCGATTTCAGCCTGGCAAGGTTTTTTTTAAGATCTGTTTTTTGTTCACCTTAAGGTTCGATATCTGTCTAGCTGACCTATGGGTGACTCAGAGATAACCTCGGCGACTTCTGGAGGAGATCAGACCTGGAGTGACTTCCTTCCTTATGCTGCAGCCATCAAGCTTGATGGTACCAACTATCTAATTTGGGCTAGATCATTATCCCTGACTATAGCTGGTAGGGGACTCACTGGTCATCTTACTGGTATCACCAAACAACCCACTGAAGAAGGTGTTGCCCGTACTAAATGGGCTGCCAATGATGCAATGGTGATGTCCTTTGTTCTGAACTCCATGACAACTGACCTTTCTAGTAAGTATCTTCTCGTTGACACTGCTACTCAGATATGGATTGTTGTCAAGGGTACTTATGGTCGTTCAGGGAGTGGTGCTCAGGTTTATGAGATTAGGAAAACTCTTCAAAACACTACTCAGAAGGAGATGACAGTCACTGAGTATTATGCTGCCCTCAAGTGCTTATGGCAACAGCTGGATCACTATGCTAGGTTTCAGCCTACTACTGCTGCTGATATTACTGCTTACCACACATATGTGGATCAGTTTCGGGTCTATGACTTTCTGGCTGGACTCAATGATGAGTATGACCCTATTCGGGTGCAAGTTCTTGGTCGGGTTCCTTTCCCCACTTTGGAGGAAACTTTTTCATATGTACACAGTGAAGAGACAAGGAGGGCTGCTATGATGATTACTCCTAGGGTCGACAGATCAGCCTTACAGACTGCTGGTTCCACTACTGACACTTCTGCTGATAATGTTGCTGCTACTGCTACTGCTAAAGAGCCTGTGAAGTGTGATCATTGCCATAAACCATATCACACTAAGACTCAGTGTTGGAAACTTCATGGGAAGCCTGCTGATTTTGAGAGTAAACGTGGTTGTACTAAACCTAAAAACAAAGCCCATCACACTGAAAGTGTAGCTCCAGCTCCCACTACTGAAATCGGTTTCTCCTAGGAAGAACTTCAAGCTCTCCGGCGTCTGTTGAACACATCTGCTGCCAATTCAGGTTCCTTCTTTGCTCGTACAGGTATTTCCTTTGCTGGTCATTGTGCATCAGTAGTTTCCACTCATTGGATCATAGACTCTGGAGCTACTGATCACATGACGGGTTCCTCTAGTCTTTTTAACACATACTTTCCTGCTTCTGGTAAGGACAAAGTTAAAATTGCTGATGGGTCCTTCTCTTCTATATCTGGGAAAGGGTCCATTGGCTGTTCCCCTTCGTTGACATTATCTTCTGTGTTACATATTCCCAAGTTTGCCACAAACCTTCTCTCCATTAGTAGTATCACCAAATCTTTGAAGTGTAAAGTGACATTCTTTCCTACTCATTGTGTTTTTCAAGAACTGGACTTGGGGAAGACGATTGGATCGGGTAAAGTGCATGGCGGATTGTACCTGCTTGATGGAGATCCTGCATCTACTCAGGCTTTACCTTCTAGGCTTTGTTCCCCCGCATCGTTCTCTTCTGAACTACACATATGGCACTCTAGACTAGGACATCCACCTTTAGGTACTTTATCTACTTTATTTCCTGCATTAAGTAATACTTGTAATAAAGAAGACTTTTTTTTGTGAGCCTTGTGTCTTGGCCAAACTACGTTCCACCTATCAAATTTCTAATAACAGGTCATCTTCTTTATTTCATGTTGTTCATACTGATGTGTGGGGTCCTAGTAGAAAGGTTTCACTTTCGGGTCATCAGTAGTATGTCACCTTTATTGATTGCTATTCTAGGTTCACTTGGGTCTATCTTATGCACAATAAAAGTGAGGTTTTCTCATGTTTTCAACACTTTCACCAGCTGGTTAAAACTCAATTTAATGCCACTATTCAGATTTTAAGAGGTGATAATGGGAGAGAGTATATGGAAGGTCAGTTCAAAAAATACTTGGCTGCCCATGGCATTCTCCATCAGACCAGCTGTGTGGATACTCCAGCCCAAAATGGTGTGACTGAGAGGAAGAATCGCCACCTCTTGGAGGTAGCTCGTGCCCTTCTGTTTGCCCGCAATGTCCCTTCCGTTTATTAAGGGGATGCTGTCCTTACTGCAGCCTATTTAATTAATAGGCTGCCCAGTCGGATCCTTAATTCTAGACCCCCTGTTGAGCTATTACTTGGCTCTTCCTCATTTGTTGTTCCCCCTAAGGTTTTTGGCTGCGTTTGCTATGCCAGGGATACACGGTCCCGGGGCAAACTTGACCCACGTAGTCTTCGATGCATTTTCTTAGGGTACTTTGCTACACAAAAGGGGTACAAGTGCTATCACCCTTCATCCCGTCGGACTTTTGTCAGCATGGATGTCGTGTTTCATGAGAGCGTCTCCTACTATGTGTCCCCACCTCTTCAGGGGGAGAGTGTTAGCAAAGATGTGTTGACCATAGACTCTCCACCTCCACTCCAGTCTGTTTATAATGAGTCTGAATCTGTTCAGCCTACTTCTAGTCCTCCTCCTCCTCCCCCCAAGTCAGGGGGAGAGGTTCCTGTACAGGGGGAGCAAACCACTCTAGCCCAGACTCCTGTCCGGAGGACCATTAGTGAATTTCAGAGGATTATTGATGTTAGCAATATGAAGACATATGCAAGGAAACATAAGCAGGTTCAATCAACTGTTGCTCTCGTACCCATCCAATTGCCGAACCTGGATCCAGAACTTGCCTCTCTACCCGGTAATGTTCCTTCTCCTGAGTTACCTATTACCCTTCGCAAAGGTGTCAGGACTTGCACTCAGCATCTCATATCTCATGTTGTTTCTTATGACTCCCTTTCCCCATCATTTCGTGCTTTTATTTCTTCTCTTTCTTCTATTCGTGTTCCTAACAATTGGCAAGAAGCTCTATCAGATGGAAAGTGGAAGGGAGCCATGATGGAAGAAATGGAGGCTTTGAAGAAAAATAATACATGGGAGCTTGTGGTTCTTCCACCTGGGAAGAAACCCGTTGGATATAAATGGGTGTTTGTGGTGAAACAGAAGGTGGATGGCACTGTGGATAGGTATAAGGCACGACTCGTAGCCAAGGGTTTTACTCAAACATACGGCATTGATTACCAGGAGACCTTTGCACCTATTGCAAAGTTGAATACAGTTCGTGTTTTGTTATCATGTGCAGTCAACCTTGGTTGGGATTTGCAGCAGCTAGATGTTAAAAATGCCTTTCTAAATGGAGCACTGGAGGAAGAGGTATATATGGACATTCCACCAGGGTTCTCTTGTGACAGAAATAAAGGAAAAGTGTGCAGGCTGAAGCGTGCATTGTATGGGCTGAAACAGTCACCCCGAGCTTGGTTTGGTCGATTCCACAAGGCCATGATTTTTGTGGGCTATAAGCAGAGTAATGCTGATCATACACTCTTTATCAAGAAGGTTGGTGAAAAACTCACGGTTCTTAGTCTACGTTGATGACATAGTGGTTACCGGCAATGATGGTGATGAGATCAGACAGTTGAAGACCTTCCTTGGCCAGGAATTTGAGATTAAGGATCTAGGAAAATTAAGATACTTTCTTGGGATTGAAGTGGCCAGATCTTCAAAAGGCATATTTCTCTCCCAAAGAAAGTATGTCCTAGACTTGTTGGCTGAAACAGGTTTACTAGGCTGCCACCCTTCAGATACTCCGATGGATCCCACTGTTTGGCTCAAGGAAAATGTGGGTGAGCCTGTTGATAAAGGCCGGTACCAAAGGCTTGTAGGGAAGCTGATTTACCTTTCACACACTCGTTCAGACATTGTTATTGCTGTGAGTCAATTTATGCATGATCCCTACACTTCTCATATGGAGGCTGTTTTTCGCATTCTACACTATTTGAAGTCAGCTCCTGGAAAGGGTATTCTTTTGTCTTCACATGGTCACCTACGGATAGAGGCATATACCGATGCTGATTGGGCTGGTTCTACAGATCGCAAGTCTATTTCTGGATACTGCTCCTATGTAGGTGGGAATCTTGTCACATGGCGTAGCAAGAAGCAAAATGTAGTTGCTCGTTCTAGTGCCGAAGCTGAGTTTCGAGCTATGGCACAAGGTATTTGTGAGTTACTCTAGCTTAAAGGTTTGCTACAAGATCTTGGTGTTCCTATTCGTCTTCCTATGATGTTGTATTGCGACGACAAGGCTGCAATCAGCATAGCACACAACCCAGTACAACATGATCGTACCAAGCATGTTGAGGTGGATAGGCATTTCATCAAAGAGAAGTTAGAAGATGGACAGATTTGCATTCCCTTTGTGACATCTACTGATCAACTTGCTGATATCTTCACCAAGGGATTGTCCGAGAAATTGTTTCATCCCAATCTAGTCAAGTTGGGCATGATCGATATCTTTGCTCCAACTTGAGGGGGAGTGTTGAGATGGACTACTTACCCGATAGGGGTAATTTAGTCTTCATTATTTTAGTGATTTATTTATGTTATGTTGTATTTCTATTTATTCTGTAATTTCTGTTCTCTCCCCTCTATCCGATCTCTATTTTGGGATTCCTAGTTGTAGTAGGAATTCCTAATAGGAATAGGACTGGGGGAGGACTCCTACTTTGATTTTGATTTGAGATTAATATAAATAAGGGGCTGGGTGATCGATTAGATCATTCAAGCATTCTCAGAATTTAGGTTTTGTTAACAAGAAGTTTTTATCGGGCACACATTTCCAATTTTCAGCCAAGTAACGATAGAATATGTCCAACATGTTCTGTCAAAAGTCTTCCAGGGAGCATAAATTTTGATTTATGTTTCCAAAAACAGTCACAAAAAACACTTCGTTATCAAGCGATTTTTAGGTGTTTTTCCGTTTCTCAGAACGGAAAAACACCAGAAACTGTTTCTCATAAGGTTATCAAGCGGGCTCTTGGTTGCCTTGCCGTCTAAGCGCTTTGGTTCCCCTGCACCGCCTTGGGTCGCCTTACCGCCTTGACAACTATGGTTGTGATAAACTTTTGGTGATTAACTATTATGTTTCACAAATAAACTTTTAATCAATTGTAAATTGTAATCTATTATCTAGAGGATGGTTAAGAATTTTATATTTATGAGCAGCCTGTCTTGATTGTCCTACTGGTTAATAGTTTTTATGTAACCAGGTAAGGGATGATTCTGTTTTTTTTTTTTTTTTTAAAAGTTCTTTCATCTTTATGGGTGATTTCAGGCATGAAGTCCTGACCTGAATCGACCTCTCCCCGTGATGCAGTTGCATTAGACATTAAACCCATATGGAGGCCTATGCACAAGATTGGGAGGGGCCCATAAGGTGCTGGTGGCAGTTCAATGGGCTGAAATTGGCCTTGGATAGTTATATAAAATGGTTGGCCTTTTATTTTTTGGGCTCCATAGCAATGGCCCTAATTTATAAGCCCATAAAATGAGGATAGAGTTAGTTTGCGGGATTAATAGTTAATGTTGAGTTAGGTTAGAATACTTAATTATTAGATAGAGTTCTGTTTTGATTCTTGAGTGGGTTTATTTTATTTAGTGTGTTGGAGTTATTAGGAGTCCTTTTATAGGCAATTTAGGAGATTTTGAAGGTCTTTATATTTGTAATACACCCCTATCAAGTAGAGATGATTTGAGTAAAAAAATGTGCTGTTGATCAGTGCATACGGGATTGGTATCCCATACGTGATTTCATCTTTACTCTTCTTCCTCCTATGCAGATCGATCTCATCTCTCTTCCCTCCTCTTCCATCAATCTGATTTCTTCCCTTAACAATGCAGTTGCTACCTTTATCTCAGATCTGATCACAGCTAAAATCCTTTCATTGGATTGAGTGTTTTGTCTGAATAAACCACGTATTGAATTCCAAAATCTAATTCAATCTTATACACCCTGGGTGTTGGCGTGCAGCCCCATGTTCGTCCACGCATTACGACCGTAATCCAACCACTACTATAGTTTTCTATAGTCCAAATTTTTGGAGCTCCGTTTTGTCACTTGGCAAACTTTGTCAAGGCCTGTAATGGATCACTTGTCCTAAAAAGCATAGCAAATAAGAACCATCATTGAAGATTTTAAATCAGTGGTTTTGGAATGGGTCTATGAAACAATACACTCAAGGAATACAGAAGCACAAAGGAATAAAAATAAAAAAGAGGGTAAAATTTTCAATATATCAAAAACCAATTAAAGTGTTTCTGCTTTCCTCTCTTCTACATGGTTCCGATTGACACTGAGTGAGGGGTGGATGGAGGGGTTGCAGCGGCAACTCGTAGGCTGCAGTAACTTGCATGGTGACAAAGGTGAGCTCTCTCTCTCTCTCTCCCCCCCCCCCCTCTCTTTTCCAAGGAAATCTCAGGGATTCTGCAGTGGATGAGCTTCCTCCCCTGTGGAGGATGAACCAAATTTCAGTAGCTTGTTTCGATACAAAACCATATGTATCAACCTGTATCAACCCATCTGACCAAGACGGGTCAATGCATATGCCCTCTTATTTTTTCCCTTCTGTACCGTCTGCTTCGTATTGGAAAGGGTAAAATCCAATATGTAGTGGACTGATATGGGCAATACTTATCATACTTGACACCCTGACTGCTGCAGCATCCTGGTTTTTGTTTGATTGACCCCGCCTAATTATATCCAGGTCCAATTACTTTGGATGTGACTCAACTTCACTCTCCTCTAATTGGAGCCAAAGTCGCCATTTTTAAGTGTTTATTTATATACTTGAGGTAATTTTTTAATTTATGTATTCTGAGTGAAAGACCTGGTTATAGACTTTTGGCTGGGCTCATTCCAGCTTGGTTTCAATTGGGGTTTAAGTCAATTGTTGCGTTCTTGCTCATGATGGCATTGAATCCATACATGCATTCTTTATATTCTGGCTACTTTTCTATCCAAATTGATTGTTTTATTGTGTTGTTTGCTTTTGCCGTCTACTGAAAAGGTCTTCTGTGCCTGCTTCAAATATTGCAGGTGTTTTGGGATCATAAAACGGTTTGATAATAATTCCAAGAAGCACACAGTAAGTGATAATGTTGTTTCCCTCAACCACTGTTTCTTTCATCACTGTAAAGTTAATGAGTGATGGTGTTCATGAGTGTTTGCTTGTACTTTATGGTAGATTATGTATGAGGATGGCCGTGTTGAAATTGTTGACATGTCAAAAGAAGAATGGGAGATCTGTAACCCTGTCATGTAATAATGGGTAAGTTGTTAACAAGATTTGCGCTTCTCATTCTTGATCCAAATTAATATTGTGTGTACTATTGCATTATATCTTTTGCAAACATTCAATTGTTTAAACCTACATTATTGAATAATTCAATCATGGAGACCTTTGTAATTGGTCTGGTTGGATTTGATTGACTAGAACATTTTATCACCTCTTTTCAAGTAATGTTGCAGATATTTATATTCTCGTATGAGATAATCTTATAAAGTTTTATCTATCTTGATCAAGGATTTAAAACTCGAGTCCATTATTGGATCAGACTCCTCCAATCCTGATCCGGATCCACTGAACCCTCCTGATTTTAGCCAAATTCAAGGATTAAATGGATGTTGGACAGATTGGTCAGCTAAGTCTTTAGGTGTGTTCATTGTGTCAGTGCCCAGTGGTTCAAATAATGGCAACCATGATGCAAAATTGGCCAGTTGGTGCCTATACTTGAAACAACGTCCCTGATAAGCTCAGCACACAGAAATTTACCCCCAAACAGAGAACTGCCCAAAATTTCCTCAGCTCTCTGGAAAACGACAACTATGCCAAATAATAATTTAAGCCACGAACTCTCTTGCATGATATATAGAGCTGCTTCCTTCAATGTTATTGTGGAAATGATTTTTAAGGAATTTGCTCCTCCAATATCTAGCTCCCACCCTTGAAGCCTGGTAGTTGTGACTTGTGAGGCTATGTGAACATTCTGTTGGCAGCCTTGTCAAGCAGAGGTTCAATGGCTGTTTTTTCGGAAACATTATGCTCTAAGATATTAATGCTTGTTTAGATATAATCTAAGAGTCAAGCTGAGGCTATTGCCTTCCTTCCAGCCTGGGATCAATCAGTTTTCTTTGTCTCAACAGAGTTTAGTAGGGTCAGGCAGCATGCCTTTATATGCAGGGCTTCATCCTTCAGATGATCGGTATTTGCACATACTGTAATACTGTATAAATAAAGTGTAGCATCCTTTAAGAATTTTAGTTACAATGTGGAGAATACATTAAAAGCTTGACAGAAACCTTGTCATTCTGTATATTGCGACTTGGGGTGGTAGTCATTTGATAGAGGTCAAGACCCATGTGTGATGATGGTTTGGGAGCCTCCATGGGGTTCTCTGAGAGTTGATGCCTGATAGAACAGCTTCCTGTGTTAATTTATTAGTTGTTACTTGGAAATTCAGAAATTGTGCCATCCTTGCAAAGAACTGCATGACAGTTCATCTTCCAGAAAAAACTCCTCTGCTAGAATCTTAGATGACCAATTCTTAGAGTAGCACGGCCACTCTGGGTGCAACTCATGGCTTATCATCGAAGGGGCCAAAAACAGCACCATAGGGTTAAAACCTCCTGCATGTGATGCACCTCAATAAAAAGGGTTCGATCCACTACACACCAGTGCCTAAATGGATTATTAACTTCTCCTGTGGCCCCTCCATTTTGGCATCAAAGACGTTGGGTCTATGTAGTTCAGATTTTGTATTAGCTGATCCTGGTTTATGCATGATGTATCAGAATATGGGTCAGGTTAGGTCGCAATCTTCCCAAGATGTGGAGCTGATTAAGATTGAGTTAAACCCCACTTTAAAGTCAAAGAATTGCAATATGGCTTGCACCTGATTTTGGACTGGCTGCTGCTTTTCATGACCTACTTGCAAACCCTGACGAATGTGTTCCAGAGACTAGGTACCATTTGATCTACAAGATGGCCAAATATCAGGTTCTTGTCTATGATGTACTGTCCTCACGTACTCGGCCACACCAGAGGGGGGTTGAGTGCCAGTTGCAACCAGATGGAAATGAAGTAGCAGATCCGTTGAGGATGAAAGTTTGTACTGAGAACACTTGATTCAGAATACTCATTTCCGTCTCTTGTTTCTTCTACATGCAGCACATTTCTGTCCTAATGCCATGCCGGATAAAGCCAATACTTGATATTCCTCTCCATTGTAATGGAATCAAATGGCATTTTTATAATTTTGTTACCTTGATCCCACTAAGGTAATTCCACTCTTTGTTTTGAGCTGGAACTTGACCAGTGTGATGGGTGTGGGGTCCTCTTATCAAATGAGTCTGCCATGTTTTGTTAATATGGCAAAGTTGTGACATCTTCATGTTTTGCAGGATTTACTGGATGTATTATTACCTGAGGTTGGCATAATAAGCTGTGAATATATTTTGTCTTCAAGGGTATGCACTGTTTGTCATTGGGGTTTACTTCTTTGTCTGTGTACAGAATAGGGAAATATGTTAGTGACAAATGTAATTTCTTATTTCAGGTATATATTGGCTTTTGGTTAGAACGTAATGTTCTGTTAGACATCTCTGAACTTGATCAAAATTGTATCTCAATGCTGGGTAGTTGGTCCTCAAGTGTGACGAAATATTTGTAAACGTAGGTTTTTCTTTCTTTTATTTTATTCTCTCCACAGCTATACTTTTATGTAAAATATTGTTTCTTCTAATTCTTTTGTAGACTGATACTTTTGACAATTTTTGGTGTATTAGACCATAAAGAACATTAGATGTTACTACAGAAAATGGTGCAAATGGAAAAGATGAGCACAAACTTTATGGTCTGGCCACAACCATGGTTTTGCAGCATGATAGTCCTTAGGTCACTACTAATGGCTTTGATTCTTATTATCAGACTTAAAATGGGCTGGGGATCTATTTTCTCTAAACATTTTTTTTATGGAAATTGTGAACATCTGATGGCTGTTGTCTCCCTCGGAAGCCAATTGCTCAACGATGACTTGATGACTTGATGACACAATGGTGGTGAATGTCAATAGCCTCTTTTTGGTTAAGATGCATAACTAAAAGTGGTGGCATCTCTCTCTCTCTGGATATTTCATCAGAAATAGGAGCCCTTTCTCAATTAATCGATCAGAGAGGTGATTTAGGTCTTGGATTATCTAAATGGATGTTTAAAAAAAATCTCCTTAGGTTATATTTTTGCAATTAAAAGGGAAGGGAAGGGAAGTTAAATGAAATTGGTCTTAAAAGTGGAACCTTTTGGCATCACGATCGTATTTTTTGTAATTGTACTTTCCAGATAATTTATCTTTTTTTGCCTAAGAATATGTCCCTAGGACAACTGCAGTTGTCCTAGTGCAGTTGGTGTAGTGTGGTGTGGTAAGCCCAAGCTCACTGGGATGTCTCGGATTTGAGTCTCTTGCTCCTCACCTCCCCCTCCCCCATCTATAGAGTAGGTACCAATAACTCTTTTTATAATTATCACAAAAATTTCCATCTTAGATATGTGTTTGACATCATTTTCACTCCAACAAGAGCCTCAACATGAACATAGTCGTTTCATGTGGTTAGTTTGAAATTGTAGACGGTCGATCACAAGGTCCTCTTCTCAAATCCCAAAGAAAATTTCAGGTCTCTGAGTTTCCCAAGTGGCGAAACAGGAAATTGAAAGGTGGTTTTTTTTTTGGGTAAAGAGGAAATAGAAAGGTTGTGAACAATGAAGAGGTGTGCATGGGGAAGTAGATTACAGAATTTGAGATAAAAATTTGATGAGGCCTACTATTCAGCGTATCCGTTAGGTTTTCAATGGTAAGATACTAAGATCTGTCTCATAATGTAGCAAAATAAAGTCTGTTGAGGTGATTATTTTATAACTAGCCGTGTGGAACACTTATTAGGCTTTTGGAGAAGCAGTAGAATTTGGACAATATGATGAATAAGGGTGGGTGGCATTTGGTACCTTTTTTTTTTACCTATTTACATTCTTTACCAATCTCTAGTTTGGGCTTTAACGTATGTATTTCATAGCCTATCTATATGATTGCAGAAGATAAGCTTTATACCCTTCCTGTTTACTGCAATAGAGGTAACTAGGTAATTTTAGCCATGTGGTACGCATGGATGAATGTGGGTGTATCCAACTGATAGATCTTAGAACCCATTTTACAATTCAAATTTCAAGCTAACACAATCAAGGGAGGTAGTTAAAAAAAATGTCTTAGGTTTGTAAGAAATGCCACTTCAATGTAATTGTTTTTGTGTAATTTTGAGTCACTTTAAACTCACATTTGAGGTTGTTACACAGCCTTTTTAGGGCTGAAACTTCATGGTTTCACCAATGAGGTGCTTTTGGGTCTTGTACAATATGTATCCACCCATGTCTGCTTAGAGGGCAAGTGGGGAAAATTGAATATAGACTTTGTGACATGCACCATACATTGTATATTGGGAATTTCTTATTGACACCTCTCAGGATGTCTAATAAATATTCTCATTTCACCCATATACTGAAAAAATGTATATGATAATGATACCTTTTGATAATGACATAACGGTATGTCACTTTCAAATTAAAATTTTGTAACTCCTCTTGTACCTCTAACTTAAAAAACTTTTGGGAATAACAAAAGGTTGCATTTTGTTGTCATCAAGTAAGTGAACTAAGAAGTTGTAACCTTACTTTTTTGTTTATTGTCTCATTCTCAAAAGTTATTTAATACAGGGGTAATCTTGTCATTTCGACAATGACAAATTTTGAAAATAATTTAATGATAAGTTAATATTTTGAAAACCCTTTTTTTTTTTTTTTACCTGTAATTAAAATAACATTTGGGTTTAAGATAAGGAGCAAAAATGTAAGGTTACAATCCGAACAAGTTGTAAATAGAATTGTTCCACATAGCACTTCATTTATACACTAGTAGCTTTCAGAGTGCTTTTAGTGGCAGCCAACAATTCCTAACTTCAAACTACTATTACAATTTAGAGTAAATTCAGTTTGGTTCTAACTGAACGGTTTCATCCTTGAAACCAAAACCGAACTGACCTGAGAAAAGATGCATTGTACAGCCTTTTTACATTATTTACATTCCAGTCTACCAAACAATAAAACAACAGAGTTGAATTAATCATACAGTGAGAAGTGAAAATGGCAGTGCAATCCTTTATTTTTTCTTCATCACCTCCCTTGCTCTCCTTGAAAACTCCCTGACCAGCACCCTGTCGGAGAATGTTAGAGGAAGATCTTCATCCATGGTTTCACGTTGGTAAAAGTTGCCTGGGGACCCTGCCTTATTTTTTGAGCTGCTTTCACTGAGCAGTTGTTTAGGTGAGCAAGGTTCTTCAGGTACATCACAATAAAGGTGTTTAAGTATGAAAAGAGCAGTATCATAGTCCCTCCAATAGTTTCTGCAAACCCAAGTAGTAAGAAAGAAAACTAGTTGTCATAATTACTTGCTTTGATGAATAGTTGAATTCAACATGTATTAGTCTACTTACGTGTGTGCTCCAATGGCTGAAATGTATGGATGTTGAAACGTTTTATCCTGCATGTAAAGTCATGTTAAATCAGAACATTAAGACCTCTTTTAAGTAACAAATATACTGCAAAATTGAGAAATGGCAAGCAATTTATATTTTGGGGTGCTAAAAAAGTTTACAAGATACTGAATAAGTTCTCAACTACAGATAGCATCCTTACAGTCTTGAACTGATACCAACTTAAACAAATCAAATAAAAATATAGTTAGTGAGGTAACAGATACAATAGAAGACACAATAATTGAATTATATAATAATCACACGGTGCTAATATAGAAAGTGTGGATATAAACATGCTGCTGAGCATGTATAATTCAGGTCTCATACCGGTCCACAACCCCTTCTACATCATTCATACTGTCTGTTAGACTTGGCTGACCAAGTTCATTCCAGAAAATGGGTTCCCTAGTTTAAAGGTAAAGTACCAAGTACAGAACCACATGTCCATACAGATTCTACAACTGGGTTATAAAGAAAGCACAAAGGCTTCAAGCTGAACAATTATATTCCAAAAATTACAAGAGACCAAACATCTTTGTGAAGCCAAACTCAATTCCAACTAAAGAACCATGGCATTGCAATCATTTTCAGGGAATAACTCTGAACAATTCACTGCAACTCGAGTCCTCTTTGCGCAAGGTTCATAGAACTACTGTTAGGAAATCATGACAAAATCCACCACCCTGTCCAGCCTCTGTTCACCTTATAATGGACATAAGAATACATACTTCCTTCAGTCCAAATGTGAGGAAAATTGTTCCAGTTCATAAAGCAGGTAAATAACTTAAAGCCATACCGCTCACAAGACATTGATGACAAATCTAAAAATTGTAGAACAGTTTTGTACTTTGTAAGTACCCACTCTAATAGGCAGAAGTCAAAACGTTATATAAGATTTTATTGGTGTTGTAAATGAGTAAATTGGTTAACAACAACAACAACAACAAACTCAGCCTTATCCGAACTAAATGGGGTCGGCTACATGGATCCAATCAGAAAAAATAAGTAAAACAGAGATCAAAACAAAGGGAAAAGAAAGTAAGAGGAATGAAGAAATGAGATGAAAAAAGGTGAGAAATGGCAACTAATGGGTCAAATTACTCACTTGAAGAACATGATCAATTCGACCATCTAGACTTCCTGTCAATCGCTCCATCATTATTGAACCATAAGACCTTTCTTCCGTTACTTCATCCTTTTCTGGGGCTTCTGTTGTATGATATACACGTAAGTACTAAAAAAAGCCAAATAATTAAAGAACATATAGAAAGCGAGATGGAGTAGAACTTGGAGAAAACCTTCATATACCTTCTATGTTATCCTGGTTTTTTGACTGACAAACAGTGAGCACTTTAACCTATTCAAATACATTTCTGTTTAGAAATCTGATTACTTTTCCATACTAATCAGAAAACAAAGGCTACATGCACAGAAAATCAGTTTGCCAGTTACATGTCATAAATGTATTTTGATCTGTCACTGGGGAATCTAAAGCACACACTGTCATTGGTTTCTGCCACATCAAGATGCGATGGCTAATAATGAATCATCATCCGTTAGACCTATATAGGTCTCCTACCCCATCCCATCATCTATTTCATTTCTAAGGTTCTTCCATACACGTAGAATCCTGAATTTAAAAAAATTAAGAATCAACGTAAGAAAAGGACAGACAAATAAATTCCCTTTGCCATCTTCCAACATGGAGGGTGTGACAGCACAGTGCTTTATGAAGTGGCAAAGAATCTGAGAAAACAAACCTGGTAACCCATGGAACACATATATCCCTGTGGTGGTACTATAGTCTATAGCCATATGGCTATGGGACAAATCAATGGAGGCTTGTTGGCCCCAAAATATTGACAATTTGAATCCCACAAAACCTTTTTTTTTTTAAGTTTGAATCTTCAACAATCTCAGGAAGAGGGGACTTGGACTCTGATTTTGATAGTATTCAGGAATACATGCCTGCTGAATCGCTGATGTGCAGACAGAGGCAAAGGTGAGACGGATATGACAGGCTAGGGCAGTGAGCCATATTACACATATGCAGGAGGTGGATAGAGCAAGAGAGTTTAGGGGAAGAGTTGGTTCCTCTAGAGCAGCTGTTCCAAAGGCTGGTCCTAGTGGTTCTTCTGCACTGGGCAGGAAGAAACATAAGCAGATGGAGTTGCCCTTTTGGAGGTCACAGAGAGTGAGGGGAGCCCCAGCCCCAGCCTCACCCCAGGACTCCAGGAGATGATGATGTTGCTGACATACTAGAGCAGGATCCTGCAGTTTTCAGGACTCAAGACCAGTAGATAGAAAAAGTTGAAGCTTGTACGGTCTGATTGGAAGGGTAAGGTCAGTGATGCCATGTTGAAGTGGTTCTCTTACCACAGTATCCCAGCACATGCTACCGAGGAACCCTACTATCATAACATGCTATACATTGTAGGGAAGGCTAGAGAACGAGTAAAGGGGCCCACTACTTATGAGCTAATGGATGTTTATTTGCCCCAATAGAGAAAGGAGCTAAAGGAGTACATAGTGATAGAGAGCCTAAAGGAACATGGTCAGAATACGGTGTCACTGTCAAGTGCGATGGTTGGATTGAACCTACTAGACAGTCCATCATCAACTTCATGTATACCGTGATGGTAAACCCGTTTTCCTCAAGTCTATGGATGGATCCAAGGAAAAGAAGGATGCAAAATATATTTAGAACTTGTTGAAGGAGGTGGTCCAGGAGGTTGGATAGAGAACATTGTCCAAGTGATGGACAACAGTAGTAATTATAAGAAAGTAGGGGAAAGACTGAAAGACAGATTAACAACAACAGGTACTGCCTGTTTTGGACCCCATGTGTAGCTCACTGCATTGACCTCACGCTGAAGGACATGGGGAAGAAGATCTTGGTACAAAGTATGATCGAGAGGTTGAGATAAGTTACCACATTTATGTACAACCATGGATATACCCTACAGATGCCAAGGACCAAGTGCGGTGAGGATGTTAGGCCGGGAATTCGCATTACTTGATTCGCCACCAACTACATTGCTCTGAAGAGCTTTGAGACAAAGAAGGTAAGACTAAGATTTATGTTTGCTTCATAGGAGTAATTAGTTGGAGGGAGTCAGGTCTTGAGGAGGTAGAACAGCCCAGTCGACCATATCTAGTGAGCAGTTCTGGCATGACCAGAAGATCATTATATTACTTGAGCCAGTGGTGAAGGTATAAGGATGGTTGACCCTGAGAAGAAGCCTACCCTACCATACTTGTCTGTAACATGAAGGACTACATGGCAACAACGATACAACTTGGTGATAGGAGATACGTTCAAATAGTCCAAGATTGATGGGAGAGGGAACTTATGCATCCACTACATAAGGCTGGTGAGTTTTCCTTTGTAGTTTGTACTACCCAATATGCATTAGGAATGAAGAAAAACCATTTAATATTACACATTGTCAAAGTGTTACAAGTGCAAGTGTACAAGCGTTACAAGTAGTCAAGTACAAGTGTACAACCAAGGTTAAAACATCCCCCTACGAAACTGTTCCTCCAACTCCATGTCAGTACCATAGAATTCAGGGAAAGCTCAAAACCTTTGGGGAAAAAGGTTATAGCTTTAGTTTGAATCATACACAAATCTAGCTCAAATGAGGCAAATCGTCATTGTAGATGGGTTATAATAGTCCCCGACACTTTGTTCCACTAAGAAATGTAGGTGATTTGACCAAAAATACCAAATATAGTTTTTTTTTGGAGTAACAAGAGAAACCACTCAAAACTCATGAAATGGGTCGAAATTTCGACCCGTGTCGATCGAAATGGTGATTTTATATGCACTATTTTGTACCGAAACCTTGCATTCCTACTAAGTCGCACCCAGATTCATTTTGACCTTCATCGAAACCAAAATATTTTGCGACATCTCGGTGGTTTCGACCAAGATTTCGAACTATGCAAGTGGCATCAGTTAAGGTGAGATGTAATCAAGGTTTCCACGAGAAGATTGAAAGGATAACTTTTAACGGAAAGGACAAGTTTATTCTGGGAGAAGTCAAGATAGCCACTAATCCCGCTTTAATCTTGAGAGAGGAGGTGGGGGTGAGGGGAAACAATAGAAAAGGAAAAGTACCGAGCCAATGTTGGATGTCCTCATATAACTCTCTGAGATAATGGATGTCTAAATAAAGACTGCATGCATCAGCAGCACTGTTTAAGGTTTTAGTGGAGTTGAAATGTCACTAGGCGATAGTGATACTCATTGAATGATTGTTGTACATAGCTATTACAGGTTTGGCATTTGAATGATGGTGATAACAAGGTAGCAATACTTTTAGTGAAGAGTTAGGACTAAACATACATTGCAATGAAACCATCTAGAAAAGGTACCTCAGGGAGAAAAACAAAGATGGAGGCATCTATATGTGTTCTTCAAGATGTCGCAATCAAAATCAAGCCAAGTGGAAATTATAGTCCTTGTGGCTTAAAATCACGAGACTCAGTACAGCTGTGCGGGACAACTTGCATACAGTAATGTCAGGTTGCAAGGATATTTATGCATCCTGGCAATATGAAGATTGAGTTGGGCAGCTATCTATCTTCCAAAATCTGAAGGAGGTCTTGGTATCCGCAGGATATGCGACTACAAAATTGTTGGCATCCTCACGTTAATCTGGAAAAGTTCCACCAAGCACGATTCAATCTGGGTCAATTGGGTCTACTACTCCTACCTTCTTAAAAATGACTCCATTTGGACAGCCCCCCAACCCGCAGACCCCTCTTGGGTTTGGCGTAAAATCATCCTCCTCCACCCCTTGCTCTTACAGTTACCTCCTCTGTGGTCGCAGATGGGACTTCTATCTCCCTTTGGTTGGATCCTTGGCACCCCCTAGGAGTCCTTTACAATATAATTGGTGCACCTTCGGTTTATTCGTTTGGCATACCTAAAACTACCCCTCTCCTGGTCCTTCCTTTCCAATTATAACCATTCCCCTAAATGTCGCATTTGGATCCTTTAGGACCCCCAAAAAATCAGCATCTCCATCTCTCACTCCTCTCCCCAGATTCTCCATCTTCTCCTATCCCACCCCAATTCCAATATCTCCTTCTCCCTTTCGGTAGTCTATGCCTTTAACCGGGCTGCCGATCGCTCCGCCCTTTGGGATGATTTGATCCACATCAAAGCTGGCATTGGGACCACTCCTTGGGGGGTGGGTGGTGACTTCAATGCTGTCAGATTTCAATCTGAGAAAATTGGAGGCCTCCCCTTGACTCCAACTCTGTCAAAGCTTTTAATGATTGTATTGAGGACATTGATCTAATGGACCTTAGATGGTCTGGTTCCCTGTATATCTGGAACAACTGTAGAGGGGGAACCGACCGCATTGCCTGCAAATTGGATCGTCTTCTGGTCAATGATTCTTGGCTCTCCTCCTTTCCCCACTCTCATGCCAATTTCCTTCTCCATGGCCTCTCCGATCACAACCCTTGTCATCTTCTCATTCCGCCTTACACCTCCTTTGGCCCTAAGCCTTTCAAGTTCTTCGACATGTGGATCCCTCACCCCCTCTTTCTTCCCACTGTCCTCTCGTCTTGGAGCTCCTCTGTCTATTGCCCCTCCCTCCCTCTCATCGCTTTTGCCAAAAAGCTTCGTCTCACCAAATCTGCCCTCAAATCTTGGAACTCCGCCACTTTCGGCAACATCACTTCCCAGGTCACCGCTTGTCGAGCCGACCTTGCCTCAGTCCAATCCCGCCTCCAATTTGACCCCTCTCAACCCCTCCCTGGCTGAGGACAAAAAAAAGCTTTCTGAAGAGCTATCCTCTCTTGCCTCTTCTGAAGAAAGTTCTCTTCGCCAGAAATCCCGTATTAAACGGTTGGAGCTGGGCGATTCTAACACGGCTTTTTCTTCCACCGTTCTCTAAAAGCCAGGTTGAGCACCAACTCCATCACCCTCCTCCTTGCCCGGGATGGCTCCCCCCTCTCCTCGGTCTAAGACATTAAGGATGAGGCCACCTCCTACTTCACCTCCATCTTCAATCCCTCCCTCCCTCCCCCCCTCTCCCCCTTTCCTCCCTGATCTCATTAACAAATTTATCCCCCCTGCCCTGGCCAATTCTCTCCTTGCGATCCCCTCAGATGATGAAATCACCCAGGCCATTTTGTCCCATAAATCCAATAAGGCCCCTGGCCCTGATGGTTTTAGCATGGGGTTCTTCTTGAGCTGCTAGGATCACATTAAAGATGACCTCGTCAAAGCTATCCGCAGCTTCTTTTTCAACCCTTGCCAGCTTGAGCAGGTCAACCGGACCTTCCTCTGCCTCATCCCCAAAAAGGAAGGTGCCTCTTCTCTGTCCGACTTCAAACCCATCTCTCTCTGCAACCTCCTCTATAAGTTCATTGCCAAAATCCTGGCAAACAGAATCCAGCTTGTCATCCCTTCCCTTGTCAGTCCTAATCAATCAGCCTTTATCTCTGGCAGAAGCATTGCTGACAACATCATTCTTTGCTCTGAAATTGTGAGAGGCTTTGACAGAAAATCCCACTCCCCTGCAGCCCATATGAAGATTGACCTTCACAAAGCCTTTGACTCCCTTAGATGGGACTTCATCTGTGAGGTGCTATCTCAGATGGGCTCCCCCCCCCCCCTTTCATCCGCTGGATCTTCGCCTGCATTTCCTCCCCCTCCTTCTTTGTCATTGTCAATGGCTCCCCTGCTGGCTTTTTCAAATCCAAAGTCGGAATCCGTCAGGGATGCCCCTTCTCCCCTTTCCTTTTCTCTTTGGCCCTTGAAGTCCTTTCGCGCAGTATCCAAGCCAAAACCGACCTTCACCTCATCTCCCCCATCCCTAAATGCAAAAACCTTAACCTTTCTCACCTTGCTTTTGCGGATGATCTTATGATCTTCTCCAAAGCCTCCCCCTCCTCCATCTTGACCGTTATGGCCTCCCTCCATCTTTTCGAGAGTCTCTCGGGCCTTTGTATTAATCTCCTTAAATCCAAACTCTTCCTCGCTAGTGTCTTGGCCTCTGACAGAGATACCCTCTTGTGCCTCACTAGCTTCTCCCTTGGATCCCTCCTAATGAAATACCTTGGCCTCCCCCTCATTCCTACTAGGCTCTCCAGCCACCACTGTAACCCCATGCTGGACAACATCCTCAAGCGTCTCCAACTTTGGAAAGGCCGTCTCCTCTCCTATGCAGGCAGGTTAGAATGCGTCCGCTCGGTCCTCCAATCCTCCTACATCTACTGGAGTGGCATATTTGGCCTTCCAAAAGCCATCTTCAAAGCTATGGAATCCCTCTTCTGTGCCTTCCTTTGGAAAGGTTAGGAAACCTCTCGCTTCCTCTACCCCATCAGTTGGAAATCCATTTGTCTCCCAAAATCTGAAGTAGGCCTAGGAATCCGTCGTATCCGTGACTCCAACACCGCGGGTATTCTGAAGCTGATCTGGAAAATCTCTTCAAAGCACGATTCTATTTGGGTTAACTGGGTCTACTCCCACCTCCTTAAAAAGGATTCCATCTGGACTGCACCCATCCCTTCTGATTCCTCCTGGGTCTGGCGTAAAATCCTCCTTCTCCGCCATCTGGCCCTTAGTGCCACCTCCTCCACTATCTCTGATGGGTCCTCAATCTCCCTCTGGCTTGACTCATGGCACCCCAACGGGGTCCTTTATAACTTCTTTGGTGTAAGAGTTGTTTATTCCTCTGGCATTCCCAAGTCCGCCCCTCTCTCTACCATCATTGCCTATGGCACTTGGACCCCCCTCCCCCTTCCCCCCCACCTTCTCCCGTTTCTGGAACTCCCTCCCTCCCCTTCCCCCCTCCCCCCCCCAACCCAAGCGGACAAGATCATCTGGTTTCCCTCCCCGAATGGCCTTTTCACTTTCAGTTCAGCCTGGAACCTAGCTAGATCCCAAGCCCCGACTGCCATGTGGCACAAGCTAGTCTGGTTCAAAGGCCACGTCCCTAAACATAGCTTCCGAGCCTGGAGAACCCTCAAACTTTGCCTCCCAAACCCAAGATTTCCTTCTTCATAGAAGAATCCTAGTTTCCCCCTCTTGTATCTTTTGCTGGACCGGCCATGAAGACATTAACCACCTATTTTTTGACTACCCCTTCTCTTCTACCATCTGGAAAAAAGCACTTTCTTTTATTTGGCCTCGCAAAAGGAGACCACTCCCCTTTGCTAGAGAGTGGCTTTAGTTGGACATGAGCTTTACTGAGCAAACTATATGCGACACTGTTGGCAAGCTTGTGTTTGGTGCGGCCCTGTATCACATTTGGATGGAAAGGAACCTTAGGAGATGGACCTCCAATTCTCGTTCGTTCGACTTGATTTGAAAAGCCATCTTTTTTTACGTCTCCTCCAAGCTTGGTGTTTTGCCTTTGAAGGTCATTCCAAATACCCCAAGGAACAGGCATATTGTTGAGAACCAGTTAGCTGGTTCGCTTCCCCTTCCCCCTCTTCTCCCTTTGTATATTCCCCCCCCCCCCCTTTTCCTCTTTCTCCTCGTTGGTAATACATTATTTATTCACCAAAAAAAAAAAAAAAAAAACTGCCCCTCTCTCCACAATCATATCCATGGGCTCTTGGTCCCCCCTCCCCGTTTCCCCCTTGTCTCACCGAGGTTTGGGCATCTCTCCCCCCTTCCCCCTCTCTATCGAACAAGGTTACTTGGCTCCCCTCCTATGAAGGGATCCAACTCTGCTTAGGACTTTGTAAGACCCCATGCCCCACATGTCCCCTGGTACAATATAGTTTGGTTCAAAGGCCACATCCCCCGCCATAGCTTTAATGTTTGGAGAACCCTTAACCTTTGCCTCCCCACCCAATCTTTTCTCCTCCACCGCCACATACCTGTCTCCCCCTCCTGTGTCTTATGCTGGAATGGTAATGAGGATGTTGACCACATATTTTTCTCCTGTCCCTTAGCCCAAACTATTTGGAAGAAAGCCTTACACTTCACCAGGGAGTGGCTTTGGTTGGATAGGGCTATTTCGGGTAGTACAATCTGTGATACTACCAGAAAGCTTGTGTTTAGGGCTTTTATATCTCACATTTGGATGGAACGGAATCTCCGTATATGGACCTCCAACTCTCGTTCTATTGACATGATTTGGAAAGCCATCTTTTTTTATGTTAGTTCTAAGCTTCACATGCTTCCTCATAGATCTCTTGTTGACACCCCAAGGAACAGGCATATTGTTGTATCCTAGGATTTAGATACTTCTCTTTTTCGGTCTCATAGCTCGTCTTCTTAAGGCTTGAGGCTTGTATAGTTCCCCCACCCCTTTTTCCCTGTGTATTCTCCCCCCTCTCTCCTCCCCTATGTCTGGGGTTTTTGGTAATGATATTTATTCACCAAAAAAAAAAAGATCGAGTCACTTGAAGATTTCAGCTTTTGCCAATTTCTAGTATAACGAAGGTTTTCAGGTATCAGGAGTAATTGCTATTAATGGAGCAGAATTACAAACCAAGAATTTAGTCTTAAGGTTCACATAGAGTAAGGTGGCACTTGGGAAGAGTATTTCTCTTCCTCTTTTTTTTGGGGGGGGGGGGGGGTGGAGGGGGAGGCATGGACAAAGCAATATTGTGGAAGAACCAGATAATCTTGTTTTTGTTTACTTTATTCTTCATTGCAGTATTCTAGATACACACCATTCTTTTTATTTCTTGTTGCCATGAGTCCTGCAATCACATCTTACTAGTTACTACACAACAGCAAGCATGTGGCTACCTGAATGCTATATGTGAAAATTTGCATAAAATCAACCACTTTCAACAATTTAAAATTAGGGTAAATTACACATCACCCCCTGGTTTTCAAACGAAACTCAGATCACCCCCTGGTTTAGACCCCAATATGACAAATTAGTCCCTACCGTTAGTTTTATGCTGTTAAGTGATGATGTCAGCCAGTTAAATAAATTTAAATCCCTAAACTACCCTTGACCAATGTTGAGATGAAGGAAAGGTAGTATTGTAAATTTCATTCTAATGTTTTAGTACAAGGGTAAAATAGTCCTTTCACACCAATAACTAACGGCAAACTAACACCGTTACTGTAGAGGGGGTGATTTGAGTTTTTTCAAAAACCAGGGGGTAATCTGAGTTTCGTTTGAAAACCAGGGGGTGACGTGTAATTTATAATCAATACATCATGAAATTGTACAAAAAAATAAAATTTAAAACCATTTTCTACAAGATTTTAAATCTACAAAGTTTAACCTACTCTCATAGAATTGAATTGATTCACAACTGCTTGAGAACGTGCAGCCAGATCTTCAGTGAACTCCTGCATCAAATTCACAAAAGATTATGCTTCTGTGTAAGAAAGAAAGAAGATTGAATACAAAGGGGAAGATGATCTTTCACCAAAGAAAAGGGGTGGGGATGGGGAAGCTGATCGATGATTGCATTTTGCAGTTCATACCTGGAATCCTATATGTAACCTCTTTCCACCTTTGTGATAAGGAATAATGACCGGGCGTTTGGCGATGTTTTCTTTACAGACAAGCGGTTCTACTCTGTATGAAAGCCCACCCTAGATTCATATAATGTGTTCACTTCACAATAGAACTTCATCACATACAACAGAATTGAATCTTAAGAGTTCTAAGAAAATTTTATCCATGTGGAAATCATCCATCATCCCAGCAGGTTGACCACCTCCAACTCCAAATTGCCAAGGGGAATGAGAAGCAGGTAAGAAACTCAGGGAGTCAATATTTAAGTGATATGGAAAAAGAAATTGATCTGATGAGATTATCAGAACAATATACTGACAGAAATCCTTTTCTATATCTGTACCCATTCCAAATCATTCTATTCATCTAATAAAAGAAATCCTTTTCTATTTCTATACCCATTCCAAATTGAATAATTCAGATAGTAGCTCATCTAATCAAGACTATTTTAGGCCTAAAAGATCTCCTTGATGGACCAACCCATTTAAGGTTCATTAAGGTTGACGCTCCACTCCTCTTCACAGTTGATTTTATGCTGGTAGGGATGTAAACTCCTAACACAGAGGCAATGGAAGAAATCCAAAAATAGATTTATTGAAGTGCAGAAAGAACATAACATAGAAAAGGGATTTTCTTATTGACACTTGTTAAGAGTTAGTTTTCCTCAAGGTTATACTTGGAATATCTTTGCTTATCAGGGTCTTATATGTCTTGTGTGTGTTACATAAGTAATAAGGGCATACTTGTAATTCTTTTACAATTTTTATTATAAATATACCCTACGTCCCTACTACTACTGATTGGAAGGTTAAGCTATTCTCTCTCATTGGTAGTTCTAGTCTTGCCTTTTATTATCTCTTCTTCTCTCTCTCGGTTCTCTCTTTTTTTCTTCTTCTTCTAGTTGTTATTGTTGCTTGTTCTAGGTCTGCAACTGTCACAGGGAATCAAGGTTTTAAGTATCCTTCTGTATCTGCCAATACTAACCGATACGTATTGTATCTTTAAGGTACCAATACGATGGCACTTCCATCTTCCTCAGTGAGTGCTCCGGTGGTGACCCGTGAGTGCCCCCACCGGCATGGCCGGCCTCCTTGGTGGGGTGCTTTCCCCATCCAGGCCTACCCAATCCCTCCCTTCTCCCCCCTGCCTGACCCCTCTGTCACTTCTCTTCCCCCTTTCTCTACCGGTCTTTCCCCTTCCCCTCCTGCCAAACTATCCTGGAGCTCACTTTTCAGTCAAGCTCCTCCGACTGCCAGGGAGGGCCACTCCCTCCATTATGTCCCACCATCCATCATCGGATCCTCCAAGGTAGCCCTCTGCTCTTCGGAGTTGCTAGAAGTTGAAGCAGTGAAATGGAAAAATTCCTTGGTTGGGCACTTTATCGGTAACAGACCTCCTTTTCACATTATCAAATTGTCTTTAACCAAACAATGGAAAATCCATGGGTTGGTAGAAACGTACCTGCTGGACAACAGCTACATCATCTTCAAGTTTTCCAATGAAGATGAAAAGATACGAGCTCTTGAAGGTAGCCCTTGGCAAGTGGGTAGAAAACCAATTTTCCTTTGGAAATGGGATCGGTTCCTCCATCTTCACCATGTCGACCTCTCCATTCTCTTGTGGATCACCCTCCCTGGGTTGTCACTTCGTTTCTGAAGCGAAGATGCTCACAGCATCATTGGGTCGGTAGTCGGCAAACCTCTTTACTTTGATGGTCGCACAAAAAATATGGACTGTTTAGCTTTTGCGAGGCTTTGAGTGGTGATGTTTCGGCTGAAGAACCTCCTCCTTCCTCCCTTACCGTGGTTGATGATGAGGGGCACCCTTTTAAATCCACTTTGAATGGCTTCCTCCTCTATGTCAGGTTTGCAAGATCTTTGAACACAACTCTAAGCTCTGTGCATCCAAGTCCTCTTCCATTGCTGGTGCCCTTGCTAATCCTCTGATGGCCTCCGGTTTTGATGCCCCAGACCCAAGCCACCATCGGTTCTCCATTTATCCTCCCCCTGCTCCCTCATCCATCCATGGCCTTTCCCCTATATTGACTATCACTCTCCCAGTTGTGGCCGTCGGATAAGCTATCACCGGCAAGCCAAACACCAAAAAGACAAACTGGCCTCGGGTTTCCTTCCTTTGTGTGGTTAGACCTCAGTTGCTCTATTGCTTCCATTAGTCCATCCCTTTGCTTCAGGGACCGTTGGTTCAAACGCTTCCTCGATTCTCTTGTTGCCCAATACCACCACCACTGCTAACACCGCTTTTGACCCCTTTCTGAGTTGACTGCAGATCCTCCTATCGCCAAATCCTCTCCTCTTTACCAGCCGACTGGTCGCCATCACCTATGGACTCCTTCTCTTCCTTTGCAGGTTTCCTCTTCTCGCTCCCCTCCCCTTCGAGCTGCTTCGCTACCCCCCATCCTCTTCGTTTAGTGTGATCCATCCCCTTCACAAATCCACCTACTCTCCTATCCTCAAATACCCTCTTCCGTTGTGACGGGCCCCACAGATTTTTCCTTGGGCCATATTCCATCCCCCTGATGGGTCTGCTGCCTCTCTCTACCCATCCCCCACCCCTCGTGGGTTGCGGTGTGTTTTCTTGGGTTACTCTCCAACCCAGAAAGGTTATAAGTGTTACCATCCCCCTTCCCGTCATACTCTGGTCAGTATGGATGTCGTTTTTCATGGACGTCTTTCCTATTATCCATCCCCACATCTTCAGGGGGAGAATTCTGGTTCTTGTGAAGATGTGTTTGTGCTTCCTCCCCTTAAGGCTCCTCCTCTCCCATCTACTTTGGAGCCTATTTTGGCTGCTGTCCAGCCTACTTTAGCTACTGCCCAGCCTCCTTTGGCTGCTGCCCCTTCTTCCGCAGGGATTCCTTTACAAGGGGAGCTTGTAGAAAATAATGATGGTCATGTGCCTAGTCAGGGGGAGTTGACTCCAATCCAGAAGACCATCAGTGAATTTCAGAAGAGAATTGACAACTCGAATGTTATCTCCTACCAAAAGAGATGCTCCAAAAAGAGGGCCGCATCAATCCACTGTGGCACCAACACCTATCCAATTGCCGGCTCAGGATCTAGCTCCTCATCCTCCCCCTCCTGGTGAGACTTCTCCTTCCGAACTACCTATTGCTCATCTCAAAGGTACTAGGACTTGCACCTTGCATCCCATTTCTCGCTTTGGTTCTTATAGATCTCTTTCCTCGTCTTTTCGTGCATTTGTGTCTTCTCTTTCTTCTGTTTCTGTTCCTAAAAATTGGCAGGAAGCTTATGCAGATAGAAAGTGGAAGGCAGCTATGTTGGAAGAAATGAGAGCCTTGAATAAAAATAATACTTGGGATCTTGTAGATCTTCCTCCAGGGAAAAAACCAGTGAGATGTAAATGGGTGTTTGTGGTCAAACAGAAGGTTGATGGCATTGTGGATCGATATAAGGCACGTCTAGTTGCAAGAGGCTTCACTCAGACATATGGGATTGACTACCAAGAGACTTTTGCTCCTGTTGCAAAGTTGAATACTGTTCGAATTTTGCTATCTTATGCAGTCAATCTTGGATGGGATCTACAATAGCTGGATGTAAAGAATGCCTTCATAAATGGAGAACTTGGTGAGGAGGTGTACATGGATATTCCACCAAGGTTTTCTTGTGACAGTAATCAAGGTAAAGTGTGCAAATTGAAGCGAGCACTTTATGGGCTGAAGCAGTCACCTAGAGCTTGGTTTGGTCGGCTTCACAAGGCCATGATTTCTGTGGGCCATAAGCAGAGTAATGCTGATCACACTTTCTTTATAAAGAGGGCTGGAAAAAACCTCACTGTTCTTATAGTCTATGTGGATGACATTGTGATTACTGGCAACGATGGTGATGAGATCAACCGGTTGAAAAGTTTCTTGGGCAGGATTTTGAGATTAAAGATCTAGGGAAGCTACGGTACTTTCTAGAGATTGAGGTTGCCAGGTCTTCTAAAGGCATCTTTCTCTCCCAAAGGAAGTATGTCCTAGACTTGTTGTCTAAAACTGGTTTGTTAGGATGTCACCTTTCAGATACTCCTATGGAGGCTACTGTTCATCTCAAAGAAAAGGAGGGTGAACCTGTTGATAAAGGCCGGTACTAAAGACTAGTGGGGAAGCTGATTTATCTCTCACACATACGTCTAGACATTGCTGTTGCTGTGAGTACTATGAGTCAGTTTATGCATGACCCCTATTCTTCTCATATGGAGGCTGTTCTTCGGATTCTTCACTACTTGAAGTCAGCTCCTGGAAAAGGCATTCTTCTGTCTCCTCATGGTCACCTATGGGTAGAGGCATATACCAATGCTGACTGGGCTGGTTCTGCAGATCGGAAATCTATCTCTAGATATTGTTCTTTTGTAGGGGGCAATCTTGTCACTTGGCGTAGCAAGAAGTAGAATGTGGTAGCTCTTTCTAGTGCTGAAGCAGAGTTTCGTGCTATGGCACAGGGCATTTGTGAATTACTTTGGCTGAAAGGCTTGCTACAAGACCTTGGCGTTCCTGTTCATCTTCCTATGATGTTGTACTATGAAAACAAAGCTACAATCAGCATTGCTGAAGTGGACAGACATTTTATCAAGGAGAAGTTGGAAGACGGATTGATTTGTGTTCCCTTTGTGATGTCTACTGATCAGGTTGCCGATATTTTCACCAAGGGATTGTCTGGAAAAGTGTTTCATCCTAATCTAGTCAAGTTGGGCATGATTGACATATTTGCTCCAACTTGAGGGGGAGTGTTAGAATCGTAGGGGTATTTTGGACCCTTTTTCTCTTATGTTTCTATTATGTGGGTTTTAGTCCCACATTGCTTATTTGTAATTCTGTCCTCTATTCTCAATGATATAAATAAAGAGCTTGGGGTGATCATTAATCATCCAAGCCTTACTCTAATTCTAAATCTGTTAGCATTTTGAAAACCTTTTTTACCTTTGACTTAAAGAACTTTAGGGAATAAAACAAGGGGCAAAAGAAGGTTACAAGTTCTAAATATACCTATGGAGATGTCATTTACATTTAGACAGTCCCAATAAAAAAAGGAATGTTATGCTGAACAAAGTGATTAAGACAAACCTATACGCCACGGGATCGAAAGGATGAAAAATATTAATCATCTGTCTACAAGCTGGGATCTCTTCGCTTATGCTTTCATCTTGCCAATATTCTTTCCCTTGGCCTTCAAAGTTTATACACACGAAAAAAATTCAGAGAACTTGAGGAGTAAAGAGTCTCAAATACAGGGTCAAACATGACAAGGTATAATTCCACATCCAATAGCAAACACAGCAAAAAACAGCATACAATTATAAGTACAATGTGAAACCAAATCAGACTAAAATAATATATTACCTATGGAGAATAATTCAACCACATGAACATATCAGGCAATGGTTTTACTTGGGATGATCCAGTAGAACTTTTCATCTTGGATCCAGTAGATGAAGGAAAATGTCATTAGTAATCCATTTACATGATGTGGTACGATAACCAGCCAGTAGAGGCTGCGGCCTGAGGGAGGTGAAGAGGTAGCAGGGGAAAAAAAGGCATGTGAGGTCTTTAGATTCTGTTTAATGTAGCATGGTTGAGCTATTATCTTGGAGGTTATGTGTTTATGTTCTTTTGGGATTTGGTAGCATTATAACCCCCCTCAGCTGTTACCTCTTCTCTCATTCAATGGTTTGTTAGGAGGCATGTGTGATAGTCATGGTTAGCTCACTCTTTGAACTCCCTTGAGGCCATCCTTAATCCTTGATTTTTCTGTTCCCCTCCAACAGTCAAAAGTTGATATAAATTAAATTCAGAACCTTCATCAAATTGAATTAATTAAAACATTGAATTTCTGCACTCAAATAACAAATTTAATAAATGAGTTATTATTGAATTAGAATTATGTACACCAGAATACCGTGGGGATATTCTAGTTCTTTGGGGTTGATTTTATGTACAACCGACTTTCTTAATAGAGTCGACTACAGTAAGGTTATTTATGTCCTATGTACTTTATTCATTCATTATAAATAAGAGGCTTGGTATGATCATAAGATCATTCAAGCATTACAGCTCTAAATTGTTCTACTAACACGGTATCAGAGCCAAAAATTCTGATCTAGGTTACAGAGCAGCCACCCTCTTCCATCGTCTCTCTCTCAATTTTCTTTCTTTGTTTCCTTCTCAAAGGAACAACACTAATGAGGTGATAAATTGATCTAGTTGCTTCCCTCCACCTTACCTCAATCAATCAATGATTTAGAAGATTTTTTGGATCGGTAACTGCTGTCTTCTTCGATTTTTTGGAGTCTTCATTTATTTTGAAGATCGAAGTTCTTCCATTGGAGATCGAGTCTTCCCTTGTTGAAGATCCATATCAGGCACCGTGGATATCATCTACTTCTTTTTTTCATCACCAACAGAATCTCTTTTCCCCATATTGAACTCAACTGTCAGAATTTGCAAAACCCTCACACATCAACTTTGGGGCTGCACCAGTCCGAAGTTGCTGTTTTTTTTAGGGGAGTTTTACCCTTCCTACAGGAGCACTCGATCTTAATTTCAGCCTGTTTCATTTAAGATTTTTGGAGATATTGAATTTTCACCTTCTCAGAGTTTATTTTTTCCAGATATTGATCTGATTTTTTGGTCTTTTCTACCTGCATCAATCTGCTACTGGATTTTTGGTGATTAGATTGTGTGATAATGTCTGATCTTACTACTGCTACCTCCGGAGTTGAAGGACAGACAAGGAATGAGTATCTACCTTTCACGGCTGCCATCAAACTCAATGGTACTAACTACCTGATGTGGTCCAGATCTACATATTTGACTATTGTTGGCCGTGGTCTTACTGGACATCTCACTAGAATTACTGAGAAGCCAGTCGATGATGGTCCTCTTCAGGATCGATGGGTTTCCAACGATGCTATGGTCATGTCTTTTTTGCTGCACTCCATGCAACCGGATCTTTCTAGTGGATACTTACTACTTGATATAGCCACTCAAATATGGACTGCCGCAAAGGAAGCCTACGGGCAAGTGGGGAATGATGCTCAGGTATATGAAATACGTATGAAAATTCATGACACTACACAAAAGGACCTAACCATCTCCCAATACTATGCTGCCCTTAGGAGTTTATGGCATCATTTGATCATTATTCTGACTACCAGCCTACCAATGCAACTGATATTGCTGCCTCATGTGGATAAATCACAGGTGTATGATTTCTTGCTGTTTTTGATGTTGAATACGAACAGATTTGTGTTCAAGTACTTAGCAGGTCTCCTTTCCCCACCTTGAAGCAGTCCCATGCCTTGGTTCACACTGAAGAGAGCCACCGAGCTGCTATGTTGCATTCCCCTATTGAGAGATCTGCCCTCCAAACTGGTTCTGGTTCTACTCCAGTGTCTGATGGTTCTTCCCACTCTGCTACTGATTCTACTAATGAGGTGGTGAAATGTGAACATTGCAACAAACCCTATCATACCAAAGCCACATGCTGGAAACTTCATGGAAAACCTGCTGATTTGGAGGCTAAACGTAGTCGTGGCAAATCTAAAAACAAAGCTAATCACACCGAATCTGTTGCCATAGCTCCCACTATTGAACTTGTTCTATCCCAGGAAGAACTACAAGTTTTTCATCGTATGTTAAAGGCTTCCGCTGCATCTACTACATCGACTCATGCCAATTCTTCCACCCCATCAGATTCCAATTTTGGCCGTTCAGGTATTTCGTTTGTTGGTCAATGTGCATCAGTAGTCTCCAGTCCATGGATTATAGACTCTGGTGCCACTGAACATATGACTGGATCTTCCAGCTTATTCCACAAATATTCTCCCACTTCTGGCCAGGACAAAGTCAGAGTAGCTAATGGTTCCCTCTCACCTGTTTTTGGAAAGGGCCCTTCCATTACTTTATCTTTTGTTTTGCACATTCTTAACTTTACTACTAATCTTCTTTCCATTAGTAATCTAAATAGATATTTGAATTGCAAAGTATTCTTTTTTTCCGTCCCATTGTGTTTTTCAGGATCTAGTAACGGGGAAGACAATTGGATGTGGTAGAGTGAATGGTGGATTGTACCTGCTTTATGATGGTTGTCATCCTCCGGCTGCATTACCCTCTCAACTATATCAAAATTCCTCGGTCTCCTCTGAGTTACAACAATGGTATTATCGATTAGGTCACCCCCCCTTAGGAACTTTATCATTTATTTCCAGCATTAGTTAAGCAATGTAATAAGGATGAATTTTTTTGTGAGGCTGGTGTTCTGGCCAAATAGACTCGTTTAACTTATTCAATTTCCAATAAAACAAGTCTTTCTCTTTTTAATCTGGTTCATACTGATGTGTGGGGTCCTAGTCGTAAGCCTTCTCTTTCTGGCCATCGTTGGTTTGTTTCCTTTATAGATTGTCACTCCTGGAATCCATGGGTGTATATTATGCACATTAAAAGTGAGGTTTTTTCAAGTTTTCAGCATTTTCATAAATTGATTCAGACCCAGCTCAATGCCCACCCTCAAAATCTTGAATCTTGAGGAGTGACAATGGCAAAGAATATATGAAAGGTCAGTTCCAACAATACCTAACTACCCATGGAATTATTCATCAGACCAATTGCGTCGATACACCAGCCCAGAATGGAGTGGCAAAGAGGAAAAACCGCCACTTATTGGAAGTGGCTAGAGCCCTTATGTTTGCCCACCATGTTCCCGCTCAATATTGGGGGATGTTGTCCTCACTGCAGCATACCTCATTAATAGGATGCCTACTCAAGTCCTTGACTTTCGTACCCCAACTGAGCTTTTACATGGCTCCTCCTTCTTTGTGTTCCCCCTAAGTTCTTTGGCTGTGTATGTTATGCTCAGGATACTCGATCCCCTAGTAAGCTTGAGCCCCGTGGGTTCCGTTGTATTTTTTTGGGTTACTCTTTAACCCAGAAAGGATACAAGTGTTACTATCCTCCCACCAGACATATTATGGTGAGTATGGATGTTATTTTTCATGGGGCCCTTTCCCATTATTCATCACCACCTCTTCGGGAGGAGAATTTTAGGGAAGATGTGTTGACTCTTGAGTCTCCTCTTCAGTATGCCCAACCTGAGTTTGCTCCTATTGTTCACATTGATCCTCCTACTCCGCCTACTGCTGCCCCTCTCTCTGTCTCGGGTGAAGGGGATCCTATACAGGGGGAGACAATGGATAATGGTGATGATGAAGTTCCTATTCAAGGGAGCCCACTCCAGTTCAGAAAACCATTGGTGAGATTCAGAGGAGAATTGATGATTCTAATCTTAAAGTCTAACAGAAAATTCGTACCAGAAACAAGCAACTTCAATCCACTACAGCACCAATACCCATCCAGTTACCAACCCTAGATCCAGAGCCTACGTCTCCATCTGGTAAGACCCCTTCTCTTGAGTTACCTATTGCTCTTCACAAAGGTACTAGGGCTTGTACTCAACACCCTATATCTCATGTTGTCTTTTATGACTCTCATTCTCCATCTTTTCGTGCATTTGTTTCTTCTGTTCGTATTCCTCAGAATTGGCAGGAAGCTTTGGCAGATGGAAAGTAGATGGCAGCACTGATGGAAGAAATGAAAGCCTTACAAAAAAAATGATACATGGGATTTTGTGGTTCTTCCTCTAGGGAAAAGACCAATTGGATGTAAGTGGGTGTTTGTGGTAAAACAAAAAGTGGCACCCACTGTGGATAGATATAAGGCACGACTTGTGCCAAGGGGTTCACTTAGACATATGGGATTGATTATCAGGAGACCTTTGCAGTTGCCAAACTAAACAGTGTCGAGTATTGTTGTCTTGTGTTGTAAATTTGGGATGGGATCTGCAACAGTTGAATATGAAGAATACCTTCCTCCATGGAGAGCTCGATGAGGAGGTATACATGGATATTCCACCAGGTTTCTCATGCGACAAAACCCAAGGCAAGGTTTGCAAATTGAAGCATGCACTTTATGGGCTGAAGCAGTCACCTTGAGCGTGGTTTGGCAAGTTGCACAAGGCTATGATTTTTGTGGGATATAAACAAAGTAATGCTGATCATACTCTGTTTAAAAGGGTTGGTGATAAGATCACCATTCTCATAGTCTATGTTGATGACATTGTGGTGACCGACAATAATGGTGACGAAGTCAGTCAGCTGAAGAGTTTTCTTGGACAGGAGTTCGAAATTAAGGATCTAGGAAAACTAAGGTACTTCCTTGGAATTGAAGTTGCCCAATCTTCAAAGGGCATCTTTCTCTCTCAAAGGAAATATATCCTGGATTTATTGTCTGAGACTGGATTGTTAGGATGTCAGCCTTCTGATACACCTATGGATGCTAATGTGCGACTCTACGAGAAGGAGGGTGAACCTGTTGATAAAGGTTGATATCAGCGTTTGATAGGGGAGCTGATTCATCCTTCCCATACGCGTCCTGACATTGCTATAGCGGTGAGTCTTATGAGTTAGTTTATGCATGACCCTTACTCTTCTCATATGGATGTGGCTCTTCGTATGCTTCGTTATTTGAAGTCAGCCCTAGGGAAAGGGATTCTCACGTCTCCTCATGATCACCTGTGGATAGAGGCCTATACAGATGCTGATTGAGCTGGTTCTCCTGACAAAAAGTTTACCTCTCGGTATTGTACCTTTGTAGGTGAGAATCTTGTCACCTAGCACAGCAAGATGTAGAATGTGGTAGCTCGTTCTAGTGCTGAAGTAGAATTCTGTGCTATGGCACAAGGTATTTGTGAGTTGTTATGGCTCAAGGGTCTACTACAAGACCCTGGTGTTCTTGTTCGTCTTCCTATGACGTTGTATTGGGACAACAAAGCAGTGATCAGCATTGCTCATAATCCAATATAGCATCATTGTACCAAGCATGTTGAGATTGACAGGCATTTTATCAAGGAGAAGTTGGAAGGAGGACTGGTTTGTGTTCCGTTTGTGAAGTCTGGTGATCAACTAGCTAATATTTTCACTAAGGGATTGATTGGCAGATTGTTTCATCCTATCTTAGTCAAATTGGGCATGTTTGACATCTCTGCTCCAACTTGAGGGGGAGTGTTGAATTATATATACCAGAATACCGTGGGGGTATTCTGGTCTTTTGGGGTTTATTTTATGAACAGCCGACTCTCTAGAGTCGGCTATAGTAGGGTTATTTATGTCCTATGTACTTTATTCATTCATTATTAATAAGAGGCTTGGTATGATCATATGATCATTCAAGCATTACAGCTCAAATTGTTCTGCTAACAGTTAGAGATAAGAGTGTTCATTTCCATCTCTCTTAATTAACAAAATATAGAAATTCCCTAATTTTTTTTATCATAAATAAAAGGCTCTCCAAGCCTAGAATCAGATTAATGAGCTCTTAAATTTGAGAAATTATTTTTTTTAGAGAAATGATTCTCCTTGAAGAATTTCGCTTGCATCTTTTGATGCATGCTCTTTGTAGAGTCAAACCATATTTGCGAGACTGGGTCTGGAACCAAGAGTTTAAAACTGCCTTCTGATTTATACCCTAGGGACAACAATGGGATAATCAATAAATAACTGACAAGACAATTTGGAAAGAGAACATAATTTAAGAACTGTCTTTCTCAGACATTGACTGTAGGCAGGAACTTCAGGAGTTTCTCTTAGGTTACCTGAGGGGCAGGCAAGTAGGACCCTGTTGGTCTTGTTTTTGTATCCTTTGATGATAATTAGCCCTATTTTTAGTACAATTTTGACAGCTGCCAGGAGTCGGATATTTATTTTCCATTCAAAGCAGAAGCTGTTCAGTAGTTAGTTGATGTCATAGAACAAAGGTCAGTAATTCTTGTCATGGTCAAATCTTATTTCCATCCATGTAACTTGACAAGATGTGTGTGGGTTACAAATTTGACTCTAAGTTAAGTTGAATGGAGATGTAGGATTCATGTAGCTGAGCTATTTGGTTGGAAATTGGAACAAGGCTTAGCTGAGTTTAACCGAGTTTCAGATAGGAGTTGGCAGAATTAGGTCTTTAGAAAGGGGCACTTTCACAGTTCTACATGCTGGCATTACTTAATTAAATGAATCTAGACCTCATTGCAGGATTCTAAGGTGGATTAGTGGTAGATGAATAGATTTCTCTCCACCCTGGGAGTATTCTTAGGTTTGTCTCCTCACGTCTTGGTTTCTATGTTATTCACATGTCAGCATATGCAGCCCCTATGATTAATCTGTTTTCTCCAAGAACCATCACCAATAACAACAGAAAAATGGTCATTAGAAGGATCAAAAGAGGATAATTACAATTAAACAAGAATAATCATCAGCCCCCTAAAAGATATGATGATCTATACAAATAGATGTAGACTACTAACAAAATAAAAGATCCAAAATAGATCATTCATACAGCAATGACTCCCAACTGGAAGCAAAATTGCTCCTACATACCACAACAGATTCTTTACACACTAACACCCAATTGGCTAAAAAGATTATTTGCATACTTATAAACACATAATTTCCTTTTTTTTCTTCAAATCTTCATTTATTTAAGATACTTGTCTCAAAAAATCATTCTGGAAACAGCCTCTCTGCAAAAGCAGGGGTAAGGCTGCATACACTATGACCCTCCCCAGACCCCGCAGTGGTGGGAGCCTCGTGCACTGGGTACGCCTTTTTTTTTTTTACTTGTCTCTAAGAATCATCATCTGCTCAACTAACATCAATGGATAATTTATATGTGAACTACATTATCGAATAATTTTTCAATAAGCAAACCAAATTATACCCAAATGTAGTCCACAATCCACCCCAAACTTTTCCAGGCAATTGCCAAAGCCCAATCTAGCCAGTAATATTTCACAGTATATTCCTCCTGTTCCCAAAATTTACTTAGAGAGCAGCTAGGCAAACAACATCCTTCATTTAGTTCCCAAATGAAAAGTACAAGAAAGATCTGACTGGAGACTGACCCAAGGCTCAATATGCATAGAGATATACGCACAGCAGATCTTTCACTTCTTTGGACCATCTAGTTTGACCGGGATCATTTATCAGCCAACCTCTTTTGATTGAGGAGCACCATAAACATACTCAGGATCAGGAAATTAACAGATTTCAGGAAAGGCTAATTGAGGCATTGATGAGAAGCAAAGCATGCATGGTGCAATTCAAGAAATTTAATGCACAAGCCATTGTCAATGGGTGTCTTGTGTGAGGATGCTTGATGTGTAAAGCATCACTGGAGCAACAACTGACAAAGTACTCCACAAAGGACATCTTAATGGTAAGGTCAAACTTATAAGCCACTCCAAGTTCCCAATCCTAGTCAAATCATGTCAGAACATAAAGTTATATTTTCATTGCCTTAAAACCAAATTAATGGACTAACATTTGAAAAGTTTTCAATAGTGAATGCTTCCTGCAACAAAACTGGAATGTTTCCCCAATCACAGAACAAATCCAATACTAAAAACATTAAAATACATGTAAAACTAAAAGGATCCAATGTTTTCTTAAGTTTGACTGAGATAAATAATTACCAATCCCAATACGAATATTGCGGACTGCAAGAAAAACACCAAGAGGTGAACCAACTGCAAAGAATGTGTCCACCTGATTGAAAGAAATCAATGTTAAATAAGATAGGGTAACTGTTAATAAGTATATTAACTATACCTCTGATGATTCCAAAGAACATGCTATAGTTACATAATATAGCAAGTGTACACCTATTTGAAAGACTAAAACGAGGAATAGAAAGATTACAATTTAATGAAGAGAAAAGCTAACTGCCATATATTTACCTTAAACTCAAGCTTCGGGTACTTGACATATGGTTTGTAATTATTAGGTTTATCAGCTTGTTCTGGAGGATGCTTTTGAGAAACAAGTTGCCTTGTGGTAGTAGAATCTACGCCACTGTCACCTGCTCCACAAAAGAATAAAAAAAAACATGCTGTTTTTCAGTAAGAACGAGAAAGGATAACATGTACATCAAACAATTTATGATTGACCACAAAAGTCCTCACTCTTTTTACTACTGCTACACTGTGACTTTAGCTGTGCTATTCCGACCTTCAATGAATCCACCTGCAGTTGTAATATTTTCATTAAAGGGGTGGTCCTTTGTTCGTAGTAAAGAGAAGAACAATTGATTCAAGCAGATCCCACCTCTATCCTGAGCAGTTCAATTAGTTTGTCTTTATCACAACTATCTTCAGGTACAATCTCATTGGCATTTTCCAAATAACGACTTCTGCTTGTGGTTGAATCCAAGCAATTCCCCTCTTCCAAAAGCATGTCACTGGAACTCTGTCTAGGTTCTTGGCCATTTTCCACCAAAGATGACATCTGTTGCTTAGTGTCTGTTCCCTCTGTCAAGTGTTGAGATTGATCAAAGGATGTTGGTGAAAGATCTTCACTATCTAATATAGGAGAACTATCAACAGTGATGGAAGAATCTCTAGTACCATCCTCCTTGTTGACGAGGGCATTCAATTGTGAAAGCAATGTTTCCTCCTTAATGGTGCCCACTAGACCCTTTAAAGATTCATCATTCACAGTAGAGTCTACATCCATCAAATTTATAACGGACGCAGTTTTAGAAGATTGATTAATTGCATCTGAAGGAGACTCTTCATGTATAACATGTTCCTTGAACATCAAATCCATTGGGACAGGGGAAGAAATATTCTCTTGATGGCAAAGAATGTCATATGACAGAACACTTCCCAACGAATGACCATATATGGAAACCTGTAGAAGCAGCAAAATGGTTTTAGTTTCTGGTAAAGAAAAATGATCTATAAACAGCCCATGTTTGTAATAGGAGAATTTATGAGTTATCAAGTTCCCAACTAGGTCTCAAATGCAAATGAATGTGAGAAGGGCATGGAGTGTATACAGAGGCAAAATCATGTGCAGCTTATAGTTGTTGAAGGTTAATGACAGTGTCAATTGAGACTGGCCAGATAACACAATGGAGATGAGGCATTTTCAAATTCATTGAAGAAATAATGTTTGTTTTGTGGACATCATTTTCTATCTTCCACGGTAATCAGTGTGTACTAGAGTCCAATACAGACATAAGGTGTCATACTCAATGACACCAAAACCCCCGCCCCTCCAACAACCCCCCCCCCCCCAACCACCACCAAAAAATAAGAAAAGAAAAGAAAAAGACAACAGGGCTCTTCCCAATACAAGATATACAACCAGGAGCGGAGCCAGGATTTGTCTAGGGATGGGTGACTGACCAATCAAATGAAAAGATCGTAGTGGATTTGGGTTCGAGTAAGGTTTTGCAAAATACAAAATTCAAAGCAACTATTCTTAATTTTTAGGTAGGGGAAAACCAGCGATTAATCTTAACCTAACCAATTTTAAGGATAACAAGGGAGGGATCCTGTAAGGGTGAGGGGAGGTGTGGCTTGTTCTTTTCAATACTTAACCCAGGTAAGACAATAACATCATGTCACCATCTACCCATGGTAATTATCATCGAAAATGCTACACCAAATAGCAAAATAGAGCTTTTGTTATAGGTTATTTTTGTCAAGTTCAGAACATTGAACAGTAAAATAACAAGTAAAAGTTTACTAAATGGCAGGCCAGAGGTGAATTAAGAAACTATTGTAGCCAAATACCAAGGCCTCCCAAGTCCCATCCAATAGGCTATTCGGAACTTCAAATTTGTAATATCATCCTTCTATCCTCCAATTGCTTCATTACCAAAGAGAGGAAAAGGGGGGAGGGAGAGAACAACAAAGAATCAACGAATTACAAGACCCCGCCTAAACAAAGAACACAAGGGCCTGAAGAAACAAAGGGAAGGACCCCGACAAACCAACAGACCAAAGATGGCCAAACACAAAGGCCTAAAAGACCCAACCAAATAAAACACACAAACAGGGACAACTGCAATAAGCGAGAGCAAAAGAACCGCAAACCAGGGATCTCCAATCGCTGCTAGATGCCCCGGGAGAGGACGTGATCACGGATCTCCCTACTTAGAGGCAGAAGCTTCTCATTGCTAGGAATGGAGAAGCCCGGTGGGCGCTTCTTGGGATAAGGGGGGAGCTAACATCATGCCGGCGGTAGACACGAATAGGGGCAAGGGGCCAACAGGGGGCTGGATGAGAAGGGGGGGAGAACAAAGGGAGGGAGGGGAGCTCGAGAGGAAAGGAGGGGGGTCAAGGGGCGTGGGAGGGGGATGAGTGGGCCGCTTAGGAGGCAAGGCCCATAAGGGGTAAAAATATGAGATGGACCGGAGAGGGGGGGTAGGACCGAGGGTGGAAGGGCCTAAGGGGATGGGGCCGAAGGGTTGGGATATGAGAGGAGGGGGCGGGATAGGGGGAGCCCAACGAGAGAGAGCCCATCGTGGGAGGCAGGTGAAGAGGAGGGGTGCCCCCCCCCCCCAACTCAAGACGTAGGGGGTAAAAGGGGAGAGGGGAAAGAACGACTGAGAGACAGAAGATAGTGTAAGGGTGACAGGTCGATAGCAAGAATATCTGGCGGATGAGGGGGACAGGCCGACTGACCTGCAGACGAAAGGGTACCCGACAGGGTGGGATGGCAGCGACACAGAGGGAAGGTCAGAGCAAGAGTTGCCTTCAACACAGGGATCAGAGGACTGAAGGACGGCAAATCGGTTTGGACCAGCGATAGAAGAGTGGGGGACCGATGGTCTGGAGGGAAGATCAAAGGCATGACCATGGGGAGAACCAGAAGCTGAAATCTCCATGAGGCAACGCCTACAGTGCCTACTTCTCCAGCCACGGCTGGGGTCGCCGGAACCGGAGGCTGCAAGGAAGGAAGGAGGAGCCGGGTAGCTAGAGGAGACAGGACCTTCCATCTCGGTGTCAAGAGAGGGATCTTCGCGCAAGACAGCAGTATGGGGCTTGAGAGTGCAGGCTTGAGTGAGATGGCCAAAAACCTTGCAAACGAGGGATTGGGGAGGAAATCTTTCAAAATAGATTTTCTGATGGAAGGAGAAACCTTCATCGTCCACAACGGTGACAAAGGTTGGACGGAGAGCACCGGCCGAGACCTAAATGCAGATCCGAGCGAATGCTAGTCTACTCATTGATTTGGTTCTCTTGTCGGAGAATAGGGGTTTGCCGATGACGAACTCGATGATACTAAGGCCTTTGCACACTAAAAATGGAGAGGAAGGCCTAGAAGCAAGATCTACAGCAAGATGGAGTGCAAATCAACCTTGTTAAGTTGAAGATATTGGTCCCATTGTCGAAGGAAGATGGGGTTTTCCCCACTTGCCAAGGTCCTCCCTCAAAGGCTTTCAACTAAACTGCTTCAGAAAATTTGAAGATGAAAACACCATTGTCTAAGAGGTAAGTATCCAGGGTACCTTGAGTTCTTCATTGCTTGGTTAGGGACAGCTTCACTATGCTGAAAGGAGGTCTGTTCTCTAAGAAGTGGTCTACCAAGCAGTTCTTCCATTTAGAGATCTCAGAATCAAGCAGCCCAGTAGGGCAGAGGCTGACTAATTTTCCACCTACAAGGGAAGGTGAGACATAATGGAGAGAGTGACCCTCCCTGGCAAAGAGAGGAGCAGGACAGAAAAGGGAGTTCTAGGTCTTAGTGCCGGTGACAAGGGGGAGGGTGAAGGTGGAAGGAAGGAGGAGAGGTTAGGAGGAGGGGAGAGGGGTTGGGGGAGGGAGGAACTGGCAGTCTGATCCGCCAGAATATGGTCAGACATGGCGGAGGCAACAGCGGACTTTCAATGTTTGCGAGTATCTTCCCATCTCGATTTGACCACGTTTTTTATGCTCCTAAAGCTGTGAAGGAGGTCTTCACTAGTCTCAGTGAGGTGGAAGTTGGGGGAGGTAATTGTACATTAAGAAGGAAAAAGTTGGTGGAGGTAATTGTCCCCCACGCCCCGCCTTGGCTCTGCCCATTTATACAACCTCCGTTATTCCATATAATAACTTGCTAAGTGTTATCTAAGAAACAGTGTTACATGGATGTTGGTGCCCACATGTTACAGACAAAAATGTGGATCATATTGAAATCTAAACATTTAGTTCTACAACAACATACAAAGACTTAGAGGACACCTCAAAATAGGAGGCATGTTGTGTACTAGGGAACACTATTTTATCCTTAGAATTGTATACTTTGAGCAGTTCCTAGGTTCACCAAAAATTATTGACGTTGATTAGAATAGAAAGTACTGGATCTGTGAAGACATTGGAGTAGAAGTCCCACAAACAAGGTTTAAGTATCTGTATCAGAAGGGTGATTTTAAGAGGCATATCTGTATGCTACAGATACGCATGGAAATGGTCAAGATACCCATGGAAAACACTTTTGGAGCACAAAACAATATAAATAAACAATATATAACATATATCATGCATAAACACTAAAATGGAGAACTATTGTAATACGGGATTCAAGGGTAGAATTGTCCTAGGGATAATATTGTAATTGTTCCCGCTCTAGATCTTTTTATTCTCTATTATAAATAAAGCTGGCCTATGTCGACACAAGTCATTATTCTCACCCAAAGATTTCGTCATGGTATCAGAGTGAGCAAATCTCTTGGGATTTACACCCTAGCCCATGAACCTGCCAAAACCCCAAACCTCTCTCAACTCTCTCTCTCCCTCTCTCCCTCTCTCGAATCTCAACTCTCTCGCCTCCTCTCTCTCTCTCTCTTCTCTCAACCGAGGCCCCCCTTCTTGTTGCTGGTTCCCTTATGAATTAATTCAGCCCTTGACATGATTGCTGGATGGTTTTTTGAAGCAAGATTTGCTACCGTAACGCGTGTTCGTGATATTTGATGTATTCCAGCTGTCCTTTTGGTGATTTTCTTTGATCAAGGTTAATTTCCTTCTTCACAATGTCAGATGGCAGTGTCACTTCAACCGGAACTGAGGGAATGGGTCAGGGTATCAAAAATATTTTCCCCTCCTTCCCGATTAGTCCCATAAAGCTTGATGGGAGTAATTATCTCATGTTGTCACGTTCATGTTTCCTTTCAATCGAATCCCGAGGGTATATTGGATATCTCACGGGTGAATTTGCGAAACCTTCTGATGTTGGTCCGTTGTTGAAGAAGTGGGGTTCTGACAACTCTCTGGCAATCTTTTTTTTGATCAATTCAATGCAATCCAATATTTCCCATGGCAACTTCTTGTTGGATTCTGCAGAAAAAATTTGGAAGGCCACCAAGGAGACATACTCTCAGGTTTGGAATGCTGCCCAAGTATATGAGTTACGAAAACGGGTTCATGAGATTAAGCAAAAGGAGCTTTCCCTTTCACAATACTCTCTGAACTGCGCAATCTCTGGCAAGAGCTGGATTTTTATGAGACCTTCCAGGCCACTTGCCCAACTGATGCTTCCAATTTCAAGAAGTGCGAGGATATGTTGCGTGTTTATGATTTTTTGGCTGGTCTCAATATTGAATATGACCAGATTCGCGCTTAGGTACTTAGTCGCAACCCATCCCCTACTCTAGAGCAATCGTATTCCCTTGTTCAGTTGGAAGAAAGCAGGTGTGCTACTATGTTGCAGCCCATTACTCAGGAAAGGTCTGCGTTATTCACAGGGGCTGGTTCTCAGCCCAAAGGTGGTGTTTCTCGTTCTAGTGATCGTTCCTCTTCTGATCAGGAACCTGTTAAATGTGAGTATTGTGGGAAGGAGCGTCACACGAAGGATTATTTCTGGAAATTACATGGCTGATGACTAATTGTTGTGGCCGTGGTCGTGGTGAAGGTGGTCGAGACCGTGGCTTTTCTGATTTATCACAAGCTAACCATACTAAAGCAACTCCTGCTGCACCCATAGTTACCTCATTCTCTGAGGATGAGCTTACTATTTTCAGGCGTCTTATGACCCAGCTTGAGCCTGCACCAGCCACATCATATATTGCTTCCGGCTCTGCCCCATCTTCGTCTTCAGTTTCTTCCTCTAATTTTGTCCACTTAGGTATTGCTTTTGCTGGTCATAGTGCATCAGTAGCCCCTGTTCCCTGGATAATTGATTCAGGAGCTACTGATCATGTGACCGGGACTGTCTAGTAATTTTTTTAAAGTATTCTCTCTGCTCAGGTAATGAACGTGTGCGGATTGCTGATGGTTCCCTTTCGACTTGCTCATTCATAATGATGGCCATAGTTCGAGAACTCGCGAGATCTCATTTTTTTGAGAGGTCGAGTCGAGTTGGTATACGAGTTCTAAAATTACATTTTCTCAGTCGAGATCTCGGGTCGGGTCGACCCAGATCTCGACCCATCTACTTCTTTAAAAGTCATCTAACTCGACAGAACTTGATATTTCTCGATCGAGTTCTGTCCAAAAGCTATTTTCTTCCCCATTTGAAGGTTGTGACTCATTTTATCTCTGGATTTCAAGTTGTAACCAGCGGGAGTCGTGGCATTCATCTCACCCTCATCATGACTATGATTATGGCCAAGAGAGCACCGGTTCCGAATATAGTGGCTATGGTCAATTTGGGCAGCCAACACTTGAGTTCGACAATCAAAGCACTGAGTCAGGTTTTGGGCCCATATTCCCAGTCCCAAACTAGCCACACCCATACATACCTCAATATGACAGTAGCAGTGGCCAGTGGATCTCACTCCTCATGGCAACCGTCTCACGTCTCATGGCAATAGCTATACCCTAGGATAGGGGACTTAACATATGCTGATGACAACTCTTATATGCTTGCTGTGGAGGCACTATATGCAACAATGTAGCAACACTATGTCATGGGAAGACTACGTGGCACTATTGGGGACTGAATACTTGATTCAAACTCAGTTTATGTGATGATAGTTGTAACTTGTAACATTGTTAAATAGTTTAATGTATCACTTTAACATTTCTAATGCTTATTTAAGTTGTTTAGCTATTAATTGAATGTTTTGCTTGCTTTCTATTACTAAATTATGTGTAGAGTAGGGTATTTTAGTACGTCGTCGCCTACCAACTTAAGGTCCAAAGTAAAACTCCTATTTTAACTTTGTTTTTGCAAAATCTGATAATGTCATTGTGTTTAAATGGTCTAATATAGGCTGAATACCAAGTTTCAGACCCAAACTAGGTCTAAAACCCACCGGGTTAAGGTTTCGAGCTTTAAAAAAAAAAAAAAATGCACCAACTCGACCGAGATCTCTGTTTTTCCTAGGGTCGAGTTGGGGTCGAGTTCCGAGTTTTAGTACCTTGATGATGGTCACTCCTAAAGCCCACTTATTGGGCTATATGGATTAAATGAATTGTACCATGACGGTCCTAATCTTTAGTCCACATAAAAGTCAAGGGACTGAGTCAAAGTAGAAATCAGAAAAACATAAGCCTTTTAAGTATCATACTGTCAGCAGGAGTTGTAGCTTTCTCTTGCTGCTGCCCTTTCCCCTCACCCCTTTGCTGCTATCTAGGCCTATTGCCATTATTTTGCTACTGTTTCATGCATCTGTATCTGTTCCACTTCCATCTTTAGTTCTGAACTCTGCAGAACAACACTTAGCACATAGAAGCTAAATTGAAGGAATTAGATTCCCCTTTTCTCTCTCAGATCAAGTCTCTGTCTATTTTAATTCAACTAAAAATCAGCATCTCCATTACATATGATTGTTCTGTTAAAGTTACATCTCCTTCCCTATTCTATTTGTTGCTATTTATCACACTATAAAATCATAGCATTATTCTAACAACTTTTTCTCTGTCATTAACTCATTATTATAGTTGATTGATCTTTTACTCCATGAATCAATCTGCTGGCCTACAGATGTATATTGATTCTTTCTAATCACAGTATCACACCTTTCAAGTTAGAAGCAAAATACTTTTCGTTTTGTGCCCCATGATTTATACTTCTATAGGTCCCTGATTATCTCAGTTTAAATAATAGACCATTATGTTAATTTGATTAAGTTCTTGAAAGTTCTCTCCCATATCTGGGATTCTAATTCCTATTTGAAGATAGATTACATTGTCATTATCCCAATAGGAGTAGAATAGCCTGTGATGAATTTTATTGTCATTGAAACTTGAACTCCTTGTCCATCCAGGATTCACTTTTTCCATTTTCAAGTTGTAGTACAACTAGGAACCCAATCCTAGTACAATTAGGATTCTTCCCATTCTTCTACTAGGGAGGCACAGTATCTGAGGTGAATGGTTTAAGCCCCCCATTATGTAGTAGAAGAATGGGAAGAATCATCAACCTGCTCACTCTTTAGGTGTTCAGCACCCAACTGTTAGGGAGGCACAGTATCTGAGGTGGATGGTTTAAGCCCCCCAGAAAAGTTTGTTAGTGGCTTTCTCATCTTTATTAGAAAAGTCCATCTTCCGGACCCAATACTTTACATTCAACATCTTGTTCCAATGGATGCCAGGAACTGCCAATTCCAATGCAGATGAAAGAACCTAACAATTTTGGAAACTTTATGGATATTGAACTGGAAATCTTTCTTCGTGTTTTGAAATTGTACTATTTGTACCAATTCCGATGCAGATGAAAGAACCTAACATTTTTGTGACCTTTTAAGGATATTGAACTGTAAATCTTTCTTTGTGTCTTGACATTGTACACATTTCCTTTTTGGGTTCTTTTTCAAACATTTTTATCTTTGTAACCTTCTTGCACCTCTCAAGAAAATTTCACATTGTGATTTGTGAGAGAGAGAGAGAGTGAGAGTGAGAGAGAGAGAGAGTTAAACAAAGATGAGATAGTAAAAAAAAAACATATACCTTTCCATCATAACCTGGATTCCTCTTGATAAATTTCAGATATAACCAGTTCAACTGGTTTGACACCTGAAAAGAAAATGATTTAACTTTAATCCTGATAAAAGATTGTCATAACCAAGACTTAGAATTTATAAGCCAGGATTCAAGAGTAAAACATATTATTAAAAATACTCCATTAAATTTACTAACTAATACTATATGAAAAATGTGCACCAACTAAAAAAATATACGGGCTATGTATGGGAAGACGGTGGAAACAAAATGCCAATTCAGTTCACAACTATAAATTCCGGAGTTGGAATGTGCCTCAAACCTATTTAGACACTTCAAATAAACAAAGTTAAAAAGTAGGAAATGAAATCATGGCCAACTTCTAACCACAGAGGAAAAATTCTGATTTAAGTTACGGATTCTTACTTAGATTGTAATTCTCAGCTAAAAACATTACACATTTCTTATGTCTATCAAGCATGTTTGCATTGCACCCTCGCTTTTTATTGCTCAATGTTAAAAGCATCAAACCAAAGCTTACGTACCAGTGAAGTTCGTATATCATTCCATAAGCGTGGGATTAGATTTGCATCTTGTAACATTGGGACCTTAACAGATAAGAGTCTAGAGTTGATAGATGCTACGAGGAGAATAAGGATACATATTGCCTGTATTCAAGAGACAAGATTGAAGGGTAACAAAGGTAAGGAGTTGGACGACTTTAAACTTGGGTATACGGGAGATCTAAGTACTAGAAGCGGAGTGGGCATAGTAGTGGATAAAGATCAAAAGAATGATGTGGTGGATGATGTAAGATTGGGAGATAGAATTATATCCATAAAGTTTGTGTTGGAGAAAGAGGTTGTTAATATAATTAGCCCTTATGCACCCCAAGTAGGATTTTCAACTCAATTTCGTCTTGCTAGAAATCTGATGGCATGGGTGAATCAAACTCAGCCAAGACGACTCATGTTTTTCACAATCCAGTGGAACATAGGTGTGATCGTATCAGAGAAAAGTTCTAAAGCCAAATCCAAAGGATAAAGTCTAGATTCTATAGTCCACAACCACCACCAGGTACTATGTATCCCATGGCCAAAGCCCCCTAGCCTCCATCTCTCTCACAAGTCACAACTCAATCTTCGTTCTCCCTTCTATGTGTGTGATGTGTGTTTCTATGGCTTCAAAGCTTATTGAACAGGAAGAAAGACAAGATTAGGAATGGTAACAGTCAGGTCTCCTCTGTTGCAATTGTGAATCCGACGACACCATTACAAATTTTTTTTTTTTTTTTTGGGGGGGGGGGGGAGAGAGATATTAGTAATATTACTAATAAGAAAGTAAATATAAACCATCTGTATCTACATGTCCAGTAACACGACTACACCTAGCTGCTACAGCAAGTAGATAAACTAAAAAAATGGAGGACAGTCATGGTACAATTCATTGACTTTTATGTGGACTAAGGAATTAGGAGGACAGTCGTGCTAAAATTCATTTAACCCATATACCATTCTAGCTAAAGCTGCTCAGGAACCATACTACCAGGCCATGATTGACATTGCAGAGAAGGCTGGCCCAGGAGTGAAAAGGCCCACTCCATGGGAATTGATGAATCTTTATTTTCCCCAGCAAAAGCAGGAGTTGGACGAGTACATTGACACATTAAAGGGGACATGGAAGAACTATGGAGTGGCTGTGAGGTGTGATGGTTGGAATGGACCCACTAGACAGTCCATCATCAACTTCATGGTCTATTGTGATGGTAAGTGTAGAAAACCTAGGACCTGTAACCAGTAACCTTAGAGAGGAGAAAAGAGAGAACAAAGAAGACAAGAGTAGCTGCAATGGGAGGAGCTGTATGTTTTTGTTTGCTTCCTCCCTCAAGTATCTTATTTATAATAAAACCATTACAATCATAAAAGGAAAAGGAAACTAAACCTAATCTAAAATAGGTAACTTACTTAGACTAGGAAACTGACTCCTAACTCCTAACAATTAAAGACAAAAAACAATAAAGGAAACCATAATGAAATCAACCACAATAGGGACACTCCCCCTATCGTGGTACACTTCTCAACACTCCCCCTCAAGCTGGATTATACAAATAAGTAAAGAAAGAAGATCCAGCTTGAACTAAAAAAAAAAAAACTCCATAATAATGCTAACACTCCCCCCTCAAGTTGGCGCATACAAGGTACTAATGCCCAACTTGAATAAAATGGGAAAAAACTAAGCTGTAGCAAAATCCAGCTTCAAGACGAATACAGCTCCCAAATAAACCTTCAAGAACTTGAAAAAAATAGATCTTCAAAACTTGGGCAGACTTGATCAGCAAAAAAGCCAGCTTTCACCAATCTTTGTCCAGTAATGAATCTCTGAATGATAATCTTGAAGATAAGTAACTAGGGTAGCGAGCAGATGAATCAAGCAACGAAAAAAAACTGTATCAACCCAACTGAAAGTCCTCAAATAGGCAACAACCAAATATCTTAATACTCTTCAATACTTCAATCTCCCCATTACGGCAAACTCAACCCAATAACGAAGGATACCCAATGGTAATGGTAGAGAAAACTGATCTTCTATGTTTTGCACCAATGTTCCTGCAAATTCTGCGTTCTACAATGTCTGCAGGTGTACTGTACATAATCCCCCCCTCACGTGTAGTACACATGGACATAACAGAGATGATGTAAGAGATAGGACAAAAACATAATATTCAAGATTTTTCCAAGATGTGCTAAGGATAATGGAAAAAAAGAAAGAAATGGCAAATTCGAGAATATCATTAACTTCCAAAGCGGTTATGGGTATATGCCAAAGGTATGGGATATGAAGGGAATTAGAATTATTGAAAGGGAACGGTGTTGGAAAAAAAGGATGGCATGGCTGTAATTTGGTAAAAATCCACTTTTAAATACAATCCAAGCCAAAGGGCAAACTGGTAATAAACCAGAATTTTCAAGGGTCAATTGGGTAGTCAAATAGGGGAATGTATTAAAAGGTAATGGCTGTTCTGCAAATAACCAGAACTTTGTAAGGGGCCCTTGGTAAATAAAAAAGTAATGGATCAAAGAAACATTGCAAATAACATAAAGTTGAATAAGGGATGGCATTCTGGTAAATATGGGGAACATGATAGGATTCCTTTGAAAGAAACAAAGAAGGCCGTAGGGTGTAGGACTAAATAAGTTCAAAAATAAGGGCAAAGCTGGAAACTCAAATAAGGTAATGATGGCACATGATGACATGAAAATTTGGAGAATGGCTTAAGTGAAATAAAGAGAGAAAGGAGGGGTAATGATAAAAGGTAGTGTATTAAACTGTTTGCATTAAATACCTATTAAGTTAAAACTTTAAAGGAAAAAAGAACAGGAAACGTGAGGAAGGGGGAACAATCGTCTTCAACCTCAAGGCTCCAAACAGCAGCGGAAACCAAGGAAGAAGAGGAACCAGCGGCAGCGGCAGCTCATCGACTTCAATCTTACGAAACCCAGCCACAACTCCAAAACTCTCTTCCTTGCAACCGAGAAAAAGATCAGCAGCAGCATACGATCAGCAACAAATACAGCAGCAGTGGGCATCAAACCAGAGAAAATCTTCCAAAACACCAGCCGAGAGACTTTCTTATAGAGGGCAATGATGCCTCAATAGTTGGAACAGATCTGCTGGCCAAACATGGTGGAAACCAGAAATCAATGGGAAGAAAAATCTCCCAAAAAAAGGAGTATAGTCCTCTGGCATTGATTAGCAGCAGATGATAGTGGTTCTGTGGCCTCCGCTAGAAAACGAGACTCAAATAAAGTAAACCAGCAAGGAGAACCAGACCTTCACGTAACGAGAAAAAGAAATCAGCTACCGCCAAAGGTATCAATACCGAGAACCAGGGACCAATTCAAATAGGCAGCAAGCAACAGAAGAACTGCAGGAAACCAGAATTTGATTCCACAAGTAAACCTTCGATAGCAATCGAAGTAAACAGCAGCAGCGACAGTCGAGGAATCAATCCAAATAAAGTTTCCCACAGCAAGAATCACCCTGGAAACCAGAAATCGAAGAACTCAACCATAGCGGTATAGCTTCTTCAACCATTGACGGTGGCAGGGGTATTGTAGTAGCGGCAGCATATCACGTACCCAACAAGGACTAAATTCCTCAAATAAAAGCAGCGGCAAACAAGAAACAGATCTGAAATTGGCCAGAAAAAAGAGTTGTTCCCAATAATAACCTTGATCGATCTCCAAGGAATCTTCAAACAGAACAGCAATCGATTCCAAAAAAAAAAAAACACTGTAGAAAATAGATCTCCGAAAAATCGGATCTGAACCTGAGCAAATCAAATCAGCAACTCAATGTATGAAACCCTAGTTCTTCTTCTTCGATGAACTAGAGTTTCTTTCTAAAAAGAAGGAACCCTAAACGACTCTCAAAACGGCAATCTCAGAGAGAATCAGTCATTGGTTGCCTAGCTCTGATACCATGTAGAAAACCTAGGACCTGTAACCAGTAACCTTAGAGAGGAGAAAAGAGAGAACAAATAAGAGAAGAGTAGCTGCAATGGGAGGAGCTGTATGTTTTTGTTTGCTTCCTCCCTCAAGTATCTTATTTATAATAAAACCATTACAATCATAAAAGGAAAAGGAAACTAAACCTAATCTAAAATAGGTAACTAACTTAGACTAGGAAACTGACTCCTAACTCCTAACAATTAAAAACAAAAAACAATCAAGGAAACCATAATGGAATCAACCACAATAGGGACACTCCCCCTATCGTGGTACACTTATCAACAGTAAGACTATATTCTAAAAGACTGTGGATGCATCTAAGGAGGAACAGGAAGCAAAGTATATCTACAAGTTGTTGAACGATGTTGTGGATGAGGTAGGGCCAAAGAACATTGTTCAAGTAGTGACGGACAATTGGAGCAACTTTAAAAAGGTAGGTGCGAGATTGATGAACAGGCACCACAGCAGAATCCACGTCTTTTGGACACCATGTGCAGCCCACTCATTGACCTCATGCTTGAAGACATGGCAAAGAGATCCTTGGTAGTGGGTCTGGTCGAGAGGGCAAGATAAGTGGCCACATTTGTCTACAACCATAGATACGCTTTACAAATGTTGAGGGAGAAGTGAGATGGAGATTTGGTGAGGCTAGGCATTACTAGATTTGTCACCAATTATATTGCATTGAAAAGTTTTGAGGCGAAGATAGTTAGTTTGAGGTCCATGTTAGCTTCCGAGGAGTGGTTTGGTCAAAGGGAGTCGGGTTCGCCACAAGTTAAGGCAGCACAAGCTACCATCTCTAGTGACCAGTTCTGGCAGGACCTAAAGGTCGTTTTTTTTTTTGGGTGAGTAATAATTCATTACCAAGAAAGACAAAACAAAGGAGTCCCAAAGGGGAAGAATCCTACCTTTTCCACATTTGTATGTTGCCATGGAGACGATGAAGGAACACGTGAGAGCAATGTTACTTCAAGGTGGGAAGGTGTACCTGATAATTGTTGAGGACCGATGGGAGAAGCACTCGATGCATCCACTTCATAGAGCTAGTGAATTTTATATGTTTTAATTAAGGTACTTAAGTTAATTTACATTCCATTTACATTTTCATAAGCATTGACAAGTTGTTTATGTAATTCTAAGCATACTACCTCAATCCTAATTATCACTACAAGCGTAAACTTGGGACGGATGAATCATTGATAGAAGTGGTGGAAAATGTGGTGGCCAAGTTGGAGCCTAATGCAAATATATAGGTGAAATGCAATAATAAGGTGAGACTTAGTAGTCAACAATTTGTCCACTATTTATAAGGATATAATTACTCGATTTTATACTAATGCGAGGCATGTTTGAAATAAGTATAGATAAAAGACCTTTAGGGACACTCTTGAAGGTTTCGGTCGTGCAGCCGCAAAGTCTACTGTAGAAGGCACAAAACCTGGTAGGTCCATGGCATTATTTGTCATTTTGTCTCCATTAAATTCACAGACCTATATACCAAGTACAATCACTTAACATGAATAATCTTAATACTCTACTGCAAGAGAATGGTGGATGCTCTATGGGAGAAATGCACCTAACTTGAGAAAGATGGCAATTAAGGTGTTCTCCCAAACTTGTTCCACCTCCGGATGCGAGCACAACAGTACATTCTCACTCATCCACTCCAAGAGGCGGAACCGATTGGGACACAAACAACTTGAGCAGTTGGTGAATGTGCATTATACATGAGATTGAGGATGCAACACACACACACCAAGGCATGGACGATAGTAATAAAGATCTGATCAAGCTTGCCAACATTTTCCAGGTTCACTAAAATGGTGAGGATCTCCTTTACCAATGCGTCAAGGATCGAGGTGACCCTGTTATGGATCAAGCTGGAGGTAGGCCCGACCTCGAGATAGCTAATCAGATGGGTGCTGATGTGGACAAGTATATGACGTCTCGAGAGGGCCGTGTTCTTTCACAGACACCCCAATCTTTCGAGACTTAGCCTGGCGGTGATGATGATGAGGACCTTGACTAGTCGCATTCTAGTGGCCACACTCGCACACCATCTGTAATACCCCATCCCAAGAAAAGTATATAATATTGAGTGTTATTGTTATAAGGCGTAAGCAGGTTCGTTTTGACAGAATACGATGTGAATTAGCCCAACAGAAGAATTTTTTGAAAGCAAAGGTAAATGTGATTTTTCATCATTTACAAGTATTGAACAAGGTAGAATTACTCTAATTAGTAGGCAAAGTGTGGACCCTATGGGTATTCCATACCAAAGAAAAGAGAATGGGAATTGTATTATTTAGGTTAAAAGTTGACTTCACGGGAATTTTAGAGGACCTTCGAGTCCAAATGTGGGGAAAGTGAAACCCAAAACATGAAAAGCGTAGATACGCGTCAAACGTAGTTAAGATGACAAAGTTATGTCATAATCTTCAGGCATAGCAAAGTAGCTGAATACAGTTGTCAATGTACATCAGTCAGGTTTGAACCCAATTTCGAGAGCCTTACACTCCGATTGGGTCAAAGGTTTCTTCTTATGAAACGTAGGTATTCAAGTTAGCTTTTAGTAGGACAAAGAATCAGGTCATTTCGATGTGTATCGGCCGAGTTATGGCCAATAAACTGAGCAGAGGTCGGGTTGCAGCTGACAACCGGATTCGGATTTGCCCCAACCGGCAAGTCTGGATCGGCAAACGGAGCCTGCCGCATCCCATCCGGCGAGGCCGGATTATAGGTCGGTTTACAACCAAGTTCCAGAGAGCATCCAGAGACCGTCGGATTTCATCCGAAGGCCGCCGGATTGGTGAATAGTAACCACGAGATTGGCTTTTTAAAGGGGTTTTTAGGGTTCATTTCCTCATTTCTTTCCCAAAATTAGAAAGAGATGAGAGGAGAGAAAGAGGAAACAAAGGAGAACGAAGGAAGAGTTGATTTTGGCCATGGAATCGAGTTGCAAACAAGGGGGAATCGCTACTTGGGTTGAGAGGATCAAAGATTTGAGATTTTGTCAGGGTTTCAAGCTTGGAAAAGGTAAATCTTAAGTTCTTTTTCGACTTATTGAGTATTTTTGGATATTTTGATCTGTTAGAAAGGTGCATATTACTGTTGTTATGCTGTAGAAATGAATTTCATAGAAAAAGGTCAAGTTTCAACAAGTTATGTGGAAAAATGTAGTAAAAACCCTAGCTTTGGGTTTAGGTTTTCCTATTTTGTCAACGGTACGACTGCCAAGGTGCCTAGGCGAACCAAAGGGGGTAAAAAAACCAAGAAAACACCAACAAAGCGGCAAGGCGTCGCCTAGGCGACACCAGAAATCAAGGTGAGAGAAAGGCACCTAGACGCCTAGGCGACGCTTGACAACTATGTTGTCCAGTGTTGCCTAGATGCCCGAGTAGGGTTATAGAGATAAGTGTAGCATTGTTCTTTAGTCCACGCTGGATCTTCCTTCTTTCATATTTGTATAATCCAGCGTGAGGGGGAGTGTTAGAATATATGTACTCCAGAATACCATGGGCGTATTCTGGTCCTTTTGGGGTTAATTTTAAGTTATTAAGTGTTTAGTTGGCTGTGTGGGTTTAGTCCCACATCACCTAGCTTATATAAGTTGTAACTTCCCCTCTATTATAAATAGAGAGGGCCTTTCTCTCATTAATACAAGCAATTCCATTATTTTATTCCCTCTCTTTGACCCACGGTTCATCCAACATGGTATCAAAGCTGGTCTGATCTAGGTTAGAGAGAAAAACCCTATTTTCTCCCTTCTTTTCCTCCAATCAATCTCTCCTCCTCTTCTCCCTTTTCTCGTTTTTTCCTACTCCTGTTCTTCTCCCTTTCAGCCCAAAAACAGGGGCAGCACTAATGAGGTAGACATAATATTGATGATTTAGTGCTGCCCCCCTTTCTCTTCTATCGTTTTTTATTAAAAAACCCTGCTGGAAGCCTCATCTGCGATTTGGAGTTCCCCTTCTTTGAGATCAGATCTCTATAAACCTGATCCTCTAATTTAGGAACACCCTATGCAGCCTTTTTCCAGCCCTATTCTACCCTATTCCTAAACCTAACTTCCCTTTTTCTTTATCTCCATCAATTGTTATTTTTTTCCAGCCTAGATCCCCAAATCGATTTCACCTTGTCAGGGTTTTTCAAAACCCTGACTCCAATCGATGTTGGGGTTTCCCTTGTCAAATGTAGCCAATATTTTAGGGATATTTCCCAACTAAACCAAGCCCTAATCGACCTCAATTTGAACACAATCTGATGGCTGGATTTGTTTCTACAGCAAAAATTACTTAACCTGCTAATTTGGTTACCTGCCAAAAACCCTGACTTTCAGGTTTCAGTATTTGCTAATTTTTTGAGGGCTGATTACTCCCACTTCAAGGACCAATCGACCTCAATATTGCACCTATCCAAGTTTTTAGAAGACCCCTACCCCAATCGATCTCTTCTTTTCAGGGTTTTCCAAAACCCTGATAAAAATCGATTTGGGCTAGGGATGTTTGCTGCTGTTCGAGTGCTTTGGAGGTGGTTCTAACATTAAAAGAGAACTCTCCTTCATCAGTTCAAGGCTTAAAGAAGGTCTACTGCCCAAGATAGCTGCTGCCCTCATTATCTGCGATTTTTAGGTATTTCTCCCATGTGAAGATCAAGTCTCAATTACCAAGGAGATTGGTCATTCGAACTAGAAATCCATTCCAGCAGTTTTTGGTCAGCAAGTATTACAATAAGCAAGCACCTTTGACATGCCAGCCTCACCTTTGTTGAAGACCCCTTCCCTACAATCGATATTCACTTTCAGGGTTTTTTACAAAACCCTGGCTATAATCGATCTAAGGGGTAGGGCAGTCCACAGTTGCTAATTTTTTTAGGAGAGTTTTATCAACATTAGAGGAGTATATAGCCCACTATTCAGCATCTTACATCAGGTTTTTTAGTAAAAAAAATTCCAGTTCATTCTGTTGGCTTGGTTTCTGTTTTTCTTGTTCCTATATGGCTGGCTGCTTCAACTACCTATGGATTTGTCTAGTTATTTATCTTATTTGGCTGGTTATTATGAGCTTCACTACCTACCTGGCTGGTGTTATTGATTGGCTTCTATAAGCATGACTGGTTGATGTGTTACTGCTGCCTTCATGTGGAATACTGCTGCCCTATAATTGTGACTGTGTTTCCTCTTATTGGAGATCAAATTTCTCTCGTTATTGAAGACTCGAATCTACTACCCTGGAGATCAGCCTATTTGGGATTACCACAGTGTGTTCCACGATTTTTTGGTTGCACCTACGAAACTATTCGGTCATGTGGAGCCTTTCTGGTTAATATCCGGCATACTTTGGAGCTTGCATACTAGCATTGTTACAGATTCAGATCTGATCCAGTTTTGTTGAGGCTACTTCCATTCATTGGTGTCCAGATATCTTCTTAGTACTGTCTAGCATGTGGGAGTTTCTACCATGGAATCTTTTGCACAATTGCTCCTCCCTGTTTGAAGATTGAACAAGCCTTGACAATTGGAGCATTTCCTTACTTCAAATCAGATTTGTATCTTTTTCAAATCTGAATATTGGGGTTAGGAGTTTCTCCCCAACAGGGGTTTCCATTCAAAGTGTTTGTTTGATTGATGGAAGAAGGTTGGAGCTTTCTATGTTACCCAAGTTAATCCTACTCCATTATCTCACTGCTGTTTTTCTTTCACCACCTCCCAAAACATACCTTTGGCATTACCCATAACACCTTGGAAGATAATGGTATTCTCTTTTTTACCATTTCTTCTTTTTTCCATTACACTTGGCAGCCATTGCACCATTCTGGAATGTTATGTTTGGCCCTATCTCTAACCTAATCTCTCTTATGTCCACGTGCACTACACGTGAGGGGGGGATTATATACAGTATACCTGCAGCCATTGCAAAGAGCAGAACATGCAAGGACACTTGGTGCAAAACATAGAAGGTCAGAGGTTTCACCATTGCCATTGGATATCTACTTTGTTATTGGGTTAAAGTTTATCATAAGGGGGAGGTTGGCCTTAAAGTTTTGAAGATGTTTGGTTATTGCTTGTCCATATGAGATCCTACAGTTTGGTTGCTTTTTCCGCTGCTTAATCTTCTTTACTTCTGCTTGACTCATTTGCCAGCTACCCTAGTTGCTTATCTTCAAGATTATACTTCAGAGATTCATTATTGGACAAAGATTGGTGAGAGATGCCTTTTTTGCTGATCAAGTTTGTCCAAGTTTGAAGGTCTATTTTTTTCAAGTTCTTGAAGGTCTGTTTGGAAGCTACATTCATTCTGAAGCTAGATTCTGCTACAACCTATTTTTCCCGTTTTATTCAAGTTGGGCATTAGTACCTTGTATGCTCCAACTTGAGGGGGAGTGTTAGCATTGTTATGGAGAGAGTTTTTCTTTAGAGTTTTTTTCTTTAGTCCACGCTGGATCTTCCTTCTTTCATATTTGTATAATCCAGCGTGAGGGGGAGTGTTAGAATATATGTATTCCAGAATGCCGTGGGGGTATTCTGGTCCTTTTGGGGTTAATTTTAAGTTATTTAGTGTTTAGTTGGCTGTGTGGGTTTAGTCCCACATCGCCTAGCTTATATAAGTTGTAACTTCCCCTCTATTATAAATAGAGGGGGCCTTTCTCTCATTAATACAAGCAATTCCATTATTTTATTCCCTCTCTCTGACCCACGGTTCATCCAACAATAAATTTAGTTAAGATTGGATGGTGGGAGATCATTTATACTATCTCCAAAGTATAAAAGAGAAGCCTAATGTTTATGAAATGTCGTGTAGGGGTTCATTTGGGTCCGAAGAACGACAAAGGATTGTTAGAAATACTATTGAGAACCAGAGATAGAGTATATTACTCAGTGACAGAGACAGGTGAGAGGAATTCTATCATATCTTGCATGTTTTCCCATTATAGTACATGGTATCATTGCCTCTATGATTTATATGTTTTAAAATAGAAAATAAATAATGTATTATGATTGTTTACTAGTAATGTGAGGCATGATAATACAGAAGTAAAGAACTGCATAGTACAGTAAAGTACAATCAAGAACGGTATAGTACAGTAAAAGACATAACAGAGTTGAAGCTGAAGGTTTGGTCAGTGTCTAGTTCAACAAGAGGAGTAAGAGGGGTACTGGGGTCCTCAATCTTTCTAGGAATTCCATCAATGTCTTGCTCATCCTGGAGTTGAGGTAGATAGTGAGCACTGGATGTGGAGATAAGTAACGATAAAACAAAGGAGCACTAAAGGCTCAACACAGAAAAGCATAGTAAAGAACTTGTGACTGCGCACATTTCTACCTAAGGGTTAGGTATTGGTTGAGGTACACAGACATAACTGAATCTTAAATGATTCACATAGTCGAATATTCATCGATTCCCATAGCAGACAGCCGAATCTTCAGTGATTCCCATACGTGTATGTCTAGAGTTTAATAGTGGTGCTGACTCTTACATATATACAGAGTTTGGATCCTCTCTGATCCCCATAGTTGGATCTTCACAGATCCTCATAGTATAGTTTTGTGTATCCTCTTCCATACAAGCTAAGTGGCAGATCACCCAGAGAACAGATAATGTAAACCACAGACAGAGCAAAGTAAAGACAAAGAATAACAGATAGACAATGCTTTCATTTTACATAGTGATGCATTACAGCTATAGTATGATCAGACATAATATTATAGAGTCATAGCTATCATAGTAGCATGTCATATTATGATTTCACTCTGATCATACTACAGATTCATAGCTATCATAGTAGCATGTCATAGTATGATTTCACAGCATAGTACGATCATTTACATTCATTAGCATGACATGAAATGTATTCATTCTCCTTGGGCTAGTGTAGCTCACCCACACAGATTATGACTATTTTTACAAAGCATGCACACGTCAAATGCCTGTGCGCCGACTGTGTCAGGAGAGCAAGAGGAAAGGGTGTAACCCCTTCCAAGTAGATGGACAGAGCCAGAGCCAGAAATATATACTAGACAGTAGACACAGACTTTTGATGTATAGACAAACACTTTTGTACTTTGACAATTGCATTGATGTATTTGTTAAAGTATGATCTTGATGTAACAAAGTATATGATACCGTACGGATGTACACAGCATAGATGATATAGTATGATGTTACAGAGCAGTTATGAGATATTTATATAGTTTCCGCTGCTGTATTATTTTGAAACCTCTGATACATGTGATTATTGATGAAAGTTTACAGTTCCGCACAAAGTAGATTATAGTTCCCAACCATTATTTAACGGTGGTTTGTGAGGGCCAAGTAAGTGGCCAACACCATGTCCTTATCCCAGATTTGGGGTGTTACACCATCGCATCTAATGGTGCTGTTGGGGTAGGCCCGACCTCAAGATAGTTAGTCAGATGGGTGCTGATGTGGAAGAGTATGTGCAGTCTCGAGAAGGCTGTGTTCATTCACAGAACCCCGCCTAATCTTACGAGACTTGGCCTAGCGGTGATGATGAGGAGGACCTTGAGTTCCAACAGGAGTTCAGTCCAACAGTACAACAAGATTAAATGGCTAATGGAATCCATGTAAAGCCAAATTACATCTTGAATTCCCACAACCACATCTAAACAACCATTAACATCTTCAATAATGGTGCAAGCAGACAGCCACAAAATAAATAAAATAAATTCAAGAAAATTTCATCACATTAACATACCGAATTGATTATATCCTGGCAATAGATCGGACTCATGTAATATAACACATCATGAACAGTCGCACCAAGCATGGTACGCAAACCTCGTACGCCATCTAATGTAATTTTTTCAACTGCACTTTCACCACTAAGCTTCAATCTTTTTCTCCACTGAAATGCAAACACTCAATCAGAAATTTTCTCCAAGTGTCCAGAAATAAAATCAAATACACGATCATTGTCAAAGAGAAAGCTAACAAACTAAAGCAACAGAATACAGTTAACATCAAGAAGAATATGCAGAGAACAAAATATAAGAACGGTCTAACTTCATGAAATATTCTTACCCATTTTTTCCTGTCCCCTCCCTTTTGTAAGGATATAATCTAACATCATAATAGACCTAGAGACTGAAACCATGGCTCTGTATAACTTTGTGCCTGAATCCATGTCAACACATGTCACAGATAGACACAGCATGTCCAGGAGACATAGTATCCAACCCATCAAAAAGACGGCCCCATGGAGCCCACGGGCCACGACTACAATTTTCCAATTTTAACAAATATTTTCCTCAAATAACCTGTAATCTATACTTTCCGAATTGCCAAAAGAAACCAGCTCCGAAGAACAAGATCACACGGAGTAAAGAGTTTATGGATGTTGTTAAATAATGGTCTAATAGGTGTCATGGACCCCTATCGGGCCCATTCTTATTGGGCAGTAGTAGAGTTAGCTCTCTAGTAGATTTACTCTCACAGAATCTATCGCTGGTTCTGTCTTCTTCTTTGTGTTCTGGTTACCTATTAAACTCCATTGTCTTCTTCTTGGGTCTGGCGTAAGATTCTCCTCCTTCACCCCCTTGCCCTTCACCCCTCCCCCCCAGCTCATGCGGATAAGGTTATTTGGCTCCCCTCCTCCAACGGCCTTTTTAGCTTTATATCGGCTTGGAATTTTGTTCGTAACCCTAGCCCCTCTGTCCCTTGGCATAAATTAGTCTAGTTCAAAGGCCTCATCCCTCGCCATAGCTTCATAGTCTGGAGAACTCTTAGCCATTGCCTCCCAACCCAAGCCTTCCTGCTCCACCAAAATATCCGTGTCTCCCCTTCATGCATCTTCTATTGGTCTGGTTCCGAGGACATTGCTCACCTCTTCTTTGCCTGCCCCTTTACCTCCACCAACTAGAAAAAAGCCCTTTTAACCATTTGGCCTCGCTGCAGGAGACCCTTGCCCTTTGATAGAGAATGGCTCTGGTTGGACAGAACCTTCCCTAGATGCACTATCTGTGACACTGTCGGAAAGCTTGTGTTTGGCTCCGCTATTTACCACATCTGGATGGAGAGGAATCTTAGGAGATGGACCTCCAAATCAAGGTCTTTCAACTTGATCTGGAAAGCCATCTCCTTTGATGTTTCCTCCAAGCTCAGCTTTATCCCTCATAGGCCCATTTTTTATACTCCAAGGAACAGCCATACTGTTGTATCCTGGGGTTTAGATATCTCTTCCTTGCAGCCTCCTTCCCCTTCTTAGAAGCTTGAGGCTCGAGGTTTTTGTTTCTCTTCCCCCCCCCCTTCTTTTTTTTCCCGCCCCCTCCTGGGGTTTGGTAATAGATTGTATTCACCAAAAAAAAAAAAAACTCAATTGTTACATGGTATCAGAGCTCTGAAAATAAACAAGCTCTACTATCGTTTCTGGTTTGAAAGTCTAAGAGGTTCTTTGTTTAAGGGTTGCAGCAACCTATGCTGCTTGATATCTGTTTTTAGGCCCTAGTTGATGATGATGATGATACACTAGGACTCTCTTCTATCTACTTAAGATCTCTGGATTGAAGTTCCTGCATATTTTAAGCTTGAGGCAAGTTTTTCCTTTAGAATACAAGGTCTCTGTTTTTTGGACAGATTTGAGATCTGATCCTTTCTTACATCAAGCCACAAGTTTCTTTAATTCTTCAAGGTGGTACTCTGTTAAACTGAGCGATTCCATCTTCTATTCTTCTTCTAATTCTGATCTTCATCACATTCAGGTGCTATTCCTTAATTATTCGTCTTCTTCTTATCTTAATTCTCTAATATGTTTTTTCTTCTCTTTTACACGGAATATCTATCTCTTTAATTGGCTAAAACATTGTTTCTGGTCTTCAAATATGACTTCTGAATTCTGTTTACATTATAATTAATAAATTTCTGAATTTCAAGAATCTTAGTAACTTTGTCCATAACCCGATTCTATTGACCTCTATAGTGATCCTGGCTTAGTTGTGGTTCTTTGCATCTATAGTCCTTTCTAAAACCTTGAACACTTCCAAAACCTAAATCTTTAATCCATTATCCTGAAAAATTCATATGCAAAAACAGCCCTATTTGTAAACATAGTTGTCAAAGCGCTAGGCGACCCAAGGCGTTGGAGGGGGGGTCAAAAACTAAGGCAACACCAACAAGGCGCCTAGGCATCGCCTTGACAACTATGTTTGCAAAGGCTAAACTCATTCACTTTAGGACTTCTACACCATCTAGAGAACTGCCCCTTTAAGTTACGCAAAACAGACAATAGGAAACTTACTAAATACGAAAATCAACTCCTATTTGACTAAATAACCGACTCAATTCATAGTTGTCAAGGCATCATCTATTCATCTAGCATCCAGGCCCTCCCCAACGCCTTGGGTTGCCTAGACGCCATGACAACTACGACTCAATTAAGTAATCCAAATAAAAATAGGCCTTATCTATGTTTTCTCCCAATACAATGATAACGAAACCTAAAAGAAATATAGCAAATTAAGGAGATGAAAACTCCTAAAGACCCTAGATGCCAAAACAACAAGACTAAGACTCTTCATCTATGCCTATTAATATACAATGATTTAACCTCAAAGAAATAAGACTCCAACTCCCAAAAGGTGTGGACAATAATTATCTGCCCATTAAGCTTTATACTCCAGCCTACAAGGCTACAACAAAATAAAACCCATAATTTAACAAACCTAGGCCAAATAATTACTCTTGGAGACACTCCTGCATCATGTGGACTTCAAACAAAAGCTTCCTATAATTTTAATCATGTATGCAAATGACTGCACTCCTAAATCACCTCCTCTTCCCACCTTCCCCTCTGCCCATAGTTCAAGAACTCGCCGAGATCTCAGTAATATCTCTCTTTTTGAAAAAAGCGAGATGAGACTTGAGACGAAATGAAATATTACCCCAACTCGGTCGAGATCTCGGTTCGATCGAGATTTGGACCAAATTTACCTTTATAATGTACATATCTCGACCGAGACAGTCGAGATCTCTCCAGAGCTCGACTGTCTTGGTGAACTCGACAGAGATGTGGCATTTGACCTGATTTTTGAGGATTTTCGGCGGTGGTTTATGATAGAGATATATGTAACATGTTAAGATTGATGTATTGTACACTTTTACATTTGTAATGTTTATTTAAGTTGTTTTATATTAATTATATGATTTGATTGCTTTCAATTACTAAATTATGTGTAAAATAGGGCCTATTAGTACGTCATCGCCTACCAACCTAGGGTCCGAAGTGAAACTCCTATCTGGACTTTGTTTTTGCAAAATCTGATAGTGTCATTGTGTTTAAATGGCCTAAAATAGGCTGAGTACCAAGTATCAGGCCCAAACTAGGTCTAAAACCCACCAAAACCAGCCTACGAGTTCAAAAAAAATTACACCAACTCGCCGAGATCTCGGCCCAACTCGGTTTTTTGGCTGGGCAAAACCTGTACCGAACCTGAGTTCTTGAACCTTGCCTCTGCCTCAATCCCACCAATCATTGTTTTCTGAACATATGGTCACCGGTTGTAGTCTTGTAAAATTATTGTGACAAAACCTGCAATGAAGATCCTATAGTCTGAACTCCACAACCAAAGAAAAGTTACAAAGTCAAGATCTTCCACCGAGTATACTAAACAAATTCAGATGGTTTTAGGTTAAAAAAAAAAGGCTTATCTCATGGAATTAGTCCAATTATTCAAAATAAAAACTTAACAGATCCAATACTAGACCCAAAAAAAATTACGTTGAACCATTCCCAATTCCCAACTGAAAAGCAAAATGATACCCAAAATTATTTACCACAGAAAAGGGAAGGGGTACGAAATGATACAGTGGGTTTACGCTTATTACAACACCCTCCTCACAATAAAATTATTCAATATTACTAAATTACATTTTCATCATGATAAAGATTGTCAATAGACATTTTCAAATCCCAAATAATTCCACCAAGACCAGTATTGTTACAGGCACCAAAATGCCCCATATGGACAGCAATTTGCAATATACATTCATAAATATATGCCTTTTTTTTTATTTTATGCCAGGGCCATTGGGGTCATTACTGTTCAAAACCTATGAAAAAATATATAGAGGTGAAAAGAAGAGGACTCATGAGAATTGAAACTTCATTGAATGCATTTGGAGGAAGGTTCTTCCTCACTGACAAGTTAAGTCCTTGCAATATATTTTCATAAATATATGTGTGCGTGCGAGTGTCTGTACCTGTGTGTCGCTGAAGGAGGTTCTTCTCTGTTCATTTGGCCAGAGTTCCTCCAGGAGAGGTTATGTTTGTTTGATTGAACACATGACATCATTCTACTGACCAACTGCATTCTTTAACTAAAGAGACAATCAATCTCATTGTTCATGACCTAAAGTGGACCAATAAGCTATTGTCGAATATAAAAATGACCACCAGCATATAATGGACCGGAAAAACCAATTAGGCATTGAATCCATCATTCCATACCTTTTCATGCATATTAAGACTCGGTAGTTTTATTCTCAGCAGTTAGCTCTGAATGTTTAGCTTGGTAAAACTGATTATTTATATTAATAATTTAGTATATTATGGAACTATTAGCCACATATTAGTTATCTGCTATTTAAATGTGATGTTATGATTGTGGTATTAGAGGGCAGACCTTGGCGCAACGGTAAGGTTGCACCAGTGCGACCTAGTGGTTGCGAGTTCGAGTCAAGAAACAGCATCCTCGCGAAGCAAGGGTAAGGCTGCGTACATTATGACCCTACCCAGACCCCCTCATGCACTGGGTAGGCCCTTTTTTATGATTGTGGTATTACTGTTCAAACTAAAATATATCTTATTCCTAGATATCTCTAAATATGGAAAACAAAACATATCTTATTCCTACATGTCTCTAATATGTTCCATACTCATCCGGAAAAAGTTCTGCCTTTCTTCAGTTGGGCATTCACCTTGCTTGTGCCTCAGGCCATTTAGAGGGACTTTGTGCCTCATATGCACTTTTTGACTTTGAAAACACTGATAAAGACATATTTCCCAAATAATGAATTTCCAAGAGAATTGAAAATATTTCTCTTCACCTGACAAGGAATAAAAAGAACCCTTTGAGTATCACGTTGGTATGAGGTTAAGTGTCGTTCAGCAAGAGTAGCTGTGACATGACGAAAATCACCAACATCATCAACCAAATTAGCTTTCTCCAACCTTTGCCCAATACCATGAACCATAAATACTAAATGCCGAACTGGAACCTGTAAAGCAACTAAACATAAGAAAATGCCCAGTCATAAAAGATCTGCTCCAATACTCTTAAATGATACAATGGCCTATACTAATAGACTTGCAGTCATTCTAATAAGCATTTGTGTAAGTATTTTCTCCAACCGACTTCTCATTTTGTGCAAGGAAGGTGTGTTGATAGTTGATAGGCAACAACAACAAAGAACAAGATAATTGTTGAAAGGGAAATCAAAGGGCTAATAACATAGAAGCCTGAGAGAGGCAAACAATACTGCCAAAACAAATCCCTCCCACCAAGTCACCATCCATTCTGCCAAAACACACACACACACACACATGGGGACAGAAAGAAGAGGAGGGGAAGAGGAGAAAAATGAGAAAATCATGCATGGATCACTAAGATGTCTTCCCACATCATAGGAAAAAATTTAAATTTTAGGGAGGCCTTCAAATCATTAATGCACAAGAAATCTCTAAAAGAAAATTGTATATAGGGTGTATTTAGGCCAGGGTATCTAGTAAAGATTTGAAACACTTTAAATACTAGAGCACACACCTGGGAACAGTAATCATCCATTTCTTCCTCCTTCTGCTGACGTAATTCATCCTGAAAATAACAAAATGCTTTTCAAGAGAATGAAACGGTTCATTATGGTAAGCCATTAGAGATTAGGAATGCATCTTCAACAAATGAATAAAAATTCTCTATCAACTCAACTCAGCCTTATCCCAACTAAATGGGGTCGGCAACATGTATCTTTTTTCTCTAATCAGCACTATTCAAAGTCATACTTGTTATTAGTCCTAAACTATGCATGTCTTTTCTCACCACTTCTCCTAGACTCATTTTAGGCCTACCCTAGGCTCTTTTAGCTCCTTCAACCTGAATCAAATCACCCCTCCGTACTGGAGCACTCAAAGGCCTCCGTTGCATATGTCCATGCCACCTCAAACGACTTTCTCGCAACTTATCATGTACCGGAGCTACTCCTAAACTAACTCTAATTTGTTCATTCCTTATTTTATCGTTTCTAGTTTTACCACTCATCCACCTCAACATCCTCATTTCAGCTACACTAAGTTTGTTTATATGTTTCTTTACTGCCCAATATTCAGTTCCATACATAGTGCTGGTCATATAACTATCCTATAAAATTTCTTTTGAGTTTAAAGGAATAAGCCGATCACACAACACTCCAAACACACCCTTCCACTTCATTCACCCAAATCTAATTCTTTGTGCAACATCATCCTTGATTTCTCCTCCTTTATTTAGGGTTGAACCTGGGTACCTAAAATTTTCACTTTGTGGTTTCTCACTATCATTAATTTTCCCCACCCCACTTTCAGTCTTATTGTTAATAAAGTTAATCACCATATACTTTATTTTTGTTCTACTTATCTTAAAACCTTTGATTGTAAAGTTGATCTCCAGTATTCCAACTTTGCATTTATCCTTGTTTTTGTTTCATCCACCAAAACAATATCATTAGCAAAAAACATACACCAAGGGATCTGATCTTAAATGTCTCTAGTCAGCTCATCTATAATTAGCTTAAACAATACAGGTGTATCTTTAACTATGTCCACATTTACAGGAAACACTCTTCTCTTACACTTGTCAAAATAGTTCTCTAGGGACTCTATCATAAGATTTTCTAAGTCAATAAAGACCATATAAAGATCCATCTTACATTCTCTAAATCCTTCCATTAGTCTTCTAAGCAATTGCTTCTGGTTGATCTTCCTGACATAAAACCAAATTAGCTATCTAAAATATTAGTTTCTTGTCTCATGCAGGCTTCAATTAGTCTCTCCCATGAATTCTTAGTATGGCTCATAAGTTTTATGTCTCTATAGATATTATAGCTTTGTATATCACCTTTATTTTTATAACTTGGAATCCCAATATTTCTCCTCCATTCATCTGGCATTTTTCTCGTTCTCACAATCTTATTAATCTACTTAGTTAGCCAAACTATTCCACTAATTCCTAACCACTTCCATACCTTTATAGAATACCATCTGGATCTGCTTTACCTATTTTCAACTTCTCTAAAACTTATTCTACTTCAGACACCCTAATTTTCCGTATATATCTAAGATTTGTGGTTTCTTGATAGTCATAACAACCTTCTAAAACACTATTACTTGTATTGTTTTCATTCAGTTAGTAGTAGAAATAGTTTTTCATCTCTCTATAATCTCCTCATCACTTATTTATACAATATTATATTCACTTTTAATGCATCTAATATGGTTGTTGCGCTATTGTAACCAGGTTGCGGGTTCAAACCATGGAAACAGCCTCTCCACGAAGCGGAGGTAAGGCTTCGTACATTTGCCCCTCCCAGACCCTGCAATAGAGGGAGCCTCGTGCACTGGTGACTGGGATGCTCTTTAATGCATCTATTATGGTTGAAATATCAACTCTTCCTTTCCCTTATTTCAGTTAATTTATAGATAGCTTTTCCCCTCCCCTCCCCACCTCCTCCTTTTTGCTAAATTATTATAGAGACCTCATATTTCTTAGTCCTTTCTTTCCATACTATCTTCTTAGCTTCATGTAGCAAATCTATACCTTTCCAAATCTCCATCATCCTTAGTCCTTTGCCAAGTTTTAAAACTGGATTTCTTAATCTCAATGGTTGCTTGAACTTCATCATTCTACCACCAAATTTCCCTAGATGAATGTCCTTTTCCTTTAGATTTTCCTAGAACTTCGTAGCTGCATTTTAATATAAGTAGTCATCTCATTCCACGTCATATTAGTGCCTTCGTTGAAATCCCACCTTCCATATGTTACTAATTAATGAGTAAATATCTTCAAGTTTTCTCCTTTTAAATTACACCATCATATCCTAGGGCAAATAATCTCACATTTTCCATGATTCAATGTTTGAACACACATCTATGACCATTAATCTATGTTGCGTGGTTAAGCTCTCCCTTGGCATAACTTTACAATCTTTACATAATAACCTATCAGCCCTTCTAATTAGAAAGAAGTTTATTTCCACACTAGTTTGCCCACTTTTGAAGGTTATTAAATGTTCTCTCTTTTCAAAGCATGTGTTTACTATTGATAAATCATAATCCATAGCAAAATATTGAGTTATGTAACCCGATAAGGGTATTTTGGGTTTTTTTCTTTGTTTATTCCCTGTTATAAGCATAGTTGGCTATACAGGGACAGTATTGTAATTCTGCCTTATAAGTGAATGTTATAAATGAAGGGGCTGAGTGTGAAGATGAATTCACTCAAGCCATTTCATATTTTCTCCTCTCTTCTAACATGGTATCAGAGCTAACCCTATTCTGATCCAAGTTTCCAAACCCCAGCCTCCTTCTATCGTCTCTTCTTTCTCCTCCCCTTCCTTCGATCTCGTCTCTCCTCTTTCTCCTGGTTCTTCTCCTTCACCTTAGTGCAGCACTAATGAGGTGATCTTACGATCTAGTTGCTGCCCTCAAACCTACCTCCTTCCTTTTTTATGATTTAAACCTTTTTCTACCCGATAGATGCTGCCTTCTTCCCTGCAGTATTGAAGCTTTTCCAAGATTCTTGAAGAACAAAGCCTCTACTCTTTACAGATTGTTCTTCCCCCTTTTGGACCTTCATCTGCATCCTTTTGCAGCATCTATCCATCCATCCATATGCCTTATCCTTCTCTGGAAAGCCTTTTTTCCCCGAATCGATCTTCACTTCCAGGTTTTTTCAAACCCTGAAACTTATCGATTTTTTGGGTTGGAGGTTTTTTTCTTCCTTTCAGCTGCTGGTTCTTTTTGGAGGAGTGTATTTCACCTTAGAGAATCACTCCCCATCCCTTCCAACCAATTGTTTGAGTTTCTTTTAGATTTCCCATTCTCTGAATGGATTTCAGCATACAAGGGTGCTCAACAGGTGTTTGATGAATTGCCTCTTATAGTTCTCCTTCTCAGATTGGTGGGAAATTTTGCGGACTTTGATGGAACCGCTTGCTCTAAAAGACCAACCTTTTAGGAAAAGGAGGAAACGATATGTATATCATATAGGAGCTCTAACACGGTGGGCGGACTATCCAAAGGGGGACACGGGTGGATAAATAATTCAACACCTGCCCGCTCCCAAGGGGACTCGATACCGTGACCCCTGCCTACTCTGATACAATGATGGAACCGCTTCCTCTAAAAGGCCAACCTTTTAGGAAAGGGAAGAAATAATATGTATATCATACAGGAGCTCTAACACTACGGACTATCCAAAGGGGGACACGGATGGATAAATAATTCAACAAACTTCTTCCATCATCATTGAAGAGTACTTGATCAAGTTTTCAGCCTATTTCATTGAAGATTTCTTGGGGATATTGCTGTAGCCATTTTCAGCAATTAATTTCTTGTGTTGCTGCCTTTTGTTGGAGCATTTCCTTGAATCATCATGACAGGTTCAAACTCCTCTTCTGCAACTTCTGGGCTTGATGGACAGTCCCGGACAGAGTTGCTTCCCCTTGCTGCTCCTATCAAGCTCGATGGGACAAATTACCTCAAGTGGTCTCGGACTACTTACTTGACCATTGTTGGTTGTGGCCTTACTGGTCGTATCCTTGGGACTAACACCATGCCGGCTGAAAAAGGTTCTCCACAAGAAAAGTGGATGTCACATGATGCTATGGTGATGTCTTACTTGCTCCAATCTATGCAACCAGATTTGTCCGACAATTTCTTGCTTCTGGAGACAGCCCATCAGATCTGGAGTGCCGCCAAGGAGAGGTATGAGCGTGTTGGGAATGCTGCGCAAGTGTATGAGATTCGCAAGAAGGCCCATGATCTCACTCAGAAGGAGTTGTCTGCCTCTGCATACTATGCTGCCCTCAGAAGCTTGTGGCAGCAATTGGATCATTACTCCGATTATCAGCCCTCTACACCTACTGATATTGCTGCCTACTGTAAACACGTCGACAGTATCTGTGTGTACAACTTCTTGGTAGGTCTGAATGTGGAGTATGACCCTATTTGAATGCAAGTGCTGAACCAATCTCCCTTTCCTACACTAAAGCAATCCTTTGCCATGGTCCATACAGAGAAGACTCGTCGGGCTGCGATGTTACGTGCTCCTACTGTTGCTAGGTCTGCCCTACAGACTACTTCCAGCCCCACTCCCATTGCCATTAGTGATTGTGGTAATGCTGCCTCTAAGGAGTCTGTCAAGTGTGAACACTGCAACAAACCTTATCACACCAAGGCTTAGTGTTGGAAGTTAGAAGGGAAGCTTGCTGATTTTGAGGCGAAACGAGGCCGGGGGAAGCTCAAACAGAAGGCAAATCTGACTAAAGCTGCTGCTCCTATTGCTACAGTCCCTTCTACTGACACTGGTTTTACTCCGGATGAGCTACTAGCCCTCCGTCGCATGCTCCAGATACCTTCCGTTGCACCTTCTATGGCATCTGCACCTACTGCCTCTTCTGGTTCTTACTTTGCCTCAGGTATTCCGGTCGGTAGTCATTGTGCATTAGTTGTCTCCAGTCCTTGGATAATAGACTCTGGTGCCACTGACCACATGACTGATTCCTCCCATGTATTTCATCATTATTCTCCTTATTCTGGAAAAGATACTGTTCGAGCGGCTAATGGTTCCCTTTCTCTTATTCATGGAAAGGGTCCCATTCATTGCTCTCCTACCATCACACTAAATTTTGTTTTGCATGTTCCTTCATTTTCTACTAATCTCCTTTCCATTAGTAGTCTAACCAGAGCTTTAAACTGCAAAATAACTTTCTTTCCCTCTCATTGTGTCATACAGGATCTGGTGAAAGGACACACGATTGGGGGTGGTAAAGTACATGGTGGTCTCTACATACTCAACATGGGTCAGACTTGTCCACCATCAGTTTCATCCTCGGCTCATCAGTTACATTCCGCAACTTCTTTGGATCTCCATCTATGGCATTGTCGGCTTGGTCACCCTCCTTTTCGAACTTTAACTTTTTTGTTTCCTCAATTAGTTAAAGGTTGTAACAAGGATGAGTTTTTATGTGAAGACTGTGTTTTGGCTAAGCAGACTTGTTCTACTTACTCTCCAATAAATAAAAGAATTACTTCTCCATTTGCTTTAGTTCATAATGATGTGTGGGGCCCTACCCATTGTGTTTCTATTTCTGGCCATAGATGGTTTGTTTCTTTTATTGACTGCTTTACTAGGACCACTTGGGTGTATATGATGTAGCACAAGAGCGAGGTTTTTCGATGTTTCCAGCTATTCCATCATATGATTCAAACCCAATTCAATGCCACATTAAAAATTCTGCGGAGTGATAATGGCAGAGAATACATGGAAAGTTAGTTCCAAACCTATTTGGCTGAGAATGGCATCCTCCATCAGACCAGCTGTGTAGATACCCCAGCCCAAAATGGAGTTGCCCAAGGGAAAAATCGGCACCTTTTGGAAGTGGCTCGGGCCATTATGTTTGTACGACAGGTTCCTCCTCAATATTGGAGTGATGTTAATCTCACCGCTGCCTACCTCATTAACCGTATGCCTACCCCTGTACTTGATGCCTGATGGGCGTACTCCTGTTGACCTCCTTCAAGGCTCTTCCTCTTTTGTAGTCCCCCCAAAAAATTTTGGTTGTGTTTGCTATGTTCGCAACCATCATCTTCATGGTAAGCTCGATCCTTGGAGCATTCGTTGTATATTTTTGGGCTACTCCACCACCCCAAAAGGATACAAATGTTATCATCCACCTTCTCGGTGTACATTTGTTACCATGGACATTGTCTTCCATGAATCCCTGGCATATATTTCTCAGCCACCTCTTCAGGAGGGCATGATCCAATATTTGAAGATGTGTCTGCTCATCTATCAGCTCCTATTCAGGGGGAGCCTTCTTCTCCAGAGCCTCCAACTTCATTCTCTAGTTTGCTTCCTATTCAGGGGGAGCGCAGACCTATGAGTCATATTCCTGTTGATCAAGTCAACACCTGGAAGCACAAAGAGCAAGTTGAGACTACCACTACTGTACCACTTCTCCAACCGTCAGAACTTGATCCAGATCCAGATTCCGCTGCATTACCTAGTAAGGATCCCTCTCTTGATTTACCTATTGCTGCCCATAAAGGCATTAGATCTTGCTCCCAACATCCCATCACCAATTTTATTTCTTATGATGTTTTGCTCCGTCCTATCGTGCATTTGTGTCCTCTCTTTCCTCTGTTTCTATTCCTCAAAAATGGCAGGAGACAATGGCAGATCCAAAGTGGAAAGCAGCCATGTTGGAAGAGATGACGGCCTTATCCATAAATGAGACATGGGAGCTGGTGGCTCTTCCTTCATGCAAGAAAACAATGGGTTGCAAATGGGTATTTGTTGTCAAACAGAAGCTTGATGGAACAATGGACAAATATAAGGCCAGGCTGGTGGCCAAGGGCTTTACTCAGACCTATAGGATTGATTATCAGGAGACATTGCCTCAGTGGCAAAATTGAACATTGTTCGGGTTTTGCTGTCATATGCTGTCAATCTTGGCTGGGATTTGTAGCAATTGAATGTGAAAAATGCATTCCTTCATGGAGAGCAGGAGGAGGAAGTTTATATGGAGGTTCCTCCAGGTTTTTCTTGTGAAAAGACTCATAGGAAGGTTTGAACACTGAAGAGGGCATTATATGGGCTGAAACAATCTCCTCGGGCTTGGTTTGGCAGGTTCCATAAAGCAATGATCTCTATAGGATACAAACAGAGCAATGTCGATCACACCTTGTTCATCAAGAAAAATGGAGATAAGGTCACTCTTCCCATAGTCTATGTCGATGACATAATGGTGACTGGCAATGATGCAGATGAACTTTCTCACCTGAAGATTTTCTTGGGACGAGAATTTGAAATAAAAGATCTAGGACAGCTCAGGTACTTCCTTGGGATTGAAGTTGCCCGTTTTCCCAAAGGCATCTTTCTCTCCCAAAGAAAATATGTTCTGGACTTACTCTCAGAGACTGGTTTATTAGGATATCACCCATGTGATACCCCTATGGAGGCTATTACTCGCCTACAAGAGAAGGATGGTGATCCTGTTGATAAGGGGTGCTATCAACGGTTGGTGGGAAAACTAATCTATCTCTCCCACCCTAGACCATACATTGCATTTGCAGTTAGCTTGGTCAGTCAGTTCATGCATGATCCCTACTCCATCCATATGGTTGTTGTTCTCATAGTTGTCACGGCGTCACGGCGATCCAAGTCGGTTGAGGGGTGTCACGTCGATATATCGACATGTCGCCCGCCATGGCGTTGCCATGGCGAGCATGTCGACCATGTTTTATTTTTTATTTTCTCTATTTTTAATGTGTTAATAGATGTATACTCAAGCCATGTTTTATTTTTTCTCTATTGTTTCTCAAGTTTTAAGAAGAAAATTCAGAAATCGAAGAAGAAATCAAAGAGGGAAAGAAGACAGGAAGAAGAAATCGAAGAGGGAAAGAAGACAGGAAGAAGAAATCGAAGAAGAAATCGAAAGAAATTGAAGAGGGAAAGAAGAAATCGAAGAGGGAAGAAGAAATCGAAGACAGGAAGAAGAAATCGAAGAGGGAAAGAGAGTCAGGAAGAAGAAATCAAAGAGGGTCGCCATGGCGTAGGTCGCCATGCAGCCCTCTCCAGCGCCAGGACGCCATGGCGACGCCATGACAACTATGGTTGTTCTTCGTATTCTCCACTACTTGAAGTCAGCTCCAGGGAAAGGGATTCTCCTATCTCCACATGATCATCTTCGCATTGAGGCTTACACAGATGCTGACTGGGGTGGTAACCCTAACAGGAAATCCACTTCAGGCTAGTGTACCTTTGTAGGAGGTAACCTTGTCACATAGCGAAGTAAAAAGCAAAATGTGGTGGCTAGGTCCAGCGCTGAAGCAGAATTCCATGCCATGACCCAGAGCATTGTTTTTGTTAAAATAAAACCGCAAGCGTACGGGTCAATCGTAGCTACGGGTCGAACACGAGGAGATATACGCCACTCTATTTAACTAACTTAAAAGTAATGCAAAATGAACCAAATTAAAGTGTTAAATTAAACTAATTAAACTAACGAAAATCAATGCATCCTAACTCATAAGCATCTAACAAAATTAAGGGATTAAATCGGCGTCCTAACACATGAGCATCTAACCTATCGAACTAAAGCGAATTGAAAGGAATAAAAATGCAGCCACACATACTAACCACATAAAAAGAAATAAGGGAATAAAAATGCATCCATAAACCACAACCATATAAAATTAAAATAAAAGAAATAGAGGGGGAAGAAGAAGAAGATAGAGAGAGATAGAGGAGATGGAGAATGAGATTGAGAGTTTAGATAGTAAAACCTGGATGTGCTTGCATGAATGTAAATGAAAAGCTTGAATACTTGCATAAACTTACCATGGCCTCCTCTTCTAAATCTTCAAGTCTTGTCATCAACTTAAGAACTTAGACTAGAAGGCTTAAAACCTAAACTAGAATTAAGAAATTACAACCCAATTGAAGACTTAAATTAAAATTAAAGCATAAACTAAACCTATTATAAGCATTAACTAAAAATTATAAAAGCAAACTAGAACTTAGAAAAGCCAAAAATCACAAATTAGAAGGAGAAGAAGAGAAGAAATTTCACTAAGTGAATGAGCCAATTTTTACAAGAGAGGTAGGGGGTATTTATAGGTGGAAGAGAGGAGAAGAGAGAAGATGGAAGTGTAGGAGAAATATTCCCTAAGAAAAGAGAATATTCTCTTCTCTTTCCTCTTTTACAATGCCTTGAATCCTAAGAAAAAAGAAAAAAAATAGAAAGAAGAAGAAGAGAAGATTGTTTACATAGACCTTCTATTTCTAGAAAAATAAACTTCCAATTTTAACAAGAGCTTCCTTTTCTTTGTAGATATCTTCTCCAAGCAATAAAATCAAAGCATCTTTGATTTTTCAACCTTCCATAGATGAGAAAATATAAATCTATCCCAAGTAGAATTTCAGAACTGCCCTTGAGAAGTTGGAGGAGAGAGAGAGTAAGGGTGATGACTAGGATTCCTTCAAGAATAAATAAAATACCCATTCTGTCCTTCAAAAAACGTGGAGCATGGGGTGCTTATATAGGTCTCACCATTGTGTTCCTTGCGAAAAATCACACAAAATAGACCCAAATTTCATCCAATTCGGAGTTGGGGAGCCCAAGATATCTCAAGTTGAAGTTGGACTGTCCAGAGCCTTCCAAATAGAATCTTTCGGGCACAGTAATGTAACTTCTGATAATTTCATTAAGGCCTCTAAAATCCGAACTTCCGTTTCACTTTGTCCCCATCCGACTGTCAATAATTATAAATAAACCCCTGCAGACCATTTTCACGCGTCGTTACGGAAACGGCCATAACTTCTTCGTTTCAACTCGGAATTAAGTGCCGTTTGAACCATTGCGAAGCTGACTCGATGGGCTATGCATCCATTTACACTTCTAAAAAGCTTAAAAACATCTCCTTAGCATCATCTCCTTCATTCTCACAAGAATTCACCTAAACCCTGAAAAGCACAAGAAAGCACCGAGTAACTCTGTCCAATGTGGTAAAATGTATAATTTATGCCCTAAAATTTCACACATAAATGTGCTCATCAGATTCCCCCACACTTAAACGTTACTTGTCCTCAAGTAAAGCAAAAACAAAAACTAACCTAGAATGCAGAAAATCCTAACTCACTTTCGTAGGAATCACGGTTGCACTTAGCATGTGCAACAAGCCTTTAAACCCCTAGGTTACCCCTAGTGGACGAGTTGTGTCGTGGGTGTTTGCAGTGAATATACACCCAAAATTCAATTGTAAATAAATGCTGCAAATTTTAATCATGGCATAAGTAGGACTGTGCACATAATCCCAAAAAGTGTTCAACTAATGATCAAGGAGCCAAAGGTTCCCCCACACTTGAATTTTATCACCCCACATCAATTCATGTAACAAGCATGCATCAAGTTCAAGGGATCTCCTCATATTTTCTGAACACTACTCATCTTCAAGTAAACCCCCCATAGCATCGATGGAACCAAAGACTTAGGCATTGAGTATTGTTGACCATACTTTTTTTTTTTTTCAGGCATTAAGGCAAAAGTTTTTTTTTCTTTCTCAACCACAAACTCTATTTCTACTCCACTACTGTTCTCTGAATGACATGGTGGAGCATACACCAGACACCCAAATACTTGGTAGCTTCGCTTTTTGCATATATCCATAAGACATTGAGACATTGATGCAAGAGTTTTTTTTTTTTTTTTTTTTTTTTTTTTGAGTTTCCTTCCAAAGAATTTCGATCAAGTCACCCTGCTTCATGAGGCACAGTGCCCTGTCTAGTCCTAAGGAATTCCACTTTCTTTTCTGTTCCTTGTTTTTTTTCTTTTTCTTTTTTTTTTTTCATTCACTTCCACTTTCATGCCTTGCCTTGCCACAAACAAATTGGTCTCAACTACTAGCCAAAAGATCAAAGGGGTCCATAAACACATAGAGGAATCTAACCATCACATGAAGTAGCACTCATATTTTCAAACTCAATCCCCATCACCGGATACAAACCAACTACCATCCTTGAAAAGGGATTTTTTTATTATTTCGCATGCTAGGAGGGCACCTAATTCCCTCTCTCTTGCTTTGCAATTTGAAGAGACTTATGCACATACCCAAAAACTATCGCCACAATCAAAATTCACAAAATTCAACCTGGCCACTGGTCTGGGGATGGTAGGGTGTGGCCAACTTATGAACGACACCATACTTTTTCATGAGGGCCTCAAAAGGCCGATTACAAAAATGCTTGCCCCGATCACTAATGAGAGCCCGGGGAGTACCAAAACGGGAGAAGATGTTCTCCTTCAGAAATTTCACAACCACCTTGTGGTCATTGGTCTTACAAGCAACTGCCTCAATCCATTTGGACACATAGTCCACAGCAAGTAATATGTACAGGTTACCAAAAGAGTTAGGGAAAGGCCCCATGAAATCAATACCCCATACATCAAACACCTCAACCACCGTGGGTTGAGGGGCATCATATTTCTCTTAGTAAGACGCCTAAGGATTGGCATGAAGAACATGCCCTGCAATAAGTAAAGCGTCTTTAAACAGACTAGGCCAATAAAATCCACACTGTAAAACTTTGGCCGATCTTATTAGGCCCAAAATGGCCTCCACACGCCTGATCATGACAAAAAGATAAGACAGATTGTTGCTGCATGATCGGGGACACATCTCCGGATTACTTGATCCGGCAGGTCTCAAAAAGATAAGGATCATCCCAAAAGAAATACTTAACTTGTGAAAAGAAACGATTCTTATCTTGGGTGGACCAATGTGCGTGTCACACCGTAACCGAGATAATTAACAATGTCGCAAACCAAGGTTCACTAGACACGCCATCGATACTCATCGGGAAAATTCTCGTTGATTGGAGAATCAACGATCGGAATTAGGCAGCCGGGATAGATGGTTGCAACCAAATTTTCACACCCTTTCTTATCCCTAATTTCAAGATCAAATTCTTGTAACAAAAGGACCCACCTAATGAGGCGAGCCTTGGCATCTTTCTTCTCGCACAAGATATTTGATAGGCTGTGGTCGGTATAAACAATCACATGTGATCCAACCAAGTAGGGCCTAAACTTCTCTAAAGCAAACACAATAGCTAAAAATTCTTTCTCGGTGGTGGTATAATTAATGTGCATCATTAAGAGTCCTACTTGCATAATAAATCACATGGGGCAATTTATTGATTCTTTGCCCAAGAACAGCCCCTATAGCAAAATCAGAGGCATCACACATAAGTTCAAATGAAACTGTCCAAATTGGAGCTTGAATAATGGGGGCTGAAGTCAACGCTCTTTTCAATTGCTCAAAACTATCATACACTCGAAGAGAAATCAAATGGGCAGTCCTTTGCCAAAAGAGAGGTGAGAGGTCTAGCTATCGGCTAAAGTCCTTGATGAATCTTCTATAAAAACCTGCATGGCCAAGAAAAGATCGAATGTCCTTCACACTCTTGGGTGGTGGTAAATTGGCTATAAGGTCTACCTTAGATCTATCAACCTTGATTCCTTGTTTGGACACAATGTGACCAAGAACTATACCTTGCTTTACCATGAAGTGGCACTTCTCCCAATTCAGGACCAAGTTCTTTTCTATGCATCTTTTAAGAACCAAAGAGAGATTATGCAAGCAATTAGAAAAAGTAGAACCGTGAATAGAAAAATCATCCATAAACACCTCTAGGAAGTGCTCTACCATATCAGAAAAGATACTCATCATGCACCTTTGGAATGTAGCAGGGGCATTGCAAAGCCCAAAAGGCATACGTCGGTAAGCAAAGGTTCCATAAGGGCATGTGAAAGTGGTCTTGTGTTGGTCCTCTAGAGCAATAGGAATTTGGTTATAGCCTGCATAACCATCAAGAAAACAATAATATTCATGGCCAGCTAGTCTCTCTAACATCTGATCAATAAAAAGTAAGGGGAAGTGGTCCTTCCAAGTTGCCGCATTCAATTTCCTATAGTCAATGCACACTCTCCATCCTGTTTGGATACGGGTTGGAATCAACTCATTATTAGCATTCTCAACTACGTGACTCCTCCTTTCTTAGGCACAACCCGCACAGGACTCACCCATTGGCTATCGAAATAGGATAAATGATGCCATGATCCAAGCATTTTAGGATCTCTTTCTTGATTGCCTCTTTCATCACAGGATTAGCCCTCCTTTGGGGTTCCCTAGAAGGTGTGGAACTCTCCATCAGATGTATATGATGTTGAACAATGGAGGGGCTAATACCTTTGATGTCAAACATGGTCCAACCTATGGCTTCCTTATTGTCCTTTAGAAGCTTAATCAACTCTTCTTCCTGAATAGAAGTCAAATCAGAAGCAATAATAACAGGAAGAGTATGATCATGTCCTAAGAAGACATACTTGAGGTTGGAGGGCAATGCCTTCAACTCTAATGTGGGGGGCTCAATAATAGAGGATTTGGGAATGGAAGTGGATAGGGGTCCAAGGGGCTCCAAAGGTGGTTGGATGCTCCAGACCTCAGATAAGGGAGTATCATCAACACCCTCCAATTCTTGCATACATTCTTGAAATCCCGAATCAAAATCAATCTCAAAGAACGTATCAATATCATCGGAAATCCTTGAAGCATATGCACCTCTTCATCCATGTCAAGTCGCCAACCTAAACACATTGAAGTCAACGAAGTATTGCCAAAAGATAATTTCATGAGACCATTCCCGATTGATTAAAGCATTCTGGTAGCTAGGAATGGTCTACCCAATATGATTGGGATTTGGTCCTGAAGTTGGCAGTGGGTTGGGTATCTAAAACAATAAAATCTACAGGAAAAATAAATTCTCCAACCTTCAACAGGACATCCTCAATCATTCCCTTAGGAACTTTAACCGATCGATCTGCAAGTTGAAGAGTAATTTTGGTCGGTTTCAGTTCTCCCAATCCCAGTTGTTGGTAGACATGAAAGGGTAAGAGGTTCACACTTGCACCAAGGTCCAATAAGGCATGATCAATAGTAGTATGGCCTATAATGCAAGAGATGGTGGGGCTTCCCGGATCCTTATGCTTGGTCGCTCTGTTTGTGAGATTAGAGAACTAATGTTAGCAGCCAAGAATGCCTTTTTGGGCACATTGGTGGTCCGCTTTTGGGTGCATAAGTCTTTGAGGACTTTAGCATAAGCGGGGATCTAGGCAATAGCATCCAATAAGGGGATATTCACCTGAACCTGTTTGAACACATCCAATATCTTCTCCATAGAAGGAGACTTCTTGCTAACCAACCTATTTGGGAAAGGGGCAGTGGGGTATAAATTCTTTCGGGGTTGGTCTTTTTAACTTCCTCAGCAGAATCCTCTTTGGTTTCCTCAACCAAATCATCCGGTATATCTTTAGGTTCATCAGACGAACCTAAACAGCACTTCAATGGCCTCTTCGGAAGGGGAGAGTCAATAGGAGTATGAGATGATAAGGACCGAGGTGCACTAGCTTGTTGATACTCACGCCACTCCTTAAAGCATAAACAACATTTACTGTCTAGAGGGCCTTGGTGCTGTTGGCCTTGTGCAACATTGGTTGGAGGAGCTTGGGTACCTTCTTGAATATGAACCGATGCCTAGGATTTGGCTCAGGCTAGCTAGGTAACTTCCCTGTTTCCCTCTCATGCAGGATTGTGACAAGGTGGGTGAGTTGTTTTTCCATGTTATTGTGGCTTGTCATGAGAAGAGCTATCTTGTTGTCCATCTCATTCGATCTTGTTGCCTCTCCTATATTGGTAAACCCCGGGGTTCTTGATAAGGTGCAAGGAGAGGAGGCCTAGCAGAATTAATAGAAGGTCCTAGATGAGGACGAGGGGAAAGGGGTTAGGAGACATTCCTTGGCTTTGTGGTGCATAGTTGGTCCTTTGGGCACCAACCTGGCCTTGATGGTTAAAGTTGGATGGGCCTGCTTGGTTCCCTTGATTCCATGAGAAATTGGGGTGATTTCTCCATCCTGGATTGTAAGTATTGCTATATGGGTTATTTTGGTAGAGAGCACTTACATTCTCGGTCTTGGAATTGCCCACCTGAGTGTTGGGGCATTCCTCGAAAGGTGTCGGGGTTTGGCACCAACGCATACCGACACATGGTTGACCTGATTGATGGATTAAGCTGGTATAGACTCTTTAAGAACTATGGACTCCAACCGTTTTATGAGGCTATCAAGTTTGGCCTCCTTGGTGGCATACCTCAATGAGATACCCCTTAGTGGTCCTTTCGACCTCTTGGGAAGATTCCCATTCCCTAGTCTTATCGCCCAAGTTGGTTAAGAATGTCCATGCATCATTCTCCTCGAAAAAAAGAAGTAAAGCTCTTGGACACATAGACTCTACAAGTTGCTTGGTCGATAATCAATACCCTCATAAATAATTTGGCATTGCCATAAGTCAAAACCATGGTGAGGGCATTCTAAGAGGAGGTCCTTGAATCTTTCCATGAATTTAGAAAAGGACTCATGTGGTTTCTGCTGGCTGGAGGATGTCACTTTTAAGCTTATTGGTCTTGTGAAGAGGGAAGAATTTTCTCAAAAAGACAATGGTGAACTCATCCCATGTATTAATGGAGTTTGTTGGCGATCCGTAGAGCCACTTCTTGGCCTGGTCTTTCAGGGCAAAGGGTATAAACCTAAGCCTAACTGCATCATCATCAAATTGGACCTTAATTAGAACACGGACCTCCTCAAATTCCCTAAGGAAGAGATATGCATCCTCATTAGCCATCCCATGGAAATGGGGTAGCATCTTGATGAAGTTGGTCTTGAGTTCATAGTTATTCCCCGTAACAACGAGCGAGACTAATGCATGAGGTGCAGCCCTGGTGGGGTAAAACCTATCCTTAAGAGTCTTGGGTTGTTGGTCACCCATGGTCAAAGATGGTAGAGAAGGTGGTCTTCTAATAAGACGATTACTTGAATCACGAGTCCACACCTTAGCCACCTAAATAGATATGAGGTCTCCTTTAGAAAAATTAAAGAAAAATAACACTTAAAAAAAAAAAAAAAACTAGAAACAAGAGGGACCCCAAGGTAGATAGTGCATCTCTATCCCTCAAAATCGAAACAATGGTTCAAAAGTTGTAAGGATGCCATATAGGTTGGAAGTGAGGAACCCGTATAGTCTTCTATAGCCACCTACGTGCGACTCCAATATGGATTTCGATGTAGAATGGAGGTCTACTATACGTTTATGTTTCCAACACTCTCACTATGTCGTTTTACTGTTATCAAGAGTGGTCACCTCCAAAGATAAGTCACATGTCAATCCACCCAACCAAGTCAAGATGTAGCGTCATAGGTAACTTAATCCTATGAGGGACACCAAAAGATGGAGGGTTGAAGCATATGAAGGACTTTAGATTGGGCGCACACTATTTGAAACAGAAGAGAAACAAGAAGAGGTTTTCAAAAACTAATTTTTTTTTTTTTTTTTCAAAAAAAAAGAAGAGAAAATAATAAACTAAAACACTTCGAACTACTTAAAAATCAGATAAAAAAAATGGACAATAATCTCCCCGGCAACGGCGCCAAAAACTTGTTTTTGTTAAAATAAAACCGCAAGCGTACGGGTCAATCGTAGCTACGGGTCGAACACGAGGAGATATACGCCACTCTATTTAACTAACTTAAAAGTAATGCAAAATGAACCAAATTAAAGTGTTAAATTAAACTAATTAAACTAACGAAAATCAATGCATCCTAACTCATAAGCATCTAACAAAATTAAGGGATTAAATCGGCGTCCTAACACATGAGCATCTAACCTATCGAACTAAAGCGAATTGAAAGGAATAAAAATGCAGCCACACATACTAACCACATAAAAAGAAATAAGGGAATAAAAATGCATCCATAAACCACAACCATATAAAATTAAAATAAAAGAAATAGAGGGGGAAGAAGAAGAAGATAGAGAGAGATAGAGGAGATGGAGAATAAGATTGAGAGTTTAGATAGTAAAACCTGGATGTGCTTGCATGAATGTAAATGAAAAGCTTGAATACTTGCATAAACTTACCATGGCCTCCTCTTCTAAATCTTCAAGTCTTGTCATCAACTTAAGAACTTAGACTAGAAGGCTTAAAACCTAAACTAGAATTAAGAAATTACAACCCAATTGAAGACTTAAATTAAAATTAAAGCATAAACTAAACCTATTATAAGCATTAACTAAAAATTATAAAAGCAAACTAGAACTTAGAAAAGCCAAAAATCACAAATTAGAAGGAGAAGAAGAGAAGAAATTTCACTAAGTGAATGAGCCAATTTTTACAAGAGAGGTAGGGGGGTATTTATAGGTGGAAGAGAGGAGAAGAGAGAAGATGGAAGTGTAGGAGAAATATTCCCTAAGAAAAGAGAATATTCTCTTCTCTTTCCTCTTTTACAATGCCTTGAATCCTAAGAAAAAAGAAAAAAAAAATAGAAAGAAGAAGAAGAGAAGATTGTTTACATAGACCTTCTATTTCTAGAAAAATAAACTTCCAATTTTAACAAGTGCTTCCTTTTCTTTGTAGATATCTTCTCCAAGCAATAAAATCAAAGCATCTTTGATTTTTCAACCTTCCATAGATGAGAAAATATAAATCTATCCCAAGTAGAATTTCAGAAGTGCCCTTGAGAAGTTGGAGGAGAGAGAGAGTAAGGGTGATGACTAGGATTCCTTCAAGAATAAATAAAATACCCATTCTGTCCTTCAAAAAACGTGGAGCATGGGGTGCTTATATAGGTCTCACCATTGTGTTCCTTGCGAAAAATCACACAAAATAGACCCAAATTTCATCCAATTCGGAGTTGGGGAGCCCAAGATATCTCAAGTTGAAGTTGGACTGTCCAGAGCCTTCCAAATAGAATCTTTCGGGCACAGTAATGTAACTTCTGATAATTTCATTAAGGCCTCTAAAATCCGAACTTCCGTTTCACTTTGTCCCCATCCGACTGTCAATAATTATAAATAAACCCCTGCAGACCATTTTCACGCGTCGTTACGGAAACGGCCATAACTTCTTCGTTTCAACTCGGAATTAAGTGCCGTTTGAACCATTGCGAAGCTGACTCGATGGGCTATGCATCCATTTACACTTCTAAAAAGCTTAAAAACATCTCCTTAGCATCATCTCCTTCATTTTCACAAGAATTCACCTAAACCCTGAAAAGCACAAGAAAGCACCGAGTAACTCTGTCCAATGTGGTAAAATGTATAATTTATGCCCTAAAATTTCACACATAAATGTGCTCATCAAGCATATTGTGGCTTCAGAGCTTACTCTAGGATATTAGTGGTTCTGTTCATCGTCCAATGATGTTGTACTGTGACAACAAAGCAGCGATCAGCATTGCTCACAATCCAATGCAACATGATCGTACCAAGCATGCGAAGATCGACAGACACTTCATCAAAGAGAAGTTAGAAAGTAGGCAGATTTGTATACCTTTTGTGAAATCTGATGATCCAACTTGCAAATGTATTCTCTAAAGGGTTAAGTGGAAAGTTATTTCATCCTAGTCTAGTCAAGTTGGGCATGTGTGATGTCTATGCACCAACTTGAGGGGGGGTGTTGAGTTATGTAACCCGATAAGGGTATTTTGGGTTTTTTTTCTTTGTTTATTCCCCCTTATAAGTATAGTCGGCTATACAGGGACAGTATTGTAATTCTGCCTTATAAGTGAATGTTATAAATGAAGGGGCTGAGTGTGAAGATGAATTCACTCAAGTCATTTCATATTTTCTCCTCTCTTCTAACACAAAATCTGAAACTGAAGTCGCCTCCTCATTCCTATTTTCAAAAAGCAAATCCTCCATGAATTCTTTCATCACCTCTACTATATCTCTTCCAACATGTTCATTTAGATCTCCCCCTATAATAATCTTTTCCCCTTGACTAATTCCTTGAACTAATCTATCCATAAATTCCCAAAATTGTTTCTTAGAATTTTCATCCAATCCAGTTTGGCATCATCAACATTAATTATATTGATTACCTGATGCAGATACTTGGCTGGACCAGTTTGACCCGTTGGGATTCCTAGACCACAAGGGACTGATTCCAAACCAGGTTGTTGGATCAGTAGGATATTTAAGGAGGTATATTTTATTTGGGAAAATATTGTGTAATCTTTTATTTTGGGTAGTTACGTAAGAGATAGTTTCCCTATTTCAAGTTTCCTAGTTGCTTTTTTTTTGTGGGTGAATAAAAATTCATTACCAAAGAGAGAATACAAGAAGCCCCCAGAATTCAAGGGGAGAAAAGAAAAGAAGAAAACAACCTACAATACATAGGGCTAACCAACCCCCTAGGGGGAAGGGGAGAGAAGAGAAGAAGGGAGACCCCAGGAAGCAACAATGGGCCAGTTCCTTGGGCAGTTCACACAAGGGGGAGAAGGGGAGAAGGATTTGGAGCTGACATCCAAAAAGATGGAATCCCAAATCTGTCTGAAAGACCTAGAGTTGGTAGTCCATCTCCTAATGTTGCACTCCATCCAAATATGCAAAATGGTAGCCCCAAAAGCCAACAAGCCAATTCCATCACAATGCGAGTTACCCCCAAAAGATTGGATGATCCACTTCCACTCTCTCTGAAAAGGCAGAATCCTTCTTCTTCTAGGCCAGTATTTGATGAGGATTCTAGACCAAATAGTAGCCAAAAAAAAGCATTCGAAGAACAGATGATAAATAGTTTCTATTTTCTAAGCCGTTCCAACAGAGGCAGCAAGCTGGAGAGACACTTGGATGCCGGTGAATGAGGAAAGACTGAGTTGGGAGGCAGTTTGTAAGAGTACGCCAAACACAAAAGCTATGACTTGGAATGTGCCCTTTGAACCAAACAGCCTTGAACCAAGTAGTACAAGGACCTCTGAATCTTATGAGATTCCAAGCTGATTTGGAGCTGAAAATACCTGAAGTCGATGGAGTCCAAGAAATCAAGTCTCCAAATCTAAATATCCTTCTGATCAAAGGAGGGAGAGAATTACAAATAAATGCAAGCTGAGGGGAGGGAGGAGGGGCCCAAGATCCGGATGAGATGATGTCTGCAACTGAGGAAAGTCTATGGAGACCAGCCCTATAAATATCTCTTGAGCTCACTAAGGGGAGGATGCCCAAGGGATGCCAATGATCAAGCCAAAGTCTGGTGGAGGTTCCACAACAATCTTGGTAGTAACAGCCCCAAGGGCTAAGTGTCTATATTTGAGGATGTTTTACCAGACTCAAGAAGCATCCAGAGAGCTGCAAGCGGTCCAAATTGAATCTCTTTGAAGGAGCCCCGAATAAATCCAATCAACCCAAATACTGTTATGCTTGGATGCAATTTTCCAGATGAGTTTAAGAATCCCAGCCATGTTGACTTCTTTGATTCTTTTTAACCCAATCCACCCTTCTTTTTAGGGCAGGCAAACTAAGGACCAGCTGATAGGGCGGAGGAATCTAGATGATTCAGTACCTTTCCAAAGATAGCCACCCATGAGAGCTTCAATAGCCTTGATGATGAATTGGGGAAGAGCGAAGGTGCCAGACCAATAGATGTAGGAGGATTGCATGACTGAACGGATCAGCTCAAGGCGGCCGGCATAGGAGAGAAGTTTTCCTTTTCAAAGCTGGTGCTTTTTGCGAAGGAGCTCAAGAATTGGAATGCAGTGGTGAGCCGAGAGCTTGGCAAGGATAAGGGGGAGATCCAAGTATTTCACAGGAAGCTGCCCAAGAGGGAACCCAGTTTTCTCGTGTAAAAGGAGCTTATTTTGCTGAGCAATACCAGCCACAAACAGAAGGGATTTTTGCGGGTTAATCTTGAGGACCGACATACTTTCAAAAAGAGATAGACAGCCCATAGTAGTCTCAATCGAGTCCAAACCAGCTTTGGAGAGTAGTTTCTATTTCATAGGAGTCTTCATTTTTATATATATGGTTGTAACCTCACTGCTATGCAGAGTGAATAATGGAATGAAAGTTTGAGTTGGGTTTACCTCCCGCTTGGAGTTGGTCAAGTGCTTCCTTCTTCTATTTTTGCCTCCATCTATCCCTCCCCTCTCAGGTACAATCTTTTCTTCCTCCTGTTCTTTCTTCTATTGTTCTTCTTCTATCTTCTTCTTCTCCTTCTTCCCAACCCCTTTCTTCCATACTGTTTACTGTGTCAGTTGGAAGGTGCCTGCAGACCACCACTCTGTCAAACTCAATGGTTCAGCCTTCTCATACTTTACTCCGTATAGAGGACTTTGTCAGGGTGACCTACTGTCACCCTACCTCTTTCTCCTTGTTATGGAAGGTCTTTCCCGCATGCCCACAGCAGCTCAAGAAGATGAATTCTTTAAAGGCATCAAGATACCTCGAAACCGCACTGATTATTTCTCATCTATTTTTTTGCGGATGATTGCTTTATCTTCTGTCGAGCTACTGAAAATCATGTCCTATCCATCAAATCTATCCTTGATCTCTTCGAGGATAGGTCAGGTCAAATGGCAAATCTTGACAAAAGTTTCATCCACTTCAATGACAATTGCTTTGAAGCCACTAACTATCCCTTTCTAAATTGTTAGGCTTTAAACAACTCCCCAGAGGTGCTTGATATCTGGGCACTAAATTATTTTGACCTAAATTTGTTCATCTGCTTTTCAGGACACTATTGATCGATTGGAGAGTAAATTAGCACGTTCGAAAATCAATCTCCTTTGACAAGCTGGTCGAGCTACTTTAATCAAATCTATTCTCTCCTCCATCCCATCCTTCCACATGGCTATTCATCGTTTCCCCATCTCGATATGTCACAGGCTTGATGCAATACAGAGAGATTTCTAGTGGGGTCATTCCCATAAGAATCACAAGATTCATACTATTTCTTGGAAAGTATTGTGTCAACCCAAATCTAAAGGGAGAATGGGTTTTAGAAATAGCGAAACCCATAATCTAGCTCTTCTTTCTAATCTCTGCGGGAGATTATTAAATAATCCGGATTCCCCCTGGGTCCAATCTCTGAGTGCTAAGTACTTTCGCAACTCTTCCTTCTTAGATGCCCCCACCTCTCAAATCTGTTCAAAATTCTGGCAAGGCCTTTTAAGAGTCCATGATTTTGTGAAGCAAATCATTTGTTGGAGAGTTGGATCTGGACATACAATAAAGATATGAACAGATCCCTGGATCCCCTCTTGCCTCATTTTACCATCCTTTCACATATCAAACCCTCCACCCTCTATTCTTGTGTGGAAGAGTTGAAAAACACTGATGGTGAATGGAATCTATCACTTAATTCTTCTTTATTCCCATTAGACATTCTTCTCTCTATTCTCAAAATTGAACTCTCCCCTGTGATCACAGATGATGGCATTTTTTGCCCCTTCACTAAGTCAGGGCAACTCTCAACAAACACAGCTGCCTGTTGTTTAGTAAGTATTCTAAACTCTAGACAACCCTCAATTCCTCCATTTTAGATAAGTATCTGGAATCTCTTATGGAAATTAAAGGTGCACCCTAAGTTCAAATTATTTCTCTGGAAATGATGTCATAATGGTCTTCTAACTCATTGTTATCTGAACCACATATTCCCAGTGGATAGCAGATGTTCATTGTATCAAGCAGCGGACGAATCCATTTGGCATTTATTTTATGAATGCTCTTTCTTTTGAATCATTTGGTTTGCTAGCACCCTCTTGCTTATGTATCTCCTCTTTCTCTCCCTCTTCCTTTTTCTATTTACTCTCTTTGTTCAAATATTTATAGCTCTTCTAGTTCAAAATCTGAATGTAAATATATTTTAGAAGTGGCTTCTATTGTGTTGTATTTTATCCGGTTAGAAAGGAATCGAGTTTACCATGAACAAGATGATCCAAACCCATATCATGTTCTTCACCACATACACCAATGGACATCTACCCTGGACCCCAGACCATTAGTATTTGTTGGTTGAACCGTGGGTCAGAGAGAGGGAATAAAATAATGGAACAGCTTGTATTAATGAGAGAAAGGCCCCTCTATTTATAATAGAGGGGAAGTTATAAATAATAGAAGCTAGGCGATGTGGGACTAAAACCCACATAGCCGACATAAGCTAATAACACTTAATAACATAAAAATACCCCCAAAAGGACCAGAATACCCCCACGGTATTCTGGAGTACATATATTCTAACACTCCCCCTCACGCTGGATTATACAAATATGAAAGAAGGAAGATCCACCGTGGACTAAAGAAAAAACTCTCTACTAAAGAAAGGAAAAAAAAAAACTCTCTCCATAACAATGCTAACACTCCCCCTCAAGTTGGCACATACAAGGTACTAATGCCCAACTTGAATAAAATGGGAAAAAGTTGTAGTAGAATCCAGCTCCAAAATGAATGCAGCTCCCAAACAGACCTTCAAGAACTTGAAAAAATTAGACCTTCAAACTTGGACAGACTTTAGCAGTAAAAAGGCATCTCTCACCAATCTTTGTCCAATAATGAATTTCTGAATTATAATCTTGAAGATAAGCAACTAGGGCAGCCGGCAAATGAGTCAAGCAGTAGTAAAGAAGATTAAGCAGCGGAAAAAGCAACCAAACTGTAGGATCTCATATGGACAGGCAATAACCAAACACCTTCAAAACTTTAAGGCCAACCTCCCCCTTATGATAAACTTTAACCCAATAACAAAGTAGATACCCATTGGCAATGGGGAAACCTCTGACCTTCTATGTTTTGCACCAAGTGTCCTTGCATGATCTGCTCTCTGCAATGGCTACAGGTATACTGTATATAATCCCCCCCTCACGTGTAGTGCACGTGGACATAAGAAAGATGATTTTAGAGATAGGGCAAACATTCCAGAATTTGTCAATGGCTGCCAAGGGTAATGGAAAAAGAAGAAATGGTAAAGAGAATACCATTAACTTCCAAGGTGGTTATGGGGAATGCCAAAGGTATGTTTTGGGAGGTGGTGAAGGAAAAACAGCAATGGGATAATGAAGTAGGAGTAACTTATGCAACATATAAAGATCCAACCATCTTCCATCGATCAAACAAACACTTTTGATGGAAACTCCTGTAGGGGAGAAACTCCTAACTCCAGTACTCAAATCTGACAAGTATACAGATCTGATTTGAAGTAAGGAAAGGCTCCAGTCTTCAAGGCTTGATCAATCTTCAAACAGGGAGGAGCAATTGTGCGAAAAACTCCAAGGTGGAAACTCCCACATGCTAAACAGTACTAACGAAGATATCCGGAAGCAACTGAATAAAGAAGCTTCAACAAAAACTAGATCAGATCTGAATCAGTAACAATGCTATGATTCAAGCTCCAAAGTATGCTGGATTTAAACCAAAAAGGCTCCACATAACTGAATAGGTTTGTAGGTGCAGCCAATAACCGCAGAACACACTGTTGTAGTCCCAAAGAAGCTAATCTCCAGGGTAGCAGATTCGAGTCTACCATAACGAAAGAAATTCGATCTCCAATAAGAAGAAACTCAGTCATAATCATAGGGCAACAGTATGCCACTTGAAGGCAGCAGTAACACATCAACTAGTCATGCTGATGGAAGTCAATCAATAATACCAGCCAGATAGGTAGTGAAGCTCAAAATAACCAACAAAGACAAGATAAATAACCAGACAAATCCATAGGCAGTTGAAGCAGCCAGCCATAGAAGAATAAGTAAGAGAAATCGGTTGACAATTGAAGGAACCAAGCCAACAGAATGAACTGTAATGTTTACCAAAAAAAACTGATGTAAGATGCTGAATCATGGGCTAAATACTCCCTTGATGTTTATAGAACTCTCCTCAAAAAATCAGCAATAGTGGACTGCCCTAACCCTTAGATCGATTATAGCCAGGGTTTTGTAAAAAACCCTGAAAGTGAATATCGATTGTAGGGAAGGGGGCTTCAACAAAAGTGAGGATGACTTGTCAAAGGTGCTGGCTTATTGTAATACATGCTAACCACAACTGCTGAAATGGATCTCCAGTTCGAATGATCAATCTCCTTGGTAATTGAGACTGGATCTTCATGTGGGAGAAATACCAAAAAATCGTAAAAAAGGAGGGCAGCAGCTATCTTGTGCAGTAGACCTTCTTCAAGCCATAAATAGTTGAAGTAGAATGTCCTTCTTGATGGTAGAAACATTAACAAAAAACTCCAATAGCAGCAAACAACCCTACCCCTAAAATCGATATGGGTCAGGGTTTTGAAAAAAACCTTGAAAAGAAGGATCGATTGGGGTTAGGGGTCTTCAAACACTTGGAAAGAGGCTAATACTGAGGTCGAGTGGTCTCAGTAGATGGAGTAATCATCCCTAAAAAAGGCAGCAAGAAATCAAACTTGTAACCCTAATATCGATTTGAGTTAGGGTTTTAACAGGGAACCATAAAAGGCAGGATGTAAAGATTTTGCTATAGGGACAAATCCAGCCATCAAATTGTCTTCAAACTGAGGTCGATTAGGGCTTGGATTAGTTGGGAATTATCCCTGAAATATTGGCTGCATCTGACAAGGGAAACCCCAAAATTGAGTGGAGTCAGGGTTTTGGAAAAACCCTGACAACGTGAGATCGATTTGGGGATTGAGGCTGGAAAAAATTAAGAAAAGATGGAGATAAAGAAAAAGGGAAGTTAGGTTTAGGAATAGGGTAGAATAGGGCTGGAAAAAGGCTGCATAGGGTGTTCCTAAGTTAGAGGATCAGGTTTATAGAGATCTGATCTCAAAGAAGGGGAACTCCAAATCGCAGATGAGGCTTCCAGCAGGGTTTTTTAATAAAAAACGATAGAAGAGAAAGGGGGGCAGCACTAAATCATCGATATTATGTTTACCTCATTAGTGCTGCCCCTGTTTTTGGGCTGAAAGGGAGAAAGAACAGGAGCAGGAAAAAACGAGAAAAGGGAGAAGAGGAGGAGAGATCGATTGGAGGAAAAGAAGGGAGAAAATAGGGTTTTTCTCTCTAACCTAGATCAAACCAGCTCTGACACCATGTTGGTTGAACCGTGGGTCAAAGAGAGGGAATAAAATAATGGAATGGCTTGTATTAATGAGAGAAAGGCCCCTCTATTTATAATAGAGGAGAAGTTACAAATAATAGAAGTTAGGCGATGTGGGACTAAAACCCACATAGCCGACATAAGCTAATAACACTTAATAACATAAAAATACCCCCAAAAGGACCAGAATACCCCCATGGTATTCTGGAGTACATATATTCTAACAGTATTATCAACCGAAAATCTATCACCTGACCCTGGGCCCTTCAGCCTTCCCTCACAGCCTTCTTCCATCCAGTTCTGCCTGCTGATCATTGCTTACTCCTCAATGATGGGAGTTTTCACCCCATATCTAAATGAGGTTGGGCGTCCATGTTAATGATTCATAAAGAATTGTTTCATTGTTCCTTTGATTATGGTAATCTAGATTCTGCAAATAAAGCAGAAAGAAAGGCAATTGAACAGGGACTTCGGGCAGCAAAAGAACAAGGCATCAAGCGCCTAGCAGTATGGACAGACTCAGAAAATCTCACCATGTGGTTAAAGAAAGAGAATTTTTGCCAATGGCCATGGACTCTTTATCACTTGGTTTATACTATCACTAATCTTTTTACTATTTTGAATCAGTTGTTGTAAATAAATTGAACAGGGATATGATACAGCCAGCCCATGTTTTAGCCATTGTTATTGAGATTTTGTGAGTCTCAGTATTAGCACCTGGCGCTAATACCGAGAGGAGAGAGGAGGGTAATTTAGGTATATTTTGTGTTATTTATTTTGGTTATTTTCCTATTATGCTCTTAGTAATGTTTATTTAATGAAGTTAAGTGGGAGAATACAGTTTTCTTTGTTTTTCTCTTTCTTTTCTCATATTATTTACAGCCAACAAAGCTAGAATTTCGAAGTTAGGTTCCAAGGGTGTTTGTAACCTTTCTGAACTATGTAATCTCTTTTGATCTTCATTTATATTGTTTCAACCAAAAAATATATATATTTCAAGGAATAAAGAATAGAGTTTCATGAGTATTAATGTGGCTTGCTAAGCATAGATGGAAACATGAGATTAAAAGGAACAAGCAAATGTTTCAAAAGGAAAACCTGAGTTGGTTTCAGAGACCCAGATGAAGAATATCCACGCCTTAATTTAATGCCATTTCCTCTAAAACCAACAACATTTGAAAAACCAGAGGCATCGTAATTCATCCAAACTTCCCAAGTGTCATCTTCCCCAGTGAAAAGGGCGTGCAACCCCTATACACGTAGGCCAAGTTAAATTCAATTAGTGAGTAGTGAAATGACATGAAATTAGAGGATTCACTGATGAGGGAAAAAAAAGCGTAATGAACTTCAAATCATCGCAAAGCAAAATGAGTACATACTTGGATAGAACCTTGTAAATCTACTCGAGCTGCAAAAAGGCCTGATGGTTGAAATGTTCTTCGATGCCAGACCTGGATGCAATATGTATTCCAACATTATTTGAAAAAATTCTTAGGACTCATAAAAGATCAAGTATAATGGATTTGCACAATCTGGAATTCACATGAAAATTATTTCAAAGCCAAATTATATTAACAGTTTACATATTCCTGATTTCCTGCATATATAGAGTAGGTTGCTCCAGACTCAGTTATTCTTTACAGGTTAAGGGTCTCCCCCTCTCTATTTTGCAGCCCGTTGCCCCTCCCCCTTGAAGGGTAGATGGATCCCTGTCTAGCTTGTTTGCCTGGGTTCTTTCTCTTTCTCTTTCTCTTTTTCTCGTATGGGGTCCCCTTGTATATTTTCTTCTTTGGTAATGAATTCTTTATTAACCAAAAAAAAATATATAGCACATGAAAATGGAGCAAAACACACCACTGCATCTATACATGTAGACTAGATTATCTGTGACCTTGAGCTTGAATTTGTGAAAAGGTATGCTACATGAATTCATAAACTGGAAACTGATAAATACCCAAAGATAAACCAAAAACAAATGTACAAACTTGATGTGGAAAATGATCCACATAAGGGAGTATATGACTTTAAGAACTTGTGGCCAGATGTACCTGACTGCGATACGCAAATTCCAATTGCTCAGCAACATCTTCACGCAATGGAAGCCAATCAAGACCACCTTCGCGAGCAAACCAGTGACCCCTTAAAACACGCCGATTTTCTCCAAGCCAATAAACTGGAAAACAGTGTCTTTTAGCTAAATCTACCTGCAGAGCCACACAAAAATTAGTCTCAGAACGTATTCTTCAAGCTGGGAACTTGCCAAAACATGAACTCAGAACACAGAATTTGAAAATGTAAGTGCAGTATTTGTATAATGAAGATTAATATTAAAGGAAATTTTTTTGATGGCATTAATAAACGAAAACAACAAAATGTGCCAAAAAGCTTCAATAACAAAAGAGGCATGAAAAGAAATTGAAATTCTGGAGGACAGTAAATATGAATTGATAAACCAGTAGTGTGTTGAAAGGAGGAAAAAGAACAATTCAATCATCATTCAAATTACAAAAAGATTCTCTAGAAAATGATCTCTGCTCTCACCAAGCCTCAATGGAGTTCAGGAAGGGGGAGTGGAGAGGGCAAAAAACATATGGTGTGTATTTGTTTCCTGTCTTCTTTTTTTATTTTCTATCTTTTTCTCTCATCTTCTGATCAGAAGTAATAACAATTATCTTGGGAAAACAAAAAAGGGGGGGATGCTATAAAGGACATTGTGGGGTTGAAAGTCCGCATCAGTGTCAAGATGGTCTGTTGGACCGACCTTGCGTTTAGAAGAAGATGCACCGACAGTGGGGGTACTGTGGGTAACAGGAGATGAGTCGGGAATAGACTCGGAGGGTGACTCAAAGTCGGAGTCAGAGGAGGACGAGGCGGAGTCAGAGGACGATTCGTTAAGAATGTCGTCGTCGTCGTCATCGTCAGAGAAAAGCACGAAATTATGTGCGACAAAACTCTGTTGGTTCTCAACATAGAATTGTTGCATCATGGAGAGAAGACGGGTTTTGTCTGACTCATCAGTGGAGTCTTTATACCGATCTTTCCAATGATCCATAATTTCCTTATGATAAATATAATTATCATCAGGAGGAGGAGGTGTAGAAGAAGAATCCTCATTGAAAGTGCTAATCACAAGAAAAGTAGCCCGGGGAGGGTACTCAGGGGGTGGTTCTGGTTGGGTGCCAACCAGATCTGACAAGAGAGTGAGAGTAGTATCTAATTTTTTTGATATTTTTTCATTATGTTCTAATGTGAGATCTATCAAGAAATTTAAAGCACCGCTAGTGCTAGTGCGATCGTGCTGTGCGTGAATACTGTGGTCATAAGGGATGAGTGGGTCATCACAAAAACAAGGAGGAAAAGAAGCCATGTATTACCTAAGCAATTAAAAAGATGATTTCCTGGGGGCTAAACCCGTTTGCAATACTGGGAGAGACAAGGGTCCTAAACACGTACGGTTCTTCCAACCTGGTGTTCCTCAGGACATCAATCTCCTATGCAAATATATGGCCGTGGAAATCACAAGATAAAAGCAAAGAAATAAACAGCAAATAAACCAGCCTGTGTGTGTGCTAACCGGAACTCTAGATCGATAAAACGACCTTCGCAGTACTCAAAGGGGGTAACCCTCAGCGATCTATCACTTCGCAGATAGTCTTCGGTTGTGTGCGCATGAGTCTCAACAAAGAACAGCAAAGAAATACATAAAAGAAACTTCAATATATGTGCATATCCTTACAAGTAGTTGGCAATAAGTCTGCCTCTTTCACTCTGTTGCAGATCTGAAGATAGGATTGACGATCCTTGGTAGATCCTCGATACTATCTAGAGATCATTAACAAATGCTATACCTGTTTGGTCAGGTGCGGTTACAAAGAAAAGAAAAAAGAGCGTACTAAGGCTTTGATACCAATTTACATACAGGGGGTCGATCCTTAAAGAAGGTATCGAAATAGAGATAGAAGGGGGCGAGAGGCGGAACTCGAGAGCTGGCGGAGCTAGGTCTGCTTTCTCTGAAGAAATGAGCTGCCTTATATAGGAGGAGAGGTCGGTTACGGATTCCAAAATTTTATTTCAATTCCGGAATAGTAACTGCTGACGTGTGCTGACGTAGGGCGGCGGGTACTATTCAGCACTGTTCATGGGTCCGAATGACGTCATGGGTGACGTAGGGCGGCTGCACTGTTTGTTGACGTCAGGTGACGTAGGGCGGCGGCACTGTTCATGTGGGACCATGGTGATGACGGCAGGGATGACGTTAGTCTGATCCGAGATTGATGTCATCTTCGTCGTGACCGGCAAAGAGAGGATTGGGCTCGTTGAGGAGAGCAGCAGCGGCGGCTTCTTGAGCAGCAAGTTCTGCGGCGTCGGCTGCAGCCATGGTTTCAACGGCTTCGGCAACATCGGCAAGGAGAGTGCCAGGGATGTCGAGGACGGGAGAGAGTGTCTGGAGCTGGTCGATCAGTTGGAATGTATCGGCAGCAACTTCATCAGGGATTTCATAATCCATCATGAACTGGGTGACGAAGAGTCGTCGTCCGTCTGAGACAAGGTAACGGTATCGTGGACAACCGTTGGGATGAGTGAGTCCAAGAGCTTCTTTGTGTAAGGCGATCAAGGACTGTTTGTACAGGCTTTCCGCATGGATCTGCAAATTAGCAATATGCAGGGCTTCGGCTTCATCTGTAACCAGAGTAGGGTTGGTGAAGGCGTAGCAAGCGGCAGGGCGGAGATGCCAGAGCTGATAGGGCTGGAAGAAGCGTTCGCGTTCACACCAGCCGAGGGTGCTGTAGATGGTGAAGTCAAGTCCACCAGAGAATCTCCAATTGGCGACAGCATGGGAGACCATAGTTCTGATCATCATGGGCAATTGGTCGAGGACAGTAGTATTATCACTAGAGAAGACCAGTTGGCCTACTAGTCCCCATTCAACAGCAGCAATACTCCAGGGTTCGGAGCCAGGGTAGAAGATAAGACGGTGCTGATTATGTTGTTCCGTCCGTATTATGTTTTTGGGAAATTCCAGCATAAAATCTTGATAGCGCTGGTATTGGGCATGATCACAATGACGTTGTATCATTGGAAATATTTCCCGGGGGAGAATTTCTTTAGCTTTTAAATATAAGCAGATTTTGTATGCTTTATGGAAGAGAGCATCTTTTAAATGATCTTCGATACAATCTGCAATCTGAAGAAAGCTGTGTACTTTCTCAGGGGAAGTAACATCGTCCCAATCAGTTTGTCTAATTGAGTCGAGTACAATAGACTGAAGGCTAAGCTGCTTGGCATAGAAAGATCCAAGAGCCTTGGAGAAGGCGGTAAGAGCAGTACGAAACGGCTTTTTCTGGCCGGCAACCTGCGTCTTCCACAAAGTATTCAACTGATGGTACCACTTGGTAGGTATGCCATCGTGATGAAAGAAATCAGTGGTGTTGGAGACCGACTGACCAAAAATTGAAGGCGGAATATTAGCCGCTGATTGTTGTTGTACAATCTGGGAGTAGCTGGCTGGGGATATATTCCACAAATAAAAAGGATCCTGACTGTCCTGTTCTTGACTATTTCCGGGGAAGAAATAGGGACTAAATGGCTGAGAAGGGGAAGGAGAGAATTCCGCTGTTGTGGCAGGAACTCGAGTGTAACCAGGGGGAGTCCATTGGGTAGGTACTGCCGCTGTTACTTGGGGTTCTCTAATGAGAATACCACCACGGGGGGTAGGGAGTAAGCCAAGAGAAGAGGCTTGCTTTTTGCTCTTGCGATGTGGTGTCGCGTGAGCTTTACCTTTACCCTTATCAGGGGGATGCCGAGGATTCATGTTGTCGGCGGCCTGCTAAGATAATCAGCCAAAAATTGTCGATTGCCTTTAACATGTACAATTTCATATCGATATTAGTTAATCAGTTAGCCCAATTAATACGGCGAGAATTAGTTTCTTTGATTTTGGTTTTAAGAAAATCACGAACCGCTTGATTATCAGTTCTAATAAGAAACTTCTCAGGTAAAAGATAAATTCTAAACCGTTGAATAGCATTGACAATGGCGAGAATTTCTTTTCATAAATATTATAATTCACGAGCCGGGTAAACTTGCGAGTTGTATCCGCAAATTTGCTCATCGAAGGGTTTTGAGGGGTCGTGCTTTGGACACAGCCCAATGTTGATGCTAGCATCTGTCTCTAAGATCAAGAGATCACCAGCAAGAGGGAAGTAAACAGACGGACAAGATTGGGTAATCTCGGTCTGTATGTCAAGGACGATCTGTGTGTCAGATGGGGTCCAAGAAAAGTCAACATCTTTTTTCAATTTTAATAAAAGACTTTTTTCTTTGGTTGAGAGGTCTTTTATGTAATTGCGTCCATAGTTTAAGATACCGAGGAACTGTTGAAGATGCTGTTTGTCACGGAGGACAGGGGGAAAATCCTTGATTTTAATCAGGATGTGATCTTGGAGTTGGAGGCCTTGATCACTAAGGATGAGACCAAGAAATTCGATTCGAGTTTTTTCGAGTTCGATTTTCGTGGGAGAAAGGATTATTCCATGGGTAAGGAATAAATCACTGATGATACGAAGATGTTTCGTATGTTCAGTAGGGGAATCGGAGAAGACGAGGATGTCGTCTATATACGCTACACAAAAAGAGAGGGAACCAAAGATGGAATCAATCCAACGTTGGAACACTTGAGGGGCAATACATAATCCGAAGGGCATAACCGTCCATTGGTAATGGCGATTAAAAGGAGTGGAGAAAGCGGTGAGAGGTTTGGAATCCTCAGTGAGCTTAATTTGCCAGAAGCCAGATTTTAAGTCAAACTTACTGTAAATCTTAGCCTGTTTGGCACGGTGGATAAGAACGTCTTTTCGCGGAATGAAATATCCGTCGAAGACAATGTGTTGGTTTAAACGTTTATAGTTTATAACCATACGGGCTTTGCCACGTTTTATTTCCGCATGATTGCGTACCATAAAAGCTGGGCAAGAGTGGGGACTTGTTGAGGGTTCAATAAGTCGGAGAGCCAATAATTCGGAGATCTGTTTATCGAATTCTTCGATATCGGCTTTGATGTAGAGAATGGGTTTTACCCGAATAATCGTGTTAGGATTAGTGAGTTGGATAGAACACCAACGCGGGCTTTTTTCCCAATGAAGGAGGGGTTGGTCAGTAAAGTGAGAAGAGAGTTTGTCAAGGAGCCAATGAGAAATGGCAGAGGTGACAGACTGTGACCAATCAACAGACGAAACCTGTTGAAGAACGGAAGAAGAAATCCGTTGAGGGATAAAACTGAAATCATCACAAACAGCTTTGTGAGAGAGCAGTAAGGGAAGAGAAATAGCACCAGAGGGATGGTGTATTTGAACAGAATCAGAATGCAAGATGAAGGGTAGATACTTATGCATAAAGTTCGTACCAAGGATGAAATCACCATGCATAGTGGGAAAACAAGTAATTTTTGGAATTATAAATCGCTTGTTTTGGAAGTAGATTGGGATATTGTGAGCTCTATACTCAAGGGTCGTTGTGGGACCCGAAACACCACTAATATACGTGGGTTGTTCCAATTTTTCCCAGAGATGGCCAGGAAGTGCAGTTGATTTACAAATGCAGCCGGTAGCACCGGTATCCAAGAGGACATCGAGAGTGTAGGGTTTGAAACCAGAAAAATCAAAATGACCCTTAACATAGGTGTAGTTTTTGGGGTTTTGATTAGATTGAAAGAAAATATCGGTATCGGAGGTGACATACCGATGAAAGAGATTAATGACAGCAGTAGAATCGGTGTCAGAAAAATCTTTACGAAGAGGAGCTTTGAATGCTCGAGCAGAAGGAGGTATCCAGTTCTGTGGGTTGATTCCAGGCAAGTTGCGTGGAACGTAAGAAGAAACTGAATGGCGAGAAGAAGAGCCAATCGAGGTATTAGATGAGCCAGGTAGGGCGGATCTAAGAGAAGGAGTACTCGAAGTTCGAGCCGGAGAAGGAGAACCAGTAGAACGTCGGCGGAAATAGATATTATTTCCAGAAGCCTGTAGTTCAAAGGTAGGAGGAGAAGGAGCAGTGATATTTTGAGGGGTATCAAGAATATCGGAGAGCATCCATTCCTGGGGAAGTTGGATATCATGCCAATCGAGTAAACGAGGTTGAATCTCGTGTTCGAAAGGTTTTGGTTCGAAGAGTTCGACGAACCGTTTATCCGGAAGAGGCAATAGTTTGGTAGAAGTAACGTTAGTTAATTCGTGCAAACATTTCCAGCTAACAGCGATGTTATGGCTGTCTGCTTTCATGCCAGTCCATTGGGTCTTAATTTTAAGAACCACTGAATCACAAAGGTTGGGATCCTGGACAGAGAGGAAGAAGTTGGGTCTAAGTTTGAACCAGACCGAACCGTGAATAAGGTTTGACTCAATTCCACCGATTAAGGCATTGATTGGGTCAGAAAGGAATCGTTTGTCAAAGACAGCAATGATAATAGGAGTATCGATGCCTTGACGAAAGAGAGCAGTGAGTTCAATCTGAATGAGACCAATGTGAAGGTATCTCAAACGCGGATGTTTGGCGACCAAACGTTGGATTTGAGCCGGATTGAACAGGGAGATCTCAAGGGACGCATCATCTGTAGACTGAGCAGTGGAGTTGCCACTTGCTTGGTCGAAGAAACGTCGAGACCAGAGGTTAAGTTTGGAAAGCTTGTAAACCTCGTCATGCTTAATGGATTTAAGCTTGGTGAAGAGATTCGGGTCAAAAGAGACATCTTCCCGAATGAGGTGAGAAAGAGAAACCGAGTCGTTTTCAGAAGAGGGAATCGGTTGGATTTCAACAGGAGTCGAATCGGTAGGGGATTCGTCTTCCATGAAGATGAAATCGGACGAGTCGTCATCAGAATCAGAATAATCCGATTCAGAGAAGACTTCATAGAGAAGTTCTGTGGGGTCAGAAACTTCGGAGAAGAAAAGAATCTCGTAATTACATTCGTCTAGGTAACGAATCATTTTACGGGCATTCTTGGATTTATTAGGGCATTCATTGGCAAAATGGCCCTTTTCATTACAGAGGTAGCAGGTACATTGAGATTTGTCCTTTTTACCAGTGTAAGGGGTACGTTTAGAAACAAAACGTTTTTTGGTGAAACGTTTGTTCTTGGACGAAGAAAAGTCCTTAAAAGGAAAGTCTTTTTTATGGAATTTCTTCCAATGATACCTTCGTTTCTTAGAACGAAAAGGAAAGGATTTGAAAGACTTGGATTTGGAGAAATGAGATGGCTTGGTACCAAACTCAAATTCGTTTTGAAGAAGATCTTTACAGAGGCCAGGGGAGACCTTCTGTTTTAACTGTTTGGCAGCGCGTGCCTTTAAACAGTGATCTAAGATATGGCGAAACACGAAATTGATTCGGTTGCCAAGGGTATCAACGGATTTGGAATCGTTGATGAATCCAGGGTATGTCGTATGACATAGTTCATCCCAAGGAGGAGGAAGTTTAGGAAAGAATTGTTCCTTCCAATAATCAGATTTGGTAGGATCTAATAATTGGAAAAGATACATATATTTTTTAGAAAAAGCTTCAAATTCATTTAAATTATTTAGCTTAATCTTAGTGAGATTAAAACTGACATCTTCTGCAAGCTTGTCAGGGTGATGGTAACCACAAAACTCAGATTTTAAGAGTTTCGTGAATTCGACCAAGACCTTCTCAGGGTTAGAGACATAGGTCAGAAGGGTTGTTTTAGCAACTTTCCCATCGTCAGTTTGGTCAAACTTTTTAATAAATTGCAAGACATCACCTTGCAGGGAACCACAAAAGTATTCAAGGAATTGTTCTACTTTCCATGTGGCTTTGTTATTGGTAATCAACAAAGAAAATGTTTGAGCCCCTATCTATAGAAAAGGAGTAACAATGCAAATCGAATGTAAGTGGTACACACTTAGATACAAGAGCTACAAAATTAAATTCCATAAAAACTGAGTGAAATCTGTCACCATCAGAAAACCTTCCTTATTGGATAATTAGCTCCCTGACTGATCGTGGATGCACACAGTCAACTAGAAAATGTCAAAGAAAATGGTACCAGGTGTCTGCTGAAAATAGGCAATAACCAAGCAATGTTGAATAGACATGTAAGCAGTATGAAAGCCCATCACCACTAGATAATAAATGGAATAAGGGAAATCAATTTCTCCTGGGTTACCAGCCAAATATAGGAGTTAACTTTGAAATGGACTCAGATGTCCATGCAATTTTTGCTGGGGGAGAGAGGTAGGATCTTGTTTAGGAGATCTTCATAAAGAAAATACCTCCTTCCAAAAACTTAAATGCTCTTGTTTTAGTGTTTTACCCAGCTAACAGCTCTACAGATCATTAAGCAAATTAACCAGGGATTCCCTTCCCAATCATTACTTGTGCCTTGTTGAAATCCATGAATACTGGCTTGAGTTAGAGTGACTACAGCCATTCTTTATTTATAATAAGAGAAGGAACATTCTAGAATAGGTACAAGGACAATTTTACCTTCGAACCCATATTAGAACACTCCCCCTCAAGTTGGTGCAATGGTGCACACATATCAAACATGCCCAACTTGCTAATAACAGAACAAAACAACTTACTACTAATCCCCTTAGTAAGAATATCTGCCAATTGTTCACTAGATTGAACAAATGGAATACAAATTACTCCTTGCTCCAATTTCTCCTTGATGAAATGTCTGTCTATCTCAACATGTTTAGTACGATCATGTTGAACTAGGTTATGGACGATACTAATGGCTGACTTGCTGTCACAATAGAGTTGCATAGGAAGATCAACAACCATACCCAGATCTTGAAGAAGCCTCTTGAGCCATAGAAGTTCACAGACCCCTTGTGCCATAGCCCTAAATTCTGCCTCAGCACTGGACCGAGCAACCACTGCTTGTTTCTTGCTCCTCCAGGTAGTTAAATTTCCTCCAACAAACGTACAATATTCAGATGTTGACCTTCTATCATCGGGGCTGCCTGCCCAATCTGCATCAATGTAGGCCTCTATCTGAAGATGACTGTGAGGAGAATACAAGATTCCTTTTCCAGGAGAAGACTGCAGGTACCTTAGAATTCTGTACGCTGCCTCCATGTGAGAAGAGTGAGGGTCATGCATTAACTAACTCACAACACTCACTGCAAATGCAATGTCTGGTCGGGTATGGAAAAGATATATCAACCGACCAACTAACCTCTGATAACTACCCTTATCCACAGGGTCACCTTCCTTGCTCTTCAAGTGTGTGTTAGGCTATAAAGGGCTATCGACAAGTTTACACCCAAGCATCCCTTTATCATTCAGAAGGTCAAGAGTACTTTTTTTTTTGGTAGAAGAAGGTCAAGAGTATATGTGGACAGATTTAAAATTAGGGAAAGCTGGGATGATCTATTCATCCCAAGCACTCTTTATTTATAAGAGTAATAAAACAGTAAACATCTGTACGGTAGCAATGTGGGACTAAACCACATAATACAAAACTAATAAAATAACAAAGAAAAGAGGTCCAGAATACCCCACGGTATTCGGCCATATATCTAACACTCCCCTCAAGTTGGAGCATATATATCATGCATGCCCAACTTGACTAAGATAGGATGAAACAGCTTGCTACTCGGTCCCTTAGTGAACACATCAGCCGGTTGATCAAGTAGACTTCACAAAAGGAACACAAATGAGGCCGGCCTCAAGCTTCTCCTTGATGAAATGTCGGTCAACCTCCACGTGCTTAGTACGATCATTGGACAGGGTTATGAGCAATGCTAATGGCCGCTTTATTGTCACAATAAAGCATCGTGGGAAGATGGACAGCAACACCGATATCCTGTAATAATCCTCTAAGCCACGAAAGTTCACAAATTCCTTGGGCCATCGCATGAAACTCGGCCAAGACTGGACGCCGCACAACATTCTCGCTTCCTACGCCACGTGACAAGGTTCCCACCAACAAAGGAACAAGAACTGCAGAGATAGATTTCTGTCGGAGAACCAGCCCAATCGGCATCAGTATAGGCTTCAATCTTAAGGTGACCCGTGGGAGATGAAGGATTCCCTTTCCTGGAGCAGACTTCAAATACCTCAAAATACGACTGATTTGCATCCATATGAGAGGAATAGGGATCATGCATGAATCGGCTCACCAAACTCACAAAGAATCGCAATGTCGGTCGTGTGTGAGAAAGGTAGATTAACTTGCCCACTAACCGATAAACACCCTTGTCACAGGCTCACCTTCTTTCTCCCTAAGTTTTGTAGTAGCTTCCATAGGAGTATCTCGAAGGATGATGACCTAGCAGCCTGTTTGATCAATAGATCAAGGACATATTTCCTTTGAGAAAGAAAGATGCCCTTTGAAGAACAAGCAACTTCTATCCCTAGAAAATATTTCAGAGGACCAAGATCTTTGACCTCAAACTCACGGCCAAGGAGGAGCTTCAGTTCCCTGATAGCATCACCATCATTACCAGTGACCACAATATCATCCACATAGACTATGAGAAGAGTTACCTTGTCACCAACTCGTCTGATAAACAAAGTGTGATCAGCATTACTCTGCCTATAACCTGCTGAAATCATAGCCTTGTGAAATCTGCCAAACCATGCCCTAGGTGACTGTTTCAGCCCATAAAGTGCACGCTTCAGTCCATAAAGTGCACGCTTCAATCTACAGACCTTGCCCTTGGTCCTGTCATCAGAGAAGCCTGGTGGAATGTCCATATATACCTCCTCCTCAAGCTCCCCATGGAGGAAGGCATTCTTTACATCTAACTGTTGAAGATCCCACCCAAGATTTACAGCACAGGATAATAGCACCCGGACAGTGTTGAGCTTCGCCACTGGTGCAAAGGTCTCCTGATAGTCAACTCCATAAGTTTGAGTGAACCCCTTTGCAACCAGACGTGCCTTATATCGATCCACAGAACCATCACCTTACGTTTGACCACGAAGACCCATCTACATCCAACTGGTTTCTTTCCGGAGGAAGAGTCACAAGCTCCCATGTATTATTTTTATGTAGTGCTCTCATTTCTTCCAACATTGTTGCCTTCCACTTTCCATCCGTAGATGCTTCCCGCCAAGTTTTAGGAATCGAAACAGAAGAAAGAGAAGATACAAAAGCACGAAAAGATGGAGAAAGAGAACTATAAGAAACAACACGAGATATGGGATGTAAAGTACAAGTCCTAGTACCTTTGCGGTGAGCAATAGGTAAGTCGGAAGAAGAGGGATTACCAGGAGATGGAGGATCTGGATCTGGAGCCAGCAATTGGATGGGTATTGGTGCTAAAGTGGATTCAGCGCCCTCTGTTGGTTCGCCCCTTGTGTAGGTGAGTATGTTGGAATTGTCAATTCTTTTCTGAAATTCACCAATAGTTCTCTGGACTGGAGTCAGCTCCCCCTGAATAGGAACATTAACAATACTATTTTCTAAGGTCTCCCCCTGTAAAGGATTCCCATTAGGTGAGGGAGGAACAGCCGGAGGAGGTTGGACATCATCCAAAGGAGGTTGGGCATCGACCAAAGGAGGTTGGGCAGCGGCCGTGGGTGCGGCAAAGGAGGCTGGACAGCATCCGAGAGGAACCTCTAGTGGAGGAATCTCAAAGGGCACATCTTCACTAGAACTCTCCCCTTGAAGAGGTGGTGAAGAATAATAAGGGTCTCATGGAAAACAACATCCATACTCACCAAGGTACGACGGGAAGGGGGATGGTAACACTTATAACCTTTCTGGGTTGGAGAATAACCCAAGAAAATACAACGGAGCCCACGAGGCTCAAGCTTGCCTGGAGATCTGGTATCCCTAGCATAACACACACACCCAAATACTTTGGGAGGGACAATAAAGGAGGAATGGCCCAGTAAAACATCAGAGGGGGTACGGGAATGAAGAACCCGAGAAGGGAGCCTATTGATGAGATAGGCGGCAGTGAGAACCGCATCCCCCCAATATTGAGAAGGAACATTCCTCGCAAACATCAAAGCCCGGGCCATTTCCAACAAATGGCGGTTTTTTCTTTCTGCCACACCATTCTAGGCGGGGTATCAACACAACTAGTTTGGTGAATAATGCCATGATCAGCCAAATATTTTGAAATTGTGATTCAAGAATTCGGTTCCATTATCACTTCTCAATATTTTGAGAGTAGCTTGGAACTGAGTTTGAATCATCTTATGAAAATGCTGAAAACATGAGAAAACCTGATTTTTAGTGTGCAAAAGATATACCCAAGTGTTCCGAGAATGACAATCAATAAAAGAGACAAACCAGCGATGACCAGAAATAGAGGGCTTGCGACTAGGGCCCCAAACATCGAATGTACCAAATTAAAACAAGAAGAACTCCTTTTATTTGAAATAGGATAAGTTGAACGTGTCTTTGGCGAACACAAGCCTCACAAAAAAGTCATCCTTAGTATGTAGGGTGACCAAACTAGAAATAAATGAGCTAAAATTCCTAAAGGGGGTGACCTAACCGAGAGTGCCACTGGTAAAGTTCAGAAGAGACTAAGGAGTTCTGATGCAGCGGAGAAGGCAATGGTGGTGGAGAGAAGCGACCGTCATCAAGCAGGTACAAGCCACCATGCACTTTACCCAATCCAATCGTCTTCCCAGAGTCCAGATCCTGAAACACACAATGAGATGGAAAAAAAATGACTTTGCAGTTAAGATCACGAGTAATACTACTAATGGAAAGAAGGTTAGTAGTAAAATTAGGAATATGTAAAAGCAGAAGACAAGGGAAGAGAGGAAATGCGATTGATGAGTCCTTTTCCGGATATCAAGAAAGGGACCCATCACCACTTTGACCTTATCTTTCCCAGAAGTGGGAGAATATCTGTGAAACAGACTAGAGGAACCGGTCATATGATCTGTGGCTCCAGAATCTATGATCCAAGGATGGGAAGCCACAGAAGCACAATGACCTACAAATGGAATACCTGACCGGGCAAAGTGTGAACCTGAAGGAGCTGAGGAATTGGCAGTAGCTGATGTAGTAGAGGCAGCAGCAGCGGAAGTCCTGAGCATACGTAGGAGGGCCTGTAGATCATCTGGGATAGACCGGTGTCGATAGTAGGGGCTGTAATGTGATCTCGATCGATGGGCCTTGGTCTTTGTCTTTATCTTTGTCTTGGCAGCCCGTTTAGCTTCAAAATCAGCCGGTTTCCCATGAAGTTTCCAGCACTTCTCTTTGGTGTGATAGGGTTTGTGACAGTGCTCACAAACAACAGTCCCTGTAGTAGAATCACCAAGAGAAGCAGTGCCACTAGGTGCAGAAGGGGTCGGGGCAGCAGCCTTGAGAGCTGATCTATCAGTAATAGGCGGGTGCAACATGGCAGCCCTACGGTTCTCCTCAGATGAAACCAATGCATAAGATTGTTCGAGTGTGGGAAAAGGCTTATGGCCCAACACTTGAACACGAATTGGATCATACTCCACATTCAAGCCAGCCAAAAAATCATAGACCCTGATCTTGTCCACATGCTTCTTATAGGAAGCAATATCAGCAACTGTAGACGGGTGGAAGTCAGAGAAGTGGTCTAATTGCTGCCACAGACTGCGTAGAGTAGCATAGTACTTCGAAACTGAAAGTTCACCTTGAGTGGTATGGAGGACCTTCTGCCTAAGTTCATATACCGGGCATCATTGCCAAGCTGCCCGTAGGTTTCCTTGCAAGCAGCCCAAATGCGTGTGTCAGAAGAAGAAAGTTATCTTGCAAATCGTAGTCATTGAACCAATTAAGTAGGACATGAGAACACCATTATTAGCAAGCCACTGTCCGAAGCGGGCACTGGGGCGAGGGTTGAACACTAATGCCATTAATATGGCTGGTGAGACCACGGCCAGCAATGGCAAAAGAGGCAGACCTGGACCATAAAAGGTAATTCGAGCCATCAAGTTTAATAGGATTTGGTGTGAAGCTGTGGTAGTCAGTCTTGTGGTGACCATCGGTAGGTGGCTGATCTGAAGTAGCTGAAGAATCGAGAGAGTCACCCATACTGCCAGTAAAGAAGTCCAATAATGTCTTCAAGTGAAGGCTGAACTAACTCCAGAAATCAGAGACAGCAGCAGTGAAGAGTCCTATATCGATAATGGCAGGGTTTTTTGATAAAACCTGAATTGCTGAAATCGATGAGGATAATAAGGAGTCCAAAAATCTGCAGAAAAATGGCTTCAACTGAGGTCAATTAACCCTCTATACTGGAAGAAACAGCCTGCAGAAAAATCAGGAACACTGGGCTACAACAACTCCAAGATCGATAGGTGTCAGGGTTTTGCAAAAAAACCCTGTGATAGTAGGATCGATCTCAAGGAGGTCTTCAAATCTGTAGATAAGAACTGAACCAATAAAAAAAGAAATCCTGCTGCAGTTTGTGGTCTTCAAAGGAAGGAGTTAATGCCTTGTAGTTGTTGTAGAAGCAAGCTCCAAAAAAACTGAAGATCCAATATCGCAGACAGGCTTGGCAGGTCCTTATTGAGCAGAATTATAGTGCATAAAAGAGGTAATGGGGGCAGCAACTGGATCGTATGATCACCTCATCAGTGCTGCCCTATATGGGAATGGAGAACAAGGGAGAAGAAGGAGAGAACTAGAAGAGAAGAAGATCGAAAGAGAGAGGGAGAAGAAAACTGAAATTCGAAGGAGGGGTTTTGTCCCTAACTCGAAATCTGCTCTGATACCATGTGGACAGATTTAAAATTAGGGAAAGCTGGGATGATCTATTCATCCCAAGCACTCTTTATTTATAAGAGTAATAAAACAGTAAACATCTGTATGGTAGCAATGTGGGACTAAACCACATAATACAAAACTAATAAAATAACAAAGAAAAGAGGTCCAGAATACCCCCACGGTATTCTGGCCATATATCTAACAGTATATTTTCTCTAGGAAAGAGATATACCCTCGGCTGAATAGGCAACCTCTATTCCCAAGAAATATCTTAATCGACCCAAATCTTTGACCTCAAATTCTGTACCAAAATACTTCTTCAACTTCTGAATTTCTTGTGCATCACTTCCTGTGATCACTATGTCATTCACATAGACGATCAGAATTGTGATATGCTGTCCCACCTTCTTCACAAACAACGTGTGGTCAGCCTTGCTTTGCTTATAGCCATAAGCAACCATGGCTTTGTGGAAGAGACCAAACCAGGCCCTGGGTGATTGCTTTAGACCGTATGAGGCCTTCTTCAACTTGCACACTTTTCCCTGAGTATCTAGAGTAGCAAAGCCAGGAGGATCTCCATATAGACATCTTCTTCCAACTCTCCATGCAGGAAAGAATTCTTGATATCGAGCTGTTGGAGATTTCAGCCTTGATTTACTGCACAAGAAATAATAACACTAATTGTGTTTATTTTTGCCACATAGGCAAAGGTCTCCTGGTAGTCGATTCCATGGGTTTGGGTGAACCCTTTCGCTACCAACCTCGCTTTGTATCTCTCCACTGACCCATCTGAATTGTGCTTTACTACAAAGACCCATTTACAACCAACAGATTTCTTTCCTGGTGGAAGGACCGTCAAATCCCAGGTTTTATTTTTCTCCAGGGCAAGCATCTCTTCCGTCATTGCTTCCTTCCATCTCTATTCGGCTATTGCTTCATGCCAATTATTAAAAATAGAAACAGAGGATTGCGAAGAAACAAAGGCATGGAATGAAGGAGTAAGAGAATTATAAGAAACAAAATTGGAAATTGGATGATGAGTACAACTCCGCTTTGGTTTTCGGACAGCAACGGGTAAATCAAGACTAGGATTAGGAATGGGCTTACCAAAGTGATGACTAGGAGCAGAACTTGGAGTAGGTACTGATTGTGTGGGAGCAGTGGTGTTGGTCTCTTTGTGCCAAGTTCCACGAGGAGGGAAGTGTGTTCCACTAAAGAACGTCTTCAACTCTTTTGATTCTCTAGACTCCCCCTGGACTGTAGGCTGCTCATTCTGTCCTTGCCCTTGTTCCTAACTAGTAATCCCATCTTCTAATTCAATAGACACATCCTCTATGGTAAGAACATTTACATCCAGGGGAGCAATCAAAGGTACATCTTCATCACTTGGAATCTCCCCGTGAAGAGGTACCGGTGGTGCAAAACAAGCTTCAAACTCCCGAAAAACAACATCCATAGTCACAAGCATTTTCCTAGTAGGAGGATGGTAGCACTTATGCCCTTTCTGGGTAGCAGAATATCCAAGAAATATACACCGAAGACCTTTGGGGTCAAATTTCCCATAAGGATGATGGTTTGTTGCGAAGACCACACATCCAAAAACTTTGGGGGGAACAACAAAAGCAGATAATCCCAATAAAACATCCAATGGGCGGCGACCTCCGATGACCCGGGAAGGAAGTCAGTTGATAAGGTATGTGGCTGCAAGGATGGCATCACCCCAGAAAAGGGAGGGAACAGTCATGGCAAACATAAGAGAGAGTGCAACCTCCAACAAGTGCCTGTTCTTACGTTCAGCCACACCGTTCTGAGCCGGAGTATCGACACATGATGTCTGATGTATAATCCCATGAGAGTCCAAGTAGGTGTGACAAGCTCCATCCATGTATTCCTTGCCGTTGTCATACCGTAAAATTTTTACCTTCGCATCAAATTGAGTTTGAACCATCTTATGAAATAGATGGAAACAATTAAAAAATCACTCTTGCTATGCATCAAAGATACTCATGTTGTGCGACTATAACAATCAATAAAAGTAACAAACCATCGAAAACCAAAAGTAGAAACACATCGGGTTGGCCCCCACACATCAGAATGTATTAAACCAAAAGGAGTCACACTTCTACTATCAGAAATAGGGTAAACATTCCTAGTTTGTTTTGCCATAGTGCAAGCATCACAAGAAAAATTGTTTGGATTACATTGTTTAAATAAACTAGGAAATAAAGTAGATAAGACACTCAATGGTGGATGCCCCAACCGGCGATGTCACTTATTTAATTCCAATAATGCAAATGTAGAATCAGAAGAGTAGAGCTGAGACGTCAATGCTGCTGGCGAACTGTCAAGCACCTACAAACCACCAACCACCTTACCACATGCAATTATACGACTCGTTACCTAGTCCTGGAATAAACAATGAGTTGGGAAAAAATTACTTTGCAGTTTAAGTCCCTAGTTAAACTACTAATGGATAACAAATTAGTAGAGAACATAGGAACATGTAACACAGAGGAAAGATAAAGAGAGTTAGGTTTTATGAATAGATAGATACAAGTAGTTGGGCAAGATTCACAGGTGAAGAAGAGAGGAGAAGAGAAGAAGAAGAAAAGGGTTTGGAGAGAAAACGATTATGTGTGCTGAGAGATTCTCAACACACATATTAACTTCATTAATAACTTCTAGAATTACACTAACCTCCCTAAGGATGTAAATGGAAATAAGGAAAGAAAAGGAAAAAATACAACTTAAGTCATGTCTTATAACAAGACAGTGACAGAACTACCCTTATACAAAATACTAACAAACTCTAACACTCCCACTCAAGCTGGAGAATAAATGTCATACATTCCCAGCTTGCTCAATAAGGTACTGAATAGACCAGGAATGAGACCCTTGGTGAAAATATCTGCTATTTAATCACCTGTCTTCACAAAAGGAGTACAAATGCAACCAGAATCCAGCTTCTCTTTGATAAAGTGTTGATCAACCTCAATATGTTTGGTGCGATCATGTTGAACCGGATTATGGGCAATACTTATAGCAGCCTTGTTGTCACAATAAAGTCTCATTGGGCCTTCAGTGTCAAATCTCAAGTCTTGAAGTAGTCTCTTCAGCCATATAAGTTCACACACTCCATGAGCCATGGCTCTAAACTCTGCCTCTGCACTGGATCTAGCTACAACTGGTTGCTTCTTACTCCTCCAGGTAACTAGATTACCACCCACAAAAAGTGCAATACCCAGAAGTAGATCTTCTGTCAGAGACTGAACCAGCCCAATCAGCATCTGTGTAACCCTCAATCTGCAAATGGTCATGCTTGGCAAATAGAAGACCCTTTCCTAGACAGGATTTCAAATACCTGATGATGCGATACACTGCATCCAGATGTCCACTCTTGGGAGCATGCATGAATTGACTCACCACCCCAACTGCATAAGCGAAGTCTGGTCAAGTCAAGGAGAGATAGATTAGTTTCTCAACTAATCTTTGATACTTGCTTGCATCTATGAGAGGAGAACCACATTCTTCACCAAGCTTATGATTCGGATCAATTGGGGAAGTTGCTGGTTTGCACCCCATCATGCTTGTCTCTTTCAGAAGGTCCAAGACAAATTTCCTCTGGCAGATGTTGATTCCTTTCCTTGATCTAGATACTTCAATACCCAAGAAGTATTTCACGAGTCCAAGGTCTTTGATCTCAAACTATTTAGCCAGATAAGACTTCAATCTGTTCATCTCAACCACATCATTCCTAGTTACCACAATGTCATCAACATAGACAATGAGAGCTATAACTGTACCACTACCTCTCCTAATAAACAAGGTGTGGTCAGCTTGACTCTGATAATACCCATTCTTCAGGATCTCTCAAACCAGACCTTAGGAGACTGCTTGAGGCTATAGAGAGCTTTCTTCAAGAGGCACACTTTCCCTTCAGCTGAGGGATACTTAAAACCAAGTGGGGGCTACATGTATACTTCTTCTGCAAAGTCTCCATGAAGGAATGCATTCTTCACATCTAACTGGTACATAAGTCAATCTTTATTGGTTGCTAGTGATAGAAAAACTCTGATTGAGTTATTCTTGGCTATAGGGGCAAAGATCTCTTGGTAGTCAATACCATACACTTGACTATACCCTTTTGCAACTAGCCGAGCTTTGTATCTTTCCACTGTACCATCTGATCTATACTTGATGGTATAAACCCATCTGCATTCAACTGGAATTCTCCCCCTGGGAAGATCAACCAGTGTCCAAGTATTGTTCTTCTCTAGAGCCACCATTTCCTCAGACATTGCTTGCATCCACTTGGGATCGGATAAGGCCTCTGTGACATTTTTGGGAATGGAAAAAGACTCCAGAGCAGTGGAAAAGGCAATACCTGTAGGAGAAATAGAGTCATAGGAAACAAACTGGGCTATGAGGTTAGTACAGGCTCTCTTCCCCTTTCTCATAGCAATGGGAAGATCTAATTCAAAAAGAGAAATATTACATGACTGAGGAGGATGAGACTGAGGATGTGGATCCAAAGAGGGGTTTTGGTAGGGTTGCTTTCCCTTCAATGCATACCAGGGTTGCTTTCCTTTTCCCTTCAACAAGCATTCACCTCTTGTGAATACAACATATTTGAATCTTATTCCCTTGTATTCTTTTTTTCTGCTAGCATCACCACCAGTCTACCACTACTAGCATCAATATCAACCACACCATCAGCATCCACTTCTTTGTATTTTCCAATATCAAATAGAAATGGGGAAGGGGAGGTAGGCAAGGGAGATAGAAAAAGAATGACATTAGCATCCTGTTGACTTCTAGTACTCTCCCCCTGAAGAGGATGCTGAGGAGAAGAAAAGTAAGGAATAAACTCAAAGAAGGTGACATCTTTGGAGAGAAGTTGCCTTCGGGAAGGAGGATGGTAGCACTTATACCCTTTGGTTAAATCGGAGTAGCCCAAGAAGATGCAATTGAGAGCTTTGGGATCAAGCTTGGTGCAAGCTGATTTGTTGATATGAACATAACAAACATAACCAAAGACTTTTGGAGGCAAAGAGAAGGCTGAGGATTGAGGAGAAAGGAGAGCCAAGGGAGATTTGGAGCCAATTAGCAGAGATGGCATCCGGTTAATAAGGAAGGCAGTGGCAAGAAGTGCATCAGACCAAAATGTCTTAGGCACATGCATACCAAAGAGAAGACTCCTGGTGATTTCCAACAAGTGGCGGTTTTTCCTCTCAGCCCCCCCATTTTGTTGAGGGGTGTCAACACATGCCAATTGATGGATAATCCCATTATCAGTAAAAAAACTGTTGGAACCCCCCCCCCATACATGTATTCACCTCCTTGTCCGACCTAACAATTTAAATTCGAGTACCAAATTGAGTGTGGATAAATTGATAAAATTTCTTAAAAGCATCACAAACATCACTTTTTTGTTTCAACAAGACAGTCCAAGTGGACCTAGAATAGTCATCAACAAATGAAACAAAGTAACGAAATCCAAACAAAGAAGTAGTGGGAGAAGGCCCCCAAACATCAAAATGAACAAGAGAAAAAGGAACAGTGGATCTATTACCATGATAAGGATAAGATGTGCGACAATGTTTAGCAAAAATACATGATTCACACTGAAAAACATATGAAGAAGGAAAGGAAGTAAACAAATGGGGTAATTGTCTCCTCATAACAACAAAAGAGGGACGACCCAAACGTTGATGCCAAAGCATTACAGACTCTAAAGTACTACGGTCACTCCGACCACAAACATAAGCTGCACCAGTAGATGAATCACATAACCATGGTTCAAGATGATAGAGTCCTCCTTTCTCAGTTCCACTGCCAATAACCTTCTTTGTCTACAAATCCTGAAAATGACAATAGGAAGGAAAGAAAGTGACACAACAATGTAAGGATTTGGTAAGGTGACTCACTGATAATAGGTTAGTAGCAAAATCAGGGACATAAAGGACAGACTTAAGGGAAATAGAAAGAGTAACTCTCACATTACCCTTACCAGAGACAGAAGAAGGGAACCATCAGCAACCCTTACCTTGTACCGTTCAGAGCAAATGGAATAGGAATCATAATACTATGACATACCAGTCATGTGGTCAAAGGCGTTTGAGTCAATAATCCAAGCGGGAGAAGTGGACGAGGCAGACGAGACCTGTAGAGCTGAGGCAGAAGAAGCTGACCCTCCAGAGGTAGAACCAGTAGCTGACCCTCCGAGGTGAGACATCAGCCAACGGAAGGCTGCAATATCATCCTATGAAAGGGAATCAGGAGTAGGCTGGGATCCAGATGTCTGAGGCTCAGATGTCACAGAGTGAGCCCTAGCTCCCCCTCGCTTGCCACCACGGGCACCAGATGAACCACCACACATACCAGGGGGCTGCCCAAGAAGGTCCCAACACCTGTCCTTAGTGTGTCCCAGTTTTCCACTGTGATCACATTTAAATCTCTCACGGTGATCTCCACGAGTTGGCCCTTGGCCTTCCCCCCCACCCCCACTTTTCCAGTCTCTGTGGGAACTAGAAACAAGAGCAGATCGCTCCGTTGATGGTGCAGTATCCATAGTTGTTCTCCTGGTTTCTTCACTTTGCAAGTAACTACATACTTCATCCAAGGATGGAAAGGGAGACCTCCCTAGGTTCTGCAAACGAATTGGCTCATACTCTGGATTGAGCCCACCAAGTAGAGAACAAATCCTCTCAACCTCCTGATTCTTGTAAACCTTGAATTCATCTTCAGAGTTGGACAGTCGAAGATACCTATAGTGATCATACTCCTGCCACAGGCTGATAACAGTGTTGTAGTAGTCAGAGATGCTCCTATCACCCTGCTTCATATTGGTGACCATTTGGTGAATTTAGTACACTTTTGCATAGTCACCAACTCGATCAAAGGTCCGGGCAACACTGTCCCACATATCCTTGGCAGTCTCCTTGTCCATAAATCTCTTACTGATCTCAGGTTTTATAGAGAAAACCAACCAAGTCATAACTGTGGAGTTCTCAGTCTCCCATTTCAAATATCCTGGATAAGTAGTAGCAGGCTCCTTAATAGAACCAGTAATATACCCCAACTTTCCCCTACTTCTCAGGGACATCTTCACAGAACGAGACCAGTCCAAGTAGTTGGTATTGTCCAACTTCACAACAGAGATTTGGGTGTTGGGGTTATCGAAAGAAGCCATAGTTGGAGAACCACTACTTGGGCTGCTAGCAGTTGGTCCAGTTACCTCAAAATCATTCTCAGTCACGGTGGATGTGGTCCCAAAAAAAAAATACTCAACACAGCAGAATAGTGCCTTGCACAACTGACAAATAGGGGGTAAAACACTCTACCCAAATACAAGGAAGTAATCCAACAAACACACAAGGAAGTAGTTCAGCAAATAGGGCAGCTCAAAGAAAAAGATTACACAGAGTCCAGCCAACAACCGAAGCCACAACAATCACCAACAGTTCAATTAACAAACAAACCGAAAGTGGATCCTTGAAGAAAAATCACAACCAATCACTCAAAAACATTTTCAGTTCCCCTACACAATAGCCAAAGACATTTAAATAGGTGACACTATCAAGCAATAGGAACCATTCCTCTCATTTCAGCCAATAAAAGACACAACAAACATAAGAACAGAATTTGACGATACCTGAGGAGCACCAATGATTCGAGCTATGGTCCTCAATCAAAGGCATTTAACAACAAGGCTGTTGAGGGTCTGAAAGAGGACCCTTAGGCGATCCAAAAGCTTCAGTTCTCATCCCAAGTGGTGGAGAGATGAGACAGAGATGAGCAGACTCTACAGCTGGCGATAATGCTCTGTCCAGCTTCTAGGGCTTCAAATGCATTCCACGAGCTAGAAAACTCCCCCTATTAATGTTGGGTTGAAAGAAACAACTCCAAAGAATGTTGTATAGTTGATATTTCACATAATACAGCCTCTAATGGAACCCTCTACCTTTCTAGGGTTCCAAGAAGAGGTGAAATAGACCAACCGAGCCTTAGTCGACTCTCAAACCAGTGAAAGACTGCTGTGATACCAAGTTAGGTTTTACGAATAGATAGATACAAGTAGTAGGGCAAGATTCACAGGTGAAGAAGAGAGGAGAAGAGAAGAAGAAGAAAAGGGTTTAGAGAGAAAACGATTATGTGTGTTAAGAGATTCTCAACACACATATTAATTTCATTAAAAACTTTCAGAATTACACTGACCTCCCTAAGGAGGTAAATAAAAATAAGGAAAGAAAAGGAAAAATACAACTCAAGTCATGTCTTATAACAAGACAATGACAAAACTACCCTTATACAAAATACTAACAACTCTAACAAAGAGAAGAGGTGCACTGGACAGATCCCTTGCCGGAGATTGGCGAAAGAGACCCATCAGCAACATGAACTTTATTATGGCCAGATAAAGGAGAATATTTGAAAAAAAAAAAAGAGAGGAAGAACCTGTCATATGTCCGGTTGCACCAGAGTCAATAACCCAAAAGTCAGGTATGACCGAGGTGCAATTCCCACCAAATGAAATACCTGTAGAATGAGTGGTAGTGGAGTCTGATGGCAGGGAAACAGCCGAAGCAGCCAAAGAAAGAGGCCCGGATGAAGAGGTGTCCAGCCGAATCATCATATTCCGGAGATGTTGAAGTTCTTCTACAACCTGGGAAAGAGACGGATCAGTATTCTGCTCCTCAGTAGATGCCTGGTTTGCCTGGGCATTATTGGAACGATTGGATCCACCTCTCCCACGCCCACGGGTATCTGTAGGGCGATCATGAAGCTTCTAGCAGCGATCCTTGGTATGCCATTCCTTCCCACAGTTATCACATTTAATAGGAGGGCGGTCACCATTAACACAATCACCAGTACTACGGGAAGAATTCCCACGAGAAGGGAGTCTGAGAACTAGAAAGTAGGGCCTATCTCTCCTAAGCGACAGGTGTAATCATGGATGTCCGACGACTATCCTCTGCCGCAAGAACGCATATGCTTGCTCAAGAGTGGGTAGAGGATCACAATTCAATATAGTAGCCCGGATCTGATCAAACTCAATATTGAGACCAGCCAAAAAATAAAAACCAGTAAGCCATGTTCCCACTTTCGGAGGCCATGGCATCAACATCACAGGTTGCAGTGAAGGTTCCCAAAAAATCCAGTTGTTGCCACATAGTGCACATCTTGTTATAATATTGGGAAATGGACAACTCCAACTACTTTGTCGAGCGGATTTTCTGGCAAAGTTCATAACACTGGGCGGCATTCCCTACCTGAGAGTTGGTGTCCTGGGCTGTCTTCCAGATTTTGGCAACCGTATCAAGAAGGTAGCGCCCGGCAATCTTGGTACATGGAATTAACCAGATAAGACATGACCAAGAAATTAAAATTCATCCACCTATCTTGTGCAGGACCAGCATCGGCAAGCCTGACGGTTGTCGTGGATATGTATCCAGGAAGACCCCGGGAACCAATAGCAAACAAACATGAGCGAGACCATAACAGGTAGTTGCTTCCATTTAATTTAATGGAACTAGTCGGAAAGGGAAGAAAATCACGTTGTGGTGTGCCATCGGGGCTAGACGAAGCAGAAGTCATTTCAGAATTGTCAGGCATGGTGGCCGGTTACTAAAAAAAACTCTCAATAATAGAGAAGAAAATCTCTGCCAAATATTTTAAGGCATATGGAGGCAAAAACAGCCCTTGGTGGGAGTCAACTCACCACCAAGGGTGGAAAAAATAGGATGGCAAGGCTGGAGAAGGCTCGCATGAGGAGAAGGAAAGGCTAGAGAAGTCGCGGGAGGGTGGCGGAGACTTGGTGGAGGCTGGCGAAAGGCTGGCGCTTGGCGGTGGTGTGAGAGGCTGGTGGAAGGCTGGCGGAGATGGTGGTTGGCTGGCGGAAGTCAAGTGGTGGAGGGCGGTGGTGCTGCTAGGGCAAGATCACGACAGAGAGAAAGAGAGAGAAAAAAAGGAAAGAAAAATTATGTCCCATATTCTCAGATTATTTTTTACTCTAATGTCATGTTGAAATCCATAAATACTGGCTTGAGTCAGAGTGACTACAGCCGTTTTTTAGTTATAATAAGAGAAGGAATATTCTAGAATAGGTACAAGGACAATATTACCCCTATGACAATCTTACCCTTGAACCCATATTACAACATGCCCAAATCCAGGAAATAAAACTAACTTGACAGTAAAGCCCCCCTAACATCCTTTCCTAAGCTTCAATAAACATACTCAAAACATCACTAAACATGACACTAGAAGGAAGTAGGATTCCTCAGCCACAGTCCCCCCAAACTATGGACAGAACCAGCGGAGGAACTATTTGTCATAATAAAAGAATAAGCCATGTAATCAAACCTATCACTTTCATTCATACCATTTCTCATCAAAGCCAATCCACCATGGCACCATCACAATTCACAAGGCACTATAAAGCTATGACTTATTGCTATTCTATATCTACTACTGGGCGGACTAGATTTGATGATCACGGTTTCTCGTAACTGAAGCCCGAAGACTGGTTTTCCCGAAAAAATCGATACAATATAACTTACGATACCGGATCTGGGCAGAATGGGAATTATACACCTCTGGATGACCGAAGAACCAAAAGAGATGCTGGTATAATATGGGTCTCCCCCTCCAGTGGGAACAGAAAAGATTGTATTAAAGTTTCGATAAGTTACTAACATGGTAATTGCCCCTGTAAGTAGGACAAGGAAGCTCTGGCCAACATGATTGCATGCTTTTCTCATTTTCACAATACCCTTGGTCAAACAGATCTCGGGCAATAATACAAGATCCAAACATTAAGTAGAAACCAACTCCATTTAGAGAAATTTCTCCACCCACTACGAATGCCCCATAAGATTTTCCAATCAATAACTGTATATTTCCAACAATCTGATGGAGAACCTATTATCTAATTATAAGCACAGTGATGAAATTAAGACTGCCCAAGTGGGCTTAGGAAGACCCTTTTTTTTTAGGTGAATAAATAATTCATTACCAAATAGAGAAAAGAAAACAACAGCCCTAGAAAAAGGGGGGAGAAAAAAGAATCAAACAAAACACAAAAGAGCCTGATCCTCAAACAGAGGGGGCAAAGGCTCGAAGAGAGATGGAAGAGATACCCCAGCAAGGTTCGAAAACTCGGGTCTCGGTGCCAACTCGGACCCTTGACAAACCGAGTCGAGATCTCACCAAGTTGGTGCACTGTTTTTTTTCTCGACTCGAAGCCTCATCTAGGTGGGTTTCAGACCTAGTTTGGGTCTGAAACTTGGTATTTAGCCTATTTTAGGCCATTTAAACACAATGGCGCTATCAGATTTTGTAAAAACAAAGTCCAAATAGGAGTTTCAGTTAGTGGGAAAGCAGGACAGGCACTTATGCTAGAAACCAGGAAAGACACAGGACAAGCACACTTATTTATGCCTAATATCATTTAAAATTTACTAAGCAAATACCCCCCTATTTGAATCCAATAAAAATAGTTAAAAAATCAAATTCCAAAAGAAAAAAAAGTCAACCCCCCAGTTCAAGAACAAAAACTGGATTTTCGGCGGTAGGTGCAATTTTCAACTTTCAAATGCTGAGGTTTTTCTCAAATCTAAAAATTCCATAAATCTTAATATGGTAAAACATTGCTAAAAACCAAAAGTGCAGTAAAATATTCATTTGTTTTGATGTCCAAAAATATATTTTCATTCAGAGCGATTTTGACAGCATTCGCGCACACCGAATTAAGTTTGACCGGTACATAACTCCTTCAATATAAATCAGATTGAAGCAATCTTGGACTTGTTGGAAAGCTTTCAAAACAAAGCTTAAATGAATAATATCTTAAGTGATATTAGGCATAAATAAGTGTCTGTCTTGTCTGTCTTGGTTCCTGGCATAGATAGGTGTCTATATACCAAGAATTTCCAGCAAGATCTCGAGATCTGCCACTCATATAAAGGACCTAGATGGGCATTTTCCTATGTCAAACCGAGATCTCGATTGCGGAGAGATCTCGCCGAGATCTAAGCGAGATATTGACATTTTGAGACTCATAGGCAGTCTCGTCTCGGGATTTCGAAAAACCGAGAAACTAGGCGAGATCTCGCGAGTTCTCGAACTATGTACCCCAGGATACAACAATAAGCCTGTTCCTTGGGGTGTCACTACAAATAGAGGGAACAGCCACAGAGAGCTTGGCCTTAATTTCAAAAGAAATGGAATCACAAATCTGGTACAGAGTCCTAGAGTTGGTAGTCCATTTCCAGATATTGTGTTCCATCCAAATATGATTGATGACGGCACAAAAAGCTAACTTGCCAACCGTGTCACAGAGAATAGATCCGGCAAAAATCATACCAACCCAAATCCATTTTCTATTAAAAGAGAGGATTCTTTGACTTCTAGGCCAACCTTTTGCTAGAATGCTTTTCCCTTGCTAGAATGCTAGAAAGGGCAAGCATTCTAGCATTTTGCTTGAATGCTTAGGAAGACCTTATTTTGGGCCATGGATGGGTTCTATGGATCTTGGGCTACTTAATTATGAGGTTAATTTTGTAACAGGCCTGAAGTAAAAGCCTATCAAGTGGGGGTGAAATCAATACACGAGATTAGTAGTTAAGTTAGAGATTTCAATTTAGATTAGAATACTTATTAGCTAGATAGAGTTCTGTTTTGAGTCTATTAAGTCCTATTAAGGCAAGTCAACGTGAGAGTGTAAATAGAAGTACCCTTGTGAGTCTAGTTAGGAAGTTCAAAGAGATGGTATCAAGTATTGATACGGTATCAATACGGGCCATAGTCAAGGCAAAACCTAAGCATTCGGGCGTCCGGGGCGCCTTGGTCACCTTACGTCCAGGCCCCTCCAACGCCTTGGGTCACTTGGACACCGCGACAACTATGATACAGACCGATACACTCGATATACAGGCTGCCAAAAACCCAAAAATCCTAGTTTTTTAAAGAGAACTTCTTCCTCTGATTCCCCCCCCCCCCCCAAAACCAAACTACCAAAGTGGATCCTATCTACACTAAAAACAGTATAGGAGGAATGATTAAACAAGAAAAAAATTGCATTAAAGCTCATCAAAGTGGAGTTGAAATATGTTAAAATTTTGATTTTCTTTTTTCCTTGAACCTTGGTTTTTATTGCTTGTTACACACCATATACTCCGTCATGGTTCTACTTATCTTCAAATCTTTTGATTCCAAGGTTGATCTCCATAACTCCAACTTGGCTTTGATCCCTTCTTTTGTCTCATCCACCAAAATAATATCATGAGCAAACCTAGGAAACTCATCTTGAATGTCTCTGGTTAAATCATCCATGATAAACACAAACAAATAAGGGCTTAAAGTTGATCCTTGATGTAACCCAATTATAATTGGGAATTCACTACTTTGACCCCTCCCCCCCGCAATTCTTACACTTGGCACCACACCATCAAACATATTTTTAATTATGTCCACATATTTACTTGAAACAATTCTCTTCTCTAGTACTTTCCAGTTTAATTCTCTAGGGACTATGTCATAAGCATTTTCTAGATCAATAAAGACCATATGGAGATCTTTCTTGCAATCTCTAAATCTTTCCATGAGTCTTCTAAGTCAATAGCTTCTGTCGTAAATCTTCAAGGTATAAAACCAAATTGGGTTCCCATTATAGTAGTTTCTTGTCTTAGGTGGATTTCAATAACTCTCTCCCATAATTTCATAGTACGACTCTATGACTCATTAGTTTTATGCCTTAATAGTTATTGCAGCTCTGAATGTCACCTTTATTTTTGTAAATCAGAACAACAATACTTATCCTCCATTCATCTGGCATTTTCCTTGTGCTCATATTCTTGCTAAACAACTTGCTTAGCCAAGATAAACCATAGATTCCTAAGCTCTTCCACACTTCTATTGGGACTTCATCTAGGCCTGGTGCCTTGCCTACTTTCATCCTCCTTAAAGCTTCTTTTACTTCAAAAAACTTAATTTTCGTACATATCTATGACATGTGGTGTCTTGATGGGTAATGCAGTCTTCTGGAACACTATTACTCAAAATGTCTTCATTTAGTAGGATGTAGAAATACTCTTTCCATCTCTCCTTAATGTCCTCATCCCTTATTAGTACTTTACCATCTTCACTTTTAATACATCTAACATGTTTGAGATCTCTACTCTTCCTTTCTCTCGTTTTAGTTATCTTATAGATAGCTTTATCCCCTTCCTTTGTACTCAAATTGTTATAAAGATCTTCATATTTCTTCGCCCTTGCTTTTCCCACAATCTTCTTAGCTTCATTTCTGACAAATTTATACCTTTTTAGATCCTCTACATCCTTAGTCCTTTGTCATGTCTTAAAACTAGTTTTCTGAATTTTAATAGTTGCTTGAACCTTATCATCCCACCACCAAGTCTCCTTAGAGGAATGACGTTTTCCTTTTGATTCTCCTAAGATATTTTTAGCAACAACTTAATACAAGTAATTATCTCATTCCACATTGCATTAGTGTCTCCCTCAAAGTCTTACTTTCCTTGTTTGAACACTTTATCATTAAATGATTTCTAGGTGTCTCCTTCTAAACTCCACCATCTTATCCTAGGGCAAATAAGCTCACCTTTCTTATGATTTTGTGTAATAAGGCACGTATCCATGACTACTAATCTATGTTGTGTGGTCAAGCTCTCCCCTGGTATAACTTTACAGTCTTTACATAACAATCTATCGGACCTTCTACAACAACAACATAGACTTATCTCAACTTACATAGGGTCAGCTACATGGATCCTTGCTCTCCAATCACCTCTATACGAAGTCATCCAAGATAAGAGACCCAAGCTATGCATGTCTTTCCTCACCAGTCACCACTTCACTTAGAATTATTTTAGGCCTGCTCCTGGCTCTTTTAGTTCCTTCAATCTGAATCAAATCACTCCTCCAAACTGGAGCATCCCAAGGCCTCTGTTGAACATGGCCATGCCACCTCAAACTTCCAGCAAAACTGGGTAAAGTAACTGTAGTGATAGAAGTGATTAGAAGTACTAGATAGACATAAACAGTTGTATCCAATGTCTTTACAAATGGAAACTGGAGGGGTTGGGGGAAGGACATTCAAGCAGTTCAAATGGTTCGACCATCTGGTCCAACAATCCAAATGGAATAAAAGAGAATATTCTTTTTTTAGTAAGTTTAGCCAAACACATTTAGTTGGGATAAGGCTGAATTTAGTTGAGATTATGTTTTTAAGTTGAACATTCATTCACATAGATTGATCGTCCAAACAGTCAGACTGCAGCTAGCTCATCCAGTCCCATTGATCTTTAAGACGCTGACTGTATGTACAACTTTCCCCTCTATTTTTTTCTCCTAGCCTTTTCTCAACCCTATTTTTCTAACATAACAACATCAACACCTCAATTTCCCAAGTTAAAATACTTTTTGCTCAGTCAATTCTGTCTAGTAAGAATCTAGATCTTTCTAGCCCTGGATAGAACGGTTACGTGCAATTCGAATCTTATGTTCCTGGAGGCAGAAATGACAATGTTCATAATCTTGACAGATTTCAGTCAGACGCAATGAAATATTTCAGTTGCAACCAGCAACAGCAAAGGAAACCAATAACTCGGCTGATAAATTCAAATTAAAATTAAAACCTTGAAAGTTCACTTGAGGAATAAAATTGAAATACAATGAGAATGCATCAAGTCGACTAACAAAAAGAATCATTAACAAGTATGATAATATGAACTGGAAAAACAAATACCACAACAGACCTCACCTGGGGATATATCTTTTAACATTCAGTTCAAGAACCTCAAAACTTGAATGACCGAAAAAAGAAAAAAAAAAATTATATATGTACTATGATTATTCAATGTGTAACATTTAATATATCCAAAATGAAAAATGAAAACCCACGTGCATCTGCACATGAAAGTTTACTAGTATATATATATATGAAAACACAAAGATGAAAGCAATACCTCATACAGACCCCCCTTTACAGGCACACCCACTCTTTCTGCTTCAACTGCATCCAGCTGATTTGATTTACCATCATCTGCTTTTGGTAGCACAACTGATTTTGATTCAGATCGAAGTTGTTGCACTCTTGGACCTTCACTGCATTCTGCGTACTCTTTCCACCAACAAGAAAGCAACTCTTCTTCTCTCTGTAAAAGTGAAATAAATGAACCAATTCAAGAAATCTTAAGCAACTCCTGAAGAAAATCAAATCATAGCAGAGCATACTGTATACAAAAACTCATCTTCCAAAGCCTTGGAAGCGAACCATAAAATGTCAAATATTTTTTTCTAATCAAGCACTTCAATTTACTAAAATATGGAGGAGGAAAGGATAAGGAACTCCTCATAACAAATCTGAGGATTCCCTTAAATAACAAACTTAAGCATTTAATTCATGAATTATGAAGCGAAATATGATGGATGACCTGCAAGAAAGAAGCCTCCAAAGCAAGCGAATCCCTCATACCGAATCGAAAATACTCACTCTTCCCCACTACTGGTGTTCGAGGAACTGAGGCTGCTAGTTCTGTATAAACACAAAATTAGGAAACCATCACCAAAATATAAATTCTTTTTATTTCAAACTGAAGAACTTTCTTCTTCTAGAAAGATGTGACCGATAACCTTCGTATAAGATTATTAAGATACTGGAATGTACAAAACATTGTTAAAGTAAGAAGTAATAACTAAGTATTGATCAAATTTCTCCACATATCTAAATTAATCAAATTAAAAATTAAAGAACCAGGCACTCACCATTCTCTGCTAGAGGGACCTTGCAGAAGTACCACCTCACATCTTCCCCATCAGAAGGGCTCCTAGTGCGTGCAAGATACTTCTCCCGACCTCTGCATTGCTCAATCACATCTTCCAACCGCGCAATGTTCGAAGGCGTGTTCTTCAACAACTCTGGAGATATTTCTACAACTCCATAGGAACCAGTTGCATCTGAACCTGATGCTGCAACTTCCCCTTCCCCTTCTCGACCATTTGAGTGAGTCCTTGAATAAGAAACTTCGTCTTTTGCCTCAGAATTCGCCATCAAGACGATTCCGAAGCAATTCAACGCACAAGCAGAACAATTAATCCAAAACTAGTCTCAAGGTACGAGCTTCAATTAACACCTATGGCACCAAAAAGAAATTATAACCGTCTAATAAGCAGACCAGTAATCTCCAGATAAGGAATTGAGAGGAATTTCACCGACCTCAAAGATTCAGTGAATACATTATTGAAGAAATCACTTGAAGAACGCTCTTTTCTCCTTTGAATCAATTCAAATGGAATAATGGATTCAGTGAAATTGAAGAAATCACTTCAAATCCAACTTTAATTCGAAACTCGGCAAGTTTCCAAATATGGAGATTTGGGAACGGAGATGTCCAAAGGCGACTTCTGCAGGTGAAGAACAGGAACAAATATAAATTCCTTGGCGATGTTTAAATATATTTACAGAAAGGCTTGGGGTTACCCCTTTGAATCAAAGAAAAGACCCTTACAGTCCTTAATTTCAGTGAGATTTCGAGAATTCGAGCTGACCCAGAAAAGGAAAGCAACTGTTTCAGATGAAACGCCGACCAGAAGCGAAAGAGTGAGGGTTGAATGTCAGGTAGAACAACCGAGAAACAGCGAACGGCGGTTGCGTGGTTTGGCACGTGCATCGACTACCTGCACACGTGTAATGGTTGATTGCTTTACCGTTACGGATCCAGTCCTCGCGGGAGTTCAACCGTTGGATCCACTTCATTATGACGCATGCCAACCCACGAACTAGAATGTACTGTATAAACATTAAGGTTAATTTAATACCACCCTTGAGGTTTGACGAAAGGATAATTTTACCCTCCTAGTATTGAAAAATTGTGCGTACTCTCCTGAGGTTTGCAAACAGTAACAAATAAGTCTATTCCATCAGTTCATGACTAACAGTGTTAAAAATAAGAGATGAACTGACAAAATTACCCTTACAAGAGAAGGGGGAAAAAAAAAAAAACCTGCAACTCATCTTCCCCAAATCGATTAGGGAAGATGAGTTGCAGGATTTTTGTATCAATTCCTTTAAGTGGGATTTTACTATTCTCTCCTCATCCGTCAATCCCATATCGAATTCAATCACCTCATTTTCCATGTTTAAAGGTTCGAATTCCATGGATAATTATCTACTAATTATTTTTCCTGCTATAATCCAAAATGAAATACAAGAAGCTAAAGCAATATACATAATTCACATCCAAAATAAGAACGTAACTGACCGCTATCTTGATCTAGACACACAGCCACGAGCTCCACCGGATCTTCGCAAGCAAAACCTTTCAGAAGAGAGGCTTGAGGAGGAGGGGGGAAAAGATGCAAACTTCTAGGGATTATACTATAAGTAGTGTCTAGGGTTTCATAAGAGAGATTACAAAAGAGGAGAGACATGCAGAGCGCGATAGAGAGACAGAGACAGAGAAATGAAGAGAATTATAGAAGGAAACCGTAGAATCTCAAAACCCCAACACCTGGATTCCAACATTTTTCATTCTCTGCCCTTTCTTCATGATTACAAGAAAAGATATTCTTTTTACCGAGTAAACTTTGAGGGTAATTACAACAGAGACGAGAAAGGAGGGAGAAGGGTCGGGACTATGACCATGAGAGAGAATGAAAGAAAGTTGAGAGACAACAAAGGGAGCGAGTTACGATGATGAACTCTAGGGCAATGATCCAGTATTTGACAAAAGCAGTTGATTTGAGTTTGAGTAATTGAAAATCGCATAAGAAAGCAGATATTTTCCTAACCCGGGTTCCCAATCCCTGATCCAACCGACGGAGATAGGGTCTGTGAAAGAGATTTGTGGGGAAAATCAAAAGCTTGTTGAAAAGAGAAGACTATAATGAACAGAAAGAGAGAGATGAACAACAAAGAGAAAGAGTTTTAGCAGTCGATGGAATGAGTTTCTTTAGCTCCCTTCACCAGAGCTTCTCTTAACGGTATGGACAGAGTCGATTTCCTCCTTTGAAAGAGAAGATAAGATGGAATAACTGAATTTCCATATGAACACAATCAAGACGATGGGTCGAGTTCATACCTGTCTTTCCTTCCTCTTCAAAAATCAATAATATCCAACGAAGAGAGAAGATTTTTAGGATAATTTTGTCAATTCATCTCTTATTTCTAACATTGTTAGTCATGAACTGACGAAATGCGCTTATTTGTTACTGTTTGCAAACCTCAGGGGGGTACGCAGAATTTTTCAAAACTGGGGGATAAAATTATCCTTTCGTCAAATCTCAGGGGGGTATGTATAAATTACCCAAACTTTAATTCTTTTTTGAGAAAATTTCACGTAAATCCCCTGGGGGCTTGACCTAATTACACTTTCACCCGTAAAGTTTAAAATTTTTCATGTACCTCCCCTGAAGTTTCTTTTCTTCTTTTTTTTGCAACCCCTAAGGTTCAAACTAAGTAACAAAAACGCCCACTTCGTTAACTGTAGACATTAAATGTTCAATTTTTTATTTAATTGATCAAAATACCCTCATCTTCCCCAAATCGTGTAGGGTTTGGAAACAAAAAAATTCAAATGGATCTTACCATTAAACCCAACAAAATCCACATCAATGGATTCAGATTCAGGAAATTGTCCCAATTTAATCCAAAATCTCCATGTTCTTGCTTAGCTCTTTTGATCTCATCGTGTTCTTCTTGAAATTTAGTGTTAGGCAATTGCTATGTCTGCAACTAATTGTGCAAAAACTTGTCAGAGACGTTGGGGTTGGAGAGAAGCATAAGTACGGGAGAATGGAGATTGATTCCATACGAAAAAATTGAATTTAATTCTTTCTATTTGATTGGGACAAGCTCAAATTGTTTGATTGGAATTAGGAGAGAAATCCAACCAATTTTACAAGAGAGAGAAAACAAATTGAGCAATAGAATTTCTCTTGATAAAATAAATGAATTAAAGAGAAAAGGATTTTAACTCCATCACTATAAGGACCGATTATCTTTTGATTTACAAAATTGATAACCTAGAAATCGAAGACCAGATAGAATTACCAAAATCAAGGCCATAGAATTATGGGAGGGAGGAACTCATGTTTAACAAAACCTATAGAAATGGAAAGAGGGAACACTCCTGAACATTGTCAATCGTACTAGTGGAGCCACAAAGAGAGAGTTCTGACTTCTGAATTCAAAAAAGCTACCAAGAACGACGAATCTTCTGATCCTCACTTTTTGATTTCAGTATGGCCGTTGGTGTTGTTGGGGAGATCCTGCTTGAAACCCTTGAGTGTATGTTTGATATTTGTCGTGTCTTTTGATGATATTCAAGCTTTAATTTCCATTTGAATATGGGTCGGAGGTGAAATGGGCATGGAAAAGAGTGGTCAGGGGAGAAGGAGACGAGAGGGTTCGTGGGATCCATTTGAATTTTTATCTTTTTTCCAAACCTTAAACGATTTGGGGAAGATGATGGTATTTTGGCCAATTAAATAAAAAATGTAACATTTAATGTCTATAGCTAACGGATTGGGTGTTTTTGTTACTTAGTTTGACAATCAGGGGTGATATGTGAAAATTTTCATACCTTACGGGTGAGTGTAATTAGGTCAAACCCTAGGGGAGGTCCGTGAAATTTTCCCTTCTTTTTTTAATCAAGGATAAGAAAGAATGGCAAGAGTTTTCATTCATGGCGTGCGTATGCATGATTTTGTAGTTATATTGGCATAAATGTCCATCTAAAATGATATAAACGGATTAAAATCCTCTGCAGTGCAGCCCTGAGAGCTTGACACGTGGAAGAAGCCACATCCAACGGTACAAGCTCAATGCAAGGCACCTTTTTTTTTTCTTATTTTCTTTCTTCTTGAGCTCGACACCATTGGATGTCGCATCTTCCACGTGTCAAGTTCTCAGGCCCACATTGCAATGCACTACAAAGGATTTTCTTCCCGATGTAAACACTTTTTCCTATTTGATGGAGTTAATGGTAGAATCTCCCGTGTACTAATTACCTTCCCCAAATAGAATTTTAAAAATAGATTGAAAGTGACTTAATCATGATAATATTATCAAAAGTCGATACTATTTTAAACATTATCCGAGTACACATATGAAATGACAAAATTTATCCTCATCGAAAGAAAAAGTCTGTTATATTAAAAGTGTGACAAAAAATAAAGTTAATTTAGGGAAGATGCTCTTTAAGTCTAAGACATACACTACGCCTTCTCACATATTATAATAGTAAATGCGAAAAAAACAATGACTACAAAATAAATGTGAGAGGATGTAGAGTACCCTGCTTGCTCTGAGAACCCTCTCCTTACAAATTATTTGACACGTTAATGGGTTTCATTAAGAAAATCCCTTTACAATCTGAGTTCCAATATTTGCACTTTTAGCAAAGGGAAAACCTTGTTGTAATCAAAGTTGGTGAAAATAAAGTAATAATTTTATTTTTTTGCCCTCTTAGTAGAACATACATTTTTTCAATGGGGGTGAATCATGTCATTTCACATGCTTATTCAAACTTTTTGATTTTTTATAATGGCATAATGCCAGGCACTTTCAAAATATTTTGAGAACCCTTTTTTATCCCTATTTTAAATAATTTTACGAAATTTACTATTTCCTCCCTTATACTTTGCCCTAATTCAATTTTCCTCCCCTCAACTTTCAATTATTACACTTAGACTCGCTCTGGCTAGCTAACAGTGTTAGTCTATTGTTAATTATAATTTTGAAAAGACTATGTTACCCTTGCATGGTGTTAATTATAAGTTGGTTTTAATGCAAAACGTGTGACCCACCACTTCTTCTTCTTCTTCTTCAACTAGTGTTGCACCCCATCACACTCTCCACTGTGCACTCCACTGCCCCACCATCGCTGCAACCTCCAACCACCTTTGCGCAACTTGATGCAACCTCCAATAAAAGGAGGTAGTTGCCCCTACCCCCTACTCTTATGTGATACAAATGAAACCCTTAAGCCCAAACTCAAATTCTTCCATTCAGCAGGAGTTTCGTCCCTTGAGCTTGCTCAAATCATCTTTCGATATATTAGGATCTTATTACGGAGCTTATAGAACCAAATAATTCATTCATTCGAGTTCCTTAGGGGTTTGTCCTCCACTCAAGTTCATCAACATCCATCTCTTCATCATTATAATCCAGGGCTAGATCTCCTTTTACTGGTGGAGCAGACATGAAATCAAGATTCCCACATAAATCCATTTCTTTAAAATTCCCATCATAGATGATCTACATTTGGATAACAAATCCAAGCTTTTTAACATAAAATTTAGTCAAACCCACTTCACGTCCTGCAACTTTACGTCTCTTCCTTTTGGATTGCAGGGTCTATTGCCAAATCTCACTTGGAAATTATAAATTAACCAAACAAGAAATCGATCAAAACCTAAAAATTATAGGCACAAATTAAGCCTTGATTTCAATATTGATGGTGCATCCAGGAGTAATCGATACTAAATTTCTTGATTCTGACCGAATAGAAACCAACCTAAAGACATTGAAAATCAATTTGAAGATATGAAATTGCTTTACATCGATCTTAGGTTTTCAACTCAGCTCTGATTTCCTTAATAAAAACCCTTAAGAGTCATAGACTTCTTGAAATGTAAGATTTTTGCAGGGAAAGGGTTGAAGGTTGTTTATTCAAAACTGGAGAAGATGAGACACTGTTCTTGAGCCAGTTCTACCGATGATTGGGTTGGACCCATCCATCCCCCAAACCTTTTCTTATGATTCCATGGATTCTTTCACAGGTTCTTTCGTGGCTAGGTCAAACATTAAATGAACAACAAGAAGGGTGGGGTTGGGGGTGAGGGATGGACAAGGATAAGTGGCGGGGGTGGGGAGTTGCAGAGGGCGGAGATGGGAGGTGGGAACAATAACAAGGGTGAGGGCGGAGTTGCAAACGGTGGAGACTAGAGGAAGAAGAATTAGAATTTTTTTTGTTTTTTATCCCAAGGGTAAAAGGTCATGTTACACGCACCCAGAGTTATTTTGGGTATTAAAAATTTTCTCCTTCGCCACGTTACAACTTAATAGACGAACACTAATGGATTGGATCTAATTGTAATAGATCATAAACTGTAGGGGAGGGGGAGTAATAATTGAAATAAATGGGAGGAACTTTTAATTAGGGCAAAGTACAAGGAGGGAACAGTAAATTTCTCAATAATTTTTTGAATAATCAAAAGAATATTACGACTTCTCACTTCATCGTTTTGGTGACAAGATGCAACACCAAAGCATCTTTTTGAGGATCTCACTGGATTATATATTAATTGCACCATAAGTGAATTGTTTTTAGTAAGAATACTCCTCTGGGCTTGAAATTTCATATTTGTAGGAAATTAGGTATGCATGAGATCAGGTGTCTTCTTCATCTACTAACCTTGGTTCTCCTTTGTTAGCCGTTCGGGCTAAGTCACATTCAATTTGTAATATTGTATTTAAAATTTAATGTAATCTTAGTGCCTGGAAAGCCTCTCTTTCGACACAGGCAAGCAGATATGTTTTGGGCTCCATACCGGCTTTATGTTCCTAAATCTATTTGCTCTACATCAGACTCTATTTCCACTCGTTTTTTAAAAAGAGATCCTATGGATAGAGGAAATTATCATTAATTTCATGGTCCTATGTGAAATCAAAAAGTTCAGGGGTTTAGGGTTTAGAATGAATCGTATCCATAATGAATCCTTTTTATTAATTAAGGCTAGGTTGGAGACTTATCAGTAATCTTGATAGCTTATGGAGTAGGGTCATGAAGGATAAATATTTTCAGTGATATAGTCTTATTAGTCAAAATCTTGTTCGAGGGGTTCTTGGATTTGGGAGGGTAATTTCTTGCATCGTTCCCTCTGTGTGTCGAATGATCTTTTGGAAACTTGGTACTGGGTCATCAATCTCAATATGGGAAAATTCATGGCTTCGATCTGTTATGAACCATATTCCCACTTTTTCATGTCTTAGATTTGTTGACCATTCTAACAAAAAAAAAAAGATTTGTTGACCATTAGAGCTGGAATTCTTCTCTTATTTATGTGACTTCCCCTCAAGGGTCTCTTATTTAATTACTAAAATTCCTTTGACCACCACCCAACGTAGTGATTTTATGTTGTCCCTATGCGAAAAACGAGATTCTTACAACCAAGGTGGCGGTCAATACATTATCCTTAAGCTTTGATCATGAAAATCTTGGTGTTTTCTATGGATCCATGCTCAGTCTCTTTTTGATCTTTTAAATTCTCTATTTTTTTTTGTAACTCTCTTCCTATTGATAAAAACGTTTTCCTTTCTATTTTCTCTATTACTGTTATTTCCATTAGTTAGTTATAAACAAATGTATTTTCTCTCATTATCCTCCTAATCCGCATGCAATGCTGTACAACATTAACCGATAGATCTTAGAACAAAATATCGTTTTTTCCCCTCTCATTCTACTTTAAGATGCTACCTAAAGCTACTTTAAACCTATCTACAATAGATTATATTGGGAATTACCCAAAAAAAAAAAAAAAAAAAAAAAATTACCTTGGGCTTGCACATCTCGATGTCATTACTTTAATATGTGATGGGAGTTTCGTTGATGAACCTGGTGAAGCAGGATGAACCATAGTGCTATTTATCATCAAACTTTTATTTGTGCTTGTGTGGACTTTTGTTAAACAACGCAAAGAGACTGAAGTAAGGGGTTTGTTTATAAGTTTAAAGCAGTTAAGAGAATGGAAGGATGACATGATCGATGTTTGGACTGATTGTAAAGATTTGATTTGTGGGTTGATTCATTGGCTCGATCCAAATATCTATAAATGGTCATGAGAAATCTTTACCCTTTTCTATGGCATATTTATTCTTTTTTGAAGACTTTTCCTTATGTACCCCCGGTAAAATATGTATATTCCCAGGAAAGCACCTCAGAGAACAAAATATCTTAGGCGAGTGACCGTGACCGTGACCGCCCTATTCCAAGAGAGCTTTAAGACCTTGGGATCTTAACACCTTAAACCCTACAGGTATTTATCATCCCTTCGTCGTCTTTGTCTCCGTCTCTCTCAAGTCTCAACCCTCTCGCACCTTTTCTCTTTTTGGGATTCTGTTTCGTTCTCTTTAACATTTGCTCGGTTTCTTGAAACTCTTGGTAGGATTTTGTTGTGCCGAGCTAGGGTTAGGGTTTGTGTTTCAGTGGGTAGAGATTACTGTAACACATCAATGGCGGAAGAAGGGGTGGTAGCAGCCGTGAGCCCTGTTCATTTAGATCACAAGAGGAAGCTTGAAGATTTGGAGCCCGAGGCCCCGGAACAGGGGGTTTCGGACCCTCCACCGGAAGAAGCCTTGGCAGACTCAAATGCGAACTTGAACTCTGAGTCGGACATGAATGAGGCTCAGAATGATGCTCTGAAACCGCAAGAGATCGCTGATCCTGTTTCGGTTTCACCAGAAGCGAAGCGGCCTCGTCTAGAAGAAGAAAACGACGGTTCAGGTTTATATATCTTATCTTTTAATCGCTATTTATTGGCTGCATTTTATCAGTTTGGACTGTTCTATTGTTGAGGATTTAGTTCTTTTTAATTTTTTTTTTTAATTTGTGTTGGGGAAGGGGAGGGTAAAGTGTGTTTATGAGGGTCGTATTTGCCCTTTGACGCTTGAAAGATTTTATTGTCTCCCTCTGAGGCCACTTCTTTCTTCTTAGAGAGACCTAGATTTCTATTGATTTGGAGCTTCTGGACTGTTCTCACTCAAGAGACATCTGTGGATCTCTTCTTGCATGTTTTGATTGCCATGTATAAACTGTCTCATCTAGTGGATGACACATATTTTGTGTTTGTCACAGCTTATTATTGCTAGCTGTTTCATTTCAATTAGAGACTTGCCCATTTTTTTCTTGGTTGCAGTAGGGTTTCTCTGGTTTGTGATTGTCAATACTCAATGAAACGTCTCCCCCCCCCCAAAAAAAAAGAAAAAAAAGAAAAAAAAAAGAAGGAAGAAGGAAAGGGAACTTCCGATGTCATCTGACTACTTAGTGCAAATTCATGCACACTTTGATCTGACAAAAAATGCAGTCTTATCCACTTTCAAACTTTACTGTCCAGGCACTCTCCTTCTCAACATCTTTGCATAATTTGATGTTTGAGGAACCCCTTAAATTCTATGCCTTTTTTTGTGTTTATATGCTCAAATATTGAATTGGGCACTCAGTTTCTTATTTTTGTGATTCTTTTATTGTCTCAGCTATAGAGAATGGTCACCAAGAGCAGCAGGAGGTAGATGAACCACCTATGGAGAATGTGGAACACCCGGAAGGGAGTATTCCAATGGAGGGGAGTATTCCAACGGAGAATGCTGAAGAACAACAATCTGTGGGTGATTTTCAAACTGAGAACCATGAAAACCATTCCATGCAGAATCACCAGGCAGACATTGCCCTGCCATCATCGGATGAGAGTCTTCTGACGGATGCCGAGCATCCCTCTGGAGCAGATCTTCAGCAACCAGCTACAGGGATTCCTCAACAAACAGATTTTCCCTCTGCACAAGAGCAGCCCACGACTGAGATGCAGACTGTGTCACGCAAAATGGAAGTTCCCAATACTAAGGTGTGCTTAATCATCAGCAAAGTTATAGTGCATTGAAGTTGCTTGCTTGTCTAGGTTTTGTTCTAGTTCATTCTGTACTACTGTCGGTTAATTCCCTGAATAAGTCGGATAATTTTTAAGCATATAATTCGTGTGTGTTCTAGAAAGGGGAAGAAAGCTCTATTGTTAAATGCCTTATGGTTCTCCCTGTTGCTATTTACTCTATCTTGAACAAATTAGGTACTAATGGATACCTATCAATAGACCCTTTTTTTTTTTTTTTTTAAAATTTTTAAAAATTATTGTAATTTATTTTTTGGCTGCTACGGTAATGGTTAATATCCTGTTAAGTCCTTTGATTTGCTCTTGGAAGTTGCAAATTCAAGGAATGGAGGGCATTGTCTCCTTTTGCTGATTCATGTGGCCTTTGAAATGATCTATTTTCAGCCCCATTGACTTGATGCTGAATCAAGCTCAATTGGACATAGGTTGTGTGCAACCTTAGGAGAATCTATTTGTTTTTCTTGGGCTTTTTACTGATTTGTAATAATTGCCTCAACCGGTGGAACTGGAGCTTGGGCCATGGATTATGGAATGAGAAGGGTTAGTTCATTTGATAACAAACCCTTGCATTTTTTTTATTTCATTGCCTTGCTTTCTTGAATAAGTCTGGCATAAAGCTGCTTAGCTACTTCAATTTTCCCAGAATTATTTTCCCCTGTAACTCAACTGTAAATTTTACAGTTTGATCAACAATGCTTCAGGCAAAGATTGTGAAAATTATTGTAATGGAGCTATGCCACTTGGGTGGAAGTCTGTTGGCACTTGGAAGTTATTTAGGGGGTGAATAGGTTTTAGCTAGCCAGTGATCTGACTCCAATAGCTAGTTGACTGATGATTAGTGTACAATGAGAAAGTGTAATTCATACTTAACTCTATTGGTGTCCAATATGCGTAACATTACTCTTCGCCAAATTTGTAAGTCATAAATGTGCAGGAGGAAATGAAATCCAATTTATTACTTATAAATTATTAGGAATTTTGTCATCTGGGACTTTTAGCTTTGTTATTTTGGTTAAACTTAATGACATTGGTCCTGAGCTTTGAGTTCCCAGTACAGATGGTTTATTGTTTACTTCTTGTGGCATTCTGTATGTTGATACACTGATATTGCATTCTCTGTTTTTTGGTACTCCCTCCCTCCGTCTCACAAAGACTGTATGTTTTGGAGTTCCTCTATGTCCCATTTTGTTTGTCCATAAAACTATTTAATGCTTTAAAAGTATCTTATGTGCCCATATTACCCTTAACATGATTAATACATTTAAAAGAGAGAGGATGAGACATTAAAAGAGGAGGGAGAGGAGGTCAATTAAAGAGAATTATGAAGGGAAAATTTGGAATCAAATGAGAAAATATCTAAGTGATGTAATAATAAACTCTCCATTAAAAGTGAGATCATCAAATTGACGGTTTTGTTGGATGAAGGGAGTAGCTTTTTATTGTCTTGTTTTATTGAATGTTTGTGGTCTTTATCAGTATCAATATATGATAACACCACTTATTATAAAAAGAATAGCAATTTTTTTATTTTTTAACTGCTCATTGACTAGAGATGCTTAAATGACTGGTTATTGAGACACTTTTTTGGTGACCTTGTTTCAAACCTTTGTTACACAGCGACTTAGAGAGGTCAGTAGGCAGTTCCCATGATCACTGAGATGGCTTAGAGTTCCTTGGTCAATAATGTATTGTTATTGATTTTCCATTAAAGCAATGTTGAATGGTAACAAGTGCTGCCGTTGCGGTTGGGTCTGGGCAGTCCAACAGATTGGATTGGCATTAAACTTGTTGATTTTGGGAATTATCAAGTGCTATGAGACACTTCCATGACTGTCCTTTAATTAGTGAGAGAATTTTTATACATCAGTTGTACAGGGGAAATTCGATAAATATTTTCGTGGAAGCAGTTGAATGTAGGAAAAAGACATTCTTTGAAAAATAATCCTTCAAATAGAATTAATGCAGGAACATCCTAAGATTCAATTTGGATTAAAAATCATGAGTGATTTCTACTTCCTTATTGCTGTTTTTCCCAGGTTAGCAGATGGTTGACATTGCTGGGTTGGTTTTCTAGCCTTTCTTAGGGTTACTCCTCTTATTTAAAATTAATTCTCTTGTTTAATTTCTGGTTAGGGATTTCCTTTTTTGAATATCCCTTGACCCATTACCCACAGGCATAATAGGGGTCTTTTGCTCCCTTGCCTGCATCACCATGCAAAGGTTGCGTTGCTTTGGCACAGGTGCTTTTTGGGTACATGAACTGCCCAGGAAATGAAATCCAGAATCTTAAATTTACTGTAAAGGAAGTCCTCTACAGTGAGAGATATTTTCCAAATTTACTTGGCTACCCTTGGATCTTATTCAAGGATTTTGCTTTTTTACCTTCTCCCATGTGGTATCTCAAACCTTTCCTAGTGAGAAAACCAGATAAAGAAGTAAGATGATGTTACTGTTTGATTCTTATCACTATAACAGCTTCAAAACGTACTGTAAGAAAAAAAAGTAAATTATAGAAGGAAAAATAGGTGGGTTCAAACTCATCCACAAGAATTATAGAAGAGTCAATCTGTTGAAGATAAATAAGCTTCTCTCACCTTATCTGCAGTGTCTTATTTGTAAAATATATTGGCAGTTTGCTAGTCGAAGTACAAAAATTCAATAACAATTTGATGCGTAAAATTGATCTGGAGAAGTATCTATATGCTCATTTTGTCTTTGGTAATCATGAAGCAATCTCTAATTGTAGTTGTGGTTTACAATTAGCTCATATTCCTCTGCAGGTTGGTGTACTTATAGGCAAGTCTGGGGATACCATTCGATTCTTGCAATACAATTCAGGAGCAAAAATCCAAATCACGAGGGATGCGGATTCTGATCCATATTCAGAAACCAGGCCTGTGGAGCTAATCGGAACTCTGGACAATATAAATAAGGCTGAGAAGCTGATAAAGGATGTTATAGCAGAGGTATGATGCTGTTTGCTTGTCTTATTTCTTTTCATATATGCCATGTGATTTTAATGTGAACAATCATATATGCTTTAGGTTTTCCGTTAGTATACTGCTCATTTCTTGTTTTCTTAACTGATTTGTGTCCTCTGTGCAGGCTGATGCTGGTGGTTCCCCTTCCCTTGTAGCTCGAGGATTTGGTACCGTGCAAGCTGGGGGAGCTTCAGAGCAAATTCAGTTACAGGTCCCAAATGAGAAGGTAACTTTGTTTCCCAGCTAATTAGCTCCAATGTTTTGATTTTTCCCTTAGCCTTCTATATTGATGTTGTTTTGGGTGTAGGTTGGTTTGATCATAGGCAAAGGCGGGGAGACCATTAAAAATCTGCAGACTCGATCTGGAGCACGCATCCAGGTAGTTGATATCGTATAGCCTTGTTGAAATGCATGTGGAATGACTAAAAGGAACCCCGATTAACAAGATGAGTATCTGTTATGAAAAATCTTGTATCGCCCAATACTGACAATCATTTTTTATTTAGCTTATACCACAACATCTTCCTGAGGGTGACCAATCCAAGGAAAGGACTGTGCGTGTGACCGGCAATAAAAAACAGATTGAGATGGCTAGAGAAATGATAAAGGAAGTCATGAATCAGGTCAGTTTGCTAAACTTGTGTTATTATGGGTATACTATATACAATAGGTCATTTGAAGATATTATATTCCTCAACTCTTGTTTTAATTTTGTATTATTTTTATCTTAATTGTTTATTGAATTTGTTTTAGTAATTTGATGATAGTTATGCGTGTGTATCTTGTTCTATATATGTGAGATTTATTGTGATGCTGTGATAAGTCAGTGTCGTGGCATAATGGTACTGGACAATGCCTTTGCACCTATTCTAATACATTCTATAGGGAGAGTTAATGCCATCTTGTGCTCTTCTGAAATAATAAATAAGAAAATAAATCAAAATATTTTGAAATTAGCTCATCTTAGCTCAAGTGAGCCTTTTCTCGGCTACATGAATCCTGGTTCACCATTGAACTCTATTTAAAGTTATTATTGTTAACCTAAAGCCATTCCTGTCTTTTCTAATCACTTGCCCCCAGGTCATTTTTGATCTACCCTTTTGCTTGTGGTTCCTTTAATCTGTACCACATCAGTCCTAAATTTTTGGCTTAAGACTCCTTTAGGCTAAATTATGCATTTTACAATTTTCTTCATCCTTTCTTCCTAAGACAATTGTTTATTTTCAGAGTGCATCATCTTTAGTACTTTGAAAGGAAGAGTATCATATAGTTTGCATTGTAACTTTTCTCTATTTCCTTATTTATTATTTTATTTATCTCTTAAAAAGATAAGATCTATTTGAGTCCAATTCCAATGGGCATTTTATCAGTTGGAACAATTAAAGTCTTAGTTCTTGTTGCAATTGGGTTCTTTGATTTCAAACACACAAAAGTGAAATTGATGAGAATTCATTGTTACTTAAACAACATGAATTTGTAGCCATGATGACCAATAAATTATTTAATAAGAGAAATAAGTGTCGGAAATGCTTTGGTTTGTTGCTAAATGATGCTTACATTTTTATGTGATAGGAACTATTATGCTAATGATTTTCTTCTAAGATCTCTCAACTAATGAATTTGGGCAAGTCTGTGAATTAGTACTTTGGCAGATACAGAAAGATATTGATAATATATGACTTTTACACATTGGTACTTGCCCATTTGGTTACAATTGTAATTGGATTAATTAGATTTGTTTGCCTGTGTTCATTTTTGTCAGTGTTATACATAGTTTTTGTTCAGATGAATTAAGTCTCGAGTGTCTGACTGCCTTGTCCAAAAAAAATAAAAAAACTGCATGATACATGTGATGAATTCTTCACATTGTTGCTGTTGTATGGAACTTTTATCCAATTAAAGAAGAATATTGCATAGTTCCACCATGGGAATGAGAGATTTTTTGTTTGAATAACACATAAGGGCTTGCCTATTAATGCATGATCAGTCTGAAGGTCACTTGAATGTAGTTTGGAAGATTCTGAGATGTCGGTTGCCATGGTTTATTTATGTTGAAGGTGCCGATTTCGAATTGGTTGGCTTTAACAATGCAGATTTGGCTATTGCCCTTCACATGGGGTCAGCATTGGTTTCTTGGTGTAGTAGACAACTATTCTTCACTCTCATCCACTGAAGAGAGGTAACAAGCATTAACCCCCGCAATTGCAGAATGTTTATAGTTGGTAAGATTACTTTTAGACTTAAAAACCACAAATCATGATTTAGTGACACTTCATCGTGCTAAACATAGTATTCTTTAGTGTCCCAATGTTCTATTCATGAGACATGCGTTAGAAGAGAAGTGTCATACCTGGTGAAGCCATCTTGTTAATATTTGTATGGGCTCAATACTTCGCTACATATCTATGCGATGCTATGTTAGAACATCTCAAATACTATCTTGCAGTTTCCTAGAAATGTCATTAAGGTGTAGTCAGACTGTTGAAAGAAAGTGTCAAATCTCACCTCTCTGTAAGAATGACATTATGCCATGTTAAGAACTAGGATGTACTCTATGATCTAATGATAGAATAATTACTTTAAAACATTAAGCATCTCTTATATCATACCTTGTTTTGCCATTGAGGAATGGTTATGATTTCTGAATGAGTTGGTGATCAGTCATTTGCTGCTGCATCTTATCTGATTACCCAAGGCTTTAAAGATCTTGAAGTGATAGGGTAGCTTGTCAACCTTTAATTTTTTACTTTTAGTTGCTCTTCATTACCTAAATACTTATCAAGCATGTTATGGGAAGAGTCAACAAGTCTAGGACCTTGTGGAATCCTCCGCAGTGTTGTGCTTCTATTCACCCCCTCAATGGATCTTCTGGTAATTCATGTATGTTTGTACTGTATGATTTTATTGGAGTTTTTGCAGTAAAACTTTGATGAAATTTTTTGTTATGCATGAGATATGTGAATTTAGGGGAGGGGATAAAATGTACTTGGGATAATAAAAAAGAATGAACTCAACAAAATGATGGGAGTTGACCGAATTCAAATCCAAACTAAATCTGTATTCGTAGTTCTTCTGAAAACATGCTTAAGGCATCACCAGAGCTTGAAGATATCAATTATTGAGAATCACTATCATAATTTTTATTGATTTTCTCAAGATCACTCACATCTCACAGTTGGATGGAATCTTAAGTTGAGGCACTGGGTTTTGTTTTTCAACACTGGCAATATGGTTGGGTGTTGAGGTTGTCGTTAAACTGACTAAATTGACAGGAATCTTTTGGATGAGTTGCTATCAAGGAAGACCGAAAATATCATGGCTATTGGAACCTGGAATAGGGATTACCATTCTGGAGAAATCTTTGGAAATATGGCTATTTGAACCTGTAATAGGGATTACCATTCCGGAGATGTCTTAGGAAAAACTTAACTAGCACCCAACAATGCAAATAGTGATACAAGCATTTTCCGCTTGCAGTACCGTGCATTTCTAAAATTTTTGTTTCAAGGAAAACCATTAACTTTGTACGACATTGGAACTGAATCTGGTAGTGGATTGTGCTTGGAGAATTAATGAGAGGTTTTTAAAGCTTAATTTTTGAGAGAAGCTGTCGAGGAACATGCTGTACTTCAAATTGACATGGCACTTTTGCTTATTTTTGCTTGGGGATTCCAATCAGGTGTATGTTGGACTCATGTTGGAAAATCTTGAATTATCTTCCATCAAGGGCCTTTTATTTGTGGAAGGGTGCACAATGGTTGAAGCGCTGGCGAGTGTTGGCTTAGAGGTCTTGGTATTTTCTATCTGATGATATTAGGAACGAATAATCGGGGTTTCTGATTTAAATCTCCAATTTAGCATATTTAGAGGCATCATTTATTGGGATTTAGTCTTCTTTCGATATTTCCATCTTAGCCTACTTTCCATTATCCTGGCATCTAGTACTTCTATACCTAGATCTCCTGGATTGCATTTTCATATCCTTTGCTACCTAGACTTGCTAAATCCATGTCAAAGGCCTTGCCTCAGTTATATTAATTTTAGTTGCGTAAGTACTATTCTATGTGCTTTAATACTCTTGCTAGTTGCAAGTGGTTTCTGTTATTTTTTTCATTTTATTTTCCAAGTGCATTGTTATTAGCTTGTAAGCACATAGTTTCTTTACATTTATATGGCACAGCAATTATATATCCAGCAATTAGTGCTACCGCTATCCTCTGCAGCTTCTTGTTGAATGAATCATATTGTGAGAATATTGATGCTTTGATTTTCATGTTAGCGCTTTGGGCATTAATTGTTTATTGTGTTCTGCATTCTGAGTTTAAGCTGCATTTTCTCCGATCAGCTTTCTTTAGAGAAGGTTGCTTTTGTGTACCTAACGTCATGTTTCTGTAAATTGCTTTGATCAGCCTGTGAGGCCTTCACACCTCTCTGGCGGTTATAACCAGCAAACATATCGCCCACGTGGGACTAATGTTCCACCGCAGTGGGGACCCCGTGGTCCACCCCCTGTACAGCCAACAGGTTATGATTATCAGCAACGAGGAATGTATCCTTCTCAGAACCCACAGTATCCACCTCAGACATATGGTGGTTATCCTCCACAACAACCAGCTCCAAGAAGCAGCTTTAATGCTGGTTGGGATCAAAGGCCAGGAGCCCCTGTGCAGGGACATCCTCAAAGCGGTGGCTATGATTACTATGGACAAGGTGGGAGCCATGTGGGTGACGGTTCTGTGCATGCTCCAGTCTCTACTCCTGCCCCTGCACCAACGTCGGCTGTAGGCCCTCCTGCCCAGATGAACTATAATTATGGACAGCCTCAAGGTCCAGAGTATGGACAGCCTACCAATTATCCTCAATCAGCTCCACCCCAGCAGAACTATGGACATGGGTATGATGACCAAAAATATGAAAACCAGCCACCAACACAGCATGCGTATGGAGGTCATGGAGCATCTCAGCCAGGGGTTTACCCCCAACAAGCTGGCACTCAATCAGGTTATGCCCAGCAACCGTACAACAAGCCACCTTATGGAATGCCATCTCAGGGACCCCCTCCCCAATCTTATGGGCCACCTAGGCCTAATCAACCTGGAGAAGTACCATATCAAGGTCCAATGCAATCAACACACTCATATGGACCCAATGTGCCCCAACAGCAATCATACCCATATGCGTCAAGTGGGCCTGCTCAGCAAGCATATCCATATGTATCCGGTCCAACCGCCAATGACGGGTACAATCAGCCACCTACATCCACTGCATCTGCTCCTGGTTATGGTCAGCCAGGTGGTCCAGTTTCTGGTTATGGTCAGCCAGGTGGGCAGACTCTAACTGGGTATGCTCAGGCTGGGCCTTCTGGAGGTTATGGACCATACAACACCCAGCCAAGTTATAATGAACAGCCGGCGCAAAGTAATGCAAATTATGGGTTCCAAGGACCTTCGGAAGCTGGTTACAGTAATGCCCCAGGTCCAGCTTATGGGGCACCACCAGCGGGTCAGGTGAGTTATGCACAGCCAGCCCCGAACCAGCCAAGTTATGATCAGTCGATGCAACAGTCAGGTGGTTATGGAGGTGTTCTTGGAAATGCCCCAGTTGGTTATGGAAAGAGTTTGTCACCCCAACCTGGATATGGCCAATATGACTCGAGTCAAATGTATGGTGCTCATCACTGACTCTTTTGATATTTGGTAATGGGGTTGAGGGCAAACTACTGCAAGTTTCTTGGTAATCTGTTGGCCTAGTGTTTGTTCCTTGAGTAGGGTGGAAACATTTAGCAAATTAAGAGGGATTTTTAGGGCATACTTGGTTTACTCTTTAAGAGTTGAATATGTTTTCTGGATTGATGGAGCCATGGCATTTCTATATGATCTATTATTGTGTTCTATGTTATGTTGTAAGCATGGCATATCTATATTGTCTATTATTTCGTGATTTTCATCCTATGTTTCAGCAGATCCAAGTTGAACAAGTGCTGCATGCTTATCTGGTAGGTCTTACCTTATTATTATAGTTATATCTCCATTAACCGGTTCTATGGCATGTGAATCTGCTGGAGCAAGGTTGACAGTGTTCCATCGCATGTGGGAAAGGTGGTGGTCTGCTTGCATGTGGGTCGGCTGCTGTTTGCAAGGAGTCGGGCATGACTGTATGAAAGTAGAAACACCAAGATGTTCTGTTGCTGTTGAATGGTTTCTGCCTGATCTCCCTTGATGATTGAATGAATTGTGAATTCTAATTTACCCAGAATTTTTATCATCTTGTGGTGCACTGCCTAGTACATCTGACAATGGTCATCAACACGGTCTTGGATTTTTATCCTCTCAAGGGCAGTGACCACCGTTGGATGCATTTTAAATGTGTACATGGCTGCACAGCACTTGGGGTGGGGGTGGGGGTGGGGGTGGGGGTGGGGGGGGGGGGGGGATGAAAATCCAATTTACCCATCCCTTCTAAGCAGAGTAAACTTTTATCTACTTCAATATGACCCAACTGATGTGGGGTAAACGAGGCTTAAAATTGCTCACAAGAGTTTAATTAAAAAGATAAAAATTCACAAGTAGCCATTCTGGTTGCAATGTTGACATTGTATATGAATTGACATTCAAGGAATGCAGATCTCACATCCTTTCGACAAGCCACTACTAGCTTAGTGGTTAAGTATATATATCACGGGATGGAAAACCTGTGGGTTCGTAAACGAGGGTATGTTCTTGTGAAGGCTTGCTGACGCTCCTTGATTTCATTTTCTCTTAGTAGGGTTGGTTTGTATCTTCAGAAGCCAACTACGAAGAGCATTTATTGGGTTAGGTGTGAATCAACCATGAAACACTGGGATTGCAAGTAGTTGGCCCGTGTAAAACTATTAGGTTTGTTATGAGTTCGACACGATTCTCCATTGAGTGTGTCTGTGTGTGAGATTGTAATGGTTTGGATGTTGTCTTGAATAGTAAAAATTCTAATTCGTGCGAGGTTGTAAATGTAGGTAATTATCGAACCCCGGCCGGCGAGTACCCAGTGAGGCATCCAACTGCGAGGTCTGACCCCACCTCGGCGCACAACTCAGCATGCACAGAGCAGCCCTGCTGTTGGATGCCTCACTGGGCAGGGTGCTTGCTGAAGAGGAGTTCGATCCATGCTAGACATGCCGTCCTACGTTCTAACACTGGCGTGCAAAATGATCGCTGCGCCCGTGGTCACTTCCGGGGTTTCAAGGGATGCGGTGGTTATTTTGTGTGCCCCTATATTAGGGCGTAGGAGCGACGTGCGCAGCGCAGTCGGATGGCAATCTCTTTCCCCAGTTTCCGATAAATTGGTGGTATACACCGATCAGAAGGCTTAACATAGGAGGGGAAGAGGGTTTTTTCCAAAAGGGGAGGAGAGAGGAAGACAACCTTTTCCATTTTTTTTTGGGTAAAGTGATTTTGAGTGTTTTTAATTGCCAGGAATTAAAAGTGTCAATTTAGAGCCGGAACTAAAACCCAAATTTGCCATTTAAAACGAAATGAATCAAATCGAAAAAAATAGGGGTGTTTGGGTCATCTCATAGGCAGCCCCCCCCCCCCCCCCCTCCCTTATGAAATGATCAAAACCCCCTGTTTTTACTGGGTTGGAGGAGAGCCAGGTCCTCCTAATGTTCTTGATTTAAATAAATTTTTTTTTTCCCAATCCCATTGAAGGGTCTTACATCAGTGTTGACTCTTGTTTTTGAGCTTTTATTTCAAGATCAAAGAACCTTTGTGTCTATAGTATTGCTAAATGGTATCTCTTGTTTACCCAAAGGGGGTTGTGGGTGTCTTCATTTTCATTTTCAGAAGACCTATTTTGGATTATATCTTACTACTTTTCATAGTAGTTGCAGCAGTAAAATTCTTGCTTTGCCTAAAAAACAAAATTTCCCATCGAAGGGTCAGATGGGTGAACACGTGAAGATATTATCTCCTCGCCAGGTGGAGCTGGACATCCATACAAGAACCACACAAACTACCAAACACCGCACATAATGTGTGAGAGAGAGAGAGAGAGAGAGAGAGAGAGAGAGGTAGTTACAATAATTGAAAGAGACATATTTATATCACTTTTCCAATCTTTGGTTCTACTCTCCGGTTATACCAAAGGGAGAAGTGAGAGAGATGGGAGGCGCAAAGAAGCTGTTGCTGTGCTTCACTCTGTTCCTTATACAGCTACTACAACTTTACTCAGCAATAGTCGAGCATCTTCCAGGGTTTCAAGATCCTCTTCCCTTTGAAATGGAAACCGGGTATGATATAGATATTAACTTTGCTTTGGGCTTAGGATACTAGCCCCCTCCCCCCACCCCCCCCCCCCCCCCAAAAAAAATAAAATTGTACAGTAATTTTTTTTTTGGATAGGTCTTACTCTATGTATCTTTTATCTCCTTTAGTTTCTTGTCCGGCCCAGTTCCCCAATCCCTCTAATAGGAAGGATACAATAACCATCCTACACCTACCCAGGTGGGGTTCACCCCTTATTAGAGGGATTGGGGAACTGGACCGGGAGCTACAACTAGAAATTGTGTTCCACGTAAGATGGTTATAACTTATTAATGTCATCATAATTTGTTACACCAAGATTCTCCTTCTTGAAAAAAAAGTGATTCGCTTTTTACAAATTTATTATTCAACTAGGTACCGTTCTCTATTCCTTAAATTGCTAATATATTTACAAATTTAATATTCTTTTATAGGAAAAAAAATATTAATCTATCGTGTGTTTCTTGTGTCTAGACGTACGACCCCACGCAAATTCGTGCTCTTCTTAACCCCACATTGATCAAGTATTACACAACCCGATAGCGATCTATTGCACAAATTTTTTTGTTTTTTCACGAAATGTCATTTTAACCTTTTTTGTTTTGTTGATAGAAAGTCCTTTTAACTTATGAAACTATAATGAATGGGTCTCGGCAATGGGCATGCATGTTTAATAATTGGATTAATTCCTCTTCATTTAGGTACATCGGTTTTGGGGAATCGGAGGAAGTGCAGCTTTTTTACTATTTTGTAAAGTCGGAGAAAAATCCAGAAGAAGACCCTATTATGATTTGGCTCACAGGAGGTCCAAGCTGCTCCTCTTTAAGTGCCTTCTTCTTTGAAAACGGTTGGTTAATTAATTTTCAGTTTAAAATTTTTTTTTTTGTTATAATGGTTTTGTTAGTGTAATTCTTGTATGGCATGTAACTTTTATTTAAGGGAAAAAAAACGCTAACTTATTATGTGGTTCTTGCACTTGGACACATGACAATGTGTTTCTACAGTTCAGCATCTCAACTGATCCCTGTCGCGTGTTTTCATTAGTCCCTATGCTGATATAGATTTATGATCTTAACTCCAAGTACTGTTTCAAAAATTTGAAATCAATTCAATTGACTTAGCCGATTTGGATCTAATTTATTCAAATCAATCAATTCGAATCAGAATCAAAACCTGATCCTAAATTTGAACGTTCGGTTGTGACCGATTCTAGAGTTTTGGGAAATGATATCCACTCTTAAACTCTGATAGCGACAAGAACCTTACATATTGAATACATAAATTAATTGAAAACTTGAAATAATAATAATAATAAAATTTTTTTTTGGGTGGAATTGAGTATGGTGCATTTATGGTTGTAGGCCCACTTAATTTTGCTATGGCACAGTACAACGGTGACCTACCCAGACTCATTGTGAATCCAGAGTCATGGACCAAGGTTGGTATTAATTACTCTTATTACCACAGAGAGGCACACTTTTCAGTATCTATTGATTGGATTTATCTTTTTCTTTCTGACTTTAGATTATATTGTATTTGGGAGGAAGATCGCTGACAGATGTTGTGTGTAGGCGTGTACCTGAGCCCAAACAACCTGACGGGAAAAGATTATCGCACTCGCCTAAAAAGGTGGAAAGGTCTAACGGTGCAGCAATCTTTTTGTGCCGGATTGTGTTTGGGCGTAGGTACATGCCCACACACAGCACTGATTTAGCGTTCTTTTTCCCATTATATTTTTTTGTCCTTCTAGGTGTCACTATGCTTAAGAAAGTGTAATGTTTCACTATATGCCATTTGATTTGGGCTAGTGCAAGTGATAGAAAACCCACATAATTCTCAATGGTTAAATTTTAGTCTAAAATAAGTTAAGAAAGTTGCTCAAACTCTGATTCAAAGTTTTAGTAAAATTACCAAAATGCTAGAAGGCAGTTGGTATAACGCAAGTCCAAGGGAAGGTCAGTGGTTCGATCCCCCTAGCCTTCACATTCTTGCAGTAGTAATTGGTTGTTGTAATATTGAATTAAGTGTCCTAGTGGGCCCCTTGCTTGCCCTCTGTAGGTCTTGTCTTACCCTTGTGGGTCTCTATGTGCCCACACAGTGGGTCTTGAAGACTTGAACTTGTATCAAAATGGAGATGAATTTAAAATACAAAATGACATCATCAATAGTAATTTTAGAAATTAGTTATTCTCTCTATTCGTTTTAAGTTGAAATTGTACTAATGAGATGCTTTCATGGTCTTCTATCACATGGACTAATCAATGTATTGTTAGGTGGCAAATAGTGAAGTGTTAAATTTCACAAAGCATAGTGACAGGGATGAAAACCGTTTTTTTAATTAATTGAATAATATTATTTTATATATTGAGTACCAGGTGACTAGCATTATTTATCTAGATTCACCTGTTGGAACTGGATTCTCCTACAACACAACATTGGCAGGTTCTATTACTGGCGACTTTGAAGCATCTAAAATGGTATACCAGTTCATTACAAAGGTATGTAAAGGATACCCAATTCAATTATAAGGTCCTTGGTTATTTGGATAGTATACATCCCATAACCAATGAAAATGTATTGTTAACATAAAAGTTTATATTATAAACAGATGAAAATGTATTTTCATCACTAAGTTTGAAGGACCAAGTTTTCCTCATAACTCAGGGTGGAAGAAGGCGGGAGGGGGTATTAGGAGGACATTTTGGAAACATATTAAAATCCTATACAGGTTTGTGAACCCTAGAATGGTGGATGAACCGTCCTCTATCGGTGGAATTACTCCCAAGGTATAATAGAATAATAAGGGCATGGTTTCACTAGATAGTTCACATAGAGGGTTTTTCTCCCCTTTTGGGGGAATTTCAAATATCTGTCACATGGTAATTTGGATGAGACTCAAAATTTTGAGCAAGTAGAATCCAAAGTCCACCCGCTCATATGTCAAATTTCAGTTCAGATGGAATTGCCTGGTCAAATGGCAAACTAATGCCTTGCAAAGGATGCAAGCCATTAATAGTTGAATAACTGAAAAATACAATTAGGAACTATGTGAAGGTGCCTGCACAAAGATGCAAGGACATACATGATTGGGCTATTCGATTTAATTTAACTATAAAATTTGACATGTAATTGATACAAAACGTGTACATATAATCCAACAGCCGTTGCTCAAAATGGTGGACCTTGTGGATAAGCTAACTTGAATAGGGTCATGTAAATGAAATTTTGTTTTCACATATTTATTATATGAGACAACATACGTGTAACCATGTATGTGGACAATCATGAGTTATAATCATCCTACGTGATATAGAAAAAACAAAAATTGTATATAAGATAAAAGATTATCATATTGTTGAATTTTTCACTGCTGAAAGTAAACCCCCCCCCCTTTATTGTATGAATTTACCACTGGTTTTTAGAATTGTTATCCCCTCTAATTCGCTGTCCCCTTCAATTCTTCCAATTCTTCACATTTGGGGGGGGGGGGGCAGAAATGACCACCCTACCTCTGCCCGAAAACACTGCCCAAGGTGGGTTCCACTCCCCCCTATTAGAGGAATTGAAGGTGCCCGCAAATTAGAGATGATAATTATTCTCAGTTATATATATATATATATGCAACATAGTCATGGTGATAGACCGGTGTAACCAACCGTAGTTGCACCAAGGAAAACCCTTATTATATTCTATCGTTGGACTCAAAGTCCTAAGACAGTTATTATAATATGAAGTAACACTGCCCTGAAACTATCATTAACCTAATTAAATCACTCTTGTCTTTTTCCCTCATTGTCGAACTTAAGTCTCCTCTTCAATATACATTTTCCGTTTGCAGTGGATGATCGACCACCCACAATTTCTGACGAATCCTTTCTACATGGGTGGAAATTCATATTCCGGCAAGATCGTGCCAGTCGTTACTCAAGAAATATCAGATGGTAATTCTCTTTTTCTTCTGTTTTTTCTCCCTTTTACCTGGGTTATCCTTTCCCTTACTTAGGCTGTGTTTGGTATGCATTCTTCGAATGCATTCTAGGTCAATTTCGCATTCTCACATGATAAAAACAACTATTTTTATCACCCAAAAATACAAAATTGACCTACAATGCATACCAAAACAACCCCCCTAACATGCGATTTTAAATTTTGTTGCACTGCTTTCAGGCAATGAAGCTGGTATCCAACCGTATATCAATCTTAAAGTAAGTTCTGCATTATATTATGTGGCTTTTTTTTTTTTAATAGGTCCTACTCTATTCTATTCTAAGGGGAAGGGAAGGTGTGAACTAGGAGGCTTGAACCCAGGACCTTCCTGATAGCAATGGAATTTTACGCACCACAAAGCTACCAAGTGTGCTAGACATTTGTTCATTTATGTGGGTTGTTTGTTCAGTCTTTCTCCATATAATTAATTTACAAGAAATAAAATTGGAGCATCAAGTTATGACTAATGGTTTCCTTCAATTAAAAATAGGGCTTAGATAGAAGTTTATGATAATTGATAACCACCAAATAGGTAGTTAACATCAATAGATTATGGTTAATTACCAAACGGTTTGTGGTTTGGAAATGTTTTTCAGGGATATGTACTTGGAAATCCTGTGACAGATCCATTTTATGACATCAACAAAGTAGTGCCATTTGCTCATGGCATGGGACTTATACCAAATGAACTTTATGAGGTAACTGAAAAACTCATCAAAAGCTCTTATACCCTCTCTTTTATTCGGATTAACATATCAAGTCCCCCTGGGAGCGGGTAGATGTTAAAAAATTATTTATTCACCTGTGTTCCCCTTTGAATAATCCACCGTGTTAGAACTCTTGTATGATATACATATTGTTTCCTCCCTTTCTTACAAGGTCAGCCTTTTAGAGGCAGCGGTTCCAACAATTGGCAATGATCTTTGTAATCAAAGACAAAGAACTTTTTTTTTTTTGGGGGCATAGAATCAAAGACAAATAACTACATGAGACTAATTTTTATCCGTTGTGTTTTTTTTCTTCCAGTCTCTCCAGAGCAATTGTGGAGGGGAATATGTAGTAATAGATCCCAGCAATGTCGAGTGTTTGGAGGACATGAAAGAATTCAAAAAGGTGTGCAAGATTTGTTACTTATAGCTTGTTGGGAGTCTCCTCATTTTATTAAGGGGTTTCATGTGAAAGTAACAATCTCACACCGGATGTGAGTAGCCAATGTAAAGACTTATAAGGACTTGGGTGGGCCCCCAAGTCCAACAAAGCTTTTTATCATATCTAATCTCATTTTCACAGGCCAACACATAAAATGAAAAAAGTTGATCAATTTTACATTTGCAGTGTACTTCTAGAATATACGATAGACATATTTTGCAACCAGTGTGTGATGTTAGATCTCCAAGACCTAAAATGATGGTTACAGATAGAAGATCTCTTGGGCAAAATTCTAATGAGTTCCTTGATCTAAAACTCTTTTGTCCTGGAGTCCGGTGCCTGGTAAGCCCATTTCTCTCCCCAACTGGTTATCTGCTATTTCATTGTTTCATATATATGTCACTATGCCTAGTGAAGTATAACAGTCTACTATTTGCTTCAATACATGGGTCAGTCCATCTGATAGAGGACACCACATTCATCTCAATGCCCAAATTTTAATCCAAAGAAAGAGAAGTTGCTCAAACTCTGGTTCTTAGTAAAATTACCAAATGCCATCAAATGGAGATGAGTATTGCTTTCTTGCTATTAGTTCCTCATGCACTGCTTTTAAATTGTTTTGATTCCTCATTGCTCTTTCGGCCAATTGCTTACTAGCCACTCGTTCTGTTTTTCTAACTTCGTTATGGTCTCTGCTACATCTTCTTTTCCTTTTTTTGCTTTGCCGTGTCTTTTTGTTATGTTGATCAAGTTGGAGCCATCTATGGAGCTTTAGTAAGGGGTTGAGTCCCGAAGGGTGGTCTTATCCCTCCCAAGGAAAGATGAAACTCTCGGAACGAAAGATGAGACAAAAGAGTCCTATAGATTGAAAGAGAGCTTTACTATTCTACCTGCTTAAATAAACAGCCTTGAGATACAAAGCTTAAACAACCTTGGGATAAGAAGCTACTCAGACTGAACTAGAAACAGAAGAGCAAGATACAAATATCCATAAATGAGAACCATAAACTATTCCCCACCTCAATCCATCCCTGAAGGGTATTCGAATAAGAATTTGCCAACCGACCCACCCGGAATTCATGAGCTTACAAAATGACATGTGGCAAATAGTGGAGTGTTGTAGATGCTTATTTGGTCCTATATCACATAGACTAACCAACGTATTGCCATGTGGCAAATAGTGGAGTGTTATACTTCACTAGGCATAGTGACAGGAAAGAAAACCCTAACCTTAAATAGTTAACTTCTGTTTATTTTTACTGTCAATTTTTTTTAGGACGATGAATATCTTTTGCTGGATTACTGGGCTAATATAATTAGTGTGCGTAAAGCTCTTCAGATCCGAGAGGTATGAGAATAATACTGACTGATAAGAGGGAGGGTAGGGTTTAGTTGCTTATGATATGAATAATAAGGTTTTGTGGTGATAAACACAGGGATCCATCGAAAAATGGCGTAGGTGTCACCGTAGCATACCTTATACATTTGCAATCGAAAGCAGTGTCAAGTATCATGTAAATCTTAGTAAAAAAGGTTATCGATCTTTAATATACAGGTGAGATCAATCTCGATCAGCCATTCTCCATCCATAATGTATGACTACGTTTGGTGTACATTCCAGGTCGATTTTGCATTCTCAGGCGATAAAAACTACTTTTATCACCCAAGAATGCATACCAAACACAACCTATGTATATTATTTCATTGTAATATCCAGGATCACTGATACATATATAACCTAACTTGAACTTTAAATACAGTGGTGATCATGACATGGTAGCATCATTCTTGGCCACTCAGGCATGGATAAAATCTCTCAACTACTCTATTGTCGATGAATGGCGGCCATGGTTCGTGGATGGCCAAGTTGGAGGGTGATTCTCTTAAAACTTGAATTTAAGTGTTTTTATTTTGATTTTGTGACTAATTTGAATACTGACTGTACCTGAGGTGTTATGTGACAAATTTTTTTTTTTTTGGGGTGTAGATATACCAGGACCTATTCCAATCACATGACATATGCAACTGTTAAGGCAAGATATGTTCTTTATAAATGAAGTTGTTTTACAAACAATGCTATTGTTTTTAAAGTAGCAGCAATGAAGGAAAATAATTACAGTGAATAATCTTTGTTTATTGCAGGGAGGAGGGCATGAAGCTACAGCATACAAGCCTAAGGAAAGCTTTGCTATGTTCAAGAGATGGATGATGGAAGAACCTTTATAACAAACTACATTAGGTTCTCAGGGTCTCAAATCTACTACTAGAGCTCTGCTTATTCAAATAAAGCTGGCAATGAGGGAGTTTAATTTCACTTTTAAATTAAGCCTGATGTATGCCATTAATGTGCCCTAATAAAGTGTTTTTGATCAGCTACTGTTATGATATATAAAGATCTTGGACCTAGTTCCACCTGGTTTTGATTACAATTTGGGTGTGGATGCCATAATTTTTTTTTTTCAAATTAAATTGTATGTTTGCATCGGTACATCATCAGCAGAGCATTTCAATCAGGCAAGGTTTGATGTACGGAACCCTAATTAGATACTCAAGTGAAATAGATAGACCCTTAAAAGGGATCGGTTTCAGTTAGGATAAATTACATAGGGGAAAAGTATTCACTTCCCCTTGGAAAATTCCATGCATTTAGATAGAACCTTTGGCTTCAATCTAACTAAATGGAGAGTGGAAATATTATTTGGCCAAAAAAAATTCTACACTTGCCTCCTTGGAAAGGATTTCTAAGAGTGGTCAACCTATTTCAGCCCCCATTGACAGGTGATCTGGCTATTCCAACTCTTGGATATCGAAGTAATAGTCTAGATTGGCCACTTGCCAATTGTAAAACATTCAATAAAATACAATTAGAGGGTGGATCTTGGGATCTTTATCACCTCCAGTTTGCTGACCGGCCCAGTTCCCCAGTTCCTCTAACGAAGGGGGGCTGAAATGACCTCTCTACCCATGCCCAAACACCCTGCCCGGGTGGGGTCCACCATCCCCATATTAGAGGAACTGGGGAACTGGGCCGGTCAGCAAACTGGAGGTGATAATTTTCCGTGGATCTTGGTGCAACAGTAAGGTTGCTCCATTGTGATCAACTGGTCATGGGTTCGAATCTCTAGAAACAGTCTTTTCACGAAGCGAGGGGTAAGACTACGTACATTATGACCCTCCCCAGACTCCGCAGTAGTGAGAGTTTTGTGCACTGGGTATGCCCTTTTTATTCAATAAAATACAACTCCCCATATATGCCCATGTCCATGCGTCCCTATATTTGTCACTCAACCATTGTTGGTGTGCTCCCTCTCTATAGTCCTTAATTTTTTAATACTTGATTATGCGATTTAACCAATACCAACTAGGATGAAACTTGACATGTGAATAGGGAACCCCAGACTAGGGTCACTTGTCCACAAAATTACAGCCTTGTCTGACCTGCATGTGGCAGGACCAAGGCCAGCCTAGAGACCGATCGAGCCACCTAGAATACCGCTGCTCAAATAACATTTAAAACCATTTATTTAAGGGGAAATATCTACCTCCTCCCCTCTAAGTTTGCCTAATATCAAATCAGTACCCAAGTTTTAAAAAAAAAATATCTACCCCCTCCCCTACTTTATAATGACTCTATCAACCGTATCCTAACTGTTAAAAAATGCCATTAAGGGATGATGTGGCATACACAAAATTTGTAAAACCCCAAAATATCCTTAACCTAACCCAACCCAACCCAAACCTAACCTAACCTAACCCAATCTCCCCCTTCTTCTCCGTCTCGGTCTCCCCTCCACTACCATTCCTTGCACTCAGCCTTGCCCCCATTCTCCGCAACCGCCCAGCCCACTTCTCACAGTTATCAGAGGCAGCAACCCACCGTTTCCTTCTCCACACCATTTCAGCTAAATCAGATCTTTAAAGCCCTGAAAAAGAAATTGTTAGACTTTAGGTACCTAACCCAAACTCCTCACAAACCAAAAATATTTGTTTCTGAAAATCAGAAGTTGCAGAGTGATCCAATTCTCACAAACTATGAAGAATGACCTTTCAAAGCACCAAAATCTCATGTACGAATCTGGAAATCTTTGTTCTTAAAATCCGAAAATTTAAAGTAGATCTGAGTAATCAGTTGCTTCTATCCGAAAGGACAAAAACAATCCGACGAAAATTAGCCCGTTTGTAAGAAAGAATCAGTCCCGAGGCTTTGAAGAGGGTTTGAGCCGATGACCAGAGTCGCAGAGTTCTCTGCTCTCTCATCTGGATCAGAATGGTGACATGTCTTTGCTCTCTGTATTTTCTGCTATATGATTCCCAATTTCAGATACAAAGATGACGAAGCCCCTCTGTATTTGGAGTCCATCGGACAAACGGAGAAAAAGATGGAGAAGACGAAATCAAACCTAGGACACATGTGCGATAGGGGCAAGGGCAAGGGCAAGGGCAAGGGCAAGGGCAAGGGAGCGGAGGTGGAGGTGAGGCGGGCGTAGTTCAATGTAGGGGGTTGAGAATTTCTAAAGAATGGAGTCCCAAGAGCTACTCATCGCTGCAATTAGAGGCCAAGAGCTCTGTTTCAAAAGAACCAGGTGCAACATTCCACCCATAGCTGTAATGGCAATCAGGCTTCTTGTCATATCAATTGTGTGGTGATCGCACGGTGCTTTTCTTTTGCTTGTTCATGATAGAAATAGCAGTGGCAGCCGGTGCGACCATTAAACAAATAGGTTCAATCAGGTTTCATCGAAAGCTCTTAGTTTCTCTTAGTTGCAGATCCACAGGTGGTGCTAATCCAAGAAGTTCAATGGTCGTGATGCTGGTTCATGGTTCCAGAAGTCCTCCCATTAATCAAATAAGTCATGTGTCCTAGGTTTGATTTCTTCTTCTTTAATCAATTGGTTGGTAAATCCCGAATCGAAGAGCGCGGCCATGATTCCTTGCTGGGCTATGCGGGAATTGAAGCTGAAAGTGTTTGTTTTCTTGTTGAGTATTCTCTTGATTCTCATGTAAAGTTGAAGAATATCGATGTCATCGTCTTCGGTTGTGCTGGAAGCGGCGGCAGCGGAGGCGACATAGAAGGCTTCTTCTTCGATTTTGTGGGCGACGACAGAGGCATCATTTGTTGGCATAGAACCATAGCGCTTGGAGAGGATGAAATTTGTCGATAGGGTTTCGACGAGAAAGACGGTGGTGGTGTACCCGGAGAAGAAAGAAGGAAAGAGAAACGAGGGATGGGGAGGAGTGAGAGAGGAGAGAGAATGTTAGGTTAGGGTTGGGTTAAGGGTATTTTAGGGTTTTATAAATTTTATTAATGCCACATCATCACTTAATGGCATTTTTAACAGTTAGGGTACGGTTGATATAATCTTTAAAATAGGAGAGGGGTAGATATTTTTCAAAACTTGGGTACTGGTTTGATATTAGGCAAACTTAGAGGAGAGGGGGTAGATATTTCCCCTTTATTTAATCATCTATAATAACAGCATATGTATTCCACTAGAACTAAGTCATGTCTTTGAGTGTGTCTGAGTGTGAGAATGTAATGGTTTAGATTTTATCTTGAATAGTAAAAATTCCAATTCGTGCCAGTTGTAAATGTAGGTAATTGTCAACCCTGGCCGGTGAGTACCAAGCAGTGAGGCATCCAACTGCGAGGCCTGGCCCCACCTTGGCGCACAACTCAACATGCATAGAGCAGCCACGCTATTGGATGTCTCACTGAGGGGTGCTCGCTGGAGAGGAGCTCGATCCATGCTAGACATGCCGTCCTACGTTCCAACACAGGCGTGCAAGATGACCATTGCACCCGTAGTCACTTCCGGGGTTTCAAGGGATGCGGTGGTCATTTTGTGTGCCTCTATATTAAGGCGTAGGAGCAACGTGCGCAGCACAGTTGGGTGGCAATCTCTTTCCCAAATATTATGTGTATAGTTTTTCAGGAGAGGGTTGGGCATGTTGCCAGTTTCCGATAAATTGGTGGTATACACCGATCAGAAGGCTTAACACAGGAGGGGAAGAGGGCCTTTACCAAAAGGGGAGGAGAGAGGAAGACAACCTTTTCCATTTTTTTTTGGGTAAAGTGATTTTGAGTGTTTTTAATTGCCAGTAACTAAAAGTGTCAATTTAGAGCTGGAACTGAAACCCAAATTTGCCATTTAAAACGAACTGAATCAAATTGAAAAAAATAGGGGTGTTTGGGTCATCTCTTAGGCAGCCCCCCCCCCCCCCCCTCCCCCTCCCCCTCCCCCTCCCCTGTGAAATGACCAAAACCCCCTGTTTTTACTGGGCTGGAGGAGAACCAGGTCCTCCTAATGTTCTTGATTTAAATACTTCTTTTAGTTTTTTTCAATCCCATTGAAGGGTCTTACACCCGTGTTGACTCTTGTTTTTGAGCTTTTGTTTCAAGATCAAAGAACCTTTGTGTCTATAGTATTGCTAAATGGTATCTCTTGTTTACCCAAAGGGGGTTGTGGCCCTGTGGGTATCTTCGTTTTCAGAAGAACTTTTTGTGTTTTTTTTTTTTGATGGAATTCAGAAGACCTATTTTCGGTTAGGGAAAAATTCTCTGTCTGGGAGTGTGGCCAACGTCAGCACTCCCATGAGTCTATCTCTCTTCTACCCCTGTGAAAAGACACCTCTACCGCTTTATTTTAAGGAAGAGAGATAGACACATGGAAGTGCTGGCGTTGGCCACACTCCCGTACTGAAAACTGCTTCCCTTTGGATTATAGCTTACTTCTTTTCATAGTTACACCCGTGTTGACTCTTGTTTTTGAGATTTTGTTTCAAGATCAAAGTACCTTTGTGTCTATAGTATTGCTAAATGGTATCTCTTGTTTATCCAAAGGGGGTTGTGGCCCTGTGGGTGTCTTCGTTTTTGGAAGAACTTTTTTTTTTTATGGAATTCGAAAGACCTATTTTCGGTTAGGGAAAAAGTTCTCTGTCTCCCATGAGTCTATGTTTCTTCTACCCCTGTGAAAAGATACCTTTGTCCCTTTATTTTAAGGAGGAGAGATAGACACATGGGAGTGCTGACGTAGCGTACTAATTTCCTTTGAATTATATCTTACTTCTTTTCATAGTTGCAGCAGTAAAATTCTTCCCTGACCTTGAAAACAAAATTTCCCATCGAAGGGTCACATGCGTGAACACGTGAAGATATTTTCTACTTCGCAGGTGGAGCTGGATATCTGTATAAGAACCACACAAACTACCAAACACGGCACATAATGTGAGAGAGAGAGAGATAGTTACAATAATTGAAAGGGACATATACTCTCTCTCTCACACACACAGGAGAAGTGAGAGAGATGGGAGGAGCAAAGAAGCTGTTGCTGTGCTTCACTCTGTTCCTTATACAGCTACTACAACTTCACTCAGCAATAGTCAAGCATCTTCCAGGGTTTCAAGGTCCTCTTCCCTTTCAAATGGAAACCGGGTATGATATAATACATATTGACTTTGCTTTGGGCTTAGGGTACTAGGCCTCCTACATCCCCCCCCAAAAAAAAATAAAAATAAAATTAGTCTATGTATCTTTATCTCCTTTAGTTCCTTATCTTGCCTAGTTCCCCAATTCCTCTAACAAGAAGGACACAATGGTCATCCTATACTTACCCAGGTGGGATCCACCCCATATTAGAGGGATTAATGAGGAACTGGGCCGGGAGCTACAACTAGAAATTGTGTTCCACCTAGGATGGTTACAACTTATTAATATCACCATCATTTGTTACACCAAGATTCTCCTTTTTGAAAAAAAATAGTGATTCAATTTTTTACAAATTTAATTTTCAACTAGGTACAGTTGTCTATTTCTTAAATCGCTAATATATTTACAAATTTAATATTCTTTGATAGGAAAAAGAATATTAATCGATCGTATGTTTCTTGTGTCTAGACATAGGACCCCACACAAATTCGTGCTCTTCTTAACCTCGCATTGATCAAGTGCTACACAACCAGATAGCGATCTATTGCACAATTTTTTTTTAAAATATTTTTTTGATAGAAAGTCCTTTTAACTTATGAAACTATAATGAATGGGTCTGGGCAATGGACATTCATGTTTAATAATTGGATTAATTCCTCTTCATTTAGGTACATTGGTTTTGGGGAATCGGAGGAAGTGCAGCTTTTTTACTACTTTGTAAAGTCGGAGAAAAATCCCAAAGAGGACCCTATTATGATTTGGCTCACGGGAGGTCCAAGCTGCTCCTCTTTAAGTGCTTTCTTTTTTGGAAACGGTTGGTTAATTAATTTTCAATTATTTATTTATTTGTTTTTGTTACAAGGGTTTTGTTAGTGTAATTCCTATATGGAATGCAATTTTTATTTAAGGAAAAAAGAACGCCTATTGATGATATGGTTTCTGCGCTTAGACACATGATAATGTGTTTTTACAATTCAGCATCTCAACTGATCCCCCTTGTGTGCTTTCATTGTTTCCCATGTTGATATAGGTCTACGATCATTTGCCTTTTTTTTTTAAATCGTAAAACTCCAAATACTATTTCACAAGTCAGAAATCAGATCAAATTGATCGATTTGGATCTAATTCATTCAAATCAATCAATTCGAATCAGAATCAATCATAAGTCATAACTGATTCTAATTTTGGACGTTCTGTTGGGACCGGTTCTAGGGTTTTGGGAACTGGATTTTGATATTCACTACTAAACTCTGAGAGCGACAAGAACCATACATATTGAATGCATATATTAATTGAAAACTTGAAATAATAATAACTATTTTTTTTTTATTTTTATGGAATTGAGTATGGTGTATTTATGGTTGTAGGCCCACTTAATTTTGCTATGGCAGAGTACAACGGTGACCTACCCAGACTCATTGAGAATCCAGAGTCATGGACCAAGGTTGGTATTAATTACTCTTATTACCACAGAGAGGCACACTTTGCAATATCTATTGATTGGATTTATCTTTTGCTTTCTGACTTTAGATTATATTGTATTGGGGAGGAAGATCGCTGACAGATGTTGTGTGTGGGCTTGTATCTGAGAACAAACAATCCGATGAGAAACGACTGCGCACTCGCCTGAAAAGGTGGAAAGGTCTAGTGGTGCAGTAATCTTTTTGTGCCGGGCTGTGTTTGGGCGTAGGTACACGTCCACACACAACACTGATTAACATTTCTTTTCCCATTATATTTTTTTGTCCTTCTAAGTGTCACTATGCATAGGAAAGTGTAATGTTTCACTATTTGCCACTTGATTTGGGTTAGTCCACGTGATAGAAAACCCACATACTTCTCAATGGTTAAATTTTAGTCTAAAATAAGCAAAGAAAAGTTGCTCTAACTCTGATTCAAAGTTTCAGTAAAATTATCAAAATGTTGGAAGGCAGTTGGTATAATGTAAGTCGAGGGAGAGGTCTGTGGTTCGATCCTTCTAACCTTCACATTCTTGCAGTAGTAATTGGTTGTTGTAAGATTGAATTAAGGGTCCTAGTCGGCCCCCCTTGCTGGTCCTCTGTAAGTCTTGTCTTACCCTTGTGGGTCTCTATGTGGCCACCCAGTGGGTCGTCTTGAACTTGAATCAAAATGGAGATGAATTTAAAATACAAAATGACATCATCAATAGTAACTTTAGCAACTGTCTCTACTCATTTTAAGTTGAAATTGTATTAATGAGATACTTACTTGATCTTTTATCACATGGACTAATGTGGCAAATAGTGAAATGGGATGAAAACCGTTTTTTTAATTAATTGAATAATATTTTTTTATATATTGTGTACCAGGTGACTAGCATTATTTATCTAGATTCACTTGTTGGAACTGGATTCTCCTACAACACAACATTGGCAGGTTTTATTACTGGCGACTTTGAAGCATCTAAAATGGTATACCAGTTCATTACAAAGGTATGTAAAGGATACCCAATTCAATTATAAGGTCCTTGGTTATTTGGATAGTATATTATACCATTTGGCATGTTGCTATTTGGATGAATATTTCCATATGATATAGATCTACTCTCATAACCGATGAAAATGTATTGTTAACATAAAAGTTTATATTATAAACAGATGAAAATGTATTTTCATCACAAGTTTGAAGGACCGAGTTTTCCTCTTCATGCAGGGTGGGAGAGGTGGGAGGGGGAATCAGGAGGGCATTTTGGAAACACATTAAAACCCTATAGCGGTTTGTGAACCCTAGAATGGTGGATGAACCGTCCTCTGTCGATGGAGTTACTCCCAAGGTATAATAAAATAATAAGGAAATGATTTCACTACACGGCTCACATAGGGGATTCCCCCCCCCCCCCTCTTTTGGGGGCAATTTAAATATCTATCACATGGTAATTTGGATGAGACATAAATTTTTGAGCAAGTAGATTCCAAAGTCCTCTGCCCATATGTCAAATTTCAGCTTAAATGGAATTGATCGCTCTAGTGGCAAACTAATGCCTTGCAAAGGATGCAAACCATTAATAGTTGAATAACTAAAAAATACAAGGATGCATTGACACATATCTAGGAAGTGTATATCCGAATTTATATCTAAAAGATGACAAGTAATCTAAACGATTCCCTAAATGCCCAATGGTTAGGTTTATCACATCCCCCTATTATGTGGAACTACTAAGTGTGTCGTCTAGAGATACCCTACCCTCTGGATTGTGCATTCTAGATAAACTTTTTAGGTAAATACTCTGTTCATAATGAATATGGCCGCATGGTATAAATTGTGCAATTGTGACACACATCTATCCAAGGAAAGTAAAAGATATTTTGCATAGTATCATTTACAAATCAAGCAAAAGTTTCCTAAATGACCAATTTGGATAAGCTGATCAAAATTCCCTAATATTTGCCACATGGTAGATCGAATGAGACCAAAATTGTTCAGATGGATAGAAACCTAGGTCAACTACCTAAATGTATTTTGCTAAGTGACAAAATAAAGCTTTGAAAATCTAGGAACTATGAGAAGGTGCATGGACATACAAAGATAACTAATTAAAAAAAAAAAGCAAAGATACATGAACATAGCTGATTGAGTTATTCGATTCAATTTAAATATAAAATTTGACATGTAACTAATACAAAAGGTGTACATATGATCCAACAGCCGTTGCTCAAAATGGTGGACCGTGTGGATAAGCTTACTTGAATAGGGTCGTGTAAATGAAATTTTTTTTTTCACATATTTATTATATGAGACAATATACGTGTAACCATGCATGTTGAGAATCATGAGTTATAATCATCGTACGTGACATAGAAAAGACTTGTATGAATTGACCACCAGTTTATATATATATATATATATATATATAAAGGCAACATAGTCATGGTGATAGACCGGTGTAACCAACCAGTTGCACCAAGAAAAACCCTTATTATATTCTATCGTTGGACTCAAAGTCCTAAGATAGTTATTATAATTTGCATTAACATTGCCCTTAAACTATCATTAACCTAATTAAATCACTCTTTTTTTTCTCCCTGATTGTCCAACTTAAGTCTCCCCTTCAATATACATTTTCCGTTTGCAGTGGATGATCGACCATCCACAGTTTCTGATGAATCCTTTCTACGTTGCTGGAAATTCATATTCCGGCAAGATCGTGCCAGTCGTTACTCAAGAAATATCAGATGGTAATTCTCTTTTTCTTCTGTTTTTTTAACCTTTTACTGGGGTTATCCTTTTCCTTACTTAGGTTGTGTTTGGTATGCATTCTAGGTCAATTTTGTATTCTTGAGTGATAAAAACAACTATTTTTATCACTCAAGAATACAAAATTGACCTAGAATGCATACCAAAACAGCCCCCCCTAAAATGTGATTTTAAATTTTGTGGCACTGCTTTCAGGCAATGAAGCTGGTATCCAACCGTATATCAATCTTAAAGTAAGTTTTGCATTGTATTATGTGACTTCTTTTTTTTTTGTTCATAGATCCTACTCTATTCTATTCTAAGGGGAAAGGAAGCTGTGAACTAGGAGACTTGAACCCCAAGACCTTCTTGATAGCAATGGGATTTTATGCATGACAAAGCTACCAAGTGTGCTAGACATTTGTTCACTTATGTGGCTTGTTTGTTCATTCTTTCTCCATATAATTAATCTACAAGAAATAAAGTTGGAGCATCAAGTTATGACTAATGATTTCTTTCAATTAAAAATAGAGCTTAGACAGTAGTTTATGATAATTGATAACCACCAAATAGGTAGTTAACATCAATGGACTATGGTTAATTACCAAATGGTTTGTGGTTTGGAAATGTTTTTCAGGGATATGTACTTGGAAATCCTGTGACAGATCCATTTTATGACAGCAACAAACAAGTGCCATTTGCTCATGGCATGGGACTTATACCAAATGAACTTCATGAGGTAACTGAAAAACTCATCAAAAGCTCTTATTCCCTCTCTTTCATTCTGATTAACATTGTTGGCAATAATCTTTGTAATCAAAGGCAAATAACATTTTTTTTTTCTTGGTAAAGAATCAAAGACAAATAACTACATGAGACTAATCTTTATCCCTTGTGTGTTTTTTTTCCCGGTCTCTCCAGAGGAATTGTGGAGGGGAATATGTAGAAATAGATCCCAACAATGTAAAGTGTTTGGAGGATATGAAAGAATTCAAAAAGGTGAGCAAGACTTGTTACTTATAGCTTGTTGGGAGTCTCCTCATTTTATTAGGGGGTTGCATGGAAAGTAATAATCTCACATCGGATGTGAGTAGCTCAATGTGAAGACTTATAAGGACTTGGGCACGCACCCAAGTCCAACAAAGCTTTTTATCATATCTAATCTCATTTTCACAGGCCAACACATAAGATGAAAAAAGTTGATCAATTTTACATTTGCAGTGTACTTCTAGATTAAACAGTAGACATATTTTGCAACCAGTGTGTGATGTTGGATCTCCAAGACCTAATATGATGGTTAGAGATAGAAGATCTCTTGGGCAAATTTCTAATGAGTTCCTTGATCTAAAACTCTCTTTAACTGAACTCCGGTGCCTGGTAAGTCTATTTCTCCCCCAACTGGTTACCTGCTATTTCGTTGGTTCATGTATACGTCACTATGCCTAGTGAAGAATAACAGTTAACTATTTACCGTAATACATGGGTCAGTCCATGTGATGGAGGACACCACATTCATCTCAATGCCTAAATTTTAATCCAAAGTAAGAGACGTTGCTCAAACTCTAATTCTTAGAAAAAGTACCAAAATGCCATCAAATGGAGATGAGTATAAATTACAAAATGACATGTGGCAAATAGTGGAGTGTTATAGATGCTTATCTGATCCTATATCACATAGACTAACCCATGTACTGCCATGTGGCAAAATAGTGGAGTGTTATACTTCACTAGGCATAGTGACAGGAAAGAAAACCCTAACATTAAATGATTAACTTTTGTTTATTTATACTATCAAATTTTTTAGGACTATGAATATCTTTCAATGGATTACTGGGTTAATATCATTAGTGTGCGTAAAGCTCTTCAGATCCGAGAGGTATGAGAATACTACTGATCGATGAGAGGGAGGGTTTAGTTACTTGTGATATGAATAATAAGGTTTTGTGGTGATAAAAATAGGGATCCATCAGAAAATGGCGTAGGTGTCACCTCAGCATACCTTATACATTTGAAATCAAAAGCAATGTCAAGTATCATGTAAATCTTAGTAAAAAAGGGTATCGATCTTTAATATATAGGTGAGATCAATCTCGATCGGCCATTCTCCATGCATAATGTATGACTACGTTTGGTATGCGTTCTAGGTCGATTTTGCATTCTCAGGCAATGAAAACAACTACTTTTATCACCCAAGAATGCATACCAAACACAGCCTGTGTATATTATTTCATTGTAATATCCAGGATCACTGATACATATAGAGCCTGCCTTGAACTTTAAAATATAGTGGTGATCATGACATGATAGTACCATTCTTGGCCACTGAAGCATGGATAAAATCTCTCAACTACTCTGTTGTCGATGAATGGCGGCCATGGTTCGTCGATGACCAAGTTGGAGGGTGATTCTCTTAAAACTTGAATTTAAGTGTTTTTATTTTGATTTTGTGACTAATTTGAGTACTGGCTGTAGCTGAGGAGTTATGTGACAAATTGATTTTTGGGTGTAGATATACCAGGACCTATTCCAATCACATGACATATGCAACTGTTAAGGCAAGATATGTTCTTTATAAGTGAAGTTGTTTTTCAATGCTATTGTTTTTAAAGTAGCAGCAATGAAGGAAAATAATTATAGTGCATAATCTTTGTTTATTGAAGGGAGGAGGGCATGAAGCTACAGTATACAAGCCTAAGGAAAGCTTTGCTATGTTCAAGAGGTGGATGATGGAAGAACCTATATAACTAACTACATTACGTTCTCAGGGTTTCAAATCTACTACTAGCGCTCTGCTTATTCAAATAAAGCTGGCAATGAGGAAGTTTAGTTTCACTTTTAAATTAAGCCTAATGTATGGCATTAATGTGTCCTAATGAAATTTTTTGATCAGCTACTGTTATGATATACAAAGAACTTGGACCTAGTTTTACCTGGTTTTGATTACAATTTGGGTGTGGATGCCATAAATTTTTTTTCAAATTAAATTGTATGTTTGCATTGGTACATCATCAGCAGAGCATTTCAAGCAGGCAAGGTTTGATGTACGGAACCCTAATTAGATACTCAAGTGAAATAGACCTTAAAAAGGGATCGGTTTCAGTTAGGATAAATTAAATAGGGGAAAAGTTTTCACTTCCTCAAGGATCTGTTTGGTTTGGAATGAAGCTAGTGAAAGTAACAAAATATTTTAAGTACAATCAACAAGTTTTATGTTAAGGAATGAAATGAGAGAAAGACATTGGCATCCAAAGGAAAACAGCCACAATCTTCAAAAAGTGAGAAGAAAATCACACTCAGAAGGTCTGTTGATCTCTCCTCTCTTATCAATTTTAGTATAAGGGAGAGAATTTTGATAGATTAGGATGGCTTGATACCTTGTTTATGCACTATAAGTGTGTTCCAAAGTAAGTCTGAATTTTTTGTTGTAATATTATTGTAGGACGAAATGATGAGACTCTTACCATCAGGAGTAGTTAAGTTAAAGGAGTCCATTTAGAACCTTACAATACACCATATAATGAATTAAATGTCCATTTAGAAGTTAGAACCATACAATACACCATATATAATTACACTAGAGGTTGCAATAGCAATATAAAGTAGGAATGGCTATTTCCAGTTCTTGTTTTATAGCTCCAAGTTGAATATTCTAATTTTCAGAAAATTCCATGCTTTTAGATATAACCTTTGGCTTCAATCTAACAAAATGGAGAGTGGAAATATTATTTGGCAAAAAAATTTCTGCACTTGCCCCCTTGGAGAGGATTTCTAAAAGTTGTCAACCTATTTCGGCCCCATTGATAGGTGATCTGGCTATTCCAACTCTTGGATATTGAAGTAATAGTCTAGATTGGCCATTTGCCAATTGTAAAACATTCAATAAAATACAACTAGAGGGTGGACCTTGGTGCAATGGTAAGGTTGCTCCATTGTGATCAACTGGTCACGGGTTTGAGTCTCTGGAAACAGCCTTTTCGCAAAGCAAAGGATAAGGCTGCTTACATTATGACCTCCCCAGACCCCGCAGTGACGGGAGCCTTGTGCACTGGGTATGCCCTTTTTATTCAATAAAATACAATTCCCCATATATGCCCATGTCCATGTGTCCCTATATTTGTCACTCATCCATTGTTGGTGTGCTCCCTCTTTGTAGTCCTTAATTTTTAATACTTGATTATGTGATTTAACCAACTCCAACTAGGATGAAACTTGACATGTGAGCAGGGAACCCCAGACCAGGTCACTTGTCCACAAAATTACAGCCTTGTCTGACCTGCATGTGGCAGGACCAAGGCCAGCCTAGAGACCGAGCCACCTAGAATACCGCTCAAATAACATTTAAAACTATTTATTTAATCATCTATAAGATTACCATATGTATTTAAAACTTAATAATGAAACAGAAAATAATTACATTAAAGTATCTACAATTGTAGAACCTGTTAAGAAATAATATACAACATGAATAAAATTAAGGATAATCTAGTAATTATTTATAGGGTGACTACTTGAATTTGGTTCTAGTATTATACTTAGAATAGAATATGCATAAGGGAGGAAAAAAAAAAACATCAAAAGAGCATATGCCAACATTTATTGGCGGATCCTTAGTAAAAATGACAATAACTCACCGTGTGTATAGTTAGTCTGTGGATCATATTCTGAAAGTAGATACATGTGGTTGGAACAGAATTTTGGGGAGCCCCTTTCAGAGGAAAGAAGTTGGGATTGGATCCTTGTATGGAAGACATGAAATTATGAAACTAATCACTGAGATCAGCATGCAAAACCTGAGGTGAGAATTGGTCCTTTCCAATAACTTTAACCGCAGAGGTTGCCATGAAATTAATCTGCTCAAATGTACAGAAGATAAAATGTTCACACAACTATGTTAACAGAAACAGCACGTAAGGATTCATACAACATATTTAAGTAGCAATCAAGCACTAGAATTAATAAGACCACAAACTAACTCAAACGGATAACACCCCTAGTGGCCAACAAACCTGCTAGTCTCCCATAGGGAGACCTAGGCATGAATTATACAGATATATATAACTAAAAAGTTATTTACAAATGGACACTTGTATTTCGGCTTAAATCATCTGGCCTTCTCAGGCCTGTAACCTGGACACCCTGATCCTTGCCAGTTGAGTCTTGCTGCATGACATCCCTACACAATATAGTAGAGTACTTGATTCTTGCAGGTAAGCCCCTAAAAGGGTCGATGATGAGCACATTTATGTATGAAATCTTAGGGCATAAAACATACATTTTACCACATTGGACAGAGTTATTTCGGTGCTTTCTTGTGCTTTTCAAGTTTTAGGTGAATTCTTGTGAAAATAGAGCAAAAGATGCTAAGAATAGCCGGAAGCGCCCAGGAGTCGAGAAAATCAAGTTTGGATTGAGCACTGAAAGAATCATGCCAATCAATCAAATTTGAATGTGATTACAGTGGGCCCCTTAGCATAATTTTGAGGTGTTAATAGTATGGATGCGTAGCCCGTCGAGTCAGCTTCGCAACGGTTCAAATGGCACTTGATTCCGAGTTGAAACGAAGAAGTTACGACCGTTTCCGTAGACAGGGGTTTATTTGTAATTATTGACAGTTGGTCAGGGACAAAATAAAGCAAAAGTTCGAATTGCAAGGGCCTTAGATCAATTATCAGAAGTTATCTTTCTGTCAGCCGAAAGATTCCATTTGGAAGGCTCTGGAGCAGTCCAACTTCAACTTGAGATATCTTGCGCTCCCAAACTCCAAATTGGACGAAATTTGGGTCTATTTTGGGTGATTTTTCGTAAGGAATACAACAGTGAGGCCCATATAAGCATCCCATGCTCCACGTTTTTTGAAGGACAGATTTGATATTTCATTAATTGTGAGTGGAATCTTAGTCATCACCCTTGCTCTCTCTCTCTCCTCCAACTTTTCAAAGGCACTTTTGGAATTCTACTTGGGATAGATTTCTTTTGAAAGATATTCTCTCATCTATGGAAGGTTGAAAGGTCAAAGATGCCTTGATCTCATTGCTTGGAGAAGATATCTATAAAGATATAAAGAAAAGGAAGCACAAGTTAGAATTAGAAAGTTACTTTTTAATAAATAGAAGGTTTATGTATCTAGGATTCTTTTCTCTCCCTCTTTCTATTTTTTTTCTTTTTTCTTGGAATTCAAGGCAATGTAAAGGAGGAAGGAGAAGAGAATATTCTCTTTTCTTAGGGAATATTTCTCCTACACTTCCCTCTTCTCTCTTCTCCTCTCTTCCCCCTATAAATACCCCTACCCTCTCCTTTGTAATGTTGCTCATTCACTTAGTGAAATTTCTTCTCTTCTTTTCCTTCTAAATTGTGATTTTTGGCTTTCTAGTTTTTAGTTTTGATTTCATAAGTCTAGTTTAATGGTTGTAATAGCTTTAGTCTAAAGCTTCCTAGTCTAAATTCCTATGTTGATGACAAGACTTGGAGATTTAGAAGAGGAAGCCATGGTAAGTTTATTGAAGTATTCATGCAAGCAAGTTCAATCCGGTTCAAACACATTAATGTATCTCATTCTCTAAACCCTTAATCTCATTCTCCCTCTCCTCTATCTCTCTCTATCTTCTTCTTCTTCTCCCTCTATTTCTTTTATTTTTTTATATGGTTGTGGTTTGTGGATGCACTTTTATTCCCTTATTCCTTTTTATGTGGTTATTATGTATGACTGTATTTTTATTCCTTTCAATTTGCGTTAGTTTGATAGGTTAGTTAGTTTGATAGGTTAGATGCTCATGTGTTAGGACGTCAATTTAATCCCTTAATTTTGTTAGATGTTTATGAGTTAGGATGCATTAATTTTCATTAGTTTAATTAGTTTAATTTAACACTTTAATTTGGTTCACTTTGCATAATTTTTAAGTTAGTTAAATAGAGTGGCGTATATCTCCTCGTGTTCGACCCGTAGCTACGATTGACCCGTACGCTTGCGGTGTTATTTTAACTCAAACAGTCAACCTAGAGCGAGAATAGAAACTAAAGAACAAGAAGGGATAGGGTTTAGCTTTAATCCAACACTTCAACCCATTGAAACCCTTTAAACCTTCTAATGACTCCTAATGATGTTAAAACATAACTAAAGAAGCTTCCACCCCACTACATTTAATATGATCTCATTACTTCAGTCAGGATAATAAGTAGACGCTAGCACTGGGACCATGCACCACTTGCCTGTCAAACAACAATAGATGGCCACAAGATTCTGTAGCCATTTATCAATTTCACCCCGCTTCCAAGAGAAAAAAAGAAAAAAGAAAACTGTGTAGCTCTCATTAGTATTATATCATGCAATAACTTGTTCAAGGCAGGTTGGATGTTACATGACATGATCTCTAGTAACTTTCAATTTCTTCTTTGCATCAATTCAGCTTTAAAAATAAATAAATAACTTGTTAAAACAAGACAAAGTGGAGCTACAGAAACATATATTACAACAACAAAGAAAGACAACAGTCCACCAATCTTGCCCATTTACAAATGGGGCAGCATTCCTGCTTCAGCTAACTTATCTGTCAGAAAGCTTCATCATGCATTTCAAAGGGTCTCTCATAAGCTGTGGCACACCTAGAAAAAATTTCTCAAGAGCTTACCTATGTTTTATAGGGTTTACATGGTGTTGCATGCTTAATCTAGTTTCTCATGCTCCATGTTGTAGAATACTATAGAATCTCAGACCACCTTACTTATTTGAGCGTTATTTGTATGGCTCCTTTTTTTAAAACCTCTTCTTGATACTTGATAGGTAAGGAAAAATTTTTATTACAAAGAAGGGATTATATAATAAAGTGTGGTCAAAGCATAGCTCTGCAAAGAGATTGTACGCATGACTACAAAAGAATTACCGAAAAAACATGACTGCTAATCAACTGTAAATGATGACCAGCCATTGAAACCACTGAAAAAATCTTCTGTTGTTTACTTGTTTTGTCTACCTCATTACATCTCTACCAATAATCACAATCACCAGGGTCCAATTGGGCCATTTCCGATATTTATTCTTGAGATTTGATAGTCCATTCTGTTCCAAATGCCTCTAATGTTACCATAGGTTAGCTCCTTTCTTTCTCTCTCTCTCTCTATATATATATTCTTTTATTTGAGTTGAGATTCAACAGGCCAGTGGATAATTTGGGGAGGGAGCATTTCATATCAGACATGCCCACAATGCTCCCTGCCAGTGATGTCATTGGCTAATAAACTCCCTCTCTTCCTCCTGGTTTAAGACTGCAAAAGAATCTCTTAAGTTTCTTCTCTTCGCAATATCACAAGAAATTCTTTGTTCCACCTCTTCGGTTATCCTCAAGCTTCCTTAGTTCATGGAAAATCTACAGTCAACACAAACTCTCACTGAAACATTATTCCACTAGAACTTAAATTTTTTTTCCTGAGCTCCTCCTTTCTTCAGTGAAACCTTCAAACAACATAAATCTCCATTTCAATGCCTCATAGAACAGAGCTCCTCCCATAGTTTTAACTTCTTCATTATTGTTGTGAGGGCTACAAACAGTCCCAAAGAACAGAGCAACACCAAAAATTTCCTTCAGCTGTCCAACCAAACATGACATTGGAAACACAGATAATGCAAACCAGCTCAAGATCCAGTTCTGCTAATTTTGATTCTTTAAACAAAGCAATAGGAGTCAGGTCCAGATCTGCGTCAGTTTATAGTCATTAAGAGTCTTCTAATTAATCATGTGGGTCTCAAGCAGTTTTGCTGTTTGTATCACTTGAAGAGACAAATCTTAATAGTTACCTAGTTTGAATAGGAGTTCTATTTAGGAAAATTCTATGGTGGTGCCACTCCTATGGCCTCAAAGAGAAAACAATGTCTTCAAAATCTTGGATATGGGAGGGGTAACAGTATAACAGTAATCTTCAGGGTGTAATCCAAAGCTGAATCCCAACTAGATGGAGTGGAATGCCTATAATCTATCCCATCTTCCTGTAGCCCCAATCAAGGTTTAAAGACTTGAGCCTCTCCCCTCTCGTCAAGAAAAGGTAATAGATGTTCTAAGAAAAAGAGAGATGACTAGGGAAAGAAGGAAGTTTAGATATTGACAATAACTGAGCAAACCATTCTAGTCAAAAAGGGTTTCCAACCTTAACAATGCATGAACCTGTTTCAATACCAGCTTACTATCAAACACATTCCAATACAATTAATGTCAAATTGAATGGGAATGTTGTCCAAGTCATCTTCTAATAATGATTTAATTTTACTCCAATCCAAGTTTGCCATGTGTCATTATAATGCTTTGAAAATTGTTCAGAAAAAAGTGAATTTAGTTTTGACAAACCTAGACTCCTGCAACGCAAGGTTTAATGCCCTAGAAATGATGACATATAATTGGAATATGCTACCATAAATGAATTGTGGCCTATCTAGAAAATACCTATCCTATCTATCCAATGGTCAAAATGACCAAATAATCCCTCCACACTTCAAAAACAGTCATTGCTCCTAGAAACCTTTTGCCAATATTATCAAATTTTTATTCACAATAAGTACTTTATAAGAAGTTAATGACAATAATTTGTCATAGTTACTAATAACAAATGAGGAAATATTAAATAGAAACTATAATTCATAGTAACTAAGCAATTAATGACACCATCCAAGTTTTTTTTGCATAAAATAATTATGAACTAATTTACAATCGGGACAGTTACCCTACACAGTCCATTTAGGAAACCTTTCCTAAGCGGCCCTAAAAGTTAGCCACGTGGAAAATTAGAGAGGGGCCCAAATTTTGCTTAAAGGTAGACACCTAGGTCCCCTAATCACATGTTTTCAGCCCAAAAGGAGTTTGTCAAGTATCTAGAGCTTTAAAAAAAAAAAAACCAAGACAATGGGAAAGTGAATAGGAGTGGTCACTGATCAGGGTACATAGGTGTGCACAGACATAGATAGGAAGATACTTGACTGATTTGAGAGTGAAATTCGACACGTGGCTAATCCAGACCATATCCTCTCTATCCAACAGTCGAAATTGCGACATCCTTTGTCCACTTGGCTCAAAATAGTGAACCATTTAGGAATCCCTTCCTAAACAGGGATGTGCAAAACAGTTTCCCCTATTCAAAATTTAAAACATATTTCCCTCCCCCCTTTTTTTTTTGGTGATTTGGGCCTCCCATTTTCATTTTTTCGGTTATTACCTCCCCTCCGACTTCCATTGAAATTGAATATTACGAAAAAGTTCAAAACCAACATGATAACCAACGGCAACTAAAACAATGTTGCCATCTTTATCAAAACTAATCATTAAAACCTCTTTAAAAAAAACTTCTCTTTTTCTTTTTCCATTCTTCCCATTTGACCCCATTGACTACAAACCTCTAATGCTTATTAATTCATGCGAATATGTAACGTGCCCTCTGAAGGTTAGTCAACAAGGCTCATAGTTTAGCAAAAAGACTCGGTTGTGTGTTCGATCAATGAGAGAAGTATGTATATTTTTGCCTTTACGTTTATCAGAACTGAAGGCTTTTTGGTAGTAGCCATCCATATAAAGTTCACTTCTCAAGTTGGAGAGTGTTGGAAGTCTGACAACAATAATCTCAAAGAACAAAGGAAGCTCATTCTTAAAGCATTACCAAGGGAAAAGAAGGAAAGAGTCAAAGAGCAGGAGCCAGTGAAAGTAGACCCAATTACTTTAGAGAAGCCAGCAAATGAGAATCCAAATTCCCCTCACAAGTGGGATGTGGATTGTGATTATAAAAAGGAGATAGAAATTGTAGCGGAATTAATGGCTCAAGGTGACAATCAGATCCTTTATAAGGTGAAAGACTTGACTTCACTTCAAGAGCTAGAGCCTACAGTCGAAGATAAAGTTTAAGCAGTGTTGAAAAATGAAGAAGATAGAACAGAGCAAGAATCCACCTACTGTGGTTTTGGAATCCACCAAAAACCATCCCATGAAATCCACCAAGTTGAACCTGAAAATCCACTCGGGAAAATAGAACTGAATCCACATTACTTGCAGAAAAACTGAAGTTTATTACTAAAAAATTCATGGGAAAGGCCATAGACCAATACATCTATATATAGATTTCATAAACAGAGTCTTTAACAATCCTGCAATGGCTTGGAATTCAAATTACTAATTGGAATAGTCAAAACAAACTAGAATTTGACACTGCTTAAACTAGGACTATAAAAAACACAACATAGAGTTGGACTGAAAACTGGTCTAATTCCACATAATTCTAGGACTTGACTTGGCTAATTTCTAACATAAAATGGACTCCAATAACCATACAATTTTGGATTAAACTAATCCTACTTGATTAATCTCATAGTCCTAGCTTTTCCCCATATTTTACCCAATAACGAGAACTACTCATAGTTGTCATGGCGTCGCCATGGCGCTGGAGAGGGCTGCATGCGACCTACGCCATGGCGACCCTCTTTGATTTCTTCTTCCTGACTCTCTTTCCCTCTTCGATTTCTTCTTCCTGTCTTCGATTTCTTCTTCCCTCTTCGATTTCTTCTTTCCCTCTTCAATTTCTTTCGATTTCTTCTTCCTGTCTTCTTTCCCTCTTCGATTTCTTCTTCCTGTCTTCTTTCCCTCTTCGATTTCTTTCGATTTCTTCTTTCCCTCTTCGATTTCTTCTTCGATTTCTGAATTTTCTTCTTAAAACTTGAGAAACAATAGAGAAAAAATAAAACATGGCTTGAGTATACATCTATTAACACATTAAAAATAGAGAAAATAAAAAATAAAACATGGTCGACATGCTCGCCATGGCAACGCCATGGCGGGCGACATGTCGATATATCGACGTGACACCCCTCCACCGACTTGGATCGCCGTGACGCCGTGACACTCAACTACTACAATGAAACCCCTTAGACCAAAGGCCCAACATGTATACAACCCAACCAAGGCTTATTTCCACTAAAATAAACCCATTCAATTTAGGACTGTTAAAGAGTCCATTTACGAAATTTATATATAGATGTACAATCCTATGTCCTTACCCACGAATTTATGAATAATAAACTGTTGAGATCCGTGTGATTAGAATATTAGCACTTTACTTTAGGGTTTTATGTTAAATCTCTTTAACCTTTTTACCTTTTAGGGTTGTAATCACATTATAAATAAAGAGGACCTTTGTCATTAATGACAAGCCACATCATTCCTCAACCTCGGATTCTGAACTTGGTATCAGAGCCCAAAACCCTAGAAAGTGTTTTTCCTTTTCCTCGTTCTTCGTGTTGCTCTCCTCCACCACCGCCGCTGCCCGTTGGAGGTCCATAGCCTCCTCGTCTAGCATGGTAAACGAGACCCGAACCATGCAACACTAACCTTCTCACCGCATCGCGCCTCCCCACCGCGCATTCTCTCATTTTCTCTGGTGAATTGGATTTACCATCGCGATCCCTCTTTCATCACCTCTCGATAACACCGCCGCGACCCTTTGGTTGCCGCACCACTGTCCGTCGCGAGCCCCTAGCTACCGTTGCCGCTGCCGCGACCCCTGGTTGCCGCGCAATCTTGTCGACCTCTCTTGTTGGTGCCACCGCGACCCACAAGGTCGTCGTGCCATCCCACCGACCTCTCTTGTCAGTGCCACCATGACCCACCTGGTTGCCATGCCTTTCCCGCTGGCCTCTCCAACCGACACTGCCGCTGCTTCTCTCCACCGGCCTCTTTGCCGCCAACATTGCCACTGCCTTGATTTCTTTTTGGTTGTAGAGAGATACTCCTACTTTTTGGTGCCCTTGACCCCTTTGGTTGTATAATGATACTCCTACTCTTTGGTTATCATGGCCGACGAAAATGCTACAGCTACCTCCACTGGTGCGCTCTCCACTGGCACGACTGAGGTGCGCCCACTTGGTCGTTCGAGTCTCCCTGGGCATCCTAATACTCTTCAACCTGGCCCCATCAAGTTGAATGGCCAAAACTACCTCACTAGGTCCCGTGGATGTCTTCTCACACTTCGGGGACACAATTACTTTGGCTTCATCACAGGAGACACTCCCAAGCCCACGGATCCTACTGCAGCTAATACGTGGTTATCTAATGATGTGTTGATTATGTCCTTCCTGCTCAACTCTATGGAGCCCTCTGTCAGTCCCTGTTTTGTTCTCTTCAATTCTGCTAAGCAGCTATGGGATGCAGTTCGACAGACTTATTCTCGGGCAGGAAATTATGCCCAAATATATGAGATACGACGACAGGTTCGTAGCACTACTCAAAAAGAGCTGATGAGGACATCAGCCCACTGAGCCGACAGTTCAGAGTGTACCAAAGACGATGATGTAGTGATCAGTCTACTGCAGCACAGATATGGATGGATGATGAGTTTAGAGGCTACCGTATTGCCCGTATTGTTAGGAGGATGGACGATGATTTCAGCTCTTGATTCCTAGACTTCGATGGTTGCTTCCAGACCTGATTTCAGCCCCACTTGCTTACTTGGATTGATGATTTCAGCCCCTACATGCTTACTTGGATCGATGGAGTGCAGCCTAGTTAGTTTATTTGGGTTTATTTGGTTCTTTGTTTGGTTTATTTGGGTTTATTTGGTGTATTTGGTTCAATGGGTTGACCCACGGATCAACCCATGGGTCTTTTTCACTTAAGTTGTTTTTTTTTTAACTTTTACATTTTTACCTAGCACTTTATTCCAATTAAAATGGAATATTCTATTTAGGGTTTAAGTGACTTATCAAGCCTTGTAAAACCCCACTATGGGAGATTATTGATTGATTAAATGACATTTAGAACTGAGAAGTTCGGCTGCTGCCTCTCTCTCTCTCTCTATCGTGGGCTGTTTCTTCCCCCCCCCAATCGTGGTATTCTCTTCTTCTCCCTCTCTTTTTATCAATCGGCCAGGTACGGCTGCTTCTCTCTTCTCTTCTCTCCTCTTCTCTTTTCTTATTTTATTCTCCTTCCCTCACCTATTGCTGCTACTGTGGACACCAAACCCCCTCCCCCACGAATTTCAGAATTGTACCCCTTTCCCCTGCTGTAAAGTTTTATTAACCTATTATTTGTTCTATGGATTCTTATGCATTGAACTCCTTGCTGATTTTATTTATTAGAGGCATGGTTAAGGAATAGTACAGCACTTGTTCTTTTCGGAATAATGAGATAACCTGTACTCGATTTGATGTTATGCTGCCATGTCCCCATCCCCATATTTCCCAATTGAATCCTAGTTGAGTTGGTGCATTAACTTATCGTTTCTATTGCTCATTGCTGCATTGATTTTCCTGTTTGGTCTACATATAAATCATGTATGTTGCTGCCAGTCCCCGTTATCAGACATTACCTAAGTTTCATACATCTTAGCATAGCCTACCTAACCAGCCTTTGTAGGACCCCTAGTCCCTAGGGTTTTCCCTACATCAAGAGCTGTCCCTCACTACGTACTATTCTGCCTTGATTACTCTTTGGCAACAATTGAACTTCTATCATCCCGTTATCATGGTCCATCCTGATGATGCTGGTACGTTTCAAAAGGAGAGGGAGATGGAGCGTGTTTATGATTTTCTGACCGGTTTGAACCCTGAGTATGATCAAGTTCGTGTTCAGATACCCGGGCGTGACACATTCCCTACTCTTCTTCAAGCATACAATGTGGTTCATTCAGAAGAACATCGCCGGACTGTTATGATGCCTACAGCTGTTCCCGTACGATCTGCCTAACTTACTACACCCCCTTCACCTTCAATTGCAAATTCTTCTAAGGCTCCTACTACACGGGATTCAATGAAATGTGATTATTGTGGTCGCCCTAGTCATACATGGGAAACTTGTTGGAAGATCCATGGGCCCAAACAGGGCAGTATTCGTTCCCAGGCTCATCTCTCTGAAGTTCCTGATAGTTACCCTGCTACCTCTACTCCGGTACCTTTCTCCCCAGATAAGATGTCTGCAATCCAAAAAATTGGTGACACAACTGACCACTAGTTCTTCCTCTTCCCCTGTCTCCAACCTTGCTCAGTCATGTAATATTTATGTATCTTCTACGAGTCCCTTATGGTTAATTGACTCTAGTGCTATTGACCACATGACTAGTAACTCAGAGGTCTTCCGTACCAATTCTCCTTGCTCTGGCCGGGATAAGGTACGTGTTGCCAATGGGTTTATGTCCTCTATTTTGGGTAAAGGTTCAGTTTTTTGCTCTCCCCAACTCTCTCTTTCCTCTGTTTTACATGTCCCAAAATTATGTGCAAACTTACTATCCATTTACCATTTAACCAGTGAGTTGAATTGTTCTGTTCACTTCTTTTCTACTCATTGTTTGTTTCAGGATCTGGTAACGGGCACAACAATTGGGTATGGTCAGGTTCGTGATGCTCTCTATTATTTGGAATCTACACCAACGGTTACACTCCCTACTTCAGCTCATACCCTTTGTTCAGATAGCGCTTGGACCAAACTCCACCAATGGCACCGTCGTTTGGGACATTCATCTTTTCATGTTTTACGTTCTATTTTCTTGATTTAGTTAGAATTTGTGGTTTGGAACAACTCCCTTGTGATGTGTGTGAATTTGCTAAACACACAAGAAACTTTTATCCCATTAGTAATATTAAAAGTAATTTGGGACCAAACTCCACCAATGGCACCGTCGTTTGGGACATTCGTCTTTTCATGTTTTACGTTCTATTTTCTTGATTTAGTTAGAATTTGTGGTTTGGAACAACTCCCTTGTGATGTGTGTGAATTTGCTAAACACACAAGAAACTTTTATCCCATTAGTAATATTAAAAGTAATTTACCTTTTTCAATTATTCATTTTGATGTATGGGGTCCTTCTAGGACTGTTGATCGAAATGGTTTTCGATGGTTTGTTACTTTTATTTATAATTGCACTTGTCTCACATGAGTTTACCTCCTCCACAATAAGTCTGACGCTTTCTCTTGTTTTCAGTCCTTCCATGCTATGCTTCATACTCGATTCAATGCCCCTGTCCGTGTTCTTCGCAGTGACAATGGTACGGAATATAGTGATGGTAAGTTCCAGCAATACCTTGATTCTCACAGTATTCTCTCCCAAACCTCTTGTGTTAAGACACTTGAACAAAATGGCATTCCCCGAATGTAAAAGCCATCATCCTCTTGACGTGACACGTGCCTTGTTGTTCACCATTGGTGTTCCTAACACCTATTGGGGCGATGCTGTCCTTACCGCCGCATATCTTATTAATAGGGTCCCCTCTAGTGTCCTTAATTTTAAGACACCTCTATCTTCTCCCAGACCCTACTATTGCTTCCTCCCTTCCTCCAAAAATATTTGGGTGTGTTTGCTTTGCCCATAATTCCTCTCCTTTACTGTCTAAATTGGATCCCCGTGCCATTCGATGCATCTTCCTTGGCTACTCCCCCTCGCAAAAGGGTTATAAATGCTATCACCCTCCTTCTCACCAGCTCTACGTGATTATGGATGTTACCTTCCATGAGTCGGAATCGTACTTCACATCACCTCTTCAGGGGGAGAGTCTTGAGGAGCCACCTCCATTCATCCCTTCGGTTGTTGATACACTCCTAATTCAAGGAGAGCATACATCTGATGTTCAGGGGGAGCATACACCTGATGTTTAGGGGAAGCATACACCTGATACTGAACAAAGGGAAACAGTGGTTCAGCCCACTCAGGAGTTGATCACCTATATTCAAAATCAATCTAGAAAAAGTTGCCACGTGGTATATATTTAAGACCATGTAGTGTAGATATTAAACTCAACCCTCAAATGATAAAGGTCATACCCTACCAAATTAGGGGCACGGTAGGGCAGGGAACCACCTTAATCCACCCAACTGCCATATCTATAGACTACATTTGTAATAACTCTACTTCCACAATAAAATCAAAATTAATATAACAAAAAAAATTGAACTTATTTATTTATTTATATAATGATAAATATGATATAAGTTATCATTTAACTATTATAAGTTGTTAATTCTTACAACTGATCGTTTAATAGCAATACCTAAATGATGAATTATCAAGTTTTTAATCGTTTATTAATAAAACTTATCATTATGAATAAATAATTTGCTAATAATAGCACAAGGTTTCTAGCACTATTGGCTTCTTCTGACATGTGGAGGGATGATTTGGTCATTCTAATCATTGGATAAATGGGGAACGAACTCTTTGAATAAGTCGCATATCAATTTTGGTGTTCCATCTCAATTGTCTCAATCACCCAAATATATGGCATTTTCCCTAACTTTGCAAAATTACAAGTTTCTCAAACTGGATCAACTTCATTAAACAATTTTCAAAGCATTATATTGACACATGACAGTTGGATGGAGTAAAAAGTAACCCTGACTACATGATGATGAAAACAAGTCAATTTAATTTAAGCATTAACTGTACAGCCATCTGGTAGATAAAACAACAGCTAAATGACTTCAGCACTATTGGTGCCAAAAATCCACTCCCGCAATCATACCACATTATTGAATCTCAAGGCCAATCTAGGTGGCCAAAAACAACTGGTGGACCAAAACAGCATATAATCATGGCCCACAACACTTCCACCTCTTTCCAATTTTTATCTAACCCTTTATCAATTTATGTTACCACCTTATTTCAATGAGAGAGAGAGAGAGACCCCTAAGAATAAGGACTGGGATTCAGGAGATTCCAAAGAGATGATGAGATAAATCATGTTAGATAAGTAGACTTTAATGTTCCCTCTTTATCATCAATTGTCTTAAGATTCTAAAGAAACAGTGGTCCTTTTCGGTCTACTGGTGTGGTGAAACTAAGGTTCAAGATTTTGGTTTCGACTTGGATTTCAACCCTGGTTGAAAACAAAATATACCACTAAAATGTTGAACTTGTCTTGACACTGAGAAAGAAGGGGGGGTTGAATCAGTGTACTTAAAAATTCTTCCTTTCAATTGCCCCACTGACCATACTGCCAACTGTCTACTCAAACTACCTGAATGTAATTTTGAACCCTGCAATTATCACACAATCGTGTAGCACACCTACCTCTCAACCACAGGCAAACAAACAATCATGTAGCAAGGCCTATTACATATCCACACGTATCCTGCAGCAAAAAACACTCCAAACTCCACACAAGAAACACATAACCAACCACACTCATAACACCAAAGATTTACGTGGCTCAAAAATAGGCCTAAATCCACAGAGCAACGCCCTAAATGGCTCCGTATTTGCTCAATACTCAACACAACAGCTACAACAGTTCAGGAGCACCCACTCCTGCTTTTATAGCCCCAACTGTAAGAGAGCACCCACTTGATAGCCAGATACACCAATAAGAAACAATAATGGGCTTATACTTATAGTAAATGCCCCAATACAAGTATAATTTGGTTTAGGCTTTTTCACAAGCATGCACTCTAACCAAACCCAAATACAGAGTCACAGGACTTAATCTGAGACACAAGAAATGAAAATACCAATCAAGTAATGAGAGAACTTACAAGTTACAACCCCTTGCTAAATAATCAATTCTTTGATCTTTGGGGAGCAAATTACACCCAACCAAGTGTTGATTAAGAACTGTGAAGCACCAAATGAAGCCTAAGCTTGATCGAAACCCTTCTCTTCTCTTTTCTTTACATTTCTTACAAAACCTTTCAAATCTTCATAAATCCTCTTCCTACCGATTTCAAGCATCCATTTTCATGCAAAGCCCCCCAAGATTGGTTGGTGGAGTTGGGTAATGCAAGCACCAGCCCCTAATTCTTCTTCTTCTCCCTTTTCTCTTCTGTTCTCCAAAGCCCTTTTTTTTCCAATTTTGGGAGATGTATCCCAAATATAACAACCCCAAAACAAGCTTATTTCCACTTCTGGTCGACCGGGTACGGTTCAACCAGATTCTGCATACTGCCGGGAAAACTGCTCTAACTTCCACTCCCGGTATCGAAAACGGCATTGGACAGATGATTCAAAGCTCTACAACTTTCATATCTTTAGCTTCCTCAAATTCTTCCAGTAGGACAGCTTAAAATTGTCATAAAGTTTCTGTAAATGCACAATCAAAATTCTGAGCACATGCACTGCATCTGTTGTCCAGGCCAAATCTCGCTCATCCAAACTCGGATTGATATGATTCCAAAGCCGATAGAGAGATGACTGAAATAGCTTCAATCTTCATGTTTTGAGCTTTAACTCAGGTTTAGTGGAAGGGGCTCAAAATGGATCTCGAAGTCACTGGAGGTGCAGAAAGTGTTCTGTAAAACACTATTACCTTCATTGTCCAAGCCATAACTCCTTCACCGAAACTTGCATTGATATGATTCTTGAGGCATTGGAACACCGACTCTAAGATCTAAAAATTTCATCCTTTGAGCTTCAACGGAATCTGCCACGAAGACAACTCAAAACTCTCTTGAAGGTACTGCACATGCTAAATGTCACTGCAAACAGTCGCATGGTTGTACCAATGATTTAGCCATATAAGCTAGCTCGAATCATTGGTGCCACTGCAAACAGTCGCATGGTTGTACCTTCTCCAAAGCAAGTCCTGACAAAAAAAAAAAAAAAGGAGCCCTAAACATCCTATGGAGAGTTAAAAACAAATATGCTAGTCCTGCTACAACTAGAAACCACTTCCAGATTTCTACAACTTGAAAACGTTCCTAATTTCTTTGAGGAAACAACTAAATAACTTCATTAAAAAAAAGGGCATACCCAGTGCACGAGGCTCCTGTCACTCCAGGGTCTAAGGAGGGTCATAATGTACATAACCTTACCCCAGCTTCGCGGAGAGGCTGTTTCCCGACTCGAAATGGAGTAACCTTACCATTGCGCTGAGGTCGGCCCTCTAACTAGATAACTTCATAATGGAAGAAATAAGACAAATAGAAATTTCAGGAAACATACCAAAACACCAGCAAGGCAAGCCAATATTGCAAAGTTATTTGTATCAGCCCATTAAAAGCTCCTAGAGATACAGGTCGCTCTGACTAATTAGAGCAGAAAACAGAAACTTCATCAAATCATCATTACATCTTTATACAGTACCTGTATTGGTGAACTACGTGTTGCTACCTATTACAAGAGTAGGCTCATGTTTAATTTTGCTCTTTTAAAAAAAAAATAATGAAGTACAACACACATTTCCATTGTTTCCTCAATGATGAATGGATAAGATGATTCCAAGACCTAACTAGTAAGGAAAACCTAAGTCCTTATCAAGTCAACTAAGCAAGTGTTTAATAGTCTCCTTGAGTTTTCAAGCAATTCAAAATCGCAATTTCTAGGGAAGCTAAAAACATTAGCTAAGTTCTCATACAATATAGCTTAATAAACAGCCACATAGTAATGCAACAGAAAGCATCACAATGCATACTAATCTAGTCCTACACAGATAATGCATGTTCATTTCATCATCATAAGCATAATAAGTCCAAATCATGTCCCCAACCATGAAATAAGAACTTCTAACTATTTATGTTCAAGACAAATAAACTAACCAACACAGAAATACCGAATGCACAAACCAAACACCTACTAAAACAACTAAACAAAGGGAAAATCAATCCTCAAATTCAATCAGCTTTCTATTTAGCCTACTTTCAACTCTTTAATTCAAAATCCCAGCCCGTCCAACCAAACTTAACATCTGAAAATGAAACCAATCACACTTTTTTTTATATTGTAAAACTCAAGAGGCGTATAGGCCATTTTACCAAATATCGAATGAAATCCGACACAGTAGTCAATTTACAGATGAGGCATCTTTACCAGAAGAAAGCAAACAACCGTACCGATTCTGAAGCTTTCCCAACCAAAGCTTTCGTGAGAGGTAAAATGCAAAACCTTAGGTCACAAGAAATTTGAAACATGAGAGTTAAAAAGAATTTCATAAATTAAAGCAAAATGAGGAAATCTGTGCAACCAAAACTTACATTCCTCTGCCACCAGCTAAAGCTTCATCTGCCGGGTCTCTCCATTCATCATACCTGCATAAAATTTAAATAAATAAATAAAAATATACAAAAAAACATTAAGAATGGAACAAATTCTGAACTCTGTGGCTTAGGGTTTGGTTCTGGAGAGACAGAGATAGAGAGAATACACCCAACCGTAACGCCTATCAAATTGTAGGCGTTTCGATGGCTGCTTCGCAGAAACTCTGGAGGCATTGGAGCCGGAGCCGGAGCTGGAGCTGACCGGCGCCATTATCTCTATGAAGTCTGAACTACTTGGGTTGAACTTGACATTAGAGTATGAAAAGAGTTGGTTGATGTTATGAGATTAAAGGTAGAACTCAGATCAGAAGCGCCCTGCGGCCTGAGGGCAATAGATAATCACATTTCTTTACCCAAAATAATAAATAAAATGAAATAAGCACATTTTTATATTTCCCCAATACGATAACGAGTTTGTTGTAGCCCAACTAAGGCTGCAACAGGGTCGGATTAGGTCAGGCATTTTAAAATCCCAGTCCAAGCTTGAGTCCCTTTATTTGGGCTCAGGCTCAGCCCTCAAGAAGCAATTTTCTAACAAACTCTAGATTGATACCACCAAATCCAAATTTGTGTCCAATCAATTGGTCAGCATGTGCGTGCAAGCCCTAGAGGCCCAAGCAGCGATCTCTTTCCCTATTATCTCTTGCTCCAAAAAATAACTCTCAAGTACATACTTTTTCTCTGATAATGGAAAAACCTCTCACATCTCTCGTTTTCTCTCCTCTCCCGTGTGAGTGTATAGAAAGTGATTGAGTTTTGTGAAACCCTAGTCTGTGAGGTGGTGGTTGGTGGCCAACGTCAAAGGAAACAACTTCGCATCTTTATCAAGTAGGTTAAATGAACACATGGGAACCTCTGCTAGTAGGATTATTTCAATAAAGTGCCAACTGAAGTGCCCCATCTTGATGACTTAAATGAACACATGCGAAATCTGCGGGACTAGTTCCTATGGAGATTCCCTTAGGTCTAATCCACGATGATACAGATGAGCCTAAAAACATAATTGATAACATGAAAATATTAGGCCGCTTCATTTTTATTGCTTGAGAATGGTTCAAAGTGACCTAAGAAAATTGCTTCTTGAGCGCTATTTTCTCTTCTTTCTTTAGGAAGTGTCTTAGATCAGCTAGAGCTCTTCTCGAAAAACTGACAATTCTTAGTATTCCCCTTCACCCCAAGACCAACATCATTGCTATCATAGTGGAGAGAACCAACCATTGAAGGGTTAAGACTCCGTTGAGGTCTTGCATTTGTGAGCCTAGAGGTAACCGATGATCTTCCCTTCTAATTCAACAGGGTTACCCTACATGGATTTCCTATCTCTACTGGTTAACCCATCAATTTGGTTCAACTGATCCAGGCAAGTGGACCATCCATGACCCGATGGTTATTTCCAACAATTATATAACTGACAATAACATTTTGTGTTTATCAAAGCTTGCCACATCAGCATCCATGAAAGATTCCATATGATATTATTACTTTTGAACGAGCTCATCAATCTAGAAGTTGAATGACCTTAAGAGCACATGTCATGGTTTTTACTCATGAACATTTCATCAAACAGACATAAGAGACCATGAAGGTCATTCAATTTCTAGATTGATGAGGTCATTCAAAAGCATGGAATAGTCATGGAATCGAAGTTCAAAACAAATTCTATAAAATATCCTCTCTTGTATGTCCACTTATCTTTATATTTTTCAGTCATCCATGTATGTGTGTGCATCTTCCCATGCTCGCTAGATTTACAAACCCTATTTGGCTGAAACTTGACATGTAGATTGAGAGACTTTAGGGTTTATTATCCATAAATATCTAGATAGGGCTCAGATCAATTATGAAAACCATTTTCGTACGCCTGCAAGCCATCCATATAGATGGCATATGAATGGAATCTAGAGGAGTGGATTCCATATAGATGGAGGCATATGAGAATGGTTCTCGTGCGAGAACCTGATCCTGCTTCTGAAACTTCTATCGCTGTCAAACTTGGAAAACAACCAAAAGTTTACGGCACTGGTTAATTGATATTAATATTAGTCTCAATCCTCTAGAAACTATCAACCAAAACAAAAAAAACCTCTAGAAACTAATGGTTTTTAACTAAGTGAAGTACTAAACATGCATTTTATAAGGCTACAGACAAGATATAGATACTTTGGGAATATTTGAAAAAATAATAACGTGCGTCTTTGTCCATGACGAGGTCTATTTCTAGGTTCAATCAAAGAGCTGGTCCTCAAATTTATTCTTTATCTTCGTAATAACCATTTCAGCTGTTCCCCTTAAGCTTTGGTCTATGTACGTAACGGCGCGCTATAAAATTAAATTAAAAAATGAATTTATGGATCAGAAAAATAAATAACAGGTCGTTGTAGTAGCAACAAGTCAACAATTATATGTTCTAGAAACATCAACAACTATTGATAGTTTCATGTGATAGAGGATCTTATTTTTCATCAAATTGATTGAGTTTCAGTCACTTCAGAAATTGGAAACCTGCTTCAAAATTCAAAGTAAGAAATAACATAAATGTCACTAGCTTGATTTCATAATAATAACATGGTATTTATATAATCGGGCGAGGGATGTACACATCGTACGATTTGTATACGGAGGGGATTTAATTACCTTCTTATTCTTATCTCTGACCATTCTAGAATTCGAGGTTGCTCCAAATTACTAATGTGGAGAACCCACCAATCAGTGGAGCAGGTTACGGTTTATTAATAGGGGGTAGGAGGAGTAATGACCACCCTACCCCTACCCAAAAACTTTGCCTAAGGTGGGGTCCACTCCCCCTTATTAGAGGAATTGGAGAATTGAAGGTGCCTACGAATTGAAGGTGATAAATTTCCTACGTATGTCAGGAGAGAGAAAGATAGAGGAGATGCTGACTTAATTAGGCTTTGTCGGCAGCTCAGAGATACTTTTCTCATTCATTTTTTTTAGGAGGAATTTCTTAGATCTACTAGATTGAAAAAAGATTTACAAAACCAGTAGCTGTAAATTATGTTTTACATTTACAAGTTACTTGATTTAAAAAGATTTACCGACCCCCCATGTGAGTAAAAGAAGTTAAATGAATAACCCAAGATACCCCCAACATCCTTCTCTCTCCTTCTTCTTCTTCTTCTCCGATGGAACCAACCACTCTCTCCTGCAACCACTCCTTTGATCCCCCTCCCCTGCAATCCTGCCCCAGCCTTCTCCTTGCAAACCCACTCTGTACCACCACTTCCACCGCCAGCCACCCTGAAGATTTCATCTTTGTCTATATTAGTGCAGTTGATTTTGTCTTCTCTGTTGCAGAAGACATCACCGTGATTTCTAACGTGCCTCGGGGAAGAACAGTGACCAGGTATTAGCAACCCTTAAAATATCTCAAAAATCTTCTGTAGCTTCTGAAATTTGATCTCGAATCCTTACAATCCGTCCTTGTTTTCACCTGCTTTACAACAGCATCCTCAAAATTATACAAGTGAAACAGCTTGGATTCTCTATTAAAGAGACTGAAGCAGACAAGTGACCAAGCAGAGAAAAATGATTTCCAAAAAGGCAAAAAAGGGGTGTGGAAGAAGGGTTTTTTTTCTGCCATTTTTTGAGCCACTGTTAAATTGTAGTGGCAGAAAAACATAAATAGAAAGAGATCTCGGTATCTATCCAAACAGAGAGAGGAAGAAATCCCAACTTGTTGTGGTCTAACATCCTTCCATCGAAAGGAGAAACGGGGAGGAGAAATTTTGACAAAGACATCCAGAAATAATAAAAATTGAAACTTTAAAACAAATTAGAAATAACAAGTAACAACCCAAACCGGAAAACGCAAAACAAGAAGAAATCCACCAAAAATACCCGGATTCTTGAAATTGCCAAAAGCAATAATTTCAGAGAAACCAAAAACATAAAAGCCGAGCACTTATCAAATGGGACAATATTAGATGACCAAAAAACCAAAAAAAATCAATTTCTCAAAGAAAAAAGTTATTTTTTTTTTTCATCTCTGGATCATCATATGACTCTTCATTCAAAACCCACATCATAAATACAAAAACAAGAGACGAAGAAAACAAATTAAAGCATGATAGCTTTTTCGTTTTCTTATCAAACACTAACTATCGAACTTGGAAGGTAAACACAAAAAGAAAGAGAGTAAAAAAGAAAAAGAAATTTACCTGGATTTGGTTTTAGATTCTTTTGTTGGAAGGGCACGTCAGAAATCACGGTGATGTCTTTTGCAACGAGAGGACAAAATCAACTACACTAATGAAGACGAAGATGAAATCTTAGGGCTGGCTGGCGGCGGAGGTGGTGGTAAAGGGCGGGTTTGCAAGGAGAAGGGTGGGGCGGAATTGCAGGGGAGGGGGATCAAGGGAGTGGTTGGTTCCATGGAGAAGAAGAAGGAGGAGAGAGAGAAGGATGTTGGGGGCATTTTGGGTTATTCATTTAACTTCTTTTACTCACATGGGGGTTTGATAAATCTTTTTAAATCAAGTAACTTATAAATGTAAAACATAATTTACAGCTACTGGTTTTGTAAATCTTTTTTTAATCTAATAAATCTAGGAAATTCTCCCTTTTTTTATTATTATTTCCTATACTAATTTCAAAATTAAAATTGAAAGTGAGTAGATTGTAAGATTTTCTACCATGGGTCCACCGTGCCCTTCTAATTTATTTATTTTTGGTAAAAAAAACTCTAAGTATTTCTTTTTTTTTTGGGTAGAAGCTCTAAGTATTTCACATCACAAGAAAAGCATCAACTGATTACCAAAAAAAAAAAAAAAAATTCCACCACAGAAAAAAAACATCATCAAAAGTCGTGACAACTAGCTACGTAACAATTGTGACAATGAGGTTGGACCTAGGAAGCTTTACAGATCAAGGTTTGATTTTTGAGCCAAGATGGACCAATCGTTTTGGTGACTCATTGGTTTGGCAAGATTAAATTTAGAGATAATTATAAAATTCCTCAAAAATAGGTTTTGATTTACTAAAGGGAAAAAGGAGCCTCTCGAGAGCGTGGTTCCTATGCCAGAACATAGGCTCCCGCAAAATGACCATCATGTCCTAATGAAAGGTGGAAATCCTACTCCTACTGATGCCTCTGAGCACGCTTCCATTAGTCCCGTGTTGTCATAGGGGCCACGTTCCGAACAGAAAACTCTCACCCATTACCAAATTACCCATTTCAATCTTTTATTTAACTAACTGGTCATTCTAGGCGTCATACACTCATGTCAAGTGCATAACTATCGTCAAGGAGGGAATCACATTTCGATGGATGATTCCCACTATCATAGCATGCTCCCACAAACCGTGACTACTACCTATCTCATGGGAGATGAATGTAAACCATAATCTTGTCAAATAATTTAGGTATTATCCTATCAACATTTGCAAGAACTAGTTTATCAAATCTTTACGTCCGCCAACAATAAGAGGCCATGGAAGCACGTACTACTTCTTTAGAGTTCCCATTTCACACTTGCTTTAAAATTAGGTTAATCATCTCATATGCACACTAAACAACATACAACCTATGTAAACCAATTTAAGGGTTAATCATCTCTTATTTTGTGATGCATACTCTTAGGGAGGGTAACTCTATTGCAGATATCTTGACCAAGAAAATTGCGGATGAGCAATCAGAAAGTTCTTGGGATGAAAATCCTGATTTCATCTAGGGAGAAGTTCTTTGGGATATCAAGGAAGATCCTATTGTTCTAGATTTTGCAATTCTTAATTGGCTTTTCCTTACTGATGACAATGCCAAAGGTGAAGATTAAGGTCAATTCGGATTTGAAGTGGCTGCTGATGGCTATGCCGAAAGTGGCCCCTTAGATCTGTTGATTTTCCTTGTAATTTATTGGTCTGGGAATGCCTAGACTTATATCTACAAGTTATTCATTTTAATGTATTTTTTGCCGATCTTTAGAGAAAAAGTATAAAAAAAAAATTACTAGCCATCATAACCATTTACTCATGGATCAATTCCCCAACTTTTTTTTTTTTTTTTTTCTTTCATATTTTTCAGAAACCTACATGTATGATGATAGGTTGGTCCATAAAATTTTGTAAAGGTTTTGTTCATAATGTTAGCATTCATCAAGAAATTATGGTGTACTCCTAGTTTAACAACTGGAAATTTGTATTCCTTGGTCAAAAACTTTCTTTCGGTCTATGAATCGATACCTATTTTGGATATGGTTTCGTTTGATTATTAAAAGATTAGTTGTCCTTTGAAGGAATATCAATTTGGTCTATTTGAATGAATTAGCTCATACAATATTAGGCAAGAAATTGCAAAATTTCTTTCCTTCTATAAATCGATTCCTATTTTAGATATGGTTTCATTTGATTGTTAAAGAGATTAGTTGTCCTTTGAATGAATCTTAATTTGGTCAATTAGAATAAGTTACCTCATACAATTTTAGGCAAGAAATTGCAAAATGTTCTTATATGACTGTCATATCTCTACTCTAGGTATGTTTTGATTTGCCAAGTATATAAGCCTTAGTTGTAGTCATTAGTTCTTTGAAAAAGGGGAAAACTGTAACGTATGTGTGAAGGCAACAACATCATTTTATATGAGAACAGAGATAGACACAAAAGGGTGCTAGTGTACCCTATCCTCTAAACTGAAGCATTCGAAGACTTCCGTTCAACATGGCCATGCCAGCTCAGACAACTTTCTCGAAGCTTATCTTGAATTGAGGCTACTACAAAACTAGCTCTAATGTGATAATTCCTTATTTTATTCTTCCTGGGAGCCAGGAGTTATAGTGGGAGGGGGGGGCGCAGCGGCTACGAAGTTGTAAGGTTCGGGTGGGGGCTGGAGAGGGGTGTGGGGTATGATCATTTCTTATTCCTCTTGTTGCAATGTTTATGTTTTGATAGAAACAAACATTAGAAAACTTTTCAACATGTAAAATTTGCCGTGGAAAAATTTCCAAATAAAATTTTACGCCAAAACAAACAGAGCCAGTTGCATGATCAATTTGATGCCCTGAACTTGATTAGGCGCATTTTCATTCACGAATTGGAACCGACTGATAAGTTTCTGGGTTAGGAGTCCATGTTTTTTTTTTTTTGGGTAAGAATGCAAAGATTCATTCATCAACGATGGATTAAGCTCCCTACCGTCTTCCGTCTATCACATGAGAGATAGCTACGCAAGGATCGAAATTGGGCCAAACAATCCTATCCATAACGGATTATGCCCTCTCGACAAGAATATTTGCAACAATATTAGTAGTCCTTGAAATATAAAAAACACTGACATTCTTCAAAATATGTAGCAAGGTGAAGGATGTCCTCTAGCACGGATCTAATTGCAAGATTGGAGTCAAAGATAGAATTCTTCCAGGCTGAGATGATCTCCTAACTGTCGCTCTTCAATGAGTCCATGTTAATATCAATTAAAAAATTACGTTCATTATTACGTAGTTATTAAGTTCAGAATACTTTTGTTAACCGTCAAAGTTCAGGTTATGATCTAACAGAAAAAAAAAAAAACCTTCAGGTTATGATGTCGTGAGGTTAATCTTTAGGTTAAAAAATCTCTTGGATGGACCTACCAATGGACCATTTCAAAATTTTAAGATCAACGTGTCTTTTTGTATGAACTACAGTTAGCACCCTCACAACAATAGGTGTGACAGACTTTCTAATGCATGCCTCTTAATTAATAATTTTAAAATTCAAGTTTAGGTGTTTCCATATGAAATTCTAATCAAATCCAACACATCCTAGTTAGTTAGGGTTCACAAACCCCTATAGGGTTTTTGTATATTTCCCAAAATACTGTCCAGAGTTTCTTGACGTACACCCTTTCTCTCTTCCTTCTCACTTGGTCAATCATTCACCTCCTCTCTCTATTGGTGTTTCTCCTCTTTTTGCTTCTAATTATCTTGTTCTTTTCATGATCTTTTATCTTGTTATTTTTTCTCTCCTTGGAGAAAACCCATTTAGTCTCTCTGCTCTACCTTGTTAGACAAGTTTTACCTTGTTGGACAAGTTTTCATTCTCTTTCTTTAGAGAATAAACCTATTACACACTTCTTCCAAAGTGCCTCTTGGAAAATTACACTGCATGGTTAATGTCTTCAACAACCACCTACTTCAACTTACTTGAAAGATCCAAACTTGTTGAACATTCCACTTTTTCACTCGAAGACTATTCACCTCTCATTCAAATACTGTAATTAATGTTTTGAACAACCAACTGTTTCTATGTACTTGAAAAATCCAACCTTATTGAAGACTTTTCAACTCTAGATAAAAATCGCCAAACCCAACATATCCTAGGCCATATAGGGTTTTTGTATATTTCTTAAAATACCCTCCTGCGTGCATCTAAAGTCCCATGGTGAATGAATTCCATTCATTCACCGCTTAACGAAAACTTGTTCTTTTTCGTATTATTAATTTTGAAAACAAAATAGCCTTGTTGGGCCAAGAGGTTTTTTTGTTTTTTTTTTTGGGGAGTTAAAAGGATAATCTCATTGATTAGGTCAATTTGACAAGACAGAAAATCCAAACCCCAAAAGAAAGAAAAGTTGTAAGAAAAGGTCTGGAAGCAACCTCACAAACTAATCTCGACCCTTAATTTTCTTCTTCTTACATTTCATATTTATTTGTCTCACTTCCTTTTCTCAAAGTCAAATAGACTACTTTTTGACGCCTTCGTGACGTGTTGAACTTTGATTGGACAAAAATATTTTGTTTTGTTCCAGTCAATGAGTCATTCTTCAGTAAGACAGGGACAAAATAATGGGCGATTCCCGCGTTTCCCTAATCCGACCAATTCCTTCGCATTGAAGTATTCCAAATCTGATTTGTGATTCTCTTTCTTCTTCCATTCCATTCGTTGACTGGTCAAAATCTTCAACTAATAATTATTATTTTTCTCAATCTCTTAGTCTCTTACTATATATATATATATATAAAGAACCCAAAAACCCTAAATCTTGTATGAAAACCTTTCCAATTTCGAACACAATTCCATTTCTACCTGGTTGGGATCTTCTCATATATCAAGAAAGGAAAGAATTGAAGAAACAAAGATGATTCATTTAGAGGAGTTTCTTTGGTGTTTCTCTATTTTCTCTTTCTGTTTTGACATATTTCATGGCTTCACTAGGGTTCTCTACAAGAACTTAAGCTGTAATTCTTCTTCTTCTTCTTCTTTGCCGCCTACTCTTCCATGGATGCACTTCTGCTCGCCACTTTCGTTCATGAATGGCAGTGAGACTCGAGTTTTAAAGAATAATTCGAAGAAGAAATTGTGTTTAGTATCAAAGAGTGTAATGGTTTTGGCTTCAGAAGAAGAGACGAAATCTCATCCTCAAGAAATTTCTCGCAAAAGAAACGCAGAAGACGATTTGAAATCTACAAGGCCGGATCAGGTACGAAACAATAGTTGTAACATGACTTCTGAAGGATTGAATTCATCGCCGCCGCCGCCGTTGAGTAATAATGGAGAGGTTAAAGTATCTACAAAGGCTTGGAAGAGACCTGCAATAATTTCTATACCGAAATCTCCAGTTTGTGATTTTGATGATGTGGGTGAGGTTTTAGATAATAAGGATTTTGAGGGTCAAGGTAGAGATTTCTTTCTAGCTAGTAGAAGAGGAAGAAGACCAGTTATGGAAGATGGATTTAGTGTTATAACCGATATTTTGGGAGACCCTAAGCAGGTATTCTCAGATGCCTTTTTTTTTTTGTTTTTTTAAATTTATTAAATTTTAATATATATTTTTTGGATTTTAGAAAAAAATAAAAAAAAATGGTGAACCGTTGATATATTTTGGCTCTTGCAGGTATTTTTTGGTGTCTTTGATGGACATGGAGGCCGTGCAGCTGTAGATTATGCTACTGAAAATTTAGGGAAGAATATTGTTGCAGCTATTGGTGAAGTTGGTAAAGCAGAAGATCAGATAGAAAAAGCTATTAGGAAAGGATATTTGACCACAGATAATGATTTTCTAAGTAAGGTACGTAGGATACAAAACTTCTAGATCCATTTGAATTCAACTTCATATAATAAATTAGAGGAGGGGATCTACAAGTTGCGAATGGGTTCACGGGAGATGGTGTCTTACCAAATGATAGAGGGAGACAAAACGATATCGCGTGTCAAGAGGAAAAAGAGTGTGAAATATAGCGATGTGTACATCACAGACCTATACATCCTTGTCCTACAAATTATTTGAATTTTTCATATATGAATTCTGAAACATAATATGAACTAGGGTATCTCATATCTTCATGGCCTCAACAAACCATTTGAAGATTTCAATTATTAAACGGAAAAGACTTCCATGTTTTTTTCTGGTGAAAGGGTGAAGTCTTCCTTCACCACTTGGTGAAATAGTAAATACAATCCTAGAGTCATTTTACTCTCTCCTTTATTGACCAAGTCAATAATACCCCTATCCCATCCGTGATACCCTCTTTTGCCCATCCAAAGCCCCTCGGTCAATAGATATTCCATTGACTGAGGGTTTAGGAAAACTTGCTCCATTATTATATATCTAATGACTGTATACCTATTGTGTATTACTAGAGTTTTTATCAGATCGTACCGAGGGCCCATAGGCCACAAGTGGTGACAGCCCAAGAGGGCAGCCAGGGTGGTGTTAAGAAAACAACGCCTAGAATGGCGATTTGCAGAAAAAAATGAAAACAAAGAAGACACAACATACATCATCAAAGATTTACGTGGTTCACCCCCAAAATGGGAAGCTACGTCCACGGCCAAGCAATAGAATAGATTTCACTATTTTTTCGAAACGTTACAAAACCTCTCTTATAGCCCTCCCAGAGATAAGAACATTAGATAGACAAACCCTAACTCGATAAAGTATAGAAATGCCCCTGGACCCAAAAATGCCAAACTAGACAGGATCGGACCAAAACATAACATATGTCTCAAAACATACCGATTCAAAGGTTTCGACGAGCCCAACACAACTCATCGTATTTGACGGTGATGTACGCCCCTTTTAGGCCATCCGAACTTGTTTTGAGACCGAAACGATCCTCCGAAGATCCCAACTGCACTTTCTCAACCGAAATCAGGCTTCACCATCTAATGAGGTTGAGAGTCAAACCAACGACCTTTCCTTTAGACTTAGGTAAGCACCTTACTTGCTGGCCACCACCAATCTAAGAGGCGCTTCCCATTGTTTTAAGGTCATGGGTTTGATCCCTACTCGTGGATCAAACGACAGCAAAATTTTATTTCATTTGTATTTATTTATTTTTTACATCATTGACATGCAGGGTCAATGCAGTGGAGCATGTGTAGCTACTGTGCTCTTGAAGGATAGAGAATTATATGTAGCAAATGCTGGTGATTGTAGAGTAGTACTGAGTAGGAAGGGAGTAGGGGAAGCATTAACTAGTGACCACCGTCTTAATAGAGAAGATGAGCGCTCTCGAATTGAGAACTTGGTAAGCTTTATGTCTCATTGGATCAAGTAATTTAAGAGTACACCTTAATTTTTCTGTTAATTGGTTAACCATCAACTGTTGTAATTAATCAAATTTTATTGCAGGGTGGTTATGTGAGTTGTCGCAATGGAGTTTGGAGAGCTCAAGATACATTAGCAATATCTAGATCAATAGGAGACCAGAGTTTGAAGGAATGGATAATATCTGAACCAGAGATTAAGAAACTTCATTTAACATCAGATTGTGAATTTTTGATTGTGGCTTCAGATGGATTATGGGATAAGGTGTGGATTAATTTAATTACTAGTGACAATTCAATTCTTCCATTATATGTTGTTGTAAATAATTTGATAAATTTTGGTTTTATCAGGTAAATAATCAGGAAGCAGTTGATGTTGTCTTAAAGCACAAGATCACCTTAGAATCTTGCAAAAAATTGGTAGATATATCTTCTCGCCGGGGCAACAAGGACGATGCGACGGTAATGGTGATCAATCTTCAAAATTTTTTGAGGGGATGAGAAGAAGGAACAGAGCATATACAAAGTATGAAAGATGAAAGAAGAGGCAGATGGAATTGGTTGAAATAGTATAGAGAAATAATAAGTTTAAGGTCTTTTGCAAAGATTTTAGAATTAGATAGATTAGAGAACTTTGATTTTGGGCTCCATGGATTGGAGATTTTAGGTGGAGACCAAATCTTGTACAAATCCAATTTAATCTCCTTTTTTTTTTTACAATTATTTCTATTCTTTAATTTATCAAGTTTTATTTAGTTCATATTATTAACTGTTCAAGAAAGAGAAAGAGAGAGAATGGATGAAACAGTAGCTTTAGCAGCACACCCGGACCCGGACCCAGACCCAGACCCAGACCCGGATCCGGAGTCCCGGAGTTGGGTAGGCCGGGCTTGGGCTACAATTTTTCAGCCTTTTGGGCTGGGAGCAAATCTTCTTTCACTAGTTGCAAAAACAATGGCATCCACTGGTTGGAAGGGAAGGGAGAAAAAAACAAAACAAAAAAAAGGTAGTGAAATCACATCAAATTTAAAGTGAAAACTTTTGAAAATTATTACCTCGTATGATTGAATATCTAATTTCAAAGTATTCTAAATATGATTATTAAATTTACTTTACTTGGAAGCATAGTTTCATTACTTGGAGGGTCCTGACCATACCCTTCCCATTCAAGATCTTTTTCTTATGGATCTTGAAATTCCTACCTGCTACTTCTGCTGAAATGCGGTGGAAGACCTAGATCACCTATTTTTTGGTTACCCTTCTTCTATGCGTATCTAGAAAAAGGTTACTCCAAAAGTTCTAGTCTTCTCATTTCCCATTGCTTTCTTTTGATGGAGAATAGAAGTGGATTATAGCAATTTGGTTATCCAGATGACTTTTTGTGCTTTTGTCTATCATATTTGGTTGAAAAGAAATAAACATAGGTGGTCTATTACATCTCGCACCTCCAGCCGTATATGGAACTTCATTGTTTTTGGGATTAAGACCAAGGTCAATCATCTTCATGCTTTTGATTCAAACTGTACTAAGAATCGTCATATTGTTTTCTTATGGGGCCTTGAAATTCTGTTTCTTTGAGTAGTATTCGTTTTTTTTATTTGGATTTATGATATTCTACCTTTATTTTTAGTTTTGTTCCCTTTCTAGGCATGGTCTACATACTGGTTTTACTAGTCACCGATACCAGTATCATATCGGTAGCACAATACGGACATGGGATAAAATGGTCAGAAAACTAATTTTTAAGAAAATTCAAGGGTAATTTTATTCGATACAGCCGATCCAGGCCAATAACGTATCAGTATCGTATCAATTTTGTATGTTGCCGATACCCATTCTGATACTGTGGGTGTCCTTGTAAATATTTTCCTCCTGACCACAATTTTTATTCAGCCAATTTTTTTTTTCTTTACTTTGCAATGATAACCCTTTGATATGAAAGGTAAAATAAATAGAGAAAGCTGCGAAGAGCTAAAGCTAAAATCGGGGAGTTATAGCTAGACCCCTTAGCCGTTGATATATATATATATATATATTTTATCCTTTAGATGTGTTGACATGGGATCCAAACAAAAATACATGAACGTCATCCCCTTTGTAACGAGTCTTCTTCTTCTTCCTCCTCCTCCTCCTTTGTTAACACTACCATCTTGGACATCGGTGATCCTGGCTGCGCTCCTCCTAGTGTGGTAATAGGCTCTAAAATGAGGAATGATGTATGATTGAATGATGGACCAAGACTTCCATAGGAAGACATAGCGCAAGGATTTTGTTGGAGAAATTGAGAATTCTCCGATGAGCGAGGTGTTTCTTCTTTACTTTAGGGATGTGTCATCCTTGTAATCCTGAAATCAAAATATTGAGGTAATCTCACATCGGCTGTGGGTGCTCTGACTATCAAGTATTAGAGCCACAAGAGGACACCCCACTTTGAACCAATTGATTTTAAGATTGATGGAGACTTAATATAGTATTAGAACAGGTATGTTAGCCATCCATCGATGATGAGCTTTGTTCCACCCACAAAGACAGAACCCACAAGAAAACTGTACATGTAAAGGGGAGTATTGAGGTAATCCCACATGTAATCCCACATCAGCTGTGGGTACTTCAACTATCAAGTATAAGCTACAAGAGACCACCCCTACTTTCGCCTGCCCGGTACTGTTGTGCGCCTCCACACACAAGCGCGGCGAAAAATACCACCTTATCCCTGTTCGGAGAAGGCACTCGGGCTAAAAGTCTACATGTATACATTAAGAAATAAAAATATATTACATAATTAACGTCTAGGCATACCTAGAGATACATATCCGAGAAAACTGAACAAAAGAAATCCTAAAAACCAAGTAGATACTCAGAGACAAAGAACAAAATGAGCAAACCTAAAATCGATGGAAGAACCCAAACCAAACAAGAGACCAAGGGACAAAGAGTGAACAAGTCAAAATAGAATAAATCCGCGTTTCCTTTTTCCGACCATTTTCTTCGCATTCAAAGATTCCAAATCTGATAACGACGGATTCTCTTTCTTCCACCCGATGACTGGTCAAAATCATAATCACCGAATAATTATTTTCTCCTCAATCCCTTACCAGCCCAAGAAACCCTCAAGTCTTGTATGAAAAATCTGTCCACTTTAGAAACAGATTTCTACCTGGCTGGCAGCGTCTCATGAAAAGAAGAAAGGAAAGAATTGAAGATAGAACATAAGACCATCACCATCACCAACAAGGATGATTAATTTACAGAAATTTCTTTGGTGTTTCTCTATTATTTTTTTCTGTCTTCACAAACTTCATGACCTCATTAGGGTTTTCTGCATGACCTTAACCAGTAATTCTTCTTCTTATTCTTCATTGCAGTAAGTAATGGTAGAGAGTTAAAACAAGAGAAACGCAGAAGAGAATTCGAAATCTGCCGAGAAGTTGGGTAACATGACTTCTGAAGAGGTTAAAACATCTACAAGGGCTTGGAAGAGACCTCCAAAAATTATTATACCAGAGTCTCCAGTTTGTGATTTTAGTGATGTGGGTGAGGTTTTAGATAATAAGGATTTTGAGGTTCAAGGTAGAGATTACTTTCTAGCAAGTAGAAGAGGAAGAAGACCGGTCATGGAAGATGGATTTAGTGTTATAATTGATATTTTGGGAGACCCTAAGCAGGTATTCTTAGACTTAAATCTCTTTCTTGTCAATAATGGCTAATACATGCTCGCTAGGGTTTTGATTTAAAATGTTTGAGGATAATTAACAATCCTGGATGTTCTTGCAGGCATTTTTTTGTATCTTTGATGGCCATGGAGGCCGTGCAGCTGTGGACTATGTTACTGAAAATTTAGGGAATAATATTGTAGTAGCTATTGGGGAAGTTGGCAAAGCAGAAGATCAGGTAGAACAAGCTATTAGGAAAGGCTATTTGACTACAGATAAAGATTTTCTCTCTAAGGTACATAGGATACAAAGCTTCTAAATCTATTTGAATTCAACTTCATATATTAAATTAGAAGATGGGATCTACATGCATGTTGCTCGCGTGTATCGGTATCTCCTAGGCTAAATAACTGAATGGGTGCACGAGAGATGATGTTTACTAAATAGTATATGGGAACAGTGTGATATATAGTGTCAAAAGGAAAGAGAGTGTGATAGCAATGTACACAACGGCAATATGTACATCCTTTTCCCATAAATTATTTACTTTTTCATAGATGAATTCTGAAACATTATATGAGCTAGGGCATCTCATATCTTGATTGCATCAGACCCTCAACAATAACCCATTTGAAGATTTCAAACTTCTATTATTATAGGGAGACGTCTTCCTTCACCACATGGTGATCGAAGGGGTGTATAGAATCCTAGGGTCATTTTACTCTTCCTTCTATTTACGAAGTCGATAATACCCCATTCCTATGTGCGATACCTCTTTTGCCCATCCAAAACCCCTTGGCCATGATGGAAATACCTTAATTGGTAGGGTTGGGATGGGTTGAGTGTATGCTAGGCCCTTGAAGGGTGGGCTGGGCTTGGGTTTACATTAAGGCCCCTAGGGTTTGGCTAGGGTTTAGGGTAAGCCCGGTCCATTGACACTCATAGATTCTACAGGGGGGCCCATAGGCCACTGGGGTTGACAACCCAAGAGGGCGGCCAGGGTGGGGTCACAGATCCAAGAAGAGAGGACAGCCAAGGGGGTTCGGCTTGGAGGGAGAATAAGGATGTCTAACATCTGATGAGAAGGAGAGTCAAACCAACGCCCAATCCCTTGGACTTAGACCAGCACCCTACTATACACTGGTAGCCACCACCAAGCCAAGAGGCGCTTCCCATTGTGTATCACTAGATGGTTGTTTCAACATATATAAATCGAACTTGATGACCTGAATCTGAACTTTCAGGTTTAAGGTCATGGGTTTGATCACTACTTTGGTGGACCAAATAGCAGCAAAATTTCATTTCAATTTGTACTTATTTTTTTCATCATTGACAGGGTCTTTCCAGTGGAACATGTGTAGCTACTGTGCTCTTGAAGGATGGAGAATTATATGTAGCAAATGCTGGTGATTGTAGAGTAGTTCTGTGTAGGAAGGGAATAGGGGAAGCATTAACAAGTGACCACCGTGTTAGTAGAGAAGATGAGCACTCTCGAATTGAGAACTTGGTAAGTTTTTATACATTTATATCTCATTGGAGTAATCTAAGGCTGTGTTTGATATGCATTCTCTAAGTTGAATTGCAATGCAGTAGAGAACGCGGTCCATTCTTGAAAGCACCATAAGAGTGCAACTTATGGTGTTCATAAAAATGTATTCCAGGTCTATTTTGCATTCTTGGACGATAAAAACAACTATTTTTAGTGTCCGAGAATGTGAAATCGACCTAGAATGTGTTCCAAAAATGCATACCAAACACCACCTAATTAATTCTCGATCTGTTCATTGGTTAACCATCAACCATTGGAATCAAATTTTATTGCAGGGAGGTTATGTGAGTTATCACAATGGAGTCTGGAGAGCTCAAGCTACCTTGGCAGTATCTAGAGCAATAGGGGACCAGAGTTTGAAGGAATGGATAATATCTGAACCAGAGATTAAGAAGCTTCATTTAACATCAGATTGTGAATTTTTGATAGTGGCTTCAGATGGATTATGGGATAAGGTATGGATTAATTTACTAGTGACAATTCAATTCTTCCATTATATGTTGTAGTAAATAATTTGATAAATTTTGGTTTTATCAGGTAAATAATCAGGAGGCAGTTGATGTTGTCTTAAGGCACAAGATCACCTTAGAATCTTGCAAAAAATTGGTAGATATATCTTCTCGCCGGGGCAACAAGGACGACGCGACGGTAATGGTGATCAATCTTCAAAATTTTGTGAGGATAAGGTGAACCACCATGATCAGATGGATAGCCATGGTTAATCTCTTCTGATGAGAAGAAGGAATAACATATATAGAAACTATGAAAGATGATAATAAGTTGAGGTCTCTTGTAAAGAATTTAGAATTTGATCATGGGCTTCAAGGATTGGAGATTATAGATGGAGAGCAAATCTTGAACATAAATAATTTACTGTTGTTTTTATTTTGACAAATTATTTCTATTATTTTTTATCAAGTTTTATTTAGTTCATATAATTCACTGCCCAAGATAGAGAAAGAGGGAGAATGGATGAAACAGTAGCTTTAGCAGCATAGCTTGACCCGGAATTGGGTAGGCCGGGCTTGGGCTACAATCTTTCAGCCTTTTGGGCCACTGGTTGCAAAAACAATGGCTCCCATTGGTTGGAATGGAAAAAAGAAAAGAAAAGAAAAAGAAGTGACATCGCATCATACCTATAAGACTGTGTTTGGTATGCATTCTTGGAATGCCTTCTAGGTAGATTTCACATTCTCAGGTGATAAAAACAACTTATCACCCAAGAATGTGAAATCGACTTGGAATGCATACCAAATACTGCCTTAAAATTGTGGAAAATTTTGAAATCATTACCTCATGTGATTGTGTACCTAATTTTTAAGTAATCTAAATATGATTATTAAATTTTACTTTACTTGGAGGGCCTTGACCTGTACCCTTTCCACCTTTTCTTTTACTTAGGAGTCGTAAAATTCCTAACTGCTACCTCCGTTGGAATTCGGTGGAAGATTTGGATCACCTATTTTTGGTTGCCTTTTCTCTATGCGTATCTGGAAAAGTGTTACTTTAGAAATGGTGATCTTCTCATTGTTTATTGCCTTCTTTTGAGGGAGAATGGAAGTGGATTATCAGAGAATTCAAGGGTAAATCAGTTTGCAATTTGGTTCTCAATATGGCCTTTTGTGTTTCTGGTTGTTATATTTGGTGGGAAAGAAATAAGCATAGATGATCTCCTACATCTCACACTTTCTCTCAGATTTGGATTTCCATTGTTTTTGAGATTAAGACCAAGTTCCACCATCTTCATGCTTCTTGATCTATTTCTAGGTTAGGATAAATTAATTGCCGCGTAAATAAGTCTCTAAGACCAAATAATGACTATAAATTCGAAGAAAACTTGATTTTGAGGAGAGAGATGGGGGAGCCAATGGGCTGATTTATCTTGGAGGTCAATTCGCAGTACTCCCGGTTGCGCCATAGGGGATGCCTATAGTCTTAAAGACAATGTAAAGTGACACGACTTAGCCAGTTAATTTTTCTATCATAGTTTTTGTTACATATTTATAAAAGAGGTAGTGCAAGTAATTTTTTGAAAGCTCTTACTGTGAAAGTAACTGTATACTCATTTAAGTTCGATCATTCAATATTCTAACATATAATTTCTACAATTTTTGAGATCTTAAAGACTCTATTTATTTATTTATTTTTTTGTGCTAAGAATCATCAAAGATATATATTGAATGAAATAAGATACAACATTATGAGAGCTAAAACAAACCATTGAGCCTCTACTCCAGCTTCGGCATGGCCATCATCAGAGTAGGGACTCAACCAAAGAAAATACAATTAGGCTATGAAAATCTATCTATGGGCTTCATTTGTGAATCCTAGCTAATATCATGAAGAGCAAAAGAAGGATCACTATCCCAAACAAAAGATAACCTTGTAGTAGCCGCATGCTTTGTTAATTTATCTACAACCACATTTGCTTCTTGAAAGACAAGAGATTGTCCATGAGATCTCATCCAAATGACTCTTGCAAAATCTCCATTGTTGTTGAAAGCAACATGTAATATTTTGCCTTATGATGCAGCTTACTACAACTCGTGAGTTACATTGAATCCATGGTACATCTACTTTCATCAATTATGCCTGATGTAGCCCTATAAAAAAAGCTGTAAATTTCACCATAAAATTGGTACCTACATCTTTATAGGAAACAAAACATCGTGAATGATAGATGACTAGTAGCATCCCTGAAAATACAACCAGCCTCTGAGCAGTCTGGATTACTGAGAGAGCATCCATCGATTTTCAGCTTCAGTCATTTCGCAAGCAGGCAACATCATGAAACTTCCCTAATCATCCTAGAAGGAAGGTTAGATTCAGTATCTAGAAACCTTTTTGATATCTGCATGTTAGAAACAGAAGAGATATAAATTTGGTTAGCGAATAGAATTCTTGCAACTCTCTTATTATTGCTTTTACCACTAAACCAAGGGATCAGTGAGTAAAAAAAAAAAAAAAGGTCGATGAGTAGTATAGTAAAGTCAACTTTTTTTTTTTTTTTTTTTTTTTTTTTTTTTGTCTCCATAGCTGAAAATGCACCAAGATGACCACAACGAACCATAGTTTATTGCAAAACACTCCTGCTGATTTCCTTCTCTACCACGAGATAAGTTCTTCAACCGAAGGAAATCCAACCCATCTCCGATTAAAGACCATCAACATCGATCTCTGCCCATACAACATGCAAAAAAATGCACACTCCAAAAATAGATGATGAAAAGGTTATCTAAGGATTGAAAATCTAATGCACACTTAGTTTATTGAGAAACCAAAATCTTTAATATAATTAGTAACTTTGTGTAAGGATTATCTCGGACATTGATAAAATTGAACCTTAGATAAATCAAATAAAAAGTATATTGAAATATGGGGTCATGTTCTCTATGCCATAGCGCAGGGTACGCCCAGACACGTGGGCCTGCCACTCAGGGGGGCAGGGTGGTCATTGCGCCCACCCCCATGTGTCTGGGCGCAGCCTGTACCCCCGGCACAGAGAACATTCTCCGTTAAAATATATACATGATAAATGGGTTTTTGGGTTCTTACCATTGTTGACAACCCAATTAGTGTTTACCAACTATGTTTTGTCTCTCATTATATATATCCCAACGACCTAAAACTTGACCTAAAACTTGCACTGTTGTACGTTAGTAACCAAATCAAAACAAATTTTACATCGTACTGAATCCCTATACTCCAAATGTATCAAAACCCTAGAAAACCATGAAAAATATGTTGTAATTCTAAAAATTAGAAAAGAAGTCAGACGACACCATTCGGGTTGAATTCCCTACATTTTTTTTTATGCAACTTGAATTTTCATATTTCCAATATGATTCTTAGGCATTTTGACGTTTCTCTGGCATTTTTATAAATTTATAGATTTTTATAAAATGGGAAAAAGAACCCTAACTGATCGCATGGTTCCTGCGCCTAGATACAAGACCACATGAATTTACTGTTTAGCTTCCAATGAAATTAAAATTTTATGCGCTCTCATTGGTCCCCATACTGATGCAAGTGCTACATGACCAAGCAACGATCTCTTGACCTTTAGAAATTCTAATTTTATATTTCAGCTTATTCCCAGTTTTTTTTTTATTATATACCAGTTTAAGGTGTTTTCATTCTAAATTGATTTATTTTCTCCTTTTGATAAATTTTAGATAAATTTTGATTTGTTTATCAATTTATGCATGAGTGGCACATTTTGTAGTTTTAGTATTTTTGTTATGAGAAAAAAGAAAACTACTTGATCACATGGATCCTGTGCATAAAAACATAGGACGATGCAAAATTATCGCCTCACCCCTCTTAAAATAAAAAATCCCATAATATTGATGGCTTTGTATCCTAACACGTTTTCATTGGCCTCACGTTGGTGCACGGTTAAAAGATGAGGCAACATTTTCTAGTGGCCTAGATAAATTTTCATCAAATCTGATTGAAGATTTTTTCTTGTTTGAATAGGCTAGTCTATGACTCTATGGTTATGCTTTCCCTATGCTTGTTAGGCAAGTGGGGTCTCATAAATTGACCTTAGCGTTACACATGTGACACAATGCAAAGATCAATTTTGATAAACAAATTAATGACTAAATTAAATATCAAGGGAACAAAAATAAATAAAACCCAACCTCTCCAAGGTTTCCTATAATGGTGTAAAAACCTAAACTGAATCGGTCCAATCTAGTCCGATTTTGGCTTCGGTTTATGGGTTAGAGCACCATTTGGTTTTGGCTAAAGTGGCGAGCCACCGATTGGTCCAACAGATAGGATCAAACTCGAACCAAATTGAATCGAACATTGAAACCGATCCTTAAACCCTAAAAACCCTACCTAATCCCTACCTAAAACCAGTGTATACCTGGTTTTCAAACCGAACCAAATTAAAACTGATATCACAAATCAAAACCGAGCCAAAAATGAAAAGTCCTTATTGGTTCGGATTTAGTTTCCCTAAAACTCACATCGAAACCTAAAAAACCGAACCCGAAACAAACTACCCGATTGACACCCTTGTGGTCCTATCTCCGTTTGTTTCAGTGTAAAATTTTACTTGAAAATTTTTCATAGCAAACTTTACTTTGTAAATGTAAAATTTTACATGTTGAAAAATTTTCTAATGTCTTTTTTTTTTCGTAAAAAAAAAATTTTCTAATGTCTGTTTCTATAAAAAAGCAAACATTGGTACATTTTCCAACATTTTAAATTTTTTGTAGTAAAAATTTTCCATGTAAAATTATAACAAATAATCTGAACGCATATCAGGCCGCAATTTTTGGAAGTACTTTTTAATCTAGGTTTGAATATTCCAATTTCCAAATAATGCCCAATCCGCCAGTTCGTGAGATACTAGATTTGCCAATACAGCCTTTCAAAGTAGCTGCTGTTCATGAGATGACTCTATGGGCTGGACATTATTTTTTGGTCGTTAATAATGGGCTGGACTTACTAATCCAAGTATCCAACTAATAATTACAAACTAGAAATCCAAAAGGACCTAAAGATTGCAATCATGGTTCAAAATCTTGAAAATCAAATCAGATCAGTCTCAGCCAATATCGATTCGATACTGATCCTGATCGCCCCTCAATCGAGCAAAATCGGACAGATTTATCTTTAATTTTTGTAACAAAAGTTAAATTTATTATCTTTTTGTCCTTTGGTTGTACCATTGGATTGGTATTGGATCGGTCAAGATTCGGATTCAGTCGATGCCGATCTGATCTGACCAATATCGGCTGATCTCATCCGAAAGGTATTGAAAATAAGATTGGGGATTGCAATCGGTCTCGGTCGATACCAGTCCAAATCACCCTAAATCGGTCCAAATTGGATGAAACTGCCCTTGTTTTTTTTAATAAAAAAGGGTTTTTATTTTTACCCTTGAATCGTACCAGCGGATTGGTATCGGATTGTTCCATATTCAGGATTGACCTCGGCCGATACTGATCCAATCCGATCCCGCGATTAAGAACCATGTTCCTTATATATAAGATCATAAAAGTAATAACGCACTCTGGTTCAGAGATGGTTTGGTCTTGAAGCATAAACCGATCCTTTCCAGGTTTGGTTGGAAAAGGATCCGTAAAATTCAATATATTCGAAATTATCGAGAGAAAATGACCCTCTCCTTCGCGTATATCATGATATGGTGGTTACTTGACACGTTAACGATTGTTTCCCTCTCTGGCTCTCTCTCTCTCTGTTCCAGAAGAAGAGGATCTCAGTTTTCCTTTGATGGAAGAAATAGGTCAAAAAGTCTCCAACGACCCATTTCTCTGCGGTTCTTTCTCTGTTGTTTGAACGCTCTCATCTTTTCCGGTTTCGGAAGTGAAGGTTCTATCTGTTGTTTGATCAACAAACCGCCATGGAAGAAGTAGGGGAGTTTCAAGACTGGGAGTTGCTGGGTATCGTCCAATCACCCGTTTCCACTGAGACTTCGAGAGATTTCGTGGAAATTGAAGGCGACTCTGAAGATGTTATAAGGCCCGATTATTTCTCTCTGGATTCAGAGAGGAGATGCGAGAAAAGGGTCTTTGAACGTGACCTTTGCGAAGAGGGTTCTGTCGAATCTGATAATCCCAGCTGGGTTGATCCTAGTTCGGAACCCAGGTATGGAGATGATGCCAAAAGAGAAGCGGGTTTGGAAGGAATCGTGCTTGGGCGTAAGAATTCGGGAGAATTTTGGTCTGACTCAAGCAGTGAACGATCGGTTTCCCAGAAAAACGATTTGGGTTGTGTAGATGATGCAAGAGACGAAGTGGCTTTTGAAGAATCTGGGGAAAGTAAAGGAATTGAACCTAAAAGTATGGATTGTGGCGAGTTTGGGACCGATTGCGGCGGAGATGGATCTTCCCCTGTAACGGTTGAGAACACTGAGGGAGACTCAGGCTTGGTCTCTGGAGATTACGAGCAAGAATTTAAAGCAGAGGGGCCAAATGGCTCGGATTCAGGTGTTATGTTGGAGGTTGCAGCAGACGTCGGTGAAGTTGCAGAAGGGATCGGAGCCATATCACGCCATGAGGTAAAAGGAGGAGAAGAAGGGAAGAGGGAGATTGTTTGGTGGAAGCTTCCTTTTGAGCTTCTCAAATTCTGTGTTTTCAGGGTTAGCCCTGTTTGGTCCTTATCTATCGCTGCTGCTATGGTGGGTGTTGCTATTCTGGGGAGGAGGTTGTACAGGATGAAGAGAAAGACTCGGGCCATTCCTCTTAAGGTCACTGTGGATGATAAGGTCAGTTCTTCCCAAAGTTATATGCTTTTTTTTTTTTTATCATTCTTTTTTATTGCATGGAAAGAGATCTGGTAAATTATGGTTTAGTTGGTTATGTTTGATAATTCCTATCCTCTTTTGTATCTTTGGAGAGTGTTGATTATTGGTTATTATTTGTTTATATTTTGCTTGATTAGCTGTTACTAGGTTTGCTGTTGATTCTTAACAATGCCAATGGCTGGCTTTGGTTGAGATGTTTTGTGTTCTGTTTTCCTGTTTGATTCTGAGCCAATCATTGGAGTCTTCTGGGGCCTGTTCGAGTTTGAGATGAATTATTGTTCCCATGCTCAAATTGATTTACTCTTAGTGATTGATTTACAGTGCGCCTGTGAATAAATCTATTTGTACTTCATATTTCTCTGTGGTTTGTTATGTACTACTAATTCCCGTATGTTTTTGTTTGTCTTATTTTTTTTTTAAAAAAAATCAGAAATGAAAAATGTTCGATCTAAACATATGCATTATGTTTGGTAACTACTAGACATAATAGAGTATAGAATGAGAAATAAGTTTTTTATGTCTTAGCTGGGAAGTTGGGGGTTCAAATGTAACAGACCAAGGGGGAGGGTGGGGTTTACAGAGAAGAAGAGTAATGTAAGTGTTGGGAGGGGGGGGGGGGGGGGTGGGGGTGGGGTTTAGGGATTCTCTCCCGTCATCGGAAGTGTACCAGCTCTTCTTGAAAGCCCTGAGTCTCTCCATTCTGGTCTCTCCGACATTGGATGTGTACCATCTCTCCTTTGTAACTGTCATCCCCTAATTTCTCCAGTGATTGCGCTGTTCCTAATGCCTTCTGTTCTATTTTCATGTAAAATAATTATCTCCTCCCATGTTGGTGAATCTCCTTCAGCCTAGTGGGTATGTTGGGATGAATAGAGTTATTTGAAATTCTGTCCAATAGAAAAAAGGGCTTACCCAATGCACGAGGCTCCCGCCACTGCGGGGTCTGGGGAGGGTCATAATGTCTGCAGCCTTATCCCTGCGTGCCTTACCCCTGCTCTCTCAAAGAGGCTGTTTCCAGACTCAAACCCGTGACCACTTGGTTACAATGGGGCAACCTTACTGTTGCACCAAGGCCCACCCTCTTGAAGTTCCGTCCGATGATTTTGTAAATTTTTTCTCTGGTGAGCCCCCCTTGAAGCCTGCAGTCACTCGCCCCACTGTCTCTTGTTTTTCCAAGGGTGGAAATCAGAGAATTCATTGCCGATGCAGTGTGTGCATCAGCCCCAGCCGCTCTGGTACCTTGCATCATCGTCGCCCGTGGCTGCCCCTGTGTGATTGTAATAAAGATATGTTCAACCAAAACTATGGGGATATATCTTTTCAGTACGATTGATCTGATTGGGTTGTGAAATATTCATGTTGGGCATTTCGGGAAATCTCTGTGCTATCTATTTCCAGACAGTTTGTCTGCTTTGCTGGATTTGTCCTTCTTGCAACAGTAATCTTCATTGTCCTTTTCTTTGCTGATGATGGAAAAAGTAAGAATGATTCTTCTTTGACATCAAAGAAGAATGGGCGATTGGGTGGGGGACATGGAAGGGTACATGTTGCAGGTGGGGTGTGGGAGGGGCGATGGAGCGATGAAGCGGTGAGGTCTCACACAGGGAGGCCGCAGGTTGTGCGCAGGGATGGGGACTCGCAGTGCTTACAGATTTATTGGGAGGGTGATGGAGTCTGGCAGGGGGGTTGCGGGTAGGGATGGAACAGAAATGGGTTTCTGCTTGCTTTTCTTATAACAGAAATATGAAATGACGTTTTTACCCTTGATTTTGGGACATATGAACACATGCTCATTAATGTTGAGCACTTAAATGGTGAAAATCGATTTTTGGCCATAATACATAAATGGCTCTTGACCCTATTATGGTTTTTGTGTTATTCTAATTTATTTTAAATAAAAACAAAGGTCATAAATGATACCAAACACATGCAAAAATAAAAAAGTATCAAGAAAAACAAAAACATAAGTGATACCAAAGACAGCAAGTGGTGACGTCTTACTGTCTAGATTTCCAATAGTATGAGTTAAATCCATTTGGTGGTTTGTAGTTGGTGCTTAGTAGGTTGATGTGGTGATAATGGGAAACACTAATGAATTTATACATGTACCAGTTTGTTTGGGTTTAATACGATGAGGTTTCCTGAGCAGTTCCAACAATTATATAACCAACTGAAAAAGAAGTATTCTCAAATATTTAAAACATATAGCACTCTGTTCAAATATTGTGACAGCATCATTAAAGAGTATGAAAGAGGTTATAAAATCTGCTTTGTTCTTAGGTTTATATACTGGCCAAGATTTGAAATTTTTGAAAGCATATTGCTTTTTCCTAGTGTTATCTTCCTCTAACAAACAGTACATCATGACTTTACTGAGGTGTAAGAGTTATTCTTTGCAGTAGTACATGTTTCAACAGTCATTCTTTCAATGTAGTTATATAATTATAAAACTAAATTGTAAGAAGGGACAAGTTTTTCTAGTTCTGCAAGTCTAAAGGATCGCACTAGACTGACACACAAATATCATCCATATGGTAGATTAGATAGAGCTGAAACTTCGTGGAGAATTAGACCCGAAGGGCCCTGCTCACATGTCAGGGTTCAGCGAAAACGAATTTGGCCAAGTGGCAAAATAGAGATTTGGAAATATAGTGAAAAAATGGCAACTTTTTTAAGAAAGAAATGGATAGTTGAAAATGCAAGGGAATTCGCCAATATATTGGAGGGTATTTAATTGAATCAGTCTGAAATTTTACATGGGGTCAATCTATACCATTTCCTAGATATTTGTATGGTTGAAAGGTTGACTAAAAGCTTGGGCAGATTTTCCCTTCATTCTTTGTGTAATCATGTACTCATAGAAGTTTTTCTGCTCTGGCAAGTCTAGTAGGTGTCTCTAGACCAGCACAAAAATCTACAAAGTAGCAAATTGGATGGAGCTAAATTTTGTGAACATCTAGATCCCAAGATCCCCTGTTCAAATGCCAAGTTTCCTGCCAAATGGAGTTTGATAAATTCAGGACTAGCAAAAGTTCTGTGGAATATTAAGGGATGCACAGACATACATGGTAGGCTATGTGATTGATTGAATAAGATTGGACATGTGGCCAATCCAGACCATTTCCTAGATATTCATATGGTTGAAATTGTTGTATCACTCTCTCGTGTATCAAAAATGGATGCCCAAGATTACAGATTCCATCTGGACCTGTTGCTTGCAAGCCTTTTTGCCTAACCCCGTTTGTTTGATGGATAAAAAGGGGTGGGAAACTTGTGAGGGTGGGTCCCACATGTGGTACGTTGGGTTGACAAGGAAAGGAAATAATGGAATATGCATTTTGTAGTGGGGTGGGATTTGGTGGGGGAGAGAGGAAATAGACATGGGGTGGGATTCCATGGGAGAAAAAGGAAATGGGAAGAGGAGAGAGAGAGACTCAAAAGTCATTTTTACATTAACAGTGCCCAAGTTCTACCAAATTGGTAGGACTTTGAAAGTGAATGGGGTGGGAAAAAGAGGGGTGCCACCTCACCAGACAAGAATAAATGCATTTAATAAGGTTGTATGGAAGTTTCCCACCCCATCTAACCAAACAGCCACATTTGTGGTAGCTTGTGGGAAACAAGTACAAGTTTCTCACCCCTTTTGACTTTTTCCACTTTTCTCCGTCAAACAAACAGGCCTAAATAATTATATTCTCTTAAAGCAGGAAAGTGTTCAAATTGGGACTCTGTTTTTTTCTCTTTCATTACCCATTAGAGGCACAAATAGAAGAGGGAGGGGGGAGGGGGACTGGAGTGGATGCACGTGAGGGTTGTAAAACAAAGAGTTGGGCAGATGGAACCCAACTGTATGCATCCAAGCATCACTTAAGCATTTCTATGTTCTGTTCTTGACATGTATCTTCCTTGGTTTTACTTTTTTTCTGTTGCTTCTGCGTCTGCTTCTGCTTTGAGCAGTTATATGTAAGCATATTTATAATCTCCATGTCAATTTATCCTTTCTGCTTCTGTGCTCTTGGTTAAAGAATCTGTCCAAGAGGCAATGCTGTTGTGCTCCTTTTCTGATGGTTTTCAAATCTGCAGAAGGTGTCTCAGTTCATGGTCCGTGCTGCCCGTCTTAATGAAGCATTCTCGGTCGTTCGTCGTGTTCCAATCATACGACCTCCACTGCCAACAGCTGGGGTGACTCCTTGGCCTGTCATGAGTTTGAGATGAGACCTGTTGTGTTATAGATAAGTGAAAAACACACAAGTTCTTCAAGGTCAATTGCCAGAATATATTTATGACAGATTTCCCATATGTAACTAAAGTGTTTGGTGATAGTAGCTTCTGTTTGATATTTATTTGTATGAGGTTATTAAATGACTTATTTGTTAAGACGTACGGATATTTTCTAAATTTTCTTTTCCTTCTATCTTTAACTCACCCCAATCCCCCCTGCAAGTGCTTCAATCGCAGAATTTGTCAAAAAATGCAGCCTTTGTGTGATAATCCTTTGATCGGGGATGACAGTAAATGGACCAAATTTCTGTTAAACCATGGCATGTGAAAACAGTCATGTTGGTTTTAAGCCTTTATTCTTAAGGTCCATAGGGCTCATGCTCTACGTTAGATCATGCTCTGTGTTAGGTACTTGATCGATACGTCAAAAGCTTCAGAATTGATGGAATGCACGGTAGGTAGCCGAGCTGGGCCATCATAAACTTGAGCCAGAGTTTATCTGTGAAGTAAATCATCGAATCTATGCATATAATCAAGGCATTGCCTAGGCGTCGTCATGGCATCTAGGCTCTTTGGACGCCTTACCACCGTGGTGGTGTTGTCTTGATTTTTGGCCCTCTAAAATGTCACATCGCCTTCTCGCCTTGATAACTATGAATCTATGATCCCATGCAAAAGTAATTATCATTTTATGTTTTCTATTTTCAGATATTGTCACCTGGGACTCTTCTTAATTGGAGTTAAGTACCAATATATCATACAATGTTCAATCACCCAATTGATTCTTGAGAAACACTTATCATGTCCTAGTTTTAACATTTAATGCAATATGGAATCCTTCTACGGAGCTTTTAAAGATCAACTCTCATCATGTAGGGTTAGGGTATTGAATCCATTATATGGAAGGGCCAAGAGTTTCCTAATGTACCACAAGTGCATCACCTCCTAAGGAATACGATTTTTTCCTTCATCCAATAATGGTAGGGAACACAATGGATCTTTGCAGCAACTCTGTGCAACGTGGGAGGAGACTTTCTTCTCCACATGGTTAGGGTTAAAAATCCTAACTCAAAAGTCAGAGAGAAAGAAGAGAGAGAGAAAGAGAGAGAGAGAAAGAGGCCCTACGAGTTTTAGGAGAGAGAAGGAGAATACTCTGCATGCAATTCCTATCTCACGTGTAAATGGAAAATACCTATTGCATCCAACAAAACACAACCTCTAACTTTTGGGGCTGTTTTGGGTGCTCAAGGGTATATTCTATACTTGAGTGTTATCTCTAACCCTTTCTGTATATTCTTTCCCTCCATCGACTTATTTTTTTTTTATAGGTATGGGGGATGTAGGCTTGAACTCAAGACCTCCTGATAGCAATGGATCTTTACGCACCACTAGCTATCAAGTGCGCTAGGCACTTGACTACTCCATCGCCTTTTTTGATTTCTTGGTAATGAATTAATATTCTTCAAGATAATTTTTTTTTTTTGGGTTAAAAATCAGCAAAGAGTATATAAAAAAGAAAAAGAAAAATAGTAAAAAATTAACGTCTAGGCATCCCTAGATGACTTTTTTATTGGATAAAAACTACGACGACTTGTTCTCACGTCACAGGATGCATGGCTAAAGTACAATTTGCATTTTCAGAACGTCTAACAAATAAAACCTTCTATAGTAGTTATTTTAAACAACATCATGTTCACTCATCGAAACAATTAGAATTTTCTATTTTAGCAAACAAAGGAACTCATTCTGCACTCAATAGGCTTTTTTTTTTTTTTTTTTTTTCAATGTTATTTTAATTCCTGTGTTCTTTTTGTCCTTTGTATCTTTTTCGGATTTTCCTTGCAGTTTGATTCAACTGTAAGGATAGACTCTTGGTTGTGTTGTGGAGTTTTCTCCACCTGTTTTTTTTTTTTTTTTTTTTTCTTTCTTTCTTTTTTATTATTTTGGGGGTAAAGAATTCCTAGACTTCGTTGAATATATTATTCATTCATTCAAAAAATAAAATAAAAAAAATCCTACCTCCTAAGAAGTCTGTGGGTTTCTTTGCCATTAGGTTTTAGGTGGACCCACCTCCAAGCTGCTTGGTTGTTAAATTGCCTAGAAATGAAAATTCTTTAATTTTAATTTAATGAAATCCTTTTTTTATTTTAAATAAATGCCATAGGAATTAGCTGTATCATACTATCGTATGCATGAAAATTTTGTGAAGGTTGACTAGGAAAAAGATTACATCGCCAGCTCAAAAATGAAATTGTACACCGCTTAACATATCACTGTTCACATGAGGAGGTGATATGTCATAAATGCCCCTCCTCCTTCTGTAAGATTCCAAAAGAAATTCCCTTATTCACCCGAAACTGCACTCCGATAGTGTAAAAAACCCTCTCTCAGACAATTAATAGGGGAAATTAATATTGCCAGAAAATTTTCTATTTTTTTGCTTCCTAGTAAGTAATATTGGGAAATATTTCTACACATTTAAGAGGTCAATAGTAGTAAGAGAGTTCAGTCTTTCTCCTCTTTATATGTCCTTTCTTCTGTAATTTTCATTCTTTATCATTTTATCTTCTTAAGGTGAAGCCCTCACAAGGTCAAGTTCATACTATTAATAAAATCTCTCTCTCTCTTTCTCTCTCTTTGTAAGGTGCTCTGAGTTTAGCTTTTTGTTGGTTAACAGATAGAATCAGCGAAAAGGAGATGTCTACCAACAATGGAAAATCAGATAGCAGTGAGATTCAGTGCTTTACCAAAAGAAAGGTATAAATTCAAAATCCTAATGTCTCAACAAACTTCTCACATTGGATCAGGATCGTCTCTCGGGAGCCAAGCATCCAGAGTGCTGCTAGGGGGCATCCAGCGGTTGAGCTATGCAGCACACATCTCAGCGCACGACTAGGGATGTGTGTGGCACAACCCAAAGGCTGGCAGCACCCTGGGCGTGCTGGGCTGCTTGGAGACGAGCTACATTCCCATCACAGTTTGAGTATAGGACCCATGCAAAAGGGTGATCTATGTTCAAGTAAATTGACCGAATCATCCTCCGAACTTCTTTTTTCTTTTTTTGTAATAATCTTCGTATTCTTTTGTGTATAAGAGAATATATGTTATATTGAGATCATAGATCCATCTATAATACTTATGAAGATGGCAGATCTCGATCCTTGCTTAAGGATCACCTTGCTAATCTTCTCTCTACCGGTCTACCGGTCCAATTCTATGATGGTTTGTAATAAACCAGACTATATATTCCAATCAGATCATCAGACTGGTTGGTCGGACCATTCGAACCCCTAACCTTTTTGGTTGAATATTGTTTCATTCCATGGAAGTAAAAAGAAAGTATGTAAAGTTTATTATGGGGCCAAACATCTCATGCCTTAATTTTATCCCAAAAAATAAAAAATAAAAAATATTTCCTAAGACCATAAAGGGCCTGAAGAAATTTAATGAAATATATCTTTCTTTGACAGGGTTAGGATAAAAACCTGGTTTGGATTCTCTATCGTCACCTGCCCATGCTGTGGGCATGTTTCCTCATAGAGGCAGGGGCGCAATGACCGACCTACCCATTGCTTGATCGCCTTGCCCGGATGGGGTAGGACGGTCATTGCACTCCTACCTATGTGACGAAACATGCCTACAACACGGACAGGCGGCAGCAGACGATCCAGATCTGGAATACTAATCAACTTACTACAAGAAATCATAGCTTTAGCCGCGATAAGTTTATATTATAATGTCCCATGCAAGTATAGTTTTAGTTCAACACCAATTACTTCACATACATATATATATATTTATTTATTTTTTTGTTGGTAAAAATCAACAAATAATTACATTAATATAAAAAAGATTGTACAAGAATTAGTACATTGATTTTAATAGTTATAATCATAATTAACATCTTTTTGAATGTCTTAGTGGGACGACAAACTGGGGAAGGACGATCTAACTAGCAATGCGTCATCATCAAGGTCCAAGAAGGTGAAACTGCAATTGCCAAGAGAAACTAGGTCAGTTAAGCTCTACAAATCTTGAACATATTCTGTTGCCTTTATGGAGCATCTATTAGATCAATTTCTTCTTAATTGAGATAAGTAAATTTATAGCTTTCCATAATGGTTATAAGTATCGGTATCGTATCACCCGTATCAAATGATACGTATCGGTTTTGCTAGTCACTGATATCGATATTGTGCCGATACCGTATCAGTAGCACGGTACAAACACAGGGTAAAATGGTCAGAAAACTCATTTTTTTAAAGGAGAATCAGGGATAATTTTGTTTGATACAACCAATCCAGGCCGATATTGTATCGATTTTACAGGTTATCGATACCCGTTCCAATACTGTGCACTAAAACCATGTTTTCCATCCCTTAAACATGGGAGGGAGAAGACAGAGTTTCAAATCACAAATATGGATTAATCACAATATGGAAGAATGGTAGTACATGAAACCATCAATCTCCCTCATCTAAAACTCCATTCACTCAAAAGTTTTCAATCTGTAATAGCTTGCAGGTATTTTTGTATGGTTGATATTGATCAATATGTATTTTAGTTTCCTTAGAAGTCTTACCATTTTAAAAACCACGCGCCATAATGACAACTTACAATTATTATCGCATGTGAGTTCTCAGGAAATAGATCCTCTACGGCGCAGGTGCCCGAGCGGTCATAGCAGCGCAGGCACAATGAGGCACGCAATGACCGCCTTACCCCTGCTCGAGAAAGTCGCTCGGGCAGGGGTAAGGCGATAAATGCACGCCTCACATGGTCTGCGCTGCTATGGCTGCTTGAGCAACTGGACCGTAGAAGATCTGGATCCGAGATCTAAACCCTAATAGGGTTTCTCTTTGCTATATAATCTCTCAATTTATTGCTTTTTGTGCTATCAAAAATAATTTGTAGTTGTAGAGGTAGCAATTGACATTGATTTGTACTTTCTAATACATATTGCTTGTTTGGAAGCTACATCACATATAGAAGGACTCGAGCAAAAAGAAGGGATGATCAAAAAGATGAAGAAGCTGCAGAAGTTGCGGAATTGCTTCAGGAAATTGCTAACAAAGGCCGAGGATTATCACTTAATCCTCCTTTAGACAACAATTCAAAACCTTCTACTCCTGCAACAGTAAAAGTCACTTCTCCTCGCCAATTTATTGACCATAAAAATGATATTTAGCTGCTAAATGGTGACATTAGAAAGCAGGTTGTAGAGTAAGAAATTATTACTTTTAATCCAATCCCATGTAAAATAGTAATTGACTTAATTGGTTTGACTTTTTAACAGCATGATCAGGTGGTTCATAACCTGGATGAGTCAGAAGGTCCCTCAACAGAACTGAAACAAGCCTGTGCTTCCTTATTGGTTCTTCAATCAGGGAAACAAAATTCCCCAAGGTAAATATTTCCTATAACTATTTAGTGTAACTTTTTTTTTGGGTGAATAGGAATTTTCCTACAGGGTAACAAAGAGAGAAACCAACAAAACTCAAAACATACAACAACAAGCTGAATCTGAAGGATACAATATGACAGTTCTTTGCACAATCTGAATTCGAAACAATGAGACGATTGACGTTTTTCTTTATCTCAAACTCCATGGATGATGAAACTCCATATCTTATAGATACTTGTTCATGTACTAAGAACCTGAAATGTTATTTCCCACATATCAAACCCTAAAATTTCCTATGATATCTCAATTGTCGATTTCAATTGAGTTTCTATGGCTGAGGTTAAACCCTTGCATTGTATAATAAAGACTACGAAATGTTGGTTATAGGTTTGTTTTGTATTATGGGTCAAGCCTAAGTATTAGGCCTTGGGCTGAACTTGAGCTTTAGAGCTTGAATACGAGCCGTTCTTCTAACAATTATTCGATGGTCTAAGTGGCCTTTGTCTGGGTCTGCATCATGAAGAAGACCACCGACACTTCTCTCCCACCAAATCCAATAGATAGAAACCCTAAAAGCTCTCTTGACCACCTGATTACAAACTGATTTACCCTTGAACTCTCTATTAATCCACTTCCATATATACACCCCCAAAGCAAGAGGAATTATTGTGAGAAGAGCAACATCTGGAGCACCCCTTTTCAAACTCTCAGAGAGAAAGAGCATATGAAAAATAGGTTATCAATGTCTTCCACGATATTCTAACATAGACAACAATTTGAAATTCTTAAATTGTTATGGAGAAGGAATTCCTGAGTTAATATAGAGCCCTCCAAGTAATAAAACTATGTCTTGGAATATAGAGTTTGAACCACACAGCTTTCCCCCCAAGGAACTTCATTTCCTTTGGACCTGATTAAGTTCCACACAGAAGCACCTCTAAAATACTTAAGAGGAAGAGAAAACCCACTGCACAGCATCCCCACAACCCAAGGTTCTTCTAGAAATATTATATTCTTTCTTTTGTTTTTGCAGGCAAGAACACTCGAAACAAAAGGGCAAGTTACCTGTCGATCCTCAGCTACATGAAATCCCTATTATGTTTGATTCAAACCTGAGCCAGTACTACCCATCCATGCCAACTCAAAACATTGTAAGAATCTTTGCTTTTAAACCTTTGGGATTTGATACCCTTAAATTGTGCAATATAGAATCTGCTTGCCTACTAACTGAATAAGAAAATGCCATGAGCAGACTCAGTGTGACGCTACAGCTGGAAGAGTTTGGCAACCCTATCTTCCCACCAAAAACTTCTTCCCAAGGGAGACTATAATGCCAAAAAGGTCCTGCTCCATCTATAATCCGTTGATAACTTTGTTGTAATGTTTTACATTTATTTATTTATTTTCATTGTCTTCTACACACTTCATGCTTAGAGATACCTATATATGATATATAAAGACACATTTAGGCTGCGTTTTTTTTTTCTTCTTTCATTTAGTTGTTTTTATCGTCTAAGAATGTGAAATCGACTTAGAATGCATTCCAAGAATGCATACCAAACAATGCCTTGGTGTAGATGAATCTTTATATTAAGCTTCTATCTTAAAACCAATTGGTTTAAAGTGGGATGGCCTCTTGTGGCTCTTATACTTGATAGTCTGAGCACCCACAACCAATGTGGGATATTACCTTAATACTCACCCTTACGTGCAGGTCTCTTCTAGGCTCTGTCTTCATGGGTGGAGCAAGACCCATCATCACTGGAGGCCAAACGTACCTGCTTTGATATCATATTAAGCTTCCATCTTAAAACCAATTGGTTCATAATGGGGTGGCCTCTCGTGGTTCTTATACTTGATAGTTGGAGCACTCACAACCGATGTGGGATATTACCTCAATACTTTATAGCTAGATTTAGAATCTAGATCGATTTCGCATTCTCAAATGACAAAAATAATTGTTTTTATCTTCGAGAATACAAAATTATCTAGAATGCATACCAAACACAGCCTAAGTATGAAAAGAATGAAGCATTTACAAAAACAAATAAGCTGGTTATTATCACATGACATGAAATCATATCTTTGAGTGTTTTTTTTTTACCATGTGTAGGCCCAAATCATTCCAATTTACAGATTTTCTCAATCAAGTCATAGCAGAAAAAGAAAATCCATTTCAAGGGGCCTCTAATTCACCTGCTGCAAATATGCCATTTCAAGGAGCCTCTAACTCACCTGCTGCAAATGTGCCAATTCAGAAAGTATAATCCCTTCTTACTATGAACAATTTAGTCTTATGATTCTTGTTTTTCTTAGAAGTTCTTATTTACAGTTCTTAAAAAACCTTGCTGAAGGATGTCATGATTTGCAGACTCAGTGCAGCACTACAGCTGGAAGTGTTTGGCAAGCGTATCTTCCCACCAAAAACTTCTACCTAAGGGAGACTATAATGCCAAAAAGGTCCTAACTTTGTTGTAATGTTTAACATTTATGTAGCTAAATGTAGAATTTAAGTTTTTCTTTGGAAGAATGAAGCATTTACAATAACAAATAACCTGGAAATCAAAATTTTGAATTTTTGAATTTTTTTTTTTTTTTTTTTTTTTTTACCATGTGTAGGACCCAAGCAACAGATCTTCTTAGTCAAGTAAGAACAGAAAAAGAAATTCTATTCCGAGGAGCAGTCTTATGATTCTTGTTTTTCTTAGAAGGATTTCATGATTTACAGTAATGAAATTTATTCCTTTAAGAACTTAATACTAAGTATAGAGAACACCATTACAGAAACCCTTGCTGGAACTAACATTGGGACTTCATCGTCGTATACCCACAGGAAGCAATTCTGAGGTATGAACCTGAAGCTTTTCTTGTCCTTTGTTAATGTGGGATTCGGGTAAAACTCATCCTTAAAAATTAGCCGTTAAGAAGAGGATGCCCAAGTCCTTATAAGCCTTCATATCGTGCTACTTACATCCGATGTACACTTAATACTGAATATAAAGAATATGATGACAGCAATCGCTTCCAGATTTGACATTGAGACTTCAGAGTGGGAGAGGCTCAGGAAGCAACAGCAAGGTATGAAACACCTCTAAGTTGAGCTATTCTAGTCCTTTATTAATATCATTTTAATGAATTTCTTCCAAATTATTTGATGTATAATTTTCCCAGGTTCAGATGAATAATATTGGGTCTTCCAATCAAGTTGCCTCCACTTCTAGGTATAATTATGTAGTTGTTTTTAAAATAAAAAAAAAAAATCTATTACCTCTTATTTTTGTTTCAGAGTTAATAACTGAATAAAGAAAATATTTGTAGGACTCCTTTGCCATTAGGTTTTAAACCTTATGAAACAAATGGATTACATAATCACCCTTCCAATCATGTCATCCATGTTCCTAGGTATTGATTTTGTAAATTCTTCTGTTCCTTTTACATTATATTTTATCTTATAGTTATTATGTAAGTAATTCAACAAAAAAAATTTTTATTTTTCATTTATCATAAATACAATGAAAATGTTCTATTTTTTAGGGCTTCTTTACCAACACCCTATGGATCTTATCATAAAATACTGGGATTACATGTTGATCCCTTTATACGGGCTTTCGTCGGTAACATCCCAGGTAATTTCACCTCCCTCTAGCATTTATGATATTAAAAGGCCCATCAAATGCAAATCTCTGATGAGATAAATAAGACTGATATATAGTATTTTTTTCGCTAAAAGGATTCAAAATTGTTTTAAGATGAGAAAAAGGATATATAAAAACCTGGAAGAGCTAGGAAACTAGAAACAAGACCTGCTGGACCTAACCCCTCCTACGGAAAGACCCTCAGACGGGGAGAGGAAGCTGCCAAAAAGAACTGCAAAATTACAAATTAACAACACCGAAACCTAAGTCTTCCTTGGGCATCAACTGAAAGATCTTCTTCTACAGAAGCAGGCCATGAGTCAATAGGAGAAGAAGTATCAAATTTTGCAGTCGATTAGCTAAGAAGTTTCTAGTAGCTGATTATTAGAAAGTGATACTGTATTATGTTTGCAGTGTATTTATCAGGAACTAATTATTGATTCTTATCACTCCATGACAGAGGAAGATGATATGTTGCAACGCCGACATCATGAGGCTTGAGGTCCTAATAAGTATAGGTTGAAGTGTTGCGAAGTGAGCCTATGGTTACTGTGCAATTTTGATCGAGGAGTTTTGGCGCCATTGAACTTTGGCGTAATATTTGAATTTTGAATTGTATTTGACCTATTATATATGATATCTTTAGGGTTTGTAAGGATGATCAGAAACTCTATTGAAAATTGACGTTTTCGTCTTTGTTTTCTACCTTGTGGATTTGAGGTCGTTTGTGCTAGAATGAAATCTAGCCACCTATCTTCTACTGCGTCAGTAATATTTTGACTTTTCATGGAAAAAAATGCCCTAATGATTTCCTTGATCCGTTCAACTAGTACAAATTTCAGAATATGTTAGAATTTAATGGTGAACTCATCAAGTGTTAAATTAGAGATTAATCTTCATTGAATAATGATCGGATTACATCCTATATATAATCTAGGATAGAGTTTTACATGAATACCAACTCAATCACTCTAGGTAAAAGAGTCTTAAGTATAAATATAATTTTTATTTTCTCCATCACATGGGTGCTCTTCTCTCCAATGGCCGACTCCAACACTGTCATGATTCCTGCCTCTACCACTCCTCCACCTCCTCTCAATCACTCAGGGGCTCATCATTTTCTCCATCTGAAACTATGCTCCAAGAACTATGTGTATTGGAAAACCCAGATAGTTCCATATCTTACCGGGCAACGGTAAGTTGTGTGCTCAAGATCACCTCTAGCTACAACCTGGCATGAACAAGATGCCTCAATTATGAGTCTACTAATTGCTTCCCATTCCGACGAAGCACTTCCTCTTGCCATTGATTGTCGCACAAGCAAAGAACTTTGGGATGTCCTTCATGATGTCTTCAGCTCTACCTCAACCGGCCACTTGTATACTGTCTCACAACGTTGCACTTCAAATTTTGACGCACAACCCTGACTAGCTACAACCTGGCATGAACAAGATGCCTCAATTATGAGTCTACTAATTGCTTCTCATTCCGACGAAGCACTTCCTCTTGCCATTGATTGTCGCACAAGCAAAGAACTTTGGGATGTCCTTCATGATGTCTTCAGCTCTATCTCAACCGGCCACTCGTATACTGTCTCACAACGTTGCACTTCAAATTTTGACGCACAACCCTGATGAATCTGTCATGCAGTTCCTTCACCGAGAGAAAACTCTGATACCATGTTAAGTTAGAGATTGTCATCGAATAATGATCGAATTACACCCTATATATACTCTAGGATAAAGTTTTACATGAATACCAAATTCAAGGAATGGCATCGTTCATGACCTAGCTTGTACACTCTTTTTCCCCTTTTCTTTCTCTTAATACAAATGATCTTCTAGCAAAATAAAATTAAAAAAAAAGGTATATTTTGTTTTGGTAAAAGATCTAGAATGTTTTTCAATACTTTAGACGGTTGAGGTTAGACTTCCTTATATGCAAATGAAGGAACTCATTCTTCATTCAATAGGCTAGGTTTTTTTATATTCTCATACGTGTTGGCGTTGCTGTCCAATGATTATGAGTTCTTTTTGTCCTTTGTATCCTCTTCTTTCCTCTAATTTTTTAGGGCAAATTTCTCGGTTTCATTGAATATATTATTCATTCATCTAAAAAAAAGAAAAATCCTAGGAAGTCTGTGGTCTCTTTGCCATTAGGTTTTAGGTGGGAACCACCTCCAAGCTGCTTGGATGTTAAAATGCCCAAAAACGGAAAATTCTTCAATTTTAAACTAATAAAATCCTTTTTATATTAATAAATGCCATTGGAATTAGCAGTATCACATACATGAAAATTTTGTGAAGATTGACCAAGAATACAAGGACAATTATGGAAAAATATTTGTACAACGTTGGCTCAAAATTAAAATTGTACACCCTTTCACATATCACTGGTCATGTGAAGGTGTGATATGTCATAAATGCCCCTCCTCCTTCTGTAAGATTCCAAAAGAAATTCTCTTATTCACCCGAAACTGAACTCAGACAGTGTAAGAAACCCGCTCTAGACAATTAATAGGGGGAATTAATATTGCCAGACAATTTTCCATTTTTTCAACCTAGTAAGTAATAATGGGAAATATTTCTACACATTTAAGAGCTCATTTATTACTAACAGTTCAGTCTTTCTCCTCTTTATATGTCCTTAATTTCTTCTGTAATTTTCATTCTTCATCATTTTATCTTCTTAAGGTGAAGCCCTCACAACTCACTCTCTCTCTCTCTTTCTCTTAATTTCTCTTTCTGTTAGGTGGTCTAAGTTTAGCTTTTTGTTGGTTGTCATACGGAATCAAGTTGAAGCTTGCAAGCTAGACCCTGCGAAAAGGAGATGTCTACCAACAATGCCAAAATAAAGGTATAAATTCAAAACCCTAATGTCTCGAGGGTGTTGTCCTTTTAGAGGGCTATTATACCCTCAACAAGCATCTCACATCACACACAGTTTTGAGTGTATGTAGGACCCATGCGAAAGGATGATCCATGTTCAAGTAAATTGACCCAATCATCCTCCGAGCCTTTTGATTTTTTTTATTTTTTATTTTTTTGTAATAATTTTTAGGGAAAAAGATCTCTACTTGGTGGTGTTTTCCTACGACCTCTCACAAGACACTGTGAGATGACATCTTTGTCCCCTAGGTAGATACCTAGACGTGCTCACCCATTGACCCAAACGCTGCTGTAGAGACCATGCGACCAAGTAGAGATCTTTTACCTTAATTTTCATATATATCCTTCCTTTTGTGTATATAAGAGATATGTTACATTGAGATCATAGATCCATCTATAATCCTTATTTAGATAGCAGATCTCAATCCGTGTATATCATCCTTGTTTAAGGATCACCATGCTTATCTTTTCTAGCTTTATCGGTCCAATTCTACAATGGTTCAGTTCTGTAATAAACCAGATTATTCCAATCAGATCATCAGACTGATTGGTCGGACCAATCAAACCCCTAACCTTTTTGGTTGAGAAGGTTGACGGTTCAAATGCTCTGGTCTCGGTCAGTCTAGATGTTCTAGTAAACATTGGGTTTTTCTGGGAAGTAAAAAAGAAAGGATGTAAAGTTTATTAAGGGGCTAAACCTTTTTTTTTTTTAATAGGTATAAGAAGAAAAAAAAAAGGGTCAAACATTTTATGCCCTAAATTTAGGATTTTAATCCTCTCCAATTCCCTAAACTGAGCTGTGCGGCAGTTTGGATTGGAGATTTCAACACGTGGCAGCTCAGAAATCCGAGCTCATTGACTTCTATTTATTTATTTATTTATTGTTGAGCTCGACACCTTTGGATGTCTGAGATGCCATGTGTCGACATTTCCATCCCGAACTACCGCACTGCACAGTTTTAGGAAATTGGAGAGGATTATTTTCCTTATGCCTTAAAAGGTCCAAAGAAATTTAATGAAATCCGGCTTTGACAAGGTTAGGAAACAAGACTGGAGTATTTATCCAACTTACTACAATAAATCATAGCTTTAGCGGCGGTAATTAGAAAATGCTAATAAAGCTTTTCCCAGCGGTTTTTTTATCGTGTAACATCGATCATTAAATGTGATGTCACGATTGCTATGCGGCGGCGGTTTTTTGTTATCGCCTGTGTATATACCTTTTAGTGGCTATTTTTCTTATCGCCACTAAAAATAAGCCTAATGCGGCGGCGGTTTTTTGTTATCGTCTATGTATATACCTTTTAGTGGTGATTTTTTATATCGCCACTAAAAATAAGCCTAATGTGGCGGTTATATGTCTTCATTAAGTGCACTTATTTTAGGGAGCTAGAGAGTATTCGCTACATTGCTCGAGTGCAGTTTCGGTCGAATGAGAGGATAAAAACATGCCACTGTCCATGCTTTTATGGTTGGATGCTTAAGTGAGATGAACTCATTGCACTTGAGAGGATAAAAATCTCTTGTTTTGCTCCCACCTTACCCTACCATCACCACCAACTACCCCCATCCCACCACTGCGCCACTGCCACCACCCAGCACCACCCCCTAAACTCCTTACACAACCTCTCCTCGCCCAAAACTCCCATGGAAAACTCCTGATTATGTCACATCCTTCTCTCTCCTCCCTCCCCGTAGGTTCTGCAAACCAACCCCAGCCCCCTTGTAATCTCCTTGCTTCCCATCCATACACTTGCTATCAATACTGAGATGAGTGTTCTAATCCATTGGTTTCTATTGTCCACTTCACCAACCAAAAAACAAAAAAAAAAAAAAAAGTTGATCTTATAATGTCCAATGCAGTTATATATGAACCCTACTATCATAGATATTAAGGGTGATCTCGACATAATTTTTTTGTTAAAGGTCAGCAAAGAATTATATTAATATTAAAAAAATATATACAAGAATTACGTCTAGACATACCCAGACGAAAAAGTATACAAAGAACATTGGTTTTAATCCCCACCTTCGGCATTGACATCTTTTTTAATGTCTTAGTGGGACTGGGACGATGAAGTAGAAGAGGACGATCTAATTAGCGATGCGTCGTCATCAAGGTCAGTTAAGCTCTACAAATCTTGAACATATTCTGTTGCTAGTTTATTAGAAGCTACATCACATGTTTCTTTTCTTCCATTTTATGGAAGGAGTCAAGCAATAAGAATGGATGATGAAAAAGATGAAGAAGAAGCAGAAGTTCCAGAAATGCTTCAGGAAAATGCTAATGAAGGCCAAGAACTACCACTTAATCCGGAATTGCTTCAGGAAATTGCTAATGAAGGCCAAGAGCTACCACTTAATCCTCCTTTAGAGAACAATTCAAAACCTTCTGCTCCTGTAACAGTAAAAATCACTTCTCCTTGCCAACTTTTCTTTTTCAATCTTGCTTATACGTAACAAGTAATTATAACTGAACCCAATCCTATGTAAAATACTAATTGACTTTTTAACAGAATGATCAGGTGGTTGATAACATGGAAGAGTCAGAAGCTCCCTCAGCAGAACTGAATCAAGCCTGTGCTTCCCTATTGGTTCTTCAATCAGGGGAACAAAATTCCCCAAGGTACATATTTCCTATAGCTATTGTGCTGTTTTTTCGGTGTAAATTTTTTTTTTTTTTTTTTTTTGGGTGAATAGAAATTTATTAAAAGAAAAGGAAAACTATACAAAGATACTTCCAACATATCAAACCCTAAAATCTTCAACGATATCTCAAATGTTTATTCCAATTGAGTTTCTATGACTGAGATAAACCCTTATGTTGCATAATAAATACTAAGAAATGTTAGTTATAGACTTGCTTTGCAATATGGGCCAAGCCTAAGTGTTAGGCCTTGGCTGGACTTAAGCTATATATAGAACTTGAATAGTATGGACTGATCTTCTAACAATTATTCAATGATCCAAGTGGCCTTGGACCGGGCCCTCATTACTAAGAAGACCGATATCACTCCTCTCCCACAGAACTTTGAAGCACCTTCAAACTTAGGAATGATGTTGATAATGGACTAATTGATGCTGCCAAGCTCATGCTGAACCTGTCTTGCCCTAGGGCTTTTTACACCATTAGATTTGACTGTTTATTTTGTTTTTGCAGTCACAATGTGCAGGATCCACAGAATGTACAAAACCCCGATCAACCTTCACAACTTTCAGAACATAATAATATCTCGAAACAACAGGGGAAGTTACCTGTTGATCCTCAGCTACTTGAAATCCCCATTATGTTTGATTCAAACATGAGCCAGTACAACCCATCCATGCAAACTCAAAACATTGTAAGAATCTTTTCTTTTAAACCTTTTGGATTTGATACTCTAGCTTAAATTGTGCAATATTGAATGTACTTGCCTACTAACTAAATAAGAAAATGCCATGAACAGACTCAGTGGGACACTACAGTTGAAAGAATTTGGCAACCCTTTCTTCCCACCAAAAACTTCTTCCCAAGGGAGACTATAATGCCAGAATGGTTCTGGTCCTTCTATAATCCATTAATAAGACTATGTTTCCCCCCCCCCCCCCCCATTTTGTGTTGATGAAATCTTACTTTTGAGTTTTTTTTTCTTCTTCTTTTTTAACCATGTGTAGCCCCCAAGCAATGGATCTTCTCAATCAAGTAAGAGTAGCAAAAGAAATTCCATTCCGAGGAGCTTCTCTCTTACCTGTTGTGAATGCGCCCATTAAGAAAGTATAATTCCATCCTACTGTGAACTATTTAGTTTTATGATTCTTGTTTTTCTTAGAAGGATTTCATGACTTACATTAATGAAATTTATTTCTTGAAGAACTTAATACTAAGTATAGAGAACACCATGACAGAAACCCTTGTTGGAATTAACATTAGGACTTAAGAATCGTCTACGCACCAGAAGCAATTTTGAGGTATGAACCTGAAGCTTTTCTTGTCCGTTCTTAATATGGGACTAAGGATAAAACTCATCCTTAAAAACTAGCTGTTAAGAAGAGAATGCCTAAGTCTTTATAAGCCTTCACATTGGGCTACTTACATCGGATGTGGGATAATTGTTTTCACATAGAATCCCAACACTTAATACTGAATATAAAGAAAATAATGACAGCAATCACTTCCAGATTTGACATTGAGACTTCAGACTGGGGGAGGCTCAGGAAGCAACAACAAGGTATGAAACACCTTAAGTTGAGCAATTCTAGTCCTTTATAGCTATCATTTTAATGAATTTCTCCCATAAAACTATATAGATGTTTGTTACCTATCCTCAATATTGATTAATAGTAGAGGAAACTGGGTATTCCAAATTATTTGAAGCATATTTTTCTTTAAAACTGAATATAAAGAAAATGATGACAGCAATCGCATCCGGATTTGACATTGAGACTTCAGACTGGGGGAAGCTCAGGAAGCAACAGCAAGGTATGAAATACCTCTAAGTTGAGCTATTCTAGACCTTTATAGATGTCATTTTAATAAATTTCGCCCATAAAACTATATAGATGTTTGTTACTTATCTTCAATATTGATTTTTTTTTTTTTCCCTTTTTGCTAAAGATTAGCAAGATTAAATTAAAGAGAAAAGAAATAGAACAAGTGATTAACGTCCTGACATACCTAGACGAATACAAGAAAATATTAAACTTGGTTGAGGAAACACCAACTAAAATAATGACTAAGATGAGAGACTATCTCGTCTTAACATAATAGGGGAAAAGCGGTATCTGGGCCGCTCCAAAGAGTCATCAAGAAGAGCATTCATTACCAAAGAAGAGATACCCCTCTTTTTACCACCGATTTTTCCTAGAAGTCCGCCACAGGATTTGCCTCCCTCCTCAATATTGATTAATAGTAGAGGAAACTGACTATTCCAAATTATTTGATGCATATTTTTCCAGGTTCAGATGAATAATATCGGGTCTTCCAATCAAGTTGACTCAACTTCTAGGTATAATTATGTAGCTTTTTTAAAAAAAAATATCTATTACCTCTTATTTTGTTTCAAAATTAATAATTGAAGAAAGAAAATATTTGCAGGACTCCTTTGCTTCCAGGTTTTAAACCTTATGAAACAAATGGATTACATAATCATCCTTCCGATCATGTCATCCAGGTTCCTAGGTATAGATTTTGTAAATTCTTCTGTTCCTTTTATAATATAATATATTTTATCTTATAGTTATTTTGTAAGTAATTCAAATTTTTTTAAAATTATTTTTCACTTATCATGAGTACAACAAAAATGTTCTATTTTCCAGGGCTTCTCTACCAACACCCTATGGATCTTATAATAAAATACTAGGATTACATGTTGATCCCTTTATACGGGCTTTCGTCGGTAACATCCCAGGTAATTTCACCTCCCTCTAGCATTTATGAATATGATATTAAAGGGCCCAAGTCCTTATATTGATTATTAGAAAATGATAATGCATTATGTTTGCAGTGCATCTATCTAGAACTAATTATTGATTTTTATCACTTCATGATGATAGAGGAAGATGAAGAGGCTATGATGCAATGACGATAGCATGAGGCTTGAGGTCCTAATAAGTATAGGTTGAAGCGTTGCAAAGTGAGCCTATGGTTACTGTGCAATTCTGAGGAGTTTCTTTCTGAACTTAAGACAATCAGTTCGATTTAAGGCTATTTGGAACATTTTTCTTATCCAACATATTTAAACAATTTTAGTATTTTGGTTTAAATTAATGGTTTGATAGTAAACTCTTGATTTGCCTATCTAATGGGAGAAATGATCTTGGTTGTGTGACATCTATCATTTTTTAGAATTGTAGACTGATGATTTGGTTGGCTGATCATTGGATAGATTTGAGACCTATAATATATAAGTTGCCAAGATTTGTTGGTCTATCTCAATTATATGGTCCTTTGTGCATGGGCTTTTTCTCTTGCTTTTTCAAAGGTTCTTGTTGAGTTCATGTTGATGAATTCACTTCCTTGATCCTTCAAACGTTTTTTCAAGCCTCTATAAATGATAATGGTATGCCTTTTGTTTTTTTTTTTTTTTTTTGAGAGTATAGTCTTGAATGGATGATGATCATATATATCTACAAAATTTGAGCGCAATCAAACTATCTCATGTCAATGATTAAAAGTATGATGGAATTGATCTGGGTATAGGTGTGAAAGAACATGCACTTGGGGGAGGGGGAGCGAGGAGAGGGGAGGCAAAGTTATGTTTTAGCAGCTTCTTTTTATAAGCTTATCAAATGGTCTAGCATTTTGAGCCATGTGGATAGTCGGTTTTGGTGAACTGATCATTGGATGAGTTGTATACCATATGGTTAATCATGTATCAAATTTGGGACCTATCTCAAATATATGACCCACTGTATGTTGAGATTTCACCTTAATATTTTTCAATGGTATAACTAAGAGCATTGCTAAAGTTTAAATTTCTATCAATATCAATTATGGACAAGAGATCTCTACTTGGTCGCATGGTCTCTACACAGCCATCTGGGCCAATGAAGAACCATATCTAGGTATTTACCTAGGGGGTAGAGGGATCATTTCATGGTGCCCTATGAGAGGGCATAGGAAACAACACCAAGTAGAGATCTTTTTCCCATCAATTATTTATATCTCCACATTTATACCTTCTGAGTTTAACTCTAATAATAGAATGACAAAAGTTTGTAAAGCACTATGTATTTCATGATAAATAAAAACAGCTTCACAAATTCAAAAATGAAAAGAAGAATTACGTCCTTATAAGGACAAAAGTGAAGAATCTCTAAGGTCTTAATCTAATGCTCCATTCCATTGCCTCTACCTCTACTCACTTAGGAAGTGTTTGGTTTGCTAAGTCTTAAGAATTTGAGTCTACGGACTCATGATTCTTACTAAAAAATAGCGTTTGTTTGAATGTGAACTGGATTCTACGAAAATCAGTGATTCTTCATGTCAACGTAAAATTGACTCAGACAAGAATTTACCTCATTAGGTGAATTCCAAAGAGAAATATACTGTTTTCATAAAAATAAAATAAAAAAAACAAAGAAAGAGAAATATACTGTTGAGGTACCTACTATATAAATCAGAAATTTGGGTGATTCTCACTCTAAATTCTACCCTAATTCCAAAATCGTGATATTCCAACGAAGAGGAACCCTATCGTTTTGTACCTCCAGCACCCCATCGCCTTCAACCTCCAGCACGCAAGTTGAACGAAGAGGAACCCTACGGCTGAAGGAGGAAGGTACTTCTCACTGCTCTCTCTCTCTCTCTCTCTCTCTCGTTCTCTCTGCTCTCTGCTTTCTCTCTCTTTTTCGCTCTGTCCCTCTTTGTTCTCTCTGACTCTTCATCGCTCTCGCTTCTTACTGTTATTATTGTTTGCATTTGCAGATATAGAGACAGAGTCTCCTGAGAAGCCCCAATCTTCAGTTATCCATTCACCGATTGAAGCACGAGAAGCTCGATCCAAGTCTCCCGAGTGGCCGAGGTATGGTTCTCTCTGCTATCTGCTCTCTCTCTCTCTCTTTTGCTCTTGCTTTGGGTTTGTGATTGGCATTAGTTTTAGTTTGATGTGTTAAAGAGTTAGCTGGATCCATTGATAAATAAGCCAGGGGTTCCCTCGCTCCTCTGGTTAGCCACTTTTCCGGGAAAATGTCGACTTAACCATTTACGATTCTGAAAAAACAAGGCAAGCAACTGTACTCTTGTAGTACATCTTTCTCTTTCTGTATGTGTGCTTTGTGTCTGCAATGGTGGATTCTTCGGTCAAATGCAAGCCTGTCGTCAAGGTCTTTGCGTTTGAGACTTAAATTTCATCAGTGCCAGTGTTTGTGATTAACGAAGGCTTCTTATTGTTGTTTACTGCTCATTTAACTGTGCTGGTTATTCATTCATGCATCTACCTATTTTTTTCTGTCCCTTTTTTATTCTTTGTTTTTTATGATACTTAAATTGTGTCTCGGGGTTAAGGTTTCTTGTTTGTAAAAAACGATGTCTGGAACTTCTATCTGCCTTCAGAGTTCAGCCTATTTAATGATTTTGCTGACTTGCAAATGAATTTGAAACACAAAGCAATAAAAAAAAAAGGAATCTTTGAAGAAACTCACGAGATATTTAGCTTATATATGGTACAATGTTGCTTTGATCTATGGTGCTTTGCTTCCCATTTTAGTTCAATTTTAGCTCTTGGTGTTGGTTAGGAAGAACTTTTCAGCCCCTTTCCCTAATACAATGATAGAAATTAGTTAAATCCCATATTTCTTGAATTTCTCACCCGATGGTATGTCCCACTGCACATTTTCACAATCATGAAAATTCCAGAATCTGACCTCATTTTATTGGCCATAAACTTCCATCAAATTGCACCTGATTCCTCCTCACCCAGGAGCCAAAAAAAAAAAGGAAAAAGAAAAAATGAACATGTTGCTCCTGTTTGTGCTCCTTATCTCCCACCATTATCTGTAATGCAGTATCATAGATTTTGTGCCAGTTATACTCTTTTGTTTATTCTAGTTCTTTGTATTTTTTTTTGGGGGGGGGGGGGGGGATGTTGTTCTTCTTAACTTTTTGTGCCCATCATAAGAAAATGTATTACTGTGATACTTAACAGCTGATCTAACTCCTAATATTTTTTTTTCTTTTGAAAATTTATAGCCACATGTGGGGATGAGGCTTAGTGTGAGTTTAGTTTTCCAACTTTACTCCATATCTTTAGTAGTTGTATGGTATAACTTAACTGCCCTCACTTTTGCATTCTTTGGGTATGCTTCTTTTTCTTCGTCATGATAAAAAGGAACCCAGCAACTAAGCACCGTGTTGCCTTGTTCCATAAGTATAATGGACAGACTAAATCTTAAGTACATTGTTCAAAAGTATGTCTCCTAGCTGTTATCTATGAAATAGGCCCCAAAAAACAAATTAAGAAAAGAGGAAAAGAATCATACTCAAAGAATTTCCATGTCTACTTAATGCTGGGCCTTTATATCCCAAATTCTTGTTCTGCACTGACCGTCTTTGCTTTCTCAAAGATTTTGTTTGAATTTGACTATTATATATGTAGTTGGCAACAATACATGTTGGGCTCATAAAAAAAAAATACAATACATGTTGGGCAATTTAAATTCAACCCTAATATGAATAAATAACACCTTCTTCCTCAGTGCACATGTGAATCATTTCATTCATAGGCACTGTTAATCCCAACTGATGTGCTGGTTATAATTTAATGATGGGTTGGGTGGTCTGGTTGCAGATGAAGAAGTCTCAGGCTCTTAGCTTAATTGGAAAACTACTCTGTAGCCATGTACCTAGGGCAAATTTACTGTTCTTTAATTTGGATCCAATTAATAATTATAATTGTGAATTATTATGTTTAAATCCATGTAACTTGATTCATAATAGAATCCAATTTGTTGTTTGTACAATTATTATCATAATACAACTTGGACAAGTGTGCATAGCTCTCTAATTTGCAGAGTATGTGACATGTTTGATTCAGCAAAGGGTGGGTGAGTGTGTTCAGAGGCAGCATGGGGTGGGGGTGAGTGTGAGTGTGTGTAGGGGCAGCAAGGGGTGGGGGTGAGTGTGTGTGTGTGAGTGTGTATAGAGGCAGCATGGGGTGGGGTGGGGTGAGTGTGTATAGGGCGGCATGGGGTGGGGGTGAGTGAGTATGTGTAGGGGCAGCAAGGGGTGAGTGTGTGTGTGTGAGTGTGTGTAGAGGCAGCATGGGGTGGGGGTGGGGGTGAGTGTGAGTGTGTGTGTAGGGGCAGCAAGGGGTGGGTGAGTGTGAGTGTGTGAGTGTGTATAGAGGCAGCATGGGGTGGGGGTGGGTGAGTGTGTGAGTGTGTGTAGGGGCAGCATGGGGTGGGGGTGAGTGTGAGTGTGTGAGTGTGTGTAGGGGCATCCTAACTTTTATATATTGAATTATATAGCACTAGACACATATTAATGGAGCTTAAGTTATAAAGTAAGGATACGAGGAGAGTTATTAGATTAGGTTTTCATGTGAGAAATTTAGGTTATATCTCGATCTAAAAGTGTTGTGTTTTGAATTGTAGATCAACGTATAAATGGATTTCGATGACAAACACGATGAGGGTTATGCGAAGCGCAAGAAAACAATTATACTAGGGGCTGCTGCTGCTGCTATTGGAGCGGAGCACTATAGTAAAATGTTTCTCACTAAAGAGCCCTATCGTCGTGACTCTCTACGTGGAGTGAAACAGACTGAGAGCATTATTGGTGTATCCGACAAGACATCTCGAAGCCTCATAAGAATGAGCAAGAGGGCCTTTTTTAGTTTGTGTAAATTGGTGCAAGATAGGGGCCTTCTTCATGATACCAGATCAGTGCAAGTGGAGGAACAGTTAGTCATGTTTTTACAAACAATCGGCCACCATTTGAAGAAACGAAAAAGTTTGCATGATTTTGGACATTCCGGTGTGACTGTAAGCATGTATTTTAATCTTGTATTGGGTGCAATATTGTAATTGTACCCAGTATTATTGAAGCCTCCAAGTACAACAACGCACCAGCGAATAGCAGGTAACTGTAGAAGTTTCTATCCTTACTTCAAGGATTGCATTGGAGCTATAGATGGTTTGCATAGCCATGCGTGGGTTCCGGTTAACGAACATAAGAGATTTCGCGATAGGAAGGGAAATATATCGCAAAATATCTTAGCTGCATGCGACTTCGACTACCGGTTTACTTACATACTTGCTGGTTGGGAAGGATCGGCATCTAATTCACGAATATTAGATGATGCAATTCATAGGGAAGGAGCAGGAAAGATAGTGGTACCTCCAGGTAAATACTATCTTGTTGATGCTGGGTTTGCCAACCAAAAGGGCTTCTTGAGACCATATCGGAATGTTCGTTATCATTTGAAAAAGTGGGAGAACAGCAATCAAGCACCTGCTGATAAGAAGGAATTATTTAACTTGCGTCATTCCAAGTTGCGAAATGTAATTGAACGTACGTTTAATCTATTGAAATCAAAATGGAAGATATTGAAAAGCTAGTCTGAATACCCTTATAAGACGCAAACCAGGATTGTTCAAGCATGTGTTCTTTTCCATAATCATATTCTGAATCAAAATACTATTGAGGAAGAGGAGGAGTTTTTAGACCAAGAGAATGCAGAAGCTGCTACGCCTGGTCAGCAAATAGAAATACAAACAGACGATGAAGATGCAGGTGATGATTCTGACGAGGAAGGGCATGATATCACTGAAGATTGGGAACAATTTCGAGATGATATTTGAATAAACTCCTTAAAAAGAAAATATATACATAACAAGAGAAAATCTTCAAGTTCAAAATCCAATAGTCCTTATAGCACCACATTTGAGAGAAGAAAATGTTGTATAGAGGGGCAGGTCTGCGGGAGGCAAGGTTCAGAAAATTCCTTATGTATATACAGGAAATATAGCAATTTTGGTGAATATACAGGTGAAGTATATATAGCTGCACCCCCCCCCCCCCAACCACTATTTACCTCATAATTCATCTACTTGCATATACATGCTAATAGTTTAATTTCAACCCCCTCCTCCCAAGAGAAAATTACTGGCCCGCAACAGTAATATACTGCTGAAAGCAAGAATGGAAGAACCTATCAAGAATTTGGATGACACTTCTTTTTTAACAGTTGAATCTTCATGTTTAATAATTTCTCAATTTTTTTAAAACTTCACTCCGTTGAGAGTTTAAAGCATTTTGTTATTTATCACACACCTACAAGGTTGTTCCAATATTTGGGTGCTTCAAGATTTTAAGTAATTCTAAGTTATTGGCTATGTTAGTAGATGTTTACAGACCTTTATGCGATGGTGATGTTCAACCAAGGTCGGGCCAGTAATTTTCTCTTGGGAGGAGGGGGTTGAAATTAAACTATTAGCATGTATATGCAAGTAGATGAATTATGAGGTAAATAGTGGTTGGGGGGTGCAGCTATATATACTTCACCTGTATATTCACCAAAATTGCTATATTTCCTGTATATACATAAGGAATTTTCTGAACTTTGCCTCCCCCAGACCTGCCCCTCTATACAGCATTTTCTTCCCTCAAATGTGGTGCTATAAGGATTATTGGATTTTGACCTTGAAGTTTTTCTCTTGTTATGTATATATTTTCTTTTTAAGGAATTTATTCAAATACGAACAGAGGGCCTATTCTGCAACATTAATGGAGCTTTGTGGTTTCTTGGACTTGCCTCTAGCATGTATGGGTCCATTGTGTTTGACTAGTTTTTGATATTTTGGGTTCAATTCTTCTTCAGTGTAAAATTCTGCTCGAGGAATAGATAATCTTCTAGCCTCTGATGCTACTCTTTGCTTTGAAAATCATATTCTGTTTCAAAAGCATTGTATTAGTATGATAAATTTTATTTCAATGCTTTTCTTTCTTTTTGAAATCTTCCATGATAAAATTGATCTTATTTAAAAGAAATGAAACTGGGGCTGAAAAGAGAAGAAAAAAAGGTAGGCATTTCAAAAAATTAGTGAGTGAAAACTCTGAGGATTCATGAATGAAGCAGCTTCTGCTTTGAACCTGTATATTAGACCTGATTGTGTCTTTCAATGATGACTTATCAGTTTGGGTTGATCTTTAATTGCTGTGATGTGGCAACGAGTTTATTGAGGAACATAAATATGATTTGGAAATTCATATAAATCTGATAGCTTGCTAGTTTTTACCTGGAAGTATTAGATAAAGGAGAATGTTCTGGTCAATAGTTGCAGCATTTCTGTTTCTCTTGTCTTCCTTTCGGAAGCATCCTAGTGATTGTCCTGTCCAGGAGTTGACCAGTGCACTACTGAGTTTTTCTTTACTATATTCACTTTTATTTTCAAGTTTTTCATGAATAGTCGTCAACCCTAAGGTGTTCTTTGTGACAACCAACCCCTTTCCCCAAACACCCCCCCTCCAAAAAAAAGTTTCAGACTTCAGCGTTTTACCTTCCTAAAAAAAATATTGTCTTGTTTTAGAATAAAATATAGAACCTTGACTGCAGAAGAAATAAGTTTCTGAAACTACGTACATAGTTCTCTTGAAATTGACTTACCAATACTGCCACTTTATACTCATAAATCTCTATTCGTTATTCTTGTCAGTAACTTACACGAGTCTTTAATATAAATCTCTATACCTGCTCTAATCCTTGCCAGTAACATACATGAGTCTTTAATTTTGAGAGCAGCAGTAGAAATCTATCTTAGGGAATGAAGTGACACCTTAGATACTCTTCATGTCCTTCCAACACAGCAATGGCCATAATTCATTAAATAGCAGAAGCCCTTGCAATTGAAACAAAATTGTGTGATTCCTTATCAAGTTTTTAGTTTACTCATTACGCATCATTCTTGTTTTTTTATGTGGTTCAAGTCTTATAATGAAAAGCCTTTCAACTTATTGGAGTGATGGTTTCAAAACCAATATTATATGTCCATTATACATGAGAGAGAACAAACTCATTGATTTTACTTTCATATAATTTCGTGCACAGGCATTTCCACTATGGATGATAGTAGAGGAGAGATTGAGAACCATCAAGAATTCAGAACTCCCAAGACAAAGGAGGATACATCTATTGAAGTTAAGGTTTTATTTTTTGCAAGAGCTCGAGATATAACTGGCTTAACAGATATGTCACTGAAATTACCATCAGGCAGCACTGCCAATGACTGTTTAGATAATGTCTTGGCTAAATTTCCAAGCTTGGAAGAGATCCGTGGTTGTATGGTATTGGCTCTGAATGAGGAATACACTCCAGGGTCCTCATTGGTTCGTAATAAAGATGAAGTGGCCATCATTCCTCCAATAAGTGGAGGTTAATAATAATCTTAATTGTGTTGTACCATGGCACTTGTTCCAAATCTTCTATAATAATGTGCTGAACTGAGAGCATTCATGTGATATTTTTTTCTGGGTATATTACTCAAATGGTTCTTCAGGTTTTCTACATGTTTGAAAATGTATGTCATTGGAGTGTTACGCTCTTGATTATCTTGGCATTAGCTAAGCAAACCAGAGCAGGGATTGGTGATGCTGTTCTCAGGACTGTACATACAGATGTGTCTACATATAGAGGAACGAGACACAACCTTGTGCCAGAGGTAATGGAACCAATCACCCAAATCTGAGGGACGAAGCCCGACTCTAACAGAATGGTGGGAAATGTTCAATATATATGAAGACTCCAAAGTCAAGGAGGTCGATGGCCTGGTCACCTTCGAGACTGGATGGATCCTCTCTGCACGCGTTAGGGTTTACCATTTTTTTATGGATGCACATTTTTTTACCAGAGGCACCTGTGGATAAAGCTATAGACTGTAGGATGTAGTCTATGCAATCTCGAATCGCAAATGCAAATTAAAAAAAGGAAATGCATGTCACTCTCCATGCACCATCATGTACAATGTGAATCTGAAGGTTTTTCACTCTTCCTTTCTTTCAGTGTATCTTAGCAATGGCAGCTACTAAGAAATACCAATATATGGGATCACAAGAGGATCAAAAGTCATCTATTTATAGATAACCAATGCAATCCTTTCAGAACCATAAGGGGTTAAATGATTACAAATCATTGATTTATGTAGTCTGAATCTATGTAGCTGCTCTTTCTCAAAGATAATATGGGCAGTATCTCCATTTTAGGGATTCGATCAGAGCTTCTAAAAGCACATTTGAGTATATTAGAAGATCTATAGCTATTTTAAAACAATTTTTAATGGTTTGTGATGCTGAATCCATGACACATCCATCTCTGATGGTTTGATGTGATTATGGAGAATGGTTATACCAACTCAGCAATGGTTGTCTCCGATGGTAGTTATATTTTATCCGGTGCTTCTGGATGTTTACCAGCTGAACTTCCTCTCAAGTTCACACCGAACTCAGAAGTCTACAGCTTGCTTTCCTTTTTATGTTTTGGCTTACGAGGAAACCCTTAAACCTGCCCAGGTTTATGGTTTAAGCCTAAGAGAAAACCCTAGTTACACGAAGCCTCCACCCACCCCATGTAACACTTCACTTGTAGGGACTTGAACTTGGGACCCCGTGACCGAAGCACATCGTCCTAAACCAGCCAATGAAACCCACAGGGATGTCTACAGCTTGCTTTCAACATGGTGAAAGGTTGGAAACTTCAACAGACATTGGTGTGTTCTCCGATTGCCTTGAAGCAGTGACCTAGTTATGCAGTTGGGACAAAATTTGGAGCCGAGCCCTATTAACGTATGAAGATATACTCATTTCATCAAGCTCTGGCATGCTTGCTTTGTGTGCCCGCACTCATTGTTATCAAATTTTGGATTGAACCTAATAAAAGGGTGTTTGAGGGCTCTGTTCTTTGCAGAAATTTTGTTTGGACTCCTCCTTTCAACCACAAAATTTGTCGTATGACTAATGGTTTCTTGGGGAAATTTGGAGTGAAAGAAAATATTTAAAGAAATGCTGGCTGAAAACATCCTGCCTTCTCTGGAAATAGTTTGCCCTGATAAATATAATGACCCAACCCTTCCTTGGCATGATATTGTCACCTTTGGCCCATGATAACACCCAAGAGACAGCGTAATATCTGTTTGCCTGGGAGATTGTTAAGGGGTCCCCACCAAGAGACGGTTTAATACCAGAGGGTTTGGGAGATCGGTGAGGGAGTGCAAACTTAGTCCCACATCGGCTAGGGAGGGGAATACAAACTTAATCCCACATCGACTAGGGAGAGAGATCCTGAAATATTGATAAATAGTAGACTTCTCGGCTTAGTATGATGTGTTATAAAGCTGTGAAGCCCATGGGCCAAAACTGAGGGGTTGGGGTCTTATAATAAGACTTACTTTTTCCGCCTCCCCAACAACTAGGGCAAAATACAATGCCATCAGGCTGCCAAATTAACATGGTGTGTGATCTTATAGGATCAATTTAATAGTTTCTTTTATCTTTTTCACTTTAGCTAAGAACCAAGCCATTCTGCAGATCCATTTAAGTGATTTTTCTGAAGAAGATGAATTGATATGAAGTTTATGGGAAAATTATCTCCTTATGCACCTAACTACGCTATTACTAGCAACTGTGTTGATCCATTGCTTGAGAACCGGAAAGGCCAAGGCAGCAGTACTCTTTGGCTCATCTGTGCAACATACAAGTTATTAAATACCTCACAAATATTGGATAGATGATCTGGAATGTTAAGGGGCATCATGGTTCTGTTCTTTTATATGGAGGTTATCTGTTTTATATGCTCCAGTGAAAGTTAATGGGGTGCATATCACCAGCCTGTAGATGAGCTTACTTGCCCTAGATGTGGTGAACAACCTGAAATGCAGATGCTGCACTCATATTTCTCATCAGTGCAAGATTGGGTTACTCCTTGGCAAGGCCTGAAATGCTTTGGTTTTGGAAGGTTAGCCTTTACGCCTAAACAAACAGTTAGAATGTCACTGGAAGCTTGTTATGAGTATTATTTAATGCATCTCTTATATGTACACCATTGAAATGTTCTCATACGGATCTGTTAGTGCTATCAACTTCCGGTATTACACTGGTTACCATTGATACCAGGTTTTATAAAATTTGTCGCAACACAGCTTGTAGTTCAGCCTAAGAAATGAAAGGACTAAGACTATTTTTCCTATGCTACAGCCTACAAGTAAACCATAGAAGAAGGCTTCCAATTCCACAGCTATTGTAGAAGCTATGGCAGTGCAGCATTGTCTTTTGAAGTGCCATTAGTGAGTGAATGAAATCTTTGAAGGCAGAGTTTGATGCCAATGCATGACCAAAGAAATGAATTATTCAAATTGGAGAAGCAATGGCAGTGCAACAGTGTTTTCTGAAGGCCATTAGTGAGTGAATGAAATCTTTGAAGGCAGAGTCTGATGCCATGGAAAACGGGAACCCTACTTTGAGATACTAAAAATCTAATTACTTCATTATCATATCATTAGAGACTACCCAGCAAAAGTATGGAGGCTCTCTGAAGGTAGAAAATGATAAGCTATGAGTAATTCAAATTGCATGATGCCATCGACTACGAAAACCCTAGTTTGAAAATAACACAATCCATGTAATGTCGATGCCCTTGCCATAATTAAAGCTGTGAATAATTCAAATTGTCTGATGCCACGGACTATGGAGATACTGGTTTGAGATTATAACAGATAATTACTTCACAATATTATCATTATCATTTAGGGACTACCCCAGGTCATACAACAGTAGCAATTTATTTTACAATCACAGCCATCAACCACTTAAACGCTAATGGCATTTCACACAACCCAATGTACATTATTGAGCTGTAAAACGGTAAGAAGAATAAGAAAGTGTACCAAGTTGCCAGCTTTCATGGATAAGTTCTGCTCTGGCTTTTTCGCCTGCAGCTCCCAAAGCGACATGAAGAGGGTAAAAGTGGTCCGGCCATGGATGAGCCATTTTTGCATGGGGTGCCTTCTTCTCATAGTGATTTACATCTTCATGCCTGTAAGAGTGATGCGATAGAAACAAAGAAACAAGAGACATGGAGAAGTGAATTCTGTCAGTAGTTCTACAAGTAAGCTTATTAGGTCATATTGCATTATTATGTTGCCAATAGGACAATTTGAATAGTTATGAACCTAAAGAGTAATTGACATGGTTCTCAAATGCAGACATAACTTTTATGTATGTTTGGATTGTAAAGAATCTGAAATACTGTGAAAGACATGATTTCATCTAATCAGATGGGGTTAAAATAGGCTGGGGCATCAATAGGAGTTACTGGGTTTTTTCTCCAAAACTAATTTCCATTATCAATAGGATTCTTATATCTCTACCTAAAATTGTGGTATTTGATTTCTTACAGAACGCATGAGAATTAACTGTGGCCTTGCGAATCTGACAGACCATGTTAAACTTCATCTTAAATTTCTAACTAGACACCTAAAATGACAGATAACATACCAAATTAAGTTTTCTTAATTATTACGGCTTGAATTGCTTTATGTATAGTACAATAAACTGGGCCAGGCAAATCATAATCAAACTTGATTTGAGAAGTTTTGAAAACACAACTAGAAGCCAATGTGGAAATAAAGAGCAGTTCATTTTGGCTAGTTTTTACCCAACCCTGTTGGTTTCATCTGGTTTTCTTTGACTTCTATCTATTCTGAAAGAAAGCTTTTGCTAACTCCTAGAAGAAAATTTGTGTGGGTCTACTAAAATGTGTAGTTACAGTTCAACTCAGTTTGGTAGCCAATCTAGTCCAATTCTCGAATCAACATTGTTATCTAATCATAGTGGAATACAAAGGTAGTATTTTACCTTCCATTTAGGAGACTTTCTTTGAGCCATGTATCAAATTCCAATGCCCAGGGGGTAATGGAATCGTCATTGAATCGAAGGGCTCTCAAGTTGTGTGTAGCACTTCCTGACCCAATTATTAGAACCCCTTCTTCCCTCAAAGGGGCCAATGCCTTTCCCATGTTGTAGTGATAAGTTCCATCCTTTTCTGTCTGAACAGAGAGCTGACACACAGGAATATCAGCCTTTGGATACATGAGCATGAGAGGCACCCAAGCACCATGATCTAGTCCACGAGCTTTATCTTCTTGTACACTTTTGAAGCCAGAACCTATCAGCAACTCCTTCACTCTCTTTGCCAATTCTGGTGCTCCCGGTGCAGGGTACTTCAGCTGGTAATTTATTCAAAAAAAAAAAAGTAACAATTTTTCATAAATACAAACTTTACGTACTTTTCAAAGACAAATATTTCACTGAATTATTCTTTTCTTTTTTGAATTGGGAACAAAATTGACCTAACAAACTGTGAAAGAGAGAGGCCAATCCGATAAGAAACTTAGAAAACATGGCGATCGAAAGAGAAAGAGAGAAAGGCATACCTTGTACATGGGTTCAGGGAATCCATAAAAATCGTAGATGGTGTCGTGTTTACCAGAGATGACATTGACGGAGGGTTCTGCAGTTTCCCAATGTCCTGATATGATTAGAATCGCTATGGGTTTCTCTGGAAACACCTTCTCCTCCCATGACTGCAAGAAATGTCTCGCTGGTAACGATTCATCGATCGAAAGCGTTGGCGATCCGTGAGAGAGGAAGAACGTATCCATCATCACCGACTGTGTACACACAACGAAAAGGATTTGAGAGAGAACACGCCGTTGTTTGGTTTCTGAGAGGAAAGGCCAGAGCTGGAACAAATTTAAGGAAATCTTTTGGGAGGATGGATTTTGTACTACCGTTGTATGGTTGGAGTAAGACACGTGGGTTTGACGAAAGTGGTGACTTGGTGATGAAACGAACGTTGTTGGTGTACTTAACTAATAATATTGTTAGGCGGGAAAACCGTGAAAATAGCGGCTAGGACAATGGTCGAACCAGATTTGACCGGAATCCGGATCCTCACACCTACAAACGCACGCAATTGTACCCAACATCTTATCCGACCCAATTTAAATTTCATTGCTGATCTACTATCTTATGTCATCACCCAATTTTATCCATATCAAACATTTGATTTTTTTTACATTTTTACCCTTGTTCATATCGATGGTTCGACTAAGAATCTATATAGATCTCTACTAATATCGATATGAATCGATCAATCCGATATCGTTTCCTCAAATCATGAAAGAGGTAAATATCGGATACAGCATCGGAATTGAATCCTTTCTGAAGCATATCTAACGGTTTGGCTGACATGATGCGTATCTAGGCACACATCCTGGTGTGCATCATGTCAACCCAGACGTTGGATGCGTATTAGAGAGGATCTGAATCCTACGGCATCGGTCTCGGACCTATATGGGTCTGAATCGGACTGATTTTCCATTAAAAAAATGATTTTTTATCTTTTGACCTTTGGTCCATATGTAGCATTCTTTTTTGCAAAATAAAATATCAAAATATTATAGATTGTGTATGTAACCCAAATTGTGGGTTTATACAATAAGAATAAAATAAGAAAAAAAAAACAATAATTAAAGTAAGAAAATATACACCATATCTACAATAGATCCCATATTGGATATGATTGAGGCTAATTAAGGCTACCTGCTACCATGAATTAAGAAGTGAATTATTCTGATAAAAAGGGTAAGAGATTATTGTCTGATCGTGCGGGCATCAATGCAAGGGACATGCAGAGCATCAATATAGATGGATTTTTTTTTTCAAGAATAGTTGGACAGCAATTTCATGCGCTCGTGTTTCTTAGCATAGGAGTCATGTGACCAAGTAGCGTTATTTTTCTCTTAAATAGAGAAAAAGATCAGCTACTTGGTCACATACTCACATGCAGCCTGCCCTAGATGCAGTCCTCCCTAAGATGACTATCCCACCCCTATAAATTGAAAATTTTTCATTGATCGATGCCCACTGGTACAGGAGCCACACAACCAGACCATTCTTTCTTAAAAAATTTGGGAGAGGGTTCCTTGAATAGTAGAGTGGCCTGTGCCAGCATAGGAGCAAAGGGAGCATGAGTAGGGATGTAAATGAATAGGATTTGACTCAGATAGTGCTATATCCGCATCCACATCCAGTTAGCTTCCGACAGATTTGGATAGTGTACTATAATGCTTTACTTTTGTTGTTTAAATCAGGTTGCAAAAGATGAGGCAGCACCCAAAGAGTAACAGCATTGAAAATTAGATTCCACAACAAAAGCTCTTGGCTTAATGACTCAAAGAAAGATATTAGACTCAGGAAAACTCAGTTCTGCAACTCAACAAGTAAACTGTTCTGCTCTCAAAATCCACAAGTTAAATCGCCCATAATAGTAGAAAGGATTTTTAGAATCTGAAGTTGGTCTGAGTTAAAGTTATGGAGTTCCAGTGAACTCTCTCGGACCAACAACTACCGCCAATATAATAAATAATAGGGAGACTGCTCTCTGTGCCGGGGGTGTAGACTACGTCCAGATACATGGGGGTGGATGCAATGACCACCTTGCCCCCTGAGTGACAGACCCACGTGTTTGGGCACAGCCTGCAGCACAAAGAACATGAACCCTAAATAATAATCATGGAAACCAGTATCAAGAAAAGATAAGGAGAGGAATGGAAGAAAGAATAACAGAAAATAGTATCGGTGATATAGGTAGTGAAGTTCACACCTAAGAAGCTGCTAGCCTTGTACCGGAATCAAATTGGGGAAGAGAGAGAAATGGGAGGGGAGATCTCAGCACTGGTTGTCAAGCCACGTAGGCACACTAGCACAACTCAATATTTCATTCAATTCTCTGAATTCCATCGGTTGTTCATGTAAATATAAAGAAAAACTCAATTCAATACGGAAACCTACTCAACTAAAGAAATAACTAAACATCTCCTCCAAGTGACGAGGTTACCACTAACAAAGACCACCTTTTGTTGTTGTTGAAGTTTGAATTGGTTCAAAAAGTGCGGTTGAGACCTTTAGAGTGTCGTTTCGGTTCATCGAGATCTTCGAAATGAGTATCTTTGAGCCATATGTTATGTTTTGGTCTGACCCTGTTTTTTTGGCAATTTTAGACCAAAGGCATTTTTCTACTTTTTGGGGTTAGGGCTTCCCTGTATGATGTTCTTATCTCTTTGAGATGGAGTTATGAGGGTTTGTAACATTTTCAAAGAAAATAGTGAAACATGTTCTACTGCTCGGCCGTGGATGTAGCTTCCATCTCGGGGGTGAACCACGTAAATCTCTGTGTTGTTCGTTGTATGCTCTCTCTATTTTCGTATTTTCTTCTGCAAATCGCCTATCACATCTGAGACTTGTAAATGTGACATTTTCTTGGAGCACCCGTTTAGATATTGTATAATATGATAAGCAACCTCCTAATGAGGAATATGTGTACATTGAAGAATATCCAAAATATGAAGCTTTGGGGGTGCATCCATGGCTGAAAAATCATGGGGAAGAACGAACCCATGACGTGGAATAGCTTTCACTACACTGGATTCCGTCGTTACTTGGTCCACAATCTGTTCATCTTTAGTTGCCACCACTATTGGCTGTTCTAGTTGAGGCTGTATCACTGGTGCTGCTTCTTTTAATTTAGAGCAAAAATCATCAACTAACCCATAAAGAATGAATATCCGGAGCATGTGAAAAGGATGTAAGGTGCACAAGTTTACGTCACGATCAATGATGCCTTTTCATTCTTCTAATTATTCACGACCAATTTAATAATATGCTGAGGAGAATCAAACACTTCATAATAAGCACTATCACAAAAATAAGAAACGGAGAATTCCGGGCTTTACCCTTCAACAATAAACAACATAGCAAGCTTTCCGTTGGGCAAACACACTCTAAATTTGAACATAAAAGGGTCCATGGCATGGTTTGTAATCTCGGATTGATATCGATCGAGGCCGATCCGGAGATTAGACCGATACGATAAGGTTTGATTGGATTGTTCTCTGGATCGGCTGATTCGATCCTATCCTTGATCGATCTGATTGAATATTTTTGGATTTTTTTCAATGTTTTTAGGTTTTTTTTATATTTTTTATATTATCTTGACCGATACCAACCGATATTGAACGATCCAAATAATATCGGCTGATCCGATCCCTAGATCATAACACCCACCAACTCTGGCCGATACATGACATGATCCATAAAAAAAATGATTTTGGGGGTTTTTTTGACCGATCCTAATCGATTTGTATTGATCCAATCCCGATCCGGAAAGGTTTCGGTCATGACCGATACCGAGGCCGGATTTTGATCCTTGGTCCATGGGCAGGTTTGTCATTAAAAGAATCTTAAAGGATACAAAAGTAGACCAGAGAAAGGGTAGGATGACTAATAAAAATTAAAGAATAAGGCTTCATTTGGAAATAAAAGAAAAACTAATGACAAGGGTAATATAAGAGAAAGAGAGGGGTAGTTTAGGAAATAAAAAGAAAATATAATGAAAGGAAGGGTTTTTCACAAATCCCCCCTGACAATGTCCATTTGTTCAAATGCCCCTATAATTTTTCTAATTGTAAACTCTTCCTCCTTTCAAAACAGTGTAGCACTTTGGTCCAAGCGTTAATTTGGGATGTTAGACGTTAATTCCAGGGAATCTAATGACTAAAATACCCCTCTAATAAAAACTTACCAAATTAAAAAATAAAATGACCAAATTGCCTTCAACTTCCCCAAGGGTTTGAAACTGTATTTTTTTTCCCCCAAATCGATTAGGCTTTGAACTCATTTGGAAAGCAAAAGATCAGAACAAAAGTCATCCTGGCCTTGATGTTCATGCGGCCAAGAACAGATCCAGCTAGTAAATACTAGTGTGATAGCAACGAAGGTGAATTGGGAGTAGACGAGTGTGGTCATTGGGTAGAAGGGTTCGTTCATGGGTGTGGAATTGTGGGTGGTTTCAGGGATGGCAGCACGACAAATGAGATAAGACTGGGAAAGGGCAGGACCACCTTTGCCTTAGAAGGGGAGAATCTTGTCATCGAAGGCCATTCGGTAGCCAGACAAGAACCCAACATATGAGGACAACTGCGAAGGCATAAAGAGCCATGAAAGCTAAATTGACGGCCCATTTCTTCTTAACGATGCTACCATAAAGGATTACTAATTCAGGGTGGCATGCTTTGGTGATTAATCAAAGATTATGCAACACTAATCAAACCCGTGGACACATCTGCTACAAATAGCTCAAAGATAGATTAGTATACTTTCGAGTTCAAATTTTATTCGATTTGGGGGGAAAAAATTCAATTTCAAACCCTAAAGGATTTGGGGAAGATGTGGGTAATTTGGTTATTTTATTTTTTAATTTTGATTAGTTTTTATCAAAGAAGCATTTTGGTTATTAGATTCCCTGAAACTAACGCCTAATGTCCCAAATTAACGGACTGGGCCAAAGTGTTATCCTGTTTTGAAAGTAAAGGGAGTTTACAATTAGAAAAGTTGCAGGAGGGCATTTGGACAAATGGGCATTTTTAGGGGGCATTTGTAAAAAACCCTAAAAGGAAAAAGAAAGAACTAAACAAGGGGTAATATAGGGAATATGGGGTTTAAAATGAGAAGCGTGAGTTCGGTCTTGGGATTACCGATTGCAACCTCCTCCTACTTGGAATCTGCTACTCTCCAGTGACGGAAACAGCGACAGAGGAGGTCGACTCGATGATGATGCTACGAGGGTCTTGATCGACTGAGGAGTTCAGATGCAGAAGAGATTTTGTCGGGCAGCGAACGATGTCGAACCAGTAGTGGTGGGTCTTCTGAAACCAGGTATTAAATTTTTTTTTGTTCTCTGCTTCTTGCTTTCTCTCTTCTGTTCTTCTATCTCTTTTTCTTTTTCTTTGATTCTGGTTGTTGCTGGCGGAACCGAAAGTGGTGGAAGGGGTCGATCGAGTCACAAGGGGGAACGGAAGAAGGCGGTGGGAGCTGTCGCTGGAATCAACAGTGATTTTTTTTTTCTTGGGCGAAGGGGTGGGGTGATTTTTCGATGGGGTTTCGCAGAAGTGGGGGGTTTCAGTGGAAGTTGATATATTGTGGGGTTGGGGTAGGGTTTCAATGGGACGGTGAGGATGAAGTTGCCTTTTTTTTTTTTGTGGGTCGCAGAGGGGAAAGCAAAGGGAAAGGGGTTACTGTGAGTCAGGAGGGTAGGGGAGATAGGTTGCTGCACTAATGTGCAGTGGTGGGAAGGTGAGGGGTGGTCGCTGTAGCCGATTTATTTATTGTTATTATTTTTTTCACTGCTGCTGGTCGCAGAACAGTAACGGAAGAGAGGGTATAGAGAAGAAGAAGAAGAAGAAGAATAGGGTGAGAGAGATTGATGGGGAAGGATGATGGATCCTTCGTCTCTGATACCAAATTGGTGGATGCCCGGTTAGGGGAAGAGGGGAACTTGATAGAAATTAGAGTTGCAGGGGGAAGAAGAAGAAGTGGGAAACACTCACACAGCCCTCAGGCTACTCAAACCATAAACTCAATTCATTCTTCAAAATCTGTCTCCAACCATGGGAATTACATCATATATTAAGAGAAATAAAAGACTTCTAAAAATAAAGACCAACTCTCTAACTAAGAAACTAATTCAAACAAGAAAACTAAGAAGAATTGGAAACCAAATATATCCTATATGTAGCTAACTTCAAAAATAAACTAAAAGACATTATTTCTCCAAATAACATAAGTTCATAAAATCCTACTAAATTCCAAAAATTCAGTCTGGACCCGGCTCATCTCCATCTGGATACCCAACTGGGTTTGAGTCGGTCCAAGGTAGTGTATTGCATCATCGCAAGTTTTTTATGAGGATCCATGGGAATATCAACAGGTTTAGAAACTAACGTACACGTCTCAAATAGAAGATCAAGAATATGCTTCCTCTAAGAAAGTCTTATACCTTTTTTACTCTGAATAACTTCAATACCTCGAAAATAGAAAATACCTGAGAGAACCTAAATGATTGAACCTAAAAACTTCATTACCTAAGGTAGTGTATCTGCATCATCGCAAGTTTTTTATAAGGATCCATGGGAGTATCAACAGGTTTAGAAAGTAACGTACACGTCTCAGATAGAAGATCAAAAACATGCTTCCTCTAAAAAAGTCTAATACCTTTTTTATTCTGACTAACTTCAATACCTAAGAGAACCTAAATGATTGAACACTCAAAATTAAATATATTGGTCCAGTCTAATTGCCTGGTTTGCTGCTGGCCATCTTGTTCTTCTGAACGGCATTGGGGGAGAGGGGGTTACATCCATAAATAATACTCAAAGAGTAGTGATTGAGTGAACTTCAAACACTTCAATACCTAGACATAGTCTTATAAACAACTACTACCACAGCTTGTAATTGGGCCTCAGACTATCTATTGAAATATTTAAAATAATCAGAACAATGCCTCTGGAAAACAAATTAATCCCCCAATTAAATAGAAGACTATAATCACCACCTACGGGCCTTGTTTGGACCCAAACTTGAGTCCAATGGCTTAGAGAATGGACTGGACCTTTTGGGCTTTGGTTTCCAAAGTCTACCATGTCTGCTCAGCGACTCTAATGCCACTGGATTAATGGGAGATGGGAGGAGAGAAAAGTAGAGAAAGAAGAGGGGAAATGTGCCAAGTTTGTGAGGTTGGAAAGAAGGAAAAAGTTGCTGGGTTTGCAGGTGATTGTTAGCTCAAATCAGAGAGAGAGAGAGTGGTGTAGCTCCATTGCCACTGCCAGTGCTCTCTCTCATGAATCCATGAGTCTGGGGCATCAGGGATTGAAGTGGCAATGGTTCCCCTTCTCTAGTTTGGGTTATGTTTTTTGTCCAAAAGATGAACCTGCCTCTGATAATTGCATGTGGTACTATACTCACTCTGCAGAAGACGAAGAACACTTGTTTTTTTTTTCTCAGAAACATCTTGTGTATTTTAAATAAATATTTTTCTGTTAAAATGTTTTCTTTTAAGAAGAAAAGTACTCCTTAACGCAAACAATGTCTTTATGCTCAACAGTGTTTCTGTTTTCAAAAGCATAAGATAGCTTGGTGATGGGGTTTTCTCTGGACCTGTAGAAGAGAGGGACTTAACCAGAGCAGAACTGTTGGTGTTAAGGTATCCAGATGAGGCCTTAGTAACTTATAGTTGAATATATTGCAATGTGGAGTTTGATTTGTCAGAAAAGTGAAGCAAAAAAGTTGAGATAGTCTAAGAACGAGTAAAACAAGATGTTGCTGCAAATCTGCAATTGCTGATTATTTTTCTGGTCATTTATACAAAATTGAATTGAATAAATTTGTTGAGTTGGATTTTACCAAACATCAGATAGAAAAGGTCAGAGATATACTATGACAAATAGGGGATATAAAATGTTAGAATTCCATATTATGTTTTATTTTATTCATACCCAATCAAGAGTCAAGACTTGATTATTTACAAATTTTCTATTGGTATTGGGCTTTGAATCTAAGCAACTTAACTTTTTTTTTTTTTTGTTGAATTTTATTTTGTTGAAAGGAAGCAGAAAAGTTCAAAGAGAGTAGGACTAATAGGGGAAATTTAATGTAGGTTAAAAGTGCAGTTTATGTTTCAGTTCATTTATGCCCAAACGTGAGCAGAATTGACTCTTTGATTCTCATATTTATTAATTATTTCTTGTTTTTGAATGTGCATGTTAGAATAACAAAGGATGGATCCTTGACTATGTTGAATTTTACCATGGTATTTCGTATGTTTGTTTTGCTTGTGGCTATGATACCTTGATCCATAGTTGCTGACTAATTTTAATACAATGGATCCTACAATTTATTGAATATTAGAAATATCACATTAAACAGTTTCCTTGTTTCTAACTTCAACATGGTTTTGTTCACTGTTTGATTGTGTAATCAATGGAGTTGGCCAGCAATACGACTAAAGTAAGTGCATTTGATGATTTTGAGTATGTTATTCTGTCATGGTTTTCAGGGGATGAGAGGTCAAAGAAGCCTTGAAGTATTGAAGATGGGGATTATGAACTATTCAGAAGCAATTAAGCTCCAAGAGAAGCTCATCTCTGATAGAAAGCTTGGTAAAATTACAGACACCCTTTTGTCTCTACAACATCCACCTACATATACACTGGGGAAGCGGCGAACCTATCATAATTTATTAGTTCCTGAATCTGAACTTAAGTCAATGGGAGCAGAGCTTCACTATACAGAGAGAGGAGGAGACATCACATTTCATGGTCCTCATCAAGCCATCTTATATCCCATTATCAATCTTCGAGATATTGGATTAGGTCCTCGGAAATATGTAGAGAATCTTGAGTTGTTGATGATTGAATTCGCATCTTTATATGGCGTCCAAGCTCATGCTGGTAAAAAGGGTGAGACAGGGGTGTGGGTAGGAGACCGGAAGATTGGCGCAATTGGGGTTAAAATCTCGTCGGGGTTCACTTCCCACGGGTTGGCAGTTAATATTGATCCTGATCTGAACTATTTTAAGCACATTGTGCCTTGTGGGATTGTTGATAAAGGAGTTACATCTTTGAAAAGGGAGACAAACATGGTGCTTCCAAGTGAAGAAGTTATACATGAACAGCTGATATCTTGCTTTGCTAGAGTATTTGGCTATATAAATCTCGTATACAAAGATACATACCAATAATGCCCATGGTATAAAAAATAGAGTGATTTGTTCCAAAGGTATGGTGGCATCACCAGTTTGGTTGATAAACATACTGTTTAACCATTGGATTGGAATCAAAATTTATTGAGGTAAGTATGGATATGATCTTACACATGAAGGGACCTCTCATTCTTCCCAAACTCCTTTCCTTTGTTTCTTTTTTTATTTATTTATGTATTATTGGGGAGGCCGAGAATAATTTTACTTCTTTCTCCCTCCTTGTTTTGTGTATCCAAAAAGATACTTGTTCGTCTCAACATTGATGACCAGTGTACCCTGTATAAGCATGAGATGAAACTGATTGGCATCTCTATTCTTTCTTGTAATTTTTTCGAAACGGATTTGGGCTGCTGGCTCACTTGGGATTAGAACGGAGCACCTCTGTGGTTCTGGCCTTTAGGACTTAGTTAAACACCTGCTAAACTGTTCATCAATCACAAAATTTGACAAAAAATGGATCCTCTGTTGTGCTGCCATCACTCCCAACTTCCTCTGGGACTCGAAGAAGAATTCTATTTTCAGGAATTTTCCACCTGATCCAACTTCAAGTATACAACTTATTTCTTGATGGGAATGAGACCTCCAAAATCATTATTTTACACTAATCTCAATACTGTAGACAATCTAATTTTCATATTTGACGGTAGCTATGATCCACAAAAAGGATATTACTACTACAACGCCAGAGAAAAGTCTTGAGCTTTGGAAGAACATCCAAACTATAAATCTTACCCCCTAACGGGCTAGGAGATGCAGAATTACCCAAGTCTACTAAGGTAGTTTCCGACTGTGAAAACCCCATCCTTTGTGGGGGTTGGGGAAGGGGGGGGGGGGTGGTTTGTTGGTTCAAAGCCAACCAGGGGGAGTATCTTGCAAACACGGGATCTAACTACAACAAATTGTCCTAAGAGGACGAAAACAAAGAATGTAAAGCGATGAAGTTCCATTTGTTGATTATGTGGTTCGGTTTATGTTTTGACAATGTGAAATCAAAATGAACCAGATAGAAATCAATCAAATCTAAAATTGTTTTGCATTTAGTCTGGTTTTATCGATTTCTATTGTTTTCATTATTTGGTTTACATGCGGTTTGTAGTGCCAATTTTGGGAAATGATAATGAAGGCAACCTCAGCTTTTCAAACCCTATATATTCCCATATTTCCCCATTTTCTTCCGGTCTGCACACTCATCTTGTCTCCCACACCTATGTAATAAAAAAAAAACACACCCCATCTTCATCCGTCCATCTTTTCCTTACCTATTCGTTGTTTTTCCATTTTTTTTCTCTACTCTCACATTATAAATAAACTATTTCTTCTGGTAGTAGGTAGGGTTTTGTGAATTCATTTTAAGCAATCATTTTCAATTCGTATTTGACATATATTCTATAGTTGGTCCCAAGATATTTTACATATTTTTTTTGTTTCAAGTATGATGCAACAATTATTGTTTATTAAATTATTCATTATTTTATTAATTAACTCAATTGATACATACATTAGTATTCAAGTGATAGGTACAGGTATTTACCAAAAAAAAAAGTGAGAGGTACTGGTTTCTATTCGATTTAGAGTCGTTGATTTTTTAGTGCAAGGCGCTCAGGTGGGGGTAAGGCGGTCCTTCATGCCTCGCTGTGTTTGACGCTACACGTGCAGCCCCGGCAGGGTGCTGCATAGGAACCAAATCCATCAGTAGTAGCCAAAAAAAGTTTGCTTCAACATCACATTGACCACCCTCATCTGCAAGGGTGAACATACATGTGAGAGGTAACCACTTGTCCTTTTCTTTTCTTTTTTCCATTTACATCCCTCCTTCCCCTCAGCTGTGCACCTTTCACAAGCTGCACGTACTTGTAGAGGAACTACTCCATTCAATTGGTGTACCATGTGGCAATTAATATGGATACGAAACTTAACTAGCTCTTGTTAAACTTCTCACCCACCAGGTGATAATACTTCCTTCACTCGAAATATTCGTACTGCCCCTCGTATCTCCGATCTCTGCTAGGGCTCCAACCACCATGGAAGTCGGAACCCCGCTTGCAAAACAGTCTCAATCACCGGCGCGGCGTCTTCTCTGATTAAACCCAACCCTCTCTCTATCATGGAAGTCGGAACCGCGCTTGCAAAACAGCCTCAATCAGCGGCGCCGGCGTCTTCTCTGATAAAACCCAACACTCTCTCTATCGTGGAAGTCGGAACCCCGCTTGCAAAACTGCCTCGATCACCGGCGCCGGCGTCTTCTCTGGTAAAGTTAAACTTTCTCTCTCTTTGCCTCTCTCTCACTTACAATGACAGATAGGTCCATATTCTACTTCGTTGTATCTCTTTGTATTTCTCTCTCTCGGGAAATCTGTTGTAAAAGATGTTGATATGGGTTTTCTGATTTCTTTTAATACACTCTATTCCATACTTTGATATGTTCCTTGAAGATGGTAGTCACGTAAAAGTGTATGGGTATGTCCATTTTTAACTGTGTGCCTCTCAATATGAGCAGGTTTGGATATGAAACCCTTCAATTTCAGTTTATTTTTGGATCCATTCTAATGCCTTGTATCATTCATTTCTCTATTTGGATGGTATTCTATATCCAATATCCTGAACCAATTTATTCTTTGTTTTGTTTTGTTTTTCTTTTTTACATGTTCGGTCTTTAGGTTTATTATGCCGTATAGGAAATGGAAATTCCCACTGAAATGGAGGTAAAAGATTATAGCTCTGTGCGAGTTTTTGATGTTTGAGTGCTTATTTTGTGTGGTATCTGTATTGTATGTTACGTTTTTGAGTCATTGCTAATGCGATAACAAAGGACATCGAGTAGAAGAAACTGATTGCTGTATTATATTTAGAGAAACATTGAGACATTTTGGGCCAGTTTTATTTCGTTATATATCAATCACTCTTATGATGGATGGGTTTTGGGTTGTCATCTCATTTTCTCCAAGTGTCGTCTCAAAGACATTGATGGGGCTGATTTTTTGGGTTATCATTATTAATATTTATTTTTGGCAATTTTAGTTTTAGACTCTTCTCATTTTGTGTTGGATTTTTGTTCTGAGTGAATAAAAGTACAATTCTCCTTCATATATTTTTGAAAGGGGAAAGAGGTGGAGCTCTAATTGCTTATTGTTAAATATATTCACCTTTCCCATGGAGTACAAACAAGAAAGAAAGACAAAACAGACCAATGGTATAGCCATCTAACAATGCTTCTTAAGGGAGAAGGAGAAGAAAAGCTAACATTTCACCATTACAGATTTGTAGCTAAAATACATGATATAGATGTTTTTGTTGGACCAGAACATGTAAAACATAGATGTTAATTCACCACCCTTATGTATCCTATAAACATCTTTTTCAATAGAAAACTACATCTCATTGACAAGATATACTCCTAGATGTTCTGTTCTGAACTTTGTATGCATCAGAGGATATGTTCTTTGGTTCACTTTGATTCGACAAGCAATGACCAGCACCTTCATTTTGGATTTTTTCTACATTCTATCGACTCCTTTCCTTCTTGTTTTGGAATCTGCATATGCTGTCGAAGGAGATCCTTCACTTGAAAGCAAACCAGGTGTACCGCTGGTTATGTGCAAATGTAAGGAAGAGGAAGACTTCTTCTTTTTTTTAGTTGGGGGACAGATTCTTGCTTATTTACATAAAACCCTCTTCTTCTGACTTCTGGTCTATTTAATCCCCACTACTGTTTAAATCCCAGATTTGTCCATGTTCTTCTACTGTTTATACCCTTTGTGTCTTGATTCTGGTTTCTCTTCCAAAAGGGATCCTAATTTGTTCAATATATTTACAGAATTGCCGCTGCTTCTTATATTTGGATTTGTTCATTTTTTGTGGGTCCATAGAAATCCAAATTTAAGGGTTTCGGAACCTAGAATTGCATCGGAAGTGACTAGGAAAACTGACTCTAAATCCTAATGAAATTAGGACCAAACAATCAATCCAACTTTCAACCTCCTAATGCTTACTAGTAGGAGAATTGACTTCTAAAATAATTTTTTTGTACCCTTCTTGGACTAAATTTTTGAACTTTAAATGAGCCTGTTACAAGTAATTTAAGGGTGTACCCAGTGCACGAGGCTCCTGCCACTGCAGGGTCTGGGGAGGGTCATAATGTACGCAGCCTTACCCTTGGTTTCGTAGAGAGGCTATTTCCAGACTCGAACCTGTGACCACTTGGTCACAATGGAGCAACCTTTACTGTTGCACCAAGGCCCACCCTCGAGCCTGTTACAAGTAAACGCAATAAAAATAAAAGCCCATAACTAACATTCATCAAGTCAAGGACTATTCTTGAAGTATGACTGCATTAATTTGGTGATGTAGATAAGTCACTTAGAGGGCTTATTTTAGTGGAAATAAACCTTGGGATGGGTTATGTATGTATTAGGCCTTTGATTCTATGTGTTTACTTTGTAATTGGCCAATTTAATAAGCCAATTTAAAGTAGGAAAACGGGATTTACTTCATTAGTTTAGTTGGAGTCCTATTTTGAATCGTTCTCTTTATTATTTCACTTTCTTAGTCAATTTAAGTTACCTTATTAGTTAAGGATTGGGTTTGGCCTTTCCTTTTTAGTGTTTGAGTCTATTTTTGAGTATTCTATATAAGTTTATAAGGGAGACCAGCATTGTACACGAATTTGAATGAATAGAAAAGTTGCTTATGCAATGTTAAAATCCTGAGATAGGATAGGTGAGAGGCCTAGGATGAGATGCCCATTCCATTCCCCCATCCCCTTCCATCGATTTTTGATTCCAAACCCTAGTTCAGTCCAATTGATCTCAAGAATTCTACAAAGTTGCTGGGATTTCTTTCAATTGATTGTCACATCGATTTCTTGAAGATTACCACATTAAGATCATTGCTGCTTCAACAGGTTACAAATTTGTGGGTTTTTATTTGTTACTTCAACGAAGGAAATTGTCCCATCAGTTGAGTTCCCATTGTTCTCTTGGTTCCCTCATATGATTTCTTGTTTATTGGAGGGTTTTGATCTTGCCTCGAATTAGACCTATTCTGGTTCTAGTCTTACATTATTTGCCATGGCTTTGGTATTTTTTGAGTTTGATTTTCAAACCTAAATGGGATTTACAAACATTGTATAACATTGAACCTTGCCTTGACCCCTCTTACATACTTAGGCGGACTGAAACTTAACTTCTAAGTAATGTAGATTAGTAACAAATGATAACCAGTCCACAAAAGGATCACAACTTCAGGTTCAACAACAGTAAATACTTCGATTGGTTCTCAGTTTTGCAGGAAATTTAAGAACAATAAAATAAAAAACAAGAAACGAAGAAGGGAAGAAGAAGATAGGATAGCCTCTCTCACAGTCGGGTCTCTCACCCACTACCTCTCACCAATGGCGTCTCACCATACTCTCTCACTAAGCAAAGCACAATGCTATGTTCTTTTTTCTCAATCTTGTTAATCAAATTCGTGTACAAGGCTGTGGCTCCTTACAAACTTATATAGAAAACTGGAAAATAGACTTAAACATTAAAAAGGAAAAGCCTAACACAATCCTTAACTAATAAGGTAACATAAACTGACTAGGAAATTAAAATAATGAAAGAAACTGACTCAAAACAGAACTCTAACTAAACTAATGAAGTAAATCCCGTTTTCCTACTTTCTACCCATATTTTAGGCCCATTAAAGTGACCCATTACAAAGAAAACCCATGGGATCAAAGGCTCAACACATTCATAAATCATAACCCAACCCCAGGCTTATTTCCAGTAAATAAGCCCTTTAGGTGACTTATCTGCATCATTAAGAAGGGTGAGAAATCCTTTAAAACATGGACCCACTCATGTAATTGTTCTCTACTTGAACCAGTTTCTCTCTCTCTTTCTCTAAATTTTTTTCACTTTTTGTATTGCTCTGCATGGGCCTTGTATAGTATGGTTGGTGGATTCAATATAATGTCATCATAGAATTCTGAATTCTACCTACAACAGAATAGTAGAGGTGCACAACCAGCAGACCAGGGTCTGTGATACTACCCGAACCAGAACTCAGATCAGTCCCAAATTAATAGCATAACAAGGTTTCCTAAGTTCTCCAACCTCTCAAAGTATGGCTCCAATCCAGTGGTTGGATGTGGAGATAGTATAGAGTTATGTCTGCAGGCCTGATGTAGTAGAGCTTCAGGTCGATGGTGGTGCTGGAACAGCCCTTCAAAACCTCAAAACTCCACTCCTATCGGATGACTAATGCTGCACTATCAAGCTTTCAAAGTGGCAGTAAGAAAAAAACCACACAACAGGGAACCACAGGCCTCCTCCTTTGAAAAAAAAAACAAACTCAGACATAAAAGGAACGTGTGCCACAGTGAAAGATCATCTCAGCAGTTCTCAAACAATGATAAATCAAAAGCAAACATCTCCTGAGGTAATGGTATGTGTAGGACTGAACTTCAGAACCAGGAAAAAAAAAATGGAAGAAGAAGGGACAAGACCAAGGCCTCTCACCTATGGCCTTGGTCAGTCTCTCACCAACTGGTAGGGTCTCTCACCCCTCACCACTGTCTCTCACAGCGACCAGGCTCAAGCCAAGCTCTATTTCTTTTCAATCTCAAATCATGGGGTGTAGTAACTGCCCCTCTTTACTAATTACAGCAATTAATACCCCCTTGCACGGAGAGGGAGGTCTCTCCACAAAATGGTAACTAAATAAAATAGAAACTAATCCTGGAATGGGATGTCCGCTTCTAGAGATATTATAAAATAGAAACAATTTCTCAAATAGTAAGTTAGTAACTCCTACTATCATTTAGTAAATAGAAACAATGTACCACTAAACATGTAGTCTTTAAAATATAAACAAATAAAAAAATATCTTCACCCCCATGCAAGGCATGAATTAATGTAATGATGGGCCTTCCGTGGCCCACGATATTGGACCAAAAGGTGGGCCTAAAGGTCTGGCTGGACCTTTTTTTTCTTCCTCCTTAGTCAATCTACATCAATGGTGTGACATGGCAACGTACCAAGAGAATCTTTGTATGAGTACTCTCCTGTTCTGCCAGGTGGAAGAGTGATGTCCATATATCATCAGCTTCAAATTTAATCATTTACCCCTCCCATCTGATGCCATACCCTTCCTGTGTGTGTCCATTCAACCTACTGTAGTCCCATGCACCCTCTTGGTAGTTGCATATTTTTTCAACTCTTTGTTTTGCCACTTGGTAGAGTTGGATTGGACTGAAATTTAGCATTTGAGCAGAGGCCTTGGGGTCCAACTGTCCACAAACTTTTGGCCCCATCGGAGCTGCCATGTGGCAGATATATGTGAAACCGTGTGCCAATTCCATGTTTATGCTGTTGTGTACAAAAACCGCCTCCATAAATATATTAATGTTAAAAAAAAAAAGGGAAGCTTTTAGTAGGGGATGTTAACCCTTAGAAAATCTCTTTGCTTTTGCATAGATGGTTTACAGTGCGGATGATGACAGTATATTCACTGAAAAGATGACTCTTGGAATAATAAAGCCAGCTGCAAGTATGGTTCTTATGTTCTGGTGGACTTTAGAGGAGTTACATTGTGGTTGGTGAAAAACCAGTGGGCTAATATTTTTACACTGATGTGCCTATTGCTAACATGTAATCCTTAGTCTGGTTTTAAATAATTTGTTTAGCTGTGATGTATGATCAAGATGGGTTGATGACTTGTGCTTTGTTTATCTGTTTCATAGATGGAACCACTTCTCACAGAACGATCAGTGGAGCCATTGGAAGAGGATGGTGAAACCATTGAAGTAAACCCAATTGATGCTGGTGAAGAAAATGGAGATTTGGATGACTTGAATGCCAATGATTGCATGGCAGTTAAAATTGGCCAAGTGTTCAGGGATCCAGATGAGGCATTCGCTGAGTATGTTAGGTTTGCGAAGAAACGCGGATATGCTGTCAGGAAGCAGCGTACATATCACAGAGATTGGGGTGACAAGGGCGTTTACAGGAGGGATTTTGTCTGCCACAGAGCTGGTTCCGGGGAGAGGAAGGGGGATGGTGAGGAGGCAACAGGGAATGAAAAGAGGACTAGGAGGTCGATTCGGTGCAATTGTCAAGCTCACATGTATATATGTGCCATCAGGAATGGTGATGGATATTTGTGGGAGGTCCGTGGATTTTCTGATGAGCATACCCATGATTTATTGAATCAGAATGAAGTGCGGCATTTAGCAGCATATCGTTTCATCTCTGATCACTTCAAAAACCGTCTACTAACCCTAGACAAAGCTAGAGTGCCTGTTAAGGAAATGATGACGTTATTGGAGAATGAACAGGATGTTGAAGTTGGTGGCCTTCCATTCAATGTAAGAGATGCTCGGAACTTCTTGAATGCTCATAAAACAATTAGTCAGAAGAACGATCCAAGCCATCTTGTCATGATATGTAAAAGATTGAAAGACAAAGATAATGAATTCTGGTATGACTATCAAGTTGACGAGGAGAATCAATTGGAACACATAGCTTGGTCGCATGCCACATCATTGCATGGGTATGAACATTGTGGTGATGTGGTTTTGTTTGACACGACCTACAAGCTTAATGCTTACAAAATGCTTGTTGGCATGTGGGTTGGTGTGACGAACAATGGTCAAACATGTTTCTTTGGCTGTTGCTTGCTAAGGAACAGGAGGATGTCCTCATTTGAATGGGCTTTTCGGGTAAGGAATTAAGGGTTATAAATGTGATTTGGTGTATAATGTTACGGTATATGATTGAAGTGAAATTTATTATTTTTGTACAGGTTTTCTTAAAATTTATGAGAGGAAAGGCTCCACAAACCATCCTCACAGATCAAGAGCCTGGTATTCTTGAAGCTGTTCGCAAAGTCATGCCAAATACAAAGCATGCTTTATGTTTATGGCATATATGCAGGAAGCTTCCTAGTTGGCTGGGAAACAGATTAGGGACACAATTTAAGGAGTTTAAAGATAAATTTGATCAGTTGCCTGAGTTGGAAACAGAAGAAAAGTTTGTTGTGAGCTGGCAAGACATGATTGAGAAGTATGGTTTATCTGCAAATATGCATATGCGGAGTTTATATGAGTTGAGGTATATGTGGGCAAAGCCTTATTTGAAGTCGTATTTCTTTGCGGGAATGAGAAACAACAGTAGGTTGGAAGCAATGTATGCTTATATTAAACACATTGTTTCCTCACAAACACTGCTCAATAAGTTCATTGCACAGGTAATTGTGGTGTAATATAGATCTATATCTACGTATTAAATCAAATTTTCCTATTGATACATTGTGCGAAATGTCAGGTTGGACGAGCTTTGGAGGAATTGGATCATGTAGGGGAACAAATCACAGCAGATCGGGAGATGGACAACATTGATTTCCAAACTGGTGGCCCAATTGAAGAACATGCATCTAAAATACTCACCCCGTATGCATTTGGTCTATTTAAGAAGGAGGTCATATCATCTTTTCATTATGCTTGCGATTCAATTGAATCTGGTGTATGGGTTGTAAAGCATAATTCATTGGAAGAAGGGGACTGTAAAGTGCACCATGTCGTTGGAAACGAAACAATTTCTTGTAGCTGCATGGGATTTGAGTTCAATGGGATCCTTTGTAGGCATGCTATCACAGTTCTCCAAAGGAACAATTGTTTCCAAACCCCAGACCAATATCTGCTGCGTCGATGGTGTCATGAGTCCTTAATGCAGTTAACTACCGTAGATGATGTGTCAGATGGTCATAGGGAGCGATTTGACAGCCTGCAAGTTCTTGCTGCAGAGTTTGTAGAGGAGTACGCTAAAACAAAAGAGCATTATAATGTTGCTGTTGAACTCATGAAGATATCAATTGCTAAGATTAGGCATATGGGTTGTCCAAGCAGTATTGAGCGTAATGCTTTAAATGATCTTGATATGTCATTAGTTGTCTTAGCAGAGGATCAAAATAGTTTTGAAATCACAGATTCTGCACTGGGGAATGCAACCGATTCCATTACAAAGGGAAGATCAAGGGAGGAAATGGACAAGTGTACAATGGAATGTACGAAAAAACAAAGAATTTGTAGAAGTCCTGGTTGTGGGCAATCGGGGCATGACAAGAGAAATTGTCCTTCTCAAAATGACGCAGCTTGCACCCAAGAGGTAATGCATCTTATGATTTGTTTTGGGTTTGAGTGCAGTTTGCATGATGGATTGCCAATTTATCACAAAATATGGTTTGCTGACTGTAAGTGAACTCCTGAGTGGGAAACCATCATTTAACTTCTATATTTGAAGTGAAGGGTATACCTATTAATGGGTAGGCAACTATTATTTGGTAGAAATTGACTTGCATTTGTGCATGAGGGTTGTTGCATACAATGCATGATCTACGGTGGTGTTGGTTGTGTCATCCTTTGTCAAATTTCTTATTTATGGCTCAATTTTTGTTATTTTCTTTTCATGACCTTGGAGTTGTAATCTTTTGTGAATCTAGGGTGCTTTCATTTCTACATCCTAAAGCACATGTGTCATCTCTGGATCAATAAAAAGGCTAAGATTGGTTAATGGAATCCAATTCATAGCTAGTGTAGACTAACAGTCCTTACACAAGTCAACCTATCTAATCCTCTATTCTACCCCAAGCCTGTTTCTGCTCCATGTCTACATTCTCACAAAAAACCTAATGAATGATTTGTAATGTAAGTTTTTGGTGGCATCAAAACAAACAACCCTATTGGATCCAGTGGATTATATACATTCACTATCTGGGAATTCATTTGTATTTGCTTTCTTAAATTGTGGATTCGGTGCGAGGCTTGGAGGCTAAATGTTATCCCTTGAGTACCATTCTTGATAGCTCTAATGAGATTATGAGAATATCTTCTCATATTTAGGAAGGGCTCAGGAAAACATTTAAATCAAATCAAAATTTTGTTTGGGAACTTGGTATGATGTTAATATTAAAATTTGTTCATGCCCTTGGATTCCCACTCTTGAAAACTATGGACCTTTTTGACAGCAGTTGCAATATGATCTTACTTGGGTTCCTTGGTTTGTGCAGAAGGCCTAACTGTTTGATCCGTGATCCAGTAAGGAAGCTTAATTGAATGTAAATTAGAATGGCATTATGGTTACAAGAATATTGTGATGGAGACTAACTCTTTAAGGAGGTTGCAGATGATTTGCGAAAGAGATGGATTCATTTTGGAAACTAACTAGCCTACTGGAGGATGGCTTTAAGATTTTGGTATCTTTTGATGTAGTATATTTTTTGTAATTTTCCTATAGTGCTCATCATTTTACTCTTTTTTTTTAAATTAAACATGTGTCTAATGTGAAGCCTTTATGTTGCTGGGTATTTTTTTTGTAAATGGCTTTGATCTCTGTACAGGACTCTGTCTCTAGTGAATATATTGTTTTTCTTTCTGCATGAAAGGAAAGGGACATTAATTGTTCTATTTTCTACATCTTTTGTTTTTTCATGTCCTAGTTCAAGTGAAGCAGCCATGCTGATCCATGGATACTGCAAAGCCCCTCAGACAACTGCAGCTTGGATTTAATTACAATGTTTATCTTTAGGTATGTACATTGGTACACTGAGTTATGTGTTGGAAAGATGCCATTTTGATAACCTCTCTCCGTTACATTGTTTTGATTTCAGGCTTAAATAATCTTTACGGTGCAACTTCTTGTCAGTAAAGTGATGAACTAAGAAGTTGTAACCAACATTTTAAGTGTCCTTTATCTTATTCCTAAAAAGTAAAAAAGTAAGGTTGTTCACTACTTCGCATACCCCACAAGTGTTATTGGGGTGAGCTATAGGCTATTCTTTTCCGTTTTTTTTTTGGGTAAAAAGCTATAGGCTATTCCAAAACTGAGGTCATGTTGGGTTCACCCTGGCCACCTCTCAATTTCCTCTCCTTTTTTTGGGCTAATGAGGGTGTTCGGACCTTTGGCCCCCCTAGTTCCCTAGGCAAATGCATCGGGTCAGCACCAGATCCTACGAAAACCATAGAAGCCATGGGGTTGGCCCCAAGGGGTTAAGGGGATGTCTATACTCAACACAGTAGGATTTTCTCTCCCTCAATTTTTTTTTATTTTTTATTTTTATACTTTGCAAAATGTCAATGGTAAAAGAATATTTACAAGGGGACTAAAAATAGGGATTAGTATACTCTCCAATTCCTAAAGCTTGGCAGTGCTAGATGGAGATGCCGACAGATGGCAGCTTGAACATCCAAGCAGTGCCATCTCCATCTAGCACTGTTGCACTGTCGAGCATAAAGAATTGGAGATGATAATTTTCCCTAAAACAGTAGCTTTTGATGATTTGGGAAGTGGGGATTGAACAGTGATAAATAGGGTTGTAAACGGATCGGATTCGGCTCGGATAGTGCTATATCCGCATCCGCATTTGATTAGCTATTGGTCGGATTCAGATAGTGCTAAACGGATACGGATCAGAAATTTTATCCGTTTATATGTAAATATAGTTTTTCGGATAACTATAACTTATCCGTATCCGTTTAACTTTCAGATGAATTCGGATAATGTTAATCGGAACACGGATATGGAAACCCAACGGATTTCGACTATTCATTTACACCCCAGGAGGCTAGTACTGATAAGTGAGCGGAGCTGGAGCGTCACCTTTCACCATCCAATAATATCTATCACGAATCCACCTCATTCGTTCCAGGACCCGTGTCAACCCACCAATGGCTCATTGCAAATCCAACTTTATCCAACAAGAAGTAGCAGATAAGGTATTGCCCCAATCACTCCAAAGTTCTTCCACCTCCATCACATAAACATAAAAGCCACACAGATCCTTTATCCAGATTAAATCCCACAATTCCTTTCCTTCTCTTTTCCTAAAAGGCCAAAACCCTTTGCAGAGAAGAGATTTAAAAAAAAAAAGAAATCAGAGAGAAGGAGAGAGAGACCAAGAAATGACGCAAGCTATGGCTTCTATGGCTGGCTTACATCGTTCTGCCACACTCCACCAACTCAGCGGCTCCAGCCGCTTGAGAAGAGTACCAGGCAACCGATCTGGTCTCTCCATTAAAGCTCAACAGAGTCAGACAACGTTGTCGTCGTCATCGACGGAGAGTGAAGCAGTGGTTCAGAGCAGCCGCAGAGCCGCTCTCAGCCTCGTAGCCGCTGGTTTAGTCGCCGGATCTTTCGTTCAAACCGTTTTTGCAGAAGCTAAGTCGATCAAGGTGGGCCCACCTCCACCTCCGTCCGGTGGTCTGCGTAAGTTGCCGATTCCTTCTGGTTTTTGAATTCCAGCTGAAAAATAATGACGATGATTGCTAAAAGAGTCTGGTAGACCAGATATGGAAACCATTGATTTGGAATCCTTTTGAAGGAACAAAAGTGAGGTATGACACGTATACAGGTTCTAAGAATTCCTAGCATAATCATTCCAAATCAGTGGTCTCACTTATAAACCTCACCAAGGAAAAAAAAATTTATGGGCTTTTTTTACAGATTGAGGTGGGTCCCACAGAGGTGTGAGACTCTAGGACAAGGGTCTGGAGGAAGTTATTTATTATTCAATATTATTTGGTTATATTACATTTTGAGCTCTAATTGTGGAATTTAGTTAGTTTCCAGGGAGCCCAAGATGCTGCCAGCCGTTGAGCTGTGCCGCACACATCCTTAGGTGTGTGCTGAGATGTGTGCGGTACAGATCAGCCGTTGGATGTCCCCTGGCAGCACCCTGGACGCACGCCTCCTTGGAGACGATCATGATCCACAAATTTTGAAATTATGTTGCATTTAGAAAGCATTAGAAGGGTATTTTTGTAAATAGGTAAGGCAAAATTTTGTATAATGTATCACTAATTCATCAGTGAGCTTAATCCATCCAGGAGAGTAGTGATTTTTCTCACTGTGCGAGTCATGCTTGTGTGAGTAAAGAGTACCTAAGATAGTAAGATCCATGATTTCTCAAGCTGGTGGGGCTTAATAATCTTTTTCTTTTTTTTTTGGTTGAAGTGGAGCTTAATATTCATGAAATATATATAGTCATGTATTATAAGTAAATTTCACTTGCTGGTCATGAAATTCTTTTAAATATCTTTTTCTTTAGGGAAAAAGATCTCTGTCCAGGAGTGTGGCGTACGCCAGCACTCCAATGAGTCTATCTCTCTCCTCCCCATGTGAAAAGACACTTCTGTCCCTTTGTTTTAAAGAGGAGAGAGATAGACACATGGGAGTGCTGGTGTAGGCCACACTCCCATACAGAAAAGTGCTTCCCTTTTCTTTATTGCAGAAAACTATTACATATTAGTCATGTATATCTGTACTTATTTATAGATGGATTACATTATATGGGCTAATTCTTCCTTCTTAGTCGGTTGAGGAAAGGCTTCCCACGTAATCCTAAATATCTGCCACGTGGCAGCTTAGTTGGTGCTTGAATTTTGTGAATATGTTATCCATGTCATTATATATCCATCTGGCAAGTTCTTGCACAAATGCATTTTTTCATGTGACAATATAAAGCTTCAAAATATGATTGGAAAATCAACTTTGGCATCTTTGGTTAACCGTTGAAAATCCAAGAAAAAAATGAATTCAATGTGTAGTGGATCATATGATTGAGATAAAACTCAAAACTTAAAATATGATTTATCTAGAGGGTAGGCTATCCATCCAATGGTTGGTTTGACCAAAGCAGCCCTCCAAATGGCTCAAAATGGTGGATTGTGAAGGAAGACCATGTAGACTTTTCCCATAGTTTTATCATATATTAACATTGAACCAAACTGTCCAACCTTTTAACTCTTGCAAATAATTAAACTACATAGTTGTTTGTTGAATTGATAACAATGATTATATGACCTAAAAAAAAGCGTCATGAAAGCTTTGGCGTGGTTCTAATACCTATTGCATGGTAGTTTACTTGGGGCTTTGATTTTATGGACATGTTGTCTACATTACTATCTACTAATGTGGTAAGTTTTAGCATAGATGCTTCACGCCTTGTAATTATATGAAGTTTTGAAAATTAGTTTGAAAGTCAACCTTTTACAAATCAATTGAGCTAAAGATAGGAAGGAAAAAGTCCAATACATGACAGGCCATATGATTGAAATGAATCCTGAAATTTGATATGTGGTCATTTTAAAGGGTGCTCCAACTATCCAATGGTTTTGATTGGCTATATCAGCCTTCCACATGGATTAAATCACATTGGCCATTGAGCAAAGCTGTCTTTTTGGACCATCATAGAAACATTTTCCATTTATATATTGAAGAGGAATATTAGCCATATTGGCCTATATGGTGTATGTGATTTTTCAACTACAGAACATGGTGGGTCCCACAATGTAAGACGATGAAGCCATTATGTTTTGTGGTTGATAAAGCCTATAAGCTACACAGTTTGTGCGGCATGAATTTTGCCGTTTGGCTAATATAGTCAAGTTTTATTGAGTATTTGAACCATATGGAAGGTGTTGTTAGACCCACATTAATTATATGGCTCACCTTGTATTGGATTTTTTTCTTTGTGTTTACGGTCATGAATATATTTTTCAAATCTTTATTCTACTAAATGGTAAAATGTGTTCAAATTGAAACTTATCACATGAGTAGAGGGTGATGTGGATAACATGTCCATAAAATTTGAGTACTGATTAAGGTACAAGTTGCAAATAATGAAGCCACCTTAAACTTGATAATATTATTATAATATTTACAATATCCAATGTATATGAAGAATCTGTATTTATATTTTTCATCATATCTTTATTTATAGATATTCTATGTCAGTTTTTATTTTTTCAAAGAGAAAGAAACCTTCATAAATGATCTAAAAATCATACACGGTAATTTTTAGATGCAAAACATAAGTGTTGCAAGACGTGTTCAAGTATGATTTGTATTAAAGGGTACACATATCCTTTAACACAAAGTGGGAGATGAAATTCTTTTCCAAACGCTTGTAAGGATTTTATGTGGCCCCAATTGTTAGGCATCTACTACTGAACTTCAATTATCCATTCTCTTTTTTATAAAGACTAAATGCACTAGGTTTTGTGGACCTTGTCTTCATCTCCCTAACCATGTACCAAACTTGGAGCATTAGCGGCGAGTCAATATGTTTCTGTACTCGACATGTGCCACTAGTCAAGTTTCTGGTTGAGCAAAAGTCTGGGAGATGGTAAATTATGAGTTCAGGGTTTTCTAAAATTACAAGGATGCCAATTTCAATTTCAATGCAGTGTAGTAGTGGCATTTTTGTAATTTTATCATTTTGGACCATCTTTCTAGACACATCATCTATTTGCTTTGAGATGAAACTTGATCAATGAATGTACAAGCAGCACAAAGCCCCAATAACAAAGCAAGATACCACATTTTCCTTTTCCTTACAATAAGCAAGAGAACATTATTAGAGGTTGAAATATGGTATTTGTTAGAAACTTTTTATTTTTTATGGGGAAGTTTCTTTTGCATGGTTCTATAAAGGAAGGTTTCCTTAATAATTTGCCCTTTTCAAGCTAGGCGTGGGGTTCCTTTGGTCGAACCAAAAATTGGATGGATAGGTTTCACTTTAGATTAGTCATGTATCAGGTTAGAGTCCTATCTACATTGTGTGTTCTACTATTTTAGGATAATTACACTTGTATTTTTCAGTAGTTGAACGAAAGTTGCCAAAGTTGAATTTCCAATTAATTTTCAAAGCTTATATATCTTTTCATGGGGAAATAAAATTGCTCTGAAAATTACCAGATTGATTAATGATGATGTGAACAATATGTCCGCAAATTTTAAACCCCAACAAAGCTGCCATGTGGTAGATATTTGGGTCATTAAGGATGGATTTCCTTAAGGGATGGTTAAGAAAAATGTTGCCCCTTTTCCATATATTAATATTAAGATTATGAACTGCAATATTAGTTGTTCTTTTCCTGTTATTAACTTTTGTTGGTTGGATTGTTTCCCTCTATGGTTGTTAAGTTTGATTCAGACAATTATAATTGTTTTTCTATGGTTTGAGTTTCTTTCCCTTCCCCCTCCACCCCTTGGCCCCCCTCCTACCTTCCTCCAACATCCACACACACAGAAAGCACTTAAACCATTAAGCATATACTGGATGTAGCTAAACCTTGCATTAACTGTATGAACTTTTTAAAACTTCCCTAAAAAACCTCTTCCATGGCATTCAGACTGGTGGTTACCCATTTGGACTGCCATCCTCCAGGTTTGAACAACATCATAGTTGTTCCATTAGTAATGATTTGTTTCCAGGTAAAAACCACAAAACTTTACTTGTAAATTTCCTATATGAGGTTTTTGTTTGAAAACAGAGTCATATCCAAAACAAGACTCAAATAAAACCAACAAAATAGTACAATAATCCTCTGTTTTTTTTGGGTTGATAATTTGGCAGCGGGGACATTAAATTCTGATGAGCCAAGGGACCTTGATCTTCCATTAAAGGATCGTTTCTTCATTCAGCCACTACCTGCAGTAGAGGCAGCAAAAAGGGCAAAGGAGTCAGCCAAGGACATCCTTAGCGTGAAGCAACTGATAGACAAGAAGGCATGGCCTTATGTCCAGAACGACCTTCGTCTAAAGGCATCGTATCTCCGGTATGACCTTAACACTGTCATCTCTGCCATGCCCAAGGACCAAAAGAAGCCTCTCAAAGATCTTATTGGGGTGCTCTTCAACACCATTGACAGTGTAAGTGAACTCAATTTCCTTGTTTTGGGAGTATTTCTTCTTAATGAGAGAGTTAATTTTTTGCCCTATTCATAAACTTCATTTTGGTTACCACATTGAAATGGTGATCTAAAAGGAATTTTTCTGGGACCCAACCCCATTTTTATCAGGTTCTGCTAGTTCTTGTGGAAGCTTTGATTGAATTAAACCTGGCCTAGACCTGGCTCTCTGATTCTGTGTGTGTGTGTGTGATGGACACTATACATGTTTACTCAAGTTTAACTGATTTTGATTATTTGCTATATCTCTGTCCAGTTGGACCATGCTGCAAAGATCAAGAGCACTCCTGAGGCAGAGAAGTACTACGCAGCAACTGTGTCTGTTCTAAATGATGTACTCTCCAAGATTGGTTAAGGAGGATTTAGTTTCTGGTACCTTTTGTTGTGTAACATTTATTTCTACCTCTGAAACATTTTGGTTGTAATTTAAAGGGTATTCAATGAAGAACAAAAGGTCGAACAAAGTCCTACCCCTCCCTCCAATAGAAACTAGAAAGGAAATTCCATTAAACAAAAGAAACTAAACAACAGCAATGGTGTCTATCCAGCTTGGGAAGGATCTATTCCTATTCTATATCACTATCTCCAGACGAATACTTGCAGGTATAGGTATCACAAAATTTCTCAGGAGGTGATGATAAGAAAAAGTTTATGGTAAGTATGGTTCCCATGGGTTTGATCAAATTTTGATTGAACAACCATTACTAACTTTAAGGAATATCATCTCTATTAGGGAATCTAGAAAAGTATAAAATTTCCTTTTCAACACAAAGTAGAATTCCATTGATTGACAATTGGGATTTGATTATATCTGTCAGGAAAATATGTTGATTTTAGAATTTCTAACCTAAGAGAATCATGTAATGTGAGGGTTCTCCAAGTTAGTTTAATCAAGAAACTCCTATTTTGTACACTTTGGTTTCCCATGATACTATATCTGTTCATTATTTTCTTTTAGATTTGCCTCTAACCTCCTTTTCCAGAAAGCTGCTTGAATTGAGTCGAAATTGTTAGCCATGTCCTCCTCTGTAACTAGATATTTGCCCTCAGTGTCATAGACGAATGCAAGGTAAGACTTAATTAACATTGATGGGATGTAGATCTCATTTTGTCATCCTGGAGGCAAGCATAACAATGAAAAGATGTAGATTTGTGGTTTAACCTCCACTGGCCTTTTTGGGCTCAAGGACTTGACTTCCTAGCATTTAAGTTGTGCAGATAGCCTATCCAAAAGGAAACCAAAAAGGCTGCCTTCTGAGACCTAAGTAGGTATAAAAAGAGGGTTTCCTATGGTTAAGTCTTTTAATCCATAGTGTGTATCGCAGTTAACATTCCCCACATTTGAAAACTATGGTTAATTAAGAGTTTATAACTCATTCTCCGTTCATTTTTTAACTAGGATGAGCAAGACGATGCAAGAGAGCCCTCCTACGAACAAACTACGACCGAACATCCTACCAACTTGGTAAGATGATCCAGAGACCGAGTTGGAGAAGGCAGCAATGAGCCCTCCCATGAGAGATTGCAACCATACATCCTACCAACTAGGTAAGTAATCTAAGATGGACCCAATGTAATATCTGTATGAATCGGACATTAATTTTTCTGCCAGTAGTATGTAGTAGGTATTAATTAAGTTTGTTGGTCCTGCTATTATTCTTAATACATTCGATTCCATCTCCATCCCTTTATATAATATTAGTGGTTTGCACTATATAGCTACTACCCAATACACATTCAAACAAAACACTTCAATTCCCCCTTTGATCTCCTATATCTGTGATTGGGAACTCGGTCTTCACCTCTGAAAATTAGAATCATCTTGGAGAATAGTCAATTTTATTCTTTCATATTTTATATCATATATATCTTTACTTTTATTCCACAGGAGATTAACAGTTTGGCTGACTCAATGACACTCTCCGTAACATGTAGGATTGTTTGGCGCCAATTCCTACCATCCATGATTGAGGGAAATGTGTTGTTTGGTAGCCAAGAAAGGAAAAAAACAAAATGATGATATAATGATTAATTTATGTGTCTATCTCTCACCTCAAATTCATGAATAAAAGTCTCTTCCTATCCAAAAGAAAAAAACCATTTCTTACAAACATGGTGGGCCCATCAACTTTTGAACATTAAATATATAATTACATTTTGGGAAGCAGTTTTGTGTACAGGAGTGTGGCCTACACCAGCACTCCCATGTGTCTATCTCTCTCCTCCTTAAAACAAGGGGGTAGAGGTGTCTTTTCACATGGGGAGGAGAGAGAGAGACTCATGGGAGTGCTAGTGTAGGCCACACTCCCGGACAGATATCTATTTCTTTTACATTTTTGTCACCCTTTCACTCAATCATGAAATTCACTTGATTCTGTGTCGAGAGGACATTTTTTTTTCTTGTAATTTTTAGGACCATCTATGACCACAGGGGCCACTCGACCAGACAGCATTCTTGTTCCTTTATAATTTATAGTACCATTGTTTTTATTAATATACTATCATTTATAGGACGGACCTTTATCACCTCAGGTACAATACACCCTTAAATGCACCAAAAAGGTGCATGCACTTGGGAGTGTTTTAAAACAAACACTTTAAGGTGCACCGTCAAATGTACCTGTTTGGTGCACTTGAGGCGATACTTTTCCCTTATAGGACATATAAATAACACACATGATGATGACAAAAAAATAAAAATAAATAACACATGATATCAAAACATTTGAACTTTATTTCTAGTAGGAAGAATACAACAACAACAAACTCAGAATAGATCCACATAAAACAAAGTAGAGAAAACTGAAATCTAAGAAGAAAAAAAAAAAAGAATGGAAGGATAGGATAGAGAAAAGAGAGATGGAATGTACGATGAGAAATGAAAATTGAAAAATGACAAATGAAAGATAGAAAACAGAAGCAAACGTACATATTGCAATAACGACTTATTCTAATTAAGGCAGCTTCTTCAATTCACTAGAATTTATTTAGCAGCAACAGCAAGTTGTTGTAGTTCCTTGACGAACTCATCCACATAGGAAGATTGAGCACTTGCATCTACCAAGAAATCCCTCAACTTGGCATGGTTGGCCATCACTTCTCTCCCAATCTTGTTTTCTTCATCCATCGCCAACTTCACCGCCTTGCAGACACTCTCTCTTTTAAACCAACCGTTTTCTTCACTCCTTTCCACATCAACTGCCACTTTCAAACCACCAACCAATACATCAGTCATCAAGAACTGATCAAGAAAGTGGGGACAAAACACAATCTGGCAATTACTAATCAGGGCTTCCCACATAGATCCAAACCCACAATGGCTCACAAAACACCCAATCGCAGGGTTCTTCAATATCTTTGTTTGAGGAACCCAACCATCATGAACCATTCCTCTTCCTTCAATTCTTTCCTTAAATCCATCTGGCAATGCCTCTTCTATTGTTTTTGCTCCAGATGGTGGTTTTAAAGCCACCAAAAAGGGAAACCCAGTGAGTTCAAGTCCAAGAACCAGTTCTTGAAACTGATCCTTTTCCAGAATACATTCACTACCAAATGCACAATACACAACAGAATTTGGCTTAAAACCACTGAGCCACTTAGACCAGAACTGGTCACCTAGAACTTGGCTTGAAGCCTCAGGCAACCCATATTGCATTACAGGGCCAGTGAGTAGAATTGGCTTCCCATACTGTTCCATCAAGTAATCACAATATGGGCCTTCAACTTCACGGCAAGTCCTAAATGCAAGGGCATCACATTCCAACATGGGCTTAACTGCATTCTCATATGATTTGGGGAAGTCTAACAAAGGCCTGATCTGATAAGGGTGTACCCTAATAGGGGAAGGTGGAAAGCCTGATGGGTGTTGGATTACTTTGGCCTCCTCGTGTTCGTGGCCCTTACGTGCTGGAACATTGTAATAAGCATTCACTGATGCACTGATGGCCATGTAGAAGATGGATTTGATTCCAAGTCCTCGTGCTAATGCCGGAATCCAATTGAGAAAATCGAAGAAAATAAAGTTAGGCATAAGGGTTATGAGTAAAGCTTCAATCTGAGGTTGAGTGAGGTCTCGGGCGTTAATGAGATGGGGGACATAATTATGGGGAATTTCTGTGGTAGTCTCGGTGCCCAGAGGAAGACCTTCAACATGAGGAACCTCAATAGGGATGAAGGTAATGAGGTTTGGGTGGAGATTTAAGTGGTTTAATCTGGTTCTCGTTTTAGTGGGCAAAATTAAGGAGATCTTGTGACCTCTCTCGGCAAGCTGATTTGCAAGGTGGAGGTAAGGGGTCATATGGCCTAAGGCAAACCAAGGGTACATGGCAATATGAAGCTTATTGGAATCCTGTGGGTTGGTCATCGCTGAAGGAAGACTGACTGACTGACTGACTGACTGACTACAAAGGGGAAGGTTTTGTTTGGCAATTGGAAGGTTTAGTTTTAGAGGTAATATATAGAAAGGCAGAGGAATCGCATTTACTATTAAGAGGTATGATTTATTATTTAATGGGGAAACCTAATATGTATGTATGTACTACCGACAGAACGGAAAATGTGTGATCTGATCCAAAGATATATTATATTACATTGGGTCATTTAAACAAGTAGTTGGGACTTGGGACTGGTAGGACGTGTGGTCGTAGTTTGTTTGGAAAAAAACCAAAAAAAATAAGTGGTTGTAATATGTTGGTGGTAGTTGGGACTTGGCACTGGTAGGACGTGTGGTCGTAGTTTGTTTGGAAAAAAACCAAAAAATATAAGTGGTTGTAATATGTTGGTGGTGGAGCAGGGGCTAAATTAATCTGAGACATCCAATGTTTGCAAAAAGAGGCCCAAATAAGAGAGGACGTCATGGATTTTATTCCTTTCCACTTGGAGATCTGTAAGTTCCTATCCCTTAAAATCAGGACACGTGGGACTTTTTAATCTAACAATCATGAAAGTATCCAATCTTAATCCAACCCCAAAAGAATCCAAGAAAATATAAAGGGAAAAACAAAACACGCCAGAGAGGGTTAAGGTGGTAATTAAGGGTGATAAAATCTCTGTGGAATTTCCAACTATCAATACAGACATAATTTGGCCCTTCAACCCGCATCCACTTATAAAAAAAAAAAATAATACTAATTAATTTAAGGGAAAAATTACACTGTTACCCCCTGAGGTTTATATTAAATATAGAACGACCCCCTATATTTCTAAATTATACAATTATAACCACACCCCATGAGGTTTGCTTAGTTGTTACAATCAGCCCTACTCCGTTATATCATTCTTGTTAAGTGGTTCGGTGTTGGTAATTCATGACTTAAAATGACTAATATACCCCTGTTAGGGGTTTGAGCTTATTACCACCCCTGCCCTGTTACTCGAATCAGAATGAGGTTTAGGGAGGGCATGGATTTACCGCTGCTTCAAAGGAGATTTGAACCACCGGAGCACCTTTCAAAATCGCTTCAACGACGGATTGACAAAGCTGCAAGCTTTATGGACATTTACATCTACAACATCGTATAAATTTCAGCGGAAGAATTTGACAAATTAGACAGAAGGAAGAACTCATCTTTCCTGCCGATATTATGTAGAGAAGGAGGGAGAGAGAGAGAGAGAGAGAGAGACTCACATTAAGACTAATGCTTCCCACTCTGCAAATATGTAACAAAGGGCTCTGTTTATGTCAGGCATTGCAATACTGAATTCAGAAAACAAGTATTCCCCAGATTTTCCAACCCAACACCCTGCAAAATATTCTATTAATTCCAACTCAAAGAGAACCGGAACACAACGATACCGAATTGAGCTTCTACCAAATTTGATGATTAAGGAAATACAACTAATGACTAAAGTTAAAAAACTAGAATTACAACGAGGCAAACAAGCCAAGACCGACGATAGTACTCCCATGAGAAAACCCACAACAAATACAAGGGATCAACATGGATAAGCCGAACTTATTGCAGTACGTGAAACACGTTCAATAAACAGTGACAAATGGAAATTCACTTTATCGGTTTCGATGACAGTGAATCCCGAAACCCAAATTTTTATAACAGAATCAAATTAACGGAAAAACCCAATAGAACAAACTCACGATTCTTCGAAGCGTAGTTCCAGAAATAAGCTCTGGATCCAACCCAATTTCAAAAAAAAATCACCGCCCTCTCATTTCTCCACCGAAGCCAACGCAACAGCCTTTGGGGAGGGGGAGCTCTGGGAATCTGAGCTGGGATTCAAAGTCACGATATGGAAATCTCCACTGCCATTACTAAAACCAGTGAAAGACTTCCGAGTGGGATGACATTCAATCCTCCTCTAAAACAGAGTTCCATTAGAAGAAGATGAGGCAAACACAGAGAACCCATCTACAAGTTTCTTCATTTCTGAGGTGCAGATCAAGCTTTCTATCATTGAAACTGTGAGATTGAATTCAGAAAGGTTTTCAGATTTCTTCTCCTTAGGGAAACAAATTCCAACCGCCACTGGGGGTTAGTTACCAAGACGGAGGTGTTCAGGTTCGGCATTAATGAGATTCATGAGCCCAACACGGCCATAGAACTTGGCAAGGAAGACAGTGGCATGTGCTTGGGATTCTGGGTTTTTGATCCATTGCAAGCAAGGTCTAATGCTGCAATTCTCGCAGCAACCTTTGCGGAGAACTCGACGAACACCATGTTAGATCGAGATTCAAAGTTTGGGTTTGCAGATTTTTTAGGGTTAATAGGGAATGAATGAGAGCAAGGAAAAAAATCCGAGAGAGAACAGAGGGAGGAGAGATGAGGGAGAAGTCATAGATGTATAAAGGAATACCTGTGCGATGGAGTTGTATGTCAACGATGGAGTTGAAGGTCAACGATAGAGGGAACTTCAAATTTGGGGAAGAGGGCAAAATTGGTATTTAAAATGTATTATTTAACACCATCCACTTAGGCGGTGTGACTGAATTTATAAACACAGGGGGTCGCTCTGTATTTAATACAAACCTCAGGAGGTGGCAATATAATTTTCTCTTAATTTAAACAGGAAATTTCTAGTCAAGAATTCTAACATTCATTTGTTAAAACTTAATGAGATTTTAATTAGACCCATGGGCCTCTCTAGTCTTCAAAGACTAGGATTATGCTCCACTGTTAGTCTTAAAATAGATTCAGTATTCGACCAAGTGATTCCATCATGAGGATCACACCTCTGTGTTCACTCACCAAGTCCCATTATCCAACCTTTCCGGAAAAACTTGAGGCTACACTTGTTAGATGAGAGTATTGCATCATTGCAAAGATAACTACTAAGCTAGAACTTCTGTGATACAGCGTATAGCTCAATATGTTAAGCCTAAATCTACTGTCTTGTTGAAGCAAAGAATAATTTGAACACCTTTCTTACTCAGTTCCAGGAATTGGTTGATACGCTTCATGACCAAGCAATATATGTAACATCAGCTTCCATTGAGCAAGGTGTGCAAAATGCTTCAGAATTAGCTGTGCACATCGATCTATTTTTAAATCTCACGGGAGATCATATTTCACATTTCCAAGGTAGAGACCACAAGCAGGGGCCATGGGACTCGCAGCAGTCACTGTCTTTGCATTCAAGATTCTTTCAACTGGAAGTAATTAATATAAAATATAAAACATTAGCATAAGACAAACCCAGAGAGAAGTATAAAATATAAAGCATTAGTAAAGACAAATCTAGAGAGATGTTAATCTTTTCCGCATATTATGAAAGCATACCACCAATACGAAGCACCGCTTAGGTGAGTTGATACCAAGGTTCAAAATCTCAGTTTCGACCTGCCAGGAAACCGATATCTCCCAAGTTTCAACCGAAATCAGGTCAAAACCTTGTACTTTTCTGGGCAAAACTTGACATGTCATGTGCTGTCAAAAGTCAAAACTGGTTGAAACTAGGTTGGTCAACACTAACGAAATGTGCGAAATATGGTCGAAACCAGATGAAACTGACTCGTACCAAGTTTTGTCTCGGTCGAAACTGCCAAGATTTAGAACCATGGTTGATACCCACACTGTTTGCTACGTGGGAAATCTCCTCTTTGACTCCCAGGAGGTGCTTCCCATTGTAGATGCTACTTTGCACAGCATTGTCCCCACCCCTTTATATCCCACCAAGGAAAAAAATAAGGAAAAGTACTATTAGGAAATGAAGGATTGACAAACCATCATCAACAGTAATAACCCCAGTTCCCACACATTTCAGAACGCCAACAAGCAGCCTGACCTGCAAAGGTTGAACACAGACATATAAACCCAAGATATTGCAGGATGATACTGGAACACAGTCTAATACCACTACTGACTTCAGATAGTAATAAACTACATAATAATAAATGAAGTTTGTCTTCCTTGTTTTGTTCGTTGGATTGTATTGATAAGCAGTGTTTTGTCAATGTTTTATAGCATACAAAAAACATGACTAACATGCGGAAGCCAACACAAGATGTTGAGGAACATGAAACGTCATTAGAACCCTACCCATCACGATATAGAATACACAATCAGCCTGATGAGATACCATCATGGCAGTGCAAACTACCATCAGCTCAATAGTTAGGAATCCCGACATTCCCACATTTCATCCTGATCCAGTGTTCATTCCTTCCAGAAATTCATGAGCCTTTTTCTGTGCCCCTTCTAGCTCTCACTTGCCTACTATTCAAGGGCTTATTATTTATTCCCCTACTCTCATTGCTCAGGAGAAACAGCTGAAAAAGGAAGGTGTCCGACCCAAATTGCCAAACCGAGTCCTTTATAAGAGTTGCAGCTGGCTGAGATGAGAGAATTCTCCCCTCTTCCATGGGCTGAGATGGAGAGTCCTAGATGAACTCTACTATTTAAATAATAAAGTAAGACAGACTCTTATCAGGACTGGAATTAAAAATTGTTTTCCCAGCCTGTCTAAACAACTGAAAAGTAATAAAATAAAAAGATAATCTCCTCCTAAAAACTAGCACACAACTTGTCTTGAAGATAAGATCCCTGAAAATCAGGAATTCTGGAATCGCAAGCCAAATGAAGCCTCCAAACTGGTCCCCACAATTAGACTGGACCAGAATCTGATCACAGGGGCTGGGTTTGAACCAGAAACTCATTCACAGAGGAGAAAAATCAACCAGACCAGCTTTTCCTTCTTTCTACCGCATGAAATATGTATCATGGTCCTTTTACCAGATAACAGACATCAAAGGACCTCTGGTCCTTGGGTTCATACAGACCATTCAGGATTGGTGGCTGACAACGATGTTGTGACCACTCAGTCCAACATCGGTACAACACTGATAAGAAGTGTCAGCTCAAGATAATGTCAACATAATAGTATTAACGTAAGAATGTGGAAACTTGATTTTCTTGTTATGAACTAAAAATATTGGAAACATTATGTAATCATTTAACCTGTAATAGATCGAACATAGTGCTGACAAATAAAGAAAAGAAAATGTGAAAAGGCTAACCTGGTGATAAAGGAAAGAGCGTGAACGTGCAGTTACAACATAGCAACGATGTCTTCTTCTTTGTCCAAATTCTAGACCACCTCCATTACTAGGTCCTTGTACATTCTCATGATTGGGAATCGACCCCTTGCCAGTAGGCTTATCGTCTGATGCATTGATGCACACAAGTGGATCTTTCTCTGCAAAATTTGCTTGTCCTCTCTCTACACTTGAAGGAAAGTAAGGGGTTGAAACTACCTCAGAAGCATGAAGTTCATCTAATGTTCTAATAGGTGAATTAGCCTGTGGTTCATTGAAAAAGGATAGTAGATTATGTTTTGCACTAAATGATATATTCTTGATAAAGAGTAAATCAACTTTCCACCAAATATTATGTAGGTAACTAATACTACATTCTCTTAATTTTGCTTCCTAGTGAAGTATCATAGCCAAAGTAATTCCCCAAAATGAGTACAAAACACAGTCTTTTAATGACTTTAAATTCAATTAATAAAAGAATTCTGATCCTTCTTTTCTCCCATTGATAAGACAGCTATTTATTGAATGGAAAATGAGGAACAAGAAAGCATATTATGATAGGCCTATCTGAAAATGCACCTCATTTTGAGCCACTTGGAGGTACCACTCGACACATCCGAACATCTGAACTGCTGGTTAGAGCAACCACCCCTTAATTGGTCACATATCAAAACTCAATTGTTGAATTCAGGCATATGACCCACTTGTATTGGAATTTTCCATGCATTTTCAACTGCTGAGCTGTTTTGTTCTTACCTTAGGTTCTTTTTTTTAACCCTTTTTTCAGCACATGTAGAACTCCATTTGGGTTGAAATTGCACAGGTGGGCACACAATGGGGGGACCTACCAGTGCACCAGATTTGGGTGCCAAGTGAATTGCCAGATGGCAGTACGGCCTGCCCGTAGTGACAGGCTCTCCCAGCACAAGTAGCACTACCATCTTCCCTTCATTGAAAAGGAAAAAAAGTTCTCAGCTGAATATTTGTTTAGAAAGTGTGTTTAAGAAGCAACTCAGGTTGGGCCTGGTTTGACAAAGATAAATTTTGAATCGGAATGAACCAGAAGGCCCAAATCTCTCATGCACCAGCCTATGTGCATGAAACCAGGTGTTCTTCATGATTTACAGTTTTGTTGAAATTGGGGATGTTCTTAAAACAAATTTTCCTAAAATTAGGGTCAAAATAGCTTGGTTGTGCAAAAATATTTAATGTTCGACATTGTAGGCCAATCCACAAGTTCATGTAGGTGGATTGAATTTCCCTCCCTACAATTAAGTTTTTCTGATTTCAAAAAAAATTATTCAAGAAATCTATAAATTACAAAAAAAAATTTAAATAAATAAACTGTTTGGGTTAAAAAATGATGACAATTTATAAAAATATTTGCCGTTATGTTTTTCAAATGAATGGGATGATTAATGTGTTGTCCCATAGCACTGTTGCCCTGTGGCACAAGGTAGTTTGGTTTAACAGTTTAAGCACCACATCCCTCAGCACAGCTTCACAGTTTGGCGGGCTCTCTCCAACTGTCTTCCAACGCAGTCCTTCCTCATCCACCATCAGATTGCTGTCTCCCCCCCGTCTTGCTGCCTCTGCTGGAATGCCTCAGAATCCACTGATCATCTTTTTTTTTACTGCCTCCTTTCCTCTTCTATATGGAAAGGTGTCTTAGCAAAATGTTGGCCAAAGAATAGACAATTCTGCCTTTTCAAAGAGAATAGATCTGGATAGATAGGACTTTTGCTGGCTCTTCAATCTGTGATATTGTTGGGAAGCTTGCCTTCGCCGCCACCATCAATCAGATTTGGATGGAACGTAATATCAGAAAATGGTCTCCTAGATCAAGAACTATTCAACTCATTTGGAACTCCCTTCAACATCAAAAGCAAGCTTGCTTCTGTCTCCCCTTGTGGCCGTAATACACCAAGGAACAGGCATATTGTTGTGTCCTGGGGTCTTCCCTTCTCTTTCTGGCCGCCCATCCCGCTTGTCGGGGCCCCCTGTTCTTTCCTCTTTGGTAATGAATTATTTATTCACCCCATAAAAAAGTGTTGTCCCGTATTTAACTATCATTAATTAGGTAATTTATATTTTTCAAAAATATTTAAAATAGTTTTTTATGGTGAAAAAAAATATAATACAGGAAAACTCATAAATTGCTTCTGAGATGTTTTAGAAGTGTTAATTGATGCATTTTTAGATGTCTGTGGCATAAAAATAAAGCTAACTACATTCTTGAATTTTGGATGTAAGTAATGGTTGTGTATTGTTCTATATTGATTCAACAGTGTAGGACAATTGCATCATAGCTGAGGATGATGAGGATATAACATGGAAGCACGGCACACCCTTGAGTAGGGATAAACAGAACACAACGTAAATATTGAGGGAAGAAGATGGGTGGTGGTGGGACAAGAAGACTGAAGGAGCAATTGGCAGGTGGCTTCAAGGATGTGAAGCAATGGCCATACTTCCCTACTGAGATGCATAAGTTCATGACTGACCAATTGAAGGGTAATATCCAGGGTGAACAAAAAAATGAGGGATGAGTTCAATGAGGCAGTACTAGAAAACACCCTCATGTACACATGGTTCGAAATTTCGGTGGAGTCGACCGAAATTTCGCAACTTATTTTGGTTTCAAGAAGGCTCGAAACGAATTGAATGCGACTAACTAGGCATTCCAAGTTTTAACCGAAACATGTTCCGGACGAAATTTTGTAGGGTTTAGGCAACTCCATTTTGTTTGCCGAAACATTATAGAGTCCTTTATAAAGTCCATATTTCGTTCGAAATGATATCAGCAGTGTCGAAACCTGTGCTTCGACTACAAACTTGGATTTTTGCTTGACTTTGGCCATTCCACTTGCAACTCTTGGCTGAACAACTTGTTGGAAGCTTGTACAAGTTCATCAACAACTAATATTTGGTGGATTTTGTTGGGGAATTGTCCATTCAAGAATCTCACATTCCCAAGTTGTTCATTTGATGATAACAAACAATTTAATATATTTACATGTATGCAAAGCATTGTAGTTGCTCATAATGATAACGCTTAAGACACTATTGTATCGGAGTAACAAGACTTGAAGAAGAATCAAGACCCATGGCTTGTGAAGACAAGACAGGTCAAACCAAGGAAAAGCTTCTTCAAGATAAGATGCAAGATCGAAGCAAGTCAAGTCAAGCCAAAGTAAAGCTTCAAGACAAGATACAAGATAGAAGATCGAAGTCAAGACATACTCAAAGACTGAAGACAAAGCTTCAAGATGCCTGTGTGCACCTAGATTGTTTTAGAACACTCACACAGTCACACACACTCGCATTGCATGCTTGCATATCCATACGAGCATAAACATAGATAGACTCTAGGAAATGCCCAAGGACCCTTGAAAGAACCAAAAATAATGTTAAAAGACCATTGGTGTAAAAGCCCCAAAAGACCCGACAAAATCAAGCAAAACAGGGCTATTTTTGGACCAACCAGTTTGACCGGTAACAAGCAATGTGCACTGACCTTAAACGGTTGCACAGAGGTTGGTAATTGGTCTGACCGGTTGAGGCTGGAGAATGTCGAACTGGTATCAAGCCGGTCGCACAACCCAACTGTCCAACGGCTATATTTTCAAACAGCCCTTTCAACCGGTCCAGACGGTTCACGAACAGGTTGACCAATAGACCCAAACTATGACAGTTTTTTTATCGTTGGAGATTCAAATTGCTCACACCTTTTTGCTTTAAATAGGCCACTAAAGGACAAACTTTACACAGATTTTGAGGCATTGAATACTATTCATTTGAGAGCTTTTATTGAAGCCTTTTGTCCTTTATTTATTCATTTGAGTTGAACATCGTCATTGTAAGATTCAGTTTTCAAGTAAAATCAAATATTGAAGGCAAGGTTTAAAGTAGGGGTGCAAGTTTGGCCCTGTCGGCCCAAACCTGCCCTGGCCCGCCCTGAGCCTGAACAGGGCCTGGGCTGAGATATTTGGCCCTGAGGGCGGGTCAAAGCTGGAAATTTCTGGCCCTGAGTCAAGGTCGGGTCAGGCTAGGGTTGAGGCCTTGGGCTAAGACTGGCCCGAAGGCCCGGCCCGGCCCAGCCTTGTTTTAAGTTATACTATAAAATATATATTGATATAATATATATATTATAAACTGTAAACGTCACCCACATTTTGTTATATAATATATTATATATGATGACAATAAGTGATATAATACATTTTATTACAGTGTTAGTTTACGTAAAATTGATAATTTTCTCCCCGGCCAATTCCAGCCCATGCATTTAATTCCCCTTCCCCATGATCAGGGCCAATCAGGGTCAACCCGGCACGACCCTGAGGGCGGGTCAAGGTTGGATTTTTCTGGCCCTGACTTAGGGTCGGGTCGAGCCTGGGCCCAGCTAAGGGGACTTAGGGTTGGGCTAGGGTTCTATAAACCCCGGCCCAACCCGACCCTGTTGCAGCCCTAGTTTAAAGTATCGATATTGGGTATCGTATCGATCGGGTGATTTTAAGGAACATATCGTATTGTATCGGAGATACGTATCAAACACTACAGATACGCATGGAAATGGTCAAGATATACATGGAAAATACACTTTTGGAACAAAAACCAATATAAATAAGCAATATATAGTAAGTTGCATAAACACTAAAATGGAGAATAATGTATAACCAAACAAGTGCATTAAATTGAAATTGTTATAAAAAATGAGGTTTCTTACATGCTGTAATAGTCTATAACCATGAGGAGTATTGGATGATGCAAAAATGATGTTGTAGTACTCCTTGATTCGTTTTTTAGTCCAAAAGTGTGAAAAACCAAGATCAAATGCAAGATTTTAGACTCTTGATTGAGAGTTTTCCTTCATTTTTCCGTTAAATAAGAGTTGTACCAAGTCTGGAGTGAAAAGGGTATTTTTATGGATGTATCGATGGTATCGGTATGTATCGGCTGAAATGTATCAATACATATCGATACGTATTGAACCATCTACAGAACCTTTTACCGGACGTATCGATGGTATCGAAATGTATTGGTCATATCGTATTGTATCGCATCAGTCGAGACAGTTCATTTTTTAAGAAAAGAGAGACGTATTGGTACCGACTGATACCAATACGATACGTACTAATACTTTAAACCATGGTTGAAGGCTTTCGTCACAAAGTTTTTGATCTTCTCATCAAAGAAGTGTTGAGATAGCTTTCATTTTGTACACGTATACATTCTTATCATTTTGCACATGGAGTATTCTCCAAAATAGGTATTATCCTTCCTTTACTTATTTGTTTAAATATGAATCTTAGTGTTGATCTAAGAGTCGATAGAACTTTTGATCAAACTAAGTATGCATCAGCCTAGACTGCACTTAGGTGATTGCACGGATACTCTTATCCTTAAAAGATTTCATGAACAGATACTCTTATCCTTAAAAGATTCTATGCATGAATTCTCGTATCCTTAAAAGATTGTTGTAAAGGTTCCTCTTGTCCTATAACAAGATTTTTGTAAAGGTGTTGTTTCCCACCTACTGTACTGAAAGGAAACATCTAGTGGAATTCTCTCAAGTGTTGAGAGGAGTGGACGTAGACTCTTGGAGTCGAACCACTATAAATCGCTTGTCTCTTGTGGTTGCTTGTCTTATTAATTTTTATTGTGCGATCTAATTTATAAAAAGGACCCAATCCACTACATACAACCTATTCAAACCCCCCCCCCCTCTAGGTTGTTTCACAGATTTGAGGGAAATTTCTTGAAGATTCACAGTTTGAGATAATACCCTTATTCCCTAAAATAAATTTTTTCCAAAAAAAAGGGAAAAAAAGTACTGCTTAGGCTCCAACTTTTTATATGTTAGGTAGCATTAGTCGATCTAAAGACTTCACGGAGTCAAATTTAATTTTCTGTTTTTAAATTATTTTTAAAATTTTTTGCTTTAAAATAGATTTTCTTGCAAACGAGGGCCGAACTTGGGAATACTAGTCAAACGAGGGTCGATATTAGCAAGTTCATGTCTTCTTAAGAGGGCCGAGTCCACACACAGATGATGAAAGAACGAGTCTCTTAAACCAGCAATAAAAAGAGGGATGTGAGAGAGAGAAAAGAAAGAGACATGAGTGTGAGAGAAAGGGAGAATATGTGAGTAAGTCAATTAGACCACCATGCCTCCTATTTATTCAATTTGTCAATCATTACATATAGAAAACTCTAATTCCCCAAGAGTACAAAACTACCCTTAGAACAAAAAAATCTCTAAAAATTCGGGGTCACGGCGAGTGAGACCGCTGGTGTTGGGGAAAGCGAACAGTACTTTCCCTGCTAATAACACCAACAACAGACAACCCGACCTTCTGAGTCCTAGCCTAGTGGGGATGATGAGGATGTCGACTGGTCGCATTGCAATGGTTGCACTCACACAGATAAGTGAGCCTTCGAGATGAGTATGAGTGTATGACTAGGCAGACGCGGAGCCGAAGCCTATCAATTCACAGTAAAGACTCAGTTTGACCATGCTATCCAAGATGCCGACCATGGTGCACGTGCCCCAACACATGTAGGTTACCCCAAAGGTTGGCACCGCATGTGGAGACCTGAAGAGGAGCATGACAGCTTTGACATGGAGAAAGATGTTTCTTCCTTGGCTGACGCACTTGGAGGCCTCAGTCTGGAGAGTATTAGTGGATATAGTGGGTTTAGGCATCTGGGAAAATGGTGTGCACCATCATTTCCCACAGACACATCCAGTATCGAGTAAAACTTCTATGATACCATGGATCAAACCCCCTCCCCGCACCACTCCAAAATAGAAGAAAGCCATCTGAAGACTAGGAAAAAGACTATAACTTCTGTGATGATCAAATCTCCAACCACATGTTCCATTATCCATTTGACAGGTACTTGAAACCATAGTTGTCAAGGCGCCTCAAGGCGTTCGAGAGGGTAAAAAAGCAAGGAGACACCAAGTAGGCGAACAAGGCATCCAAGGCGTCCGCCTAGGTGACCAAGGAGCCCAAGTCGACCAATGTGCCTGGATGCCTAGGAGATGACTAGGCGACCCCTTGACAACTATGCTTGAAACACCTCACACTCTAGAGGAACCAAGGTTACTGTGTAAGTACCCAGCAAGCCCCTCATACAGGAAAAGTGTGAAAACAATCTAGATACCACCCAGTAAGGAGTGGAAACAATCTCACTAATCTTGTCTTCTGTTCTTCCTTATTTTTATGGTTATCTGTACAGCATTGCGTTTTTTACCCTCCTTTGTTTTTTGGGTTGTGGGGGGTGGGGGTTGTTGAGGGGATAAGTAGCACTTTATTGAAGAATCAAATCATATACAGCCAGCCTCCAAACTTGTTGCTTATTTTCCAAAAACCAATCACAGCTATGTACATACCAGGACTACATAGAAGATGAAGAAATCTGAAAATACTGTACACACTTTAAATAAAGTCCAACAACAAGGAGAAGGCAATGAGACAAGGAAAAACCTGGCACCCTGCTGCCCTGAATGAACTGAAGTCGTGACATCCCACAAGGATTTTGCATGCTTTCTGCATTTAAAAAAAAATTTAATGATTCAAATGAAATATGGAGACAAAAATCTCTTGATAAATATTTCCCCAAAAAAAATCCTAGCATGAAACCAACCTGCATAGCAGCAAGATCCAGGTCTTCAGGTACATGCCATGCCCGGTCTCTATCAAATATTGACAGAGGCTCTGGCCCAGACAGCATTCGGTAGAAGTACCTAAATTTAACATGTCATATTTAATATTTGCCCAATTATCCGTGAAGCTAAATTTTCTTACCATGACTGGACACTTTGTCCAGACAATTGAATTAATTATCCTTCAACCTTTGTTCGAATCAAGATACTTCTAATTTTTGTAAGCGCATATCATGTCAAGGTTATAGAGTAGTAACATATCTAGAAAGCCAATTCAAAAGTCCAAGTAGGTTCAAGCCAACCATCCATGACTTCCATACTTTCACTTTCAAAAGGCAACTCTACAAGATTAATAGCACTAAAATATTCTTTATAGGAAGGGATTTTCCTATATTTGCCGATTGATTTTGAACAAAAACCATGCACACTAAGTTGTTTCATATAAAATGACGAATACATAATGTTTCCTTGCCAGACACCAAGGTAAGCCAATATTGACATGCCTGGCATTCATCCTCTCTTACTTAGCACTTGAATTGGGTGGAGATGTTGTCCACATCCACCATAATAGAGTCATGTGGTACATTTCAGCTCGGACACATTTTGCCGCATTGCTTGTAGAAGCTTTTGAAAATGCATGAAGAGTAAACCATTGTCAAAATAGTTTGAGAGCTGAGAACAGAAGGTGAAGGTTGATACTTGGAGAGCCACAAAATTTGATATGTGGCCAAACTGAAAGTACCCTATCTACCCAATGGTAAAAATGTCACATTGGCTTTCTGCATAACTCAGACCAAGGGTTACCAAGCAAATCTTAGCCAGGGCCTCAGAGAAGAAACCTTTCCACAAAGTTAAATTTTGTGGTGCAATGATACGTACGTGCGTTCTAGAGCTTTATATCTAGCATGAAAATCAGCTGGGACACATCGAACATCGATCACCAAAAGGTCACCTTCACTTTTCTGTCATTAGCAAAAGCAATTTGAATGTTTTAGGACCTACACCAACAGTTTAATCACTTTTCTGTCATTAGCAAAAGCAATTTGAATGTTTTAGGACCTACTCAACAGTTTAATCATGGATTATGCCTCCAATTCAAAAAAATATATATCAAAAAACTGAGAATTAAAAAACTGTCACCCTGGTAAGAATTTAGAGTTTATGTAACGGCATAGGAGATCCAAAAAATTACTGCTTATCCTCCGTTTAACCTAGGTTAAGATGCCATCTGTTTTTGAATTACTTTTGACTCTTGAGTAAAAAGTAATTCACATTCAAGATGTATGATGAACTTTATTTTTAAGTACAAAGGACATTGACAAAGATGCACAGAAACTTGCTAGAATGAAAGAAAGGAATGTAGAAACCTAGATCATGTCAAATGCCATAAGAATAAGGATCCAACTGCATATTAACAGTTACCACAGTTTCTCATTTTTTTCCCCTTTGGGAAGGGGGTAATGAATTTTTCCAGCCAATCCAAATGTATCATGAATCATGAGATGCATCTTCACCCAAAGCCATCAATAAGAAAACTGATACCAACAATCTAAACCGTGACATTGTCTATGCACAGGACGTAATACTTATCAACTTTTTCAGTTCTCTTTCAAGTTCCTTTTAATAGGTTATTCATACAGACAAAATTATATAGGCCACCACCATAAGACATCACAATCAGTTGACAAGAACAAGGGGACAACTTGGCAAATGTATGATGATAGCAATAAATATATACACTATAACATGTGACAATAACACTAGAAATGAACAAGTATGTCAACAAAACTACAGAAGTGCAAATATACTACTGCAGTTGAAATCCATGTACAGAGGAAATGATTACTGATCACATAAAAAGTATTTAACTGGGTACCTTTATTTGTTTAAGTACCAACAGGAAAACAAATCTTGCCCATAACAATGTTCATAATGAAATCTCCACTGAAACAAAATATAAGAGCAAGATAATGAAGACAACAATAATCCTTTTTGTCTAAAGATTTGGACAATGAGTAAAAGCCACACCTGTAAAAAATGATTCACAGCCCTCCTAACAACTGCAGGTTCATGAGGCGGCAACTGCATTTTAAGAAAACATTATTGAACTGGTTATTCGAATGTTCAAATACAAAAAATCAAGGATATTTTTTAGATCTACTGATTAAAATCAAGCATCATAAATGTAACCAGATATGGACAAGGATACTTCTATCACTAGGCAAACCCTCCCTAGAAACACTCCCTGTATATCCAATAGTTGGAATTGCCACATCACACCTCCACGTGACAGATATAGGTGGCCCCTAGAAACCCTCCCAAGGTGTACGTGCAGTGCACAGAGAAACTTTTGCCACCTTTTATATCCCACAGCAACAGCACATTATCCAATTTGATCAACTTACTTGTAGCCGATTTCAATATAATTCTGTTCAGGAAGCAATGGAAACAATAGCTTAAGAAATAGAATCAAACCAAAAGATCCATTATCTGAAAAATGAGCTATTTGATTTCTTCCCTCCACATTAATTTCGTATGCTACCTAAACTGGGGGGGCAGAATATGCTTCCAGATAAGTCCAGAGAATTTGCATATAAAGAATCACTGGTCAACACTCTCTTCAGTGAACTCACAAATCTAGACAAGCTTATCGTGCCCGTTTTAGATGCATAACTGCCCTTCTCATCAAATACCAGATTTTTTTTCCTGACTTTCTCACTGTACTCTACTCTACACATGGGAGGGGTGGAGGGTGGGGCACACTATGCAGGGAAGCTTCCACCACAACTAGGAGCATCCCAACAGACTCCAACTCAAGCCTTCTACCCTCACTTTAGCATTGTTATCAACCCAATGAACTGGTGATTAGCCAGAAATTTAAATATATCAAAGCTTAATTGGCAAAGACAGTCAGAAAGCAGGAAAATGATAAATGGGAAACTATACCACTTCCCCAGGCTTCCTTTTGCTCACACGCTGCACATCTACATGGCAAACATTTGATAAGGCATGCACTCCTGCATCCTACATCAGTCCACATGAAACAACATTTTCAGACCAAAGAAATAAGACGGATGTGTTTAAGGATAAGCAAAACAAAATAAATAACAATAATCAACAATACATTTCTGGGTCCAAAGCAAATATATTAATATTCAGACAATTTATAGAGTTTCGTAACAAGCAGCAGACCAAGAAAAGAGACAATAGTTGTAGCTAGCTGGAAGTTTCTCCATGGTTTGGTAACCTAAAAAGCAGAAATTTTTTGTTATCAAAGGACAAAGAAGCAAAGAGGCCAGTAAAAAAAAAACTTAGTGCAAGCTAGCACACTACAGTGTTCTTTGCATGCATGCGTGAACAGTGATATATATATATATATATAATAATATATGTGTGTGTGTGTGTGTGTGGCTGTTTGACGAATCTTTTCTTGACTGTGTTCGTTCTTCTCAGGCTGCTCCTATGCAAGGCTCTCTTATTGAATCTCTCTCACAATAAAAACACATTAAAAAAAAAGGCCGTACCCAGTGCACAAGGCTCCCGTGTTTAGCAGGGTCCGGGGAGGGTCAAATGTACGTAGCCTTACCCTTGTTTCCAGAGAGGCTGTTTCCAGGACTTGAACCCGTGATCAAGCGTTCAGCAAGTAAGCACTTGACCAACGCGCAAGCACTCGTGAGGTTTGGAAAATTTCACGTACCTCCCCTGAGGTTCAAACTAAGTAACAAAAACACCCAGTCCGTTAACTGTACACATTAGTTGCTAACGGTAACAATTTTTAAGTCCTGTTATGACCAATATACCCTTGATGGGTAAAATGACACTAACACCCTTCTTCTTCTTTGATTTTGCAACAAACGATCGAAACCCTTTTTTTTTACTTTTTATAAAAGCTAATCTGAAATCTTAGATTTCAGCCATTCCATTTGAATCGGCTATAGATGTTTGGAAACTTTTCATAGAATTCCCATACACTCTTCTGTCCTACTGCTTTCAATTGAACAATGTAAGAACCCTTAACCGGATCCTCCTTAATCCTCCCTTTGAACAATGGACAAAAACCTGACAAGAAATGACAATTTCTCTCATTCTGGAGCATAAACCAGGCCCATTCCTACAATCTCTGAACCAGAAACACATGTTTCACCAGAGAATGCCGATCTACAGTAGAAATCGAAGAAACCAAAACACTATAAGGGGAAAGCAGATAGAAAACCCTACCTGCAAGCTCAGAATCACTGGAAGCCTCAATCTGATAAATCCATCCACCAGACACGGGCAATTTCTGCGACGAGCATTCATCAAATCTGAAAATCTTATAAATTATGGCAGAGAATGCAATCGAGAAGAAGGATTGGCTCTGGTATAGGCTGTGTTTCTGGAGGGAAGCTTCAACTGCTGTGCACACAGCAGAGTTCATAGGAGGAGGAAGAGGCAAGTATAGCAGACACAAGCTCTTTAGCTTTATTCTGAGAGTCTTATGGCATAAGAGTGAGGAATCATGGCAGCTCCAAAGAAGCTCAGGAAAGGGTTCTATTCGATTTCTGAGCTCCAAAGGGCTCCAGAAAAAGCTCTAGGTTAAACCATTGAAGAACGGGAGAAAGTGAGGGATTGGATTAACCTTTTGGGGAAAACATGGGCCATTGATCAAAGGGAATGTCGGAATAGGACGTCTACTGAGGGAGAAGATGAGGATTTAACTCCAAGTATGCAGGGACAAGTGCTGATTCCCATCTTCCCATTTCTTCCATGTTGAATCAAACCCTAAACGATTTTAAGATGTCGGTTGAAAAAAAATAAGGAAATCACAAGAGAGCAGAGGGTTTCAAAACCATTCTTCTTGGTTCGATTTGATTTCTTCTTCCTTTCGATCAACGACGAGTATGAGTCTGGCTTGGGAAGATCCATTTGAATTTTTTTTCCCTAAATCTGAATCCATTGAAGTGGATTTGCAGGTTTGGGGAAGATGAGTGGCAGGTTTTGGGGAAACGATTTGGGGAAGATGAGGGTATTTTGGTCAATTAAAAACAATTATAACGTTTTCAGTCACTAGTTAACGGACTGGGTTTTTTTGTTACTTAGTTTGAACCTCAGGGGATGTACATGAAATTTTCCAAACCTCATGAGTGAAAGTGTAATTAGGTCAAACCTCAGGGGAGGTATGTGAAACTTGTTGAAGTACAGTTCACGTGACACTGTTCATGTGAACAGTGATTTGGTTGATAGGTGTATCTTCTATTTTCCTAGTCCTAGTTGAAGTCCTAGTTTCTAATTATGTCAAGTCCTAATTCTACTGTGAGTTGTTAGTCTTAGTTTCAGTTTGAGTTGTTAGTTCTAGTTCTTTTCCTATTGTAACTTGGAATCCTATCATGATTAGGAATTCCTAATCGGATTAGGAGTTCCCCTTTCTATTGTAATTTGAGATTATAAATACAAGCATTATGAGGGAGACTGTTTAAAATAAATTTAACAGTTCTCTCCTCTTCCTCATCTTCTTCTCTTTCTCTCTTCTTCCTCCATTTTCGGTTCTGGTTTTCTTCATCTATACTCTGTAACAAAACTTACCCATAATTAAAATTCAAGTCTAATACAAATGATCTGACCATGTTAAGCAATGGCTCATCTTCTACTAGCAAATTAAAATCACTCTTAGTTGGCAACCATGTAAGATTGTTAGCAAGATCATGAATTTATGTACAAACACTGAATATTAAGTGTAACTAGCAGACAAGCCCATCCTTACAAAGCAACCCAAAGGCTAAGGCACCTGCCTCATTAACATTATGCAATTTATTTGAAAATTTCTCCACTTCTTATACTTTAACGGTGAGTACTTTTGTATTTAATTTCTTTATTATCTTGCTTAATATATAATTTTTTCGCAATGCAATGTTTATCACTCTTCTTCTCCTCCTCACTCTTCTTCTCCTCCTCCTTCTCCCCCCCCCCCCAGTCCTCTTGCAATTGATCAAAACCATGCTATATTTGTTCAAAGGAAGCTTCCAGGGGAAGGGAGAACTGACCAGTTCTACATTCTTAATTTTATTTATATTGTAGCAATGTATCTAATAATATATCCTATTGCTACATTCTTAATTTTGATTGTTTCAGTAAAACACACCTTGTATCAAGTATGACCTCGAATAGAGCTGATTCGAGGCCAAGGATCCATGTAGCCAACCCATTTAGTTGGGATAATGCTGAGGAGTTGTAGTTGTTGTTGTTGTTTTTGCTGTTATAGTAATAAAATATACCTTACACATGCATGTTTCTATATTTTTGTATACATTATTTTTCTATTGAAAAAGTTGTTCATTGATCCAATTGTGTGTGAACCTCGCTTTACACCTCACCCCTCAGGCCATTTGCAGCGACATGTGGGACATGCGGCTTGTTTTTGCTTTTCGCCTTTGGCAACACTGGTTCAACCTGTTGCTCCATAACGCAGGTACCCAGGAAGATGTGTAGGAATTGCAAAAATCTGAGGTGTCGTTTGGTAAAAGGTTCACCATTCTATTAGATTGATGGGAAGTGTTAAATTAAAATTCACAAGAACATAACCATGAAATGTTTTTTCTTCTGGCAGAGCATGAACTTACAGTTCGACTTGAGCAGAAGATTGAAACAGGTTTTCCGACAAATTTCTGAAAAGCCTCCTACATGAAACAGAATAAGAAAAGAAAAAGGGTTACCGAGAACCTATATATATTTGCAGTCTTCAAGATTTAGAATAAACAGTATCACAAATAGTCAACCCTCCCCCCCCCAAAAAAAATACCATCACCATAATTGTCAAGGTACATAGGCGACCCAAGGTGTTGGAGGGGGACCGGGCCGACAAGGCCCAGTTAGGGGTTTAGGAACCCTAGGCGTGCAGTATATGATCATATGTACTATAGCAATGATAATTTCATATAATGTTAACAAAACAAGAATTTCGTGAATGGCTTGAATGATCAATGAGATCAGTCAAGCTCTCTATTTATAATAATAATAATAAAAGAGATTACAAAGGGAAACACTGTTCACAACACTGTTCACGATACTATTCACGTCACACAGCCCAAATTACAATCCTACCCTTGTTCAAAAGTGCATAAATAAAGCATAAATAAAAAACCAAAAATACCCTTACAATATCGGGTAACACATCTCAACACTCCCCCTCAAGTTGGGGCATAGATATCACACATGCCCAACTTGACTAGACTAGGATAAAACAACTTCCCACTCAATCCTTTGGTGAAGACATCAGCCAGTTGATCTCCAGACTTCACAAAAGGAATACAAATCTGCCCACTCTCTAACTTCTCCTTGATCCTGCTCCCCTTGAAGAGGTGTCTGGGAATAATATGACAAGGACTCATGGAAGACAATATCCATGGAGACAAAAGTACGACGAGAAGGTGGATGGCAACACTTGTATCCTTTCTGGGTCGCAGAATAGCCCAGAAAAATACACCGAATGCTCAGTGGATCAAATTTCCCATGAGGATGATGATTGCGGACATAGCAAACACAACCAAAAACTTTGGGGGGAACCACAAAGGAGGAGGAACCCTGGAGGAGATCAACGGGGGGAACGACCATCAAGTACACGGGTAGGCACACGGTTGATGAGATAAGCAGCGGTAAGAATGGCATCACCCCAGTAGTGAGAAGGAACCTGCCGTGCAAACATAATGGCCCGGACTACCTCAAGGAGATGTCTATTTTTCCTTTCAAAGAACCCCATTCTGGGGCGGTGTGTCAACACAACTGTCCGATGGACAATACCATGTGCAGCCAAATAAAGTTGGAACTAACCCTCCATGTACTCTCTGCCATTATCACTGCGTAAAATGCGCAAGGTGGCATTGAATCGGGTCTGAACCATACGATGAAATAACTGAAAACAGCGGAAGACCTCACTTTTATGGCTCATCATGTACACCCAAGTGGCACGAGTATAACAATCAATAAACGAGACAAACCATCGATGACCAGAAAGGGAAGTACAACGGGCAGAGCCCCACACATCAGAATGAACCAAAACAAAAGGAAATTCACTTCTTTTATTTAATGAAGAATAACTGGAACGAGTCTGTTTGGCCAAAACACAAGCCTCACATAAAAACTCATTCCTATTACAATGCTTAATCAAGCTCGGAAACAAAAGAGACAAAGTACTAAGGGATGGATGACCAAGTCGGCAGTGCCAGAGATGAAGGACAGGGGACGAGGTGGACTGTAAATGATGAGCTGTAGAGGAAGCCGAATGCAAAGTAGAAGGCTGACCCGGGTCAAGTAAGTAGACACCACCCTGCATCTTACCACCCCCAATCGTGTGCCCCGTCTCCAGATCCTGTATGACACAATGAGAAGGGAAAAAAGTCAGTTTGCAGTTCAGATCTCTAGTTAGACTACTAATAGAGAGAAGGTTGGTAGAAAAGGAAGGAACATGCAAAACAGATTTTAATGAAAGGGTAGGTGAGCAGCGTATGGAACCCTTCCCATTAATAGGAAAAAGGGAACCATTAGCTACTCGAACACTGTCTTTGCGGAAGATGGAGAATAAAGATGAAATACATGGGAGGAGCTCATGTGGTCAGTGGCACCGGAATCTATAATCCAAGGACTGGATACGATCGATGCACACGACTCACGATTGGAGTACCGAGGCAAAATTAGAACCGGGAGGGGCAGCAGGTGTAGATGCCGTAGTGGAGGCAGCGGAAGAGGCCTGTAGCATGCGACAGAAAGCTAGGAGCTCATCCTGAGTAAGCCCAATGTCAGATGAAGGGGCAGCAGCAGCAATAGTAGGAGAATCAGCCATATGAGCCTTGGGCTTAAACTTCCCACGGGCTTTCTTTTCCTCAAAATCAGCAGGCTTCCCATGGAGCTTCCAGCATTGAGCCTTAGTATGATAGAGTCTGTTGCAGTGTTCACACTTGACAGGACCTTTAGGGACAGCAGTACCACCATCAGTAGTGGTAAGAGAAGGAGTACTGGAAGCAACTTGCAAGGCGGAGCGATCAACAGTAGAAGAATGCAGCATAGCAGCCCGATGAGATTCCTCATTATGAACTAAGGCAAAGGCCTGCTCTAGGGATGGAAAAGGGGACTGCCCAAGTACTTGCACCCGAATAGGATTAAACTCCATATTTAGTCCAGCCAAAAAATCATAAACACGTATTTTGTCAACGTGTTTGCGATAGGCAGCCAGATCAATAGCAGTAGAGGGCTGATAGTCGGAGTAATGATCTAATTGCTGCCACATGTTCTTGAGGGCAGCATAGTATTTAGAGACAGAGAGCTCCTGTTGGGTAGTGGCATTAGCCTTCTTTCTAATCTCATAGACCTGTGCATCATTCCCCGTGCGATCATAAGTCTCTTTGGCACCATTCCAGCTAGTATGGGCAGTGTCTAGTAGAAGAAAATTGTCTGAGATATCCCCTTGCATAGAATGGATCAAGTAGGACATCACCATCGCATCATTCGATAACCACTTGTTGAGCTGAGAACCCTCTTCCACTGGTTTAGTTGTTGTCCCAAGAAGATGGCCAGTGAGGCCACGGCCAGCTACTGTCAAATAGGTAGACCGAGATCACTTCAGGTAGTTAGAGCCATCAAGTTTGATTGGGGCAGCAAGGGGAAGAAAATCAGTCTGGGGCTGGCCATCAATGCCAGAAGAGGCCGAAGAAGAATCTGAACCAGTCATTGCAGCAGGTAACCAATCTTCAATGAAGCAGCAAACAGCCAAAAAATATCCAAAAAAATTCTGGAATCGACCCCCAATAGAAAAGGGCTGTATTGGAGCAAAAAATCTCAGATATGTAGGCTGGGAATGATGTCGAATGAAGGCAGCAAGGGTGCCAATCAGATGCAGCAGGAACCAGCAGCCCAACCCCAAGATCGATTAATGTTAGGGTTTTGAAAAAAACCTGAGAAGAGAGATCGATAAGGGGCTGGAGTCTTCAACCAATCTGATGAAGTGAATAGGGGTTGAGAACAATATCAAATAAAGATCCCACAATAGAAGATGCAGCCGAAACAGATGCAGAGGCCTGATCTCCAAAAAAAATAGGAATCTTCAAATCGCAGACAGTGCTTCAGCTCCACTCGATCCAAAAAAGAGACATAAAAAAGGAGGTATATTGGGACAGCAGATAGATCATTACGATCACCTCAGTAGTGCTGCCCTAATGGGAGAAGAAGAACCAAAAGAAAGGAAGAAAGAAGAAGGGAAGAAGCTCGACGGAGGGAAGGAGAAAAAAATCGAAGGGAGGGAGGTGGGTTTTGAAAACCTAGATCAGAGTGTATTTGGCTCTGATGCCATGTTAACAAAACAAGAATTTCGTGAATGGCTTGAATGATCAATGAGATCAGTCAAGCTCTCTATTTATAATAATAATAATAAAAGAGATTACAAAGGGAAACACTGTTCACAACACTATTCACGACACTGTTCACGTGAACAGTGTCGCAGCCCAAATTACAATCCTACCCTTGTTCAAAAGTACATAAATAAAAAAACCAAAAATACCCTTATAATATCGGGTAACACATCTCAACAATTAATATGCTTATATGCAACACGGAAGCCATATCAATGCAATATGATATAATTATGGTAGTAATGACCTATTATGAGAAAAACACCACATAATAAACAAAGAATAAGATATAATACAATCATAGTCATCACAAAACAAAGCAATAAACATAAATCAACGTAAATTCGTGAATTGTTAACAAGCGTATTATCACCTTGGACCCAAGAGAGAGCTTGGATGACTAAGCGACTCCTTGACAACTATAACCATCACAAACGAAAATTATAAAAAAGCCCATCCAATAGAAGCATGTTATGAAGCATAAACCATCAAGCTTTTACACTTAAGTTCATTTAAGATTTCTCTACATAGGAGCATGAAACTTGATTCTCACACACTCACAAACACTTTAAAAAAAAACAATGAACTGCAATTAGCCCAACAATAGCTATAAAGAAACCGAAACATATTGAATCAACTCTCAAGAGCACATACTTTTTTATATTTGCCCAAACAAAAAGAGAATTTTGCTGGATTTCAACATTTCAGCAGCAATGGCCAAAGCCAACCAAAATGCAAACAGCCAAAAGGATCGAAATCAACTAAATTCTGACAACTTTTTGGATGGGCCACAACTGAGTGTGCTGTGGACCATCCAATCCACTGACAGTATCTGGATAAGATAAACTGAAATTGATCAGGAAAAGGATTGGCTCAGAACAATCTGGGCCCAATCCTGATAGTAAAAAACTTGGATCCATAGTGGGGTTTCATATCTGTTCACTAACTTCTCAACAACACCACCTCACATTACGTTATCTTCAGAACAAGGTGTCTTCAGTCTTCACCTCTTCCATCAGCTCTTTTGGCCTCAGGCCCATATATCATGATCATCTTGAGATAAATGGTGTAGGACAGGTTTGGGAAACCTAGAAAATTATCCTAACTGAAAGGTAGGAAGGATGCGAAGGGTATTCAACTCATATATCTCAGCATACATGCAGAAATTCTTAACAAGTATAGCCCTAAATAAAGAAATTGTTGATGTATACATTGATGCTGTCCTTCCCTAACAGCTCAAGCTTTTAGGTGAAACGTTAGCGAATATGGTATCAGAGCAGGAAGGTCAAGTGTTCAACTCCTGGGAAATGCATCAGAAGAGTTTTCCCAACATTTCTTCTCCCTCAGTGCTGTGCGAAGGAAATGCCGCGTGAACTCCACGTGCAAGGACCATGGGATCTTGGCATGCACGTGCAGGGGAGTGTTGATGTATATATTGATGCTGCCCTTCCCTAACAGCTTGAGCTTTTAGGTGAAATGGTAGCGAACAGAAATAAACAAATCATATGTGCAGAATTTTCATGCTAAGTATGCAAAGGAAAATTTAACAAGAGAAACATGATAGATCAGTAACTCCCCTTGCTGTCCCACGGGGTAGAAGGCCATGAATAAGTGTTGAATCACTACCTAACTCCAAAGATTGTGTCCTCAAGGCTTCCTTGTTGTTGGTAGAAAAATATCCCAGGTAATTGGGAGTGAAGTTGAGATAAAAATTGGAAAATTTGGGACTGATACAAGAACTGGTAAGAAATTTAGCAATAATCTAGTTTAGACAAGAAGGGGAAATTGGGTTTCTTATAGATTTGGCTAAGGAGGCTCAAGGGAAATTTGGGATACCTCATCTTTCATCACAATCACTTTATCCTTCCTAGTTTTGCCGACATCCATCTTAACATCCTCATCTCTGCAACACATAGCTTCATTACATGGCACTTCTTAACTGCCCAACATTCCACCCCATACATCATAGACGGTCGAACAACATTCCTGTAGAACTTTCTTTTAAGCTTTAAAGGAATGTGTCGGTCATACAGTACTCCAGTAGCCCCTCTCCACTTCATCCATCCCACTTTAATTCTTTGTGAGACATCATCATCTATGACACCTTCTTTGTGTATGATAGACCCCAGATATCTGAAATAGTCACTTGGCGGTATCTCTCTCTCCTCACCACGTCATCATCCATCATAGTTGTGACTGAAGTTACACATCATATACTCCGTCTTTGATCTACTAATCTTAAAGCCACTTGTTTCCAAGGTCGATCTCCACAATTCTAACTTAGCGTTAATCCCTGTTTTAGTCTCATCCACAAAAAGATATCATCGGCGAAGAGCTTACACCACGGTACCTCATCTTGGATGTTCTTGGTTAATTCATCAATGATAAGCGCAAACAAATAAGGGCTAAGGGTTGATCCTTGATGTAACCCAACCGTAATTGGGAATTCCTTGCCCTGGCCTCCCACAGATCTCACACTAGTCACCACGCCCTCATACATATCTTTAATTACCTCTATAAACTTACTCAACACGCCTCTCTTCGCTAGAACATGTCGGATTAAATTCTATAGCCTACATGTGGGTTTAATATTACCACCCACTTAAGGATGAGGGATTGGTAAACAGTTTACTAATTACTTAAGTTGCGGTGTCTTTTGATAATTACAGAAATGACCTAGCTGGATCACCCTATAGGATCCCCACGACTTGTCTAGTGTGCCCCACTCATATTAGGGTTCCCTCTTTATAAGGAGGCTAAAGGGAGGAGAGACACAAGTCTAATATGAATTTTGAATTGAGAATTTAGAATTCCCTTTTCCTCTACTCCTCTCCTACCTAGGGACTAGGGTTTTGAACCCTAGCCACCATTAGTGAAGAAGGGAAATCCCGTATCTGTGTGGAGAAACATGCACAAGTGCTAAGACCTTTCGGTGGTGTTGCATTTGTGGCATCACAGAAATAATTGTAAACCCGCTTTTGATTAATGACAAATACCCTAATGCATGTGAGGATGCGTTCCCACCAAATTAAGATTGGCATTCCGCATTTCCCCAATATTTAGGACCTCCAACAAGAAGGGGGAGTAATAATTACTGTAGATTCGCGGGGTTTCCTTCATCGTGGGTGAAGGAAAACTTTCTCCTATTAAATTATGAAGAGTGTCAAAATTTAGGTCCTCCGCTCAAGAACTAAACTACATTGATCAGTTAGTGTCCTTGGTGGAGTTAGAGCTGCAGTATTTTAGAGAGAAGTTCCATTAGAACTTTGGATCCAATTTCTACTACCATTAACCAGTGTCTTCACTTACAAACATATGGTCCCAAAATTCCAGTACCTCTAATATATAATTTTCCAGTTTATTCAAATGCACACATTTATATAAGAAACTACTTCGTCTAAATCCGAAACAAAAACAGAATAAAATAAATACCAAGAAACGGAAAGAGAATCAACAAGCGAGAGGTGAATTTATGAAAAGAAAGTTACCTCAAGAACGCCAACAACGGTTCTGCAATTGAGTTGCTGCTGTGAACCAGAAAAGCGAGTCCCGATGTACTCGACTGCGATTAAGTATCTCTGGATTCTAGGGTTTTGGCTCATGATTTGGCTGTTATCAGATTGTTCTACATCACCGGAATTCTCAGTTCGTGCGATCTTCGATGGTTTCTCCGGTGATTCTAAATCAGAATCCAGAGAGCGATTGGGTTCTTCGAGAGGGTTTGATGTTATGTGTGCTTGGGACCTAAGATGCATCATCTTCACTCCTGCTCGCCAGTGTTTTTTCCCGCCTGCATGGGCTTCGGGCAATGGAAGCCTAAAAGATGCATTTTAAACTCGAGGGAACAAACAAGCGAAGAATTTTACAAATCGGGCTCCAATGTCTGAACCTTTTCACCAAAGGTGCATTTCGTTGTGACCAAATTTTCTCGCGGTTAAAAGATATAAACGGATCGAATTCGATCCGGCAGTGGCATTATCATATTCGTATTGGAGTATATTAGGATGGACTCGTATAATATCTTTTTATCATTTTTATTTTTTTTTTATTTTTTTATTTTTTGGGAGACAGGAGGGGTATCCAACTTTAGGTCGACTAAATACCCTCGGGCTCGTACATGACCCCCGCGCCACGCATAGACCGGGAGCTTCTGGGCCCTAGTGAACCTCAGGCAGGTGGCCCCAATAAATTATGCAACGGCGAAGGTTTGATCACGAAACCTCACTTCCTGAGGGTTGAAACTTGAGGGTTCAGCAACTATCCTTTCTTTTTTTCTTCTTAGTGTTTGATTTTCTTATAATCTCTACTTTTTATTTTATCTTGTATTTATTTTAATAAATATGTGATTCCATGTATCACAATACATAAAACAATATATATAAGCCAATAGAAAATCTAGAAAAAGAATCACATTATATTAACTTAGAAAATTATAAAAAAATATATTAAAAAAAAAATTAATCGAATAGACGGACGCATAGATATATTTCAAAATTTTTATTACCATCAAATTGCCAAACGAATCGGATAATAATCGGTCAGATAGGAAGATTATCTTATTCGTATCCAATTAGTTTTCGAACAGATTTGGATTCTCCTAAACGGATACGAACGCGATCGAATACGGATTTTCGAATATCGATTGACATTCTTATTGGTGGTGTCGTTCGTAACTCGTAAGTTGTAACGATTGTGGTGAAGATGAAGCTGTAATCATAGTTGAAAAATCCGATTTTGATTGGGGTGATTTGTCCTACAAAATTTAATGACCTAGTCAGTAGTCATGTAGATTAGGTTAAGGTAAAAAATGATGACACTGAGTCATGACAAATTCATCGAGTTTAATTGTTTTTTTTCATTTAAATCATAAAGTTGGTTTACAAAAACTGAGTTGAGTAAAATAATAGTAAAGTTGTGTTCTAAAACAGTTAGGCCTTGTTTGTTTGATGGAGAAAAGTGAAAGAAGAAAAAAGGGGTAGGAAACTTGTACTTGTTTCCCATAAATTATCATAAATGTAGTTTTTTTTTGTACCATTTTTTTTTAATTTTGTTTTTAACCTATTTAAAAAAAAAAAAAATCATTACTAAAAAACTTTTTGATCAAAAAATAAAAACTGTTTGGCAACTACTAAACACAATATATTGTATAATGAAAAATAAGTTTAGTAACTACGTATCTGTGTAAATAATTTTTTATAACATTTTAGAACAAATGGGCCCAAGTCATGGAAATTCAGCATGCTTTTTTTGTAGAGAATTTAACCCAAAACCCATATATAATTTAGTGGTAGGTAAAGAAATTTTCCCATCACCCATCTTCTTGCTTATTGCCATGATTGAGTCAAGTATAAGAAAAATGTAAAGGGCTGTTGCAACTCTCTCTATCTCTTATTCAAGCCTAAATTAATGATGAACACAAAAAGGAAGAAGCTATCGAAACCCAATCAAAGGAGTCAAAAAACTTCCAAGAACCTGCACGATCCAAACCTTCAATACGAACAAATCCCTAGGAAAACGTGAGCAACACGCCACTAATTGATAAAAGATTGAATAAAAAAGGAGGGGTGTGGCTGGGTTGGGTTGGGTTCGAATGTGGGAAGATAATGAAGGAGTAATGATGAAAATGGACCTTTAATGGGTGGCTGGTAATATGTTAAGGTAATGGAAGTGGAATGGTGTCGTTGAAATTAAACTCTGATTAATGGATTGAGAAAGGGAGTTGAGAAATGGTGGCTGAATAATGGGATAATGGTGAAGTGCGATCAAATTCTTGTTGGTGCATATGATCTAAACCCCTTTGAACTGAACAAATGACTTTCAGAAGACGAATCTTGATCAAACCCTGATTCTTATTGTACCATACATCGTTGATTTTCTGTTTCATTGATGTTTTATTCATCTTTGATGCATTCCCATTTCGTTGATCGATAAGCATCCAACCGTGCATTCTGTTCCCCCCTATGCTGTCTTTGGTGAGGCTCATTGCAGAAGAAGAAGAGGAGGAGGAAGGGGTTTGTTTTTCTGAAAATAAAATCAAATGACGCTTTTACCCTCGATTTTGAGGGTTTAAAGAACACATGCTCATTAAACTAACGAAAAAATGGAGGAAAAACGTTTTTGGCCATAATCCATAATAGATTCTTGAGTCTATCAAGAATCTATTATGATCTTGAGGGTGTTTCCATTTATTTTAAATAAAAATAAATTTAAAAAATGGTATCAAACACATGGAAAAATGAAAAATGATACAAAAAAGATCCTAAGTCATGACAAATTCGTCCAGTTTAGTTGTTTCTTTTTTGGGGGAAGTAGTTCTCTGTCCGAGAGTGTGGCCTACGCCAACACTCCCATGTGTCCATCTCCCTCCTCATCAAAACATGAGGGCAGAGGTAAACTCATGGGAGTGTTGGCATAGGCCACACTCCCGGACAGAGAACTTTCTCCCCTTTCTTTTTTTACCATTAAGTTGATTTGCATAAATTGAGTTGAGTAAAATAATAGTAAATTTGTATTATAAAACATTTAAAGAAACCCTTGGCTCATTGACTCCCTTCTCTTGTGCAATGGTATAAACTCAAATTGCATTATTGAGATGACTTATTTGTTGGGTAGATGAGGTAGGAGAGTGTATCGAACTACAATTAACGTTTCAATAAGTTAAAGTAGGTTGAGACGTGTCACTTGAGAGTCCCCTAAAGTTAATATTTGTCCCCTTTGGTGTAACTGGATTTGACTGTAAAACTGGCTCCAAGATACAACAACCTTTGGTTTTTCACAACAAACATTTATTCAATGAGTGTGTAGTTTAAGAGAAAGAGAGAGAAACAAAGATAAATCTGAAAAATATGTATTTGTTCAATGCATTTTGAAGGCCGTCTTTACTCTGTTTATAGGGGAGGATGCATATCTTCAAGGTATCCCATGGAATAGGTGTGTCCATTGATTTGAATAGATAGAATTAAAAAATTTCAATCCAAGCACTCAGATGGATAGGTGTACGTGTCTCTTGGTTCCAATGGGGTTGAATAAAAGATTTCAATCTAAGTGCTATGAATGCACCTATGCAAATGGATATATCTCTTTAAAGAGACATGTCCATTTCTACCAAAAAAACAAGAAAAAAAAGAGACATGTCCATTACATACCATTTGATACTATCGGATCACTAAGATCGACTTTCGCTCCTACTCGACGGGTGGGTCTTGCAACAAAGCTCTCTTATGCCTTTGCACTCGAGGGCCAATCTTCGTCCAGCCTGAGGAAACCTTTGCACGCATCTGTTACCATTTGGAAACTTAGTTAATTAATTAAATCGAAAAGAATAAAAGCTTTGAACCACAATAATATATATTAAAACATCATACCACATCACATCGGACTGCTCCTCATCTTATCACGATACGACTCGGATCGACTCGGTGGACATGCATATGCCTCTATCCTTTATCTTCTACTTCCAAAGAAATTAAATATTCCACACAAAAAATGCATTGTCCAAAAACAAATCTCATGAAATTAAAAAGCAAGTCTTATGGGAGAGAACCGGAAGAAAAAAAAAAAGGACGTATTTTTTATGAAACTTTATTTTATTAAATACATTTAATACAACATCCATAGCATAACAAGCTCTTGATACCAAACAACGCGTACAAAAATTGGTGCATGAGGAAGAATCATGAACCTAAATCACGAACCATCATGATTCATGAAAACTGAAACTTGTGTTTAAAACCCTTTTGAACGATAGTCACATTGTATTGGATTGAATTTTCCGATCCAACCGGGTTACCCGATCCGTCAACCGCTCCACCTGAACTGATCAGTAAGTATGGCTATATCTCAGGAGTTAGGATCGATAAAGACCGAAACCAATCTGATCCAGCCGATCCGATCCCATATTACGAACCATGGTGGGGAGTGGGGAGTGGGGAGTGGGGAGTGATATAAATATATAATTACCCTTTAAATCAATCACAGTGACATTTATGAGTCATACAGTACAATTACAGTGACATTTATGAGTGAGTCAACACAGTACAAAATTTTCTGGCATCATTGGGTAAAGAGCTCTGAAAAGTCATGACAATGTGGGGTACGGTTTTCTGAAGATAACTTTTGGAAAGGAAGAAGAAGGAGGCATTGTGGCAACAAGATCCATTGCCACCTCCAAAGCCCATTAAAGCCTAACAGAGAAGCGGGTGTTCATAGTCTAGATGACATTAATCTATTGGCAGAGTCTCTAGACAACAATTAAGGACGTGTGTACCAGAGATACGTGTTTAATTTACAGCCTAGAAGCGTCGGCATACCCAATAAATGTAGAGATGGGCTCCTATCCTTGGAAGCATCTGCCTAATGAATGCCCAATGAGGCATCCGATAGCTGGCCTGCCAACTAGATTGCCGTGCACACATTTCGGCCTGTATCCGTTGGTTGGCTTGCCTGGCATACATCTCGGCATGTGCCGGCTAGGTTGGCACACATCTTGATATTGGGATATGTGCTAAACAGCTCAGCATTGGATGTCTCATTGGAAAAGGAGAGCAGTCGACGAATATGACTGTTTAAATGGAGGAGTAGAAAATTTGTCGTTGGATTAATACTTAAATCTCAATTCAAATAAATTTTACCAAGTAGTAAAATAAGGAATTATATATTAAGGGACTACAATAAGATGCATGGATACACACGAGAATTCATATTTACATATTAGAAGATAAATTATATTTTGATATGAAATTTAACATAATAGCAATTCTTTATCATTGCACAAATATTCAATGGTAAAAATATACCACATCACATTTTCACGTGGTAAAAACAATCGTACTAGTCTTTACTTAGTTGTCGATGAGTGGGTTGGGATCCTGACATGGGAAAAGGATTCTGTCCAACCATGGTGGGAGCAGAACCATTTAGCCTTGCTACACGACATCAAAATTAGGGGTGGGGTGGTCAATTCACAGGTGGGTCCCAGGTGGTCAATTCATAGGTGGGCCCCACATGTGAAATGACCACCACACTCCTTATTTTACTGTCGTTTAGTGGGGCTGGACCGTCCAACTCCCGCCACGGCTGGACAGGAGCCAGGTTCCTTGGCATGTCCTCATCTACAGACAAAATAGTACGTCATCTAATAACTGTCACCTAATGGTAACTTAGGTGAGATTAAAAATCCGTGTATAAGTGGATCTCAAAGTTTTTTGTTGACCACTAAAATTGCAGTTCAATCCAAGTTCTCTAAATGACAAAACAAGGCAATGAATCTCATCATAAATTTTGAAAAACTATTAGGGATTTGGGAGTATAACTCATCTTTAAAAGCTAATCATTAAGAAAATGATGCCCAAATACATATAAGTCTCTACACCAGACTACTCACATCTAATGTGAAATTATAATTTCTACCTTCCGCATGGAGCCCCATCAATCTTCCCCTCCATGTAGGAGTTATCGAGATCTTCTCCATATCCCCTTTCACGAGAGCATCTAAGATCTTTTCTGACTTTTTCCTCGGAAGCACACTGGGTTTCTATGACCTGAGGCCATGTTACCCCTGATCCAGCCACAATCTACGCTTTGATATGATTTGTTTGAGAATGATTAATGCACAACTATGAGAAAGAAACCAAGCAAATAAACACACACAACACAAGAAATTTAATATAATTCGATACGGATGTCTACATCCACCTGAAAAACTAGAGTTTTTTCCATTAAACCTAAAAACTAGTCGTTGAACACCTTCTCCTCAAAGACTAGTTTTTAAATTCAACACTTTGAAAAGAGAGAGAGAGAGAGAGACACAGGGAGAGAGAGAATTCTTACCTAAGTGTAGAGTGAGGGGGGTAGTGCAATATTTTTCCTTGCTGCCAGGTTAGTGAAGTAAGTTATTTTGGACATAGCAGTAAGTGTATCACAGATACGTACGTGTTTATATATGGTTTAGATTCACTTAAGTCATTGCGGCCACGTACGGTGGAGGAAGACAGCTGTGTTTGGCCGTATGTATGTATGGAGGAGCCTCGGCTATAAATAGGTACAAAGAGATAAGCAAGAAAAGCATAACAGTTATCAAGTTGCTCAGAGAGTGCGAGCCATGGTTTCCAGCAAGAAGTTGTCCAAGTTGTCAGTGATAGGTGTGGTGGTGGTGGTGATAGCAGTGGCGGTGGTGGTGAAGGTGGATGGAAGTTCATTAACGGTATGGAGTGGTCCAGGTTGCAACAACCGTGCAGAGCGATACAGCAAGTGTGGATGCTCGGGAATACACCAGAAGGGTGGGTATGAGTTCACCTATAATGGTCAAACTGCTGCTCTCTACAACCAGGCCGGATGCAGTGGGGTTGCTCACACCCGTTTTGGAAACAGTGCTCGTTCCTGCAACCCCTTTGGTTGGAAGAGTATCTTCATCCAATGCTAATTAATTAATTATAACTAACACTCTTCCTTCCATCCATCCATCCATCCTCCTTCTTCTCTTGTTTCGTGTTTGAGATATATAAATGCAAAATAAATAAAGGCTATATATGGTATATATCATGTACTCATCATGTGATGATGATGATGGTGATGATGCCATGGTAATAGCTAGTATTACTAGTAATAGCTCTCTTGTACCCTGAACTGGAACTCTGGAAGGCTTTCCCTTTTTCTATGTTTATCCATGGCACTAGTAGTTGTGGTTATAATTAATTAATTAAATTTTTTTTTTTTTTTTTAGGTCTAATTCCACTCTGTGGTTGACGGAATCTTGTAATTCAGCATCTACGAACTTTGCTCATTTTCATGAATAAATGTCTTGGTATTAAAAAAAAAACTTGTGTTTATTTTCTTGACTGAAGTTTTCACAAATTTTAGAGAGAGATCAAATATAAAAAAGGATATCGATGTTTGGTCGTGTGTCTCTGCACCAGCGTAGGGGTTGAGGAGCATGTAGAGCAGTTAACATAGATATATGAGATTTTTTATTTCATAGGGGTGTGGTACATAGTTGCACTAAAATGCAGAGCATGCACCTAGGTGATAGGCTTTTTCCTTAAAAAGAAATTGGGAGGGGGTTTTCTGTCTGGCAGTGTGGCCCTGCCCCAATGTGGGGCTAATCGTAACAAGAACCGGAATTTTGCATTCATTAGGAGTGTAGCGGTCTTTTCTCCCTGGGCTGTGTGTGCATGGAACTATGGAAGCCACGCTGCTAGGCAGTACGTGTTATTTTTTCTAAAAAAAAAAATTGATTTCCTTGCAGGAAAAATTTATAACATCTAATTTAATAGAATCCCAACATTTCTAGAAAAAAATATAGTTGGAACACCATTATGTGCAAGGGTCTTATAAGTTCCGAAACTGAAAACTACATTTCGGACTTCTTCCTCAGTAGAAAGGGAAGTTAACCGATAATTAATTATCCTCTTCTATGATTACTGGGTCAAAAATATTTTCAATAAAAAAGGGATCAAGAGGATTAGAATTAATGCAAACAATACATATAAATGATTAACAAACAAATTAGCCATGGAAGGAGTATCCAAAACTTTAATTCCATCAGAGTCCAATAAATATGAAATAGTATACCTTCGAAAATATTGATTGAAAATTGCATAGAAAAATTTCGTATTCTTATCTTCCTCTCCAATATAAGAAACTTTAAATTTCTGAAGCCAAAACAGTTCTTTTGCTTCAAACAACCAAGCTTGTTTAAAGTGTCATGGACTCCAACTTATGATATTGGTCAAGAAGGGAATGCTTGAAATTCTGAAGAATAAGGTTATGGTCAGATCCTAACTATAGATGGTAAAGAAGTTAAAGTTTCATTTTCACTAGCTAGCTATGATTGTTGCTATGTATAAGAATCCATTTCCACTGAAATTTCCAAATACGAATGCTAAAATTTTAGCACCAAACGTATTATCACATGAGAATTATAACTTGCACATTTTGCCTGCCCTAGCAAAATAGGTATTAATGCCACCCCTTTTCTAATTAAAATGTATAATAAAAAAGATGAATTATAATTGTCACAATAGTATGTTATTTTTTCAAACATCACAAACTATACATTTTGCAACTTGGCCAGATGATGTATTCATTCCAATCATTGCATAGCGAGGACATAGTCTAGTTATTAGTCACATGTCAAATTTCAAAGTCTTATTCAATCAAATACCTCTCCTTGTATTGGTATGCATTCCGATCATGTATTCTCATGTATTTGCACTAATTTTTTTGACATTATTATGCACTCCCCAACTCTAAGGAAGAACAGAGGGTCTAAATTAAAAGTATGATAAAATAAATAATTAATATATATCTTGTGATTTTCAAAATCGTTACACTATCAATGAGATGCTACAGAAAAATATCATGGATAGGAAGACTTTTTTTCTTTTGGTAAAATAAATAGGAAAGCTGGGAGGTCATTTTATGTAAAGAGGAGAGAGATCGATAGACATAAAACAAAAGTGCTAGTGTATTCTACTCCAGCTATTCAAAGAACATTTTCCCATCATTGAATTACTCTGACATTTATGAGTCGATGGAAAGTTTTATGGCATCAACTCAACAGGCATCAAAGTTCAACTCAGGACAATGGGTACAAATTGCGCGAAAAGCAACAGATGATAATTTTTGGAAAGGAAGAATTGGCTGTAAGGGATTTTACCCAACACAATCAAGCATATAAGGTCTGAAACTTAACGGAGATAACACACTCTACCTCTTGACGGTTCCAAGAAAATGTTTGATTGTGCATCTACAGCCATTCTTGATCAACTCTAGGAAAATAAGCTACATCGGTGAATATCTCCTCAAAGCAACAATAGCCACCAAGAAGCTTATTGTCTAGCCTCTGTTAATCTCTCACCAGTTCATAATCTTGATGGTATTATTATCCCATAACTTTCCTTACCGTTGAGGGGGGGCTATCTTGTAATTGGATAACTATCTACTCTACCCACCATAAAGTAATGGATTTGGCTCCTCTGTAGCGCGACAAAGTTTATAGTGCACCATCTGACAGCCCACAGTGCTCGGGCACACAGATGGGATGTTGGGCTGCGTGCTTAAGCAATGTAGGCTGTTGAATGTACGCTACACTTCCTGTTGTGCTACAGAAGAGCCCAACCCATAAAGTAACTCCGAAGGTGATGTGACATTTGGACCACATCAGTCAACATTGGTAACCTGATCCATTGCAACCTCCAAAGGCCATTTATGTCCAAATAAAGTTATTTTGAACATATTAAAGTGTATCATTGACAAGTGTTTGTAACAGTTTTGCGCCCCCCCCCCCCCCAACATGCATCAACTCAAACAAATTAATTAAAGTTCATGAGAGTCTCATATATATATAAACTCTCCTCCCCGGCCCATTAGCAGTTAATTAGCATCAGCAGCCTTGGAATGCCATGGATTCGATCAAGTCTTTCTCAGTAATTGTTTTGATTATCAGATGGTGGTGGTGGTGGTGAATGCAAGCACATTTAAGTCATGGAGTGGTCCAGGATGCCACTATTATGCTCAGGAATAATATAGCAGGTGTGCATACGGCTGGCCTATAAAACACAACTAGGGATGGAGGTCCTTAAAAATACTTGGGGTTGCTTTTGGAATTTGGAATCAACAAATCAATTTTTTGTAAGGAAATTCGATACAAAACCTGCAAATGTATCCAAGGATGAAATGGAGAACTTGCTTACTCATGTGGGTAAGGAGATACTGCTAAAATCCGTTGCCTTTTCCCTTTTGAATTATGCAGCCTCACACTTTAAGCTATCTTAGTCTCATCACGATTTTATCCGAAAGACTTGTACCAAGTTCTTTTGGGGCTAGGGAGATATGGACTCTAAGATTCAATGGATCTTGTGGAAGAGGCTCTGTAGATCAAAATCTAAACGAGGTCAGGAAATTAAGCTTCCAAGTTTACAAAATGCAGCCCTCCTTTAGCTAGGAAAATCCTTGTGGGGATGGTAGGCCTTTCATTAGAGTTGATCCTCCATAAATGATGCTACACCATCCCCATGAAAAGCGATAGGCCAAATCCTTGCATGCAAGAAGACTGATTGAGCGCAGCTGCCCCAACACGATTGCTGCTAAAGCCAATGTACAACCCGATTAGAACCCTACCACACTCGCCCCATTACCATTCCAACCAACGAATTCATAAGGCACAAAATCCAATAGTTGGTATTTTTTTTTTCTGAAAAAAGAACGTTGATGTCGTATAGCCCCTGCACTAGCACAAGCGTTTGTCAGAGGACACACAGAAGCATCAACACGGATGGGATTTTAATATTTTAAGAGGAGCTGGGTGGTATGTCTCGGTGTAAGAGACATGCAACCAAGCAACGCTCCCTTCCCCCCCTTCCCTTATATGGGTGTTAAAGGAATCAAATTTTATTAAATTACTTTGACCTTTTTCTCTGCATCACTCCTCACACCTATGGGTACTTTCTCATATGCCCAAAACCAGTTCTCCATCAAAACGTGCCAGATGGTTTCTGGGCAACATTGAAATCTGCAGTTACCGTTGACAACTTTCCCGTACTATCCATTCCCATCACTCCAATTTCTACCTATCCAAACAGGGCATAAAGGAAATGGTCTAAGAATTTCTCTTTCTATAATTCACCAAAACCATCACAATCAAACATTTGGGCTGCTTAGATGCTTACGTATTGATTGATCTCAGAGTTAGGCATAGTTCTTGTCACTGATCTTTATCCTGTCACAAGTGTTGGTCCAAAAAAATTGAAATCCTAGGCCAAAAAAAAAAAAAAAAAAAAAACAATATAAGCCAATTCCAATATCTATAGCTCTTTGGATTGGAGTACAACACTGCACGTTGTGGCACCATCGACCACAAATAAAAAGCCATCACACTTTATAAAGGGTCTTGGACTCACTCTCTTACTTGAATCTCACAAAAATGTTTAGGGAAAACGATTGCCTAACAAACTAGCCAACCAGATTTTTTCCATTTTCCTCCACCATGTATGCAACAAGTTTGGCACATCAGGCGCCTCATATTGATCTGCATTTAACTGTTTCTCTCCCTTTTTAGTTTATCAAAAGCCATATTTTCCAAAATGAGAAGCTCCATTTGGTTTAACATTTATTCATCGGGTGGACCGGTGCTATGAACCATCGATTAAACTGGGTCATTCTACCATTTTAAACAGGTTAGAATCTTAAAATAACTCATCTAATACTAAAAGATTGTCTTTTGCATAGAGGAAAAATTGCAATTGAGTTTCATCTCTCCGTTGGAATCTCAATGGAAGGTAAACAGAAGGAAGATTTACATTAAAACAAATCTTAAAAAATGTGAGTAGTGGATTCGTTGGGAAAGTTGCATGATTTAAGGGAATATTAAGAAAAAGTTTAACTTTTTTCCAAAGTTTTAAATGTTAAAAGGATTAAAGTGATTGGTTAGACAGAAGTATGTTTAATTTTGAAGGTGCTGGACAGCTGGAGTTTCTGTCATCTGTGATAAAATTTGTGGCCTACCCCATTGTCTGTAATGGGAATATATTGAGTTCTTCCACCTTCATCTAGGGGAAGAGGGGAAGAGGATAGTGCTATCCATACCATGAGCATAATTTTTTCTTGACAGAAGAGTAAAATATAATAAGATACAAAGCACTATATTTGTTGCATTCCAATATTTTTAATTGGCCTATTATTGTAGTAATTTAGAGTTAAGATGTATTCATTTGGAGGAGAAAGTTGTCAGTGACAATAAAGCTACGTTTAGAAGCCAAGAAAAAAAAAATAATAAGATAAAAAATACGATGACACAAACATTGAAATATGTGTCTCTCTCCTCAAATTCAAATTTTTTTTAAACTTCTTCTTTTCTTGCCTTTCAAACGTAGCCTACAAGTTAGGTCGCTTCATTATTTATTTATTTTTTTGGTAAACTAACGCTTCATTATTTGACACTTTAGTTGATCAACTCTATACATCTCAATGGCTGAATTTTAGTCTAAAGTAAACAAGGAAAGTTATCATCAAATAGAAATGACTATAAAATACAAAATAGTATTTTTTTTATAATTTTAACTACTTTCTCTACTCATTTTAAGATGAACTTTTAACAAGGATGCTTGTCTGGTCATCCATCACATGGATTTAACCCACATACTCTCACGTGACAAATAGTAAAGCTTTATACCTTACTAAGATCTAATTTGATATCCAAAATTTACTAACTTAATTATTATCTACTCTCAATTCCTAAATTTTCACTTTAATTTCTATTGTCTGGGCAAAAGATATTTTTTTACGGGAATTTTCATTACTACCTCCTACATGAAAATAAGAAGAAAGCTTTCCCAGTCATGGTTAAGAAGGGTTCACCCAAAAACTTAGGGTCATTATTACTCTCCCTACTATTTGTAAATCTGAAATACCCTACCCTAACTTTTTGATATTTTTTTGATTTATGCCAAATGTTACACTACATACCATACATGACCTAATATTATTACCTTATATCATTAATTAATTCCATCATCATGGTAAAGTTTTGTGCGATTTGTTCACCAATGGACACAATTGAATGATTTGTTCATTCCAACAATTGAATACAAAGAGAAAAGTCTAAATTGGCCACATCATTTTTCATAACTCAATCACTTAATCCTCCCATCTTGGATCCTTACTTATGTATTTTTCATCATTCATCACCATTCATCATTTTTTTCTCACTTCATATTCCTGATCCATTTGAAAGAATTACCCCGTAGATGAATCCACAATTATCAATCCAAATTAGAACTGAATCCTGTTAAAAATTCTAAAGACTAACCCTAACATCGATTAACTATCTCAAGCCTAGCCTAGTCCTAGGAAGAGAACTTGCATATTTTCAAATTGGTTTGACTACAGACCTTGTATGTTGGCCGATAACTTAACTATTGGAGTAAAGAACAGGGCTCTACTAATCTTAAATAACAAGGGATTAAATTAAAAAATAATCATTTTCAAATAACCCTAAACAGAAAGGACGGGAACAAAAAACCAAAGGAACAGAAAAAACCAAGCCCCCCAAGGGATTATGGTACATAGCAGCAACAAAAGGAGGATTCAGCCAGCGAACCTGCAAATATGCACCATAAACCCAAAAACACAATGCTTGTGAGCTAAACCTGGGGTCTGGCAGTGATGATAGAAGCTTTAGACTCTTTAATTGGATCCTTTCCACCACTTCTTTTTGGCAGTTGTGAATTAAGCGACAGATTTTTGGTCAGGGAAATGAGAGATGTCTTTGGATCAGAACTTTTCTTGGCCTTGGTTGATGCAAGTTCAACTTTCTGGACTCCTGCTTCCAAATTCTTCTGCTGAAAAGGCAATGAATTGATGTCAGGTAAATTTAGATAATCAGCTAGGCAGTAGTCCCGAAAAATAAATCCCACTAGTGTCATCACAGGAGAGGAAGAATTGATAATTAGGGGTTCAGTCATCCAAGTGTATAACTGTATAATTGTTTCCAACCGTGAATGATATGATCTAATGACAGTAACCATGCAAAATCTTCATGTACTTCGATCCAGAGGAATCAATACCAAAATTAAATGAAAATCCAAATGTTTAGCATATGGAATGCCACGGGGAGAAGGCAAATGCTCACAAACTAATCTAGAAAACTACTGGCACTAGGACCAGATTCTCTTGTAACAAATCAAAGCTGCAGGAGATCTAGGACCAAAAAGACCAAGGAGTGGAGCAGTTGTGATCTCCCATTCAATCTCTATAAATTGTTAAGCAAGAACGAGGATAATTAATAAGTAAGCAGATCCTTTCTTATAGTAACATATTTAATGCGTTAAAAGGACATCCAATTAGCATACCCACAAAAAGTTTGATTTGATATCCAAAAGATATTTCATCAGACTATCCAAATCCAATCTGATAATAGATGATTACTTTAATAACTAATTATGATCATAAATTATAATCAGAGCAAATACATCGATATCTCAAGCTGTGTCCAATTACCATCTGGATGCAAAAAATGTATCCAAATTCATAACCAATAATCTGGATAAAATTCAGAATACAAGAAAATAAATCCCCATGAAATTAGATTTTATACTATCTATTTAAATCTCTACATGGAAACACATGGAATTGAAACTTCATTTTATGTTCCTGAATCCTGAGAAGTAAATTGAATTGCATATCTTGATCTGAAGACTTAATTTTTCTTGAACACAACTGAGGTAAAGTAATCCAAAACTGAACCTAGAAATTAACTGAATAAATAATTATCTTCAATTATATCACATCAACATCAAAGAAACATTCTATACGAATTAGTCTTCCTTAATCATCCAGTCATAGAAGAATGATAAAGAACAGTTATCAAATTTTACCGTGAGATCATTGTTCCTGTACACATCCATCTGCATAGATGAGGACTTGTTGCCCTTCCTAGTATGAAGCGTCTTCTCCCGCTCTTCATAGAAGTTAAAATCATCCAACATTGAAGTTTTAACAGGATAACTCTTGAAAATGGTTAGCATTTCTAATCCTTGTTTCAATTCTATCTGCAAAATAACAAATAATAGGGAAAAATCATACAAGGAACAATTAAAAAAAATTGCATTAGTTATAATAATAACAGTAGTCAAGTTTTTAACCAATAATTATTAATGGATAATAAATAAAACAATGACTATAGATAACAATTGTTAACTCAAACATGGTACATTTACAGAACAGGATTCCTTCGAGCAAGTTCCCAAATATGTATTTTATCTTTCTATGTTTTGCAGCTTAGAGCAATGAATTACTGCACTACATGAGAATAAAGATGGTACCTCCTGAGTGTCTCTACTATATGTCACGGGTTTGTTTTCATTGTTTTCAAGTATGATGTGCCGCAACTGACTATTGGGGACATCCTTTATTATGTGCCACTCTACAGGAAAGAATCCATTCCACTTGTCCACTTGCCAAAAGTCCATGTCTTTCTTGAAATCCACCTTCCCAATCATTTCAGCAACACCTACAAACTGCCCACTTCCATTTACCTGAAGTTACAGATGAGACAGTAAAACTGAGTATCTGACAACAACTATAACATTATAGAATAAATATTGAAATTACACACTGGCAATAATCTACATATTTTCCCATATGTGAACTACAGCAATGTCGATGATTCCCTAGTTGGGTTCCTAGTGCATTATCCATGGCAACATGATCAATAAACATCTCCATGCTAGCTAATGAAGCTTTGTTATTGGTGAGTCTTAGCATCCTGACAAAGGTATCCTACCTGGACAAAACTAGCAACCACTGATCTCCCCGTGCCAATAAAAAATGAAAAGAAAAAGATTTATTCTTGACAGTAGACACAAAAGCCAATTGCTTATTGAATGGTCTATGGACAAAGAATCATACAATTTCAACAGACATTACAAAAAGGGGGGGGGGGGGGAAGGGGTCGTTCTCACCCCCATTCAATCCTTATGTTGCTCCATCACTTCAGTTACAAAACCTACCAGAACCAGTTGATAGGGCTTCAGATAAAACCGAAGCTTTTGTCATTCCACCAGACAAAAATCCAGACCCCCCCCCTCCCCAGCTACATATGCCTAGATGAAAAGGTCAATTTGAATTTCTCCTGCTCTCATGAGTATGGTGGGATTCACAGAACCTCAAACCCCAACAACAATTACTAGACAGTTGTTTGGGAATTCATCATCTGCGACTTCACCTCCTATGGGAATATCAGAGAAAGTCTACCCACATACTTCTTACCACTAATCAGTAAGCAATAACTGAAAACTGGCTCCTAAAAGAACAAAGCCCCTGTTGAATGACAATCACTAAGAGCACAAAATATCAATCCTGGTCGCCAGGGATGAAAAGCTCCTAGAGAAAGAATTGCTGCATACCAAACAATTTATTTTTTATGGAATAACAAAATCATTACAGCATTTGATTTTTCTTTCAACTAAAAGAATCACCATGCATAATGCAATATTTTTGCACTCACCGAGAAGAAAAGGAAAACAGAACACTTTGTGCCTGTCTCACTCGATTTTGTCTCTGCATCATGAAATGCTGCATCCAGCTTCTTATTTCCATTTAGAGTACTTGACCACACATCATACTTGATACTCTTATGAATATCATCTTCATTGTAGGACTTTATTACAAAGAATTTTGCATTTTCATATGTAGTCTTAAAATCTTGCAGATTATATTTGTCGCTTGGAACAGTGAGACCCAAATTATCCTTCTCAGCTGTTGAAGTCAAATGACTAAATTTTTGTGCCCTAGGTCCACAGTTTAGCTCCCTGGAGGGTTCAAACTGTCTATTCTGAGAATAATTGTCTCTAAGCTTAAATTTGTCGCTGCCAGCCCAGGTCCGGCCATTTGGTCTGTAGTTCATGCCACCATTATGCGGGAAGAGCCCTTGCCCTTGGTTAGAGAATGAAGAGAACTTTCTGACAGGATCAAAACCTTTCCCGAACCCAGCTGATTGAAAATTAGAACCCAACTGGGGCAGCACCTGAAGAGAAACAAACTCAAATTACAAAACCAATAAAGAAGAAACAAGTTCTTAAAAACTAAATACAAGTGGTCCACACACACACACACACATACATATATATATTAGAGCTTGGTCTGGTTGGGATACAGATGAGGGAGAGGTTTTTTTCTTTTTCTTTTCTTTTTTTTTTTGGGGGGGGGGGGAAGATGTATGGTACTGCCAACCTTTCGAGGGGGGAGAGGAAGGATTTGGGTGGGTGGGTGGAGGTGGCAGTTGTGAACAAACAGAGAAACATACTCACACAAAGTGGTGGCCCTATTATTCAGTGTCAAATAGTGAGTAAATAATAAAAATCACCTCTAGCTTCTTATAAAAAAAATTGTCACCACCATTTAAGTACCTTATTGAAGGGTTTGAAATTTTGATTTGGAAGAGTCGACTTAGAGAAGTTGGATGAGACTGTAGAAAGACGTGACTTTGAATCCAACGGAACTGCAGAACTTTTGGAATCAACAGAACCATTTGTCTTTATATACTTCAAGTCTTTTGATTTCACAGGGGCAGGAGCTGTAGTAGAAGAATTAGCCTTTGGACCAGTAACTCCAGCTGCAGATCCATTCAGGGCATCCCCAACAAATGTTGAATCCCATGAGTAAGGAGGCATTGCTTCTGACCCATAGGCAACAGGAGGCTGGAGATATCCTGATGAAGTATAGAACGGTTGTTGACCAACACACTGCCCATCAACACCCATCAAAGGCCCTGAAACATATGGGTTATAGCCAGGCACATAATAAACAAGAGAACCATTGTCCGATTGCATACCCTGAGAATAGCATCACAAAAAAGTAAGGACAAGCTTAAGACAATAAGCCAAAATTTTCACTAAGAAGTCTACACAAGATGCAGCTGCACTGCATCTGAAGAATGTAAAACTATGAACATATGTTGCCCCAAACAAGCTATACGATTTTATAGCTATTATATCCATGGACACAAATTCACATATCTTCACAGAGCATACCCATCATACAACAAGAAAAGAAAAAGATATAGAAGTCTCAGGATTCGCTCAAACAGTTCAACCTCAGTAACATAGCTAATGAACTTACTGGGTAAGTCATCTCCGAACCATCTGCATTAAAATAGCTACGGTCATCCCATTCAGGGTATGCCCCATTATACCCTGCAGGATAATTAAAAAAAATTAACTCTGCTTCAACTCCATCAGTCTTAAATGGAGAATTAAATTTTTCCAAACAACTAACCTGGGTAGTAGTAGCCATAACAACTAGTGGTCGGATAGTAAACACCTTGATCTGCAACCGGCTGTTGATCTGTCCCACCTTTGATGCTAGAAGTAGCATCACCTGATGAGGATACGGAAGAAGTCGAATCAGATGGGTTTCCATCTTTTCCAGAAGCCTGAGAGGAAAGTTAGAAGGCCTTTAAAGTGAACACAAGGACCACAATAAGAACAAGGTGACAGGGTAAGATGAGACTAGAGTGTCTTAATACTCGCAACTATCATTGGCCATCGACATGAGAAATATATTACTTCCCAAAACCAGAAAAGTTATGGTCCGCACACAATAACCCAGAAAAATTAAAAATCAATGGATGTCTTTAACAAATATGGCCCATGACAGAATGAAGTACATTAAAAAATTTTGATGATAATTTTTCATCTGAAGCCAACAGCGTCTATACTAGAAAACTAAAAGAGAAGCATTATGGGGAGGAAGAGTGAAAGCCATAATGTCCAACAGATCACATACCACTTCTTTCCCATCCAAATCAGCTAAGGGAACCTGCTTTGGTTCTGCCTCCACCCTAGCTGGATAAATATAGTTAAGGAAAGAAAACGTACTCACGAGTATTACTTAAACAAACAGGAAACCTCTTTTAGCCAATGATGTGAGGGCAGGAAAATCAACAAAGCAGCTACAGTAACCATGTTGGAAAATGTGATAATCACGAGGTTTGCTACACTTCACCAAACTGGGTACTTAAAATTCATTATCATCAATCTGTACAATCAAACAGACAAACCACCTCCCAAGCCCAGTTCTATCAAAATTGCTTCTCACAAAGAGAGGACACTTTCTAGTAATTTAAGACAATTCTGGTTATAGAATAGAAAGTTAAAATCATCATCTACTTCATATGAAGAAAAAATACAAAGACAGCTTCAATCAAACTTTTCAATCAATTTTAAATTGAAAGTCGCAGAAAGAAAATATCTGACTTGGAGGATACTTTTCTCGACTTTCTTCTCACCAGCCATCACTGAAGAAACAAGAACCACTTATTCAGAATTTGAGGGCACGAACTGGGTTCACAATTCCGACCTCTGAAACAGAAGAAACCCAGGAAAAAAAAAATCCAGCTTAGAAAGGAAAGAATATCCAAAACGTAACCTAAGCTAGTTAAATAAGAGTCCTACAAAGTTTACAAATTCAGCAGCTATCTATAAATAACTTTGGATAAATTATATTTAAAAAAAGGTCTTCTTAGTCACAAATACTCTTAAGAAGTCTAAACCCGTAACTGTCTTATTCAATCAAGCATTTAAAAAAACAAAGGTAAATTCAATTATTAGAATAAAAAATCAGAAAGAAGACCCAGATAGATTTCTTCATATCATACACCACGGCGTAGGATTGCACGACCAGAACCAAATATCACGTGGAAATACGCTTGATGCACAATGCGCACAAGGCTCTCTGGAGAGCCCCAATACGCTTTAGGTGTACAAGAAAAGATTCCACTCGTCACAAATAGATAGATACAAACAAGATTCTCCCAAGAAAGCGATTCGTAAGCAATATTAAAATATTAAAAAAAAAAACCCTAATTTCACAATCAGTAAAGGTGTGGAAATTTTCAATTAAATAACAAAATAAAAATATTGGAGATATTACGCAAAAAAAATATTTTCTCATTAATTGTAAATAACAAAATCAGATTTTTTCATCCAAGGTAGAGAATTTCCAACTTCATTTTCGAGGGGGTAGAAAACAGAAAATTTTCATGTTTTTTTCTCAGGAAAAAATAGCTCCCCTCACTCTCTCTCTCTCTCTCTCTAAGGATTTATGCGCAAAATTCATATGAAAAAACAAGCTTTTTCCTTCGAAAAGTGTGATAATTTGCTCTACAGGAAAATTCGAATTTCAAGTTATTAGGGTGAACCCAGAAATGAAGAAATTTCTACGCGTTTTCACTGTAGGAAAGGTTTTCTGTCCCGTTCTCCTAACAATTTTTGCACTTAATCATTTAAAAGAGAAAGAAAGGAAACGAAAATCGGAAACAACAAAGCAAGAGAGTAAAAAATCCAAAAATTCTGAACGAAATAGCGTTCTTGAGCTGAAAAAGAACTATTCTCTCCCACCTTGAAGCAAAGATCTTCAATGCTTTCAAAGCAAGAAAAACACAGATTCCAACATCAAATACACTCAATTAGAAAAGCGAAAACTCCACCAAAAACTTCTTAAACAGACAATCTCAAAGTTTTCTACATAGATAGAGTTGGACTCCGATCTCTCACTGAGAAAAGAAGAAAACCATAGCTAAGAATAAGCAAGAAAACCACCTTTCAAGCTCCCAATATTCACTTCAGATCTAACCCTTCAGCTCCGGATCCTCTCTTCCAGCACTTCACTGACGAACACCAGAGCGAACAAACACCGGGAGAGAGAGAGAGAAGAGAAGAGAACTTGTGAGCTTAGTGAAAGAAAGAAAAAAATGAAGCGAATGTATAACCCTTGATTCAGATCCGACGTTTAATACAACGTCCTGCTTTCATAAGCAAGAAGTATGGACCGTTAGATCAAAAAGCATAGAGGGAAGAAACAAAACAAGGGCGGGTAAAGAAAATTAGGAAACGAAGATTCAAAAAGGAAAACAAAATGGAAAGGGAGATTTTTTTGGTTAAAATTACCATAATGACCTCCATTGACCTGTCCCAAGTCCCAAGTCCCAAATCCTCTCAAGGTCAGAATTTTGGATTGAACTCCTCTCCAAGGAGCCCAGCACGCCCACGGAGCATCCAGCCATTGGGCTGTGACACACACATCCCTAGGCATGCACCGAGATGTGTGTGGCACAACCCAACCCCTGGATGCCCCTTGGGCACTCCTTGGGCGTTGAGTTTCTCAGCTCCCTAGAGAGCAGCCGGATCCCACAATTTAGGACCAGAATCGAGAACTAGGGTCAGCTTCTCCCAAGTCCCAGTGGTTTCAAAACTGATAGACATGTTAAGAACCGTTAAATCTGGTATACATTGTGCATAAACCTTAGTTTCGGAATCTGTTTCTAATGAAGTTTTAGATAAAATAGCAACCGTTATGACTATGTGCATGTTTGCTCGGGAGGTCCAACATGTTAGGAAGTGTTGTTGATATATTGAATTGACATGCGATAGCTAGATATGGCTTCTTGAATTGATCCATGTTAGTCACATGTCACGCTCATTCTTCACTGTATAACAGTTGCTTCCATGAGAGACAATGGATTTACGTCTCCATCTACCTATAACTAGAGTATCTGCTACAAACATGATCTCCAATATCAAAGGATCCCAAATTTGTCAACACTGATTCTTTCTTCTCTTATTGATGTAAAGAGTTCAATATTCCTATAGATTATTTAAACGAATTAAAATCCTCTACAGTATTGACGGGTGGTGGTGCACATCCGGTGGCACAATAGGTGGCACAACAGAGGCCATATGTGCCATGTGTGTCACCTGGCCTCTGTTGTGTCATTGGATGTGCCCTGTCGCCCCGTCGGTACTACAGGGATCCTGGTCCTTATTTAAACACACTAATTTCAGGCAAAGTGTTCCTAACTTAAGAAATATCAACATAAAGGTTATGTGGATCAAAATCGAGTGCTACTAGTGTATGCATACCATCGCACTAATACTACATTTGGCTAAGTGTGTTCCCGTTGAGGTTATCAAATGGCCTATATATTTATAGAGTTGGCTTGACAAACCTATTGAAGATCAGCACATAGTAATAACCAACAATGAACTACAGTCTCAAAGTACAAGATCCCATCTCCAACTCATAGAGATCATGATTCAGCTATCGTTTATATCACTTACGCTTTTGTAGTATTATATATCTAAAACACCTATTTATTCTTTAGGGAAAAGTTTGGGCACGCCATTGGTGTATCGTAAACTAGCGCTCACTTTGTTTATCTCTTTTTCCCCACCTTTGAAATAATCCCCATGCCACACCCCCCATTGGTGATGCCTGCTAACTTATTGCACAGGGCTAGTGTGCCTATCCCTCTCTCTATTCTTTATATTGATTTGGCATATTTTATTATCTTTATGCTTATGAATGAATATTTAATTATTTAAATGCTTTTGAAAATGTATTTTATTACATTTATGCTTAAATTATATATATATTTTAATTATGGACACTATAATAGTCTTTCGAACCGTTTAGGAATCAAAACTGACCCACCCTTTAGTAAATGGCTCTAGATCTCAGATTTGGAATCGATTAGCTTATTAGCCTAATTCTGATCCTGAGTCTTGACCCCTTAGGGCCAGAATTGTTAAGAAACCGAACCGATTGCCTAGAACCGGATCAATTTACACTCCTACTCCCATCAAATGCATAGTGGATAATTTTGGATTAAATAATAATTGAGAAAGAGAATAATTTGAGTTTAATTCGCTTTGTCAATTTAGGAATGCCATCAAAATTCGATCGAAAAAGTGAACCATGGAAAAAGGTTGGATTAGGATTAATTCATCAATTAAAACAAAAACTTTGGTCTATTTCTTGCATTTTTTATTCACGGTTTGAGGATTCAAAAAATTCATCCATTTTTTTAATTATTTTTATGATAAATATTGTGAATTATTTGGCTCCCAAATTATTCATGAATTTTATTCTCATAGATCTTTTTTTTCCAGAATATTCGGGCTGAATTATTCATGGAATCCAAAACAAAAAAGTATGAATATTTTCAGAATTTTAAAATGAGTTCAGATTCAATCCAAATTACTCATGTAGTTGCTAACAATAGTCTGATGCGTTTCCAAGGAAAAGATCAATGCAATGATTTTTCGAGAAAGATTTGATTGAAACAACTGTGTTTGTTTGGCTGAAAAGAAAAGAAAAGAAAAACTTTAAGGAAAATAAAAGTTAAAAGATAAATTTCCCTTGCAAAATTTTATACTTTTGAAAAAGAAAATTTTGTGGGAAGAAACAAGTCAAATTTTACTATTCATAAGTTATTTTATATTTGGAAGAAGAATATTCATTTTTTTTTCCTTTTTATTGACAAACGAACAACTGGACAAGCATAATACTCTTACATTTTCCCTCTTTCTATTCATTTCTTACCAAACAAACACGACCAAAACCATTAGAAATCAGGGGTTCTCCACTGATACCAAAACTCTGTGATTTGCTTTTAGACCGAATTTCCCTCCACCCATGGTGAATGAGATCCCATTCATCGAGTGGCGGGAGAATGCGGGAATGAGTATCAGTAGGGTATTTTGAAACATACTAAAACCCTAGGAGGGATTTGTGAACCCTAAGATGGTGGGTGAACCATCCTATATGGGTGGAGGAAAACTTTGTCCATTGCTTTTGTATGGAAAAAAAAAATATATTTTTTCCATGTCCTTGTCCTTGATAGTTTTTTATTTTTCACCCCTGCCTAAAGTACCATGCGCAATGTAATTGAAAGATATTATTTTGATTCCAAGTGAGGACATAGAGAGACCCTACTTCCTCTTTACACATATACACCACTAACTTCTTAGATTTTGGCAAACCTAAAGAATGGATCCAATGAAAATCTGATGCTTAAAATCTTTTCACCCAAAGCCAAAAGAAGTGCTTCGAGGAAGCATATGCTTGTCTGCATAAGTCAAGGTCAGCTTGGAAAGTATATAAAAGATTATAAAAAATGTACATCTCCTCCCTAATCATGTTGGCCCCATATATATGAATTGTGAGGCACTTCCTCCCTTATCCATTGACTGGATGCGAGAGATGTCAATACATACGGATTGCATGTGGATCCTTCCCCCAAAAGGTAATATAAAGAAAGTAAAAAAAAAGATCAAGTTTCCATCCAGCCGTGGTGAATGAGATTTCATTCACCCGGGGCGAGAATGAGTATCAGAAGGGTATTTTAGAACATACAAAAACCTTAGGATGGTGGGTGAACCGTCCTCTATAGGTGGAGGAAAATTTATCCAAAAAAAAACCCCTAAAATTATGATAACAGAAAAAAACATTGTTAGGTTGATGGGTACATCACAAAATTAGCATTTTTTTTTCACATGAATTTTAGTTTTAGTTGAAATTGACTAAAACCTAAATAACCCATGAGTACTTTTACGATGCATTAGGCAGAGGACCATAGTTACCCATTTCAGTGGTTAACGTTTGTTATACAAAAATCTTGGATCCTTTATTGTTTTTTTTATGATTCCATAGTAGTTATCCTCATTTGTAAATAATTTTAGGAAAAAAGAACTCTGTTCGGGACTGCAAATAAATAAATAAAAATAAGTACTATAAATTATACCAAACATCTGAAAATATAAAAATATCACATAAATTGAAATATAAACTATACCAAAGAGAGCCTAAAATAAGATAATATGCTCCTAGCCTCCTACAAATACTTTAAGTTAGTAAATTCAGGTTGACCTGGTAAGGTTTCAGAGACTAGCTACCTCGGCATCTATCGGTGATTTGCCTAGGATTTAAGGGGTGAAGAGCGTTTGTTTCGCTCCCAACCGAAGATTGAATCGCTCAAAACTCATGTGATGATCATCACTTGGGATTTGTATATTCTGCGTTTTGAATAGGGTTTCTGGGTAAGAGATTATTTCCCTCCACTCTAGAACTACAAACGATTTGGTGTAATGCCAATGGATGCAGCAGACTCATTGTTCTTATCAACACAAGTACTTGGATTGATCAAGGGTATATTACAGGTTCATACCAAACCTTTTCAAATAAGAAAAACAGCCCAAAATTGCTGAACAGAAAATGAGACCATACATTGGATTCTTTTACACCTAATGACCAAATCAATAACTAGTTGGATCTTTCTAGCTGGAGAAAAGATGACTTCTCAACCATGGATGCCCATAAATGATATAGAAAAACAGATGATATGAACTTCTTTTCAAGGTACTCACTATTCTTAAGTCAACAGATTCATCTAAGAAAAATTTACATACCTCGCTACAACAAAGCCCATAAAGTTTTGATTGACAAGAAATTTCATGAGGGCTCTCTGGAACTACATCTTCTCCATTAGTTTTCAGTGAGGGCTCTGCAGACCCATATCCTCTCTGTTAGTTTTCAGTGAGGGCTCCGTGAATCTGGATCATATCCGTTAGTTTCTTGAGCCCACTGTATAAACCTTCCCTATCCGCATTTTGGGTTGGGTTGGGGTGGGAATTGATCTGCTCTTAAAATTTCATCCTTTTGGATGGACCTTGGTCAATAATGGGATCAAGAGTAGGTGGTTGTGATTCTGCTGCTTGCTGTGTTTCAGGACCTTTTTCTGCTTCAGGTCCCACGGGTGGAGCATAGCCTTCAGGGAAAGGTGGTGGCGGAGGGGCTGGTGGGAGCTGCACAGAATAGATTAAAACACATTTTAATTGGTAACTTCCACAAAACAATCTAATAAGCATTTGAATAATAGATCAAATAAATTTACTAGCTCAAATTTTGCACTGCCATGTGGGAACTGCTACCAGCTATATCATTGATTCTGGAGTCACAATTGAGATTTAAAACTTGGTACAGCCAGTTACAAGAAAACAACTACAGAGTTATAATATCATCATTCTCACTACTCATTTTACAACAGGAGATAGGAAGATCATTAGTTGCCCCAAAACTTATTAAAATATTATTTACTCCCTTTTATCACCATGCTTAATTGAAAGAATGTATGTCAAATTAGCAAAATGCCAGTATCATGCATTGGTCAAATTAACTGCATCTGTTTCCTTTCCCGATGAACTGATTCTCTATAAATGTTTAAATGTACTTTAAAACTAAATAGCCTTTACTTAAGGGTTTTTTTTTTTTTTTTTTTGGTGCCACCCTTTACTTAAGATTACCAATAAGAGGAATGATGGCATGAAACTGTCCAGAGGTGTGTGTGGTCTATATGTTGGCTCTTAGAGTAGTCCTCTCTAAAATATTTGTATTAAGGGCGGAAGGAAATGAACCAAAGATTGGGTTACTCGAATTTTTAAAATGGCATTCCATTGACAATGGCAAAAACCTTCTCTTCTACTTATTGATTTGGTCGTTACAGGAGATTTGAACCTAAAGGAAAGAGAAGCCCATCTATCCTACTATGTCTACCAGAACACTAATAATCATCTCAATCATGTGAAACTGCTGTACTGACGCAAGTGCTCCTCAATTTGGGCCTCCCCCAGCTCCACCTTTCCTTTTAATTTGTCCATATTATTCGTTATTCCTTGCTGATCTCAAGATTCTCATCAATTACATATCTTACAGTTCTGGAAAAATTTTCAAAATTGAAAGGGAGCAGTTTCCTGGATGACCTGTCTATTATGGAATTCATGGAAAGAGGAATATCTGCCATGTGGCAGGTCAAACGGGGGCTGAAATTTTTTGGACAGGTAGACCCCAAGCTCCCTGCTTACACGTTAAGTTTAAACCCAAACAGAGTAGCAGAGTGGCCATACTTGTCAAAGTGCTAGGCGACCCAAGGCGTTGGAGGGGGTAAAAAACTAAGGCGACACCAACAAGGCGCCTAGGCCATCATCCAGAAAAAGGCACCTAAATGCCTAATTAAACTTGTGTTAGAAAAAGAGGTAAATGATATAATTAATGCTTACGCACCCTAAATAGGATTGGATGAAAATACTAGAAACAATTTGGGAACACATAGATAGATTAATTCAAGGAGAAAAGATTATTATAGGGGGAGATCTAAAAGGATCTAAATGGACATGTTGGAAGAGATAGTACAGGTTATGAAAGAATTCATGGAGGATACGGTTTAAGAGAGATTTAAGCTCATATTGGTTTGAGCTAATCATAGACGGGCTGACTAGAGACATTCAAGATCATAACCCTTGGTGTATGTTTTTTGCTGATGATATTGTTTTGGTGGATGAAACAAAAGCAGAGATAAATGCAAAAGTTGGAATTATGGAGATCAACCATAGAAGCAAAAGGTTTTAAAATTAGTAGAACAAAAACAGAGTATATGGCGAGAAAACTCCATTAAAAATAGGATGAAAGTGAAGGGGTGAAACTTGATGATATAGCGAGATACCACAAAGTGAAAATTTTAGGTACCCAGGTTCAACCATAAATAAAGGAGGAGAAATAGAGGATGATGTTGCACAAAAAATTAGAATAGGGTGGATGAAGTGGAGGGGTGTGTCCGGAGTGTTTGTGTGATCGACTTATTCCTTTAAAACTCAAAGGAAAATTTTATAGTGACAGTTATACAACTAACAATGATGTATGGAGCTGAATGTTGGGCAGTGAAGAAACAACATATAAACAAACTTAGTGTAGCTGAAATGCAGATGTTTAGATGGATTAGTAGTAAAACCAGAAAAAAATAAAATAAGGAATGAACAAATTAGAGCTAATTTAGGAAAAACTCCGATACATGATAAGTTATGAGATAGTCGTTTGAGATGGCATGGACATGTCCAACTTAGGCCTTTGAATGCTCCAATACGAATGGGTGATTTGGTTCAGATTGAAGGAGCTAAAAGAGCTAAGGGTATGCCTAAAATGACTGTAGGAGAAGCGGTGAGGAAAGACATGCATAGTTTAGGACTAGTAACAAGTATGATTGAATAGAGCTGATTGAAGAATCCATGTAGCCGACCCCATTTAGTTGGGGTAAGGCTGAGTTGATTAATTTTAACTAATAGATTTTATGAGGAAATCTGGTGTTCCCAATTGAATTGGGGACAGGAAATTCAAAAAACTGACCATCAACATTGTAGCAAGGAGGCGATAGAATTTGGTCTAACTTGCCAGATCAGTATGTGGAGGGTCTAGAAGGGTTATTGAGAGGGGCTGGTAAGAATGAGTTAAGAGTCAGTGAAACAAGGAAGCAGGTTATTTTTTATTGGTGATAACTACAAAGCATTAGAAAGAAAGGAAGGAAGAAATTGATGACAGTAAATTAGATTAAAGGTAATTTATGATATAAGAAGCATGATAATATGCTGTGTTAGGAATGCCTCCTTTCCATGTCTTTGCTTCTACCAAGTCTTGACCCTTTGGCCTCAAGGTTAGATACATGCACAACAAACCGTTGAGGTTCCAAAAAGGAATGCCTCCTTTTATTCCTACAAGAAAATACTATAGAAAACTATCTTTGGAAGCAAGAAGATAAGCTCCAAAATCCAAATGAAAAAAGTTAATGCCATGATACCAAGTTGGATTTTAGGTAGTGAATGCAAGTAAGAAAGGGGGGAGGAGATGGAAGAAGAAGCGAGAAGGAAACAAGAGAATAGAGGAGAAGAGAGTTCGGTGGTAATGTTGTGTGTGTTGGAGTGTTGTCTCCACCACAGTTATATTACTCCATTAATAATAAGGAAGAATTATATACACCTCCCTAGGGAGGTAAAAGGTAAAAAAGGAAAAATTACAATATATGGTAACTAGACAACACACTACTTCCTAAAGTACCTTTATTACATAAACTCTAACAGATTCACTTATAAGTAATTTCCCTAAAATAACAAGAAGACAATTGATAGTTTCGCCTTCCCCAGGAGTATAACAGACAAAGTTGTTTATCCTACATCTCTTCTATTTAATTTGAATACTCTTCCAGAATAACTCTAATTCACAATGTACGCTATCAAACAAAAAATCAAGTTACCTTGCGCTGTAATGATGCAAGAATGTGATCTACTCTTTTGACTTCCTTAAAGTCAATTGTCTCTTTTACACCCTTTGGTTCAAATGCTGAACTCTCATTCTCAGCATCAACTGCAGCACAAACAACAAAAGAATTGCAATGAAATTTATAAACCAAATCAGTGGCCACAACCAGCAATGTACAACTCATCGACATTCACAGATGACCACTGTAAAAAGATAAAATTAAGATTATATAAACACAATTCTAAGAGTGTCAAGTAGATACATGTTAGGCACTTAGGCTAAATTGGAATCAACGTATGATTCTGGTCCAACATTGAGTGTTGCTGTGTTATTAATACATTGCTATATCATGAAGCTCAGCATGGCCTAATAAGTGAGGAGCATGGTTGCAACAACCAGATCAACACAGTATTTTCTGAAGTTCGAAGCAATATAAGGGCTTGAATGCCTCGGAAATAAATTAGATAGCGGTGACTATTCAAAGGCCAACTATCACTGCCCTAAGGAGTTTTTGGACTTTAGCAAGAAAGTTGCAAGGACAAACACTACAGCCTTACAAGAACAAATTACCTTGGTATTTACTTCATTCATCAAAATCAAAGTGTTCTCCATTCACAGTGTACCAAATATCATCACTTAGCACTACCTAAGTCTTGACAGCTCTTCGGCCCAGAACATAAGTTTGAATATTGTGCCATAGTGGTTGCAGAGCATACAGAAAAAACTAACGAGAAAAGGTTTGACAACTAGGGTTCCTTCCTTTTCGCAGGCATCCTTCAACGTGTGCTCTCTTTTCTGACATGAAGTGTAAATTGAATTGGTTGCTTCAAGATTTAGTAGTAGATTTCATGTAAGTAGTTCAACTTCTCTTTACTGCAATAACTGAACAAAAAGCAACATTTTAATAACATGATCTCAATTAGATTATTAGACTCTGTATCACTAGTCCTGGGTAGTGATCAAATTGGTTTGGCATTTCACTCCGTAGAAACTACCTACCTCAGACCTGTATCGAATATTAATTGGGATGAAGTATGCCAACCCACACCTGGGAAAATAAGTGGGTCAATTGGTCTACAAAGGACCAGTCAGGTTAGCCCACACTTCTTGTAAACACAAAGAAAGCTCTCAAAAGGCACATCTTCACTAGAACTCTCCCCCTGAAGATGTGGCGAAGAATAGTAAGAAAGGGACTCATGGAAAATAACATCCATACTAACCATGGTACGGCGGGAAGGGGGATGGTAACACTTATAACCTTTCTGGGTCGGAGAATAACCCAAGAAAATACAACGGAGGCCCCGAGGTTCAAGTTTGCCAGGAGATCGAGTATCCCTAGCATAACAGACACAACCAAACACCTTGGGAGGAATTCCCAATTAAAATATCAGAGGGGCTACGAGAGTCAAGAACCCTAGAAGGCAGCCTATTGATGAGATAGGCCGCAGTGAGAACCGCATCCCCCCAATATTGAGATGGGACATTCCTCGCAAACATCAAAGCCCTGGCCATCTCTAACAAGTGGCGATTTTTCCTTTCGGCCACACCATTCTGGGCAGGGGTATCAACACAACTAGTTTGATGAAGGATGCTATGATCAGCTAAATAATTTTGAAATTGGGATTCTGTATACTCTGTTCCATTATCACTTCTCAATACTTTGAGAGTAGCCTGGAACTGAGTTTGGACCATTTTATGAAAATGTTGAAAACATGAAAAAACTTAATTTTTTGTGTAGAGAAGATATACCCAAGTATGCCTAGAATGACAATCAATGAAAGAGACAAACCAACGATGGCCAGAAATAGATGGTTTACGACTGGGGCCCCAAACATCAGAATGCACCAAATTAAAACAAAAAGAACTCCTTTTATTTGAAATGGGATAATTTGAACGTGTCTGTTTGGCCAAAACACAAGCCTCACAAAAACAGTCATTCCTAGTACAAAGGATGACCAAACTAGGAAATAAATGAGCTAAAATTCCTAAAGGGGGGTGACCTAACCTAGAGTGCCACTGGTAGAGTTCAGAAGAGACCATGGAGTTCTGGTGTGGCGGAGAATGTAATGGTGGCGGAGAGAAGCGACCGTCATCAAGCAGATACAGCCCACCGTGCACTTTACCCAATCCAATCGTCTTCCCAGACTCCAGATCCTGAAACACACAATGAGAAGGAAAAAAAGTGACTTTGCATATAAGATCACGAGTAATACTACTAATGGAAAAAAGGTTAGTAGTAAAATTAGGAATGTGCAAAACAGAAGTCGAAGGAAGAGAGGAAGTGCAGTTGATGATTCCCTTTCCAGATATGGAAGAAAGAGAACCATCAACCACTTTGACCTTGTCTTTCCTAGAAGTGGGAGAATATCTGTGAAACAAACTAGAGGAACCGGTCATATGATCCGTAGCTCCAGAATCTATGATCCAAGGATGGGAAGCTACAGAAGCACAATGACCTCCAAATGGAATACCTGACCGGGTAAAGTGTGAACCTGAAAGAGCAAATGAATTGGCAGTAGCTGATGTAGTAGAGGCAGAGGCAGCAGCAGCGGAAGACCTTAGCATACGTAGGAGTGCCTGTAGATCATCCTGGGATAGACCAGGGTCAGTAGCAGGGGCTGCAGTAACAGTCTCAGTCTGATGGGCCTTGGTCTTTGGCTTATTCTTGTTCTTGGCAGCCCTTTTAGCTTCAAAATCAGCTGGTTTCCCATGAAGTTTCCAGCACTTCTCTTTGGTGTGATAGGGTTTGTGACAGTGCTCACAAACAACAGTCGCTGTAGCAGAATCACCAAGAGCAGCAGTGCCACTAGGAGCAGAAGTGGCCAGGGCAGCAGCCTTGAGAGCTGATCTGTCTGTAATAGGAGGGTGCAACATAACAGCCCTCCGGTTCTCCTTAGAAGACACCAATGCATATGATTGTTCAAGTGGGGGAAACGGCTTATGGCCCAATACCTGAACACGGATCTGATCATACTCCACATTCAAACTAGCCAAAAAATCATATACTCTGATCTTGTCCATGTGCTTCTTATAGGAAGCAATATCAGCCACTGAAGTAGGGTGAAAGTCTGAGAAATGGTCCAACTGTTGCCACAGACTACGGAGAGTAGCATAGTATTTGGACACTGAAAGTTCACCCTGAGTGGTGTGAAGGACCTTCTTCCGGAGTTCATATACTTGGGCATCATTGCCAAGCTGCCCATATGTTTCCTTGCAGGCGGCCCAAATCTGGGAGGCAGTGTCCAAAAGAAGAAAGTTATGTTGTAGATCAGAAGTCAAAAAGCCTATCAGATAAGACATCAAAACACCATTATTAGCTAGCCACTTTTCCTGAGCAGGCCCTTGTTCAGTAGGCATAACACAAGTGCCATTAATATGACTGGTGAGACCACGGCCTGCAATGGCAAACGAGGCAGATCTGGACCAGAGAAGATAATTCGAGCCATCAAGTTTAATAGGATTTGGTGGGAAGTTGTGGTACTCTGTCTTGTTACCATCATTGAGCGATCGATCCAAGTAGCTGAAGAATTGATCGAATCACCCATACTTGGCAGCAAATAAGTCCAATATTAACTTCAAAATAAAGGCTGAATCACCTCTCCAAAAAACAGAACCAGCAGCACAAGGAGACCTCTATATCGATAGTGTCTGGGTTTTGAAGAAAACCCTGAATTGTGGAAATCGATAAAGGGACAAGTGAGGCATAGAACTGCAGATAAAAGGCTGCAACTGAAGTCGATTGGTGCTTTATAATGAAGAAAACAACCAGTAGAAACTCAGGTCCAATGGGCAGCAGCAGCCCCAAGATCGATAGATGTCAGGGTTTTGAAAAAAACCCTGTAAGTATGTATCGATCTCAGAGAGGTCTTCAAAACTGGATTGTAGAAGCCCAAAAATTGCAGCCGAGTGTCTCCTGGTAATTATAGAATCAGCCTGGCAGAAGAAGAACCAAAGTGCAGCAGCAACAAGCAGCCCCACACCCAAAGTCGACAATTGTCAGGGTTTTGGAAAAAACCCTGAAGATGGAGATCGATTGGGAGTGCATGTCTTCAATGAAGGAGAAGAGATGCTGAATAGGTGCTGGAAAAGGTGCTGAAGAAGCCTCAATAAGTGAAGAACAGCCTGTAATAATGGTAGGGGCTGATCTCCAGAAAAAACCTTGAAGACTTCAATGCGGCAGGGAGGGTCCAGCAGCTATCGAGCAGTAATTAAGTCATAAAAAACTGAAAAGAGGTTGGGAAGGGCAGCAACTAGGTCATACGACCACCTCTTGTAGTACTGCCCTTAGGAAAAAGGGAGAACCAAGGAGAAACAAGGAGGGGAAGAAGGGAAAAACGATGGAGGAGAGAAGAAGGAGAAAAAAAAATCAATGGGGTTGGTCCCTAATTCGAAATCAGCTCTGACACCATGTAGAGAGATTTAAAATTAGGGAAAGGCTTGGATGATCAGAGTCACCCCAAGCACTCCTTTATTTATAAGAGTAATAAAAGAATAAACATATGTACATGAGCAATGTGGGACTAAACCACATACAAACAACTAAATAAATAAAGAGGAAAAAAGTCCAGAATACCCCCCACGGTATTCTGGCCCATATCTAACACTTTGGTTTCCAAGATGGGACAAATGCACAAAAGAAGAGGAAAGAGCTATTAGCCAGCAAGATACATCTCTACCATACATCAAGGAAGGGTTGCAGCCAAACGTAACTGGAATATTACTGCCAGATGCCCTAAGACACTGGAAAAACTGGTACTATGAGAAAGTTATAAAATTGTATTTTGATGGCATGTAAGAGTCGACAAGCTAAAGTTATCTTTATTTTTATTTTTAATTTATTAAAAACATTCCTGGGCCCCTAGGGATGCTTCTAGATATCTGTAATTGTATTCTTTCTCACTCATATATGGACATTAAAATAGGATTTTTAAATGCCAATCATGGGGCAGCATGGCTTTCAATATTTTGTTTTCTATCATCCATTTTTTTTGGGGGAGGGGATGGGTCTACTTTATCAAACAAGGCTAGTAAAGATCACAAAAAATATCTCCCTCGCAAAGAAAATAGATGTAGCAATACTAATACCAAATAAAGAAGAAATGACCACCCTTTTTCAAAAAGAAAAATGGCAAGAAGCATTACCAATCAATAACTTGGAGGGGGGGGGGGATAAACAAGAAAGAAATTAAGATGTTTCCGATGGATACCATATCCAATCTTCTCCAACTTTGAGGCAGCAGTGGTGAATGCTTTTGATATATGATAAAGAGCCCGTCCCTGAAACATGGGTATGTGAAAAAGATGAAAACAGCGATTTTAATAAAATAAATCAACTTATGTCTGTTTAACAGCAAATACTAGAAAAATAAACTTAGGTATCCAATCAATGACAGCGTTTCAATGAAATTTATCAGAATGACTAAATGCATATCAGGAGTCCCAAAAACCCAGTTTGGATTGCTTACGGGCCCACTCAAACAATTAAAACTGAAGTATAAGGAAGCTGTGGCAATTCTATAAATAATTAAAAGTTTCCAAAGGGAGGGTGGCACTTTTGTAATAAAGCAGCATCTTAAAGATTTAAAACAAGGTAAGTAAAGAAGATAGGATATGGTAGGAATTACCATTTAAAGAATAAGGGTAATTCAGACATTAGCATAAAATAAGGAAAGAACAAGAGTTAGGACTAAAGAAAGGGTATATTGGGAAATTTCAAAGACAAAGGATTGAAGGCATCGAGAAGGAGAAGTCTTCTTCTTCCTTCATGAAACCAGAACCCAGCGGTAATACCTCTTAGTCTCAATCGATAAAAATCAATACGCATCCAATCAAGCTAGAACTTGGAGATTAGATTTGTAACTCAAGTCCCCACTAAATGCAGGCAATAATCGGAATTGAAAATCAGACATAAGACTATGGGAAACTTCTGCAACTGAACCCGACTGTAGTTCCAGATCTAGTTTTAGTTGCAGGTTTGTAATTCACAGAAGAAAGGGATTTCGGGTATGAGACTGAAGGGCTTGAGTCGCCTTAGGGTGGGCACCTGAGGCCTGAAATCTTAGGCTAAAAGGGTTTGTAACTAGGAATTTCTAACAGCTCCTTCCAAATCCAGGGAAGGAAATATCAGTAATAGTAAAGCAGTATTAAGAGGAATAAAAGAGAACAGTGAAGAAGAAGGTGAAGCCCTAAGACGGTGCATGAACGAGAATAACGGAAGTAACAGGAGAGGAAGAATAAAAGAGAAGAAGGAGAAAAAAGAGGTCACACAACCTGCTATGCTATCGTACCACTCTGGTAACAATAAACAAAACCCAAATAATGACTCCTAACTAAACTCTAAAACTGAAACAAAATTAGAACTTCACCAGTTCACTTCTCTTATTCTCCTTCTCCTGTTAACTTACTCCCCCCCCCCCCCAAAAAAAAAAATAATGCAGTTTGTGGTTGTAATGCTGTAAGGATGTAGTTAGATATAGTGGCAAATTAGTAGGGCGTACCCAGTGCATGAGGCTCCTGCCACTGCGGGGTCTGCGGAGGGTCATAACATATGCAGCTTTACCCCTGTTTTCACAAAAAGGCTGTTTCCAGACTCGAACCCGTGACCACTTTGTCACAATGAAGCAACCTTTACCGTTGCACCAAGGCCCGCCCTCATATAGTGGCAAATTAGTGCATAGATTAAATCTGTATTGTTGTTACTGTAATGCTGTAAGAATAATTACTTTATTGCTATACTAAATATAATGGATACATAAAAAAATATATATATAAGGACACCTACGCAGGCAAGCGCTTAGGTGGCCCCCCCAACACCTTGGGTTGCCTAGGTGGCTTGACAACTATGTGGGTCACAGACTTACAGATGAGTTGGGCCTTTGATCTAAGGGTTTTTGTTGCAGTAGGCAACTTTAATGGGCCTAAAATATGGGTAGGAGGTCGGAATACAAGATTTATTAGTTAAGTTTTTGAGTCTGCTTGAAGTTATTTTCTTTCTTTGTTTATATTGTAAAGCTTTTACTTGGATGGAGCATTTTATTCTAGTTTGAGTCGGCCATATTTTTCTTATTGGTTGTTATGTCTTTAGGTCAGATTATAACTTTTCTATAGGTTGAATGATGTAATAGCTCAGATTAGAATTTTCCTATTGGTTGGATGATATAAGAGCTTTAATCAATCAATCACAGGTTTCTAGGAGAAGCTGTAAATATATGTAAGCTCTTCAGGCCAACACAACGATTTGAAGAAATAAAGCTTTCAGTTTTTCTGAATTTTATGTTGTGGATTCAATGTTATCACTGTGGATTCTGGGTGTATTTGGTGGTTTCCAAGTGAAGTTTAAGAAGAATTCTTGAGTGGAAGAGTGGATTCTCTTTGTAGGTTTTGGTGGACTCCTAACTTGTTTTATAAGGATGTAAATGGATAGTCAAAAATTTGTATCCTTTTTGGATTCATATCCGTTTAGGGATCCATACTCAAAAAATAAGTATCCAGAAACTATCCGAATCCGTTCGGAAGCTAATCAGACGGGAATGTGGATAGTGCTATATCCGATTTGTATTCGATCTGTTTACATCTCTAATCCTTCTGTCCCTCTATCTATCCTTCTATCTTTCAATCAAGTTACAGGTTAGATCTGGTCAATCTTAAACTCTGCACCACTGTCTTATCAATATTGCAGTTATATTTTGTTTACTTGTTTTTGATATATTCTTTTTGAATGAATTTGAGTTTGCTTCATTGTTCTCACAGTTATTACTCTCTGGGATTCTGTTAAAAAAACCCAAGTCTTCAGTCAAATTTTCACTTCTGTTTTGACTAAATTCAGATTCTGCTAGATTTCTGTTTGTTGATTTTTTTTTAACTAACTCCAATAATCTCTGTTTTGCTGCCAACAGAGTTTCTGTTTTGAATCCATGACGCATTCTGGTTGATTAACAGTTCTATTCTTGCTTTTGACAATTACCTTGTCAGTAGGATTCTGCAATAACTTTATTCTGTTATTGATTATGTTCAAACTTTGCCAGACTGTTCTACCATCAGATTAGACCACTCGATCTAATTTTTGGATCAATCTGAGTTTTCTTTACGGAGTTATAGAAATTCTCCTTCGACGGTTCTAATTGTGATCCTGTTTGAGCTAGTTTCCTGCTGGATTTTCCTGGTTCGGGATTAGCCTACATTATAAATCACGCCTAACTTATTGGGGTGTATGGTCTGTATGCATATATATATAATCTTTTGATATTCCTTCTTAGACTCATAAAAGGACTCGTAATCACTCACACACTGAATAAAGTAAATAGACTCAAAACAGAACTCTATACTTGCCAATAAGTATCATAATCTAACTCAAACACTTAACTACTAATACTGTGTACCCACACTTCACCCCCACTTTATGGACTTATAATTAATGCCTAATACAACAAATAACCCATAAACAACTGACCCAAGGCATATAGAACCCATCCATGGCCCAAATTAAAGCCGTCTAGGCCCAATTGAGCAGTCTTGACTGCATCAAAATCCCACCTCCGAAATTGAAGTACAAAGAGAAATGGCATATATAGATTATAGAAGCTGTGATGTCTATTTTTCTCTTCTATAAGGTCCTACTTTTAGATTGGGTTTGAAAAGTAAACCAAGACCAAATAAACACTAAAATAGATTAATCTTACTTCAAAAAACGATGACCCAAGAAGGGGATGAGATTGATATGAAGAAGAGCTTATTGATCCAAGGCTTAGAAAATATATAAATAAAGAGAACGCTTTATGGACTTATAATTAATGCCTAATACAACAAATAACCCATAAACAACTGACCCAATTAATATAGAACCCATCCATGGCCCAAAATAAAGCCGTCTAGGCCCAATTGAGCAGTCTTGACTGCATCAAAATCCCACCTCCTAAATTGAAGTACAAAGAGAAACGGCATATATAGAAGCTGTGACGTCTATTTTTCTCTTCTATAAGGTCCTACTTTTAGATTGGGTTTGAAAAGTAAACCAAGACCACATAAACACTAAATTAGATTAATCTTACTTCAAAAAACGATAACCCAAGAAGGGGATGACATTGATATGAAGAAGAGCTTATTGATCCAAAGCTTAGAAAATATATAAATAAAGAGAACACTTGGATGACCCAAAAAATTTAGAAATTAAACAGAAAAAAGAAAAAAAAAAAAAAAAAAAACAACTACTGTTGAATATATCTATGTAACTGGGTTAGTGGCCCAACTACTTATTCCACGATTCATCCCCAACTGGATTTGATTCTCCAATGTCAATCCCATTTGGAGATTGAAAGCTTTCTGGAGGATCCACCTGAAGAAAACCTTCCATTTTTTCCTACTTTGGATCAGATGCTAAACCATATATTGTGTGCAATCAATAATCTCATGGTAGACTTGCATCATTATTTATATCAATGGGCATCATAAGTTATCAACTCTTGATCTTAATAGAAAACTTACAATGCGAGCTGCAAAGACATTGCAAAGCTGTGGTGCTTGGTAAATCGAACCATCCAGGATATAGTAAGTAAGCATGGGTGTGACTTTCTCAGGACTATCTCTCTTTTGCTTTCGAATAACAAAGAGGTGTGGCTCCATTACCTCAGTCAGCATGTATTCAGTGCCTGTCATTTTCCTGTAGAAAAAAAAACAGAGGCATTCTGTTTTGTCAGTCGATAAGTGACAATGTGGCATCAGCAGCTGATCCACCAAGCCACATTGGAAAGGTAGGTTCAAGTTCTACAGTCTCTCGGTGAGGTCTTCTAAATGAACCTGGAGTGTCTACCCTATAATAAGGTTGTTGTACACTTGTACTTATTCTGGAGTTTGGCTAATCCCTTCTAAAACAAATCCTTCATGTTCTCTTTCATAATCTGTTAGAAGGATCAAGGAACTTGAAGCCCTTGATGGAATTCTGGGCAGAATGCTTGAAACATTTATTTTAGTTTTCTTTGACGAAGAAAACTGAATTTCTACCTCTCCATCTGGAATTCTGGATATTCTACAATTTGTTCCAAATCCTTATTTTATTAAGGCTGTGGAGGGACTTCTGTTTGTAAGTTCCACCTTTCAGATAGGGTAATATTTTTCCCAAGACATTGTTTTTGGGACTATGAGGTTCGCCTTCCCCACATTGGTCTGGAAAAATACACATTGTCCTCTAGTTTATATTCTTTTTAACATCAGGACAAAGAGTATTCAAGACCTTATAACATATTCTGTATACTATGGTGATGTTTGGCAACCCAGGGTCCATATCAAACCCTTGAGTCTTTAAATTCACAGTTAGAACCTTTAGGATATTGGGGTCCGAGAGAGCTACCAAAAAATTAGGGTACCAATTGAAGTAGATAGGTCCCACACAAAGGCTAGACTCAACAACTACAACATAGCCTTATCCCAACTAAATGGGTTCAACTACAAGGATCCTTGTTCTCCAATTAGCTTTGTTCGAAGTCCATACAAGATACGAGACCTAAGCATGTCTTTCCTCAACACTTTCACTTAGGGTTATTTTAGGCTTGCCCCCGGTGGCTATTGTAGTTCCTTCAATCTGAATCAAATCACTCCTCCGAACTGGAGCATCTGAAGGCCTCCGTTGGACATGGCCATGCCACCTCAAACAACTCTCTCATAGCTCATCCCGTATAGGGGCTACTCCCGACTCAACTCTAATATGGTCATTCCTTACTTTATCCTTCATGGTCTTGCTACACATTCATCTTAGCATCCTCATCTCCATTACACTTAGTTTATCTATATGACACTTCTTACTGCCCAACATTCCGCACCATACATTATAGCTGCGTATGGCTGTCTTATAAAATTTTCCTTTAAGCTTTAAAGGAATACGCCAATCATACAATACTCCTATCGCAATGTCGCACCCCTCCACTTCATCCACCCTATTTCAATTCTTGGGAAATAGCATCCTCTATATTGCCATCTTTATTGATGATAGAGACCAGATATCTAAAATACTCATTTTGATGTATCTCCTTATCATCAATGTTGACCACCTCCTTATGAGGCTAGACTCAACAATACCTAATAAGGAATCAACAAACTTCCTATGTCAACCATCTTGGGCACATAATAAAACATATTTATTAACCCTGCTCTACTTAATGGTTTGACAACTACTTGGATTAGGCCAACATGTAGATAACTATATTTTTACTTTTATGTTCATCAATCAAAGATTTGAATAATAATTGGAACTTATCATGAGTCTTTGATGCAGATTTATCACCAAATTAAGCTTGTTTTATTAGGAATAAGTCCAGGATTGGATTATAAATATGTTGGGCCTTTGATCCCATGGGTTTTCTATGTATTAGGCCAATTTTATGGGCCAAAATATGGGTGATTAGTTGTTTTAGTTCCATATTTAGTTATTCCTAGGGTTAGGTTATATACATGTTGGACCTTTGATCCCATGGGTTTTCTATTTAATAGGCCAATTTATGGGCCTAAAATATGGGTAATTAGGTTGCATACGGGGTAGTTGTTTTAGTTCCACACTTAGTTTTATTTTGGTGTTTTTGTTCATAAATTGAACCATTATTTGAACCGGTACAACCCATGTTTTTGGACCAACACGGGTTGGTAGGAGATAATATTGTAGTATTTTATTATATCATGTTTTATTTTTGGGGTAGATTACATAGGAAATAGCTTCCCTTTTTAAGTTTCCTAGATGGAATCAGTTTTTATTTCCTGTTCCTGTTTGGTGTTGGAGTCTTTAAATTTAGTTTGAGTTGCTTTACTGTAGCTTGGAACCAGGGTCTTTGAACCCCGAATTGCATCAATTTAGCTCATAAAGTCGCTGGTTGATAGGAGAATTAAAGGAGTTTGATTCTGGTGTTGAGGATTCCAAACTGGCTGTTTTTGCCAATTGTATATACTTGCACAGGCTGAACCTACTTGGGATTTGCCACCATCTATAGTCCAGAAACATTTAGCTCATAAAGTAGCTAGTTTTAATAGGAGTTAAAAGTGCTAGACTATATGGTGTTGAAGATTCCAAACTGGCTAGTTTTGTAAACTGTGTATTTTTCCTTTGAGTTTTTGATGAATGATTTTCTTGTGCAGGAAAAAAAGAATTTCCAGATCACATACAGCAGTATCACATTATATGGACTTCAGGTTTACCTTAGGTTTCCCCATCCTTTTAAATAGGTTCGCATAATAGTATCAAATTTGCTAGAATATCCAGGAAGTGAAAATAATTTGGTTCATTAAGTGGCTGAATCAGCTCATACCAAGCTAAATTCCACAAGTGTTGTAGCAAAAGGCAAAGAAAATAGATTTATTTGCATGATTAAACAGATAAGAGAAGCCCAAGTGGATGAATTAGTACATTTCAAACTAAATTCTAAAAGTACTGTGGCAAATAGAAAATCAAATAGAATTGGTCGCATGATAAACCTGGTAAAAAGATGGAAACGAAAGTCTCACAGAATAAACCGTATGTTACTGTTTGAAGATTTCCCTTCTTCAACTGAATTACAACAATCAAAAGTATCACAAAGAAAGAATATGGTGGAGATCTTACGAGAGGTGAGAGATATCCAGTGGGTGTATGGCGCGCATCCTTAATTGTTCATTGTTACAGCTCCAATCGTAGAAAGGTGACAAAGCAAAGTAATCAAACATGAGATTTCGATCGAGAGGGTACGTATTCAACCATAACTGATCCCTGAAGCAGATACCGGTCATGTCCGTTCCTGGAGGTGGTGGTGGCTGCGGGTTCCCATCCAAATTAGGGTTTCCGGGCATTGGATTTTGAGGCATTAACGGTGTTGCTGCCATCTCTCTCTCTCTCTCTCTCTCTCTCTCTCTCTCGCGTGTCTAGTGATGACAAGTAAGAGAGGGATTAGCTGACCATTAACAGTGAAAAACACAGTGAAACCACATCAACTTCAACATAACAGAGGTTGAAGTCTATATTCTCTCTCTTGTTTCTCCCTCCAAAGATCCGGACCTTACAAAAGTATCCTCAAAACTCAAGCAAGGGTTCAGTCGGTTTGGTTCTGACTGAACGGTTCGGTTTTGGTTTGGTTCTCAATGAACAAGTACCATATCAAAACCAAACAGAATTATATTCGGTTCCAAATCTGAATTGTTAATTTGGAAATCAGTTTACTGTTAAATTTTAAATAACTGCCACATGGTAAATTGGGTGGACCCAAAATATTGTGAATAGGTGGACCCCCCAAGTTCTCATGTGCACATGTAAAATTTGAGCCCAAATATCAATGGGCAAAATAAAGGTCTGTTAAAACAAAAGAAGATATCTAATTGAATTACGGCTTTAAAATCTGACAGATGACTAACCTAGACCATCATACTATTCAATGGTTAGCGTTGCTATCATCATTCCACATAGGCACGTAGCACAATAAGGATTGACTGTTTTGATAAATTACCAAAGTGGCCACCCTTTTCATTTACGTGAGATAAAATTTCCGTTGGAATTAAACTTGGCATATAATTCAAGAGAGAGATGGACGATGATGATGATGATGATGATGATGATGATGATCACATGTCACTAAAATTTTGGCTCCACCTGATATGCCACGTAAGAGCTATCACTTGTTGAAATTTAGACTCCATGTTACCTGTCATGTTGAAAATAAATACACTAGTAGAAAACCAAGATGTGATTGCGTTAGGCTCCTCTGTAGCATGACAAGGAGTGTGACGCACATCCAATGGCTCACAGTGCTTGGACACGTAACCCAACACCTCTTGCGATATAGAGGACTCAAATCCAATGTGATCCCAATGGACTTGCACTCACAAGCCCTTATTATAATTATTTTTAATCATCCTTACAATGGCCTATACGCCATTAGCATGGCATCCAAATTAAGAAGGTGTCAGGTAGATAAAAGGTGAAATAACAAGATATCAAGCATCCAATAAAAGACATAGTCGAACAAGCAACCTCTCCCATGACTTAGGTCAACACTCTACTACGATTTAAAAGCCACCACCATGTCAAGAGACGCTTCTCCAGACCCTTTCTTGAATATTTCTGGTATGGACCTGTTGCGTGTGAAAACCTCCGGTACTTGGTTCGCCCGTGGATGAACCTGCAAAAACCAAGCAATGAGCGCAAGAGGGCCGGTGTGGCTCCGGCCCAGGACTCTCCGATGCTTAAGTCAGGTCTTCAACGCGACAGCGTAACTGCGTAGTAAAAAGCAAGATGTCGAATAGAGCTCCATACCTGGGTATTTATAGAGTAAGGAGGAGATGAGACGGCTGGGAGAGTCCTAGTATGGTAGGAGTCCTTCTTTCGGAAGGTTCTCTCGCGTAGAGCGGAGTGGAGAGTTATTTTCGGGGTCGGACTCTTATTAAGCTAAGAGTCCATGTAGAGTGTGATTTCGTGTTGCGCTGGGATCGTGGCTCGGTCCTTATCCCGTGATTCTCGGGATGTGCTGACGTGGCCCGGAGATCCCCGGTGGGGTGCTATGAGAGCCTCAACGGAGGAGGGCTCGGCCTACGAGGTCGGCCCGTGGGGTCGGCAATGGAGGTCGGCCTGGGAGGAGGTCGGTCTCGGCCATGAGGTCGGCTAGGAGTCTATGGCTGACCCGTATAATCTCGGCCTCAGCCACCGGCCAGCTCGCTCAAACCAGGCTTTGTTAGGTGACTTATCGGATATGGGGTCGGCCCAATTTCTGCTCGGCCCAACTCGGTTCTCGGACGAGGTCGGGTCGGCCACGTGGCGACCTCGATAGGTGGGGTGTTTTATGCCTCATCACGGCCCCCACTCATCGGTGTCGGCTCGGCGTTGATGAGTGAAATTTCTGGCGCTTGTCCGGAAGATTCTTGCGGTTGGGCCGAGATTATTTATTGTTGCGGATTTGACGTTGCACGATCTGACGGTTGGGTGTCCGTGCCACGTCAGCAGAGTCATTATGGCAGGCTCGGGAATTCGAAACGTCCTTTGATCTGGGCCGTTGGATCATGCTGAGCTCTGGTCGGCCGTTGGATCAGTGAAACCCAAGGATTATAAATAGGCGACTCCTAACTATTCATTCTTCACTGCTCTAAGTTATTAACTTCTCGGCAAGTTTGGAACCATCAACTCGGTAGATCTCATCGTTTGCCTGCTCGTGATCGACTCGGCTGAAGCTTCGTTCGTGATCGACTCGGCCGTCGTTTCGTTCCCGCTCAACTCTTCTTCAACCAGTAAGTCTTCTCCGCCCAGTATGCCAGTTGGTAGTAGTCCTATGGTCGAACTGCTCGCCAGGGTGGCAGAGGGCACGAGTCCGAGCCGAGAACTCCCCGTCCTCTCTCCCACCATAGACCTGTTGGGCTCGACCTCAGACGAGCCCGATGTAGTGGAGCTTCGTCAGGCCGAGGTGGCCGAGCCCTCGTTACCCATGGAGTTTGACCACGCGGCCCAATCCACAGCCGCAGACCGGGCCGAGAACTCCGGGTCGTCCTCATCCGATGAGGAATCAAGCGAGGGAGATTCGTCCGAGATGGGGGTTGGCTCGGTAAGCTCGTCCACCGACGCCCCTGAGCCCGAGGAAGGCAGTGTCGGCACCGTTCCGAGCACAATCACGGAGGCCGACCTCGACTATCTGAGGATGACCTACGCCATCCCCGAGGACATTCAGCTCCGAGTTCCTAATCCCGGGGAGATGGCCTGCTTCATCAGGCCCGGTGAGGTGGCTCTGTACGAGACGCCCTTCAAGTATGCGTTTCGGCTCCCCGTTCTCAGCCTGGTGGACCAGATCTTGGACCACTTCCACCTGTCTCCTGGTCAGCTGGTGCCGAACTCTTGGCTGGCTGTGTACGGCTTCTACGCCCTGTTCTGCGAGATGGGCCGAGGTACGAGCGTGGAGCTTTTCTCTCGGCTCTTCTTCCTGAAGAAGTCTCCCGAGAAGGGGTGGTATTATTTCTGCCGCCGATCAGGGAAGAGTGCGGCTCTAGGCGGTCACAAATTTCTGGTCGGCACGCCGACCTTCAACAAGTATTGGAAGCCCCGTTTTTTCTTCGCTTCCATTCCCAACAGCCCTCTCCGAACCGAGTGGAAGGAGATGAATCTGAACTATGTAAATAGAGTACTACCCCTGACCGAGAACGAGATGACCTCGCTCGACCTGATCCCCCAGCGTCCGCCCTTCGATGTTCTCCAGCTTCAGGACGAGGGGTTTCTTCAGAGTTGGCATATGACCCCTGGTAGGAACCCTTGCCGAGCTTATCTCAGTTGTCCGAGCCGACCCGTCAACTTAGTTTTCTTTTCCTTTTCTGACTTGTTTCCTATGTTTTCGGTTTCTCTTGCAGTGGTCGGCCACATTCCTCCAATGGACACAGCTCGGCTGAGGGCCGAGATTATCGCGGATAGGAAGAAGAAGAATGCCGAGAAGAGACCCCGGGGCGAGTCCTCCAAGGCCTCCAAGGGAAAGGGGGTGATGCCGGGCCATCGGACGCGGTGGTCGGTCTGGAGGCCGAGAAGAACACGGGTCAAGCCGGGTCTCCGAGGAAGGGGAAAGGCCGAAAAGGCGAGAGGAGCCCGCCGAGAGACATCAAACACCAAAAGCTCTCGATAAACCTGACAAGTGGCGGCCTTCCGCCCGTGGCCTCTCCCACTAACATCTCCCGATACGTCCTGGGGAGGGCTTCGGCCAACAACGTCCCTGTGAGGCCGACCTGGCGCCTCTTCCCGGGGGACTCGGCCTTGACGTCGGCCGCTCACGCCAAGGAATGGCTGGATGCAGGTCGGCTCCCAGCCGACAAGGAGAAGCTCGAGGCGCTGTCCGACCCTGAGCTCCTCTCCACCCTATTTCAAGACTTCAATATGGTAAGTTTCCTTGTCGGCTCTTGCCTATGATCTGATATGTGTAGTTTATCCTGATTTTTTGTTCTCATGCTTTTTTGTAGGGGTTCGCCAAAGCAGTGGAGACCATGCTCCGCTTCGAGCGGCTCCTGACCGAGAACTATTCCTTGGACGGCCAGTGCAAGAAGGCTTATCAGGACGCCCAGGATGCCGTTCAGAGGCGTAGGGAGACCCAAGAGAAGCTCACCGCTGCTGAGGCCGAAGTGGAGAGCTCTCAGGCCGAGGTGGCCAGGCAGAGAGAGAAGGTCCGGGCTCTGCAGGCTCGGCTCGCCGAGGTGAAGGAGAAGGCCAAGGAAGATCTGGCCACGGCTCGGAGCGCGGCAGTCAGCGACTATCTCCAATCGGAGGAGTACGCCGATATCTGCCATGAGATCAGGAAGCCTCCCTTCGCCGAAGGTTTTGAAGCAGGCCGAGCTGAGCTTTTGGCCGAGATCAAGGCAGCGTACCCTGAACTCAATCTCTCCCACTTTGACGATGATGCGACTACTTTTGCAGGGGAGATAGGAGATGAGGAGGGAGCCGAGGTCACCCAAGCTCAGCCCCTTGAGGCACCTGCTCCAGCCGACGTCTTCCCTCTAGGAGCTGTCCCCCAAGACCCTGCTGCCGAGCCCAATACCGTGGACGCCTCCGAGGGTGCCTCCAAGTCCCACGCCGAGGAGGCGGAGATGTAAAATTTAATTTTTTTTTTTTTTTTTTTTTGGTGTGTGTGTGGGGCCGAGCTGCCCCTTTTGTAACCGTGCCGATCAGTCGGCTTAGAATGAATAAAACAACTTATTTTTGTCAGAATTCGTCTAAGTATTTGAACTCGGCGCCCTCAGCATTCTTTTCCTTGCGTATTCTGTTTTGTTTGTGTCCAAGCTGCCGAGTTGTTTCACTAACCGAGCTTAGGAACTCATCTCTTTTTTATCCATGCCCAACGTTGTCGACGGTCAATGCGATCTTCGCTTTGGTTGGTTAATTCGCCTTTCCCTTCAGTCCGATTGGAGAGGCTATCATATAAGCGGACGCGTGGCCGAATATCCTTCTTGGCCGAGCCTAATGCCTTAGCGTGGTTTTGTACTTCGTTAGGCTCGGCCAAATAGGAATGTCGGCCCTTGAGAGGTCGGCCATGTCTATTTGGACAGGTCTTACGACTCGGCTGCCGACCTATGAGGGTCGGTTTTTTATGTCGGCCTGGTCTAGGAGGACCGGTCTTATGACTTGGCTGACGACCTATGAGGGTCGGTCTTTGATGTCGGCCTGGTCTAGGAGGACCGGTCTTATGACTTGGCTGCCGACCTATGAGGGTCGGTCTTTGATGTCAGCCTGGTCTATGAGGACCGGTCTTATGACTTGGCTGTCGACCTATGAGGGTCGGTCTTTGATGTCGGCCTGGTCTATGAGGACCGGTCTTACGATTTTGACTTGGGAGCTTGCCAATACGTTGAGTGTTGGAGAAAAGACTTTATTGAATCAAATGTCGGAACTGAAACCGAATACAAGCATGCTCAATTATTGAAAAAACTTTTTCAAATTTTCCGAGTTCCAAGGTCTCTGTACCTTCTTGCCCCCCGGAGTCTGCAAGCGATATGTGCCAGGGCGAATTTGCTTGGAGACTATGTACGGGCCTTCCCAATTTGGTGCTAATTTTCCTTGTTGCCTCGGCTGGGATGCGCTGAGTTTTCTGAGAACAAGGTCCCCTTGACGAAAATGCCGCTCTTTGACTCTTGAATCATAATAGCTTGCCGTCTTCTGTTGGTACGCCGCGTTTCGGAGTAGGGCATTTTCTCGGACTTCATCGAGGAAGTCCAGATTGGCTCTCAGCCCATCTTCATAGGTCTTCTCATCGAAGTTGAGCACTCGGTATGATGAAGCCATAACTTCAACCGGTGCGAGGGCTTCGGTCCCATAAGCGAGGCGAAATGGACTCTCCCCGGTTGGAGTTCTTACAGTCGTCCGATATGCCCATAGGACGCTTGGGAGTTCTTCCACCCATCTCCCCTTGGCCTCATCCAACCTCCTCTTAATGCCGGCAAGTAATGTTCGGTTGGACACTTCTACTTGTCCATTTGCTTGTGGATGAGCTACCGAGATGGGTCGGAAGTCAATGTGGAAGTGCTCGCAGAATTCTCGGAAGGCCGGGTTGTTGAATTGCGCGCCATTATCAGTGATGAGAACTTTCGGTAGCCCGAACCGGTAGATGACCTTATCTCGAAAAATTTTTTCCATGTTCTTCTCAGTGATGGTGGCAAGGGGTTCGGCCTCGACCCACTTGGTGAAGTAATCGATCGCCACTACTACGTATTTTCTGTTTCCCGATGCCGGGGTGAAATCTCCGAGAATGTCCATTCCCCACATAGCGAATGGGATTGGGCTCAGCATTGAGGTTAATTTTGTTGCTGGTCGGCTTGGGATTGGCGCGAACAGTTGGCACTTCTCACACGTCTTCACGTATTTCATGGTCTCTTCTTGCATTCTTGGCCAATAGAATCCTTGCCGAAGTATCTTGTATGCAAGAGCTCGACCGCCCATGTGACTCCCGCATATTCCCTCATGCACCTCGGCTAATGCATACTCGGCCCCCTTCGGTCCCAGACATCGGAGAAGAGGGGCCGAGATTGCCCTTTTGTAGAGTACTCCGTCGATCATCGAGTACTTGGAAGATCGGATCTTGACCTTCCTTGCTTCGTCTCGGTTCCCCGGGAGCAGGTCATTTTCCAAGTAGTTGACAATGGGGTCCAACCAGGTCGGCCCATCCTCTTCAATGTGCTTTATGCTTTCTTCTTGTAAGGATGGCTTCTCCAATATTTCTATGTATACTGACCGGCTCAGATATTGGAGGTCGGCCTCGGCCAACCTAGATAAGGAGTCCGCCGTGGCATTCTCTTTTCTCGGTATTCGAGTCATCTCAAAGTGTTCGAGCTCGGAGATCAGATCTCGGGCTCGACCCAGGTATGCTATCATCCTTTCGTCTTTTGCCTCGTAGTCTCTGTTGACCTGGTTGACCACGAGTTGGGAGTCTCCTCGCACCTTCAACCGCTTTATGCCCATAGCTTTGCTGACTCGAAGTCCAGCTAGAAGGGCTTCATACTCAGCCTCATTGTTTGAGGCGGGAAACTTGAACCTTAGGGCATATTGGACCAGAAAGCCTTCGGGGCTTACAAGTATTAGGCCGGCCCCGCTTCCTCCAGAATTGCTTGAGCCGTCAACATTCATGGTCCAAATCGGGTCGGCCGTAGCCCCGACCTCCTCGACTGTCTTTTCTTCTCCAACCTCATGTTCGGGCCCAGTGCATTCGACGATGAAGTCAGCCAGGGCTTGTCCTTTTATCGCCGTCCTCGGTCGATAGCTTATATCGTATTCACTTAGCTCAACTGCCCAGGAAATCAGCCGTCCCGAAACGTCGGGTTTGTGTAATATCTTTTTGAGTGGCTGGTCGGTCAGTACCACGATCGGATGAGCTTGGAAGTACGGCCTTAGTTTCCTTGCAGCCGTGATTAGGGCGAATGCTACTTTCTCGAACCCGGAGTACCTTGTCTCTGCATCAACAAGAACGTGGCTGATATAGTATATCAGCCTTTGAGTTCGACTCTCTTCCCTGATCAACACCGCACTGACCGCTACGGGAGTGGCGGCTAAGTAGACTTGAAGCTCCTCTTTTGGTTCAGTCGGCTGAGAAGAGGCGGGTTCTCCAAATATTTCTTGACTCTTCAAAAGCTTCTTGGCATTCGGATGACAGATAAAATCTTTTGGGTTCCGGATATTCTTTAGGGCCTTAAAGAACGGTAGGCACTTGTCGCCCGATCTCTACATGAATCGCGCCAACGCCGCCACACGTCCGTTTAGCCTTTGTACTTCTCGGATCGTCCTTGGAGGACTCATCTCTTGGATGGCTCGATTTTTGCCGGATTGGCTTCGATGCCTCGACAGAGACCATGAAGCCGAGGAACTTTCCCGAGGTTACGCCGAATGCACACTTGGCGGGATTCAGCTTCATCTGGTTCTTCCTCAATACGCCGAAGGCTTCTTCCAGGTCGGCCAAGTGGTGCTCGGCCTTCAAACTTTTCACCAACATGTCGTCCACGTAGACTTCCATGTTCTTTCCGATCTGCTCGCGGAATATATAGTTCACGAGGCGCTGGTATGTCGCTCCGGCGTTCTTCAATCCGAACGGCATGACCTTGTAGCAGAAATTCTCTTGGTCAATTCGGAAGGCCGTGTACGACTCGTCCTCCTCATGCATCATGATTTGGTTGTAGCCGGAATACGCATCCATGAAACTCAGCATCTCGTGACCTGCCGTGGCGCCGATCAAGAGGTCGATCCGAGGTAGTGGTACTCATCTTTTGGGCAGGCCTTGTTGAGGTCGGTGTAGTCGACACACATTCTCCACTTCCCGTTCGGTTTAGGGACCATGACGAGTTAGCCAACCAGGTCGGGAATTTCTCTTCTCGGATGAATCCTGATCGGCGAAGCTTCTCCACCTCTTCTTTGATTGCAGTTTGCCGATCAAGTGCGTAGTTCCTTCTCTTCTGCCGGATTGGTTTCCGACCCGGATCCACATGGAGTCGGTGCTCAGCTATATGTCTGGGTATGCCCGACATGTCAGCGGCCGACCAGGCGAAGACATCGGCGTTCGCTTTTAAGAAAACTCCGAGCCGCCTCCTTTGATCTTCATTTAGTAGTGATCCGAGCTGGACCACCTTGGCTGGGTCATCTTCGCTGAGATGAAGTGGGGTCAGGTCTTCCACGGGTCGCCCTCTTCTCTCGATAAGCTCATCCCGCTGATCTTCAGGGAGATGTTCGACGCACATGGCCATTCCTCGAACATTACCCTTGTTTTGCTTGACGAAAGTAGCGTAGCACTCTCATGCCTTCTTTTGGTCGCCTCGGACCTCGCCGACACCGTTCTCGGTGGGGAACTTCATCTTCAAGTGAGTCGGGGAGATGATGGCTTGGAGGGCGGTCAATGACGGACGGCCGAGTATGGCGTTGAAAGCCACTACCGATCGTACCACCATGAATTTGACTTGGATCGCCGCCTGGCATGGAGCTTGCCCAATTGTGACTAGTAGATCGATCGAGCCCTTGATAGTCGCGGCCGCTCCCGAGAACCCGTGAAGCGAGGTTCCTTCGGGCTTAAGCGCTTCGTCGCCGAAGCCCAATTGTCGGTACGCTTCCAATGACATAAGGTCCACGGATGCGCCGGTATCGACCAATACACGGTGTACGGGTCTGTTCGCAATTTCTACCTGCACCACTAAAGCATCGTCATGAGGTAAACTTATACCTTCGAGGTCGGCTTCGTGAAGGAGATCGTCACCGCCGGCTTGAGTGTCTTGGCGGGCATCTCGGCTACTCCGACGAAGTGAGCGTTTGCCTTAGCCTTTCGAGTACTCTCTTGCCCGGGCCCCCCGAGGATAGTGTATATGGGGGCTCCCTTGTCATTGCTCGGCCCGGATCCGTCCTCCTTCTTCTCGACTCGGACCTTGTCATCATCTCTTTCAACTCGCCTATTTTCGGCCCTAGGCTCGGCTCTTCTTTGATCTCGGTCATCAGGCCGCCGACCTCCACGATCTTCTCGGCCTCCTTTGACATATCGCTTCAAGTGGCCCGCTTTTATCAGCTCTTCGATTTCTCTTTTCAGCTGATAACAATCTTCGGTGTCGTGACCGATGTCCTTGTGGAATTGGCAATATTTGTTGGGATTCCGAGATGACCCCGCTTGCATCGGTCGGGGTCGGCGGATGTACCCCCCATCTTGTATTTGCATCAGGATCTCCTTGCGAGATGCATTCAATGGCGTGTAGTCGGGGCTCCGAGCTCGATCCGACCTGTCAGCTCGGTGATCCGTCCTTGGCCTTTTGTCTTCTCTTCGGTCGTCTGTTGTCGGCCTTTTCTTGTCGGTACGACCTTCGTTGCCCTTCCGGGCCTGGAGGACCTCGGCCATATTTGCGAACTCGTTGCACCTCTCCAAGAGCTCGGCCAGGTTTCTTGTCGGCTTCCGGGCCAAGTCCTTGATAAGGTCCATGTCGGCCAATCCGTTGCTCATAGCCGTATGGGCCGTGGCCTCATCCAAATCCTTGATATCTAAGGATTCCTTGTTGAAGCGGGAGACGAATGCTCGGATCGACTCGTCGGGCCTTTGTTTCACGCTGAGGAGGTTGACCGTGGTCTTCTTATGTTTCATACTACTCTGGAAGCGCGTGACAAAGGCTCGACAGAGTTGAGCGAAGCTTCTTATGGAATTCGGCGGCAACCAGGAAAACCATGAGGTCGCCGCGCCTTTGAGGGATGCAGGGAAGGCTCGACAAGAAACGATCTCAGTTCCCCCGTACATGGTCATCATCGCATTAAAGTAGTTGATCTGATCTGTCGGGTCGGTCGTCCCGTCATACCGGTCGAACGGGGGAGGTTTGAAACCATGTGGTAGCGGCGCGGTCATGATCTCGGGAGGATAAGGGTGACGCCCGACCAAAGAGTAGGCGTCCGGGGTCGCCTGTTTCTTCAACCCCTCCACCTGCTCGGCCAAGTCTCGTAGCCGCTTCTCCAGCTCGGTTTCAGGTGCTCGGCCAACCGGCTCCTTGGCCCGGGGCCGATAGGGTCGGTCATCCCGTTGTAGTCGGCCATTCTGGTCAGCTCGGTCCTCCCCACCCTTCCTTGTTCTTTTTTCTTCTTGGAAGTTGGACCCTCGGGGGCTCCCCTGTTGCTCTTCTCGGGGAGGTGAGCTCCGACCCCGGGGAGTATGACGCGATCCTTCTCCTTGTCTCGGCGCGCGCCTTTCAACCGGGTCTTTTCTTTGTTCTCGGAATCTCCTCGGCGGTTCGTCCTCTCCGATCCGTCCAGAAAATACCGACCTCCTCGCTACCGAGCCGGCCGGTTCAATTTCCTGCCCTGTTCGCGGGCTTTGGCGGTGTTCTTGTTCACCCCGCCGAGCGCCTCTACTGGGGCGCGGAGGTGGAGTCTTCTGACGAGACGGGTGCGAGGACGCAGCCCGACTCGGCTCGGCCCTACGCCGGCCGCCATTTTGCTGCAGGTTTCTTTCAGTGTGAACCGGAGCTGGAGGGGGCGCGGCCAGCGGCTGGCCCATCAGCCCGCCTCGGGCCATTTGGTTCATGAAGGCGCGCAGCGTCGTTGGTGTGGAGCATCTGCAGCTGCAAATCCATAACCTGTCGATTATTTGCCGGGGCTTCTGGGTCCAAACTCTTCGGCAAGGGTGGTGGTGCAGGTAGGACATTCCCGTCCAAACTTGGCTCGGCCTGTACCCGGCTAGCCGCGGTCGTGGTTAGTGCACCTCCCCCATTCCCGCTCTCTGGAGGGGGAATGGTGCCCGTGATGGGCTACGCACCACCTGCCCTAGGGGGTCTTCTGTTTATCCCCTGCCGAGAGGCTTCGGGGGGCGGTGATCGTCTCGTCGGCACAACGGGTTGTGGCTCCTCCGTACGGGAAGTAGAGCCATGCTGCCCTGACCTCGTATGCACCATTATTATTGTTCTGGGAATTGGCAGAAACGACGATGCTGGCCGATGTCGTTCCCACAGACGGCGCCAAATCTGTTGCGTGTGAAAACCTCCGGTACTTGGTTCGCCCGTGGATGAACCTGCAAAAACCAAGCAATGAGCGCAAGAGGGCCGGTGTGGCTCCGGCCCAGGACTCTCCGATGCTCAAGTCAGGTCTTCAACGCGACAGCGTAACTGCGTAGTAAAAAGCAAGATGTCGAATAGAGCTCCATACCTGGGTATTTATAGAGTAAGGAGGAGATGAGACGGCTGGGAGAGTCCTAGTATGGTAGGAGTCCTTCTTTCGGAAGGTTCTCTCACGTAGAGCGGAGTGGAGAGTTATTTTCGGGGTCGGACTCTTATTAAGGTAAGAGTCCATGTAGAGTGTGATTCCGTGTTGCGCTGGGATCGTGGCTCGGTCCTTTTCCCGTGATGCTCGGGATGTGCTGACGTGGCCCGGAGATCCCCGATGGGGTGCTATGAGAGCCTCAACGGAGGAGGGCTCGGCCTACGAGGTCGGCCCGTGGGGTCGGCAATGGAGGTCAGCCCGGGAGGAGGTCGGTCTCGGCCATGAGGTCGGCTAGGAGTCTATGGCTGACCCGTATAATCTCGGCCTCAGCCACCGGCCAGCTCGCTCAAACTAGGCTTTGTCAGGTGACTTATCAGATATGGGGTCGGCCCAATTTCCTGCTCCGCCCAACTCGGTTCTCGGACTGAGGTCGGGTCGGCCACGTGGCAGCCTCTGATAGGTGGGGTGTTTTATGCCTCATCAGGACCAAGGACCATGCTTATCTAAAAAAGTCAGATCTTGTGAATCAATGGAAAACCTCTAGAAGTTTGATGCATTCTTTGGTCTTTCATCCCCCTAATCTTTCTATCAATTTCAAAACTTCTTTTTGACTTCTTCAAAACAAGAAAGAGAAACAAACTTGAATGATCAGCTGAAATGTTTTTTTTTTTCCTTTTTTTTGTGTGGTTGGTATAATTCAACCAAATAATATATTTGGCTTCAATTGGATTAAAAAAAAAAAAAGAATCTATACACAAAAATGGCAAGGCACCCGTGTGAACTGGTACCCCACGTGTTTACTCAACTTCTCTTATGGATGAACCTGTTGAAGACCGTGAGAGATTTGGGTTTGTTATAGCAGCCATGGCTCTTTCAAGACTACTTACAATCTCATTCATGCACGGCCGGTCTCGCCCGTCCTGCCCAACACAGTCGGCAGCGATATACCCAACATACGCAACTGCTTCGATCTCATACGGCGTTGGCGGTGCCAATTTCGGATCGAGCACTCGATGTATTTCATCTCTAACAATGTATGGAACAATGTAATCCACCACATTCCTCGGTACCCCAGTTTCTTCATTCCGGTGTATAGCTTTACACCCAGATAACAATTCTATTAACACAACTCCAAAGCTATAAACATCACTTTTCTTCGTCAATTGTTGATATTTGTAGTAAGCAGGATCAATGTATCCCACAGTACCTGCAGCATGAAGCGATATATGTGCTTCTTCATCGTCAGGACCCATCAATGAAAGCCCAAAATCAGAAACCTTTGCAATCCATTGTGAATCAAGCAAGATGTTCGACGATTTGATATCGCGATGGATTATCTGTGGAACAGCATAAGAGTGGAGGTACTCAATTCCTCTGGCTGCATCAAGGGCAACTTTAATTCTTGCGGGCCATGACAGTAAAGGTGAATCATGGAAACTGTGGAGGTGATCATGGAGTGTTCCATTGACCATGAACTCATAGACAAGCACACGCTCATTGGCTTCATCGCAATACCCATAAAGCCGCACAAGGTTCTTGTGGTTGAGACGAGAGAGGTTTGCGAACTCTGATAAGAACGCATTGTCTTGGTCCTCTTTCCGCTTTACGCTACCTGCGTGTACTATTAACTCTGCTCGCTTAATTGCAACATCACGCCCATCTTGGAGTGTAGCTCGATACACAGAACCAAAGCTTCCACTGCCGATCTTATGGTCATTTGAGAAATCGTCAGTCGCTTTTCTGAGCTCTTCTAATGTGAATTCTTCCAATTGCCCACTGCCCATACTAACCATATGACTCAGCCTTTTCTCTAGTTTTGGAGTTGCTGGCAAGGGTAGAGGTTTTTGTCCACGGGTAGAACCTTGTGTGGCTGTGAAATCAAATGAGGAATTCTCAGGTAATTCAGGTGGGATTTGAGGTATTCCTTGTTCAGGTGTTGTTGTTGTTGTCTCGGCCGCTCCATCCAATCGCCCTGAATCATGAACTCTGCATACCTGTCTCTTGCAAAATCGGTAGAGGAAGAAGCAAAACAATATAATCAAACTGAACGAACCTACAGAGCCAACAACCCAGGAGGCTATCCTTCCACTGTTCGACGAGGAATTAGGTGGAGAAGTTTGTAATGCCGGTGCTGGAGCTGATGTGGGTGGATATAAGACAGACCTGTCGTCTTCCCTTCTACATGGTAGGCAAATGTAACCTTGACTGCAAAATTGTCCATAGTTAGGTAACAGTCCACATTGACACTGTGTTTGACAAGGTCCTGGCATTACAGTCTGAAAAACCACTGAACCAGAACCTAAACTCTCCCCACCCCAACAGATTAACGAATAATTCTGCATCAAAACGCCGCAGAAAACACGGTTCTTCCCAGTAATTGATAGAAAATTGACCCCTTGCAGGCTTTCCGGCAAAGCAAAATTGTTCTCTCCCCAACACAAAACTGTACCATTTGATTGAAGAGCACAGCCACGGTTGTCCCCCAAACCCAATGAATTGAAATTTCCAGTAAGGGTTCTAGAAATTTGACCCCAGCAGTTCACCATGGTCCCATCCATTGAAATGGCACAAGTTTGCTGCGATCCGCCTTCGATTACACTATAATTCCCCTTTGGCTCCTTTCCGACGACATTAGTGTTTGCTCCGGAACACTTGATTTGCCCAGATTCTAGTAACATGCAGACGAATTCTTCCCCAACGGCGATATCGGAGATGTTTTGCACATTAGGAGAACTGAATCCATTCCATTGCCAACATGCGAGACTGTTTGATCCACTGACAATCCCACAGACATGAGAGTTCCCAGAGTCGAAATCGTTGAGCATGGCTCCTCGATAGATTCTCTTTAATGTTAAATCAGTACCATTACCAGAAAATCTATAACAACCAACAGCAGTAACAGAGGCCGTTGATGGGTATCTAAGAAAACATACGAAGCCGTCCCCAGCTATGATTGCGGTAAGCGAAGCGTTTGGAGATGGAATTGGGTTCTGGGTTCCCGAAGTCAAGCTAGTACAATTGAGGTATGTTTGTGAAACTAATGCACAAATAAGTGTTTGATTTGAGGTCTCAGAGATGGCTACAGTAGAGAAAGATGAAGATAATGGTGGAAGAGTAGAAACAGATAAGAGGGTCACCAGAAGGAGAAGAGACAAGGGGTTTTGAGGAGTCATGGAAGAATTGTAAGGCTTGGGAAGAAGGGAGAAGCTTTCAATTTCATTGTTGTAATAAGAATGGTAGAGAAGAAGTTCTGAAAAACAAAGGTTTTATGGTTTTGAAGAGCGTGGAAATGGAATCATGTGTATTTGAAACACGCGGTTTGTGGCCTTTTTGAGGACTGAGGACCAAAGACCAAGCCCTTTTGAAATCTTCATAGTGGAGCAACTGAGTCAAACTAAGAAAAAATCCCTTCTCTCTCTCTCTTGTGTAGATCATCACTAGCGTATGATTGAATAGGAAGACCTGAAAATTTTGGGAAAATGTTTCCACGCTACCAAACAGCCTCTCACTCTCACATGGAATTTTAAATATTATTTTTCTCTTTCCTTTTCTGAGACCATATAGACCCAAATAGATTTTATCATGCTGACATTCTTCAGTGTTCCACACCACCATTGATGTGACATGAGTGATTCCCTGATGGCATGGAAACCCTCTTCTTGTAACTATTTAATTCTCAAGGTTCTCTTCTCTTATCATTGGTCAGTATTATGAAAGACTCAGTCACAAAGAGTGGTGGGGAATCCTTCCTTTTAAGGGAATTATCCATTTTGACTTACCCTTTGTAGCAAGTATCTGTACCTCCCCCTCTCAACCAGTGCAAGATGCATGATTCACTCATAGAATGCGGTTTTGCCAACATTGGATTGGATTGTGGTGAAAGATTTTTTTTCATATTTTTTTGGGTAAAGGTTTTCTTTTCATCCATTGAGAAGAAAAAATGGGTGAATAATCATGGAGTAAAGCATTCTTAACGTTCATTTGAAAAATAGACTACAAATAATAAAAAGAGCTAAGAGCTTAAGACTACATGAGCATTTAGAATCTTCGTAACAAGAGTTCATATTATTGTTTATCTTCTTGAGCGACCAAGAGAGCTTTATATCAGTCTATAGAGCCATTAGACTTGAACTTCATAGAATATATCCACTGACACCCTATGATTGAAGTATTTGGAGGAGTAAGCACAAGATCCCGAGTGTTATTTTCCACTAAATATTAAAATTCAGAATCTGAGGACAGACCTCGACGCTACGCAACAACCATGTGATTGGATTCTTAGGTCATCACTGCTAAGGGTATTAATTAATTTGAAACAAAAAATGATCGAACTCGAAATAGTTTCGATTCGATTTTGGTTTTTTAGAAATGGAATTTTATTCGGTTCAATTTGGTTTCATGTTGAAAACCGTCGATTTTGCATCGAACCAAATAGACTTTTGCATTGGGACGTGTCACATGTATACCCGGTTCTAGACAACTATTTGATGCATTCGAATTCCAATTAATGTTTTGGTTAAAGAAAAAACATAACAAACAACTATTTTTTTTAATGCAAAATAACAGAATAAACAATAATTTGATGTATAAAATATATCTATCAACTACTAAGTCCGGTAGATTGAAATGATTTCAATATTGTAAAAGCAAGAAAAACATCTATTCTCTCCCTCCTTTTATTATTTTGAAAATCAAATTGAACAAATTGATTCGATTTTGGATTTAGAGATACTTTCTTATTCTCAGATTGATTCGATTTTGATTTCTGCATTTTACTTTTTGAACCGAATCGAATTACCAACACCAAATCGATTGACACCCTTAATCATTGCATTCGCATCCCTGTTGATGAGGTGAGGCTGTAACTACTCTCCCTTTTTCATTCAATGCTACCAATTCCTATAGTGAAGGAATTGAAAGATAAACTTGGTCCTTAAAAATGGCATACTCAATGCACGAGACTTCCGCCATGTGAGATTTGGAAAGAATCATAATGTACGTATTACAATGGAGCAACAAACATTCGAGGAAACTATTCGCTTTTATTAATAGCTTCTAATGCAAATTTACTAATAAAAGGGAAGAACAACTTGAGAATTGAGTATATAGTTAGCACAGATCATTCAGCCGTAGTAGAGTACTAGAGTGGTTGTTTCTTATGATTGACCAACGGCAATGTTAATTAACGTGTATGACTTCCTAGCTAGGTTTATGACTTAGTAAGGCAAGGTAGATGCCTTATATAAGTAAAATAAGTCTAGAAGAAGGCCCGTGCCATGCACTCAACACACAATTTTTCTATTTAAAGTAATTAAAAAAAGGGGTCCTACATACATACCCATGGTTGCTAAGAATCTTTCTTACATGTCTGTCTTGTGTATTGATTATATGCCTATTTTGACTTTGAATAGAGAGAGTATGCTTTAGATTAGTCACATATCAAAATTTTGGATCTTAATTTAATCAAATACTCTACCATGTATGCTCGTGCATAATTACGATACTCTGATAACTACTGTGCACTCTCTTATCTCACGACTTGACTAAGCCCAATTTGCCACTGAAAAACGTAATAGGTTAGCGTTGTTCGCTTCGTTCTGAAAGCGGAACTGGCTGCGTGACTTGATCCTATGATTTTTAAAGCATTGATTGGTCATATGGTGACAATGATGATAGGATTAAAATAAATATTGAAAAAGTCATCAAGAAGATATATAACAATAAATATTGAAAAAGTCATCAAGAAGTTATGTTTTGAATAAATTCATCAATTGATCTTACGATAAATATTAGGGAAAATTACATATACCTCCCCTGTACTTTATCCTAATTACACATTCCTCCCCTTGATTTTTCTACCTTACATACGATTCCCCTGTAGTTTTTCAAAAATTACTAATTCCTCCCCTGCCGTTAGCATCCGTCTGTTAGGTGCTGATGTGGCATAGTTAGATTTTTCATAATCCCTAAACTAGCCTTGGGTCCTTGTCAAATGACCCTTTTACCCTCCTTCTCTACATTGCGATGGTCAACGGTCAAGCCCCGACGGCAACGCCGACTACCATACCACCAACTACTCCGGTCACGTTAGTTTCATCACCACGCGCTGTTGCAACCACACCGACCATGCCTAAAACCCCATCCCCAGTAGCAACACCAAGAATGACACCACCGACGGTAGTTTTAGCTCTACCAGTGCAAGCTCCCAAGGTAGCTCCACCAACATCGACGATTCCAGCTTCAGTTGGAGGGATTCATTGTTGAATGAAAAAAAGGGAACAACATAATTACAATTCGGTGATAGAAAACCACCCATTTTGCCAATTTGCAAAATTTTCAATTCTAAGTTCCAACCTCGCCCTTGGATGAGTCACGTTAGATTACAGCCTGCATCACAGTGTGATTATAATTGGCTGGGTTTTCTTTGAGAAGAACAAGAAACAACAGAAGCAGCTCGAGAAACCCAAAATTCATACAAAAATGGATTTGAAGACGAATATGGTCTATTCGTTGTTGCTACTGCTGTAAGATATTGGGTTTTGTTTGATCAGAAAAACAAAAATCAGACTAGGTTTCAAGTAAATCTTGGAAAATCCAATTTTGAGCTTCACCCGAGAGCCTTAGAACTTTTAAGAGATTCAGGGGTCCAAAACAGAGGCAACGAATGCTTCGGAGACGTCTGTCTTGTGTGGAATCGTTTCATCTCAAGATTAAGAAGCTTCATCCCATTGGCATCTTCCAATGATGTAATGGAAGAGATAAAAGTTGCAGAAACAATAGAATTCAACAGATTTTTTTTTTTATCACATATTCAAGTTAGAAAGAGGAATTTCGGAGATCAGTTTTCTCATAGAGTTTAATGGCAATAGAGTACCCATTTTTGTTCAAGAGCAGGGCATTGGAAGGGGAGAACAACCCATCTCCCACTACATTCAGAGGTTTTGCTCATTAGGAAACCAATCCAAACCCTAACCCTCCTCCCAACCCAGCTCTTGTGTCAGTGGTGAAGAAGAAGAGGAATCTTCCAGGAACTCCAGGTGAGCTATAGCTAGCTATGCCCTTTTGCTTCTTTTTCTCTTTTTTGGGGGTGGAGATCAGAACCTCCAGCTTCATCGGCGAGGGCACAACCTGCCATGGAAGCTCCGACAAAGGAGGAGCAAGGCGGTTCAAAAGAGCTAATAACAGAGCAGAAACGATAGGAGCTATCCTCATTCTTTTTCTTTTTTCTGGATGGGTTTTGGGGTTGGGGGTTTTGGTGTTTAGGGTTTTCTATGGTTTTCGATCTCCCACCTGGTTGGTATATACCAAGGTGAACAATCAATCTTCCACTCGATCTATTATCAAATCCAAGTTTGATTCTTCTATTTCACCCCTTAAGCTTTTTCTGATTGTAATTTACTAACATTTAATTGAAACATAATCTGCAAATAGAGGGGTCAACATTTAGTGTGTGAATTTAAAGTTTTAGGGAATAAGAGTCCGAGGAGGAGGAGGAGGAGGCAGCGGCAGTGGTGGCGTTGGAGGAGGCAGTGGCTGTAGTGATGGCAATGGTGGTGCTGGTGGTGGCTGCGGTGGAGGAGGAAAGAAATGGGTGTTTTAAGGTTGAAGATGATGAAAAGGGTATCATTGTAATTCTACTTGTGGTGTTTTAGAACAAGGGTAATATTGTCTTTTCAAACCATTAATTAACAACACTCTAACACCGTCAGCCATAAGGGGTTAAAATGTAAGGTGAGAAAACCAAGGGGAGGAACGTGTAATTAGGGCAAAGTACAAGGGAGGTATATGTAATTTTCCCTAAATATTATGATAATTCTATTGTTTTTTTTATAATGGTTATGCAATCTTAATAAATCCTTTCCTAATCATCTATATTTAGGCCAGTTTTGTTGGGTCAATGGTGATATCAAGTGAGACGCCTTTTTCTAGTATACCAAACCTCAAATTGTATTTGAAGTCAAAGAAGTTTGAAAATACTTATTTCAATAGGTTTTGTTAGTTTAATTTGTCTTCCTCAAGTTTTCTACTTTAGGACCTTTTTGATGCTTCTAGTATAACAAAATAATAGAAAATCTTTAATCCCACATTGGTTATGGAAGAAAGTAAAGTAATATTCATATAGTATAATGAGAACTATAGGGGTAGGTTTCCATGAATGAAAGGCTCATCATGCTCTCTTGTCCCCGGATGGTTTGGTTCTATCGTAGATGGGCATAGATCCTTCATTAACCTTGGATAAGGTTTTTTTGATGTTGTCAAGAATGCAATAGACATCGACAAAAGCTACTAGAATGGAGATAAGATAAGATAAGATGTTCTAAGCATTCTATAAATAGAAGATGTTCAGGACACTTTAGATAAGATGTTTCTCTCTCTCTCTCTCTCTCTTTGCATATTATTTTTACCATTTTGAGAATTATTCTTCGACTTAGAGGCTAATTCACATTATCCGAATTGCACCATATGGGACACCTACAATCTTAATTAGGAGAGTGACAGTGGCACGATTAAGCTCAGATGTTTTTCTCTGAACAATGACAAGTTGCTTGTTGTCGTAGACGTGTTCAAGATTGTTCAATGAAGAATTACTACATTGCAGTAATTTCAATTAGTAGCCATATGGTAAAAAACAAGTCTATGTCTCATTATTTTTATTGTTTTATTTGCAACAATTCTTATGACTGTAGACTTGAGAGCATAAAATCTTGCTATGTTGCTGCTAAAAGTTGAGAGCAATGAATCTCTCTCTTGATGCTAAAAGGGAAGAATGAATACGAGCAAATTATTAATCCAAAAAACAAAATGTTGAACTTCTTATCCAATGAGTTGTATAATGTCTATTCTCCATATGAATATGCATACTCTAATTGGAATGCACTAGAAAAGAAGCATTCCTTAGATAATGTTAGAAGTAAGACATATGTTTGTAGCCAATTTCCTTGAAATTTTTTCATGAAAGATGACAAAAAGGTTTCTACACAAGTTGATGACTTCTAAATCATGGTAGCTAAATTGGCTAAGGAATACATGGTCTTACCTGACGACTTTGTGGATAGTTCTCTTATAGAAAAACTACCGATATCGTGAGTGATTTCAAAATTAATATGAAACACAAAATAAACGATTAGATTCTTGGTCAGATTATTATTCGAATAAATATCGAGGAAAATGATAAGATTGAAAAATACATTGAGTTTTTATTTTTATGAGAAAAGCTGAAATATATTAAGTTAGAAAGGATAGAGAATGTACAATATTGTCTGAGAGCATCATATGCTCTTTGTTTATAAATACATATTTAGCCAACACATTAAGGAAAATGAGGAGTAAAATACAAAGAGTTTTAAACAAACCCTTTGTGTCATTGAGGATTTCCTTCACTTTGTTGCAATGTCGAAACAACCTAGTCGCTAACTTCCCATTTTAGGGTACAAAACATGAAAGCAAATCAAAAGCTCAATTGACACCGACCGCTACAGCCCAACCAATTGATGACTATTACTAGGTTCATACTAAATATAATGTAGGGGGTTGCCAAGCAAAATAAAGAAAAAATATAATGAGACAAAAATCATGATTATGAGACAATGATTGATTTATGTGTCAAATTCAATTTATTTTAAAATTTTTTTCTAGAGATCCAAACATAACCTAAACGTTAAAAATGTGAAAATAGCCAAACAGTGCCATCGCCCTGCCGCCGTCCACCTTATTGTTTTTATACTTGTTTTTCAGAGACACCCATGAATGTGAGATTACTGGCAAGAATTTATACGTAGCAGAAAATGGTTCATTCTTTCCCACCTGACATCCACTGTCGGAAGTGGGGTCAACTAGTTTGACTAATGGCCCGCTAGCAGATCCGGGTCCCATGAGCTTCCCACGTGGTTATGGATCTCTACACCATTCATGAGGTGTGTGCGTCCTATATCTCAAGGACGGTGGCAGTCCTACGGGGAAGGATACCCACGTGGGGAAAGGATCCGATTCCATTCAATCTTCATCACGGCTGACTATTAAAATAGTAAAATGTGCTATTCTACTAATCTACTTATAATTTTCTTGATAAGATCTTTCTGTTGGTGCCCTTGATCGTCTAGGGGAAAACTCTTGTGAAAAAGAAGTTAATAACTTAATATATTATTTTTTTTTGCCATTTCGGTATAACACATTTTTCTTTCTGAATTGAGAATAAAATCCTGTTATTCACATGTGTGTTCAAAAAATATAAAATATAATGATAATTTTTTTTGACTATGTTTTCGACTTTTCGTCCATCCACATCGTCTACTTCCATGGGCTGTACTTCCATCTTACTTCCACCACTTCTTAGTGTGCCATCTGTCTTTATGAGCATCTAACGGCCTGTATTATATTAATTCAAATTTTTTTTAAAATCTGATGAGACCCTCTTTGAAACGGTTTAAACCTTTAAACCAAACCCACTAACCGAACCAAATTTTATTCAAACCAAATCCACTTCTAATCGAACCATTTTCACCCAAACTAAACCCATCTCCGTTTCACTCATCCCCATTTCATTTGAACGAAAAGCCCTAAAAGTTACAGAACCTCTCCATCGCTCCATCGCTCTATCGCTCAATGTTGTTCATATGCATCTTATCTATGGCACCGTCTCAGACTATTGAAAACCCAAAGAGATGATGATGATTCAAGCTCTGTAGAGCCTCTTCCATTTCTCCACAGCCTCGTTCCCTTCTCCTCTTCTTCCGAAAAATCAGTGCTAATCGGGCTTCAAACTTAGAGCTCAGCTTCTTCCTGCTGCAAGCTGCTGGACTCGTAAAAAATGTAAGTCTCATTCAAACTTGGGGGTTTCTAATCAGATGCTCGTGGTTGTTCTAGAAAATGTCTCCTCCATGATTACAGTGATAGTCTTCAAGTGAAAATTTCATCAATTTATATTCTGACTGGTTTATTGATTCCTCAAGGGAAGGGTACGGGATTATTGGTTTCTGTACAACTGTTTTAATTGCTATTTCTAGGCTTCTGATGCCCAAGATGATTTTTTTGGCCATAACCTTTCGCCTTTTATTAATTAGATGCATTTGTTTTCGAAGGTACTGTTGTAAGAGATTCAATTAGGATACCAAAATTATTCTCACGGTGACTATCGAGAAGAACGTTTTCTAGGGTTTCGGTGGACCACTGTAGCTCTGAATTAACCATATGACAGGTTAATAAAAATTCTTGATTCACTGATGCAGCATTTTCCAATGTTTTTAATCCTAATCATGCCAATTAGAAAATCCTAAGAGAGCTTCAGTCATCTCTTTTATTTGTTGACTTCCCCCCCCCTCCCCCTCCCCCTCCCCCTCAACTTGAGAGCTTTTTAATATGTCAAATACCTCATGGAACTCATGAACGAAGACTTCAATAAAGTTCAAAGGCCAACAACCTTTATTTGCCACGGATCCCTAATTGTTTATGGCTACTGTTTTGAGCAGTATTTTCATACGATTTTTGAACATCATTGAGCACGTGTTTGGGTTGATATTATAAATCAAAATAGGTAATGGCTTAAAAAAAAAGTTGGAATTGCTTCTGAATTTGGACAGTTGGGGGATACTGTTCTGTTAGGTTGTTGTCAATAGTGGAGAGTTTGTATTTCTAAGCCAAGGGTGTGGCATTGTGATTATGCTACTAAAATCAATTCAGTTATCAACCAATTTCAAAAGTTGTGTGCCTAAACTGAATAAGCAGCTGGGATGGCTAGAATAAAATTAACTTGTTGACAAGGATGGTTTAGCCTAGTCTATAATGATGGAGGATAGGGTGACTCTGGTGGAAGCATGAGATCTATGCAGTTTTTTAAATTCTTCATTTTTTTATAGGTTGAGGCCTTAGCTCAAAATGGAAGAGCACCTAGGAATTATTTCCTAGGTTATGATGGTTCGAATCCATCAGGTCTCAAGGATTGCAGCTTGTGAAGTTGGGTTTTGTTCATTCTCTGCTTAATTTTGTCCTTTTTTTTTTACTTCCCTTTTATTTCTTAGTTATTTCAAACAACAAAATGTTGGGAATAATATGCTCTTCTTGTTGTATCTATCCTTGCTGTTCTATTAAGGGGCTTGAGTGAATTAGTAATTGGGTGGGTCAAAATTATGGAATTCCAAGTGCTAGGAATAATATGTTGGGAATAATATGCTCTGGTTGCTGTCTCTATCCCTGCTTTTCCATGTTCATTCCTGAAGAGGGAATTTTCTTTTCATCTTTTTTTCTTCCTCCTCAAGCAATGATGATTGGTAATATAAAGTCAATAAGAGAGAATTTCTCAATGTTCATTTTTCACATTCACCACCCTGCAAGTATCAAACACAGGAGTGAAGATCTTGAAATGATATTCTATATCAAACATAGAAGTGGAGATCTTGAAATGATAATCAAACAACCCACTTTCCTTGCTCTATTTGAAAACTCAGTTATCATAGGCTCGATCAGTTAGTTGCTGACTCTGATTTGTATTCTTTTTTTATTTTACTATCTACATATAAAATTTTGTTAGATTCAAGCCAGTATTCAGTTCTCGTAGCCACTATCTGGTGAACAAGTCAGTTCAGGATTATTAATCAAGGTCGTTTGTGTTTATAAATCAAGCTTTGTGGACCCATAATCAAGATTTTATTTACTTTCAACCACAGTATTTACAGTCGTGTCGATTGTTGAGGGTCACTGTAAGAAGAGGAGATTTGGAAGTGAAGGAGAAGAGGGCATTGTGAAAAGAGATTAGGATCTCTTGAGTTGCAGAGAGCTATGGTGGATACTTGAAAATATTTACCATGACCTAGGCCCACTCTGAAATCCCCTTGTGAGGATCACACATGGTAAGGCTCATAGCAAGAAAGTTACTTGAATCACAATAAAATGCTGGTATAAAGCTCTTTGTCTTTGTAGTATGTCTTTTTTCTCCAACTGCTGTACTAGAAGAAAAGACTGCCAAGACTTCAGTGTTCAGCTCTTTCCTTTCCTTGGCTTTTGGAGTGGACAAGACTTGAGCAATGGTTTTCTTTGATTTTAAGTAAACCAAACCCATAATACACCATTAAACTATGTTGAAGGACAAGGGTCAATAGATGTTATTGCAGTATTCTTAGGATTAGAGAAGATATATATATTTTCCATATAGAAAAGTTCTCCTTTTCAGTCAGTGGTTTTGAACTTAATTTACTGCCACAAATCCACAATATCAATTGAGTGCAGAGGAGAAACAGAGCACACTTGATTGTGGCTGACAAAATGACAATCAAACAACCCATTTTTGGTTTTTAGTGTTGGAGAAGGAAGGGAAGGGGACGAAGCTCTTTGCAGTGTAGTGTAGACAGGGTTAATTAAGCTTCCTCCACAGCCCAGAGTCCAGCAGTGAATGGAGCTCTTTAATTTCCTAACAAGAGCAAATTTTAGTGGCTTCTTTTGAAGATATGGATCTACAGCAGAGAGCTTGAAAAAGAATTTCATCAGCTACAAGCTGACTAGAACACCAAGATTAGATTTATAAAACAGTAGCCAGAGAGCTTTAACAAAAAAAATTGGACACCGCAACAGTGAATCCAAATCCTTCGATCATATTGATTAGGGTTGTCCTGAACAGCTGCTATCCATTCACAATATCTGCAAGCACGTTCTGTTGTATTAGAGCTAATGGAGCCGTAGGACTCTTAAAGTCAAGTATGAAGGAGAACATTTTATCTGTTGGATATGAAGTGGTCAATTGGAAGAGCCATTACATAAGCTGGGAAAAGCTATTGGAAAGAAAATCATTCATACATCTAACCAACACTTGGGATACCCACAACACTGATTTTTCGGAAGAAGAGGAGAAGGAACGAGGCTGTGGAGAAATGGAAGAGGCTATACAGAGCTTGAATCATCATCATCTCTTTGGGTTTTCAATAGTCTGAGACGGTGCCATAGACAAGATGCATATGAACAACATTGAGCGATGGAGAGGTTCTGCAACTTTTAGGGCTTTTCGTTCAAATGAAATGGGGATGAGTGAAACGGAGATTGGTTTAGTTTGGGTGAAAATGGTTCGATTAGAAGTGGGTTTGGTTTGAGTGAAATTTGGTTCGGTTAGTAGGTTTGGTTTAGGGGTTTAAACCACTTCAAAGAGGGTCTCATCAGATTTTCAAAAAAATTTGAATTAATACAATACAGGCCGTTGGATGCTCATAAAGAACAGGTGGCGCACTGAGAAGTGGTGGAAGTAGGATGGAAGTACAGCCCATGGAAGTAGAGGATGTGGATCCGGTTCACAAACCCCTTGTAGGGTTTTAGTAGGTTTCAAACTACCCTCCAGATATCGTTTCCCGCCCTCTCCCACCCTGTAGTGAATGCACCATGGGTGGAGGGAAACTCGATCCATTTTTCATTTTTAGATCATTTTTGAATAACACATTTTAGGGTAGTTATTCATGTAACAATGAAATATGATGTTTTTGAATATTACAAGATAAATATGAGCATCCTTTTTTATGGTTATTTAATCTAAATCTGTTGATTCCCACTCAAATTCAGGAGGGTGTATGGTAATGTCAAGAGTACTGGTACACAAACATGGATAAACACGGGATATGTGCCAATATAGAAGGAGATATTTGGTTGAATTTGAGTTTGAAATTCGACATGTGGTTAATCTAGACCATGTAGAATGGACATATCATCTGTGCATGTGGCAAAATAAATGTCTTTTGACATTTGAAAAAATAACATACATTTGTGACAATAATAATAATAATTCTCTTAATAGTTAATCACATTCAAATTATTCTGGAAACCCTTTTTAACCTTAAATAATTTTTTAGGAATAAAACAAGTGACAATCAAAAGAAGGTTACAACTTCTCATTTTTTGGGAATAAAACAAGGAACAATCAAACCTAATAACGATAAATATATATATATATATATATATAAAAGAAGAAAAAGGGACCTTTATCTGTTCCGTTTCCTGGGCAGCTCCATTTCCCAGAGTTCCTCTAATAGAGGGGGGGGGGTGGAAATGACCACCCTACGCCTGCCCGAACACACTATCCCAGGGGTTCCCCCCCCCCCCCCTCTCTATTAGAGGAACTTGGGGAAATGAAGCAGGCAGGTAATAGAGCAGATAAAAATACAAGAAAAAGGCAATGATAGTCACTTGGAACAAACTTGACTCAAGTTCACCCAAAGAAGACTCGGACAGCGAAAAGTGCTGTAATCGAAACATATAAATACACAAGAAATCCATGCTTAGTTGCTTAGTCCAATTACAGAAAATATCATTAACTTCACTTTGTCCATGAAAGGAAAAATATTAGACTACTAATGTTAACACTAATTTTATCTGCTGATCTATCTGCTGGTCACTTGGAAACTACCTCTAAGTATACATAACAAAATGAAATGCTTGAGTGAAATTTAAATATAGATGGATTTCCACCCTACGCATGCCCGAACACACTGTCCCGCTGGGGTCCCCCCCCCCCTCTTCTCTATTAGAGGAACTTGGGGAAATGGAGCGGGCAGGTAATAGAGCAGATAAAAATACAAGAAAAAGGCAATGATAGTCACTTGGAACAAACTTGACTCAAGTTCACCCGAAGAAGACTTGGACAGCAAAATGTGCTGTAATCGAAACATGTAAATACACAAGAAGTCCATGCTTAGTTGCTTACTCCAATTACAGAAAATATCATTAGCTTCACTTTGTCCATGAAAGGAAAAATATTGGACTACTAATGTTAACACTAATTTTATCTACTGATCTATCTGCTTATCACTTGGAAACTACCTCTAAGTATACATAACAAAATGAAATGCTTGAGTGAAATTTAAATATAGATGCATCAAGCCACTCAGCATAAGCATTTCAATCAAAAACCAAATATAATAAACCAGGAAAACCTACAAAGCAGTCTATCAATACCTGATAGGAGTCTTATTTCCAGGACTAATAGCACAGGGATCAGCATCGAGAAGCATCTTAACCACGTCTCTCATAGTTGGACGCAGTGAAGGAAGTTTAGTAGTACAGAGGATAGCAATACTCAAAACCTTCATCATATCAGCTTTAGCAGAATCTATCACCCTTCGATCAAGAACTTCAAGGACGTCTTCCCGGCCATTGAGATGACTTGAGACCCAATAAACGATATCTTTCCCTTCTCCATACTCAGCTTCAATTGGACTTCTACCAGTCACTAATTCTAGCAGGACAACACCGAAACTATATACATCACTCTTTTCAGTAACCTTGAGAGAATATGCTAGTTCTGAAAGGAAAGTTGAGAGAAAACAAAAAAAGGTTAGTAGATATTCCTAGATCAGTAGGAATATATGGACTTGGCAAGAAATTAAACAATCAACTTACTTACAATCTACTTCTGGATCTTTATTATTAAAGACAGGGGAACCAGACACACCTTGCTCCTCAATGGTTAACAAAATTCAAAAGAGATAAAACTTGGGAGTATGATTTTTCAGAATACCACAATCAATTATTATGCCTAGATTCCCTCAATAAACTGGCTAATTCAAGTAAATTTTAATCATGGTGAAGCTTGAGCCTTCAGCACCCTTAATTGATGATGCAATGCACCTCTCAACAAGGAGCTGCTAGCATTAGATAAAACTGTTCTTAGTTTGTTGTTGTTTTCTTATCCTCTTGTTGTATACAATTTCTCTTGTGAGCTTGAGCTCTTGTTAAACTGTCGCATGCAACTGTTGAAATTATCAATAGAAATACAAGGATTATACAGAGTGAGGGTGTGACACCCAATTCTTTTCCATATTCTAGCAATTAGTAAATAGTGGTATTATTCTTATGGAAGGAAGGCAAATTTCATAAAATGCATTCGAAACAGAGATATTGAGGACATTCCGAAATAAAGCAGTTTTGGAACTCACCAGGAGCAATATAACCATGAGTGCCAGCAAAACAGCTTGAATCCATCCCAGACTCTTCTACAACCTTTGCAATCCCAAAATCAGCAATTTTTGGCTCATAATCCTCAGCAAGTAAAATGTTTGCTGATTTAATGTCTCTATGGGTAATGGGTGGTGAGCAATCATGGTGAAGATAAGAAATACCCTTTGCAGCTCCCAAAGCAATTCTATACCGTCGATCCCAGTTTAATTCTGGATTCCCACACTTGATTTGTCTGTGAAGAGCTTGAAACAGGTTCCCATTCTCCATGTACTCATAAACCAGATAGCTTGATCCCCCTCGCATCAAGCACGCATATAGCTTCAGTATATTTTTATGTCTGATCTTACCCAAAATCTCCATTTCTGCTTTTAGCACCTTCACTTGTTTTCCCTTCCACAGTTGCTTTACAGCAAATGTCCCTCTATTCTTCTTCAAATCCAATCGATAGACTCTTCCTGTGCTTCCAATTCCAATCAAATTCTCCTCCTCCAAACTACATATTTCATCTGCATTTAATTGTGTTGGATGAAAGGACTCAAGTTTCCAGTTTGGATCTTTCTCCTGCCCCTTTTCAAGATTTTCCAAATAAGACTCATGCTTCCTGTAGTTCACAAGGAAAATGCCAGCAAAAATAACAACCAGGGCTGATGACATTATGCATAACAATGCCAATTTATTTGCAGCAATTTTGTTACTGCGTCGGTTTCCACTACAAACACTGATTAAAGATCTCATCTCATCTCCCAATTTTTTATCAATACAGAGATTCAAGTTCTCTAAAAATGCCTGGTCGCCACCCATCACGAGAAGGTCAGAAGGAACTCTTCCTGACAAGTGGTTTTTGGAAAAATCAATGGCACTCAACTTCAGTTTCGCTAAATTTTCTGGAATCAAACCTGAAAGCTTGTTTTGTGATAGATTCAGTGAATTCAAAGAGTTCAACATAGCAAGTGTTTCAGGGATATTACCACTCAGAGAATTTCCAGCAAGATTCAAGTCTACTAATCCAGTACATTGACCCAATTCTGATGGTATTGGTCCTGATAATGAGTTCTCTTCCAAATGCAAGGATGACAGTTGCTTCAGGTCTCCAATTTGAGAAGGTATCCCACCAGAGAAACTATTATAACTTGCAGACAATTTCTCCAACCGGGAAAGATTGCCCAGTTCTGATGGAAGCACTCCTGAGAACTTGTTGTTCTGTAAGAGTAGCTGATTCAAACTTGCAGAAATCCCTATGTCCGAAGATATTCCTCCTCTGAAGTCATTATCTCCAAAATCTATGATTTTTGCAGAAGGTAGTCCCCAGATCCCATCAGCAATCATCCCAGACAAGCGGTTCTTACTTACCCTGAACCTCTCCAGTGTCTTACATTCAGCATAAGATTCTGGAAGATCCCCAGAGAAGTTGTTATCCAAAGCAAGTAAGAACTGCAACATTTTGCTTTCACACAAGAATGTGGGGAACTGACCAGAAAACTTGTTCTCAGATATGTCTATGCTTTTCAGCGGAGAGAACCGGCCAAAGTTTACTGGAAATACTCCCGAAAAGTTGTTTCTGTAGATAGAAAAGGCCTCCAGATGCTGCAAATCCCCAAACCCAGAAGGGAGTTCTCCTGTGAAATAGTTTTCATACAATTGGAAGACCACCAAATTCTTCAGATTACCGATCTCAGCAGGAACTTCTCCAGACATCTGGTTCTTAGAAATGTCGAATTCACGCAGAAGTGTGAGCTTTGCAAGCTCAGGTGGGATATCTCCAGTGAAATTGTTCATAAAGAGCTCGATCTTGTTGAGACGCTGCAAATTTGAAATCGCTGTTGGGATCTCACCTGAGAGACTGTTGGTTGACAAATCTAATGTTTCAAGGGCTTTAAGTCCAAAAATGGACTGTGGAATCACCCCCCTCAAATTAACCCCAGCCAAATAAAGCCATGTCAAGTGCTTCAAATTTCCCAAACTCTCAGGAATTTCACCCTCATCGAAGTCATTCTGACCAAGGCCCAGCGAAACCAAGTTGGTTAATTTCCCAACCCAATTTGGGAATCCACCAGAAAAATAGTTAAAAGACAAATCAAGAATCTCCAAGCTTCTCAATGCTGAAAGATCTGGTGGGGTACCCTTCAGATTATTTCCTGTGAGATTGAGAACTCGAAGATTGGTGCAGTTAATCAACTCAAAAGGAAGTTCACCAGAAATCGAATTCGATGGAAGAACAAGGGAATTCAGACTTTGGAGGGCAGAGATGGCTGGAGATATTTCGCCGGAAAGCGATTTGTTCTCGAAGGAGATACCTGTGACTCGGCCGGATACCGGATCGCAAGAAACCCCAGTGAAATTGCAGGGAGAGTCAGATTCTTTCCAAGTTGCCAGAGAATTTAAGGGGTCTTTCAGTTGGTTTTTGAATTGAAGGAGAGATTGTGTTTCGACCGTTAAAGCCATGGATGGCGGGAAATTGAGGAAGAATAAGAGAAAAACCGGTAAGAAGTGAAAGACAAGGTGGCATCTGTCCATTACAAAAGATGAGAAGGGCATGATTGTCATTTTACTACAAGAAAGATTTGCTTTCCTTTTCAATGAATTCTCTCCTCCGTATTGCCTGAAAACCTTTTGACAAGTAAGAGTAATGAACAGTGAGAGGCCATTTTTATATTTCAAAAAAAAAAAAAAAAAAAAAAAACTTAATAGAATGCAGAAATTTCGATAGGCCAGTCGCCAACTCACTGAGTCAGCCCGGTGACTCGGACAGATCGCTGAACTGTGCCAACGAGAACGGAAGAAACATAAAAGAAAGGGACATTCCTGCTATTTATCCCAATAAAATGATTTCTATCAGTTTCTACCCTAACCAAACATTATCGTCGAAGATTATTTCATTATTTTCTTCATTCTCCCTCTCGGAGAGTGAGAAGAAGAAGAAGAAGAAGCCAAAAAGATGGATTTCAAAGCTTAAGTTTGTTTGTCTAGAAACCTACGATTTTTCCACAGAAAACAGTGAGTTTCCCCTTTTTTTTTTTTTTTGGCAGGAAACCTCATTTCTCTTATCAACGAAAACTAGAGGAGAAGAAAAAGATTGAAAAAGCTCCAAAGGAAGAATGAAGTTGCGAGCCAGAAGGTCACTGTCTGCTACTACCAAAAACCGCGAAGAACACATGTCACATTCTTATTGGTCCATGGAAAAAAAATAGCGAATAAATGAAAAGGAAAGCTCAGCTTTCTTCCGGATTCCCTGAAGAAATAAAAGTTGCAGAACCCGAAAACATTCCCTTATAAATTATTAAAAGAAAAAAAAATTAACTTTCAGAGCTCAGAATCCATGTTTTTTGGAGGAAATTATTCTGAAAAAGCAGAATCCACAAAAACCATTTATAAAAGAAAAGAAGTTTCTTACCTTAGAACTCTGGTTCTGCAATGTTCCATCTTCTTTCAGAGTTCTTCTTCGAGCTCTGATTCAATATGACTTCAAAAAAGCTGATAGAAGCATAGAAAAAACTATTCCTTTTCAACTTCCCAAGAAATTCTAATATTTTCTATTACTCTGTAAATCCCCAAAAAAAGTTCCGTCCAAATACTCCTCCAGAGCTCGGGTGCCTCAAAAATCAGCTATGGTATATCCAATGGGCAATGACTAATGGTTAACAGACAAGAGTACCTATCAAAGAAGGGTAGAGACTAGAGAGTTTCTGTTATGGCGTCTATAGGGTTTGAATTTGGCGATTATCGAGAACCCAGAGAGAGAGAGAGAGAGAGAGGATCCAAAGAAGGGAAGGTGTCGTGTTTTAATGGAGACAAAGCATAAAGGGATGAAGGGTCCCCCACCGTGGAAATCTTTATCTTGAAAATTGCAAAAGAAAGGTTGAAACTTGAAAGCTGATAGTACCCAAAAAACAAAAATTAATGAGAATAATAATTGAGAGCAAAAAATGGGAGGGAAGGGAGGAAAAGAAAAAAAATACGACTAGTATAATACGAAGTGGCCGACACCAAATACGGTATTGGATTTTGGTCGTTGGTGATGGTCGGCTAAATGCTAATGGCGGTGGCACGTTACATTGGGGAGGACGGTTATAGCAATTAAATTGCTTTAACTTGGATGATAAGTACCATTGTTTTTCAACAATGAAAGGGGTGTGTGTGATGTGTATATCCGTCATTTCATGGTCCTAAAAGTTGAACTATTTTTTGGGATTGGTGTGTGGTTTGTGTGATTATACTTTCATCAAAAAAAGAAAAAGGGTCATTTCACGGTCCTAAAAGTTGATTATCTTTTGAGATTGGTGTGTGGTTTGTGTGATTATACTTTCATCCAAAAAAGAAAAAACGATGTATGGGTTTAAGTCTCACATCCTGTATGTGTGAGTGTGGTATGTAATGTGTATATTCACCATTCTACGGTCCTAAAAGTCAATTAACCTTTTGGGATTGGTGTGTGGTTTGTGTAATTACACTTTCATCTAAAAAAGAAAAAAGGGTGTGTGGATTTAGTCTCACATCGTGTATATGTGAGTGTGGTATGTGATGTGTATATCTCCCATTCCACGATCCTAAAAGTCGATTAACCTTTTGGGATTGGTGAGTGGTTTGTGTGATAACATTTTCATCAAAAAAAGAAAAAGGGATGTGTGGGTTTAGTCTCACATCGTGTGTGTCTGAGTATGGTGTGTGATGTGTATATCCGCCATTCCACAGTCCTAAACATCGGTTAAACTTTTGGGATTGGTGTGTGGTTTGTGTGATTACACTTTCATCAAAAAAAGAAAAAGGGGTGTGTGGATTTAGTCTCACATCGTGTGTGTGTGTGAGTGTGGTGTGTGATGTGTGATGTGTATATCCGCAATTCCATGGTCCTAAAAGTCGATTAACCTTTTGGGATTGGTGTTTGGTTTGTGTAGTTACACTTTCATCAAAAAAAGAAAAAAGGGTGTGTGGGTTTAGTCTCACATCGTGTGTGCGTGTGTGTGTGAGTGTGACTAGTGTGTGTGATGTGTATAACCGCCATTCCACGGTCCTAAAAGTCGGTTAACCTTTTGGGATTGGTGTGTGGTTTGTGTGATTACATTTTCATTAAAAAAAAAAATACCCTTGTTTTCATTGAGTGGAGGAACCAGATGGTTGAACCATGTTAGATTGGTTGGACCATCTACACTAGAAAATGATAATATACATCAGGATATTGAGATAGCATTTTTTTTTTTTTTGGTAATAACTTATTCCGAATTAAAATCCTACCCGACGGGGTGGCGGTGCACATCCGGCGGCACAGCAGAGGCCATGTGTGCCACATGGCCTCTGTTGTGTCGTCGGATGTGCACTGTCGTCCTGCCGGTACTGTAGAGGATCCTGGTCCAATTTATACCCGCTAGGAGATGCTGAAACTGATGCAATTGAAAGCATGTAACCATTGGTCAACTATGAAAATTGATGAGCATTAACCATTGTAGCAGAGAATGATATGGTGTAACCTCTGGCTGCATGTTGAGCATTTAAATGTGTTACTATTTGAATAGAGTTATGATCATTTAATCAAAAGGCTGATTGAAGGGAACAATCATGAGGAATCACTGTAACGACACTGATAGCTGAGTCACCTTGTTGGTAACCAATATTCATGGCACCGGCGCCTATAAGTCACCCTGTTGGCAATCAATATTTATAACATCAGTGGTTGAGGTCGATGGTGGAGTTGTAGCAGTGTTGGAGGCCCAAGCTTGCAAGTTCTCATACCACAATTTAACAATACTCTCTAAATTGGGAGATGGTCATTCATGAGGAATGTCATGAAATTGTATCCGTATATCAATGTATTTGAAAATCCAAACTCTATCATCACCTGCCATTCTTCTTAGCAGAAGAAGGGGAGGGGGAGACAAAAAGAATACTACAACCATAAAAAAATTTAAGGGTGTAATGATAGGTTGAAACAGTTTGAAAGTTTGATTTAGATGATGGAAAAATTTCTGTTGGAAAAGAGAACGCCACCCAGTCACGCAGTGCACGTTGCCCCTACGTTCTGACACAAGGGCATGTGAAATGACCATCGCAAACCCTGGAACCCCGAAAATGACCAGGGGTGCAATTGTCATTTCAAATGCCCCTGTGCCATGGTGCAAGTGTGGTGTGTTTGGCACACCTGGGTGACATTCTTTCCCCCATTTCTATTACACTCCCGTAAACTTATCCTATAATTACTCAAATCTCCGTATTTAGAACTTTTTCTTTTTTTTTTTTCCGTCAAAAAGCAAACTTTTGCCTCTTTTTCTCCTATGTTTTGTTAAATTCCTACACTACCCGTCACCTGCATCGTTTCCCCATCTTCACAAGCTCCATAGGTTACGGGAATTTATCCTCTCAAATGTCATGTACTGTCCAGTGCACCCACATGACGCATTGGACAGAGCACCACATTGAGAGGATAAAGATCCATCATTCTTAACTATGGTGCACCGTCTAATGTGCCACGTGGATGCACTAGGCAGTGCACCGCACTTGAGAGGATGAAACTAAGATTTTCTTCCATTTCTCTTCTCTTTAACAGTGAAGAAAAGGTTTTGAACCCTAAGAGTGAGTGATACAACGAGATTGTCTCCTCATTATCCTTGCAACGTTCCCTGTGATGCTGGATTGTGGAAGGTGTAGAATTTTTTTAATACCCAGAAATAAGAAGGATAGAAAATTATTTTTCTAGGAGAATAAAAAAGAAGTTCTGAATATGAGAATTTGAATAAGTATAAGGTAAATATTGGAGAGTAATAGTAGTTTTCGATTGGATTATTTATTAGACTATTTCAGTCTCACTCTCACTAGAGCTTTAAAGGATTGTCAGACTGAACAATGGCATTCACTTTGAAAATGAAATATCTAATAACTTCCAACTTTAATTCCAGTTTGAATTGTTAGTCTTGATGAGAAAACCATTTAGATGATCAACCTCTAGAGTTGTACGATCCAAACATTGATCTTTATCTTTAAAAAATTGGGCCAAACATCAAACCCTATAGATCAGCCCATGCTATTGTTAATGGAAGGTTGAATCACAATTTGACCACTTTGACCAACTGCAAATGTGGTACTGTTTGATCATAGGTATGAATCATTTTAGGGTTGATTTTGGTAGTTGGACATTTAGAATGGTTAGAAATAGATGAACAGAGTAAATTTTTTATTTATTTATTTGGATAACGAGAGGTTTCGATCCGCACCACACACATTGCCCCGACTAATCCCCTCGGCAACAGGAATATAGGATGGAATATAGGATGGCCACCATGCCTATTGTTACACAAAACTTCCATCATAGCGGCCAATTGACCCAAAGTGAGGGAAGTGGGATTCAAACTTAGGATGCTCGAGTTTATTGTTCGCCCCAACTCTTTATTCTTTACCATTAAGCCAACACCCCTTGGGTTACGTAGAGTGGATTTTGGTGTAACACTTCATATTTTTGTACCTTTCCTATTTTGAAAATAACCCCACTAGAGAGCTCATAGTGGTTTCAAACTTAGCACAAAGCACACCCGAAGAAGTTGATATTGGTGAAGAATGTCTAACACAATAGAGGATTGGGTTGACATCCTCTTACATAAGAAGATATTTCCAGTACAAAAATTTAATGGTGAACAAACGAGTTAGTTGTGTGAACCGCAAATGTAGTTTCTCCACACGATCTTAGCTCTAGCTTCTTTACTCAAGCAATCTAAAGAATATATACGCCGCGACTCTTGCATTGTTGAGAACACATACACTTTTTCACCTTAGGGTTTAACAAACCCTAACCACACCCAAAGAGAAGGAAAGAGGGAGAGAGGTAGAAACCCTAGGAGAGAGAGAGAGAGAGGAAAGGCCAAATTGTGGCCTTCTCTCTCCCTTCCCCCCTTATAAAAATAGGTTGCACACTTAGAGAGTGGGTTTCCTTTTGTGTGTGTGTGTTTGGGATTCTTATTCCAAAGTAAGAAATTATTGTCTGATCACATGACCTGCACCAACACTGGGGCTAGAGGTATTAATGATGATTGATTTCGATGTAAAAATGAGTGAGTCCAAAACATGAACCAATACGGGTGTATCGGTTTTGATTTGATTCAATTTCGTATCAATCTTTTATCGATATCGATTTGATTTTGAATTGGTTTCAATTTACCATGTAAACATATTCAAAAGTATGAGAAAAATATATATAAAAGAAAGGCATTAGATTCTGAGTTGTGTGTCTGCAATGTGCAAATGTTAGTGTTGGCATGTGAATATGTGATGGGGGATGAACCCAGTGGCAGCAGAGTACCTACCAGAAGTTGTATATAAAGGGTAAAAAAACCTATGTGGGGTCTCTCTAGAGGGTCTCCTACATTTAAGTGTTAAGGAGACAAGGACTGTTAACTCTGGTGGTCTCTCTCTTTCTCTCTCTGTGCTTTTGGTGCATGATTAATTTGGACATGCAGTACAAGGTTCCTCTCCTCTCCACATGGCATAAGTTTTTATAGATATGTGAGCTCACCTTCCCCACCTAATTGGCACAATGGATATCAGAAATCTCATCACTGAATTCACCTTAATTGTCTACTAGCTCTTAGTAATCACATATTCATTGCCCTACTCACACAATCACAACTAACATTACATCCACAAATCACAATCTTTGGATTCCAAACCTGAAAAGGTACATATTTTTGAACAAATTGTTTTTGTGAGGGTTTTGATTGTTCTTAAATTGAACATTTTCCTACATAGATCATTTGTAAATTGAGTTGTAAAACTCAATAAATCTTGTGAGAAGTGTAGAAGATTTGATCCACTGATAAAGGGATTGGAAAACTACTCAGCTGTAGCTGATTTTGTTGGTCTATTTTATGCATGTGGCAGAAGTTCTCATCATACGTCAAGCCTTGGTTATTAATGCTTCTACAAGAAATAAGAAGATCATGGTGGAAAGCGACAATCATATGGTGATTAATCTACTTAACCGGGCTCTTCTTCATCCTCCTTGGCAGATTTGTCATATAATTTATGACTCTTTTAATTTTCTTGATTACTTTCGATTATTACTTTTCGGCATATATATATTGGGAAGATAATTGTGTAGCTGATGCTTTAGCCTCCCTCGGTTGTAATCAACATAATGTTGTTATTTGGGATTCCTCTTCTCCCCGTTTCAAATCTCATCGTTTATCTTTTGATATATTTGAGGAATCCCATCGTCGTTTTGTATCTTCTTGTGCTATTAATTAAAATTTAGAGTTTATCAAAAAAAAAAATAGAAAAATTCTAAGAGTGAGGAGCTCTTGGGAGTGATGTAGGTCAAGAGCATTGAACCACTATATATAAATCTCATGCCTTCCATTTGTGTACTTGTTTTGTTTCCAATTTTCCTCTACCAACCTCGAAGTGAGTTGAAAATATTAAAGGTTATTTAACAAACAACTCACTCTTGCTTCTTGTGTTGCCATTATGATTAATAAGTAGTATCAGAGTAGGTTATCTCTACCAGGTCTTCACCGTCTAAAAAAGAAATAACAGCTTCATCAAGCTACAAAGATTTCAAGCAATACTCTCAGAAGAAGGTTCACATCATGCACAAATCATCAAAGATAAATGATCAATCTAAATTTGATAACTCATTAAATGCCTAATCAATCTAAATTTGATAACTTATTAAATGCCTATCATAAATTGCATAATACTCTTGAGACAACACATCCGAATTCATTGGAGCGATATCGAGTTCTGTCTAATGAATGATATGCTTGAAAGAAAAAAATTGTAGACTTTCTTTAAAAAACAAGTCTCTCAAAAAAGAAATGGTTCCCAAAATTCTTCTATTGTTTCAAAGAATTCTATTTTACAATTGGAAGATTTTGTAGAAGAAATGTTTTATCCTCTATTTTGGCAACATGACTTTTGGATTAGTTCTACCTCTTAAGGATTAGCTACATATCAAATTTCAGACTTGAATTCAATAAAATTTCCTTCCTGCTTGGCTTATAGTGTGATCTATGAGATTATGAATAGGGATGTCAATAGTATACCAACAAACATGGCGAATTGTCCCAAGTCTATGGAGCACAGGAAAGTACCACCGTGTTCCTCATAAAATAATAAAATTGCATCTATATTGATGCCTCTGTGTTTGCTCTCATTGATCTCCAGACTTATGCATACACTACACAACCAGACAACAATCTCTTGCCCACTATTTTTATTATGGGAGAATGTTCTCTGTGCCGCAACGCAGCCTGCACCCAGGCATATGGGCAGCCTATGCAGGGGAGCAGGGTGGTCAATGTGCCACCCCATGTGCTTGGGTGCAGGCTGTGCTGCGGCACAGAGAACAACCCCCCTTTTATTACTATTAAAGTATAATTAAATGATTTTATTTTTTGGTAAAAAAGTATAATTAAATGATGGTGCTCCACTGAAGCCTTCCATCATCACAAATTACTAACTTCACTGTTTATAAGCATGCTATGCTATTAATGCTTAACTTTGTCTTGAACTATGAAGAGTAATAAAATTAAGGCTATTTAAAGGTATTCATTAATTAATATATAGAGAAATGTACAACTCAGGGATGGGCCAAATTAAATTAAAGTATACATCTCAAACTTTTTGTGGGGTTTGCTTAGTTGATTGGTGGTTGTCCATTTGGTTCATAATTTGTCATATTGAAATGAGTTATATTATTCGGACATAAGGTCATAATTAAGGTTACTATTTTTTTTTCTTTTATTGAGAACATAAAATAATTTTACTAGAAAAAAGAAGTAAAATAGAATCTTAACAAAAAAACCAAAAAAAGAGCTAAAAGAGAGGAGAAAGCGATGAGAATATTAGTTCTAAAGTAAAAAAAATGTAGAATTTTCATCCCAGTCACTATGCATAGTTAAGTATAACACGTTTCACTATTTGTCATATCGTAGTTTATGGTTTAGTCAATGTGATAGAGAACTAGACAAGCATCTCATTAGTAAAATTTTAGGTTAAAATGAGTAGAGGAAGTAGATAAAATTACAAAAGATATCATTTTATATTTTATATTCATCTTCTTTTGATGGCACTTTGATAATTTTACTAAAACATTGAATTAGAGTTTGAAACCTTCTTTGTTTACTTTGGACTAAAATTTGGCCACTGAGGTGTATGTGGAATCTTCTACTACATGAACTAATCCATGTACTGCCAAGTGGCAAATAGTGAAGCATTATATTTCACTAGGCATAGTGACACTTAGAAGGACCCAAAAATTTAATCACAAAACGAATACTCGGATTTCTCATTTTTTCCCCTCTTCCAAATCCACAAATATTACTAATTGAATTGCTTAAGCATATGTTTGTGACCTTATAATTAAACTTATAATTAAAGAAAAAGCAGCTGGATTGAGTTCTTGGCACCACTCCTTCACCTTCAATGATAAAAATCGGGTGGTGCCGGTCGATTCCAAGTCGAATACGCCGATTTTATCAATCTGATCCAATTTTTAAATTTTTGACTATAACTATGACTGTGAACCCTGGGTCTGATAGAGAAGCAAAGCATTGTATTAACATAAAGTCATATAGTTATTGCAAATATTGAGTCTAATTACATTAAAAGCAATTTAGTATTCTTTGGGCTTATGGAAAGGTTTTAATTGTGAATTTAAGAAAGTGATTTAGAACTTTAACATTTCAAGACTCAACTCAAATTTCTCATCTACATTCTACAAAGTCAAAAAGCTTCAAATACTGGTTGATTATAATTAATTCATTAATTGAGATGTAAGGACAAAAGCTCAATAAATGTGGGAGCCCAAAAGATTGAGATGGAACCTCTTTCTTTCTAATCTATCTAAGATTTTATTAAATAAATAATAAATCAAGAAATACCCCAAAAAAGAGGCGATTTTTATCACCTGCGGTTCCCCTGCTTAGTACAGTTCCCTAGTGCCTCTAATAAAGGGGGGGGGGGGGGGTGGACCCCACCCGGGGCAGTGTGTTCGGTCCGTAGGTGGAATGATCATTTCATCCCCCCTATGAGAGGAAGCACACAACTGTACCGGTTAGCAAACCTAATAAAGGTCCAAAAAAGGGGGGGGGTCTATGACAGTGGCTAATCTACAAATCAAACATTAAACAACCCTAATACGTATATTCCCTCCCCCCCCCCCCCTCCCTAAAAAAAAAAATTCTGTTAATTGTAGTTTAAAATGGTTTTTAATTCTTAATTATTTTAATAATTTAAAATAGTTGGAAAACCAGGTTCTCTGGCTCTGAGCCTCTGACTTGTCTTTCAAAAAAACCTGGTGACTTAGCCTTGTCAAACCCAGTCAAGGCAAGTCATGTTTTTGTTATTTTTTAATGCAATAAATATGGATAACTTAATAAATAATCAAAAACATACAGAAAATATGGAAAAACCAGAAAAAAAGAAGAAGAAAAGGAATCACATATCAATACATTTTGAGTTTACACCATTAAACAAGAAAAGGGAATTGAGGATTTCTTATTGTTTTAGAATACAAATTTGCTATTTTACTCAATTGAGTTTCTAAGTGAATCGACTTTATAGTTTTTTTTTTTTTTTTTAAAACAACAAAACTTGCCAAGTTTGTCATGATTCAAGTAAAAATACCGAGCCTTATTTGACTCGGATGGTTTATAACCTAACCTCATCAGTTTTTACCATGATCTAGTCTACACAATTCTTGACCAGGTTTTTAAAAATGTTGCCTTGACTCGAAAAACTTGGCCCAGTCAAAACCCAGTTTTCCAACTATGAATCTAACATTAAATGAATGTGGCTTCGTTCACTGTTGAGAAGCATGCTTGGCAACTGAAAGGTTATCACATTCTAAATTTGTGTGCCAATTAAATAGCTATTAAATGGGGCAAATGTACACAACGTTCAAACTCCATATATAAATCTCTAAATTGTTGAGCTAATTAAAGGCTATTAAAAGGTAAAATCCAAGGGTTGGTCCATTCCAAAGTGGTACATGAATTTCAAAAATTAGAACGTTAATTTTGTGACAGTATCCCTTTACTTTGTGTCAAATTTAAGTTCTATTTGACTCTGTTTAGTGTCATAACAATACAAATTTAGGCCCTAAGACACCTAAACTGATCCTCTTCCCCGGTCCATACACATATTTCACATCAAAATCGTCATCCATCGAAACACATTTTCACTGCAAAATTGTATCTCTTCTGCAATTTTCACGTCTTACATGCTACAATTTATCACAATGCATTAGGACCGGAGAAAACCCCGCTCTCAATCGAGAAGCTCGAATTATTGGGTGGAGAGACTCACAGATATATGCGAGGACAGAAGATCTCAGGGGTAACCGAAGTAGGTTTTCTACCTGCTTACAATAAAGATAAGCACCCTACAATCTGGAATGGATCGCTTGACCACCCGGTCCAATGGTCCATGACAACACTGCCATACAGGAACCATGTGTATAGCCGACCTGAAGTTGTAGTGCTCGACCATGTTCTTGACAAATCACCCCGACAAACCCAGTCCCCAGTCATTGGAGCTGGGAAAAATCCATAGCCACGTTGGATTCTTGAATGAAAACACAAATTCGATCAGTTTATGCCATCACAGACAAGATGCATTTAGAGCAAAATAGTTACTACATCTCTATAATTTTTACAGCCTAAATAGGATGGACACATCTGTTTTATTAGCAAAGAGGATACAGAGCACACATTCGGCACTCCTACCAAGAAATGCATTTCAACTTCACAACCAGTACCTCAGTAATACAAAAATACATCCTATTTCAAAACTGAGGAATGAGCAAATGAAGAAGTCACCTTCATCACATCACCCCAGGACCGGTAAGAGATCCCCACTTCTTTTAACACCTGGTGTCATGAAAGACAAATCCACCTTGGCACATGGTCATGCGGAAGTAAGATAAGGTACACTTGGCTCTCGAAATCTGGGGAATCAAGGTGAACCTGACACCCCGGGGAAGAGTTCTGAGATTTTGTTGAAAACATCCATAACCTGATGCAAAGATATCAAATAGAAAGTAGTCAGAACAAAATCATTCAACTTGGAGAGTTTGTAGAAAACATCTATAAACTGAAGTGACGAGAGAGAAAACCATAACCCAGAAGTTTACAATACTATACTTGTTCTCATAAACCATCCAAAAAAGTTCCAGATGCAAATGATCAATGGAGATTTCATGTAAATAGTAGCCATGAACCATATCTCATACCATGCATGATTATGAATAACTAGATGAAATCAGGATATTTGCTAAAAAAAATTTCATATTCCAATTTAAAATAATGGGTAGCATTTACATGTTTGACAGCAAGAGTTAAGTGCTCACCTCCTTGTCATTTTGATATTTTGCTATACTAAGAGGATTCTGTGAACACTGCAGAAGTAAAGAATTGTCAGATAGTTTCATATTTGAAAAAAAAAAAAAAAACTAACTAAAGAACTTCAAGTCACAGCATACATCCATGATAGCAGCTTGCACTCTCGGATTTTGAAATGCCATAGCAACTTCAGGGTTCGCCATAATTTTTGAAATGACTTCCTCAGGTGTAAGCCCAATTTGGTCTGTAAAACAGAAAATATACAAAATCAAGGTGAACAAGGTATGAGTCACTTGATCTAGTAACGTTAGGGGTAAAAACCACAGGCTCATGATAAAATATTTACCACCAATCATTATACTAAACAAGACAATAGGATAACAATAGCATAATAAGAACTTAAGGGTCATAATCAAATGAATGTTGAAGCTATTCAGGCGCCTTTGTCCAAGATCCAAGCTGGGTTGATTGGAAAGGTAAAGCACGATGACAGTCGAGCACAATGTCCGGCAGAATAACCATATAAGCTCCTAGAGAAGAGGATATGTCGGCTCACACGAGTATCAGAATTTATAATCAGTAGCATGCTTTGTAAAAGTACCTCTTTGAAATTCAGTGGGGGAAAAAATCACCCATACAATAAGAGTTTCTTTTGGAGAGGGTATGTGCATTTAACCTCTTATGTGGTCTGCTGGGTTGGTGGGACCGTGAAGGCCCTGTTTAAAATGGCTATTTGTCTGTTCTAGACTAGTTTCCGAGGGTTGATTTGAATTTGCTGAAACCCATTGCTTGCTATTACATCATTTTCCCTCTGATGAGGAAAACTTGGTTGACTTGGGGTATCAATAAGTTCACTCAGAGGTCACCCTTCAAGTAATGAAAAAATGACTACCTTAACTTCACATCAAGCAAGTTTTTGATTGGTATCAACTTGATCTTGCACTTAAAAATCATATTGGAAGCACGTATTGAATTCTATTTTCATTGAGCATAACCAAACCAAAGGATCTGACAGTTTCAAGGGATCAAGTGAAGTACATCACAGAACGTTGTATCTATACTATTCACTAAAGAATTGGTGGAACACATTCTTTGTCAATATCTAACTTCAATATCGTTGATCCAAATGACCTGAAATTGCTGTCAAATGAGATTTGTTTTCAACCTGGTTTTCACAGCCTCCTGAAATATGACATAGTATAGCTATAAACACTGGTTCCTATTCCTCCAAACCGTCCGCAACCCCTTTAAAACCACTGGTTCTTCTCCACTACACATTCGTCATATACAATTTCCTAATTGGAGGACTGATCAGAAAAATTACCGTACCCTTTGCATTTGTAGCACTGAAAGGTCAGATCAAGCTTTCAAGATGGAATCTACACTTCCATGTGTTAAGAGCTACCTTGAGGAAGAGTGGTGTGCCTCATCTCTTGGTGCCAATGCATCTCAACATCGCATCGTGGCTTGCCGGTTGCCACAAGGCATTGTGTGCAATGTTGGCCTGGCCACACATGCATCCATAGTACAGTAAGGTGAGGTATGGAAGTGAGTTTCCTGCAACTTCTCAAAGTTATGACAATGCTACAGGGTTCCATCAATTGTTCAATTTTGTGAAGGGAAATTTGCGGAGTATACTTCCCTCTAGAGTCTTACCGGTGCTGTCTTTTCATGGATTTGGAACTTCAGGACATAAGAAGCTTTGAGGAGGATGAAAGTAGGCAAGGCACTAGATCCATGTGGGGTCCTAATAGAAGTGTGGAAGAGCTTAAGAATGTGTGGTTTATCTTGGCTAACCAAGTTGTTTAATAAGATTATGATCACAAGGAGAATGCCATATAAATGGAGAAGCATTGTGGTTCCGATTTATAAAAATAAAGGTGATTTTCAAAACTGCAGTAACTATAGAGGTATAAAACTAATGAGTCATAATATGAAATTATAGGAGACTTATTGAAACTCGCTTGAAACAAGAAACTACTATTACGGAGAACCAATTTGGTTTTATGTTAGAAAGATCCACAATAGTAGCTATTTACTTAGGAGACTTATGGAAAGATTTAGAGAATGCAAGAAGGATCTCCATATGGTCTTTATTGACCTAGAAAAAACTTATGATAGAGCCCCTAGAGAGTTTTGGCAAGTACTAGAGAAGAGAAGTGCTTCAAATAAATATGGGGACATAGTAAAAGATATAATAGTGAGGTGACTAGTGTAAGAACTGTGGGGGGTCAAGGTAGTGAATTCCCAGTTACAATTGGGTTACATCAAGGATCAGCTTTAAGCCATTATTTGTTTGCGCTTATCAAATATGACTTAGCCAGAGACATTCAAGATCAAGTTCCCTGGTGTATGCCTTTTGCTGATGATATTGTTTTGGTGGATGAGACAAAAGCAGGGATTAACACCAAGTTGGAGTTATGGAGAGCAACCTTGGAATTAAAAGGTTCTTAAATAAATAGAACAAAAACAGAATATATGGTGTGCAATTTTAGTTACACTAGGACGGATAATAAGATGGTAAATATTGATGAGAGGGAGGTTCCGTGAATATTTTAGGTAAAGAAGGTGATATAGAGGATGATGTTTCACAGAGAACTAAAATAGGATGGATGAAGTGAAGAGTAGCATTCGGAGTGTGGTGTGAAACTGAACAAGATAGAGTTCAAACTAACTTGGACTCCTACGACAGCTAAACAAGAATGAAATAATAAATACAAATTAACAATAATAACCCAATTAATAAAAAAAGGAAAATTCCCTAATTAACCCTACATATAACTGCATCAACCGGTGATGTGGATCATTCTTGTGTGGTGTTGCTTCTCATTGCATGGGACAGGATTCCTAGTTTGTTTCTTTAGTTTTCGACTTGGGTGGTGCCACAGGTCAAATCCCTTGTGTCAAGGCCCTTGTACGTTCTTTTCCTTGGGATCAGTTCTGTTTTCCTGGTTATCGTTTTGAGGACCCTCATTGTATGTCTCCCTCTCTCCTCTCTCTAAGAAAAATTCTTTTGTTGGCTATGAAAAAGTAATTAAAAGAAGGGAGAGGGTTCTCTGAACAAGCGGCATAGGAGGTGCACCAATGACATGCGACGGAACGATTTTGTACATAGGACTGCAGCAAGGTCACTTCATGTAAAGAGGATAGAGATAGAGAGAGAGGGCACTAGTGTACCCTTCCCTGGCGGCTCAGAGAGAGGAGAGAGGAAGACAAAAGAATAAATTTTTTCCAAGTAGTCAGCCATGGTGTAACTACTACATACGACTTTAAAATGGTAATACCATCCATCCGTTTTCACAAAATGTGGGGGCGACAATCAGCTCGACAACCAGGAGACAAAAGTTTACAATCAGCTTGACCACAGTTAAATAAAAGTTAAAAATTCTTAAATAAAATTGAGTTTTGACTAGAATTCATGACTACAGTAAAAAATATTCCCAGAATTAATAATTAGTCCAAGAGATGCACATGGTCACACATCTAACCTATAGACATGATGTCATGATCACACATCTAAATAAAGAAGTCTGAAAATACCCTGTTGCAAATTGCATCCAGTGTACTTCAAATGGATAAATCTATCCATTATTCAAAAGAAAAGGAGGAATCTCTGGTTGCTTCACCTAGTTTCTCGAACCTCTAAAGAGGGAGACTCTGTTAGTGGGGCCCAATTGGAATTGGTGGGACCATTCCAAAGAAAAATTCTCTTCCATCTCTTCAACAGTGACTTCCAAAGTGGCTGAGTTTTCTTGACTCAATTGAATGTGCTGCTCTTAATTTTGAACCAACCAGTCGACTTGGACAGGCAAATCCCATATAAAAGATAAAATAACCGAAAAAATAATAATAAAAAAATCCTTTAACCCAGAACCATAGAAAAGACTATTTGAACTCTTTAACCCCAACCAGACATCTAGGTCAAGCCTATATTCAGATACACACCCATGCTCGTGCAAAACATGATTCCTGCTCAATGCCTAAAACCTAGCAAACAATTAGTACCATCTCCCACCACCACTCCCCTTTCTAAAACATATTATTCTAAAGAGAAATTTCAATTTTCATTTGTAATCTCTTACTGTCTCTAGCTATTCTGAATCCAATAACAGGATCCAAGGAAAAATCTAAGCCAACAGATTAATAATTGCTTTCTACCAAATTACCATATATTTACTAACACTATGAATTATTGTAAAATCACAGTCCCATCGTTAAATCATTTAACGTCCAGTGCCTAAAACAACTACTATAAAAACAAGACAAGAGCAGCTAGTGGAACCAGTTAAAATGCAAACGGCCCCTTTTTGATTTCATAGTTTTCCTATTTCGAATCCTGGTTTTCTACTTTCATGAAAACTGGGTGGTCAAGAAAGAACCAGAGTACTTTATGGTTTGCAGTCTGGTCTGCTTTTTAAAATTTTTCCAAAAACCTTGTTCAAAATAGCTGAGCAGTGTCTCCACTTCAATTGTGAGATCATCCCTTATGAAGATCTCAACAAAAAACATAGAAATGCACCCTGTAAAAGAAAAAAAAAGGGGTCCTTTTTCTGTTGGGTGGTGGGGCTTAAAAGATACGGCACTTTGAAACTCACCAAACTGTTGCTTGACCTCTGGACTGCTAAGGTCAAAATTTTTCAAGGAATCCATCACCTGATTGTCCCATTCAGTGCTACCTCCCATATTGTTTCTGGAACAAAAAGGAAAAGATATTGGAAAAACTAATTATATCACAATTATCGACCATCAAAAAGTTAAAGGCTAGGTGAATGTCTAAGTAACACCATCATGACTATGGCAGTACAGCCAACCCAATCTGATTAAAAGAATATGATCAGGAAAAAAATTTCAGAAAGAAAGTTGGCTCTTAACTTCAGATGGAATGTAATTTAAGAGTTTCCAGCTAAGTAGTTTAAACGAACAAACTGCAAGTTAAATCCAGTACAGTTCTCAATACAATTAAGCTCCAAAACCCAAGTTAACAAAACAGCTCAGTGCCTACGGTGTTTGGTCTTCCAAGGCAAACTCTCAATTACTCAATGTGATGCAGTTAAATCACCTAAATGGGGTTATTTTATTAAAAATAAGCTTTGGGTTGGGTTATGTATGTGTTGGGTGATGTAGATTCATCACCAAACAGGGCTTGTTTCATTGGGAATAAGTCTAGGGTTGAGTTACATACATGTTGGGCCTTTGATCCCATGGGTTTTTAATGTAATAGGCCACTTTTATGAGCCTAAAATATGGGTATATAGGTTGCATACGGGATTAGCCCAATACTTAGTTTATTTTTATGTTTTTTAATTGAACCGATTCAAATTGGTTGCATCCAATTGGTTCAATTTAAGTGATCATGTGACTTGGTTAAGTGGTCATGTGATGTAAGTTGGGCTGGATTAGGATTCTATAAGTCCAGCCATGTTTTGAGTCTATTTCTTTTAGTATTTTAGTTTCCTAGTTGGTTTAAGTTACCTAATAGGTTAGGGATAAAGTTAGGCCAGTCCTTTTTAGTGCCTAAGTCTATTTTTGAGTTTTCTATACAAGTTTGTAAGGGAGGCCAGTATTAGATACGAATTTTGATTAATAAAAACTCAGCTTTATGCTTGTTGCCTTTGTTGCTGCCTTTGCTCCATCATGAGTGTGCCTTGTGAGTAATATCAAGGTTGCCTTGTAAGTAATATCAAGGTGAGGGATTGGTGGACTCTGATCGACTCCTTGCATCTTGTAGATCGGGAGATCCTTCTTCTAGTTCTTCCAAGCTGCTGCCATTGAAGACCTGCAACAAGTAAGAAATTTTGCAACTATTCTTCTTCCTTCTAGAAGGTCACATACAAGGTGATTTTCGTGAGAATTCTGCCCAGCCAAATCTATCCATTAGAACCTGCTAAAAATTTGATCAAGTCTTCCTCAAACCCTAAGAGAGACTCGATTCAAATTTCAGCACCATCCACCCAGCCGATTGTCTGAAATTACAGTTTTACCCCTCTCTCCTACTTCTACTAGGAAACCTCCATAACTTCGAATCTGTCCATCAGTTTCAAACCAAACTTTCAGCATACATCCCTTACATCATTGTTGACACTCGATCCAAGTTTCAGCCCCAAACTCCCACTCTAACCCCTCCATTCCTCCACTCCATTAAACCCAGAACCTGCAACTCAATTCTGTCCAGAATTGCAGAATTTCAAAACTCATCCAACCCCTAACCTTTTAATACCATATTGACCCCCTAGACCTGCCCATTAATACCCTATAAACCCCTTTCCCAATATCCAACCCAAACCCTAGGAATTGACCTAAAACCTAGTGCTGTCCATTCGAACCAGCAGCCCCTTTTGTTGTTTGATCTTGTTGTTTGGCTCCTAGTAGGTCTCCTACCTATCTAGGACTACATTATTGGGACTTTGATCCAATGTGCTTTCATTATAATGGTCCACTTTAATGGGTTTATAATGTAAGTTAAGGCTAGGTGGGATTGTGTTGGGACTTTGATCCAATGTGTTTTCATTATAATGGGCCACTTTAATGGGTCTATAATGTGACTTGAGGCTAGGTGGGATGCTTAGTCATATCTTCTTCTTCTTCATTCTTCCTTCTCCATCAATACTCAAGTAAGATAAATTCACAACTCCTAATCTAACCATTGGAATTACTTGATATTTTGATCATGTGTTTGCTAGAAAAAGAACTGTTGTTGACCAGAATCTTACCTTCATCAGTAAATTATTTGCCGAGTCGGAGTTCCTAGTTTTTAGGATCCAAAGTTACTAATTCTATAATACTAGGTGTTCTTGAGATCCAATCATTGGATCGAGCTCATCTTTTGAAGAGTTATTCCTAGTTATTTTATCAACTTCATATAAAAAATTCACACTCATCTGAGTTGTTGATCTATTTCTATTAAGTGTTCCTGAATTCTGGTAAGTTATCACATCACTGTGATCCTGGTTATTTGAGTTTCTGAAGCCTAACCTTTTAGGCTTCTAGCAACCCACCAATTTGGTATCATTGCTATAACTGCATCAGGTTCTAACCATACATAATCGAGAGATAGATCAGATTTCTATTCAACAACTTGTTGATATGATAAAGAGTACATCTGATCAATTGGTATCCTTGGAGCAACATGTTGGTACAATGTCACAATGTAATGATACAATGTCACATCAGCCCACTCCAAAGGAAGAGAAGAGAGCGTCAATCAAAGAGAAGAAGCCTGAAATCAAGGTTAAAGTTGAAGAGATTGCAATAACTGGCAAGTGGCAATAATGTTCTCAAAACCTAAACCCTACCGGCTCGACCCGACCCAATTGAGCCTGTAACGAACCAAACCCTTATTGGTTAGCCTTCGGTTTATGTCACTATTCGATTTCGGCTTGGTTCGGGCAAAACTGACGGGCCCCCAATTAGCCCAACCGATAGGACTGAACCCCGAACCCTGCCTAATCTGTACCGAAAACCAGTCCATATCCAGTTTCAAATGGAACTGAAGCTGAAAAGTACTTATTGGTTCGGTTTCAGTTTCCCTGAAACTCACACCAAAACCGAAAAAACCAAACTGAACCGCCCGACTGACACCCCTAACTGGCAATGACAAGGTACATTAAGTTTTTGAAGATTCTGAGAAGGAAGAACAACCACTAGAAAATCGTACTGTGAAAGTCCATGATGGTGATCACTGAAGACAAAAGTTGAAGCTGCAGTGGAAGATGAGGCAGTGGTCGAGAACAACTGTAACTCTGTAAGGACGATGAACCACATGAAGCAGTGATGACCCAAGACGTTCTTACGGTTGGAGGGTTTGTGGAGTTCGTGATTCTACCTCGTTGTTTCGAAGAAAAGATTCACAATATTGAAGACTTCATTCTTAGCTACTGTGAGTTGCCAGAGTAATATTATGGACTGTAGTTGGACATGCATCACACACAGTTGATCCCTCGACTTTACAAAACTCAAGGTCAAGTTTCTTCAAGCAGGGGAGAATTGATGCAGTTAAATCACCTAAATGGGCTTATTTTATTAAAAATAAGCTTTGGGTTGGGTTATGCATGTGTCGGGCATTTGATCCAATGTGTTTTCATTGTAATTGGCCACTTTTTTTTTTAATGAAACAAAAAATTGCAAAATGCATTAATGAGAAGGTGGGATGCTTAGTCATATCTTCTTCTTCATTCTTCCTTCTCCATCAATACTCAATTAAAATAAATTATATGAGCAACAAAACACATAGGTTGAAAATTATGAGTATATCACTAAGAAAAAGCAATTTACAAAGTCTCGGCATTTTTTAGGTCCAGAAAAATAGACATCAGATCCATGAAGATTTAGAACAAACACAAAATGAAGAAATAAAAGCTGAATGATCAAAATCAACATACTTACTGCACAAACACATGGTAATAAATGTAAGTACAAACTTACAGCATGTCTTCCAACTGTTGACGATATTGTGGATTCTGGAGCATCCCTGTTGAATATTACGCATAAGAAACTCAGCCACTTTATCTTGATGTTCTCCTAATTCAAAATTTCTTCTTTATTTATATAAATCTTTTGTTTTTATTTTTTATTTTTGCCCTTTTCAATTGGAGGGGAATTCAGCTGTGCACATTGATTCCACTAGACACTTCTCTGACTAGTGAGGTGAAACAAACTTAACAAGTTGAAACTGTCATATATTATGCCATAAGTGAAATAATTTTGGGGGATTTTGGGCTGCTGTCAACTTAGCCATTTCAATATACATCTTTTGTGGAATAATTATTGCTAGGAATCTGACCAAAGTTCAACCAATACACCGAGGAAGGGGAAAGAGAAAATGAGGGAAAATGAGAGAGAGAGGAATATCATGTCATGAAGAACTTACATTTGAAGGTAGCAGGGTTCTTCATCTCTTCAGGTAAATAGCTGCAATGACAGAAAAAGGATTGGCAAGGTTTTTTCGAAAGAAAAAATCAAACGATTCGTGGTTAACACATTCTAGAACCAAAATTATCAGAATAATGTTAAAAATACAAATAATTTAAGTATTTAACACTGTTACTATCTAGCCATTAAATGATATCAATATTATACTAATGCAACAAAAATATGTAGCACTTCTTGACATCTCAAACATATAAGCAGGCATAAACAACTTAAAGGGAAAAAGAAAAAACCATTGTTCCTTTGTTAGCCATTTAAACCCACATTTTTGGGAAAATAAGGTTGAGCTGACTAGAGTGTCGGATGAATTCTCCAACTCTGTTTTCTTCATTTTTTTTCCCTGGTTTCCACCTTGGTCGGCTAAAAGTTATGAATGCCAACTTATTTCAACCACCCACACCGATCAGTTTAATCTGAAAAGTCATTGTAAACTCCACATCAAATATAAGATTTGTTCTTTTTCTTTTGCTTCTTTTCTTCCTCCAATCAGAGGGGGGAGATGGACACTGCAAATACAGATCAGATGCTTTTAAGATACTTCAAAAAAAAAATCAGTCAATCATATTTTGAATTCACAATACTGCTCAGATAAACACAGAAATCAGGTTCTACCTATGATCCGTGGACAAAGACAATGGTTCCAGTGCAGACACGGACATGAAGTGTTAGACATGGCAAACTTCCACAAGCCAGAAACGCGACACATATATTTGAAGTTTAGCATATCGCCATAATATGTAGTCTTCCTCTCAAAAGTGAAAGGCACCCTCACATTAGGACTGTCTGATTTCCTGGGCTATCCACTTTCCTCTTACTTTCATTTTTCATTTTACATCTCTCACTTGTCTTATCTCATTTCTTCATTTCTATTCTTCATCAATGGCGACGTATCTCTATGACTTAGGATTTCATTTTTGTATGTTGTAATCTCTTGTAATAATAAGCATGCATATGTAAGGTGATTCTCAACACTAGGACATTAAAGACTCACCTGAATCAAAAAGACCTAACTTGAGCATATTGGTATACCCAGACTAAAGACTTTTGGGAGATTTGGCCTTGGGAAGCAAATTGGTTTAAATTGGGGTTTTTTACTTGGAATATGTTGGAAAATGTGTTTGAAACTATGTTGTAAACAATCCAGAAAAAAAACACAGGTTTTTCGGGCTACCGGTTGATGCTTCCCGAGCATGGTTCAAAAACTCGCTGATATTTTGGAGAAATTTCGCTAATTTCGAAGCCACCAAGACAAAATGCAAGGCAAATCAGAGGAACGACTTCATTTCGGTCGAAATTTTGGTGTTTTGCCAACATTTTGACCTTTTGTCGTATTGTTTCAGCGATATTACTTCATTTCGAAAACTCGCTGATATTTTGGAGAAATTTCACTAATTTCGAAGCCACCAAGACGAAATGCAAGGCAAATCAGAGGAACAACTTCATTTCGGTCAAAATTTTGCTGTTTTGCCAACATTTTGACCTTTTGTCGTATTGTTTCAGCGATATGACTTCATTTCGACCGATCCATGTAGCCAACCCAATTTAGTTGGGATAAGGCTGAGTTGTTGTTGTGTTCTGAATGACACCTCTATAGGTGTATTTAGAACTTGAGACCTTTTAATTGCCCTTTGTCTTATTCCCCAAAATTCTTTAAGGTAGGAGTATAAAAGGGTTTTCAAAAATAATTTGAAAATGACATCATTATGTCATTATCAAAAGGTGTCATTGTCATACAAATTTGTCGAGTACACATGTGAAATGGCACTATTAACCTCATTGAAAACAATTGTGTCATACTAAAGGGCAAAAAAGTAAGGTTACAACTATCAAAGTGTATAATATTATACATTCGAAAAGGTATGTTGATCGTAAGTAAAATTAAGGCCGACACATTCAAGTATAACTATCAAAGTGTATTCTAATGTGTGTAATAAACGAGTAGTGTTATTTTACACGACAAAAAATTATCACAACACAACTCGGGTAACAAACGAGTAGTGTCAAGTTTCAGGGTGTGTGATCCACTCGATTTGGTTAACATATATGAAGTGTTTAACTTAGTGAATTGATTTGTGTAAAAGAATACCTAAATGTCCATGAAGTGTAACTCCTGTGTATTAGACTTAGAATTTAAATATTCATTTGTTGTTTTAAAGGACTTCGGAATCTAACTTACCAAGGAAAAATTCATGACACATTGAATATGATCCAACACAACCCATTGACCTAAAATATAATACCGTATTGGGAAAATATGTTGTCCTGTGGTGAGACAAACACGAGCCATTAATAAACGGGTAATATTAAGGATGGAATACCTTGACATGATTAAGAAACATGTCAGGTTAGGGATGAAGCAGTTTCAACAAGACTTGAAATACCACTTCACCCCTACTCAAAGGAAACAATCCACGAGAAATTTAAGATAGAAAGCAAACATCCAAATATTCTATATAATGAGGAAAAAATATTCGAGTAGGACAATGTTGACCTAGATTATATGCTAAGATTCACAGCAGTCCAAACAAGTGTCTATCAGCTCCCACAAAATTGTACTGCACTGCATGCGACCAAAAGAAAAAAAAAAATCTACAAGGGAAAAGTATTTGATAAATCATAGGGTTCTACAAAATTAACATATAGGAGAATTATAATTTCTAGGTCAACAACATACGGAAGTTCATATTCAAATTGAGCTACAAGCATAGTTAAATACAAGTACAGCAGTTGAAACAAAAAGAGATGATTGAGGCTATCTTACGGATAGACCATCTTTTGCACTGTTGGATCTTCCATCATTTTCTCTAAAGCTTCCACTGACAAGACAGAACCAGGTTTTCCTGTTTATAAATGCATAAAACTTAGTCAGGATATATGCAAGCAAATTTTATTAAAAATAACAAAATCAAACTGATTAGGAGAGGGGGAAAAGTATAATCATTAAAGGTAAATCACTTTGAAAAAACACAGCAGACCTTACAAAGGGGAAACTAACAAAAAGGTTCTACCTCCCTTAACTAGGAAAATTAACACATGTCAATCAATAGCCAAGAGCAAGTACAAGTGAAATAGCTTTCGTTCAAAACCATGAATTGGCATAAACCAGACAATCGATATGTTTCATATGCCTTTGCATGGTCGGCACAATGATTCAAATCATCCAATCCTGGTAAATTATTGGAGACGAGCATCAATTGTCTCTTTTTTTTTTTTTTTCCCTTCCAATCATTAACCAGCTCTTTACTCCTAATTTCTTTGATCTGCTAATAACAAGGGTTCACTTCCCCAGGAAGCAGATTTCTTTAAATCTGGTTTCACTTTTGCTGCATCGATGATTTGTTAATTTTCTTCTTTTTCCAGCCATTGGCCACTCCTAGCTACCCTTAAGCCTAACTGAAGAGTTGCATCTCCCTTTCCTAATGGTTCAATATGATATTACTTGCGACAAAGATTAAAAATAAAGACACAAAAAGGATACAACTCAAGTGTTCAGGATAGTACATCTCTAGGTAGGAGAAGGTGATTCTTCAACAGAAGTGACACATTTGAAGATCTAATGAGGGCATCACTCAGGGATTTAGGACATATCAGAGGAGACGCAGATGTACACAACCACACATCACTTCATTGTGGCTAGATGTCCCTTATTAACTAGTGTGGATGCATATTTCCGTTTACTCATGTGTAGCATGTTTTATTTTATTTTATTTGGTGTTAAAACTATTGTGTACTAATGTTGCAATGCTAAGTACTGTAGTTATTAAGGAGTTATACAACAACAACAACCATAACCTTATCCCAACTAAATGGGGTCGGCTACATGGATCCGATAGATGCAAAAAATAAAAAAAAGATAAAAAGTCAACCCCTAGTTCAAGAACAAAAACTGGATTTTCGGAAATAGGTGAAATTTTCAACTTTCTAATGCTGGGCTTTTTCTCAAATCTATGAGTTCCATAAATCTTAATATGGTAAAACATTGCTAAAAACCAAAAGTGCGTTAATATTCATTTGTTTTGATGTCTAAAAAAATATTTTCATTCAGAACCATTTTGACAGCATTCGTACATACCAAATTAACTTTGACCGAAACATGACTCCTTTAATAATAATCAGATTTAAGCAATCTTGGATTTGTATTGAAGGAGTTATGTTTCTGTCAAAGTTAATTTGGTGTGCGCGAATGCTATCAAAATGGCTTTGAATGAAAATAATTTTTTAAACATCAAAACAAATGAATATTTTACCGTACTTTTGGTTTTTGGCAATGTTTTACCTTATTAAGACTTATGGAATTTATAGATTTGAGAAAACCCCCAGCATTAGAAAGTTGAAAATTTCACCTACCGCCGAAAATCCAATTTTGTTCTTGAACTGGGGGGTTGACGTTTTATCCTTTTGGAATTTGATTTTTTAACTATTTTTATTGAATTCAAATAGGGGGGATTTGCTTATTTATGAATAATATCTTAAGTAAATGAAATACACTTAAATGATATTAGGCATAAAAGTATCTGTCTTGACAACTACGATTCTTAGTAGAGTAAAAAGCCACAAGTACCATTTTGAGTGTTTTTTTTTTATTTTTTGTGAAAATAGTTCATGCATTGTGTTTAGAATGTCAAAATAGGTTGTATACAAACAATCAGATCAACAAAAGCATTTTTGGGCCTCGAAACCACCAGCTCGAGTTGGCTGGGAAAAAATCACAAGTTTCGACCAATTTTGACCATATCCCGGTTTCTGGCTGGTCGAAACCCAAGTTTTGAACCTTGTGTATGAGTGGCTAGTCATACCATTTGGCCTTACAAATGCACCCCGTACATTCATGAATGATGACTCAGGTGTGAAGGCCTTTCATAAGGAGGTTTTTGGACGTTATTTCGATAACATTCTCATTTACAGTAGAATCAGGAATGATAATCTCTCTCATCTGAAGCTGGTTTTCATTGTTCTCCGACAAGGGAACTAGATAAGTTGATTGTGAATTTGAAAAAGTTCACCTTTCCGAGTCCCCAGGTGGTCTTCCTTGAGTTAGTTGTGTCTTCTGTGGGAGTGTTATTGCAGGAAAAGTAGTTGTATGGAGTAGTTATTGCCGGAAAAGTAGTTGTTAGGGAGTTATTCTCCTTTGTGGGTTTTTTTTTTTTTTTTTTTTTTTTTTTGGGGGGGGGGGGTGGGGGGAAGGGTTTAAAAGATTGTATTTTGGGATTGAATACAATGAAAGATGTTGGAACTTGTGAGATTTTCTCCCATTCTCTGTAGTATAAGTGATTCCCTGCAAACCTTGGAGTGGATTCAAGTTGGTGTGAAGCCAAGCCCCCTTTCTCTACCCTAATTTTTCTCTCTTAGGCTACCACCCTCTCCCTCTTCCCTACTCCTTTTCTAATTTCTACCAGTCCCAGTTTTTCCACTTTTGACTTAAAATATAGCCTCAAACACTATGGAGATTCATCGATTAACAGCAAGGAGGCACTGACGACACATTCTTTGGAGTTTGGTAGTGACTTAGCACTTGATCACAACACTCCTACTCAAGGGACAGCAAAGGAAGGTACTAACCTATCATGTATCCTTTATTAAATTTCCATGAATCCTAGAATAAGTTTTCTGCACTTGCATTTGGAAATTTTCACCATTTATGGCTGCTGTTAGATCTGATTTTCTGCATGTATGGTGTGAGTTTTGTGTTAGTAGACCTTCCCAAACCCTAATTCACTTAATCCTTAGACTTGTATTAGATTTCCCAAACCTGTCCTGCACCAAGATCACATATGCATACTGAAATTAACGCAACATAAGAGCTTCCTGAAGAAATATGCAAAGGCCAAGTTGAAGAAAAGTAGTTATAGTTTGTCTCCAACTCACGAGTAGACTTGGATTGCTCACTAGAAGCACCCATGTCCTGCTTGGTAGCAGCACCATTTTGAGAAACCTTCAAAAAGTGTTCAAAATAAACTAGATTAAAATTGATACCAGAGCATTAAAGCCCCTAAAGAATAACTCAAATACTCAATGACCAGTACTTACTTCTTCAGCAGACTGAACATCCTTGGAGGAACTTGTCTCAACTGAGCTTTTAGAGCTTTCAAATGGAGATTTTTGCAACAACTCATCAGTAGAAACATCTACAAAAGCTGCATAAAGAAGATTGTTGAGGATTTCCGACGGATAATAGTTTCAAAATAAGACCAAATGATGCAGTGTGTAGCAATGTGCCGTGGATATACCGAAATTGAACAGAAGACAAGGTTCAGAGCTCTAGAGATATCGATTATATCAAAAAGGAAAATATAATAATAGACCGATAAATAGCTTATAAAAAATAGTGATTCCTTAATAAATATGCAAAAGCTATGCTACACATATGTCTCTTTTCGGCAAATGAAACGTTAATCATGGAGCCATGCAATCATCCATCACAAAATAGTGGTGGTACACATACAACAACAACAACAACTCATCCTTATCCCAAGGTCCCAACTAAATGGGGTCGGCTACACGGATCCTTACAAAGAACAGGATTAATATTAAGAACAGAGTTAATAATAGGAAGAACAAGATAGGGAATTCAACAACCACAACTAAAAATCAGTCCAAAACAAACTAAGGATGGCTACACGGATCCTAGCCTTTCCAATCAGCTCTATTCAACGTCATACTAGGAACGAGACCAAAACTATGCATGTCTTTCCTCACCATTTCACCTAGGGTCATTTAGGCTTGCCCCTAGCTCTTTTAGAGCCTCCAATCTGAATCAGGTTACTCCTCTGGACTGGAGCATCCGGCGCCCTCCATTGAACATGGCCATACCACCTCAGGCGACTTTCTCGTAGCTTATCTCGAATCAGAGCTACTCCCAAACCAGCTCTAATATGGTCATTCCTTATTTTATCCTTCCTAGTTTTGCCACTCATCCATCTCAACATCCTCATCTCCGCAACACTTAGCTTATCTATATGACGCTTTTTAACCACCCAACACTCCATGGCATACTTCATAGCCGGTCTTATGGCTGTCCTGTAGAATTTACCTTTAAGCTTTAAAGGGATTCGTCGATCACATAACACTCCGGATGCACCTCTCCATTCTTCTAGGATGGGATAACAAAATTTTACCAATGCCTACAAGGGAGAGATTTTGAAAGTAAAAGCAGTTCCGTAGTATTTGGATGGTCTAGTGCCATAAATGCCACGCAACAGTTTTAAGTGAGGCCCAAAAATATGGAAAAGCCTCATTTTGCAAATTCATGCAAAATTTGAATCTAGAAGGGCTTCAACACATGATAAAATTTAGAGTTTTTTCTTAGAGGCTGCTACTTCGACAAGAATAATCAACATTTAAACAAATCAGGAAGCAAAAAAGATAAAAATAAAAAATACACAGTGGATCATATAAATAAGGTGGAGCCCACAATTCGATGTAAATGATATAATCTGTGTTTGTCCAAGAATCCCCCCCCCCCCTTTTTCTCTAGAAGAGGGGAGCATTTCAGGAATCGAGATAAAGAAAGCATAGAACAAGGGTCGTAAAAAACCTTTATCATTTGTTCAAAGTGTTTTACATGATTCGTAACCCTTTGTAGACTAGTAAGATTAGCATGTTCAAATATTTTCTTAACTATTTAATTTAATAGAAGCTTTAAGAACTCTAATTAAATTCATCCCAATTGATTGTTATGGTTGATCTGTTAATTGAAAAGGGGGAAAGCAAAGGCCTCTTTCTTTCATTTTCTTTTTTTCAGATAATACCTCCTCTTCTTCCTCTTATTTTGTCACTAACTAAACAATTACAATTAGTCTTCAATAATTATTAAGAAATTTCTAACTAAATTATAATTGATAATTGTTACAACCGCTTATCCAAAAAGCTCGAGCTGTTAAGTGCTACAACAATGTATATCAACACAAATCAACACCCCCTGCACGTGCAGGAACACACACGACTCTGCATGTGACACCATCACATGGCACCAAGGGGCACAAAGCCTAGGGTCACAACAGCATATAACACAAACCCCTCACACTTACCAGGGGGATCGACCACCCAACCTCCCAACTCTGATACCATGTTACAACCACTTATCCCAAAAGCTTGAGCTGTTAAGTAAGGGCTACATAATGTGTATCAAAAGTCAAAACACATCAACAATTCTCATTAATAATTAAATATTGCAAAAATTTAACAAAGAATTAATATAAACAGCTGTGCCCAGCCAACAAAATGGCTCATTTGTTTGTAAGCATTGAAAACCTTGGCAATTCATTAAAGCACTTTCTGCAGAACCATAGCTGAGTTAGAAAACACTAAGTAATCCAGATGGTGCCACCAGCTAGAAGTTAAAAAATAACGCAATGCCTTCCGACTGAATCTTAATGAAGCTGGACATTCTAATCCAATAAAACCAAAAAATAAAGAAAAAAAAATTGAACCAACCAGTGAAAAAATTCATTCCATCATAAAAACAAAATGCATTCTTGGTTTTAGAAAGAAATTAATAGAGTTTCAATTATGAAGAGACTCTCTAGTTAAATCAGATAATGACACCACTGTAAGAAAATAATAGCTATACCATAGTTTTTGGGTTCCTTCTTTATTTCTGGGTCAACTTTGACTTCTGTGTCTTGTGCTGCACTTACTTCAGTTGCAGGGACATCTACAGTAACTGCAGCTCGTGAAGGAACAGGAGAAGGTGATTCAGCTGGGGCTGATGCAGTGGATGATGGAAATGGGAATTGTGATCCCAGAGAAAAAGCAGTATCGTTGAATTGTTTATTTTCTGTGGACATCTGACCCATCAGAGTCTTGAAAGCTTGCTGCATAGCATATTTCTGACAGAAGATTCCAACCACAGTTAGCATAAAAAAGTAGAGTACAAATTTTGTTCTTTCTACCAATGCCATTGTACTGGAGAAACATGAGCTCTACATGCATGTCAAAGGAAGCTAAATACACTTCTAGTAAGATATGTAAAGTAAGAATTGAAACATAATATAAATGAAAAGTTGGTCATCAACAGTAATGACCCATAAAAAAGAATTTCTCAAAACCAACGGCTTCAGTTAATTATGGAATTTGAACTTAATTAAATCTGACGGGCAATATAGACGGAAGAATTGCTATCCTAGTATACTACTATCTGTTAGGGTAGCCAGAGTTCATCCAGCAAGGTTTGTAGCTGACATTATGGTTTACAAAGATGGAATCAGAGAGTATCAATGGTAGCATTTTATTAGAAAACGACCAAATTTGCTCCTTCTCTCTGATTTTTTCAGCTTCCCCAATCCTTCACTGGCTTCCTTCATAGAAAGCACATTTGTCAATTCAAGAAGGGGGAAATGGATCTTCATACAGTCATATGAAATTCCAAGGAATGACTCAAACATTTTCCGTAGAGACATTAGTTGAGGATTCTTTGGAGCAGTAGAAGACTCAATGAAATTCATTTCCGCTACAAAAGGAACACCTTTCAATCAATGGAATGACCTCCCACTTTTCCCAAGCAGTATGCTTTTACCCCCTCATCTTCTATTCATAACCACTAAATATTCTATTTGATTTTGCTGACAAGTTGTGAATGTACTTAACAGGGAAAATTCCACAGCAGCTTAAAAAGCTTGGAGGATGCTGATTTCATTTTGGTTTACTTTGTTGAAGGTGGCGAGGCAATGAAAAGGAAGCTGGAGACTAGAAGATGTTTGGGTCGCTGACCGGTTAATTGGTTTGCTGGTGTCTTCAATTAGATGGAATTCAGGGAATGTCTCATTGTTTTTTTCCAGTTCTAAATTGGCTAGGTCATCTAAGTCAACTTTGGTAGAGGGTGGACCTTGGAACAACGGTAAGGTTGCTCCATTGTGACCAAGTGGTCACGGGTTTGAGTCTCTGGAAACAGCCTCTCTGTGAAGCTGGGGTAAGGCTGCGTACATTATGACCCTCCCCAGACCCTGCAGTGGCGGAAGCCTCGTGTAAGCCCTTTATCTAAGTCAACTTTGATTTCTAGGTTATAGGCAAATCGGTTAATGAAAAGAAAAGAGAATTGAAAGGACATCATGGATTGGCAAGGAAAGTGGGGAAAACGATGTAATGCTAGTCCAGTAAGCTGATAAGCTCAGTGGGAAAATTTGGAGTAGAGCATCACTATATTGAATGTTAACTTTTATCATGGATAACAGGATGAGAATTTTATTAATATGAGCAAAATGATTAAAAATCCCAAAACATGGTACCCTCAAATTGAGGAATAGAAAACATCAAGCTATGCCCTATAATAAAAACGAAAACAAACAACGGAAACCCTCAAAAGAATCACTAATCTGATAAAGGAATAGAAATGCCAAGAATCCCATCATCCTATGGACACCCTGTTTGGGAAGCTGGTCTGCCACATTGTTAACAGATCTAGACCTCCATAAGAACAAGCAATTCAATTAGAAGGCCAAAGAACTGATGTTCCTTCTGACATAAGAAAACATCCAAGGGACCAGAGCATCTGGCCTCATCAAAAATATAGCTGAATCTCCCTCAACTGAAATGTTAATGGAAACCCACGCAAAGCATAAGCCAAGCCCATCCTCAATGACAAAATTTCAGCCTTAATAGAGTTTCCTTCTCATAGGAGCCAAAATGTTATCACATTTATTTGGAAAAAATTAGTATGAATTCATGGATTCCCAGTTTCATCATATAGAGTTCACAGAACAGAGTGAAGTTCATTGGGAAAAGACGTGATTGATTAGGAAACTGTTTACAGTCTACTCCAGTCCTATTGAAGAAGGCGGTTTAGATAGAGGAAATGCGTCTCATAGGAACCATTCTCTGTTGGCAAAACAGATTTGAAAACTCCCCATGAATGACACTCATTGTGGTATCAGGTTATCAGACATGGGTAAGGTACAACTTTGTATAGATAGGATCATAGTTGTCCAGGCGCCGTCTAGGCATCCAGACTCCCTTTGCTCGAAGGCCACCTTGGTCTCCTAGTCGCCTTGGTTCCCCCCCCCTCCCCCCCTCCACCGCCTTAGGTCGTCTAGCCACCTTGACAACTAAGGATAGGATTCTAGAAGTGCAAATAGAGTAATAGTTTGGGCTCCTTGGAAATGCATTAGAATATTTCTTCCTCTAACAGAAACTTGGTTCAGACATGATGTTGAATATGGCAATAAATTTAAGAATTTAGGAAGACCTATGGTAGGGGGAATATAATGCAATCTGAAAATCCAGATTATAGATCTCAGATTCAAGCAGGCCCAAGGATCAAATCTGTGATCAGATTCGTTGTTAAGGGATGAAATCAGGTCGGTGGAAGGGGAGGGAAAAGAGATGAGATCAATTTGCTTGGGAGGAAGAAGAGTGAAGAGGAGCCCAAAAGAGAAGAATCAGGCACGGGATACCAATCCCATATGCACTGCTCATCAGCACCAAAACTCTACAAAAAAAAACTCATATTCTTTACTTAAATCATCTATAATTGATGGGGGTTGTATTACATATATTAAGACCATTTAAAATTCCTAAATTGACTCATAAAAGGACTCATAATCACTCTAACACACTCAAAGTAGAACTCTATTTAACTACTAAGTATTCTAATCTAAACTCAAACACTTAACTACTAATCCCGTGTACTAACTTTATTCCCACTTTATGGGTTTATAAATTAGGCCCATTACAATGAAACCACAAAAAATAAAAGGCCCAACCTATAATATACTACCCAAAGGTCAATTTCAGCCCCATTGGACTGCCAGCAGCGCCTTATGGGCCTCCCAAGCTTGCGCATAAACCTCCATACGGGATTAATGCCTAATGCAACTGCATCAGAATATAGCTTGAAGGATTCTTATCCAGAACTCTATATTAGACATCAAATACAAAAAGGTTAGGATTGTGTTGTCCTGTCAAATGAGGGCCTCACTGGAAGTTAGGTTTTAGAAGGGGTTTTACTAAACTCAACTCAACTCAGCCTTGTCCTTCATAATGGAAGTTAGTTTTAGAAGGGGTTTTAGGGAGAAGAAATTAAATACTGTTCAGTTCCACTTAGATAGTCTTCAGGATGTCTTTATATCCAACGAGCATCAGGACAAGAGGATACGGTCATAGTTGTTTACTAGTTACCTATCATGCAGTATTCCCTATAAAGATCCATCACATGAGAATAACGAATATATAGACGCTGGTACTCTGCAATAAAGGATGTAGTCTTTAAGATTCTGTGGAAGACATCAGGCAGCAAGCCAGAAACAAAAGTAGATATCATTAACTGGTTACATTTCTTACTTGTCAAGTTTCCTCATAGTAACACAAAGAGATTTAGTGGGATATCAATAACACTCACCAATACACACCCGTAAGTCGCAACAAGGTTAAATGAGTAACTGCACTAACCTTTAAGTTTGTTGCCACCTGATACATACCACCATTCAGGATGTCAAAAATAAAGCAGATAAGAACAAAGACAACAGATGAAATAAGATAGAATTTACAGCCAAAAATGATTAAATAATATCTGAACCAAAGGAATACAAGGGATCATTAAGCTTCTCACCCATGAAAATAACGCTGAGAGTCCGACTCCAACTCCAATCCAGAAAAGAGGAGAACCTCTAGAAACATTATCAGAAGATTAAGAAGACTATTTGATCTATGTTAAAAGACAATCTTGAGGGAATAAAGAGAATTCTCCATTACAGTTATTCACAGCAATTAACTAAGTCTACTTTAGATATATACACAGACACACAGAGACTTGAACTATCAATAACAAGTACAAATGTTTACATAGAAGAAGGTGGGGGTGGCGCAGACGGAAGAGGATTGACACCAACTAAAGAAGTTTCCCTGCTGCTTGAAGAAACACTAGCAAAAGCTTCCACACCCAGTTTTTCCAACAACACTGTAGCATATAAAAACTTTCATAAGTTCAGTCGAACATAAACACAATTACATGCGCCATATGTGTGCATGTACTAATGCAAATCAACAAGCATCAAGAAACCCTACACAGCTTTGCAATGTGTAAGTTCTCCCTCACAGGAGAGCACTAATTATGTTAGTCCCTGGACCAGCAAACAAACCAAGAGAAAAAATGAATTAAGGCTGATTGTATGGCCGTACTGTGGTGAAGAGTTTATAAGTCTACAATTATGGTAAAAGAGAAAACAATAATTGTAAACTGATATAAGCTAAAAGAGAAAACAATTAATTGTGCTTATAAGTTTTAACTGATTTAAGCTAAAATTTAATGGCTGAATAATACAAGCCGATGTGTAGTTTTGGCAGCATCACACATTTTTTAATGTTTTCTCTTTATTTCTTTAATTCATAGTCCTTGAGTCAAAATAGGTTACTTAAGTAAGAGTTCAAGTCACCCTTGGTTATTAAGTTAATTTATGACTTCCAAATAAATTTACAATTATGGTCAAGGATTGTGTGTACTATTGAAAATTGAAAATAAGAACAAAGGATGAGATGAAGATTGAGAAAAATCCAAGGCCACAGATAGGCAGATCGGAGCTTCCTTCTTATGTGATGCAGAAGTATCTTTCATGATGCTGTAGATCACATCCATTGTGGATACTATAAAGAAAGTTTTGTTATTCAATTTGGATTTGGACAAGGAAGGCAGAAAGAACATGCTGAATGTAGCATCGCTTCTTTAGAAGGTGATCATTCTGTGGAACTTGGGAAGAACAAAATGCTATATATGATGAGGACAATCATGTTTTACAGATTTGTACCAGTGACATATGTTATGTACTTAAGGTAGAGCCCTAAAATCTCTGTTCCAAATCTTGCTTCCATGAAAGCATCCACTTTGGATGAAAAGGAAAAAAGAAGCCATCACTAGAAAAGCCACAAGTAAGACATTCAGAGGAGCCTATAATCAAAGACAGGAAGGATAGCGATCTCTATGTTGTTGTTGCAAAGGGCTGTTTGAAAGAGCGTTCTAATGAGGTCTATGATGAGAAAATACTAAAGCCAAGCACGGCATACTAAAGTAATTAATGATTTCACCTTTCCAGGTCAACTTGTTGATGTAAGCTCCATAAGAGACTGGTGTTGCCTACTAGTATTCTGCATGAGTTTCAAGAAGAATGTTCATCAAAGTTTTTATGGAAGCTTGGTGATTTTCTTCTCCACTACTTCAAATTCATGGTCAAGTTTTTTCTCAACCATGATAATTGAAGCAAAAGCAGCTCAAGCTTCAATTGTTGTTAAAGCAATATACAGGTTTCACGACAAAGCTTATCCATTTGGCATGAGTTAGGTGTCATTATAAGTTTATTCAGTTAGCTTTCTAAGGAGACCAAGATCTCCTAAATCGAAACTGTATTGATGAGATTTCTGTATTTGAGGAGTTTTAGTAAATAGATAATTTTTACAATTTTTTTATTTGATGAGCACCCATTAGAGTTGCAAACTATTAAGATTAAGTCATGAATCAAAATATTAGAAAGTAGTATAAGAAGTTACAAAAAAAAAAAAAAAAAGTTAAAAGGTCTCAATTTTCAAATGCATTTTAGCCCATACAAAGGCAAGGGATCACTGAAATTGAATGGTTCCTCTATTTTTCTATTCTTGTGATTGCTGAGCTTGAGTTCTAGTGCTAGTTATAACTTGTACTAAATTGTAGGTAAGTTGTTCTAGCCTATTTAACGTCAAGGGAGCAGGCTGATGTAGATCAAAGCATGAAGAAAAACCAAGACAGAATTCCAAGAAAAAATACTGTTCATGTGAACAGTACCACGAGTTATTGTTCACATGAATAGTGTTGTGGGGCTCAATATCGACAGCTGGCTTTGATGAGATGCTGCCAATATTTGTTAGGATACTATCTATTAGTTTTTATTTTTTCAGTAGTTCCTATTTTTCTTGCATTGTTATTGAGTCTGATGCAAATCCAAGCATCCGCAAGAAGAAGCAGCCCTAAGCTTAGGGCCTAGTGTTTGGAGCCTTAGTTTACTATCATACTTAGTTTATTTCAGCCTTAGTTATTTTCCATACTTAGTTTTTTTTTTCAGTTTAATTTTCAGTTTAATTGTAAACTTAAATTGAACCAATTCAGGCCATGGTTCAATTTAAGTGAATTAATCCTATTGGTTGTTAGGTTCTTATTTCCTATTGGTAGATAGGGAATCTTTTAAGTTTTGGCTTTTAATTTAAGTGTCCCACCCCCTCCACGATTTTAGAAGGGGAGTGATTCATATTTGTAATAGGAATTGGGCCTTAGGCCATATTATATATTAATAAAATCATGGGAGGCTCCCCCACAGTTCAGATTTCAAAAAATTAAACTTGTTGCCATTGTTGCTGCTGCTTTGCTCCTTCGAGAGTGTGCCTTGTGAGTAATATCAAGGTGAAAGGGACTGGTGGATCTCCAGTTGACTCCTTGCGTCTTGTAGACCGGGAGGATCTTCTTCTCAACTCCTTGCATCTTGTAGATCGGGAGAAGCCATCTTCACTCTTCAAAGCTGCTGCCATTGAAGATTCAGTTTTCAAGTAAGTAGTTTATTAATTCAGCATTCACCTTCTTCTTCTAACCTTCCAACCTAAGCCTATCGACTCCCATTATCATCCCCTCCATTAATCCAATCGATCCACCAAAACCCTAGGTTATCTAGATTCTACCCAGCCCAATTCCACCAGACAAATTCAATTAAATTTCAACCACAGCCCCCTCTCACCACCTCCTCCACTCAACCTTAGTTGCAGGCCCATCCTAACACCTAAACCCTAATCCCCTTCCTCTTTGTTAAAACCCAAAAGCCCTAAAATCAGTCTAGACCTATCCAACCATCCAAATCCCTCCAAATTACAGCCGAACCACCCTACTACTGCCCTTAACACTCGACCTAAAGCCCTAGCCCAAACTCTCACTCTAAACCCTAAAACCCATCACTCCCATCTTTCCCAAAACCCAAAACCCTAATTTTCTAAATTCTAATTTCTCACTCAAACTTCATCAAACCTATTTCATTAGACTCCTAAAAACCTGCCTATCATTATTAAATAAGATTTGACCCCATTACCCTAACGCTAGAATTTAACCTAAATCATCAAATCTGCCCAATCGACCAGCAGGTCCTGGTTTGCTTGGCTCCTAGTAGGTCTCCTACCTATCTAGGACTACATTAGAGTCAATAGCTAGAGTTTCTATTTTCCAGCAAGTTTCTAATTTTATGTTAGTATCCTCTTTTCAGTTTTATTGGCAGCCAAGCAATCTCCCCACACTATTGGGAGTTGCTAATTTTGTAACCATTGATGAGATGATTATAAATAAGTCTATGTGGCTGAGCAGAAAAGGGACAGAGATTGAAGAAAAGAACTATGGTTCAAGCTGTGAGACGCAGTGATGGTCTGGTGAGAGACCGTGGGTGAGAGGATGAAACGCTGAGAGGGCCAACCCTCCCCCCTTCCATATCCCCTTCTTCTTCTTTCCTATCCTTTGATGTTCTTCCTTCATATGTAAACAGAAAATACCAATTAAAAAAAAAAGGAATTTCAGTTATTCAACTTTGTTCTTTTATTGTAACGATCCTGCTGCAATTGATCTCCAGCTGGTTTCCCTGGTTCAAGGTCGAGTTTGCATTACAGGCTGACTGTTCGGCGGCTTCAAAATAAGGTTGGGGGCCATGGCGCTACTTGCCTCTCTAGTGGAGGGCCGGTTAGTAGAAGAGGGGAAGCTGAAAAAAATCAGAGTTGCAAGGAGGGAGAGAAGAAATTGCATAAGAAGGGGGAGAAGAAGATGGTCACACAACCATTGCTAAGCCATTGCACCTCACCAGTAGCAAGAAACAAAACTCAAAATTCTATTCATCAAATCTGCCACTTGCGTGGTTACAAACTGGTATTTAAAGAAAATTAAAACTCCTAATTGTAATCTATAACTGAAAATTAAATTCCTAAATCAACTCTACTGTTAAGTAGCCAGTTAAAACTAAAGTACGGAAAGGACTCTACCACTAAGTAGTCCATTTAAAATAAAAGATTACAAGATAAAGTCCCAACTAATTAAAAACCTACTAAATAAATAATTAAATATTCTACTGAACCCAAAAAACCCATGGACCCGGTTCATCTTCACATGGATACCCAAATGGGTTTGGGTCGGTCCAAGGCAGTGCACCTGCATCACTCTCGTTAGAAATGCAGGGACTTTCGCAGTGCAAGCCAATTTCTCTTTCTCCTGGAGAATGAGTTCGGCTAATCATATTGCAGTTGTATTGGCTAGGGGAAGTGTGGGTAGACAGTCCTTGTATTGCCCCTTGAAGTAGTCCCTTAGAGGATTTTGGCCTCTTGGCCATCTGTTGTAATTGTTGTCCATTTTTGTTTTTCTTTTTAGGTTTCCCTGCTCTTGTTGTTATACTATATGTCCTGGTTGTTGCATCTCTCTTTGGCTCGTTTTCTTCTTTATATATAAAAAAAATTTTGATGTAAGGATTTGGAAGCCACTTATACAGAACAAATTGCATAGGGTTATAGATCTGTAATCAGCCAGCAAATTGGTCTTCTTCTTCTTTTGCAATAAGCCAATGAAGGTGTTGTTATCTGGGAAAGGTGTGCCTACTGTCAAAATCATCAACGTACCGACAAAATGAGGGATCTCCAGACGGTTGCAGCTCACTCCTTATTTCATAATGAACTTCTTATGTTTCCATTATAAGACATCAAATTTTTATTTGCACCATCTTAGACCTTGATTATAATATCTTATTTTTCTTACTCTACACTGAAACTAAAATCATTTTCACCCACCAAATTATGGGGTCAACTACAAATAAAAACCCTCTCTCTAAAGGCTTCTTTCAAATCCATTCAACCCAATAAAACTACATTTTATTAAAATTCAAAACCATAAGCATTGTCTAAAGGCTACGTTTAATTTCCACCTATTATGAAGTGGTTCAATTTTTGGTTTACATAAATAGATAATAGAATGGTCTCACTTACTATACTAAAAAACTGACCCTTATTGTACTTTCAATCAACAAACCGATAGGACTTACAATGGGTCCATTCTGAAGCATCTCTTCGTGCATACAAATGACTCGAGAAAACAAACTGACATGATATATTAAGCATGAAAATGAAAATTAAATTCATCTAACAGATCCAATTAGCGATGAGAGAGAGGGGTTTACCATTTTTGGGAAATCTTCGGGAGAGTGTGCCATCGATACTGCCCTTGCCGAGAGCGGACACTATGTTTCCGGTATTGGGCGGGCCCTCTCTCCTCTTTCTAGACGGGTTGGGAAGGGCGAAGAAGCGTCTGGTCGAGAGCCCACTGGGATGTTGAGAAGACCCTAATAAGAGATATTTTGAAGGAGAGAGAGAAAGATAGTCCATTCTCAGTTGCAGAGAGAAGTGCAAACGAGGAGAAAGTGTGGAAAGTGAACAAGAAAACCGCGGCTTTCGTATGTTCTTTCTGAGGTTTAAAAGGCCAAAGGCGTGTGGTCATCTCGGAGGAGATGGAGTTATATCAAGGTTTTAAAAACCAGAATCGAGGATCGAATCGGAGCCGATTCCGGTCCGAATCTGTCTGAGTCGGTCCAATCCATCCGGTCAAGCCATTTTTAGGCCCTGATTGGAATAAATAATTATCACTTCCAATTCATTGGCACCTCCAATTCCTCCAATTTGTCTAATAGGGGGGAGTGGACCTCACCTTGGGCAATGTTTTCGAGCAGGGGGTAGGGTGGTCATTTCTGCCCCCATGTGAGGAATTATTGAAGGCAGTGACTTGGAGGTGATCACGATTCGATTGGAATCGACTAAAAATTAATACAAAGAAAATTTCCAAAAAAATATTCTTAAACAAATTCTGAACAATATAAATGCAACTGTGAAAAAAAATAACCTTAAAATAATATTTTTTGCTCTAATTAAAATATGTAAAAAAAAATTAAAAGAGTAAAACTGTACAATTTACTATGAGAAGAATAAAAACCTTAAAATAATATTATTTTGTTGAAATTAATCATTTTGAACTAAAAGTAAATTGATATATTAATATATACAAAAATTTGAAAAATTAGAAAACTAAGGAAAATTCAAAAAATTTCATATTGATATAAATTTGAGTATGAGATGAATAAAAACCTTAAAATAATTATTTTTTATTGTGGTCTAGGGTTTATCCTTTTATAGTAGTCTAATTAAAATAAACATACAAGAAAGTTGGTAACAAAAAGAAAAAATGTAGAAAAATTTAGAAAAACCTTGAATAATTATATTTGTATGATAAAAAAGGATTACGATTACATTTTTGTGTAAATTAATCGACGTAATTTATAATCCATGCATCCCATAACTAATTCGTAAGCAATCACAAAAGCATGGTGTTCAACACTTGACACATATCTCTTTGTTAGTTGGGATTCAAGAAGGGTATGGTGGACAACAACCTCTACATCAAATATGAAGACTACAATCAAATCGTTGATGTGATGTATATTGGTGTTATAATTTTTGAGAACTAAATTGATCAATTATGTAAAAACTGCTGAGAGGATGCAAAAGGAGTTTGATATGAAATTTGAAGAACATTGATCGGACCTAGATTTGAGCTTCAAGACTCTGCTCTTGCACATCTATCAGATTCAATCCTAATTTTGTACCTGGTGCACTCATTACGGGTTGAAACTCAAAACATACAGTTTGAATCCATTTAAGAAAACTTTCTTTTGGCTCAAGGTTCAGGTAAATTCGAGTTTAGGAGAGCAAGTTATGGTTGATTTATTGTGTACTACTCCGAGACAGAATAGTGATAGACACCCTTCCCAGTGGGCCCCATGATTTTTTCTCTTTTAAATTGGCATGTGCCACACAAGGGGGTTGATGTGAGTAAGAAACTAATGTGAAAAGATCCTACGCAAGAGAAGATAGAGCAACAAAGTCTTGAAGCCATTCATTGAAGCGATCAAGCATCATTTTCGAGGGAGATTTTTCAAGTTTTATTGTCAAATCGTCATGGGTTGAGAAATGAAGAATAAAAGAGGTTGAGAACAAGTCTAGGGTTTTGTAAAAGGCTTCCGAAATGTTTAAGCCTCGTACATTGGGTAAAGCCTTAAAAGTGAGGAAGTCAAGAGCTTGAGTGGCAGAATCAAAGAGAGACAACATTGGTTGTAGGTAACTCAATATTTGTTTCTCTCAAATACTTGTATATGAGACTGTATGCTAAGTATTTGATAAATTGCCACACTCATAACTTTGTGCTTACTAGAGACATTCTTGTATGTCAACTTAACTATATTTTGTAAGGAAAAAGGTTACGCACATGGATAGTGTGTTGAACCAAATTGCATGCCCTCTTGCAAGTCACTGTTCACCTTGAACAATGAAATTTCATAAATAGCCTCCTATTTGCTCAAAAGTATATAACATCCAAGGAAACTCTCCCCCATTTTGTAAATATCAAGTGAGTGCTTGATAGAGGGATGGGTGCTCTTAGTAGTAGGTGCTACTAAACTTGTATGTTGTGCATTATATTAGGGAGATATTTGGATTGTAGTTCAAGTAGCCATTTGCATCATGGATGTAGCCACACTAACGAATCATGTATACTTTGTGTTGTAATTGACTCTTGTGTGCTTGTGCTTGTGTGATTATGGGTTTGTCAACTCGTAAGCATTTGATCGGTTCTCGTCCAAGGAAAGAATTTTGTGTGACATTGATTCACCCCCTCTTAGTAGCTTTTTGAGTTCAACACACCTTTTTGAAGAGAGAATCTCTTCATCCATGAGTTCTAGCGCTTTGATGGAATGTTAGGAGCGGTGACAAGGCTCTTTGGACATTCGTCATATAAGAAAGAGAGTCATTATGGGATGGCAATGGTGGGTTTCTCTTCACCTATGATGAAGAAAAATTGTCTCCCTCGACTTTCATATTATAATGCTCACTTTCATGAGGTTGTTTGGTACCACCACTTATGTCTATTGAATAGGAGGATTTGCCATACTAGCCCTTTTACTCTAATAAGCCATGCTGAGGATCAAGAGATTCCTCTCTTAGTATGCTCAACTAGAAAAACTTTGGACAGAATTTCCTTTCATCCATCATGGGTATCAATACCATTGGATTGCTAAAAAGAGGGGTGGTTTTAACTTTCTACCCCAAACTATAGGGGTTGGGAGTTAATGATGGAACAAGAGTCCCATCACACGGTCACATGTGGCGAGGGGCTTGTTCCTCTCCCATTGGTAAAGGAAAACTTTTGCCACTTTTTTTTCTCCCCTTTTCTTCTTCGTCTCAATAATGTGAGCTGAGAGATGTTCCTTGTCTTATCAACTATAGGAGTTGAGTACAAACAAAAGAAGGTTATAACTGTTGGATCTTGGATATAGATGGACAAAAATTATAATTTAACCAATTCATGTTCACCTTCCTCTACATAAAAATAAGGCCAACCCTTCAGTTTTTGATTCCCAAAATACAAACTAAGCTTCAAATAATAATATAAAAAAACAGAAATAATGTGTATAAAATAAATAAGTTATAATACAAAGAGAAAGCGTGAACCCATAAAACTTGCAAGATCTCCACCTTTAAGTGTACCCCTTAACAAGAAGTGCCCCTATTGTTCCTACCTCTCTCTAACCTCACAAATCTCCTATTGTTAGACCTTTTAGCAAGAAGAAAAAGGATAACTGCCCATTGCAAGGCTATATATAACAAAATAAAGCCGCTCTTTAGGGCACTATAACTGATGTATTTAATCTTTGAGACCTTGTGATCAGAATTCCTTATATCAAGAGAACTGGTGGAACTTTAGAGAATTCTTTCTCCTGTTCAATTTTCTTTGGTTGTTGCAACTGAGGGATGGAAGAAGAAGACTGATTTGGGTTATGGCGTGGGAACTCCGATAACATTTGAACCACCTCTCTCATTGTCGGGCGTTCGACACTGTTCTCTTGGATACAAAGCATGGCAACGAAGAAGACGTGCATTGATTCGTCTTGGGGAACATCGATTAATCTTGAATCGATGATTCGAATAACTTCTTCTTTGCAATAATTAGTTGATCTCTTGGCCCATTGGACGATATCCACACCATCTCCGAAATCACCAACCGGGCGACGACCGGTAATGAGTTCCAAGAGGACTACTCCAAAGCTATATACATCACTCTTCTCATCCACCCTAAGGGTGTATGCATATTCTGCATTGTCAAGCAAGAATAAATTAATGTTAGTGATAATCTCACCATTAGTGCCCTAGAGACTAGAGATTTAGCATAAAATAGTGATTAATTGCAGGACCACAAAGTGGTGGTACACAAATTTATAAAGATTGCATTCAGGGATTAATCCAATGTGGAGGACCACATCAAGGGATAATTGACAAACAAAATAAATTAAGATATCATTTCCTAGAAAATCTGCACAAAGGCCTAAAAATATACTTAGCACTTAAAATAAATGAGGGTTCCATATTCCCTTATCCGAAAGTATAATATCTCGTGGTGATTTAGGTAAAGCTGAAATTTTGGTCATCTATTTACCTATCAAGTTTTAGTCCAATATGAGTTTCAAATGACATAACAAAAGGGTAAAAGATCCTTGTCAGGCTGCGTGCATACGTATGCTCAAGCACAAGATTATGCAATATAATAGTAAATTGAAAAAATCTCACCTCCATTGATATTCCTACACATTGTCATTGACCCTCGCACTTGGGCTAGGGCCACACAATCTGGCAATGATCCTAAGTAGGGTTTTAGAAATCAGTATCAAGATCCGTATCGGTCTCGACTGATACCATTCTGATATTGATCCGGATCAGCCCGTATCAGTCTCAGTCGGACAACTTTACCCTTGTTTTCTTTAAATTTTTTTTTTTTTACATTTTTATCGTTGATTCGAACTGAACCACCGATACAGGATTGATCAGGAATCAATATTGGTCTATACCAATTCCGATACAAATCAACCGATCCGATACCAATTCCTCAAATCATGATCCTAAGACTATGGGTCAATGCCTTTATGTGTGTAGTAGAAGTACTCTAAGTACTAATTTAGTGGGCACCGAAAGGGAGCTCACAGTAATAGAAATAGATATGCGTGATGGATTGATTGCTTTCACGAAACACGACAGAGTCACACAGTGTACAAGGTCAAGTTGTTAACGGGTCACGCTAATGCATCGGTGTCAGAATCGGTGTGTCAGATATGACTCAGACCACAGACACGGAAATTGGTTCTGAGTGACCCCACCACCGATTTTGGCATGGAATTTCTCTTGTCTCATATTCTATAAGAAAGATCACGGGTGCAATTCTAAACTCTAAATTGGAACTCGGGTCGGGTCTACCTATGTAAGACCTGGACCAGACAGACCATTGACCAAATAAGCAACACGGCAAAGGTCAACCCTCTGAATGGTCCGACCAGGTGGTCTAATGGTCCATCATGAGGAAAACACAAAGAACAGAGTGAAGGGTAGAGAGTAGAGACTATGTTACCAAAAAAACAAGTGAAGGGTAGAGACTAGAGAGTAATGTATATACCAGGAGCAATGTAGCCATAGGAGCCTGCAATAGCTGACATGCATTCTGAGGCACCACCATCCACCAAGAACTTGGCAAGCCCAAAATCTGCAACATGAGCTTCAAAGCTTGAATTTAAGAGAATGTTGTTGGACTTAACATCTCTGTGAACAATCAGAGGAGAACAGTCATGGTGTAGATAACACAGTCCCTTTGCAGCTTCAATGGCTATCTTGTATCTCAAATCCCACCCTAAGAATCCACCTTTCTTGCCATGTAGAGCTTCTCCCAAGCTTCCATTCCTCATATACTCATAAACCAACAAGTTAGTCTCAGAATTTGAACAGAAAGCCAACAATCTCACAATGTTCCGATGTCGAATATTGCCTAGTGTTCGAATCTCAGCTCTAAACCCATGATCATGGTTGGTATTACCAAATCCAAGCAGCTTCTTTACAGCAATTTCCTCCCCATTGGGCATTTTTCCAAGATAAACGATCCCAGCTCCTCCTCTTCCGATCAAATTACAGTCCTTCGTGCATTCCAGTACGTCGGAGACAGTGAATTCGAGCTTCTGGAATGCAGTCATCTTCCATGTATGTGAACCGCGTCTCCTGAATGATTTAGCCTTTATAATTGCCGCAGTAGCGAAGACAAGGGAGCAGATTAGTAACCCAAGAACGAAGATCAACTTGAAATTCCCAGGAGCTTTTCCAGGTTTGATCATAAAAGTGGTGAAATTGCAGGGATTGTTCAAGACAGAACCACAGAGCCGGGGATTGCCCGCGAAAGATGAGGCATTGAAGAATGTGAATTGACCAGATTCTGGTAGCTTACCAGAGAGATCATTGAAGGAGAAATCAGCAGCAGTTAGGCTCTTCATGTTTCCAATTGACTTTGGTATTGTCTGATTAAGGTGGTTCCTTGATAAATTCAAATAATTCAGAATTCTGATATTCGATATCTCAGGTGGGATGATTCCAGAGAGGTTGTTTTGGCTGAGGTCTAGGTAGGTAAGTTGGGAACAATTTCCGATCTCCGGAGGGATTCCATTGGAAAGCAAGTTTCGGCTGAGATCAAGCTTAAGAACATGATGGAGTTCCCCAATTGAAGGTGGGATTAGGCCAGAGAATTGGTTTCCACTGAGAAGAAGGATTTGGAGGGAAGAGAAATTTGAAATGGAAAAGGGTAAAGACCCTGAAAGGAGATTGTTTGATAGGTTCAACTCACCCAATTTCGCCGGCTCTGAGCTGCTGTTGCTGTTCTCTGTTACACTTCCAGACAGATAGTTGTTGTGGAGCTCTACTAAGTTGAGCTCAGGCAAGTAAATGAAGCCTTCAGGAATGCTACCATTCAAGTAATTCTGCCCCAATCTTACTCTCACAAGGCTCCAGCACCTCCCCAGACCCTCTGGGATTGGCCCAAAGAGAAAATTCTTCAGGAGAATCAATATCTTGAGCTGATTAGAAGAACATAGGCCTTCAGGGATCATGCCAGTTAGCTTATTCGAGGACAGATCGAGCACTTGAAGCTTACCATTTTGGCCGAGTTTCTCAGGGATCACACCTGTGAAATTGTTCATCCATAGCCCCAGAGTCTCCAAATTTGGCAAGTCAGCTACAAAATCTGGGATAGATCCATGTAATCTGTTCATGAACAGGTTTAGAAGTGTCAGCTCTCTCAGATTCGCAAGCTCAAATGGGATCTCACCTGTAAGGCCATTGGTTGAAAGATCAAGATTTACTAAACTTGTCAAGTTGCCCAACTGTTTCGGAATCGAACCTGATAAGAGATTGATATGAAGAAAGAGTGTGTCAAGTGATTTTAAATTCCCCAACTGGTGAGGAATAATCCCATCCAATTCGCAGCTTGAGAGATCCAAATGGACTAAGTTAACCAAATTGCTGAGTTCCACCGGAATCCCGCCTTCGAATTCATTGTAATACCCCAAGTAAAGCTGTTTCAAGTTTGTAAGATTGCCCAACTCACCTGGAATCCTCCCACGGAGATCGTTTCCAGCAAGTGACAAGTACTCTAATTCAATCAAATTACCATATGCAGGTGGAATTTCCCCAAAGAAGAAGTTTCCACCGAAGTCCAAATACTTGATTTTCTTTAAACTCAGAATCCCAAGTGGCAGAGGAGCAGTGAAGTTGTTGTTATAAGCATCAAACACCTCCAAGTTTGCAAGGCCTGAATAGTTCCAGTCCAGGCCACCACTGAACTGATTGATTGAGACGTTGAGCCACTGGAGACTTGTTAAATTCGCAATCTCAATGCTGCCTGTGAAGTTGTTACCAGCAAGAGAGAGGTTAACCAACCGATCAAGACCAGAAATTAATGGCGAAACAGACCCAGAGAGATTCAAGTCTGTTACATCAACAGCAACAACTCGATCCTCAGAACATCTGATTCCTGCCCACCGGCATACCGAGCTCAGATTCGAGACATCCCAATTGCTTAATGCTGGATTGGGGAACTCAAATCCTTGCTTTAGTGAAGCTAAAATCAGAGCATCACTGATGAGAGAAGTAGCAGAAGCAGAGGTAACCAAAATGAACAACAGAGTCAAAGCAATCAAGGGAGGCATTCTTTTGAGAAAAAACCCAGGTGAATAACAGGTTTTCAACTCTTGGGTACCGAGGAGTTTGAAAAGATGAGGTGTGTCACTGCTCTACTCAGTAAGAATTTATCAGAACAGGAAGGAACAGGAAAGGGAATCTTAGAAACTTTAGGTGTGTATAGGTTGAGAAGATCAAGCATCTTCAAAGGGGATACTTCACATTCAAGGAAGAAGAAGAGCTTCACTTTTTTAATTTTTCTAGAAATGGTGAGGGGAGTAAGTAGAAGTAGAAGAGAAGTTTGCAGAAGTTCTGCTATAAGTGGTCTTGCTATTATCTCTGCTCATTTTGGGCTCCTTTAAGCTAAGCTTGAGGAAAAGCAGTCAAAAAAAGGCAAATAAGATTTTTAAATTTCTATAAAAAAAACCGTTGGATTACAAAATTTTAAAGTTTATGAATAGGCTGAAAAAGCAATTAAAGTGATTCTCTCTCTCTTTAACCCAATGACAGATATACCCTTTAACCATAAAGGCCACCCCTTCACTTTGGATGACCTGACAAACATACCCTTTTCATTCTCATATAGTTGATTGAAATATCCTCCATCTCAATGACAAATAGGTAAATAATCACAGGGGAGGGGATCATAATGTGATTAATAACTTAAATAAACTACATTAGTAGCACATATATCCTAGACAAGGGTATTTATGTCATATTAGAAGTCAGTCTTATAAAATTTTGAGTTTCAAGTCCTTTAATTTTTCTAGAAGTTTTGCCTTTTAATTTTTCTGAGCTAACATAACTTTCTTTATTGAAAATGAAAACACCTGCATAATGCATACAAGGGGTCCATGTATTATGTCAGAGATGGGCAGTTCTTAGAATAAGAGATGTCATACATTCAACCCGACCCATCAATACAACCTAGAGATCCAAACCCGTCTTTTTTTGGGTAAGAATGGGTATGTTTAATGCAAGGAAGAACCAGTGAATTGAAGCTTTTTTTTTTCTGCTTTATTCCTTCTCCTTCCTTACCCTACAGGAATGGGACCAACTCTCCCTTTTTCTTTGGTAGGGAAGATGGTATGGTCTTAAAGAGAGGGCTCTAAAGTAAAGGCTTAGACGCTCCACTTCAAAAGAAGAAGCAAAAATACATTAAAACACTTCCTCATCACATGAAAAAGAGTGCTCTTGGACTACATTACCTTGAAATTGATCAAATAAAATTAGTTGGAACTCTTCTACCCCTACAATACTTCAAAGTGGCTTTTGTCTCTGTAACTGATGCTTTAGGGGCCACTGAGGATGGTGGATCCTTTAATGGAAAAGATTTAATTTCCATCAATGAAGTCTCTATCTGTTTTTATGAAGGGCAGGTAAAGACCCCTTTGAGGGGTTACCATCTTGCTTGTTGGCCTGTCTTTGTTAGGTGTTTTTGAAACCCTATTTATGTGTTCCCACCTCTTTTTATGATAATATGTTTTCAGAAGTACTTACTCACAGATCATGATCTGTGATATATATAGATTTGGTTGGATATAAGAATATAAGTAATCCATAAGGGTTAAAAGGAAAGTCCAAAGCATATATCTATGTAGAGAGAGAGAGAGCTGTGTAACAGCAAGCTAGGTTGCTTTGTGGGTTCAAAGAAGGATAAAGAAGGCCTTTAGCAAAGGCAGTGTCTTCTACTTTGGGTCCCAGAGGCAACAAGAAGTTGATGAAGCCACAGAAAGAGAAAGAGTTAATTTCTTTAATTGAACTTTATTGTCAAATCTATGTTTTTTGCTCAAGGGTTTTCAGTGTATCAATTAAAAAGAATTGGTGCCAATGAAAATTTTATTGTTTATGTGCCTCTCCAACCAACACAGTAGGGTAGATGATGAAATTATTTGTTTAAGGCATGGTTTGACCAAATTGGTCAAGCATGTCACTGAAATTAAAAATTTCCTAAGATACATTACAAATCATTTCATACATGGGAAGATGAAAATTTCATATTCATATAAATCACATATATCACTATGGAAAAAAAATACTGCTTGGTTGCATAGCCCCTGTGCCCGCTCAGACACATAAGTGTGTGTAATTACCACCCCTTAAAATAAAAAATCTCATCCATGTATATGCCCTTAAATGCACTCTCATTGGTTCCCACACTGGTGTAGAGGCTACACAACCAGGCAGCGATCTCTTGCCTATATCACTATTAGGAGAGTTGTTGTCTTCAAAATAGGGGGACAGCTCTCTGAGTGCAAGTGGTATAGGAGAGCCCACCAATCAGGGGATGCTTTGATAGTTGATCAAATAGGGGTGGGGAGGAGAGAGGAGAAAGATAGACATAGGAGCGATTAGCGTAGCTCACACAGGCAGCTCAGATAGACTTTACCTTTAACAGATGAGTTAGAATGAGGTTTTGAGAAAGTATTAGATAGGTTAAAGAAGGTAAAATGTTTTATGTCTGGTTCGTCTATAGAATATCTATGGATGATCCTCCTAGTTGTACCATGTAGATGGGTATGTGGCAATTCTTTTTTATTTTTTTTGGTAACATATGTGACACTTCTAACCATTGGAATATATAGAGAATGGTCATTAGTCACTTGCCAAATTCCTTATTTAAATTCAATCATGTATCCTCAAAAAATATAATATGGTTTGAGAACTACATAACGTATGGGCAGCCAAACTTGGGAGTTGGGACTTTCCCTTGGTTTTCACTTGTCAAATGAACTAGGGATGGGTATTTCCATTAGGACTTGATCAGATAGGTGTGTTATTTTAAAGAAAAGGTTCTTTGAGCCACTGGGATAGGGTACACTGGCATCTTTGTGTCTATCTTTTTTATCTTCACATGAAATGATCTCGCTGCCCTCCAATGTACGATAACGTTTTGTCGCACCTCATTTGTGCACTCCTCTATGCTTCTTGCTCAGAGAACCCTCTCCCATGATTTTATAAAGGAGTGTTCTATGTGGGAGAAGCGCTCCTTCTTCTCTCTGTCTCTCTCCTTTGCTCATATGAGTCATTTCACATGGGGTGGTGAAAAAGTATGAATCTCTAGTCATATAGTCCCTACACCAGTGCGAGGGTCAATAAAAGTGCATATAGAGGCATCAACAAGGATGAGCTTTTTTATTTCATAGGGATATGACGATAATTTTGTGCGTTTCTATGTGCCTGAGTGCAGGAGCCACGTTACTAGGGCAATGCTAATCTTTTCCCCATGTTTTAAGTGAAAAAGTTGCATAAAAATAAAAAAATGAAAAAGGATAAACAATGTATTGACTTGAAACATGCCACATAAAAATGATGGAAATAGCCAATGCGTAATATATTAAATGTTATTTCCATCTTGCCGTCAATTGAGCCACCGGATTCAATTCCATACAGGGCATAAGTTTGTAGTTGTGATTCATTGTAGATGAAAAAAATTATTACATCCATGCATGAAAACCTGGCTTGTAAATAAATCATCACAAACCACTTGCGGAACAAAAATATTCTAATTGACCTCCTGATCGAAAATCTGCACTCTACTAACACATCATCAATCAACTAAGCAAACAATTGTCTTCTCACATGATACTATTGGATAATTAAATTTTTTTTATGAGTATTACAAAATCTTATTTGATTAAAGATGATGTGGATAATATGTTCACAAAATTTAATTTGAACCGAAGATATAGATTTTATTACAGTTTGAATAAGGCTCTATAAATGAGAGGCTTGTATGAAAGTTTTTTTCCCATAATAAAGGATCCAAATCCCCTTTATTAAGGATCTCCTCCGGGTCTAGTCTTGTCACATTTTCTCAAAATCAGCAAAGCTGACCAAGTAGATGAGATAATGACCAACCATTACGGCATTACCTTTAAAGACATTGAGTTGGCTATGCATGCTCTCCTTTCTTTTCTATTTTTTTTGCTTTCTTGGTCAGTTGGAGTTACCAAAGCCACACATATGCTGGCAAGAAACCCTTTATTTCTTTATACCCGTTTATACTGTATTTCTTACTCTGGGTCCCCTTTATTACATCTCTCTTACCCTCTACTTTGAGAGCCACTATTGCTTTATCTATCTTCCATTAGATCATGAAATAAATAAAGAAAGAAAGAATGGAGAAAAGGAAAAGACAAAAAGAGATAAAGAGAACAGTGTTAAAGAGCCAGGCACAATTTAAAGAAAGAAGAAGAAGAAGAAGAAAGAGCAAAAGAAAGAAAGCAAAAAATAAGCATCTAGCCACACATCCTTTAAATACCTTTGGGGCTGCCCAAAGAGCTTTGTTTCAAGGTGGCTAGCTAGCTTGGTTGTCTGGATGGCTTATGGGACAAGGAAGTATCTATGGAAGGTGCCAATGGTCCACCCTGCTTGCTGCTCTTGTAGTGAGTGATTAGAAAAAAAAAAAGCACTTGCAGATTGCAAATAAAGTAATTATAAACTATTCTCTTCCTTTCTTTTGGTAATGTGAATCTTAAACAATTATGAAGCAAAATGAATGCACACCTTCCTAGTATGATGGCATGACTTAGTAGGCCAGCCCTCTCAAACAAAATAAAGCTTATAGACCCACTACTTACCATTTGATTTCCCTTTTTTCTTCTTTTCAATTCATTTGTTTGAATATTAAGGTTTTTGGGGGTACACATAAACCTTTACCCAAACACTTATCACTTCTCAAAAGTCCCAAATCTACACATGATTGGAAATAAGACAAATCCCATGGAAATTAGTGAAAGCTGTAGAGATTTGTCTCTGGTCATCTCTTTAAATTTTCATGCAGTGACTACAAATCCCATGGAAATTAGTGAAAGCTGTAGAGATTTGTCTCTACTCATCTCTTAAAATTTTCATGCAGTGAATAATGTTTTTGTGTATATTAGAGATTGCTATGGAGTGGCTTAAAAGGGGTGCCCTATACTACCCTTAATAATATATATATATATATATATATATATATTTTTGGGGTAGTCCCCTTCATTTTATTATAATGTTCATGTGTAATGTATTTTTTGGGATGGGATCTAGAATTTTTTGGGATGAGATCAAGAATTTTTTGGGATGAAATGTATGTTAAAAAAATAGTTATTTTATTTTTTCTTCTGTTATTAATGAAAATTTCAGAGGGCCATCAGTGGTCCTAGAGGATTGGTCTTTAAAAGAAAAGTTCACTTCAGCCTCACAAAGGCCACACTTATTAGTTACTTAGGGTTCTATTGGAGTTCATACTAGTGACTACAATTCAAAGAAAGATTTTTTTCTTTTTTTTTAGGTATACAATTCATAGAAATATTAAGGGAAGAAGAACACTGTCTGATTGCATAGTTCCTACATCAGTGTGGGGGCTAATGAGAACATTCACAGGAGCATCAACATGGATGATATTTTTTATTTCATAGGGGGATCGAGGGGCCGTAATTTCGCACATTTGTGTCTGGACACAGGATCCACGTACGTGACCAAACAGTGTTCTTTTCTGCTAAATTTTATTCATCATCATAAAAGAAAGAGAAGTTATGCATCCATTTAAATATTCACATTCACTAATATCTTTTCAATAAAATGAGAAAACAATTATTAAGAAATGATTCAAGAAAAAGAAAAGTGAATCACCATTTTAGGCGTAGAAGACACAATATATTCACCCTGTCTTTCACCCAATTCCGGATAAGTTTCGAATCTAGACATGTATTCAAACTAAATGTAAAATCGTGATTCTTAAGGAGGCCTTGAAGTAAAATTTATTTTTCTTGAATTATTTTGATTTCATTTCATCTGTAATGTAAAATCATGTAAATTTATTATAATATCATTGAACTAGACGATAATAATTCTTCTATAATACGATATGAGAGAGAGAGATCTACGTCCTCATGTAAAGTATGCCTCCTTTGACATTATGAATTGACCTACTTTTAGAGGTTGTTGGCGGAGATGATGTCAAATCAAAATTTTTATTCAATGATCGTTTCTTATACACATTAGGGTATTCAAACTAAACAAAAGAGGGGTTTAGGGTTATTTTTTTGTACCACAAGCACAATACCTCCAAAGGAATACAACACTTATATACGTGTCTCCTTGCTAACGAATGGGTTCCCTTGAATAATGCATGTACGAGAACAATAGCAATGGAACAACTTTGTTATACTCTAGGATTCAAAACCTTAATTTACAAAAAAGGAAAAAAGAAAAAAAAGAAGAAAGCTAAGAAGAGAAAAAAAATTCCCTAATTCTTATCCAATACGATGGAAGAAAGAGAACATATGTGTATGTACAAAATTGGATGGGGCTCCTTTGTGGTGTTGCAAGGTGGCATTCAGTGCACATTGGACGACCAGGAGCACCTGGGCATGCATGCAACTCTATCCAATGCCCGTGTGTTGGGATGCATGCTCGGGTGCTCCTGACCGTCCGATATACGCCGAACGTCCTGTCACTCTCATGTAGAGAATGCCCCCCGGCCCCCCAAATTTTATTTTTTTTTGGGTAAACGAGTGTGCCCCTTTGACATTATGAATTGACTTACTTTTAAAGGTTTTGATCTCTAGCTAGCAGTGGAAATCCAAGTCATACTCATATGCATGTATCACTCTGTCTCTAACTATCATAGGCACTCATGACCCAACATTTCGTATCCACTCAATAGAGCATATATTCACTTTGTTACCTAAATTATTACATATCCATCATCTACGAGTAATCCTTTGCACCAAAAGAAATAAAATGCATAGAAAACTAAAAAGTAAACAAACTTACTCAAATCTATTGTCATATTCTTGTTGAAAGTTTATGCAAGTGGGACATCTACATTAAAGTACTCTTTTGTATTTTACAATATTAATCCTTAAACTCCTTAAATAGCAAATCCTTCATTATTTGGTCAATTACATTTGTTTTAGTCTTCATACCCCACAAGATTTAGTGTATCAAAAGAGGGGAGGGGGATAATGTTGACTGCTTTGTACACACACATGTATATTTAAGGAAAAAGAAAACATGCGTCACTTTTGTACAGATTCTTTTATACTCTTTCACATAATAAATAATGGGACTCACACTAACACTTTTTTTTTTATATTCTAACCCTTCATTGATATAATATTGTCCTTGTAAGAAACCCTCCTCCAAAAAATTTACTTCATTTTGTAGTTCACCAATTTATTGATAGTTTGATATATACTTGATTGCATAATATATATTCTTTGGAGAAAGCTATTCTATGAGAGAATGTATTACCCAGGCCTAGATACAGTGGGAGATTAAATGATCACCCTGCCCTCATGTTCTTTCCGTGCGTGCTCTCATTGGCCATCACATGTGTAGGGGCTACGTTCCCCCACATAGAACGTTTCCCCAGCCCATATCCTTTTTTAATTCCTTACTGAAAAAAAATAAGAGAGGATTAATCGAAGGGAGGGGATTTCCATGTGGCTGCTTGGAGAGAAATCTCCCAAGCGCAACCAATGGACTTTAATCCGCTGTTGTACTCATTGTGTGGCGCTGCAGGTGCCATGTGTGTACAGCGGACCCCACATGACACACATGGCACCTACAGCGCCGCACGATGAGTACAGCAGTGCTGCAGTTATAACAGCGGATAAAAATCCCGCAACCAATAGGGGGAACGAGAGCATGAATTGCAAAATAGAGAATTTGAGAATGTAGGAGAGAGAACGTGACAGGAAACTCCACATAGGCTGCATGGATTTTCTTTTTCCTTAATTTAATTAGCTGAAAAATATCGAAATCATTCTAAACTACTGTTTTAAAAGATCGCCACTCTTCTTAACGTTTTTGTTGAGACGATTAAACAAATATTTTTATATTAAAAAGAGAAAAAAAAGAGTAAGATTACAAAAAGATTTTTGTTATAATTAATTTGGATGGTCAATAAATTAAAAAATTATACTCAATAACTCATAAACTAATTTGGAAATCAAAATACCAGCAATTAAAGGGTTTGAACTTTGGACAATCCAGAGTCCAGACTCAACAGCATTGGGTAAGCTCATTGGATCCAAAATCAACATCGTTGGGTTCAAAGAGTTGACAATGGATTTGCACATACATGCAGGTGAACGTACATTTCTGAGTCAATCACATGTTTATTTTGTTTCTATAAATGCCCCTCCTCTCCTTGTAAATGGCAAAAATTAGACAAGTGGTTGACTCTCAAATGTATATGCACCTGCATGTACATGCAAAGGAACCGAACTCACAAGAGGCCAGGCGCAGGGTGAATTGGGCAAAGAAAGGAGAGAGGGAGCGAGAGCCAAAGCTAGTGCCTGGGCCAAAGCCAGAGCTGGGGAAGCGAGAGAGAGGAGAGGTAGGATTACGTCACAAAATTACAATATTAAACGTTCTATCCTAATGCCATGTCATCTTATACTGGCCAAAAAAATTGGTTACAAATTTTGTTTGTAACTTTCTTGATTATGTTTACAAGAAGAAAAAAAAAATTATTGATTACAAACAAATGCACCTGTTAATTAATACAACATGATTCGGTTATGCAATTTATGCCTGTTTTTGGTTGAATATTTTTCACATTTAAATGTTTAAAATCCGTATCATCTTTTTTTTCTTTTTCTAATTAAGATTATTAGGAGAATCCTGACATGATCCCAATCCCCATTTTATATTAACTTCCTTGCTGATGACAACATATTCATTTTTTCAAGCACTAAGCGTATACGGACATCCAATGACAATGAACAATAATAGAACTACTTCTGTCACTTCTTGAGAACTTTTAAAAAGATTATCTTGATAATGCAATGATAGAATTATTTACGCAATAAACATGATGAATCATTGAACATGAAACCATAAACAATTTATTCAAAAAGAACATTTATACTTGATTCCATATCGTTAGTAGAAGATGATCCTCTTTCTCTCTGATTCTTTTTGTTTTGTCTTGTCTGTTTTCTTTTCTATGACGAGTAATGCTACCAATTTATAGACTGAGAGAATAAAGACAAATCCTGATACAAAGAACAACTGGGCCTCTCCCATAATAAAACTCAATTGCTAATAAGCCCATAACCCATTTGGGAGATCATTTCCTGTATTGGGTTCCATCCAAGCAAGCCCATAAGTCAACCACATTACATCTGAGAAGCCATTACTCAGATTATGCATCAACCACATTACTATGGCATGTTTGGTCAAACTAAGTACAATTGTGTCTTTGAATCTATCAAGGGTTCATTTCAAAAGAACATAAAAACGAATGAAACCGATGTTATTGTTCTAATATTGATCCAAGGGAACAAAAGAAAAACTGAAATTTCAGAAGCATGTTATGAAACAGACATTTTTAATAACCTTGTAAGGCCCTCCGTAGCAATAATAAAAAGGAAGGGATTTAGAGGGTCAAGTATCTAAATGCAAAGCCATTAACATTCACTTGGAAGGTGACAATTGGCACATAGAGGGAAACTAGGTCATAACATTTCTCTTCAAACCTTAGGAACTCAATAATTCCTCCAAAGTTCTACCAAAAAAAAAAAAAAAAAAAATTTCCCTCCAAAGAAGCTCCATTCCGTCCAATCATATGCTTTAGACAAGTCCACCTTAATGTTCATATAAGCACTCTTCCATATAATCCTAGGGCCTTATTTGGTCCTATAGATTCTAGAAATAGGTCACAAGAACTTCACCAATAGCTTCTATGTTAGGACCATTGATCTAAAGAAAAAACAATCAAACAAACACAACGCAAGGATAACGCAAAGACATACATGGTTTCAACAAAAATACCTATGTCCATGGTTCCTAGGCGGTCAATCTTGGTTGGACGACCGGACTCTCGCACCTAGAATGACTGAATATTTTTTGGTTCGGGCTTGAGCCCGATACATTTAATAAATGGTCCAGGCCAGTCTTACGTTTTCTCAGTTGGGCTTGATTGAGCTAATCAGTGCGGGCTCAGTATTGACTCCCCTATAGTATTTAACCTATTCAAACACCGTTGATCAAAATAGACAAAAAAGGGGGCTTAACATACTAATTAAGGAACGATTAGCTAAAACCTATTAGATCAATTATTTTAATGGTCTCAATCTTGGCTTTGAGGACTGATCTATGTTATCGGTCGGTTTTGGTCCTAAATCTAAAAAAGCTCCAAGACCGAATTAAGACTGATCGAAACCGGCCGGACCGTGCGGTTTGGTACTCTTACGATCTTACCCTCTACGAGTCTAGGGTTCCCCAAAGCGTCGAAGTAAGCAGCCGTTGTCCTTTCATTGAAATTTAATCGTGGCCGTTCATTCCCTTTTAAAAGGTAGACGATGCTCAGGGCCTTTGTTAGGATAGAAGGAAGTGTCTCGGGCTGGCTGCTGCGGAGAGCTTTGCTCGTACAAATTCATTATTCTGCGATTTGCGTTCGAGGTAATATTTTTCATTTCCTCCCTTGACTTTACATTTTTATCGGATCTCCAGAAAGGTTTTTCTGCTTTAATTTCCGGCGATGCGATTCTGGAGAGGTGATGGTTTCGAAGGTGAAAATTCGGTATTTGAGCTTTCTTACTTACAGAGGAGTTTCAGATCACTTTGAACCTTCTTATTTGGGGAGGAGCATAGGACCCATTTGACCCTTTTGGCTTGTTTAGAAGCTTGAGATTCCTTTTTGCTTTCTTTCTTGCACAGAAGGTTTAGATTGCTTTGCACAACTTCGAATTTCTAAGCCAATTTTCAGAAATTTTAGCTGGGTAAATATTGTATTTGTGAAAATTTATGAGGGTTTTATTTTTTTGGTGAAATGCATTCTTTCTCGTTCATCAATAATTATGACTATCAAGGTTCTAAATTTTAATATCGGGTAAATAGAATCATTGCCCTTGCATGACGAAGATGCACTTATTGGATTTACATACTAATGCCACTAATTGCTATAAACTGTTAGTACTTGGGAAATGGGAACGGCCTTTCTATCTTCTTCCCTTCGCATCTCTGAATTTCTATGGCACGCTAAAATATCTCAGTAGATTAGATTTGATTTGATTTAATTCATTTATCCTTTTTTTTTAAATCTTTCTTAAATGCTGAATGATGTTTGCTTTCTAAAGGCAGTAAAAATCGGCATTTGATTTTGATTTTATATTCAATATTTTCTCGCGGGATGGATAGTTTAATTGTATGATTTAATTAAAAAGGAATTCCATGGAGTATTTTGTTGTATTGGTATTTAAATCCGTTTGTTATTTTGAGGGGAAAATCCTTAGTTTACAGTTAATTAGGAAAAAATCATACTATTTTTTTATTATTATTTTAATTTCCTATTTTTTCCATAGCTTTATCAGTTAGTTACTTAGTTGGTGGATCTATTGAATTGAATTTGTGATTTTATGAAGAGTTTATGCAGAAAGTGCCATTGACCATGTAAACATTGAATCTACACCTTCTCTGACGATGATAGTTGGAATGACACCCCAAAACAACATAGTAGAAATCAAGGCTGGAGTCTCAAAAGGGCTCTTTTGTCAAAATCCTATTTTGGGTTTTGGAAAGGAAAACCTATGAGCCCGAGAATTGGCATATTATATGCCATAGGCCTTTGGTCAGGGAACATTTCTCATCGTCTGTTGGAGCTGGTGGTTACATTCTAATGTTTTCTAGTCAATGTTACGTTTTTTCCCATTTTCCCCTCCCCCCTAATGCAAGAGTTTTTTTGATATTTTATCTGTTTACCCATCCCCCCGCCCCCCTAAAGGAAGAGTTTTTGAATATTTTATCTGTTTAACCCATCAAGGTTTTTTGCGTTTGCCTTCTTTTGTGTATTATATGTTGGTAGGTATTTTATTCTTCTTTTTTTACTTAAATTGAATTCCTATTTTTAGGTTATCTATTGGGTATTTCTGTACTATTCCTGCCCCAACCCCCAGTTTAACAGTTTTTATTGTCTAATGTATTTGTGAATTGGGCAGGACTTTGATATACTGTTTTTTTTTCCCTTCCCTGTCTGGCTTGATCAAGTAGTAAAGGTGGACTATAGTGTTTAAACTTATTGAATGCAAGTCATGTTTTCTCTTCAGGGATATATTTGTTAAATGATCCAACCATTCATCCTGTGCTGGAATTCGTACATTTTAATTATTTTCTGCAATTTCTCAAACTTAATGTAACCATTCATATACCCTTGAATCAATTCCTCTTCTGTATTATTTTATTCAGAAACAAATAGAAAAGTATGTCTAATGGCTTTTGAAATTTCAGGTTTTGCTGTATTTTCAATGTTACTTTTTTTTTTTTTGTGGCTTTGTTCAGTAAAATCTTTCCTTCTCCACAAAGAAAGTTGTATACTTTACTGTCATCATGATATGTTTATTGCTTGCATCTAACCAAGAGTTGCTTTTGTGGTTTGGATAGCTTTTCACCAAAAAAAAGGAAGAGAGAGAAACTAAGAATTGTTGAGATTTGCAGTGTTTGATTAGAAGAGGAAAGAAGAATGTCTCATCGCAAGTTTGAGCACCCAAGGCATGGCTCTTTAGGGTTTCTTCCTAGAAAAAGGGCCTCTCGTCATAGAGGAAAAGGTTTACTACTTCGTATTCTCTCCCCGGACTTGATTTCTTTTGCTTCAAGATGAAATCCAGTAGTCTAATGTAGTGAATGGACTTCACATTCCTGGTTTTATGACTGTTCTGAGAATGTTATTGCCGCTTGTACATCTTTTTTATGGCATAATTTTTGTTGACTTGGGGGCAATTAATAATGTTTTTCCTGTGATAATTATATACTGAATATTGATACCTTGAAAACCCAATATAGCCAAAAACAAGAATTATTCATCCTTAATTTAAGCCCATCTTGGCTTAACCTTATGCTGTCTCAAAGCCCAAAACTTAACCCATTTGGCCTCTGGGCAGGCCAAGGCTGGCCCAAAGCCTTGGAAGGGGGGGGGGGGGGAAGAGAAATTTGGGTAGTTTATATTTTAAAGTGAAATCATATACTTTTCTTATTTCCCAAGTTTGATTTGGGAAGTGAGCTGTTTGTGCTTGATTGTAGTCAAAACTTTTGGTCCCAAGGCTAGGTTGTTGCTGATTCTGTTGGAGGGGATTGAAAAGTGGATAGAAGTTGTGTGATGGTGGTTAGCTTTCCTTGAATAAGTTCCCACCCATTGTTTTATAACTTCTATTCTTCATTTGGGTCCATGCAGTGAAGTCTTTTCCGAGGGATGATCCAATAAAGCCTTGCAAATTCACAGCTTTTCTGGGATACAAAGCCGGGATGACGCATATTGTCAGAGATGTTGATAAACCTGGATCAAGTATCTTCTCATCTTCTATGTTTACTATCCGCTGTATTTAATTAATGTTGATCTTGTTTTATGGGAATTAATGCCCCCATGAGTTGGCCTTGTTTTGGGCGGTAGCACTAGTTTAATTAATGTTGTGCCATACAAGTAATTTGGCGATCAATCCAATTATTGAATTACATTGTCATTTGTAATGTGGATCTCTTTTATTTAGATGTGTTGAGTGTTGTTTTTTTATTCCAGAGCTCCACAAGAAGGAAACATGTGAAGCTGTAACAGTGATAGAAACACCCCCAATGATTGTCGTCGGAGTTGTTGGTTATGTTAAGACACCTCGAGGTCTTCGTTCTCTGAACACTGTTTGGGCTCAGCATCTTAATGAGGAGGTGAAGAGGCGATTCTATAAAAACTGGTGCAAGTCAAAGAAGAAGGCATTCACCAAGTACTCAAAGAAGTATGAAACTGAAGATGGGAAGAAGGATATCCAGGCTCAGTTGGAGAAAATGAAGAAATATTGTTCTGTCATTCGAGTTTTAGCTCATACCCAGGTATATTCTTTATATGGCCTTATCTTTGAACACATTTATGCATGACAGTTGTGTGATTATTGTGGTTTATCGTTTATAGATTAGAAAAATGAAGGGGCTGAAGCAGAAGAAAGCTCACCTTATGGAGATCCAGGTGAATGGTGGGGATGCTGCCCAAAAGGTTGATTTTGCATACAGCTTCTTTGAGAAGCAGATCCCTGTTGATGCTGTATTCCAAGAGGATGAGATGATTGATGTCATTGGAGTGACCAAAGGTAAAGGATATGAGGGTGTTGTGACTCGATGGGGTGTTACCCGCCTCCCTCGCAAGACACATCGAGGCCTGCGCAAAGTGGCTTGTATTGGTGCCTGGCATCCAGCTAGGGTCTCATTCACTGTTGCCAGGGCGGGGCAAAATGGGTACCATCATCGTACAGAGATGAACAAGAAGATTTACAAGCTTGGAAAGGTGGGGGAAGAATCTCACACTGCCATTACTGAGTTTGACAGGTTAGATCCTTTTCTGCACTTCTGAGTTATTTTGATGCATTGGGTCTTATGCTAGATTGACAGGTTGGGGAAGAGTTATTCTTATGCTTTGGATTTACAACTTGTTAAATTGATTTTCTCAAATTTCATTTTTTTGGTAACTAGGACTGAAAAGGACATAACTCCAATAGGAGGCTTCCCCCATTATGGAATTGTGAAAGATGATTACGTGCTGTTAAAGGGTTGCTGTGTTGGCCCAAAGAAGCGTGTTGTGACACTGAGACAGTCACTCGTGAAGCAAACATCTAGGCTTGCCATGGAGGAGATTAAACTGAAGTTCATAGACACTTCGTCCAAGTTTGGCCACGGACGATTCCAGACTACACAGGAGAAGGCAAAATTCTATGGTCGTCTCAAGGCTTAAAAACTACACTGATGTTTTTCTAGAGTTTGTGTCTGTTTTTCTTTTGCCGCAGAATACTGTTTTTGCACAATTGTTGGCAGTTGCGTTGCCGCAGAATTCTCATTTTGCTTACCAGGTTTTGGCTGTGTTACAAAAATTTTGAAGTTATTTGATTTAGTTATTATTTTAAAAAACATATTTTATTCTTGGTCTAGTGGGTACTGCTTTTGGAAGGATTTCTATACCATTTTGGCCAATCTCCTTGGTTTTTTTTATAAGCAAAGATCTTAGAAGTTGGACTTTCCTATCAGAAGTGATGATTTTTTAAAGGGGAAACGGCTGGATTGCTACTGGTATACTGTAAGCTAGCACACACACTTTTGAGGGGTTAAGGGAGTCATTTCAAAGTCGGGGCTCCCTGGAAATGAGCTAAATTCAGCATACCCTTCCCTGCCCCTTTTATGAAATATTGAGCCCACTGAAACTCATTTAGACCCAAAATCAACTCAGCCCCGGCCTGGTACGGAGCAAACATGAGCTCGAGTTTGTTATATACAAGGAAGAATTGGATTGAAAATTGGTTCTTTTTAGTTTATTTTGGCTTCTTGACCTTCCCAAAACTTCTTCCTAAGTCTAGGAATCCAATTAGATACATTCGGGCGTGTTTGGTTGCGTAAATCAATAGAATGGTGTTCTGTCAGACCATAATTCTAAGTTAATAAAACTGTTTGGTTGCCTAATTCCAATGGATTACAAGAATTGCATGATTTTGATTTTTACACTAAATATGATCCATATCTGAGTTTACCTCTTTAGGTGAATTCATATTTGAATTACAAATTCTAGGGTTAGTATAAATACCATCATCCAAAAGTGAATGATAGCTTCTTGCCCTGAATCAAAAAACAAATCATGAATTGCGACCTGTGTGCTCTCTCTCTCGACTCTCTCACGACCTAGGGAAACAACGGTTGTTCATCCATGGCTTGAACCTGCATTCTCTCTCTCTCGGACTCTCTCGCTTCTTCTCTGCTCTCTTTCACAAACTCAAGTGAAAACGAAAAGCTTTGAGAACTTGCAGACTAAGGAAGCTTGGGCGACTCTTGCTGAAAAGAGCTGCTGAAAAAAGGCCTGCTAGGGTTCCTGTTCAGGTGATGTTCTATTTATGTTCTTTCCTTGTCTTAATTGATTACACACGCACTTATTCTACTTGAATAAGATGAAAACCTAGATTCTATCTAAAACATTGTTAATGGAGGATTTTCAGATATGTTTAGGAATAACGGTTGAATGTTAAGATTTGAGAGAGTTCAGGAGAACTGCGCTGCTACGGAAAGAAAAGATAAATTTGATTTTGAAACATATAATCGAAAATATTAAAAGAGAATTTTGGGGAGATGGGTTGTGGTAGAGGCCGAGAGGGAGCGTGTCCGTGTGTGTGGCGTGTCCTTATCCACAACTTTGGAGAACTCCACTCGGCTCTCAGCCTCTCATAATATTCGAAAGTAAAGAGATCGGCAGACTGATCTGAACGAAAACCATTTCATAACTGGGATTCCGATAGAGGTAATTGATTTGGGTAAGGTAGGTGAACGAAGGTTAGAGCTACGATCATAATGAAACTAAAAGTACCCTGAACCAAATCACAATCCCTTTATTTCAAAAACAAAATGCTTCCATCAGTACTTGAACAGCAATCCAAACATCAAATGCAGTTGATTGTTAGGATTAGACGTTCGAGGAGGTATGTCTTCTTGACTCAGAGGATAGCTTCGGCACTGATTCGTACCAGGCTTACCAAGCCCCTGCTTTAACTTTCATCTTTGTTACTCTTTTGCCCATACTTTACTGCCTATTGTGGTGCACACTCCATGTAGCAATCAAGAAACTGAGAACCAGATGCCTACCTACAGTTTTTGACTAAGAACCAGATGTCAATGGCTTAATGCTGCTAAAATGCTCACATAAGCATTTCCATTGCTGTGCTTAAAGTTTTCTCTTAGTTTATGATTTAACCAATTGTCACTATCCCATTTTCTTTTATTTGTTGTGCATCTCCAGCCCCAAGTGATAATTTTTACCCCTCCCCCCAATAAATCAAGTAATCGACCTCTGCACTTGGTCTTGTACACATTAGGCCTCATTAAGAGTTTTTTTTTGGTTTTCGGTTATAACATGTGTTGTTTCTGTGTCTCTTCTTTGGAGTTACTTAGGCACGATACCAGAGCTTTTTTAAAGTTTAATTAGGATAAGATGTTGTGGGCTCAAGCTGAGGAAGCAGGCCTAATTCATTCATTGGATACCTGATTTTTGTGTTAGTTGTTTTTATACTATAAGGGGGTGAAACTCATTTTATTTTATTTATGAGATTGGTTATATGGAAGTTCAAAAATGTAATTGGATTGAACAACAGTTTATTTTTTTTAATTTTCTAAGAGAATCAATACATCTAGTTTGAGTCTGTTTCATGTCTGCTCGAATTCTTCACTTTTTTCTTTGCATATGGGTGACTAGTGCTCTACATTTTTCATTTTGTTTTTCCTCCGCAATAGCTTGATGGACTTAGTATTAAATTAGTTATGATTTTCTATTGAAATTTAGCAATATCTAATGGGTATTGAAGAGAAATGAAGAAGTTTAGAAGTTCAAACCAGTTGGAGAATGAAAAGTTGTATGCAGGACCTGGAAACAAGTCAGTTTGTAGGCCTAGAAACCTGTTTTTGTGAAATTTTGGGGATTGCATGGACTATGGGGATAATATAAATTAATTGAAGTACTGGTGCTGCATAAAAATTGGCAAAGATTTGTTTTATAGCTCTACCTACCCCTAGCAGGTGTCTTTGTTTCAAACATTTCCATTACATGCGGGATTTTTTTTTCTATTTAGTAAGATTATTTCAACAAATAAATGAATAGGTAAATTCTTATTTTTCATCTGAGTGCTGCAACCATCCCAATAATACATTTAATTTGGCTACAACTACTGAAGATGTTTAATCATAGAAATTGGAATTCATCTACTATTGATATGTAGTTAGGAATCCATTCTATAACTGCTTTGTTTCTTTGTTTGCAAAAAAGATCACACAAACACCAAACCATATCCTCTTATGTCCAATAAAACATCCTGCCTACCCAACACCTCCCAAAAATTTTCTAAAATTTTTCATTTGGTGCGTGATTAATTGCTTGCCTACATTTTGCAATCATATTGTTTGCATTAGATTTAATTTTCTTCTTCATTTATGTTTATAAATTGATAGTCTGAGACATGAACACGGAATGACCCTATCTGTCTCCAAGATATTCAGATCAATTAGTTAAGTGTTGTTACTTCTTTTACATATTTCTCCCCCATTGTTTTCTTTTATAGTTTACCACAACTGCTGTATTGGTGCAAGTCTTCTTAATTAGCTCGAAGTTGAAGTTGATTTAACTGTGTGGCTACTGTTGTCTTTGTTGTCGTTCTTGTTATTATTATTTTTATTTTTTTGATTTGATCCACTCAACATTATGCCAATTGCTGTCAGGTCCTGTTGATTCACAACCAGTTCTTGAATGTTAGCCTGCTTTTCAAGCTCATGTACTACATTTGGGGTGGTAGGACATTAACTTGAATTTAATTTGGAGCTATGGGTAGTTATTTACTTTTGTGAAGTTTTTAGTGAATGTTTTAATGGCTCTTGTTTATACAGAAATTTCTGTAGAATGGTCTTGTGTTTTTTTTTTTTTTTTTTTTTTTGGGTGTTAAAAAAAATCTGTTGTAGTAGCAAAAAGTTTGAATCTCTTATTATCCTTGTTAGACTACTTGAAAAGTTACATTCTTTTCCTCATTATGATGTGCTACGGCTAGGTTGGGGAGTTATATTAGCCCATCAGGCATGCCTAAAATAGGCTTCCCTTTCTTCTTTGTGTTCTCAAGTAAGAGAATGTGACTGGTATATTATTTCCAATCTTATTGATGACTTGAAACTATGAATAGGCTTCCCTTTCACTTTTCCAATACTATAATCATCTCACTTTAAATCATCCCTCTCGCTAATTTATACGTCAAACACAAGAAAAATCTGTTATAGTAGCAAAAAGTTTGGATCCCTTATGTCTGTATTTTATGGGGTTTGCAATGCCAAGGGATCTAATATGATGTATTGGTATTGATCTGTAGTGTTCTATTTTTATTGATCTGCCTCTCAACTATCAACTTTCAGTGGTTCCTGATTCATAAGATGTGTATATTGATGTTCTTGGATCTCCTAAGGTGCTTTTGATTCCATTTGCTCACTTTTGGGTTGCAAAGTAATATGTTCTTTGGATTTTTACATACTCCAGCAAGCTCTATTTGATGGCAAGTCAAATTGCTCACAAATCAGTTCACACCGCTCGCTATCCATTGGTGATTGTTATGTTGTAGTAGATGAACTTGCACTGGCATGATTGTAGCATGGTTATAGCATGGTTATGTAGGACCCTGTGGATATTTTGCTGTTGTTCTTGTTTATATTTATTCATAAACTTGATGGATATGAGGCATATTATGATTTTCTTTTAAGATAAAAGCCTAATTCATTAAGGACAAAGAGCAGGCCCAGGCCAAGGCCAAGGCCAATTACATCATCTCTCACAAGGAAGATGAGAATGTGGGGGAGAAGGTGCCTCTTAGTGCAGAACCAAATAAAAAATTAAATTAAATAAAAAGAATGATCAGGAGAAGGTGATGGTATTGAGTATGGTTGGGCATTTAGAAAATAAGGAAGAACAACAGAAAATAAATGATGTTGGATCTGTGGGTTGGCTTCAATTATTTTTTTTTTCACTTTTGTTCAGTTGCTATATGTTTTTGTGACATGATTTATGTAGGTAGGTGAGTCTTTAGCTCAAAAGGAAAAGCACTTGGGTTTGTTCCCAGGAGATGATCGTTCGACTCCATCACGATTCTCATGTAGCAGTAGCTTCTTATTTAATTTCTTATCTTGAAGTGAATTGGTTTACCCATTAGAATAGGGTGAGGCTTGGGGGAATTTGAACTTTTGTTTTACTTAAATGAAAGCTATTGAGTCATACTGAGTCATACCCTCTACGTTGTCATACCTGAGCACACACTCACCCCCACCCCTTGCTACCCCTACACCTGAGCACAACACTGACACAGTCACCCTTACCCCTTGCTGCCCCTACACCTAAGCTCACACTCACACATAGCAATGGCATATTAATAACTTTAGGTTATATAAAGTTGGGTGGTAATTGGATTTAATTAATTATTTGCGAACATTAATATGGTAATCGTATTTTTTTTTAGTTAATGTGTCTTATACTTTTAAATGTAAGGTTTAGTAACTGACAGACTTAGGGTAACCAGACAGTTATTCAGGTAGATTTAGGGTAAATCCAACTAACAGACTCAGGGTAACCAAACAGTTTTTCAAATAGATTCAGGGTGAATCCAACTGACAGACTCAGGGTAACCAAACAGTTTTTCAGGAAGAATCACGTAACAGAATCATGATAACCAAACAGTTTATTTTTTAGAATTACGATTCAACAGATGGTAACTCAAGTGGATGACCATCCACAATCAGACCACATCCAAAAGATTTACGCAACCAAACGCGCCCTTTGAAAATCCTGGCAAACAGTCTGAAACACTAAAGCCCTGTTTGTTTAGAGGGGTTTATGGGGTGGGATTATTGACGGTCGGTCCCTCCATTATCTCAACATTCCTATCCCTTTGCAAACAAACAGCCTGAGGTGGGATTTTTGCAATGCAATGTCAGTATATTTTACCACAATTTTTCCATCTCTTGCAAATTATTCCGCTAAACAAATGGGGCCTAAGGGGATAGGCAAAAAGGGGTGGGTCCCCATAAAATACTAAGATATGTGTGTTTGGATAAATGGAGATAGAAAACTTTCCGATAAACTCACTAAATGCATTTATTCTTGTCTGGTGAACTTTAGAATAAATACATCTGTCCCTTTCAATCCTCATTTATCAAAGGATGACAAAATTTGGACAATACAATTCATTGCTCATGAAATCTTTCATTATTTTAAGAAGAAAAAGAAAGGAAGATTATAGATTAGAATGGAGTTTATTTATACAAATTTCAGAATTTCGGGGTTTAATGGAATTTTTATCACCTGTGGTTTCTGTCCGATATGGTTCCCTAGTGTCTCTAATAAAAGGGGGTGGACCCCACCCGAGTAATGTGTTCGATCAGGAGGTAGAATGATCATTTCAACCCACTTATGAGAAGAACCGCACAACCGTACCGGTCAATGAATCTCTCAGAGGATAAAGGTCCGGGTATAATGTGATCTGATTTGCGAATTCTTTATCCGTACCTTTTCCATCAAGTTGGAAGGCAGTTGTTTCAATTCTATTAACCCATCTTCAGAATTCGATAGGACTTCTTTAAACCTTTATATTCATTCTTTTTCTATAAAAAAAAAAGCGGAATCTTCTTTAGCCCTACATCCCTGAGGCTACTAAAAAATTGATTATGAATTTGCTTGGGGCAACTGTGATGGATCACTCTACCAAATACCTTGGTACCCCTCTTTTTACTCTCAGAATTCGAAGGCAATGCCTAAACCATCTGGTTCTCCAAGTAAATAATAGGGCCTCTGATTGGAAATGCAAACTTATGTCTCAAGAGAGAAGATACTACCTCCTTGTCTATAAAGAAGGTCCCTTACCTAGTGGTAATTGAAAGGAAATAGGATACTAATGTAGAAGAAGTGCCATATAAATACACTTAGAGTTGTAGAGATGAGGATGTTGAGATGGATGAATGGTAAAACTAGAGAGGATAAAGTAAAAAATGATCACATTAGAGTTGAGTTGGGAGTAGTTCCGATACACGAAAAACTTAGAGAGAGTCAGTTGAGGTGGTATGGTCATATTCAACGGAGGCCTTTAGAGGCCTCAGTTTGGAAGAGCAACATGATACCGATTGAGGGAACCAAAAGAACCAGAGGCAGGCCTAAGATAACCTTAGGAGCAGTGGTGAAGAAAAACATGCTTGGCTTAGGCCTTACTTCTAGTATGACCTCAAATAGAGCTGATTGAAGATCAAAGATCCATACCCCATTTAGCTAGTATTTGTTGTCGTGATGCTGTTTTGTATTCACACCTCTTCAGGACCTAGAGCAGAATGTTGGGCAATTAAGAAACGTAGCTAAGAAGGGTCGATGCCCTAGAGTTTATGTTGATGTGGTATGTCTCCCCCTCTCCCTTTTTACTTCTTTAATTTTATCTATCAACACCCATGTAGTTGTATCCATGTTGTCTCTCCCTCTCCCCTTCCCCTTCCCTTTTTTTCACTTTGTTAATTTTAATCATTGGTTTCTTATTGGATTCATGTAGCGGACCCCATTAAGTTGGGATAAGACTTGGATGGATGTTGTTGTTGTTGTTTTTCTTGTTGATTTCTATAAAATTTCATGACTTTATTTTAAAAATTGGCTTTATTATTCTTAGATTTATGATTTTCATGCATAGTGGCATATATAGTAGTTTTAGGGTTTTGATCCGTTTCTTTATTTTTCTAATTATTTTATCAGGTATTTAGGATTTTTTTTTTCATTTCTCATCAATCATTAGCATAATTTTAGAGTGTATCAATTAGGGTTTTTAGGTTTATTTGTGTAGTACGGCCAATATGGTACACATACTTTATACATGAATTTTCATCAATTATTTTTAATTTTAGAATAAAGTATCAAGCAGGTATTGGAAAACCGGCTCAACCAATGGACAAGGTGCTCTAACACCTTGTAGGTCCCCAGTTTTACCCAAACTGATCTATTGATCGTAACGGTTTAGAATATAATCCAATTATATTTTTGTGGATTCTAAATCTTAATCTAGATAGCGATTCATCATCAAATTCTAAAAAGGGGTTCGAGCAATAAACAAAAAGAACCCCAAGGGGAAGCAAAAAAATTCCACGATCAGGAATGAACTTTGAAATCAATCCAAGTAGTGTTGATTCGTATGACCACACCAGTAGAGAAGTGTAACATTATTGTGCAAGCTTATATTTTTTCTTTGGGAAGCAGTTTTCTGTCCGGGAGTGTGGCCTAAACCAGCACTCCCATGTGTGTGTGTCTTTCTCTCTCCTTGAAACAAAAGGGCAGAACTGTCTTTTCATATGGGAAGGAGAGAGATAGACTCATGGGAGTGCTGACATAGGCTACACTCCTGGACAGAGTTCTTTTTCCCTTTTTGTTTTTATTTTTTCTTTTGGGTGGACCGTACAAACCCCGGACCCATGAGAAATTGGAACCTTATGAACACGGCCCCCACGGGGTGAAAAGAGTCAAACTTAGGATCTATATTTCTTGAGGCATGGTCCTTACCTATGGAGCCACTACTTAGGGTTCTTCCGTCATTCAATTCTTAAATTCCCCAAAAAATTGAAAGCAACATGGGGAGAAGATAAACCAACGACAAAGGAGTATGTAGATGAAAGACAGAAATGACCGCCTTGTCTCCCATGAAAGGCATAAATGTTGTTCTTGTTGATGCTTTCATGTGCATTCCCATTGGCTCCTGCACTAGCATAAAGGGCCACATTCTCGGATAAAAAATTCTTTCCTTTTAAATTTTCTTGTGGGCTGGGTTGGGAATCCCTGGCTTGAAACTGAGGTCAGACTAAGGGGTGTCAAAACCAAATCGAAACCGAACTGAACTGTTTAAACCAAAACCGGTAGGCCGTTTAGTTAAATGGTCCGGTTATGGTTTTAGAAATGACACCATTTATTTAATCGATTCGATTCGATTTAGACCGATTAATCCAACGGTTTCAAACTGTGTAATCCAATTAAAACCGATTATAACCAAATCGTCTAACCGTTTAAAAACCTTAGTTTCAGGGGAGCTATTGATTCGTACTGTAATGTGCTTATGGGTCTTTGCATTTTGAAGCTCTAACCATGGTTTCCGTTGTTCTTATTTCATTCTTAATTTTTTTATGTGTCTTAATAGTTATATACACTGCCAAAGGCCCCTATTTTCTATTAAAAAATGCAACAGGTAACTGGTGTAAATTAGACTTAGTAAATGGTTTATGAAACCATCTAGTAACCGTCTAACTAAAACCGTGTAAAACCGTTGAAAAACTATTTAATTGAAACCGTTTTAAAGCCGTTTACCAAACGGCCAAGGTTTTGATTATGAGTACTAAATGGTCTGATTACGGTTTCTACCCGGATCATTATCCACTGCTGTAACTGCAGTGCTACTGTACTCATCGTGCGGCACTGCAGGTGCCATGTATGCACAACGGACCCCACATGGCACACATGGCACCTGCAGCGCCGCATGATGAGTACAACAGTGGATAAAAATCCGTTTCTACCCTTAAGCAATCAAAACTGAACCGAACCGAACCATTTAATGAAATCGAACCATTTAACACCCTTAGGTCAGACCAGCCGAACTAGTCTGGGTTTTCAAACCCGGTCTAACCAGCCCTACCACACCCCTCCCTTAACCAGAAAGTGTTGGGTGGTGCCGTGGTGGTGGGTCTCACTTGGTGGAATCCGGTGTGCATAGTTAAATTTCCGACATTGGACTATTCCGGTCACGTGGCCTTAGGAATAGAGCAAACCAATTCTTTTATTTTTTCCTATTACTTTTACTTTTTGTTTTATAATTGTTTATGAGAAATATTTAATTTTCATTTCTATATTTGGCTGCAGACAGGCATGGTAGACACTTAGAGAGAGAGACGAAAAAGGAGAAAGGGCAAAAAGAAAAAACAAAAGAAGGCAAAAGAGAAAGCTATGAGCCTATAAATGTGATGAAGGTTTCTTTTCCCACCAAAAAAAAAAAGATGAAGGTTTCTTTTTTAAATTATTTTTAAATTTATTAATTAAGATTTTTTTTTAAAAACAACTTGGGTTCTTTTTGTTTTACGTTTCGTTTCGTTGTAGTTGATCAAGGAAACATTTTTAATGCGCCATAAGAAAACATTTTGATGGACACTCCATGTTCAAATAAAATATAACCTTATGTTTTTTTTTTAAATTTTACAAAAAACAAAAGACGTTTGTGATAATGATAATAATTCATCATCTATGTATCAAAATTTAGATATCCCGTCGGGTAGAAGAACACTAACTGGTTGTTTATGGGTTGGTCCATTTGATAGAGGACCAAACAAACATCTCATTGGTACAATTTCAGTTTAAACTAAGTAGAGGAAATAACTAAAATTACAAAATATATCAAAATTTTATATTTATATTCATTTGATGGCATTTTGGTAATTTTACTAAAACTTTGAATAATAGATTGAGCAGCTTTTCTTGCTTATTTTGGACTAAAATTTGGCCATTGAGATGTATGTGGGGTCCTCGATCACATGGACCAACCCATATAGTGCCAAGTGACAAATAGTGAATCGTTATATTTCACTATGCATATCAACCCTAAAAGGAACCTATTATTATTATGGATGAGAGAATGTTAATCGGTTGCGTGCCAAGTACATCTCCCATGCTTAGGCACAGAAACCACCCTGCCACTTAGAAATGACCGCCTTGCCCCCATGAAAAAGCGGAAATCCCATGGGGGCAAGGCGGTTTTTTGTGTTTAGGCCCTATAATTCAAATTTGACATCAATTGTTAACTTTTTTTTGTCCTTCTAATGAAACTCGAGATAGACAATCGATATGTACTTCTTGTTAACAAAAAGAATTGGTTTTTACAGAGATCTAATGTCTTAGCTTTACAAAAGTTAATTCATCATAATGGACTTCAGTAGTTAATTCAGTGACAAAGGGGGTTCCTGTTATACATGGTAACCTAATTGAAAGATTTCAAAATTATTTTTTTCTTAGGCAAGGTACTTATTTGTAATTGATCAAGCTCACAATATTATTGATTAGGTCTAGGTAGGAATCTCTTTTCTTTCTCAGACAAAGTGATTGTCAAGTTGACAAAACTCCTCAAGGCATGCAAGGAAAAAAAAAGCTTCTTCTTACCTTTCTTTTCCCCTTTTCCTCTTTTATCATCAAACTTTTTGTCATTTTATCTTGCAATAATTGCTTCTTCCATGATTGGATCTTTGAAGCAATGGGTTTTTACTTAATGGTTGGGGGTTGTAGAGAGAGAGAGAGAGAGAGAGAGAGAGAGAGAGAGAGAGAGAGAGAACTTTTGCCAAATTAGATTTTGATTATTCTTGCATTTCATAGCATAGGTATTATCACACTAGTACTAGTCAATATCACATAAAGAAATGTGGGTTTTATTAAATAGACAGTTTAATCATGGAAAAATTCTGAGCTAGCAATTTTTAATGAGTTCATGTTCTGGTTGGTCCTCTTAACCCCCTTCTGTGCTCCTCTGGTGGTTCTTCTCCTCTACCCCACTGCTTTGTTTACATGAATCATGATAGCTCTGGCAATGCATATCTGTAAGATACTCACCTTCATTATCTTTTTTTAACTTGTTATGTCATCCAGTTGTGTTTTTTGGTTGAATATTAGTTAAATTCTCACCCCATTTGAACTATATTTAGAAATGTACATATCAACTTGCTGCAGCTTTATTTTAATACTTCTTTGGAAACTTTCTTCCCTTTTTCATGTAGTGGGAGATCATGTAGGATAGTACTATCTTTTCCACAATACCTAGATGGTCTTGAAGATCTTACTTTGAATAGAATTTGAAATGGATAGTTGAGATTACCAAGATGTCCTGTTCTTTTGGGTTCCTTTCTCTTTTTTCTACTTCAGACAAGGAATGTGATTCTTTAAGTTAGACAAAGATTACAAACAAGTTAACCCAAAAAAAAAGAGTTTACATTGAGATTTCCAAATATCTTTCTTTTCAGCTTTCACCAAATGTGGCCTTGTCTTATACAAGATCAACATAACAAACATTAGAGTAATGTTAGGTAGTAGTAAGGCTACTATATAAAGTATTACTTGGGGAAATGTGGATGATGAGAGTAGTGTCTATTCCTTCCGTGGTGGTTAAGTTAAAAAGAAAGAAGCACTGAATCAAAACTGGGTCCATGCTTCCCAACATCAGAGACCAAAAACCAAACAACTTAATTGTCTCTCTTCAAGGACAGGTTAATTCATGTTTTTTTAATTTACGAGATTTTCGGTCTTGTTTCGATTGTTTATTTAACAAATGAAGCAGAGAGTTTTGGCTTAAGAGTTAGTCTGAAAATTTAACAAACAGGAAAGGACATTATGGAGTCCTTGATTTTACTTTCTTGGGTTTCTGGGTTTGTTAGAATGTCTATTGTTGTGGTAAACTTGGGATGCTTTCCAATGATGGCTGACTTGGAGGTCCAGATTTATATGAGCACTCAAATCTGATGATGCTATTGCCTCAAAATTCTAAGTGGAGATCGAGTTTTTGACTGTGATGTTACATATCAATCATCCTTTGAAGCATTTTAGGACAGTGGAATTTTACTCCTTAGCATCTTAGTTTTCAAGGACTAGATGCTATAAAGTTATTAAGTTACAGGTACACCACTTCCTTCAACTTGGTAGTGAACTGAGAGTCTTGATTTTCTATTTTCATCAGTAACTCAATTTTTGTCTTGTTCCTTCAGTAACTCCTAGATACTGAAGAAAAGACTAAAACAGAAGGTAGAAGTTCCATAGTTGCAAATCAGGAAAATTTGTCTATACAGCAGCTTTGAAGATCTATCAAAAAAAAAAAAAAAACAAATTTTTTTTTTTTTTTTTTTCTGAGGTTGAAAAAGAAAACTATCCAGCTGAATTACTAGTTTAAACTCATCTTGGAATATAATGCAATATTGCAGCCGTAATTGGTTCCTTTTAAGTTATCCTTTGTATAATGTTTTCCCTTTCTTGAACTATGAGATTGTTATTCTTATACCCTGTCCTTGGATTGTATCCTGCATTCTTACGGTTGGAATTTATATTGGAACCTCACTGACTTCATTGTCATCTCCATCTTCCCTTCTTTTTCACTGCACTGCACTTCTTTAAATATTGCAGAATTATGTTTAGGTTTTTAAGGAATTGCATTAGGATTCAGTTTCAGTTTCTCTATCCCTATAGTCTGACAATGTTCATAAAAGGTTTGTCATGACTGATGAAAATGCAACATTTCTGAATTAATGATACTAAAATGTGAATTTATTGTTAACTTTCTTGCTTTCTTGATTGGGTTGTAGGTAGTGGCTAACCAGGAATCTGCAGATGAACCAGAACTTTCAGACATTACAAAATTAAGAAGCTATCCATCAAGATTCCATTTCAGTTTATAGCATTGTTCCTGTGCAATGTCTCTCATTTTTCGAGGCTTCTGTTAACTCTGTAGCTGTTTTCTTTTAAAAACAAAGACTTCACAAGACAAGTTTGTCCTCAAAACCATGAATGAATTTAGTCCGGTGAGATCGAAAGAATGGAACATCTATGCTAGCTCTGATCCAAGCCAATCTCAGAGAGGAGCAGATAAGGATAACTCATTGAAGAACTATGGGAGTACATTAAATGCCATCTCTTTCGGTTTTGTTGCTACAGCGATCTTAATCTCAATGTTTCTTATCATGGCCATCTTCGAACATTTGTTGAGGCCAAAACCCCCTTTCTCATCATCTCAAGATATGGCTGATGGGTCCTTGGAATCAGGTTCCATGCAGGATCCAATGCATGTAACTGAGAAACTCGGAACTTCACAATCGGTATGTATTTCTTCTTTCCCATCTCATCCACCAGTTTATTTGTTTCCTGAAGTTCCATTTATTGATTTCTTTCTGATATCATTCCCTGATATTCTGAACTGATTATCTTAACTAGTATGGTTTGGTTTGGTTACAGATGTCAGCGTCTTATTCATCAGACTTCTCGGTGTTGATGCCTGGCCAACAATGTCCCACCTTCATTGCCAAACCAACACCTCTCCCTTGCCCAAGGGAGGAGATACACTGGCCTCCTCATGATCAAGGTTTTGTTCCACCATAGCTGCTTCTGTAATTACATGAAACCATCATTCTGGTTGGATGTAGTCTAAATCCTCATCCAAGTTATTGACTTCTTGCTCATTGTTTTATCTATGTTTATATTAGACCCTTTATCTTTTTTTATTTTTTTTTGGAGCCTTTGCACAGGCCTCTACAGTATTGACTTGTCTGAACCTGAAGATATCCTGATTGAACAGAGCACCAACAGGTTTCAGGTTGGTTTTTGTTCTCATTTGGGGAACCATATATTACCAGTCTCCCCTCCCCTTCTTTCTGTTTTGGATTCTGGTCATTCCATAGTATTATTGTTATTATGGACCTAAAGCATTTGTAGCCTCTATCTCCACAAGTTTCACTTAGTTCATCAAGCTTCTCATCGTTATATCTTGCCTCACCACTTCTCAGGATGTTTGCAGAATGAACTGTCCTTGTGTTGATGTTAAGGTTACTAGAGCTGGGTTTGTTGGAAAAAAAATCCCACATCTGTTAAGTTTGGGACCTTGGGTGTCTTCATATACCATCAACTTACAAGTTAAAGCTATTGGATTGGAATTTAATAGAGCATCAAAGCCATCTCTCAGTCCTCTCATTCCGGCTACACGTGAGGGGAGTATTGGGAATAGCCCCACCTCCGCATTATTTTTCCACCAGATCATGGCATTTTGTACCACAGTATCCAAAATCATAATCAGGGCATCCCTCAGGATCCCTACATCAGCAATATAACTATCATAACGTTTAATGCAAAGTACATCAAAGGGTCTCTTAGTAAGTACTTTGCTTGGTTTGGAATTGGAGAATAATAATCTCTTTATCTAACTCTCAGAATCTCCACTAATGTGCATATTACTGCAATTGCTAAGCTGATGTAAAACTCAATTAAACAATGAAAGACCCCAACATAAACAAGAGATTGTGACTCCCACCCCCTACTGATGAAGGTCTGCAATGTTCTTTCCACTATTCCAGGAGCCCCATCCAAACATCAGAATCAATCGTGGGAGAAAAACTCGGTCCATGTCCATGTTTGTTTGCCAGCAAATTTAGAGTATGGAAAAATGAGATTTGCAATCAGTTTTCCATAACAGATTCACATTTTTAGTGTTATACATCAGAAATTTTTTTATGTTTCTAGACAACAGAATGTGCCTAATAAAATTGGGCTATGAAAGAAGAATATTTTCCATAGTTAATATGAAGATTATACCTATCTATCTAGTTAATAAGTGTTAACTATAAAGCTAATTCCTTGACCTCAGCATTGTTTGGCTTTGATGATGAATGTGATCAAATTGAGTACATGGGTTTAACCCAACCTACATAATTGTTGAAAATTAGCAGCAGTAATCATGATAGCATTGAAAGTAGACAAACAAAAAGGCTTAGTCAACAAATGCTAAGAGTGTGAACTATGAAGTGTTTCACACATTTATAATAAAGTCTAAACTCCTACCAAATTATATTCATCAATGAGTATTGCAAACTCCGTATCTGCACCTGAACCAAATAAAATGTGAAAATTGATAACAATGTATTTAGTTGTAAAATCATGGAATCTGCAAAATTGTAGGCTATCAGACCTATAAAGATCTGATTGGAACCGAAATCCGACTAAAGAGGCCTCACATTCACAAACTAATCAAATCATCTTGCAAACAAAACAGAAGCTCCAATTCCATTGTGTTGCTAAATCTTTTATTAGATCTCTATGTTGAGAATGACAGAGCTTGATTTAATGAGGAATTTGTGGAAGAAACCCACACAGAGAATGGAAAACTGGTGTGTTGGGAAAGGAATGGGAATTAAGCAATCAACCCAAATTGGACCCATTCAGTAACCAGGTTGGGAAGAAAAATCCTGCCCACATACAACTATAACAGACACTCACCCAGGTTCCTTCTACTACATTTCTTTTGCCTTCATTTGTTTCAATGGAAAAATGGAAAAAAATGAAGGAAAAAAAGCTGCCAGGCTGCCTGGCGCCTGTGCCCAAATACAGTAAGGGCAAAATGACCACCTCACACCCCGTGAAATGAAAAATCCCTCTCATACTGGATGCCCCCAATGCTGGTGCAGGGGCCACGCAGCCTTGCAATGATCCCCTCCTGAAAAAAACTGAGGCTTCCAACTAATGTGAATTAAAGAGGGCCCAAAGCCCCAAAGCCCCAAACCCCTAAACCCTATATTTCATTGGGCCACTTAGTGGGTCAGCACCTGCTGTGGAACAATGCATGTGGCACTCATCTACATTTGAATTGGGTGACCACCTAATCAATTTAGCTTGGATTTGCAGGTTCAAGGGTCTGTGTTTCCTTGATATCATGATCCTGTGATTCATTCCTGACAACTGATGATTCACTCAGCACTTAAACCAGTCCAATCCAGCTAATGGAGGAAGATGGATTCCAATTGCTTTTGATTCATTGATATGAACACCATTACAAGTGAATAATACATTACAACATACAAATGAAGAAATGGAAAAAAAGGATTGGGGGGGGGGGGGGGGAATTATAATACAAACCATTTCAATCCTGAACCCAAAAAAGCACTACCATCAATCACTTGGAGCCCATCTTGCCTTTCTAACCTCCCTGAGCTACAGAGGTGACTTCACTTTTAACACATGCCCCAGAAAGCACTGCTCACTTCGTCCCCATCTGTCTGCTTTTCCTGCCATTTTTTATCTACTTGTTTCTCTCAGTTTCTTATTTCTATTCCCTTTCCCGTCAAAAAGCCAAGACAGAATGAAGCTTGCAATCCATACACTATTGGCATCTCATCATCTGGCAACTGTCAAGAGAGAATGAAAGAAAAAGCTATAATAAAATAGTGTCCTCCACAAAATTTTCTGCAGTCACAAACAACCTTGGGTTAAACAACACTAGGTCTGGTTGCGTGCCCCCATGGCTCCTGCGCCTAGATATAAAAGCGTGGGAAAGTACCGTGTTGCTCCATGAAAAGACGAAAATCCTATCCAGGACGATACTTGTGCGTGCGCTCCCCAACATGAAACACTTCCCCTTATAAATTATAAGAAAAAGTAACTATGAACTGATGGTGGAGGCTATGCCAGCATCCTCTCTCTATCTCTCTCCTCCTATCACTCTGATATAATAGGATTGAGCTCCTATCCAGGAGCCCAACACGCCCAGGGAGCATCCAGCTGTTGGGCTGTGCCACACACATTCCTAGGCATGCGTCAAGATGTGTGCGGCACAGCCCAACCCTTGGATGCCCCTGGGCACTCCCTGGGTGGTAAACTCCCTGGAGAGGAGCTGGATCCGATATAGTAAACCCGTGGGGAGAAGACAGCCAGCAAAGCCCCAGTCCAGCCCAGCATTAAAAGGACTCATCAAGATCCAGCTTTAAGAGGCCCATCGAGTACAGCTTTTAAAAGTTTGTTGCAGTTTATGTTTAGGCCCATTTATAGGCCAGTTTTGGGCCCATTAAAAGCTTTTTAATTTAATCTTGCGTAGGAAGTGAAGTCTTTTATTTTTGCCTTAAAGTGTGTTGCTGTTACTTTACATAAAAGTTCTTTACCAAAAACAAAAAAACTTTACATAAAAGTTTCTATTATTATAATACTTACTTCATTATTTAATAAGAAAGAGGACCGGAGAGGACCACGATTTGCTTTGGAAAAAGCCCTATGGCTGTTGCAATGTCTGTGGGCTTGGTTCAAGTATGACCCTAAACCAATGTAGGGCCTGGTTTTTTGGGAAAAGCCATGTTTACCATAATTTCTAAAATCTCATTTTAGCCATTTGAATCCTAAGATCATTCGAAGGATTTGGAACACCGGTGGTGGCCTGAGGAACCTCCAGAGCTTTAAATAATGGGTTTCAATAACATTTCAGAACACCTTGATCATCATTGCCTAGCCTGCTCGAGAGTAACACAATGATATGTCTACAGCCTGTAAGCCAAAATGGAATCTTTCTTAAAATGATAATCAAATGAAGTCATTTTTGAAGTAATTTTAAATACAATATTTTTAATATAAATAAAAACCACCTAATCAAGCAACTTGGACTGATTTCAAGGTAGTTTGACTAGCCAAACATACAAAGGATATTTTGGTAATTTTTCATTTCCCTTGGGCACTTGGAAGTGATAGAGATAAGAAAATAAGGTGTCTACATATTTCTAATATGTGATATGGATAATGAATCCCCAATGCCATAAATAATTGTCATTTTCATAATAACGTTGAATTGAATAAAGGTTGCCGACATCATTTTTAACTTGTGCCATAAATCACGGCCTCAACTCCCCTCCCAGTAATTCCACATCGGCCTTTTATGGAGAAGATCTTAGGCATATATAGTAGGATGATTCCTCTCCCTAACAGATGCATCTTTTAGGGTTGTTGGACCATGCCCCGTGACACATATCTCTAGTACAAACCAAACTTTGTTAATAAATTGCAGAGTGCTAATGCTTATTGCAGATTTGACTATATACCCTAAATTGCTTAGATTCTGAACGACCAGCAGAAGAAGAGAGTATGGAGGTTTGAGTTGGTGGAGATAATCATTCAGAGGTAGATCAATTTTTTTTGGGGGGTGGGGGTTGGAGGGGGGGGGGGATTAGAAGTAGAAGCAGAAGAATTAGAGATGCCACTTGAGAGGAGCCATTTGATGGGGATGCCATGAGAAGGAAAGGAGGAACAGAGTAAGGTAGAGAAGAGTGCTGACCTAAGCTTATAAGAAGAAGACCCAATCCAAATGAAGAAGCACAAAGAGAGTGAAATAGAATATGATTTCGCCTGAAATGGCCTTGCGTCTTCTTAACTTAGCTAGAATATCTATCTACTCATGCTCTGATTTGATTAAATTCAGTAGAATCTGAAGAAGAATTGGGGGGGGGGGGGGGGGGGTTCTTTGCAATGGTTTTTTATCGGATTTCTCCGTTCCCTTTTACCAAAAAAAAAGAAAAGAAAAGAGAAAAGATTTCTCCGTTCCTCCGATCGATTGAGGAGCTTCGTTGTTCTGAGAATGCTCCGAAAGCTTCACCCTTGATTGTAACAGAAAGTGGTTCTAGTACTTGATTAGTTCTTGAGTGAAAATAAAATAAAATTGGGGAATAGAATCGAGAGAAACAGAGAGACAATTCGACTTTGCATCATTATATGTTTGATTATACAATGATGTTACACTGATTACATATTGCTTATTTTGATTTAATTGGGTAGAATTTGAAGAAGAATCGGGAGATCTCTACTATTCAGAATACAGAGAGCTTGGGAACGGGTGCATCGACCACACATATATCAAGAAGACGATCAACCGACATGTATTGATAATCTGGGTATAACTTGGAAGCTTCCAAATCATCCTTCCTCAGTTCATATCTCACTTGCTCACCCTTTACGAAGATGTTGTGAACTATGGATAGGCGTACGTTTTCTGGATGGAGTAGAACTGCAATAACATTATAAGTAGAAAAAGATTAGAAATATTGAATGGTTAGTTTCACATATATTTTGAGGTAGCTGGAGAAAGAATTGGTATAATTTACAAGCTTTCCCTTTTTCTTACTCTCAGAGTGCTTGACAATTTCTTCCTCAAGGATATGAACCTTTTTCAGCTTCCTTGTGGACTTATTCTCCCACAAGGAAATCAAATCCAACTGAGATATGATATTCCAGGGTGGCCTAAGGATGATGACTTTATTTAAGGTTCTTGGATCGACTGAGGCTTTGATTGTGTAGGTACAGACATCTTCCTCAAAATTCAGTACCACTGTGCATTGCAGTAATAGATTAGACCAAACAAATTGAAAATTGAAGGGAAAGCATCAATAAATATATGTATATAAGAATGTTTCCAATAGGTACCCTTTGCTTCACCATTGCCAAAGACTGTAACTTCCTCTTGGAGCAGATCATGAGGATGGAGTAAAAAATCTATGAAATATGCAGCAAGTGAGTTTGCTGCCACATAGGTGTAGCGAATCCCAGCTTCTTCTGTGGCTCTTCTTATCTTCTTCTTGTTATCCAAGAGGTTTTGGAATGGTGGAAGTGCTGTTCCCTCCCTGTCCACTTCATTGCCAAATTTTGAGGGAAGAAACCTCTGAATGGACAAATTAATAATATAAAGACTAAATGATCAGTTTTTGTGTGTAGTACTAGATTATAACAAGTTCATAGATGCTGAACTGAAAGAGAACAAATAGGCAAGCAAGTGCAAGTAGTAATAAAGAAATATATATATATAGCGCAGCACTACCTTAATGTTACCAGATTCCTTCATGGCATTGATGAGTTTGAGTTGGTCAAGGTGTTGAGGAACTGCAAGTGTAGAGATCACGACATCTACTTGCTTAAAAATGGATACAAGCTTCTCATGCTCATCCAATTCACCCTATTAATTATCCAAGCTATGCATTAATTAATGCCAGAAATCAATATATAGGCTCTATTAATAAGAATCTAAGAGAGATGAGAGATTAATTTGTACCACCCATGAAACAAAACTTAACTTCGTCAAATCTCAGTGAGTCAATTCATTCAGAAATTGGCTGATCCACTTACCAATACTAGATTTTGGTTCAACCACCTCTTTGATTGGACCCGCAAGAATCAGGTTTGACCTTTTTCTTTTCGATACGTGTTTCAATTTGGATCCTCTACTGCCAAGCTGCCCAGCAGTACTGTGCTGCTTAGACACGGCAAGGCGTGTAATCCGCCTGGCTTAACCCTGCCCAAACGCCTTGTTAGAGTGGGGGTAAGGCGATCATTGCGTGCCTTAGAGTGTCTGGGCAGCACAGTCCTACCGGGCAGCTTGGCAGTAGAGGATCTGGATTGAAATGGCTGGGGTTCCACGCAAAAGGTAGAAGTAATAATTACACATTGGATGTGAATGAGTCCGGATCAGCTACGCACATGGGGACGGGTGGGGACAGATCTGACCCCTTCATGGGGCATGGGTCCCACACCCCCATGGAGGGTTCAGTTAGATCTATCCCCACCCGTTCCCATGTGGGTAGCAAATCTAAACTCGATGTGAATAGTCCGATGTGAAGACTTATCGGTACTTGGACACCCTCTTTTAACAACTAGCTTTTAATTAAGATTTGAGTAGCCCATGTGTAGACTTGTAAGTACTAATTCTCTAAGAAAATTCATACACATATATCTTTAAAAATAAGTGGAAAAACATATGAGGCGCTGTTCTCTGTGCCGCAGCACTGCGCCCAGGCACATGGGGGTGGGCGCAATGATCACCTTGCTCCCTGAGTGGCAGGCCCATGTGCTTGCGGCAGAGAGAACATTCTCCCAATATTTAGCATTAGAAAACACATTGCAATTAGGCCTTAGAGCCATTGATATAAGAGAGAGAGAGAGAGAGAGAGAGAGAGAGAGAGAGAGAACCTGGAAGATGGTAACTCCCATGGATTGGAACTCTCGGTGCGCCTCTTGCTTGGAGGGGGTTGAAGTGGGCGATAATGATGAGCGTACATAAACAAAGGTTGGATGACCCATGGAAACACTAGCCTTAACCATGTATTTACCCACATACCCAGTTGCTCCAATCACTAGTATCTTGTCCATCATCTCTCTCTCTCTCTCTCTCGTATCTGAGTGATTTTTCTTTTTCTTCTTTCTCAACAGCAGCGAGGCTTTGTTCTTATAGAAAACAAGAGCCATTACCGTCCTCAAAAATTGTATCAAAAAGATATGAAAAGTGATTTCTTGTCGTCTCACATGTGAAAAAGATGAAGCATATTCCACACATATTTTTATTTTTTTTTGGTACGACATTATCCACGATCAGAGCAAGAAATGGAGGAGGTGGAAGTGATATCCTCAAACATGACCCACATCCATTTTGCCGAGTTAATATTTTTTTAAAAATCTGTTTGGAAGCCAAGCAGCACCAAATACCAATCATCCAGCTTGAACCTCTTGTGACAAAACCAATAGTCCAGGCATATTGGAGTCCAAAATACATTAGATATATTGTTTGAAGTGTGTTCATATCAAATTTTTATTTTTAATTTTTTTTTTATATATTTAATATTAAATTTATTAATTATGCATGATAGATAATTGAGTGAGTTATGATTGTCCGTAGATTTTCACCTAAAATCGTTCATGATTAGGGATAGAACTAGACATCTTGTACGTTCATACGGTCATCAAATATATATTCTTAGGAATGACGATTCCAAGATGCAAGTATGAGTGCACATACGGTGTGTGCATTGAACAAGATTCTCGTTAATAGAATTCTATTGGTCCTTTGATCTGAGAGGTCTTTGTCGTTACGATTACATATCATGGACTTTGGCGCACCAATGGGTGATATATCTTGGAATATATATTAGTGGACTAAGATTCATGGTCTCTTATCGTAAACGAGAGAGTCGCTCAATACAAAATCCACTACGCTATTGAGGAATATCAAGGAAAGAGAATGTATGTGTATGACTGGATAGAAATCTAGACCCATAATGATTTTCAGACATAAATGAAATTCCAAATTTATGTTTGATTATAAAATGAAGTTACATTAATGATTACATATTGCTTATTATTTTGATTCAATTCAGTAGAATCTGAAGAAGAATCAAGATGCTGGGGTGGGGTGATCCATCAGATATTCAAAATACAGAGAGCTTGGGAATAAGGGCATCAACCACACATATATCAAGAAGACGATCAATCGACATGTATTCATAATCTGGGTATAACTTGGAAGCTTCCAAATCATCCTCCCCAAGGTCATATCTCATCTGCTCACCCTTTACGAAGATATTATGAACAATGGATAAGCGTACATTGTCTGGATGAGGTAGAACTGCAATAGCAATAACATTATAATTAAGTAGAAAAGATTAGAAATTAATGTAAGAATTGGTATAATTTACAATTAATTAGCTTTTAATTGCTATTGTTTGTGAGGGATCGAACATTTCTTACTTTGAGAGAGCTTCACAATTTCTTCCTCAGGGAAATGAACCTTTATCACCTTTCTTGTTGATTTAATCTCCCACAAGGAAATTAAATCCAATTGAGATATGATATTCCCTGGTGGCCTAAGAATGATGACTTTATTTAATGTTCTTGGGTCGATTGAGGCTTTGATTGTGTAATTCGAAACATCTTCTTCGAAATTCAGTACCACTGTGCATTGCAGTACTAGATTAGATCAAGTAAATTGAAGGGAAATTAAAGCATCAAAATATATATATCTATATAAGATTTAATGTTTTTGAAGAAGTACCCTTAGCTTCACCATTGCCAAATACAGTAACTTCCTCTTTGAGCTCATCATGAGGATGGACTATCAAATCTATGAAGTATGCAGCAAGTGAGTTTGCTGCCACATAGGTGTATGGAATCCCAGCTTCTTCTGTGGCTCTTCTTATCTTCTTCTTGTTATCCAAGAGCTTTTGGAATGGTGGAAGTGTTGTTCCCACCCTGTCTGCTTCATTGCCAAATTCTGAGGGAAGAAACCTCTGAATGGACAAATTAAAATAGATAAACGATGTTATGATTGGAAGAACTCACCCTCATAAATTGGACGGGACTGATGTGGGACTATTGTACATAACATTACCCCACCCTTTAATGGACGAGGAGGCACACTCCGGATCAGGTAGCCCTTTCTAGGTGGCTCCACCTTGCTCCAGGATTCCTAGGGGCTCGCACTCTGGCACTAGGGGTGCAAGTTTGGCCTTGACGCCAGAACCCACCCTGAGCCCGAATAGGGCCTGGGTTTTTGTTCTTGTTCTTTCTTCTTCTTCCCAGCCTAGCAAGCCCATGGATCTTCCTTTCCCAGCCTAACCAGCCCATTCATCTCCATTTCTCCCCATGGCTAGGGCCAATCAGGGTCAGCCTGGCCCGACCCTAATGGTGGGTTAGGGTTGGATTTTTCTGGTCTTGAGTCAGGGCCGAGTCGGGCTTGGGCCCGGCTAAAGGGGTTCAAAAAGTTGGGCTGGGGTTTTAAAAGGCCCGACCCAACCTGACCCTGTTGCAACCCTATCTAGGGCTAGGTCGCCCCTCCCAAGTAGTCAACTGGAAGGACGGGTTAATGAAAGCACAAAGGTTACGATTAGAAGAACTCACCCTAAAAAACCAATCTTCAAGGGAAGAGAATCCAATATAATATATTCCCACATCCAAATCCTTACAGGACCGATGTGGGACTATTGTACATAACATACGATCAGTTTTTATATTGAATTGAGTGTAAAAAACAAGTAAAGAATAAATATCACTACCTTTATGTTACCAGCTTCCTTCATGGCGTTGATGAGTTTGAGTTGGTCAAGGTGTTGAGGAACTGCAAGTGTAGAGATCACGACATCTACTTGCTTAAAAATGGATACCAGCTTCTCATGATCATCCAATTCACCCTACATTATTCAACTTCTTTGAATAAGTTGAAAGTCATTTAATGCCGTTCTTATGTAAAATAACAAATTTACCCTTATTAAAAAAGCTATATTTAATTCTTTTGAGAATAAGACGATGAAGGTGTCAATTTCAGATACTCCCATAATAAAAACATGTAATTACTCTACAAAACCCAGAAGTGGATCCCCAAACAGTTCGGTGTCTGGATCGGATTTTTAAAACCATTGCATCCACCAACATTCTCAAATTGACTGATGATTTACTACTAAACTCGTTTAGCACCGAAACTGTAAGAGGTTTAAGCAAGTTCATACACATATTTACTAGTAATCCTCTAAAATAATTGGAAAAGCATATTTAGCAATAGATAGGGGTGAAACAGGGCCGGGTTTTTTAAAACCCTAGCCCAACCTTGAGTCCTTTAGCTCAACCCAAGCCCAACCCGGTCCTAGATCAGGCTGAGATATCTCAGCCCAACCCAGCCCAGGCCGGCCCTGATTAACCCTGATTTTTGTTAGGGCCGGGTTGGCCCTGAATGACCGGTCTCATATGATTGGATATTAGTTTGTTTCATTCTCAATTGACCATTAGATTTTTCTTTGGGTTAAAAAACTTAGCCTAACATCTTAAAATTTTAAATACTTTTGTTCAATAGATAATTAGTCTTTTTTTTTCTTTTTTTTTTTTTCAATTTTTGATAAACCAATAGATAATATACTAAACAAAAATTGTAAAATATAATCAATAAATTGAAAAGCATAACCTAAGACAGGGCCGGGCCAGGCTGGGCTTAGCCCAAGGCCTCAACCCTGGTCCAACCCGACTCTGAACCCGGGCTTGAAAATTTCAACCCTAACCCGCCTTCAAGGTTGAAAAATCTTGCCCAGGCCTTATTCGGACTCAGGGTGGGCCAGGATGGGCTCAGGCCGACATGACCAAACTTACCCCCCTTAGCAATAGACAACACATTGCGCATGAGAGAGAGAGAGAGGAATACTTGGAAGATGGTAACTCCCATGGATTGAAACTCTTGGTGCATCTCTTGCTTGGAACGGCTTGAAGTGGGTGATAATGGCCGTACATACACAAAGGTTGGATGACCCATGGATACACTAGCCTTAACCATGTATTTACCCAGATACCCAGTTGCCCCAATCACTAGTATCTTGCAGCTCTTGCTCTCTTCCCTGCCCATGATCTCTCTCTCTCTCTGTGTGTCTGTTTTCAGAAGGCAATGAAGAAGCTTGTTCTTGGAGAAAACAGAGCGATTACCATCTCCACAAACTCTAATTGTCTCTCTCTATATATACTGACGATTTCCCAATATGCTCAAGGCATGCATGGATCCTGCATGTGCGCGCCGTTGGGTAATGGTGGTCCATTCCCAATTTATGGATGCTCTCATGGGTTGACCCATTGCTCTACTAGGATTCATGCCACACAAACACACATATTTGTGGCTGCATTTTCCGGACATTTATGCTTCAATCATTTTTTTTTTTTTTAACTTTTTACCTTTGACATGTGCTATATATATAACACACACACACGATGGGTCTGTTGTTGGTGAAGCTTGATTTGGTCCAGAAAGTGCGGTTGAGACCTTCGGAGGGCCGTTTTGGCCTCGAAACGATCTTAGAACGTCGAAAAATGGGTCTGTTGTTGGTGAAGCTTGATTTTGAGCCATGTGTTGTATTTTGGTCCTGCTCAGGTGTTTTGGGTATTTTTGGGCTAGGAGCATTTGTGTACTTTCTAGGGTTAGGGTTTTCCTATATATTGTTCTTATCTCTTTGAGATAGAAGATGAGGGTTTTGTAATATTTCAGAGAAAATAGTGAAACCTGTTCTACTGCTCGGCTGTGGACGTAGCTTCCATCTTGGAGCTGAACCACATAAATCTCTGTGTTGTGTGTTGTATGCTCTCTCTATTTTCGTTTTTCTTCTATAAACCGCCATTCTGGGCATTGTTTTTTGTAACAGGGTCGAACCATTGGTTTGAATACGAGTTATTTTATAATACGGAGAAGGTGTTAAGCACCCCAGTCTATCCGGTCAAATTAATCTTCCTATTACTTTGCTAAATTGACGGAATATGAAACATGAACTACCACCGCAAACATCAAAGGAGACATCGGAATAAGAGTCATCGTGATCCAAGGAATTGAATCAATGTATTAACTAGGATGTCAACATAAAACATAGAGCCTATACTAAGCAATGACCATCTCGTCAATAGAGATCAGTATCCATTCTATAAAATATCATGGCATGTATATCACAATGGAAAGTTTAAAAGAAAATATTAGCATCCCACCATTTTCATGGAGAGATGGAAAAGGAAAGCAAACACACACACATAAAAAAATCACTAAGGAAAAGATGACTATCCTGTAGAGAATACCAAAAAATTAAAAAAAATAAAAAAATAATCTTATGCACAAGCATATTTGATATAAAATAGTAACAATAGGATGTGACCGCTACCTAGAGAAGTAGGATCACACACAGTATAAGCACAAAACCTCTATCTATGGAGATAGGATTGCACGCCATTAAAGGTGTACGTGTGTATAACTACTACCTAGAACGGTAGGATCGCACACACCTTGCTTATGCACCCTCAGAAGAGAAATGTGAAAGACAAAAGCAAGAAGGCACAAGACCAACTCCTCAAATAAGAGGTCATGAGTTCAAACCACCGTGGGGCCTATCCCCATCCCCTAATTCTCCTCCCCCCCCTCCCTTTATTATACAAGCTCTTAATCCAAAAAAAAAACAAAGAAAAAAAGCAAGAATAAAGAAAAAAACTAAAGGGAAAAGAGGAAGACTCCCCTATTTAAGGATAGACATACAAGATGATTGTATAGATCACTCTTCATTCAGGTGAAGAACCAAGTATGTAATAGTATTGCCAACAGTTAGGGCTCCGTAAGCTTTCCCTTGATTAGTACTTCGTGGATCTTTATCCTCTCAATTACTCTGTCCGTACTTGACCTCAAGTACATCTAACAGAGGAGGCAGAAATTACTACCCTACCCCTTGCCTGAACACATTGCTCGAGGTGGGGTCCACGTGGAATCCACCTCCCTCTATTAGATGTACTTGAGGTCAAGTACGGACAGTGTAATTGAGAGGATAAAAATTAGTACTTCATAGTAGTACTCAAAACTCATTTAAAGTGGAAGATTTTTAGTTTCTAGCAAAAAGATTTGGGACCAAAGACCCTTCTAACGTAATCCCTGTCAAATTTTCCAAAAAAAAAATAAAAATCCCACCATTTAGGATTTGTTTTTTTTGTTGAATAGAAGAGTAAGACTCTTAATCAGGATCACAAAAACCATTCAAATTTGGTAAAATACTCCAATCTAATGAATTGCATTGTTGTACATTCTTGAAGCACATTACATTTTACATACCAGCTTGAATTTATTTTCAACAAAATCCGACAATTTATCATAAACGAGTTAAAAAGTCTTTAAAGATTATAAACGAAATCCTCCCAAATGTACCCAAAATCTACCCCTCTATCTCTGCAACATTTCTCAAAATTTATATTATTTTTCAAATCAAAAGAATTGAATTTCAAATTACAGTAGAGATTTTTTTTCCTAACTTTATTTAGAATAATTTGAATTTAATTATACCATTATGTAAAATAATGATTACAAAAATTTTCTAGTTTATTGTTGATTTGATTTAACTTGTATTCTCTTTATTTCTCTTACCACCGAATGGAACCTCATTGAAAGTAGTCGATGTCACCTCAATGAAAATCGCATTCCACTTCTCACGCAAAGGAGGACACAAGAGTACCACAGTCTGTTTACTCGTGCATATGTGTATGCCTGAATTCCTGTTCACGGTCTTAGGTATCACTATTGGATCGGCCATACCATGCCGATTTGTATTGGTATTGGCATTGATTGATAGTGATACTTGACTGATACGAATCGGTCAATCCAATACAAATATCCATGTTTTTGTGAGAAAAAAAATGATGTTTTAATCCCGTATCAGTCTGATACGGATGATATTTATTGGCATCGCCAGCTATTGATACCTGTGCCAAATATGACACATTTGTCGTTGTTTGTTAATTATAAAAAACTATTTTTTATTTTTATTTTTTTATCCTTGTCCTTACAAGTCTCGATCAATATTGATCCGATCTGACTAAAATCGATCAATCCGATCCGAGATTAGGAACCATGGTCATATGTCCCACAAAGGGAATCTAAGAATTGAAAAGCTATTTCAAAATCTTCTAAATTAATTAAGCACACTAATAAGTAAATAAATAATTACTTTTATCAAAATAATTTTTTTGATAAAATTGTAAACAGTTATGGATCCATTTACAATGTTGCACTTGGATCAATTCCAAGATTTTGAAACAGTGGGTGGTACATAACTAAAATTTTTTTTTTTGGTAATGGTACATAACTAAAATTTGGGAAAGAAATTAAAGGGTGCTTCCCTAGTTACAGAAAAAGAAAAAGATGGGACATGATGGGTTCATTGAATCAAAAGAAAATTCCAAATCCAATCAATCAAACAGAGACTTAAGATTTTTATGTCACATTTCCCCTATCAATTGACTCAATTGCCTAGCAAAGAAAGTAGTCGACTCTCTTCTTTAAGGACTTTTTTTTGGCTTTAATGGAAGTGGATTACCAAGTAGCAGGATTGACCATTGTTCTCTTTGATTAAAAGAGTAAAGACGAGAGTAGAGAGACCTTGTCTTTATCAATATTGGTATCGATCTCATTATCGGTCTTATCAATAATGATTCGATATCGATCTTGAGCGGTTCGTATCGGTCAGGCTTATACCCTTGTTTTCTCTAAAAAAAAAAATTTTAATTTATTATATTTTTACCCTTGTTCATATCAATTCACCGATAAGGGATCAACAAAGAATTGATATTAATCCCAAAAACCCTAGAATTGGTCGTGGTGAAACATCTAAATCCTGATTTATCACAGTCAATTCCAACCCAAATAGCTTGATTCGACTGAACTGAGTCTAATTTTTTAAAATAATGGGTGCAGTACATAAAACTACAGGTCCAAAGTACTTAGAAACAAGGTATCTCACACAAGCAAGGGTGAAATGACCGTCATACCCACTGTCCGAGCATTCCTACCTAAGTGGGGTCCACATGAGATCCAATTGATTCAACTTTTGATAAAAAGTAATCCCATTTCATACGGTGATGACCCTCTAGCGTCAATTTGTTTTCCTCTTCGTAGATTAATAGAAGTGGGTTCACCTAGTAGTAGCAGGATTGACTGTTGTTGTGACGGGAAGCCAATGATTTTCATGTTAGAGTTTCTCTATCAATTGACTCATAAGTTGCCTGTCACATTAGGGAAAAATATCACCTCAATTTGTCTGCTCGTCAATTTTCTCAATTCCCTCTAACAAAGGGAAGTGAGGTGAGTCTCACTCCAAGCAGTGTGTTTGGGCAGAGGATAGAATGATCATTTCCATCCCTTGGAATTGAGAAAATTAAGGAGCAGAAAACGTGAGGTGATACAGATCCTTGAAATTAGTCATATTTCTTCATACAGTGACGATCGTTTTCAATTCTCGAGGACTTCAATCTGCATAAGATGCTCAGAGGGGCAAGTAGTCGTATTTCATACAGTGATTGACAGTTGTTTTCACGGTATAATTAAGACGTAGAGTAATTAATATGAGAGTAGAGACCCTAATTTGTTCTTATTCTTAACGACTTTTTGCATCAAATGTATCTGTTTCAATGCCTAAATTGCAATCGATGAGACTATAAATTGCAATTGCGGAGACTACAATATTCCTCACTTCAATAACACCCAACTCTTTCAATAGCATTGATTTGGTTTTTCTGCGGCTCTGTTTGGTTGCAAGGAGAATTAAAGGGATGAGAAGTGAAAATTTTAAACTTAAATAGGAAGTTTTTGTAATCATTATTCCATCTGAGTATATCACTTGTTCTAAATCATTTCATATTTGGTTATTATGTTATACCCGCACCCCGGATCATAATTAATTATTATTTCTTCCCCGTGACGTGTGGTTATCACTGCCACGTGCTAGTGAGGTGTTCTCACTAGTGGTCAAACCCAGCTACAAAATTATTGACCACAGTGCGGGTTTACCTGTGGAGGAAACTATTCGGGGTCATGGGGGACAAACCATGACAAGGAAATAGTAAGTTCTAGCCCTTAAGTTTATTTATTTACCCTTTCCCTCGATGTCCTCGAAGTGCGGGTCAAGATTTGGACCGCCCGGGCTATTTTAGTTGAGTTGAGAATATTCTATTTGTGGGTCCCACTTGCCCTGGGGAAACACGTGAAGAGCAATTATACCCATATCATGTGGGCTCATCTTTTAATTAGGTTCTTTCCTAATTATAACTAGTGGGCAGGCCCATTAGCTTAAGAGGCCCATTGGGCTTAAGTGGCAATTCAACTTGAGGGCCCATTTGACTCTATTTGACCCAAAGATGGGTTAACCCATTCCTGTACCCTAAATAAGACCATGGGTCAACCCATTAAGCCCTCTTGACCCATTTAACTTAAACTACCCATTTGGCCTAATGACCCATTTATCTTGGATCCACCCATTTAACTACTTGACCCATTTAACTTAAAGGACCCAAGCCCATTTTCTATAAATAAGACAAAGGGGGGGGGGGGAGAAGCATTCATTTTCATTTCTTCTCCCATCTAACCTAAATCGTGGAGGAGAGAAAGAGGAGAGAAAGGAGAAAGAAGAAAGAAGAAAGAAGGAAAGAAGAAAGAAGGAAGGAGAAAAGGAGAAAGAGGAATGGAAAAGCTTGGTTGAAGGCTTGGAATCTCACCTTGTGGAGCCCTCTACGTGGAGCTTTTCTACATTGGGGAAGGTAAGCCATTGAAACCCACATCTCTTCATCTATTTTGAGTTTTGAGGTTTGGGAAATGGGAGAGATTCGACCAAGGAATCGATGGAACCTCTAAACCTAGACTATAGTGGAGTTATTTCACTCCATTACAAGCCCTAAGCCTAAGTAATCTCTTTCCATTTAAGAAATTTAAGGTTTCTACCCTATTATGTCTTAATTTAGGTTCTCTTTGTTTTCCCTCTTAAATCCATGGGATTACATGGACCTAATGAGGTCTTAGAACCCTAATGTACCTAGGAGGAAGCTTTCTTGAAGCCTCCCTACCTTTAAACCCCTTGGAAAATGAATCCCTAGCAAGAAACCCTTCAATTTTCGATTCTGCAGGTATGTGGTTTTACATGTGGTTTCAGACCTGAGAAACCACACCTGCAACCACCCTTGGCAGAGACCTTCCTAAGCCCCTGGTTAGCTAGGACTTACATGTGGTTTTAGACCTGCAAGAAACCACCCTGAAATTACCTTCCCGAGAAGGCCCCTGTGAAGGTCGGATTTACACTCGGTTTCAGTTTTCTGAAACCACATCTGCATCCGACCTTGACTAAAATTGTCCTGAGCCCCTGTGAAGGTCGGATTTACACTCGGTTTCAGTTTTCAAACCACATCTCTAACCGACCTTGGTGAAGCTGTCACGAACCCCTGGTTTCCTAGGATTTACACTCGTTTCGGTTTTACGAAACCACATCTCGCAACCGACCTTGATGAAGCGCCTTCTGAGCCCTGGTTTCCTAGGATTTACATGTGGTTGCAGAATTTGGGCATGAAACCACTCCTGCAACCACTCTACTTCTGAAACCTTATACTTAAATGATTTATGGGAGACCTTTTGGGGATCCGTCCCTTTACTTAATTAACCCTATTTTCACTCTTTATTTAGGTTTAAAGTTTTCATCTTGTGACGTGTTACTTGATTTCGGCGACAACTCATAACATCGGGGCATAACACATATTGTGAGTGGGTTTGGTTGTTTGGGCTTGATATTATTATGGCATTGTATATATGTCATCATTATAAATTATTAAGCATGCTTACGCATATTGCATACTTTTATATATGAATGTTATGATGTTAATTGGAGATGCTTTACTTTGATGGGTCTCGGTGCCGGTGGGTGCCGGTGCCGGAACCCCGAACACTATATACATTTATGAAGAAATTATGTTGAATGTCATGTTGAAGCGTATGCGCCGTGCCGTCTGTGTAGGGCACTAAACCGGATGAAAAGTTGATGCGCCGGATTACCTCTCGGGACGATAGGACTTGCATGTAGGCTGTGGCTAGGATTTTACACCCTTATGCTACGACCCTTACCAACAGGGGTTTAGGTGTTGGGTAATCGACACGGATTACGTGGAGGTGGGAGAGGCCACCATGGTAGTATTGGTTATCGAGTGCGCCACCGAGTGGTCTTGGAGGCTTCGATCGGCGTAGGTCCCAGGTGACAATTGAGGTTTCATTGTGGCGATAAGTTAAGTGACCCACGTGTCTCCAGAGTTGTCACGTAGCATATGCCATTGACTTAGTTGTGATGTTAGGTGGAAAATTTACTTAACATATGCATGCATCATTGGACTATGTGAATTGTGTGTTTGTGCATCCCCATCCCCTCACGGCTCGGTGGAGAGCTAACCCCCTCGTGTACACAATTTTTAGATTATGATGCAGTGTACGGAGGAGCCGGAAGCGTGTTAGAGGAACATGGCAACGGGTGTCCTTGTGACAATTGTGCCTACGGGCCGTGAGAATTCTAGGGACTTGTTCCCCTTTTGTTTATTTTAGGGCGTAGGCCCATGTATAAACATTTACTGTTATACCCTTGTTGATCATTATTAGATGGTAATGAAAAATGGATTAACTACAGTATTTATCATCTAGGCTTTGATCATCTTGTAACTATTAATTTTATACGCTTCCGCAAAACTAGTGATCATTTGGAATGTAATATTTCCCTTTCGGCACTCTGATATTATATTGTTTTAATATTAGTTATGACTGTGCGTTGGGACACTGTGTCAGTGATCCTGGCAGCTTAGTAGGATGACAAGCGTCGTCCTAGTCACCCCTTATAATGTATTTTATCCTTTGTTGGGATGGGGGCGTGACATATTAAATTTCACTTTACTGTGCATCCAATTCCCTTTGGTTTAAAAAATAAAATAAAATAAAAATTACATGTAAAATATATCATTACTAAATATGATATGAAATTTAAGTAGTTTATACAATCACATGGGGTAATTATTACAGAAGTTTTTTTTTTAAAGGATTGAAAATTTTCACTTCCCGTCCTTCCATTCTGCCTTACTCCACTGCCTTCTACACCCACATCCCTTCCGCCCTGCTCCACTTCCCTCCATGGCAGCTTTGGTACTCCGTCCTTTGTGCCTGCCCCCCTTTCGCCTTACTCCCACTATGGCTGTTATCGCCAAAACTTTCTGCCATACATCTTCTCCTCCCCCTCCCCCTCCTCTAAAGCTCCATGTTCTGTGGTTGATTATAGTTTTTAGACATCATGCCGAGGGATTCCTAAACAAGGGAGGTTTTTCTATTTTCTTTGTTTGTGTGTTTTGGTGATGCCGACCCAGGTGCTGGTGGCACTGAGAATGTTGTCGGCTCTGAAACTCCAGTCACCGTTCAATCTTCATCATTCCTCTCCTGTCGCTGGGCACTGGGCGAAGCTCCACTCACCGAACCAGCAGATCCTTGCAGATCTGTTCGAAAGTAGGTTGTGACATAGCTTCTGGTAGCCTTTTTGTCGTCAGTCGAAGCTCCACTCGTCGATCCAACAGACTTTTGTTGATCAGGCAAGTTTTGTTTGAAAGTAGATTATGGCAGCGTGTCGGCACGCGTGGGCAATTAGACGTTGGACTGTTCAGCAAGTTTGGGGTCCCTTCTATTGGCATGCATGTGCATGCGCTCAATTTTAGGTGTATCTGCAGTTTCTTATTTAGGGAAGTGGTTGTGACTCATCCCCTAGTCTGAATGACCCAGTCAATGGCATGTTAGATTGGGTCTATTTTCGATCTCGATTTTGGATACCGTATATCCATACCTTATATTTATCATGTTCTCTATTTGTTTTATATATCTGATTTCCTTTGTTTGGCATTGGACGTGCATAAATAAATAAACTTCTTTCTACCCGAAAAAGAAATTCTACAATCCACTAAGGAAAGATAGTGAATGCCAACTCATTGACCTTTACATGAGTTTTGAACCCAACTTAATCTAAACGCTCGAACAACTCCACGTGAGACTGGACCAACATAGTCCAACACTTTAAAGTAAGAGCAATTTGATCAATAGATACCCCACATTTGATAACTTCACTTTTAGGCCTCATGTTTTGACCCGGAAGAACAAATTGAAATTAAAAGGAACTTCCCACTTGCAGAAAAAGACATGATAAAGATCATTGAATCAAAAGAAAGTTCCAAATCCAAGTGGGTGTATTAAACAAATGGGGGATCCTAAGTAAGCCTCAAACGTACAATACGTTCTGGAGCGAAAGTAACATGAATTAGCAAGATTGACTCTTGCTGTCATGGCATAAAACACAAAACTTTTTTTTTGTTTTTTGGTAGAAACCGACTTGACTTGACTTGACTTTAAGTTATCATGGCATAAAACACAAAACTGACTTGACTTTTATGTCACACTTTCGTTACTCATCTATGAAAGTAGTCGTATGAAATACGGTGATGACTCTCTTCGTAAGGACTTTATTTTGCATAAGATGTTGAGAGCTTTAATTTTTTGGATCAGAATCCTCTACAATTTTGGTGGGGTGGTAGTATACATTCGACGGTATAATAAAGGCCAAGTGGTACACATGGCACACATGACTTCTGCTGTGCCGTCGGATATGCACTATCGCCCCACCGATACTGCAGAGGATTTTAATACCAATTTTTTTCCTCACATCCATCTCTATCGGCCTCGATCGATCAGGCTTACCCTTGTTTTCTTTTAAAAAAAAATATATTTCTTTACATTTTTACTCTTATTCATATTGATCCATCGATATGGGATCAGTCAGGAATCGATATTGGTATCCACCAATACCAATAAAAATCAGCCGATTCACTCAATCTGATACTAATTCCTCAAATCATATTCCGAAGTCCATAGTTTCCTGGACAATACATCTACGCAAAAAGGAGCCTATGTTCCTTGTATGAGCACTATAAAAACGAAGTTGAAGATGCCCTAATCTCTCTTGAGATGTAAATTGTTATGTTGCATACATACTTCACTCAAAACTCTTGACCCATATAATTTGTTCTATGGGATTTTCGTCGATGATTATGCTTAATTTAAACCTTGAGTTCAACTGAGTAGGAAAATCACGCTTTTGATATCATGTTATTCTTCTAGTTGAGATCAATAGGCTTTGCTCATATTCTCACCAGCTATAGAAATACTAACCTAAGGTAAATAAATTGCAGAATATGGTGCTAGTGCTGATGTTTAGACATTATGATGTCTACAGTTATGGGATTCTCTTGTTAGAGATGTTTACAGGGAAGCATCCTACCCATGAAATGTTCAAAGCTAACGTTAATCTTCACTACTGGGCTAAGATGGCTTTGCATGATGATAGAGTGATGATTGTCGTTGACCCATCACTTCTCCCTAGGGAAGAAGATGAAGAAGGGGCAACAACAACTGTAACCAACATCATTGATAGTCGAAGATGCGTGAAAAATAGAGTTCAAGACTGCATTAATTCAATTATTAGAATTGGAGTTGACTGCTCAGTTGAATCACAAGGGGATCGAATGAACATAAATGATGTGGTCAAAGAGTTACATCTGATCAAAGACATTTATCTTGGAGTTAGAACTCACCAAGGAAGACGAACTATAATAACGATTATGAACAATGGTAAGTCATCATTTCCTTCAAAATTTGAGTTTTTCATACTTATTGATGAAGCTGAAACTTTTTTTCTTCATCTTCCCCAAATGGTTTAGGGTTTGATTCTCAGTTTCGAACCCTAAACCATTTAGGAAGATGAAAGCAATTTGGTTATTTTATTCTTTAATTTTGGTAGTTTTTTATCAGAAGAGTATTTTGGTCATTAGATTCCACCAAATTAACGTCTAACATCCTAAATTAACGGATTTGACCAAAGTGCTACAATATTTTAAAAGTAGAAAGGAATTTACAATTAGAAAATTTGTAAGAGAGCATTTGGACAAATAGGCATTTTAGGGGAGGGGGGGCATTGTCAAAAACCCAAATAACCCTTAGACGTTTTCAAACTCCTTGATGCTAATCGACTTTCCAGAGTCCTAAGTTTTGCCTTTAAAGGCTTAAATATATGATAGAGTTGGGTTCGGGTTGAGAAGTCTCAGCCCGACTTCAAGGCTGGGTTGGGCTTGAGTTGGGCTAAAAAGACTTAGGGTTGGACTAGGGTTTTAAAAGACTCGGTCTGTTTCACCCATACTTTCTCCGGTGTTTCCGAAATATACAGAACCCCATTTGACTAACACTGTTAATGGAAAGAAGTAAATTACTATTTTACCACCCTCCTCCTCCTCCTCCAATAGAGGAAGAGAAAAATGGATTCTCTACTGCATTTGCCCGTTCTTGGTTCTTTCTTCTCCACTCCCTCTGTACAGCCGAAAAAAAACAGATCAATATCATGTTTTTTTTTAAATTTATAGAAAATCAGAAATTTGTGGAAACCCAATTGGTTTTACCTCAAACCCAACTGGAATCAATGATCAGATTAATATAAACCCAATTGTATTTTTTGAGAACGACTGGCTGCTTTTAGTTCTGCAATTTCCAGCACAGACCAGCAAACAGGGGAAGTTCTACCTTTGCTTCTCACTTGCAGAATTTCAGCTCTCTGTTTCGAAGGCTTTCATGGCTATGGGTCGTATACTCGTATGCTCGCTCGCCGTCGAGAGACCGACCGTCGAAAAGAGTAAAGCCCTAATTATTCGTCCCTATTTTGTTTTGCGGTCATGGGCAGTTTGGTACTTTTACTTCATAGTAAGGGTAGTTTGAACATTTAAAACTTGGAAAATTACATCCCCTCCCCTGTACTATATCCTAATTACACCTTTTTCCCCTTCATTTTCTCAACTCCTCTGACTGACGGTGTTAACTTGCTGTTAGTTATTATTTGAAAAAGACCATTTTACCGTTGTTCTAAAACACCACAAACAGAATTACAATGATACCTAAACACCTATATCTTTCCTCCTCCACCGCCTATGTTTTGAGTGTTTATAATGTTGTTCAAACGAAAATCAGAGGAGATCAAAGATACATAGGATCAGTTTTACCCTAGTTTTGGAGTCGGAAGTGCTTCAATTGATGTGGGTTTTATTAACCCATTTCTGACCCTTGGAGTTCTTGAGCTGATAACATCCATGTCAGGCTCGCAATTCCTGGCTGGCTTGCCACTAATCATCTCCACCATGACACACCCAAGAACCCATATATCCGAGGGGGCTTCCTGTTCCTTACCTGCAACAGATTCAAGCAACGTATAAAGAGGGGTTCCTCTCAAAGACAAAGAATGGAAGTCCTTCCTCTTCCTCTGTTCCTACACGGAAAACTTTTTCCTAAATCATTTTGTACGAAAAACTGCCAGAATTTAAGACCAACTCTAATTCACTCCTAACCTTTTGGGATTCGTGTGTGATTTGTGTCAGTACACTTTCAGCAAAAAAAAAACCTCTAACACTCCTTTTGGAACAGCAAGACTTGCATTAAATTACAACCCTCCACTTTACCTAATTTTTACTTGAAATTTTTATTTTTACATACTTTTTACTTAAAAACAGACAATATTCCTCGAAGATTACAACTATTAATTTATGACATTCATGATGAGGTTCTTTGGTGTATATTTTTTGCTTCTTATTTTTTTTTTTTTGTGGATAAGACAAAAACAGAGATTAATGTCAAGTTTGATTTATGGAGATCAATTTTGGAATCAAAAGGTTTTAAGATAAGTAGAATGAAGACATTAGAACGGATAATGAAGTATAGAAAATTGATGAGATAGAGATTCCTCAAAATGATTATTTTAAGTACTACCTAGGCCCAGTCATAATAAATAAAGTGATATTGAAGACGATGTTTCATCGAGAGTTAAAATGGGATGGATGAAGTGGAGAGGTGCAACTAGAGTGTTGTGTAATCGACGTATTCCTTTAAAATTTGAAAGAAAAATTTATAAAACAATCATATGACTATGATATATGGTGCCGACAATTAAGAAGTGATATATATATTAGTTAATTGTAGCAGAAATGAAGAAGTTGGGATGGATGTATATATATTAGTTAATTGTAGCAGAGATGAGGAAGTTGGGATGGATGTATGACAAAACTAGGAAGGATAAACTAAGGAATGATCATATTCAAGCTGATTTGGGAGTAGCCCCGAATCAAAATAAGTTGCATTGCCATATTCAATGGAGACCTTTGGGTGCTCCAGTTTGGAGGAATGACTTGATTCATAGACGCTGAATTTCGTCACCTCCTAACGATGATGACAACAGGATACGAACAGACATCGATATCTCTCTCAAGAAAGATTCTTATCCCTACACCTGAGCCAATGAGAGATCTCTCCAATACTTGTAAATGTATTTCTTTTTCTATCATGCATCCATGACATGATGGGGATGGGATCATTGAATCAAAAACAGAAAAGTTCAAAATCCAATTAATATGAGCAAGTGAGTGGTGGTTCCATATTAATAAGACAAATTAAAGTGGGTGGATGACCAACCAAGTAGCAGGATTGACTGCTATTTCACAGTTCATTCAGCCTTAGCTATTGGAATTGACCAAGTGGGACACCAAACCAAGTAGTCTCGTATGAAGACCGTTTTTGTCACGGTAATGCTCAGAACGCGGGTTTGTTTTCTCAATAGTTTCATGTCTAAAATGCAACTGATGATACTATAAATTGCAGTTGATGAGTTCATAATTAAACCCATCCAACTCTTCTTCCAGAGTTCTATTCTGTTTTCTGTTCTGTTCTGTTCTGCCTACTACTACTACTACTCCATCATTTCCAAAACTTAATTTTCAGTCCATATAACCCAGACAGTAATAGTAATTGATGGGTTTTTCCTGCTTGGTGCTTTTGTCCATTTGCCGCACTATGAATGCCATTCTTCTTCTTCTTCTTATCTTCTAGTGTAGCAGCAGCAGCTGCATGAGTTTGGCAAATGGAACGGATGATCGGCTAGCCTTGTTGGCCATCAAGGCTCGCATAACCAATGACCCCTTTCATGTTGTGAGCTTCTGGAATGACTCCATCCCCTATTGTGAGTGGCCAGGCGTTATATGTGGCGGTCGCCGGCATCCAAATAGGGTTAGAGCTTTGCTTTTACAGTCCAGTGGATTGGTGGGATCCGTGGCTCTAGAAATAAGAAACCTCAGCTTCCTTAGAGAGATTTCGCTCCAAAACAACAGCTTTCATGGTGAAATCCCTAGTGAAGTAAGTTTTCTGTCCAGGCTTCGTTATTTACTCCTATCCAACAATTCATTTGAAGGGGAAATCCCACCCAACATATCACGTTGCTCCAACCTTATTGAACTCCGTTTAGGTTTCAACAATATTGTGGGGAAAATTCCAGTACAATTTGCTGGCACTTTATCAAAGCTTCAATTCCTTTCATTCCATCACAATAGATTGACGGGTCAGATCCCACCTTCCTTTGGGAATCTTTCATCCCTTGATACCATTTCTGCAGCATACAACGATTTAAGTGGAAGTATTCCGGATTCCCGTGGCCAATTGACAAGATTAATGATTCTCGGGCTTGCTGTAAATAAGTTGTCTGGTACAATCCCTCCCTCTATATATAATAATCTTTCCTCACTCTCTGTTTTTGATGTCGGATATAATCAACTTCAAGGGAGTCTTCCACCGAATTTAGGTTTCAGTCTACCTAATCTATGGTGGTTTTCAATTATGGAAAACCACTTTCATGGTCCAATTCCAAGTTCTGTGTCCAATTTGTAAAAACCTGAAATACTTTATATAAGTGGAAACAGGCTTACTGGGAAAGTAGGTATTAATTTTGGAGGCCTATCAAAACTCACTAATCTTTTATTAGGGAAGAATCATTTGGGAGGTGGAGAGGCGGATGACCTGAATTTTGTCAACACATTGACCAATTGTAGTAGTTTAATAGCATTGGATCTTGGTCATAATCAGTTTGGTGGTGTGCTTCCCAATTCCATAGCAAACTTATCGACCCAACTCACACAACTCTATCTAGCATACAATCAAATATCTGGAAATATCCCAGTGGGGATCGGGAACCTTGTAAACCTTCAATATTTTGCCCTAAATTTTAACATATTAGGAGGAAATATTCGGACTTCAATTGGGAGAATTTCAATGCTAACTTTACTCCATTTACATGGGAACAGATTCACAGGGCCAACCCCTTCTTCTCTGGGAAACTTGACATTCTTGATTGATCTCTATTTAAGTAATAATCGCTTACAAGGAAAATTACCTTCAAGTCTTGGAAAATGCAAATCCTTGTTAGACTTGGTTCTTTCGGATAATAGTTTCAATGGTATAATCCCCAGAGAGATATTTGATTTTTCCACGTTAATAGAGCTAGACTTGAGTAAAAATTCTCTCTTTGATACTCTACCTTTGGAAGTGGGTTGCCTGTCCAATCTTGAAAGCCTTGATGTTTCTACGAACATGTTGCATGGGGAAATCCCTACCACTCTTGGTGCTTGTACAAGCCTAGAGTATCTTTTAATGAAGGGTAACTTATTTCAAGGATCCATACCATCGTCTCTGAGGTCTCCAAGGGGTCTTCAGGAATTGGATCTTTCACACAACAACTTCTCAGGTTTTATACCAAAATATTTGGATACATTTAAGTTTTTACAAAACTTAAATTTATCATTTAATCATTTGGAGGGGGAGGTATCAACAACTGGAGTCTTTGCAAATTTGAGTGCAGTTTCAGTCATCGGAAACAATAAGCTTTGTGGAGGTATACCAAAACTTCATTTGCCAACATGCCAAACTCAAAAGTCAAGAACATGGGGCTCATGCTTTCAAGCTGATAATCATCGTATGTGGTTGCGGGGGCTCTCTATGTTTAATTTTTATGACATTTCTGTTCATCATCCACAGGAGAAGAAAAGAAAGGAAAGAATCCAATTTTCTTTTGATAGGGGGTCGTCATTTTAGGATCTCATATGCCCAACTCCTTAAAGTTACCGATGGATTTTCTCTTGAAAATTTGATTGGAGAGGGGAGTTTTGGTTCTGTGTACAAAGGAGTTCTCAATCATGGGGAAACTATTGTTGCAGTAAAGGTCATCAACATTAGACAAAGAGGTGCTTCCAAGAGTTTCACGGTTGAATGCGAATCCCTTAGAAACATCCGACATCGTAATCTTGTTGGAATCTTAACATCTTGCTCAAGTATAGATTTTGAAGGTAATGATTTTATGACTTTAGTATATGAATTCATGCTCGGTGGGAATTTGGAGAGTTGGTTACATCCACATGCAAATGGCATACAAGATGAACAAAGGCATTTAAACCTTGTTTAAAGATTGAATATTGCCATTGATATGGTAGCAGCATTAGATTATCTTCATCATCATTGTCATACACAAATTATTCACTGTGATCTAAAGCCAAGCAAAATTCTTCTTGATGGTGATTTGACTGCACAATTGGGTGATTTTGGGATATCAAGAATTCTTTCAAAAGTAATAAATAGATCTCAAAATTACATGAGCTCAATCGGAGTAAAGGGATCTATTGGATACATTGCACCAGGTAATGTACCTCTTTACTTGATCTAGTATATTTTTTCCTCTTCTTTAGACAGTTATTACTGAATTTACTTTAGTATGATAAATCTGATATTTGTCTTGCTTATTCCACCCAATACCTTAAGACATAATTACTATTTTTATATACATTTTGTGACATATTTAAGCCCCTTCTTAAAGGTATGTATACATGGATTATATTTTGAGTGTCTTTATTTTTACAACAAAGTTTTGATTGCATCTTATTGTAATCAAATCATACCTTGAATTCCATAAGCTATAAACAATGGTTTTTTGAGAAATTATGCCTTTAGTTTGTGTAGAACTTGGTAGTTTCTGCTATACATAGATTAATGTGGCCACATGCGACACTAAGTTCGTGTAATCAAATTGCTTGGATATCATGCCATCAGATAATCTGTTGGATTTAGATCCACAACTACCGACATTAAAGGAGCCCATGTTCCTTGTATGAGCACTATAAGAACGACGTTGAAGATGCCCTAATCTCTCTTGAGATGTAAATTGTTATGTTGCATACATACCTCACTCAAAACTCTAGACCCATATAATTTGCTCTATGGGATTTTCGTCGATGATTATACTTAATTTAATCCTAGCTTGAGTTCAACTGAGTAAGAAAATCACGCTTTTGATATCATGTTATTCTTTCAGTTGAGACCAATAGGCTTTGCTCATACTCTCACCAGTTATAGAAATACTAACCTAAGGTACATAAATTACAGAGTATGGTGTTGGTGCTGAAGTTTCGACACATGGTGATGTCTACAATTATGGGATTCTCTTATTAGAGATGTTCACAAGGAAGCGTCCTACCCATGAAATGTTCAAAGATAATGTTAATCTTCACTACGGGGCTAAGATGGCTTTGCATGATGATAGAGTGATGATTGTCGTCGACCCATCACTTCTCCCTATGGAAGAAGATGAAGAAGGGGCAGCAACAACTGTAACTAACATCATTGAAAGTCGAAGATGAGTGAAAAATAGAGTTCAAGAGTGCATTAGTTCAATTGTTAGAATTGGAGTTGACTGCTCAGTTGAATCACCAGGGGAACGAATGAACAGAAATGATGTGGTCAAAGAGTTGCATCTAATCAAAGACATTTACCTTGGAGTTGGAACTCACTAAAGAAGATGAACTATAATAAGGGCTATGAACAGTGGTAAGTCATCATTTCCTTCAAAATTTGAGTTTTTCATACTTATTGATGAAGCTGAAACTTTTTTTCTTCTGTTTGAGTTTATTATTCTTTTAATCTTAGTAATTCTGATAACAGGAACATTGAATGTCTTTTTTTTTTTTTTTTGTCTTATTTTGTTTGAAATGTTTTTCCTTAGTTCATTTCTAGTTGAGATTTTTGTAAGCATAATAGGTCTATTTTTCATTTTGACTAATATTATCCTCTTGTCATTTCATAATACAAGAAAGCTTTGTGTTGTTTAAACGCCAAGGCAGTCTCCATTTACTATGAGAAGCTAGAGAAGTATAAAGACCGATTGAAAGCAACTAGTATGTTGGCTACAACAAGAGGATTTCCAATTATAAGCATGGGATTTTATTCCTCTCTTATTGGATATAAGGGATAATCTAGAATATTACATGAGCGTGTTTTTAATATGTGCAATTTGAAAATAATTGAGAGGTTCAGGGTATTACGTTTTGACTACAATAGTACATGTGAAGAGAGTGTTTGTTGTCGATATAGTATGTGAAGTACATATACATTTGTATTTAGTATCCCAGGGCCAACCAATTGTACGTTGTATTAAAAGTTTATTGCATATAATGCTTATGTCCTAATGTTGTAATAGTAGCAGAATGCAATATATTCATATTGCCCAAAAGAAATTTCCCCTTGTTTTATTTAGTACAAGAGAGTGAAGAGACTGACGTTAACATGACCGGTAAATTGATAACCGTTATACCTATCCAAAAAAAAATAAAGATTTGATAACCCTCATTTAGAAACAGGCTAATCTCAAAATAACCCGGGTTTTTAATAAATGCTCCTCTTGAAAATGCCCCTTACAATTTTTCTAATTGCAAATTTTCCCCTACTTTCAAAACATTATAGCACTTTGGTCCAGTCCATTAATTTGGAATGTTAGACGTTAGTTTGGTGGAATCTAATGACCAAAATGCCCTTCTGATAAAAATCCACCAAAACTAAAGAATAAAATGATCAAATTGACCTCATCTTCCCCAAATGGTTTAGGGTTTGAAATTGAAAATCAAACCCTAAACCATTTGGGGAAGATGAACCCTAAAATCAAACTTCCAAATTGCCCTCATGGTTTCAAACCCCATCTTAAAAACAGATCAGTATAACGTTTTTTCTATTTATAGAAAATCAGAAATTTGTAAAAACCCAATTGGTTTTTCTTCAAACCCAACTGGAATCAATGATCAGATTAATATAAACCCAATTGTCTTTTTTTAGAACGATTGGCTGCATTTAGTTCTGCAATTTCCAACACAGACCAGCAAAAAGGGGAAGTTCTACCTTTGCTTCTCACTTACAGAACTTCAGCTCTCTGTTTCGAAGGCTTTCATGGCTATGGGGCGTATATTCGTATGCTCGCTCGCCGTCGAGAGACCGACCGTCGGAAAGAGTAAAGCCCTAATTATTCGTCCCTATTTTGTTTTGCGGTCATGGGCAATTTGGTACAATACTTCGTAGTAAAGATAGTTTGATCATTTAAAACTGGGAAAATTACATCTCTCCCTTGTACTATAGCCTAATTACACCTTTTTCCCTTTCATTTTCTCGACCCCCTCTGGTAGGGGTGTAAATGAATAGTCAAAATCCGTTTTCGTATCCGTATCCGTATCCATTTAGCACTATCCGAATCCGACCGAAAGTTAAACGGATGCGGATACAGATAGGCTATAGCTATCCGAAAAGCTATATTTACATGTAAACGGATAAAATATCCGATACGTATCCGTGTCCGTATCCGTTTAGCACTATCCGAATCCGTCCGATAGCTAATCAGATGCGGATGCGGATATAGCACTATCTGAGCCGAATCCGATCCGTTTACAGCCCTACCCTCTGGCTGATGGTGTTAACCTGTTGTTAGTTATTGTTTGAAAAAGACAAATTTACCATTGCTCTGAGACACCACAAATAGAATTACAATAATACCTTTTTCATCATCTTTAACCTAAAACACCCATATCTTTCCTCCTCCACCGCTACCGCCACCACTGTTGCCGCCGCCTTCTCCTCCAACGCCTATGTTCTGAGTGTTTATAGTGTTGTTCAAACAAAAATCAGAGGAAATCAAAGATACATAGGAGCAGTTTTACATTAGTTTTGGAGTCTGAAGTGCTTCAATTGAAGTGAGTTTAACCCATTTCTGACCCTTGGAGTTCTTGAAGTGCTGATAACATCCATGTCAGGCTCGCAATTCCTGGCAGGCTTGCCACTAATCATCTCCACCACGACACACCCAAGAGCCCATATATCCCGGGGGGGGCTTCCTGTTCCTTACCTGCAACAGATTCAGGCGACATATAAAGAGGGATTCCTCTCAAAGACAAAGAATGGAAGTCCTTCTCTTCCTCTGTTCCTACACAAAAAAAAATTTCCTAAATCATTTTGTACAAAAAACTGCCACAATTTAGGACCAACTCTAATTCACTCCTAACCTTTTGGGATTGGTGTGTAGTTTATGTGATTACATTTTCATCAAAAAATAAAAAAAAAAACCTCTAACACTCCTTTTTTTGGAACAGCAGGACTTGCAACCCTCCACTTTACCCAATTTTTACTTGAAATTTTTATTTTTACATGCTTTTTACTTAAAAACTGAAAGGGAGAGATGAGAAAATGGTAATGAATCTCTCATGATGATTCGTTACCAGTAGTGTATATTTATAGAATGCTTTTACAGAGTTTGTTATACAGTTGTGCAAGAAGACAAAATGTAACAATAAAAAAGAAATCTCATAAAGAGAGGAGAATATCAGAATGTGAGGTGGCATTCATGTGTCATTGTGCTGCTCTGGATGCTGCTGTGGATGATGAATGGGATTGTGTTGATGTGTATTCTAGCTGTGTGTTATCAAAAACAGACAATATTCCATGAAGATTACAATTACTAATCTATGACAATCAAAAGTCTGATTGTTAGTTAATCATATGGGGAACTGTTCTTTTGATAAATGAAATTTATAGAGACAAGATAGGGAAAATTAGCTGAGCTGAGTAGATAGTTCCAGTAGGGCATTCATAATATTTTACGATCTCTTTGTTAGTGGTTATTAAGAATAAAAAAAAAAGGGCGTTGTTCTCTGTGTCGCAGCACAGGATGCACTTAGGCACATGGGGGTGGGCACAAAGACCACCCTGCCCCCTGAGTGGCAGGCCCATGTGCCTGGAAGCATCCTGCGCTGCGGCCCAGAGAACATTCTCCCTTAAAAAAAATTACCAACAGTTGCCTAGTGCAGTTGGTGAGCCGTGGTGTGCTTCATGCCATGCTCACCAAGAGGTCTTGAGTTCGACCTGGGTAGTACCTTACCCCCTCCCTAAAAAAGTAAAATATATATAAAAGCTCTCAATTCTAAAAAAAAATAATAATAAAAGAAATTACACTCCGAAAAATTTTTATTATCCACCAATGGAGATGAGAATTCAAGGAGGACAGAAATAGGCTCATGGGAGTGTTGTTGTAGGCCACACTCTCAGATAAAGAACTTTCTCCCAATTTTAAAATATAATGCCATCAATTCATAAGAAATAGCGCTAATTAAAATATGAGAAAAAGGCCATGCGACCTTTTAGGATTGGTGTATGATTTGTGTGATTACACTTTCATCAAAAAAAAAAAAAAAAGCCATGCAACCAAATAGAGATCTCTTACCATTAAAATACTATTTACTTATCTTCATCAATTCATATTAAAAAATTTTATCCGATTCCGTCGTACCCCAGTCCAAAACCAATTTAATAAGGATCGATTCAATTTGATCTCGGGTTTTTTTCATCGATCTTGACGGTTCGGGTTAAGATTTGACACCCTCAACTGATATCATGGCATAAAGTACAATTTTTTTTGCTTTTTTGGATAGAAACTGACTTGACTTGACTTGACTTTGTGTTATTATGGCATATACAAAACTGACTTGACTTTTATGACACACATTCTTTATCAATTGATTCACTATCATTATTTCTTATTAAGAACCAGTTTCTGACTCATCTATCAAAGTAGTCGTATGAAACACGGTGATGACTCACCTCTTAAGGGTTTTTTTTTTTTGTTTTTTGGTAAAAACTTCATAAGGACTTTAATTTGCATAAGATGTTGAGGGTCTCAATTTGTTTTCTCACATGCATCTCTATCGGTCTCGATCGATTAGGTTTATCTTTGTTTTTTTTTTAAAAAAAAAATAGATTTTTTTATATTTTTATTTTTGTTCGTACTAATTCATCGATACGGGATCAGTCAGGGATCGACTAGTATCCACCAATATTGATAAAAATCAACTGATCCAGTTGATCTGATACTAATTCCTCAAACCATATTCTAGAGTCCGTAGTTTCCCGAACAATACATCTACGCTTAATTGAAATTTAACATTTGATTGATGGGTTTTACCTTGGTGCATTTGTCCATTTTGATAATGTCAGATATTAATTAGTTGAAAATTTTTGGGATAAGAAGAAGTAAAGATGAAAAATGCACGATATGCAAATGGTGGTGCTAGAGCTAGATTGGTTGGTGGTTAGTTTCAATCTATTCAACAAATGACCTATCAATGTAAGTAACATAGAGTCATAGACAGATAATATAAATACAAATTTGACCCCACCCATCAAAACCAATGCATACCGTAATGTTTACTTCTCCTCTGACCCCAAAGCATGATCGATTAATCTTTGAAATTTCTATAAGAAAATAAAGATAAAAAATCGTTGTCTGATTACGTGGTCCTTCCATCAATGTGAAACCAATGAGAATATAAACGAACATCAACATTGATGAGATTTTTTATTTTAAAAGACTGAGCTGTAAGAAATAAAAGTGACTTGATTTCAAACGTCAATACATTTTTTTTCTTAAGAACTTTATTGGAATTGATTGGCCTCAAATAGGTCACCAAAGCAAGTAGTCGTATGAAGACCGTTGTTGTCACGGTCATGGTATGAGACAAGAGTAATTAATATGAGAGTAGAGAACCTTGTTTTTCCTACGAAACACATGGTAAGTCGTTAATGCCTCAAACAACACGTTCTGACTGAAAGTAACAGAATTAATTGAGACGAGAACCCTTCCTGTATTTGACCGGCCCATGTTCTTCTGTCATTTTATTGGCTAGACCGCCCAAAAAGGCAATCAATCATGTTCTGAGGTGTAGTTTAAAAATGAGGTGATCGTGACCTCGACCTCTATTAGCAAAATACATTTAAAACTCCGTTTGTATATTATATCTCTCTCTCGAATTTTGATCAATCATGTAAAGATGACTCAAAAGATTATATTTTTTAGGAAAATTTTTTCTGTTGATGTTATTGAAGTGCTGTTGTACATATCGTGCGATGCAGTAGTGGTCATGTGTGTACAGTGAATCCCATTGTGTACACATGATCGCTATTATATCGCATGATACACACAATAGTGGATAAATATCTATTTTTTATGATATTATCTTCAACTCAACGTCATAAAAAAACTCTCAATTTATATGAGAATAATGCTATTTTTATTTTAATATAAACATTTAAAATACTTATTGTCAGTTTTTCATTTTTTATTGTTCTTTTTTTTTTTGATCATTTTATTTGACCGTTCTATTGCAAATTTTTACTATTTAAATTTACATCATAAGACTTCATTTTTTTTTTGCCGTTCCCTTTTTTACTAATTAAGATCATGACAAGATAAATTCCTTAGTTTTTTTTTTTTTGGGGGGGGGGGGGGAGGGGTTAAAAGATAAATTCCGTACTTCTAGTAAATATCTATTATATCCCATTGAAAAGTATCTTTTTTTCTTTTTCTATCATTCAATTTCACTTCAGCAATGAAATTTTATTTTACTTTACCTGTTTCTAACTATTATACAGAAGAACAAATTGAAATACGGGTCAGGTGTCAGAAATTCATAATGGAATTGAGATTGCGGGCAGTAGATATTCAGTGCAGCTCATTAATTAATGTATTTTTGTTATTAAGTCAAAATCCTTTGGATTTAAAAGAAGAAAAAAAAATTTACTAGAATTAATTTGCTACTTTAAAATTTGGAAAAAAAAGTAAAGGAACCTTCCCTCCTAGTTGTAAAAAAAGAAAGACATGATGGGTTCGTTGAATCAAAAGAAAGTTTCAAATCCAATTACTATGAGGAAGTGGTTGCCGAATTTTTATCTCCTATAATTCTGACACCTTTCAATTTTCCTACAATCCCTTACATGGGGTTCCCTCCCATATTAAGACAAATTAAATTGGGGTCCTAAGAAAAAAACACATCGAGGAGCGGGCCTATAAATTGCAATTGAGGAGACTATTAAACTCCTCAATTCATCAGCTCGACTCTGTAGTCTCATTTTTCCTGCTTGGTACTTTTGTCCATTTGTTGCACTATGAATGCCATTCTTCTTCTTCTTCTTCTTCCTCCTCTCTGGTGTAGTAGCAGCAGCAGCTGCATGAGTTTGGCAAATGGAATGGATGATCGGCTAGCTTTGTTGTCCTTCAAGGCTCGCATAACCAATGACCCCTTTCATGTTTTGAGCTCTTGGAATGACTCAGTCGCCTATTGTGAGTGGCCAGGCATTATATGTGGCGGTCGCCAGCATCCAAACAGGGTCAGAGCTTTGTGTTTACAGTCCAGTGGATTGGTGGGATCCGTGGCTCCAGAAATAGGAAACCTCAGTTTCCTTAGAGAGATTTCGCTCCAAAACAACAGCTTTCATGGTGAAATCCCTGGTGAAGTAAGTTTTCTGTTCAGGCTTCGTTATTTACTCCTATCCAACAATTCATTTGAAGGGGAAATCCCACCCAACATATCACGTTGCTCCAACCTTATTGAACTCCGTTTAAGTTTCAACAATATTGTGGGGAAAATTCCAGTACAACCTGCTGGCACCTTATCAAAGCTTCAATTCCTTTCATTCCATCACAATAGATTGACGGGTCAGATCCCACCTTCCTTTGGGAATCTTTCATCCCTTGATACTATTTCTGCAGCATCCAACGATTTAAGTGGAAGTATTCCGGATTCCCTTGGCCAATTGACAAGATTAATGAATCTCGGGCTTGGTGTAAATAAGTTGTCTGGTACTATCCCTCCCACTATATATAATAATCTTTCCTCACTCTCTGTTTTTGATGTCGGATATAATCAACTTCAAGGGAGTCTTCCATCAAATTTGGGCTGCACTCTTCCTAATCTATGGTGGTTTTCAATTATGGAAAACCAATTTCATGGTCCAATTCCAAGTTCTATGTCCAATTTGTTAAAACTCGAAAAACTTTATATAAGCGGAAACAGGCTAACTGGGAAAGTAGGTATTAATTTTGGAGGCCTATCAAAACTCACTAGGCTTTTATTAAACACCAATTATTTGGGAAGTGGAGAGGCCGATGACCTGAATTTTGTCAACACATTGACCAATTGTAGTAGTTTAACACATTTGGGTTTTAGTTATAATCAGTTTGGTGGTGTACTGCCCAACTCCATAGCAAACTTATCGACCCAACTGGCACAACTCTATCTGGCAGACAATCAAATATCTGGAGATATCCCAGTGGGGATCAGGAACCTTGTCAACTTACAATATTTGGCCCTAAATTTTAATAGATTAGGAGGAAGTATTCCGACTTCAATTGGGAGATTGTCAATACTAACTGTACTCCATTTACATGGGAATAGATTCACAGGGCCAATCCCTTCTTCTCTGGGAAACATGACATTCTTGATTGATCTCTATTTAAGTAATAATCGCTTACAAGGAAAAATACCTTCAAGTCTTGGAAAATGCAAATCCTTGTTAGGCTTGGTTCTTTCAGATAATAGTTTCAATGGTATAATCCCCAGAGAGATATTTGATCTTTCCACGTTAATAGAGCTCGACTTGAGTAAAAATTCTCTCTTTGATACTCTACCTTTGGAAGTGGGTTGCCTGTCCAATCTTGAAAGCCTTGATGTTTCTACGAACATGTTGCATGGGGAAATCCCAACCACTCTTGGTGCTTGTACAAGCCTGGAGTATCTTTTAATGAAGGGTAACTTATTTCAAGGATCTATACCATCGTCTCTGAGGTCTCTAAGGGGTCTTCAGGAATTGGATCTTTCACACAACAACTTCTCAGGTTTTATACCAAAATATTTGGATACATTTAAGTTTTTACAAAACTTAAATTTATCGTTTAATCATTTGGAGGGGGAGGTATCAACAACTGAAGTCTTTGCAAATTTGAGTGCAATTTCAGTCATCGGAAATAATAAGCTTTGTGGAGGTATACCAGAACTTCATTTGCCAACATGCCAAACTCAAAAATCAAAAGAACATGGGGCTCATGTTTTCAAGCTGATAATCATCGTATGTGGTTGCGGGGGCTCTCTATGTTTGATTTTTATGACATTTCTTTTCATCATCCATAGGAGAAGAAAAGAAAGGAAAGAATCCAATTTTCTTTTGATAGGGGGTCGTCATTTTAAGATCTCATATGCCCAACTCCTTAAAGCAACCGATGGATTTTCTCCTGCAAATTTGATTGGAGAGGGGAGTTTTGGTTCTGTGTACAAAGGAGTTCTCAATCATGGGGAAACTATTGTTGCAGTAAAGGTCCTCAACATGAGACAAAGAGGTGCTTCCAAGAGTTTCACGGTTGAATGTGAGTCCATTAGAAACATCCGGCATCGTAATCTTGTAAGAATCCTAACATCTTGCTCAAGTATAGATTTTGAAGGTAATGATTTTATGGCTTTAGTATATGAGTTCATGCCCGGTGGGAATTTGGAGAGTTGGTTACATCCACATGCAGATGGCATACAAGATGAACAAAGACATTTAAACCTTGTTCAAAGATTGAATATTGCCATTGATATGGCAGCAGCATTAGATTATCTTCACCACCATTGTCATACACAAATTATTCACTGTGATCTAAAGCCAAGTAATATTCTTCTTGATGGTGATTTGACTGCACATTTGGGTGATTTTGGGATATCAAGAATTCTTTCAAAAGTCACAAATAGATCTCAAAATTACACGAGCTCAATCGGAGTAAAGGGATCTATTGGATACATTGCACCAGGTAATATACCTCTTTACTTGATCTAGTATAATTTTTTCCTCTTCTTTAGACAGTTACAACTGAGTTTACTTTAGTACGATAAATCTAATATTTGTCTTACCTATTCCACCCAATACCTTAAGACGTAATTACTATTTTTATATACATTTTGTGACATATTTAAGCCCCTTCTTAAAGGTATGTATACATGGATGATATTTTGAGTGTCTTTATTTTTACAACAAAGTTTTGATTGCATCTTATTGTAATCAAATCATACCTTGAATTGCATAAGCTACAAACAATGGTTTTCTGAGAAATTATGCCTTTAATTTGCGTAGAACTTGGTAGTTTCTCCTATACATAGATTAATGTGGCCACATGTGACACTAAGTTCGTGTAATCAAATTGCTTGGATATCATGCCATCAGATAATCTGTTGGATTTAGATCCACAACTACAGACATTAAAGGAGCCCATGTTCCTTGTATGAGCACTATAAGAACGATAATCTCTCTTGAGATGTAAATTGTTATGTTGCATACGTACCTCACTCAAAACTCTAGACCCATATAATTTGCTCTATGGGATTTTCGTCGATGATTATACTTAATTTAAACCTTGAGTTCAACTGAGTAGGAAAATCACGCTTTTGATATCATGTTATTCTTCCAGTTGAGACCAATAGGCTTTGCTCATATTCTCACCAGTTATAGAAATACTAACCTAAGGTACATAAATTACAGAGTATGGTGCTGGTGCTGATGTTTCGACACATGGTGATGTCTACAGTTATGGGATTCTCTTGTTAGAGATGTTCACAGGGGAGCGTCCTACACATGAAATGTTCAAAGATAGTGTTAATCTTCACTACTGGGCTAAGATGGCTTTGCATGATGATAGAGTGATGATTGTCGTCGACCCATCACTTCTCCCTATGGAAGAAGATGAAGAAGGGGTAGCAACAACTGTAACCAACATCATTGAAAGTCGAAGATGCGTGGTTCAAGAGTGCATTAATTCAATTATTAGAATTGGAGTTGACTGTTCAGTTGAATCACCAGGGGATCGAATGAATATAAATGATGTGGTCAAAGAGTTACATCTGATCAAAGACATTTATCTTGGAGTTGGAACTAACCAGCGAAGATGAACTATAATAAGGGCTATAAACAGTGGTAGGTCATCATTTCCTTCAAAATTTGAGTTTTTCATACTTATTGATGAAGCTGAAACTTTTTTTCTTCTGTTTGAGTTTATTATTTTTTAAATCTTAGTAATTCAAATAACATGAATTGAATGTGTTTGTTTTTTTTTTTTTTTGTTTGGGTTGAAATGTTTTTCCTTAGTTCATTTCTAGTTGAGATTTTTGTAAGCTTAGTCGGTCTATTTTTTTCATTTTGACTAAATATTATCCTCTTGTCATCTCATAATACAAGAAAGCTTTGTTTTGTTTAAACGCTAGGGCTGTCTCCATTTACTATGAGAAGCTAGAGAAGTACAAAGACAGATTGAAAGCAACTAGTATGTTGGCTACAGCAAGGGGATTTCCAATTATGATCATGGGATTTTATTCCTCTCTTATTGGATATAAGGGAATAATCTAGAATATTACATGAGTGTGTTTTTAATATGTGCAACATGGAAATAATTGAGAGGCTCAGGGTATTACCAACGTATTAGAATATTATTATATATAATGCTTGTGTCCTAACGTTGTAGTTGTAATAGTAGTAGTATGCAATGTATTCATGTTTCCCAAAAGAAATTTCCCCTTGTTTTATTTAGTTCAAGAGACTGACGTTAACATGACCGGTTAATCGATAACCTTTATTCAGAAACAGTCCAATCTCAAAACAACCCTAGACTTTTGTCAGACTCTTTTGAGTCTAATCGACTTTCCGAGGTCCTGGAGTTTTGCCTTAAAAAGGCTTAAATATGCGACAGGGTTGGGCTTGGGCTGAGAAATCTCAGCCCAACCTCAAGACTGGGTTGAGCTTGTGCTGAGCTATGAAGAACTTAGGGTTAGGTTGGGGTTTTAAAATACCCGGCCAGTTTCACCCCTGATTTCATTTGACTAACACTGTCAACGGAAAGAATTAAATTACTAATTTACCACCCTCCTCTTCCGTCTTCTTCTTCTTCCGTTCCCAACCCTGCTGGAACACAACCCACTCCACTTCTTAATCTTCTTCTTCCTTATTGGTATCTACCATTTGGTGCAACCCATTCACAGTCCTGCACTCTGCCGAGGAAACCCGGCAGAAAAAAATTGAACAACAAGTAAAAGATTGCATTAAACAACTAGATCATTCAGTAGCCCAGATGAAAGTATTTCATCAGATATGAGAGGAATGCTGACAAAAAGAAACAAATGGCGATGGAACACAGTTGATAGCTTGAGAAGTTTGTAATAGAGTTAGTAATCCAATAGAGGAAGAGAAAAATGGGTTCTCTACTGCATTTGCCCGTTCTTGGTTCTTTCTTCTCCATTCCCTCTGTACAGCCGAAACCCAATTGGTTTTCCCTCAAACCCAACTGGAATCAATGATCAGATTAATATAAACCCAATTGTAATCTTTGAGAACGACTGGCTGCTTTTAGTTCTGCAATTTCCAACACAGACCAGCAAACAGGGGAAGTTCTACCTTTGCTTCTCACTTGCAGAACTTCAGTTCGCTGTTGCGAAGGCTTTCATGGGTATTGGTCGTATGCTTACCCGCCGTCGAGGGACCGACCATTAGAAAGAGTAAAGCCCTAATTATTCGTCCCTATTTTGTTTTGTGGTCATGGGCAGTTTGGTACATTTACATCATAGTAAAGGTTGTTTTTTTGTTTTTTGGTAGAAATAGTAAGGGTAGTTTGAAGTCGCATATTTAAGGCAAACCTCAGGAAAGGTCCGTTTAATCAACCCAAAAGATAAACATCCGAAAATGAAAAGCGAAGAGTTCAATATACTCTTCAATATGATTTAAAAAAAAAAAAGAAAATTACATTGCAAGCTCCCGTGTTTTCAAAATATACACTCCAACCTCCTGAGTTTAATGTACTTGTTACACTCAGTCTCACTCCGTTAGTTGCTGATCTGTTGGCCATCGATCCCTTAAAATGATAAATATACCCTTCAATGGGATGTGAGTTTACCATTTTACCCATAAGGCAGCCCAAACTTCACACCTCCTTCCCCTGTTACTCGTTTAGGGTTCTCGTGATCTGCCTCAAGCCATCTTCAAGTTCATCACCGACGACCTGCGACGACGAGGGAGGTAATGGCTAAGGTAAGGACAAGGGTTTTTTTCTCCGCAATGGAAGAGATAACAGAGGGAGTGAATAACATCGGCATCGTCGATTCGCACAAGAAGAATCGGATTCAGGTCTCCAACACTAAGAAGCCCCTTTTCTTCTATGTTAATATTGCCAAGAGGTACATGCAGCAACATAATGAGGTTGAACTTTCCGCCCTTGGAATGGCTATTGCTACAGTTGTCACCATTGCTTAGATCCTGAAGAACAATTCCTCAAACCATGTTCCGGAGTCCATAATTTCCCGGACAGTACATCTGCGTGCAACTGAAATTTAACATTTGATTGATGGGTTTTACCTTGGTGCATTTGTCCATTTGCAGCAATGTTAGGTATTAATTAGTTGGAAATTTTTGGGATAGGAAGAAGTAAAGATGAAAAATGCACATCAATGTAAGTAACATAGAGTCAGACACCCCCTGGCCTCTGTGGGTAGTTGAAGAAGCAAGAACATGCGCTTCCAATTCTCTCATTGTCTTTGGTCTCTGCAATTTGATCATTATAATTCTGCTCTTAAGTGCTCCAAAGCCCACTTCACCAGGTACTGAAGAAAGTTTCATTTGTGCCGATGAAGTACCAAATAGAATTGAGAAAGAAGAGACAGGAGGAGATGAAGGGTTCACCTCTGAAGACATTGAAGCATCATTGTCTGCAAATGTTTATCAAGTGTCAAATGCTGTAAATTCACCCGGCGAAGAATTTGTCAGCAATGTTGGTACAGAGGAAAGTGACAATGAAGATGATTGCAAAGAAGATGATGATGAGCTGAGGAGGAGAGTGGAGGAATTCATTGAAAAGGTAAACAGAGGATGGAAGACAGAGAAGTTGATGACTCTGGACCTCAATAGAAGTCCCATATGGTGATTTGAACTGGTTTCAACATCTCTTGCTAATACAAAACTGTGATGAGATTGACCCAGGATGGAAATGGAAATTTTGTTTTTGGGGGATCAATAACCACTGGTGCTGCTTGACTCTAGAGCCAGGAGAGGAGAAATACTTCAACGTTTTACAAGAATGCAACTGAATTACTTTATTCCGGTGTAGAACAAATGTGCAATGATTGCAGAAAGTAGAATGATGGCCACGCTACCATTATCATGGGTTTCCTCACCAAAAAAAAAAAACCAGAAAGGAAGAACTTGTTCGAGAACCCAAAATACTGAAGTGGGTCTTTGGAGGATGACTGACTCTTCCATTTCTCCTTCTTTCTAGTAGAAATCCGACAATAAGCAGCTTTTGATTTCTTCAGGTGCTGCAGAAGCTCTAATGGGTGGAGTTGGGGTTCCAGGGAAAAACACAGGTCAGGGGGTGTCGCAGATGGGGTTTGGGGTTGTGGGAAAAATAGCAGCGGTGGCGGGTTGCGGGAAAACAGAGGAGGTGGAGCGGGTTTGCAGTTTGTAGGAGAGGGGGATTGAACACTGGGCGGGGGTAACGGGGAAGGTTGCAGCGGCGTTGGAGAGAGAGACAGAGATAAAAAGAGAGGGAAAGAGAGAGAGAGAGAGAGAGAGAGAGAGAGAGAGATGCCATCTGCAGCCCCGTCGAAGGTGCCCACTTCTTCTCCATCTCCTTCTCCGTCTCCAGCAGGTTTTCGCCGGAGACGGCAGAGAGTCCAGTGAGCAACCAGATGACCGTAGACGGACTTCAGGGTAGTAACCGGTTATGGGAGGTAACAGCCAGCTAACGTTAAAGATAAGTTTATTATATTAAAAAGATAGGATTGATTTAAAAAATATCAACGGCTTACATTAATCTGTTGCGTTTAACGCTGCGTTTAAGTGAAATAAGGGTCGACCAGTCACTCTTTTTCTTAAGGATTTTAATTTGCAAAAATGCTCAGGTCAGACTGTCAGAGGATCAATTTGTTTCTTTTAAGGTAGGGTATTATTGGAATTGGCCTCAAATGGGTCACCAAAGCAGTTAATCGTATGAAGACCATTGTTGTCACGGCCACGGTATGAGACAGAGTAATTAATATAAGAGTAGTAGAGACCCTTGTTTGTTCCTATGTAACACATGGTAAGGCCCATCCCTTTTCTTTTTTTTTTTTTCTGCAATACCAGCGGCGCGGCAGTGCACATCCGACGGTACAGCAGCGGTCATGTGTGCCATGTGTGCCACCTGGCCTTTGCTGTGCCGTCGGATGTGCACTGCCGCCCCGCCGATATTGTAGAGGATCCTGGTCCGAGCCGAAAAAGGCAATCAATCATGTTCTGAGGTGTAGTTTAATATAAGAGAAGTTAGGTCACTACTAACTTACTAAGTAGCAAGATTGACTGTTGTTAATAAGGGTGTCAATCGATCGGTTCGGTCCGGGTGCAGTCCGGTTTTTTCGATTTCGATGTGACTTTTAGGTAAATCGAAACCGAACTAATAAGGATTTTTCGATTTTGGCCGCAGTTTCGATTTCGGTGCGATTTGGTTTCGTATTGGTTTCAGTTTATGATAATGGGTCGATAGCGGTTTGGATTCGATTTGATATCGGGTTTTTTTAAACAAATTGGGTTAGGTTTGTGCCTATTATCTTCTCTTTTTCTTTTCAACTACATAAAATATTGGGTAAATTACACATCACCTCTTGGTTTTTGAAAAAACTCAAATCATCCCCTCTACAGTAGCGGTATTAGTCTACTGTTAGTTATTGGTGTGAAAAGACTATTTTACCCTTGTACTAAATCATTAGAATTAAATTTACAATACTACCATTTAAAATCTATGTTTGGATGTCAAGGGTAATTTAGAGATTTAAATTTATTTAACTGACTGACATCATCACTTAATAGCATAAAACTAACAGTAGTGACTAATTTGTCATATTGGGGTCTAAATCAAAGGGTGATTTGAGTTTTTCAAAAATCAGGAGGTGATTTGAGTTTCGTTTGAAAATCAGGGGATGATGTGTAATTTACCTTAAAATATTTCATTAGCCCACACTTAAAAAGGAAACCAGTGGAATAAGCATTGTTACAAATCAATTTTCCTATTTTCATAATCTCATACTCATTGATTTGTAACAATTTCCTTTATAATCGTAAATTTGCTCACTAATATTGAAATCAATTCAATTATTCATAACCTTATACTCATTAATTTTTTTATTGATTTCATTCGGTTCAGTTTTCGATTTGTTATCGATCGATTTGATGCGATTCAATTTTTAATCGATCCCATCATACCCCAGTCCAAAATCAATCCAATAAGGATCGATTCGATTTGATCTCAGATTTTTTTGATCGATTTCGATCGATCTTAAGGATTCGGATTAAGATTTGACAGCCTTAGTTGTTATCATGGCATAAAATACAAAACTTTTTTTTTTATTTTATAGAAACTGACTTGACTTGACTTGACTTGACTTGACTTTATGTTATCATGGCATAAAACACAAAATTGACTTGACTTTTATGTCACACTTTCGTCATAGGATCAGTTTTACCCTAGTTTTTGAGTTTGAAATGCTTCAATTGATGTGGGTTTTAACCCATTTCTGACCCGTGGAGTTCTTGAAGTGCTAATCATCTCCACCACGACACACCCAAGAGCCCATATATCCGAGGGGGCTTCCTGTTCCTTACCTGCAACAGATTCATGCGACATATAAAGAGGATTCCTCTCAAAGACAAAGAATGGAAGTCCTTCCTCTTCCTCTGTTCCTAGGCAGAAAACTTTTTCCTAAATCATTTTGTATAAAAAACTATCAAAATTTAAGACCAACTCTAATTCACTTCTAATCTTTGGGATTGGTGTGTGATTTGTGTGATTACACTTTCATAAAAAAAAAAAAAACTCTAACACTCCTTTGGAACAGCAGACTTGCATTAAATTACAACCCTCCACTTTACCCAATGTCTACTTGAAATTTTTATTTTTACATGCTTTTCTTACTTAAAAACAAACAATATTCCTTGAAAATTACAACTACTAATCTATGACATTCAAGATGAGATTCTTTGGTGTCTGTGTTTTTTTTTTTTTTTTTTTTTTTTTGAATAAGACAAAAACAAAGATTAACGTCAAGTTTGATTTATGGAGATCAATTTTGGAATCAAAAGGTTTTAAGATAAGTAGAATGGAGACAGAGTATATGTTGTGTAACTTTGATTACATTAGGACGGATAATGAAGTATAAAAAATTGATGAGACAGAGATTCCTCAAAATGATTATTTTAGGTATTTAGGCCCAGTCATAATAAATAAAGTGATATTGAAGATGATGTTTCACCAAGAGTTAAAATGGGATGGATGAAGTGGAGAGGTACATCTGGAGTGTTGTGTAATCGACGTATTCCTTTAAAGCTTGAAAGAAAATTTTATAAAACAGTCATATGACTATGATATTTGGTACAGGCAGTTAAGAAGTGATATATAGATTAGTTAATTGTAGCAGAGATGAGGAAGTTGGGATGGATGTATGACAAAACTAGGAAAGATAAAATAAGGAATGATCATATTCAAATTGATTTGGGAGTAACCCCGATTCAAAATTAGTTGCAAGAAATTCGCCTGAGGTGGCATTGCCATATTCAATGGAAGCCTTTGGGTGCTCCAGTTTGGAGGAGTGACTTGATTCATAGACGCTGAATTTTGTCACCTCCTGACAATGACGACAATAGGACACGAACAAACATCGATATCACTCTCAAGAAGGATTATTACCCCTGCACCCGAACCAATGAGAGATATCTCTCCAATATTTGTAAATGTGTTTCTTTTTCCATCATGTATCCATGGAAATTCATTGATTTGATATTTAATTTATACATTTTTATTTTTCATTTAATTATTACAACAATTGGATCGTTGGTTAAAGCAAAATATTATAATGCATTAGGGTATCTGGGTCGAATCTGTCCTGTCGATTTCTATTCAAATCAAATTAGAATCGATCTGAATCAATTCTAAAAACCGTAGAATCAATCTCTTAAATCTGATAGAACAAATTGAAATATGAGTCAGAAACCATAATGGAATTGAGCTTGGGGCTTCCCAAGTTGCAGAAAAAGAAAGACATGATGGGATCATTGAATCAAAAATAAAAAAGTTCAAAATCCAATTAATATGAGGAAGTGAGTGGTGGTTCCATATTAATAAGACAAATTAAAGTGGGTGGGTGACCAATCAAGTAGCAGGATTGACTGCTATTTCACAGTTCATTCAGCCTTAGCTATTGGAAGTAGTCTCGAATGAAGACCGTGTTTGTCACGGTAATGCTCAGAACGCGGGTTTGTTTTCTCAATAGTATCATATCTAAATTGCAACTGATGATACTATAAATTGCAGTTGACGAGTTCATAATTAAACCCATCCAACTCTTCTTCCAGAGTTCTATTCTGTTTTCTGTTCTGTTCTGTTCTGTTCTGTTATGTTCTGCCTACTACTACTACTACTACTACTCCATCATTTCCAAAACTTAATTTTCAGTCCATATAACCCAGACAGAAATATTAATTGATGGGTTTTTCTTGCTTGGTGCTTTTGTCCATTTTCCGCACTATGAATGCCATTCTTCTTCTTCTCTTCTGGTGTAGCAGCAGCAGCAGCTGCATGAGTTTGGCAAATGGAACGGATGATCGGCTAGCCTTGTTGGCCATCAAGGCTCTCGCATAACCAATGATCCCTTTCATGTTGTGAGCTTCGGAATGACTCCGTCCCCTATTGTGAGTGGCCAGGCGTTATATGTGGCGGTCGCCGGCATCCAAACAGGGTCGAGCTTTGCTTTTACAGTCCAGTGGATTGGTTGGATCTGTGGCTCAGAAATAGGAAACCTCAGTTTCCTTAGAGAGATTTCGCTCCAAAACAACAGCTTTCATGGTGAAATCCCTCGTGAAGTAAGTTTTCTGTTCAGGCTTCGTTATTTACTCCTATCCAACAATTCATTTGAAGGGGAAATCCCACCCAACATATCACGTTGCTCCAACCTTATTGAACTCCGTTTAGGTTTCAACAATATTGTGGGGAAAATTCCAGTACAACTTACTGGCACCTTATCAAAGCTTCAATTCCTTTCATTCCATCACAATAGATTGACGGGTCAGATCCCACCTTCCTTTGGGAATCTTTCATCCCTTGATACCATTTCTGCGGCATACAACGATTTAAGTGGAAGTATTCCGGATTCCCTTGGCCAATTGGCAAGATTAATGATTCTCGGGCTTGGTGTAAATAAGTTGTCTGGTACTATCCCTCCCACTATATATAATAATCTTTCCTCACTCTCTGTTTTTTATGTCGGATATAATCAACTTCAAGGGAGTCTTCCATCAAATTTAGGCTACACTCTTCCTAATCTATGGTGGTTTTCAATTAGGGAAAACCAATTTCATGGACCAATTCCAAATTCTGTGTCCAATTTGTTGAAACTCCAAATATTTTTTACTAGCAAAAATAGGCTTACTGGAAAAGTAGGTATTAATTTTGGAGGCCTATCAAAACTCACTAAGCTTTTAATAGGCACCAATTATTTGGGAGGTGGAGAGGCCGATGACCTGAATTTTGTCAACACATTGACCAATTGTAGTAGTTTAACACAATTGGATTTTGGTGATAATCAGTTTGGTGGTGTATTTCCCAACTCCAAAGCAAACTTATCGACCCAACTGGCACTATTCTATTTGGCATACAATCAAATATCTGGAGATATCCCAGTGGGGATCGGGAACCTTGTCAACTTACAATATTTGGCCCTAAATTTTAACATATTAGGAGGAAGTATTCCGACTTCAATTGGGAGATTTTCAAAACTAACTGTACTCTATTTAGATGGGAATAGATTCACAGGGTCAATCCCTTCTTCTCTTGGAAACTTGACATTCTTGATTCATCTCTATTTAGGAGATAATCGTTTACAAGGAAAAATACCATCGAGTCTTGGAAAATGCAAACATTTGTTACACTTGGGTCTTTCTGGTAATAGTTTCAATAGCATCATCCCCACAAAGATATTTGATCATTTCACGTTACAAGAGCTAAACTTGAGTAAAAATTTTTTCTTTGGTTCTCTACCTTTGGAAGTGGATCGACTGGCCAATCTTGAAGTCCTTGATGTTTCTGACAATATGCTGTCTGGGGATATCCCTAGCACCCTTGGTGCTTGTACAATCCTAGAGTATCTTTTTATGAAGGGTAACTTATTTCAAGGATCCATACCATCATCTCTGAGGTCTCTAAGGGGTCTTCAGGAATTGGATCTTTCACACAACAACTTCTCAGGTTTTATACCAAAATATTTGGATACATTTAAGTTTTTACAAAACTTAAATTTATCGTTTAATCATTTGGAGGGGGAGGTATCAACAGCTGGAGTCTTTGCAAATTTGAGTGCAGTTTCAATCATCGGAAACAATAAGCTTTGTGGAGGTATACCAGAACTTCATTTGCCAACATGCCAAACTCAAAAGTCAAAAGAACATGGGGCTCATGTTTTCAAGTTGATAGTCATCGTATGTGGTTGCGGCGGCTCTCTATGTTTGATTTTTATGACATTTCTTTTTATCACCCACAAGAGAAGAAAAGAAAGGAAAGAATCCAATTTTCTTTTGATAGGGGGTCATCATTTTAAGATCTCATATGCCCAACTCCTTAAAGCTACCGATGGATTTTCTCTTGCAAATTTGATTGGAGAGGAGAGTTTTGGTTCTGTGTACAAAGGAGTTCTCAATCATGGGGAAACTATTGTTGCAGTAAAGGTCCTCAACATTAGACAAAGAGGTGCTTCCAAGAGTTTCACGGTTGAATGTGAATCCCTTAGAAACATCCGGCATCGTAATCTTATTAGAATCTTAACATCTTGCTCAAGTATAGATTTTGAAGGTAATGATTTTATGGCTTTAGTATATGAGTTCATGCCCGGTGGGAGTTTGGAGAGTTGGTTACATCCACATGTAGATGGCATACAAGATGAACAAAGGCATTTAAACCTTGTTCAAAGATTGAATATTGCCATTGATATGGCAACAGCATTAGATTACCTTCACCACCATTGTCATACACAAATTATTCACTGTGATCTAAAGCCAAGCAATATTCTTCTTGATGGTGATTTGACTGCACATTTAGGTGATTTTGGGATATCAAGAATTCTTTCAAAAGTCACAAATAGATCTCAAAATTACACAAGCTCAATCGGAGTAAAGGGATCTATTGGATACATTGCACCAGGTAATGTACCTCTGTACTTGATCTAGTATAATTTTTTCCTCTTCTTTAGACAGTTATTACTGAGTTTACTTTAGTACGATAAATCTAATATTTGTCTTACCTATTCCACCCAATACCTTAAGACGTAATTACTATTTTTATATACATTTTGTGACATATTAAGCCCCTTCTTAAAGGTATGTTTACATGGATGATATTTTGAGTGTCTTTATTTTTACAGCAAAGTTTTGATTGCATCTTATTATAATCAAATCATACCTTGAATTCCATAAGCTACAAACAATGGTTTTTTGAGAAATTATGCCTTTAGTTTGCATAGAACTTGGTAGTTTCTCCTATACATAGATTAATGTGGCCACATGCGACACTAAGTTCATGAAATCAAATTGCTTGGACATCATGCCATCAGATAATCTGTTGGATTTAGATCCACAACTACAGACATTAAAGGAGCCCATGTTCCTTGCATGAGCACTATAAGAACGATGTTGAAGATGCCCTAATCTCTCTTGAGATGTAAATTGTTATGTTGCATATGTACCTCACTCAAAACTCTAGACCCATATAATTTGCTCTATGGGATTTTTGTCGATGATTATACTTAATTTAAACCTTGAGTTCAACTGAGTAGGAAAATCACGCTTTTGATATCATGTTATTCTTCCAGTTGAGACCAATAGGCTTTGCTCATATTCTCACCAGCTATAGAAATACTAACCTAAGGTACATAAATTACAGAGTATGGTGCTGGTGCTGATGTTTCGACACATGGTGATGTCTACAGTTATGGGATTCTCTTGTTAGAGATGTTCACAGGGAAGCATCCTACCCATGAAATGTTTAAAGATAACGTTAATCTCCACTACTGGGCTAAGATGGCTTTGCATGATGATAGAGTGATGATTGTCGTTGACCCATCACTTCTCCTTATGGAAGAAGATGAAGAAGGGGCAGCAACAACTGTAACCAACATCATTGAAAGTCGAAGATGCGTGGTTCAAGAGTGCATTAATTCAATTATTAGAATTGGAGTTGATTGCTCAATTGAATCACCAGGGGATCGAATGAACATAAATGATGTGGTCAAAGAGTTACATCTGATCAAAGACATTTATCTTGGAGTTGGAACTCACCAAGGAAGATGAACTATAATAAGGGCTATGAACAGCGGTAAGCCATCATTTCCTTCAAAATTTGAGTTTTTCATACTTATTGATTAAGCTAAAACTTTTTTTCTTCTGTTTGAGTTTATTATTCTTTTAATTTTAGTAATTTGGATATCAGGAACATTGAATGTCTCTTTTTTTTTTTTTTGTGTATTATTTTGGTTGAAATGTTTTTCCTTGGTTCATTTCTAGTTGAGATTTTTGTAAGCTTAGTAGGTCTATTTTTCATTTTGACTAATATTATCCTCTTGTCATCTCATAATACAAGAAAGCTATGTTTTGTTTAAACGCCAGGGTTGTCTCCATTTACTATGAGAAGCTAGAGAAGTACAAAGACAAATTGAAAGCAACTAGTATGTTGGCTACAACAAGAGGATTTCCAATTATGATCATGGGATTTTATTCCTCTCTTATTGGATATAAGGGAATAATCTAGAATATTACATGAGTGTGTTTTCAATATGTGCAATTTGAAAATAATTGAGAGATTCAGGGTATTACGTTTTGGCTACAATAGTACATGTGAAGGGACTGTTTGTTGTCGATATAGTATGTGAAGTATACATTTGTATTTATTATCCCATGACCCAACCAATTGTACGTTGTATTAGAAGTTTATTGTATATAATGCTTGTGTCCTAGTGTTGTACTAGTAGTAGTATGCAATGTATTCATGTTGCCCAAAAGAAATTTCCCCTCGTTTTATTAAGTACAAGAGAGTGAAGAGACTGACGTTAACATGACCGGTAAATCGATAACCTTTATACCTATTCAGAATAAATAATAGTAAAAAAAAAATTCGATAACCTTTATTCAAAAACAAGCCAATCTCAAAATAACCCCGATTTTTAACAAATGCCCGCCTAAAAATGCCCATTTGTTCAAATGCCTCTTTACAATTTTTTTAATTGCAAATTCCCCTTTACTTTCAAAACATTGTAGCACTTTGGTCCAGTCCGTTAATTTGGGATGTTAGACGTTAGTTTGGTGGAATCATGATCAAAATGCCTTTCTGATAAAAACCCACCTAAATTAAAGAATAAAATGATCAAATTACCCTCATCTTCCCCAAATGGTTTAGGGTTTGAAATTGAAAATCAAATCCTAAACCATTTGGGGAAGATGAACCCCAAAATCAAACCTCCAAAATTTAATGGAGGGTTTGATTTTCAGATTCCTAGGTGGATGCCTGGCTGCTAGAAATCCCTCGGGAACTTAGCCGACGGAGAGAGAGAGAGACCTACCATTCGGTTCTTATGCTATCGTGGATTTCCATTTTTCTTTCCGATAAAAGCTAATACATTTTGGTGTCAACCGCAGAGATCATACCTTTACGACAATCCCTTTTAAACATTTTAAACCATAAAAATGCCACATCATAAGGCTTCATGTAAGTCTGGAGTGACTGGAGTTGAATTGAATTCATGATTAATTTCCTGCTTGTAGGTTTTGAACAGTAACGGGTTGCAAATACTCTTTTTTCTATGTTTTTCTTTAAGATGGAGCTTAAAACCACGAGGGCAATATAGAGGTTTGATTTTAGGGTTCATCTTCCCCAAATGGTTTAGGGTTTGATTTTTAGTTTCGAAGCCTAAACCATTTAGGGAAGATGAGGGCAATTTGATCATTTTATTGTTTAATTTTGATGGATTTTTATCAGAAGAGCATTTTGGTCATTAGATTTTACCAAACTAACATCTAACATCCTAAATTAACAGATTGAACCAAAGTGCTACAATGTTTTGAAAGTAGGGAAGATTTACAATTAAAAAAGTTGTATGGGGGCATTAGGATAAATGGGCATTTTTAGGGAGGGCATTTGTTAAAAACCCAAATAACCCTAAGACGTTTTCAGACTCCTTGATTCTAATCGACTTTCCAAGGTCCTGAGTTTTGCCTTAAAAAGCATAAATATACTATAGAATTGGGCTCGGGCTGAGATTTACTTCAAGGTTGGGTTAGGCTTGAGCTGAGCTAAAAAGACTTAGGGTTGGACTGGGGTTTTAAAAGACTCGGATTGTTTCACCCAGGATAAAAATTCGTTTCACCCATACTTTCTCTAGTGTTTCCAAGGATATCATTATCCGCTACTGTATTCATCGTGCGGCGCTGTAGGTGCCATGTATGCACAGCGGCCCCACATGGCACCTGCAGCACCGCACGATGAGTACAGCAGCGCTGCAGTTACAGCCGCGGATAAAAATCCTGTTTCCAATATATAAAGAACCCCATTTGACTAACACTGTTAATGGAAAGAAGTAAATTACTAATTTACCACCCACCTCCTCTTCCTCCTCCTCCTCCTCCATCTTCTTCTTCTTTTTCTGCCCCAAAGCATGTAACTGCTCATCGCCCCGTCTCCTAACACCTGTCATTGCAGCCCCGCCATCGCTACCTGCTCCACCCTCACCGTTGCTGCTTCGCACACCATTGATTTATGCTCTGCTATCCGTCCTGCTCACATAAAGGAGAAAACAAAAACACTGTTTATCGCTAGGTTGCCCTCTTTCGATCCAGAGTTGATCTGGGAAGTTCTTGCCACTTCATTCGACTGGAACTCCTTCATTTCCATCAATTTTAACCCCCTGCTGGAAGTTTGAGAGAAACCCCAGTAATTGCCAAAAGGCTCTTCGAAACCCTACCGCTTTAAAAACCTGGCAGAAAAATTGAACAAGAAGTAAAAGATTGCATAAAACAACTGGATCATTCAGTAGCCCAGATGAAAGTATTTCATCAAATATGAGATGAATCCTGACAAAAACAAAAATAAATGGCGATGGAACATAGTTGGTAGTTTGAGAAGTTTGTAATAGAGTTAGTAATCCAATAGAGGAAGAGAAAAATGGATTCTCTAATCTCTACTGCATTAGCCCGTTCTTGGTTCTTTCTTCTCCACTCCCTCTGTACAGCCGAAAAAACAGATCAATATCACGTTTTTTTTATTTATTTATAGAAAATCAGAAATTTGTGGAAACCCAATTGGTTTTCCCTCCAACCCAACTGGAATCAATGATCAGATTAATATAAACCCAATTGTATTTTTTTAGAACGACTTGCTGCTTTTAGTTCTGCAATTTCCAACACAGACCAGCAAACAGGGGAAGGGAACATAGAGTTGAGAATAAAGAGGATTTTTTGAAAGAAAAAAAAAAGGGGTAGTGAGATTTTGTGGATTCAGCAAGCAAGAGAGAGATTGATAATATCTACTTTATTTAATTAAGGGGTAACCGATTAATAAAATACTTAATTTAGTTTAATAAGATTTTGAATATGGTTTTTGAATAATGACTGTGCAGGTTAAAGATTGTGTTAATAAAGGTTTACCATAAATAAAACATGGAATAATTATGGCATAACTCACTCCAATATTCTCTCACTCTCTCTCTTTTTTCCACGTTTCTTTCCTTGTTTTGAGTATTTTTTTTTTTTTGCAAGAAATCCTTATCACTCCAATATTTAATAGGCTGCTACACATTCTTGTCATTCCCAACTGTTCAATACAATAGTGGGTCTGATACAGAGGAAAACGGAGAGTTTAGTGACCGTGGTGGTATCAGAGCAAGAGCAGAAGCAGCACTCTCACGTATGCGACCACGTAACTCGATTCATCTTCTCTTTCGCTTTCCCTCTTTGCTTTTCTAAACCCTTTATTACCATCTCCCCTTTCGCTCTCTACAGGCGTTATGGCTAACCAACTAAACCTTTTAGAGGAGACAAAGGACCAGATTGGTGCCCTGAGTGCGAGGATAGATGGAATTGATGAATCTAAAATCTCAATCGAAGAAATTAATTGCAGAGCATTGTTGAACAACTCTCGGGCTTCATTTGATGTAAAGGTTGAATGGCTTTGCAATAAGTACGGGCAGACTCCACGCTTTCCTCCTGTCACAAAGTCTCAAGCCTTGTTTGAGCATGGATTTGAATTACATGTTACCATATCACCATACTACTTTAGGACCTACAAAATTGCATACCAGTACATGAACATGACTCTCCTTTAGATTGATAAATTTAAAAAAAAAGAATTACCTTCATAAATCACAATCTAGCCGCCAGTTCATTACTACTTTGTGATTCAATTTTTTCTCCCAATTCCCTCAACCTACAAAGTTTACCTAGATCAGTTGAAGAGGAATTGATTAAAGCTCCTCAAATAAATATTTCTCTACTCTTAGACAGAATTACAATTTTACATGTATAAAATTATAACTTTAACACAACTTATACGAACAGACTGAACCAATCGACTTAACTGCCAATGTCATACAGGGGCCTTGTCAATTACCTCAAATTCTCTTCTTATGTTTTCAAGCACAAGCTCATTCCATGTATCGACCGGGCCTGGCATACACCAATGCAAGCAATCTTGTGGCGGAGGCTGTCCATTAGGGCCACGCTTGGTGATCTTATTTGGATCCAGACTCCGATACGGACCTGGATGGCCATCATGACGGTAGCTAAATGCTTTCGTTATGTCCATTAGCTTCAACTTTGATTTGTTAGTTTGGCTCTTGATTGCCTCACTGAAGCCCATCACTTGTTTCTGATGCATTGCATCTGTAAACCCACTGGGCACCAGCTCACTATCTAAGGCAGGCTTTACCTTCCCTGTACATGACCCGCCTGTATTCCAGGCACCACCTTCATAATGATCAGGTGAGTAGGAACGAACAATGGTCAGGCCTGTGTAAGATGGGTGGTTCACAATTGCAGTAAGAATTGTCTGAACAGAGATCCTAAAAGCTTCAATATTGTCAATCTTCCTTGGGCGGGAATTATCAGGCCACCACAGCTGTCCTCCAACAATCTCATTGTTGTAGATGTATACGGATTGCTTCGCAAACCAATGCCCAGAAGAAAGAACTACCACATCAAAACTTGGAAGGTACTCCATGAAGTCCTCATCAGGTTTATCGAGGTGAAGCTTGATCACTCCCTCTGGAGCAAAGTCGAATGCCTGTGGTGTCTTATGGACGAGCCATGATGACCATATTCTAACAATCATCACAGAGGTCGATCTGAAGTACCAACGTTGCATTCTCCGGTTTCCACGGTTTTTAGGAACTTCCACCTGAAAATGTAATAAAAGAGAAATCTAATTATCCAGCATGTGCAAATACCAATACATTCTACTTAACAGAGTCAAACTTTTCATCAACAGTAAGGGTATCAATTGGGATGGATTAGGGTCCTAATTGGTTCCACCTTTTGGGGCCAGGACCAGAACCGTCCCGATAAACTGATCGTTTTGATTGAAATCAGTAATGATTATTGATGGGATGGTTGGGTTCCAGTTCCTAATTGGTTCTGGGTTCTGGTTACCAGGATTCCCCATTCCAAATCTCGGCATTGCCTGCAAGATTTTCAATTGTGCAACAGGGGGTGGAGCCGCACTCATAAAGCTGAGTTCTAAAATGGAAGAACAGAAGGAACACAGCTGGATTATGCCCAGCAGCAGTCAATGCAGCAAGTGCTGCCTGATTTGGAGAAACCCTAGGACCAAATGGAAGGGTTCCAAGCTGCTGACATAACAATGGCAGAGAGAGAGAGAGGGAGAGCCATGAGCATAAGAGAGATGGATAGAGAGAGGGTTTGCAAAGATGGCCACTGCGGATTGCCGGAGACAACAGCCACTGGCCGGACTGAAGCCCCTAACCTTTCTCTTCGTCAGTTAATCTTCACAACCCTAACTCCCTAATTTTAACTTATATCGTCTTTGTTTGATGGCTCCCTAATTGTTCTGGTTCCTAATCGGTTCTCATTGGATATTCAGTTCTGGAACCATTGGGTAATCTGGACAAAAATCTACCCGTCTTGATTAGTAAACTCTGTTCCAAAATCTAAACCCAGAACTGTCCAATAATCTAACAGGTGGGACATTTCCGGTTTTTAGCGGGTCGGTTATGGTCCTAAAGTGACACCCTTAGCAGCAGTAGAACTCATTGGTAAGGTAACTACTCCACAAATCAGCAAAAAGCTAGAACCATCAAGAACTGCCACTGAAATGCAACCAGGCTGGTGTATGATGATATGCTCTGTGAAGTTGTAAAAGAGCAAGCGTACCTATATAATTACCTGCCAGAGAATACATAACATGGACTCCATTTGGTTCCGGGCGACTGAATCACCAATAAATGCTAATGTCTTCCCTCTCATCAACTCAAGGAATTTTGTTCCATTGAACCGTGGGAGGTCGCACTGAGATGGTTTCCATCGCCAGTTCTCATAGTCTTTATCGGGCCTTCCGTTGCCTTGACAATTCTGCATCTGTGTCAGAACGGGGCATGTATTGTTTGTGTATAGCGGCCCAGCTGAATCATAGAACCATTTGCCGTTGTATAGATCGCAGGTGTCTAAATAATAAATGACAAGTCAAAGTATCAACAACCAACGCATGAGAAGAAGAATAAAATACTATGTAGAACTTTCTACAAGAGTAAAATGAATATCAATAATGGTATTTCTCCAGTGTGTTCCTTGATCCAATGTAAAAAATAATAGAGGTGTAGCATAAAGCTACAACCACAAAGTGGGAGCAGAGAACCTAGTTTATAAGCTCTACCAATGCATTATACATATTTTGCAGTACAAATGTGTAGCATGGTCAATGCACTGCAACAAAACCCCGAATCAGTGGTTTAATGATGACAAATATTGGCACTTGTACAATGCAACAAAATTGTTTATTTGTTGATGATGGAATACAATGGCCTTCACTGTAGACAAGGTGATATGCATAGACAGAGCTATTTATGTTCTAAATTTGGGGATATACATTGTCTGTGACTTATTTCATTAATTGACATGAGCAAATAACAGTAAAAAACAGAGAGAGATCTTCAGGAACATCAAAAAGTATTGAATTTGCATGTGTGTTTGTGTGTGTGTGTGCGCGCGCGCATGCACAAATGAGAAAGAGAGAGGTTTGGAATGCGTGACTTTGGTGCTTCATAAACTTCTTGAGAAAATTAATATCCAATTATCAACAAATAGATATTGAATTCATATAAAATCAACCAATATGGGCCAATAATATCTACACATCTCAGTTAAAGCCTCACACCTTACACCATACACCATACACCATACAACAACCTGGCATCATCTTAATTAGTTGGTATTAAGACCCTCATTTGTGTTTCTCTTACTCCTCCTTGGTATTCCTTGTTTACACAGTGATTCTACATATGGATAGGGTTAGACAAATATTTTAACTCAGTCCCCCACATCAAGTCATAACCTAAAAACGAAGTTTTGTTTAACTTTAATTTCAAATATACACGTCAATCCAAACTAGATTTCAACTAGGGCAGTTAAGACAACTTAAGGTACCATTTGACAATGCTGGTAATTAATATTCTGTAAATACACAGCTGGTAATTAATATCATTTAATAATATACACATTATCGTCTCTCTCAATTATTAGCAAGAATGCATTTATTTAACACATTATCCCTCATTAGAGAGTTTGTCTTTGCATATTAGTAACAAACTCTTAAATTCATAATGAATGGGGTATCAGATCAGCCACAACAATGTTGGCGTGTAAAGAAAATGTGAAATCCAGCACGGAGCTGATTGCATAAGAGAAATTATAGTGGAGGCCACACTGTTGTGATGTGATCGAAGGAAGATTATTACTAAGTTGTGATGTTACTTAAGATAATAAAAACAAGCTGACCATGGCCAAAGCACAAGGGCTACTGATTGAAAAATTAGCTTAGGGATTTTTGGAAGGAAATTTATCTGTTCCCTACTTATATCGAGAATATACCCCAAAGATGAACATGATTAAGTCACTAGCAAGAACAACCAAGATGTTTGGGCATAAAATTTTACATGTTGAACAACATGTGAAAATTTTCGAAGTACAATTTTCCAGATAAAATTTTATGCCGAAACAGATGGAGCCATAGGAAAGTGTGGAAAGTCCATTATAAACTATAACTTGTTGTAGCTTTAATTATTTTTCCACGGGTGGGGGGGTGGGGGGGGAAGGGATAGAGCAATAACCATAAAAATATAGTCTTCCATTGTTCCAATTTTTATTTTTTTTTTAATCTAGTTCATCTTTTTCTTCTCTGTTACTTTTTGCTATAATGATAGGAGAGTCTATGACAATACATCTATTACCCTGACATAAAACAAAATGTTTCGTCACTACAGTAGTTGTGTCCTATCTACATAATACCAAAAACTACCTTAACTATGGTTCCAGTTTTCTGCACCTAAAAATCTAAAATGCCCTTAACAAAGTTTATATCACTATGACCAATTGACCAATCGTGGGAGCCTTCTCCTCTACTCTACATTGTTCATTTGCATTCTTCACTTTCATACCAGAGATGCCCTTCTTCTAATTCGACTAGCTACCAAATTGTCATTAACATCATTTATATGCTGGAGGAATCTTCTCACAAAAACTTCAGGCTTTCTCACACTCATGCTAAATCTGCATGCTTCCCTCTTTGTCCCTAGTTCTTCATTTTTTTTTTAACATCCGACTTCAAGTTTATCCGCCCTCTTCCTTCTTTCCCATAAAATCTTTCATATCCATGTTATCTTTCCTCAAACAAAATTAGTTCTCTCTTTCCATAGCGCAGAAAAGTTAGTTTGTTAACATAATGGATGTCAAACATATTACACATGCAATGCATGTGCTTTCTCACTAGTTTTCCTAAACAAAGAAGCCCATTGGATATTACCATATCCACATATACAAAGAAAGATTTCCAGCTATGACTCCGTTTATTTCAATGTAAAATATCACACATAAACCATTACTTGGTAAACTTTAGCTAGAAAAATTTTACTTCTTGAAAAACTTTCCATGTTTGTTTTTAGGAGGTAAACATGATGTAAAATGTCATCGCAAGATTTTCCAATGCTTGTTTGCCATTTTTTTACATAGTAAAATTATTTAAATTAATTATATAAAATGACATTATAACCAATTTGAATTATGCAGCCCATATCATATGTGCATAATCCATATGTGATCCATCTAAGGCAACAACTTATATCCTTAAGAAATTGAAAATTTTACAAGCGAAGATTTTATGATCAAATTGCGCGTAAATTCTGGTAGGGTAAAATCTAGAAATGCACGGAACCCCTGGTAAATTTCCACCTATGAAAATTTTACAAATATAAAAATAAACAATGGAAAATAAGATTTTATAGTTAAATTGCTATTTTACACTGAAACAAACGGAGCCATAATAGAAGAAAATGGATGGAAAATTCAGATAATTTTAGTTTTATCATGAGTACTAATAGAATCATGAGTACTAATAGAATCACGAACACTGATAGGACAATGGACATGAGCATAGAAAGTTGAAACGAATTGACTCAAATCAGCACCAAAGTCCTTAACAGATGAAATAAATGGAATGGGCGTGATCTCACATTCTCATTCTTAGAGAAAATATGAGGTTCCATCATGCCCTGAAAATATTTTATGAAAAAAGCTCACCAACCAAAGCAGGTATTATCTCAACTATTTTTGTCCCTTAAAAGAGCTAAAACCGGGTTATAACAATAGCAGGTTTGCTATAAAATTTTAAGATATTTGCTACTTTTGAATAGGTCAAATGGAATTATTTTCTTCATAATCTACATTTCAACACTAAAAGGAAAAAGAGAAAGCCCACAACACCATAAAGGGCCAGCTCTCCAATAGGAGCTAAACGAGAGGTTACAAAAGAAAACCCACACCCGCCACAGGAAAATTTTTTAAAAAAAATGGAACCCAAAAATTCTCCAAGACTGAAGCTCCTAATCCTCCGAATTCAGCAAAAAGTAGGCCCACCAAAGAACTAGAATTAATCCTGAAACTTTAGATATCACAGTAAGATTTTGATTCTTATCAAGAATATTTCGCTTCAACCCCTGCCAGCACCAGCTGTTAACCTCGCTTAATTGCTCCCGCTTCTCATAATTAAGAGTAGCAGTCAAAATCTTTATCTGCCTTTATCTCTCTTTCTCACTCCCATTTTCTATTCTCAAGAGTTATATGCCCTAAAATTCCCTCCCTTCCTTTTCCTAACTCAGTGAAGAAAATTCAGACCGTGGAAAAGTTCATATATTTGAGCAATTAAAAGAAGTTATAATGGAAGATGAATTTATTGAGGAAATAATTTAGTCAATGTGAATCACTGAATCCATTCAAAAGAAGAAGAAAAAAATGATTTTGAAAGATGTTATATACAAATACTTATTATGAAAATTCGTTGGTACTTGTCACTCTATATAAATAAAGGATATGAAATAATAGATCGCTTACCAAGCTAAAAGGGTTTCTTGATTGTGTAGACTGATCAATATATATCAAAGTGTATTTCATTGATTGATAGGAGATGGAGGGGCAGAGTATGGATGGGGAGGGCGGTAATATGTGGCAGTGGAGTAGTGAGCATACGGTTGGGAGGGGTATGGGTTAGGTGGTAGATGGAGGTAGAAGCACCGGTCAACATTATGATTGGTGCGTTTGCAATGGCTACAAAACAGATTGCCTCCATGACCACGGCCGCCACGTCCACAGCCACCCTGATGTGAAGAGGAACCGGCATCAGAGGAAGCAGCAATATTGGCCTGGGCAGTGTTTGCAGAAGGTGCAGCAGTAGCGATGGGAACTTCAGTAACCTTTAATTTCTGAAACTCTTTCATACTCTCATGGCTCAGTAGTATGCCACTGAGTTCAGTGTAGGAGGGAGGCACCCTTTGAGTGAGCAGAGACAGGACAACGTCCTGCAGGTCGAAGCGAAGCGCGCGAAGAACATAATATTAAAATCAGCAGTTGCAAGAGGTTTCCCAGCGGCAGCCAGTTCATTGGCTAGAAGCTTTGCACGTTGAAGGTACAAAGCAATTGATTCGTCCGGGTGTTGTTGAAGATTCTGGAGATTCATGTTGAGAGACATTAGGCGAGTGGAAGAAGTGGATCCAAAGGCCTCATGAAGCGCGTCCCAGATAGCATGGCTGGTTTTCTTGTCGAGAACCAAGGACAGCACATTCTCAGATAAAGAAGAGAGAAGAAGGCTAACAATAGCCGAATCTTGCTGCTGCCATGAAGAGGTGTCGGCAGGAGGAGAAGGACACACGCTGCTGCCATCAACGTAGGAGAAAAGGTTCTGCCCCTTGAGGTAGGCAGTAAGTTGTTTGCGCCATAGGAGAAAGTTGGTAGAGGTTAGCTTGAGAGAAACGAAGTGGTGAGCACCTACAGGAAGGGGAGTAACGGTGGAGGAGGAGTCACCCATGGCAATGAATGAAAAGGGACTAGGGTTTCAAGGAGAACCAGGATCGTACAAGGGAGATGGGCGTGAGCTTAGAGCGGATGATACCATATCAAAGTGTATTTCATTGATTGATTTCATTGGAGTCTCAAAGAGACATTATATATACAATAGTTTACAAGGAGAAACAACAGAAACGTGGGAACCCTAGTCCGATACACTTGCCATACATATTGAGATTGTATGGGATTCTATATTTTATGTGATTTCATGGGATTGGGTTGCCTTGTTGAAGAGATTGAGTTTCATATCAGAATACCGTGAAGAGAGGGCAATATATGTCAATAATATAGCATAAAAAAATACTTAATAAAAAAAATACCAAGAAGAAAAATGACACCCCGACCAACTAATTAGTCAGTCACAATGCAATAAAATATAAAGTACCCTCTAATGACAAGCATTTTTAGAACTTTTTTTTGCGGAGTTGATGGAGGGGTGACCAAGAAAAAAAGTTCAGTTCATCGTATCCATGGATGGCTGCTCTTGCACAAGATCTAAGTCATGCTCTTGCACAAGATCTTCGTCATTCTAACCCCTCCAGAATAGCATATAAATTACAAATATAGAAAGAAGTAAAGTTATTCAATTAAGGAAAATAGATAGATCAGCAGCAAACCAAACTGGTCAATTTCAATAAGCAAAGACAGCTTAAAGAAAAGCTAAATAAGAGAACCCACCAGCTATGCAACGGGCTAAAGATAGAATTGACAATAAGTTACTCCGAAGGTCGAAAAGGAAAGTTGTAGCAGAAGCATAAATAAGATGATAAAAGCAGGGGAGAAAACAGAAAAAGAAAGGATACCTGAATAAACTGAATCAATTTTGCTAGACTTGCCCGCCAAAGGAGGAAACGGAGAAGGGGAAGTCACTTCCGTGGAATTTGTAGAAGAATCCAATTTACCATCCGGCAAATTAAGAGAAGAAGCCAAGGGACTACCATTTGCCTCTTGACCAAGACTCTTTGAGGTGTTGGACAAACCTGATAATGGCGGTTGAGGCATCTTCATAGCCCCAGAAACCTTCGGAGAAACCGAAATACTAATGGGCTTTTTTGGTTCTCGACTCGAATCATAGGCCAATGAGGAAACTGGTGCTGTTATCTGATCAACCTTCTTGGCCCCCGGAGCACTGGGAGAATCAGAAGAACTGAAAGGCTCTGCTTCTAAACCCTTAGTTACTGCGTCATCAGCAACAGAAGAGGGTTTCGGATCAGCCAAACCATGAATACCATCTTGTAAAGCTGGAAGCCGTGGAAGCACAAGCTCAGAATTGTTGTCACCAGGCAGTAAATATTTCCTGGAATTGTCAATCCCAAGTAGAAAACCCTGAAAGGTGTAACCTATAGGATATGAAATAAGAACCCATGAAGCAAAAATGAGGAACAGAGCTAATCCTCCCCCTGCAACTGCAATGGAGGAAACCGACCGTGGAAATACGGCCATTGTTGAAAACCCTTTTCTTGGCGAAGCCAGATTCATGGCTCTACACAAACAATATCTGATTATTTTACAGAAAACATTGTCTTCAAGGGTGAGTTTAGAATCTTGAGATCCCTTCCCTGTACAATCTCAGAATCAAAATCTACCAGATATCTTCTCCAGTCTAAATTAACGTGGCAACAAATAGCTGAGAAAACTCTCATTCCATAGAGATTTCATGGAACTTTCTGCAACTTCAAGTCATACCCCCTAATATGAATTCCATCAAGCAACGCGAAACCAACTTTGGACCTTTTCTCATATATCATGGATTCCCACTCCGACACCGCATTAAAGTAAAATTGACCAAGTCCCACCACGGGGAAAAAGAAAACCCACAAGAGGGAGAAAAGAAAGAAGAATTTCACACCAATGGGTTAAAGATCAGGAGGATTCAGGACACCATTTCCATTCTTGCTTCAGTCACTTTTTTCTAAATTTCAACCTGAACTCCTATAATCCACATAAAAAAAACCCGGATCATATCTGAGAACATTTCATCTGAAATTCAAAAACAAACACAAACATAAGCAACACTAGAACGAATCAGATGATTTTGGTAATATCAGCTATTTTTATCTCCTTCTCTGGTTCTGAGTTTGATAGGTAACAAGAATTGCTCGATTTAAGGGTTAAATAAGTAGAGAATCTCGGATCAGAAGGGCTTCTCGAGAGATTTTGCCGAAAGTGAGACCCTAACATAGATAACTCTTTTAAATGAGGGCCTACTTAGTATTTGCTTTTATTAATCAGACAAAACAAGGTTAGCCAGTTAGGGTAAAGTCTTGCAAATTATGATTGTAATTTAGAACAGGTATTTCTGATGTGAAATGCCGAAAATAACCCTTCATTTGTATTGCTTTGTCAGCTTCGCTGTTTTTGTATTAAGGTGACACCTTTATTCATGACCCTCATAAGGAGGTTTCCTATATGATCTAACTGATTAATGTCATGCGAAGAGTCCGGACCGAACCTGAATCCACATGGGATGACATCTCATATGAATCTCACTGTTTATGGGGTGTGAAACTCACTTTTAACGTGGCCAACCCGCACCCATGGATGGTGAAATCTATGTGAAGTGGCATTTTATGTGAGGAATTGATCCCAACTCTACGAAAGGTTAATCTGATTTGATCAAATCACAGCCTTATTGATTTTCCATTATCAAAACAAATTCTATTTGAATTCTAATTTATTGAAGCCCTAATTGTTAGGAATATGATTGAGATAGACCATTACATTTGAGATGAAATATCGAACATAATTTCATAGATAAGCAATGGTTAGAATAATAAAAAGCATCAATACATTGTGATAAAAGTAAACAATGGTTTGGAAATGATTTTCCCAACATTTTTTATGTGGGCTCTCACTTCCATTATATTTTTAATCATTTTTACTAAGGAGAGGATTCCCTACACTATCCGAGTGCAGTTTCACGCGAATGAGAGAACCCTTTTTGGAATCTAACAATAAGGTGAGAAACATTTATGACACATCATCCCCTTTCATGAACAGTGATATATGAGGGGATGTGTAATTTCATTTTTGAGTTGACATTGTACACAACTTTTACCATTTTTACTTAACAAAATAACAATTGTAATCATTTCACATGTTTGGATGGAAATTTCAGCAATCCATCACCATCCTACATTGTACATTGTTCATATGAAACATTAATTATGATTGTTTTATGATTCAATAGAATAGAAGGGCATGCTCAATAGACGAGGCTCCCGTCATTACAGGGTCAAGGGAAGACAGATATGTATATAGTCATACCTTCGCTTTGTAGAGAAATTGTTTCTCAATTCAAACACCACTAGGTCACAATGGAGCAATTTTAATTTGTATATTATTGTAATTATTGAATTATGACTTTAAATATTATGTAATAATATAATTGAAGGAGTGGTAGCAACATAAATCGTTTAATTAAGAGTATTTTTTTTTTTTTGGGTAAACTTAAATTAAAGTAAGAGCATGTTGTGTTATCCATTATTGCCATATAGTGGGTAATGGTTGGGCTCCATTACAAATAGAGGGATTCTGGTCGAATGTGGCCACGCTCTTGCTAAACACACGTTCTTAGCATTTTGTCTTATAAATAGAGAATCTAATATGTTGTTTGACTAAAATTAATTTATTCAATTAATACCATTTATGATTAAAACATTATTCAAAATTTATTGAATGTTTTAAGTAAGAATTTGGGTAGGTGACATGGATCCTTCCATCAACAAAAGAAGGGAGGACATAGTTGAGATTTGAAACCAACAATTCAAATTTTGATTACACTGTGTCCACATCTCTTAAATCATTTTTCCATTCGTAATCCACCTTTTTTTTTAGTATAAAAAATTCATTAAACTAAACAGAAATATTCCATGTACAATTCCAATCTCTCCAAAGAAGGGGAAAAAACAATGAGATAGACCTCTCTCGCTCTTACTCTATGAAGAAGCTGGTGTAAGTTCAGATACCATTGGAGGTAGACTGTACGAGCTATATCAAGAAATGTCACAAGTGTCAAATATTTACAAATGTGGTACCTGCACCCCCGACCCCCTTCTCTCAAAAAAAAATTTGCACACTTTAAGTTCTATTTTTATTTATTTTTCTGATGAGAATAAAACCTTATATTAAAAAGAAATATGTACATCACTATGGTATGGAGTAGTACAATTACTAGAGATCCTAGTTCTAGCTAAATCTAAGACTGTATCGTAGAAGGTGTTGTTACTACACCATTTGAAACTAACACTAGCGAAATTTGTAGTTTCATCAGCTAGAGTGAAATAGCTTTTAAGTAAATTCCAAGGTAAGCACATTTTGTCACTTGGATGAAAAAGAGACCAGAGGTCCCTGTTGTAGCACCATACTTCTTTGATGTTAATATTCGCCTTCATAGCGTGTTTTCATTCTTGCAGTAGCCCGTAAAGTTCTGCCTCATTCTCGTCATTGGTTGGTAGACGACCTACATATGTTAAAACTGGCCATCTAGCAAAATGGAGTAATCCCAACTGGATAATCTTAGTTCAGGGTCATAAGTGCCTGCGCAAATTAAGCCAGGGAATTGTAACTCAGGAGTAGAAACATGATTCAATTCATGGAAAGAATGTGTGCATGGTGAGGGTGCATGTATAGGATAAGAGGGGGGGTTGAATTTGCATATCATAAATCCACCGAAATACATCTTTTAAAACTAGCATGGGATCAGCCTTGGCCAAACCCTTAACAACTTTGTTCCTTAGCTAGAGACCAGATGAAATAACAGGTGATAATGAACACTGAGAAAAACCATATCAAAGATTGTTTATCAAAACTTTTTGAGCAAAGGAGAGAGGCACATAAATGTGTCATTGAAAGACTGGATGGATGCTCGGTTCTCAATCCTAGAGGACCAGATGCCCAGATGCATTTAATCCAATCACATGACAGGAATTGATGCCAAATCGATTCATCACAAGACCCATAGAGAACACAAGTAGATTCAACGGACATCCATTTCGAGATAATAGCTTTAACAGAAACTCCTGCATGTAAGACCCGCCAAAAAAACATTTTAAATCTTGGGTGAATCTTAATTTTCCAAAAAAAACACCACCATTTGGTAATCATGGGGCTGGGTGGATTCAACGGACATCCATTTCGAGATAGTAGCTTTAAGTTCTATTTGACCATATGCTACTTGGGGAATAAATGTTATTGGTCAAGTTATCCTCAAATCTTCTAATGGTCAGGACTCATGAGTACCTTCTATTGGCCATAAACTATTTTACTAAGTTGGTGAAACCTCAGTCTTATACCAAACCTACAACGGTAAAAATGGCCAAGTTCATCATAGTAAACATCATATGAAGATATCGAGTACTGCAAGAGCTAATCTTGGATCAAGGATTACACTTCAAAAAAGGGGAGAGGCAATGTGTGATCAATTAAACATTAAAAAGCATAGGTCCTCACTTTATAGACCGCAAACCAATGGAAGCAGTTGAGGTGGTTAATAAAAATATGGGAGAATGTTCTCTGTGTCGTAGCGCAAGCTGCGCCTAGGCACATGGGATGGGCGCAATAACCATCATGCCCCCTTAGTGGAAGGACCATGTGCCTAGGCACAGCCTACGCTGCGGCACAGAGAATAGCACCCTTAAAAAATGTTAAGAGGATTTCAAAAAAATAACTTAAAAGAATAATGATAGGACTAATAAAATATCTTATGGATTATGGATATTTACTGGGACAACGTGGTACTCACTAGTATATTGCATGGAGGCAGTACTTTCAGTTGAGCTGAAAAATCTCCTTAGAAATATTTATGGACAATGAACTCCCAAAAACCAAGTGGATGAGAAATCAATATGAGAAATTGAATCCAATCCAGAAAAAGATACTGCGTGCAATAGATAATACGAAAAAATACCAACAATTGATAACAAGAACTTCTTTGCGAGCAAGCCCTCCTCTTTTTGGTTGTAGCCCTTGATGACACGGCTGGCCTTATAACATTTTATGCTGCCACACGATTTGTATTCGATCTTATATATCCACTTGCAACCAATGGCATCATTGTTAGGAGGAAGAGTAATAAAGGTTGACGGGTTCTAAAATATAAAAGTTGGAGGCTAGAAAAACATGGTGAGATGAAAAAAAATAATTTATAATAAGATAAATAATGAGAAAGAGGGTGGGAAGTACTTTCAAATGGTTTAGTTGTTGGTGATAGTCCTAAAGATCGACGACATAAAATACACAACCAATTAACCTGCAACGATAATCTTTAATATATGTTGGAGGATGAGAAGTCTGAGATGATTAGCAAGAGCGTAAGGGGTTGGGATATGGTGTGGTGGTGGGGTAGGATTTTGAGAGCAGGGAGTGTTCACGTAAGTGAACATACGTGAATGATTCACAACCGGTCAGATGGAATTGATCCAAATTGCTCTGATAATTGAATGTTTAGATTGATTAGATTGTTCATCATAGGCAAATATGTTTTAAAATAAATATTGGGTCGATTTTGATGTAGTGTGGTGGTGTTATGGGTGAGTCTTGGTTGGGTTGGGGGTCAGTTTTGTGGGGACTGGAACTGGGTGAGTCTACTTTTAATATGCATTTGGCTGATAGAGACTCGCCCAGTTCAGTCCCCACAATAATTCGTTTAGTATGAATTGAATTCTTATATGCTTTACAAATGGTTATTACGGCATAAAGCCTATGAAAAGAAAATTAGGGTGTTAAAAATTAACCTATTGTGGATTGATGTCTTGAATTCTGTGGCGTTTTGGGCTGTGGACCACATCCGAAAGGCTGTTAAAAAATAGTAGGGCTTGAAGCTTGGAGGATTTGGCCCAATCTATTGCATCCCTTTCTTGTTGGACCATGCCGATCTAGGAGCGTGGCCCATGTGGGGCAGCCCCTTGAGATAATTTTTAAGGTTTACATTAGAGTAATTTTTGAAAAATTGTATCTCTTTAAATTGGTAGCGATGGGGGCATTAGGGTTAGGTGGGAACCGTTTTTAAAACAAAGAGACGAGAGGAAGAGAGCTTGTAATCCTATACTTCATTGCTATTAAAATCACACTTATCTATTCGTAGATGTTGGTACTTTGCCGAGCTATGTATTAATATATAATCGTGTGTTCTAATTGTTTGATTATTCTTTCTTGTGTTTTCTACATTGTGAATATGTTTCAATGTTCTACACAACTCATTTATGTGCATATAAGAATGTTTTTCTGCCTACACTTACGTGTCTATGTAATCGATGCATCCCTAAGACTATTTGCCAAATTTATTTTTTTATCCTATATTTCATTTTCTATCTAATCTCATTGTATACTAATAAACTGATTGCAAGGGGATCTTGGTCAGACTTACAACTCATATACAACGCTAACACATTATGGACAAATTTTACCTAAAAAAACACACGTACAATACGTATAGATGATGTATGTAGGTGACTGCCACGCTTAATTGGAAGCTCTATTAGTAAAATCGTGTTTTTTTTTATCGTTTTAAGCACGTTTTGCCGTATGTTTGTGTTTGAAAAAAAGGGCAAACGGCAAGCATTCCTATTTTAAACGCGTTTAAAACACGTTACCATTTTTTTGTTGAACAATGACTTACTTAACTAACCAAATCTCTCTCTCCCGAATTGATCGGTCCGATTCTTTCACCGACGTAAAGATGACTCGAAGGGCTATATTTTTCATGTCAACTCAAGGTTAATGAACGGACACCGAAATTAGAAGCATGTATCCTCAATTTATATGAGAATAATGCCGTTTTCTGAATTATAAACGTTTAAAACCTGCATCATCCGTTTTCCCTTTTTTTATTGTTCTCTGATTTTTATACCGTTTTATTTAACCGCCTGTTTGTAAATTTTTACCGTTTAAAACCCGTACCATAAGACTCCATTTTTTTGCTGTTCTCATTTTTGCTAACTATAATTGGGAGAATGGTTTTTATAGAGGAGTGTGCGTACTACGCTCATACACAGAAGAGGGATGCGAAATGACCACCCCACCCTCGTAAAATATGAAAACCTTTGCTCAGGCAGGGGCCACGCTCCCCCAGACCTCCACTGAGAACCCTGGAAAATAATCATCTCCAATTCCCTAAAACTGTGCAGTGTGTAGTTTGGGGTGGAGATATCGACACATGGCAGTTCGGACATCCAATGGTGTCAAGCTCAAGAAAAGAAAAAGAAGTCAATGAGCTCAGACCATTGGATGTCCAAGCTGCCACGTGTCGATGTATATCTCCACCCCGAATTGTCGCATTGCACAATTTTAGGAAATTGGAGAGGATTAAAATCTAGAACTCTTCTCCGTTATATACTCAAGTCCCTAGGTACCATCTCACGTAGGGGTGTCAATTGGTCGGGCTCGATTGGGTTCGGTGGGGCCTAGCCAAGCCTCAGGGTGCTTAAAGCTTGCACCATGATCGCCCGTTTAAGTCTTCGGGTTGGGCCTGGTCGGGCTAGGTCGGGTTTCGGGCTATAATCGGACTAGTGGAATCGGTCTTTAACTGGGCTGTGGGCATGTTTAACTCTAACCGGGCCTTAACTAGGCCTTAACAGATTAAGAGTAAAAGAATATAGGGTAAATTATCGATCACCCCCTAGTTTTCAATCGAAACTCAGATCACCCCCTAGTTTTTAAAAAAACTCAAATCACCCCCCGGTTTAGACCCAAAATGACAAATTAGTTCCTAACTTTAGTTTTATGCTATTAAGTGATGATGTCAACCAGTTAAATAAATTTAAATTCCTAAACTACCCTTGACTAGTGTTGATTTATTATTTTACCCTTTAACTAAAATACCCCAAATTCATCCTCTTCCTCACAACTGCAACTCAATCTCAGGCAAAGTTCACTGGAGAGAAGAAAAGGCAGATGTTTCATTCCAAGTGACAAGAAAAACCTCGGCAAGAAGCTTTGTCCCCTTGATTCCCATCTCTTTTAAAACCAAATTAAGCCCACTCTATCTCTATGTGTACCTCTTTCTCATTCAAAAACTTTCTGTAACTTATCTCTGCATGGGTACTTTTAGCTCCTTGCTCTTCTTCATCACTGTTTACGTGACATACCTCTCCCATTCGTCTTTAGAGATTGTTCTACCTCTGAGTCACTCTCTCTCAAAAACCCACTTTAAGTTTGACCATACCCACCAGCTCCTCAAATCCTCCTCTGTTCGTTCAACCACCAGGTTTCACAACCACCGTCATCATCATGGACACCTCCACCGCCGCCAAATCTCTCTCCCTCTCTCTTTCAGTAGAAACTACACTCTCTCCTTCTCTCTTGTCTCCGACCCAGTTCAAACCATCTCCCTTTACATGGACACCGGCGGCGACCTAGTCTGGTTCCCTTGCTCCCCTTTTAAATGCATTCTCTGCGAAGGCAAATACGACACCTCCGTCACCACCACTCCTCCTGACGTTTCTTCCTCTGCTTTCGTCACCTGCAACTCCCCTGTCTGCTCCACTGTCCACTCATCCCTCCCCTCCTCTGACCTCTGCGCCATCTCTCACTGTCCTTTGGAAACCATTGAAATCTCTGATTGCTCTTCTTTCGCTTGCCCACCTTTCTACTATGCTCTTATTGTACTTTATGTGTGATCTCTCTGTTTGATTGAACTCATTTGCAGGTTTTCTCCAGTCTGAAAGCGAAACGAGAAGAGCCCCTTTGGGACTCTTATCTGCGGAGGAGTTCTACGAACGAAACTCCGTCTCTCCTCTCAGCCAACGCTAGAGGCATGAAGCTCTTCACCCAATCCTGGATCCCTCTCCCAACCAACGACATCTTGGGTATAGTCGTTGTCGTCCACGGTTATACCAGCGAGACAAGCTGGTTCGTACAGCTCAACTCCATCCTCCTGGAAGAAGGAAAGAAACGAGATCAAAAAAAAAAAGAAAAAGAGATTTGGCTGTACAGGTTTTTCTGTCAAGCTGGTTCATTAAATCTTCATCATTCCCACGAAATGCGCCGATGGCGGATGCGATGGCGGTGCTCCGAGCGGAGTTGCATGAAAAGAGTGGGGTATTTTAGGTTGAAGATGAAGGAAGGGTAGTCTTGTAAATTTATTCTAATGTTTTAGTACAAGGGTAAAATAGTCCTTTCACACCAATAACTAACAGCAGACTAACACCGTTAATAAAGAGAGATTGATTTGAGTTTTTTCAAAAACCAAGGGGTGATTTGCGTTTCGATTGAAAACCAGGGGGTGATCGATAATTTATCCAAGAATACATTAATTATTCAGTGTAGAGACCAGCTCCTTGGTCCTTTTTTATTAGATATCCTATTGAATATCACTCACGACTGTTGTGGGTTCATGAATAATTTATAAATATTCAGTTCACAAGGTTTCAAACCCAGCAAATAAGGTTGGGCCAGGCTCAATCGAACGTTCGACGGGCTAAGGCCCCACACTGAGACCGCCCGATTACTAAACGATCAGGGCTGGCCCTGGCCTGGAATTAACACCCCACTTGTATGACGTCTTAGAAAGAGAGAAAAAAAATCTCACGCATGACATAACGTTAGTTTTTTTTTTGGGAAAATTTCATGGACACTCCTGTAAGTATATCAAATATCATGGATACCCTAAGCATTGTCAAAATATCACAGGCACCCCTTGTTTTATGACTTTATTTCGACTTAATCCACTCTGTTAGGTCTGTTCAGTTAAGATCATTGTTAACTCTTTTTAAATGACAAAATTACCTTTACCACTGGGTGAACTTCCTATAATACCCTTATGTCTAAATGTTAAACTGAAACACATTTTGCCTCCTGCCGCCGCCACCATCACCCCCACCACCACCACCACCATCCACTCTTACTCTCCCATCCCTTGCAATCCCGGCCCCACCCTGCGCTGCAATCCGGCTGCTGCAACCATCCCCTTAGGCCCCAAACCTTATTCCCAGTCCCTCTTCTTCCTCCCAACTCACCGCCACTGGAATCTACCATGGGGTATCGAGGAAGGAGATATGTTACAAAAAAAAAATAAAAATTCTACGTTCCTGAGCTCGAGAGAGATTTTTGTTTGCCTATGTTGCAGAGGCAGAGCATCAATGTCAACGGCCACACATATGGCATTCTCCATGCTCGTGTGTTGGCTGGATCTGGTGGAGGACCAAGGATGATTTGCTACAAGAAAGAGCAATCAACTATTTGAGTTCTAGTGGTGACGACGATGACGGCTGACGTTGATGAGCATCTCGACAGCAATTTCCCTTCCATATGTGTTCGTATATCTCTTCCCAGTTCCATTGATTACTTGATTTGTTGTTTGGTTCTTTCTTTATTTCTTCCTTTTATTTACTTATTTGTTTTGGGTTTCTTTTCTGATCCATTGGTTGTATTAATTAGGGATTTGAAGTTCAAGGAGAACTCAAATGCTCGACCTGATGTTGGACGAAAGAAACCAAAAAAAAAAAAAAGAAAAAAGAAAGAAAAAAACGGCCTCTGTCTTCACCACCTAGGTCCAGGCTCGTCTCTAATGGAAATGACACTTTTTTTTTTTTGTATTTTAATTCCTCATTCTTTCTTCTTTTATTGATAAATCAGATCAGAGCCTGCTCTGCGTGTTAAGGTTTTGGTCGTTTTGATTATGAGAATCTATGATTCAAAAGCTTTCCTACGTTCACTCTGATGGTTTTACTTTTTTGCACATCATAGACTCCCCAAATCTCAAATACTAATGATTTTCAGAACTCAAGTGTGAACTTGAGGGATAATCTAATGATTTGGGCTAGAGGTTATTAGGGTAGATCATGGGCGATCAGTCTTCTTGCTGCTTTATTTGCTGCATCTGTCCATTTTAGAACCTTTTTTCTAGAAGTGATCCATTTGTGCTCCTTTCATTTTTGGCTATCGGCCAAATGCCAGAGGCTGCTTCTTATTTCATTCAACAATCCAGATAAATTTAGATTTATAAACTTTGCGGATCTCAGTCAGATCTTGGTGCTTTGTCTTCTAAGAATTTACTCTAATTTACAGCAAGTCCAGATCAATGTGAGATCCTGTCGATTAACTCTTTTTCCATTAGTATTATAACTATTCATCCAAAAAAAAAAAAAACTCTTTTTCCATTCTATTGTCCTAAATACTTAGATTAGCATAATCTGGTTTCAACTTTCAAGGTCTCATTGATTTCTACCGTTCTGTTCTACACCCTTTGTTGTAGAGCCTTTTCTGGACTTCCTCAAAGCTCAAGGCCCTTACGGTTTATTATATCTTAACCAACTTCGATAGATGTAGGTGAGATTGATAGAAACTATGGAATGTGAATTGCAATTCACTGTGTGGCTTGTGAATTGCAAATGTATTCAGGTCCCCTCTTCATCTTTGATTGCAGAAACACTTCTTTTTCTGGAGCAGATCTAAAGGGGAGAGGGAGATTCTGAACAGAGGAGGGGAGGGGTGCCGGAGACGGAGGAGAGGGAGAGGGAGATCGAGTGGAGTGAAATTACAACAAGAAAAAAAAAGTTTAAATTAAAATGAAAAGTATATGGAGGGCAAAAGTGGAAAAAGAAATTTGGTTACAATAGAGTGTTGTATCTACCTTGGGGTTAAAATGGACATTTTAACTTTAGGTGTTAACTGTGCTTAAGGGAAAAGTTGACATTGTGATAATGTTTGGGGTATCTGTGATATTTGATACACTGATAAGGGTGTCTGTGAAATTTTCCTTTTTCTTTTTTTGGGATAAATCATGACATGACGTTACTCACTCTCGCGAAAAGTGTTCAGCGTGTGTTACCAAAAAGAGGAGTGTTCAGTGTGCTGAGTTCACGCCATCAACTCCACATGTCTTGAAGATCGATTTTAGGGTTCTTGAGATCGATTCTGATCCGATCTGAATCGGAATCGGTATGAACCGATTACTGGTTTTAAAACCCTGGTGGCAAGACAATTGCCACCTTTCGTCATCTTCCCCAACTGCGTGTGCAGGAATCTTCTCTGCGGGTATTTTATTAAAAAAGGAAATTAATTAAAAGAAAATTTCCCTTTCTTCCGAGAGTTAACCAATTCTCATGAATCCGTGAGTCCACTCTTATTAGAATGTCACATTGTCGTCATCGTCCCCAAATGATTCAAAGGCTCATTTTAAGCAGGAAAGGAATCGGGTTATCGCATCTCCCGAACTTCGCCATTGGTGCAGCTCGATTCCTTTGCAGGTAACCAGACAACACGGACTTGTTTGATTTCCTCCTCACTTTCCATTATCCGTGAACCTTTTTTTTTTTTTTTTTAAAACTTTCCTGTAGTTACTTAATTCATGGTGGATTCAGTTATTCCTGATCTTCTTTACTTTCCAGTAGTGTTTTTTTTTTTTGGGGGGGGGGGTATTATTTGTATGTTATTATAAGCTTATATTTATCTTTTATGCTTTTCAACTTCGTAAAGAAATAAAGTATTTGAAATAAAAATTATACTGAGAAATAAATCTGACATAAAAGTGTGATTAGCGGAGTTTAAGTACTTGTGTGTGTGTGTGTGTGTGAGGGGTTCTTTGCGTCCTGCAAAGATGATGTAGCATTGTTCATAGAGTTGGCCAGTTGGCCTTACCCCAGTTGATGGTCATGGGCTCATGGCTGAAAGCATTCATTCACTATCGAGTGGTCTTTGAAATTTTGATTATGCTGTAAAGTTTCTTGACCAACTGGCTCATGTCTGAAAGCATTCATGCCGTTTGTGTGTATGAGTGTATGTGGAGGCTGAAGACATGCATTTACACCTGTGGGATCCTAAAATTTTGATGATATGAAGCTTCTTAGGAGCTTTAGCTGTAAATTTGTTTGGCATAGGCAGATACTTATGCTGAACTGACATTCTTTTTTCTGAGCAATCACCAAACCAAGTATGGTCAAGTTCACTGAATTACTTGGATATGTAACAAGATTTAATACAATACGTGCCTCAAACATTGACTAGCCATTCTGGTGGCCATGAGCATCTAATGTTGGACCTTATTTTTATGTTACACTGCTTTTATTCAATTGGTCCATGTTGTTCAGCTAATTTACTGACAGTGTCCGGAGCTGATGGAAGCAAAGGCATTGTTTTCCTGATACTAACAATAAATTCAAACTAAGATGTTGAGTAGTCTTGATTAGTTGAAGTTGTTGATGCTTCAGCATAATTGATCTTATGAACTTCATGTTACATTTGGTTAAGTCTTGACATGATGAAATGGAATTTTTATTTGCTGGTTAATTTGTTGATCGGTATTCGTTTATTTAATGTTGTGTTGCTATTGGGGAATGTTGGAAATCTGTATTGAATTTTTGACTGTTGTATAGATTCTTTTGAATGGAAGTTGTTGCATGTGTTTGAATATTTTTTTATGGATCTTATTTTGGAAGACCTCTTTGACTTACTGATCAGTCTATGGGAGAAAACAAGAAGAGGAAAATTAACAGAATAAATAGTATTAGGTGTCATTCATCATTTTTAAGAGTACTATACATTGGGGGGGGGGGGGGGGATCCGTAAATTGTAATGCATAATTATTAGCATCACATTGATTTGCATAGTTGTTATAGTGAAGTATAAATATGCTTCTAACATGCCAATGAATGCAGAAAAAAGAAGGTACCTACTAATGCCAGTAAAATATCAAAAAGACTTGGGAACAAGAACACTAACCGGTCGCGTGGTTAGCGCGGTTCCTATGCCTAGACACAAACCAATGCCTTTGTATGCGAAAAGACTGTTCAGCCGCCAGTGAAATCGAAAATCGCATCCAAACCAATGCCTTTATGTGCATTTTCATTGGCTACCGCACTGGTGCAGGGGCTACATGACCTGTTAGCGTTCTCTTGCCCAAAAGATTTATTAGTATTAATTGTTCCAGGCTATGACATGGTTGGTCACACTTTAGATGCCTCAGTGGGACTCATTATTCCCTCGATCAAGTTGTGGTTAAGCTATTCTTTTTCCTGTTTAAAAAAATGGTGTTTCCTGTCAATGTTAGCATGGTTCGCTATTAAATTCAGGTTATTCAGCCGAAGTCATATCTGCTTTTCTTCAATAAGAAGGGCTATTCTGGTCAATGAAAGGCTACCTGTAGATTATGATCATGATCTTTTGTTATAAAAAAGTGATAACATTTAGCAGAACAGATCCCATCATGTACTAAGCTCTGCCCCCCCCCCCCCCCACCTCCCAATAGTGTCTTCTGTTACTTTTCTCCAGATCACACTTGATTGTGGAATGGCAAAATAGTCATTCAAATATTTTTTTCTTTTATTTTTGGGTCTGTATGATGCATTCTCAACATAACTCTTTTTAAGTGCGTGGGCCATTGCAGTGCAGATTTTTCAAGGGAGATACAGGAAATGGCTGAAAATGGTGTTAATAGTATCACCCGTGTGCTCTTTTGTGGGCCTTATTTTCCTGCTTCTCAGAATTACACACGGGAATATTTGCAAAAGTATCAATTTATACAGGTACTTTATTTTTAGTGCCTCACTTTTCTTTGTGTTTGATCTAATCTGTGTCCATAACTTAGTTATGTGGTTATCCTGATAATGATATAAAAGAATTTTAATTTTTACATGATCTACATCCTTTCCTCGTTGCTATTGCACAACCCAATACTTCCGTTGTCAAAGAGTTAACACTCGATTACTTGTTTTCTTTTGTCACTTTTATTATGTGTGATCTGTGAACCAGTCCTTCATCGAATTCTTTAGACCATATATTATATTCTTCAATTTTCTAAACAGAAAGATGAGGAAGTCATTTTATGTGGATAATTTTTTATATGAACATGTATATGAAGCTGATGTATTTTTTGTCAATAGAAGAACTGTTGTTTTGGTATTGGTGCCCGAAGTTTGGTAGATTATTCATATATTTATTGGTCAGAGCTGTGTCTTGATGGGGTGAAACCTCATGGTTCATTCTTTTTCAATTCCTCTACTTGTGTGCATGTGGAGTGCCCCATCCCCTGTTAATTGTAATTTAATTAATTTGTTTGCTATTCGAAAAGGAAAAAAAGTATATCAATAGATGTAAAACTGATTGCCAAAGTCCAGGATACAAGTCACATATTCAAGCAAAAAGATCTTAAATCCTGAAGCCTACAAAATTCATGGCTAATATATTTAGCCATTTTTGGTTCCCTCTTAGCGACATTGTATACCCAAATACATTATTCTTTCAGTTTTTTCTTGATGTGGCCATTATGTGTTTAGTTTTTGTGATTTTCCTTGTTTTACATGCTCATATTTTAATTTTTTTTATTTCCATTATTTTTTACCTTTTATACACATTTTATGACATTCTTTAGTTTTTCTTATTAGTATTTTATTTCCGTCATATTCTATTCACTTTTATAAATTCATTGGAGAGAACCTCATATTCTATTCATAAATCCCAGGTTATTTGGAGTTCCTTCAGTCGTCATGGTCCATAAACCTTTGCTTTCAAGGTCTTCTAAGACCTTCCTAAGTGTGTTGCTTGGTTTAGTTCGGTTTGAGTCTTCTTCTGGTTGTCCTACTCCTAGAATGGTGGTTTCTCTTGTGAATCTCTCCAACTTTGAGTTGCCCCTTGGCTGCCACTATTTTGTTTGATGAATTCTCTTTATGTCCAATCTATGTTGTTCTCTTCATTTTCTGCTTTATTGGACTGCTCTGCACATAAAGGAAGAGTTGCAATTGGCTATATAGAGACATCACTGTGCGAATCCATTTTGTAGTTTATTATTTGTTCAGTATTGGACATCACTTCCTCAAATCTTTTGGTGTCTTGTATCATTCTTTTCTGCGTTATTCTCTTTTTGAATGGCCATCTTCTCCTTTGAGTGCACTTTCAGTTATTATTTGTGATTTTAGAATTTTCTTTGGATGGAAAGCTTTTGTTGGTTGTATTATCTACTGAACAATTTTGTCTTCAAGTTTTGCAGGTTGATGATGTCCCCCTCGGGGATGTGCCAGATGTTATTTCCAACTACCATATTTGTGTATTGAAAAACCGGCGGTTAGATTCGGAAGTTATTTCTCGGGCAAAGCAGATGAAGCTTATAATGCAGTTTGGTGTTGGATTGGAAGGTCATTTTAGTAATTAACCTTTTTTTTGTTATATAAGTAATTAACTAATTCGATGAGTTTGTGGGCTTTCACAAGTTCTGTTTGTGTCTTTATGCCTTGTTTGCTTAACAATTTATGTCCAATGTCATAGATTTATACCTGGTGGTGCCATATTCTGTTACAGGTGTTGATGTTGATGCTGCTACAAGGTTTGGAATAAAGGTCGCCAGAATTCCGGGCAATGTAACTGGGAATGCAGCATCATGTGCTGAGCTGGCAATATATTTGATGTTGGGCCTTCTCCGTAAGCAAGTAGGTTACTTCACTAAAACCATTAATGCTGAAAATTAAAACTCATGGGTGCTTAATTTGCTACAACCTATGGGTTGCTAAATGATTTGGCGAATTTACATGGCCAAATTTGGGAATTACTCTTTTATTCCTCAAAAGGATGTTACATTGCCAACCATTTAGATCTGACTGAATTATGACTGACGAATTGTGATGTAAACGTAGATCTGTGTCATCATATCGATTTTTTTTCCTAATTCAGAATTGGTGAGGTGTATTGTAATTATTTTTATTCTTCAGGCCTATGGTTTGGTTGGAGTAGGAAGAATTGTTCTAGTTTTTGGTCAAATGATCTGTTCGCTACGGTTTGATCTAAAAGCTCGCACTGTTTGGGAAGGGCAGCTTAAATGTATACGTCAACACTCCCCCGCACGTGCAGGCCAAGATCCTATGGCCCTTGCACGTGGAACTCATGTGGCATTTCCTTCACGCAGCACCAAGGAAGAAGAAATGCCAGGAAAACTCTTATAATGCACTTCCCAGGAGTCGAACACTTGACCTCCCTGCTCTAATACCCATGTTCGCTACCGTTTCCCCTCAAAGCTCAAACTTTTAGGGAATGGCAGCGTAAATGTATACATCAACAAGTTCTATGTCTATTTCTGCATTTTTGATAAAAGCTAGAAAATAATTGTAAAATCTTAATGGGAAAAGGTTTTGTACAACGCCAGCTCAAAAGTGAAATGGCACACCCCCTCACATATCACTGTTTATGTGATGGGGGATATGTCATAAATGCCCCTCCCCCTTTTCTCAGATTCTAGAGAGGGTTCCCTTATTCGCCTGAAACTACACTCGCATAGTGTAGGGAACCCTCTCTCAATCTTAATATAGGGGTGAGCCATATGGTTAAGATGGATCCCCAAACTTGACATGTGAAATCTTGGTGGTATAATACCATCCAACAGTCAGTTTGACATGGCTCAAAATGATGTACTGTGAACGGAATGGTTCTTTCATGGGGTGATGTAGAATACATTTTCACTAATAGGAGGGGTGTATTAAAACAAGAACCATAACCATAAAAAATGGCCTTTGGCAGAGATCTGGTGGAACCCCTTGAGGTCAAAGTATTGGTTCTGAAGAACTTATGTAGTTATTGATATTTCTAGTGCATTATCAGTCATTCAGTCATGTTCATGGTTCAGCTGCTTTTATATGACACTATCATTTTTGAAAAATATCTAGTTCATCACTGTGTTTGTGTCAACTTTTTCTGAATCATTTTCCCTATATCATGTGTTACTGTTGCAGAAGGAGATGGAAATTGCTGTAAAGCAGAAGAGATTGGGAGAACCTGTCGGTGAAACCCTACTGGGGAAAACAGTTAGTTCCCTCTTTTATGGCTTGCTTTTTGCATTTTTTTTTATTTTATAGAATCGATGTATTTATCTTTCACTGCTCAATAGTTTTTGCCCCTTCTATGCTTTTGTATTCATTTCCACAGATGGTCCAACAAGAGGAGGAGTTTCCAAGCTTTAGAGATTTATGATCGAAGCAATATCCCCAATTCTTGGCATGGAGGTTGGGGATGATTTTCTTTCCATCTCATCTTTAGTATGCAGACTATGCACTCATACTCATGGAGCCATCAGTGGAACAGGCTGAAGTTCTATGGTCCTTTTAAGAGGCTTTGGATCTAATGTAGAAATCGACCTCAAACTAGGGAAACCAGCAGGAGATCGATTGCAGCCAGGATCAACACGATAAGGAATAAATTAAATAACTAAAAATCTCTTTCTTTTTATTGTTGTTTTCTATTACACATGAATGGCGAACATAAAGGATAAGAAGAAAGGAGAAGAAGATAAAGCAGAGAAGATAGAAGAGAAGGGGGTAGGGGGATGGCTCTCTCAGCCTGGGTCTCTCACCCACAACTATTCCAGCTGTTGAAACATGGAATTTCTCCCATAACTGATGGCAACAAGGCCTGAAAATTATTTTTTCCAAACCTGATCATTCCTTACAATAGGGGGCCTATTAATAGCTTAGCAAGCTTACAAAATAGAAGGTAGAAAATAGAAACTTCCTAAAACCAAAATAGAAGGTAGTAAAATACCAACTAATGAAAAATAGAAACTAGATGAAAATAGAAACTACTAAGGCTCTATAGATCCAGCCTTCTAAACATGCAAGGAACAAAAATTAGGAACTAGTAAATATAGTAACTACTAAAAAGAAAGAACAAATTAAGAAACTACTAGATACCTAGACTTAATAACTAAGAAACTATTACAAAAATAGAAAATAAGTTAGTAGCAGCTTCTAATAGAATATTCCACCAACATCCAGCAGATAATCTTCACACCAGCTGTCCATATAAGCCCTCAAATCACTGTTCACATGAACAGTAAATGGGTACTGTTCATGTGAACAGTAATTTTTTTAATAAAAAGATTCTGTCTTGGTCTCTTTTCTTCTTCTTCATGCTTCTCTCTGGGCTGGGGCTGCCTTAGGTGATGCTCCATTGAACCAACAAAAACTTGCCACATCATGAGACCAGGCTGCTTCTCACAGCAGTCGAATCCACAACCTTGCTGGGCTGGTTTTGGGGCTTGTTCCTGCGGGTACATATGGATTTGTGATCTTCATCAGGATCCCTCAAGGTTTTGAAAGTAAAGTTAAAAAAGAGTGCTGATTGGAGTCACGGGTGTGGAGGAGGTAAGACCTCATGAGTGTGCCAAGATTTTGGGTTGTTTTTGAGGTAATATAACCTCCATTTCTCTGGACTTCCCTGTTGGATCGAAGTAGGCACACATCTAGTATTGGGAATGCTGTTGCAGAAAGAGTGGATTGTAGACTTTTAGTGTGGAAAAAGGCCTTTTCCTTCCTTAAGGGAGTAGGTTATCTGAGTTTGCTCACTGCTTCACCTATTTATATACGCTGCTCAATGTGGAAAGGAGGTTATAGAAATTACAATACCATTTTTATGGCAAGGACGAAGATAAGAAGTGTCATTCGATGAAATGGAAATGGGGCTGGGGGTGGGGTGTGAGTTGAGAATTTCAAGAGTGAAGGTGATAAACTAATATCTATGAGGAAAATGGCTTGGTGACCTGGTTCTGGAGATTCTACTCTATGAGGAAATATTTAACTGAAAAGAAGTATGGATCTTCCAATTACAGCTGGGACCCTAGAAGGGATGAATTCATCCTACAGGCAGAAATTGTGAATAATCTTTATGATTTGTCAGGGTATCCTAGAGGTTGGTAATAGGGGGTCAATATGGTTTTGGGATGATGTATTGTTGAATAAAGGTAATGCAATCCGGGATTCAAAACCCTGATTTGGATCGCTTATGGGCCCACACAATCAATAGAAAACCAAGTATTAAAGGGGAATGACAATTTTGTAAATGACCAGAATTTTAAAGGGTTACTAAGGTAGATAAGGAGGGAAGGGATAGGATAGGAATTAGCAATTAAAGAATAATGGTAGTTTGGAATTAAAATAAATATAGGATAGGGGTAGGATTAAGAACAGTGGGGAAGGGCATTTCGGCAAAGAAGAAAAATGGTGCATATAAAATAACATCACTAATATCTTCTTCAACTTTCAAACAAGCACTACGTTGGACCCAAAGAGGCTTCGGTTGATTGAACTCTTTTAAACAAGCTCGATTTGAACTAAATTTCAGGAGAGGATTCCTTATCGACTGACTTCGTTAAACCAACCCAACAAGCACCCAAATCTACCACTCGAAACCTGGTAATAAATCTCTGAAGTAAGGGCTGGCAGTAAGAACAGGTTCAGGTGTGGTCGTGGGTCTGATTCTCAAGATAGGAGAAACTCTTGGGTCTATGATTCTTTGGGGATTAAATTGCCCTAGGGTGAAGAACAAATACACAAGGGTTGAGAAGGAAAGAAGAAGAAATAAAAGATATCAATCCCACGATTTGAGGGACTGATAGGTCGTTCTAAAACATGGTATCATGTCTAGGAGGAAGTACTGCATCAGTAATGGAAAGAAGCTGGAAGGAAGAACAATTGGGAGAGAATAACCAAACCTGGGAAGGAAAGAGTCACCAGACGACACAGGTTTCCCACTCTCACAGCAACCACCTTCATTCAAATAAATTTCGTTCATTCAACTATGGAAAATCAATGGATACATCCCAGCATATAAAGAAGTAAAAAAAAAAAACTCCTATTTCCTGCATAATCTACCTCTATAATAAAATAGAAGTTTATATAATTATCCCCAATATAGATATCAATCTCTATCCAGTACCAACCATCGTTGGTCCAAAAACCCGGGTTGGGCTGGTTCTTCCTTGGTCTGGATTTCCAGATCCGATGGTGTTGGTCCAACCATGATAGCACTACTGCATCAAAAGGTCAGCTACTTGATACCCTTTGGCTATATCATTGGCAACAGACAAGGTGACAATTATTTGCAATTGGTATGAGGCTAGAGATGGAACTGTAACTTTGTTCTGATATTTCTTGACCTTTGCTGGAAAGGAAGTTTGATGGATGCATTAATATGCTTAATGGGTTACAAGAGGTCCAGATAGGTTGGGATGAAAGAGAAAGAGAATATGTTATGTGTTACCACAAAGAAAAAGTCGCTGAGAATTCATCATTGAGAAACTTTTGGATTGGGCCTATTTCCAAGAGTAGAAACTTTTGCTTGGTTCTACTTCTCAACATGCCTCTTCTTATTGACCACTTTAACATTAGGGACCTAGCCTTGCAAACAGAAATGTTATGTGTTACCACAAAGAAAAATCTACTTGATGCTGGCAGGATGATAAAACATATCGGCCTGGAATTCTACCCAAATTGAATAAATAATACTTAGGTCCTGAAAAAATCCAATCGTAAACAATACTGTTCTCCAGAGTAGAATTCGATTGTATCCGTCTGGGAATGCCTAGGCATGAATATTGTTTATTCTATCTTTTTCTAAAATTATTCTTGTTGATCCTTTTGCAAAAAAAAAAAAGAATCCTAAATATAGGAACTAGCATGTTCAGGATAAAAGTTCAGACATGATCTGTAATCGATGGAGAGGGTGAAGAGAAAGAGGAGAGAAGATATGATCAGGTATCCACCTGATCTGTAAGGCTGGAATCCACCAGATCAAACTACTGAATCCACAGATGTAACACTCTTGAATCTCACAACAGTAAGCCTGAAATCCGCAAACCAGCAAAAGCATAAAGCCTCCATTCCATAGTTGTCAAGGCGTCCAGGCATCCAGGCGCCTTGGGCGCCTTGCATCCAGGCCCCCTCGAATGCCTTGGATCGCCTAAACAGTGACAACTATGTTCCATTCAATTATCAAAAACTTGTGTAGGCTGTTAGACCTTTACATTTGAAACAATATCAGAATCTATTAACCAGAGAAAGAGAGAGAGAGAGAAGAAGAAGAAGAAGAACAGACTGCAGAGAAGACTAACAATTGATAGCTAGGCTTCCCCCTTTATTTCTATTTAGAACTTTGCTGATCACAAGACTAAGAAAACAACAAGACATCTACTCAAACTAGGAATACAAGGGAATAACATAAGTAACTAGATAACATTCTAGGAACCGTAGGATTCAGCTAAAGTCTACAATAGAGGACTCCCCCTATCATGGAACACACCTAACCTATCCCCCGGTTTAATAACATTCTTATGGAGACTTGTGCTGAACAGACTTAAGACTCTGAAAAGGAAATTGACTCAAATAAGGACTGGACCTATTGGGACCTAATCCATCCTGACTAATAACTATTAAATAAATAAAATAAACTCAAAACAGGACCTGTCATGAACAGTAAGTACTGGCTGTCATGTCACAGCTAAGATTGTCATATTGCCAAATTGGCTGTGATGGGCTATGATGTCACAGTCAGTCTTCAAAAATTCTGCTGGAATGGCCAAAGTTCTGCATAAAATAAAAAATATATATAAAATAATATTAATAATAACTGTAATTTTCCAGGAAAATATTTTACGGTGAAACACATGGAGCCTTAATGAATCAAGACCATTCCTGTACCATTGGATTTTGACTAAGAGGGAATCATAGGCATAGTTCGAGGTCTCGGTCTCAGACATACTTTCTGTCAGGCCAAAAACCGAGTTGTCTCAGTCGAAACCATGTTTTTTTTTTCTTCAAATTTTGGCCCTTGGTTTCGGGGGCCATATGATCTAATTAAGTCATGAAACTTTCAGGACAGCCTATTTTTGGCTCTATAAACATAGTGGAACCCTTAGATTTTTAAAAATCGTACCCAAAATGGTAGTTTGACTTAGGACCCTAGGTTGGTAGTGTACGCTGTATATATACACTGATATGGCCTATTCCACACAATCTTTAATATTAGAACACAAATAATTCAAGTAAAACAACTTAAATAAGCAATAGGAATGTAAAGACATCAAATCATAAACCATTTCATAAATCATACATCTAACATTGTTCTAAGCTTGTTTAGGTAAGAAATTTTTTTTGTTGTTGGGGGGGGGGGGGTCTTCACTAACACACGAAACCAGACGAGACAGCCAAGACTTGGTCGAAATTTCGACTGAATCTCGTCGAGTTATGGTATTTAAGTGACTTGTATCATTTCATCCAAAAAATTAGGTAAAACGAAATTTCGATGAAATGCCGAAATTTCGGTCGAAACAGTGTAGTTTTTCTATTGTAATATTGGTTGCGAGACCTCGTACTATGGTCATAGACTCATAGGTCTGAGTTTCAAGCCCTAAGGACAGTCCAGATAAACATAAACATATCTTGATTAGAACCTGTTCCAATAAAAGACACCAACAACCAATTTAACTCAACATAAAACAGTGATTTGCTTTTGGTAGAAAACACAACAAAGATTTAGTGACCAGGAAATCCCTAACTGGTTGTCAAAACCTGTAGAAACGAAGCAATGTAGAACTGTGTAACAACGCAGCGACAGCACAGCATCAACGGCAGCCATTGTCAAAACCAAGAGAGGAACATCCATAGACTCCCTAACTCAGGCTTCAAGTCAAATTTCTAATATAAAACCTTCTTTTTGTATAAACCTAAATGGACAAATTAAAACTGTTGTTGTGTGTTGATGTACATTGTTGTAGCCCTTAACAGCTCGAGCTTTTGGGATGAGTGGTTGTGATATGGTATCAGGGCCAGGAGGTCGGGTGTTCGATCCCTAGTAAGTGTGGGGGGTTTGTGTTATGTGTTGTTGTGCTCCTTGGTGTCACGTGATGGTGCCATCACATGATGGTGTCCCGTGCAGAACCGTGTGGTCCTCCACATGCGTTGGGTGTTGTTGTGTGTTGGCATACTTTGTTTAGCCCTTGCTGAACAGCTTGAGCTTTTGGGATGAGCAGTTGTAACAAAAACTACTCATCATAAAATATAAAAAAAAGAACTAAATAAAACCTGTTTAGACTTAACTAAAAAATCCTTATCTATTTAGAGACTTAAAAAGTGACTCTAAAAGAATCTAAATAGACCTCCTTGTGTTTATGTATAAGATCACCTGACTGAGTTAATTTATGGTTACCTCATTACAAGATAAAGACCCAAAACTTCTGCCAATCCCCTGAAATACTAATAACTAATGATAAATTTAAAGAAAACTTTCAGCCTATCCCCAGAAACCTTGAACAGGACCCCAAATTGTTCATGCCTCCCCTATCTGGATGCACATAACAATTTTCTTTGTGTATGATCCTGCCTCACCACTACCATCTTTTTTCTAATTTGTGATACATCAGTCTTTGATATTGCTCAGGATGCTGAGTATTGTTGAGGAACACACTTTAGTTATTCTGTTTCTGTGAACAGATTCTATGGATAACCCCCTGCTCCTCCACTTCTTACTACTGAGGGATCTGGAAGGAGAGCAACGAATTAAGATATGTTGAACTGATTAGATTGTTTCTTATGGTCTCATCACTGATATGGAGTTGGTGTAAAGTAAGTTGGGTTTGACCCCACTTTATAGTCATAGAAAGGGAAGATTAATAATAGGGTGTTATGCAACTTTCTCTTGATTAAGGTTTTAAATATATAATTTTTCTATTCAATGTTTAGTGGATGTGAAGTGGCTGAGTTCAATCCAGGCATACTTAGCAAAAGAAAGGATGGAAAAAAGAAAAACAAAAGAAGGGACGGAAATTCCAACTCTTCTGCTACTGACTCAGAAAATGAATAAGTTGGTCCATAACTATATAAGCTTCTAAAACTTATTTGAGCATCCCTTGCAACACTATACATGAGATTTTTTTTTTCAATAACCAATGAAAAGTATATTTTTCTTGTTTCATCAGTTCTCTATCCCGATGTTCCATTTTACTTGTTTTTAGCTGATTAGATTGTACATCCACAATTTTAGTCCCAGATATTGGAACTTTGTTCATTTTCTCTGTAATACCAGGAACATATTATTGTTGGGATGATTAAAATTGTTCCACTGGTCGTGTTGCTTGTTCACTTCATGTATGACAATACACATTGAAGTACTCAAGTCTTCGGACAATATGTGCAAAATTATTATTATTATTATTATGTTCTTTTTTCGGGTTCTTTATTGGACAAAAACTCTTGGCTCCCGCAGGTGTTTATTATGGGGTATGGAAATATTGGGATTGATTTAGCAAAACGCTTGCGACCGTTCGGTGTAAAAATCCTCGCTACGAAACGGAGTTGGGCCTCAGATTTGCCTGTTTCTTGTCAACCAAATGGTATGCTAGAAATACTCATTGAATTACAGCAAGATTATGTTGTGGAAGCCTGCCTTATTCATTATCATATTGATTCTTGTGCTGGCTTTGCAGAAGTCAGAAACCAAAGTGATACTATTAATGATCTTGTTGATAAGAAGGGTGGTCCAGAAGATTTTTTTGATTTTGCCAGTGAAGCTGACATAGTTGTAACTTGCTTGGCTTTGAATAGTGAAACGGTCATTCTCAGATGCTCTTGTCAAATTTTGTTTGGTGTAGTTGTACATTTATACCTTTTTTCCTTCTGACACCAAGCCACATTTGTTGGCTGTTTTGACATTCAGGCTGGCATAGTCAACCATAAATTTCTCTCATCAATGAAACAGGTCTGTTTTTTTGTTCTTCTTTAGAAAGCCTACTCTCTCTCTCTTCTGTCATTTTTCCTTCTATCTTCTTTCTTTTTAGTATATTATTTTTGCCTCTTAAAGGAGGAGCACAAAAAATGCAGTAAACTACTAGTAGACTGTTATAAGTAATAAACGTTTAGATAATGAAGTTTCAGCTAGTAAAATTTTAATAAAACCCAAACAAAACTATATCTGAAAGACTTCTCTTCATGCATCCGTAGTCTTCATCTTCTGCCAAACTCCCTACGTGGGCAATGGGCCACACACCATCTTGACAGTGCCAAATGAGTATATTAGAATTAGAGTTCAAACCTTGGTGCCTTCTTTTATACATTGAGCCCATGCTTTCCAATCTCCATCATATAGGTAGCACTGCCAAACGACGTGTGTTATTCATTTTTACTAGGTTTATTAGTTTCTATGTATTTATGTTCCCATCTGTCACTCATTACATCTTAACCACAAAAATTATTATTAAAGCAAGCAATGGTTGGAACGACACATGTAGACCATGATTTGGTCTGCATGTGATTCTTCCAGAAGCCTTCCAAGCAGCTGCCATCATAGTCTGATGCAGTGGTGCTATCATAGTTGAACTGGCATGACCCGATCTAGAAACCCAGACTGAGACTAACCAGTCCCAAAACTGGCTTTTGGTCCAAAGGGGGTTGGTAGTAGATGGAATTGTAATCTTTTATTTTATTAAGGGTTAGGAAATTCACTTCTTAAGGATCCAATTGATAAGATAATGACTTCCAAAGGGATATCAGATATTTCTACACGTCTATGTTTTTTGGTAAATTTCTACATGTCTATGCTGTATTAGGAATCGTAACATACTACATCTTCAAGTGTGAGCATGGATAAAAAATTGTACTCCTGCCCATTTAAAATTTATGTTCCTATGTTCATGCATATTTACTTCAACGCTCTTCTAACAATTTCTGTTTGCTTCCAAGGGTGCTCTTTTGGTAAATATTGCTCGAGGAGGCATCCTGGACTATCAAGCTGTTGTTTCTCACCTGGAATCAGGTCATTTGGGAGGCTTAGGTATTGATGTTGCTTGGTCCGAGCCATTTGATCCAGATGATCCAATTCTAAAGTTCCAGAATGTTTTGATCACACCTCACATAGGTGGGGTTTCAGAATTTGCTTACAGAGCAATGTCAAAGGTACCTTAAGCAAACATCTCAAAGCTTTGGTTGTGGTTATGACTAATTTAATTTGGTTTAATTTACCATTGTTTGGTCATGATGGAATCATGGACATAGAACTGTTAGAAAAAAGAAATGGTTCAGCACTTCAGCCTTAAGAATTGTAGACTTGTAGTTCTCTTATTAATATATTTTTGTTTTGCTTTCTATTAAAAAACAAAAGACTTTAGACTTATAGTTGATGCCTGAAGATAGAGTTTTGGACTGAACACACTGTCTGCCTTTTCCATTTACATCAGTTTCTTTCTTTTCTATCGAGGACTACCAACTTTCTATCCTCCTAGAGGCTTGAATGATGATTTGACTATTTTCTCTACTTATTAAGTCTCTGCAACTCTTGTTATGGCATAAGACAATGCAGCATGACTGGTGTCTGGTGAAGTTTTTGCAGAAACACAGCATGCACTTGTACTCTGTGGATGCATATCCAAAAATATTGAAGGACTAGCAACTTAATGTGGGTTCTTAAAAACATTAGTTGTAGAAAGTGTAACTAGATTATTAGATATTAATATTAATAGGCATTCAGCTAGCTTCCCTTCTTAACCCAAACGTCCAGGTTTAAGTTTTCATATGATGCACTTGAATCAACATGTCTGATATGAACCGTTGAACTGATGGGCCACCTCTTTCACTAATGATGAGAAGTAATTCTGATTAGGAGTGGCAATTGGGACACGTTTACCCACCTTGTACATCTCTAGTTTGGGAGATAAGGATAAGGACATCATACCCTACAAGAAAATGGGGAGAGTAAGGGTAAACTGCTTCACCTGTCTAGCTAAACAGGGAGGGTAAGGATCTCCCAGTTCACTTGTGTAGGCTCTAAATAGGAATAGTTAGATAATTTCACAGCACAACCAAACCCCCCCCCTCCTGGTGTCCCCCCCCCCCCCCTAAAAAAAAAACAAATCCCATCTGTGGGTTTAAGCCTATAGCCTATTCGGAATCCCCCATTCAGTGGTTAAAAGAATATTTTTTCACAAAAAGTTTCGAGATATTTCATTTTATTACTGTGAGAATCAATCCTACTTCTTCTGGTCCTGGTGTTTCCGCACTTGAAGAAAAAACCTAGGGTGTATCCCTCAAATCATTGTTCTGGTACTGGTAATGGATGTAGCCTTTCCCTCCGGCAAGATGCCTAATATATACAATGCTTTGTGTGGGTTTGGAGTTTTATTAACAATTTGCTTGTGTAGGCAGGAACCTGGTATGTTCTGAATCCCAACATAAGGAATTAAAAAAGAAAAAAGTTTAACAAAGATGTGAATTAGGAAGGTTTGGTCGTCAAAATATGAATCGGAGACTGAATCTTGAGGCTTTACAAGCCGGGCTGAGGGGATTTTTAATGCCCACCCTAGGGCAGATCATTACCTCACCATATAGGGTGAGTGTAAAGAACCCCCCAACCCCATAGAGGGTAAGGCTAAAGCCATTACCCAACCCTACCCTCCTCAATTCTCGTTGCCACTCCTAATCCTATCATTTTCTCTCTCCATGGACTATCCTTCTGGTTATGCCTTTCTGTCAGGGTGAAATATTAGCGCTTTCTGTACTCATCTAACTAGTCTACATGTTGTGATTCCATTGTGACAGGAGGTGTTGATGCAGGACAGCCTATGGATTTAGATTTCTTTGGCTGGACTACAGGGGAGTTGTAGGAAAGTTAAAGACTGGTTAGGGTTTTAACAAATAGAAGAGATTACAACCACTAAACTGTAGGGAGTGTGAATGGTACCTATAAACTGTAGCTTTGAGAAAGAAGAGATGACCTTGCAAGCACAACTCATTTTTTTAATGGTAATCAGAACATAAATTGCCTACATATTCTTAACCACCAAATGTTGTGACAAGGACAAGTTATTTATTGCATACATGGTAAGGATGTTCCAGATCAGAATGTTCTGTAGCTTGTAGATTGATTCTCCATTTTGTAAGCTTCATCTAGAAGATCTCCTGCCTGTAAGCACCTGTGGAGACTAGTTTATTTTCTATAGATATCTTAGGTGAAAGCCATGGTTTGTGGGCACTAGCATCCATGTTTGACATACGACTGGTATGCCATTTGGCTTCCATTTTATGTGAAAGATCAATTCTCTCCCCTTACTTGCCTCTGCATTGATGTCCGCAGGTGGTTGGTGATGTTGCCCTACAACTTCATGCTGGGACTCCATTGACAGGAATAGAGTTTGTGAACTGAAGTTCAAATGGTTCCAGAAGATTTCAATTCGAAGGCCTAGTTATTTATGCAGTTAAAATCTAGCAGAGTATGGAGGCAGGTCTTTTATGAGCCATTTTTCCATCGTTTGTTATGATTTAGTTACTTGGAATTGTATCACTACACTTTCCTACTGAAAAAAATTAGCCGCTACACTATAGATGGTCTTTTGAATCTTGTACCATGGGTATCAAGGATTGAATTTGATGAAATAATTTGCATTGGTTAGGTATTACGAACTATCATCTTTTTGTGTGTGTGGAAACAGCTCCCTCTCTGTGAAAGAAGGGGTAAGACTGCATATATTGTGACACTCCCTAGATCCCGCAGTGGCAGGAGCCTCGTGCACTGGGTATGTCTATTTTTTTATATATATATAGAAAAGGGTGTAAAATATGATAGAGTGGGCAGAAAGTGACAATTCGGCAACGTAATTATAGAGATGGATTCAGCTAATGAATTAGGATGGATGAAAGATCCCACAAGCAAACAGTGGATGTTTCGACATCACGTCATACAAATCAGATTCCCTCATTTCCTAGTTGAATCGTTCATTCCAATGAAACATAACAATGTAGTCAATGAGTGCAGATGACCTAGCTAGCAAAACAAGCTTCCTGTCCTCTGATTTTTTATTTGTTCTGGTATTACTTTGCAAGCTGTGCTCTCTAAAGAAAACTTAAATGTTTTGTTACCTGTTATTCTTTGTGAGTGATTGAAGTCCATTTCCCACTGCTTCTCCTTTTCCCTGTAGGAGATTTAAATTCAAAAAAAAAAAAAAAAAAAACATTTGCAAATCTATCTATTTTGATAAGTTTCAGGCCCAAGTACATTTTCCCATGTCTAGATATAATTATGTAAAGGGATTTTCTTATTGACTTCTCATATGAGAAGTCAAATAATTTGTAACTTTACTTTTTTTATCCTTTTAGGTTAATAAATTTTTTCTAATGAAGGTAAATAATGTCATTTCATATGTGTACTAAAAAAATATGCAAGACCATGGCAACTTTTAATAATGCCTCCTACTACATTTGTGAAGACCTAGAGAGCATCCTAAACAACTGAATCTGCTGTTGCTGTCTAGAGGCAAAGAAGACCACTTTCCACACTTACGGCTGCATCAGTTCCTTATTCACTGCTGCTGGTTCGAAGGTCTTGATCTCAGCACTCTTCCTCCCAATCAGAGTGATACTTGGAGGACAGCTTCAGGCCCCTAAGGAGCCCAATAGACCTCAGTCTTGAACCTGCGTGCTGCTGTTCCTTTCATTGTATCGATCTTGCTGCAATCGATCTCCCGTTGGTTTCCCTGATTCGAGGTTGACTTTTGCATTATGCAGTGTCAGGATTACCTCAATCCAACCCAACTTGTGGATCCAAAATAAAGATGTAATACGTCCTGAGAAATAAACAAAGAAACATACATGATCTTAGCAGCAAAAAGACCCAGCCACCCGCAGGGGGCGAGGGGAGAAAGAATACTAATCCAAGGCTTAACTAAGGAGAAGGCACATGTATCAAAAGTGACTTTGTTTCCTGCTTGTAAGAGACTCAACAAGGCTAGATCGGTGATGTACTCAGATGACAGAACTTAACCAAGATAACAGAAACATGTTTGTTTAAACCTGTAGGAACGACTATGCAGTATGTGCTGATATTCATGAAACCCCCCCATTTTGACATTTCAAATCACAAAATAAAATGGGAAAAAGTTCTTTGACCGGGAGTGTGGCCTACGCCAACACTCCCATGAGTCTATCTCTCTCCTCCCTATATGAAAAGACACCTCTGCCCCCTTGTTTTAAGGAGGAGAGAGATAGACACATGGGAGTGCTGGCGTAGGCCACACTCCCGTACAGAAAACTGCTTCCCAAATAAAATATAGTCAACTTCAGTGCACCAATTAGAAATAAAATATCGAACTTATAATGTACCTTACTTTTGGACGGGTACTTGTTCACTGAAGGTTCTGACTTGGAGTGTGAGGAAGCAGATTGAGGATGGGACAATGCTGCATGCTGGATCAATGTGTCCACCGGTACTGTCATGTACCATTGGAGAGTTGCACATACCACTCTACCTTATACTGCAATGCAGATGCCAACTCAACTGAGTGAAGATGGTGAATACAAGTTCTTGTTCTATCTGCCTATAAATGGGGAGAACAGTTAAATCATAGCCTTAGCACTACAGTAAAGCATGTGCCAAGAGGTGCACAAGGACCCTACTATCCAAGGCTCACAACAAGAGAAAAGTTGCACATTGGTTGTAAACTAGAAGATTATTTTTCTGGATCTTTACCCCTACTTGTCCCAGCAGTGCAAAAGAGTTTGACAGAAGAGAGGACTGATTACTATTACAGCAAATCCTCCTGGGTGAACCTATAGAATAAGGACCTATCTGACCATTACTTCAGCAACTTCAATTAGAAGATATAGTTTGACCTCACCAATAATCTCTGCAAGAACACAGACCACCTTTAAAATGATGGAATCTACTGGCATCTCTCAAGATGATCTCTCGCCCTGTAATTTTTGCTATCAATTTAATTGCTGAATGGCAATCTCCACAAACCCGAAGGTTCTTCATGACCCGGATAGGCATTCCTTCAGGCACCCTCAAAAGCCCAAATGCCACAGCAAGCTTCTCACTGTGGTAACCTAAGTTATGCACCTTTTGTTCCTCATCTACATCATGCAACACAAAGCTACCATCTGGACAATACCCAGCTGCCCGTAATAATCCGCTCAATTTCTCCAACATTCCCACAATAGCCACATGATCAGGATGCTCCACACTATCTCCCCCAGTAAACATATGCACTTTGTTCTCGGCCTCAATCCAGCTACAGCCAGGTGACTTGCTTATGTTCCTGGCTCTCATCACTTTTCTCAGATCCACAACATCTTCCCATCTGCCTTTCGAAGCATAAATATTGGATAGCAAAATATAAGGCCCAGCATTTTTAGGCTCAAGCAACAAAAGTTTCTTTGCTGCTACCTCAGCTAACTCCAAGTTCTTGTGTGTCCTACATGCGCCTAATAAAGCACCCCAAACAACCGCATCAGCTTCGATTGGCATCTTTTCAATCAAATTCATCGCCTCATTTATATGGCCAGCTCGACCGAGCAGATCAACTATGCAAGCATAATGTTCAGCCGTTGGCTCAACAGAATAATTCAATCTCATTGAATCAAAAAGCTCCAACCCTTCCTTGACCCTCCCACTGTAACTACATGCAGAAAGAACTCCAACAAATGTAACATCATCAGGTGCCATGCCTGTAGAACACATTTCATAAAACACTCGTAGAGCTTCCTCTCCTAAGCCATGTTGGGCATAACCAGTGATCATAGAATTCCAAATAACAATGTCCTTTAGAGAACACCTATCAAACACTTGTTTTGCCTTACAAAGGTCACCACACTTAACATACATTGTCATCAAGGCTGAAGCAACAAATACATCCAAGTCAAACTGTGATTTTACCACCTCAGCATGAATTTGCCTACCGTGATCAAGAATTGCCAGGCTGGCACAGACAGAAAGAACAGTAATCAAAGAGGGGTAATTTGGCTTAATTCCTGCTTTTTGCATTAGAGCAAACATGTTTAGTGCTTCCAATTCAAACCCATTTCTTTCGTACCCCTTAATCATTGCACTCCAGGTCCCATCATCTTTTTCTCTCATTCCATCAAATACACACCTTGCTTCAGCAACATTCCCACTCTGGCCAAATCCGAGGATCATTGCATTACAGGAAATGACTGACTTCTCTGGCATCGTTTTAAAAATCTCCACCGCATCTTCGATCCTACCAGATTGGGTGTAACCAGTGAGCATCGCTGTCCAAGAAACCTCATTCTTTTCCGGCATTACTTCAAAAAGCTTTCTTGCAATATCTACCTGAAGATTATGCACGTATCCCGATATCATAGTTGTCCAGGTGATTACGTTTCGACGTGGCATGACATCGAAGAGCTCACGAGCTTCAGCCAAAAGGCCTTCTTGGCAATACCCTGAAATCATAGTAGTCCAGGTGACCACATCTTTCATCGGCATTTCATCAAAAAGACGACGTGCATCATCAATCCTACGATCTTTAATCAGCCCACCCAACATGACAGTCCAAGAGACAACATTCTTTTCGGGCATTTGCCAAAAGAGGGATTCAGCCTCCAAGATTATACCTTCCTGAACATACCCTCTAACCATAGCAGTCCAGGAAACAACATTTCGTTCAGGCATTGCATCAAAAAACTTACGTGCTTCCCTAATCATTCGACTTTTCACATACCCAGAAATCATACCATTCCATGAAGTCGTATTCCTGTTGGGCATTCTGTCAAACAGACTCCGGGCTTTTTGCGGTAGCTTGTTTTGGAAATATGCAGCAATGATAGAGTTCCAAGAAATAATGCTTTTGTCAGGCATTTCATCGAAAACTCTTCGGGCATTTTCAATGAGGCCAAGTCGTGCATAGCGAGAAATCTGAGAATTGGCAGAGAGTACAGCATCAGTGCAATAAGTTCGATAACGGGTCAATGAGAACAGCATCTAGAGACCAAAATGAAGGTACCCAGATGCGAGACAAGGAACGGTCTTTCAGAGTTGGCTAATTCTGAAGAGGACTTGCAAAATCATAACCATTACTTATTGTGATCCAAGCAATTCAAGCTTGAGATCGAAAAGCCTCACAATTTTCAGTACTTGTATCCCATTACCCTAACCCTGCAGGACTCTGAATCACAAATAAAATTGTACTTCTTTGGAACGATTCTGCTGAGAATAAAATGTTTCTTGCTCAACAGGGCATTTGGTATATACATCCTCTTCTTTTCACCTTAACTTAAAGTCCATTTAACAGGCCAAGAGGGTTATTCTAAACATCCAACTCCTATTCATGCGGTACACTCTGGAGGTCGACTCCCCAAGCCCGGTTCTGATCATTGATCACAAATCTATAACCTGCAAAAGAGTAAAAGGGCCAAGTTTCCCTCCACCGACGGATCCCATTCATTGAGAGAATGGGTATCATTAGGGTATTTTGGAACATGCCAAAATCCTAGAAAGGGTTTGTGAGACCCGCCTTTCTCTGATGTTGAGGGGCGGAGAGGTTTAATCCTACTAAAAGGATCAAGTTTTCCTCCACCCATGGATCTCATTCACCGAGAAGCGGGAGAAGGTGGGAATAGGTATCAGGAGAGTATTTTGGAACATACCAAAATCCTAGGAAGGGTTTGTAAACCGTCCTCTATGGGTGGAGAAAATCTGTCCTAAAAATTTTATAACTTTATTTTTTTGGGACTGTTTTCATGCACGGTCGCATAAGCCACCCAAGGTGTTACGATTTGTGCAATAGGGTTTTTGATCATTTTGACTTCTAATTGTGAAAAGAGGACACGACTGTTTGAAGCTTTAGGCCTTTTTTTTTTGCCCTTTTAGTCAGGAAAGGATCAGGGTGGTCGTTGGAGAGTTGTAGACCTTGTTATCTACAACTCTTCCATATTCCTAAGTAGGATAGTAGATTCATGTTGAGAGATTCTTTCATTTACGATCAAACACTATGAATCCAATACACTTATATATAATTAGAAAGACATCAATCATTAGTGTATCAAAACTAATGATGCTTAACCGTAATGACAAGGACCTCCCAGGTAGAAAAAAGACAAATAGAATTCTTTAAATGAGAATCTTATATCCTATCAAATGGCAGTGACACATTCAAGATTCTTGTGTGACCTAATACTTTGCACAAATCATATATACACGCACACGTATGTCTTGGTATCATTATTTTGAAACCTTACTTACACTTGTGCTTTAGAATCATCATTCCGAAAAACACATGATGACAATCATAATTCATATCCAATCTTATTCCTAATCAGTACACTATATATATATTTTGGTTGAAAGAATTTTCGGATTCGAATTCACCAACGACAGAGGGTCCCAGTCTTTTATAAGTGCCGCACTTCCATTCTTTTATCTGGTTGAGAATGAGATCCCAGTCACCCGACGTCACCACCACTACTAGACTACACCATTATTGGTGGCAAGACCTGTAGTACAAATTAAGAAATTCAAATTCCAAAAAGTGAAAGTGGTAACATCAATTATTTTGAACCCGGTAGGATCAAATTCCCATCTTCCAATGGGTCATACTACAGCCACACCGGCAGACTAGCTTAGAAGACAAAATTCAAATACAAGCAAAATCGCCCAAACGGCCAAACCAAACCCCCCTCTAATCAGGTCAACACACACACTCCCACAGTCCCATCATGCTTTCCTCTCACCACTCAATTCCCCTCTCCCTTCTTCGTCTCCCAACCCTATTTCTCCTAATCATCTCCACTTCCTCTGCTTTCACCATCAAAGAAGCCACTGTGCAAGACCTTCAATTAGCTTTCAAGCACAACTCAGTAACCTCAAGAAAGCTAGTTCAGTTCTACCTCCATCAGATTCGCAAGCTCAACCCTATCCTCCGAGGGGTTATCGAGGTCAACCCCGATGCACTCAGTGAGGCCGATAAGGCCGACAAAGAACGGAAGGCAACGTTTCAGGGAAGGTTACCAGCTTTGCCGGCACTGCATGGGATTCCGATACTGCTCAAGGACAATATAGCGAGTAAGGACAAGCTCAACACGACGGCCGGGTCGTACGCGCTGCTAGGCTCGTTGGTTCCACGCGATGCTGGTGTTGTGAAGAAGCTGAGGAAGTCTGGGGCAATCATTTTAGGGAAGGCTAGCCTTACTGAGTGGGCCAATTTCCGCTCTTCCAATATGCCTAACGGATGGAGCGCTAGGGGCGGCCAAGGACAGGTGAGTCGTTCAAAGTTGTTCATACTGTAACCAAAGCCTCCTGTCACTAACTCAATATTGGTGCCAAAAAAACCTTGTGAAATACTTCATTTGACGGTGACAGAATTGAACAATGTCCATTGAAAAAAGAACTGAATGCGTAGTCATACCCAGTCAAACTTTAGCCTAAGGAGTTAAATTTATGTTGTATAAAATTATAAGAATACCCGTTTACTCTAATGGATAAACTTTGGCTTTAGTTTTAAAGTATTTTCTCTATTATTTTTTTTGTTAAATTGGACTGATGAGATAAGTGTGAAGTCTTCTATAATATGGATTGGCCGTTTTGTTTGTTTGATTAATAAGATAATTTCTTCTGTTTTACTAGCGAAATTAGTGACCCTTTTTTGCTTTATATACTTTTTATTCTTGTTACTCTTTAATGATCTATTTCAACCATATTTTTCTCATGATGTTAATATAAGGGAGGGGCGTAGGAATCAAGTTTTGTCAGGTTTGGCTCTTGAACTCCCTACGACGTTGTAATTCGTTTGGAACCAATTTGAATGGATATATATTGTCCACATTATCTTCCATCTATGTTAAAATTAGATTGATATTGGGCCGGAAATATAGTAAAAAATGGCCAACTCAATGCCAAAACAGGCCAGAACAACTTCAGCAAAAGCTCTGGTTGGCTCAGGTCAGGTCATGATTTGACCCAAACAAGTTAAGAGCCTGATTTTTCCTATTCCTCTTTCCAATTTTTATGTAGGGATTGAGAACATTTGAATTATGTGTGCAGAATCCCTATTTTCCATTAGCCGACCCATGTGGCTCAAGCAGTGGATCTGCAATATCAGTGGCAGCAAATATGGTGGCAGTATCATTAGGGACAGAGACTGATGGTTCAATTCTCTGTCCATCCAGTTTTAATTCAGTAGTCGGAATCAAGCCCACTGTTGGACTAACTAGCCGGGCTGGGGTTGTCCCGATCACTCCAAGACAGGACACCGTTGGGTAAGCATTTCAAATTTAAATCATAGCTATCAACTAAAGTTCATTAGCTGGTATCATAAGAACGATGCTTTAGCCCCTTTAATTCAATTGACGAATCTGGGCTTGCTTTAGCGCGTCCATTTTGTTAATAATCTCTGCCCAGTTGGGACCAGGTTTGGGTGTACAAGCCTAGTTGTTGAATTTTGTGGACATTGTAGTCATTTATTACCTTTTGAGACAAATCTAGTTTCCAACCATGCCATAATAATGCTTTGAAAATTCATTGAAAATTTCAATTATCATCAAAGGATTTGGATTGGAATGAAATAAAAAAGGCCTCTAAATATGCTGAGCATATAGTTGAGATGAGCCACTAAATTCAATATAGGGTGATGTGTAGACCCATTATTGCACAATGAGGACAACCAAATCATTTCTCATGTGGTAAAAACTTTTTTTTTCATATCATTAATGCATATACTTCTAGAACCTAATATAAGGAAGGTGAAAGGTTTCATACATGGTTAACACTTCAGTTGCCTGGATAAGAATACTCAATTATTGTTTGCCTATCCGACGGTTGAAGTGTTGACTGTGTTTCATACAAGAATGTGTGCCAAATCATTCCTCCACCTGATGGAAACTTTTTTTGCATAATTTTACAAACTATAGGATCACTGGCGAATCAATTCATCCCAAAAGAGTAAGGAAAAATATTCTGTACAAGCAATAACACTCCGTTAACCTGCTTCGGCCTCCTTGGGGTGGCTCCACCACCTCCAGGTTCTCCTCCACTCCCTGGACCCAACCTCCCTCCCTGGCCCTATCCTCCCTTCTACCCCATCCTTTGTCTCTGGCCCTACCCTCCCTTCTCCCCCCAAACCTCCCTCCGTCATCCCCTTGGTGGTGTAGCCTGGAGTTCTCTTTTTGGCCAAGCAAGTCTGCCTTCCGGTGAAGGTACATGGGTCTGTTGAAATTTACTTTCTTGATAATGGGTTCTTCATTTTCAAATTCTCCAATGAAGATGATAAAGCTTGCGCTCTCGAAGGAGGCCCTTGTGTCCGTGGGTCTATTAAAACTTACCTTCGGATACTGGGCTCTTCATTTTCAAGTTCTCCGACAAAGATGATAAGCTCACGCTCTTGAAGGAGGCCCTGACATGTTGGAAGTAAACCTATTGTCCTTCGTCAATAGGATAAATTCTTGCAGCTCAACCAAGTTAGCCTGAGCTCCATTCCCCTTTGGATTTCCCTCCCAGGGCTACTGCTGCACTTTTGGTGTGAAGAAGGCCTAAGTATTATTGGGCCAGTCATTGGCAAATCCCTCTTCATTAATAGGAGAACCAAGATCATGGACAAATTGGTCTTTGCTTATATTTATGTTGAAGTTCCTGCAGATTCTATGCCCCCTTCCTCCATCACTGTGGTCGACGATGAAGGTCACTCCTTCAACCAGAAAATTTGCTATGACTGAATTCCACCCAATTGACAGACCTGCAAGGTCTTTGGGCACGCCACCAATGTTTCCTGAACTGATGGTTCGCAATGTCCAGATTTGGGTCTCTTCCTTATTTGATGTTAGATCATTGTTAGCTATGGCCCCTCTTGATGCACCGTCTCCCTGAAATAGTCTGTTTGTAGTTAATTGGGGTCTTGGCCCTTCTCTGCCCCTTCTCTTTTGAAGGCCCTTGCCTCCCTCCTTCTGTAAGGCAGGGTCTTGTAAGTTGTTTGTTGTATTGTTTGTTCCCTCTCTCCTTCTCTCTCCTTTGGTAATGGGTTTTTTTATTCATAAAAAAATGCATAATTTTACTTCTAAAACATAGTATAAGAAAGTTACAAGGTTTCATACATAATTATCAAGGCATTGCCTAGGCGACGCCATGGTGTCCAGGCACCTTGCCGCTATGGCGGTGTCGCCTTGGTTTTTGGCCCTCTAAAATGCCATGGTCACCTTCCCGCCTTGATAACTATGTTTCATACTTGTGAACACAGTCAAGACTTCAGCCATTGGTAGGAATACTTGATTCTTATGTGCCTATCCATGCCTGAAGTGTTGACCATGTGTTTCATACACGATTGTGTATGAAAAATCATTGCAGTGAGAACAAAGTGAAAATTAGAATGTTGCATTGTTGTTATCATTGTGAAAATTAGAATGTTAATCATATGCCTTGTATCAAAACTTATGGTGCTTTGTTGTTATCATAGTGAAAATTAGAATGTTAACCATGCCATCCTTTAGATATTACAATTGTAATCTGATAAAGACTTTCCACACTTCGGCTTCGGATAGACCAATCTGCCGCACAGTTTCGGATGCAGTATATGTACTAGATGCAATTGTGGGCTTTGACCCAAATGATGCTGAGGCAACCAAAGATGCATTGAAGTTCATTCCTCATGGTGGCTACAAACAGTTTTTGAATGCAAGCGGGCTTAAAGGGAAGAGATTGGGAATAGTGCGGACTCCATTCTTTAGCTTCTCCAATGGCTCAGTCATCGCTGAAGCTTTCGAGAATCATTTTCGTGTTTTAAGGTAACAAAGCACATTCAAATCTGTATAACTTGGACTGGCTTTGGTCTCGGCTTTGAACCAAATCAGGCAAGGATTTGCTGGCTCATGCTCAGTTTGGTTCAAAGTTCATCAATTTCCTAACCCAGGAAATGATCACAGAATACTGCTATAGGCAGATACAGTAGGATACTTAAAACCTTAGGTGACAGTCTATTTTGAAGGTCATACTGGATTTTGCTTTTTGATCACCTTGTAAATCTGTAACTGATTATCTCATTGTTGTGCATATTTTGGCTCCCCACAAAAAAAAGCCAAAGAGGTGCTACTTTGGTAGACAATTTGAAAATAACTAACATCGACATGATACTAGATTTCACTACAAGTGGAGAAGCAACTGCGATGTCTGCTGAGTTCAAGCTATCCTTAAATGCTTACCTAAAAGAGCTGGTTTCTTCTCCAGTCACATCTTTGGCTGAAGTTATAGCCTTCAACACGAAATTCTCAGATCCGGTAAGTCTCTTCTTTGGCTTTGCTTACTGATTGGTCATATTAGTTTGGATCATCAGATAACAAACAGGTCATGTTACATGTGAGCCCTACTTTCGTTGTTTTGAATCAGTCATGAGCTTGTCTTCCACTGTAACAAACATGGGTGGGTCCATGTGATGGATGCCCATACACCCATCTCACATTTCAAGCATCTCAGATCAAAACAAAGGAGGTGCATTAAAATTGAGTTCAAAGTTGTAGAATATTACAGAATTTCCAGGAGATTTCATCGCAACGAAGTGGATTTCTAATGATTTTGTGAAGCTTTTTATTCCATTTTAAGCCATAGTCATTGCTTGTTTCAGGTTGAAATTTAATGAGTGAGATGAGCGTGTGTTTCTTCATCACCTGGATCCATCGTCCAAGCCAATCAAATCTTTAATGTGGCAAGAAAAGCATTCATCAAATGCCACTGAATGTCAATTACTTTTGGTTTTTCCTGTAAATTTGTAATAATAGATTTTGCTTATTTTGATGTGCAGGAAATGATCACAGAATATGGCCAAGACATCTTTTTGGAATCTGAGAAAACAAATGGTATAGGCAAGACAGAAAAGGCAGCATTGTTCGATATGAAGAGATTGACAAGAGATGGGTTTGAGAAGCTGATGAAGGAGAATGAACTGGATGCGTTGGTAGCACCAGACATTGCAATTTCTACTGTTCTTGCAATTGGAGGATTTCCAGGAATTAGTGTTCCAGCTGGGTATGGACACAAAGGTGTGCCTTTTGGCATTTTCTTTGGTGGGTTGAAGGGTTCTGAGCCAAAGTTAATTGAGATTGCTTATGCATTTGAGCAAGCTACCAAGGTCAGGAAACCCCCCATCCACCAAACTAAGCCATCTCAGTAATGCCCTGTTTCCTTTTTTACTTTGTTGTTTATGTTGATATTATTGTGACTGTGCTTCTGTTATTGGTAACATTGGACGGACGTCTTTCAACCATATAGGAGCAGCTCTGCAACCATCAATATTTCTGAATGAGAAACGATCTACTTTACTGCAGTGCATCATGTTGGGGCTAACTAAATAACACCTACCATGGTGTCTTCTAGACAAATGCTTTTTCTTTTTCTAGGAGATGGGTAGAATGCCTTGACCTTCTGTTTTTTAGCCACGTGGAGGGTTTCTCTGGTCAAGCTTGAATAGAAAGCCCCAAGCCCCTTGGATTAGCCACTATATTAGGTGGGTAAATCTGTTTGCAGCTGCGCTGGTTACAATATTTCTGTAGATTACAGTATGGTTCTCGCTTCAAATAAATGAAGTGGGCATTTGGTCTAGTGGTATGATTCTCGCTTTGGGTGCGAGAGGTCCCGAGTTCGATTCTCGGAATGCCCCATAAGTTGTCATGTTTTTTGTTTTTTTTGCTATACTACAAATTTTCTCCTCGTCCCATTCTTAGATCTTCATTGGAAACCCATATGACTAAAAAGATTAATGTAAATTTTTTTTTATATTATAACCAAAAGATATTCACAAATAGAGATGTCATTTTCATGAAACTATTGGAATCTTCATTGGAAACCCATATGATTAAAAAGCCTAATGTGTTTTTTTAATCCTATTACCCAAAACATATTCACAAGTTGGGATGTCATTTTTTCATGAAACTATATTTCTATACCAGAAAGCTCATTTTTTCAAATCCATTCTCCATATCCTTCTCTTTGAGGAATGGACTCCGATCGGCAGAATCAGATGATTTCGATCAGAATCCATCGACCCGATTCTGAGTTTCCCTAATTCCCATTGCCTTATTATGGATCCAAAGATCCGATCGATCTAATCTGGATTTTACCATTTTAATAAAAAATGTGCATGATGGCCACGTATCGTCGTCTCACGATTAAAAAAAAAAAACACGAAACTTCCAGAAGAAGAACCAAGTGAGAGGGAGAGGCAGGGGAGCTGGATTGTCGGAGAGGGAGAGCAAAGGGTAGGGGAAGTTGGAGTCATACGAGAGTGGAGGGTTGGGGTGTAAGTTTGGCCCTATCAGCCCGAGCCCATCCTAAGCCCAAATAGGGCATGGGTTGGATTTTTCAACTCTAAAGGTAGGTTAGGGTTGAAATTTTCAGGCCCTAGGTCAAGGTTGGGCTGGGCCAGGGTTGAGGCCTCGGGCTAAGCCCAACCCAATCCTATGTTAGGTTAGGCTTTATAATTTATTGTTTATATTTTACAATTTTTATTTAGTATCTAATTATGTATGCTGGTTTACCCAAAAAAGGCAAATTATCTATTGAACGAAAATATTTATAATTTTGTTAAGTTTTTTAATCTAAAGAAAAGTCTAATAGTCAACTGAGTATGAAACAATCAGTACCCAATCACATATGTCTCATTTTTTAATGCACAGGACAACTAAAATGGCAAAAAGGCAAGGCAAGACAACCAGGCCCTAATAGAAATCAGGGTCAATCAGGGCCAACTTGGCCCAACCTGGCCCGATCAGGGTCAATCAGGGCTGGACTGGACTGCGATGAGCCCGACAGGGTTGGGCTTGGGCTAAGATATCTCAGCCCGACCTAGGGTTGGTTTGGGCTATGGTTTTAAAATACCTGACCCAACCCGGCCCTGTTTCACCCCTAATGGAGGGATAAGGAGAGGGAGGGGCAGCGGAGCCAGAGTTGGATTGGGGTGGGGGGAGTCGAGATCGTTACATAATGTGACACCAAACATATGATAACAAGGAGTTGGGATCTGCGTGGGAAGTGTGACCTGTAAAAGCGTGGAGTTGTAACGTAATTCTCCAAATAACCATAGGTGGTGATAATTTATTGTTACCATCTAGTATCATACAAGAGGGATTTTTATCTGTTGTTGTAACTGCAGCGCTGCTGTACTCATCGTGCGGTGCTGCAGGTGCCATGTGTGCCATGTGAGGCTCGCTATGCACACATGGCACCTACAATGCCGCACAATGAATACAGCAGCGGATAATGACAAAACCTTTTTTTGGATAAGACAAAATCCTATCAATAAGAATAACTTTATCGTTATCTAAAATACCCCTATTGTACATTGCAAAACTGTCTTGATACCAATCTTTGTATAACCAATCGTGATTACACCAAACAAGACCCCTTTATTTAATAAAGGGAAATTTATAAAACACCCCTTGAGAATGGACCGATACTCAAATCGCCCCCTCTTATTTGAAAATACTCAGATCACCCCTTGCATGAGAGCCCTATACTCACATTAGTCCGTATCGTTAGTTTTACACTATTAAATATATTTAAATTCCTAAACTACCCTTGACTAATGTAGAGTTACTATTTTACCCTTGAATCTAAAACCCCCAATATCCATCTTCTTCCTCACATGACCTGCAACATGACCATATCGGACTTCGTTCCGGCGTACCAGTTCGAGAATCTCTTCACCAAGCGTAATTCACCAGTGGCTCACGCCGTTGGGTTCTGGGATAACCAATCCTTCATTTCTACCTCCACTCTCTTCCAACTCCTTGGTTTCGGCACCACTGGCGGGAAGCTGATGCAGATGAAGGAGGTCACAGCGTTTCCCCCCTTAGTTAGAATACCAATCAGATCAGATTATTGACGCTGATGGATTTAGGAATAGATTCATCCTGGCTGGTTTGGTTTCAACTTTCTAGTCTCACTTCAGTTTGATTTCAACGGCAGCATCTCCACCTCCGGCGGCTTCTTTGAGAGTGGGAGAGAGACGGAAACAGAAATTCTCATTCTTGGTTTAGCGATTTGGGGAAGAAGGAGAGGGAAAGGGTAGTTTAGGGAAGCAGAGGCGGCGACGGCGATGTTGCAGGGCGAAGCAGAGGCGGTGGAGCTGTGACTTGCTCTTGCTACAGATTCCAGAATCAGATCTCATTACAAATCAGACTATGACTTTCTCAGCTACCGGTCCTTGCAGATCTCTCTCTCTCTCAAAAAAGAAAAGAAAGTTAGAAACCCTAAACATATTTAACCTCTCTCTTCCATCTTCTTCTTTCTCCTCTTTTTCTTCGGGCTTTGCTGTTCTAAAATAAAATCTAGGGCCTTACCACTGATGGTAAATTGGTCTTGCAACGCACACCATTAAGATAGAATCAAAGGAATGGATTTTTTATTTCCTGTCAATTCAAATCCAGCCTTGCCTTCCTTCTCTTCTTATTATTTACAATTGGATCGAAATTAAATTGGAGACTGTAGATCCGTTTTAACCCAACACCAGATCCGTTTTAACCCAACACCACTCTCTCTCTCTCTCTCTCTCTCTGTGGTCACATTTCACCCGAGAGAACAGACAGGGAAGGTAGAACAAAGTGTGATTGTCAATGTGATTGATCTTGGAGGAACGGTTTACCCGAGTTTGCCGGTGTCAAGCATGGAAGCCCTAGAAGGAGAGGGAAAGGGTAGTTAAAGGAAGCAGAGGCAGCGACGGTGGTGTTGCAGGGCGAAGCAGAGGCGGTGGAGTATTTTATGTTGAAGATAAAGGAAAGGATAGTATTATAAATTAAATTTTAAAGTTTTAGTACAAGGCTAAAATAATTCTTTTACAATAATAATTAATAGCAGACTAATACCGTTTCATTAGAAGAGGTGATCTAAATAATAATAATTAACAGTGGACTAACACCGTTATTGTAGAAGGGATGATCTGAGTATCGATCCATTGTCAGAGGTGTTTCATAAATTTCCCTTTAATAAATAACCAATCCGAAATTCGGACCGCGGGTTGAGGCCAATTCCTTGACCAATTCCACTTATTACTTGAACTTCGTCTCAAACTCACTGATAGTCCACGAAGGAGTGACAATTGCATCACCTTTTGATCACTTGGCCCACCTCAACCACTCAATTCAACCTAAACCACTATGAAAGTGCCCCTAAATTTAGCTCTACTGCATCTTCTGTTGCACCCGTTAAACCACACTGAGAGAGAGAGAGAGAGAGCAATGAATGGGTACTCAAAGATCAAAAGGTTCAGAACCACCAAACCAAGATCCATGGATTTTTCAGATCTCTTCTCTCTTCCTCAAAGTCACAAACCCATTACAGTGGCTACCTCCAAAATCCAAGAAACCAAACAAACTATTGACATGATCAAGATCAAACATCCTAATACTTTTGAGCAATTTCCAAAGCAAGAAAATGACGATGGAGTTGGAGAGATATTCGGTACAATCTTGAATAGAAGCTATTCTGTTTCTTCAACTTCTGGGAGATTCAGGGCTGAGAAGAACAGCAACTCATCACCTCAATCTGCAGTGAAGAGGGCATTCTCCATGAGGAGATCTTCTTCAACTTCAGTTGGGTACTCCAGGATTCATGACCAAAGTAGCCCACTTTTCTCTCCTACTGAAGATGATGATCTGATCACCATGAAGACAAGATCCAAGAAGAAGAAAGGCAAGATCCTAAAAGCATGTAAGCAACTTTTTGGACTTTAGGTTTTTTTTTAATTGGTTACCTTAATATATTCTCCTTCCAGTTTCTTATGGGGGACTTGGAGAAGAGGTGTTACAGGCTTAAAACTTTGAGCTTTGAAGGATTAAATTAATAGTTGAGCTTTGTTCTTGCCCTTCCCCTCTCTCTCTCTTTCTCTCTCCCCTGAAAATGAAAAAGTCATTGGATTCTACTTTTTTTTCTCTTTCTCAAGACAATACTATTTAGTGTAATTTTCTTGCATATGGGAATTTCTTGTGTCTTCCTCAAGAAATTGGGTACCTATAAATCCCAGCTTTCTAAGTTTAATTACTTAGATAAAATGTAATTTTAAGGATGGTGGATGGCATGAGTGAGAGGACCACTGGGCAAAGACTCATGTGAACTCCAGGAGGTAAAAGTCTTTCAATCAGCCACTTTCCTCACTACTTGTCATGTGCGTTTGTACAGAAAAATTGATGGGGCTGTGCAGCTTATAGGTCATCATAGTGTGTATGTGTGTTCACACAATTGTCTACACTGAACAAGAGTTTAGAAGAAAGTCAATAAGAAGAGTAACTAAAATGAGTAGAGGAAGTAGCTAACATAACCCCACATGATTATATCATTAATTATAAAATATTCAATATTTGGTTATTAAATTTTTTTCCTGTCATTATGTTTAGCGATGTATAACATTTCATTATTTACCACATGATAGTACATGGATCAGTCCATGTGATGAAGGACAAGACACGTATTTTATTGGTGTAATTTCAGCTTAAAATGAGTAGAGGAAGTGAGTAAAATTATAAAAGATGTCATTCTGTATTTTATATTCATCTTCATTTGATAGCATTTTGGTAATTTTACTAAAACATTGAAACAAATTTGAACAATTTTCCTTATTTTGAATTAAATTTTGGCCATTGAGATGTATGTAGAATCCTCTGTCACTGGCAAGTGGGAAGTAGTAGAGTATTATACTCATTAGGCCCTAGAATTTAAATCCTTTAGATTTAAAATGTAAGATAAAACTACATCTAGGAAGTGTCATTACTAAATATGGTAAAAATCATTATTACATATGGTAAAAAAAATTAAGTAGTTTACACAATAGCGAAAAGGTAATCCTTGCGGCCTTCCAATGTATGATACCGTTTGTCACATCAGTAATGCAATCCTCTATGCCACTTGCTCAAAGAACCCTCTCTCATATAATTATTAAGTAATTCATTACAAAAATTCCTTTTTAAGATTTGAAAACTTTTACTTCCCTTACCTTTAATTTCGCTAGCAACCAAACAGAGAGACTGATATACATACTCAAAACGTGTTCATATGGAGAGTGAAGAAAAGACGATGGATTGATTCTGAGTGAGTAGATTCATTAGAGATAGGACACAGATGAGGGGAGATACTTGGCAATTTGCGACGGAGAAACTCTAAAGTGGGAAGTACACACCTTGTATGAGTTGCCAAACACAGAATATAAATTTTGGACCAAAAAAAGGTAATTTTTAGAAAACACTCCAATCCAATGAGGTACCAGAAGTGTTTGATTGGAAAAGCAAGTGAGAAAATTATAGATGGGTGCTAGTAGTGTTACTGCATTTGAAGGGCCCCAGCCCCTAGACAAGGATGTCTTGTTCCTGATCTAAAGGCAAGCGGATGAACCAAATAATGTTTAAATTTTCTAGTAAAAACAGAGTTTGGATTGAAGAAGATTTCACCTAAAAAAAAATGGAAGAGTTCTCTGTGAGGGAGCGTCGCTTTTGTGTGTAAGTGGGGCTAATGAGAATATGCTTTGAAGCATTAACATGGCAGGTATTTTCGCCTTTCATGAGAGATGGGGTGGTCGTTTCCCCCCCTAGGGGCCATGCTCCCCCTACAAAGATCTTTTTCCCAAAAAAGAAAGATTGGAGAAAGATTCCACTAAGCTCCACATATAACATCAGCCTCTTTACCTTACTAAGTGAAGCGTTGTCTGGAGATTGAAGGCAAAATAAATCGAATAGAGGTCGTTGCATGGCCAGTGAGAGTGAAAAAAGAAAGGGCAAGAGATCGTTGCATAGTCACGTGGCCCCTGCACCAATGTGTAGGTCAATGAGAGTGCATGCAGGGGCATTTGCCTACATGAGATGGCTGAATGGTAATTTTGCATGCTCATGTGTTTGGGTCTAGGAACCATGCAACCAGGCAACGTCTTGTTTCCTAAAATAAAAAGACAATATCAATACCCGACCCATTGTCCACTCAATCTCAGCCCGGTTAAAAGGGGGAAAATTATCTCCTGTAATTCTCTGTTCGGTCCAATTCCCTAGTGCCCGTAATAAAAGAGGGGTGGACCCCATCTGAATTGAATGTTCGGGCAGAGGTAAAATGGTCATTGCCCCCCCCCCCCCTTTGGTTAGGGGTACTAGGGGAACTGGACGGGGCAGGGATTGTAGGGGATAAAGATCCTTAAACCCCTTACTAGAAGAATGCTTCTCCACGCCCATGTGGGTATTGATATTGCCCTTTCTTCTTGGGATCAATTTGCTTCTCAAGAGGAATAAATGAAAGCGAGAAATGCTTGTTTAACAGTCATTGTAAAGTAAATGGCCTGACAGATCAATATTATAAAAGGCATTTTTTATTTGATGGGCTGGGATTTTTAAAACCCAACTCAAGTCTGAATCCTCTTAATTCAGCCCAAGCCCAATCCGGCCGGAGGTTAGGCTGAGAGATATTTCAACACAGGCCCAACCCTACCGGGCTCAGTCAGCCTAGCCCAACCGTGATCTACCTTGATTAGGCCAGGCTGGGCCAGGTTGGCCCTAATTAACTCTGATTAACCCTAACTTTTGCCAAGGCCAGGGCTGGCCCTGATTGATCAGGCTAGCCCTATTTTTTCACCATTTGAATACTTTACACTAAAAACAATGAGAGACATCATCAACGTTAATTATTCTTAAAATAATCTTAAAGGTTTAAAGCCTAATATGTAATAATTAATAATTTAATATATAGTTATATAAAATTAGCGTCGGACTGGTCAGCCCGAGGCTTTAGTCCAAACTCAGCTCGGCTTGATCTCAAGCCTAAATATCCCAACCCTAGCACACCCTACAGCTGAAAACCCCAACCCAAATCCTGTCCTGGCTCAAAGAGGGCACAGGTTCACAAGAATAGACTCAAAATCCTCTATAATGCCTTTTTCTTATGATGCCTTGTAGTTTGGGTTTGAGACCTCGGCATGTGGAAGATTCTTCATCCAATGGTGGGAGCTCGATTAATCCAAATTTTTTTTTGGGAGAAATTACAAAATTATTCAAGATTGAGTTTTACTTTACCAAATTAACTACTCAATCTTTCCTTTAACTAAATTTTGGCACCAAAATAAAGTTTGGCATTACAAATTTAACCAAAACAGTGGCCCTCCCTTTGCTACATACGTTTTTTAACATTTTCACCCTCAGTTTCATCTTTCTGATTTGCCATGGCACTTTCCTCTTTCTCCCCTCTCCCATCCACCACATACGCAGTTCCCTGTACTCCTCGTCCAGCACCACCACTGACGGCGCCACCTCTGGAGAAAGTCAGACTACAAGCTGGGGATAATTCTCCGGCAACAGACGACCTAATTTGTAGTGAACCCCACATGCATTACAGAGTGTTTTGGCCCCCAAAGGACCCGTTTCCACTGTAGTGTCTTCTGCATATGGCAATGGCTGCACCTCCTTGGGGCTTCTTGTTGTTGTTGGTGGTGGTGGTGGTTTTCATTGGCCTCTGCCACCAATTTCTTCTTTTTCTTCGCTGGCGGCTTCCCAAGATAGTATACAACATGTCCACATTGTGGACGTTTTCCCAGAAGGCAAGATGTGACATGGAGGAGAACGATGACGAAGTAGTGGTGTCGACGAAGAAGATGAGTAAAACGACTCGGTAACAGAAGCGACCCCAGCGACCATGTTGGCCCTCTCGTTTAGAACGCTTGCTCCTGGCTTTACATATGACCGGTGTTGGGAAATAGAAACAGGGAGGTTTCAATTTCATGGAGGGCTTCGCGGTTTCCGTTTCAAGCAGGTTCTGGTTTCCATTCTTCGTTTTGTATGTGGGGCTTGAGGTGGATTGATATGGTACTGAGAAAATCTTCCACGAAGTGAGATAACCATTCTAGGTTTGTTAAATCGTTCGACTAGGAAAAAAAACATAAATTAAGTTATACCCAAACGTTGAGTTCGGAAATGGAAAATCTAGCAAAGTTGGAGTTTCATGGAAGAATTGTTTGCCTTGGGAAGAAACTGGGGCGCAGGGTTTCTCCCCTTCCTATCCTTGAGAGAGACCCTCTTCAACATTGTCCGGGACAATTGTCGATCCATTTGCAACCCACAGGTCATCAAGAAACCTTGCTGGAATGATTTCATGAATGCCATCTCTAATCAAAAACCGCCTTTTAATGTTTTTGCCATTTACGACACCACCTCCGTCATCAATGGTGGTTTTAGAGAAGGAGAGCTGCGTAGGTGGTGAATGGGAAGAGGGGACGAAGAAGAAAGCGAGGGCAAAAATGTAAAAAATCATATGTGGGTAGAGGCAGGGGTACTGTTTTCGCTAAATTTGTAATACCAAATTTTATTTTAGGTAATTTGGTTAAAGAAAAGATTGGATGGCTAATTTGGTAAAGGAAATCCCAATCTTGACTAATCTTGTAATTTTCTTCTTTTTTTTTCCTTCTCGAACTCAGCAATGTTGGATGTCGCATTTTTCACCTGTCGAGCTCTCTGGTCCGAACTGTAAGGCACCTCAAGATTAAGGTACTGCAGAGGGTTTTTTTTTCCTACTGCTATCATCCAGAGTGTTGCATTAGTGTCAAGCCATCTTCACCTCATTGATTTTTATTTTATTTTTTTGATGAAATCCTCAATGATTTATTAGACTAACAATTTCATTTTTTTCTTAAAATACAAAATTTTGATTGAAGTAACACAAAGAAACACACAACTACTTTAACTAAGAAATAGCAATTAGAGTGTTTTTTCTATTAAAAATAAAATAAAATTAGAGTGTTTAACTAAATCATCAATTCATTAAATCAAAACAAATACATGATTAATCATTCCATTAGTTCGAACTCCAATCACAAAACACATACTTTTGATCGTATAAAGTCGTATTTATAAGCATATCTCAGCATTTTCTTATCTATTTATTTTCCAAATAAGCATATCCAACACTCAAAAAAATTTCCACCAATTTCTTATCTCTTTTCCATGTAAGCACTTTTAATACTCCTTAAATGAACAAATTTTGAACTCAAAACCAAAATTTCTTTGTCATCAAGGCGTCAACTGCCTAGTGTAGTTGGTAATGGCTTTACTTATGAAAATATGTGGATGATGGCATGTCTCATGTTTAAAACATTTTTAAGAATAAAATAGAAAAAGAAAATCAAAAAGAAATGTATTATCGATGATTTGTCAAATAGGTAACAAGTTTTCCTCCATTTTGGTGGTCGATATACAAAATTTTCTTCCTGATACATCCGATATTCACAGGGCCAATCAACGACCGCCACGTGTCATAGACGACCCGCCCCATAGCCAAGGGGAACGAACCGGAGTCCCAGCACCATTCGGGGGCGGCCACTACTCGGGCGCGGCCACACATCCGGGGCGCGGCCTCCTCACAGCCTCACCCGGAGCGGTCTCACCTGGCGCGGCCTCCTCACGACCTCACCTAGGCGCGGCCTCACCCAGCAAAGATCATGGGCACCCGAGGTGGGGGCCACCCATCTACGACCCCGATCGTATCGCTAAGACTCATGTCACTACCGGACTCTAGACCCTTAGAGGTCACGTCATCCAGACGGATTCAAGCACCAAGGACGTTATCACCACACGCGGATATCTATCCACCAAGGATCCCGATGCCACCAGACACTCCGCCGCGGAGAGATGGTTAATCGGATAGAGCCCCGTTACCCAGGGCCTCTATCCACTCAACGGCACAATCGTCAATCAAACGGGGACTCTCCACACCGCCATATGCTACTATAAAAGGCAAGGTACACAACCCCATAGGGGACATCTAAACTCATCTGAATAATCACTATTCATCGCTTGCGCCAGAGATCTAACTTTGGCATCGGAGAGCCCTAGGCCGGGACCACACCGGTTCTCTCTCGATTGACCCCTTTGGTCCACTTGCGGTGACGGCACTCGTAGGACCGCTTGACGATTTCTTGACGCTTGATTGGCGCCGTGCTCGTGGGAACGACGCTAGCCATTACGACTACTAGCTCGCTTCCATACTCATTCAATGGCACGAAGGAAGACTACCACCACCAACAACGGAGCAAGGAATGGATCACCACCCGAGGGCTCTCGCCGCAGAGCCAACGACCAGGACCATGTCCCTCGGAGGAGGAGATCCCCCTTAATGACCGATTCGTGATCGCCGAGCCCAACAATGATGAGGCCAACGATGTGGTGGTGGAGGTGACACCGACCCCAATGCTCCGCCATCGTGGGTCGATCAACGACGCAACGCAGCGATCCTCGATGAACAACGACTCTTTCGAGAATACCGACGCAGCGTGCGACATCTCACCGTCGGAGGACTTCACCAGCAGCAAGGGTGGAGTCCATACCTCAACAAGAGACCTCTCACCACGGTCAGAACGTGGGAGGACGCCAACACCCGGGCGAGGGTGTCTAGCCCACGAGATCGGTCCGGAGGTCTCGTGTTCGACTGGACGACCGGAAGAAAGTCACATACCACGACGGCCGGACCTACGAGAAGAAAGCCCCTCACCTTCACGCAGATTCATCACGGCGTGACCATTCCCCATCCTACCAACACTCAAGGCGGGAGGGGACATCCAGGAGAGAGCGTGAACGAGGTCGCAGTGAACGTCCGGCCAGGTGTGGGGGCGACACGGGACGAGGAGCTCGATCAAAGACTCGCGACCTGGATGAGAAGTGGAAGGGTTGAAGAAGCAGACCAAAGGCGAGACACATTCCATACCTGGACAACACCCCTTCTCCGAGAGATCATGTCGCCACACTACCTTCCGGTTTCGACTACCCACCTTTGAACTCTACAGTGGTACCAGACCCTAATGACCACATCAACTACTTTAATGGCATGATGACGCTGTATGGGGGCCGGACGTGGTATCCTGTCGGGCATTCCTGCGTCCCTTAAGGGAGCAGCCACATCATGGTTCTCCAGGCTACGACCGAGATCTATATTCTCGTTTGCGAGCTATGTGAACAGATTCGTCACCCGTTTCCAAAGCGCTCAAGCGTAAGAAGACCACCGTCAATCTACTAAACGTGGTACGAACCCTGGGGAATCTCTCGGGAATACGTTACCAGGTTCACCAAGGAGTCCCCGGAGGTTCGAGACTTGGATGACCGGACACACATGCAGCCCTAGCAGAGGTATTAGGGACTGGACTTGATCAAGGACTGGCACGTCATGAGACCAGGACTATGAAAGAGCTCCTGGAGCGGTGCAACGAGTTTGCAAATATGGCCGAGGTACTACAAGCTAGAACAAAAATAATCGAGGCCAAGCCACGGACAACAAGAGGCCAAGACTGATGACCGCAAAGAGGGTAAGAGGTCGAGGACAGAGCGCCGACAAGAGCGGAGCGACCGCCCATCCGGAGGACAGATCGCCGCCTGAGAGAAGTGAGAGGGCAAGCACCCCGAGTTCACACCCATCAACACCACCAGTCCCGGATACTCATGCAGATCCAAGACCGTGACCTACTCCATTGGCCACGACCCATGCTAGCGCCGCCAGAGAAGCGAAACCCTAACAAATATTGTCTCTTCCACAAAGAGAATGGGCACGACACGAGGAGTGCTATCAATTGAAGAGAGAGATAGAACAACCGGTAAAGCAGAAGCTTGAACAAGTATGTGAAGGGGAGACGTGACAACCGCTCGTGCCAAGGAGATAGAGGTCGCGACGGAGACAGAGTGGAGCCGAGACGAGAAGAAAGAAGAACAGATCGAGAGAGAGACCGCCCAGAAGAGCGGAGAGATGCCACAACCTAGTGGCACCAAGGGACCTCCCATCCTCACCATACTTGGAGGACCAGGCAAGAGTCCACCGAAAGCTAAAGCTCATGCCAGGTTCGTGGGAGTGGCAGAGAAGCCCAAGAAGATAGCCAAGACCGAGGCGGTGATCTCCTTCTCGGATGAAGACTTGGAAGGACTAAACTTCCCGCATGAAGATGCCCCGGTAGTACAGGTGGAGGTAGCCAATCGACGTACATAGGGTATTGATAGACACGGGCGTCCGTTGACGCACTCTCCTTGGACGCCTATCGACGTTCGGGTTCGGGGACGACCAGCTCAAACCGAGCCCACTTATCTCCATGGATTCTCGGTGCCACCGCCTCCATCGAGGTACCATAGAGCTACCGTCACCTTCGGGGTACACCCTCAACAAGTAACCATCATGGTAAACTTCATGGTAGTCAAGTCCGTGGTGTCCTTCAACGGCCTCTTAGGGCGACCATCATTGTGACCCTTAGAGGAGTCATATCACCACTTCACCAAGATGAAGTTCCCCACCGAGAATGGGGTAGGCGAAGTCCGAGGAGATCGAAGAAAGCAAGGAGTGCTACGCCACCTTCATGAAAAAGAATAATGGCAACACCCGTGGAATGGCACTCGCCTAGAGAGCATGATCAGTGACTAGACAGATGAATCGACAGAGAGAGAAGGGGAAGGCGGTGGAAGACCTCATCCCATGGCCCCTCGGCCCAGGATGACCCCTCCAAGGTCGTTCAGGTCGGCTCTGCTAAGCAAGGAACAGAAAGAAGGGCTTGGACACCTCCTCCAAGCGAACATGGATGTCTTCGCATGGTCGACCTCCGACATGCCAGGAATACCACGTTCCATAGTGGAACACCGACTACATGTCGACCCAACCAGGAAGCCCATTCACGAAGCGGCGTAACTTCGCCCTTGACCGACAAGCAGAATCAAGGAGGAGGTCGAGAAGTTAAGCCGATCGGGTTCATCGAGAAGGAGAAGTTCCCAACATGGCTCGCCAACGTGGTCATGGTACCAAAGCCAAGTGGGAAGTGGAGGATGTGTGTCGACTACACCGACACGAACAAGGCATGCCCAAAAGATGAGTACCCACGCCCGGATCGACCCATCGATCGACGCCACCGCCGGCCATGAGATGCCGAGTTTCATGGACGCCTACTCCGGATACAACCAGATCCTCATGTATGAGGATGACGAGTCTTACACCGCATTCGGACGGACAAAGAGAACTAATGCTACAACGTCATGCCGTTCGGTTAAAGAATGCAGGGCCACCTACCGGAGAATGGTCAACAAGATGTTCGAGGAGCAGATCGGGCGCAACATGGAGGTATATGTGGATGACATGCTTGTGAAAAGCGCCCACACCAATCAACACCGACCGATCTAGAGGAAGCCTTCGCAGATCGAGGAGGAACCGGATGAAGCTAAACCCCGCAAAGTGCGCCTTGGTGTAACGTCGGAAAATTCCTGGGGTTCATAGTCTCGTCGTGGAATAGAAGCTAACCCATCCAAGATCAAGGCCATCAAGAGATGGCACCTCCTCGAACGGTCGGGAAGTGCGAGGTTGAATGGGAGGGTCGCCGCCCTTTCCAGGTTCGTGTCACGATCAGGTGATAAGTGCTTACCATTCTTCAAAACATTGAAGAACCTCCAAGCCCTAAGGACTTCACATGGACGGAAGAGTGCCAAAAGGCGTTCGGAGAATTGAAGGAGTACCTAGAGAGCCCACCGCTGGGCGACCGGAACCTAACGAAGAGTTGCGCTATACCGCCGCCACCCCTGTCGCGGCCGCAGATCTCTTAAGGAAGAAGACAAAGTCCAGAGGCCCATCTACTACGCGGCCATGTCCCGATCGATGCGAAACCGGTACACTAGGATCGAGAAGGTAGCCTATGCGGTGGTAATGGCAGCCAGAAGCTACGACCATACTTCCAAGCCCATACCATCGCAGCCTCCTCACGGACCTACCCTTGAAGAAGATATTGCACAAGGGGACGTCTCCGGACGATTGATAGCATGGGCGGTGGAGTTAAGTGAACATGCCAATCAAGTACAAAAGACAGCGCTCTTACCAGGACTCAACTTCCAGAGAGACAGAAGGCCTCCGAGTCCAACTCCCGGACGTGGAACGGATCGCGACCCAGGCACGGCTTGAGGGAGTCACCCTCAAAATCACTCACTCAAGCCCCCGATTGACCCTCTTGAGGTCAATAACTTCCCTAACGGTCCGTAGTGGGCATCGGGGACCGTGGCAAAAAGAAGCGATCCCTCCAATACTTCACGTTGCTAGTAATCCCCGTGAGAAGCTCCACAGAGGCATAGGGCCCCTTGAGCACGCGGCGAGCAAAGTGATAACATCCATGGTTCCCCTTCTTCAACAGATAAAAGTGGGAGAACAGCAGTGGCGCACCCAGGGGCGAAGAAGACATAGAAACCCAAGATCACCCTCCAAGAGTTGGGCAACACCGCCAGGGGTGAGGTGCCAATGCTCTAACACCAACTCGACAAAGCGAGGGATAGGAAGGCGAAGGCCCTGGAGGAAAAATGAACGGAGAGGCAGATCTCCCCGCACGATGAGAGAAGGCATACTCGGCCGGGCCCAGGAGCACGCAACATGACCTCGGCGGGAATATGAAACTCCTCGCGGAGGGAAACCAAGTCGAGGGTGACAAGATGCTAGCAACAGGCCTAACCTATCGCCAGGACCGGCGGTATGAGGATGCCGCCCAGAGGGTCGACGATCCCTACGGGGACCGGAGACACTAGAAGGTCCCACTCGTCCACCAGTATCACTAGGGGAGGGTATAGAGGGCGGAGTACCCACGGAAGAAGGCGATCCGGGAACGCTCCTCCGAAGATCCAACCCCGATCGAAGCGAGGCCAAGGGCACCAAGAGAACACAACCCAAAGGCAAGGACCCAAAATCAAGCAAAGGGGATACTAGTGGAGGTGACCCAAAAACAAGCACATGGTGGGCACCAAAAAGAGGACAAAAGACAAAAAGGGGGAATTAAAGGAGAACAAAAGGGGAGACAAAAAGTAAGAAAGAGAAATGAGAAGTGAAAGAAGAAGGGAGAGGAAGGAACATATACCCACAAAAACAAAAAGAAAAAGTGTAGGAGGTAAGGTTTGAACCCCAACCTCTCCTACCTCATTAGTGGATTTACGGCAAACCCCACAGAAAGTTTATTCGCAGCGGACCCCTCACTATGCAAAGACACCTACTCTCTTGGACATCCTATCCCAAGAGAGTGGGGGCAAATGATACATCCAATATTCACGGGGCCAATCAACGACCGCCACGTGTCATAGACGACCCGCCCCATAGCCAAGGGGAACGAACCGGAGTCCCAAAGACCATTCGGGCGGCCACTACTCGGCGCGGCCACACATCCGGGCGCGGCCTCCTCACGACCTCACCCAGAGCGGTCTCACCCAGCGCGGCCTCCTCACGACCTCACCTAGGCGCGGCCTCACCCAGCGCGGCCTCCTCACTGCGCGGCCTCACCCAGCGCAAGATCATGGGCACCGAGGTGGGGGCCACCCATCTACGACCCCGATCGTATCGCTAAGACTCATGTCACTACCAGGACTCTAGACCCTTAGAGGTCACGTCATCCGGACGGATTCAAGCACCAAGGACGTTATCACCACACGCGGATATCTATCCACCAAGGATCCCGATGCCACCAGGACACTCCCTCCCGCGGAGAGATGGCCAATCGTGATAGAGCCCCGCTACCAGGGCCTCTATCCACTCAACGGCACAATCGTCAATCAAACGGGGACTCTCCACACCGCCATATGCTACTATAAAAGGCAAAGGTACACAACCCCATAGGGGACATCTAAACTCATCCGAATAATCACTATTCATTCGCTTGCGCCAGAGATCTAACTTTGGCATCGGAGGCCCTAGGCCGGACCACACCGGTTCTCTCGATTGACCCCTTTGGTCCACTTGCAGGGTGACGGCACTCGCAGGACCGCTCGACGATTTCTTGACGCAACACTTCCAATACTTATACATATAATGAAAAGAAAACCCAAAGGTTTCCTTACCCAAAAAAATAATCCTAACAGACTAAAAATTCAAATAATGTTTTTTGGGGAAATTACCTGATTTTATGAGAAGAAAATTATAAAACAAGTGTATTTGACTCTCTTTTTACGCTTACAAGTTTTGTAAATAATTAATGTTTTTCTTTTTTTATTTTGTAGATTCTAGAACTTATCTTTTTTTTTCAAGGCGAAACTGCGAAAGTGTAATCCATTAATGTAAGGTCAGTCTTGTCATTTCAAAAGGCTCCAATGCTAATAGCCTAATATATGAATATTTGCCCTAATTTTCGCTTATAAAAGCGGAGAGGAGGAGATGGATAATAAAGGAAGTTGGTATATTCTGGTTCTCATTAGTTATTTGGTATAAAGAGAGAGAGAGAGAGAGAGAGAGAGAGAGAGAGCCAGCGACTCAAAGCGAGAGAGCGAAAGAGAGAGCGAGAGAGAAGGGCACAGTGGTGGAGCGGAAGAGGAAACCTGTGGTTGGGGTGAAAAAGGAAAACTCCGTCGTTCAAAGCGCCTCTTTTTCCGGATTATCGAATAAAATAATTGTACTTCTTCGTTCCCATTCGTCTCCTCTTCTCCCTTCTCTTCTTTTCTTTTATTAGTAATAGGAAGAACAAAAAATGTGAAAATTTTAAGCTTTGTTTTTCTTATGGATTTTTTGTTTTCTCCAACAATCTATGTCCGTTCTGCAGATTTATACAGGTACGAAATCCCCTATTTTATCCAGAAATTTTCCTTCTCATCTCAAATTCCCAATCAACGAAGCTATCTACATGAACCACACAACTCAATGTGCTTAAGCCTATTCTTCTCTCCCTATCATCTCAGCTTCCTTCTTTTATAATCAAAGAACCTCTGTTTTCTCCTCTGCGTCCTGTGATTTCTCTCTGAGAATCGATTCATGTAGAATAAAGCTCCGATTCTTATTTGTTTAGTTCTTCCATGAATGAACTTTAATTTCTTAGGTTCTCTGTTTTCGCTTAATCGATTCGAGCAAGAATGTTGATATTTTCTGATGAATTTAGCTGATTTAAAAAACAACTGTTGATTTTGATTTATTTATATCTCTGCGTGTTGGTTTCAGGTCGTAAACGAAGAAGAGGAAGATTAATTGGAATTCGAGAGAACCGATTCTCGACACATTCTGCTGATACCGATCGGCGCTCCGAAACGGTGGTTATCGGAGTCCCTTATTTATCCGGTCGGGAAAAGTCGGCTTCTGATCAGTGAATTCATCGGTAGACCAACATTTTGTGGAGGTGATAAAAACGCGGATATATATTCGGCGGAAGAGAGTGAGAGAGAAGTGTTATGGCATCGGTTGGTGGTGGAGAGGAAGCGGCGACGGTGTCGCCGAAGAGTCGCGTGAAGTTCTTGTGTAGCCATGGTGGGAAGATATTGCCAAGGCCCAGCGATGGCCAGCTCAAGTATGTTGGCGGCGAGACACGTGTCGTCGCCTTTCCTCGCGACATTGGTTTCTCAGGCAAGTCTCCTTTTTTTCTTCTTCTTCTTCTTCTTTTTCCCCACAATTTAGTTTCTCTGCGACGGCGAAGGCTATTTTACGCCGTCGTGTGCTGGTTTCAGTACATTACCAGTGCTACAAAGCTGTGCATGGCAGGTTCAGTATCGTCCGCCACGGTCAGTACAAAACCGTGTGCCATACTGATTCCAATTTGACGGTTGAGATAGCTTAGATCGAGTAGTAATTTAACGGTTAACGTCTTTGACAGGTCAGCTAGTTAGGATTGAAGTTATCGAGAGTTAAAGACCATAGTTTGTTACAACGGAAACTGCAAAATTTTTGAAACTTTATTTGATAAACGGCGTAGATTTCGAATAGGATTATCAAAAACAGAAAACCTCCACCTTTCTATCCTTGCTCGCCTAAGATTAGATAATAAATTAAAGGGAAAATTACAAAAAAAAAACCCTGTAGTTTGAAAAAATTATATCAATCCCCCTCAAATTTACTTTCACCTCTCCTTTGGAGGGAGGTAGGCATAATTTTGAAGAGGATCGATGTAATTTTTTCAAACTATAAGGATGGTAAACATAATTTTTCCTTAAAATTACAATACTGAATAATATCATTTATTTTTTTTATGAAAGGGTAATCACACAAACCACACACCAATCTGAAAAGGTTAACCGATTTTTAGGACTCTGGAATGGATATACACAACACATACCACATACCACATGCACACATACCCCATACAAATTTTTATTTTTTTTAATGAAAATGTAATCACACAAACCACACACCAATCCCAAAAGGTTAACGGACTTTTAAGACAATGGAATGACGGATATACACTAATACACAACACAGATACAACACTATTTTCATGCTTCTTAAGAACGCAGTGTAATTGAAAGTGGTGAATATCATGCAGAACATTAAAGCATTGTTACTAGTGCACAATAGAAATGCTTTAGTACAAATCTAGACAGTAAATTGAGTACCACTTTGCTACAACAAAGAAAGGGTATACCTATTGCATGAGGCTCGCAGGGTCCCCGTCACTTTAAGTTTTGAGGAGGGTTATAATGTACGCAGACTTACCCCCACTTTGCAAAGAAGTTATTTTCAAAGACTCGAACCCATGGCCACTTATCTAGGCTTTGTATTGAAGCATTTCTAATGTGCATTAGTAGCTCTGCTTTGTTTTCTCCCAAATATAGTTAGGTTTTTTTATTATCAATTATTATAATAATAATAAAAGAAAATTGCCTAGATCTATGAGATAAGAAAGTTAATTACAAATCAACTAAATTTTACTTTGTTTCTATATTTATTTTTCTTATAAACCTACTTGTTTTGTAATTCTTTTTCTTATCTCATTGTATATTTAGAAAATCGCCCTTAATAATAATCAATGATCTTTTTTTTCTTGGTAATGAATAATCAATGTTCAACAGCTAGAATGAGTGTGGGTAATACTGGGCCAAAAAAATTTGACAATATACACACATAAACTGTGGGCCAAGTTATGTCTTATTAATAAAATATTATATTTGATGTACGAGGCCTAAAGTATATAATAATAAATTATATTTTTTCACTCAAAAAATGGTAAATGTGTTTAAAACAGTTTTTAAGCCTTTCTTTGGTGTGTATTTGAGATCAAAAAATTCGAAAAATTTCACCCCAAAAAAAAAAAAAAACATGACAAGAAAACGACGTTTAAAAAAACGTGCTGTAACTAACTATGTTCATACAGTTAAGTTTTTGGGTGAATCTGAAACTGCTCTCTAATTGGTCGGTCTATTGATCGATCATTGGTTCGTCCCGTACGTTGGTTCGGTCTTGGTCTTATAAACCCGGTTGCGGAGTCAATACCAACCCGAAACAATTAGAGAGAGAAGAGAATTCGTGGTGCTGAAAGACCCAAAATAAACTTCCTCGTAGTTTAGGTTTGCACCATGAAGAAGCACACACAGATAGGTCACTAAAGCATAGAGAGGGAACATGCGTCTCTATCAATGGGTTTTGCGGTTCTGGTTTTCTCCCATCGGCATCCTCTGCGTCGGACTCTAAGACAAACATAAACACCCTAAAGGCTCTTAAGGGTGGTGGTGTTGGACATTTGATTCCCGGTTAACTGAGCTCCGACAGCATAGGGGAAGCGTGAAAGTCATCTTAAAACGGTTCGGTTGTAAAATAGCCGGTTCCGGTTCTGGTTCCCTTTTCAATTTCAATTCCATTTTGATACCCTTATGTGGGAGAGGTTGGAGGGGAGGAGGGAAGGGAATCAAAGGAAATCTATGGATTTTGAATTAACGGGGGAGAAAGAGAGGTGGAAGTTTAGATTTTTTAGGAGAATCAGAAAAGAAGTTTGGAGTAGGGAAGTTTGAATAAATACAAGGTAAATATAGGGGGATTATTATAATTAAGTAACCCTCACTTTTATGAACATGTTTGTTGAGGGTTGATGTCTTATATTTTTAGTGGACTGGCCCGTGGGGTGTTTCTGAAGGGCTGTTAAAGTCCGTTGGGCTTGAGGGTAATTCGGAAAATTTGTACATCTTTGTTTTCCTATAAATTATTGCGATGAGGTTATTAGGGTTAGTAGGAATTCTTTGTAAATACATAGAGGAGTGGGGACATAAGCATGTAACCCTTTCTCCATTGTTAGTAAAAATTATTTTCATCTTTTCATGAACATAGACACATTGCCAAACCACGTAAATCTTTGTATTGTGATCATTTGTGATTGTTTCTTTTTTCTATTTATTGTGCTTTTTGGATTGTGAGTAGGTTTTAGTTTCTACAGTGCTTTCCACATTAGCATCTAATTAGCTAATGAGTATCAGAATAAATGTATTGCTTACATCTTATAATAATAGTAAAAAATTCAGCTTAGGAATTTTAACAATTGGTTGAAAATATAAAAGGAAAAGTAACATGTTTGATGGGCCCATCTTGCTTACATCCATCGGATTCGGATCCTCTGCGGCCTGGGGTGAGTGGCCATTGTGCCACGTTCAACTCCTAAGTTGCCATGTCGATCCATTGGTTTATAGATGAGCTCCAACTATTTTGAATTTTGAATTGAGCCCCCCGTCTATCAACCATTGGATCGACATGGAAGTGGCGACCTGGGAGTTGAGCGCATACAGCACGATGGCCAATCAACTTCAGGCCGCCAAGGGTCCAAATCCTACATCCCATCCCACATTTTCATTCTAAATCACTGCCATCTATGCTTCTTCTTTCTCATTCAAAAGGATCTTTCTTGAATTATTTTCTTATGCTGGTTTTTCCTTGAGCTAATGTCCTCTTTGCATTAAAAAAAAAAAAAAAAAAAAAACAGAGTCCCTATGCCATTGACACTCAGATTGAGAATTTTGATTAAAAATTTCTCCCTTTTTTCTTGGCAGAGCTAATGAAGAAGCTTGCTGCTATAGCTGAAACTGACGTAGTACTCAAGTACCAATTGATACCAGAAGACTTGGATGTCTTAGTTTCTGTAACATGCGATGAGGACCTCAACCACATGCTCCACGAATATGATCGCCATGAGACACAATTATCCGAAGGTGGTAGTACCCCAAGGCTTCGAACGTTCTTGTTCTCCTCCCACCCGCCTATACCAATCGAAAACCAAATGAACAATATGGCGAGCAATTCACTCGAGCAACGTTACATTGATGCAATCAACTTAGTACGTAGCCCTAATTTTAACATAAGAAGTAGCTCTACCGGCATTAACCGTCCGACGATCTCGTCGGCCGGAACATCCCCAAGATCAAGTATTCCTGAGGGATTTAGTGGGCGAATGAATGATATGCATAGGGTCAATAGCTCTCCTAATCTTAGTAGCCTTCAACAGCAAAACCACCATGGTCACCAAATGCAACAGCAACATGCACATTCTTATTACCCTCCATCAAGGCTACATTTCTCGTATTCAAATGGGTGTGGACATGGAAGGGTTGGGACAACCCCTGTCTCAATGGGTCGAAGTGATTTTGGAAGGAAACAAATGAGTCATGTTCAGACTCCTCGATATTTCTCACCAACTAGACGACTTTCAGGAAGTTGGGGAAGCAGTTATGGACCTGTTGATGAAGGAGGCAGCATTCACAAGAGTGGAGAGTTTGAGAAGGGGGAGACTCACCTTCAACACTCTTCTATGAAACAAATATGGGAGTAAGTTGAGTCTCTCTGTAGAGGGATATTGAGGTACACCAGTGATTTTAAGAGTAGGTGATTGATTTATCTTCTTCCTTTTTGGTTTTTTTTTTATTTATAATTTATGGTTTGTTGCAGGGAGAAGGAAAGGTGTTCATAATATTATATAACAGCTAGCATGTCCAGAAAGGTATAGGTGATTCTTTTACATTCAATGATTCATCAGTTGCTTTGTTTATAAGAACTTTTCTGTTTGGTTTAATGTGATTGCATTTGTCTGTGACTTTGGAAGATGGTTCAAACATGGATTGTACTTTAAAAAAAATGAAAGCACTTGAAAGTTAAAACTGAAAAATTCCCATTATTACCTTACCCCTCTCCCCCACCCCAAAAAAAAAAAAAAAATAATTTGTTGGAGGATAAATTTTCCCTTCACAATTTTCTTACGCTGTCCAAGCACAATGATGACCATCGGTTAAAGAAATCCTCCTTCATTGACCGTGGCTTGAGGAAAACTTGGTTCGGTATTTTTTTAATGTATCTATATATGTCCAGATAGAATTTCTTATTATTAGTTTTTTCGATTTGTCAAAATTATCATATTCTCAAGTTCTTTCTGATTGAGGATGGAATCTCCATCTTTCCTCAAATATTCCAAGGTAAACTAGAGATTGATGAACACAAAAATTTGAAAACATGCAAAGCTGTCAGCCTTCTCGTATCTGGTTTGGTCAACTATGTGTTACTTTTGTTGGATGATGCAGAATGTCAAATCAAAATTTGACCGTTGGGAACCCCTTCCCCTCTATGTTAAGGTATCATCCAATAGAATGCAGCACTTGTACCCACCACAGCTTGGTAGAAGAAACTCCTTCAATAGAGAAACCCTAATGGAAAAGAAACTTTCTCGTCCTCTCTATGTGGACTCACTCAATTTATAAGAGTCATTATAGTCTTTCATAACTATCATATTTATAACCAGAGAGTTTTTAAAACCAATGGTTGTGATCTGACTAAGTGGTGTGATCCAAAAGGGTGATCTCGCAACTTGTCCATCATTGCACATAAGAACAATTAATGCAATATGTAAACGGTTAACCCCATGTGATAGAAACCTTCATTACATTTTAGTCCTTCCACTTATTAATGTCCCATAACAGGCATACAAATATGGAAACGAATACCGCCAAAAAACCCTAATCCGTCAAACGGCCAATATCAAAGAGTCTGAATTAGTGATTGGATATAATAATTTTAAAATATAATTATATTTATAATAATAATTTAAAATAACAATTTACAAAACAGCCATTAATATTGGAATTTCCATCCAATCAAAGTCAAAAAACTCTCTCAAGATGTTCTATCTTTCGAGAAATTGATATCTTGTTGAGTATCTCTTCTAGTTACAACGGAACACTGTACGTCAAGCGCACCGATATATAGCTAGTGAAGCCTTTGGTACACTATAAACGCATAATGCACTGCTGCAACGATAAGGATCTCTCAAGTATAAGGACAAAACAATTATTGGAGATTCTTGTTGCACAAACAACTGGTGGTATTCCATACAAGAATATCGAATGATCACATTCAACACACATACCATATGAATGCTCATACTATATTCTGCGATCACATTGTGAGACTAGAATGCCTAATTCTATCCCTAGTTGTAAACATTTTAAGGTCATACCTTCGGCAACCATCACCCAAAATATCAACGGAAATTAATAAAATCAATCATTATTGAAATGGATTTGATGGACACACACATAGATAAACATATATCCAACAATCTCCCACTTATATCAAAACCAATGTCCTATCAATCTTACACCCATGGTGTCAACATGTCTATTAAATACAATTGGTGTAAGTCCCTTTATCAAGAGATTCGATAAATTATCTGCAATGTCAACCTTGAAAATACTGATATCGCTACATTGTATAATCTCCCTGATGAGATGATATTTCAACTCCACCTAGTTATTTCTCTTATATGTTCTTGGTTGCTTTGCCTGGACTATAGCTCTCTTGTTATCACAATATAACTAAATTGGGTGTTATACTAGCTCAGGTACCACATTAAGGTCAATTAATAATTTCTTCAACCGCACACCCTCTCTGGCTGCTTCACAAGCTACCAAGTACTCTGCTTCAGCTGTGGAGTCTATCGTTGATTTTTGTTTAGCACTCTTCTATATGACTGCCCCCTCCTCCCATCATGAATAATATATCAGATCGAAATGGACTTTTTGTCATCCTCAACAATTTGGAAATTAGAATCTGTATATCACATGACTAATAGTGTATCTGCACCATACACCAAGAAATAATCTTTGTTCTCAAGTATATCAGGATGCACTTGACAATAGTCCAATATTATGGTCCAGGGTTTGACTGGTGATAACCCACCATCCAAACAACATGACAAATGTCTGGTCTAGAGCACAACATCGAAGCATAAGGAACTTCTTAATAGTGTCAACATCGTTCGAGTTATGAAAACACAGTGATTTAGAAAGAGTGGTGCTATGTCTGAAAGGAACACTTCTTTTCTTAGAATTTGCACTCTAAACCTTTCCAAAATGTTGTCCACATATAGAACTAGGAGTAGGAACACTTCTTTTCTTAGAACTTGCATTCTAAATCGATTGACGTAATTTTTCTATCGTGTGTACATTCCCATAATGATGGTGTTTTTTCAAAATCAAACTTTGTTGTTCAGCATCTTGGACTAGCCATCCCTTAAAAGATATTGTTAAAAGTCTAGTGCCTCTACCGCTCTGTGGGCTTTATTTTACCGGTGGCCCATCATCCTGTAAATGAGCTAGTAAAGCAGCCAATTGCTCAGCAGAGTCGCTCAGAGATGGCAAACATCGCTATTCTAGTAAGCCGCTTTCCAAAACATTTCCCAACAATTGGACGGAGAAAGTCCCACCATCATAAGCTTGCAATCTCTTATAAGCTTGATTCCCTAAATATAACTTGCATTTCCTAAGTCCTTCATTAAGAACATAGAGGACAGGCATGTCTTGACAGAAGAGAGCATGCCTACGTCATTCCCAATCAACAATATGTCATCCACATATAGAACTAGGAAACACACTGTACTCCCACTTATTTTTTTTTTCATCGGTCATCCATCTTTTGATCAAACCCAAATGTTTTGACCATTGGATGTTCCTACTCCTTAATGCTTGCTTGAATCCATAAATGAATCTCAACAGCTTGCATATTATGTTCTCTTATCCTGGAGAAATAAACCCTTCTTGTTGCATGTAGATACCTTTTTCAAGATGTCCATTCAAAAAAGTAGTCTACTAATCCATATGCCAAATCTCATAATCATAGTGTGTTATTATAGACAATAGATGGAGCAAGCCCCTTTCTCCTTTCCTCAAATTTAACATAGATGGAGCAAGCAAGGGAAATCCAGGTGATGCGAGGATTGGAGGAGTTTGTCGAGATAGTCCGGCGAGGTTTATTTGTGCCTTTTCGGAAGGTGTTGGATGGAATTCTGCGTTAGTGGCAGAAGCTTTATCGGCCAGACGAGCTATGTCACTAGCTCGAAACCTGAATTTGAAACACATTATCATTGAGAGTGACAACTTACTCCTCATCCATCTTCTCACTGGGCACACCACAGAGGCGCCTTGGAGGATAGCGGCAATAGTTTCAGACTGTTGTTCACTCATTCCTTTCTTTGATGGTATTCAGTTTGTTCATGCTTTTCGGGCTTCGATCCCTCCCCCTTTCTTATCCCCTTTGTTGTTTACGGATGCTTCGGGAACTTTGTTCTCACGTTAATGAAATCCTTTTATCAAAAAAATAAAAAACTATAAACAATAAAATCTGAATGAATTTTATCATTGTCACTGTGAAAAGATTTCATCATAATCCACCCCTTCCGATTGGGTGTACCCTTTCGTTACCATTCTTGCTTTAAAACATTCTACTTTTTCACCCACGTCCTTCTTCCTCTTATAGATCCACTTACATCCAACGGTTTTTACACTTTTATGATGGATCCCTAAGATTCCAAGCATAATTAGAATGCATCGAAACAATCTCAATGCCCATCACATCAGTCCAATATAGTTGTTGGGATCCAAATCTGAAAAATCAGATTCCATTTAAAACTCTTCTATTTTTTCGTTTTCCTCTATGAGTATGGTAACATGGAAAATTATCGTCTCCATTTATCTGCCCCTCCATTTCCTCCATTACATCTAATAGGGGGGAATGGACCCCACCCGTGCAGAGGGTAGGGTGGTCATTTCCACTCCCCTATTAGATGTAATGGAGGAAATGGAGGGGCAAATCCATGGTAATATCGAACCAGATGTTTAACCATCCTCTCACTATGTCGAGGCTTACTAGACAGTTCCATCACTTAATACCTCACTATAGTTGTTTGATGCAATTCCGAAAAATCAGATTTCAACTGTTCTTCTACTTTTTCATCATCCTGAGGTTCGCTGACCGGTACAGTTGTGCAGTTCCTCTCATAGGGGGGCTTAAATGATCATTTCACCCCTTGACCGAACACACTACCCGGGTGGGATCCACTCCCCTTTTATTAGAAGCACTCGAGAACCGTACCGGACAGGGGAACCGCAGGTGATAAAAATTCCTATGAGTATGGTATATTGAACTAGATGTTAAACCGTCTTCCCACTACGTCGAGGCTTACTAAGGGGGTTCCACACTCTGTTAACCAGCAAATCCAAAAAGGACTGATCATAACCTCCTGAAAGAGTTTTCAAGGGACTTTGACACTCATTGCACAGTGTCTGAATCAGGGAGATTTAGGACAGTTTCATGCACCCTTAGAATGAGAAACTCGCTCTTACCTCCACATCAGGAAACAGGGTCCGCAACCTCGGAGGGAAACCACATTAAGCCTTTCCTAATGTTATTTAACAAAATGGAGTGTCCTCCGAACAAAATGTTGTGAAAGGGCTTCAAATACCATCAGAATTCATCGCCAAAAACAGGAACAAACTACAAAATGGTTTGAGACCAAAATAATCCACAGCTTCCGACTACATTGGAAGAAAAACGCTGCACAGCAGGCCTCTCCATCCCTTGACCTCCAATGTGTTTTGGAATCAGGGTATGACAGCTCTAGGCCCCTCGATCCCCACCCAACCCCAAAAAAGGGATTGGGGGGAGGGGGGCAAAGAAAAATATAAATAGGATAAAGAAAACTACAATAATAGAGAAACAATGCAGCTTTTGTACATGCTTTCATCATCCTCATTACAAAGTTGGATAGGCAACTGGCAGATCATTTTGAAGAAAGAGCAGATACATGAGAATATCCCATGGAAAACTAGTTCTACTTATTCTTCTGCGACCCATTAACACCAACCAAAGTCATACGAGGTTGGCATTGCTGGATTTTTTACTGTGGGCAACCGCAAGTATCTATAATCCTCTATTCTCTATAATTGTTCCCTTTACAAAAACACCCAAACTGATAGGATTTTGAAAAACAAAAAGAAAACCTCATGTTGATCAATACATTTCCAAAATCTGCACATTGTGGGTGGCCCCAAGAAAAAAGCCAGGAATGCTCACCAATAATCTCCCACTTCCTCTCATTTGCTGTCCGTGAAGTCAGCATCAATAACATCACCATCAGGTCCCTTGCTTGCTGAATCCGAAGGCCCAGTTTCGCCTCCAGGTGCAGGACCAGCACCAGGTGATCCAGGCTGGTTATAGAGAGACTGGCCAAGTTGCATTACTTCCTGATTGAGGGTGGCCATGGCATCCTTTATAGCCTGGGTTGACCCACCAGATATTGCATCCTTGAGCTCACCAAGTTTCACCTCAACCTTCTCCTTGACAGGGGCAGGGACCTTGTCTCCTAATTCCTTCAATTGCTTTTCCGTCTGGTACACAACAGAATCTGCTTGGTTCTTTGTGTCTATGGCATCCCTCTTCTCCTTGTCTTCCTTTGCAAACTTCTCAGCTTCCTTCACCATCCTGTCAACCTGCACATTGTAATTGTCGTCAAATGATCATTAAATAGTAGATTTCACATCTCACTGTAATCATTAAAATCCATTAGGTCAACAACATGTTTATGCATCAAACTCTAGATGTCCTGACCCTCCTCATTGGGTATCAAAGCATCACAACAGACGCCAGATCAATTACCAGCTATTCCATAGTGAGGTGATAATTCCGTCTCTAGTGATGAAGCACTAATTGCTAAATATACATCTTTGTGGCAGAAGCAAAGCTGATTCATTTCTCCAACATAGATACCAAGCTGCTTGGATGCAGCTAGAAGCATTCAAATAGGATATGTAAGCATAAAGTCCTACAAATCCTAAAAATGGGGACTTATGGATTCAGCCATATAATTTACTTTCAATTACATATATCAGTGATCGATGTTTCCTTGTGACAGAGTCAGTAGAGCTGAGTTACAAATTATTAAACTACTTGAAGAAGTTATAATAGGACAGAGATCAGTGACTTATCATGGAGAGATGCAGCCAAGTATCCAGTGGTAAGAGCATACAGAACTATACTGCCATTGTTTCTGTAAAATATAATGGCAAGAGGTTTTTATGCACAGCCACATAGGAAGGGCTTCCTCGATGGCTGCCCTCATTGCGCCACATGGAATGATTATGCAGCAATTCCGACTGTTGGATAGAAGAGAGTACATGGTCTGGATTAGCGATGTGGCAAATTTTTAGAGCCCACTTCCAGCAAATACCCTACCCCATGTAATGGCACACATCACCATGTATGTCTTTGCAAGCCTACGGTACTGCAACCACTACTGCGCATGCTCCTATAGTTCTGAATTTCCAAAGGTCTACTTACCCAATTGAAAAAACTCTGTTTGGGCTGAACTTGACAGGTGAACAGGGGACTTTGGGACCTATCTATCCACAAACTTTGGGGCCCACCGGAGCGGCCACATGGCAGATATTTGAGCCATACAGGAAGCCCTTCCAACATGGGTCATGCAGGAACAGGGGCCAAAATATAATAAGACAGAAATCAGCTAACTAATACACATGAACAGAAATATACCCCCTTCTTATTTCACTCTTATGGTCCAACCAGCTAACTACTAAGTGTGTACTGGTGGACAAGAATGGCAAGGGTGGGGAATCCGAAATAATGACTCCAGATGAATGAGAACCCATATCTCAAGTCAACAGAACCCGATCAGATATTGGCATATTGCAGTTAAAGAAGCCTTGGTCATCAATGGATTGAAACACAATACTCGGCTAAATATAATTGCAGATTGCTTCAATTTGGACTGCTAGTCAGCGAGCATATTTTCAATGCAAAATTTATATCAAGATGGCAATATTTGGAGATCATACCTCGTCATTGGGCAAGGTGCTAGCACCTGTAATGGTGATGTCTTGTTTTTTTCCAGTTCCTTTATCAATAGCCGTAACAGAAAGGATACCATTGGCATCAATGTCAAATTTGACTTCAATTTGGGGTACACCACGTGGTGCGGGTGGGATACCATCCAGACGGAAACTGCCAACAGATTTGTTGTCCCTCACAAACTCCCTCTCACCCTGAAGAACATTGATCTCAACACTGGTCTGACCATCTGCAGCTGTTGAGAACACTTCTGATTTTGAGGTGGGCAATGTTGTATTCCTTGGGATGATCTTCGTCATTACACCACCCAACGTTTCCAGACCCAGGGACAATGGAGTCACATCCAGGAGCACAATGTCACTGACATCTCCAGACAATACACCAGCCTGAAAATTTGTAAAAGGCATTGGATATCAGTACATGCGGCCGTAGGTGTTAACCAAAAAACAAAAGAGAGAAAAAAAGAAAAATCTGTCATATGGACCTATTTTCAAAACAATGATATTGCAACATATTGAAGTCCCCACCAGTCCCACCACAAATGGAAAGAACTCTTGACATATCCAAGATGTTATCGGTATTGGACAGCATATCAGAAAGCTGGTCTTAAGAGACTTCAAGAAGACTCATCAGAGAGATGCTAAATAAGCTTTTGGTTCGCATGGATTTGCTTATAATACATGCAAAACTAAAGTTTCTAAGCATTGTACAACATAATTACTGATATCCAAGCAATGTAAGGTTATCATTATCTTTGCAGCATCTGTACAATTCAAATCTTCATTAGCAAGTGCAATATAAAACCTACTATAAGTAACAAGAAGCAACTTAAGCAAAAAGATTTGGGGGAAAAAATCCATGTGATTCAAATCTTCATTGGCAAGTGCAAATTTTTACTTGTTTAATAACTTCTCCTAGATCATTTTTAGAGTGTAGGAGAGATCCACTGCTGTTTTGGCCAAAAAATCATAGCAAGAAGATTTCTTTAAAAAAACTGGATTTTTTGGATTTTGGTAGTCTGTCCATAACGGTTCAACACAATTCTATACATAAATATTGTTGTGTATCGGTTTTGTATCGTATCAACATGGCGAATCTTGATACGTATCTGACAGTATCAGCCGTATCGTACCAAGACTTGACACCATGACATATGTGTTAAAAGAAAAGAACAATAGAACTAACCTGAACTGCAGCCCCAAGAGCAACAACTTCATCAGGATTGACTGTGACATTGGGTTCTTTTCCGGTCAACTTCTTTACAAGCTCCTGGACAGCTGGAATACGTGTTGATCCTCCAACAAGGATGACCTCATCTAAATCCTTGAAGGCTAACTTTGCATCTCTTAGAGAATTTTCCACTGGGGTTTTAAGCCTAAACATCAAGGTCAGATGTGTTACTCAGATAGCATTCAAAAGTACAGACCCCCAGTTTATAGAGTTATAATGGACACCAATAGGAATGAAAAGTAGTTCCCAGTTCCTAACATGAAACTTAAACAACTAGAAAGTGAACATGGTGAAAGCATATGCCTGAGCTGATGAATAATAACTACTAGCAAACAAAGAACGCATACCTGTCAAGCAGATCTGAACACAATTCCTCAAACTTGGCCCTTGTGAGGGTGGTTTCAATATGTTTGGGGCCATCCGCGGTTGCAGTAATGAAAGGCAAGCTGGCAAACATTAAAATTAGAAGGAAAAAAAACCTTTCAGTGTCAGACCATGAATAATATGCATGCACGAAGACATAAACACAAAAACACCCACCTTATACTTGTCTGGGTCAATGATGACAACTCTATCTTTGCTTTCTCAGCAGTCTCAGTGAGACGCTGAAGAGCTTGCTTGTCCTTCAAAAGATCTATGCCTTCATCCCTCTTGAACTCTAATGCAAGCCAATCAACAATTCTCTGTTGGAATAAAGTAGCATTACATTATATCAAAAAATGATAAAAATAAAAACCACATCAAACAGAAATTTCTGGTCAGAAAAATGAATAAAAATGATCACAACCTTGTCAAAGTCATCACCACCCAAATGAGTATCTCCCGAGGTAGACAGCACCTCAAACACTCCATCTCCAACCTCAAGAACTGCAATTAAAGTAACATGCAAGCTGAGCCATCAAAACAGAAATACAGACTCTTTCATGGTAGGTGTTTGATTGGTTTGTTTAGTATGTTGGACTCACATAAAGCACTATAAATAAAAAGTATATAAAATATATCATGAACAAAAAGAAAAACAAAGTACAGCAATACAATTGTATTCAATTGATTATGTATAAAGGATGAAGTTTAATAGTCTAATACCATAAAGAGCTACGAGCTGGTTCAATATAAAAATTGAAAATGGTATCGGGTAAATATGCAACCAAGATGATGAGGTGCACAGACTGAACATACACGGAATACAGAAATTAAAAATATTTTTAAAAAATTAGAAAAATGCAGCAACAAAAGTCTATTATTTATTTTGTACATTACGTGTAATTTTCAAACAACATTGGACCCATTTGAATCAATTTATTCATAGGTTATACAAATTTGTCCATAATTTTTTATTTTTCGGAAGTAGGAAAAATTATTTTAAAAAAAGGGAAATTTATGTCTACCACCCCTGAGGTTTCAAATAATTACATCTACCACCCCTGGAATTTTAAAAAATTACATCCATACCCCTGAGTACTAACTCTGTTAGCTTTATTTTTAAAAGACAATTTTGCCCTTTCTTATTTGTTATTGGGTAAATGACACGTAGGGTACCTAACATTTTAACAAATTGTAATTTAAATACCCAATGTTTCACATATTGTGTTTGAAGTTCCTAAAACAGATTATAACTAACCTAATTACTCCCAAAAAAAAAAAAAATCTAATTTTACCCTTAAAATAAACTTAATGGGCGTTTCTGGCCATTACTTAATGTAGTATCACTGTTATGTTTTCTTCTTCTTGTTTGAGACGATGGTGTTTCATAGCACTTTCTTCTTGAAACTCTCTCCTTTTTTTCTTTCTACTTGAAACCCATCTTCCACTAACCGAGACCACCTGCAACCTATAACCCATGCCCTTTCGTTTCTGAAACCCCAAAAGAAATCCCACTTCTCTGGAATCCACTCGCCTAATCAAACCCTCTCCACTCCTCTCCGTTCTCCCTTTCCATTTCCACCATGGCCGAACCTATTTTCCCTTTCCATTTTCTTTTTCAAACTGTCACCACCATCGCCCAAAACTCAGTCCCCGTTACCCATAACTGAAACCCAATTTCAGTTTTTATTTTGCCTATTATGTCAAATATATGCTGTGATGTCGTTTGATTGTGGATGTGTTGCACAATGATCCCCATCCCTGTAATATCACTGTTATGTTTTCTTCTTCTTGTTTGAGCATGATCCCTACTGAAACCTTTTCTCTGTTATGAACTCCTCTAGGAACAGAGGGAGGGGGAGACAGGACGGTGGGATGTGGTGGGGTTGGGTTGCAGCCAGTGGGGTTGCAGACGGTGAAGGAGGAGGAGAAGGGACGATGATGTGGTAGGGTTGGGTTGCAGTAGGGGGTAGCGGCAGGTTGGGTTGGGTTGCAGCAGGTGGTGGGGCCAGTGGGGTTGCAGAGGAGGAGGAGGAGGAACGGTGGAGTAGTGGGTCCCATTAAGCTTATTTTGAGGGTAAAATTGGAAAAAAAAATGGGGGTAAATGTGGAATAGCACTTTCATTAAGGGTATTATGGGCATGTAGTTCATGTTTGGGTGATGACATCATCTCTTAACTGTTCTAATCTAATGGTAGGGGTATGTTTGTAAGAATATTTCAAAATACAGGGAGGTAGACATAATTTTTTAAATCCCAGGGGTGGTAGACGTAATTGTTTGAAACCTCAGGGGTGGTTAACGTAAATTTTCCAAAAAAAAAAAAGAAAAATCAAAAAGTTACTGCAATATTACGTGGGCATAAAGATGTATCTCTGTGACTCTTGTATGATTTTTCCAACTCATTATCACTCACTTTTTCACAAGAAAAAAATTTCCATTTAGATTACTCCAAGAGACCTCATGAACCATAAAATACTCAAAATTATTGCTTAGCTAACAAGGATTACTTTAAGACAATCAAGTAGGGAGAAATAGAGAAAAGTCATAACCATGCCATATACAAAGCACAACTCCAATTATTTAACTAGTGCACCATACACGAATTCTTTACCTGCAATCGTCGTATGAATTCCATTTCAAGGTTTAGGTAGGTTTCAGACTTCCTGTCAAGATGAAAATGGCAACATTAATGCAATCTGAAAATCCAAATTATGGATCTCAGATACAGACCGGCCCAATGATCAAATCTTTGATAAGATCTGAGGTAAAGGAAGCAACTGCATTGTTGAGGGAAGAAATCAATTCGATGGAAAAGGAGGGAAAAGAGCAGAAATCGATCTGCTTCGAGGAAGAAGAGAAGAAACTGTGTGGAAGCAGAGATGAGAAGAGGAAAAAAAAAAAAAGAAATGTGGTGTAGGATACTAATCATACTATAGGTGCAGAGAGATGTGTTAGTTAAACTCCGTCCTCTCTCATGAGGTTTCCTCCAACTTTCCATTCCTTCGGGTGTTGTCGTCCGGATTTGTGTCTCAGGAGAGAGGGATTAGGGTTCTATCTTTTTGTCTGAGGGAGTCACCACCTAAGTAAGGGTCTAGGACCCATAAATGAGTGGAGAGAAAATTTGACTCAGCAATGGATAAGGTAACATTTGCCCAGGGCTCTAGGTAGGTTCAAAGTAACGGGCTGAGAAGGTGTTAGGCACCCAGCCACGCCCAGCTGATGGCCGCTCTTTTTCTATTTGGACCATTCCTAATAATCTTACAAATCCTATTAACTAGTGTAAATAACTAGCAAATATATTGAAAGTAATAAATCTAACCTAGTCTAGGTATTTAGGCCAAAAACAGTAAAACATACATGAAAGCAGGTAAATCTAATTTAAACATAGTAATGATATAGTTAATCAGAGTAAACATGGCATCAATTATATATATATACACACCAAACCCGGACATAACTTTGCCAAACTACCTACATATCCTCACTAGGGATCAGATCCAAAGTAGTTCCACATGGGAATAATAGCATGCAGAGTATATATATATATATATATATATATATATATATATATATATTTATATATATATATATATATATATATATATATATATATATATATATTTATATGGGTAATTTACACATACCACCCCTGAGGTTTGACGAAAGGATAATTCTACCCCCCCCCAGTTTTGAAAAATTCTGCGTACCCCCCTGAGGTTTGCAAACAGTAACAAATAAGCCAATTCTGTCAGTTCATGACTAACAATGTTAAAAATAAGAGGTGAACTGACAAAATTATCCTTGCAAAAAACGGAAAAAAAAAATAAATAAACTGCAACTCATCTTCCCCAAATCAATTGGGGAAGATGAGTTGCAAGTTTCAAAACCCTTTCAACTCTTAAGGAATTTAGGATTTCAAATTGGGACAAAATCCCAAATGGTAATAGAACCTGGGCATTCTCCAGAAACCCCTTCACCAAATTTTTGTTCAACCTGTTCAACCACCATGATCAAGGGTTTTGAAACAATTTGAAACCCTATCATTTGGGAGGGCATGCATTTTTGGGGTTAGGACGACGAACAGTCACGACCTCAGCGAAGAAGACAACATCCATTAGTTAGGGTTCAATTTGGTTTAGGGAGTAAGAGAGCTTAGAGTTCAAAAGTAGGAGAAATCGTGGATCAGTTCGGTGGAGGAGATTAGGGTTTAGGGAGGAAGAGAACTCTCCCAACCCAAACCCTCTCTGTTCTTCTGATCACTTCTCATCATCCTCTACTAGAAGCGGCAGCTTCGGACCCCTGAATTACTATCAAATTACACACGTCTTCTTTTTCCTTTGAGGTTAGGTTTCAGAATACTTCTTCTTCTCCCTATTGATTTTGTCAAATTCTAATTGAATTATAATCTTGCAGGATATCAAACCTCTGTTTTACTTCAAAAATGTTGGCGGTAGATTTCATGTTTTGTTAGGTATGTGTTGATGGAAATAGAATCGATTAATATCCTTTTGGATTATGAAATTGATTTTTTTTTTTAAATTAGTGTTTCTTCTTCTTCGTCTTGATCGAAGAAACTCTTTCATAGTTTGTCTTCGAATCCATGGCTACAACGAATTGTGGCGATACAAAAATATCCGGAGACTGCCGAGACGGCTCAGAAGTGTTGGTACTTAAGATGAATGCTATTGCCGCAATCCTCACCGCCGGTATTATTGGTGTCGCAACTCGTCTCGTTGGAAACAAATTTAAATTCCTACCCACAAATGGGGATTTATTCGTTGTCACAAAGGCTTTGGCATAAGAGAACTCCAACAAACTCAAATCAGTTTCAGAAGTACCACCTAAGACAAGAAAATTCCCCAAAATAGGACTGCTGATAGAATACTTTCAAATCAGGGTACCGCAAGGGGCAATATGACAACCAAAACTGGGGAGCCATTAGGTGTTGATCTTCAACAATCCAACAAGAAAACCTCATACACAGAGAATATATCTGCAGAAAACTCCATGTGCGGAGAGGAGATAACATCATGATTAAATCCTTGTTTTCAAATTGATGCAATGGCCGGACACCACCATGAAAACCCTAAAAGAGACTCAAAAAACATGGGAGAGATGAAACCCAGAAGATGAAGATGAAGAACAATTGAAGAAGATAAAGAGGTTTGAAACCTGCAACTCATCTTCCCCAATCGATTTGGGGAAGATGAATTGCAGGTGTTTTTTTTTTTTTCTTTTTTTTGCAAGGGTAATTTTGTTAGTTCACCTCTTATTTTTAACACTATTAGTCATGAACTAACGGAATGGGCTTATTTGTTACTGTTTGCAAACCTCAGGGGGGGTACGCAGAATTTTTCAAAACTGGGGGGTAAAATTATCCTTTTGTCAAACCTCAGGGGTGGTATGTGTAAATTACCCTATTTATATTTAGGGAAAAAATTCTCTGTCCGAGAGAGGGGCCTACGCTAGCACTCCCATGTGTCTATCTCTCTCCTCCTTAAAACAAGGGGGCAGAGGTGTCTTTTCACATGGGAAGGAGAGAGATAGACTCATGGGAGTGCTGGCGTAGGCCACACTCCCGGACAGAGAACTTTTTCCCTTATATTTATATATAGAAAATGTCTAGTAGCATAACAACGTTACCGGGTGTATTTAAAAAAAAAAACAGCATCATAACAGAACAAAAATAAGGGTTTTTCTAATAAATCGGCATTATAATGGCTTGTTGGGGATTTAAAATTACATATATGAATCTAATATGTAATAATAAAACATGCATGGTAATGTTCTAAACATACGGCCACAATTTGTACAAGTATCTCAATATTCTTAATCAGCATGAAAAACTATAAAATAATGGCCAAAAAGGAAGGAGAGAGAAAAATACCTTTGGGGGCCTAAAACGGGATTATCAAGAGAATTCTGGGAAATTCCGGCACTTCTACAATAATCCAGGTGAAATTCAGAACTTCTAGGACACTTTGGTTTAATTTGGTTTTTTGGGGATTTTTCGCTCACTGGAATTTTTTAGGATTCCACTTGAATTTCAAAGCTTCTTCAGGGGTTCGGGGCATCGAGGGACTGCCCGTGAGAGGAGAGAGAACAGATCTCGATAAATGCTCTGGGATTTCTGCGTGTCTTGAATAAGGAGAAGAGGGGGATATTTATAGTTTTTCAAGAGGAGGATTCCAAAGAGGTTTCAAATCCTCCATTTGGAGGTTTGGTGGCAGCGTTGGACCTCCTCATGGAGGGTTGACATGTAACAGCCTCCCATGGTCGGGGCCCATTGATGCCCTAGAAACCACTTTTGTTGCCTTTTCCGGCTCCTGACTATTAGAATTTGACGATCCACATATCGTCAAAAAGGTTTTTAAGAGCATGGAGAACCCAGGCAGTTTCGACAAGTTGTCTTGGTTTCGCAGGCTACCGAGACAAGTTAAGGGTCAAATTTAAATTCGACCAGGTTTCGCATTGTTTCGGCCAAAATTCGCTAATTTTGCAAGTTTCGACGTGAACACCTATATAAATTCACTTATCCCCATTGAAACTTGAGGAAACTCAGCTTGAAACCAGGACAGGCACTTATTTATGACAAATATCATTTAAATTTTACTTAATTAAGATATTATTCATAAATAAACAAATACCCTCCTATTTGAATTCAATAAAAATACTTAAAAAATCAAATTCTACAAGGATAAAAAGTCAATCCCCCAATTCAAGCACAACAAGAAGATTTTTTACGGTAGGTGCAATTTTCAACTTTTAAATGTTTGATTTTTTTCTCAAATCTAAAAACTTTCCATAAATCTTAATATGATAAAACATTGCTAAAAACCAAAAGAGTGGTAAAATAGTCATTTGTTTTAATGTCTATAAATTTATTTCCATCTAGAGCGACATTAAATAGCATTTGTGAACACCAAATTAAGTTTGACAATCCAAGAAAGTTTTCCAACAACTCCAAGATTGCTTAAATCTGATTTATATTGAAGGAATTATGTTCCGATCAAACCTTATTCGATCCCATGTCCAAGAACGATATACGCTACCAAACTTGGGTCAAAACCACAAGCATTATTTTGAATGTTCTCTATGTGAAACTAATGCATGGATTGGGTTCAAAATGTCAAAAATAGGCAGCACAACAAGAATCAGGGCAAAAAAAAAAAAACTTCTGGGCCTCGAAACCAAGGTTTCAAGTTAGCCTGGAGAAAGTACTAAGTTTCAATCAAGATATGGTTGAAACCTCGGAAATCTCAGTTTCTAGTGGTCAAAACCAGTGTCGACACGAGTTCCGAACCTTGTTTAAGAGCATTCTCGAAATTTCGCGAGATACCTTGTATTTCGAAAGAATGCAAGTCGAAATGAAAAATGCAATATTTCAAAATAATGCGAAAATTTAAAACAATTTTTGGCATTTTACACCAAAAATACCATACAAATTTGACAAACACACGAACGAGATTTAATACCATGTTTAAGAGTACTATACAATAATGCAACAATCAACCACAAATTTGGCAGAATACGTACAAATTGTGCCCAAAGCGGGAGGGCCGAACTAATTAGGGTTTTGTGAAATGATGGCCACTGTCAAATTTGAACCACATTTTAGGACCAGCTTTAAAACTACGTTATCCAGAAAGTATCAGCAAATTATGACAATGTTTGAATACCCAAGTCACGCTAGGGTGCAAAATGATCATTTTCCGCAGTACAAACCCTGAAAGCAATTTTGGACTCAAATCAATGGCAGCCAAGGTTCTAAATCTTGGTTTCAAGGCCGGTTTCAACAAGCCAGGAAACCGAGATTTCCCAAGTTTCAACTGAAACCAGGTCGAAACCTAGTACTTTCTAGCAAAACTCGACATGTTATTTTCTGTCAAAACTGGTCTAGACTAGGCTGAAAAAAATTGGTCGAAAGGTATTTTTTTCGGTCAAGACTGGTTGAATCTACCGAAAGGTGCGAAATATGATCAGAACTTGACTTGTACCAAGTTTCATCTCAGTCACTTGGGAAACTGAGATATCTCAGTCGAAACCAATGCTGACAGCAAAAAAAGGGAAATATATTGGGGAGACAAAATCCAGTGTCTACAAATACCAATCCCATATACATTGCTCAAGTCAACAGCACCAAAACTCTTAAAAAACTCATACCCTTAATTTAAATCATCTCTAATTGATGAAGATGCATTACATATATAAAGAACTTCTAAGATTCCTATATTGACTCGTAAAAGGACTCCTAATCACATTAAAGAAAACAAAACTCTACCTAGCTATTAAGTATTCTAATCTAATACAAACACTTAACTAATAATCCTGTGAATTAACTTTATCCCCACTTAATGGGCTTATAAATTAGGCGCATTACAATGAAACCCAAAAAAAAACAAATGGCCCAAGCTGTAATATAACTACCCAAAGGTCATATCATCACATTGGGCTGCCACCAACCCCTTGTAGGCCTCCCAAACTTGTGCATAAGCCTCCATACAAGATTAATGTCTAAGTCAACTCCATCAACAGAATCCTAACTAACCACTCTTGGGCAATGATTGGACATTTAAAGGGCAAAACACAATTCTCCATGATGCCAATTAAGCATCCATCTAGAAAATAATAGAAAAATGCTTAAGACAAGATGCAGTCTATGAACTTAAAAGGACTATGCAAAGGCCCATATCTCAACTAAAACATGTTAAGCCATCATACAACATTCAAGTATTTAAGGACCGGACCATTAGACGCCGATCAGATCCAGCCTGGTTAGATACGACAAAAACATGTTAAGCCATCATATGACATTCAAGAATTTAAGTATCGGTACGAGCAGCTGCTGAATCAAATGGTTAACTTGTTCTCGGTTCAACACAGCGTTATTTGGTCGAACAGGCTGTGCTCCTAGGCCCAAGTTGGGTCTCTGGTCACGGGTCACCTGCCTCCAATCCGGGTGGAGGTGGTTGGTACACAGGGTTATTGTCCCACCATAATAGTGGGTTCGATTGGTTTCCCTGCCAGTTCAATTGCCCAAAATGAATTTCTAAATCATGGATTTTTCAACATCAAGTGGGTAAAAAGAATGAAATTCTTATTGATTGGTGCAATTCTATATATGTATCCTCCATAAATCCCATGAAAAGACTTTTACAGATCCCAATCCGGATCAGCCGATCCAGCCTGATTCCTGACCAATTTCCAGAGATATTGGCTGGCATCAGTCAGTAGCGGCTGGACCAGTGCCAAAGGATCCGGCCAATCTGATCCCAGTCCTCAAAACCATGGCCACATTCTGTGATATGTCAAGGAAAGAATAAAAGAGAGGAGAGGGATAAATGGCTAAGAAAGACCTACTAATGTTTGAAAATGTCTGCACTAAGACCAGAAAAGCCCACCATCCAACTGGTGGCCCATCAGTTGCAATGGAGACATTTTCTGTTTGATCAGATTAGCATATGATTCACTCATCATGTACTAATCCACCATATATGAAAATAGGAAACAGCATGCTATCTGCCAAGTCTGATAACAGGATTCTAGGACTAAGTATATTGGGTATATCATAGTCGGATAATACCAAATGGATAGGAATATTAGAAGAATAATGTCTAGTTTACAACCTACAAAGTATCACAGCAGTTGTACACCGAACATTGTTGTTCATAGATCCCAGTCTATTTGCTATCATGCAACTATGAGATTCCCCATCAGTCCTACAATCACCAATCAAACCACAAAAAATTAAACAAGCCAACTATCACAACCAAGTTGGGCCTAAAAAGAAAATCCAAAGGGTTGCGCAATAAGACCACATGCATGAGTAGCATAGCAAGTTAACAAAGAAAGGAATAACCATCTCCTTCATTTGAAAGTGTTGCACACTGGGCATGTTCCTGACGCATGTAATTGTGTACTAACAACCCACCACCAGATTATAAGTGCCATGTTTAATTTCATCAATATGAAAAAATCCATGTAACATTACAAAGACCAAATTAGTAGCTGCCAGCAAAGTGCAAGTAGAACACCATACGCAAATACAATGAGTCCACATACAACATGAACAAATGTTGTCATTCCTTGATAAAAATAAAAATAGTAGACAATACTCACCAGATTTATGTGAAATAGAGAGAAAACTGCATACGAAACAGAAACCAATGCACTGCTGTTACACAATTGTTAGTTATCCATTTACATGTGTGCATACAGATGGTGCAGATTGGGGTATAGGTGACATACTCACAAAATATCCAAACTAAAGGTGCAACAGCCATGTTTACTCTAAAAGGGCAGATTTCAGAACAGTTTTGTTACCTGACACGTCAAATGTGCCACCTCCAAGGTCAAACACTAAAATGGTTTCATTGTTCTTCTTCTCAAAACCATATGCAAGTGAAGCAGCCGTAGGTTCGTTGATAATACGGAGAACCTCTAAACCAGCAATACGTCCAGCATCCTTTGTTGCCGTCCTTTGGGAGTCGTTGAAGTACGCAGGCACTGTAATCACGGCTTTGGTAACTTTGTCATTCAAAAACTTGGACGCATCATCCACAAGCTTTCTCAATACCTGAATGCAGAAGAAATTATTGTACGCCAACTAGTAAAAAGATGAAAACTACATACCAAAAGGCAAGGATTTTCAAACGAAACCCAGTATATAGATAACCATACTACATAGCAGAAACCTACTAAAGGAGAAAGATTGACCAAAGAAAAATAGCAGAAATAATCAATTTATTTTTCTTTCCGGTCTAAAACATGTACCGTCACTTTAACCCTTAACAAAGCCACTATAAGGCCTACTAAATAGGAAACAGAACAAACAAAAAGCCTATAAGCAATTAAGCATAACCTACTACTTTAACCGGTTCCAGGTAGTTCACAACCCAAATGTAATAAAAATTAACCATTTCTATCATTTTTTAGCAGCAATGCTCTGAGACAATTTAACTGATTAAGAACTGATTCAGAGACGAACCATAATGAACATAATCTCAGACACAATAGCAGCACATTCCAAGCTCGGAAAACTATATTGAAAAACACAGCCAAGAAATTTAATCAACAACCCAATCCAAACAACCAAAGTAATTGATGTTCATTCAATAACAGGAACTGGAAGAACTGAACCCATAAAGGTAACAGTGATAACCAATTTCCAGGTACGCAGCCCTTTCCTTTGACAGCATCAAACGGGCAAATGGCAGGATATAAACTACAGAAAGATTGCCCATTAAGCATATGAGACAAAAAAAAACCCTCCAAAGCGACAGAGAACCACAGGAGCCACAGTTATGAATTATATAAGTACTTAAATCAAATTAACAAATAATGAAATGCCGCATAAGCAATATTGCGGTCCAATTCCAGTAAGAGAGATATATACCTGTGCAGAGATCTCCTCAGCAGCGAACTGTTTCCCAATAGCAGGACACTCAAGCTTCACATTCCCGTTCTCATCTCTAACCACCCTATAAGAAACCTGCTTTGATTCCTCATCCACTTCAGACATCTTCCTCCCAATGAATCTTTTCACAGAGAAGAACGTATTTTCTGGATTAACCACAGCCTGCCTCTTCGCAATCTGCCCAACTAACCTATCACCATTCTTGGTGTAAGCGACCACAGAAGGCGTCGTCCGTTGGCCCTCGGCGTTCGTTATAATCGTTGGCTTTCCTCCTTCCATCGCGGCCACAGCTGAATTCGTAGTTCCTAAATCAATCCCAACCACCTTCTCGTTGACCACACGAACAGGGCCAACTGCAGAATCTCTCTTTACATTTCTCTTCAGCTTCAAGAAGGCCGACCGGGGCAATCCCAAAGAAGCTCCTCCACTACTCAATCTTTGCCCAAAGAAGACAGTTCTCGAAGAGCTTCCATTGTTACCCCAAGATTTCTTCGCAGAAGGGAATGAAGTACAACCGAGGACATGAATCTGAGCCGCAGATGCCATTATGAACACGAATTTCTGAACAGAAATCACAAAACCACAGATACCCTAAACCCTTGGAAGCTGAAATGAATGAAAAAGAAAAAGAGACGCTCTGAACTCAGCTTGGTTTTGCTTGGGTCTTCTTCGCGGGGATCCGGAGTCGGAGAAGATAAGAAACTAGTGGGGTTTTTTATGGATGGAGTAGTGGTAGGTGTTGACACGTGGATGGTTCTAGAAAATTCTTTTTTCGCCCTATGGATTACGGGCAGCATTTTATAGCCATATGTGGGCTTTCCACGCTGCCCGGTAGAGAAGGTCGAAGAACTTCTCAGAATCGGCGTGGCTACGTTGTTCTGGAAATTTCGGAGACGGACCCAGTTGTCGCACTCATTTACACAAAAGTGTGAAAACAAAAAAAAAGCCAACTAGCGTTCCGACTTATGTGGCCAACAAAATGCGATTCCAACTGTTACTCAAAATTTGTTGGAAGGGGGTGCGTCGATCATTTCGGGCGCCGTTGTGGGTGGGTGCAAATACCCGGACCTGGCTCCTGTTCAGTTGTGGCTGGAGCTAGAGGTATAAAAATCCTCTACAACAAAAATAAGGATGGGGTGATCATTTCACATGTGGGACGACAGAATCATTTTCTCAAATACACACTCCAACCTTAGTTAGCGTTTTTTCTCCTTAATTTTTTTTGGGAAAAATAATTGTCAAGGAATGTGGCATACATCAACACTCCCATAACTCTATAAGTCTCTCTTTTTCCCATATGAAAAGACACTTCTGTCCCTTATTTTGAGAATGAGAAAAATAAACATACGGGAGTGCGGGTGTTGGCATAGGCCACACTCTTAAATAGAATACTATTAGGGGTGTCAATGGGTCAGGCTAAGCCAGGCCTGCTTAAACCCTAGCCCAACCCTAGGGGCCTTAATATAAACCCAAACCTAACCCTGCCAAGGCCTAAGATACCCTCAACCCAGCCCGTCCCTATTAGGGTTTTTCCTAGCCCGACACAGCCCTGATTGACCTTGATTGGGTTAGGCAGGGCGGGTTGACCTTGATTGACCCTGGAATGTGAATTGGGCCGTGTTGGGCTTGGGTTTTCCCTAGCCTGACACATCCCTGATTGACACATCCCTGATTGACCCTGGCATGTGAATTGGTCTGTAAGTCTTTGCATGTTATACCAGTAATGAACAAGCCAAAGCACGCTGAGAAATAAGCCAGGATAAAAGGGGCAACAAAAGCCCCAAATCTCTAAATAATGTCAAAATGATCAACAAGGAATACCAAATAAGCAACAATTGCACGAACACAGTTTATCTTTTTCACAACAAATGAAATTCATGGCAAATAAATTAATGGTGAGAATCAAAATGCTGCCTCAAAACCTCTAAGGAGTTGAGAGTAGAACATTATCCAATTTAATGTTGTTGACTCACATTGGCTGCCACACATGCGTGGTCCGTGATGAGGCATAAAACACCCCACCTATCAGAGGCTGCCACGTGGCCGACCCGACCTCAGTCCGAGAACCGAGTTGGGCCGAGCAGGAAATTGGGCCGACCCCATATCCGATAAGTCACCCGACAAAGCCTGATTTGAGCGAGCCGGCCGGTGGGCCGAGGCCGAGATTATACTGGTCACCATAGACTCCTAGCCGACCTCATGGCCGAGACCAACCTCCTCCCGGGCCGACCTCCATTGCCGACCCCACGGGCCGACCTCGTAGGCCGAGCCCTCCTCCATTGAGGCTCTCATAGCACCCCACCGGGGATCTCCGGGCCACGTCAGCACATCCCGAGAATCACGGGATAAGGACCGAGCCACGATCCCGAGTGCAACACGAATCACACTCTACATGGACTCTTACCTTAATAAGAGTCCGAGCAAAAATAACTCTCCACTCCGCTCTACGCAGAGAACCTTCCGAAAGAAGGACTCCTACCATACTAGGACTCTCCCACCGTCTCATCTCCTCCTTACTCTATAAATACCCGGTATGGAGCTCTATTCGACATCGGCTTTTTACTACGCAGCTGATTCTGTTGTCGCGTCGAAGACCTGACTTGAGCATCGGAGAGTCCTAGGCCGGAGCCACACCGGTCCTCTTGCGCTCATTACTTGGTTTTTGCAGGTTCATCCACTGCGAACCAAGTACACGGGAGGTTTTCACACGCAATGTATTTGGCGCCGCCTCGTGGGAACGACATCGGCAAGCATCGTCGTTTCTGCCAATTCCCAGAACAATAATAATGGTGCATACGAGGTCAGGGCCACACGGCTCTACTTCCCGTACGGAGGAGCCGCAACCCGTTGTGCCGACGAGATGATCACCGCCCCCCGAAGCCTCTCGGCAGGGGATAAGCAGAAGACCCCCTAGGGCAGGTGGTGCGCAACCCATCACGGGCCCCATTCCACCTCCAGAGAGCGGGAATGGGGGAGGTGCACTAACCACGGCCGCGGCTAGCGGTGCAGGCCGAGCCAAGTTTGGACGGGAATGTCCTACCGCACCGCCACCCTTGCCAGGAGAGTTTGGACCCGAAGCCCCGGCCAATAATCGACGAGGTTATGGATTTGCAGTGCAGATGCTCCACACCAACGAGATGTTGTGCGCCTTCATGAACCGAGATGGCCCAGGCGGGCTGATGGGCCACCAGCCGGCCGCACCCCTCCGGCTCCGGTTCACGCTGAAAGAAAGCAAGACAAAATGGCGGCCGCGTAGGGGCGATCCGAGTCGGGCTGCGTCCTCGCACCCGTCTCGTCGAAGACTCCACCTCCGCGCCCAGAGAGGCGCTAGGCGGGGTGAACAAGAGCATCGCCCAAGCCGCGAATGCAGGGCGGAAATTGAGCCAGCGGCTCAGAGGCGAGGAGGTCGGTATTTTCTGGACGGATCGGAGAGAACGAACCGCCGAGGAGATTCCGAGAACAAAGAAAAGACCCGATTGAAAGGCGTGCGCCGAGACAAGGAGAAGGATCGCGTCATACTCCCGGGGTCGAGCTCACCTCCCGAGAAGAACAACGGGGAGCCCCAGGGTCCAACTTCCAAGAAGAAAAAGAACAAAGAAGGGTGGGGAGGACCGACTGCCAGAATGGCCGACTACAAGCGGGATGGCCGACCCTATCGGCCCCTGGCCGAGGAGCCGGTTGGCCAAGCACCGAAACCGAGTGGAGAAGCAACTACGAGACTTGGCGAGCGGTGGAGGGGTTGAAAAAGCAAGCGATCCGGACGCCTACTCTTTGGTCGGGCGTCACCCTTATCCTCCCGAGATTATGACCGCGCCGCTACCACACGGTTTCAAACCTCCCCGTTCGCGGTATGACGGGACGACCGACCCGACAGATCACATCAACTACTTTAATGCAATGATGACCTTGTGCGGGAACCGAGATCGTTTCTTGCCGAGCCTTCCCGCATCCCTCAGGCGCGGCGACCTCATGGTTTTCCTGGTTGCCGCGAATTCCATAAAAGCTTCGCTCAACTCTGTCGAGCCTTTGTCACGCGCTTCCGAGTAGTATGAAACATAAGAAGACCACGGTCAACCTCCTCGGCGTGAAGCAAAGGCTCGATGAGTCGATCCGAGCATTCGTCTCCCGCTTCAACAAGGAATCCTTAGATATCAAGGATTTGGATGAGGCCACGGCCCATACGGCTATGAGCAGCGGATTGGCCGACATGGACTTTATCAAGGACTTGGCCCGAAGCCGACAAGAAATGCGCCGAGCTCTTGGAGAGGTGCAATGAGTTCGCAAATATGGCGAGGTCCTCCAAGCCGGAAGGGCAATGAGGGTCATCGACAAGCAAGAAAAGGCCGACAACAGACGGCCAGAGAGAAGACAAAAGGCCAGGACGGATTGCCGAGCTGATAGGTCGGAGCGAGCTCGAGCCCCGACTACACGCCATTGAATGCATCTCGCAGGAGATCGATGCAAATACAAGATGGGGGTACATCCGCCGACCCGACCGATGCAAGCGGGGTCATCTCGGAATCCCAACAAGTATTGCCAATTCCAAAAGGACATCGGTTCACGACACGAAGATTGTTATCGGTGAAAAGAGAAATCGAAGAGCGATAAAGCGGTCACTGAAGCGATATGTCAAAGGAGGCCGAGAAGATCGTGGAGGTCGGCGGCTGATGACCGAGATCAAAGAAGAGCCGAGCCTAGGGCCGAAAACAAGCGAGTTGAAAGAGATGATGACAAGGTCCGAGCCGAGAAGAAGGAGGACGGATCCGGGCTGAACAATGACAAGGGAGCCCCCATATACACTATCCTTGGAGGGCCTGGGCAAGAGAGTACTCGAAAGGCTAAGGCAAACGCTCGCTTCGTCGGAGTAGCCGAGATGCCCGCCAAGAAACTAAAGCCGGCGGTGACGATCTCCTTCACGGAAACCGACCTTGAAGGTATAAGTTTACCTCATGACGACGCTTTAGTGGTGCAGGTAGAAATTGCGAACAGACCCGTACACCGTGTATTGGTCGATACCAGCGCATCCGTGGACCTTATGTCACTGGAAGCGTACCGACAATTTGGCTTCGGCGACGAAGCGCTCAAGCCCGAAGGCACCTCGCTTCACGGGTTCTCGGGAGCGGCCACGACCATCAAGGGCTCGATCGATCTACTAGTCACAATTGGGCAAGCTCCATGCCAGGCGACGATTCAAGTCAAATTCATGGTGGTACGGTCGGTAGTGGCTTTCAACGCCATACTCGGCCGTCCTTCATTGACCGCCCTCCAAGCCATCATCTCCCCGACTCACTTGAAGATAAAGTTCCCCACCGAGAACGGTGTCGGCGAGGTCCGAGGCGACCAAAAGAAGGCACGAGAGTGCTACGCTACTTTCGTCAAGCAAAACAAGGGTAATGTTCGAGGAATGGCCATGTGCGTCCTACATCTCCCCGAAGATCAGCGGGATGAGCTTATCGAGCTAAGAGGGCGACCCGTGGAAGACACGACCCACTTCATCTCGGCGAAGACGACCCGACCAAGGTGGTCCGGCTCGGATCACTACTAAATGAAGATCAAAGGAGGCGGCTCGGAGTTTTCTTAAAGCGAACGCCGATGTCTTCGCCTGGTCGCGACATGTCGGGCATACCCGGACATATAGTGAAAGCACCGACTCCATGTGGATCGGGTGAAACCAATCGGTGGAAGAGAAGGAACTACGCACTTGATCGACAAGCGCAATCAAAGAAGAGGTGGAGAAGCTTAGCGATCGGGATTCATCAGAAGAGAAATTCCCGACCTGGTTGGCTAACGTCGTCATGGTCCCTAAACCGAGCGGGGAAGTGGAGAATGTGTGTCGACTACACCGGCCTCAACAAGGCTGCCCAAAAGATGAGTACCCACTACCTCGGATCGACCTCTTGATCGGCGCCACGGCAGAGTCACGAGATCTTGAGTTTCATGGATGCGTACTCGGCTACAACCAAATCATGATGCATGAGGAGGGCGAGTCGTACACGGCCTTCGAGCGACCAAGAGAATTTCTTCTACAAGGTCATGCCGTTCGGATTGAAGAACGCCGGAGCGACATACCGGCGCCTCGTGAACTATATATTCCGCGAGCGATCGGAAAGAACATGGAAGTCTCGTGGACGACATGTTGGTGAAAAGTTTGAAGGCCGAGCACCACTTGGCCGACCTGGAAGAAGCCTTGGCGTATTGAGGAAGAACCGGATGAGGTGAATCCCGCCAAGTGTGCATTCGGCGTAACCTCGGGAAAATTCCTCGGCTTCATGGTCTCTATCGAGAGGCATCGAAGCCAATCCGGCAAAAATCGAGCCATCCAAGAGATGAGTCCTCCAAGGACGATCCGAGAAAGTACAAAGGCTAAACGGACGTGTGGCGGCGTTGGCGCGATTCATGTCGAGATCGGGCGATAAGTGCTGCCGTTCTTTAAGGCCCTAAAGAATATCCAGGAACCCAAAGATTTTATCGGTCATCCGAATGCCAAGAAGCTTTTGAAGATCTGAAGAAATATTTGGAGAACCCGCCTCTTCTCGGCCGACCTGCACCAAAAGAGGAGCTTCAAGTCTACTTAGCCGCCACTCCGTAGCGGTCGGTGCGGTGTTGATCGGGGAAGAGAGTCGAACTCAAAGGCCGATATACTATATCAACAACGTTCTTGTTGATGCCGAGACAAGGTACTCCGGGTTCGAGAAAGTAGCATTCGCTCTAATCACGCTGCAAGGAAACTAAGGCCGTACTTCCAAGCTCACCCGATCGTGGTATCTGACCGACCAGCCACTCAAAAAGATATTACACAAACCCGAGCGTTTGGGACGGCTGATTTCTGGGCGGTTGAGCTAAGTGAATACGATATAAGCTATCGGCCAGGGACGGCGATAAAAGGACAAGCCCTGGCCTACTTCATCGCCGAATGCACGGGGCCCGAGCATGAGGTTGGAGAAGAAAAGGCAGTCGAGGAGGTCGGGGCTACGGCCGACCCGATTTGGACCATGAATGTTGACGGCTCAAGCAATTCCGGAGGTAGCGGGGCCGGCCTAATACTGTAAGCCGAAGGATTTCTGGTCCAATATGCCCTAAGGTTCAAGTTTCCGCCTCAAACAACGAGGTGAGTATGAAAGCCCTTCTATTTGGACTTGGTCGGCAAAGCTATGGGCATAAAGCGGTTGAAGGTGCGAGGAGACTCCCAACTCATGGTCAACCAGGTCAACGGAGACTACGAGGCAAAGACGAAAGGATGATAGCATGCAGGTCGAGCCGAGATCGATCTCCAAGCTCGAACACTTTGAGATGACTCGAATCCGAGAAAAGAGAATGCCGCGGCGGACTCCTTATCTAGGTTGGCCGAGGCCGACCTCCAATATCTGAGCCGGTCGGTATACATAGAAATATTGGAGAAGCCATCCTTACAAGAAGAAAGCATAAAGCACATTGAAGAGGATGGGCCGACCTGGTTGGACCCCATTGTCAACTACTTGGAGAATGACTGCTCCGGAAACCGAGACGAAGCAAGGAAGGTCAAGATCCGATCTTCCAAGTACTCGATGATCGACGAGTACTCTACAAAAGGCAATCTCGGCCCCTCTTCTCCGATGTCGGGACCGAAGGGCCGAGTATGCATTAGCCGAGGTGCATGAGGGAATATGCGGGAGTCACATGGGCGGCCGAACTCTTGCATACAAGATACTTCGGCAAGGATTCTATTGGCCAAGAATGCAAGAAGAGGCCATGAAATACGTGAAGACATGTGAGAAGTGCCAACTGTTCGCGCCAATCCCAAGCCGACCAGCAACAAAATTAACCTCAATCTCGAGCCCAATCCCATTCGCTATGTGGGAATGGACATTCTCGGAGATTTCACCCGACATCGGGAAGCGGAAAATACGTAGTAGTGGCGATCGATTACTTCACCAAGTGGGTTGAGGCCGAGCCCCTTGCCACCATTAGTGAGAAGAACATGGAAAAATTTTTCCGAGATAAGGTCATCTACCGGTTCGGGCTCCGAAAGTTCTCATCAGCGATAATGGCGCGTAATTCAACAACCCGGCCTTCCGAGAATTCTGCGAGCACTTCCACATTGACTTCCGACCCATCTCGGTAGCTCATCCACAAGCAAATGGACAAGTAGAAGTGTCAACCGAACATTACTTGCCGGCATTAAGAGAAGGTTGGATGAGGCCAAGGGGAGATGGGTGGAAGAACTCCCAAGCGTCCTATGGGCATATCGGACATGTAAGAACTCCAGCCGGGAGAGTCCATTTCGCCTCGCTTATGGGACCGAAGCCCTCGCACGGTTGAAGTTAGGGCTTCATCGTGCCGAGTGCTCAACCGATGAGAAGACCTATGAAGATGGTGAGAGCCAATCTTGACTTCCTCGATGAAGTCGAGAAAATGCCCTACTCAAGCGGCGTACCAACTGAGACGGCAAGCTACTATGATTCAAGGGTCAAAGAGCGGCATTTTCGTCAAGGGGACCTTGTTCTCGAGAAAACTCAGCGCATCCCGGCCGAGGCAACAAGGAAAATTAGCACCAAATTGGGAAGGCCGTACATAGTCTCAAGCAAATTCGCCCTGGCACATATCGCTTCGGACTCGGGGCAAGAAGGTGCGAGACCTTGGAACTCGAAAAATTTGAAAAAGTTTTTCAATAATTGAGCATACTTGTACTCGGCTTGATTCCGACATTTGATTCAATAAAGTCTTTTCTCCAACACTCAACATATTGGCAAGCTCCCAAGTCATAAGACCGGTCCTCATAGACCAGGCCGACATCATAGACCGACCCTCGCAGGTCGGCGGCCAAGTCATAAGACCGGTCCTCATAGACTAGGCCGACATCACGAACCGACCCTCATAGGTCGGCGCAAGTCATAAGCCGGTCCTCATAGACCAGGCCGACATCAAAGACCCTCATAGGTCGGCACCAAGTCATAAGACCGGTCCTCATAGACCAAGCCGACATCACGACCGACCCTCATAGGTCGGCGGCCAAGTCATAAGACCGGTCCTCATAGACCAGGCCGACATCAAAGACCGACCCTCATAGGTCGGCAGCCAAGTCATAAGACCGGTCCTCATAGACCAGGCCGACATCAAAGACCGACCCTCATAGGTCGGCGGCGAAGTCGTAAGACTGTCTACATAGACATGGCCGACCTCTCGGGGCCGACATCCCTATTTGGCCGAGCCTAACAAAGTACAAAAACCAAGCTAAGGCATTAGGCTCGGCCAAGAAGGATATTCGACCACGCGTCCGCTTATATGATAGCCTCTCCAATCGGTTTGAAGGAAAGCGAATTAACCAACCAAAGCGAAGATCACATTGACCTCGGGCGTTGAATGGCCCGAAACCGCCGACAACGTTGGGCATGGATAAAAAGAGACGAGTTCCTAAGCTCGGTTAGTGAAAGCGACTTCGGCAGCTGGCCACAAACAAAGCGAGAATACGAAGGAAAAGAATCTTTGAGGCGCCGAGTTCAAATACTAGACAAATTCGACAAAAATAAGTTGTTTTATTCATTGTAAGTCAGTGATCGCACGGTTACAAAAGGGCAGCTCGCCCCACACCCACAAAAAAAATTAATAAAATAAAAAAAATTACATCTCCGTCTCCTCGGCGTGGGACTTGGGCGTCCACGATATTGGGCTCGGCGGCGGGTCTTGAGGTCCGGCTCCCGGAGGGAAGGCGTCGGTGGAGCAGTGCCTCAAGGGGTGAGCTTGGGTGACCTCGGCTCCCTCCTCATCTCCCATCTCCCCTGCCAAAAGTAGTCGCATCATCGTCAAAGCGGGAGAGATTGAGATCGAGGATCGTTGCCTTGATCTCGGCCAAAGCTCGGCTCGGCTGCTTCAAAACCTTCGGCGAAGGGAGGCTTCACGATCTCATGGCGGATATCGGCGTACTCCTCCGATTGGAGATAGTCGCGATCGCCGCGCTCGAGCCGTGGCAGATCTTCCTTGGCCTTCTCCTTCACCTCGGCGAGCGAGCTGCGAGCTCCGGACCTTCTCTCTCTGCCTGGCCACCTCGGCTTGGAGCTCTCCACTTCGGCCTCGCGGCGGTGAGCTTCTCTTGGGTCTCGACGCCTGAGAGCGGCATCACAGGCGTCTGATAAGCCTTCTTGCCTTTGGACGTCAAGGAATAGTTCTCGGTCGAGGAGCCGCTCGAGCGGAGCATGGTCTCCTTTGCTTTGGCGAACCCCTACAAAAAGCATGAGAATAAAAATAAGGATAAACTACACATATCGGATCATAGGCAAGAGCCGACAAGGAAACTTACCATATTGAAGTCTTGAAATAGGGTGGAGAGGAGCTCGAGAGTCGGACGGCGCCTCGAGCTTCTCCTTGTCGGTGGGAGCCACACTGCATCCAGCCATTCCTTGGCGTGAGCGGCGGCGTCAAGGCCGAGTCCCGAGGAAGAAGCGCCGAGTCGGCCTCACGGGGGCGTTGTTGGCGAAGCCCTCCCGGGGCGTGTCGGGAGATGTTGGTGGGAGAGGCCACGGGCGGAAGGCCGCCACTCGTCGGAGTTTCGAGAGGTTTTGGTGCTTGATGTCTCTCGGCGGGCTCCTCTCGCCTTTTCGGCCTTTCCCCTTCCTCGGAGACCGGCTTGACCCGTGTTCTTCTCGGCCTCGGACCGACCACCGCGTTCGATGGTCCGGCATCACCCCTTTCCCTTGGAGGCCTTGGAGGACTCGCCCAGGGTCTCTTCTCGGCATTCTTCTTCTTCCTATCCGCGATAATCTCGGCCCTCGGTATGTGTCCATTGGAGGAATGTGGCCGACCACTTTGCAAGAGAAGCGAAAACATAGGAAACAAGTCGGAAAAGGAAAAGAAAACTAAGTTAAGTAAGGGGTCGGCTCGGACAAGCGAGATAAGCTCGCGAGGGTTCCTACCGGGGTCATATGCCAACTCTGAAGAAACCCCTCGTCTGAAGTGGAGAACATCGAAGGGGCGGGCTGGGGATCAGGTCGAGCGAGGTCATCTCGTTCTCGGTCGGGGTAGTACTCTATTTACATAGTTGATTCATCTCCTTCCACTCGGTTCGGAGAGGGTGCTTGGGAATGGAAGCGAAGAAAAGCAGGGCTTCCAATACTTGTTGAAGGTCGGCGTGCCGACCGAAACTTGTGACCGCCTAGAGCCGCACTCTTCACGATCGGCGCGAAATAATACCACCCCTTCTCGGGAGACTTCTTCAAGAAGAAGAGCGAGAGAAAAGCGCCACGCTCGCACCTCGGCCCATCTCGCGAGCAGGCGTAGAAGCCATACACAGCCAGCCAAGAGTTCGGCACCAGCTGACCAGGAGACAGGTGGAAGTGGTCCAAGATCTGGTCCACCAGGCTGAGAACGGGGAGCCAAAATGCATACTTGAAGGGCGTCTCGTACAGAGCCACCTCACCGGGCCTGATGAAGCAGGCCATCTCCCCGGGATTAGGAACTCGGAGCTGAATGTCCTCGGGGATGGCGTAGGTCATCCTCAGATAGTCGAGGTCGGCCTCCGTGATTGTGCTCGGAACGGTGCCGACACTGCCTTCCTCGGGCTCAGGGGCATCGGTGGACGAGCTTACCGAGCCAACCCCCATCTCGGACGAATCTCCCTCGCTTGATTCCTCATCGGATGAGGACGACCCGGAGTTCTCGGCCCGGTCTGCGGCTATGGATTGGGCCGCGTGGTCAAACTCCATGGGTAGCAGGGGCTCGGCCACCTCGGCTGACGAAGCTCCACTACATCGGGCTCGTCGAGGTCGAGCCACAGTCTATGGTGGGAGAGCGGACGGGGAGTTCTCGGCTCGGACTCTCGCCCTCTGCGCCACTGGTGAGCGATTCGCCCATAGGACTACTACCAAGCGACATCTTGGCGGAGAAGACTTCTGGTTGAAGAAGAGGCTGGCGGGAGCGAAGCTTGCCGAGTCGATCACGAAGCAAGCTTGGCCGAGTCGATCACGAGCGAGGCAAGCAGCGAGATCTACAGAGTTGACGGTTCCAAACTTGCCGAGAAGTCAATAACTTAGAAGCGATGAAGAATGAATAGTTAGGAGTCGCCTATTTATAATCCTTGGGTTTCGCGTCCAGCCGAGGCAGAGCTCGCATGATCCAGCGGCCCGGATCAAAGGGCGTTTCGAATTCCCGAGCCCGCCATAATGACTCTGGCTGGCGTGGCACGGACACCCAGCCGTCGGATCGGCGTCAAATCGCGGCAATAAATAATCTCGGCCCAACGCGAGAATCTTCCAGACAAGCGCCAGGAAATTTCACTCATCAGCGCCGAGCCGACACACGATGAGTGGGGGGCACTGTGATGAGGCATAAAACACCCCACCTATCGAGAGGCTACCACGTGGCCGACCCGACCTCAGTCAGGAACCGAGTTGGGCCGAGCGAGAAATTGGGCCGACCCCATATCCGATAAGTCACGACAAAGCCTGGTTTGAGCGGCGGCCGGTGGGTGAGGCCGAGATTATACGGGTCAGCCATAGACTCCTAGCCCGACCTCATGGCGAGACCAACCTCCTCCCGGGCCGACCTCCATTGCCGACCCCACGGGCCGACCTCGTAGGCCGAGCCCTCCTCCATTGAGGCTCTCATAGCACCCCAGGGGATCTCAAGACCACGTCGGCACATCCGAGAATCACGGGATAAGGACCGAGCCACGATCCCGAGTGCAACACGAATCACACTCTACATGGACTCTTACCTTAATAAGAGTCCGACCCAAAAATAACTCTCCACTCCGCTCTACTGCGAGAGAACCTTCCGAAAGAAGGACTCCTACCATACTAGGACTCTCCCAGCCGTCTCATCTCCTCCTTACTCTATAAATACCCAGGTATGGAGCTCTATTCGACATCTGGCTTTTTACTACGCAGTTACGCTGTCGCGTTGAAGACCTGACTTGAGCATCGGAGAGTCCTAGGCCGGAGCCACACCGGCCCTCTTGCGCTCATTGCTTGGTTTTTGCAGGTTCATCCACGGGCGAACCAAGTAACGGAGGTTTTCACACGCAACAGTCCGTATGCTTCCTCCATAGAGAATGCTTTCCCTTTTTTTTTTAATTAATAATTCTTATAATTTCAATTTTGGACAAAACATAGGTAAAAGTCTCTCTTTTTCTTCAAATCGGATTCCATTTTGAGCTCTGCGCATTTTCATTCTATATTCAGGAGGGATTGAGGGAATGAGAATGCTAAGAGTTGAGACTTTTAATGATGATATATTATATTATAAGAAAAAACGATGTTAATCCGTCAAGTGTTGTTAGCATGGTTTTTGCATCTAAACACAAACCCATGCCTTTGTCAACGAAAAGACTATTCAACCCCTAGTGAATTCAAAAATCACATTCAAACCAATGCCTGTGTGGGTGCTTTCATTGGCTATAGTGTTGATGTAGGGGCTACTAGTCCGTGTTCTCTTGCCTATATTATATTATAGGGAAAACTTTTGTTGTAAAGTCATCTAAGTTGAGTCAAAATTTTCAAAAGCATGATCAATAGTCATGTAGATTGTGTCGGATTAAAAATAACAAGAATTGGTCACAACTCATCCAAGTTAAATGAGACCGAGTCTGTCATCAAGTCTCAACAAATTTGACGAGGTCAATCATTCTTTCAAAAAAAAAAAAAACATTAAACTATTTCACTTTAGTAAAATGGTAAAAACCCTTGAATCCACATGTTCGATAGTTCCTTGAGGGAAAATAAAACCGTAAGTCCCTTTGCAACTTGTCCATGGCAAACAACTGTGAGTCTTTGCATTTGATTATCAAATTATCCTAAACTAAGTAATGTACAAAATGGACCTATATAGAACCTGTACTACAAAAAGAATATGTATACATTTAATCAATCACAATATTGGTCCTCATGAATGAAATCCCACCATTTTTTTTGGGGTAGGGATGGGGGGGGAGGATTCCATTTCTGTTTTCCCGTTGATGAACCATTATACACATCTAAACAAAAAAACTTGATGAACACATTTGTAACATATACATAATAGAAAATTTAAGAAATTTCTACCAGATTTTTCAATGAAGAATAACAAATTAATTTATATGTTTTTTTTTTTCCTGCATTTTTTTATGATGTTTCATGTTTTTTTTTTTTTTAAATAAGAAAAATGTGACTTGCCCTGACTAGGTTTGATTGGACTGAGTCATTAGGTTTTCTGAAAGGCAAGTCGAATAAAAAAACCTGGTTTTCCAACTATGTGTTCAACACATTAAAATGTTTATATTTATATTTTCATCCAATCCCTACTGGGAAAATATACAATACAACAACTCTAGAAGAGAGTATCAAAGTCTATCCATAGTTGAGAACAAGTAGCATTATTATTGGGTTGTTGCACAAAGTATAACAATTATAACAATTATACAAAGAAAATGTAATGAATTAATGTAATAAAATTATACTGGATTTGATGGACACACATCAAATGCAATAAATCTAACAATCTTCCACTTGTAAATCAAAGTCAATGTCCTACTACTCTATCACTCATGTTCTCAACATGTTTACTAAATATAATAAGTGTGAATCCCTTCATCAAAGGGTCAAGACAAATGATCTATTGAATCAACTTTGACAATAGTAATATCACCACTCAAATATCATCTACATCTGCATTCCACATGTTTGTTCCTCTGAATAGTTCTTAGTTCCAGGCACAAGTGTGAATATACATATATATGTACATCAGACTAGATTGTATTGAAAACCTTGAATGAAATACTGTCAGTCGTGTCAAGGACAATATACTTATTAATAGTTTATAATTCATCCATTCGTAGACATGAGAGGTCCTTATCACTGTGGTAGATCATTATCGGTCTTAGTGTATCGACGATTGATACCTTTTGGGCTATATATCAGTGTGTTTGATTCATAATGCTTACCTATGAATGAAATTAAGTGACACCCAATAAGGAACCCATTTCTTATATTGGGAGAATATCAAAATAGATAAATGCAATAAAGATTGGGCATAAATTCCGAGCTTGATAACATGCTTTGTAAATAGTTTGTAAAAAAGATTAAATATTATTATTTATTAATAGTTATATTTAAAACTATTTTAGAACAAACTTGGCACACTTGATAGTACAAGGATTCTTGCCGGATGAGTGCTATATAATAGCTGATAGGGAACGGAGAGAATCCCTCACAATCATGCTTACGCATAAAGCTTAATTGTTAGGTAATCTTTATGTTATTGCAGTCTGTTCTCTCCTCTTGTACATCTCTTTTTCTCTTTTTACTTGTGAGATTACTAGATTAGGGTTTTGAACCCTACCCTTTCCCCGACTATACACCGTCTGGTTGAGAGACAATTGAGTAAAACTCGACGACACAACTTCCACTAAGATAAGAGATGTTGGACATCGGCGCAAGCAGTCTCCTCCTATTGAGGGGAAGGTTGTTATGTGCCTAATGGGGTCCACTCTAGTGTATGAGAGATAGTTGAACCAGTCTAGTATGGGATAGATTAAAAAGCTTGATTTAACACGTTCCATCAATTTCAGAGCTTTGAACGTATTGATCAAACACTAAACGTTTAGTATGAGAGCTGAGTAACCCTACCCCCCTTGGTTGGGCTACCTACCGACTACCGCTAGAGTGAGCCGAGTCAAGTACCTAACAAGGGTAAAATGGTAAAAAAAGCGCGCACCCGGTACAGCTTTTCTGAGTTTCCTACTTTTCTCCTTAAAACACTGGTTTTAACTTTTAAGTTCAATTAAAAAAAAACCCACACTCGTTTTAAGTGCAAATGTGCCAAACCTTTCGTCTTCTGTTATCTTTTGATCTTTTCTAGGGTTTAAGCTCATTTGCATTTGGTTTTGAAGCTTGCTGGATATAATTTCTATTTGTGGGGTGTTTGATTTGAATATAGTCATGCTTTCCGTTGCTTACAGCGCTGGTATTTCTCTGAACTTCGTTGAGAAACGATATACAAAGCCATGTCTCGTTAATCATCGTAAGTTCTTTGGGAATTATTCATCGGTGGCCTTCTCTGGAGCTCAGAGGTTTGGCTCTCTTCGATACCCTGTCATTGGAGCTCCTAGTCATGCCTCTGGTTCGCAATCTTTCTCTGGCGTTTTCAAGATTTTGGCGCAGAGTTCAGTGAACTCTGGTTCTTTTAGTGGCGGTGGCGTCAGCGAAAGCATTGGTTCTGGTAGGCTAGAATTACTAACCCAATGGAAAATTTTTTCTTCATTGGAAATCCATGACTATGCATTTGGGTTTTATGAGTTTGTGGGGAGTTCATAAGGTTGAATAAATTAATGTTTAACATCATCACTTGACCGTATGGGATGGTAGTTGGAAAAATTATAATTTTTCTCATTATCTATTTATCTGTCGGAGTTGTTTGAGTTTCAGATTTTAGGTGCCATTGGTCTGTGATGAAAAATGAAAAGAAGTGTTTGTCACCAGAAAGTGGTGCTACGCATGACCTTATGAAGCTTATGAAGCATTGTAGATTTTTTTTACAATTCAATGCAAATTTTTTTATTTTATCATATTAGAAAATTTTCCGGTGGGAGTCTGCTGGCCGCATTGTTAATTGGCTAATGTAGCATCCATGAATGCATAATATGAGACCTATCATTTGTAGCCCCTTCAGAGGAGTCTCCTTTGCTTAAGGGTTATCTGATTAGATGCTGCAATTATGTATGGTTGCAAATGCATGTTTCATTGAATATTTTTGGAATAAACTAATTAAATTTTCCCCCTTAGGTATAGCATCTGGTTTCAGATCATTATAGTTTCATGAGAGCGACTCAAAAAACTGAGTACATGTTGTGAGAAACAATATATTACTCTTTAATGTGTTCATGGTCATGGATCCATCTTATGTTCAGATAAAGTGAGCAAGTATTAAATTTGATTTCACTTTTTTTCCTTACTATTGTAGAAGAGAGAGTGGTGGTGTTGGTCATTGGAGGAGGTGGAAGAGAACATGCACTTTGTCATGCGTTGAAACGCTCTCCTTCCTGTGATGCTGTCTTTTGTGCTCCAGGAAATGCTGGGATCTCTAACTCAGGGGATGCCACATGTATATCAGACCTTGACATCCTGGACTGTTCAGCTGTGATATCCTTCTGCCGTAAATGGGGAGTGGGACTAGTTGTTGTGGGCCCAGAGGCTCCTTTAGTTGCAGGTCTTGCAAATGAGCTTGTAAAGGCTGGGATTCCTACTTTTGGCCCTTCATCTGATGCTGCTGCTTTGGAGGGTTCAAAGGACTTCATGAAGAAGTTATGTGACAAATATGGAATTCCTACTGCTAAGGTCTGTATGGGCTCCCTTTCCTGGTCTCACTTATTTGACATTGGTCATGCTTTTCAGATTTTCCATCTATCTGTGTAAAAATTGAACCATCTCCAGCTTTCCATCTTTAACTTATTAATTCAATTTAAATTAGGGGAATCCTTCTCTAAAATTAATTGATCTAAACCAATCTACATTATGCTAATGAAACTTTGTAATTGATATTTTTTAAGGTAAATTAAGAAGTAACATGGTATTTGAATCATAGAATACGTGTGAGATGATTCATTCAAACCATGCTTGGAATGCAAGTTTTACAAAATGAAACTTTCATGTTTAGCTGATTTTAGTGTTTGTTATTGTCCCTTTGACTTGTCTTATGCAGATAAGTCATCTAAAGGGGTTATTTTATTGAAAATAAGCTTTAGGTTGGGTTGTGTAGGTATTGGGCTTTTGATCCCATGGAATTGGCCAATTTAATGAGCCTAAAATATGGGTAGAAAGTAGGAAAACGGGATTTAGTTCATTAGTTTTGTTAGAGTCCTATTTTAAGTCTGTTTTCTTTATTATTTCACTTTCCTAGTCAATTTAGGATACTTTATTAGTTAAGGATTGGATTAGGCCTTTCCTTTTTAGTGTCTAAGTCTATTTTTGAGTATTCTGTATAAGTTTGTAAGGGACGCCAGCATTGTATACGAATTTGAATAATAGGAAAGTTTGCTTATGCAATGTTGAAATCCTGAGATAGGATAGGTGAGAGGACCTAAGGTGAGATGCCCAGTCCCTTCCCCCATCCCCTTCCAGTGTTCTTGATTCCAAACCCTAATTTCAGTTAAATCGATTTCAAGAGTGCTACAAGCTTCTGGGATTTCTTTCAACTGATAGTCACATCGATTTCTTGAAGATTACTACATCAAGATCATTGCTGCCAGGGTACATCTCCATCAACCAAAACAGCAGAAGCAATCCAAACATCGATCTAGGAGAATCTAGGGTTTTTTCAAAACCCTCGTTGTTGCTCGATCCCAGTTCTTTTGTTCTGATCGGTTTCTTCTATTGGGAGTTCAACTTAATTCTTCAAGAGATTATTCAACTTCAATTGTAGCTCCAACAGGTCCCTGATTAAAAGGATTCTATTATTTACTTCTCTTGTTTACTTGTGGTTACCAATTTGAGATCTTCTCATTCTCCTCCAACCAATTGAGATCCCAGCCTGCTAATTGGTGTGAGGTATTGCTGTATGGCCACCATGCCACCAACACAGTAACACACTATACCACTGTTCCAGATACTGCCTACCCTCCTCTCTCCAAGCATCTCAAGACTATGGCGCTTATGGGCCCAAAGTTTAGAAATATAATAATTTCATTGGACTCCCCTTTTTAGCTCATAAGCTGGATCCTTAGAATACCAGAACCAGAAGCTCCATAAGCTTAGCCAAACATACTGTGTGTTTGGCAAAATATCTTGTATGTTTGATAGTTTGTGTCTTTAGCAGGACAAGAGTCAACGTCGTGAGTCTTCCCTAAGGGGTTTGTTTAATGTTTATCATAAATGGAAGTCTTAGTTGAAGTTTAATAGGCATATTTGTTAAGGTTAAAATAGAAACTTCAATTTTATTGGTGGGTTAAGGTCTAGTTGATCATTTTAAAGGAAGGTCTTGATTCAGTTAGTGCCTTAAGGTCTTAATGGATTTTATAATAGGAAGTTGAATTTTGTTGGTGTGTTAAGGTCTAGTTGAGCGTTTTAAAGGAAGGTCTTGATTCAGTTAGTGCCTTGAGGTCTTATTGGATTTATTTTTATGGACCAGAGAAAGTTTTTTTCTTCTGACGGTTGATGGGAAAGCTTGAACTGTTGATGGTGAACATATTTCCCTCTTTTTTTTCTTCTTTTATTTCATTTTCTTATGTTGTTTAGCTTTATCAAATTCAAGCACTCAAAGGGAGATTCCTGCTTGGTTGTTTTCATCAATCACTGAAGTTAGGGCAAGCTTCTCATTGATCATTTGGTGTGCATCTCACGATCTGTTTCCATTAGGAGGTTGGTAATTTTTGTCAATTGATTTAATATTGGAACAGCTTACAAACAGTTGAATTATTTCTGGTTATTGAAAGCATCTGAATTTAGAAAGAAGGGATTCATTGTTCATCAACATTGCTGATTTCAGAAATCAAAGTTCAATTTGAATTTGGGGAAATTTTAAACTTAATGTTATCTGGGTTCCTTAATTCCTGGTTTTTTCGACCTTAGCTTTTGGGGTTTGGTTCCTCCATCTTTTACAATTCCTAGGGCGCTAGTCTTTTGTTGATTGTATTAGTTTTGACTTTTGAGGATTTTAAAAAATTATATTGTTTCCTGCCTTGTTGAGTCTGGAATCTGCCATACTGTATCATCTTGGGAATTATATATATATTTGTTCTATCTTCTGGAAATGAGTTTTTTTATTCAAAGAGGTTTAGGTGTATGCTTCTTTTCCTGGAAGTCTGATTGTGATTGGATCCCTGTTGAATCCTCTGGACCAAATTTCATGTGGTTAGGTTTGTTAACTGGTACTGTTCATAATCAGTTGGGCCTGCCGGCGCCTAGCTAAGACGCTAACTTCTGGTATGGAGGCTTTGGCAGACTAATGGCCGCCCTAATTCTGGAGTGGGTCTTATCCCCTGTATTCGTTAAAATGATATGGTAAACCCGATTTAGCGTGGCTTGGATGCCTGTGTTACAACTGTAAACTGCACTTCGTTAAGAGTTTCATTACGCTTACAGGGTGCGGGGTACTGGTGTTATTCAACTGCGCCGAAGGAGACAAGCTACCTGGGTATAACCGGCATTGGTTCTGTCAACTTTAGATGTTAATTGATGATACTTGATTTGGTTTAATCTGGTGGGGCCCGTAAGGGAGCTAATTAAGGTTTGTTAATCCAGCTTGCATCAACATTGTCCGAAGAAGGCTGAATCCAGCTATCCCAGTGGAAGCATTGGTTAGATGAAGTGTTTCAGTAGATTCAATGGTCTTCTGTATCTAATACATTGGTTAGGAGGGATAGGGTGATCGGTGAAAGAGGATCCATGTAGTGGACCCCATTTAGTTGGTGTAAGGCTAAGTTTTAGTTGAGTTGGTTAGGAGGGTTAGGTCTTGGAGGAAAAAACCATTAGGAAAGTAGACTGAGAAGTGAATAAGAAAATTACTTTGCTGTTCTGCCCCTAGCATAAAATGATCACATGACAATAAGTGGCAAAACACTGCCTCCAATTAGTGCTTTAATGGTGTAGGATTTTGGACAGAACAGACAAGGGGAGCTGAGAGAAGAGGAACATTACTGTAAAGCCTACTGATCTTCCCAAATTAGAAGGATGTGGTCACATCAGTCTATGCTGAAAGAAATTTAAGGAATGCCTTTTATGTTCCTTTGAATTCAAAATTGTTACAAGTTTCTATATCATTTTTGACTTGCAAGTAATGGTTTTTTTCCCCCCCTCAAAATAGCTAGCTTTTCTTGTTTTAACAGGAATCATAGTACTTAGCTCTTTCTGCTTGTTGAATTTTTTGGGATTTTATTAAATGTGTTAATTAATTCCTGCAGTATCAAACATTTACAGACGCAACAGATGCAAAGAAGTATATTCAACAGCAAGGAGTACCTATTGTCATAAAAGCAGATGGGTTAGCTGCTGGAAAAGGAGTTATTGTTGCTATGACTCTGGAGGAGGCGTACGAAGCTGTTGATTCTATGCTGGTGAAGGGTGTTTTTGGATCTGCTGGTTCCCAGGTCATTGTTGAAGAGTTTCTTGAAGGGGAGGAAGCATCATTTTTTGCCCTAGTGGATGGTGAGAATGCCATTCCTCTTGAATCAGCTCAGGACCATAAGCGAGTAGGGGATGGTGATACAGGCCCCAATACAGGCGGTATGGGAGCTTATTCTCCGGCACCCATATTAACAGAAGAGCTTCAATCTTTGGTTATGAGATCTATAATTTCCCCAACAGTGAAAGGCATGTTAGCAGAGGGCTGCAAGTTTGTTGGGGTCTTATATGCTGGGCTCATGATTGAGAAGAAATCTGGACTACCTAAGCTCATTGAGTACAACGTGCGCTTTGGAGACCCGGAATGCCAGGTTAGCTAACGGTATCCTAGTTAATATTTTATTTCTCGGTTAATCCACAGTTTGAGTGTTTGGTTATTTGTTAGCACAATTCAGTATGCATAGAATGGGAAAGAGAGGTCTGGATTCCCGCCCCCCTCTTTTAATCCACAGTTTGAGTTCATATTTGTTAGCACAATTTCAGGATGCACAGAAAGGGAAAGCGGGGTTGTAGAAATGCCATAGGCCTAGGCTGGAGTTTCTTCCCTTCCCCCTCCCTTTTTGTTCATTTGAAATTGATTACATTCACTTGGGGTATTGAGGCTGGTTGGGTGGATAAGAGACGGGAGGGCGACTGTAGGTCAGTTGCTTGAGATGATTAATAGGCTGGAGTTCCTTGGTCAATACTTAATTTGATTAAAATGATTTCAGGCCATCCAATATTTTCATTCTTTTGGATCATTGTGAATTACTTGACTGAGCATCTGTGTTAATTAGCCTGATATTGTTTCTGTTTAGGATCATTTGGCTACCCTTCAAAGTATAAACACCACTTGTTGCGCATCATATATATGGAAGCTTGCCTAATGTTTGGGTAGATGCACAGGCACTGAATTGTCCTTTTGGTTACTGATTGCTATTAAGTATTAATTTATGTACTAGAGTCTAGAACTGAGTAATGGGTTATGATTAAGTCAATTTAGTGGCAATTTATAAATTTACAGGATCGGCTGGGTGTCTCCCCAGTTTATATCTGATCCAAATTAGTAGTTTTGCTTCATTAGTCATTATTTTACAAGTGTGGCTCCTCATTTATTTAAATTGTTAGATTAGGGGAAGAGTTGCTGGTTGTCCAACGGGATTTTTTAAAGTCGCAGCTTATCTAATCTTGGTTTCTTGCGAAACCGAGATATCTCAGACAAAACGCCAAGTTTCGTCCAAGATTTAGAACCATGGTTTGAAAACAGAAGATCATTAAAGCCTAGGACAGAACTTATATTGGAGACCTTAAATAATCGGCATTTTAGATTGTATTGTCTACATATTGTAATGGTCTTCTCTATCTGAAACTCTATTTGTGGACTCCTCTACACAGGTTTTGATGGTCCGTTTAGAGTCTGATCTGGCACAAGTTCTGCTTGCAGCCTGTAGAGGTGAGTTGAGTAGGGTCTCACTACGTTGGTCACCAGGTTCAGCTATGGTGGTGGTGATGGCAAGTCGGGGCTATCCCGGGGCCTATGAGAAGGGGACTGTGATTCGGAACCTTGAAGAAGCGGAACTTGTTGCTCCATCAGTTAAGATATTTCATGCTGGAACCGCATTCGACTCTGATGGAAACATCATAGCCACTGGTGGTCGTGTACTTGGGGTTACAGCCACGGGAAGAGATATTGAAGAAGCCAGGGAGAGAGCCTACCAAGCTGTTGAAGAAATCAATTGGCCAGAAGGGTTCTACAGGCGAGATATCGGCTGGAGAGCACTTCCCCACAGACAATTAGCTGCGAAGGGGTAAGCCCTATGCCGGTCTATAATCATGTGATTAATATAATCTATTGTTGTAAACCCATTGAGTTGGGCATTTGGTTGGAGGAGGAAAATCTGGTTACAAGATCAGTAATTAGGAAATCAGGAAAAATGAATCAACTTTGGGTCATTGAAAAGAATACAGATGGTCCCAAAAAACTCTGATATAGTGATCAGTTGGGTACTCTGTTATTTAAAATAAAATTTATCGAAATTTAGATTAACAAAGTACCGTCTTCTGACTCGTGTATTTTCATGTTTCTAATTTCCAATTACTGGAGATTAAGTTCACCAAAAAAATTGCTGGAGGTTGGACTGGATTTTTGACTGTCAAAAAGCTAATGATTCTTTGTTGTTTGCGAATCGTGAGACAATGGAACATACTAAAACCCTAGAATCCTAAGATTGTGTGGTGAAAGAAAACTTTCTCCTTCAAACTTTGACATCTTTGGAGTATCATCGGGAAAGATAAAGGTCTCTACATGTTGTGTTATATGGTGGCATGGCTTCAATGTAATAGTATAGACCAAGGGTTAAAAAAAATAAAAAGGTTCACTTCCCATCTAACAGTTAGTTTGACCTGAGGTTCCCTCTATTTGGCTATAAAAAGGTCGATGGTACCTATAAGTAAATAAGGGTGTCAAAATCAAACTGAAACCATTTATCGAAATTGAATCAAACCATTTAAATTAAAATCGTGAAACTGTTTAATAAATGTTTCGGTTATGTTTTAAAAAACAAGTTCTTTTAATTAAATGGTTTAAATTAAAATGGACTGTTTAACTGAATAAACCCTTTAACATTCTTAGATGTACATAAATGTGTCAAAATCAAACAGAAACCATTTAAACTGGTTTTTCAAAAGTGAGCCAATGATGACCTTCCATGGATTCGCCCAAATAAGCTGTGGCTAAAGTTGCAAAAAATAAGAGGTTAAATGGTTTAAATCGTGCCAGGATGTTTAATCGAAACTGGACTGTTTACCACCCTTTGGCTATAAGAAGAAAAGGACGGTGCATATGCCTCTGTAAATGCATGACATTCTCCAGGCTTCATGGAATCCATGCTCTTGGGGCTGCAATGGTAGTCCATGTGCCCTAGATCTAGAGGATCAAGAACTTTGTTGCAAAAAGAACTTTGTGGGGGGAGTTTGGGGAAAAAAAATGCCTTGCATTGAGCTTGTACCGTTGAATGAACCTTCTTCCATGTGTCAAGCTCTTGGGCCCTCATTGTAGTGCACTGCCAGATGCCTACATTGCAGAGGATTTTAATCTAGGAATTTACACGTTGCACCAAAAAACAAAAGGGAACGCTCGAAGAAAGATGTAATTGCCACCCCCATGAGAAGGAGAGAGATGTAGATTCTTATCTTTTGATTGTTTTATGGGATTTTTGAGTTAACTGGAGGCTAAACGGTAAAACCAAGCGATCTTGTGTTTGGGCGTAGGAACCACGCGACGGGTTAGCGTTCATTTTCCTTTATAAATTTCCCTTACCTGCCGCGCCGTTTTCTAAAGAACAACTAAACCAGAGATCAAATAGAGAAAGAGAGAGAGGACGAGAGGACGAAGGAAGTGAGGAAATACCCAGCGGCGCCGGCGACTCAAGCCATTTCCCTTCGCTGCGGCGATACCTTCGTTGCTGAGAACTGAAACCATGCTGCCCTGTGACAATACCTTCGTTGCTGAAACCTGAAACCATGCTGCTCTGCGGCGACTGAAGCCATTTCCCTTTCCTGTGGCCAATGCCTTCTATTTCCTTTCCAATGACTCAATAGGTATGCGTATGTCTCATTGTCTCTTGTTTTTCAAAAAATTACAGAAAGGCATGTTTCTTTTGGATAGAATCGGATAATGCTTGAAGTATTTCCATTCACGATCTTGGAGACCCACCCTACATGCTTCTGTGTTTAAATCAACTGTGTCACATTTTGCCCATATTCGTATGCCAACTCACTACTCTAAGTGCGAGCACTCTTCTGTTCAGAGTCTGTGGTTCTCAATGTGATGAATACACTGTCTCGCTTCTTCTTCACTTCTCTGTTGCAATTCACTGAGCAAAAGAACCTTAAAAAAGGAAGAGCTTTGCATGCCCAAATCTTGAAAACTGGTCTGGGTTCAGATATATTCCTTGCTAACAGCCTTGTTAACTTGTATGCCAAGTGTGGTAACTTGGTCGAAGCCAAGCTCGAGTTCGAAGAGATAGAGGCCAAAGACGTCGTCTCATGGAACTGCATTATCAACGGCTACTCTCAACAGAGCCTCGGAGGCTCTGTTATTGTCATGGAGCTGTTTCAGCTGATGAGAGCAGAGAACACCTTCCCCAACCCCCACACTTTTGCCGGGGTTTTTACAGCCGCCTCCAATCTCTCAGATGCTTCTGTTGGACAGCAGGCTCACTCCCTTGCAATTAAGACTGCCAATTGTTCAGATGTGTTTGTGGGCAGCTCTCTTTTAAACATGTACTGCAAATCTGGTCTTCTTTTGGAGGCTCGCCGTGTGTTTGATAGAATGCCCCAAAGGAATCCTGTTTCATGGGCTGCGATGATTTCTGGGTATGCTATTGAAAGACTTGCAGTGGAAGCTTTTGCGCTTTTTAAATTAATGCGTCAGGAAGAGGAGGGTGAGAATGAATTTGTACTCACCAGTCTATTAAGTGCATTGGTTCTTCCTGAATTCGTAGAGAGTGGAAAGCAAATACATGGTCTTGCGCTTAAAAATGGGTTGTTATCATTTGTTTCTGTTGGGAATTCTCTTGTCACCATGTATGCAAAATGTGGGAGCTTAGATGATGCACTTCAAACATTCAAGTCCGCGAGTGACAAGAACTCTATCACTTGGTCTGCCATAATTACTGGGTATGCTCAGACTGGGGATTCTAACACTGCTTTAAGGATTTTTTCAGAGATGCAGAATGCTGGGTTCAGGCCTAGCGAGTTCACCTTTGTTGGGGTACTCAATGCTTGTAGTGAGACTGGCGCTGATAGGGAAGGAAAGCAAATTCATGTCTATTTGTTGAAATTGGGATTTGAATCCCAAATTTTCATAAGGACCTCGTTGGTTGACATGTATGCAAAATGTGGTGAAGTCAATGATGCTCGAAAGGGGTTTGATCAGTTAAAAGATCCTGATTTTGTGTTATGGACTTCAATGATAGGAGGGTATGTACAGAACGGGGAGAATGAGGAGGCTTTGAATTTGTATGGTATAATGCAGATGGAGGGGATCTTGCCTAATGAGTTGACTATGGCTAGTGTCCTCAAAGCCTGTTCTAGTCTTGCAGCTTTGGATCAAGGCAAGCAAGTCCATGCTTGCACTGTCAAGTATGGTTTTAGTTTAGAAGTTCCAATAGGAAGTGCCTTGTCAACAATGTATGCAAAGTGTGGGAACCTTGAAGATGCTAACATTGTCTTTAGACGAATGCCTGGGAGGGATGTGGTCTCATGGAATTCGATGATATCTGGTCTCTCTCAAAATGGTTGTGGTGACGAAGCTCTTGAGCTTTTTGAGGAGATGCGATTGGATGGTACAAAGCCAGACTATGTCACATTTGTTAACATTCTCTCTGCTTGTAGCCATATGGGTTTGGTAGAGAGAGGTTGGGTCTACTTCAAGTTGATGTTTGATGAATATGGCATAGTCCCAATGGTAGAGCACTATGCTTGCATGGTTGATATCCTCAGTCGTGCTGGGAAACTTGAAGAAGCCAAAGAGTTTATTGACTCAGTTCCTATTGATCACGGAATGTATTTGTGGCGCATTTTGTTGAGCGCTTGTCGGAATTATCGTAATTTTGATATAGGAGCATATGCAGGGGAGAGATTAATAGAGCTTGGATCACAAGAATCATCTGCTTATGTGTTACTGTCAAGTATCTATACTGCCCTAGGCAGGTGGGAAGATGTGGAACGCGTTAGAAGGGCGATGAGACTTCGAGGGGTGAACAAAGAACCCGGGTGTAGTTGGATTGAGGTTAAGAGTCGGGTGCATGTGTTTGTTGTTGGAGATCAGTTGCACCCACAAATTGTTGAAATACGTAAAGTGATACAGAGATTAGTGAAACAAATGAAGGATGAAGGTTATCAGCCTTCTTTTGATTCATTATTTCGTGATTTTTCTAACATGAAATAATGAAGAGTTTTGTACTTGTAGAAATTTGTTTATCTGATTCTTTTGCCAAATATGTGGCAACTTCTTCCACTTTTTTGAAGCATAAAGAAACTGATTCACTATGTATCAAAAATTTATTGCTGAAAAAAAATTGAGCTGAAGATTCTATATTGAGTACCTGTAATTGTTTTTGGGTTCTATATTTTAGGATATATGTAAATTCTAAAAGAGTTTTTGCTTCTTTTAATCAATGAGAGAACCAGAAATGGACAACAGTTTGGAAGGATCTAAACTGCTCCTTTGTTGCTCTTCCTACATCTCCTTTGGATCTCTGGCCTCTCTCACTAGCAAATTACTGCTCGTCAAAACTGTTTTGAGTTTATGTTCGTTCTCTGTTGGTGTTTCCCATCGAAGATGAGAGACTGCAATAGCCTTGAGATATTAAAGTGAACAGTATGCCTTCTCCCTTCTCTTTCCCTGAAACACCATGTGCCTTTGGTCTGATCTTTACAAAATTAGAGGGTCATAACTGTTTTTTGCTGCTCTTCAAATTCAACGGTCTGAAACGTCAGTTGAACGGATGGAATTTGCAGATTTGAGCATCCCTTCGACGGTTATCCCAAATCACAAATTTTCAGGTATTTTTTCATTATTTAAATCAATATTTATGGTAATTTTTACACTAAATCTCAAGTTTATGATGAAATTATGCTAGTATGACATGTTTCAATTTATTCTTTGTATTTATTAGTTAAAAATAACATGATTCATGTATATAGGTGGATTCCAAGGTCCTCCTCTGCTCATCTGTCAAATTTGAGTCCAACCTGAGTTCACCGGGTGGGAAGACAAGGTAATAAAATCCAATACTATAAAGGGACTACAATGGAGTGCATGGGCTGGGCTAAGCTCGTAGGATTGGCCTTGGGCTGAGATATGTAAGCCCGACTTTGAACTGGGCTGGGATGGGCCTGGGCTAAGTTAAGGGTACTTAAGGGTAAAAACCCAGCTTGGTTGCGCGCCCTATGTTGAATCTTCCTCATGACCCCATCAACCCCCATCCTTCCACCACGTTGATGAAATTGTGGAAATTAATTAACAAGAGTTTTTCCTCATTAAATAAAGGACAAAGTTTTCCTCCACCCATAGAGGACGGTTCACCCATCATTCTAGGGCCCCAAATCCCTATAGGATTTTAGTATTTTTCCAAAGCACCTTTGCGATGCCCTCTCCTGCCTATTCGACATCTGCGGTGAATGGAATCTCATTCACTGAGTGGAAGAAAACTCGGTCCATAAATAAATTATTAATATTAAAATGGGCAAGAGATCTCTACTTGGTGGTATTTCCTACACCCTCTCATAGGGAATCGTGAGATGATGCCTCTACCCCTTGGGTAGATACCAAGGCATGCTCACCCATTGGAGAGGGTAGGAAACACCACCAAGTAGAGATCTTTTTCCCTATTAAAATATTTTCAACATTCTAATCTTCATAATTTTTTAAGAATAATTCTTTGTCTAGGAGTGTGCGCCCTATGCCTTTTTCCCTTGTGTATAACGTTGTCCTACCTCTGTAATGTCTTATGTGTACCCTTTAAATAAACGGAAGGGGGTTGTGAGTGGGTGTTTCCTATTGATGTACGGAAAATTATCTCCTCCAGTTTCTTGCCCTGCCCAGTTCCCAGTGACTCTAATAAGGGGGGTGGATCCCACCCGAACAGAGTGTTTGGGCAAGGGTAGGGTGGTCATTACACCCTCTTGTTAGGGGCACTGGGGAACTGGAGGGGATAAAGATCCCGTAAGGTACACTTCCAAACAAAAACACATTCCCTTTTTTAGTAATAGTATTTTTATGATCGACTATTTCTATTATGAACATCACGGATAACGTTCATAAAGGTTGATGAACTTTGCAACTTTTTAACTTGCAACTTTGATTGCCATTTGTGTGGTTCCATGTTTTAGAAAAGCTCTTCACCCATTTCATTGGTCAAATACTCAAATGTCAATATAAACTAGAGGTACAATATGTAAAAGTGTTTCAGACGTTGTAGAAAATTATAAGTAGGGGTGCAAATTTGGCCTTGTCAGCCTGAATAGGACCTGAATTGAGATACCATGGCCCTAAAGACGGATCGAGGCTGAGAATTTCTGGCCCTCATGAATCAGGACCGGGCTGGGCTATGCTTGAGACCATAGGCTGAGCTTGACTCAACCTGGCCCTGTTTTCTTCTTCCTTGTCCTGGACACTAGTCTCATTTTGCCTTATCTGCACATAAAAAATATCAATACCAGCTGGTTATGGCTAAGTAATCTCCCAATGAAAGAACAACCATGATCATTAAAGTTTGATGGTAAATCCAATTATTGCTGGATGTTTCTTAATCAATTAGAGTGGTGATGCCACCTTGAGAATTATGAACAATATTCCCAACACTATAAAAAAACATAAAGAGGGAAATAATGGAATCATGACAGAACCTACCCCTTGCATCTCCCTTCCCCCTTAATTTAATTCTTATAAGAAATTAAATTAAAATTACATCATTGAATGTGAACCCAAATTCCCTCGCTAGGTATATCTTGATGAACCACAAATACAAGATACCATCCAGGTGGTGCCAAGAAAGCCGAAGTTGGAGTTGTCACTGACACGTCATACATTGAATTTGCGACAAGTGTCACATTCTCGCCACCTAACACCAATAGCCTCTGATTCATAGAAAACGAGTGCGTAGTGAAAGATGGAGTCACCATTGTCACCCATACCTTCTCCTCCCTCACCACACTTGACACTGAGAACCGTACTACCAATGGTTGCTTATATCCTAACTTCGTTTGTGATGTTGGAGCAATGATTCTAACCCACAAATCCGAAAAACCCGACCCGATATATTCGGGTGAGAATGTCTCTAAGCTCAAATCCGTTGGGTAAAGAACGCCAGTAAAGTTGTAGAACACATGGGGATTGTTTCCTCCCACCAGAACTCTACCATCACGTAGTAAGATTGCAGTTGAATGATAGAGACGTGGAATTGAAGATGGGTTTTGAACTTCAAATCGAGACCCAGATGGATTATCGGGTCGGTATAAAACCGGTTTAAACACAGGTTCTCGACCGAGCTCCCACCCCGCTGTCCCCCTTGCAGCACCATTAATGATCAAGATATGGCCATTGGGAAGTAAAGTCATGTCTCCCATAACTCTTGCTAGAGGCATTGTCTCCATGGACCACTTCGGATTCGGGTCAGTTATTCGGATCCTACCGCATGTATTCAATGCTCCGATGAAAAACCCGGAATTCGCGTTAGGGAATGACCCTCGAGGTGCTCCACCACAGATGAGCACCTCAGCTGCCACTGACGGTTGTTGTAGTAAGTGAAGTGGTAGTAGAACTGAAGAACCCGAGCTAGGATAGCTCCGAGGATGGCCGTCGGGTATCGCCGGAAAAGTTTTCACGACGGCATTCTTGATATAGTCGAACAAGATTGATCGATTATTAGCAAAGATGAATAAGTTTCCATCAACATTGAGGTGAACAAAAGGGTAGAGATTGTTTTCTTCATTTGGATCACTTGTTTGCACTAGAAATGGTAATGAGAATACCTTATTAGTCGATGTAGATTTCGGATAGAACTCGTAATTAAATTGCCGGCGACCGCCGATCACGATTACCCGGCCGTCCGGTAATATATGATTAGTGGCATACCAACGTCGCACATTGAGTCCAAGTGGAATCTCCTCCCAATCACAATCATTACATGGCCGGATAATTCTGACGGCACGGTCGCCGTCGTTGAATCCGCCGGTTTGGATGAGACGGCCGTCGGGATAGAGAGCACCAGAAGAGCACCACACATCGGTTTGAACCATGAGGGGACGTATAGAATTGGTTAGAACATCAAACTCGACAGAGTGAGCTGTGCAATCTTGTTTGAGGGCTTGGTCGTTGAGATCATTGCGGCATTTTCCATTGGGGAAAGTGAGATTTGAAGGGCCAAAGTCAGTTCGGTCGAAGATGATGACATGATCATTATTGAGAAGCTGCATGTGCATAGCTGATATCCCAATGCTTGGTTTCAGGAGGTTCCATTGGCCTCCTTGAGCAGCTTGGGTCACGAGGACTTGGTAAAAGAAAAAGGAGGAGGAGAAGAAAAAGAAGAAGAAAAGTTTATAGGTGTTAGATGAAGCCATTAAGGCTTCCTTTTTTGAAATTTGGGCTGTACAGAAGCAAGTTTAAAAGGTGCGTGGTGTGTATGGGTTGTCTGACTTAAATCCTGTTACAAGGACAAGGTGTTGGGACTTTGGAAGTTGGCGTATCTATGCTGCTGCTGCTGCTGCTGCTGCTCTCTCTCTCTCTCTTACGAAATTTTATCTTCTCAAGTGTGGTGTTTCGTCAAGTGCATCCTTTAAAGTACATCAGACGGTGCATCTCACTTGTATATCTTTAAAAATCTAATGCACAAGTGAGGTGTCCAATGCACCTCACGCTTGAGAGGATAAAATTCCCATTGGAGGGATCCAGATCTTCTATGGCATAGGTTGTTCGTTTTGCCGTGTTGCGTAGACACAAGGCGACACGACACGCATTGATCGCCTTACCCCTGCCCGAGCAGGGGTAAGACGGTCATTATACATGGCCCTTTGTCTACACAGCACAGACAGGACACGGCAGTGCGGCGTAGAAGATTTATGTTGATTTTGGGGACATTACCTTTTCTCACAATTGTGAATGGTTATTGCTAGATTTTTTGATGGACATAATTAATCATACCCTAATTTTTTATGTGGGTCTATAGGCATAAACCTTGTTTGGAATCACTTTGAGGAAGCTGCCAATTGAAAAGACAAGAATAGTAAATGCTAATTAAAAGAATGAGGTAAAGACGAGAAGTCACAGGTCCCACCTCAGCATTGACAGAAACAACCCATCCTTCATTGAATAGGTAAGTAAGGCTTTTAATTCATATTGGTGGAATCCATCCATTGAAATTACTAGCTACTATTTTACATTCAAGTCTTATCCCCTCATTGAATCAAGATGGAGCTGCCCTCGTGCTTAAATCAAATCTTACGTAACAAAGAAGACGAAAGATGCATGTCTATAATTTTTGGAGAAAGATTTTCTTTACCAAACCATCTTAGGGTTGACAAAGCTTTGTAAGGATTTATCCATGACTTTTCTTGTAAAATGCAAATGAAAGGTGAAGCTAATTTAATTAATTGGTTTCACTAAGTATGTGGGGATTTAAATAAATAGATCTCTTAAATATATCATATTTTCCAATTATGCAACCTCAATGACATGATCAAAGTTCCATATTTTAGTGTTTTAATTTTCTTGTTAGAAAGTGAGCTTCATCCTGATATATGATCCTTAATCTGCCAATGCGGATCCCATCAATCCTAGACCTGAATGATTCAATCACTTTTTGGTGCTAGGCCCCACATCGGATCAGACAAGGACCCACAATGGACTAGTAAGAGGGCCCACTGAGCTACACTTATTATCAAATTACTATAAAGAAAAAGAACTCTGTCCAAGAGTGTGGTCTACGTTAGCAATCCCATGAGTCCATCTCTGTCCTCCCCATATGAAAAAAACCTCTGCCCCTTTGTTTTGAGGAGAAGAGATATAGACACATGGGAATGCTGGCCGACAGAAAACTGCTTCCCTAAGTTACTACTATTTCAAGAAGGGTAGGGCCGTGGGGGTAGGAGGGTCGAACCTTCTTGGACTTACAGTAGACCCAACTATGCTCTTTCAATCGCATTTAGAAGGGCAACACTGATAATCCAAAGAGACAAAAGTACAAGATTTTATGCGTTTGCTAAAGATTAAGGGTGTCAATTTGGAATCGGAATCGAAAACCGAAACTAGAACCGGAGTGAATAAGCCAAACCGAATGAAATTCGGTTATGAAATACAGGAATCGAATCTTGGAACCGAAACGAACCGAATTGGGATACTAGTATATTGTAGCATATTAATATAGTATAATACTAATATATTATAGTATATGGATCAAGTATAGAAACTTAAACCAAACCGTATAAAAACCGGATTTTGGAACAGAAATCGAATCGAATCAAGTAGGTTGGGGGGGGGGTAATTGGTTGTTAATTTTGTATATTTGTGGATTCCTATTGAGAGGTTCAGACTTACGACCCGTATATATCATATTAAATTCTATCTAAAACTAATAAGGATTTCTCACATAGTCATAGCCATATCAATAAATGGTAATTGCTTAAGATTTGAGGTTATCCCTCACCTGCACAAGCTAACACCCCAGATCGAAAACTTATAAAACAATCAGTTCTTAGGCCAAAATCAAGACCAAATATAGAGGCCATGTTTGGCAGATATATTCCCATTCTCAGACTGGAGAAATGCATTTCTAGGCAAGAATCGGAATTTTATTAGGGCCCACACTCGTGACCATTTGTTTCCACATAAGAAATCCCGTGTTCAAACTGAAAAGATCAAATCAAATTCTGGAAGAAGAATGGAAACTGGAAAGTCATAGTTAGCACAAGAGGAGTTGGTGGGCTTTAATCCATCCATCATCTATCAAATCTGATTTTTCTTGGAGGAGATTCTTCTAAGTCTTCCTTTAAGCCTCTTTCAAGTGTACTGGCATCGCTCTAAGACACCAGGTAAAGCTACATCTTTCCAACACTCTACAACACTATATAACAAACATGGCTTTTTGCGGCGGGTAAAAACCGTCGCAAATAACTCTCTTTTTGTCACTAAGGATTGTATAAGAGTTACACTTTGTAGACATCTTTAAATATGACTACAAGTGAAGATTATGTGGTAGAAGACATGGAACGTAACTGAGATCTTATTTTTTTTGTAGAGTTAAGACGAGAGGGACTGAAGATATTTTGGTGGATGACTTCCCAAAAGGATAGCAAGTTGTTGGTGACCTTCACAATCTCTATATTTTTGGTTTTTTGTTTTTTGGGAAAACTTGTACATGGGCTTATAATTCAAACAGATGATATAAATTGCAATGACTTTTGTGTCACAAATAACAATTGGGTAAAAAGGACTTTGTTCCGTAGCGTGACTCTTGCTATGGCTGTAACAGGGTCGGGTTGGGCTGGGCTTTATAGAACCCTAGCCCAGCCCTAAGTCCCCTTAGTTGGGCTCAGGCCCGACCCTACCCTGACTCAGGGTAAAAGAAATCCAACCCTGACCCTCAGGGTCGGGCTGGGCTAATCTTGATTGGCCCTGATCATGGGGAGGGGAAAGGAAATGCATGGGCTAGAATGGGCCGGGAAGAAAATTATCAATTTTACGTAAAATAATACTTTAATAAAATGTCTTATATCACTTATTCACTTCATATATAATGTATTATATTTTATAGTATAACTTAAAATAGGGTCGGGTCAGGCTTAGCCTGAGACCTCAACCCTGACTCGACCCGACCATGACTCAGGGCCAGAAATTTCCAACCCTGACTCCCCTCCTCAGGGCCAAACTTGCACCCCTACGCCCAAACACATGATGAGGCGAAATGGCCACTAAGCTTCACATGAACCACTTTAGTTTAGAGAATGTATCTTCATCCATATTTCTAGGGAAGCGAATGATATTGCGCATTTCTTAGCCCGAAAGACTTTATCTCTGACATGTAAGACAGAATGACCTATTTCCTCTCCTGGGCTTCAGGATCTCTAAAATCTAGAAGCTTTGAGGCTCTCCAAGCCTTTTACTTCAATAAATTTGTTTTTTGCCAAAAAAACCAAAATTATCTCAGTGCTTTTATATAATCTTGCAATCAAATCATGTTTGATTTACAAATATTTATATAGGGAACTAGGAATGCAACTAGAAACTTGTTGGAACTTTAAGGGCAGTAAACAGCCACCACTAAAATAATTATTGAGGACCTTTGGCGGCTCTACAGAACCACTTTTAACATACCAAAAGTTTTTTGCGATGGTTCAAAACCAAAACTGGATCTGGATCCTCTCCAATGCGCCAGCCCCTCCAGTGTGGATCAAACGGCTGGATCCACTTTTATCCTTTCCAATTATTTTTTCACATGTTATTCATAAAAAGTTTTGGATCGAGTGTCACCGAGGGGCAGGAGAGGGGGGGAATGGGTATCGGAAGAATATTTTGAAACATACAAAAACCTTAGGAAGGGTTTGTAAACCCTAGGATGGTGGGTGAACCATCCTCTATGGGTGGAGGAAAACTGGGTCCAAAAGTTTTTATGATTGCACATGTTAAATTATTTTTCCAATGAAATCCCTCTAATTAGGAGTCGTCAATAAAACTTAGGTGTCAAAGTTTTAGTTTAACAGCTTATAAATAGTTTTTTTTTTGGGGGTTAAGAATAGTTATAAATGGAAGCGGTGTAAATGAATAGTCAAAATCCATTTCGATGATCCGTATCCGTATCCGTTAGCACTATCCGAATCCGTCCGAAAGCTAAACGGATGCGGATGCGAATAGGCTATAGCCATCCAAAAAGCTATATTTACATGTAAACGGATAAAATATTCGATCCGTATCCATGTCCATATCCGTTTAACACTATCCGAATCCATCCAATAGCTAATCGGATGCGGATGCAAAAATAGCATTATCCGAGCTTAATCCGATCCGTTTACAGCCCTATAAATAGTTTAGCTCCGAGTCCCTCCTCCCTCTTTTTTTTTATATATTTTTATGATAGCTCATTAGCATGTAAGGTTGGGTTGGATTAAGACAGTATTTTTGGTTAGCAATTAAGGCCCACTAGGCCGTGGGATGCTATTGCGGCAGAATTGCATGCTCTTTCTCTTTGGCTTTTTACTTATGCATCAAAACAACAACCTACAAGTTTATATTTTCGAAGTGGATCCGCAGTGATCATAGGCATGCTCTGTTGGGGAAGAATGCGCAAACTATAGGAAGAAACCAAGCAAAAAAATCATACGTACAACACATGGAATTTCATATGGTTTAGATCGATTGCTTACATCCACTTGAGAGAATTAGAGATTTTCCGTTAAACCTGGAAAAACTCTCTACATTACTCTCTATTTCACAAAGTGATCTCCCATTTGCTTGTGTTTGGTCTTTTTTTTCTCCCTCATAAACAATATATACGGAACTCAAAAAAACCCAAATCTTTACACAATACAATTTAATCCTGTACATATAATGAAACCAAAACTCGACAAAATTATAAATACAAGTCTAATAATAATTATGTGACTCCGTAGAATATAAGACACACCAAACCCAACACTCAAAGACTAACAACAATGGTGTTTGACATTTTTTTTAATATTAAATTCGGTGAATTAGAGTTGAAAAAATAGCAACATATGGTAGAAGATTAAAGGGAAAATGGATGTAATGCACTCTCTACCTTACTTGCGTGAGAAATGATATCATGAACCTCAAAAAGGTATATAAGGACCACACCCGAGGGAATAGAAGTGAAATGATTGATAAGAATGGGTGGGAGAGAAATAATAACCATAGATACCAGCTGTTGGCTTCTCATTGATCAATTATGGAGGTCTTAAATGTAGAATATGATATGTATCCATGAATGTCTCAATCAACAACTCACACATCAGAAGATGAAATTTTCATCTTCCCCATCACATCATATTGCAAATAAACTTTGTTTTGAGCAACACAATTAAGATCCTCCGGCGTTTCTGTTGTCTACAAATTTAGAGTACGTGGAGCATCAATAATTAATACCTGACTAATGACAACTTGTCCATTCTTGAATCTTGATTAGAAGACATAACCATCTGTGGTCTCCGCACATCTCCATCTCATGGTTATTTTAATATATAATGAGAGACATTATGGGTGAGATATATAATACTAATGAAACAAATGTGACGAGTCAGATTGTCAAATCTACTTTAATGCTTACAATGACATTAATATATCTTATTATTTTGTTAGCTGAATTTTCAACTCATTTCTAGGTATATTGATGGTAATGTCCATTCTCTAATTCAAAAGGTCTCATCGATGACATGTTAGACATGACCATATTCCATTCCTAAGTGTTTCTGAACCTAGACTTTTTTTTAAATTTCATGTTACATATATTTCCTATCTGAATAGAATTTCTTTCTACCAAAAAACTTGAAGATCACGAATTGAAGCTACACTATAAAGATAAGATGCGATCATGAATTGAAGCTCGAAGAGATGATTAATTGTCTGGTTAAGGGGGCTTGGGACCCTTGATGGGAACTTATTTGAAATTTGAACATTGAATCCCTATGAATTTGAAAGATTAGAAAACCTCCGAAAAAGGAATTACGAAGAAGGACCCATCACACATGGAAGGATGAATGCTTATCTACAAGTTGCAAGGTTGATCAGGAGTCAGGACCACGTACCACAGCTGTGTCTAATGGGACATGGAACCACTTCTGATCCAACTACTGAACATGATCGATCTTCATTCATTTGCCAATTCTGAGACCAGATCCCTTGATAACCTGACGTGGAGAAACAATACTTGTCCCTAGCTACGGCTCCGGCTGCATTTGATTTGAACCAAAAGTGGCATTTCCATGTGCCTTGCATACTCTGTTCAAGTGTTCATTCATTTATATTCTTTTGTACTCTAGTTACTATCCGTCGATGCTTTCCATGTATATTCATCATGTGTCGTATCTACGCAAAAAAAAAAAAAACAAACATGTGTCGTATGATTTTTTTAAGGGAAAATGGTTTGGGGGTGGGGAACTTGGAGCTTGCGACATAGGAGGGGGCAAAATGATTGCCTCTGAAATGTAAAATGATCGCCTATGTTGATGCTTTCGTGCATGTTTTCATTGGCTTTGGATCATCCCCACAAAAAACACTTTCACATTTTTTAAAGGGAAAATTACATGATTAATTACTTTTGGGTTTTCATTTACAAAACTGTCCACCCTATGTTTGAGTTAACAAAAATAGATAAAAACAAGTTAAGGTTTACAAAACTAGACAAAATAGTGTCTCTCCCTCCTACATTTACTTTTTTAGACATTTTTACCCCTATCATTGCCTTCTCACCCAGGCATCCTCCATTCCCTGCAACCCTACCCTTGTACTAGCCACTACCATTCTCTGCTACCCCAAGTAACAGAGGAAAAAAAAAGAGATTTTTTCAGAGGGAAACTATCGAGGAAGGAAGGAGAGTCACTGTTTTGTCTAGTTTTGTAAAACTAAACTTGTTTTTGTCTATTTTTGTTAACTCAAACATTAGGTGGACACTTTTGTAAATGAAAACCCAAAAGTAACTAATCATGTAATTTTCCCTTTTTTAAATCCCACTACTTCACTTTTAGTTGATGAATATCTTTTAGTTGCAAAAGTTTTTATTCATTTATATAAATTATGGAAAAAGGAACGCCATCCGGTCTTGTGCTGTGGTGTGTACAAGAGCCTAGACACAGTCAGGTGTAAAATAACCAACACACCCCTGCCTTTCCATGAGGATAGAGCGATCATGCCCTATTGTGTCTGAGCATATATACACATCACGACACCCGACTAGGGATGACGTTCTTTCTCCCAAAAATTATTTATAGTGGCATTTATTTTATCATCACCAAAAGTAATTTGTTTACCACTACCACCCACCCGCACCCCACCTTCGTTAGCTCTGCCCTCGCTATACCCTCTGCAACCCCACCTCCCTACCCTTCGCCGTTTTCCCCACCTCACCCCCTCCCTTCGCCCTTCGCCCCTTCGCCCCTTCGCCCCTGTCCCTCGTCCCTGCATCCCTCTCACTTCCACCCTCTGTACTTTCCCCGCCTTCACCACTGCCCCAGTCCCAGCCCTCACCCCTCCGCCTGCAACTCCCGCCCCTGCACTGTATAGAATATTAACATTATATAACATTTACTCCTTGTAAACGGTAATCCAAAGATTCAAAATTCAAATATTTTGAATAAGTCAGTGGACGTTGGAGAGGTCCCATCATCTAAGAGTTATCTTAATCCGCAAAGTAGGAGTTTGTTAAGTGTAATTCAAACTAAGATACGTGTACTTGTATTACTAAACCGTTGGAGATAAACAATATATATACACCACCCTATCACATAAAATGATAAGGTGAAACACTTTCAAATTCAAACTTGATCTTTATCTCCTTCTTTATCTCCCTAATCGTTGTAACTTGGTATTAGTCGCCAAAAGACCAACGTCATCTTCTCCAATGGCCAACTCCGACAACTCTACCACTTCGGGTAACACCATCACTACTCACAACAACATCATCGCTCCAACAAATCTTATCTCTCTTCTCCCCTGTGAAATTGGATAGAAACAATTACCTTCTCCGGAAATCCCAATTCCTACCTTTGCTTCATGCCCATGATTTATTCGGCTATGTCGATGGTAGCACTCCGCTCCACCGAAAACTCTTCCTCTCTCTCCCGAAACCTTATCTTACGAAGTGCCTACTACCAACCCGGCTTATCTCACTGGAGAAAGCAAGACCAAATTATTCTCTCTTGGATAATATCGTCCTAACCGAGCTGCCTTGGCCCAGTTATCGGTCTCACTACCTCACATGCGGCTTGGAGCACTCTAGAACGCATTTATGCATCCCAATCACAAGCAAGAATAATGCAGCTCAAATATCAATTGCTTCAAATCAAGAGAGGACCCTATCAATGGTGAGTACCTTCGGCGAATCAAGAATCTAGTTGACAACCTTGCAGCTGCTGCAAACCCCATCTCGGACTCGGATGTGATTCTCGAGTATTTTGCGAGGACTCGGGCCCGAATATGAGTCGTTTGCGACGTCCATCACCACCAGACTTGAGCCATTGCCTTTGGATGATTTCACCGGTATCTTTGCTCAGCCAGGAAATCCTTCGTGACCAGCGTTCCACTCACCTCGACCTTCCAACGGTCGAAGCTAATGTTGCTGCCAAGAGTTCCAATACTTCTACAACTCGTGGTCGTGGCTATAGCAATTCAACTTCAAGGGGCGTGGCTATAGGAACTACAACAATGCGGGCCGTGGCAGGGAATTATCAACCAAATGCAACTCAAACCAATGCACAAGCAAGTGGCGGTCCGGATGCCAAATATGCCACCGGACTAACCACTGCAACCACCGCTACAATCGATATAATCCAAATTATCATGCTCCAACTACACCAGCTCAAACCGAAGCCTTCTGGCCACTCCTACGCCACGTTCGATGGGGCATGGTACCCCGACTCGGGTGCAACTCACCACATTACCTCTCGATATGGCTAACCTCGGTGTTAGTTCTCCATACAGGAACCGACCAAGTAAGGGTCGGCAATGGGGGCAGTTTGCGAATACAAAACACTGGCACTTCCCATATTGCATCTAATTTGAGAAATCTTTCATTAAATGATGTTTTACATGTGCCTCGCATCACTAAAAACCTATTATCGGTGAGTAAATTTACAGTGAGATAATGATGTTATCTGGAGTTTCACCCAAATTGCTGCTATGTGAAGGATCCGCGCACGGGGATCACTCTACTCAAAGGGCTGATTAAACATTTACTCCTGATTAACAATTGAAGAAATCAATTTACATGAACAAGCTATAGGATTTTGTCATTGTAAATGTTTAAGAGGTTAATTTTAATAAGTTCGAGATGACTTGTAAGTGGGAAAGTTACTTCCATTTTCATCCTTCCGCTGCATGTAAGAAGACAATACAAAATCCTTCCCCATCTCCTGCCCTCACCCCCCAGTTCCAACTTAATTGCGAACTGTCCCTTACCCTAACTTAATTTCTACCTTTCGCTGGAGCCGGATTCAGGTCCTCTGTAGTGCAACACAATGTGTAGCGTACCATCATACGGCCCTATGTGTTTGGGCACGCAGCCCAACACCCTGCCCATAAGGCCGTTGGATGTGCTCTACACACTATGTCGCACTACAGAGGAGCCCAACACCTGGGGCCTCTGTAAGTCTGTAACCTACTCATCTGTCTTTCCCTCAACCCCAACCAAACACTGCCCCATTGCCCCCGCATTGGGCCTCCCAAAAGCTCTTTCCTCCAACAACCCCTTTGACTGAAAGGAGGGGGTACAAAGGAGTTACACAGGTTCCTATGTTAATATTACAGTAATGGAAAGTTTTATAAACAAAGTTGTCAGTTTTTTCGGCTAAGTCAAAAAAGAGATGTATAATATTCCAAGGTACAGGACGCTTGTAATTGGTTCTAGCATATTTAAGCTAGGACTATAACTAAGGATTAAAATCCTCTACAATTCCTTTATCTTGCGGTACTTTGCAAGCTAGGACCATAACTAAGGATTAAAATCCTCTACAATTCCTTCATCTTGCGGTACCTTGCAGTTTGAGCCTGAGAGCTCGACATGTGGAAGATGTTTCATTTAACAGTGCAATTTTTTTTATCTTCTTTCTTCTCACATGTTTCATGTGTTGAGTTCTCAGGCCTGACAAGGCACTGCAGAGGATTTTTTTTCACCAGATTGATTAACTTAAAATGGTCTAATGCAGTAAAACCACGACCAATTAATGTTTGGTTGGTAAAGTCATGTTTATTAGTCAGTTTCAATCAAATGGTTCCTAATCAGTTTTAACTTGTTTAAGAACCAATTTAACCTAATTGAGCCTTAATTAGTTTAGGCCACCTTGCATTGTTGATTCAGTTTCGGTTCAGATTTGGTTCTAACTAGTTATATTAGCTTTGAATCGTTGAATAATATCGATAACGTGAAAGCTCATGGCTGAAGATTACAGCTTCGAATCGTTGATCTACCCGGATCAAAAATGGACTGATAGATTATTCGTAAACTACAAAACCTAAAACCAGAACTGACCCAACCTACTATAGTGTTGTTGGTTCAGGGTTTTAATTGGTCAGTTCCTACCTAATCCTCGTTATCCATGATTGAGACTCCTATGATTTAACAAAATATTAACCAGGTCAGGGTACAAAATCGGTGATACCCATATCGAACCTATTCTGACCCGTTTCCATTCTTATAGCATACATAGAGGGGGAGGGTGCAAGGTTTGGCTTGACGACCCGGAGCCCCCGGAAACCCGTCCAAAAAATTCAGGGTTTGGGCTGGGTTTTCAGCCCCTGGGTTGAACTAAAGTCATGATTTTCAGGCACCGGTTGGGCCTTTCCTGGCCCAGCCTTTCCACAAATGTATTCATTATAAAACTGTTATGGAAAAAGAACGTTAACTCGTCACGTGGCACCTGCATCTATACATAGAGAACACATGAAAGTACCATCTTATCCCTATGAAATTAAAATATTGGATCTATGTTGATGCTCTTGCATGTGCTCTCATTGGCCCTTTCGCTGGTGAATGTACTATATGATCAAACAATGATCTCTTGACCGATATATATATGTATAGATATATGAAAGGCTTGATTTGAGAATATCCCAAGCTGACCTTGGGCAGGTCCAGACCAAACCTAGAGTGAGCCTTGTGAACCTCGGACTAGGCTTGGGTTCTCAAAGACCCAGCCCAGCCTGGCCCAGCCAGTTACAATATAGTTAGTTTGAGGAATCAATATACCGATTCGTATCCGTATCAATAGAGAGCTGACGGATCCCATACTGGTGGATTTGGTACAGATCAAGGGTAAAAATGTCCAACAAGCCAGTTACCGATGTTTTTTAATTGGGTAAATCTATCCAATCCTGACCGATAGAGCCGATCCTGATAGCAATTATTAAACCCTGCATGCCATTGCCAGACACGTGTCCTTCTCGAAGCCGACCGCCTTTTTTTTGTATGGAAGTATTGAAGGTGACTGCCATGGTTTCCAGCCTTCTAACTTGTTTTTTAACTGTTTAAGTGGTGTAGGGCCTTCTAATGAAAATGAATGCAGAAAAAAACAAAAACAGAAAAGAACCCCGATCGATACAATGAAAATCAATAAGTGTTTTACATTGATGAATTGATAAATACAGATTACATGATTCCAATCTCAATCTTTTTACAGCTTATCATGGCTAGCTAGCTGCCTATTGCCATTATGAACATATAATAATAATAATAAATCTGTAAATTACATCACTACTAGCTATTGTATTTTAACCCAAATCCCTTCACTAGGTATCTCTTGGAGAACCACAAATAAAAGATAATACCCAGGAGGTGCCATTACAACCGAACTTGGAGTTGTCACCGACACATCATGTACAGAATTCGTCACCGATGTCACATGTCTTCCACCCAATTCCAACAACCTTTGATTCATGGAGAACGAGTGTGTTGTGAACGTTGGTGACACCATTGTCACTCTTACCCCCTTTTCGTTCACCGCTATGGGTACCGAAAACCGTATTACCAACTGTTGACCATATCTTACCTTCGTTTGTGATGCTGGAGCAATGATCTTTGGCCGGAATTTTGAACCCATATAATCAGGTGAGAATGCCTCCAAGCTTAAGTCCGTCGGATATAAAACGCCGGTGAAGTTGTAAAACGCATGTGGATTATTTCCTCCCACTAGAACTCTACCGTCACGTAGTAAGATTGCAGAAGAATGGTAGAGACGAGGAATTGAAGATGGGTTTTGGACTTCAAAACGAGACCCAGGTGGATTTTCGGGTCGGTAGATCACCGGTTTGAGAACTGGATCTCGACCCAGTTCCCACCCTGCAGTACCCCTTGCAGCACCATTTATGAGCAAGACATTGCCGTTGGGTAGTAAAATCATGTCTCCCATCAGTCTTGCTAAGGGCATTGTCTCCATGTACCAATTCGGATTCGGGTCAGTTATTCGGATCCTCCCACATGACATTAAACCTCCGATGAACTTCCCTGAATTCGATTCACGGAATGACCCTCGTGGAGCTCCACCGCAGATGAGAACATCAGCATTCACCGACGGTTGATGTATGTTCTTCAGTGGGAGTAGAACCGACGAACCTGTGCTTGGGTAGTTTCGAGGTTGGCCGCCCGGAATAACCGGAAAATTTTTCACGACGACATTTTTGTTGTAATCAAGCAAGATTGCTCGATTGTTAGCAAATATGAATAAATGGCCATCGACATTAAGGTGAACAAAAGGGTAGAGATTGTTCTCTTCTGGGTCTGTGGTTTGTCGAAGAAATGGTAAAGAGAATACCCGATTGGTGGATTCGGATTTCGGGTAGAACTCATAATTGAATTGTAGCCGACCACCGATGATGATGACCCGACCGTCCGGTAAAATATGATTGGTTGCATACCAACGTGGTACAAAGAGTCCAAATGAAGTCTCTTCCCAATCACAACCACTACTACAAGGTCGGAAAATCCTGACCACACGTTCACCATCATTGTATCCACCGGTTTGGATGAGGTGACCGTCAGGAGAAACGGCACCGGAAGAACACCAGATATTTGTTCGGACCATAAGGGGTCTTATAGAATTAGAGAAGACATCATACTCAGCTGAGTGAGCAGTGCAGTCATGTTTGAGTAAAAGGTCATGAGGGTCATTCCGACATTTGCCGGTGGGTAAAGCGAGATTTGAAGAGCCGAAGTCAGTGCGGTCGTAGATTACTACGCGATCGTTATGGAGAAGCTGCATGTGCATGGCTGAGATCCCAATGTTTCGCTTCAGGAGACCCCATTGGCCTCCTGCAGCTGATGCTTTTGTGAAAAAGAAGAAGAAGAAGAAGAAGAAGGAGAAGGAAAGAATGGGTGATGGTGCCATCAAGGCTTGATGGCCGCCTGCAGGTGGAAGTGGAAGAAGAATGATGAGTTGAAGTGGGTGAGGATCTGTGTAAGAGCTTAACCTTATTTAAATCCTGTGAGAGGAGAAGGGTTGGAGTTGAAACACTCGTTCAAGAAAATGAGATTATTGTCCTTGCTGGGTTTATCCTTCTTTTGTCGTTGTTGGATTAGTCACCAATCAAGTTTAGACTGTAGAGGGTAAGGCGGTCATTGTGCGTGACATTGTGTCTGTGCAGCACAGGTAGGACAGGACAGCAATCTGTGTAGGAGAGGGAGTGACAGAGAGAGGGGAAAGAGGGGAAAGAGGGGAAAGAGTGTCGTGATGGATCTTTCTTTCTCTTCTAATTCAGTCAATATTGTTGTGTGTGTGTGTGTGTGTTTTTTTTAAGGAGAAGAAGAGAAAGACGAATTCCATTAACAGGGTTTGTTAAGATGGCGACAAAGCTTCAGTAACACTCTAAATTCCCAATCCTTCCCCCCTCACCCTCTCTCCCTCCTAAAATAAAATAAAAAACCAAAAATAATACAGCCATGTGGTAATGGTAATCACACTGTAGATTGGATGCAAAGAGAAGAATATGCTGACTTGCACTTCTCACAAAAAAAATGGGGCAAAATCTAGAATTCGTTAGATTGGTGGGTACCATTTCATTATAGGGAAAGAGTTCCTCTGAGGAAGGACAGAGTGGTAAATTATGTGTATAGGTTTTGCTATGTATTTGTAGCAAGCTAGGGTTCTTTCTTTGGTTTGAGGACGAGTGGTTGTAAACTTATTCTATATTAAACTTATTCTATATTGTTGATAGTGAAGTAGATCTCATCTCCACTTGGATGTAGAGAACCATGTAAATCTTCTTACGTGCATTGTGTGATTGTTTTTGTTCACGATTTTCATTCACAAATTTTTTTTTTATATAAAGGAAGTGCGGCATAGAGAAATGCATCAATGAGTTGTGACGAAATTATAGCAATCATCGGAGGGCAACAAAGACATTTCATGTGAAGAGAATAAAAATAGACATAGAGACACCAGCGTACCCTATCTCATAAGCTCAAAGAACCTTTTCCCTACCTTTATTGTAAGGGAAAGAGATCATGCAGCGCACGCCACACAATGCCCTGACACACGTGTGCGCAAAATGACCGCCACGCCCCATATTACCTAGGAAATGACCCAGGGTGCGGTGGGCATTTAGCACGCCCCTATGTTAGAGCGCTAGGGCGGCGTGTCTAGGCCCGGGTGGCTTTCTTTCTCCCTTATTATAATAAAAGAAAAAATATGCGTCAGTGTTCCCTGTGAGGGGGGGGGAAACATGGCCCCTGCTTGCGCAAGGCCTAATGAGAACACGCACGTTGGCATCATGGAGGCGGGATCTCTACCTTTACTGGGGAAGGGCGATCATTTCCTCCGGGGCCCCCATGTGTCTAGGTGTGGATGCGCAAAATACTCCCCCACAGAGAACTTTATTCCATCAAGTACGTATTCTCATCTCTCACGGAATTTATTTTGATATCTCCTCTGGATAAATCAAAGTTTGCTTAACGAAGGAGGAAAGTCAATGATTCTTATTCAATGCGCACTCTTGGAAAATACAGTTGGAAGGCGAAGCTAGTGCAGTCGTTGCTTTTGTCCGGAATGAGAGAATGCACAACTGTAAAGGTTACTACCATGTCCCCACACTGCACACCCAAGTTAGTTAATGTTACATCACCCACTTGTGTTGTGAGTGGGGCTACAAAGATTTCCCACATGAAGCATATTTGCCTTTTAATGATATGTAATTTCCAATTTCCTTTCTATGAAAAGCAAACATCAATCATTAATCAAAGTCCCAAGGATTTAGTAGACCTTAATACATGATTTGCGAGATGTTCTTCCAAACGGGTAGTCGGAACGGAGATGATTGGTCACATGTCACATTTAAAAACTTAATATTTATATTTTTTTTCGTAGTTTTAAGATTTTCAAAACTTGCATTTGATCAAGTAAAAAATTCTTACGCGTGAGCAGATGACGGGCTTAGGGTCTTCTATCTACAAATTTTGGGTTCCACATGGACTGCTGTGTGAAAGATATTCAAGTGCTCATTTGGAGATTATTTTTCAAGCTACCCGCTTAGAAATCCCCTCTCCTATAAATTTTTTGGGCAAGAGTCATTATTTGGTCATCTAACCCCACTCGACATATGCGGTTTTTTTTTTTTTTTTGGAGGGAGGGCAATACTTTCATGTGCCACGCGACCAGGTAGTGTTCTTTTTTGATATCATCCTTATTCCTTGATGTGTTTATGTGAGTACCATACATCTTGTGAATAACTCAATCACCTGGTCTTGGTTGGCTCTTTTTAAAAGGAGATTCTTTTCTTTTTACTCAAATTCTTCTCCCAAAAATAACCAAAAGGAAAAAAATAAGCCATTTCTGTCTGATGTTTGTTACTTGCCAAACAAAGTGACAAACTTTTCTGAAGAGTTCAAAGTAACAAACTTGTGATGTTCATGTTGCATTATATGCTCTTTGTACCTAGAAGGTCAAAACTGACAAATGAATTTGGATCTCCAAATTTACATGTATATATATATATATATATATATTTAGTACATGAACATTTAATTATATGTACCAATATCTATTCATGCTTTTCTAAAAGATTAAAATATGTAAATTTTATGCAGATTAAAATCTTATGTAGTGCGGGTATCTGGCGGTACACTGCAGTTTGGCCCTGAGAGCTTGACATATGGAAAAAGCTTCATCCAACGGTACGAGCTCGATGCAAGGTAATCTTTTTTTTATGTTCTTTCTTCTTGAGCTCAGCACCGTTGGATGTCAACTCTTCCACATGTTGAGCTCTCAGATCCATATTACAGTGCACCACCAGATTAGGGCATTGTTGAGGAATTTTTTCCACCCCATGCTTGAAAACATCTTTTCTACAAAAGTTGAGATTCTTCCGGGGCTTTCACATATGAACCCTCTTTTGAAGAGCTAAGCAAAAGTATACAAAGTAATAGAATGAAGATATTATTATTATTACTACAATACTTAGCTAGCATCTTTGCTTTTTTTATGCTTCTTCCTGGTTTTTTACTTTTTCTGAATACAATAATTGATATGATACAATAATGGGGGTTGCGTTTTGGTAGGTAATTTGTATTTATGTGGACTTTGGTACCTTTGGACTTATGACCCATATGTATCATATTAAATTCTATTAACAGCAGCTAGTAAGGATCTCGCACACTGTCATAGACCTTTTAATGAATGGAAATTTACTTCCATTTGAAGTAAATCCCACCACCGGCTAACACCCATTGTCCATATCACAATAGGGAGTGATGATCAGTCATCTCTGCTCCGGGTAAATAAGTACATTTATCCACGGTGAAAACTCATGTGGAGAAGATTTTTGGAGAATTTCTGGATTGGTTGGACTGGTAAAAGTCAATCTGATTGAAAATATTTATTTTTTGGTTCAATTTTTTACGGTCATAACCTTTCTTTAGGATGGAATTACAGGAGCCATACTATTTTTTCGGAAAAGACATCCAGTGCTCTATAGATCAGTGAAGTCGAGAGGGCGAGAAAGAGAAAAGTTCTTGTTTCGGACGCTTTAAAGAGTGAATAGCAGGGGTTTGGGCTTATTGGCACCCCAGTAGGGAACCCGGTCGCGTTATGCCACTACATTCTTGTGTGATGGTGTGCTGACCAGGTTTACCCAGTGTGGGTGTTTTGGCATTATGCTCTTCTTGGCGATGACATTGTCATAGGATACGCTTTAGTGGTGTCTGACTATAAGGACGCCCTCGACCGACGGAAGGTCCAGTAAATTAATTCATCGAGCTGACGTTTTGGAGCTAAACTTGCATATTTAAGGGGTGTATGCAGCCTCCGAAGCTTTGTGCGCGATTTTAAGATAATTTCCTATTTTATTTTCTTACATTATTTCGTTTCTTGTTTTATTTAATTTTCTTTTTTCCTTTGTAATCTGACCTCCTTAAACAAGGATTGTTTTGGACGAAATAAAATTATCTTGAAGTTTATAACATAATTTGATTTGTTTACTCTTCTTCTTTTTTTAGATTAAAGTTTTCATTACCTTGAGGATTCAAGGGTCATGAGCGCTAGAACAATATCTAGCCCCCATATTTCCCACTCCGTCAAAAAGAGAATTTCCTATTAATCCACAAGTACATTTTGGTGGTCAGATAGGACAATAGAAGGCATTTCGGACCTTCGTTGTTAAATGGTGGGGTGAGTTAATAATGAGATCACATAGTGGGTTAATATGTCAGGAGGCCCATAAGAGCATAACAACCCATGGGTGAAGAGCGTAACCTTGGTTGAGTGATATGACAAATTTGACCATTGGATCCTTAGGCAGTACAAGAAAAGGGTCCTTCGAGGATCGAAGGGCGGGGGATATAGCAATGGTAATTTTTTTTTATCCTTACTATATAAGCTTTTAGCAACTGTAAAATATTATTGATGCTATATAGATTATAGACAAAGCTTACCAAATATATATCGCGAAGGTAATGTAATATCATTTTTATATATCAATATATAATCAGCGGCAGTAATATATTACCATTGCTATATTCAGTATTGCAGAAAGGAACAAAGTTTTTTTACGCCGCGGTTGTGGAGGGAATCTCCACACCCCCAACAGCTTCAATTATTGGTTGGGGTTGGGTAGATCAGCTGGTAAAAATATTTATTAGGATACTGTACGTAGCCAAGACATCGACTCCCACACACATTCCCTTTTAGAAACGTTTATTCCATGAATATTATTCCTTAGACCCTGACCCCTCTTTGATTGGACCATTATCGCAACATGTTTCTAGTAGCAGCCTACTAATTATTATGCCAAAAAGATCTTTGAATTCGGATCGTATTTTCTTTATCTGTCATTCTTTCTCTCTTTCTGACACTTTTTCTCATATCTTTCTTCATTAATGAATCATTCTTATCTTCTCTATAGATCGGTTCCTTATCCAACCAGTTTAAGGATCACTCTCCCAATTATTATTGTTCTGAGACAGAATCGATAGATTTCAAGCAAGGTTATTGGGTTTAATTTTAACCTAATGGTTAAAAGAATTATTTTTACTTTGGATGATTGATATGATCCCTATACATTGATTGTGACATGAATCTTTTCAATTGTTTGTTTTTAAGAAGAAAAAAAAAATATTATTATTTATTATTATTGATAGAGATTGTGATAAGTATCAGTTTCATGGATGCATGGGTGTTTTATAAACCATAGCTGTCAAAGAAACCCACGGGACTATCCATCACAAGAGGAAGGAGTGAAGGACACGGTTCAACATTTCCCCTTTTTCTATTTCCCCCCCAAGTTTCAACCTTATATGTATAAATTTAGGGTTTGCCAGTGTGACCTAAGTTGGTTATCTTGAGACTTTAATCAAATGGAATTGCCCTTCTTTGTACATATTGGGGACATGTCTTACTTATATAGTAGGGGTAGAAATGGCAAAGGGTGGGTCTTTGTGCAATCAGTAAGACTTTTCCATTGTGATATAGTGATCGTAGGTTCGAGTTGAGAAACAGCCTCTTTGTAAAACAGGGATACTATTATTAGGTTCCTTTTTTAAAAGAAAGAAATGGCATTATACATTCTAAATTATATTATAGTTCATGACATCATTTGATAATTGATCATGGTTACACTGCCTACATTTGATTCTCCCCAAACCCTGCTAAACGTGGGAGCCTTGTGCATTAGATACGATTTTTTTTTTCTGTAATTAAAGTGATGAATTAAGAATTTATAACCTTCTTTTGATTGACCCTTTAAATTAAAAGGGCACAAAAATAAAATTAAAACAAACCACCATTTGAAGTAGACTAGCGTGATTGGGAATATATATATAATGGTTTGGCCATTTAGGACAACAAGAAAGAAATGAGCAGAAAGTATTAATATAACTTGAGAGAAAAGTAAAGGTCCCTTCCCTATTGTCTACTGTTACTCCTCTAGAATTAATTATTGATCATGAGAGATAGAGTAGTGTAAAGCTACAAGCATGTGCTTGGGAGTAGAATGGACCTATAATGTGATTATCATAAAAAGAGAAATTAAAGAGAAACAAAAACGTGATAATGACCATCCATGTATCTTTAATTTTCAATTTGTTTGCACTTGTATTTTGGTTGGCCAAGAAATGATCCCCATCCATAAATTCTAGCTATCTATAAAGCCAAAACCAACTTCAAGAAAACGAAAGAGGGTGACCTTGGTCTAGGCTCGGGTTCAATGTATCTTTTTGTTTTTTTAAATGTAAATTGGATGTCTGATGCATAGTTGGAAAATCAGGTTTTTTTACTCGATCTGTTCTTTTCAAAACATGGTGAATCATGTGAGTTAAACTTGGTTAAGACGAGTCATGTTTTTTTCTTTTTTCTTTTTTTAACATCTTCCCTTTTCTTCTTCAGACTATGAGTGCTTCACAGTGAGACAACAATTAAAATTCTAGGGTTTTATTTAGTCGTAAACCAAACTTATGGTATAGGACACTAGTATATATGGCTAAATAAAATAAAAAAGTGAGTTTCACATAACTTGAGTAAAAACATCGAGTCAATAAAAACTTGGACTAACCCGTACCCAGTTTGATCACTTTCTTAAACCTGAGCAATTCTTCATAACTCATGACTAGGTTTCATGTGTTTTTTTACTTGACTCCGATGACTTGCCTGAGTCAAACCCTAATTTTTCAACTATAGTGTAATGGAGTGGCCAATTGAATAGATCTGAGCTGCTAATGGGAAGAACACAACATGCATTATATAATTGGTGTGTGTCCAGATTGGGCTTAATATATATATATTATTGGGCAATTTCATTATCGATGATGGTCCAAACCGTGAGGTTGTGGTCCAGCCTCCCATGTTGATTATTTGGTTCTTTAAAATGCAGATTGTGATGGGTTCGAGAGTGAGGCGGCTCAGCAGCACATGCTTTACATTCTCAAAATTTGGATTGCCAAAGAAATATCGAAATCAAAAGGTCCATTTAAAGATCCCGGACTCCTGGTTTGTTAAAAAGAGTGAAGCAAGGAAAAATGATTTTTCATTTGTGGTGAAGTAGAAGTGATGTTCAAGCAAATGGATCGAGGTAAAAAGTTAAAAGGGATTGACTTCTCTATACAATTTTTTTTTGGTAGGAGTTCTCTGTACTCTTTTTTTTTTCTGAAGTTTTCTGTACATTTACCTAAGTAAAAAGGAAAGTAGTTTCTCTCCTCTTAATAACAAGGGGGCATATGTGTCTTTTCATATGGGGAGGAGAGAGATGGACTCATAGGAGTGTTGACGTAGGCCACACTTCTAGATAGAGTTCTTTATCTCAGAAAAAAAAAAAAAAAAAAAAGGAGTTCTATGTCACTAGCTCTCCTTGTGTCGATCTCTCTCTTCTCCCTAAAAAGGGTAGAGATGTCATTTTATAGAGAAGGAGGAGAGAGAGAGAGAGAGAGAGAGAGAGAGAGAGAGAGAGAGAGAGATAGACAACACGCTAGTGTATGCTACACTCCCAGACTGAATAGTATCCCAATTTTAAAGAATTGGGTGTTTGGTAGGAATTAAAGTGGATGACAACGATCTTGTATTCAAGTCATTTTTTATACAAAGCAAGTGGTATTGGAGCGAGCAAGATGATTATCAAATTGATTATCAAATAGGCCCTGAGGCGTGCATGATAATATTTCGATTTTTGGGTCATGTTTCTATTTCAGAAATGACTTTTTGTATTTCTAATGTTGGGCCAGATTTCTAGGCAAAAAAACGTGTTTGATAAAGCATAATAATTTATTTTTCTGAGTTAGAAAAGAAATAGAACCGTGTTTGTTATGCACAATCATTTCTATTTTTAAAACTTCTATAAAATTTAAAAATGTTCAATACCCAAAATTTTGGTATAAGTAGAGATGGTGGCGGAGGTGGAGGTGGTGGCGATAGAGGTGGAAGTGGTGGGGGTGGCGATGGAGGTGGTGGTGGGGGAGATGGTGGAGGTGAGGTGATGGTGATGGTGGTCACTTCCCGGGAAAATTTCACTTCGACTCTATATTGACTCTTGTCGACATTCAATGAGCTCAAGTCCAAGAAATCAATAATTGCACCTCTTTTTGTGCCTCAAATCTTGTTTTATAACTTTGTTGAAAAGGATTCTCATTATATTCTTTTCCATTGAGCTTATTGAGAATGAATAATTAGACCCACAAAAAAAAAAAAAAAAACCTTCATCCCACCTATTTCAATAATAAACATCTGAATTGAAAAATCAAAATTTCAAATTAAGAAAATGATAATATACAAAATCAGTTATTAACAGATGGCTAAGTATTGAGAGCCGCCTAGTTTGATTCTAATGGCGTGCGTGGAATCTCAAATCATGTTGAAAATTTACTTTTAAAATTTATTTCAAACATTCCAAGTAATCAACCCGGATTCAAACCTTTTAAGAATGGTGAATGCGGACTATTATAGAGCATGATTCTACGAATTAGTATCGGATTGGCAGATTGATTTTCGTATTGGCAAAGGCCAAAATCGATTCTCATTTGGATCGGCTGATATGATTACATCATCAAAAACCATGTTGAGTGTTAAAATGGAAAGGAAACCGAATCCAGACCAGCATAATTGAAATCAAACTGAATCGAATAGAATTTAGTTACAATCCAGAACGGGGGAACAAAACCAAGGCCAGACTTGGTTGCATTCCAGATCCAACAAAGGAATCGATGATTAGAATCGAAATCAAACCAAATTTGGGTCTAATTATATAATAATATATTTATATAATAAAATATTAATATACTATAATACTAATATACTATAAAACAGAGTACAATAATTGGAACTGAGCCGTGTAAGAACCGATTAGAACCAAATTTTATAACCGAAACAAAAACCAAACTAGAACTGGGAAAATACTAAAACTAATGATACGTATGGTGCATCCTGGCATCCCTTGTGGGTCAATTTTCATACTAAACATGATACGTATACACCCAGCCTAAAAAATAGAGTGCAAGGGGGTGTGACACAAGGATTTCCCAGGAGGTCACCCATCTTAGTACTATTCTCGCCCAAACACACTTCACTACAGAGTTCTGATGGGATTCAATGCATTAGCGATGGTCTTTACTAGCGAGAAGAGTGTAAGACTGCAAGGTCATAGAACACTAAATGTCTCAGGCAGGTTCTCTACTTTTCCCTGGTACCAACACGAAAAAAGAAACAGAATTATGAGGTACAACCTGGTTAAAGTATAGTTAGTAAATCCGCGCATAATACATGGAATCCAAACGTTTAAATAAAAAATGCCCATTATGCCCCTTATGCCGGATAAGTCATGGAATCCAAATAAATATGCATATGGGAAGGACTAACATATTATACACGTATAAAACATGGATTATACACGTATTATACATTTAGTTATTTTTTAAAATAAAAAAAAAAACTTAAATCTAAACTCTGAAGTAAACCAATCTAACGGATAGGAAAAAGACCCAAACCAAACCCTCGTCCCTCTCTTTGAGAGAGTCTCTCCGAAAGCAAACGACAAACCCTGGTTCTTCCATTCTTCTCCATCTCTGCTTCTTCTTCTTCTTCTGCCGGCGGCGACTCACGGTCACGAGTCACGAACTGTGGTTCTTCTGTTCTTCTCTTTATTGTTGTTAGGAGCTGATTTACAGTTTCCATTGGATCCTTGGGATCACATATCTGCATCTGCGAAGGACTTGATCAGTGGAATACTCTCTACGGTTTCCATCGGATCTTTGATTTGGTTTTTTTTTCTTATTTATGATCATTGCACTGGTTCTTCCGTTCTTTTTCTGTTCTTATTTATGATCAGTGGACTACTCTGTACGGCTTCCTTCTCAAAAATCTGTACATGATGACTCTATGCTTGCGCTCCTATTGATAGAAAAAGGTAGCGATGCAATGGTGTACACTACTAAATATAAAAGAAAATCAAAACACTTAATGATACTCTAATCATGTATAGATTTGCAAGCGTGAGTAAATCTATACAAAATTCCATAAATGTATACAAAAAGCTCAAATGATTGGCCCATTCACATGTAAATTAGAACCATTTTGATTAATGCTCACAGTTCATGAGCAAGAAACGTGAAAGCCAAGATAAGAGAAACCTACACTATTTCTTTTCTCTAAGGTCAAGCCCATTGAGAAAGCTTCTTTTAGGGGCCCAAATATCTGCTATTGTTGCAATTTTGCATAATTTGGAGGGTTTCAAATATATTCAATTCTCACATGGAAAAATAACGGTTTTGAGCGTAGTTGTTACTTTTAATCATCCCTTTTGATTACCTTTCTAAACTCTACAATGAAGATTGTTATGAATCTAGACTTGTTAACCAATCAAACTATATATTTTAGTACATCAATAAATGCTATTATTGTATTTACTAGATGTACATATATTTTCCATAGTGAATATATGCCCATATTTTTGCTCCTAGATTTTTATAGAGCATCCGTATTAAACACGTACCATATAGATTTTGAAAAGTATTATTGTCATATTGTCCATTTATTTGCTATACATATCCGTTCCCGAACTTACAAACTATAGGTTAACCAGTGGATTGCACCAGGCCAAGAAATTTTTTTGAAAAATTTATAGATATCTCTAATCCCAATTGAAAAAGAAAATTCCTTACCCATTTAAAATTTAAAAAATAAAGAAATAATCAGTTTTTTTTCTTCACATGATCAAAATCTATGAGTTCAGGTGGTACTTTTGATTGTGCTATGATTACTACAGAGGAGTGGAAATTTCATCTGTTTGGTGTCTCAAAGCAACACAGAGCAAACCAACAGTTTTCTAAATTCGCATAGTAAAAGAGAAGAGGGGAAAAATAGAATCTCTCATTCACCCATCAGATGTAATGCAAATGATTAAGACCAAAATTTTCAAACGCAAGAATGAAAAAAACGTGAACATTCTCAAGGTATGAAGTCATTCTCAAATGAAGAAATGAGGAAGTACAACATCCTCACCAGGTAGCTACACATTTTGCTTGTAACAAAGGAAAGAATCGCCAACCTCAATGAGACAACAGATACAAGATTGCTCCACCTCACTCTTCGTAATTTAAGCCATCATCATCATCGTCAATTTCGACTTCAGCACCATCAGATCCTCCCATGAGAGAGAGGAAAACCAGGACAGCAATACATTGTGCTGCCAAGAAGTACTTGGCTCTTCTCCTGAAGGTTTTTTCCTCCTCTGTCTTCTCCCTCTTGGGTTTGCTATTGGGTTTCGAACCTAATAAACCAAGCCATGATTATGATAAGGTATGGCAGGGGAAAATAATAACTATGTAATTCAGGGTCAAGTTATATTACTAGTTGTAGGAACATTTCAAAGGAAGATAAGAATGATGCAACAACACAAGCTATCTTAAAGCAAAACAGAGAAGCAGAGAAGCGAGGCACAAATTTCTTATAGCTCTTCAGAGTGGCAACAATTACACAAGCATCCATACAATCCGATAGAAAATAGTAGTATAGGTTTAACATAATAGTTGGCAGTATAGAGAGCCAACTATGTGTAATAGTTGGGCAGTATAGGTCTGACATAATACTTATAAATCAACATAAAGCTAAATAATTTAAATGGCGACTGAATTATGCACAAAGAGTTCATATGTGATTTTAGTGGATAAAAAAGAATAGGTAAAAACTTTAAAGAGGCTCTTCTTTTTGGTTGATAAATCATGTTCTGGCCCGCTCTAGGAGCATTTATTTAATTGAGTCTTCCATCATTCTAGAAGTGACATCTAGGGCACGTCTCAGTTAACAAGAATCCCAGTTACCTCCCCTCATAGAGCACGAAGACTAGATTTGACTATTGTGCAAATAGACCAAGATTTTAAATTTTCGGTTCGCGTAACAAGTTTAAAGAAATTAATTACAATAGAAGCTACTCCTTCAACATAGATTATCTAATAATTTAAAGAGTCAAAACAATTAAACATCTTACTCCAACTTGAAGGACCTCCTCTTCTTGGAGTAGATGACGATGATGGCTCAAATGGAGACTGCCGTGGAAGAGATGAAGGCAATGAACCAGCTTCCAAGAACTCCATCTTAAACTTTTCAATATATCTTATAAGATTGCTATGCCCCAATAGTTTGCTTCGCAATACTGAAGTATCCTATAACACAAAATAACAATTAAAGAGTACACAAAGTAAAAAATTGCTCCATATCGACAGTTGGAATATAAATGCAAGAACGGAACCTACTTTTATCAAAAGAAACCTAGGGGAAGGGATTGGAGAGAAAATAATGCCATTAACTACAAGCCGAAGCCAACTTAATCAAATAAGTTATAGCAGAGTAACAGACTTTATGATGCAGCAGACAAAGTAGCGAAAATCGCTTATCACGCCTATGAGTAATGGGCCTAAAGGAATTGGACGGAGAAAAACACAAAACAGGACTTCTGAGAGATGAAATTAATGAAGTAAATAAGAAAACAACATTAATAATGATGAAGTAATATCAAAGAAGTGAAACAGAAACATAGAAATTCAAACCAGCAGTATCACCAGGCCACTACCCTGGGAAATTAACAAAAGGAGAAATCGCCTATGATTCTTACTCCAAACAAATACCCCAACACTGTAAGGCTCAATTTCCTGTCAACAGCCAGTTGGGGCCAATCCTCTGTAATGCAAGAAGTTGACCTCGAACCAGGGAAACCAGGGGAAGATCGATTGCAGCCAGGATCAACACGATAAGGAACAAATTAAATAACTAAAACTCTTTTTTTATTGTTGTTTTCTATTACATATGAATGGAGAACATAAAGGGTAAGAAGAAAGGAGAAGAAGATAAAGAAGAGAAGGGGGGGGGGGGGGTAGGGGATGGCCTTCTCAGCCTAGGTCTCTCACCCACAGCTATCCCAGCTGTTGAAACATGAAAGTTCTCCCATAACCAATGGCAAGCTTGGCCACAAATTCTGTTCTCCAAAATCCTTTTTTTCATTATAATGTGATGCCTATTAATAGCTTAGGCAAGCTTACAATAAAATAGAAACTTTCCAAAATAGAAACTTAGGAAAATAGACACTAATAAATCTAATCTAAAATAGAAAGTAACTAAACTTAAACTACTTAACTTTATAATTCAGCCACATGTAAATAAATTAGAAACTAATAATTATAGAAACTAAGACTAATTAAAAATAGAAACTTCAGCCTACTTTCTAAATCCAAAATTAGAAACTAAACTAAATTAAATAAGAAACTAACTTAGAAGAATATGCACCCAAATTACTGTTCACATGAACAGTATTTTCTAACTTTTATTTTTGTCCTTTTCTTCAAGCTCTGATCTACATCAACTCGCTCCCCTCTTAGAAAAAATTCGTCCTCGAATTCTGTAGAATGTTTGGGTGATTTTACTATGGAGCACATCCATCTTCAACCCGTAGAAAAATTCGGGTGATTCCTTGGATGTACGAATGTAGTCATTGAGGCAAGGATGTTGCTCTTCAATGTACTTCAAGGGGAAGACAAACTCCATGTGTGCCACTTCAATGTCTTTGGATGTGTCCACGAGGTCGTCTTCTAGTTCATCTTCTACCATAGTGTTCTTGACCTCCACATCAATTTGATGGCTGAGCTTCTCAACCGCTGGTGCAGCTTGGTCTACATGAATTTTATTAGCTATATGTTCTTGAATTTCTTCAACACAGACCGTCTTAGTAGAATCTTCTGTTGGTGCATCAGCTGTTGATGAAACTTCAATCACAGTCGCTGCCACTTGCTTTTGAGTGGATATGTTCGGCGTTCCCTGTGGCTGTACCGTCGATGTTGTCACCTTTGGTGGTAACCCTTTTAGAGTAAAACAATGGTATAGATGGTGTCGATCATGTAGGACACGTGTTGTTTTTAGGTTCAATCCAACCTTGACGCTTGTCCAACTAATCACAACCTACTGCAATAAAACTCTTTGGATATGGTACCGGCTAACACCAAGCACCGTCATAGTATGAGGAACACTCAAATTCAACAAATACTTGACCTGTAGGCATGATGCAAATCTCTCCTGTCTAAGACAACATATCCACCATGGATTGTGAAATAATGTTGTCACGTTGCCTCTCATCAACACATAATATGGCTGTGCTCCCATTGGATAGACGAACTTGGGTCTTGAAAATGAAGGTTGGTGGATCTATCGAGGCTTGGTTGGAGCTTCCCTCCGCCATAGCTCTGATACCAAATAATGCAAGAAGTCGAGCTCGAACCAAGGAAACCAGCGGGAGATCGATTGCAGCCAGGATCAACATGATAAAGAATAAATTAAATAACTAAAACTCTCTTTTTTTATTGTTGTTTTCTATTAAATGTGAATGGAGAACATAAAGGGTAAGAAGAAAGGAGAAGCAAGGGGGGTAGGGGATGGCCTTCTCAGCTTGGGTCTCTCACCCACAGCTATCCCAGCTGTTGAAACATGGAATTTCTCCCATAACAAATGGCAAGCTTGGCCACAAATTCTATTCTCCAAAATCCTTTTTTTGATTATAATGTGATGCCTATTAATAGCTTAGGCAAGCTTACAATAAAATAGAAACTTTCCAAAATAGAAACTAATCTAAAATAAAAACTACTAAATCTAATCTAAAAAAGAAAGTAACCAAACTTAAACTACTTGGCTTTATAATTCAGCCACATGCAAATAAATTAGAAACTAAGTCTAATTAAAAATAGAAACCTAAGCCTACTTTCTAAATCTAAAATTAGAAAGTAAACTGATACAGCTCCAAGAAGGAAGAAGAAGAAGCCTTGAACTTGGGGCTTGAATAGGGAGCCATAGATTAGAATTATTCTTTTCCATATTTAGCTGTATTTTTCTGTTTTTAGATTGAACTGGTTTAGAATTAGTTGCATCCAATTGGTTCAATTGGTCTAATTTAAGTGAAGTGTTCCTATTGGTTAATAGGTCCTTATATCCTATTGGCTAATATGGAATCTTCTTTTAAATTAGTTATTTTAAGTTAGATATCTTTTAACTTAAGTTAGTAGGGTTAAATAGGTCTTTTACTGTTTTAAATTAGTTAAGTTAGATTAAATCTCTTCCTTCCACGATTTTTGAAGGAAAAGACTTTAAATTGTACTAGGACTTGGCATAAAGCCATCTTATTAATATAGTAAATCGTGGAGGGCTCCCCCACATTGAAATTTGAAAAAAAAAGACTGTTTCTGCTGCTGGCCGATTGCTGTTGCTGTTCCTGCTCCTTTGTGAGTGCATCCTTGCAGATTTCAAGGTGGATAGGGTGGGTGGATTCCTACGACTCCTTGCATCGAGACGATCGGGAGGTTCCTTCAATTGTCAAGCTGCTGCCGGTGGATTCCAGTGGTTAGTTTGAAGTTTAAATTCTGTTTTTTTTCATTCATCCTCCCTCCCAATCATTCCCCTTTTCATTTTATTTGAATCCCATCGATTCCCTTAAACCCTAGATCATCTAGGTTACATTAAACCTTCATCCATTATCAGAATTCAATCAGATTCATACTACAGCCCCTTCATACCACTACCTATACTCGATCCCAAGCTGCTGCCTTATTTGTCTCTCAAACCCTAAAATCCCTCAACTCCATTAAACCCCCAAAACCCTAAAATTCCAGAATCAGTACTTCTAACCATCAAAAACCTCCCATACTTGGATCGAACCCTCCCCTCCCTACCTGGAAAATTCGACCCTAACCCTAGCCCTAAACTCCCATTAAAACCCTAATTTCAACCTAAGTTCTAAATTCCAAAACCCAAAACCCTAACCCTAGAATTTCAGAATTTTAATTTCTGTTTAAACCTATTCCATTAGCTTCCTTTTGACCTGCACACCATTACTAAATAAAACCCTAGCTCAAATACCTCATCCTAACCCTAATTCTGCCCTAGTTTACCTATTCTGCCCATTCGAACCAACAGTCCAGTGAGATCCTATTGTTTGGCCTCTAACAGGATCCTTTTCCTATTTAGAGCCACATTAAATTGGTATCAGAGCCATGGATGAACATGGCAATCCAGTGCTGCCACAACCACCCATGGCAGCAATGTTAGAGATGTTCCAAAAATTTACTGCTGACCAGAAGACTTTGGTTGAAGATTTTAGAGCTGAACAAAGAGCTATTGCTGAGAGGCTGCAAGTAATTGAGCATAGACAAGTTGCACTTAATGGGGACAGCAATGTACCCATAGAAGAAGACAAGTACCAACTCCATTCAGTGGTATAGAGGCTGCCTGACAGAGATGGGAGCCCCAGAGATGACTACAGGGGTTATAGAGATGACACAGGTCACAGGGACAGATTCAGAGCTGACCGAGATGACAGGGGTGGTAGAGATCATTACAAAGATCGTCGGGACAAACCTAGATATGCCCGTGAACCTTCTCGGGAACACAGAGATCACCACCGAGGCTACAGAGACAGAGATAGAGAAGACCGGGATAGAGACAGAGGTCGGCAGCCTACTTTTGAGGAGTATATGAGGTCCTACTTCACTGGAGACCAAGGTACTAATCGGCGCTACACAGGCAACCAAAAGGTGAAGCTTGAGCTGAAGGAATTCGATGGTCACTCTGACCCCCAGGTATTTTATGATTGGCTTGCGGCAATAGAAGATTATTTCGACTGGTATGGCCTGTCTGAAGAGGGGAAAATGAAGTTAGTCCGTGCTAAACTTGTCGGACCAGCACGTGAGTGGTGGAGAACCGCTGAAAGAGAGATGGACTTTAATGGTACTGCACCCCGCACTTGGGAAGACATGAAATACGACCTGAGTAAGCAATACTTGCCAAGGCACTTCAGGTCTCAGCTGCAGGATAAATTCAACTCCCTCCGCCAAGGAACCATGACTTCTCGCATTGGCATTAGGGAGGAGGGCATCCAAATGCTTTCCCGGTTCAGATTGGGTCTATCAAGTGAGATCAACAGGACAATTGGGGTAGTTGACGTGGCAGACGTTCGAGATTGTTTTGAGAAGGCCTTGAAAGCAGAGGAGCTATTAGCTTCAAGTAAACAGCCGGGTTCTACTTCCAAGCCGGCCTACATCAACACTAGTACCTCAAAACAAGGCTTCTCTATAGGCAGTACCTCTCACCCTACTGTTCCCCACATGTGGATGATAAGGGCAAAGCTCCTATGGGCCGAAATGACCCCTTCACTTGTAATTACTGTCAAGATAAGGGGCATATTGCTAGGGACTGCCCACACAAGAAGAAACCTATCAACGTGGCTGAAAAGGAAGAAGTTCAAGGTGAAGACGAAGACCAAGGCGCAAATCATATTTATGCACTCCCTCCTGATGATGAATATGATGTGGCTAATTATTTTGATGATGATGATTTACGAGGTGTTCATATGTTACTTCAAGAGGCTGCTGCCCAGCCAGAATTCCAGCCTTCTTCATCCGTCAAAGAGCTGTTGTCCGCATACAAGCTTGAACCATCCGTGGAAGATGAACTCAAGAAACTTGATCCTGATTTGGAAGACCATTCGGTGATCTCCAGCCATTCATCGGGGATGAATGATTTCAAGACGGGGAGAGTTGATGCAGCTCCAAAAAGGAAGAAGAAGAAGAAGAAGCCCTAAACTTAGGGCTTGAATAGGGAGCCATAGATTAGGATTATTATTTTCCATACTCAGCTTTATTTTTCTGTTTTTAGATTGAACCGGTTTAGAATTGGTTGCATCCAATTGGTTCAATTGGTCTAATTTAAGTGAAGTGTTCCTATTGGTTAATAGGTCCTTTATCCTATTGGCTAATATGGAATCTTCTTTAAAATTAGTTATTTTAAGTTAGATATCTTTTAACTTTAGTAGGGTTAAATAGGTCTTTTACTGTTTTAAATTAGTTAAGTTAGATTAAATCTCTTCCTTCCACGATTTTTTAAGGAAAAGACTTTAAATTGTACTAGGACTTGGCATAAAGCCATCTTATTAATATAGTAAATCGTGGAGGGCTCCCCCAAATTGAAATTTGAAAAAAAAAGACTGTTTCTGCTGCTGGCCGATTGCTACTGCTGTTCCTGCTCCTTTGTGAGTGCATCCTTGTGGATTTCAAGGTGGATTCCTGCGACTCCTTGCATCGAGACGATCGGGAGGTTCCTTCAATTGTCAAGCTGCTGCCGGTGGATTCCAGTGGTTAGTTTGAAGTTTAAATTCTGTTTTTTTTTCATTCATCCTCCCTCCCAATCATTCCCCTTTTTATTTTATTTGAATCCCATCGATTCCCTTAAACCCTAGATCATCTAGGTTACATTAAACCTTCATCCATTATCAGAATTCAATCAGATTCATACTACAGCCCCTTCATACCACTACCTATACTCGATCCCAAGCTGCTGCCTTATTTGTCTCTCAAACTCTAAAATCCCCCAACTCCATTAAACCCCAAAAACCCTAAAATTCCAGAATCAGTACTTCTAACCATAAAAAACCTCCCATACTTGGATCGAACCCTCCCCTCCCTACCTGGAAAACTCGACCCTAACCCTAGCCCTAAACTCCCATTAAAAACCCTAATTTCAACCTAAGTTCTAAATTCCAAAACCCAAAACCCTAACCCTAGAATTTCAGAATTTTAATTTCTGTTTAAACCTATTCCAAACCTATTCCATTAGCTTCCTTTTGACCTGCACACCATTACTAAATAAAACCCTAGCTCAAATACCTCATCCTAATTCCTAACCCTGTTTCTGCCCTAGTTTACCTATTCTGCCCATTCAAACCAGCAGTCCAGTGAGATCCTGTTGTTTGGCCTCTAATAGGATCATTTTCCTATTTAGAGCTACATTATAAACTAAACTAAATAAGAAACTAAAATAGGAGAATATGCAGTCACATGAACAGTATTTTCTGACTTTTATTTTTGTCCTTTTCTTCAAGCTCTGATCTACATCACTCTGGTTCTTGGTAAGGACATGATGAATTCCGTAGTAAAAAACTAAGGAGTAATTATTTCTTTTTCCCTTAGTCCACAGGCTCTGAATTTATTCATATAAAAGGACAAATCCCTCTTTCTTTCCCTCTTTCGTTCTGCCTCTTGATGATGGTAGCTGGTTTGTCAATTCTTTCTCTGCTGGTTTCTTTTTCTTTATTGGTGTCTACTTCCTTTCCCAAAAACAAGATTAGACTTGGACTATAAACCAAATCCTAAGAAAAGTAGAAAATGGACTCTCTTTAGCAATAAAACTCCTAGTAAGGATCTAATTACAATATAGCAACTCCCATGAGTGCTCAACCCCCTTTCTTGTCAAATCAGAAAACTAATCTAACAAGGAGACTCAAAATAAAACTCCTAGTATAACTAGATTTAAAGGACTGAGTTTTCCTTCACCCACAGTGAAGAAAGAATCTCTTATAATCTACGGGTTCTGGTGGTTGGATGGGACTCCTGGTATAGTGCTAAGGGCATTTTGGAATTCGTACAATAGGGCAGAGGGAATAATGACACCCCAATGGCTAGATTCTCTTCAGCCACGGTGAAGAAAATTTTGGCTTTTGCTACACAAAAATCTGATCACAGATCAACAATCCGTTCGTCAACTGGCCATAACTCCCGCAATGGCCAAAAATCGCAGGATCCTGGTCTCGTTGTACATATAACTCAATAGCCAGTTAAACAACACCCATTTCATGCAAAATGGAGGATTTTTGGCCATCCAAAGGCAACTTCAAGAAACAGTGATGGAAATAACACAATTTCCTGTAAAATGACGATTCCAAACTCCAAAAACCAATCTATGAAGCATAACCAAACCTCTCATTGGGATGCTCCTGCATTATCTTACTATAACAAATGTAAGTTACTGAAAGATTATGATTTGGTATTCTATTTTGTGGGTTCAGTGCTCAGAAAGTAGTGTTGTCAACTGTGGTCATCCAGGTCACCAGTTGTCCACAATAGTAACAGGTATGGTTTGCAATTCTTGGCATGTGAACAGATTGAGTTTTCAGTCATCCACATGCAGATTCACTAGATTCCCCAAAAAGAAAAACCTGCATCTTACTAAAGAACCCACAAACTGGAGTCCAAAACCTGAAAATGCCACTTTTTCCCCCAAGTTTAGGCTGGACTTCTCCAATCAGATAGAAAAATGAGTTTGGTTCAAGTTGGCTATAGAGCTGTGTATTTTTTTTTAACAACAAATAACAAGCCCCCTCTAAAGCAAAAACAATTACTTTTATTTTCACAACTAAGCAAAAGGGCGAAATGGCCTCCTGACCCATGTCACAGCCATGAAGTAGTGGGTCATTGGAGTGAAGTTTCTCACGTGAAACTTATCAAAAAATAAAAATTTGCTGCATGCAAAAGTCCATTATGAGGTGAAATATATAGCCCTATTTCAGCTCCCACTAGGGGTGCAAGTTTGGCCCTGCCGGCCCGAATCCGCCCTGGCCCGCCCTGAACCCGAACAGGGTCTGGGCTGAGATATTTGGCCCTGAGGGCGGGTCAGGGCTAGAAACTTCTGGCCCTGAGTTAGGGTCGGGTCGGGTTAGGGTTACGCCTCGAGCTAAGCTTGGCCTGGCTCAACCCGACCCTGATTTAAGTTATACTATAAAATATATATTGATATAATTTATACATTATGAATTTTAAATTTCACCCACATTTTTTTATATAATATACTATATATGAAGACAATAAGTGTTATAATATAATTTATTATATTGTTATTTTATGTAAAATTAAGAAGTTCTTCCCAGCCCATTCCAACCCATGCATTTCTTTCCCCCTCCCCATGATCAGGGTCAATTAGGGTCGGCCCGGCCCGACCCTGAGGGCGGGTCAGGGTTGGATTTTTCTGGCCCTGAGTCAGGGTCAGGTCGGGCTTGGGCCCAGCTAAGGGGACTTAGGGTTGGGCTAGGGTTTTAGAAAGCCCGGCCCAACCCGACCTTGTTGCAGCCCTAGCTCCCACCTTGGCTGTCACATGTAAGAAGTATGAAGTAGACAATTTTCGAGCCTCATTTGCCTATACACCATGTAGCCTCCATACCATAGTTGTCACGGCAACTAAGCGATCCAAGGCGTTGAGGGACGCCTAGGTGACTAGGCGCCAGCCTATACGCCCTAGGTGTGCAGTATATGACTATATGTAATATAGCATAGCAATGATAAATTTATATTACTATACTTATATGCAACATAGAAGTCGTATCAATGCAATATGATCTAATTATGCTAGTAATGTCATAATATGAGAAGACCAACATATAATAAACAAAGCATTAGACATAATATAAGCATATTCATGTAAAAAATAAAATAAAACAAAACAAAACAATAAACATAAAACAACATAAACTCGTGAAGTGTCAACAAGGCGTGTTGTCGCCTTGGACCCAAGAAAGAGCCTGGATGCCTAGGCGACGCCTGGACAGCTATGCTTCATACTTAACAACATGGTTTTCAAACATACACAGTATCACCCTCTTCTCTTTTGCCTTCTCATCTAATATGCTCAAAAACTTGTATGACCTCTTGAGGAGTGATCGTAATAATTATCCACCACTTCAGCATTCTAAAGTTAAACCACTAAACTTGATTTAATAAAGGTATAGAATACTGAACATATCATTTCTTTTTCAGAAAAGAATAAGGACTATATCTCCAGCCTCATCAGCTATTTCAAAAAACAAGATATGAAACAAGTATTGTGTAATAGGATGAATTAGGACTTTGCTTTTTTTACTTCTTCCTTTTCTATCATAACTAAATGCATTGAAATATTAAAACTAAGGGAAATAAATGTAAGCTAAATCTCAAATCCAAGTCTACGATTTCCACGATTATGTGGAGCAAAAAGGATTGGTCCATTGTTGCAAATATAAATAAGAGTAAAAATTATACCAGTTCATAAATGGATCCCCAAAAGATCCTTCAAGACCCCACGACCTTCAAACAAAAAGTCCCTCTCTTTTCATTCCTCTTTGATGTACTAACGTGGATGGACCATTTTAAGCCCCTCAGAAGCCCAGATCACTGAACCAGTCTAAACATGGGTTTTGATTTTATTATGGATATCTAGAATATTTTATTTCTATTATTGTATTTGGGTTTTATACAGTTTCATTTTTTCTAACTAGTTTCCTACTTAGCCACAGTTTCTATTTCCAGAATAGGTAGGAAATTAGGAATTATTTTCTTTCTTTTTTCTATATATTTGAATGTAATCCCATCAATTGTGTTGTGTCAGTTTCAGTAGGGGTATAATTATATTTATTTTTTATATTTCTGTAGTGTAAAGTACACTTAAGATATAGGCTTTAGCTGTGGACCCTATCCTTAATTGTAATTTCTCTTTCCATATCAACATATATCTCTCCCAACCCACGGTTTGAGTATTTCGGCTTTCTCTCAAACCATGGGCTGTTCTCCCCACTTTCTCTTTTTCTCTCTTGCTTCTCTTCAACTTTCATCTTCTCTTCTCTCTTCCTCAACGTCCAGGTACTGAAATCAAGTTCTAGTGTTGGTCACATGGTATCAGAGCATTGATTTTAGTACCTGAGGTTTCTTCATACTTGTTTTAGTGTGGTTAGGGTTTTTCCCTCTTTTGGTGTACAGCCATCTATGCTGTTTTTTGTCTGGTAGAACCCTAGTTTTTTGAACATACACAACTAGGGTTTCAGGAGGGAAAGGTCTATCTGAAGATGCCCTTCTACTGCACTAGGGTTTGCTGTTTTCTTCCTTGCGCAGGAGATTTCTCTCCGTGCACAAGAGTATGATTGTCTACAGATTATTTTTTTTTGGGGGGTGCTGCTAGTTATTATCCTCCCTTGGTAAGTCAATATCATTGTGAATACTGTTTTGTAGACTAATCATATTCTTTTGAGCTTTCCCCCCTTTTCCGCCCGACTCTTTGGTGTTAAGAATGCTGGTTTTAAGAATGAGTGATTGCCCTTCTCCGACCCTTACTGCCCAACCTGAGAGCAGACAACTAATGCGTTCCACTTATTGAACAGGGTTCTATGGTAGGTCCGTGACCCCTGGATGCCAAAGGCATCCTTGGGGTGATCTTGTAGTTCCTACGGGGTGGAGACGATGGGGTCGGTCCATGGATTTTCCTTCCTTTTGTCGCATTTCGCTCAAAGTGTTGAAGGGAAATAGTGCATCAAGCTGTTCACAAGGGGATGTGAGAGATCAGATTTCCTTGGATCTTGCAAAACCCTAACTTTTGGGAGATTTTCCAATAACCCTATCTCTCGTGGATTGATCATTATGATTTTTTAAGGACTTTTTCTATTGGACTGTCTATGGTCAAAATTTCAGAATAAATTGACAACCCTAGCCCTCTGTAGTTTTAGGGTAACTGGTGTCTGCAATTCTAGTGCTTCTACCAAGTCCTAACCTGCAGCTTGCTGTTTTGGAAGTTTTTGGCTTCTGGTTTTAGGCCCGCATGCTTATGGTTGTTGCTTCTTGCTGCTGGTTATCAATATTGGTTGTGTATTATGGCGCAGGTGTTATCCCCTTGATTATCAAGTATTGTTCTTTGTGGCTGGTTGCTTCTGGGTTATTCTTTGTGAGGTGTTTCTACTTGATATTGCATTATGACTGATTCTAAACTTCCTACGGACAACGTCAATGTTCCGATTACATCTATCAAACTGAATGGTGCTTCGAATTATCTTCTCTGGGTCCGTGCTGTTAAAGTTTATATCACTGCCAAAAGGAAGATGGATTATCTGACTTCTTCTCCACCTACTGCAACCTCACTTGAGTATAAGGAGTGGATGACAGAGAATGCTACATTACTTTGTTGGTTGTGGAGTAGTATGGAGCCATCTGTGGCTGCCAATGTTATGTTTTAAACCACAGCCAAGGGTGACTGAGATGATCTTAAGGAGAGTTATTCTCAAGATAAGAATGTCCAGAGTATATGATTTGTATGACGGAGAATGCTACATTACTTTGTTGTTATTTTTAATCAAGTTCATAGCAACCTAATTCTGAAATTTCATCTTGATTGGAGGCCATATGGTAGAGTTCTCTCAATTGACCTACATGTGGGTCACCGCTGGTTCATTACTACTATCGCGAAGAAGAAAATGAACTCTTTTTATATTTATAATCAAATCCCTCTTGCAGTTATTACATAATTACCCTTCCTTCCATATTTTCTTTCCACTTTATCCCCTCCTTCAATCCATAATACCCTCTGCCTAATAATTGCTTCCAGCTTAGTCCCAATTCTTATTTCCCAAAAGAATCTCCAACTGTTCACAATAATTAAAGTTTCGCCATTGAGCTCTTAATTTGAGCTATTTAATATTCTTGTTGGCCCATAGCCATCCCAAAGTAGGGTTACTGAACCCGGGATCGCATCACTCTTCATATTGATAGCCAACATCTGCAATAAGCTCCTTGTGAGGCTTATATATAATGAACTGATCAAAGTTTTTCTCATCAACAGAGAATGACTGATGTCTTACACCTTCAATTTGCTGGTGACCTAACAGAATTTTGAGAGGCAAATCAGAAATACATGTTCATTTTTAGAAGCCTTATTGCAAAAGCATGGAGACGTAAATCTATATTCAATATACAGCATGGACATAGTCTCTTCCCAATTCTAGATAACCTGTGCTCAACTTCCACAAATAAAATTGAGGCACAAAATTTTTTAAAAAGGAACTTACAGGTAAGGCTTGAGTAACAAAAAGGGCATGTCCAAGGAATATTGCATCCAAGCTTGTCGGTCTGAAAAGCGTTAGTACATTGATTAGTTGAAAGTACAGTTTCCAAAGTCAGTTACAAACTTACAAAAGATATAAATTTCACACAGCATTCACAAATAGTTTCACCTGTTTTCAAAGAAAAAAGTCTGCTCCCCCAACCTTGTTGAAAGTGCCTCATATGCAATTGATGCCCTCCTATAAATCTGACGATAAAATTTCATTATGCTCATTACCCAGAAGACCATCAAGCTAAACTCTCTAGCATGCACTCTTTTATAGTAGCATAGCAGCAAAATAAAAGATCTTCCAAGAAAAACGAATAAATTGGAAGAGAAAATGAATGATAGCAATGGAAACATTAAAAGATAGATAACGTAAACGGGGTGCTGAGGAAGACAATAGTCACAATACCTCAGCTTCTCTTCGCTCAGTGTTGACTTTTGTAATGCCAAGTAGCTGCTTCACAGTGTAAACTTGTTTAAAGTACAGAATCTTTCCAATTGGCCATGGGAGATCAGAGTAATAAATCTTATGTGCAGTACTTCCATCAGACCCAACCCAGAGTTCATACACCACTGCATCATCAAGCCATGAACTAATCATAGCCTTTATTGAAACCCACTCAGGGATGGTGTGACTTGGGAGGCCAGAGTCCAAATCTACAATGCCATCTTCTTTTAAAGTTTCAATGGCTCCACCGTTCTCATTGTTGTAGGCCACATAATTGCCATATTCAACATATGGAATTTGATCTAACAAGATTAAAACCAACATTAAATCATGATGATGGTAGTAGAAATAAGAAGCAACATCTGTCAATGCTGCCAAAGAAAATGCATAAGATCCTGAGAGGTAAATTGTTTTATAGGCATCAAAGATGAAACATAACATACTACGACATAAAACAAATTATCTGAGATTTACCATTAATGATTTAATACTTGGTATCATGGTTCAAATTGGTCCAGAGTGATACAGTGATACTAAACAAGGCATTGGCTGATCCAAGGAGAGAAAAACCTGTTGTAAAATGATGGATTGGCTAGTGGTATATATAGATCAGATCAGTCCTATCCATTTCCAATTTGGATCAGACAGTTTGACAGATCTGATACCAATCTTTAGATTTATATTTATAATAGTGGTGTTCTATTTTTTTTCTTTTCTTTTCATTTTTTATTTTACAATAGTAACTCCTCGGCGTGTACTAGAGATCAGATTTGGGAAGCCATCACATTTGAGATCAGAAACATTCTTCCCATTTGCTCTGTCAGCCCCAACTCCTAAGAAACAAGCATTGTGCCTCTTCTTGGGATCTTTCTATTATTTCTCCCCTTGGCTTTTGATGTATTATCCTTTTGATAGTTGTTTCTCCTCCCCACCTAGGTTTTTCAAGTATTAAACTTTGGATAGGTGTTTCACCCGCAGCCTTTTGATGTATCATCCTTTTTTATACTTGTTTTGTTTCTAATGTTTAGGGCTCCCCCCTTGGCTAGCTTGATTGGTTGTTGTGTTGTATTCTACTCTTTCTTTAGCCTATTACAGGGGGGAAACTCCAAAAAAAAAACCATATTTGTTTTTTTTTTGGGGCCAAATCACCTAAAATGTCTTAGATCCGACGGAGGAGGTGAATTTTATGATCCAGAATATTTTGAGAGTGTAGGGATTATACATAAAGTCTCTGCACCTTATAGCCCACAGCAAAATGGAGTTGCTGAGAGGAAGAACAAGACTTTAATGAAAATGGTTAATGGTATGATGCCCAATTCTGGAATCTGGACTAAGCAGTGGTTTTTGGGGTTAAACATTGTGAGTAGCTTGTCATATCTTAAATAAAGTACCTTCTAAAAAAGAGTTCTACAACGCCGTATGAACTTTGGAAGAAAATAAAACCAAATTTAGCATATCTTAAGGTTTGGGGCTGCAGAGCTATTGTCAAAGTTCCAGAACCAAAAAGAAAGAAACTAGGAGAAAGAGGTGTTGAATGCATTTTCCTAGGTTATGCTTTACACAGTAAGGCATATAGGTTCATGGTGGTTGAACGTAATGATTCAATAGAATTAAATGCTATTATTGAATCAAGGGATGCCATTTTTTATGAACGAATGTTCACCTCAATTCCTAATTTTTCAGAATCTAGATCTTCAAAAGGAGTCAAGTACCAAATGAAGAGTCTAGAAGGAGCAAAAGGAAGAGAACATTAAAGGACTTTGGTCCAGATTTCTTTATGTATCTAGTTGAAGCCTTGAAGGTACTAGAGAATGTCAAAGTGGTCAAATCCTAGTTGCTTTAAGTATAGAGACGGATCCTAAAACCAACGAGGATACAATGAAGTCTCAAGATGCTGCCTTTTGGAAAGAGGCAATAAATGATGAAATGGATTCCATCATGGGAAATAAAACCTGAAAATTGGTTAACTTACCCCTAGCTCTAAAACAGTAGGGTGTAAGCTGCAATTCAGAAACTAAGAGTGGAGGTTGGGGTTCAGTTTTAATTTCTAATAATAATTTTATTGCAGCCTCAATGAACTTTGGCTCTGCAGGAACAGCACAGGAAACAGAAGTCTGGGGACTCTTACAAGGAATCAAAGAAGCACTTCTTTTGGGTTGCAGGAAATTAAAAATTTGGACTGACTCGTTGGAGATTTCTCTATGGTTATCGGATCCGAATGATCACCCTTAGTCATGGACTCTTTTTCATTTACTTTTTGATGTAAAATCTAATTTCAGTCTTTTTTCTTTTGTGGTGGTTCGCAAAAAACCAAGGCTGTATATCCAGCCAGCTCATAATCTCTCTTACTATGCTAGACTTAAGAGTTTGTCATCTTCAGAACTTTCTGTTACTGTACCTATTATGTTTAATTAGTAGGAATTTTTTATCATTAAAAAAATAAAATGGATTTTCAAAAAGAAAATGAAAGTTGATGGAACTGTTGACAAATTTAAAGCAAGGTTAGTAACCAAAGGCTTTACATAAAAGGAAGGGATTGATTACTTTGACACTTATGCTCCGCTGGCTATAATTGTTACAATCAGGGTACTAATTGCATTGGCTTCTATATACAAATTTGAAATTAACCAAATGGATGTTAAGACAACATTTTTAAATGGTGAATTAGATGAAGAAATTTATATGGAACAGCCTAAAGGCTTTGTCATGAAAGGATAAGAGCATAAAATATGCAAATTAGTGAAATCACTTTATAGACTTAAACAAGCGTTAAAACAATGGCATGAGAAATTTGATAACGTTATTTTATCAAATGGATTTAGAATACATGAGTATGATAAATGTGTATAAAGCAAAATTTTCAATTGAAAAGGTGTTACCATTTGTTTATATGTTGATGACATGCTTAAATTTGGCACTGATTTAGGACAAATATAAAATACTAAGAAATACCTTTCATCAAATTTTGACATGAAGGATATGGGTGCTGCTGATGTCATTTTGGGCATGAGAATAAATAAAACTTGTGATAATATTATGCTAACTCAATCACATTACATAGAGAAAGTACTAAAGAAATTTAATCATTTTGAATGTGCCCCTGTGAGTACACCATTTTTATTCTAGCGTGAAGTTAGTACCAAATGATGGCAAAGCTGTGTCACAGTTAGACTATGCCAGTGTAATTGGTTGCTTGATGTATGCCATGACAGGTACATGACCTGATATTGCTTTTGCAGTTGGAAAGCTTAGTAGGTATACTAGTAATCCTAGTAACCTACATTGGAAATTTGTTTTTAGGGTATTGAAATATCTTAAAAAAACAATTGATTATGGCATAAATTATAATGGATATCTAGAGGTCCTAGAAGGATACACTGATGCTAGTTGGATAACAGAGAACGAAGATCATTCATCCACGAGTGGTTGGATATTCACTCTTGGTGGAGGTGCAATATCTTGGGGCTCTAAGAAACAAACATGCATTGTTGATTCTACTATGGCAGCAGAGTTTGTGGCATTAGCTTCCAGAAGTAAGGAAGCAGAATTGCTAAGGAATTTGTTGTTGGAAATTCCTATATGGCCTAAGCCTATGTCACCAGTTTCTTTACACTATGATAGTGAAGCTAGGTTGTCTAGAGCTTATAGTCATATTTATAATGGAACGTCTAGACACGCTGGTTTAAGACATAGCTATGTGAGACAATTAATAAGTGATAGGATAGTCACCATTGATTTTGTGAGATTGAGCCAAAACTTAGCTGATCCATTAACTAAAGGCCTTGCAAGGGAAATGGTGAATAAAACATGTAAAGAGATGGGTCTCAAGCCCACTTCTATTGGTCACATCATATGAAGTACTTTACTCATTGAGCTCAAATTTGATATTTCAAGTATTAAGTTGAGGTTCCTTCATTGGTGACCAACAGAAGTGGGCTTAAGACCCATCCCTTTAGATGTTTTATTCACCATTTCCCTGGCAAAACCTTTAATTAATGGACCAGTCAAGTTTTGGCTCGATCTCACAAAATCAATGGTGATTATCCCATCACTTATTAATTGTAATAGGCAAAAGAAAGGAGCATAATACAACACAGCAACCAATCAGGCTAGCCAAGGGAGAAACCCTAAACATCAAAAACAAAACAAGTATCAAAAGGCTAGGAGTGAAACACCTATCCAAAGTATGATACATAAAAAACCCGGAGGGGGTGGAGGGAAGGAGAAACAACTATCAAAAGGATAATACTCAAAAGCCAAGGGGAGAAATAATAGAAAGATCCCAAGAAGAGGCAGGATGCTTGTTTCTTAGGGAATCAGGGCTCATAGAGCGAATGGAAGAAGTGAGAAAGTGAGAAAGTGAGAAAGTGAGAAACAACTATCAAAAGGATCGTACTTCAAAAGCCGGGGGGGATAATAGTCAAGTACAAGTGCATAAGTACAGCCAAGGTTAAAACACCCATACGAAACAGTTCCTCCAACTCTATGTCAGTACCATATAGAGTTTTGGGAAGTCTCGAAACCTTTGGGGGAAAGGGATGTATACCTTTAAGTTTGAATCTTACACAAATCATGCTTAAATGCAGCAAATCTTCGTTGTAGTTGTGTTGTAGTAGTTCCCCACACTTTGTTCCACCAAGACATGTAGGTCATTTTGGCAAAATACCAAATCTATGTTTTTTTCTTTTAGAGTTTTTCCCCTCTAACAGGCGAAACCATTCAAAACTCACGAAATGGGTCGAAACTTCAACCCATTTCGATTGAAACAGTCTTTTATATGCATTGTTTTGTACCAAAATGAGTCAAACCCGAACTTTCGGCCCAAATGCCAATGTCGGATGAAACCCTACATTCCTACCGAGTCGCATCAGTTTCGTTTCAACCTTTGTTGAAACCGAAGCATTTCTCAAATCTTGGTGATTTTGACCGAGATTTCGAACTATGCTCATAAAAGGACTGTAATTCACTCTCTCACACTGATTTAAAGTAAATAGACTTAAAACAAAACTCTTAAAAATTAAAAATTATTAAGTATCCTAATCTAACTCAAAACACTAAACTACTAATCGTGTACTACCTTTACCCCCACTTCATAGGCCTATAAATTGGGCTGTTAAAATGAAACCTAAGAAAATAGAAGGCCAAGCCTATAATATAATTATCCAAAGATTGGTTTCAGGCCATAGGACTTCCACCAATACTTTATGGGCCACCGAAGCTTGCAGCTAGGTCTCCATACAGGATGACATTGATCTACCCACTCCAATGCAACTGCATGAAGAATATGGACAAATTCCTGCCTCATATCTCATACAGCGTGGTAAAGTTCTGAGGAGAGGGGGGAGGATATTTTGGCCACTGATTTGTCCCTTTCTGCTTCTTTTTCCAAGAATATACAATCTCGTGACATTAAAGAATGACTGTGTTCAGCAGCATATCAAAGTTTGTAATGGATATGTCATCTGGAAATTGTTGTTTCAAAGAAACATGCTGCACTGGGAGATTAGTGATTTAGCATGTTTGCTACAATCTCTTAATAGTGAACGTGTTGGTGTATCAGGAGCAGATTGCAGAGTTCGGAACAATGGTGTGAAGGATACGACACAATTTCTTTTGGCTCCTTTAGAGTTATTTTGTGGGTTGGTTTGGTTTTGATCGGCTTCCCCTGTAACAGTCCACGTTGATATTTTTTTTTTACTGATTGGCCCAAGAGATTAGAATCCAACAGCTACAGTTTCATGGAAATTGATCACAAATGGTTTGTAGAGAAAGAAATAGAGGCTTCTTTGATTCTAGATATAGTAGTTGGCCCAAATTGGTTGCCGTTATTGGCTAATATTTTAAGAGATGACCTCTGCTACAAAGGAGTTCAATGTCGGAAGGTTTGCCAAGAGGTGATGCACTTGGAGATCATTTGTGACAGGCCACAAAGAGAGATTTTGCCCCCTTACTGCATAGTGTTAGATAATTGGTATTTTATTTTATTCTATTAAAAGAAACCTATATCCAGTCTCATTTTATCTTCTTAATAAAATTTCTTTCTTTTTGATGATCGAAAAAATAACCAGAAGAAATCATTATTCTTTTCAAATACAATGAAACAAATTTATCATACTCAGCATCCTAACACTTTAGAAACAGCAGGGATCAAACCAACAAGACACAATGATAGGCACCAACCCAAATACCAAGAATGAAATGAAACTTAGCAGTAAAAACATTTATAACTGAAAAAGCATATTGAAAGATAAGCCAAAAAGGGAAAAACATCATTCTCCAGCAAGAAATTCAGGGGGGTCCCGTCTCAAACTAACTTAGACATCGATGCCAATTACCAATATAAAGGAAAATCGTTTAAGATACAATGGAAGTGATTTCATTAGACTTCCAAAATCGATGTTCAGTAGAAGCCCAAATGGTAAAAGAATGAAAAAAAAAAAAAAAGGGGGGCAAATGTAATAGAAACATCCAGGTAACAAAATTAAATGAGAAACAAAGAAAGAGAGAAAAATGAAGTTACCTGCATCAGGTCGAATTACATTGAACTGCAAATCGAAAGCCACGTCAGCGAATCTGAGATAAAAGTATACAGGCAAGCAGGAAGGACAAGCTGTTGGGAGACCGAAACAAGCTTTCCTTGCAACAAGAACAAGCTCCTTAGCCTTCTCTTCATCCATCTCGCTCTCTCTCTCTCTCTCTCTCTCTCTCGCACCAACAAAAAAAGACACTAAAGCTTCAGGATAACCATAGCAAGAACTTACTGCCCTAAATCTTTGCGCCTCTCTTCTCAGTCACCTTCTCTTTTCTATCAGTATTTCTCCGTTGAATAGAGAGGGTGAATCAATTTTTTTAAATGCTCTCTCCTTGCCTCTTCTCCGAATCCAACAGAGCGCCGCCGAATCTTGCACTCAATGGCTCTCCCCAAAACATGAGCTCCACTCGCTTTCTCCTCCACGGGCCACGGCTAAACCTTAAAGGCCCAAATCCACGCCTCTCACTCTACCCGCGTCTGTGTGTCGAGTCCAGAGTCCTATACTCCTATCTGGCCGGTAAAACCCCAAAAGAGTTAAACCTCAACTGCTTTTCGGACCCCAGTCCCAAGCAGGGTTTTAGTAATCGGTAATCGGTATCGTTATCTGCTGATACCGATTTGACACCGATCCAGATCGAACCGTATCAATCTGGATCCGACAGATTTATTCTTCTTTTTTTTTTAAACATTTTTACGGCATGATTCAAGAACTCAGTGGAAACAGTGGTTTCGACCGAGATATCTCAGTGAAAATTTATCTATTTTAACTTAAGATACCATGGGCTAATATGCTATTGTATAAGTACCTTCCAACTAAAATACTACTATATCTATTATTATGTGTGAAATCAACCGATTTCAGATTGTCTAGTGATAAATCAATCAGCTTTATCGTTAAGAAATGCATGGGTTGGGTCGGGCTGATCGGGCCAGACCGGGGGAAAGAAGAAGACCCAAGGCCTCAACCCTAGCACGGCCTAGCCCTGATTCAAGGTCAAAAATTTTCAACCTTAACCCGCCCTCAGGATCAGGATATCTCAACGCAGGCCCTGTTCGGGCTCATGGCAGGCCAGAGCAAGCTCGGGCCTACAGGGCCAAACTTGCACCCGTGCATGCATCTTTTGCCTTTCTTTTGGTGTTGGGAATGATGGAGGAAGAAACATAAATATTAAGGAAAAAGAACGCATCCAAGCCCTGCACCAATGTGGGGGCCCTGAGGGGACACGTAGGGGCATTGACTGAGGGTTTTTTAATTTTGTGGAGGGGTGGGATGGTCATTTCAGGTGGCTGCGTGTGGGGGCAGGTTTCACGTGTCAAGAAAACATTCTTTTTTCTTATTATTAAATAGCATTATCATCCACGACAATACATTCGAATGGATTCCCAATTTTATTTTTTTTGGTAACTAATGGATTCCCAATTCACTTAGTTTAATACTGTCAACACAACTTATGGTTTTGAACACGACTTCCATTTCAATATTTGGTTCTCGGAGGCCTTTCCAAGTGTTTGGCACTTTGGTTTATGTAGGCTGATTAAGTGTCTTCTAAGAGGGGAATTCTTTATGATTCTATATGGCTTGGGCCCACTTGTTGTATAAACTACTTTAATTTCTTACCATATTTAGTAATGATACTTTTTAGATGTAATTTTTATCTTACTTTTCAAACCCAAGGGATTTGAATAGAATCAAGACTCAATTGAGCTAGCCAAACCTACCCAAAAGCTTGGGTTTGGTGGATTCAGGTTCAGTTATCCAACTCCCAAGCTGCAACATTAACAGCATAAACAGAGATCAATATCAAACACCACATAGATGAGCAAGAAAGCTATATTACAATCTGTGTTGCATTCCGTTTATGTCGTCCTCTCCTAATTCTATGCAACACTTCTTTTTTTTTTTTTTGGGGGCGGGGGCGGGGGGTGTAATTTACAAAGTCCAACATTTTTAAGGTCTTCATACAATATAGGTAATAGGTAGCCCATCTTTTTCCTTCCAATGATTAAATCAATGAGATAAGAATGAGTGTCCTTTCAATGATTAAACCAATGAGATAAGAATGAGAAAAAAAGGAGCAAGTTCTTCAATGCAGTCAAATTCCAACGGCATCAAGAAGCTCAGAGTGTTGATATACAGGGACTAGAGAGTTGGCAACAATGGCACCACTAGCAGCTACTGCAGGGACTCCAATGCCTGGAAATGTAGAGTCTCCACAACAAAAGAGTTGTGGGATTGGAGTAGAATGTCCAGAGAATGTGTCTTTACCTGCTTGTATGGCTGGTCCATATGTCCCTCTGTTCCTTCTCAAGAACCTTTGATGAGTTAGTGGTGTACCTATCAGCTTCACCTCACAGCTATCACGGCTGAAGCCCGGACCAAGTACACGTTCGACTGCTCTCCACATTACCTTAATTGTAGAAGATTCAAAAGAGATGAAAGCATATCACTATAAAGAAATTTCAGTAACTCTAAGTAAAAAAGCAGGTAAATTTGCCAAATTACCTAAACGGACAGATTTTAGAAAATTATTCCTACCCCTCCCATGCAGTTTAAGAAACAATGAAGGGAAAAAGGAACTACTTTAGATACAACGGAACTCAGTGTTACAACCCTCATGTCCTAAGAACTAAACCCCAAATTTCAACAATGAAACAAACATTATACTTTGGGTGACAACAATAATTTTTAAGGGACTAAGAACTTGAATCCAATAATGTGGGGGAGCAGGAATCAAAACAAATAGAATAATGTCTGAATGAAAACTGAACAAAGAAAAATGTAGCAGTTGGACTGAAAAATCAGAATTTGGTGAACATTGCACATAAGTGGTTCTGCCAGGGTATAATCATGATGTGTAATTTTCAGTCTACAGTTGCTTCAACAGAAGAATATGTGATAATATTGGATCTCTACCACTGTATTATAGTTGTAAGGAACCAAAAGAGATAGATAGGTCTTCTTTGGCACAAGGTTGTGAATAGTTATCAAGGCGTCGCCTAGGCGCCCAGGCTCCTTGGTCGCCTAGGCGCCTTGGTTTTAGACCCTCTCCAATGCCATGGTCGCCTTGCCGCCTTGATACCTATGGTTGTGATGCAGAACAAGACGATAGATCTGCTGGTGGTGAGCAGCAGGGATGAGAGAATAGAGAGAGAAAACGAGAGAAGGTGAAAGAAATACGAGAGGCAACAACCTCAATACAACTAAATCATTCCTCAAGTCGTGCCTAGGATGTGGCAACCTTCTCTATTTATAATAATGAAGCAACATTACATAATTAGAAACTTTTTAACTAAAGAAGAGTTATCAAAATAGAAAGTAGAAACATTTAAAACAAAATCCCATAACCAAGTACTATCAAAACATGCACTAATGTTGCACCAGAACTACATTAGATTGGAATTCCATCTTATCTTGGATATTGATACTCTTTTTTCTTTTGACATATGTAGAATTGTATCATGGTGTATTTATATGTACATCATACAATCCATAAAACTCTGTTGTAAACAATCTCAAGAATGATTCCATTTACTGAAAGTTGAGGAATCCATAATGAATAATGACTTTCAGTGGATCCTCATAAATATTTGTGGACGCCTTGATTTATAAAGTGAGAAGCTGAAAAGCTTATAAAACTATTTCATTTAGTCACTTATTTAATGTTTACTCACTAGCAAGAATATGCAGAATTTCAAAAGCTTATCCGCAATTCGAAAGTCAAAGGGAGGGGAGGGGGAGAGTTAACAATGCTCGATGCCGTATTAAGGCTTTTTTTCTTTCTTTTCTTTCACCCCTCGACCTTTTGTCTTTGTATCAGCCAGAAGGGGATACATTAATCACCCTATAGGTGTTCTTTTCATTATTTGCAGTTATTGAACATATTAAACAAGTTCATTTGAATTTATCTTCTAAAATCCAATACTGTTTGTCTCTTTGACACTTTCAGCATGTACAAACCCATATATTCCAATCTTCAGGCACGAATAAGAGAAAGTTTCAAAAGACATTTTCGATCTAGAAAAGAGAATTCTTCGAGGCCAGTTAGCATCAGACTGGGATAAAGTAGAGTAATGCTAGTCATCTGGAACCTAAAAAGACATTGTTTCTTTTTCATTCCAAACACAGAAATCAGAGAAATTCCAGCAAGTTCATGTGGTGTCAACTGTGATCCTGTCATTAAATAAACTCTAGATAGCTTTTCCTTTCATTTTCCAGAATTCGGCAACTTTCACTCCAAAAAAGAAAAAAAAAAACTTTTCACATCAGCCATCATCAGTTCCCAATCAAATCCATCTAACCCATTAGAGAACTTAACCCTAAGACCTACTACACCTTATATTGTTACCCCAATATCATCAATAAACTCCAAGACCTCTTAGCCACAAGGTGGAACATTTTATCTTTGTGGTCAAAACCTCCGCCAGTCAATAGTTTCCCTAGTTCCAATATCCTTTTCAAGTCCAATAATCACCATATTTTTCCTACAATGGCACCAACCTTAGAAATAGTTCTCTAACCAATTATATTTCTAATAGTAAAGGTCTCTCTTTTCCAATCAAACCTACTCCATTTGTTTTGAAATTTTATATATGCCTGGTCATTGCACACTTAGAAGCCCTAGTTTTGCCAAAATCCTAGAAGCTGCTTAAAGATTCTACAAATCTTCTGAAGCCCAAATGGCATTGGGAATCCAAACAGAGCCTAGGTTTTTGTCCTACTGCAAGTTTGCGGCTCTGAAATGTTTATAATTACTCAAAGCTCATGGCTGCAAAAGGATTCAAGTATTGTGACTAGGTCAGCTGCTTCCTTTTAAAGGGGGAATTATCAATTATCCTTGCTTCCAAGTTTATCTGATGACAGAATATGAGAAACCTGATAAATAGGTAACCACCAGTAATATAATAGAACTAGTTTATCCCATAGTTCGAAATTTCGGTCGAAATAACAGAAATTTCGTGAAATATTTCAGTTTCAAGAAGGCCTCAAAAGTCAAAACAAACAGAGGATCAACTCTACAGGCATACCAGATTTCAACTGAAATTTCGGTAGAAATTTCTGCCTGATAACTCCATAACTACTAGAAAACCTCAATTTTTTAGGAAAGTCATTCATTTTACTACTGAATCGAGACTTGGTGGTCAACTGTGGAGTATCCACTTCAACACTTTGGTGGACTTGAAGCACATTTATACAAATTTCTTCGAAATTAAAATTTTCCACCTATAGGTCTGTTTTTTATGGACTTTAAGAGATTCTTCAGACAGAGGATGACATGGCCAACAAATGTCATAGGGTCCAAGGCCAAACTAGCACTTTGGGTGTTCTTTTTTCCGATCTACTGCTTCAAACATATGTAAACATGCTTAAATAGGCAATCCCTATTAATTGTCTATGTTGAAACTTTTTGACATTGGTGCACTACTAAATGGTTTTTCTTCATTCTCAATACATATTTCAGATGTTTTTTACAATCTAAATGTTCAAATTAGTTTAGGGATGCTTAATTAGGTTCACTAAAATTTTGGGCCAAAATATGACCATTTGACCAATGAAATGACCAACCGAAACACACCAAATTTCGGTTGAATTTCGACTGAAACCAGAAATACTATGGTTTCGACCAGGTCGAAATCAAAATTGAAATCTGGAACTATGATTTTTTTCAATTACCCCATGCATAGGACAGCTAATGTAAATTGGATCCTTATCTATAGAAGACCAGAAGGGCTCATCACTTGGTGTGACGTTAAAAGCTTGGGCTGACTGCATGAAGATATGGGTTCGAGTCCGAGGGTGGCCCCTTCATGCAAAACATGCCAAAATTCAGGACAAAGTCCAGTCCAACCCTCCCAGGACACTGCAGAAACGGGACACACACCAGTTAATGGCTTTTCACTCTAGAAGATGGAGGAATGGAGGAAGAAGATTGAGTCACTAGAGCTGCAGCAAGATTAACTGATTTCTTACACTCCTGTATTTTCCGCTGATTTTAATAACAATTCATTCACTCTTCAAAAAAAAAATATGTAAAGAGGATGACAAGAAATACTGGTAACTATTTCTAAATACCTCTGATCGTTCTGCCTTTAGTCTTTTATATACAAGGCTTCTACGATCAAGTCCCTCCCACAATTCAAATGGTTCAGTTCCTGGGGTATAGGCATGCAACACATGTTTCCCAGGGGGTGCCAAATCTGGGCTCAGTACACTAGGTACAGAGATCAAAACAACATTCTGATCAGCATCAACTCCTCTGTTCCAGTCATTTACAATTATGTGATGGATTCCCAAATCTTCACGGATTCCCTAGAAAATAACGAGTACTCAAAATGTTAATAAAATTAATCTTACAATTTAAGATCATCAACAACAAACTTAAGTGACAAATTTGAGGAAATCAAAAGTGCAGCCAATTAATGACGTTGATGAAATAACTAGCAATAGTGATGGAAACAACTACTGGTACAGTCTCCAGCACAGAAAAGTCTCATTGCACATGGTGGGGAAGATTTATATAAGTATTCTCTACATACAAACAGAAGCAACGATGCAATTGTTTTAATACTTTCCATGTTTGTTCTAAAGAATAAATGCAAAAACTTATAATTTCTACAGTTACTACTAAGGAAATTGAAGGATACTCATAAGAAGTATCCACTAACACGATCACTTTCAACTTTGAAAATTCTTCCATATGATAATTATTAACCATGCTTTTTGAGTTGGAATAAATTCATCTTCCCACCTTAACAATAAAACTTATAATTTATAGCAAATAATAATGGTTCCCGGTATATATCAACTGGGAAGGCCCAAGAGTTCCAAATGAACTGAGGAAGAAGATTTCGTATCAACCATCCTTGGCATAGAAAGATGCTCTCCAATGTACATGTTATTGAACTCTAATAGTCCAAAACTGAGTTGACACATAACAGTAAAGATTCATCAGGCATTGTAATATTAGATTTAGATCTCTCGGGCAGACGTGATAGTTGACTCCACTTAGAGCTTTGCAGGTTCACCCTTTAGTTATCAACTTTTAGCATACTTGTCAAGGCGTTGCCTAGGTGGTAGCATCTAGGCTTTTTTTTGGGTCTAAAGCAACAACACACCTTGTTGACACTTCACGAGTTTACATTGTTAAGTTGATTTATGGTTTTTGTTCTGTTTTTCGATGAATATGCCTATATTATATCCTAAATTTTGTTTATTATTGATTTTCACATATTAGGTCATTACTAGCTTAATTATATCATATTGCATTGATTTGGCTTCTATTTAGCATATAAGCATAACTATATAAAATTATCATTGCTATATTACATAAATACACGGCATGCCTAGGGCACCTAAGCAATGCTTAGGTGGGTGCCTTGTCGCCTAGGTGCCTCTCCAATGCCTCGGGTTGCCTAGTCGTCTTGACAACTATGCTTTTTAGTCATTAGGTCATCTACCTCCAAAAGCTTTGGCAACTGAAAACAGCAGGAGAAGGTTTCAAGAAATAACTGAATACAGATGAAAATAAACTTCTGAAGATGTGAAATTAGGTTACTCCTTGTCTGAAATGTGAAATTTTTTGCCCTTGTCACATAAATAATATATTGATAAGTTACTTTTGGCATGTTGAGGTCGGTCTATCGGGATTATGAATATTCAAGCAGTGGTGGAAACAATTCGAAACTTCCAAGTCATGAGAAAATTACACTCAGGCCAACACCCCATGAATAGACATATCGCATGAATGTATACCAGAAACCAACCAATAAATGGCCTGGTATGCCCTGTAACATAATAAGTGATCCCCTGGAAAACTATTAAAGGCAGTCAGTCAACTGGTCAGCCTTACTCAAACTAATCATTTATTGACTAGCTAATAGATTCAGTCATCATCAAGCCAGCTTTTTTTGGCAAAATAAAGTGGTCAATTATGATCACTGATCAGACAATGCTGATGGATAGACATGACAAAGACATGCATGACCTCACTTTCCCCTTGGTCAAGTCTCCTGGACTGCCACAAGCTTAAGCATAGCTTTCAATGGGTATTACATCCCATAAACTGACAGAAACATGGGTATCCAGACTACATTAACTACAAAGGGTATCTTCAAGGACAGCAATAACTATTTTAGTAACCCAAAAACTATTATTTAGGGGTGTCAATGGGTCGGTTCGGTCCGGTTTCGGTTCGGGTTTTTCGGTTTCGGTGTGGCTTTCAGAGAAACCGAAACCAATCCAATAAGAATTTTTCGGTTTCGGTGCGGTTTGGTTTCATGTCAGTTTCAGTTTATGATAACGGTTTGATATCGGTTTGGATTCAGTTCAGTACCAGTTTTTTAACTACTTACTTCAACTATTTTGCCAGTAAACCAAGAGCCACATGGGTCCAGTTTTGTTCTCAACACCTCCACTGTATTCCCTTCCCTGAACTTCATGACTCTAAATACCTTTAACCTTAACCCTGTTTAAGCCAGTGCAAATCAAAGAAAAAAGAACAACCAAGTCAGAACTTAATCCATTCACAGAATTAAAAGTTGAAGTTCATGGCCCAATACAAGGATTCTATCTAACTATCTAAGACCAGTAATGCCACAGAAATTTTTTAAACCATTAGCGCTTACTAAAAACTCTGATCTTTCCTCTTCACCAATTACAATTGTAGAACCTACTCTATTGAAAAGGGCTTAAAACAAATAGGGTTTGGTGCAAATTTCCCCAGATGATTAGAGAAACCAAAGCACAAACGAGACGAACAAACCTAAAGAAGTTATCAAATTCAAATTGAAAGATAAGAGAAAAACAAAAACGATCTCAAACACAGCAAACCAGCAAATTCAGAGCCATGAACCAAAACTACTCAAAGGATTCTACATCAGATTTAGAGTAACCCACATATCAATTCCATTTATTAAAAAAAAAAAAAGCTAGAAACTGAAAATAAAATTGAAAAAGCATGAGACTGCACAGTAAAAGATTACTTACGGAGCTTGTAGCTCATTCTGGCAAAAATCCATGATCGATTATCTAAATTAGAATACTACTAAATCTTCAGAAAAAAATACATAAAATAAAACAGCTACAGAGAGAGATTTATGTGAAATTAAAGATACCAATTAACGATTCTAATTGAAAAAAGTAAGGGGAACAAACAGATAGAATAATTCTAACCAAAAAAAAATCTGAAAAAAGGGGCATATTTTGAGTGCCCAGAGAAAAGGTTGAAAATCCATAGAAAATTCTGATTGGACTGACCTGGATTGGATCGAAAGAAAGAGAGAGAGTGAAGTGAAGATTGAAAAACGAATTCAACAATGCTTGTTGTCTTAACTGAGTCATGACCACATCGTTACAGAGGAAGGCTTGCTGTTGGTTTTCCTGGAATAGCTCTGAGACTGGAGAACCTTCAAACAAAAAGAGGAGATAGACTGAGAGAGAGGGTTTGGGGTTTCAGGTGTGAGTGAGAGAGAGAGAGAGAACATAGGTCCAAGCGGAATTGCTGCCTCTTGGAGCCTTGGGGAAGAAGAAGATCCGAAGGAAGGATGGTTGCCTGAGAGGCTGAGACCTGAGTGCCGTTGAGAGTCGAGAGTCGAGAGTTGAGTGAAAGAAGAACGGTTGCCTGTTAGGGTTTGTGACGGGTTGGGTTGGTTCGGTTCGGGTTCGGGCCTATCGGTCGGGTCCAACGGTGCACTGTCGGTTTAGCCCGAACCGAACAGAAACCGAATGAGCACCAGACCCACAAACCGAAGCCAATCCAATAAGAGATCGGTCCGGTGTGGTTCGGTCTCATTCGGGTTGGATCGGCTCGGTTTAACCGGTTCAGCTTAGGTATTGACACCCCTACTATTATTAGTGCAATTATTTAACACAATTCTGATTAAACTCATGGTGATCTGTCGGCCAATGTTCAATTAATGAAAGGCTATTTCAACTCACCTCCGCATCAAAACCCAAATGGAGATGCATGAATGATTCACATTGTGGTGTCGCTTTAATTCTTTCTTTGTACAACTTTGGAATGACTTCTTCAGGTAGCAGATTTAAAGTGTCCCACATGGATGCATTGCTAACTACGGCCTTCTTAGCACGTACAAACTGCAATATACATGCTGATATGTTATGGGAATATTTGAAAATACAGTTCAATATCTAGCAGTTAGGCCTTTCTATCGTTTAGGTTACTTTACCTGACCATTTCTTAGTTTTACCCCAACAGCTCGACCATTTTCAACAACAATCTTTTCAACATGAGTTCCTAAGGAAAGCCTTCCACCAAATTTTTGCAACCCCCTCACAAGAGCGTCAACAACTGCCCCGCTCCCATGAATAGGATATTCAAGCGCACAACCTGGTTTGTACCATTCAGCAAACATGTACACCTGGAAATTGGGAATTAAAAAAGAAAATATGGTGAGGATAGGAACTATTTATTGCAAACAACAAAATGCCCATGCCTGTTATTAAAGTGCTGTCCTACATAGTTCGAGAACTCGCGAGATCTCGCCGAGTTTCTCGACACCGTAGGTGAGTCCCAAAAGTGTGAGATCTCGCCGAGATCTCGTTTGAACCATTTTTATGAGGCATCTTGTCCATATCTCGCCGAGATCTCGGGTTGACCCATGGAAATGACCCATCTACTATGTATTTACTTACCTAACTTGACAGAACTCTTATATGCTTGCTCTGGAGCACTATATGCAACATTACAGCAACACTATATCATGGGAAGACTATGTGACACTAGTGGGGACTGAATACTTGATTCAAAGTCATTTTATGTGATGATAGTTGTAACACGGTTAAACAGTTTGATATATCACTTTAACATTTCTGATTCTTATTTAAGTTGTTTAGCTATTAATTGAATGTTTTGCTTGCTTTCTATTACTAAATTATGTGTAGAGTAGGGTATTTTAGTACATCGCCTACCAACCTATGGTCCGAAATGAAACTCAGATTTGGACTTTGTTTTTGCAAAATCTGATAGTGCCATTGTGTTTAAACGGCCTAAAATAGGCTGAATACCAAGTTTCAAACCCAAACTAGGTCTTAAACCCACCGAGATGAGGCTTCGAGTCAGAAAAAAAAGCACCAACTCGTCGAGATCTCGATTCGACTCGGTTTTTCCTAGAACCGAATTGGTACCGAGATCCGAGTTTTAGAACCTTGCTGTCCTATAGGAGTCATGGACCCCTATTGGACTACATAAGAGTTGCCGTAGTGTTCTATTTGGTTAGCACTCACAATGGGGGGAGTGTCTCCACCATGAGAGATTCCTATTCTGAGTTGTTAAGTCTCAGCTGTTAGTAATCAGATTAATTTACTTCTCTAGTACCTTCCATAGTCAGCTTCTTATTCTATTTGTAATTCATAAAAACATTATAAACAAAGGGCACCATCAGCAATAGATTCAGTATGAATTCTATCGTTGGGTTCAGTTCTTCTTCCTCTCTATCATCTTCTCCCTGAAAACGATAGAAGTCAAGGAACAGGTTCGATTCCTTCTCGCTGAAACACCACTTTGTTGTGGCATTCCGGGTGCACTCAGCTGAGATATAATACCCTTTAAGCACAAGTGGTCCAAAAACTCGTCAGACTAATATTCACCACTTCGATCTGATCTGAGGCATTTGATACGTCTACCCAATTGGTTCTCGATCTTGGCTTGGAAATCTTTGAACCCTATTTAGCTGTCAGATATCAGACTGGAAACCTGGTGCCTAGCCAGACGTTGATTTAGCTTGATAGCACCTGTTACTGTTCATTCTAAATCACTCTCCTTTATTTAGCTTGATTGCACCCTGATTGACCTAACTTCTTTCTACCCACTCCTAGCTTATTTCTCATTACCTTTGTCAGATCTAAAACCATTAGTCAATATCTCCCATCCAATAATTTCATGTTCTTTGACTATAATATTTGAGAATAATTTGTCTCTTGATTTCCCAGACAGTAATTGCTTCTGCTAAGCCAATTAAGATGCTATCTTTTCTCAAGAAACCCAAAAGCCCTTTGACTTTACTTACATCAATTAAAGAAACATACGATGAACACAAAAAATAAGTTATAAATCCAGATCAGCAGTTGTCTAACCTATTCTTTTGTTTCTTTCTTTTTTTTGCTCTTCTGATATAGTTTTTTTAACTGGGAATTTTTCACAGTATTCTTTTCTTTTATAGGCAACAGAAGAAATTTTAAGCTCAAGATCAAGGGATCTAATGATTTATGTTTTCAATATTAATTCTAAAATAAGCATTGTAATTTCCTTGAACTTAAAATATATAGTTACCATCTCTGCTGAGAGTGTACCATTAGATTTCACCCCTGCAAGCAGAAAACATAAAAGATCCACCCAGTTTCGTACAAAAGGGTTGTTCAACTCCAAGGAATCAATAATCTCTGAGAAGGGCCTGAGAAGCTTTGTAGCACCAAGAGCTCCCTGAGGTCCCATTTGAATGAAAGATTTCAAGAGTGAAGGAGCATATCTAGCCGCTGCTGTGGAGAGAACACCCCAATCACCTCGAATGGACAAAGGAGGTAGAGCCATAGCAGCAGCTGACATTGGAAGCACTGCATCCTGTAGATGAATTGTGTACACCATTTGAGAGATGGAGAGACTAAGAAAAATTATAAAGATGAGAAACTAGCAAAACTTCAAAAAAATAAAAGAAAAAAAAAATTATGAATATAAAGTTTCAATGGATTGTCTATTATGCGATTTAAAAATTTTAAACAGAGATAAGGAAGGTTATAACTGCAGTCACTTATCACAGCCAATTTTTGTATAAGGAAGTACTAAGTATCTACATGTAGAAATTTGTACAAAAGTGATATTATATACTTACAAGAAGTTTTTTCCATTCCTGCACAGCATCCATACTTACATACTTCTCCAGGTCCTGAAGAAAGATAATGGTTCCACACAGAAAATTAAAACTTAATGACTACAAAATTCACATAAAACAGGATCACTGAGTTGTATCAATATTTTCAAGAAAAGAAAAGAGTGACAAACTTCAAAGAATCCAAATTTCATATTCTTTCTGTTTTTTCAAATATCAGTTGGTTGACATCTAACACAGGTAAGGCTTCTGTCAGTTTTTCAAAACTTTTTGAAAAATGGATCTGTGTTTCTGAGCCTTGGCCCTTTAGTTCTCCCCCCCCCCCCCCCACTCCTCTTTTGCTTTACTTCTATTTGTCTGTGATTGAAGAGCCAATGCATACAAATTCCAAATATATAAATTTACACTCAAACAAACAAACAATTACCAGCACTGACAAAAAGAAATGACAAACTACCAAATGTGCTAAATTTTATACTAGAAAAACTAAGTCATGGGCCAATGTTGTTATAATAGAAAATATTCATTGATATACTCCAAAGACAGAAATTTTAAACAATGCTATGGTGAGCAAATACTTCCATCCTATGTTAAAGGAAATGAAAACAAAAATTCAGTGAGAATCCACCTTGAGAAATTCTGTGGGACCTATACGTGACAAAAATTCACCTTCAGGTATGTACACCATCCATGAGTCATAGGAGGCGCAAGGGATTGACTCACCCAATGCATCCAAAACCTACAAACCACACAGCACTTGGTCATCTCAAATGGAGCCATAACTAAAATCTTTTAGCAATGACTCTAGTATCTACAATGAAGGCAGATATTCTTTTCAAAATAATAGTTTTTCCTTAGTAGTCATTGAATCAATACTATTTGTAACGTAAACAATAAAAACAGCTTAACACAAGAGATAAAATGTCCAGAAGTATTGAGCAATATGTATGATTGTAGGACTGATGGCAATACCAATAATAGAGAAAAGAAAAACAGACAATTGAAAACAACACAAGCAAATTTCTCATACCAAGAATCAACAATATTACAAATATCACCCGACCACACCCATACCAAGAATCAATCTCTCAAAGATCAAGTCTCTTCAGTCCAAGAGAAATCTCCACTAAAAACCCCCTAAGAACACACCCAGCACCTTCTGTTGAATGAGTTTTGGCTTTACAAACTAATTCAGGATCAAGTCTCTTCATTTCAACAGAAGCTGGGTGTGTTCTAATGAAGATTTAAAAATTCAAATACCAAGAATCACTCTCGGTTCAATGTTTTAAATGCTATGCTTGAATTAGTTGCGGCTTATCTTATTTTTGGGTCGCTGAGGCTTTTTGTAATTCCAATGTTCTACCACTCATGGTTTTGTTCTAGTACAATGGTGATCTCTATTTTGGCAGGGGTCATCACTTAGTGCAATTGTAAAAGCTCAGGCTGATAGTGTGAAGATGTGAGTTCAAGTATGAGGACAGCCACTTCGTGCAAGAACTGCCAAAGGTCAGACCAACCTGAATGTACCCCTTCTGGGAGCGGGACTTGCCCCGGGTACTAACAGCTCCATTTTTTATTTTGTTTATTTGGGTAGTTTTGCCTCATAAATATGGGTCTTTTTTTTCTTTTCTTTTTTTTTGGGGGGGGGGGGGGTGGGGATAACCCACTAAGTGATCCTAAAGTCAGTAGAGATAAGTTCTAGTATTTGAAAAAGGGAAATGTAGAGATAGGGGATAACTCTGTAAAAAGCACCATAAAATCTATTTCATGATTTGAATAGAAAAGCTCCATTTTGCTGTTTTGGTAGTCGTGTGTTTTCATGGATTCATGGGAATCAGATTCCTCTCCCTTGTAGGTAACCACCCCACCACATCTGACACCTCATGGATGGTGTGAGATGTGGGGTGGGGTGGATACCTGCAGTGGGATCCGGACTCGATTCATGGCGATTGCTTTATGATGAACAAAGTTATCTTTTGGACCTACACGGAATACTACAAGCTAATCTTGAAAATACAAATTTTCATACAGGGAAATGAATTTTGATGAGCAACAAATTTTATTGAAGAAAGAGAGATGCTCATAGCAGAACAACCACCCCAATAGGGAAAGATAAGAGCCTCTTCAACCCAAACCAAAAGAAAGCAGCAGAAAGGCAGAACTGCAGAAGCCTACAAGAGAAGTATATCAGAAACATTACAAAATAATAGAAGCCCCAAAACACAATCTCAGTCTAACAATCCATCGCTCTGCCAAGCCCTCTGCACAGTCATTACACTCCATAATTCATTTTATTTTCTTACATCCTGCAACTATATAAATTTCCTTGTTGTTCTACCGAAATCCCACCATCAAACTGAATTTCCTCTTGAAACTTTATTCCTAGACCTTATGCAATAACCTTGGCAGGAACCCTCAGCCATGGCCAGCCTTTCCAAATCAAAACCTTAATCCTTGGGTACAAGATTTTATTCAAATCACTTGAAGTTTCAAATACCAGGTGAGGTGCACATTTGCACCCTATGGGAACTATATAAATAGTTTGCGCTATTGCAATAGCGCAATTTAATCATTGCGCCAAGGCTCGATTCTTTAACTATTTCGAAAATTATATTTCGGTAGAACAACAAGGAAATAGTTTGCACTATTGCAATATCACCATAGAGGGTGGGCCTTGGTGCAATGGTAAGGTTGCTCCATTGTGACCAAGTGGTCACAGGTTCGAGTCTGGAAACAGCCTCTCTGCAAAAAGCAGGGGTAAGGCTGCGTACAATATGACCCTCCCCAGACCCCGTAGTGGTGGGAATTTCGTGCTCTGGGTACGCCCTGTTTTTATTGCGATATCAGCACAATAAACCCAAATTTCTTTTTTAATTACAACCATAGTGGGGCGAGCCTTGGCGCAATGGTTAAGTCAACCTAATGGTTGCAGGTTCAAAACTTGGAAACAGCCTCTCCTACGAAGCAGGGGGTTAAGGCTGCATACATTTGCCCCTCCCAGACCCTGCAGCAGTGGGAGCCTCGTGCAATGGGATGCTCTTTTTTTTTTCTCTTTTTTTCAAATTACACCCATGCTCTACTCATGCCTAAGCTCAGAAATACAATCCTAAACTCCATCAAATCCTTTTCTCCATTCATACTTGTGTTAGCCTGATTTTCTAGAGCATATATCTGTCAAGTGTTTGATGATTTTGTGCAGTCAGATTCCTTGAAATTCGTGCTCCACCAAGAAGTTATTCATTTAAAAGGATAACATGAATATTTGTATTCAATGAAAAGTTTACTTCGTCCAGACACAGCACCCTAAGTTTCCATGAAATAAAGTCAGCGCTAATAAAATTCTAGAATTTACAACTTTACATTTTGTCCTACTACAGACTCATTTAGGTTTGAATTTTATAATTTGTATCTAAATTTTCCATTTAGATTACTAGATATAAATAAATTGAATTAGGATTATAAGTTAGTTAAAAGTGATTATTCGACAGCAGAAATAGAGGCAGTTTTGAATTTTGTTTTCACATTAGTTGTGCAAATTCACAAGACACTTCAGTGACCTTTCATAAGCAAGAAACAAGAGAAGATTTTATATCTTATGGAAGTCACTTCTTATAAATAGGTCCACTCCTTTTTAAGGTTCCATTTGTATATTAGAGACCTTAGTAAAGTTCATTCATCATGCATCTCATGAGCATGTAATGATATATTTTCAAGTGAAATATTTAAATTAAAGACAATATTCCTGATATGCATCAATAGATATCAAGCAGATTTTCATAATTTTACCATTTACAAAGAGGTTTGCGTCATATAATAAGATATTGCCCATGTTTGTTCATATTAGAGATAACTTTTACTTTCTATATTCATTTGTGGACTTGCAACAGAATACATATTGGGTTTAGAAACATAAAGCAAACACACACACACAAAAGAGAAGAAACATACAACCACTTGAACAAATACAAACACATGCAGATAACACTTCATTTTAAGAATGCAAAATAATTACTTGGGCAAGAGGATTCGCCTGAGGACCACGTGACTGAAATCCAGAAAAAAGAGATGGACCGGAGTCAAATTTGTAGTCTTTGATCTTAAATGAGTGAGCAGCACCACCTGGTAGATCATGACTTTCTAATACAAGAACATCTTGTTGGTATCTAGACAAAAGTCCCCCGCAACACAAGCCACCAATTCCACTCCCAATAATAACTACATCTGCTTCTGGCTTGCCTGCACTTCATTCAAAAGTAACATTAGAATGTACTTATTTGATACCTACATGAAACAATATCAGAAGGTGAAAACTAGTAATCACAACCTAGGAGAAGAGAGAGAAGTATAAGAAGAAGAAGAAGAAGAGAAGACTGCCGCAAGGAAGCAAACAATCCATGTATGTGGCAGTCCCTTGCTATCTGTTGGAATATGGGTATTATTGTAACATGGGTCGACCCATGGGGGTGTTAGTGTTCTATTTATATTCTAGTTACTTTACCCTATTCGATTGGGGGTATTATTGTACTTTGTATATTCTGGAATTCTCTCCAGAATTATTATAAATAAATCGTGGAGGGCTGTGTCACATTGACAAGCCATTCCATTCATTCCATTCTACGATTTCTTCATGGTATCAAAGCTACTATCGATACCTGAGAAATAACCTCCTAAATTCAAATCGATCTCTGCCTTCTCCCTCCTTCTCCCATCTCTGTCTTCTTCTAGATCGATCTCTTAGATCGATTAACCTAGCCCTCTTAAAATCCTAAACCGAGACCTTCTTCTCCTAAGGTCTCTTCTCTCCCATGAGGGCGGTACTTGGAGGTGATCTAATATGATCTAGTACTTGCCCTAGCCTTTACCTCCTCTTTTTCCACTTTTTATGATCTCCATACAAATCGAGATCTGTTTTTTTGAAGTTTGAAGATCTGCAGCTTCAGTTTTTAACAGAATACACATCTGCAGAATTTTTTGAAGATTACACATCTGCAGGATTTTTTTGGACTCAATACTTCACAGTTCAACAGTTCTGCCTTTTTTTGGACTCGATACTCAACAGTTCCACAGTTTTTTTGTTCTCGGCACTCCAAGTCTCTTCTGGTCTTCATCTTAATTTTCCCCATCAGTGTTCAGCAATTTCAGATCGACACCACAAGGGATCAGGTCTTCTTCAACAGAACCAAGACCTTTTTTGCAGATTTCATATCTGCAGTTTTTTTGGAACATCATCTCTGTATTTTTTGGACTCTTAATTGCTGGTCAGTATGCCTGATTCAGAGGACTCTACTGTGGCATCCACTGGCCCATCTGTAACACAAGGGAATCATCACGATTATCCCTCTTTTCCTGTCAGCCCTGTGAAGCTCGATGGTACAAATTATCTACTCTGGTCTACATCAGTGTTTCTCTCCATTGATTCAAGGGGCTATAAGGGCTATATATATGGGACTACTGTTAAACCACGTGATGCTGGTCCATTACAAGATAAGTGGAGTTCCAATAACTCCCTGGTTATGTCCTTTCTCCTCAGTGCTATGACTCCATCCATTGCCCGTGGTTATGTACTGCTTGATACAGCTGCAAAAATCTGGAAGGCTGCTAAAGATACATATTCCCAGGTAGGGAATGATGCACAGGTTTATGATATTCAAAGAAAACTCCATGCAACTAAACAGGGTGAACTTACTTTGTCCCAATACTACTCTGAACTCCGTAGTCTCTGGCAAGAGCTTGATTACTATGACAACTTTCAACTTGATTGCCCCTCCGATATTACCAAATTTCAGCAAAGGGAGATAAATTCAGTGTTTATACTTTTTTGACTGGACTTAATGTGGAGTATGATCAGCTTCGGTCTCAAGTTTTGAATCGTTCCCCCTTTCCCAATTTGGAGCAAGCCTACTCTATGATTCAGCTGGAGGATACTCGTCGTTCCACTATGTTACCACCTGCCCAGCCAGAGAGATCAGCTTTAACAACTTCTGGGGGTGGTTCTTCTACTACTGGTACACGTTCCTCATCTGAGAAGGAACCTCTTAAATGTACCCATTGTGGAAAAGAACGACATACTGTGGATTTTTACTGGAAATTGCATGGTCGGCCATCTGATTCTTCTGATGGTCGTGGTGGTGGCCGTGGTCGTGGCCGTGGTCGTGGTCGTGGTAATCGTGGTGGTGCACAGGCCAACATTTCTGAAGCTACTGAACCAGCCCCTAATGCCACTCTTTCTGCGGAGGAACTTGTTGTATTTCGTCGTATGATGACCAATCTTGGGTCTCTCACATCTCCATCTACATCTGCCAATGTGGTTCCCTCTTCTGAATCCAACCTTGTTTTCTCCCAACCAGGTATTTCTTTTGCCGGTCAGTGTGCTTCGGCATTATCTCATCCTTGGATAATCAATTCCGGAGCCACTGATCACATGACTGGTACATCAAATTTATTTTTTCGTTATTCTCTTTCTTCAGGCAAAGATAAAATCAAAATCGCAGATGGCTCCCTTTCCTCTGTATCCGGGAAGGGGGTTGTCCATTGTTCTCCTTCGTTATCTTTGTCCTATGTCTTACATGTTCCTAAATTAACTTCCAATTTGCTTTCTATCAGTAGTTTAACTTCTGACCTCAATTGTAAGGCTGTTTTTTATCCTTCTCATTGTGTCTTTCAGGACTTGGGGACAGGGAGAACGATTGGAGCTGGTAGAATGCGTGGTGGACTTTATTTGTTCGACGATGATCTTATCTCTAGTACTGCTGCTGCCAAGTCTAGACAGGCTCTTACTACTACTTCCGCTGACCATCATCTCTCTGAATTACATCAATGGCATCGTCGATTGGGCCATCCACCTTTAGGAACATTAGCTAAGATTTTTCCTGGTTTATTTCAGCATTGTAATCCTCAAACTTTATTATGTGAGGCCTGTGTTTTTGCAAAACAAACTTGTTCTATTTATTCTAGTTCAAATAAAAGACGTTCCAAACCTTTTTCTATGATTCATTCTGATGTTTGGGGTCCCTCATCTTCTATTTTTGGTTTTAAGTGGTTTGTCACATTTATTGATTGTCACACACGCACCACTTGGGTTTATTTAATGCGGCACAAAAGTGAAGTGTTCTCTTGCTTTAAGGTCTTTTATAGCATGGTTAAAACTCAGTTTCAGGCCACCATTCAAACTCTTCGGAGTGACAATGGTCGTGAATATTTTGATGAGGCATTCCAATTATTTCTTGCAACTTAAGGTATTATTCATCAAACTAGTTGCGTCGACACTCCACCTCAAAATGGAGTGGCTGAACGCAAGAATAGGCATCTTCTTGATGTTGCTCGCTCCATTATGTTTGAAATGCATGTTCCCTCTCATTTTTGGGGCGAGGCTGTTTTAACAGCAGCTTATCTTATTAATAGAATGCCCTCTCAGATCCTTGACTATAAATCTCTACTAGATCTTTTAAGAGGTTCTTCTTCTTACATCATTCCTCCTAAGGTTTTTGGATGTGTGTGTTTTGTGCGTAACCACTATGCCCATGGTAAGCTTGACCCTCGCGGTCTCCGCTGTATTTTTCTTGGTTATTCTCCTACCCAAAAAGGGTATAAATGTTATCATCCGTCCTCTCGCCATTTTTTCGTTTCCATGGATGTTGTTTTTCATGAGGCTGTGGCTTTCTTTCCCTCTTCGGCACCTCTTCAGGGGGAGTCTACATCACCTCTAGAAGATGTGCCGATCCATATTCCTCCTTCCCTCCATGAGCCCATTGATGATTATCATGTACCTTTAGAAGATGATGCTGTCCAAGGGGAGCAACAGTGGGTTCAGCCACAGAAAGACTTTAAGCAGCAGTATTATCAAAAGAAAAAGGGGCAAATATAGCCCACCACTGCAGCATTACCGAACCAAGAGTTGTCCTCTGAACCAGGACTGAATGAGACTTCCTCTGGTAATATTTCTGATCCTCTACCTCCACATTCTGCACCTATTATTTCTGATCCATCACTTGATTTACCCATTACCCTTAGGAAGGGAAAAAGATCTTGTACGCAACATCCAATCTCTCAGGTTGTTTCGTATGAATCTTTGTCCCCCTCATTTCATGCTTTTGTTTCCTCTTTACCTTCTGTTTCCATACCACAGACTTGGCAGGAGGCATTTGCAGATGTTAGGTGGAAAGAGGCCATGGTCGAAGAAATGCAAGCTCTTAAGAAGAATGGTACATGGGATCTGGTTACTCTTCCACCACAAAAGAAGACTGTGGGCTGCAAGTGGGTCTTTGTGATTAAACAAAAAGTTGATGGTACTGTTGACCGCTTTAAAGCAAGGCTGGTTGCTCGCGGGTTTACACAAACATATGGGATAGACTATTTGGAGGCTTTTGCGTCGGTTGCCAAAATGAACACTATCAGGGTTATTCTCTCTTGTGCTGTGAACCTGGGATGGAGTCTACAGCAACTTGATGTTAAAAATGCTTTCCTCCATGGTGAATTAGAGGAAGAGGTATATATAAATATTCCTCCTCGATTCTCATCTGCTGCAACTCAAGGCAAGGTGTGTAAACTTAAACGGGCTTTGTATGGTCTGAAATAATCACCACGTGCATGGTTTGGTCGCTTTCAAAAGACCATGATGACTTTTGGGTATAAACAAAGCAATGCAGATCACACCTTGTTTATCAAGAAGACAGGCAGCATCATTACTCTTCTCATCGTATATGTTGATGATATAGTTGTCACCGGCAATAACCCTGCTGAAATTTCCAAGTTGAAGACTTATTTGGCCAAGGAATTTGAGATTAAGGATCTAGGCATGCTTCGCTATTTTCTAGGGATTGAAGTAGCCCATTCTTCTCAAGGGCTATTTTTATCTCAACGCAAGTATACTTTAGATCTTCTTTCAGAAACCGGCATGCTAGGCTGTTCTCCTGTGGATACTCCTATAGAACATAATGCTCGTTTTCAAGACACTGATGGAGAACCCGTGGACAAGGGGCGATATCAGCAATTAGTCGGGCGTCTCATTTATTTATCTCATACTAGGCCTGACATTGCCTATGCTGTGAGCCTTATTAGTCAGTTTATGCATGACCCTCGGTCTAACCACCTGGAAGCAGTGTTCCGAATCTTGCGATACTTGAAGTCTGCCCCTGGTAAAGGAGTTTTATTATCTTATCATAACCATCTCCAAATTGAGGCCTACATCGACTCCGATTGGGCTGGCTCTCATGATCACAAACCACGGGTTACTGTACATTTGTGGGCGGAAATTGTGTTACATGGCGCAGCAAGAAGCAAACTGTGGTTGCCCGTTCCAGTTCAGAAGCTGAATTTAAAGCTATGGCTCTTGGCATTTGTGAGCTGCTGTGGCATAAAACCTTATTACAAGATTTGAGCATTCCTATTACTTTGCCTATGTGACTCTACTGCGACAGTAAATCAGCAATAAGTACTGCCCATAATCCAATGCAGCATGATAGGACGAAACATATTGAAATTGCTCGTCATTTTATCAAGGAGAATCTGGATAATGGGACTGTTTGTGTTCCCTATGTTCAATCTGGTGACCAGTTGGCTGATGTGTTCACCAAAGGATTGAGTGGAAAGGTGTTTCAACCTCTAGTGTGCAAGTTGGGCATGACTGATATCTATGCACCAACTTGAGGGGAGTGTTGGAATATGGGTATTATTGTAACATGGGTCGACCCATGGAGGTGTTAGTGTTCTATTTATATTCTAGTTACTTTACCCTATTCGATTAGGGGTATTATTGTACTTTGTATATTCTGGAATTCTCTCCAGAATTATTATAAATAAATCGTGGAGGGCTGTGTCACATTGACAAGCCATTCCATTCTACGATTTCTTCACTATCAATATAAATAAGGTAAAGAGATACAATATCTCTAAGTCCCCCGAAACACAAGCCACCAATTCCACTCCCAATAATAACTAAGTAGAGCTCTGGAGATCAACCCTGAAAACAAGAGGTCTTAAGATTAGTAGAACGAAGACGAAGTATTGATGTGTAATTTTAGTCACACTATGATGGATACTAACATGGTGCGAATTGAGGAAAAAGAGATACCACAAAGTAACTATTTTAGATATTTCGGGTCAATCATAAATACGAAACGTGACATAGAAGATGATGTCTCTCAGAGAATTATAATGGGATGGTTGAAGTCGAGAGGTGCGTCCGGAGTGCTATGTGATCAACGTATTCCTTTAAAGTTTAAAGGAAAGTTCTATAGGACTGTTGTTCGCCCGACTATGATGTATGGGGCAGAATGTTGGGTAGTTAAGAAGTGTCATATTGATAAACTTTGTGTAGCAGAGATGAGGATGTTAAGATGGATGTGTGGAAAAACAAGGAAGGAAAAAGTAAGGAATGATCGTATCAGAGCTGACTTGGCAGTTGCTCCGATCAATGACAAGCTCCGTGAGAGTCGTCGAGGTGGTTTGGCCATGTTCAACGGAGGCCTAGGGACGCCCCAGTAAGGAGTGATATGATTCCGATTGATGGAGCTAAAAGAGCGAGGGGCAAGCCTAAAATGACCATAGGAGAAGTTGTGAGAAAGGACACGCATAGTCTAGGTCTCGTGCCGTGTATGACCTTGGATAGAGCCTATTGGAGAGCAAGATTCATGTAGCAGACCCTATTTAGCTGAGATTCTCCTGACTTGCTGAGCTGTGCCTCTTTCCTCTTTCACTTTTCTTGTATTTTCCTTTGTTAATTTGTCATTTTTCATTTTTTCACTTCTCATATCATTTTCCCATTCTTCTCTTGCACTTTGCAGTTTTTACCTACTTTGTTCAATTGGATTCATGTAGCCGACCCCATTAAGTTGGGATAAGGCTTAGTTTGTTGTTGTAAAGAGATACAATATCGCCAGGACTAGTAACAGTGTACTACATAGACTAAACCACTAATATCACTAAAGTCTAAGTTAACTAAAGCAAGGAAATAAAACTAATACCACAGGGGTCTGACAATAATACCCCTGTGGTACAACATTCAGAACTTAATACTCCCCCTCAAGCTGGAGCATACAAATCACCCATACCAAGCTTGGAACAACCGTATCGAAAAGCAGGACTAAATAGAGGCTTGGTAAACATATCACCCAATTGATCTGCAGAAGAAACAAATGGAGTATCAATCAACTTTCTCATTACTGCATTCCACACAAAGTGACAATCAACTTCGATGTGTTTGGTCCTTTCATTAAACACCGGATTACTGGAAATATAGAAGGTACCTTGATTATCACAAAACATCTGCATTGGTTTAGTAACAAGAAACCCCAACTCTTAAAGTAATGATTTCAGCCACATCAATTTTGCTGCAATATGGAGTCATAGCTCTATATTCAGCCTCAACACTGGATCTAGTCATAGTCATTTGCTTCTTTCTTTTCCAGGTGACAAGATTACCACCAATGAATGAACTTATATCACTATCAGCACTAGCTCAGTCTGCATCAGAATATCCGACTGAATCAATATTTTTATGAGGCCAATAAATGAGCCCTTTTACTGGAGCCCCCTTAAGATTCTTTAAGATTTGAAATGTTGCCTCCAAGTGAGTCTTCTTAGTTGATTCCATAAACTGACTTATAACTCCAACAACAAAAGATATTTCAAGTCTAGTAACAAGAAGGTAAATGAGTTTCCCTACTAATCTCCTGTAGCGGTGCTTGTCATCAAATTCTTCACCATCACTTGTCCCAAAGTTCTAATGTGGATCCATAGTATTATCAACTGTTTTAGAAGCAAGCAAACCAATTTCAGATAAGAGGTCTAACATATAGTTTCTCTGTGACAGACTAATCCCTTTCTTTACTTCCAAGCACTTCACTACCAAGGAAATACCTTAGGGCACCCAAGTCTTTCATCTGAAAATGTTGTTGTAGATAAAATTTTACTTTTGTTATAACCTTAGATTCATCGTCCCTAGATATGATAATATCATCAACATACACAGCCAATACAATCACTCTAGAACCCCGAAAACGAACAAATACAAAGTGATCAGAATAACACTGTAAGAATCCGCACTAAGTAACAATCGAACTGAACTTATCAAACCAAGCTTTAGGTGACTGTTTTAAACCATAAATTGCCTTGTGTACTTAAAAACTTGTGAGCGTTCTCCCCCTGAGCAACATACTCAGGAGGTTGCTCTGATACCATGAAACGATATCAAAAGGTGAAAACCACTAATCACAACCTAGGAGAAGAGAAAGAGGAAAAATAGAGGAAAATAAGAATGCCGCAAGGAAGAAAAGAGTGATGTGGTAGTCCCTTGCTATCAATATAAATAAGGTAAAGAGATACAATGCCGCAAGGACTAGAAGACTCTTCTGTCCTTGTGGTAACAATGTACCACATAGACTAAACCACTAATATCACTAAAGTCTAAGTTAACTAAAACAAGGACTTAAAACCAATACCACAGGGGTCCGACAATATTACCCCTGTGATACAACACACATAACTCTAACAGTATAGAACAACTATATATATACAACAAACAACAACCATAAGCTTATCCCAACTAAATGGGGTCGGCCACATGGATCCGAAAAAGTCATGACAGTAATACAAATAAGAGGAATACAAATAGAACAACTATATACATATATATGTGTGTGTGTGTGTGTGTGTGCAGGAGAGTAAAAGCAACCATTCTGATAGTTTGTAAAAAGGTAGTCAGACCACAACTCAAGAGGAATACTCTTGAGGTCCTTCCACCTAGAAAAGTGGCCCAATAGATTGCTGCAAATAATAACTTATTTCCTCCCCCCTTCCCCCAACCCCCCAAAGATGTATTTTGAACCATTTTTTAGTTTTCAAAATGCACCACAAAAATTAGATTAAAATCACAAAACCGGGTCAGCATTAATGCAGAGATATGCATCAGTAACATTGATTGCTTAAAATGTACAAAAAATGTCAGACTGCCCCAGACTGTAGGTTTATGCCCGGTTCCTCAAGAATTTGCCTTCCAACTTTAATCAGTACAAAAAAATGCAATCTTCAAGCATAGTCATCAGAAACCGAATATCAATTTCTAAGGAATGATAAAAGGAAAGGTGAATAACAAATAAAAAGGTCTAAAGGACATTTTTTTCTAGTCCCCGTGTTTCATCTTCCTATTTAAGCTTGATTAATATCCCAATTTCTTCAGCTCTGCAGTTCCAGAAAGTAAAGATAAATATATCTAATTTCTCCAAAACTTAAAAGTTTTGTGACTAAAAACCCACTTCCCAGTTCAATTGTCCACATCTTCATCAACCCTAAAATTCAGCATGCCCCGGTTTTCCTGACTCAGTATCAGCTCTCGATTATAATAACTTGTATTTGGTCCAATCTAAAAAACTCAATACTCGTAATTCAAAGCAATGCATATTCTGAAAAAGTCGAGAGACAGATAGGGAGAGAGACCTGGGAAGGAATTCTTCTGTAGAGAAGGATGACCGTTAGGGGAGGGCTCTTGCCCATTTGAATTTCGCGCCAAAATGGTAGTCCGTTTTGCAGGGGATTTGAAGTAGTAGGAAGGATGAAATCGGAGGTTGCATGTAAGAGTACCAAACGCCATGAGAAATGAGAAAAAGGGCAGAGCCCAAGTAGCACAAAGACAAGTAAAGAAAATGAAAATGCTCAAAATGGAGCCAAAAAGGGTGTTTTGAGAATGGGGAAGAAAGCCAAAGACCATAAGATATCTTGGTGACGTGGCTTCTTAAATAGCCACGTCAGTTTTATCCGATGATAAGTGTTTTTTTTTTTTTTTTTTTTTGTTAAACATCCGAGGAGAAGTAGTAGTTGAGCGTTGTGACTGCTCTCTCCCTCTAGTGACAAAATCAGTACATGTTTTCTTTTTCTTTTTTTTTCTTTTTTTGTTTTATCAAGGGAGAGAGAGTGAGTCCTGTTGTTGCCGTATTCTCTAGTCTCTACTCTATTATTCTATTTTTTTTTTTTTGGGGGATATATTATACTATTTTAAGAGGAGATTTGATAATTTTGGCTTTGGTAATCCTATATAGAATTTCTAAACTATCTATGAAATTCATGTAAAAATAAAATTCAGAGAGAGCTTCCTACAAGGATAGTATAAGAAGGAATCTACACACTACAACCAATGAAGAGTTGAAAAATAATATCATTCATACAAGCCCACATAATTAGAATAGGAGAGAGAATTGTCAGTGTAGGTCCCACGGTGAATTGTGGGTGGATGGTAGAGCCGGATGGTATAAAAGATTCAATGGTAGTATAGCAATCTTTTCAATGCACCTTCCAATTTCCTCCCCTTCCTTATCTCCTGAAATACATGGATAGCTGTGAGTAGGTCTATAATGTAGAGGACCTCACACCTATCTAACTAGGCAAATTTTACCTTGAATCACACAAAGTGCTTTAAATGAGTTTACAATGACCCAAATACCATTTTACATAGTGTGAATCTGACAACACTTTTATAATTTCTTCACTATAAACTCATATTTGAGATAATACTCGGAGACCTAATGTGTAAGAGGCTTAAAAAAAATCGATCAACCCTGTTGAGGGCCCATCATTCACTTGAATGGCAGCCCAAGAGGACGGCCATGGGTGGGGGCTATTAAGAGGCAAGGGAGAATAATAGGATGTCAAACATCTGAATGGAGGAGGAAGAGTCGAACAAGCGACCTCTCCCATGGACTTAGGTCAGCAATCTATTGCAACTGGCAACCACCACCACGCCAAGAGGTGCTTCCCAATGCTTCAACTTGACCATTGAGGTGGGCTTGTAGTTCTCCATGGCATGGACCAAACATGCATGTTTGCTAAATCTTTATCATTTGTCATCTTTTATTATTTGAAGTTATCTACATAGTTTTTTTTTTTTTTTGGAGAAAGGAGTAGATTATATTAATAAAAATAAGGAAGGGAATTACATTATGTAGAAAATTTCCCCTATGGCATCATCCCTTACAAGGGATATTAGCTCATCGGGAAGACTATGGACATCTAATTGAATCTCATTGGGGGTACTTAGAAGGCCAGCAAGAAAATCAGCACAAGAGTTCAATTCGCGAACATGATGCATAAAGGAGCAGCAGGGAAAGGAGTCCCTTAAATCACGAATCTCTTCAACTATTCCAATTGCGAACCAGGGGATTTTAAAATTATCAAGGATCGCCTCAATCGCGATCAAGGAGTCAGAACAGATTTGAACTTGAGTAAGACCCATGGACTTAGCCGTTTCAATCCCTCGACAGATCGCCATCAGCTCCATTCTAATAATGTTGTCTTCTTCAACTGCACCGGCAATAGTGTGTAATTGTTAGTAGATTTAAAAAAAAAAAAAAAAAGATCCTATCCTTAGTACATCATTTATTCCTACCAAAATTTTCAGGCAAGATTATTAGATTTAATTTCAATTTGATTGCTGCATTTGGCGCCTTTATTCTTTTAATTATCAAAATAATTATGGTGTTGATATAGATACAGCACCAAAACTAATCACAATTACGAAAGCTGGAGCGGATTTAAAAGGCCAAGTTTGTCATTACCTGACTAAATAAAATATATATATATATATAAGGTCCCCATTGTGTATAATGGCTAGCGCATCGAACAAGCTGTACCTTATGAGGAAATAAATCATCTCCATTGCCCTCATCTGCCATTGAGGTGCATTGAGGGCTGGAGCTCAACATGTGGAAGGCGCAACATCTAACGAAACCAAGCTCGAGAAGAGAACAAAAAATCTGGGTCAATCAAGCGCGGCATAGATGGATGTTAGATAGGGGTGGTGGTGGTGATAGACTACCAGGAGAAAAAGAGTTGTGTTTTATTTTTAAAATAAAATTACTGTTTTACCCATCAAATTAACCATGTACTCATTAAAGAGCAAAAGTGGAATCAATTCCTATTAGCGTGATCTACTGGGAGAGATCACATCCGTGCCATCTCATGCCTCCCAAGTTTATCTCCACATCTTTGTTTCCACCTATTATCACATGTGATAATAAATGGAAACAAAGATGTGGAAATAAACTATACATGGGAGGCATGAGATGGTGTCAGCGTGATCTCTCCCAGTAGATCATGCTAATAATTCCAGTTTCAGAATTTATATTTTACTAAAATAAGGTACAAAATCAAATCAAATAAATTTAGAAATAGAAATCATACCAAATCAGGCCTAAGAAATAATTTTTCTACAAAATTGAATTATAGTGTTCTTACTATTTTTATTAATTATTTCTTCCAAAAAAATCAAATAGGATAATGCTCCATTATCAAACAACATTAATATTAAACAAATAAACCTCAAGGTGAGCATGCATTCATTTTCATTTGTTGAAAAGAAAAGGACACAATCATCAAGTAGAAGAAAGAAAAGGCTCTCCATGGAAGTCATGATTCAACTTTAAGGGCTCTTTTGTTCCTATATAATGACTTCTTGATAACTATGTAAACCTACTTTTTGGATGCCCTAGAATTTAGGTATTCAATAAACTCAATTTAATAGTTATCAATATTAAAGACAATATTGTACAAACTCTAGTTTCTTTAGTTTAATATATTTTTCTCTTTTTCCTTATAAAAAAAAAAAAACTCAATTTAATAGTTAAATTATTATTAATTTATATGATATAATTTGCACCGGTTTAATTGTAAATAAATTTAAATCTTAAATCGTCCACAAAAAGTGACAAATCGGGTATTTTGTTCACATAATTGTCATGGGTTAGTGTTATCCTGGTTATGCGGGCATAAGGCCACACTTATTATACCTTCTAGTACTATTATATGTCAAGAAGGGTGTGGAGTAGGAGTCAAAACCCTCAAATCCCTGGACTTATATGACTCCCACGGGGTGGAGATCAGCCACTGAACTAGAAGCTCATCCCCTTCAAATGTCAGTTCTTATCAATCCTAATTAGGACCCTAAACAGAGTAGGAAAGTTCCGTAGGTTACGGCAAAGGATTAAAACTTAGAAAGCTCCATTGACTGGTCAGTTGTCTTGGGGTCCCGGCATGTATGTACCATGTTTTAGCCTTAAAGGAATTGACAAAGTAAGGCTTTAAAAACCTATTAAAATATGATCATAAAAACCCATTAAAATTTAAAGGATTTAGAAAATACGGTTGATGACACATCTTCACCTAAAAAAGTATAATAAAAAAGGATCCTTCTCGGTGTCACTATAAACGAAGTATAATGCTTCCCTATATTTACTATTTGATGGTAGATAGTTTAGTCCATTTGATAAGGACCCTACATGCATCATCTCAATTCAATGGCCAAATCTTAATCCAAAGTAAGTAAGGAAAGTTATTCAAACTTTGATTCAAAATTTTAGTAAAATTATCAAAATACCATCAAATTGAGACGAATATAAATACATATGACATTTTTTTGTAATTTTAATTATTTCTTGTATTTATTTTAAGATGAAATTACACCAATGAGATGTTTACCTAGTCCTCTATCACATGAACCAACTCATGTACTGTCATATGACAAATAGTAAAGCATTATCCTTCACTTAGCATAATGACGAGGAAGAAATGCTAATAAAAAAAAGGCAAGAGATGACAAAGTGTATTTATTGAATTTTGCTTTAAATTTTGACTTAGTGACTAATTCAAACCATACATTACAACTGCCATACTACCTTTCAACATTCAACCCAAAAAAAAAAAAGGGACAATGTTTTCGATGTCGGGGGCATAGGCTGCGCCCAAACACATGGGGGTGGGCGAAATGATCACCTTGCCCCTTGAATGGTAGGCCTATGTGTCTAGGCGCAGGCTATGATGCGCCGCCCAAAAAAAAAATACTTCCTTTCAACGTGGAAAAAACTAGGTGAGACATACAAAAAAGGCCTCCCAATGTTAATTGTATAGTGGACCCTTTATCTAAGTAGGGATGTAAACGGATCGGATTCGGATCGGATGTGATCAGAGTCGGATATTCCCTGATCGAATTCGGATACCTCTAAACGGATTCGGATGCGGATCGGATTCGGATTTTTGACCATCCGTTTACATCTCTACCTTGTGTAACCCGGACCTTCCTCCCCCTAGTGGATACAATTCATTCTCAATCCATATCTCTTAGATCATGATTCTCTTTTCATCATATTCTAGAACCTATTGAATCTTCAAAAACCGTCAAAATCATTATTTATTTAATTTTTTATTATTAAGTATTCGGATTTTTTTTCGGACGGATTTTAATTGGAGTATTCGGATTATTTCCCGGATATCTCTAAACAAATACAGATGCCCCTAAACGGACACGAATGCAGATTTGGATTCAGATTTCGGTTATCCATTTACATCCCTATATCTAAGTAGACAAACAAATTCTTGTATTAAGAGTATATGTCTGAGATTAAATAATTTATTTTTATTTAAGAATAATAAATAAAAAGAAAAGTTCTCTATGAGGGGAGCGTACTGCCTATGCCCAAAAACAGAGAGATGAAATGATCATGAATCGTTGTCCACTCCCTGCTTGAAAAACACTGCCCAAGGTGGGATCTACTCCCTCCTATTAGAGGAATTGGAGGTGACTAAAAATGGAGGTGATAATTATTCTTCTAGAATCCCTTGCCCCCATGCTGCCGACGTGGGTACTCTCATTCACTCAATATACTTTAGAAGAGGATATAATTGAAAATTTTTACGAAAAAATGAAAAATTTTGTGACATTGGATGACTCACCCACTTAAGTTAGCTTTTATTTGATAATCCACTTAAGTACTTTGATGGTACACCTTGTAGACCCTAAAATCCCTAAACACATGTCAAGTATCAATCTAAATAGAACTAGTCAACAGGAAAAAAACCAAAGCTTGAAAAATCCTGAACTACACAAGAGAAAATGTCAATTTATGACAAAAAAGGTCGTTTGGAATCATTTCAAGACCCATATTTCTCGTATTGAGAATGAAGAATGAGATTCAAATTACCAAGGACTCCCCTCCACCTTTAGCATCATTAGATGAGAACATTTGTGGGTAAATATAAACCTTTAGATCGGAATCTCTTGTATATTTTTTCTTAATTATCAATTATCTTTCTAACTCTTAAATGTGTAAATCTTTTTGTTTCTCACTCAAAAAAATCTTTCTTTTCTAACAAAGAGTAGAATGTGTTACGAGAAACTACACTAAAAGGACCAAAAATATGATTTGTGACCATGGTTTGAGGAATCACTGTGGTATAGGCTGATTTTGATACCTGACTGATCCCGTATTAATGGAATAGTACAGACGAAGGATAAAATTATCAAAAAAACCGATTTTAAGTAAAATCAAGGGCAAAACTATAATCACCACAATTGTTTACTAACGAAAAACGTGACTCATGTGACCTGCCAACTTTTATATTCATTAAAATACAATTGATAATAATGTCATTTCATAAGCATTAGGAGTGTACAATGTATATATATGGTTTTTAAAATAAGGGTGAGGCTTTTATAACTTACGTAGCGCATGCCAGCCAATGAGAGCGCACTCGGTGGCAGGTGAAATTTCCACCATACATGGGAGTATAGCGGTCATTCCAACCACTATTGTGCATGGGGATGGCCCCTGAGTCCCACGCAGAAAACATTCTCCCCCTATTAAGTCATACAATTGACCTCATTCCTATTTAATTTCAAGTCTGCAACCAAACAGACCCTTCCTTAACAGAAAGCGCTCAATGTCTCTTGAACCGTTGAGGCGTTGAACGTGATATATATCTGACGGTTATGGCAGAACCAAATAGCGTAATCTCCAAAAGCAAATCTAACGTACGCCATTAGCTCTGCGTAGTTTAGCAAACACCCTTCTGAGAAAACTTGACAGTTGCCATTTTCAAACATAACAGCCAAAGCTAGCGGTAAACCAGTCCAAGTTGAAGTGGAAGGGAGTAAGGGACAGAAGAGTCAAAGGAACGCAACTGGAGAGCATTGAAAGCTCTGTACTGTTTGTGGTAAGAGCTTTTAATTTGCACCCATTTCAGATGAAAGTGTGATCTAGATCGCTTTCAGTCTCAAATCAGGGATCCGAAAATTTGGAAAAGAATCCCTTCCCAGTAAAGAATGTGAAATCCCATCTGGGTCTTCTTTAGAAACTCGTTTTCCCTGCTCCCTTGCTGCAAAATTGCAAAATTTTTGCAGTTATTTCGGGCAAAACTGGCCTAGTTGTTCGTGAGTATTATTTCAATTGTTCGATGATGGATAAGGAGTTTATTTATATGAAGAAGATATTTTAATTTGTATCCGTTTCAGATGAATTTGTTCTAGATCGTTTTCTGAACCTAGACTGATTCAAGGTCTGTTTTTTTTGTTGAACCAAAATATCTTTTCTCGACAGTCATTCTCACTCGGAATTTTGTCCCTGCACGGTAGAGAATGCGAAATACCATCTTCGTGTTCTTTAAAACCTCGATTCCCATGCTCCTCTGCTGTGAATTTTCTTAGTTCTGGCATTTATTTTTCCGGCGAAATAGGCCGAGTGGTTCGTGGGTTTTGTTGGATTTCAACTGTTCCAAATGGGTAACAAGTTTAGCTTTAAGAAGAAGGATGGGAAGGATGTGGGGTCGAAGAGCAAGAGGCATGGGAGATCGCAGCGGAAAATGGCAGCCGAAGAGGAGCTCTTGCACAAACAAGCCTTGTCGATGGCACTTCATCAGCACCAGCTGTCACAGAGGTTTGATGGATCGATGTCGAGGAGAATTGGGTCTACAAGTGCGCGTTTTGGGTCTACAAGGAAGACACTCTCTGATTCATTCTCCAATGGAAAGCAGGTTGGTTTGAAATTGAAACTGAATCTCTTATCTGTTGTTCGGTTCGCTTGCAAAGAAATTTTGATGTTTTTGATCAACAGTGGACTTTAATGCTGGATTCTATTGAAATGAGCCCCAAATCTAGAAACTTTGAGAGCTAAATTCTTAACTAAATGTGGAAACAACAATAATCAGTGGGCAAGTGTAAGAAGATTTCTTTTGATCAGTCCTACTTTTGAGTGTTGGTGGACAGAAGAAAGGAGAAAAGGAAAAAAAACTTTCACTGTTTATGTGAAAGCTTAAAAGGGCATCTGAGAAAGCACTGAGAAAGCATTCTGCTTTTTTGGTTCAGATAGTGCGTTATGATGGTCTTGGACCTGTCTGCTAAACATTTCCTGACAAACATTCAGAAAAATATAATTTGAAGCTTTAGGATTAGCACAATAGTTAGCCCAGCGGGTTGATCTCATCAAGAGAAATCCAATCCCAGGTATAAGAGTTTTCAAGGATACACGTGCCTTGGTCCATTCATCGGATGTACTCATTTACAATTTAGAGATTTGAGCCGTTATTGACCTAGTTTTTGAAGATCCAGTTAACCAACTCAAGCTACATTTGAGAATTTACACACTTGATTTTGGTTCAACGAAATGGTGAACATGAGAGAGAAATTGATTAAATGTTCTAATCAGAGACTGATCAATGGAAAGAGTAAGGGATAAAGATAGATGATTGCAGTTGTTTATGCATTGTGTTGTAGTTGCAATGAACTTTTGGGAAGGAATGCAGATGCATTTGTAGTAAGCCGGAGCAGAAGTTTATCTGTTTCTTGTCCCCAATCAGTCCAGGAGTCATGAATTTTTTCTGATGTGGGACCAGCATACTAGTATTGGTGGAAAATCATTTCATCCTATGATCCTATCAACTACACAACACTTTCTTATTTATATTGTTTAGTCTTGAATGAGTTTATTACCTTTGCTGATTTTGCAGCTTAATCGAAAGGGATGCAGAACATAGATTTAAGTTTCTTCAAAAGTTCTCTCTTCCATTGCCATAGTAAAGCGATACTATTAAACAAATAGATAACTCTGTGACGCTATATTTTCGTATTCAAAGAAACTTTTTGTTCCTTTAAATATTTGAAGATTCCTTGTAAATGGGTGCAATCTGCAGCAGATAATTGGAATGTACGGGTCTGATCCTGATCCAATGCAGCCGATCAGAGGCTGGATCCACTTACCCTTGAAACTTTATTTGAAGTTCATACTGAAAAAGGGGGCAGGGGAGGGTGGAGCATAACATTATTTCAGTACCTCATCATCTCACTTTTTTTCTTTTTCTTCATTTAAAATAAAATAAAAAAATGCTGGTAATTATGTAAATGAGATTTGGAAATATACATCATGTGCAGGTCCCAGAATTTCTGGAGCATCTCAAAACAAAAAAAATTGTTCTAGTTCATGGAGCAGGATTTGGAGCATGGTGTTGGTACAAGAATATTGCTTTGTTGGAAGAAGTAGGATTGCTTCCAATTGCCTTAGATCTCCTGGGATCGGGGATTGACCAGACTGATCCAAACAGTGTAAAAACTCTGGCAGACTATGCAAAGCCCTTGATTGATTATCTTCATAACCTGCCTGAGGAAGAACAGGTTGGGGACACATTTGATTTCCATGATTTATCATGCCTCTTCTAATTACTGTACTTGCAATCATTTGTGAAGCATATTGTGATTTGTGTAGTTTATATACAGATAATTCTGGTCGGTCACAGTTGTGGAGGTGCAAGCATCTCATATGCTTTGGAGTGTTATCCAAAGAAGATTTCAAAAGCCATTTTCTTATGTGGTACAATGGTGGCAGATGGCCAGAGGCCTTTCGATGTTTTTGCTGAAAAGGTGTGTAATTCATGTTCATTATGAGCCAAAATAATCTCTTTGGTAGTCAAATTTTCAATTTGATTGAGTACTAAGATATGTGATTTGGCCAAATGCAGTAGAAGTCACCCTAAACTATATTGAGTCCAAAGCATGTCTGTTGAGGAAAAGCCCATGTAATGTTGTTCAAAACAAAAGAGTAAAATTACAGTTTGGATTCTCATCGTTAGGAATATCTATGATCAGGCTCCTCCATGTTGGAGGTACCCCATTTTTTGGATCCCTGTTAACCCAATGGCATTTTGAGTATCAACTGGTTGTGTCATTTTACCGCTTTCCATGATATTTATAAAATAAATATAGAAAAAGCTTCCTTAAGAACAAAAGAGAACCCAAATCAGGTGGACTGTTCTACATGATAAGAAATGGTGCATTCTACATATGAATTGTGAAGCTTAAAGAAATCACTGAGGTTGGTAAATCATATCAAGTTATGGTCTTTTCCCCCTTGTTCCTCTAAAGCTCAGAGAAGCAAATTTATTTACTCAGAAGGCATTGGAGCATAGCTGTGCTTAACTGAAAATTGCAGGATGACTAGAGCAATCGGCTGAGGCTAAAATGCACTATTGAGTGATTCTGAGACTGCTCTTTAGTGGCTAAATAATTCTTATTCCTATGGTTTTACAGGGAAAATAAAATTTATGAAATTGGTCAAATAATGTTCTGAGTTGTGACCCAAGCATGTGAACCAGTATGACAATTATCAGAGAAAATAATTTATAGCTACTTGGCCTTATGTTAAATGCTTTACGAATACAGTGGTGCTAAACTACTAAATACATATGACTCTTGAGTCTGACTATATCTACAATGTATTGACTGATGTCAAATTCAATCTTTAATGCCTTTATCTTCTGGTCAGCTCTAGTATGGTTGGTGTAGGAAAAATAAAATCCATTGATTGCTTTAGTCCTGCCCATTTACAGAATTTTGTTGGTGGAACATAACCAAAGATCATGCTAAAGCTGGGCACCAGCTTAATCACAAGTTTTACAGTGGTTGGCAAAGAGAACAAAATTCACAGTTTTCTTGGTCAAGGCAAAGGACTATTGGAGTTCACCAGTTTGAATCAGTAATTTATCCAGTTGTAGGCTAGAATCCTGGACCAGCTGCGTTATATCAGGTACAAACTGAGGATTGAAAGAAGCATATGAATCATGTGAAAATAAAAAGAGAGAAGGGGAAAAAAAATTTCTATATCCAGTAATGAGATTAGCAATATAAGTTATACATTCACTTAGATCTGCAGATTGGACTAATGACTCGCCAAGAGAAACAAAAGAAATTAGAAATCTGGCTGATGGGGCAGCTACAATTTGAAAATGAAAAGAAAAAATTATATCATACTAGTTGCAGATCATACCTGGAGGAATTCAGGTGGTTGAGTTGACTTGCATGACCAGCTGTAGGATGAAAGTTTCAAGTGCCTAAAAGCAACACATGGCAGACTCGAAACTGGGGACTTGACAACTTTCCAGTTGGTTTAAACGTTTGGACTAATCTTTGGTCTGATCAAACTGGTCAAACAGGTTACTGATTCGAAAAACACTTTTCATCTCTTGAAGCAGAAATTTCATCCTTCATTAAAGTATATGTGGTTGAGTGGTTCTACTAAGGTCACAAGGTATCAACTGAATATAACTAAGAGCAGCATGCATAATGATCAAATAATCACAACACCAATCATTTCCAATGAAAATAATCCAGTGTAAATTTCAAATGTCACCTAGAATGAACAAAATGCATGGCAAGTTTGGGATTAACCTGTTTGTTTTACCCTAACCCTGTGTTCTTAAATAAAAAAAAATTAAGAGAACAACCACAGGCAGTAAGGAACCTATAATGAGCTTCACTTGCTAAATGGGCCTATGCTTGTTCAATTGTAGTGAGAATCCAACCTTCTAGGTGGCAGCTATTTTTATTCTGGGGTTTTTCACTTCTTTGTGTATTCTTACAGCATAGATATCTGTCTGCAGCTAGGGTCTGTTGAGAGTTTTATGCAAGAATCACAACTTTTGACATATGGTAATGGTAAAGACAAACCCCCCACGAGTCTCATGCTTGAGAAACAGCAGATGAAGGGATTTTATTTCAACCAGAGTCCTGATAAGGTATGGTGCAGTTTCAGAATTGATAACTGCTGAAATTTGTCCTGCTGCCCTCTTTTATACAAATTATCACTAAAATACTCTCTCTCTGAAATACCTGAGGGTATGTTTGTTCTTTCTATTGCTCAGTCCTAATTTAAGATTTCTATGATGAATATGAATTTCCCAGTCAAAACATTTACCCATATACATGATCTTCAAGTTCCACTTACTATTCTCTAGTAGTCCAATAACTCTCTATTTTAAATGACTTTACAATCACCAAATGTTATTGTTTCAGGAAAAAAAAAAAAAAAAGATAGGGAAAGATGGTGGCTGTTTAGGTTAATTTTTCGTATCATACTCTCTACTTGTCAACATATCTAATTCAAGCCCTATCTAGTCACTCCATTTCCTGTTTCTATTCATATGCAATTCCATCCTGGACAATAAATTCTCCTCATAATGGAGTTTTCGGCCACTTAATAGGTTAGGGCTTAGAAACCCAAGAAATTCCTGAATCACAGGAATAAGGAACAGATCAGACAAGGAGGAATATTATAATTCAAAAAAAAAAAAGAAAAGAAAGCCAGAATCTTTGGTTGAGTGGTCTAATTACTGCAAGGAATATTCCAGAAAAGTTTGAGGGAAATGCAATGGTTAGATTTGCAGAAATTGAAGGATCCTACTTTAACTAGGAATCCAAAACGCTGATAACTTGAGAAATCAATGCACAGATTTTAGGGCTTAAAACAAAATTCTGATAATGAACTAATATTAATGAGTAAACAGTAACAACAGTCAGAACCAGAAAAAAATGTTTCAGTTTCAGAAAACCAAATTTTGAAGAGTTTGAATAACACTAGGATACTGAAAATTGATTAGTACTTGGAGTTCTAAACAGGAACTGAAGTGGAAAAACATGAAAGTCGAACTGAAATTGATTTGTGGCAGAACCTTATTTAAGTCTTCAAGCTTTTGATCAACAACCAGTCATAGAATTGAACAAGGTAAAATAATAAATCGCAGGTGATCAAGTATAGATAATCTGAGCTGAAGTCAATGGAGGGATAGAAGAGGAGATAAGATAGAAACCAGTTCAGGAAATCCACCTAAACTGAAGGCCTGGAATCCACCAGATTCTTGCTACTGAATCCACAGCAGTTTCGCTTAGAAACCACTGAGAAATCACCCTTGAATCCACAAGAACATGGTCTGAAATCCACAAAAACAATAAGCAACAAACCTTTATTTCTCTTGAAAATTGATGGAGGGGCTGTGCCCTTATATTTATAATGTTGTGCCTAAACTGAGTCAGACTCCAATCAGGAAAGACTATTTCATTCCTGGACAGAAAAGGAATAAAAAATAAAAAAAAGAGAAAACAAAGAGTGACTAAAGTTCCCCAATTGCAGTCTTTGATGGAGAGTCCTATACCGACCAGACAACTCAACTCATCATTATCCCAACTAAATGGGGTCGGCTCCACGGATCCTTTTCTTTCAATCAGCTCTATTCAAAGCCATACTAGTTACTAGTGCTAAGCTATGCATGTCTTTCCTCACCACTTCTCCTAGAGTCATTTTAGGCCTACCCCTGGCTCTTTTAGCTCCTTCAATCTGAATCAAATTATCCCTCCGTACTGAAGCATTCAAAGGCCTCCATTGCACATGTCCAAGCCACATAAAACGACTTTCTCACAAACTGATCATGTATCGGAGATTCGGAGCAACGCCTAAATTAACTCTAATTTTTTTGTTCCTTATTTTATCCTTTTCAGTTTTACCTCCGATCCATCTCAACACCATCATTTCAGCTACACTAAGTTTATCTATATGTTATTTCTTCACTACCCAACATTTAGCTTCATACATCATTGTTGGTCGTATAACTGTCCTATGAAATTTTCCTTTGAGTTTTAAAGGAATACGTCGATTACACAACATTCTGGATGCACCCGTCCACTTCAGCCATCCTATTTTAATTCTCTGTGGATCATCTTCCTCTATTTCTCCTTCTTTATTTATGATTGAACATAGGTACCTAAATTTAACTTTTTGTTTAATTCTCTATCATCAATGTTCACCACCTCACAATTCTTACGCGCCATATACTCTGTTTTTGTTCTACTTATCTTGAAACTTTATAATTCCAAGGTTGATCTCCATAATTCCAATTTGGCATTTATCCCTTCTTTTATTTCATCCACCAAAATATTATCGACAAATTGCATATTCCAAGGGATCTGATCTTGAATGTCTCTAGTCAACTCATCTATGATTAGTGCAAACAAGTATGGGCTTAAAGCTGATCCTTGATGTGTTCCAATTATAATTGGAAATTCACTACCCTCTCCCCCCCACAATTCTTACACTAATCACCACACCGTTATACTTATCTTTAATTAAAAAAGGGCATACCTAGTGCATGAGGTTCCTACCATTGCGAGGTCTGAGGAGAGTCATAATGTACGCAGCCTTACCCCCGCTTAGCGGAGAGGCTGTTTCCCGAATCAAACCCACAACCATTAGATTACAATGGAGAAACCTTACCGTTACCGTTATACATATCTTTAACTATGTCCACATATTTACTTGAAACACTTCTCTTCTTTGATACTTGCCAAATTAACTCTCTAGGAACTCTATCATAAGCTTTTTTAGGTCAATAAAGACCATATAGAGATCCTTCTTTCATTGTCCAAATCTTTTCCTTTGTCTCCTAAGCAGATATATGGCTTCCATAGTTGATCTTCCTGGCATAAAACCATATTAGTTTCTCAGGCGGGTTTCAATTACTCTCTCCCATAATTTCATAGTATGGCTCATAAGTTCCATTCCTCTATGGTTATTGCAGCTTTGAATATCACCTTTATTTTTATAAATCGAAAGCACAATGCTTTTCCTCCATTCACCTGACATTTTTCTTGTACTCATAATTTATTAAACAATTTAGTTAGCCAAGTTATTCCACAAATTCCTAAGCTCTTCCAAACATTTTTTGGAATACCATCTGGACCTATTGTCTTACTTATTTTCATCTTTTTTTAAAGCTTCCTTTTCTTTAGACACTCTACTTTTTTGTGTATATCTAAGACTTGTGGTTTCTTGATGGCCATTGCAACCTTCTAAAACACTGTTACTTATATTATTTTCATGTAGGAAGTTTTTCATCTTTCTTTAATATCCTCATCACTTACTTTACTTGATCATCTTCACTTTTAATGCATCTAATATGGTTGGAATCTCCACTCTTCTTTTCCCTCATTTTAGCTAGTTTATAGATATCTTCCCCCTTCTTTTGTGCTCAAACTGTTGTAAAGATCCTCATATTTTTTAGTCCTTTTTTTGTCTACTATCTTCTTAGCTTAATTTCCAGAAAATTTATATCATTTTAAATCCTCTTCATCCTTTGTCATATGCCAAGTTTTATAATTAAATTTCTTAGCCTTAATGGCTGCTTGAACTTCATTATCCTACCACCTAGTTTCCCTTGATGAATTTTTTTTTTTTAAGATTCGCCGAGAACTTCTTTAGCAACATTCTCAATATTAGTCATTTTGTTCCACATCATTAGTGTCTCCATCAAAGTTCCATCTTCTCTGTTTTACTAAGTTATCAGCAAATGTTTTCAAGTTTTCTCCTTTTAAGCTCCATTATCTTATCCTAGGGCAAATAATCTCACATTTCTTATGATTCATTGTTTGATGCACATATCTATCACTTTTTCCGCAGTGGTTATCTCCTTCACAAACTGAACCATACCCATATTGTGCTCCTCTCTAAATCATCTGCCCCATGCACCGTGTCAGACTACTGACCCATTAGTTTTTGTAATGTGGCATACAAAATAATTGCCAAAGTCCTGGCCAACCGTTTACGGCCTCTTTTACACTAATCTACATTGCGTGGTTAAGCTCTCCCCTGGTATAACCTTACAATCTTTACATAATAGTCTATTGGTCCTAATTTAAAAAAAAAAAATTATTGAGCTACTATTTTGCCCACTTTTGAAGGTTATTAAATGGTCTTCTCTCTTTTCAAAGCATGTGTTTACTATTGATAAATCATAAGCCACAACAAATTCTAGGATTGAAGTCCCCTCCTCATTCCTCTCTCCAAAACCATATCCTCCATGAACTCTTTCATAGTCTCTGGTATCTCTTCCAACATGTCCATTTAGATCTCTCCCTATAATAATCTTTTCTCCTTGGCTTATTTCTTGAACTAATCTATCCATGTGTTCCCAGAAATGTTCCTTAATATTTTCACCAATCTTATTTAGGTTGCATAAGCACTAATTATATTGATGTCTTTTTCTAACACAAGTTTGATGGATAATATCCTATCACCATTTCTTTTAACATCCACAACACCATTTTTTAAATCTTTATCTACTACTATTCCCACCCCACTTCTATTATTTTTATCCCCAGTATACCAAAGTTTAAAGTCATCTAATTCCTTAGCTTTTTTCTGCTTCCGTCTAGTCTCTTGTATACAAGGTATGCTAATTCTTCTTCTTCTCATTGTATCTATCAATTCTGAACTCTTTTCCGTTAAAATTCCTATGTTCCACGATGCTAATCTAATCCTACGCTTTTGGACTAACTTTTTTACCCACACACGTTCATGGTGCGAGAACCCTTACCCACTTGTCATCGCAACCGGGTGCCGAAGCGGTGCGTCACTTACAAGGGACTAGGACTTTGATTAAAGAAAAAAAACACAAAGAAGGACTGGAATTAATTAATTCTTATTCCAGCCAGCTACTAACAACTAATAATGAATAAATTAAAACCCAACAGGACCCACGTTTGGACTGTTCATCAGTTTCCTGAAGTGATCAGGAAAAATCTGGTGGTGCATGCTTTTCTTCTTTTTTTGCTGGCATTGCTTAAATTCTGCATCACCTCAAGCACCATATTTTCTTTCTAGAGGAAGTTGGGCGGATTGGTTGAATCTGCTGATTCGGATTGGAATCAGCCAACAGTGATCCCGATTCCTGCAATATTTTTTTAGAATGACCTTGTTTGATGTATGATATCCATTTTTGTCCATTTTCTCCTTGTTTTATTGAGTTAACTAGTAGAAAATCAATGAAACTTACCTCTTGTAGCAAAAATCCCGAATCAAAAGCTCCAAAAAATTACAGATTTTGGAAAAATATTTGCTTCCTCTTCTCGATTCAAATTTCTAGGGTTCAGGCCAATCAACCCAATTCGGATCAGAATTGGTGGAGGTTGATCTGGTTGCCGATTCCAATTACTTAAACTGTGTTCCTATTTGACAGTTCATTTAAATTATCCTTCACATATTTATAACAGGAGAAGTAAAGATTGAAAATACTAGCCTCTCTCAGTAAAATCTTGTATACAGGAGATAAGACATTTGCAGTAAATTTCCTGGAGTTATACCTTCCATTTGATAGGTTCAATCTAGGAAATCTCTTTTATGCTTGACCCCCTCCCCACTTGTGAAACCAAATGTTATGATTTGCCGGTATTTTCAGTTCCAATGAATTAGTTGGATTACTTAATGAATACTGATTTGTTAGTTTAAGAGTTTCCATACTAAATGATGTTGTTGCTTAGAACTTAAAAGATCCCAGAGTCCTTTTAGGTTTTCATTCAATATGCTTTTGGTTGTTATTGTGACAGTTGAAAACCTTGCCTGTTGCATTTCTGGTGCTGGAACATGCACAGGTCTCCAATGTGGTACTTTAGGAGCTTTACTTATCTACCGTGTTTGACATCCTTATTGAATGTGTGGTGAATATGTTTGTGAAACCGATGAATGCTAGGATATCGCATTGGCTACAGTTTCAATGAGACCCATCCCTCTAGGACCAATCATGGAGAAGCTCTCATTGTCACCTGATAATTATGGCTCTTCAAGGCGGTTCTACATACAAACACTTGAGGATCATGCATTGTCTCCAGACGTTCAGGAAAAGCTTGTTCGGGAAAACCCACCTGAAGGAGTATTTAAGATCAAAGGCGGTGATCATTGCCCATTCTTCTCAAAGCCACAGTCACTACACAAAATCTTGCTTGACATCGCCCAAATTCCATAGCTGAAATCACTGAATACATGAGGATTCTTCTTTGACAGATGATGACGAGGTTTGGGGGAGGCCAGTTTGTGTAATTGAAGATGGTAGCAGAAGTCATCCATGATCTATTAATTCAGGTCGGACATTGGGAGGGGGCCTTAATTGGAGTTAAGTCTAGGAATAAAGTTCAAGTTGTGGTCGAAGAAAAGGGCTGCAGAAGATTAAGGTAGTGTATCTAATGCTGGAGGTATAATTCTATTTAGTACAATATGGAGATAGGATTATGGTCATAGGCATTATATAAATAGTCTATTTATTGGAGAATTGTTATAATTACCTTTCTTTTAATAATTCCTTAAGTATCCAAAAAATAACAAGAAGAATAATAATCTCTTCCTTTTACCTTTCTTTTGTTGATTGTTATGTTATTCTGGCCAGAAGGGTATCAGAAATTATAAATGAATTAAGCGATCAGATAAGTATAAGTCTGATATATGTCTAAGGGAAATTACCTGGCAGTGGTTACTGAATAATTTCTTATTTTCTTTCGGGTTTTTCCCCTTTTTTAGTGATACAGTTTTTATCTATAATTTGGTCAAGAAGTTGTTCTGTCCTATTATAGAGGAGTAAGGATTTAATTTTTGTGGGGTTTATTTCAAACCAACTAGCTTCCTTCCACCAGTTATGGGATGGAGGTGGTGATAGAGGAGAGGAAGGTTGAGGGAAGTCATGTAAAAATGTTACAAAACATAGGTGGGTTATGAAGGGGCATTGTTTTGGATAGTTTTGTAAAACCTATCTTTATTTTAGATAATTTGGTTAAAAAAAATTAGGTGAGTAATTGATACACCAGAACCCATTTTTGAATAATCTTATAATTTTCGCAAGAAAAAATATCTGAGTTTGCATTGAAACTCTTTTAATCACAAGTTGGATTTGGTTTGAACAAACAAAACCTGTTATACTACTAAATTATTCTTGGGAATAATTTTTATACAACGTCAGCTCAAAAATAAAATTCCACATACACTCCCATATCACTGCTCATGTGAGGGGGTGTTATGTCATAAATGCCCCTCCTTTTGTTAGATTTTAAAGGGAGTTTCCTTATTCGCCCAAAACTACATTCTAGCAATGTAGGGAACCCTCCTCCAATATTCTTTATATGTTTCTACCATAAAAAATGGGGAAAAGTTCTCCTGTCGCCAATTTTTTGGTGCTCCCCCCCTCCCCCCACCTCCAATTTTCAGGATTCCTGTAACACCCCTTCCAATGCCCGAAACTGCATGTGGGCGTCACAGAGAACCCTCCAAAAAAATATACATCCTTTACATACCAATGATTGGTGGTAGTTTATGATTTATAGTTTAGATTTTATTATTTTGTAATGAAATTTAAATGAGCCTCTTTTATTTCCATAGCCTAGAGTGTTCTATCAAAATTGAGACCGCCGAAATCTGACCAAACCCAAGAAAACCCTAGCTCGTCGTGTTTGTATGCTTAACTAATTTTCAGATTTGCTTGTGCTTGTACACCAATAGGCCGAGACAACATCAACATTTAATCCTTAGGATCAGGGAAAATCTTTTCTACACCCTTGTACTATGAACATTTTCATGCACGCCCTTCACGTTTCAGCCATGTTAGACTAATAATTTGGTAAGTTTACCATTGTATAGCTTGGGATCTCCCCGATGGTTCACTCATCAATTTTGATTGTCCATTTCAACCATAATACCGATCATACATACATCTTCCCCTTTGATTTCCTTTTTTGAAAGCTTCCTCTTAGGTTCATTTTAAGTTCACTTCCTTTTCAAATTTGTTTTAAACATCTATAGGTGCATCTTATTATCACCAAGGTCTTGAACTCAAAAAGTTGTTTAATTAACCTGTCTTTTTTCCAAAATTTGCTTAAAAGGTCAAATATTTTTAAAATAATTTAAAAGTACCTAATCATAATTTATTTTTAAGGTGTTATTTTCTCTGCAAAATATGACCAGATTCACTCTTAATGGGAGAAAAAATGTTATAATTAAAGGGCAACAAATTAAGTTTATGACTTCTTTCTCATCAATCTTGGTTATAAAAAGATTTTCCCAATATTTATAGTGATACACGAGGACATCAACTTAGTTTTTTAACTATGTAGTTATGTAGTATGTATAGAAGATGATGTTAACATGTCCACCAAATTTACCGAACTTCCAATTTCCAATAATCAAGAGCACGCAGGAATGGATTCCTGGTACGGATGTAGAAATATTACATTCCCGCATAATTAAGGCTAAATCCAATATCTAATCTAAATGCTAACAAAACCAAAAAATAAGGCAGATACAACACACGTACAATTGTTCGTACAGGAAGGTCTTAAATTTGGTACACCAGAACAAGCCACCTTCCACTCCGTTATACCCAAATTTTTTTAAAAAAAAAAAAAGAGGGGAAGGTGGGGGGGGGGGGGGGGGGGAGGAGGGTTGAAGCCCCTGCGCTTCATGTGCAGATGCATCAACAGAAGGAATTTTGACGTTTCATGGGGGTAGGGAAGTCCATATGATCCCTTTTTCCGAACTATATTTGAACAGGCAGTAATTGAATCAGCAATAGTTGTTGAGCTACTAGTTCATCAGGACATATCAGATGAAAGAAAAAGAGCATCTAAGGGATTTCATAGAAATACAAGTGGTTAAATTTATCAAACCAATCTAGTCACCCAAAACCCACTCCCTGCAAATAGCATTGATCAGTTTGGCAATTTTTTGTACTTGGTAGATTCTTGATGCAATGAAAACACATGAATGATGCAACACCGACAAATAATTGAAGCGATGAGAGAGACTAGATAATTTTAGAACACACTTTCAGATCCTGCTGAGAAAAATATACAGCAGCAATACCTGTGAACAGATTACATAACCATCAACCAATATTTCCATTCATCCACACAAAGCAACACCAATTTGCTCCCCATCAGGAACAAACAAAAAAAACCCAATCTGCTTCATATCAGCATCACCTCTCTGTCCACAAATTTCTGTCAGTCAGGCAACCCAAGCTGTAAATTCTATCAAACCCCCGTACGAAACAGCTCTTATTTACGTGAACCACTAACACGAACTCACCTATATCGTGGGTTCTCAATTAGGCAGATATCTATAGACAGTGGGCCAAACTAGTAGCACTCACTATCGGAAGTTATATTTACAGTTCAACCAAAGAACAAATCCATCTATAAAACAAGAACGCCTCCTGATCCGAGTTTTGAGTCAATGAGCGAGATGAATTAAGCTGGGCTTTTGTCTTGCGTTGCCCAATGAGAAAAGTTAATAGATCCTCTACTAAAACAGTCCCACCAGGTACGCACGTCAATAAAACTGCAACAATAGCACGAATACTATGTGTTCCCTGATCTTGACCTTATCTTCAGATTGGAACTTCTTCACTCCATCAAGCAGCCAACAACTGTCTCTGCATCATATCAGATCAACTGAACTTCCTCCAGGGCATTTCAGAAAGAAAGATTTCCCCACCATAGATTGCTTACAGCCTTTACGCTGGACATGTGTCTAGTAATAAGAAGAATGCCTTTGGTCCCTTGATTCAAACCATTCCGGACCTTGAAGCCTGGAAATTGCGGCAAATGTGTACTCCAACAATGTAAAAGAGCACTTTACTGCAAAATGATATTAGACAAAGCTCCCAACACCCAAATCAAGTGGCAACATTGACCAAATCTGCACAAGAGGAAGTTGCATTGATGAGGGGTCTAAAAGAATCCTGTTTTTCACAATGCTATAGTTTCAGTCAACACAACTAAACCGAAATAGACTAAACAATTACTGTTCAATAACTAACTGTAGCAGGAACAGTACAGTTCAAATAAATACCAGTGCAGCTATAATTTCCAGAAAATTCAATAGCTAGCCAACAGCAACAGAACTATAGGGGTTGGTTAGCTCAACCACAATGCTATCAAAAACCACAGCTGGTAAGTTCAAACACTCAAATAAATTTTTTTTCCAAGATATTCAGGTTCAGAACCCCATAAAATTAAATCAATTGGCACCAGCCTGGTAATTCCAGAATTGCTATTAGTGGCAGATTCAATTCCTTAAATTGCTGGGAAATCGGATCAATTTAATTTTAATATGAATATGTCTATAAAGAATGTTGAAGTTCCACTAGGTCTGGACTCTAAAATAAAATTTTGATATCAGAATCGATAACTCACAGTAGCAATTGAAATCATTCCTCCCAACTGAAACAACAACAAAAACTAAGCCTTATACCATCTAAATGGGGTCAGCTACATAGATCCTTGCATGTCAAAGTAAGAGAAAAGAAGAAATGAAGACACGAGATGAGAAGTGCAAAAAAAGAAATGAAAGTAAGAGGAAATAGGCCCAGCCCAGGAAGTCATGGAAATCTCAACTATATGGGGTTGGCAACATGGATCTTTGCCCTCCAAAAGGCTCTATCCGAGGTCATACTTGGTACAACACCCAGAATACGCATGTCATTCCTCACCACCTCTCCTATGGTCATTTTAAGCCTGCCGCTAGCTCTTTTAGCTCCTTCAATCAGAATCAGATCTCTCCTCCACACTGGGGCATCCTCAGGCCTCCGTTGAACATGACCATACCACCTCAAACGACATTCTCGCAGCTTGTCATTGATCGGGGCAACTCCCAAATCAGCTCTAATACGATCATTCCTTACTTTATCCTTCATAGTCTTTCCGCACATCCATCTCCGCTTCTTTTTTTTTGTGGGGTGGGGAGAGGTTGGGTTGGAGAGTTATGGGGTTGGTGAATTATCACCGTACCCAAACAGCATCATATATAGTCGACATGCAAGAAAATACAGAAGCACAACTTGTACCAGCAATGGGAGCAAAACAGCAGTGATCAGGTTGACTGTAGCCAAGGAAAAAAAAACCAAAGGCCTTCCAAAACTCAATTTCAGAAATAGACTTCCAAGAACTACTTAATTTATTCCAAGGTCCAGCCTTTTATATGTATCTCACAACTTAAAAAAAAAAATAGAGAGAGAGAGAGAGAGGAAAGGAACCTCATATTGGACCATCTCCTAAACCTATTTGATTCAGTAACACAATCTAGGGTTCTTTAATCAGACCAAACTGACATGTAAAACTATCTTAAAGAGAAAGAGAATCATATTAAAACCCATGACTCGAGCCCAACCCTAAAAACCAAATTAAATAATTATCCAGCAGTCCTTGATTAGCAAACTGCCGATGCCACAGTTACATGGAGAAACAAATGGAGCCATCTTGAATGATGCTCTCCCATCACAACCATAAACTACAAAAAAAAAAGGCTAGAATGAAAAGTTATCCTCAAATAAACAAACCTTTGACAATCCAACAAAAGCACCACACCAGCAGAGCACAAAACATCATTTGACCAAAAAGCCTCACAGCCCTTTTCAATCCCCAATTAGAGTTAATAAAAGATTTATCTGATGGACTCTCAACAGTTAGTCCAGATTCTTAGAATGCAGCCGATTGGGTCTGGTCCTATCCAACCCAATGCAGGAACTTAGAACGGCTGGCCTGTTTTGGATGGCTAGCTCGTCTTAACATTTAATAGTTATTCTCGAGTACTTCTTACAAACTTATATATATATATATATATATATATATATATATATATATATATATATATATATATGAAGATGAACTAAAGTATTAGAATCTTTCTTGCATCTGAGAATTCCTTCACATTTCAAAACATATAACATGTCATTTTATAAGATACTTAAAAAAAAAAAAAAAAAAAGAAGAAGAAGATGATCAAAAGTATTAAAAGAGCACACATAAATTAAAAGCAGTTACATCTTGGATACTCAGTCCTCACTATGCAACTACATTGACGAGGCCAGCAATTCAAAGGATCAGAAAGGCTCAAAACCATTGATTAAGACATTTTAGACAGGACCCAGCAGAAAGAATTCAAGTCATTCGCATCAAGCAAATGCAAAGTACAGCAGCTCCAGACACCAACAAAGAAAATTTTACAATTCTGACTACCAGCATAAAGAGAACATCCTCTTTAAGGAGGACCATCCTCTTTTAAGCCATAGAGGATATCTAACAGTGCTTCCAAAGTCAATTTCCTCAATTGATGGGAAAATCACTTCAACTCTCATGAGGCCAACATTGGTGCAGGCCCACATGTAACCGCATCCACTGAAAACTCTTAGAGATATATAACAATGTTTCCAAGAGCACAAAATTATGTATTCACCTAAGAAACAATTATTTGAAAGACTTGCTGATTACAATTCTCAGTAACACGTCCTTATGGTGGCTAACCTCGAAGGAGATCTGACTAAGCTCACATCTCACCAGCAATGGAGCATAGGCCAATACAGGTATGCCTGATAGCTTATTCCTAGGATGATCTGAATTCTGAACTCTGAATCCTGAACTAAAGTATTCATTCAACCCATTAAAAGTAACATGACCCTGATTAGGAAATTAAAATATTATAAATCCATTCAGTTATTCAGAAACAAAGTATTTTGGAGCAGTTTATCAGCAGTAGAACAAATGTACTCACAGATCTAAAATGAGTAAATGTGATATTAATTTCAATGCAGTAGACAATGCAAATAAGGAACTTTGCAAACCCTTTCTTTAGGATTGTAACAAATTTAAAGTTTTTCAATCTTATATTCCATCAAGGGAAAGGAACCGAGGAAAAAAAAAAAAAACTTGCAAGGAAATAGGGCCTACCAATTTAAGAATAACTATGAACCTGAACCTGACTTCTGAACCCACACTTGCTTCTGCAATAAATTTTGTAAAACTTGAATTAGTTAAAAAAAAAAAAAGAATTAACAGAACAATGTATGAGTACAAATGTCACAAATATAAATTTGTCGCTGCATGTCCACACACCTCATGGGAACCATAGCCAGAAAGACCTCTTTTGGACGGCTTTGCCTCAGCAAGATGCATAGAGCCATCAACATCCTTTCCCCCATGTCCAGGTCCACGGCGACCAGCATGCCGGTGGGATCCTGAGAAAATGTAGAAGAAATGGTTGTTTATTAAAAAACAGACGCCATCAAAGATAATGTAAATTTCATAAATATTATCAGCAAGGTTTGGACAGCAAAAGCTAACCATTCTCTACAGAAGAAAAATTGTTTCGTCCACTTCCAAGGGTCTTAACTTCAGATTTACCGGCAAAAGTGACATCAGCTTTTACTTCTCCGTGACTTCCTGGAATATCATAGGCAGATGAATTACCACCACGCCCTAGTCGGGAACTGTGAATAGATGCATCCTGATTACGATGTTTCCCAGCAGAAAATGCTGATTTATGACTAGAATCGGAGTCCTCTACATCATCCCCAATTTTTTGAACACCCACATTTTGAGTAATATTCATGCCATCTAAAGAATCTGACAGTAACTGTGTAGGCAGAGAAGAGGGTGATGATAGGGACTCATCACTTGCATGTGATCCATCTGAACGACGAAGAGGTGTCCAAATACCACGATCAGGTCTATCCTTATTTCTGGTACGTTTTTCTTGTTTCTCACTGGCAGAACCAAATCCATGCACATCATTCCTGACAACCTTATCATCAAGAGCCTTCTTTGTATCACAATCAGAACCACACGGCATCTGTGAAACACTAGAAACATGGTCCTTCAAAACTGAACGAATGTTCATGGGACGAGGTGGCCGTTTGTCCTTCTCTACATTCAAGGTCTGGATTTGCTGATCAGAGTGGCCTGTTGCAGATAATTGACTCTGACGTGGTTCCTTGTTTGAAAGTATGCTTTTGATCATCCTCCCACCAGCCTCACACCGCAGATTCTGTGTGAAAGTCAATCAACTTGGTGAGTATCTTATTTGAGATGTTACATGGCTGTTATACCCCCGCCCTCCTGATGCATATACAAGTTAATAAACATGAGCAATTATCGAGAGATGTGCACCCAGATATTTGCTCATGTTTTAATGGCTTATACAAGGACTTGTGAAAAGGAAAACAAAATTCTGCCCAACTATGAAAAGAAATGAACCTTCATAGGGTTAAAAGAAAAAAGGTTACCTGAAAAATCTCACGTTCTTTCCCTTTCAGGAGTACCTTTTTCTTCCCAATATCAGCAACAGTATTCACTCCTGATGTAACTCCATCACTCCCATGGGCTGCAAATCCAGAAAATAATCATTCACTGAAAAAGATCGGTAACAACATAGACAAATTGAACATTTCCAACACACAGAATATTATACTCCAACTCCAAACAATGTAAGAAAATGTACATGAAACGTACTCTACAACTTTCAGAGCCACAGCAGTCTACTGAACCATTCCTACACACTTACAGGTCACATAGGCATGGCAAACATGCATAGTTACACTCAACAGAAATCTAAGTCATTTTTTCAAGTACCATATCCTTTCCTCTTTCAACTATCTTTTGAGATATGCCACCCAACTTAATAGATGTTTCAATTTTTCCGTCAAAATTAGGATATTTCAGTTGAAATGGTTCGATTTCCACCAGTACCCAAGTCAAAATCAACTGAAAAAATGTACAAGTTACAGTTTGTTCAGTTAAAATCATGAAATTATATCAGTTGGGCCATGAACAAATTAAAACTTGATACACCATGAACAGAAGGAGAAGCATCTCGGTATTACTATCACAAAACAATGACATTTGAACAAATCAAAGACGCTCAAACTTCAACAAGTAAAGACCACTGACATCTTAGTTAAGAAAGTCCCATGAGATAAGACTACAAAAGACCATTTTCCTTAGATCTTTCACATTGTTGTTTCAGTAAATTTAGCAATTTGAATCGTGTACACTATCAATGTTGGTGGATGGTATTAATAGTAAGGCCAGGTACCCATTGCATGTCAGACCCCATGCAAACTTCACTCAGCATATTTTCCGTGCTTTCATTTCTTTGAAGTCTGAAGTGTATCAAATCAGCCAGCTGATCTTAGGATCTTTCTGTAACCCGCATAATGAGATGACTTTGCCACAATGCTTTTCCTGCCGACCTTGATTTATTATAGAAAGATGAAGAAAAAGGAAACATATTTGAAAGTATCACATTAATGAATTTTTCTATCATTTACCGGTGAAAAAGTTTTGCATGATGAATCATGAATTATGTGTTCCTTCTATGCAAGTTTTTTCTGCAGAAAAGAAGAAATTGTACCTAATAATTACCATCCAGTTTTCCTGAATCCTGAATCTTGTGCGGTGAGATTGAAAGGTTTTATCCTAAATAAACACTCCTCTTTTCTCATTACTTCAGCCCACACCACTTCCACCTTCCCTTTGACCCACTAATGTGTTCAACTTGAACCATAGTCCACATCACTTCTCACTAGTGCAACCATGACATAAGCATCGCAGTTGAGTTACCCTCATCTTTTTGCCTAATGGTGCTACCCCTTAAATTCTGATGTATCTGTTCATTTTCTATTCTACTCCCAACTATTCCCAACCAACAGATCATCACAGAAGAGGTTCCCAGTTTCCCACAAGATAGAATCTCGCATAAGTATAAACTTAAGAAATCACCAACAAAAGGAAACACTACTAAAACAGAAAAAATCTAAAAGTACCAGAAAATTGAAACACGGGGGATAAATTGACTGGAAAAAACTCTAAACAAACCATCAGCATCAAAGTTGATGCTATCTCAACTGAATCTCAATTAGAAACCTTAGAAACAAATAAAAACCAATAAATGGAGACAGGAAAGCATTCCATGTAAACCACTGCACGATCATGGAACGGGATTGGTGCAGTATTTGGGCACTAGCATCAGTGCCAAGAGAAGAACTTGTGGTTTCAGGATTTTCAGAATTCCTAGTTTCTCTAGGAATCCTAGTCTCCCTGGGAATCCTATTCCTACTCTGCTATGGAGTTCTTTTTAAGTAGAGTATGTTTTCAGTTTCTTTTTCTATTTTGATTGTGTTCATGTGTCCTAGTTCAGGCTGGATTAGGAATCTAAAGGTCATGTCATGTTATGAGTTGATTTTCTTTAGTTATGTCAAGTCCTAATTGGTTTATGACTCCAAACACAGATGGAGGTTCTTGAGTCAGAGCTTAAGAGTTGTTTTAAGTCTTTAATTGGTGAATTAACTAGCCAGTTTGACTACTAGTTGGTTTAGGCGATTTCTAGTCATAATTGCAAAGTTTATATATACTTTTGTAACCATCCATTAAGGCATACGGATTTTATTATGAATAAAGAATGGAATTTGTTCTTTTTATTCTGTATGACTCAGAGACTGATTGTGAGATTTGACTACTCCATTGGTGAGATTCCAATACTGCTGGTGGGATTCCAGCAAGGCCAGGTGAGAAGTTTGGTCATATCTTCTTCTTCTTCTAAACCTCTTCTTCATTAGTTAATCTCTGGAAACGGTAAGTAGCTTCTAGTTCTATTCTGTTTTGTGACTGCACATCTCAATTTCTTGCTTGTCACCATTGATATTTCAGTTATGATTTCAGATTTTACAAAAAACTCTATTCTGAATCTACTCCTGATTTTACTTTCAGAATCTAACATCGAATTATTGGAATCCTTAGACCACTAGGAATTCTGATATCTTAGATTTGCTTATTTAATATCCAGTCCCTGTTACTGACTTCTGCCATACTTCTTTACTCACATTACTGTTCTGGAAATACTGTTGGGTTTCCCTATTGTTGCTGCTAATCTGATTATATTTATTTGCTACTTAAATCCTTCCAGCTATTGTAGAAATCGATTCTTAGTTGTGAAGTTCTATCTCAAGTAGGATTCTTCTGAAAGTCGAGATCAGGCCCTTGGATCAAGTTCAACTTTTGATACTATATAGTGATCCATTGAAATTTGATTCAAATCTGAAATCCAGATAACTGTTTTATTGAAGTCCAAATAATTGTTTTATCACTTATTCTTTAATTTTGGCCCTTAATTATTCACTGCGATTCTAGTTTTCACCTGAGTTTACTGAACCTAATCCCTTAAGCTTCTACAAAAGGATGCAACTACAAATCAGCCCTATAATGTGAAAACAAGAAACTATGCCATTTTCTCACGGAATAACTCAAGATTCAGTTGCAAAGCCATACCGCTCTCATCTTCAAATACTTCTGTTCCAGTTGCAGCAGCTGCAGAAGCAGATTTCTCCACAAGCTGTTGATCTTCTCGCCTACGCACTAAAATGTAAGTTGACTTGTCCTTGCCACTATTGCTCTTTGCATTGTCCCTTAAAACATACTGTAAAGCAGACAGGATAGATGAGCAGGAAACACCGTAACCACATCATCTTACTTGTGACTAAATCATGCAAGTGTAAATAGGAAAAACACACCTAATAGTTGAGGAGAAACAATTTAAAGAAAAAAAAATTGAGAAAAGACCAGGGCAAGGGCGAGACAACAAGGAACTGAGCATCTACCAACATCTTGGAAAAATAGGCATTCTACTACTCTAGCAAATGGCAAAGGATCTATAGTTATAAGTAATTTTCCTCAACTGTTTTCTTACACATTACTCGATGAAACTAGGAAGCAGATCAGAAAAGAATTTTTCTAAAATTGTTTATGCACTCCAGAAACATCAAACCCAAGGATGTGTCATCCTCACTATTAGAAAACATAACATGAGGGTTAAGATTGAACTGGAATTTTTTAGATGATGATGACGACATGTCTACCAAATCTGGGTCCTAACTGAACAGCGGCTGTATGGCAGTTTTTGACGTCATGATGTGCCTTCCATGTCCGGGCAGAATGGAACCCGAAGTCTTAAAGAAAACCCGAAACTCTTCCAACCAGTCCAATCACACAGCCACCAGACATTAAAGGCCCATAACTCAAAATCACATCTTAAAGCCATATTAGTTGTCAACCTAAAGACTTATTTTTTTTCATATATAAAAACCTATATTGATGAAGGATTAAAAGTATATCAGCAGCCATGTATGGCAGTCTCATACACATTTTTTCTTGCAACTTCTTCCCAAGTCGAAACCATCCTAGAAATTAACTAACAAAACTGAAACGCTACCACCACAATTCATAGCTGTCAAGGCGTGCTAGTTAACCTTGGTCACCTAGCATAATTGTGTCAAGGCGGCGGTGCCAAGGCGTCCAGGCGCTTTGGTCGACTTGGGCGCCTAGGCGGGCACCTTGGAAGCCCTGGTCGCCTACTTGGTGCCACCCTGCTTTTTTACCCTCACCAACACCTTGGGTCGCCTAACCGCCATGACAACTATGTCACCTAGGCGTGCACCTTGTTTGTGCCGCCTTGCGTCTAGGCCCCTTCCAACGCCTTGGGTTGCCCACACGCTGTAACAACTATGCTACAATTAGTTTCTGGTTAAAAACTCTCAACTTCCCATTTCAATAGCAAACTTACAACCCATAACCAAAACTTAGTTTTTTCTTCTCTTTCTTTCTTTTAACCCCAAAACGTTGTTTCATAAGCTCATTTTTTTGGCTTGTTTTAACTTTTAACTCAATTTTTTTTCCTCGCTCGCTGGACTATTATATCAAAAACAATAACCAAGTATCAGATAATTTTTCCACAGAAGTTCCGTGGATTTGGTGCCAAACACCATATTCATTGCGCAGTTGCTCTGGCAGGATTTTTGAGCTCAATCATCACATTAGTGACCTTTTCTGGACAAGTAATTTATTAAACTTTCTCTTTTCCTTCATTTATTCATTATTGAGCCCCCCCCCCCCCCTCCTGTATCCTGTCCCCCAGACCCCCCCCCCCCAAAAAACCCCTTAATTATTTTTTGGCCAGCAGTCTTTTCTGCCTATATTAAGCTTTCTTCAGGGCACCATCACCACTTTAGACAAGTACATTCTTTTCTCTTTATGATGATGTATTACACTTTAAGCTATTCATTGGGGGGGGGGGAATTCCTCTCACCCTTTTTTCTCCCACTTCCATTGTTAGCTAGGAAAAATCAAAATAGTTGCAAGAAATAAGTTTTTCTATTGAGCGGAAAGTACAGATACAATACAGACCATCCCATGAACAATAAGAGATCAGATTTTGAACTACATCGGCTATGCCTCTTGCTCACTGCTCAGCCCTAATCACAATTTATCAATTAGACTATCCCAAGTTGCACCCTGGTTAAAAGACCAAAATGCATTCCACAGATATGCTAAGCTCAATTACAAAATAAAGTCAATAAAGGAACAAAATCACTCCATCCGCAGCAAATAGGAAACCAAAAGATAATTAATACCCTCAAAAAATGGTTTTAAGCCGTTTCAATATATGATTTGATAATGCTGAAATTAAAATTCCAAGAAAACCATCGAAAATCAAGAATCCAACAGGAATTTGGATGCAGATAAATTTGAGACCATAATTGACCCAGCTCGCACAAAAATACTAGTCTGGAGTATGACAATCAATGACAACTAGTTTTTCACCCATATATAATCCAATTACATTCAGAGAAAAATGAATAGCTCTGTGGATTTGAATAGGGGAAAAAAGAATGTGCATACCACTGAAGTGGAGACTTTTCTCTTTTCAGAACCTCTTTTGGTTGAAGATGAACTAGAACTGCCATGTGAGGCTCCTGATCTTCTGCTAAGCTTTCCATTAGATGATGACCTCTGACATAAATAATGAAATAGAACTCAGGCAATGCTAAATTTGACAAGAGATGTGACACTGCAATAATTAGTTTTGGAAAGAAGAAGGGTACTACTGAGGTTATGTGCACAGCAGCATGCCCAAGTATATGGTATCACAACAAAAAACATTGAATCTAAGAAACATTACAGTTCATATCCCACTTATAATCATGCACAAAATTTCACAGGCATGGCCCCCCAATTGCAAAACTAATAACAGGGCATGAACAATAGGTAGAGACACAATTTATCGCACGTATAATCATGGCACAAAATTTCACAGGCACGGCCCGTAAATTGCAAAACTAATAACAGAGCATGAACAATAGGTAGAGCCACAATCTCTCTCTCTCTCTCTCTCTCTCTCTCTCTCTCTCTCTCTCTCTCTCTCTCGCTCAAAGCATAGCATATGCCAACAAAAACAGAATTTTATTATTGAAAGAAATATAGAAAAAACATAGAGAAGGGAAATTGAGAATAAAACACCCCTACCACACCCATCTCCCCCAAAACCAACACACCACACCATACCCCTGCCCACTAGCCAAAACCACAACCCCTAAAGAAAAAAAAACACATACAAGATGTCGAGCATGTTGATGAAACAATTTTATTTTTCCCCTCCACACATACTTCTTAATTTTCTGCCCTCGATACCTTATTTTTCCCCTCCACACATACTTCTTAATTTTCTGCCCTTGATACCTTATTTTTCCCCTCCACACATACTTCTTAATTTTCTGCCCTCCATACCTCCACTGTTCCAAATCAAAATTCCTGCTACCGCAAAACTATCTTGATTTCTGCATGCCTAAAAAAGTCCAATCTCTGTGGCAAAACCAAGCCAAATTCCTTCAACAGATCCAACAATTTGCCAGACCTCTCAGCCAAAAGTGCCTTTTATCCTAAATCCTCCTCAACTTGAAATACTACTCCAAGAGCTCTCACAAATCCTTCACGGTGCTTCACCATTTCAGTACAGAAGGCAACCTAAAGAAGTAGGCTTGCAACAACAATGATACAACTCCACTCAGACCCTTCTTTCCTTGCTACTTCTCTTAGAGCCATTTTTGGCCTACCACTGCCTTTTTTAGTTCCTCCAGTCTGAATCATATCACCCCTACTTACGAGGGCACCCAGAGACCTCCACTGCACATGCCAATACCGCATCAAAGAAATTTCTTTCAATTTAACATGTATTGGAGTTACTCCTAAGTTAGATCTAATTTGTCCGTTCCTTATTTTATCTTTTCTAGTTTTACCACTCATCCATCTCAAAATCTTCATTTCAGCTACACTAAGTTTGCTGGTATGTTGTTTCTTCACTGCCTAACATTCAACTCCATAAATCATTGCTGGTTGAGTAACAGTCTTACACTTGAAACAACAACAATAACAGATAATAACTAATAAGATGCTTCTTACCTTCTAGCAACCGCCACAAGCACAAAACCATTAAACTGGATGACAAAATATCCCTAATCTCAAAAGAGCTATAAAACAAACAACACCACATAACAGACATAACACCAAGATGGTTATAACAAATCACATAGATTTGGTGGTTGTTTGAGTTGGCAGAATGAGCATAGCTGCCATGTGGCAGCATGCCTGGAACATTATATTTACATTTTTTCAACCACGAAACATGGATATGTTTGCAGCTACCAGAATCCAACATGAACATGGGACGTCAAATCTCAGCAAAGCCCCAAAAATAGTATCCAAGGACTCAAGCTGGATACATCATATTTAATTTAAAATATTTTGAAATTAAATTCATATTTTAATTTCAAAATATTTCCATCTTTTCAACCATTAAATATTTTCATCTTAAAATATTGTGATTGTTTGAGTTGGCAGAACTCACTGGCAGGATGAGCATAGCTGTCATGTGGCAGCATGCCTGGCACATTATATTTACATTTTTTCAACCATGAAACATGGATATGTTTGCAGCTACCAGAATCCAACATGAACATGGATCGTCAAAACTCAGCAAAGCCCTAAAAATAGTATCCAAGGACTCAAGCTGTATACAGCATATTTAATATAAAATATTTTGAAATTAATTTCATATTTTATATTCATATAACTAATTCCATTGGCATGCCCAACTGTGAAACTTGATTACACTTGCAGGAATGAATTATTTGGGGTATTTTTTACTTCCTAAACTAGGCTTATCATTTTTTATGTAAGCTAGAAATGTCTAGTAGTAATGGAAAAGATGTCAAGCTTCCATTCATTTTCAATTGTTTTGATTTTTAATTTATAATCAATTCAGATTAAGTGATGGAGGATAGGTTCAATGACATCTTAGCACGTAATGAACCCAAGATATAATCGCATGAAGACATAGAGTTGCAGTGAAATCTGAAATCACTAAGTTAAAAGTTTAAAACTAAAGGGGAAAGGGCGCTGAAGGAAAGAAATTCAAGAATCTTAAATTACAATAAGTGAAATAGTGAAAAAGGTTGAGAGAAATCAAAAAGTACATTCTAATGAAATCCAACATCAATTAAATTTAAAAAGATAAAGAATTGAAGAAAAAGTGACAAGGTAGCTTATAAAACAAAAATTACAATCGTTCAAGCTAAACCAATGTAAGGTTTAAATTGACTAACGTACAATTCAAGCCCGTATTTAAAATGCACTTGTTCCTGTGTATTTCAAGATATACACATTTCAAGGACACATCTTCTAAAGTGACTATTATGCATTTCCTTAATGCTTCATTTCTATTTGTTTCCACTCCCCTATTCAAGTTTTGCATTTGTCAATCCCTGTTCTGCAGTGGTTTACAAACTTGGGGCTAAAGATACAAATCAATGCAGTTATGTTCCAACAACACAGGGTATATATATATATAATTCTTTATGTTCAGCATTTTGCGCAAGCTTTTGATTTCCTGCATACAATATTAAGACAATGGAAATTTTAAAAAGGAAAAAGATATACCTGAGATCCACTCTTAGCAGCTCTTTTCTGACGAACATAATCCATCAGAGGTGTAACAATGGGAGACTCTTTTGCAGCACCTGGAGATCCCAGAAAGTGGAGATGGTAAACTATAATATTAGATGAGCCCTGAAGTGAAAATATCTTTTTGCACCATTTTATATTGGTTTAAACTAATTTCCCTGACAATATTTTTGGTTCACCTTTAATAGTAAAGACATATCTTACTTTCAGAAATCAAAAGGAAATATCAACACACACACATACACACCCCCTCCTTATATACACATACATACATATACATATATATATATATAGAAAGAGAGAGAGAGAGAGAGGGACGATTTTATTGGTTTAATGTTGGAAATCTCGGCATATGCATATTGTGTGAATATTGCAACTAACCAGCTCGTTCTGCTTCTCTTCTTTCCAGTTGTATTTCGGCACTGGGAAGATTCTCAACAGGCTTTGAAATAAGCTCAAGGAACTCCAGATACTCAGGATCTATAAATTCATGAAAGAACTGTTCATGATTAAAACAGAAAACATCTGAAACATATTAAGAGCAAGAAAACCAAGCCCACTTAAATTCAGATTTCCATTAATGGATACATGAATGGATGAATGTGAAAAAACACCTTTGGATATAGTTCCTTCACGACCATCTTTTTTAGACCAAGACTTTGGAACACGTTGCGAAGGGGCATATTCCACTATCGTTTTAAACTGAGTACCTGAAAACAAAAAAAAAAAAGTTGTAGTATGGCAACGGCTTTAACATAAATAAGAGCTTTTGACCCCAACATTTGATCAACGCAATAAGGACCTCGGAAACCCATGTGCATTTTAACATAACCTATACTTAACCAACTTCTGTTTTCCACCAACAAAAATAAAATGGGGTATAGATTTACAGCCATTCACAATTTGAGTGAAAGGTGAAATAAAATTTCGAGTTAATCACAAAGTACAAACATCATAGTTGTTCAAGGATTTACCCTTCTCATTAACAAACACGTGTCCATCAAAAAACTCAGCGAACTCAACCACATCTTCTGGCCGCTTGAAATCAATATAAGCTCGAGAATATCTCGGATTCTTCTGGCTGCAAAATCAGTTTATGTGACACCTCAGTAAGTCTGAATCTTTCACTGCAAAATGCAATGACATACACACACAGAGTCACACGAGAATGTGAGAAACTATAGTTCCTCTGTAGTGTTAAATTTAAACTATCAATAAGAAGTTAGTGTGAGGGCAGACATCAGTGCAACGGTAAGGTTGCTCCAATGCAACCTGATGGTCGATTTGAATAGGGAAACAGCCTCCCCTCAAACCAGGGGTAAGGCTGTGTACATTATGACCCTCCCCAGACCTCGTGCACTGGGTACGCCCTTTTTTAATAAGAAGTTTGTGTCATAAGTTTCAAAATAACACTTCATATCCTAGGAAAACAGATCAGTTGAAGCATTTGCAATTTAATTAGGCAGCTTTCGATCAGTTCTGATACATAACCCCTCACTACTGTCTTCAACGAACGCTTCTTCCATATTATAACAGTGAAACAATCATCAAAACAACAAACACCATAGAAATCTCCTCTCAAAACCCATACAATAAATACACCAAATGAAAACAAAGGCTGCATAAAACCAAATACCTGTGATCAAACCCCGAAAGCATAGAGCATAAAATGAAAGTGAAACCCTAACCTGTTCTTCCCGGGACGGAAACAAAACCACTTGTAACGACCAGCGAAGTTGCCATCGATTTGCTCCATGAGCGCCGACTGGGACAGCACCGGGGGCAAGTGCCGAAGCACCACCTTCGTTCGATCGGACGGATCCTTCATGTGTGAAATTTCACCTTAACCCTTGAACCACGATTGAAACTAAAAACTGAATTTTTTGCTGATTAGATGCTTCAATTTCTAATCAAACTCTGATCTCCCCTTGAAATTATATCTTCGTAAAGGGTTTTTGGAACCGATTCTACGATACTTTTGCCCTAATTTTTGGATTTGATGCATGGAAACGAACAGTCGGTATTAGTGAGAGAATGAAAATAAGAGGACAATTAACGAAAGAGGGAGAAAAAGAAAATAAGTTCAAGGTTGAGAGGATTTTGTGTTTATTATTACCATCGGGGACGAAGCAGATAGTGCGTATTACGCACACTGCGTCTTCAGGAGACGAACGTGTTAGAATTGGCGACGAACTTTGCTTGCATGGGACTAGGAACGGGGGATTTCTGCAGGTTTGAAGTGTGAAATTTGGACTCGGGAGAGCTTGAAGAGGCCAGGAGGGTGCACTCAAGGTCTAGTTTTGGCCCGGCCGGGCCCAACCCTACATAAGGATCTAATGTATAATCCTTGTAAAAATACAGTAGATTAATTGTATAATCCAAAATCCAATATAGTATTCATATTTGTGTCATATATTGGTTAAATTATTGGAAATTTTTCCTGTCGTTTGTTAGTTTTTGCTGGAAGAGGAAGTTACAGCACTTAGTGAAGAACAGTTGCAACTACCAGTGATTGAAGTTTCAGACTTTCAGCACTTAATGAAGAAATGTTAAAAGGATTTCAAAATTAGGGTTTTATAAAAATCACAATCTTATATTAATAATTTAAGTTGTATACAACATTTATGACAACATTGAGTGGATTGACATGGAAAAACTGTACAGAAGCCTGAGGAAAACAATAGTGGTAATAAAAAAATTGTGATTGTAAACATTGGATTAACATGCGTTGAATTAGGATATATATTGAGGTTGAATATTGTAAGGGTATTGAGAGGAGTACTGAATTAGAGGACAAAATCAAATACGAGGCACATGAAGTGGGGGAGGAAATACCGAAATATATACAGACATAGGCAGTAGAGTTGGTGGCAATGATGGTAATGTTTTTTTTTATTAAAAGGGAGGTTGTAGATTATAAGTTACCAGTGTAGAATTACAATCTTACATATTTCTTCCCCCTACCATCATTCTGCAACAAAAGAGAAAGTGTCGTGGGGAGTGACCTTGTCTTGCAGATGCCACATTTCCAACTATAAAACATCGCATAACAACCATTAAAATTACAAGAACGCACACGAGTCTCGAAAAAATCAAAGGAAACCAAATGATTACAAGAAGGCCAATCCCAAACTGCCCGTTGTTTACCAGGGGCATTCATCCCCCTGATATTCCACGCACCAAACTTCAGCATGAGGACTTAGGAGTGGTGGAACGTCGCAACGAGCCGCTCCAACCCAAACTTCTATCGCGTTCCCTAACAGTGGGAACATCAGTTTCACCATCCACAACACACTCAGTCACCCCCACTTAATCCAAAGCCGCAACCCGATGGCAATGATGGTAATGTTGGTAATGTTGAAATTAGGCCACTCAACACCGGTACGGTGAATGGTCAACATTGAATTTCTTCTATAGGCTTCCTTATGTTGGTATGGAGTTTGCCAATGAAGACAAGGCCTTCTAAGTCTATCAGACTTTTGGGAGAAAGACTTGAGTAACCCATTTTCAAAGGTCAAAACCAGTATAACCTGTTTTTTGTAAGCCCATCCAGCTGGTAATTGGGATCCATCAAATGATTGTCGTTAAGGATAGAATTGATAGCAGAGTTGTACTGCATATTGGAAATCTACAAACACTTACAAGCAAATGAATTTGCAATAACAAAACTACTTAACAAAGTAACACATACGATAATATTCAATCACACTTCACATTATAAGCTTCCTTCATGGTTTTAAATGCGAACTGAAATTTGCCAGTCCATAATACATACAACTTAGCATGTCAATGTTCATTATATGTATTTTGAATTCTTGATTGGAAGGACTATATTGTTTGTTTCTTCCTTTTATGAGAGGTAAGATTTTCGATATATTTGGTAACTTGAGTGTCATGTCCAATTGTTGTTGATGTTTAAAATTTTCATAAAAAAAAAAAACACCATGTAACGTTTAAAGAAAAGAAAAATCATAATGATACAAAAATTTATGATGATCTAATGATTGATTAATGTGTCAATCTTTTTCCACAAATTCAATTTGTTTTGAAAAATTTATTCTCTTTTCTTCGCGTACAAACACACTCTTTCCAATTTAATATTGTGGATGTTTGGGATTTTGACGGCAATGCAATTGGGCTGCTCTCGGAGGACCAAGGGTGTCAAAATGGAACTGGAACCGAATATCGAAACTGAAACGAATGTTTATGATCTAACTAAAACACACCGTAGAAAAATAATCCGGTTTTGATTTGATAGGTTCTCTTTCCGATTCGGTTTTGATTTGCACCGCAAAACCGCGGTTCTAAATCAAATAGAAATCGATACCTCTTACTCGAATACTAGCTCATGCATCAATTGGATTAATTAATAACATAAGAATTAATTTAGTAAACAACAATTATTGAAACATTATAGAAACATAAAATAAGTAAAATGTCTTTGGTTAACTATATATTATATTTGTTCAAGTACAATTTGAAAATGATGGTGTTGCGTCAAGAAATTGTCGAGTGGTCCTGCGAGTGCCGTCACCTGCAAGTGGACCAAGGGGTCAACAGAGAGAACTGGTGTGGTTCCGGCCTAGGGCTCTCCGATGCCAAAGTTAGATCTCCTGAGCAAACAGATGAATAGTGATTATTCAATATGAGTTTAGATGTCCCTCAATGGGGTTGTGTACCTTGCCTTTTATAGTAGTGTATGGCGGTGTGGAGAGTCCCAGTTTGATGGCGATTGTGCCGTTGAGTGGATAGAGGTCCTGGGTAACGGGGCTCTATCCTGATTGGCCATCTCCCCGCGGGATGGAGTGTCCTGGTGGTATCAAGATCCTTGTTAGATAGATAGCCGCGTGTGGTGATAACGTCATTGGTGCTTGAATCCGTCTGGGTGACGTGACTTCTAAGCGGTGGCCTAGAGTCCTGGTGGTGACATGAGTCTGTAATGACACGATTGGGTCATAGACGAGTGGCCCTGGTGTCCGTGTACATCACGTCTGCGTCCACGATGCGGCGCCTAGGTGCAGGCCCGCCTGGGTGAGAGGCCGCGCTTGGGTGCAGGCCGCCCCTGGGTGAGGCCACGCCTGGATGCAGGCCGCGCCTGGGTTTAGGTCGTGCCTGGGTGCAGGCCACGCCTGGGTGTAGGCCGCGCCTGGGTGAGGCCACGCCTGGGTGCTGGTCGATCCCTGGTGGGACCCCCAGTTCGTTCTCCTTAGTTTTGGATCAGGTCGCCTTGTGACACGTGGCGACCGCTAATTGGTCCGATGAATCTTGGATGTATCATTTGCCCCCCACTCTCTTGAGATAGGATTAGGGGTGTCAATGGGTCGGGTTGGGCCGGGCCTGCCTAAACCCTGACCCTGACCCTAGAGGCCTTAACCTAAACCCTGACCCTGACCCAACCCTGGCAGGGCCAAAAAACCCTCAACCCTGACCCGACCCTGCCAGGGGTTTTCCTAACCCGGCCCGGCCCAACCCGACCCTGATAGGGTTGGGCAGGGTCGGGTTGGCCCTGATTGACCCTGTTTTGACCCTGTCTTGACCCTGATTGATATATATAAAAAAATATATCTAAAAAAAACCTGAAAAATTCTTTAAAGAAGAAGAATAAGAGGGGAAGGAGAGAGAGGGAGAGAGGGACTTGTAAATTTAAATAAAAATAATTCACAAACATCTATAAATCTTGACTGCAAGCTTATCTCAAGTACCTCAATTACATTTTCCTCAAGAACTCAAATTATTGAACACATGAGATAAAAAGAACAAAGCTGGCAAAAGAATAAACATTAAAAATTCATAAATCCTAAGAGCTTAATTTATATATTGCAAGAGGCTTTAATGTTTTATCAATAGCCAATACAACAAATGCAACATTTTGACTTGAATTTAAGGGAGAGAACTATCTACCCACCATAAACAGAAGAACATATTTGTTGGTTGTCTATGATATTCATTTACGAATAAAGTTCCAACTTTCAATGGCTTGAAGATTTATAAGAACAGAGCGGGATTGTAAATGAACGAAACTAACGAGTGTATTTGGGTAGGCAAGAGTGAAAAGATAAAGAAGGGATTGTAACTCATGTGAAGGGTCACACTTGGAACAAAGCAAAATAATAGACTAAGTAGAGAATAAGGAATAAAGGGCAGGGGTATTAAGGGAAATAAAACAAATAGGGGTTTGAATTAGACTCACGATTGAAGTCTTCTTCAACCTTCTAAGCCAATGTAACGTAACCGCGAACAGGGCTTCAATCTTCTTGAGAGATAGATCTCTCTCTTCCGGAGGTCTTTTGTTCGAAATTTTGAGAGTAGCAACCATACCCCCAAGGGCTCTCAATCCTCAATAGCATAAGCAACCAATAGGAATAAACGCAAACAACAACTGGGTAAAAGAAGAAAGAAGAAGGAAATCAGTGGAGGGAGGAGTGCACGCAAGGCTCATGGCAACCATCGGTTAACCCAAAAAAAATTTCATTCCAAAACTCTCAAATCTGAGTATCGATGGATTACAATGGTATTTAAAAAAAAATAATTGAATACTCTTACTCTAAAACTGAAACAAGAAACCCTAATTAAAACATAAATAGAATTAGACTCTACTATGGACTCAACTAAACAAACTTCGGCTCAAACTCGCTTCTTATCCAACGCCTATCTCGCATCATTGTACCTTCATGTTGTACTCCCTAGTATTCTCTACGACTACCGAGTACTCGCGAACTCCTCTCTCTCTCTCTCTGTGAAATCCATGAACAAACATTGTTGGAAGCAAGCCAGAGAAGACGAACGTAAGAACTCGACGCAGGTAGCGCTTCCTTGATCTTCACGAAGCTTGATAGCAGGGAAGGAGGAAGATGGAGGCACGATCGTCGAGCGCGGCTTTTCGGATCTAGATAAGTGAAAAAATGAAAAGGGATTTAGATTTTAGGGTTTACTATTGGCTTTTTGTCTTTTCCTTTATAATATATACATTAATATATAATATTATATATCTATAACTAATACGAGGTCGGGTCGGCCGGCGCTAAGCTCGAGGTCTTATCCGGACCCGACCCGACCCGCCAGGGTCAGCCAAAAACTCAACCCTAACCCGCCCTTCGGGTTGGTAGATCAGGGTCGGGTCCGGTCCGGGCTCAGGGCGGGTTCGGGCGGGTTCGGGCCAGCCGGGTATTATTGACACCCCTAGATAGGATGTCCAAGAGAGTAGATGCCTTTACATAATGGGATCCACTGTGAATAAACTTTCTTTGCGGGGCTTGCCTGTAAATCTATTAGTGAGGTAGGAGAGGTTGGGGGTTCAAACCTTTCCTCCTACATTTTTTCTTCTTTTGTTTTTTGTATATATATGTTCCTCTCCTTCACTTTCTCTTCTTTCACTTCTCATTTCTCTTTCTTACTTTTTGTCTCCCATTTTGCTCTTATTTAATTTCTCCTTTGCATTCCACTTTTTGTCTTTTGTCCTATTTTTTGTGCCCATCATGTGCATATCTTTGGGTCACCTAGACTAGTATCCATTTTGCTTGATTTTGGGTCCTTGTGTTTGCTTTGTGCTCACTGGGTGCCTTATTTGCTTGGAGGGCTTGAGTGCCTTGTCTCTGGTGGTCTCTGTCACTTGATTGTGCCAGTGGTGTGGCCACGTCGTCGTGTGCCTGCCTCCCCTTGCGATCGCCTTCCCCCTGAGGTAAGTTCGACCCCTTCTCTTTCTTTTTCTTTTTCTTTTTCTTTTTTTTTTTTCTTTTTTATTTTTTTATTTTTTATGCAGGGTTGTGCCTAGGTGAGGCAACGCCTGAGGGTGTAGCCGCGCCTAGGGTGGTCATGCCTACGGGTGCGAGGCCGAGCCTGTGGGGCGTGAGGCCGTGCCTGCAGGCACAAGGCAAGCCTGTGGGGAGTGGAGGCCACGCCTTGGTCGCCAAGCCTGGGTCGCCGCGCTTGTGGGGCGTGAGGCAGCGCCTAGGTGGCCGCACCAATGGGGAGTGAGGCCGCTAGGTCACAGCGCCTGCGTGAGGCCGCCGCCTGTGGGTGTGAGGCCGCACCTAGGATGGCTATGCCTGTGGGTGTGATGGACCCTCATACTTCTCCACTTTTCTTCTTCTTGTCTGTGATGGATCTGCTGTTTATACTTTGCAGGTGGCCTTCATTTCATTTTTCTTGCTAGCTTCTTGTCTGGGAGATCACTTTCTCGAGTAAGTAGTCCATTCCTCTCTTGTCGTTCATGTCGTTTCCGGGTGACCTTGGCCCTGCTTCAATCGGGGTTGGAGGAGCGTTCCCCAGGATCGCCTTCTTCTATGGGTACTCCATCCTCTATACCCTCCCCAGTGCTATTGATGGGGGTGTGGGACCTAGTGTCTCTGGTCCCAGTAGGGATCGTAGGCCCTCTGGGGCTGCATCCTCAGTCGCCGATCCTGCTGATAGGTTGGGTCATGTTGCTAGCATCTTGTCCCCTTCTGACTTGGTATCCCTCCGTGAGGAGTTCCATATTCCCGCTGAGGTCATGTTGCGTACTCCTAGACCTGGCGAGTATGCCTTCTCTCACCGTGCGGATGAGATCTGTCTCTATCATTCCTTTTTTCTCCAGGGCCTTCACCTTCCTATCCCTCGCTTTGTCGAGTTGGTGTTAGAGCATTGGCACCTCACCCTTGGGCAGGTGTTGCCCAATTCTTGGAGGGTGATCTTGGGTTTCTATGTCTTTTTCGCCCGCCTGGGGCGTGCCGCCACTGTTCCCCTCTTCTCCCACTTTTATCTGTTGAAGAAAGGGAATTATGGATGTTATCACTTTGCTCGCCGCGTGCTCAAGGGGCCCTATGCCTCTGTGGAGCTTCTCACGGGGATCACTAGCAACGTGAAGTATTGGAGGGATCGCTTGTTTTTTGCCATGGTCCCCCGATGCCCACGACAGACTGTTAGGGAAGTCATTGACCTCAAGAGGGTCAATCAGGGGCTTGAGCTGAGTGATTTTGAGGGTGACTCCCTCAAGCTGTGCCTGGGTCGCGATCCGTTCCACGTCCAGGAGTTGGACTCAGAGGCCTTTCTGTCCCTCTGGAAGCTGAGTCCTGGTAAGAGCACTGTCTTTTGTACTTGATTGGCATGTTTGTATTTGAATATATATGTCATCTGACTGGTTGGGCGGTCTATGCAGTGGATATGCGTCCGGACTTCAGTTTGCTCCATGGCAATCTTCGAAGGAAGGCCGCTTCTTAGGGTGGTCCATCTGCTGGAGTGACCGATGTTGGTGGTCCTTCTGCGCCTGTGGCTGTTGGAGCGAAGCGGAAGGGTGGTCTAGGACATGCCCATGTGACGAGCTCTAGTGTGCGTGTCCTCCTTCCCCGTACTTCTCCTGATGATGATGGCGTTTCGGGCTCTGTGCCTCTGCCTCCATCCGTCGCCCCTTCCGGGTCTTCTGTATTGCCCCTCTCCAAGGGGAAAGGGGTGAGTTCCTCTGGTGGTACTACCACTGATCTTCCCGCGATGGATGAGTCCCTGATGATCACCTTGGGAGGGCTGAAGGGCTCGACCTTGGCTAGAGCAGGCGTGTCGCGGGAGTGGGTGGACATAGGTAGGCTCCCTACCACGAGGGTGGCCTTGCAAAGGCTTAGCAATGCGTGTCTGGCCCAGACTCTCTACCATGATATGGCTTCAGTGAGTTATCCCTTTTTTGTCTTGTCATGTTCGCTGCTCCACTTATGCTTAGAGTGTTTTATCGCTTGCCATGTTGATTGTAGGTCCATCACCGGGTTGCTAAGGCGGTGCTTTGATTGGAGAGTCACGCTTCTCGCGAGGTGCAGATACAACGCACCCTGCGTGATGTGGAGAGGGAGCTCCAGGGATAGATCGATTCCCGTGAGAGGGCTGAGGCCGACGCGTAGAGGGCGTCGGAGGGAACTCGCGGTGGCATCCGGGAAGCTCCTAGAGGTGTCTGAGGAGCTTTGTGTGACCTCTGCTGGTGCGACCGAGAGCTCAGCTAGGGTTCTTGCCTTGGAGGAGGAGCTTCATTCATTGAGGGGGAGTCATGAGGCGGAGCTGGCATCTGCAGGCGAGCGAGCTATGGCTGAGTTCCAGGCATCATCAGCATTCTTGGCGCTGTATCAGGTGCAACTTTAGCCTGCCTATGAGGGAGGGGTTCGGGACTTAGTTGCTTGTGTCCTGGAGGTGACCCCCAATTATGACTTCTCTGTCTTGGGGTTCTTTGAGTTTGCTGCGGCGCTTCCCGGTGTAGTGGTGGTGGAGAGCGTTTCAGTGTCAGAGGTGGAGGTTACCCTGCCTGAGGGGGGTGCTGCTACGCATCTTCTTAAGGTGGACATGATGTCTCCTGCTGGGTCGGAGGTGACCCACCCCTCTGTGGTCCCTTGACCCTACGGTCGTACCGATCTTGTAGACGTCTTGACTTTTTTCCTTTTTGAACTTGAGTTGTAACTATTATGACTTCTCTATGTGATCGATGTTGCTTTTCTTTGATTGCATTGTCTCTTGGTGGTTAATTGCACATTGATGCCCTATGACCCTTGATAGTCATGGGATTTTGGTAGTAACGTTGCGCCTTGGTGGTCATCGGACCTTGGTGGCTTAATGCCTTAGGCGTAGAGCCTCAGTGGTGGCATGACGCCTTAGGCATAAAGCCTCGGTGGTGGCATGACGCCTTAGGCATAGAGCCTCAGTGGTGGCATGACGCCTTAGGCATAGAGCCTCAGTGGTGGCATAATGCCTTAGGCATAAAGCCTCAGTGGTGGCATAACGCCTTAGGCATAAAGCCTCGATGGTGGCATGACGCCTTAGGCATGAAGCCTTAGTGGTGGCATGACGCCTTAGGCATGAAGCCTCAGTGGTGGCATAACGCCTTAGGCATGGAGCCTCAATGGTGGCATGACGCCTTAGGCATGAAGCCTCAGTGGTGGCATGTTGCCTTAGGCATAAAGCCTCGATGGTGGCATGATGCCTTAGGCATGAAGCCTCAGTGGTGGCATGACGCCTTAGTCATAAAGCCTCAGTGGTGGCATGTTGCCTTAGGCATAAAGCCTCAATGGTGGCATGTTGCCTTAGGCATAAAGCCTCCGTGGTGGCGTAACGCCTTGGTGTAGTGGCAGTGATTCGATTGAGTGGTAGAAGAAGACAAGTATTCCTGAAACACCTTTTTATTTTGAATAAAAATTTTCAAATTGCCCTTGAAACAGTGATGTCGTCTCATCCTCTGCTGCTACTCTTCATTACTACTACTACCACACTGCCGCTACTTGATGCTACTATTGATGGAGCTGTTTACTTCACTTGTAATACTTCTTCGGTGTTCTGAGTTCCAGGTACGATCTACCTTCTTGCCCCCCGGAGTCTTCAAGCGGTAGGTCCCTAGACGTATATGCTTGGAGACTATGTAAGGTCCTTCCCAGTTGGCTGACAACTTCCCTGCCTTCTATGGCTGTGATGCACTTGCCCTCCGTAGGACTAGATCTCCCTGGTGGAATAGCCTTTCCTTGACCCTGGCATTATAGTATTTGGCAGTACGTTGTTGGTAGGCGACGATCCTTAGTAGTGCTCTCTCACGGACCTCATCTATAAAGTCTAGGTTCGCCCGTAGTCCGTCGCTATAGGTACATTCGTTGAAGTGTAGAACCCTATGGGACATGGCGCAGACCTCTACTGGCGCCAATGCTTCAGTGCCATATGCTAGGCGGAATGGGCTCTCTCCTGTGGGTGTCCGTACTTTAGTTTGGTACGCCCACAGGACGCTCGGTAGCTCTTCGACCCATTTTCCTTTGGCTCCCTCTGGTCTTTTCTTGACTCCTTCCATTAGTGTTCTGTTGGTGACCTCCACCTGACCATTGGCCTGTGGGTATGCTACCGATACAGGCCGATAGTCAATGTTGTAGCTGTGACAGAATGCTTGGAATTTGGGGTTGTTGAATTGTTTGCCATTGTCTGAGACGAGGATCTGTGGTACCCCAAACCTGTAGATGACATCATCGCGAATAAACTTCTCCATCTCTGTCTCTGTTATCTTGGCCAAGGGTTTAGCTTCGACCCACTTGGTGAAGTAGTCAATCGCGACGACCAGGTACTTTCTGTTTCCCGGTGCTGCGGTGAAGTTGCCTAAGATGTCCAGTCCCCACATGGCAAAAGGTATGGGGTTGAGGATTGATGTCAGCGTGGTGGCGAGTAGATGGGGTACTGGGGCGAACAACTGACATTGCTCGCACTTCTTGGCATATTGGATGGCCTCCTCTTGCATTCGTGGCTAGTATAGTCCCTGGCAGAGGATTTTGTAGGCTAGGGCTCGTCCCCCCATGTGGCTTCTACATATCCCCTCATGGACTTCTGCTAGGGCGTACTCTGCCCCCTTGGGTCCTAGGCACTGGAGTAGTGGTGTTGTTGCCCCCCGCTTGTACAGTACCCCATCTAGGACGATATACTTTGCAGCTCTCGTCTTGATCTTCCTTGCCTGGGCCTTGTCTTCTGGTAAGACGTCATTCTAGAGGTAGTTGAGTAGAGGGTCCATCCAGCTAGGTCCCTCTTCGATTTTGTTAACCTGCTTTTCCTTATACGTTGGCTCATACAGGATCTCAACATAGACTGCGCTAGCCAAATTTCGGAGTTCCTCATTTGCTAGCCTGGATAGGGCATCGGCGGCGACGTTCTCGTCCCTGGGAACTTGAACCATCTCGAACTTCATGAAATCCTATATCAATGCTTGAGCATATGCTAGGTATGATGCCATCCTATCATCTTTCGCCTCGTACTCTCTATTCACCTAATTCACCACAAGCTGAGAGTCGCTCCGGGTGGATAGGTGTGTGACTTGGATGGCTCTGGCCACCTGGAGTCCAGGTAGTAGTGCTTCGTATTCTGCTTCATTATTGGATGCTTGGAAGGTGAATCGGAGAGCATATTGGATACGAAATCCTTCGGGACTGGTTAATATGAGGCTAGCGTCGCTTCCCACCGCATTACTCGACCCGTCCATGAACATGTCCCACGATCCGTGATCCTTCTCCTCGGGCTCCCCTATCTCTGATTCGATCTCAAACAGGGTACACTCTGCAATAAAATCTACAAGAGCCTGGCCTTTGATGGCTGTCCTTGGTTGGAACCTGATGTCATGCTCACTTAACTCCACCGCCCATGCTATTAATCGTCCGGAGACGTCTGGCTTGTGGAGTATCTTCTTCAGAGGTAGGTTTGTGAGGACCATGATGGTATGGGCTTGGAAGTATGGTCGTAGCTTCCTGGCTGCGATTACCAATGCATAGGCTACCTTCTCGATCCTAGTGTACCTAGTCTCTGCATCGATCAGAACATGGCTGACGTAGTAGATAGGCCTCTGGACTTTGTCCTCTTTCTTCAGCAGTACTGCGCTGACCGCGACAGGGGTGGTGGCCAGGTAGAGCTACAACTCTTCGTTAGGTTCTGATCGCCCAAGCAGTGGTGGGCTCTCTAGGTACTCCTTCAATTCTTTGAGAGCCTTCTGGCACTCTTCCGTCCATGTGAAATCTTTAGGGCTTCGGAGGTTCTTCAATGTTTTGAAGAATGGTAAGCACTTATCACCTGATCGTGACATGAACCTGGAAAGGGCGGCGACCCTTCCATTCAACTTCTGCACTTCCCTGACCGTCCGAGGAGGTGCCATCTCTTGGATGGCCTTAATCTTGGATGGGTTGGCTTCTATTCCACGTACTGATACCATGAACCCCAAGAATTTTCCTGACGTTACACCGAAGGCGCACTTTGCAGGGTTTAGCTTCATCTGGTTCCTCCTCAATACTGTGAATACTTCCTCTAAGTCGATCAGGTGTTGGTTGGCGTGGATGCTTTTCACGAGCATGTCATCCACATATACCTCCATGTTGTGCCCGATCTGCTCCTCGAACATCTTGTTGATCATCCTCTGATAGGTGGCCCTTGCATTCTTCAACCTGAACGGCATAACGTTGTAGCAGTAGTTCTCTTTGTCCATCCGAAATGCGGTGTAGGACTCATCACCCTCATGCATGAGGATCTGGTTGTACCCGAAGTAGGCATCCATGAAACTCAGCTTCTCATGGTCGGCGGTGGCGTCGATCAGTAGGTCGATCCTAGGCAGTGGGTACTCATCTTTTGGGCATGCCTTGTTCAGGTCGGTGTAGTCGACACACATCCTCCACTTTCTACTTGGCTTTGGTACCATGACCACGTTTGCGAGCCAGGTTGGGAACTTCTCCTTTCTGATGAAACCTGATTGGCTTAACTTCTTGACCTCTTCCTTGATTGCTGCTTGTCGATCGAGGGCGAAGTTACGCTGCTTCTGTTGAATGGGCTTCCTGATTGGGTCGACATGTAGTCGGTGCTCCACTATGGAACGTGGTATTCTTGGCATGTCGGAGGTCGACCTTGCAAAGACATCCATGTTCGCTTGGAGGAGGTGTCCAAGCCCTTCTTTCTGTTCCTTGCTTAGTAGCGAGCTGACCTGAACGACCTTGGAGGGGTCGTCCCGGCTGAGGGGCCATAGGATGAGGTCTTCCACTGGTCTTCCCCTTCTCTCTGTCAGTTCATCTCTCTGGTCACTGACCATGTTCTCTATGCAGAGTGCCATTCCACGGGTGTTACCATTGTTCTTTTTCATGAAGGTGGCGTAGCACTCCCTTGCTTTCTTTTGATCTCCTCGGACTTCGCCTACCCCATTCTCTGTGGGGAACTTCATCTTCAAGTGAAGAGGCGATATGACTCCTCTAAGGGCTGTCAGAGATGGTCGCCCTAGGAGACCATTGAAGGACACCACAAACTTGACTACCATGAAATTCACCATGATAGTCACTTATCGAGGGTGTACCCCGAAGGTGACGAGTAGTTCTATGGTACCTCTGATGGAGGCGGTGGCACCTGAGAATCCATTGAGGTAAGTGGGCTCTGGTTTGAGCTGATCGTCCCCGAACCCGAACTGTCGATAGGCGTCCAAGGAGAGTACGTCAACAGACGCCCTTGTGTCTATCAGTACCCTGTGTACAGGTCGGTTGGCTACCTCCACCTGTACTACTAGGGTATCTTCATGTGGGAAGTTCAGTCCTTCCAGGTCTTCATCCAAGAAGGAGATCACCGCCTCGGTCTTGGCTATCTTGCTTGGCTTCTCTGCCACTCCCATAAACCTGGCATGAGCTTTAGCTTTTCTGGTGGACTCTTGCCCCGGTCCTCCAAGTATGGTGAGGATAGGAGGTCCCTTGGTGCCACTAGGTTCTGTTGCATCTCTCCGCTCTTTTGGGCGGTCTCTCTCTCGATCTGTTCTTCTTTCTTCTCGTCTCGGTTCCACTCTGTCTCCGTTGCGACCTCTGTCTCCCTGGCCTGAGCGGTTGTCACGTCTCCCCTTCACATACTTGTTCAAGCTTCCTGCACTTACAAGTTGTTCTATCTCTCTCTTCAATTGATAGCACTCCTCTGTGTCGTGCCCATTCTCTTTGTGGAAGAGACAATACTTGTTAGGGTTTCGCTTCTCTGGTCCTGCTAGCATGGGTCGTGGCCAATGGAGTAGGTCACGGTCTTGGATCTGCATGAGTATCTAGGACCTGGTGGTGTTTAGTGGTGTGAACTCAGGGGTGCTTGCCCTCTCACTTCTCTCTGGGCGACGGTCTATCCTCCCAGATGGGTGGTCGCCCTTCTCTTGTCGACGCTCTGTCCTCGACCTCTTACCCTCTTTGCGGTCATCAGGTGCTGACCTCTTATTGTCCTGTGGCTTGGCCTCGATTATTTTTGTTCTAGCTTGTACTACCTCGGCCATATTTACAAACTCATTGCATTGCTCCAGGAGCTCTTTCATAGTCCTAGTCTCATGACGTGCCAGGTCCTTGATCAGGTCCAGATCCCTGATGCCTCCTGCTAGGGCTGCATGTTGTGTCTGGTCGTCCAAGTCTCGAACCTCCAGGAACTCCTTGGTGAACCTGCTAACGTACTCCCTGAGAGATTCCCTAGGGTTTTGTACCACATTCAGTAGATTGACGGTGGTCTTCTTCTACTTGACACTGCTTTGGAAGCGGGTGACGAACTATTCGCATAGCTCTGCGAACGAGCATATAGATCTCGGTCGTAGCCTGGAGAACCATGATGTGGTTGCTCCCTCGAGGGATGCAGGGAATGCCCGACAGGAGACCACGTCCGACCCACCATATAGCATCATCATGCCATTAAAGTAGTTGATGTGGTCATTAGGGTCAGTGGTACCGCTGTAAAGTTCAAAGGTGGGTAGTTGAAACCTGGAAGGTAGCGTGGCTGACATGATCTCTGCCGAGAATGGGTGTTGTCCAGGTATGGAATGTGTCTCGCCTTTGGTCTGCTTCTTCAACCCTTCCAGCTTCTCATCCAGGTCGCAGAGTCTTCGATTGAGCTCCTCGTCCCGTGTCTGTCCCTCACGCTTGGTCGAACATTCGCTGCGACCCCGTTCACGCTCTCTCCTGGATGTCCCCTCCCCCTTGAGTGTTGGTAGGATGGTGAATGGTCATGCCGTGATGAACCCTGTCGTGAAGGTGAGGGGCTTTCCTCTCTGTAGGTCCGGCTTCGTCGTGGTATGTGACCTTCTTCAAGTCGTTCGTCAAACATCGACCTTCGAACCGATCTCTGCGGGCTAGACACCCTTGCCCTGGGTGTTGGCATCCTCCCACGTTCTGACCGTGGCGAGAGGTCTCTTGTTCTCCCAGGACGCTGGGAAGGCTCCCCTCGCTACAGAGTGGGGGTTGCTCGTTGCGCAAGTCTCTTTGATCCCACGCCCCTTGGAGATGATCTCCTAGGGTTCGGCTCTTGTCGAGGTACAGACTCCACCCTTGCTGATGGCGACATCCTTCGGCGGTAAGACGTCGCACGCTATATCAAGTATTCTCGAAAGAGTCGTTGTTCATCGAGGATCTGTCATTGTAGGTTGTTGATCTGACCCACAGTGGCTGGAGCATTGGGGTCAGGTATCACCTCCACCACCACCTCGTCTGCCTCGTCATTGTTGGGCTCGTCGACCACAAACTGGTCATTAAGGGGGATCTCTTCCTCCAGAGGGACATGGTCCTGGTCATTGGCTTTGCGGCGAGAGCACTCTGGGGGTGGAGATCCATTCCTTGCTCCGTTGTTGGTGGTGGTAGTCTTCCTTTATGCCATTGAATGAATATGGAAGCGAGCTAGTAGCTGTAATGGCTAGCGTCGTTCCCACAGATGGCACCAATCTGTTGCGTCAAGAAATCATCGAGCGGTCCTGCGAGTGCCTTCACCTGCAAGTGGACCAAGGGGTCAACAGAGAGAACCGGTGTGGTTCCGGCCTAGGGTTCTCCGATGCCAAAGTTAGATCTCTTGAGCAAATAGATGAATAGTGATTATTCAATATGAGTTTAGATGTCCCTCAATGGGGTTGTGTACCTTGCCTTTTATAGTAGTGTATGGTGGTGTGGAGAGTCCCAGTTTGATGGCGAATGTGCCGTTGAGTGGATAGAGGCCCTGGGTAACGGGGCTCTATCCTGATTGGCCATCTCCCCGCGGGAAGGACTATCCTGGTGGTATAAAGATCCTTGTTGGATAGATACCCGCGTGTGGTGATAACGTCATTGGTGCTTGAATCCGTCTGGGTGACGTGACTTCTAAGCGGTGGCCTAGAGTCCTGGTGGTGACATGAGTCTGTAGTGACACGATTGGGTCATAGACGAGTGGCCCCGGTGTCCATGTACATCACGTTCGCACCCACGATGCCGCGCCTGGGTGCAGGCCCGCCTGGGTGAGAGGCCGCGCCTGGGTGCAGGCCGGGCCTGGGTGAGGCCACGCCTGGATGCAGGCCGCGCTTGGGTGCAGGCCGTGCCTGGGTGAGGCTGCCCCTGGGTGCTGGCCGCGCCCGGGTGGGACCCCCTGTTCGTTCTCCTTGGTTCTGGAGCGGGTCGCCCTGTGACACATGGCGACCATTGATTGGTCCGGTGAATCTTGGATGTATCAGATGGATGATGTTAAAGTAGATTAATAAAACCCTACTTGTTAATAGTAAAAATAGTTTGTTTATCATTTGAAAGTGGATAAAAGAAAAAAATGAAAAAAACAAAAAAAAAGAAAGGAAAAGAAGGACCGGTGAAGATGAGAAATTATTTATTTATTTATTATTATTTATATATCACTTAGGCATGAGAAATATGATAAGTGAGGGAGAGAGAGAGAGAGAATGGGAAAACACGGGAATATTAAGGCTTTGAAAACTGAGGTTGTCTTCATTATTGTTTCCCAAAACCGACACTACACATACCCCATGTAAATTGATTGCGAATCGAATAACGAAAAACCAAATAGAAACCACTAACTCGGACCGTATGCAAAATGATAATGATTTTGACTGATTCTTATTTAGTTCGATTTTGATTTTACCTTATCAAAATGGAAACCGCATTACAACCAAAACGAATAACCAAGACGGCACCTATTGACACCCTTATCGGAGATGAAGCAATTAAAATGGAATTGGGTGAATAGGGCCAGTTGCCGGTTCGGATCAATTTGACCCGTATGCCTCTCGAATCACTAGCCACAGGATCGGAACCCCCGAGTTGTGTCTACATTTTACTTTACCCAGTTCAAGGTCCAAGAGGTCTCTCTTACTCAAAAGCGGAAAACCTTATAAGAGCCGGATTCGACTCCTCTACTTCCAAAACCGGTACTTCCATCTTACTTCTGTGTGATACTAGGGCGCCATGTGGACTGACAATGATCTAATGGTCCTGAATTAAAATTTCAAATTAAAGTAGCAAACCAAGTGGATTGGAACTGAACCACCTTAAACCAAAACAAAATCCGCACGACCGGTTCAAAAATTTAGAACCAAACCCATTACACTCTCACTGAGGGATAGGGTTTCAAATCGATTTGAAATCCCAAAATTCCCAAATCCAACCCCTTCTTCATCCTTCGTTCCCTTCTCCTCTTCTTCCAGCCTATCTGTCGGAATCACACCGAAAAGAGCAGTGAAAATTCCCAAACCCAACCCCTTCTTTGAAATTATTCCTTCAAGCTCTGCAACTATCGTTTTCAAGCAGGAACCAAATCTGTGAACCAGATTTGAAACCTCTGTCAATCTTAGTCGCTAACATTTTGAGATTCGAGTTGTGAAAGTCGGATGACGATGATTTTCGATTACTAGATCTTTTCTCAGACCTAAATCTCATTCAGTTTCATACCATACATACCTGTGTCTATATATGAGTATCACCTGGATTTAAAAACTCCCAATAAGTCCCAACTTTTGGAAAGGCTTGGTTGACATGATGAGACTTCCTTATAGTTGATCCGTTCAAATATAGACACCTAACTTCACGTTTGGTTGGATTTGAAACCCAGATAAAAAAGTGACAAGATGCAAAAATTTCATTTCTCCTTGAATCCCCTTCAAGTGCTTGGTTTCGAGGAACATTAAGGATATCTTAATGGTGGTTTTTACGTCTTTTGTGATCTATATGCCCCTCGAGTTAAACTCTAGGAAGGTCATGTTGCGGGAAGTTGGAGTCTCTTTAATAAAATTGAGGGTAAATTGTGCCGCAGGCCACTAACATTTGGTGGATTATTAGCTCCCACAGTTCATCGTTTGAGTTGCTTGCAGAAGAGTTCCACCATTTCATAAATTTTTTACTGGATATCATGGCCACAGAAGGATGTACAAGCTTTTGGAAAAGAAGATTCCCAAAGACCCTACCGAGGGTAACTTACTGCCATTTTGACTGAGTAGACTACAAATCTCTGTTGTATCGCTGCTCTTTCCGGTGTGATTCCAGCAGATTGATTGGAAGAAGAGGAGAAGGGAGCGATGGATGAAGAAAGAGGTTGGATTTGGGAATTTTGGGATTTCAAATCGATTTGAAACACTATACCTAGTGAGTGTGTAATGGGTTTGGTTCTGTATTTTTGAACCGGCTGGACAGGTTTTGTTTTTGGTTAAGGGGGTGGTTCAGTCCCAATCCACTTGGTTTGTTTCTTTAATTTGAAATTTTAATTCAGGACCATTAGATCATTGTCAGTCCACATGGCGCCCAGTATCACACGAAAGTAAGATGGGAGTACCAGCTTTGGAAGTAGAGGAGTCGAATCCATAAGAGCCCCAACAACTACTCCTTCCTTCCTTGTGTTACGCTTCCATCTATATCCTCAAGTTCTCAAGTAAGTAATCTCTGAATTCAATTCCTTAGTTTCTAAGTTTTAATTGATGCTTCTGTACTTAAAAGCTCTCTGGGTTGGGTTGAATTCGATCTGATAACCTCTTCAGTTTGCTTGTTTTTGGTGAGTACCAATTCTATTTTTTTTCTGATCGTCAACCCCGCCCCCCCCTCCATTTTTTCTATTTTCTTTGTAAAGCATGGTTCTGGGTTTAGTACATACATTGCTCTGCATTGATTCTACATGGCTGCAATTGATGACGGTTTCTGATTTTGGTTTATTGAATTATATGTGTTTTTCAGTGAATTATAGTTTATAGGGTGGAGATGTGGTTGTTCCTGATTGAGTAGAGAGATTTTGTCCTGTTTTGCAGTTGAGCTCTGGCTGCTTCAACTCTTGGGTGTCAGTTTAACTGACAATTCCATGAATATAATCAAAACTGTATCACGAAAAGTTAGCTATCAATGAAAAATTGAGGAATAGCTTGGAAACTGTGATTTCTAATTACAGCATATAGGTTCTTTCTGTTTTCTTTCGAATTTCGAAGTCATGATTTGAAGTTTAAGACTTGGGATACCTTCCTATCTTTTAGCAGGGTGGTGATTTGGATGGTTTTGAATCAATTAGTTGGTAGATTATGTGTTTGCTTAGGGGGTTATGGTTGATTGAGGATGTTGGACCTTAGGTCTTTCATATCCGTGCTCTTTTGATCACTGTGGGATGTTTGGACTCATACAAATTGGTAAATCTCCCAAGGAACAGGGTTTTTTTTCCTAGTGCATGATGCATAGGAGATTTATTTTGAGTACATATTCACTAAATGCAAAAGAAATGTAGATTTTTTTTTTCCAGTGTGAATTAGCAATAGGTAAACCTAGTGCGAGTGTTTGAGGTGAGGGTTTAAGCCTTAATGTTAAAATCCATAGGTACACGTCGAAATGAGTATTACTTTGTGAAATATGTAGAAACGTAAAGGTACGGAATGTCTCATGTGGCCTTTTCGGTGTTCATATGTTATTTGTGTTAATATAAACTTTTTTTATTTTTTTATTTTTTGTTGCAGATAATTCTATATTGGAAGCAATGGGTGGAAGTTTGATAAATGATGGTTGGGAGTCTAATGATGTTAGAACCGTTGTTTTAGTTGGACGTACTGGCAATGGAAAAAGTGCAACAGGCAATAGCATTCTTGGAAGGAAGGCTTTCAAGTCAATAAAAAATCCTGCTGGAGTTACAAAGACTTGTGAACTGCAAAGAACTGTAATGAGTAATGGCCAAGTCATCAATGTTATTGACACTCCTGGTGGGTATATTTTGGTTGAATATGACTGTAATGTTGATGCTTTCATTTTTTTTTTGGTTTTTATTTTTTTGATTTTACAAAGATGCTGAATTTTTTCTACTCTCAACCTCCTATATGTGCTAATGGAATTTGGTCAGTTATCTTGCTGAGAGCTATATAGAAGGACCTCTTTATCCTTTAGGAAATGCTCTCTAAATTTGTCTTTAAGACATTCTTATTTAGGTAGGTCAATGATTTGGGCTCTCCTTGTCTAATATTTTCTCCCCTACCCTTCAAGATGTACAATCTTATCTTAATTAAAGACAGAAATCCTTGTGAAAGATAAATCACAAATATCCCTTTGTTATTATTATTTTTTAAAATTATGGGAGTGTATAATTCGGTATATTTGTTTCATTTCTGTGCCCTTAATTTTTGGTTCTTATTTTGTAGATTTATGGTTTTATAGATTTCTTTAGTAACTAATATAAACTTTCGTTGCAGGACTATTTGATTTTTCTGTTGCTCCAGACTTTATTAGCAAGGAGATCATGAATTGTATTAATCTAGCCAAAGATGGAATTCATGCAATTATTGTTGTTTTCTCAGTCAGAAGTCGTTTCTCAAAAGAAGAAGAAGCTACAATTCATAGTTTGCAGTCTTTCTTTGGGAAGAAATTAACTGACTACATGATTATAGTTTTTACTGGTGGGGATGAATTTGATGAAGATGAGACATTTGAAGATTATCTGAGTCGGGGCTTTCCTGAGATTTTTCAGGTTGAGTGTCATCTCTTAAACAAACTTTCTTGGCCCTGAATATCTGTTTTGTTATCCTCATTTGTTAGGGTTGTCATTATGTGAAGCTGTCTTACTGAATCCCCAAAGCCATCAGATTTTTACATGTTCATTCATTTGCTATTAATGATTTCTGACTAATTTATACAAATTTTGATTTTGTATATTTTAGGGGCTTCAGATTGCCACTGAATTATTTTAGTTGATAATAGCAGTTGTTGCATTTCCATAGCCTTTTTCTCTGTGCCCTTTATTTTGGGGGAGTTGTAAGTGTACTGATGTCTTTTCTTTCATGTCTTGGATATGCTTCATTCATAAGTATATGTTGATTTTATTAGTTATTGTCTCTGTTGTGTAGAGGTAAGTACTCTATCTAAATGAGAAAAAGAAATTTACATGCTAGCATGTTTAGGAAGAATTGTATCCTTATCAAGTGGACATACCACTATGGGTGGGATGCACATCTATCATGTAGAAAATTCAGGAAAGATAATTTCCTGCCATATTTTTCTCTTTAGAATTAGAATGGAACTCAGTGTGCTAAAAGAAGTAAGGTATCATTATGTCTTCTTAGGTTCAAAATTTTCCTTTTTAGGTTCAATAATTTCACTTCCCTTGCAACCAAATGGAACCAGAGTAATTTTTTCGAGGAAATTTTATATTGAAACAAACTAAGCCTGAATAAAACTAATTTGCTCCCCTTCCCTAAATGGTTTTTTTAGCTCTTTCTCAGCTTGGGATTTTGTCTGACTCCATGCCCCCTCAGTCCCCTGGTACAATATTGTTTGCTTCAAAGGCCACATCCCCTGCCACAGCTTTAACGTTTGGAGAACCCTTAACCATTACCTCCCTAGCCAATCATTTCTTCTTCACCGACACATCCTTGTTTACCCCTTTTGTGTTCTTTGTAATGGAAATGAGGACGTCGCCCATCTTTTTTTCTCTTGCCCCTTAGCCCTACCCATCTGGAAAAAAAGCCCTGGCCTCTATTTGGCACCGTAGCAGGAGACCCCTCCCATTTGCAATGGAGTGGCTTTGGTTGAGTTGGGTCTTTTTGGGTAGTACAATCTGTGATACCGCTGGCAAGCTTGTGTTTGGGGCTGCTATTTCTCACATTTGGATGGAGCAGAATCTCCGAAGATGGACCTTCAATTCTCGCTCTGTTGACATGATTTGGAAAGCCATCTTTTGATGTTAGCTCTAAGCTCCACATGCTCCCCCTTAAGCCTCTTATTGATACCCCAAGGAACAAACAAGTTGTTTTATCCTGGGGTTTTGATGTTTTCCTTCTTCGTTCTGATGGCCCGGCTTCTTAGGGCTTGTCTCTTTGTATAGCTCCCCCCTCTTTCCTTGTGTATTCTCCCTCCCCTTCTCTTCTCCCTTTTGGCAATGAATTTGTTATTCACCAAAAAAAATAAAAAATAATTGCATCTAATTTTATGTTGGTTGATATGGTTTCAGGAAATTCTCCGCCTGTGTAAAAATCGAGTTGTACTTTTTGATAACAAGACAAAGTCTGAAACTAAGCAAGTTCGACAGGTCCGACAACTGCTCTCCCTTGTGAACATGGTCATTGCAGAAAATGGTGGTCAGCCATATTCCGATGCGTTCTTGGCTGAAGTGAAGGTGAAGATGCTTCCCCCCCCTCTCTATTTTCTTGGAACTTTTTTCAATATTACAAATTTAAGAGCTTTTGCTTCCTCCTCGGCCCACGTTAGAAGGGCTTCCCTCATGGTCTAAATAGATGCCACGTGGCACCTCAGATGGAGCCCAAGTTTTTCGGCCGGTAGCATGTCAAAATTCAGCCCAAAACAGATTTTTCCGAGTGGCAAAATAAAGCTTTGAAAAATCTAGGACTGTGAGAGATGCGCAGATGCACAGTATGGTCAGAGTACCAGAAGTTGTGCATGGACATACTTGAGGATGCATGCCGATACACGGGAGGTTGTATGATTAAACTAGGCTCTGAAATTTGACACACAGCTAATCCAGACAATGTCCTTTCTGTCCAATGGTTGGAGTAGTCACATCTTCTATCCACATGGCACAAAGTGCATGGGCCGTGTGGGAAACCCATCCTCCATGGGCTGCGTAAAAGGTTTTTTGCCATAATTTAATGACAACAACTCTGTTTATTTGACAGGAAGGGGCTAGGAAGTTACGTGAAAAACAGGAGGTTGAGTCTTTAAAGGGATACTCCAAAAATGAAATGTCGGAACTGAAGGAGCACATACATAAGTCATATGAGGAGCAACTCAAGCGAATAACTGAGACAGTATGCTCCTTTTGCCTCTAACTTATACTTGTAGAAGTAGAACATGGTTAATGTTCGTATGCCTTTTACATCATTACTGTGATATCTGCACTTAACAATCAAGGATGAAACAGCAGGCTTGACTTTAGAATGTATGATCTGAAAGTTTGAAGAAACCTCTTTAGCTTTATTGAGATTAGGTTAGTAAAGCAAAAATGATATGGAATGAAGTTGTTTTGTTCCAATTTGACCAGATATTATCATAAAAGACTCGTAATTTCAACTCACCTGAGCCTTTGATTGTTATATGTATTAATGCCTTAGACGTGGAAGTATGGAGTACATGATCAGTTTTTTTGGTACCTAAGCTTAGTTGATGTGTAGTCGCACCACCTGAGAACTAAATTTTTGTATTTTTTCTGTTTCCACTATACTAGGTATAGCTTAGGGATTGAAAAACCTAGAAATAGGTAAGAGTGATCAAAACATCGATTTGGGGGATTGCTAGTATATGACCATTAACTTTTTTTTTTTTTTTTTTTCTTTCTTTCTTTCCCACACCTTTTTAAATTCTCATTTTTTTCAAGGGGGGCGGGGGGGTTTGAGACCTTTTTAAGTTAAAACTCTAGTGCTATAAACATCTTGCAAAAATAATCTCTTCTTTGCATGGCCTAGGATACACTGTAATTTAGTGGTCAAGATAGTATGATTGCAGTCGATTGATTGGTTTACTGCTGGTGAGCAATTCAATCATCCTTGTGTTGTTGTCTAGGTTGAGTCAAAGCTTAGGGAGACTACCAAGAGGCTTGAGCAACAATTGGCAGAAGAGCAAGCAGCTAGACTGAAGGCAGAGCAGTTTGCACTAGCTACTCGAGCGAAATCAAATGATGACATTTGGAACCTGAGGGAGAGTTTGGAAAGAGCCAAGAGGGAGACTGACGAACTTCGCAGGCAATCTGAAAGTGGCAGGTGTGCCATTCTATGATTGGTTGCACATTGCCTGTGTACTTGAACCATGTACATTTTCCAGGAGACAACACCCTATCACTGATTAAGATGCAATATTCTCTATATGTACATATTATAATATATATATATATCATTGTTCTACACCAACATATGAAATGAATACTGAATCTAATATTTATTTTTCTCATAAGTTCACCACTGGATGAGTATGATTTCTAATATTGGGAAGAGTTACCTCCTCCATTGATTCTTGTATGTGTATGTGGCTTGACTGACTACCACTGCTGTCTTATAGAGAGCTCCCAAATCTAGGTTGTGCATAAGTACTGCCAGAATCAGTCTTTAATATAATCATGTCTTTCTGGATCATACTTTTGAGAGATATAGTTAACACAGTAGATATACTTTTGAGAGATATAGTTGCAACTTACAACAACTACTCAGCCTTATCCCAACTAAATGGGGTCGGCTACATGGATCCTTGACCTCTCTATTCGAGGTCAGACTTGATACTTTTGAGAGATATAGTTAACTGGACTTAATTCACAAGGGAAGTGAGTTGTTTCTTTTGGACCATTTTAGCAATTGCTCCCTGCCCTACTTGAGCAATATAGGTTGCCAATTTGCCAAGGGACCCTCCAACCTGCCTCTAAAGTTACCAAGGCTTGGATTGAGGGAAACTAAACAAAATGGGAGTTTGACAGTGACACTGGTTATAATAGCATTGGGGTTGAGGACTTGAGGGTGTATTAATCTTTGCAAACTCACAGGAATATTCATTTTGATTGTGTCCTTTTTATTAACAGTTATTATAATATATTAATTAAAGGGTCATCTTTAGGTTGAGGTAATTTCCAGAAGGACAAAAATCTGACAATCCAAACACAACTTGAGAGTATGATTCTCTGCCACCCCTGATATTATTCATAAATCACAACTAACATCTAGAGAAGGACACAATAAGCTGTCTAACTCTACCCTCCCTTACCAAAAATAAAATAAAAATCTACCCTCCCAGAAAAAAATTTCCCCTCTACCTAAAAGCTATTCCTGTATTTAGTGATATTGCATATGCATAGCACCAACAAAAAAAAGAGGGGGGGTGGGGGGGGGGGGGGTTGTATTTCTGGAAATATGGCAACACCTCATATGGTAAGCAGTTCCGATTATTCAAATTCAAATCAGTGAAGTAGATCCCATCTCACCGTAGTCGTAGGCAATCTTACCGAATCACATAAATCTCAGTGTGCATTGTGATTATTAGTTCAAATTTTCCATTATTTTTTGCATCGTAATAGGTTCGCATTATTTGTACACCAACAACCCAAATAAGTTGCATCATTCATCAAATACTTAAGATCATCTTATTCCATTAATTTCACTTATTTTTCGATGGGAGAAAAGGAGAAGAGACTCAGAGAAGAGACCGTGAGAGAGAGAGGCACCAACATCAATATTACTAGGTGCACAGGAGGTCTTAGGATCCACTTTTGTCACATGGGTGTGTGAGTGTGTGTATAGTGTCCCCCCCCCCCTTCCTATCATTCCCCAGCCCTACAATCTTATCTAAAGATTCTACTATTGGCTATAAAAAAATGTCAACCAATAGAATTATTTCGTAAATAAAGTATGGGAGATGGGAGAGGGATAAGTACACTACCTGTGTGCGGTAAACTAGCGGGTAGAATCAATTGGCGGGGGGGGGGGGGGTTGTTGTGGGACAGGGTATCAAGAGAGGCAAGGTTAAAGTGGGGAAGCAAGAGAAGAGATATATACAATGGACGTTATATTACAGTACATCGATGGCGTGCGTAGTCTTTTCTCTTAATGTATAAAAGAAAGAAGGGAGATAGACTGTTTCTTTGTCGTGTGGCCCTAACACAAGCGCGTGGGCCAATGGGAGCGCATGCCCAAGCATTCTACATGGGGACATGTGGTCATTTTGCCATCCCTATGTCTAGATAGGTTTGCATTGGGAAAAAGAATTTTGTCCACAAAAGTATGACTCTTGTGTTCATAAAGACCGCCCCGTCTCCATGAAAGCCAGAAATCCCACCCATATTGATGCGTCCTCAAACTCTCATTGGCCCTTGCTGGCGTAGGGGCCACACTTCTGGACTGAGAACGCATTCCCTTATTATATAGACAAGGAACTCTCCCATACGAGAGCTAGAAAATGGGAACTTTCTATTGCATTATTGCTCTAATTAAGGAAAAAATGTTGGGATTTAAGAATTGGGAAAAGGTTGGATATGCTAATGGTATACCCTAAGCTAACACCCTATGTCTCTATCTCTCTTCCTCCCTTTGAGGGGTAAGGGAGTCACATCAAAGGAGGAAGAGAGATAGACATATAGGATGCTAGCTTACCATCTACCGCTAGCATATACCCATCCTTCTCCCTTAAAAGTAATATCCCACCCTAGATATGCCTTCTTAAGGCTTGATTTGGTATGATTCCTATTTCAAATGCTGGGGGTGATTTGTATTTCAAAAATTGTTTGGTCTGATTTTTGCACCTAATTTTAGTGGAATAAAAACTAAATGAAATAGAAATTCTGAAACAGCTCCTCACTCTTGCATTTTAATGAGCACATGGTTAATTTAATGGGCAGTAGTAATTTCATGTTAAAAATAAAACAGCACCCTTCTTGTTCTCGTAATGGTCTCACCACCACCACCGCTACCACCACCCTACCACTACCGCCGCCACCGCCACCGCCACCGCCATCACCATCACTATCCCACCACAACCACCACCACCCCCCTTCCGAAAGAAATATAGAGAACCTATTTTCAGAAATTGAACTACCAAATGAAATTTTTTATACTTTAAAATATTTCATATTGATACAACAGAAACAATTTAATTTTTTTGACCAAAGTCTATTTATTGACTATTTCATGAAATCAATCGGAAATTGAAATGGAAATCTTTCCAAATCTGGCCTAAAACTAACCCACAACCTGTTTTAAAGGAGGCCAAATATCTCCACACGTTAAGGCTGGAGGTGTGGTCCTTGTGGGCCCCATGACTGGTGTGCTGATACTTAAACCATGGATCATGGATTGAACCAGAATTTGATCTAAACCAGACCCAACACAAATTGAACCAAACCGATCTCACATTACTTCCAAATCAGGCATTCCAGATCAGTCAACAGAGCTCGTAAGTGCTCATTTTGCCTATACCATCTATGAAAAATTATTGACTGCTAATAATGCATTCTTTCTTCAAATGAATATTTTAGTGAGCCATTAAGATCTTATTATTCCATTAATTTCACTTACTTTTCTTTTCAAACAGTTTCTTAATAGAACAACTGGTTTCACATATAGAGCACAATACATATAAATCTTCTTCCATGTCCTAAACAAACCATCTTTATATACATACAAGCAACTTGATAACTTTCACAACCAACACTACTTAAATAGCCATTACCTTACAATTTAAGTACACTACTAATCCAATCCCATTCAATTACAATAACTATCCCACTGATAACCTTTGTATGGAATAACAGCATTGTCTGGTCCTTGGTGGTTGATCATTTCTCCTTCAGTGGACCAAAAGAAACTTCCTGCACTACCTTGGCTCCCCTTCCCTTAGCCATGAATAGGCCAACATGATGCATTAGCTCCTGCATTGTCACAGGTGGGGATGAGAACAAAAAAGTTCATGCGAGTAAAAGTAACAAATGTTGCTGGATAAAGGAAAGATTATATCACTTCTCCTGGGTAAAATATTCAAGAAAATACAGTAATAATTGTATATACAAGAGGCTCATGCTCGATGATCAAATAGACTGATGCGCAACACACTTAAAGAATTAGCTAGAAGAGTAAATAATACAAGGACAGAAAGCAATAAATCCTTCTTTCAATTGAATTTTATAATCAAGTTTGAACGAAGCTAATGCAGCATTCTTATACTTTTCTACATGACATACTAACGGAAATAAATATGGGAGTTTTTGAAGAACTGTACACCAATAAGGACAGCAAAATCTTCAGAATTCTCAGGATGATGTTCCAGAGGTTTGAGTAATTGAGTGTTCAAAGAGTTCCAATGAAGGGCAATACACCATCTTTGCTTATAGGGAGAGCAAAGATGATGTATTTGAAAATCTAAATTACTTAGATAATAGTATAACTCAATCCCAATTGAATATGAACTGGCCCCCACCCATCCCCTCCCCCCCTCCCCCCCTCCCACCCCCCCCAAAAAAAATAAAAAAAAAATCCCTGGCTCCAACCCTGTTTAGGATGGGAAGGCTAGCAACTGTTCTTTGTTTGGAACTTCGAAACTAGAGACAAAATGAGAAAGAACAACAAAGAATTATTCTAATTCGGTCTAAATACATCTCTAGATAAAACCTGTCAAGTCATACACCACACTTTTCCTGATCAAGGAGAACAAGCAGATCATAGTGAATCCAAATCCAAATGATTCAATAAATGAATTTATACTTCGTGGAAGATCATTAAATACATATTGTGGGATAGTCAACGGAGAGTACCTGTGGATAATCCATAACTTCTTTGCTGTTTTCTCCAACCTGAACTGGACAATTAAATGTTGCACAGGCATGAGAGTAAACCACCACATCCTTGAGAGGGGGAAGAAAACCATGATTTCTCGCAGATAATGTGGAAGCCACGAAATCAAAAACACAGATATCTGTGCATACCCCTACCACCAATATCTTTACAGTTCCAATATTAGTTAGCAACCACAAGACACTTCTCCGGTAACTTAATACAATGAAAACAGACAGAGTCTATCAAAGTTATTAAATTATCGTCCAATATTTGCATGTGAAACTCTTATTGAAAATGAAGTAATACTTACAACATTGATCTTATTGCTTCCCACCCAATCTATGAAGACATTTGAGCCATCTTTCTCCATTGAACCAATAAACCCATCCATGCAATCTTTGCGCCTAATTGTTACATTAGGTTCCTTTTCCAGCCATTGCAATGCTGGAAATCAGAGTAAGGACTAATATGAGAGAGTTCACAAATCATATGGTTATACTTCAGGTATATCGATTCTTCCCCCTCATTTTAGAAGAAGGAAACCATACGTGAAGGAGAGCAAAGAAAGAGTTGTACCTGGAACCAGATTTGATTCTTCTGATCCAATTAAACAGTGAGAAGGGTAGGGAAGCTCAGGTTTATCTGGATGATGTGAATCAAGAAAAGCCATAACAGGCCATTTCTTCTCACAGAACACTCTGACAAGCTTCACAGCCTCCTCCAGCATTCCAGATATTTGTTTATTGGGCTCTTTTGGAGCCTGTCAAAAAACATGGTCCAAAAACAAAGTCTAAGAAATTGTTATCAGAACCAAAAAACTTGGCTGATTGGGTCTCTTAGAAACTGTTTTCTACTTATTTTATTATTATTTTTTCCTTTTTCTGTTTGATTACATTAATCCCATTTCAAAGCAGTTGAAGAAAACTTTCTGACTTCTAGCCCAAAAAAAAAAAAAAAAAACCAGATTTTCAAAGAAAGCAAATGTTAACAACAATATGAATTTTGCAGCTTAGACTAGACATGTTTTTGCAGCCTGTAATGCCCCCATTCTAGATTTAAACTATGGTGTACTGAATCAAGTTTGCACAGTCAATCTCTTTCTGGGTCGTCCAGGTATAGCAGGTCAGGGCAAGAGGCAAGCGTATTCCCTAGTCCTTACTAGTTGTTAATCTAGTTGATCCCATATAGTGGAGATGAAGATGGAAGAAGCACTGAAAGAAGGACTTGACATAAGGAAAAAAAAGCATACAATTCAAGTAAATCTGAAGCCAAATAACAAGAATCAGAAAGAAAAGAAAAGTACCAAAACCCAACAAAGCATCATCATCATAACCAGTAAGACCCAGAGGACCCATAAAAATCAATCAAAATCAAAGCACAAAAATTAAACAGAACCAGAACCAGAACCTTCTCAGTAAAACCAAATAGGCTAATAGGGTAATCCATGAAAGAAACATAAAAAGCAAACAGAAGTATGCTCACCAGATCCCCAGCTCCCACAGTACAGAAGCCATTGATGACATCAACAAGAACGAGACCAGTGACAACATCCTCAGACAAAACTAAAGATTCTTGCTTAAGGGGGAGCTCGTTCTTCAACAGATCAAGCGTCTGCAACCCCATCTCTGAAAACCCAATTCGGTCTTACACTCACAGTCAGTCACAGAAAGATGAGTGTAGACTGTAGATGGAGAGACGGTACGAATTTACAATTCTCCACTTTCTTATCTATCGTGTCATCAGTGTAGTCGTAAAGGACAAAATCAAATTGGATAATTTATATCAATTCGCTCTCCATGTGTTTGAATTTGTTAGCACTTTTTGGACAGATACGTATCCACTTTATTGATTAGTCAATATGGTCGACTATAAACTGAACCGGTTGAACCGTCACTATATAAGCCTTACCAAAAAATATCTGGTATTTGTAATTCAATTGAAAGCTTTGGAGGACATTATATTGTCGAAGTTATCTTTGAATGATGCCCTAAATTTTAACCTACAATCATTACATCTGTCAATTATGATCAAGATAATAATAGTTCAATTGGTCAGTTTGAGCTGGTTTCAATTCGGGCTGAACCAGTTTTGATGTGGTAATGGTGAATCCGAAGGCAAACCAATAAAGGAAGCTCTGGTTTTGATTTGGTTCGATTTGTTGTCGGGTTAGTTTTGGTTTTGATTTGATTTGGGTTCGTTTTGTCATATATATACACAGACAAAAATATGGGGGGAAAAAAAATACTTTTTTTAATGAATTTTCGGGTTGGTATTGGTATATCGGTTAGGTTTGGGTTTTGATCCCATTTTTTTGGCCATTTTTGGTTTACATCGGCTTCGCTTCGGTTTGGTTTTAGATGTGTAACAGTCAATATAATCCAATAAGATTCGGGCTGGTTTCACCGGTCAGGCTAGTGTTTAACACCCCTTCATGGTAAAGCCATAACTTGGACCGGGTACAGAATCGGTCTCCATCTATTCCCATTCGATTATGAATGTAATCATTTCGGAATCAATCAAGAATTGGCCGGATTTGATCACAATTCACAATCGTCTGCACTTGCCATTACTTGGTCTAAATTTCGGATTTAATTGGAATTTGCTCCAGTTTAATCTGAGTTGACTTGCCTGAGTCAACCGATTCCAATTAAAATTTTAAAACCATAGTTATGGTTTAAAAATGTTTAGAGGTGAGCAGTCCACATGGTGCCCTTTCTTTTCAACTATTAGAAAATTTTAATATTCATTGTCTACTTATTTGATTCTCCAATTATTTGGTGGTTAAATAATACACATGAAAAATCTATTACATGGTAAACCATGTGATTGAGATGTCCATGAAATTGACATGAAGGAAATCCAAGGGTTACTTATACATTAGGGGTGTCATTCGGTCGGTTCGGTTAATTTTTTTTTTGGTTTCCATATGATTTGAAGGGAAATCAAAATCCAACCAATAAGCAATTTTTGGTTTCGTTTCGATTTCGGTGCAGTTTGGTTTCATGTCATTTTCGGGTTATGATAATGGGTTGATAGCGGTTTGGATTTGGTTCGGTATCGGGTTTTTTTAAATGGATTGGGTTCGATTTGTTCCTATTTTTTTCTTTATCTCTTTTTAATTACATAAAATATTTCATTTAGTCCCACACTTAAAAAGGAGATCAATGGAAGAAGCATTGTTACAAATCAATTTCCCTATTTTCATAACCTCATACTCATTGATTTGTAATAATTCCCCTTACAACCATAAATTTGCTCACTAGTATTGAAATCAATTATATTCATTGATTTTTTTATCGGTTTCATTTGGTTCGATTTTTGGTTTATTATCGGGCGGTCCAATGCGATCCAATTTTCAACCAGTCCCATCATACCCCAGTCTCCAATAAGAATCGGTTCGATTTGGTCTGATTTTTTTTGTTTTTCCCGATCTATTTCGATCGCTTTTAATGGTTCAGGCTAGGTTTTGACTCCCTTAGTTGCTCTATCTCACAATTGAATTAACCAATTAGATCCTGATCGTCTATTGCACAGTTGTCCCGATTACCCTGCTGCGTAAATAGACACAGCAAGGCACAAAATGATCGTCTTACCCCACTCCAGCAGTTGAGGTCTCCACGCACAGTAAGAGACCCCAAAAAATGATGGGGTGGTGTATACCATTATATTTATGGTAAGCGATGCATAAAATATTTTCTCCTATACATAGAGAAGATGTTAAAATCTGTCTTCATGAATCTAGCTGTTTTAGAGTATATCAAAAAATAAAATAAAAAAAAATCTAGCTGTTTTGTCATTATAACCATATGAGCTTACACCCTTCTCTCTCTGTCGTGGTCCTCCAGATCGTTATAGATTTCGTTTGATTTTTGGTTCTTGAGATGCCACCACCATGGAATGTCGTTGATCAAATGTAATGGGATCCGAAGGCATGTATACATGACTTATGAAGGGTGTGTGGGAGTGGAAGGTAAATTTGACTGTCAGTGTCTGTGTGTATATTGACTGTTTTACAGTTTACAATACAACAGAGGAGGTGGGGGAAGGTGGGGATTAGATTAGACAGGAAGACAGAAAAACAGGGTATCTTCATCATAATCATAATATTTGAAAAAAGAGGAGCAAATTCAATGATTTGTTGGAGCATAAATAAGGCAAAGCAAGGAATTCACAGGGCTTTGTCCATCATCTCTCTCAACCCCTTGAGAGTCTAATAAGAGGGGTTGGGTTGAGACGTTGGGTATATCGATTTCTGGCTTCTATATCTTTCCAATTCGATTTTTGGGTATTTCTTGGTTATTTTCATAGTACCCAGATTGGTATTTATTTATCTATCTCTGCCGTCTCTCGCTTTTTTTCTTCTGATAGGAAGAGAAGACGAAGAGTCGGCATAGACGATAGACGACTTTGTTTTGTTTCTGCTCTTTTTTAAGTACAGCATATGATGGGTGATAGAATCCCATCTGGAAGTTACTTCCAATACTCCCCTTCTGGAGTCCATGCTTCTCCTCACAGGCCTTCTTCTGCTTATTTAGATCGAGAGAGGTCAGTTTAATTACCTTTCTTTTCCTCTCTCTTTTGTATTATTTTGATGGGTTTTCGTTAGTGACTGATGTAATTGCTTCAATGCTGCTTTTGATTTCGATTAGGTTTTAGGATCTGGGTCATGGGTTTATGAGGGTTTTTCAGTGATTGATATACTTGGGTCTTGATTTACTTCATTTATTTTTCCCTTTTTCCCTTTCGTTGAAGAACTATAATTCGATCTTATCTATTCCAGTGAATACTGAGCTTCTGCCCCCCTCCCCCACCAAAGAAAATAAAAATCTCAGCTGTGGGTTTTTTGGAACTAGTCTTAATCACTGCAATTTCCTACTATCAATTGCAATGTTGTTTTTACTATTGCTGTTAGTTTGATATTCTTGTTATTATATACACCATTGCTAGGGCAGATGGTAGCGCTTGCTGCTGTTGCTTCTACTACAACTATTAGTATAATCATTGTATTATACTGGCGCCAGAATTTTCTAGCATAATTGAGCTGTCTGTTGATTCAGATCACTGCCCTTTGTGAAAAATCAAGGCCTAATATTTGGAAGTGTCTGGCATTCCCAATGCATGGTCTATTTATTTATTCTTTTATTTCTTGAATGATGGTCTTCTTGATTTGATTTGCAGTATGACAGTGTCCTCTATGCACAAAACACACGCATACACTCACTGATTATGTCTCTCTCAGTCTCTCTCTCGCACTCTCCTTTTAGTATCTTTCACTCTTGTTACTATTTCTTTCTGCTTGTCTATCTCTTTCACTCGCACTGTTGTTAGAAATACTTCATTTGGGGACCACTATAAACTTTTTAAATTAAATAGGAACTTTTTTGGTTGTTTTAATGTGGATCATAGTGTTGTTATTTGTGGCTTTCTTGGTTTGTGTTTCATACAGCAATGGAAGATATTTGGCTGAATTGTTGGCAGAGAGGCAGAAACTGGGCCCATTTATGCAAGTTTTACCATTTTGCAGCCGGCTTCTTAATCAAGGTTAGTGGCATTTCTACCTTCAATTTGTTGTACTTCTATGGTTCAGTCTATGTGTTTTTTTTGTTGCATGTTTTGCAGCTTTCGTTTATTGGTTTTGAAGGAAGAGAAACTTGTCAATAGCAAGAGAAAATTATTGTTCAAGAAAAGGGAAAATTGTGCATACTTCGATATATTCATGTAGATTTCTTAGAGTTTTGGCCGAGTACTATTTTTTGTTTTCCAAACCAATAAGGAACAGGAATAATTTCAGTCTGAAATCTTTCAGTCATATTTCATACGATTGAGAATGATTATAAAATTTGGTAGTTTCACCAGTACTAGAATTCAAGTCCCATTCGGGGGTGGGGTTGTGTTTTTTTGTTTGATGCTTGGTTCTGAATTCATATCTTTCAGTCATGTTAAAAGTATATCGAGTGGTTAGGGTTGTGATATCTCGATTAGGATAATAGAATATCCTAATTGAGATATCTCCCTTACTACTCCTAGTTCTATTAGGATTTCTCTCTAATTAGTTCTAGTTCTGTTAGGAATTGTTTTATTTTATTTTCTGTGGATCCTATTATGATTAGGATTCCTTTTTGTAGTCTAAATATTTGATTGATATAAATAAGATAATATGGAGAGGGACTGGGTGCTCAATTCTCACAACCACAGTCTCTTTTCCCTCTCTCCATCTCTTCTCTTCTCACTCTCAGTTCTGGTATTTTAGCTTTATATTCTATTACGAGTCATATTTCATACCATTTTCTGAATTTAAACCCTTGTCTGCACTGGTGCACCCTGCAATAGAGGGTATCAAGCTATTGATTGTATAAACTTTGACTGGGGTTGATTTATTCTATCGTGGGCTATTGTTGAGGGTTAGAAGACCTATTTATTCTATTGTTTCGGACCTGAGTTTCATATTCCATCATTGTTTCAAATCTGATACCAGTACCTATATTGGTGTTATTTGAGATCCTGGCCTTACATTAATTAGTAGTAGGGCCCATTAGCTATTAGGAAGTTATATTGTTAGATAAAGTTTATCCTATTTGTAGGACCTAGTTTCGAGGAGATAAAGTTAGTTTTAATTAGCTTAGGACTCTTTCTAAAGAGTATTTATGTTTTATCTATTTAAGTTGTTATTTCTTTTATTATTTAATTGTTTGAGTCAAGTGCGAAGCTTAGGTTAGTTAGACTTCTATTTTATGTCCTTTTTTTGTTTTATAATACATGTAAGAGGTTAGACCTGATCCACAATTTGGAATTATGGAATAGAGTTATTTGTTTTTGAAGAGCGAGTTGTGTGCTTTCTCTCCTCTCTCTCCCCCCCCCCCCCCGGGATTTCTCATTCCTTTCTTCTGTCTTCTCTCCTTATTCTCTTCTTTCCCTCCACAGCAGATCCTCTATCATCTGATCTTCATCAAAAGGATTAATAACAAGAGCTATAAAAATGAATTTCAGGAACTTAGGTTCCTATCTTCACTCATGCAAAAACAATAAGTTCGTTACAACCAACAAACTGCACAATTTTCTTCTTGTGATTTTTGGACATTCTTTCTCATATTTATCAGTTTTTGCACTTCTGCTACTACCAAGATTTTAACACTTTGTGTTGAAACACTGTTCAAAATCTGGCTTTCTGTTCAGTGATGTAGTTTAGTACATAATCATTATTGGTTATAAGTTATAACAATTTCAGTTGGCCTGTGTATGTGGTTCAATTTTGTTACTTTCCTCTTTTATTAACTTTTAGTTTATTTTCACCTTATACATATTGCTATGATGGCATTCTATGGGGTATAACTTGTGATGACCTAGAAGAGCTTGCCTTGCGTGTCCAGTAGAGTTAATATTGTCCTAGAGGGAAGGTGCCTCAGATTTTTCTTTTAATTTAATAAATATTACTAGTGAATTTTGGGAACGAATCATGGTGTTTTTAGCACGTGAGTCGGAAATTTGAATGTCCATTATTTTTGTACTTATACATACTCATGCCTTTTATAGGTGGATCAATATTTTTTCCTTTGTAGGTCAATGTCATAGAATATTAGAATCATGTTTGATCCTACTTTCAGGTACAGGGGCTTTACTTGAGTCATGTACCAAGACATATATATGTTGTTCATGGGATTATTCCTTACCTCTGTCACAATTTGTGCCAAGTCTTTTTTTTTTTCTACAACGAGGGGAAAAAATGGAAGGAAATTGTTGAATTATTGATAAATTTGCAGTTCATGCACTAGCTTATTATGATAAATTTTGGTTCTTTCATGGGCATTTTGTAAGACACTTCTATTTGGTTCCCTTGGAAGAAACCTAGCTCAAATGGTGATAAGCAAACTACTAACTAGCATCCCATGTATCAGTTAGCCATCCAATTAGTTCTTTCCATGGGTGGAAAGCGATTTGAAGGGTGAAGATTATGTATTCAGAGTTTCAGCCAGTGGATAGTAATTCGATATCTTAAATAATTTTCAAAGAAAGTTGTAGAATACCAGGAATTGAAGTTTATGCTGAAACAGTTCTTGCTCTTTGTTTATTTAACAAGAAGCAATTGGGGAGTAAATGAATTTACCAATCAGTGATCACTATTCAGAGATAAGTGATAGTTGTAGTTTTTGAATAACCTAACCTTAATTCTGTTTCCATTAGTGATAAAGCACACATTGGATCGTTTTAGATGGTGAATTGGTGATTGATGTAAAAGTTTCTAATCTGTTGGGTGAAGAAGTAGAAGAACTTTTATATGAAACAGTGTTGATTGGCGTAGAGACCAACTACCCAAATATATACAAAAATAGAGAAACTTTAAAAGAATACACATGTGTGCGAATTCTTGCACACAGCTCTCCCCCCCCCAACACACAAAAAAAAAAGGCACACATTTGGACTTCAATGCAGAGCGCTTCAAGGATAACGTCAATGGAATTTGCCAGTCTTATTTCAAGTGAAACAAAAGTTGGAAGTGATGTCTAAAATATGTGTAGGCAGTGTAACCAACCACTGGGTCAAAATTTAATTCAGGAAACCCAGTCTGATTGGCCTGGTTAAGCCTTGTTTCAAGACATCATTGGGATATATAGGTGTTGAGTGGATTCATTTTGGGTAATTTGTTGTACGGGGCCTTAATTATGAGGCTGTTTAGTGGGTTCTGTGGTTCAATACGGCAATGGTAGTTTACTTTAGTGTCTTTTATGTTTCCTAGTAGTAGTAAAGTTTTGTTGATTGGTGAGCAAGTAAGTGAGTTTAAGTCTTGTTAGGGGTCTTCTATAGCAAGTAGTTGTTCGGTGTAAGTTTTTGTTATGTAACTTGAAGGAACAGTTGTTCAGTTGGTTACGAGTCCTAAACTGTTTCTATTTGGCCTTCATAAATAGGGTTGCACTCCTAAACTAATTTAGTGAGTTTTTGGAATGAAAATTTGAGTTTACGTGTTAGTGTGTGCTCTGACATGTGTTACTGGTGTTCACCTGGGTGATTTAGTACTATTCTTCCTCTCTCTGTTGTTGTCATCTTCTGCTACCAGGAGATATTGCTCCTTGATTTATTCATCTGATTTTACGCCCTCATCCTCTTCTTCCATTGATTCTATCATATATCTTTCACTCTCCTTTTAGACCCTATATCGATTTGTTAATTCTGATTATCTCCCTGCTGAATCTGAGACTCTTGAGTCTTGAGTTTTACTCCACATCTGATTATTCAGACTTTTGTGTGCAGTATATATCATCAGTTCTCAGATCTGTTTATCAATATCTGATATATCTTCTCAGTTTTTTATTATAGCTTGAAACATAAACAGTTTGGGTTTCGTCTATATTCTGTTCTTTGATTGGATTTCTGGAAACAACCTGTCTGCGAAGCGGGGTTAAGGCTGCGTACATTGTGACCCTCCCCAGACCCTGCAGTGGCGGGAGCTTCGTGCACTGGGTACGCCCTTTATACACCATTAGAAAGTTCATAGTTTCTACTATATTTGACCAGAAAATTTCGGACATCTGTGCTTTATTTTGTGAAATATAGATAGTTTCCTAAACCTGGTTCATTGTCCATATCGATTTCTGTTGATACTTGTCTAGTAATCTGTTTAGTGCGGTTCCAGTACCTTAAATTGCTTCTAGAACAATCCCTAGAAGTCTGAACCACATCAAAACCAGATTAAATTTCTTCTGTGCAGGCTTAAAGATATTGTAGATGTTGCTTTGATGTTGGGGTTTCTGCATTAGTTCTATTCTTGGATAGATTGCTAACTCTGAATCAATTCAAAAGGAGAGATTTTATGTTGGCAAACGGATAATTTTTGTACTCAGAGGAGACTACCTTCCTTGTATTTATTTCTTGTGCTACTAATGATGTTATGATTTAGTTCTAAAACCACAAATAATTAGAGGAGGAGGCCTATGGTTTATGGGTCCCGAAGACGTAAATGAAGGCCCAGAACCACTCAAACACCATTAGCGTAAAATTAAACAGCCAGTACATAATTAAAGCCCAAGACAAAAATCAAAGAGAGGCTCCTAAGGCTGAAATAATTTCACGGTTGGCCTGCATCAAGAAACTTTCTGGAGCTCTTTGGATGATACTGGATTCAGCTGAGAAAACTTGAAGATAATATTCACAAAGGGCTCATTATGTTTGTGTTGGAGGAGACCTATTCTAAAGTGGGTGGTTCCATTTGCCGTCACCTCAGGAATTATAGAAGGAATGATTTAGGAGATAAAGGAATTTTAAGGATTTTCTATGATATTGGATCACTTTACAGCATAGTTGTCAAGGCGTCACCTAGGCGACGCCTTTCTCTTGCCTTGATTTCTGGTGTCACCATGGTGGTGTAGGCAACGCCTTGTCCCCTTGGTTTTAAACCCCCTCGATCGCCTTGGTTCGCCTAGGCGTCTTAACAACTGTGCTTTCCAGTTTATATTGATTGAGATTCTTCTGTATAGAGTTCTTGTCTCTTATTCTTTAGAAGTTGCTGCCTTGCAGGTACTTTTTTGCTTTATATGTGTTGTAAAGAAGGGGGTACCTTGATGCACTTGTAAATATCTTTTGATATTCAATAGATTTTTTCTTATTTTCTTCTGATTAAAAAGAAAAAAGGGGGGACCAGTTCTCAGCCTTGGGTAAGGGGGGTTATCATGCAAGCTAGTGTAATAAGCTGGTGGTTGGAAGTTCAAGGCTGAGTGCCATCTTTTGTTTGTGTGTGATTAAATGCTCTGTATTAATTTTCTCTATCTCGCCATTTTTCTTTTTTCATCATTATTCTCTTTCTATTTAGTATATATGCATTTTTTTATGTGTAGACAATATCTTTTCCCTAAATTAAATGATGATGATAGAGTTTGGTTATATAGGTATGTGTTACTTGCGCTAATTTGCCTTTTTATACAAGCTTTCTTGTTTCAAACCTGTGTTTTCAAGACCTTTTTTTCTTTTCTTTTCCTCTCTCTTTAAAATTTTGGGTGGAGGTGCTTTGAAAAATTTAAAATTCTTTCATTCCCTAAAGATGCTTGATTTTACATCCAAAGTGAAAACTTAGTGGTTTTTTGCTTGTACGATGATTAAATACACACTTTATCATAGTTATGAAGGCGTGGCCTAGGCGACTCTTAGGTGTCCAGGCACCTTGGTCGCCTTGGTTTCCTTGTTGGCATCGCCTTGCGTCGAGGCTCCCTTCAATGTCTTGGATAGCCTAGATTCTGTGACAGCTATGTACTTGATCTTGGTGATAAATTGTAGTCATCATAAGCTGTTGAGGATGAATAGTCAATGGGCCCACTGAAGCTTAGTTAGTTGAATTGTTCCTATTTTATGACATGAAATATGCATTTCAGTTGATCATTTTACCTTCCTTTGAGATTGTGCTGTTTACCATGTAGCTGATATTCCAACTTAGAATTATGCTATTTCTTTTAGTTACCATTTTGGTTATGCCACATCATTACAGAGATTGTACGAGCGTCTGCTTTGGTACAAAATCAAGGTTTTGCAGATCATGAAAGAATTGAGCATGAGAGTCCACTAAGGTCAACTGTTCAACACCCAAATGGTGGACCGATGGATTTGGAGGAATGGTCCGTGATGCAAACAGAGGTAATGTTTTTCTATGCTTGCCATCTGGTATTATTCTTGGTCACTGTTTAGTTAGAGGCCACTTTTTGGCTGGTCCTGTCTTCTTGTTATTTCTTTCTTTTTAACTTCACATGATACGATCAATTGCTTTTAAGTTTGTCATTTAAATTGAGATTTTCTTTATAATATCAATCTGAACTATCTTTCATGTAAAATATTCCTTAAATACCTGACCTGTTAAAAATTGCATTGCTTATTCATTTGCCTTTTTTGTATTTGCTAACATAGATGGGACGGTAAATGGAATGGTAACAGACTGGTTTTTTTGTTTCTCAGAGATTATCCAAGAAAGGAAGATATTGATTTTGCAGATTTAGAATCTGGTATTTTGTATACTCAAAAGAAAATTGAGAAATCTGACCAGTGGTTGAGTGAAATTTATGTCTTCCTGTAATAGAATCAGAACAGTACTAATCAGTGTTTAGACATGAAAAGAGAAAAAAAGAGAGAAGAAGAGAGCATATCGACCAGGGAATAGAATACTCTAATTGGCTGCTAACCCTTGTATTTGTAACATATGTTTTTTTAATTACAAGTAAGTCCTTGACGTATGTGTATTTACACATGAACCCTTGAATGTAAAGATAATTATCGGAATGTGTGGAAACTAATCTCTCTGCTGTCCCCTCTCCCCCTTCCTTTTCTGCCTCTCCCTAGAAGTCCTCTCCCGAAGTATTCATTCCAAAACCAACCTCCATCTCATTTCGCCCATTTTCAAATGCAAATCCTCTAATCTGACCCACCTTGCTTTTGCTGATGACCTCATGATATTCTCTAAGGCCGATATTCTCTCCATTGAGTCCATCATGTCCTCCCTCTGCTTTCTCCAATACCTCTCCTGCCTCCGCACCATGGTTCGAGAACTCGCGAGATCTCGCCGAGTTTCTCGGTATTTTGAAATCTCGAGTCGAGATGGCATACGTATTATAAAAATGCAATTTCTCGGCGAGATCTCGGTATCGTCTCGGCCCAGCCAAATGAGTCCAATTTCCTGATTTTTTTAGTTATAAAAATGCAATTTCTAGCCGAAATCTCGACGAGATCTCGGTATGGGTATGGATATGGGTTTTGACCCCTTTTTTGTGCCCATTTGACCCATCTAACCAAAACATTATAAACTAAGCTATGGACAGAACTCGAAAATCTCGCCAAGTTCTGTGCTTAGCCTCTAAAGAAAGGAGAAAACAGCCCTCTCCCTCAATTTTCTTCCTCTTTCCTTCAAATTTTGGGCGGATTGCATGGTTTCAAGTGAGATTCAAGTGCTAAATTGAAGATTCAACTCCAACAGTCCAAGAATCATCACCTATTTGAAGGATTTTAAAGGTATTTTCTAGTTTTTCCCAAATCTATTTTTTTTCAAAAAAAATTTGTGTAATCCTTTTAGTACGGCTCGTCGCCTACCAACCTATGGTCCAAAGTGAAACTCATATTTGGACTTGTTTTTTGGGAAATTTGGGCATGCCATTGTGTTTAAATGGCCTGAAATAGGCTGAATACCAAGTTTCAAACCCAAAATATGTGTAAAACCCACCGAGTTGGGGGTTCGAGTAAAAAAAGAAAAAATGCAGCAACTCGCCAAGATCTCGACTCGTCTCGGTTTCTGGCTAGGCCGAGATGCCACCGAGACCTGAGTTTTAGAACCTTGCTCCGCACCAACCTTACCAAGTCCCATGTTTTCTTCGCTAGGGTTTCCAACTCCACCAAAACCCACTTTGCCCACCTTACACGGTTCACCCTTGGCTCTCTTCCCATTAAATACCTGGGCCGGCCTCCCCCTCATCCCCGCCAGGCTGACGGCCCACCATTGCTCCCCCATTTTAGACTTTCTCCTGAAAAGGCTTCAGCTCTGGAAAGTTAGACTTCTTTCCTATGCGGGGCAACAGCTTATCAGAGCTGTACTCCAATATTTTTACATATATTGGTGCGGGGTCTTCAGCCTCCCCAAAGCCATCATTAAGGCTGCTGAGTCCATCATCTGTGCATTCCTTTGGAAAGGTGCGGAAACCACCAGATTCCTACACCCCTTGAGCTGGGCTTCCATTTGCCTCCCTAAATCTGAAGGGGGTCTGGGGCTCAGAAGAATTAAAGATGTCAACCTGGCCAGTTCTCTAGCTGATTTGGAAGCTCCTTACGAATAAGGACAGAATTTGGACATCTTGGGTCTACGCTGGCCTCCTCCGCAGAGACACCATCTGGTCGGTCGGATCCTCCTCTGACGCTTCATGGGTCTGGCGTAGAATCCTGCAAACCAAACACATAACCATTGATGCCATTTCTTACAGGATCGATGATGACATATCCACTTCTCTTTTGGAATGACAAATGGCACCCGTCAGGTGTTCTCTATTCAGTGGTGAGTCACAGGGACATCTACCACTCAGGGCTTGACAGAAGCTCTATGGTTGCCTCCATCATCTGCAGAAATGTTTGGTCCCTCCCCCCTCCCCGCCCCCTTTAGCGGATATTTGGAGCTCCCTCCCCAGTATTTCCCCCCGGTCATCTTGGTGGAGGTGATACGATCCTTTGTCTCCCCTCCACCAGGAATGTTTAGCTCTTGCTCATGATGTAAAAGGGGTTCAAGTAAGAACCACTCTACAGTAGGATTGTTAATAGTTGCAGCAGATCATCAATAATAGAAGCATATCAGAATTTTGAAAGACAACACCAAAAATAGAAGGTAGCAAATACTAGGCAAACCAGCAGTGAGGATGGGCTCTAAGGCTGATCGAGTGGAGTAGGCAATGAGGAGAATCTTTGCTGAAAATTTCAGCCAATTCCAATGGCTATCTAGTGAGATATGGCCACAACACCAAATTAGAAGGTTTGTAGAAAACTTGCCAAATCAGCACTGCACTTGGCCTCCAAGAAGGATCGAGTGTAGGCCTTGTAGAGGTGATACTATGCTGCAATTTTGGTGAGATTCTGATGGACAGAAGTGAAGACATGAGAGTGGAATGAAAATAGAAGGTTTGTGAATATGGAGCAATCCAGCCAATGGGATAGGCCAGACTTGGGATCGAGTGGGGTGGTGGATGGTGTGTACTATGCTCCAAAAATCCTGCGGGTTTTGATGGACTGTGGAGATATGCAGCTTTGCAGCAGGAACTCAATTCCAGGAGCAGTAGCAGCAGTCTTCACTCGCATGGAGGAGGCAGTAGCAGCAACAGCCTTGGATTGTGGAGTTGTTTGCAGCCTCCGATTGAGTCGTCACAGCACTAGTATTGATCACAGGGAAGCAGCACCACACAGGGTTCGATTGTAAGGGAAAGAGAAGATAGAGAAGAGAAGATAGAAGAGAGGGGGTAGGGGAATGGGATTGGCTCTCTCAGCCTGGGTCTCTCAACCATAGCTATCCCGACTGTTGAAACATGGAATTTCTCCCATAACCGATGGCAAGCTTGGCCACAAATTCTATTCTCCAAATCTACTCCTTCCTTACACTAGGGGGCCTATTAATGGCTTAGGCAAGCTTACAATAAAAATAGAAACTAACTGAAAATAGAAAGTAGGGAAATAGAAACTATTAAAACCTAATTAAAATAGAAGCTAACTAAAATTAGAAACTACTAGGCTTTATAGTTCAGCTACATGCAAGAATAACTAAAATAGAAACTAATAGATTTAGTAAGTAAGTACTACTAAGAGAATAGTAACAAAATAAAATCAGATCTTCAAGTCTTCTAGCAGCCGATCCTCTTTCTTGTCAAAGCTTGGATTCTCATGTGGTCCCCACCAAGGATCTTCTAATACTATTCTCACCAAGGCAAAATAAGGGACTGTGATACTGTTCACGTGAATAGTGTTTTGGCCTCTTTTCTTCATGTTTTGTCTTACACCAGCTCAACTTGGGATTTGGTGAGACACAGAGGGTTCTCCTCTCCTTGGCACAAAATTGTTTGATTCAAAGGCCACATCCCTCGTTACAGCTTCTCCACTTGGCGTGCACTTTCCAACCGTCTTCCGACACATGCATTCCTCGTCCATTGCCTCATCTAGGTTTCCCCTTCTTGTGGCCTTTTTTGGAATGGGCAAGAAGATGCGGATCACTTGTTCTTCTCCTGCCCTTTTGCAGCCTCCATCTAGACAAGAGTCTTGAGTCATTGCTGGCTAGACTGAAGAAGACCTCTCCCCCTTCAGAGAGAGTGCCTTTGAATTGATATGACATTTGGAGGAAAGACCATTTGTGACTCTGCGGGCAAGCTAGACTTTTGCGCAACTATCTCTCATATATGGATGGAACGTAACCTCCAGAGATGGACTTCCGACTCCCACTCTCTCGATCAGATTTGGAATGCCATCTTCTTTGATGTTTCCTCTAAACTTGCTTCGCTCCCCCCCTCCAATTTAAAGGATTCCCTAAGGAACAGGCTCATTGTTGTTACCTGGGGTTTGCCTATTTCCCTTCTGCAGTCTGCTCCCCCCTAGGCTTGCTTGGTTCCTCTTTTTTCGTTTTTTGCGCTCGGGCTTGTATATTCTCCCTTCTTTTCTTTGTAATTTAAATTTTTATTCATTTAAAAAAGAAAGAAGATAATTATCAAAAACTCCTCTTGCTATACATAATCCTAACACTTCCTCTTAAGCTAGAGCATAAATATCACCCATCCCTAGCTTGGAACAGCCTTGAAGAAAAAATTTCCAAAATAAGTCTTTGGTAAACATGTCAGAACCAACAATTAGGTGTGGAGATCAGCTTCCGCATCACAACATCTCGAACAAAATGACAATCAACCTCTATGTGCTTGTTCCATTCATCCCTCCTGCGAGAGATAATCATTAACACTCCCCTTTAAGCTGGAGCATAAATGTCACCCATGCCCAGCTTGGAATGACCTTAAACAAAAACATTCCAAAATAAGATTTTGGTAAATATGTCACCAAGTTGTTTTGCAGAACCAACAAATGGTGTGGAGATCAGCTTCCGCCGCACATCTCAAACAAAATGATAATCATAGTTGTCAAGTGCCTAGGCGACGCCTAATCATCCATGCACCCTTTGCTAGAAGGAGGGTGCCTTGGTCACCTAGGCAACACCTTGACACCTTAATTTTCCCCTCAACGTCTAGGATTACCTAGACGCCGTGACAACTATGATAACAATCAACCTCTATATGCTTAGTCTATTCATGGAAAATCGGATTATTGGCAATGTAAATAGTGGCTTAATTGGCACAGAACATATCGATAGGTTTGTCAACTGAAAACCAAGTTCATGGATTAGGGATTTTAACCACATTAACTCTACAACAGTATGAGCCACGACTCTGCACTCAACTTCTTCACTAAATCTAGCCACTGTAGTTTGTTTCTTACTTTTTCAAGTGACTAGATTACGGCCAACAAAGGTATGACAACTGATGGTAGACCTCTTATGACCTTCGGCACTAACCCAGTCACCATTAGAATATCCCACAAAATCAATATGATTATGAGGTTTATAAATAAGACCTTCCTTTGGAGCACCCTTGAGATATCTCAAGATGCAACAAATTGCCACCCAATGAACCTGCATAGGACTTTCCATGAACTGACTATTGGCCTTTGGCAGTATCCGAGATCTATTTGTTGTCATTATTGGCAACAATACATTGGTGTTGGCATTGCAATGTTTTGGACGTGTTTCAGACAGTGTTTGAGGTGATTCTACATGTGTTCAGCATAGTTATCAAGGCGGGAAGGCGACCATGGCGTTTTAGAGGGTAAAAAAACAAGGCGACACCGCCATGGCAGCATGGTGCCCGCCATGGCGATGCCTTGTTAACTATGGTGTTCGGTGAGTTTTATGGCCTAGGGGCACTTTCGTAATTTTCTCATGGCCTTGGCATGGTTGGTGGAGTGTTTCGGTAATTTTCATGGGTCAATATTTGGTGGTTATTACCTATTTGATGTGTCTTGATGCCCAAGGGCATTTTGGTAATTTTACTTGATTTGGAGTGGAGGTGCAGTGTTTTTATTTGGTTTTTTATGAGGCTCAGATGTTCGGGTTGTAGTTTATTGTCATAATGGGGAGGTTTTGTTGTTTACAAGTTTGTGGGGCCCACCAGGGGCTTAGGTGACGCGATGACATGGTTTGTTAAGGTGGCAAGCATAGTTGTCAAAGCGGCAAGGCGACCTAAGGCGGTGAAGGGGTGCCTAAGCGCTTAGGCGACCAAAGCGCTTGAGTGCTATGTTTTTTTTTAATATTTCCCCTCTTTTCTAACATTATTTAGTATGCTACAATATATACCTTGTAGCATAAAAAATCAACATTAAGCTACATCAAATTATAAAAATCAACATTAAGCCACATCAAGTCATAAAAAATCAACATTAAATCATCAAATCATAAAAAATCAATATTAAGCTACATCAAGTCATAAAAAATAGAAGGATTTGAAGAGAGTGGGTATAATTGTGGACAAGGATCTAAAGAATGATGTAGTAGAGGTCAAAAGACTGGGAGATAGGATTATATCCATCAAACTGGTTTTGGAGAAAGTGGTTATAAATATTGTCTGCGCTTATGCACCCCAAGTAGGATTGGATGAAAGTAGTAAGCAACAGTTTTGGGAACACTAGGATGATTTAATGCAGGGTTTTAGCCAAGATGAATCGAAAATTATTGGAGGTGACTTGATCGGACATGTTGGGAGTGGTCGTAGAGGATTTGAAGGTGTCCATGGCAGTTTTGGGGTTGGGGAGAGGAACGAGGAGGGGATCTCAATCCTAGACTTTGCAGTAGCTTATGATCTTGCCATTGTGGATACTTTCTTTGAAAAAAAAAGAGGAGCACTTAGTTACCTATAAAAGTGGGAATCATACCAGCCAAATAGAGTTCTTCCTAACAAGAAGGGCAGACAAAATGGTGCGTAAGGACTGTAAGGTTATCCCTTTGGAGAGCCTAACCACCCAACATAGAGTTCTTCCTAACAAGAAGGGCAGACAAAATGGTGTGTAAGGACTGTAAGGCTATTCCTGGGGAGAGCCTAACCACCCAACGAGGAGGGGACCTCAAGCCTAGACTTCGCGGTAGCTTATGATCTTGCCATTGTGGATACTTTCTTTGAAAAAAGAGAGGAGCACTTAGTTACCTATAAAAGTGGGAATCTTACCAACCAAATAGAGTTCTTCCTAATAAGAAGGGCAGACAAAATGGTGTGTAAGGACTGTAAGGTTATCCCTGGGGAGAGCCTAACCACCCAACATAGGTTGGTGGTCTTGGATATGTGTATCAGTACATAGAAGCATAGGAGGAGGAAACCTATGTGTTATGTGTGTCTCGAATTCTTGGACCCGTTTTGAAGAATGACCCGCTCTGACATTTTTTGGTGGCGAAAAAATGGAACTTTTTTTGCTGCGATGGATCGACCCGGATCCGATGGAGGAGTATTTATGTTCTTTATCCGCTTTGTTGTAAAGAGTAAGATTTGGGGGTTTTCGTTTTAGGGTTTCAGGGAGAGAGCAGCAGCGCCGTTTTGGGTGTTCTTGAGAGTTCTCCATTGTAACTTTCTCCATTTTACATAGTGAAACAGCTTCGCCTTCGCCCGTGGCTGTAGCACACCATATTGGTATGTGAACCACATTAAATCTTTGTGTCATCTTGCTCTGTTGTTGTTTCTTTTCGTGTTTTGGTTGCTGTTTGTTCTAACTACTATGTACCCTAAGATAAGGTAGTGGAGACTAAAAGGGAAGTCCCTAAGGACATTTATTGATAATATGGTCAAACAAGGAAAGTGAGAATTTAAGGGAGACACTAACGAGATGTGGAATGAGATAATGACTTGTATTAAGAGGGTTGCCAAAGATGTGCTAAGGGAAGCGAAGGGTAGTCGTTAGGCCCCTAGGGAGGCTTGGTGGTGGAACGATGAGGTCCAAGCAGCCATTAAGACCAAGAAAAATTGTTTTGAGACATGGCAAAGGATAGTTTCGGGCCCTTGAGCGGTAGGAGGTGATTTTAATGCAATTGCGTCCCCAGCTGAGAAGGTAGGAGGGCGTCCGACATGCTCGTTGTCGCTTGAGGAGTTTAAGAGTTTTGTCAGTGGAGCGGGTCTCATGGATGCGGGCTTCTCTGGCAGCATGTTTACTTGGTCGAATAACCAAGTTGGTTCTAGGAGGGTCATGGCCAGATTGGATCGCTTCTTGGTTAATGCGGAATGGGTTGGTGCCTACCCCAGGTGTAAAGTCACTCATCTCAACAAGACGTGCTCTGACCATGCACCTATCTGGATGTCCTTTGCTGCAGTCCGCGAACGTTGCTGGTCGCCGTTTAAATTTCAGCAAATGTGGCTCCTCCACCCGGACTTTTTGGAGTTTGTAAAATGCCAGAGGAGTAAGCCGGTTTTTGGGTCACCACCCTCGGTGTTGTTCTTAAAGCTTAAAAACCTGCGGCATGCTCTTCGTGGGTGGAATAAGGAAGTGTTCAGAAATATTCATCAGAAGGTTAAGGAGGCAGAAGATGCTGTGTGTAGGGCAGAGGTAGACTTGGATCTGCGCAATAATGATGAGGCCAGGAGGGACTTGGAGGAAGCCAAAAAAGTTTTACAGGGAGTTTTGCTGCAAGAGGAGATATTTTGGAGGCAGAAGTTGAGGGTTACCTGGCTCAAGGAGGGGGACCGGAACACGAAGTTCTTTCATGCCATGGTGAATATTAGGAGGAGGGCGGCTGGCATCAGCAAGATCAGAGGTAGTGATGGAGAGGGGACTACGGACATAGAGGAAATCCAGACTGAGGCAGTTCGGCATTTCTCAGGGATTTATGAGTCCCAGGGATGCGTGGTGGATGAGGGCTTATTGGAGCTGATCCCCAAGGCGGTGACCGACGCTGATAATTCCTCTCTGATGTTGATCCCCACAGAGGAGGAGGTGAGAGCTGCGGTTTTTGCTTTGTCAAGGGACAGTGCGCCGGGGCCGGGTGGATTCTCAGGGGTTTTCTTCATAACCTGTTGGGAGGTAGTAGGAGGCGATGTCTGGGCAGCAGTGAAGGATTTCTTCAGGGAAGGTGCTCTCCCTAGAAGCTTTACTTCGGCCAACCTAGTTTTGATTCCAAAGAAGGGCAACCTTGAGTCAATGGCGGATTTTCGGCCGATTAGCCTTTGTAACTTCGCCTATAAGATCCTAGCAAAAATTATGACAACAAGGTTGGCAGGGCTACTTCCATCATTAGTGGCAGAAGAACAGGGGGCATTTGTGCAAGGCAGAAGCATACATGATAATATAGCCATTGTTCAGGAGGTGACTCAAGATCTGAACCGCAAGACAAGGGGTGGCAATGTGATTCTCAAATTGGATATGGCAAAGGCATAGGATCGGCTAGAATGGGATTTCTTGTGGATGGTCCTCTCTCGTTTTGGATTTGGGAACGAGTGGATCGCGCTTATCAGGAAGACTGTGGAGAACTGCTAGTTTTCGATTGTGATGGGAGGAAGGCAGTCTGGTTTCTTTAAATCTTCCAGGGGTTCAACAGGGAGACCCCCTCTCCCCGGCACTGTTTATCCTTGCAGAAGAGGTTTTGAGTAGGGGTTTGAAAGGGCTATTTACGGAGGATCATGCAGCCTTCTACAAACTCCCGAGAGGGTGTCCTGGGGTCTCTCACAGTCTGTTAGCGGATGACACCATTATCTTCTCCCGTGGGTTGAAGAAGTCGCTCAAGCAAATAATGGGTTTCATTGGAAGATATGAAGGTTTCTCAGGGCAGCTTGTTAACAGGCAGAAGAGCTGCTTTGTGTTGGGAGACAGGGCCACAGCGGCAGCAGCGCGGATGGTGGGCTTGGTCACTGGCTTCCCCAGGAGGTCGCTTCCCATCATGTACTTGGGGGCGCCCCTCTACTCGGGTAGGCTTAAAATTTGTTTCTTTGATGGATTGGTGGAGAAGATCAGGTGCAAAGTTGCGGGTTGGAAAGGAAGGTTATTGTCTACAGGGGGGAGAGTAACGTTGCTTAGGCATGTGCTCGCTTCAATGCCTATTCATGTCCTCACCACACTGGACACCCCTAAGGTGGTCATTCGAAGGATTTATGGGATCTTGACTAACTTTCTTTGGGGCAGCTCTGAATGGGGCAATCGCAGGCACTGGGTGAACTGGCAAAAGGTGTGCAGGCCCCTGGAGGGAGGAGGGCTGGGAATTCGGCTTCTCGAGGATGTAGGCCTCTCTCTCAGGCTTAAAGGCCTTTGGAAAGCTATGTCAGGGCAATCGCTGTGGGGCAGGTTCTTTAGGGCCAAATATTTTAAAGGGTTGCATGTGACGATTGTAGGGCTGGAGGGGAAGGGTTCCAAAACTTGGCGTAACGCGTTGAAGCTCACGGGGTTCATGTTGGAACGATCAAGGTGGCTGCTTGGGGAGGGCAAGACGCTCTTTTGGCTCGATAACTGGGTAGGGGTAGGGCCCTTGATTGATTTTGTTGATAACGACATGCTAGTTGACTTGGATCTGTGTGAAGGATGCGCTGGATGAGGAAGGGAACTGGAGGGAGGACATTTTAGGCATCATTGATTCTGACGCAGTTCGGAACAACATCACCCTGGGGAATTTTGTGCTCTCTGATAGGGAGGACGTTATGATGTGGTCCCCTGCCAGCGATGGGTACTTCACTACTAAGTCGGTTTGGCATGAGGTCCAGCAGGGTTATCCTAGAGTCCCCTTGGCCAAATGGATATGGAATCAAGTGCTGCCCACTAAAATGGCTTTCTTCTCTTGGCAACTTCTCACTGGCAGGATTCCCACTGACGAGTCCCTCATGGCTCTTGGTATCCCCCTAGCATCTAGATGCAATTGTTGTGGTCAGCCAAGGAAGGAAACGACGGATCATGTCCTAGGTTTGGGTGTTATGGCGGTTAAGGTCTGGCTCTTCTTTTCCAGGGTACTAGACATCCCTTTCCTACCCTCTCAGGATGTTAGGAGTCGAATGGCTCTGTGGCACGAGGCAGCAGGCTGTGGAAGCCTCAGTGATTATATAACAGGGATTATGCCTGCCTTGATTTGTTGGGAGCTTTGGAAGGAGAGGAACAACAGAAGGCATGGGGAGAGACGGCGCGCTGCGAGAACCATTATTGAGCGGGTTAGAAGCTGGGTTAAGGAGGGGAGCCTGCCCTCCAAGATAGGGCGGCAGGGATCCGCCAGGGACGATTTAATTCTGCAATGGTTTGGTATCTTGGCCCCACCGATAAAGCTGAAATGCCCCCGTCCCATCTACTGGTGCCCCCCCTTTCGATCGGTTAAACTAAATGTGGATGGCGCTTGCAAAGGAAACCCCGGTCTGGGTGGAGGAGGGGAGGTGATTAGGGACAGGAATGGAGTGGTGCTGGCAGCCTTTGCTAATTTTTACGGAGACTGCACTAACTCATTAGCAGAGCTCAGAGCCCTGAGAGATGGGCTGCGGCTGTGCCAGGACCTCCAGTTGATGGAGGTAGTGGTTAACTTTGATTCAGCCAACACAGTCAGAATGGTAACTCAAAAGAAGTGCATATTATGGAAGGGTTGGTACTGGTTCAACGAAGCTTTGGAGCTGATCTCCACGACTCATGCTCAAGTGGCCTTTGCGTTTCGTGAATGCAATAGAGCAGCGGACTGGATGGCTAATCACGCTTGTGATTTGGGTTTCTCGGTCATGTACCACCTGGGCAGGTTGCCAGGTGGGAGCTTTGCAGGTATCATTAGAGCGGACAAGGCAGGAATGCCCCCCTCCTGTATTCTTTGATTTTTTTTGGATATGAATAAAAGCTAGGGGCTGGCCCGGGTCCCAGATAAGTTCAGGTTAAAAAAAAAAAAAAAAAAAAAAAAAAAAAAGACGTGGCAAAGGACTAAAGAAATAGAGGATAAAAAGAGGTATTTTGATGCCAGAAACAAAGATAGGAAGATTGTGGGGATGGTTAGGGCGAAGAAATATGAGGATCTCTATACTAACCTAAACGCAAAAGAAGGGGAAAAAGCTATTTGTAAGATAGCTAAGATGAGAGAAAGGAAGAGTAGAGATTTTGATCAGGTGAGGTGTATCAAGGGTGATGATGGAAGAGTGTTGGTAAGGGATGAAGAGATGGGATGAGTATATTTGTGACCTACTAAATGGAGATAGGTCGAGTAGATATGAACCGGATGATAACATTATTCAACAAGACACCACACGACAAAGATATGTACGAAAGGTTAGTGTGGCGGAAGTTATTGAAGCCTTAAGAAAGATGAAAGCTACAAAGCACTAGCCCCTGATGAGATTCCAATAGAAGTGTGGAAAATCCTAGGAGGTTGTGGGGTTCATTGGTTAACCAATCTGTTTAACAGGATTACGAACACAAGAAAGATGCCAGATGAGTGGAGGAGAAGCATTGTAGTCTCAAGGATTATGAACACAAGGAAGATGCCAGATGAGTACAGAAGAAGCATTTCCGATCTACAAAAATAAAGGTGATATCTAAAGCTGCAATAACTTAAAAGCATAAAGCTAATGAGTCACACTATGAAACTTTGGGAGAAGGTTATTGAAGCCCGTTTGAGAAGAGAGACTCATATCTCGGTGAACCAATTTCGCTTTATGTTAGGTAGATCCACGACATATGCCATCTACTTATTGAGGAGGCTCATGGGAAGATATAGATATAGCAAGAAGGATCTCCGTATGATTTTTATTGGCCTGGAAAAAGCTTATGACCGGGTCCCTAGAGATTTAATCTAGCATGTTCTAGTGAAGAGAGGGGTGTCGAGTAAATATGTGGATATAATTAAAGATATGTATGAGGGTGTGGTGACTAGTGTGAGATCTGTGGGAGGTCAGGGGAAGGAATTCCCAATTACAACTGGGTTACATCAGGGATCAGCCTTAAGCCCTTATGTTTTTGCACTCATCATGGACGACCTAACCAAGAGCATTCAAGATCAGGTCCCGTGGTGTATGCTCTTCACCGATGATATCGTTTTGGTGGATGAGACAAAAGTAGGGATTAATGCTAAGTTAGATCTATGGAGATCAACCTTGGAAACAAGAGGTTTTAAGATTAGTAGAACAAAGGAGTATATGATGTGTAATTTTAGGCACACTATGATAGATAATGACACGGTGCGAATTGAGGAAAGAGAGATACCGCAAAGTGACTTTTAGATATTTGGGGTCAATCACAAGTAAAGAAGGTAACATAGATGATGCTGTTTTGTAGAGAATTAAAGTGGGATGGATGAAGTGGAGAGGTGCTTCTGGAGTGTTGTGTAATCGAAGTAGTCCTTTAAAGCTTAAAGGAAAGTTCTATAGGACTGTAGTACGACCAGCTATGATGTATGGGGCAGAATGTTAGGCAGTTAAAAAATGTCATATTGAGAAGCTATGTGTAGTAGAGATGAGGATGTTAAGACGGATGTGCGCAAAAATTAGGAAGGATAAAGTAAGGAGTGAACATTTTAGAACAGACTTGGGAGTTGCCCCGATCAATGACAAGCTCAAAGAGAGGCATTTGAGGTGGTATGGTCATGTGCAACGGAGGCGTAGGGACGCCCTAGTAAGGAGGAGTGATATGATCCCAATTGAAGGAGCTAAAAGAGTTTTGGGCAGGCCTAAAATGACCATATGAGAAGTTGTGAGGAGGAACATGCTTAGTCTAGGTCTTGTACCAAGTATGACCTTGGATAGGGCCTATTGGAGGGCAAGGATCCATGTTGTAGGCCCCATTTAGCCGAGATTCTTTCTGACTGACTGGGTTGTGCCTCTTTCCTCTTACTTTAATCTTTCGTCTCTCATTTTCCTTTTATTTTCCATCTTCCATTTGTTGTTTTCCATTTTTCTTTTTTCTTTTGTTTATACCGCAGTTTTTCCCTACTTTCTTTGTTTGGATCCATGTAGCCGACCCCATTAAGTTGGGATAAGGCTGAGTTTGTTGTTGTTGTTGATTATGTTACTTATATAACAACCCACTTGACTGTTAAATTAGTGGGCAATTGGAAACTTTACCTGAGTCCTAAAATTCCAAATTCTCTAGAACATATTTGACAGAAGGCGCTTCATCAGGTTATCTAGAAATTACCTAGATGCTACATAGCTATGTTACATAGTTCAAAATTACAAATTTCGCCGAAATCTCAGAGAAATTTCGCTAATTTTGACATGCCCGAGACGAGACCCAGAAGCAGCATTAAACTTGGGTTGAAAATTTTGGTAATTCCGGTCACACAAAATGCCTGTTTCGTCGAAATTTCGATCATTTCGGTTGAAAATGTTGGTTATTTTGGCTGTTTGCCTGCCAATTCGGTCGAAATTTCGCTAATTTTGGTCAGACCAAAACGAGACCAAAATACAAGTTTTTCAACTTTACTATGCCTACACTGATTGATGTAGGAACCCTTTCTAACTTGAGGTATTTGAAATCGAGATATCCCACTCATGTGTTGATTGTGATAAAAATGTATTGTTTTTGAGAAGAGGCATGTATTACTAGGATAGGATCCATCCCTTGGTGAGTTTGTGGGAAGCTAGCACAATATCCAACTATCCAAGCTCACATCTTTTCATGTAGCATTAGTAATGAGTGGACTAAATCTGTTTTTTGTGCTTGTCCTTTGGATATGTTGCAAATTCACACTCTTCACTAATGATTGCGTGACCCCATCATGGCATGACATTGGCTGGTAATTCTTTGATCTCAAAGTGTCTAGCGAAGTCAACTGCGCAGGCATTCGATCATTCTTTTATGTTAAGAAAGCTAGGTTTTCAGAGTAGTAACTTGACAGACTATTTGAATCTTCCTAAAATTAAAGTGAAGCTTTGTTCATTAAATTGAAAGGAAAAGGGAAGGGGAGAGAGAGAGAGAGAGAAGGTGATTTAGCAAAGAATCATGTTAGCTTTAATTGTTGTTTTCTTTACATTCTTTACTCGTTTTAAAAACATGCTTAGGCTATGTTGCAAGTGGCTCTCTTTGATTTTTACCAAGCGTGTATTACTCGTTTTTGGCCTTACTGTATCTTGTTTCAGGAAAATGGAATTCTTCAAAGAATGGGCGCCTTCCAAGCTTCACCAATTGGTTGGCATGGGGCACCTGGAGTTCCAACCAGCCCTGTTTTGAAGAAAGTCATTAGACTAGATGTTCCAGTCGACAAATTTCCCAATGTAGGTTAAAGAATCTCTCTCTCTCTCTCTCATTTTCCCTTCAAAGTTTTGAATGATCAAGTGCTGGCTATTGTGTTCTGAAATTACTCCAATTATGATTACTGGCAGTTCAACTTTGTTGGCCGACTCTTGGGACCACGAGGGAACTCTTTGAAAAGAGTTGAAGCTACAACACAATGTAGGGTGTACATAAGAGGTCGAGGTTCTGTGAAGGATTCTGTAAAGGTATTTTGAAATTCTTCTAATCTTCAAATGAAAATGATTAAGTGATGTATCTCAATAAATGTGTGGTTGAAAGTTGAAATTGAGTTGATTGGGATGACTGGATAGTGCGCATCTGGACTCAAGATATAAGTTATTGCTCTGAATTCGTCTTTGAACATCTTGTCCCAAGGGTATATAATTTTTCTTTCCTATATGGTGCTTTAAATTAAAACCATCATGTGACTAAACCTATGTAACAAGGGCAATGGTGGGAGATGTCTGACACAGAGGCACCCATAATGTGAACATTTGATTGTCTTTTTGCGTATATTGAATGATACGTCTTTAAGACTATTTCCTTCATGTAAGTTTGCAATATGAGACTGATGTACTTGGAATAAGCTGATGCTTGAAAACTGCCATGTGAGTTTAAATAGTGGAAACAACATGAGAAATCAATGGTTAAGTTTCAAAATTGTGTCTATGTTGCATTGGCTTGAATTCTACCATCTAGAATATTTCTGATTCTCCTGGGAATAGGTTATCAGTTGTCGACATCTTTTTTCTCTTCTCTTTTACTTTTCTTGTTTCCTTTGTCAATTATTTTCCTTCTTGCTTGGAATACTGTCTTTCTACACACTGTCTTGTTCTAAACAAGGAATGTTAACTTGTAGGCATAGTTCTGATCTGACCTTTATTAGTTAATTTGCATTTAAAAGCATATAATATGGCTCTACGTATAATGATGGAGATATGGATCCTGACCTTTGTTAGTTAATTTGCATTTAGAAAGCGTATAATACGGCTATACCGTTTTATACGTGTACTCCCGTCTTATTGCCAAAGGAATGGCAAAAAACGGATACAGTTAGGAAAAAAAATCTAAACGCATTTAAGATGTGTTGCCCTTTTTTTTAAGTGAAATTATACCTTGCTTATAGGCTGAGAATGTATGTTCTCTACCAAAACCCAAGTTTAACGGTGCTCTTCGTTTTCATCTATAACAGCTCATTCTCCATTACTTTCCCCACTCTTCCTATGTGGGTGGTCCACTCATTTTCTCTACAGCTGGTTTCCTTTAGTGGTAGTGAAGTGGTGACATCGATTGAAATTGGATGTCATTAATTCAATTTCAGCTTCAATAATGAGTGGTCTCAAAAGACACTACAGAATGTCATAGTGGGTCTAGGCCCCTGGTTAAAAGTCGATAAGCCTGCTCAGGATCTAATGGGTTGGGTTGGGCGCCCTTGGACCATAGGTCACTATTAGGCCCAAAGCCGAGTTTTAGCTGCCGCCTCTTTGACGCTATTATCAGCCATTGCGTCCCTGTTATTGTGAGTAACTAAATGTTCATTCCTGTCCATTATCAGCCATTGAGGAAATATTATCTATATACACTCATAATTCACTATGAGGCCCAATTGTTTATTCCCATAATTTTGGTTCTTACTGCAGGTCATCTCACCTAATATGAACTTTTGATATAGACATTTAGATAATAGTTCCTCAATTTATGGGTGTATATTGCCGTTTTTGAGTCCCGTACATGAAAAATCTAAACGTTTAAAATCCGTATCGCCCGTTTTTCCTTTTTTTGCTGTTCTCGAAGTATTTGACCATATATTTGACCGTCCCGTTCAATTTCTGAGCCTTTAAAACATGTCTGTTTCGAACACCATTTTTTTGGGCTTCTCGTTTCAACTAACTATGATCCTGACTGATCTGATTATTGATCGAGTATCTAAATTTGGACTCAGAAACTGCTGATTGGAGCTAGGTGCATTAGGTAATTGCAGAACTAGATTCATGCACGCCCCAATCTATACTGTTTGTGAAGCATTTCATAGTTTTTGAAGACACTTTATTTTTTTTTTGTTGAATATTAGATCTTATAATGCAGCCACCTAATCCTAATCCCAAATTAGGAACTAAGGATTTAACACATACCCATTTTGGGACTGTTAACAGTACTCGTGAATAGTACCATGAAAATAACATGAAGAAAAAGAGGAGAGAATAGAGGGGTAGGGAAGAAGGGCTCATGACTCACACACTAACACACATAAAATACTATTGAACTATGTAATCTGATGGGTGGTTACATCTTTATAAGAAAAAATAAAAGTAGAATCCTAGTAAACTTCAAACTCTTAAAACAAATTCTAATATTATGGAAAACTGCCAAGTAGCCTAATGGACTTGAAAACTAACACTAACTCATAAAAGGACTCTAATAACTTTATTATAATGACTTAAGTAGACTCAAAACATAACTCCATTTAGCCAAGAAGTATCCTAATTTAACTCAAATACTTAAGGACATAGTTGTCAAGGCATCCAGGCGCTTTGGTCAACTTGGGCGCCTTGGATACCTTGGTCGCCTACTTGGTGTCGCCTTGAATTTTACCCTCTCCAACGCCTTGGGTCGTCTAACCGTCGTGACAACTATGCTTAAGGGACTAATCTCATCTACCCCCTTGTGGTCCTAAAATTTGAATCTTACAATTTGGCCTATTACAAATAAAATCATTTAAAATTGTAGAAAACCTAGGACCTGTAACCAATAACTTGAGAAAGAAGAAAAGATGAGGAAGAGGAGAGAACTGTTGAACTTATCAGTCTCCCTCATAATGCTTGTATTTATAATCTCAAATTACAATAGAAAGGGGAACTCCTAATCAGATTAGGAATTCCTAATCATGATAGGATTCCAAGTTACAATAGGAAAAGAACTAGAACTAATAACTCAAACTGAAACTAAGACTAACAACTCACAGTAGAATTTGGACTTGACATAATTAGAAACTAGGACTCCAACTAGGACTAGGAAAATAGAAGATACACATCAACCAAATCACTGTTCACGTGAACAGTGCATAGTTGTTACGTCGTCACGGTGATCCAAGTCAGTGGAGGGGTGTTATGTCGATATATCGACATGTTGCCCGCCATGGCATTGCCATGGCGATCATATCGACCATGTTTTATTTTTTATTTTCTCTATTTTTAATGTCATTTAGTATGCTATAATATATACCCTATAACATAAAAAATTAACAGGAAAGTGTATTACTAATCTACTATGGTTTAATTCATGAAAGTGTATTATCCATTAGTGTATATGAAATCATGGATTATCAAATAATTGCTAGCAATAGTCTTGTTGATAATAAAGTTGAAAAATCATGAGAGTTGAGGTATGATTCATATGAAAGTGACTACAAAAGTAACAAAACAAAAAAACAATTACAAGAACGTAATTTATATTGAGTGAATAAAACTAATAAACAACCCATCTAAATAAATAAAAAAATTGCTGGTGTGAATATGTGATTGTGTATTAGTCAATAGTGTATTAGTGTTTTCTGTTTGATGTTTTTTTAATTCTTTTTATGTTAAGGAAAAAAGCATTAAAATAAAAAATGGTTAAAAAAATTATTGTTAAAAAATTAAGTTTTATAATTTGAAACAACCATGTCGCCTGATATGGCCATATGTCATGGTATGGCGTCCATGGCGGCGCCATGGCGACTACATGGAGGCCATATCGGTCGATATTCTTACATCATCCATATCGGTGGTCGATATGCCCACTTCTCCAGCGATATGACGCCATGGCGGCATGGCGACGCCATGACAACTATGGAACAGGGTCACAGGAACAGTACTTCAACAAAAATAAAAGCCCATAGCCAAGTACTAGCGAAATAAGACCAATTTTGGACATTACTCCTCAAAAAAAATTGCCCTCGAGTTTTGTGGAATGGGAGGGTCTTCAATGCACGTTTAGCAACAAACATCCTCCTTGACCCATGGAGTTGATCAGACACCTTCGCAGGAGAGCTCTCCTTCCTGGTCTCCCACGAAGAAAGCTTTCTTCGCAAAAAATTGAGAATTAAATGGCTTGAGCTTGGAGACTCCAAAACTGCTTACTTTCACCGTTCCTTGAAAGCCCACACAAATGCAAATTCCATCCCTCTCCTCATTGTAAGCGATGAGTCCTCTCTCCTCTCCCCCCAAGCCATCAAAGCTGAAGCGGTTTCTTACTTTCTCATGAAGTTGATGATAAAAAAAACTTCACGGATGAGCTCTCCTCCTTGGTCTCCCGCAAAGAAAGCTTTCTTTGGCAAAAATCGAGAATTAAATGGCTTGACCTTGGAGACTCCAACACTGCTTACTTTCACCGTTCCATGAAAGCCCACACAAATGCAAATTCCATCCCTCTCCTCATCGCTCGCGATGGATCCTCTCTCATCTCCCCCTAAGCCATCAAAGCTGAAGCGGTTTCTTTGTTCTCTGGTCTCTTCCACACCCTCTCTCCTCCCTCCACCCCCTTTTCCCTAATGACCTCATTAACAATTCATCCCCCACCTCCTATCCTTCCTCCAAGCCATCCCCTTAGATGAGGAAATTACTCATTCATTCTCTCCCATAAGCCAAATAAGGCCCTTGGTCCTGACTGCTTTAGTATGGGGTTCTTCCTTTTTTGCTAGGACATTATCAATGTTGACCTCCTCATAGCTATCAAAAGCTTCTTCTCTCCTAACCAGATTAAAGGGATTAACCATACCTTTCTCTGCCTCATCCCTATGAAAAACAGTGCTTCCTCTATGCCTGACTTTAGGCCAATCTCTTTGTGCAACCTTCTTTATATATTCACCGCCTCCATTTGCTCACTGACCGCCTCGTCAGTGCTAACCAAACGACTTTCATCTCTGGCAGGAGTATTTCAGACAACATCCTTCTCTGTTTTAAAATAGTCCGGGGCTTTGATAGAAAATCCCACCCTCTTGCAGCCCTCCTCAAAATAGACATCCACAAAGCTTTTTGATTCCATTAGATGGGATTTCATCTCCAAGATCCTACTAAAAATGTCTTTTCCCACAATTTTCATCCAGTGGATCCACTCTTGCACCTCCCCTTTCCCGTCTCTCGGTCCTCATTAATGGCAACACGGCTGGTTATTTCCCTTCCTCTGTGAGTATCCGCCTGGGCTGCCCCCTCTCCATTCCATGTTCTCCCTTGCTCTCGAACTTCTTTCCCATAGCATCCAGTCTAAGACTGTTGAGTTCCTCATCTCCCCAATCCCTAAATGCAAAGCCCTCAGGTTCACCCATCTAACTTTTGCTGACGATCTCATGATTTTCTCTAAGCCTGACCCCTCCTCCATCTCATCTATGCTCTCCTCACTCAGCCTCTTCGAGAGTCTCTTGGATCTTCGAATCAACCTCCTCAAGTCCTACCTATTCCTCCCTGGAGTATCCAACTCCATCAAAGCCTCTCTCCTTGAGTTGACTGGTCTCTCTCTTGGTCACCTCCTTGACAAGTATTTGGGTCTCCCCTTGATCCCCGCTAGATTGTCTACCCACCACTGTACCTCCATGCTTGATTCCATCCGCAAAAGACTCCAGCTCTGGATGAGTAAACTCCTCTCCTATGCTGGCTGTCTTCAGCTGATCAGATAAGTCCTCCAATCTTCCTACATCTATTGGTGTGTTGTCTTTGGCCTCCCTAAATCCACTACCAAGGGCTTAGAATCTCTCACGTGCTCTTTCCTTTTGGAAAGGTTCCGACACCCCTAGATTCCTCCATCCCCTCAAGTGGTCCTCCATTTGCCTCCCCAAATTTGAGGGAGGCTTGGGTTTGAGAAGAATCAAAGATTTCAACAATGTGGGCATTCTCAAGCCTATCTGGAAAATTGTGTCCAAGCATGACTCTATCTGTGTCAAGTGGATCTATTTGGGTCCTCTCAAGCATGACTCTCTTTGGACTGCCTCCCCGTCCTCAAATGCGTCTTGTGTTTGGCATAAAATCCTCTCCCTTAGACCTATTGCCTTAACAACAATTATCTCCAAAATCGGTGATGGGAATTCTACTTCTCTCTGGCTTGACAACTGGTACCCGTTAGGTGTCCTCCTTCCTCTTGTGGGTGCCAGAACCATCCACTCCTTAGGCATCCAAAAAGACTCTCTTGTTTCCATCATCATCTCCCTCGATGTTTGGTCCCCCCTCCCCTCTCCCCCCACCATTTCACCCATCTGGGCTGCTCTCCCCCCTCTCTCACTTGGGTCCTCTCCCCCCCCCCCCCCCAAAAAAAAAAAAAAAGACTCAATCTCCTGGTTACCCTCCCCCAATGACCATTTTTCAGCCTCCTCTGCCTGCAACTTCTTGAGACCCAGTGCTGCCTCTTTCCCTTGGTATAAGTTAGTTTGGTTCAAAGGTCATATTTCCCGCCATAGCTTCACTGTCTGGAGAGCCTTCTCCCTTTGCCTACCAACCCAAGCCTTCCTCATCTATAGACACATCCCTACCCCTCCTGCTGCGCCCTTTGTTGGAATGGCTTTGACCGAATTTTCTTCTCCTGCCCCCCTTTCTCCCACACTATTTGGCAAATGGTTTTAGGCAGCTGCTGGCCCCCTCGCAGAAGAATCCTTCTGTTCTCCAGAGAATGGCTTTGGGTAGATATGACTTCCTCAAAGACCTCGATATGTGACACTGCAAGGAAGCTCACTTTCGGTGCTGCCATTTCTCACATTTGGATGGAGCGCAATCTCTGAAGATGGACCTCCAACTCTCGTCCCTTTGACAAGAGTTGGAAAGTCATCTCCTTTGATGTTTGCTCCAAGCTGTCAGTGTTACCATTGTAATGTTTTGGATACCCCAAGGAATAGGCTCATTGTTGTTTCCAGGGTTTACCTGAGTCCTTGATTCAGCCTTCTGTCCCTTCTTAGGGCTAGCCTAGTCTGGACTCTTTCTCTTTCCCCCCCCCCCCTTTGTATATCCCCCCAACCTCCCAGCGCTTTTGATAATGAAGTATTAATTCAACCCCCCCCCAAAAAAAAAAAAAAAAAACTTGATGATCAGACCATGATCCAATGGAAGGAAGTCAGTGACATGAGGTTAGTTTGTGAAGACACAAGTTGGAATCATGAACTCAACTGTTTCAACAACCAGAAGATCAACTGGTTTATTTTCCTTTTTGATGCTAACTTCCACGGGTTGCTCTTCCACATCCACTTATGCCATTACTTCGTCCATCATCTTTGGCTCTTCTTCTTGGTCTTCCACTGTTCAATGAGTGATATCATTTTGTCAAAAGAAGCTTCCGAATGATAGACCATGAGCAGCGGTTGACTTTGTAGTTACTCAAGTTGTCACTGAGCCTCTTCAAGATTCTCTCTAACCTTACGTACATTCTCTTCTGCGACTTCAATTACTTAATGGGACAAGTGTTCAAGAAACTAGGATCCACGGTATCTACAGCAAGATTTAAGTAGGCTAGAGTAGGCTCTGATACAAGTTGATGCAGCCACCTAATCCTAATCCCATATTAGGAACTAAGTTTGATTGGCTGCAATACAGACCCAGTTCTAAGGAGATTTTCTGTTGAATCAAGGACTGAAAAGCTTGCTGGTTTTGATATTGCATTAGTCTACAATGGGGAAAGAAAGAGAGAATAAATAAGAGAAGAAAGAAGAGAATGGAGGGCTATTTTGGGACTGTGAACAGTACCCATGAACAGTACTGTGAAAAGTAACGTGAAGAAAAGAGAGAAGAGAAGTGAGGGTAGGGTAGAAGAGCTCACAACTCACACACTTTCACAAATAAATTCTATTCTACTGTGTAATCTGATGGGGGGTTACATCTTTATATAAAAAGCTCAAAACTAGAAACCAAGTAAACTTCAAACAAATTCTAATAGAATTAAATAACCGCTAAGTAACCTAATGGACTTAAACACCAATACTAACTCATAAAGCGACTCCTAATCACTATCTTATACTAATTTAAGTACCCTCAAAACACAACACTATCTAGCTAATAAGTATCGTAATTGAATAATACCTACTTAAGACACTAATCTCGTATACACCCCATGTACCTAAAGTTTGGGCCTTATGATTGAGCTTATTACAAGTAAAAACACTTAAAATAGAAACTCATAACCAAGTACTAGCAAAATGAGACCTGGCTACAAGACCTGTACATGATAGTATATGATTATATCTAGAGTCTGAATTTTATATGGTCTTATATATTATTCAGTCTCTGGCTACAAGACCTGTACATGGATTTGGGGCCTCAATACTTACCATGTATCTTGTATTTTAAGGATCAGATCTAATGGATTGCTTGCACAAATGATTCTTGAGCATTTGATTTATGCATTATTTTCTGAACCATTTTGAAGTGCTATTGAAACTTTTTTGGGCTGTTCAAAGAAATCAGGAAAAGAAATATATGATTGTGCTTGTCTTTTAAAGTTGAATTTTGTTCTAGTTTATTTGTTAGTGGGACAGACGGGCATCTGGATTCTATCATTATGGGATCTCTGCATATGTAGAATGGCCTGGGACCCAGCCCCATGATATTTGTTGTATCATAAATCACGTTGTGTACATGTATCTTGTTAATAGTTAAAATATCGAATCCATGAATTTGAAAAAGAAAAGGCTGCTAATATGCATGATGTGGTAGTATATACTGATACATGTGCAATATATTACTTGCTTAATATATGTTGGTTGTACTCAGTGTCAATCACCGTTGCCTAGCCTGGGAAAACCGACATATGTCTGGGGAATTGTCATCCCTGTCTTACTATATGCTTTGGAGCAATGATAAAAGGTTTGGGCAGCCAGGACAAATGCCCGGGTTCGAGTCTTGAGAGCGATCACTTTGCGCAAGGCCGAAAGTTAGGACTTAGGACCATCTCCAAACTCACCCCTCCTAGACCAACACTAGTGAATGGCCTTTTTGCTTGTCTAGAAACCACAATGCCATTTTTCTTTTTCAGTGTGACTACTAAAATTCACCATTTTTGTGAAATTTGTATGCACTTAACTGGTTCTCTGGAGATGACAAGAGTTAATATATTTGTGAAGCTTTTGTGATTAATTAATTCTAAATAGGAAAAGCTTATGGTTGGAGGATTTATTTCAGTTTACAACTATAATTGTTCTCAATTTATTATGACGTTGTCAGAATATTCTTTCTTACTAATTGAGTATTGACTATCTTTCTTTTTATTCTGTATTATCATTTGACCTGCTTTATTCTCATGGGGCTTCTGATTCCTCTAGGAAGAAAAACTCAGAGATAAACCTGGATATGAGCACCTAAATGAGCCTTTACACGTGCTGGTGGAGGCTGAATTTCCAGCAGATATGATAGATTCCCGTCTGAATCAAGCTGTGTCAATATTAGATGACCTTTTGAAGCCTGTGGTATGGAATGCGATCCTTTTCCATTATTATCTTTTTCCTTGCTGCCTTCTATATTTCTCAGCTACTTGTGTGTGTCTTGCTTTCTTAGGATGAGTCATTGGATTACTACAAGAAGCAACAATTGAGGGAATTGGCTCTGCTAAATGGTACATTGAGGGAGGAGAGCCCTCACATGAGCCCAAGCATGTCCCCCTTCAATAGTGCGGCAGGGATGAAACGAGCCAAGACAGGACGATAGCCATTATGTTCTAGTTGAAGCAACCATAATTTCCTTCCTGGGTCCATAAAAGGCACTCTTGTCAGAATATAGTTTCTTAATGATTAACCATTTTGCGAGTGCCTTGGGAGGCTGAGAAATTTCGACTGGTTACTTGGTTATTAGTAATTTTGAGTGGGTTAAAGATTTGGTGCCGGACATATCACATATCTCAGATGGGTTTCTATTCAATATTGTTCGTTCCATAAGCCGTTAGTCTCTTGTCAATTATATATTCTTTCTTGTATCATTCCCCTAAAATTATACTCTGTAATTTCATAGTATTGGGTGGCTCCATTCAGTGCTTCCCTGATTGATTTTATTATACTAACAGATCTTCAGACTAAGGTTTTATGTACTTGGAAGTCTTTGAATTCTATGACTTATACATGCATAAATTTATTCATGCATGTTGTGAGTGTAAAACTTAAATCTCATGCTTGTATTATAATTTATTTGTTTAGTATCTTATATTATTTAAACCCTCTGAGTTTGTGATTTATTTGCGCATTTCTTCGAGTATGAAAAGCTTCTAAAAACCTGCATGAAATTTTTGCCTGTACCATCTTTGTTTTGAAAACCATATGATCTTGTGTACATTTTTAGTTTGGTGGTGTTTTCATGTGGTAGGCTAAGTTACCAAATAAAAGATACATCTTTTTTGCCCTAATATAAACATAGTATTTAGGATGCTTCTTGGAAATAATGTTCATTTATGGTGAAAATTATGCAGCCTCTATATTGATTTTATGTTTAAATTTTTTTATCCATACATGTAATCCCAGATGAAGCATCGTCATAATCTTCCCAATGTTTGCTGTACATCAAGCACTAGATTCTGATGAGTGAGTATTTTTTAAGAAATCACAAGATCTACCAATTCTTCTTTAGGGTTTAAGAAAATTTCAGATAGTTTTTTCATTCATCGGGCTTTGTTAATATATTTTGGACATTCAATAGTCTAGTTTCCTTTTCGGCTTGTACCATGACTGAAAAGTTCAGTTTTCACAAAGGTCGAAACAAAACCAGGTTTGATACCTGGTTTTACAAAATTCCAGTCGAAATTTCACCCTCACTATAGTTCGACCAAGTTTTTGGGTTCAGTATTGTTTCAACATTTTCGACTCCAAAGAGGGGAGCTTCCTAGAAAACCTAAGCTTTTTGTGTTTTTTTTTTTTTTTTTTTCTTTCAAATAATTCTCATATCTTTGTAACTCATTCGATAATTATGATATAGTTTCTAAATTTATGTGTATTTTTTCTTGATGCATATTTTTGAGTTGTTTTAATTGAATTATGTGTTGTAATACTAAGTACTTACATTACCAACCTTGATTCTGAAGTCAAACAACCATTTTGGTTATACTTATTTAATTTATTTTTGCAATCTACGGGTTCAAATGACCTAAAATAGGATTTTCTAGAAGTTTCAGGACCTAATTTGGTAATTGGGGTATCAAAACCAATTATCGAAACCTGCAGTCAAAATTTACCAGGATTTGTTCAAAATTTCACTGTTTCACGAAATATTTCGGTTAAAAGTTAAAACCCAGGTCGAAATTGAAACTTCAAACAAGGGAACCCTTATCCTTTTGTTCCTATTTCATAAACTCTTTCAAGATCATCTCCTAAGCACATGATACCTTCCCACTGTGGTATTAATTTACATTCCTTACCTGCTAACTGTTAGATGTTTAATCGAAATCTGTCCAAAGTTTTCTAAGAGTTGAAACGTCTTAATAGATCATGCTGCACATGTATAGCATAATATAAGGAATTGATTTATAACTTAACGTTAAATAGAAAGGGATAATTATCCATTTTAGAAGTTCTAAGATAAATACTTCTTTCTGTGAATGCTCATAGTTTTTTCTCACTTAATATGTTCCTGAGACAGTGCGTGCTAAGAGTGAATAATTGAATTAAGTAGAAGGAGATAGCTTCACGTTCAGTCGCAACATAGATCCATTCCAAGACATGTTACTTCTTCACCCAACTACCTGTGTGGACAACAAAACAAAGACATCTTTTTTATTAGTTCAAACTATACATCCAAAAATTGTTTTTAGTGCATATTGTAGTAATTGTTTTTAGAATAAAGAGGGCAGGCATTGGTGTAACGTTAAAGTTGCTCCATTGTAATCAAGTAGTCATGGGTTCGAGTATAGAAACAGCCTCTTTGCGAAAGTAGGGTAAAATTGTGTACATTATGACCCTCACCAGACCCTGCAATGGCCGAAACCTCGTGCACTGGGTATATATATATATATATATATATATATATTAGGCAAGTTGACCAAGAGAGGGGGCCCTGGATGCAAGGCGACACCAACAAGGCATCCGCTTAGATGACCAAGACCAAGAGACCAGGATGCCTAAGCGACACCTTGACAACTATTCTCTTTAGCACAAATATCGGATGCATGGTAGATAAAGGTGTCGTTTCATTTCATATCATACAGTTGATGTGGTGTTGCTAGAAACCAGAAATACAATGCATGCTTGCTCAGGTTGACCTTGGTGAGTTATAAACTTAGCTGGACATTATCTAACCCATTTTTTTATGAACCATATTTGTCATGGCGATTAGACGACCCAAGGCTTTGGAGGGGTGCCTAGGCTTCCTAGGTGTGCAATATGCGATTATATGTAATATAACAATGATAATTTTATATAATTATGCTTATATGCAACATATAAATCATATCAATGCAATATGATATAATCATGCTAGTAATGATCTAATACGAGAAAACCAACATATAATAACCAGAGCTTGGACACCTAGGCAGCGCCTTGACAACTATGGTATAAACAAAATCTTACAGGGGAAAATGATATTGGTATTTGAAGGAGAAAATATCATTTCCCATTTGTGAATGAAACATCAGTATACTGTGTAAACTTTTCTTAATTGAAAGAGATCTACTTACCCAAGATGAAGAGCTGTCTGACTCTGATCAGGATGAGAGTAGGCAGGTCCTCCCTCTAACATATTCACTTGATAGTAGTTCCGCGAATCGTATGACTGAATTGGCTCGAAATCTTGCCCTGTTACCATATTTGCTTGCTGTGCACGCTCGTTTTCAGCTATCTGAATTTGAGAAAACCCTAGATATGTTACAGTACTGAAAAAATGGAATTCATTATTGAATATCTTCTTTAGTTCCAATGTAACATGAAAAAATGAATATATTTATACATAAATCTCTTTATTTGGGATGAATGTGTGTGGTACAGTTATCTATCTGATGCTCTACTCTGTTGAGGGCCACTTTTTATTAACTTACACTCACATGTTTAGGGAATGGATCAGTATGAGGTTGACTAAGGCTGCGTTTGGTATGTATTTTGGGTCGATTTCGCATTCTTGGATGATAAAAATAGTTGTTTTTATCATTCGAGAATGTGGAATCTACCTAGAATGCATACCAAACACAGTCTAAGTGAGATGAGGAAAATTAGTTTCTGCAAAATGGAAACCCTAGCTGCTTTGATTTATTCAATAGATGATTAATGGAAGTGAGGATGAATGAAAAATGTGATGGCAAATTGACATACCTTAGCTCGCAGGTACATATTGTCATTCTGAAGTTCCATTTCCTGTATTGCAAGTCGAAAATTAATTAACCATTCAATTACTTAAGAGTTTAGTAAAAGTTAAGACATTATTGCTGCCTTTGGTATGCATTCTTGGAATACATTCTAATGCGAAATCAACCTAGAACACATTCCAAGAATGCATACCAAACACAACCTAAAGAAAGGAAAACAAATAGAAGAAAATCCTACCCTTTTCTGCATGTATTCGATTTCGGCAAATAATAGCTCATGCTAGGGAGAGAGAGACAAATAAAAATGGACAGAAAATGTTAATAATTGTCATTTAACAAATGTAATGGCGCATTAGAAGATATAAGATGATGAGGATCTATGGAAGGGGAATACATATATAGGCCAGGCCTGGAATTCCAGCTAAATGGAATTTGAAGTTTAAGGCTTGAAGTACTCCTTGGGTCTTTAGATGAGTACTCTGATATATATATGAAGTGAATTATACATTATTTGTGGTGCTTTAAATTGTCTTAATTAGGTTTAAATTATCCAATTGGGTTGTCTAATTGTGCATGATTAAGGCAAATCTCTCTCTCATTGTTAGTAGAATGTTACCTTCTTGGATCTTATGCGTGTCATGCCTCGTTCAAGTCGGTTCTCCAGCTGCTTCAGCTCCTTGACAGTTAGAGAACTGAGTGAATCACCCATCAAGTGTCTGTACAACAGAAGGACAGAAGAGCTTAGAAGACATTTATTGGAGATTGCTCATCAAGTTTATGAAGGCACCAAGGATTTGAACAAATTGATCGATGTGAGACTATTTACTCTATTACTGTCAACATCTCAACACTCCCCCTCACGTGTAGGGATACCATGTGAGAGGCAACAACCCAAAACCACATTTGGAGAATTTTGTTTCTCACAAAAGGTTTTGCTCTTTTGCCTTCAAGCTGACATGGATAAAGCAAATCGCTCTACGACCATTGGTTGAATTTCAGCTTGAAACAAGCATGGAAAGTGACTAATAATTAATGATATTAAAATTTTATATAAATTACAATAGTGCCATTTCAAAATTATATATATGAAATGTAGTGGCATTCATGTAATCTTCTATCACTTGGCATTACTTTTAAGATTCTTACCTTTACCTATTTAGTGTTAAAAAAACATTAAATGGAATATATAGCTTTGAGTGACTTGGCTAATCACATGGACCCACCCACCCCTCATTTGCCAAATGAAATATTGGCAATGAATATGTATTCTCCAAAAGTTTGAATCCTTTATATCTACATTTATCTTCTTTCTTCAAAGTTCCATCATGAAAGAAGATTGAATCCTTTTATATCTACATTTGTTTGGACAAGTATTGATGGAAGCAAATTCTTTCATTCCATGCATCGATCAGTTGGGAAAGAGTTTGTTTACCCTAGCTCTGATGAAGGAAGTTAAGTCTAAACTTAAGAAGAATGAAAGACATAAATAAGAGCGGTCTGGGGACCCGTAAAGGGGTGGTCCGTTACTGCCTATGTGGATCAGATTGCCTTTGATGTGACTACCTATCACATCTAGGTTGAAAGAAACAATAAAAGATTCAAGTAACATATCATATCTTTTAACCTATACAAAATTCATCTGAAGTTAAGTGAAAGATTTTTATAACATAGTATGGTTGTTCCTTTATCTGTCTTTAATAGTCGTATCAGTTCTCACTGGAACCTTAATATAAGATTCTGTCATTAATAGAATCTGAACCTAAGTCTTGACATTGCGTCAATCCCAAGCTCCTCTACAATGTGGTTTGGAAATTGAATCATGTCACTTGAATTCTCTGATTTTGTAGCATCGATCTTTCGCCAAGTAGTCAGTAATGTGATTTGCTTCTCTGTAGCAATGCGTAATCTTCCACGGAATGGATCTTAAAAATGGTTGGAGAAAAATCCAATCTTGAAACGCAAACCAAAGAATTAATTTGGATTGAATTGAGAGGACCATAGATGAAGAGTCCGACTCAATCCACAAGGCAGACACATTTAATTTCTTCGCTTTAAGAATGTCATGCATGAGACTTGCAAACTCAACTTCAAAAAATAGTCTTAATCCCTAAGAACAACTTGAAAGAAAGGAACTCTAGCTTGTTCTTTTTTAATATGATTTTTTGTTTACCCATAAAAAATGTGCACACCTTCTTTTGATAGATTCTTATGGCAGTTATTAACCCATCAAGCTATTGTGTTTTAACAGATTTGATTAAGATAATATCTTGTTGAATATAAAGAAGAAATTCCTAACTTTTTTCTTTCTGAATTAAAATTCCATACAAATATAACATTAAATTTGCTAAATTAGAATGAATTAGTACCTGTTCGCATTCGTCAGGATTTGTATTTGCTGGCGCAACTTTGTAGCTTCTTGTTGATAATACTGCATTAATCGATCCATGACCATAAAGAAGAAATAAGTAATATGTACAATATAAATTTAATGACTATCATAACTTTTAACCTATATATTTTTTACAAATTATTTTATGGAATAAAATTGAAAAATGAAAATTATGTTCATCATAACTTGTGTATGGAATAGAATTTTCATTTTGTATGTAGTGTAAGATATGATAATGATAGTATTTGCAAATAGAGAATACATAAATATTTTAAGGAAAATCACATTATTACCACAAATTTAATCTTTTAAGAAGAATCTATACATAGTTATGTATTTTAGTTCTATAACATGTTTTTTTAAGTTTTGTAGAAAATAATAAAATGCTTTCAAATATTAGAGAATGAGGTAATGGAATATATTTGTATGATTACGAGATAAAACATCGACTTTAAACTCCAATGTAAAGAAGATGTTCATTTTTATAAACGCGTGCAAAGGAGAAACCAAAGATGCTTAAAAAAGGGGTCATTGAGGTACCATGGGTGTTCCTTTTATGGACAATGTACAAGTTTTGTCTACAAATTGTGTGGTTTACCAATTGTTTTTATTTTTTTTCATGCAATAACTTAAAAAAGAAAAAAAAGACTGTTAGTGAGTATAAAATTTGCTTACTTGAGCATTTGCCTCTGCAACAGAGGTTATGTTTGAACTATCTGAAGAGACCTTCTTGTACCTCTCTATAGTTGATTTTATGCTGCAAGGCAAACAAAGTTAAACTATAAATATTAAAAAAAATTATACAAATGAAATATAAATTAAATAATTATTTATTGGGAAAGGAGTTCGTGCATGAATCTTTCATTCAATAGGAGGGTGTGGGGGCTTTATGGTCAATTTGAATAGATATAAATGCCCATCTAACAATAATTAATGCAGGTCGTGCATATGCTTGGCCATGCATAAAAACTTCTGCCTTATTTGAAATAATAAAAAATGGCAAAACTTTCCTTGGTTGGACGCTAGGTAAGTAGGTCCTTAATCAGGACATCTAATTCCATCATGTGGAAGGATCAAATGATATATCAACCGTTGGATACACAGGAGATGGTCTGGATAGACCACTTCTCAAATTCAAACCCAAATATAGTCATTTAACCCATGTAATGGTATATCCTCTCATTTATGTATATAAGCTACTTTAGTATTTCCTTGCACGTACCCATATTAAATTCTTCGATTTTTAAACTGATGTGCTCGCAATGCAGCCAACTCTGTTTGTGTTGAAACTTGACATGTGAGCAGTTGGTTTTGCGATCTACCTATCTAGGACATTTCAGCCTAATATGATCCAATATGTGGCAGAAGTAGACACAAAACCATGGCTTAGTTATGTGAATCACCAGTCTAGAAAATCTTCTTCCTCATGCTCATAAAATAAAGGGTTCTAGTTTCGTGAGTTTACCACCCAGCCACATGGCAATTTATTTGTCCTCAACATTGGCACACTAAATCCACAGGATCTTAATCGTCTCCATTTATCTGCCCCTCCATTTCCTCCATTACATCTCATAGGGGGCGGAAATGATCACCCTACCCCCTGCCCGAACACACTGCCCGTATGGGGTCCACTCCCCCTCTATTAGATGTAATAGAGGAAATGGAGGGGCAGATAAATGGAGCACATCACTTTCTATCCATTTGGTAACCTTTTAGGCTAAATACAGTTACTACACAGTGGAATAAAGCTTTTAGGGTATGGTTGAAAAGCCAATGTTTAGAAAAATGGTTATTTATGAACACATGTAAACACCAACAATATGCCGTAGGGGTTTTATCAGATAAAGAAGAAATGCAATTGTGAATCCATCTTAGGAAAAAAAAGACAAATATAAATAAAGAATTATTAATTAATAAAATAAAATGTACTCTTTGATAGAAATACTTTCTTTTTTCTTAAATTAAGAAAATATAGGAAAAAGTTCTCTCACAATGGGATAATTGAGATATTAATTAACATGTTCAACACCATATAAATACCCCAGAAAACTAAATATATGGGGTCAAACAGATAATATCTAAATGAGTATTATAAAGTACAAACTTCAAAACATCCTAAATTATTAAACTAGGATATGTTTTCCTTCACCCATTCTCTTTTTACCTGTGGTGATGTGACATTATGATTGGATTCGATCTGAGTTTATCACTAACTCCTACCCTTATTGTTCAAGGTCCAAAATACATTTTTTCAATCCAAATGCAGGATCAAATGGGGTAGATGAAGTGATTTTGTCTTCACCATAAGTGGAGAGAATCATTTCTATGGCTTGGAGCCCTCACAATAGGAAAGTTCTTGCAACTCGGTTGGCAAAAAAATTTCGGAGTACAAAGGAGGTGGGAAACCAAGGATAGTCACTTAGTATAGCTGTAATATTAATAATTAAAAAAAAAAAAACCCTACATAAGTATAATGGAAAACTTTATCAGAAACATCAACAAAAAGAAAAATTCCTAGCATTGCTATGGTATTTAAAGCAAATTAACTATGGTAACGTAGCATGATTTCCTTTATATGATATATAATTTTATGTGTGTCTTAAATTCTTGTATCTGTTTTGAAGATTGATCTGTTGCAACATTCTTTGGTGGCGACCCAAATGAGGAGGTACAATTCGACTTGATGGATTGATCCATTTGAAGGAGTACTTATATTCTTTACCCGCTTGGTTGTAAAGTGACTGAGTTTTGGTGGTTTTCGTATAAGGGTTTCAGCTGGTAGAGAGCAACAGTGCCGTTTTTTGATGTTCTTGAGAGATCTCCATTGTAACTCATCTTTCATATGGTGAAACATCTTCAGCTTCACCCGTGGACGTAACACATCATATTAGTGTGTGAACCACATTAAATCTCTATGTCATCTTGCTCTATTTTTGTTTCTGTTCGTGTTTTGTTATGTGTTCGTTCTAACAATAACTGAATCATCTTTATACTTACTTTGACTTTTGCCACAACATATAAGTGTTTCACTTAACTATGAGTTAGAAAGATATCATATCCTTCAATTACATCATCATCATCTACTTTTATATACCCTTAGATCAGCCACCGGTACTCCAAGTCTCTCTCTCTCTCACAGAGAGTGAGGAAACATGATCACGTCAAAAGGAGAGTACTCTATCTATCAAACTAGTGGAAGGTGGAAGACTGAAGGAAGCATATATGGGAAAGTGAAGACTTTTCTAGGGAAGAGAGCAATCTGAAATGGATGGAGAGCACACAACCATAGAAAACAAAGATGGAAATTAAGAAAGCAACATAGAGAGCTCCACACAGATATACTTTAATGGCAATTCTGCAAATTAAATTTCTGCAACATTTTTGCTAGACATGTCTGTCAGGTTTACACTTCACTCTTCACGGAAGACCATTACAATGGACGTCATGAAGAAACAAAGCTTCATAAATACTAGCTAGAGAAGAAATATAGCTTTGAACCCTTTGGTTCTTTTTGCAGAGATTAATTAAATGTGGGTTTTGAGTTCTGAAACCTAACAGGATGGAACGAACGATAGAGACTCTGAGCTAAGAAGGGCTAAGCAATCGATGCTTCATTAATGGTTTAATGTGAAATTACAAAAATATCCTTTTATCATTTTCTGATTTTTTTCTCTGTAGATTGGCACGTGGGTTTTGAGTTTTGACAGCAGAAAAGGAAAAGGAAAAGCCGGAAAAGAATCCTTAACTTCAGCGAGGACTAAAATGGTGAAACTTGGAAGAGTGAAAAACAGTTGGTGACGAAAGAGAAGGAGATTAGAGTAGAAGAGTAAAACCCTAGCTTCTTTATTTATTTTAAAATTTTCTGGTCAAGTAGAAGAAGAAGAAGTACAAAGTACAAAGAAAACCTCTACCGTTTTTCATGAACCTGTGCAGGTGCAGAAAGAACAAAAACACCAGGCCCCATAGAAGTCTAATTTTCTCTCCAAAAGAGAGAGAGAGAGAGAGAGAGAGAGAGAGAGAGAGAGAGAGAGAGAGAGAGAGAGAAGATTACAATGGTTGGGTGAAGAAAGTCAAAGTAGGCAAGTTTGAAAGCAAGGGACAAGAAAGAAGCAAATGAACTAAAGAAGGAAATAGACCCATGCATGCATCCATGACCCACCGGGTATGGGAAGAAATTTTGCTGCTACAAGGGTATTTTAGAAAATACCCGATAAGTGAATTCATTTCCAGGCTGGCAGTCAAGGAAATGGGATCTTAAAGGGTATTTTAAAAAATACTAAAACCTAGGAGGGTATTTATGAACCCAAAGGGAAGCGTAGCACCAAAATCCCCCCCCCCCCCAATATGTATAGATGTTGGGGGTTTGATGTCTTTGTATTCTGTCCTTTGCATAAGTCTGCTAACTTCGAAGGATTATTAAGAGGCCCAAGAAATTTATTTTACGATTTATTTTTGTAAATTACATGTATAGGGTTTTACTATATATTGTAGTGAATGTTTAGTGACGTGAGAGAGATGTGTGAGAGAGAGCGGTTGTAATCCTATTCTTGATTGATAGTGAAACAGATATCATCTAACTGTGGACATAGATAATCTTGTCGATTCACGTAAATCCTGTTGTTTAATTGTGTGATTGTTTGCGATTTCCTTTTCTTTTCTTTTTTTTTTTTTTTATTTTTTTATTTTTTTACAAAACACCCAATTTATATCTCTCTCTCTCCTATTATTTTCTTTCATTTCAAGGGATGATACTGCAAATTTATGGAACTAGGACCGAACCCACTTCCCATGATCAAATCAAGAGAATGTCTGTGAGCATTTATTGATTTAGCTGTGAGATCCATATATACTTCAACATTAAATTTATTTCACATTATTAATTAGTTTTCTTTTCATGCCAATCCAACAGGGAGTTACCTAAAAAAATTCCAACAAGGAAATGGAAAGATCTCAAGGAAAGCATTAAAAAAAATCTATGGTGTTCCATCATTCCTCATTAAATGATTCAAAAAAAAAAATAAATGGAAGGAAATAGAAGCTCTCTTCTGTATTATTCCATGTTCATTCAATAAGTCATAGTTTCTGTACCCATGTTGAAACAAATGTCAGATCCATACAATGAAAACTAAAAAGAACTCTTTTTAGGGAAACAATTAAATTAACTGGATTCAGAAGATCATTGTTCACTTCTGATTTTTATTTTTACCTTTCTTTGATTCACTTTTTGTTTGAAAACCCTAAATTGACATAAATTGATCCAAATCTACTTCAATCCATACATCTAGATCCACAAATAAACTACTAATCAAAACCCCAAAGATAATTGCACCCAAAAGAAAGCAAATCTGGAAACCAACCCCCCCCCCCCCCCCCCAAACACACACACACACACACAAAAAAAAGGGAGGAGAAGAAAGAAGCAAACTCAAAGATCTAATTCATGTTAGAGAAGGATAGAAGGAAGAACCTGTTATTAGAGTACTCATAGAGGCGACCGCGGCTTGAGAAGACGATAAGAGCTACTTCGGCATCACAAAGGACCGATAACTCGTAAGCTTTCTTCAGAAGTCCATTCCTTCTCTTACAGAAGGTAACCTGACGGTTTGTGGTGTTCTCAATCCTCTTGATTTCAATCTTTCCTCTCCCCATTTGAAGGAATTCGTTCTTTTTCACTTGCTCCTTCGATAACCTGGAGAGAATTTTACAAAAGAAGAAGAAATTTCCTGTCATCTTATGTGATTCTTTAACAGTATAGGTTAAAAATAGGTTAATTATTTAAACTATTATATATGAGTAATTCTTCAACAGTGCATGAGTAAATGTTAGAAAACTTTGAATGCTCTCTCATACACAATGAGGGGGAAATCTAAGAATGCATAAAGATACTAAAAGGGCTATTTGGGATGCTCTTTGTAGACCTAGATTTTGTTTCTCGAGGTAATCTTGGTTGTTTGGAGTTGGGTTTTTCGTGTTGATGGTTGTGCCAAAGGTGGGAGAGGCCAAAGTTTGGTGTTTCTTGTATTCGTCTGAGTATGCCTCGACGTTAATCTTGTATTCTCTCTTTTTCTTTTTTAATATATTCTTTATGATCTTCTAGAGAATAAAAGGCTATTTGGGGTCTGGACTCTTGAAGAGAGAGGGGGGGGGGGGAGTAAAATTTACTAAAATGAAGATCAAAAAGAAACTTGGAAGGATTTGATATAGCAGCAAATAGCAAAGAAGGATCATTTTCCACGTAATCCTGTAGATGAAGAGAGGAAAAATTAGATCAAGATCAACAGAATTAGCTGAAGGAAGCTGAACCAGAAAATATCTGCTCCTCCAAGTAAGCAAGAAATAATAAAAGATGGAAAGAGAGAGAGAGAGAGAGAGATGGTTCTTGATGAGAGTTTTGATACAATTATGGTTTTAACTAAAAACCCACCATTAATTTAGCAGAAAACCAACAAAAAAGAGAAGGGAAAAAAGAAAAAAGGCAAAACTAATGCATAGTTTTTCTTGTCTCTGATCAAGCAGATCTAAGAGATAAGAAAGGAGCTAAATAAGGAATTAGACTTTGTTTTGTTGCTGCAAAGAGTGTTCAGAGAAGACTGAAAATAACTTAAAAAAAGGCAAAAAAAGAATGAAAGGAAGCTTAAATCTCTTGTTTACTACCCAAAAGAAAGGGTATGTAAGCGCTTTTCCTTTTGGGTTTCGGCTCCGAAAACTTCGCTATTCTCTCTCTCTCTCTCTCTCTCTCTCGGAAATGTCTATCTCTCAGCAGCAGCAGCAGCAAAGCAGCAGTAGCAGCTTTCGGAAACTTTGGTGGTTCTCTCTCTCACTCTACAACTCTACGCAACCCATACTCCAAACCCAAACAAGCCAAGCAACTCTATCCCTTCTTCCCTCCTTTCTTTCTCTATTTATTTCTCTCTCTCTCTCTCTCTCATTCTCTCTCTATAGAGTGTGCAGAGAAGGAAAACGACCTTCGAATAGCTTTTTCCAGGTGCAGCACATGTGGTGTGATGAGACATCTACGAAGGTATCTGTTTTGTTTTTTTGAATGGCATTTTTGTAAATATGTTTTTACTAATTTATTTTCAGTATATAGTGAAGTGAGTTTTTTAATTTCCTATGGTGAAGGTGAAGTGTGAATTACTAATAAGTTCATACAGTTAAAATTCAGTGGCTTGTCTGTTCTTGGTATAAACTAAACTGGTTTTGTTATTGGACAATTGTGGGTCGGGTCAAACTCACATGAACCCAACCCTGTTCAATTCTTAAAGACAAAAAGAGAGGTAAGAAATAAGAACAAAGTTTTCCTTCACCACACGGTCTTAGGGTTCACAAATCTTTATAGGGTTATAGTATGTTCTCTAAAATACCCTTTCAATACCCTCCCATGCGCATCTAAGATAGATATCAGCACATATATGTGGCACGCATTTTTTTCCCCTCCTTTTGATAGATAATATCAATTTATTAAAGAAAGGGGAAAATAAAAAGTTAGAGGTTTATTTTTGATAAATACATATTCTATGAGGGAGAGGGAAGATGAGAACTAAGAGGGTTGAACCCAAGACCTCATGGTAGGGTGGGTTTAACGCTCCACACTACTACCAACTGCGCTAAGCAGTTGTTCTCATACCTATGAAATTTTATCACCCAATAAAAGAAAAAGATAAATGGGAAACTTGGTCATGCTTGAAAAATGGTTAAAGTTCCAAATCTTCATTGAAATGATGAATCAGACCAGTCATTGAGGGGCTTATCTCAAATTTAGCAAATTAAACATAGGAGAGGTGTGGGCAAATGGGCAATAACCTATTCCAAAACCTAAAGACCAACCATTAGACATTGCTGATCTCTATAGAGTTTCCTCTCTTTCAATGCTTGCAAGCAATCATGGATCTCAAGTGACCTTTTTTATCCATTTTTTTTACTTTTAACAAACAAATTTGTTTTCCAATCCTTTAACTCTTGCAGTCCTTTAGAATTTTATGAAATTAGAAAGAGGGGACAAATGCTCCAAAGTCATTCATATCTTTTCTCACTCCCTCTTCCTAAGTTTTTCTTTTTTACTTCTTAACTCTTCTATATCTGCACCAATCCCCTTAAATTTTGACTTGACTTTATCCAAAGGGTAGATGCTGGTTTTTTACAGTACCTTGATCTGTCCCCAGCTTTCAGAACACCTTACAGGGCTCTAGCTTATTCCTGATCAAGGCAATCATAGAATAAATCTAGAGTTTTTCTAGGGTTTCCATGGTTTCCAAATATAATGTAGCCAAGATTTTGTCCTGACTAGAACTCATCTTAAGAATGGCAATGGGACAGGTTTGAGGGAGGTTTTTTTTGACTTTGATCTACTACTACTACTATCGAAGTTTGAAACCTTACTCCAGTTTGACTATTTCTTAAGGGGGGGTCATGAGGTACTCAATGAGAGAAAAGGGAAGAAAATAGAAGAAGGGAAGAATGAAACATATAGGTCTATAAAAGGACAAAATTTTGATGGTCACTCCTTGTTGGACCTGAACCATGAAAGTCTTTGAAGTGAAAAACCTAAACCAGATTTTGTCATATATATCAGACCTCCCCAATTTTAGGATATATGGCCTCGAAGCACCTACTTACCTAACTCCAAAATTGTAGTAGTCGTAGTAGGTTTTTTGGACCTGCCCCGGTCATGGTAAGAAAATTCATGTGTACTATCTTGTGATTTTCACAATTAGTTGATCCATGTGGAAGGATGATGTGACAATTTTGATCGTTGGATATTTAAAATATGGATAATCAATTAAAAAGATAAGCTGGTTATACCGAAGTCAGCTTAGAAAGATCAGCTGTCTCTGCATGACTTAAGTAGGTGGACCGCGAACGTTCGCTTAATTTCCTTCACAATTCAAGTTAGGTTGATGTCTTAACTTTTAAGCCAGTGTCCTCAGCCCATTTCCACTAAAAGCTCTAAAATCCAACTTAAATTAACTTTCTAATTTTGTATCTAAGGTTTTTTTTTTTTGAAAACACAATATCAACTTTATTCAAAAGAAAGGAAAAAAAAAAAAAAAAAGAATTAAGGAAGAATGCACAAACTCCGCCCTATCAAGGCAATCAAACTCTAAACCCAAACAACAAAAGAGGATGATGATCCCTAAATAGGGGAAAAGAAAACCACTAGCTAGTGATAAGATCACATGGCCTGCATGCCCCACTAATGGATAGAAAACGGTTCCTCTCAAACATATTTCTCATTCTGCTTTACATCAACTTTATTAAATATTTTATTTTAAGAACTTAATTTTATATATATTTTTTATTTTATTTTAATTACTGTATCGACAAAAATTTTATTTTACTTTCCTTTATTTCTAACTTAGTGGAACTTTATTGATTTTTCTTTCTACCAAAAAATAATAATAATAATAATAATTAGGCAGCCAATTCAATTTAGCTTGACATTGCAAGAGTAAACCATTCATAAAAAATCCTGCGAGCATAAAAAAAAATATGCGATTAAGTTTTTTGTCCAACTATGTAGTGTACATTAGTGCCTCCCTGTGTCTATCTTTCTCCTCCCTCAAAAAGATCAGATAGTCAGGAAGGAAAAAAAGAGACACACGGAGACGCTAACATACGATACGCAGACAGACAGTGTTCTTTTCTCCAAAAATCAATTATCATAGGATGAATGGGAAGCAACCCTATGCCTGGGTGCCTGCCACGCATATAAGCAGTAGAGGAGAAGGAAGAGATTGAACTGATCGAGGTGAGGCTTACTTATCCCTTTAACCTCTTATATATGGTGGGTCCCTGATCTTATAGTGTACCCCCAGTAATTTCAGGTGCAATTATACATGGAAAGCACTGAAAGTTTAGTTTTGGAACTTTTGGAATATTTCTAGAAATTGCATGAAATAGCTCCTTAATTTGGTTGGTGGGGAGGACTTAGGAGTGTTAGTTAATTAGTTTTGTCTGTCATTAATTTAAGAGTTCGTTGGAGTGAGGATCTCATAAGCCATCCTTCATGGCAACTTAATTCCTGATTTCCATATTTCACTTAGCTCAAATTCCAAGCTTCATCTGGCTAAGAAAGTCTAAGTAGTAATTAGGTTTCCATTGAAGACTGGAGTGAAGGCCAGAATTGAAGAAATCTTGGTTTTTAGATTTGTTCATAGAAATTGTTAGGTTTGTTTTTCTTTTTTCATCTAAAATTCGTTTTTGTTTTGCATTAAAGAAACTAACAGGGTGGTTGTTCCATATAACAATGTGGTTTGGAATAACCACATCAGGTGTTCATGGCAACATATATAATGGGCTTGTAGGAAAGGTTCCTTTGTACCATGTGGGTGAGTAGGAAACATTTTTCCAAAATGTTTAAAAAAACAAATAACAATAATAATTATAGAAGTTTAAGTTTTTATGAAATTAACATTTTCCTTACATCAATGGCAAATACGTCCAATTATAATATGAGGGGAAATATAAAATAAAATTAAAAACCTTTTTTTTTTTTAATTTAAGAAAAAAAAAAAACTAAGGGTGTTGTAAAAAAAGGGAGAAAAAAAATCTAAAATGATTCTTACATGCTTATGGTAGAAACCCATTCCCACATACCTAGTATTGTCTTAGCCACGTGGACAAAGATGCTTTGACATTTTGACTATTCAATAGATGTAGGATTCTCTAAATAGGGCATATGTGAAATTTGAAGGCCAATCTCAACCAAATGACCCTTGTATAGGGATTTTTCTAGGTTTCTTTTTATCAGACAGTATATTTTAATCAATCGAGTTTTTTTTTAGCCAAGTACGCTTGATCAGTGTCTATAGGGTATTGCACAACCTAGAGGGTATGTTCGATCATTCATAAATAGGATAACGTTTTCGGACCCTAGGATGGTGGGTTTTTCTTCACTGCACAGTCAAGAAAAACTCTGTCCTATTTCAATTAGTCTCATGGAATATTGACTTTTTTGAATAATTTTGAAATTGCTATAACTGCATGTGGAAAAATTAGACTGGTATGAGATTTAGCCAATGAATATAATTGATGTATTAGAAAACATGTGAACAAAATTTTGGCACTTCAGTTTTTGAAATTTAAAGTGGATATGTGGGAAAGGTTTCCTATCATGGGTGCGTAGGAACCCGAATTTTTATCCTTTGTTGTTTGTTGCCCGAACAGCACAGTGCTGTTCCCTCACAGGGGGCATGAAATGATGACTTAACCTCCCTCGGACAGTGTGTTCAGGCAGGGAGGTTAAGTCATCATTTCGCCCCCATGTGAGGGGACAACAGGTGTTGTTCGGGCAACGGACAGCAGAGGATAACGATCCGTAGGAACCCTGCCCTAATTCTGGTTAACAACAACAAAGAGCATTTTCTATAGAAAAGATACAAATTATAAAAACAAGGGAAAAAGAACACTGCACGGGAGTATGCACATTGCATCCAAACATAGAGAGGGCCAAAATGACCGACTCACCCCCATGAAAAGCATAAATGTTTCCCAAACAAATGCTCCTGTGCGCACTCCAATTGGCCCCGGCACTATCGCAGGGCCATGCTTCTAGACAGAGAAAATGCCTCCAATCTTCATTATGTCAAAATCTTGGGTCTTCTCATCATGACCTGTTTTTTGTCAAATGTATAGATGATTTGGCAATCTCACCATTGGATAGATAGTGAATCTAGCTGTCAGATTTAATTACCTATTTCATGTGGATTTTTTTTCTTGGTTTTTCAAGGTTCCCATTTCACATTAGGGTTCAATCAGGTTCTTGAGTTTTAGGTTTCAGGTTTCTTTAATTCCTGTCCATGGTTTCATGTTTCAGCCTTCACAGCTCATGATTTTAATGTTTCATGATTTTCGGTTTAAGGTTTAAGATGTGATTGCATGTTTTAAAGGTTTAAGATTTCAAGTGCTGGTTTTCAAGATAGAGAAGATTACTAGCTATAATTTAATAATCTTTCAGACCCAAAGTCATTCATCCATGGTATTTGGATCATAATCTAAAAGAGAGAGACCTCTTTGAACCCCTATGGGCACAGGCTACCCTCCGCCCCAACACGCAGACACACTATTTATATTTTTGCGCCTCTTCCTTACTTGCTTTTCAATTGCAGAGGAAGATTAAAAAACCAGTTACTAAAAAATATTTTAGTTATTGGACCTCCAAATTAAACTATAAATTTAATATATGGGCCTTAAGACAAATATTAATTTTAAAAGCCACCCACAAATTTGCAATTAACTCCTCAAATAATTATCAGAATCATGAGATAATTTACTGACAATGATTAGACAAAACTCCAAGCTCAGTGGAAGTTTTGTAAATTATTTATAAATGTATTTAAATATTATTATAATTATAAATAATTATATTTTTAAAAATATTGTATTGATGTTTTATGTCCAATCATAGGTTGAGATTCTCTGTACCAACTGTTACAATGGATTAGGGTTTTCGATGATTGTATTTTTCATATCCGAAAGTATGTTATACAATTTTAAGGTGGGGGGATTAAAATGTAATGATTTCAACCACTCAGGGCTTTACATGTTATTTTTAACTGTTGTCACATTTATTATTAATTAGCATTATTTACTAGGTAAAATAATAAATATTATAGACTAGTTAGACTCAGCTAATGCAACCTCAATGGGAATACCATTTGGTTGACATTACTTACCATAAGAGACTACGAGGTGGTTTTATATAAGAACGTAGTCAAGGGAGTGTAGACGCTAAATTTTGTCACTCCAGGTGATACTCAAACTGTGCAAAATTGAGTCCAACATTGTTCCTAGAAGTCTCTGGGGCCATTTTGAGCTGCCACTTGGAAACCCTTGGGGACCCCGCCGCCAGAACCCCCTTGGATGGGGTATCCAAGCCCAAAAATCCCTCTTTTGCCCATCCCATTGGTTCCTATAACTAGCTAGGGACCTCACCCCTTCTTTCCCCTCTCACACCCGGGAAATCCCTAAAGCCCCCGAGTCCCTTGAAACCTTGAAGAAAGTCTTAAGTCCAAGGGAATCCTAGAAAATCCTTTCGAGAGCGGAAAAACCCAGAAAACCCAAAAGTCCCCAAAATACCCCTGAGAGTCGGAATTTCACCGAGATCGCACAGGAACATCGGAACTTCGCATAATTGAGCTGGTAAAGCCCCTTTTTTTTTGGTCCTAAAAGGTATTTTTCTCTCCTTCCTTTTTGATTATTTCAATTAAGTAATTTATCCCTTTTGGATAAATATAGACATTTAAAGTAAACTAGTGCCTGGGTTAGGACATATGCCCTAATCAAGGACTGTTTTAGACCATGAATTATCCATATGTTAATATAACTCCCACTCTCCTCTTTCCCCAGGTTAGGCCTGGTTGCTTCCATATCTAATGACAAAAGGTCAAGCTTCTGTTTGGGTATTTTTCATGTTGCCCTTTTTGCTTGATGGTGAACAAAGAGGTCTAAACTGACCCAAAATCATCCATTTCCATATATCCCTAATCTGAATTTACTAGGAAAAGTTTGATTAAGTAGAGTTTTACCTTGATGATGAATAGATGCTCTTAATTAAAGAGACCCATGGCTCAAATTGTTCCTTCTTAATATTCTTGCATGCAGTGTGATTCTATAGATGATTGTGTCTCTCATATATCAAATGTAGCATCATTTAGGTTTAATTTCTACCATAAACCCTCTTAGGCAAAGCAAATCAAGTGAAATTAGATGATGAGAACAGAGTTGAGGAGTCGAGAAGGTTGTCTGAAAAGAATATTTATGTGCTTGGGTAAATGACTACATGGATACATTAGTCAATTTGCGTTTAATTACCAAAATTCCCAAGCTAGATTAACTATTTGATGTGTCTATCATGGTTTTAGTGCACGGTATCGAAATAGTTATTGGCAATACGGAAAATCGATACGATACTGATACGATATCGGTCTAGATCAGCTGTATCGGACAAAATTACCCCTTGATTTTCTTAAAAAATGAGTTTTCGAACCATTTTACCCCTTGTCCGTACCATGCTACTGATAGGATATTGGTACGATATCGATATCGGTGAATAGTAAAACCGATACGTATCACCCCATACCAGCGATACGATACCGATATTTAGAACCATGGTGTCTATGGATGAGTAAATAAATGGATGATGTAGAGACCACTTGAATTAGTTGAACCCAACTAAGTCAGTTTCAAAGGAGATATGGAAGGACCCAGAGAATATTGAATTTGACCCATCAAATCTATATAATGACTCATGTCTACATCTTTGCCATTTATAGACCAACCATCAAAATTGGTTCTTTTATCTCTCTCTTATCACTAAAGGAAGGAAATTCAATTGCTACACCATACATGCACTTGGGTGGCATTTCATTTTCTGGAATCATCACAATGTAGCATTAATTACTGCAAAGAAGAAGAAGAAGATGCAAAGCTCAAACCAGGTCCGAATCATTCTGAGTCTGCAATTGTGATTAATGGATGGATGGATCTCCTTCAAGACTATGGAAGAAATCTTCAGCTATGAAAATGACTTTTAAAAAAAAAGTTAGGTTTCTGAATAAGGTTACAGAAAAAATAGGTGTCCCTTCTAAATTTGGCAATTTTATTTAGACCCCATTTTCTAATTTTGTTATTTCTGTCAATCACATAATAATGGAAGGGCTTCAAAGTTAGACCAACCACCTATTAATCAATTTAATCTTTGTTTGATCATATTGATCACAGTTAAATCAGGAATAAGATTGAGTTGTCCATGAGACTAGGAGAGAATGGCCTGTGTGTGTGTGTGTGTGTGTGTGAGAGAGAGAGAGAGAGAGAGAGAGGGGGGGGGGGACCTGGTTTACAAATTTCTTTTTCAATTAGGACATGCCATTTTCTGTTATTATTTAAGAATCCTTCATCTGTTAAATTTCTGTTATTTATAATTATGTACCTATGTCATTCACCCATTTCAATTAGATGCCATGTAGATCAATATTAGATCTCTCTCTCCCTCTCTCTCTCTCTCTCTCTCTCAAACTATTGGGTTGAGAGAGTAGAATTAATAGTCCTCCAAGCAATGAAGCTATGCCTCAGAATGACGCCTTTCCCCTAGACAAGAGTAAACCACGGAATACCGCTGCTCAATACCTTAGTGGATCGATTCTATTACATAAGTGGATTCCTAGCTTTTATCTCATACCATGACATAAGGAAGCAGGTCTTTCCCCAAGGCCTCCTAGAAACGAGGGAAGGTCCGCCCAAACCTCGAAAAGGGCTGTAGAGATGGGGGTCCAGGATCCCACATGAACTTTAGCTAACCTATCAGACCCAGTGTCGAAACGAATATAGTTGCCATAATGTTGGGCGATATGAACACCCTTAGGGTGCCAAAAATCTAGCTAAACCAACATGCCTTCTCCTCTGGCAGATGAATGCACAAACTATATATCTTTCTTGATGAAGATATTTATATGTAACAGCTAGAGAGTTTCTCTTCTTAGGGAGAAGAAACCAAGGTATGCAAACTAATGAGATCAACCTATGGTCTCAAGTAGGATTCCAGTAGTTGGAACATCGATCTGTTTGCTCAAACCATCAAAATGTTTGGGTTTTGAATAAAATATTGATGAACCATATGTTTACAAAAATACTAGTGGGAGTGTGGTTAGTTATCTGGTCCTAGATGTGGACAATATATATCCATTGGAAATGATGTGGGCATGTTATCATTTATATATAAAGATATGGTTATCTACAAACTTTTCAATGAAAGATCTTGGTGAAGTCAGTTACATCTTAAGTATAAAACTTGTGAGAGATCACAAGGGTAAAGTGTTAGGTTTATCATAAATTAACTATATAAATAAAATTCTTGCTAGGTTCAACATGCAGGATTCCAAGAAAATAAACATTCCTTTTAGGCATAGAATAACTCTTTGTAAGTCATAATGCCCTTAGTCTATAGTGGATATTGAAGCTATGAAGAGAATTCCTTACACTTCGGAAGTGAGAAGTTCCATGTACGCCATATTTTGTACCAGGCCAAATATTTGCTATGTACTAAGAATTGTGAGCTGGTGTTAGTCCCACTCTAGATAGGAGCACTGGATTATTGTCAAGAATATCCACACATATTTGAAGAGAAACTACGAATAATTCCTAGTCTATGGCTCTGACCAATTGTAATTTGTGGGTTTCACCAACTCAGATTTTCAAACTAACAAAAATGCCCAAAAATTCATGTTTGAGGTGATCTTTACTTTAGGTGGTGGAGCTGTCATATGAAAGAGTGTCAAGCAAAATTTAATAGTGTTGACTCCACGATTGAGGCTATTGGCAACTAGAGAAGTGGCCAAAGAAGGTGTTTGGCTGAAAAAGTTCTCGACTGGATGTGGAGCTATACCTGAGCTTGTCAAGTATCTCATCTTGTTATATTGTAATAACTGAGGAGCTATCACACAATGAAGGAACCCAAATTTCATCAAAAGATCAAGAACGAGCGGAAGTACCAGTTCATTCAAGAGGTTATCCAATATTGTGATGTGGTTGTTGATAAGTTTACTCTGATGAAGATAATTTATCTAATCCATTGACAAAGGGTTTGTCATAAAATGTATTTGAAAAACATGTTGAGAATACGAGAATAAAATATGTGGGAAATTGACTTTGATGTATGTAAGTTTGGCTTTGATGTATGTAGATACAAGATCCCACGAGTGCCGGCGAGGCATTGCTAGGAAAACCTAAGGGGGTTGAGGTGTTTCCACCTTGATACTGTACCAACCCACATCGAAAGAGGGTAAACGGGTAAAAGGGAATCGCCACCTAAATTAGGGTCTAAGACCCACAAATGATGTCCCTCCTTTGCAAGAGAGAGACTAATTTAACTCCAACTTAATGGCAGCTCTGCCCACAGCGTAAGTGTTCGGTTACACTTGGGGAAGGTGTTACGTACCCAAAAAACACCCAATTGGAACCGGTCTTCCTATACCTAACTCTTGTTGTATATTGTTACTTATATACATATTATGCACCTAAATAATCTAATTTGGGAAGCTTAACTTATCTTTGTTAAACCTTATGCACCTAATTAAACTAGTTCAAATGAACATTTTTAATCCTAGTTGCTAACTGAGTCAACGGCCTTCTTAGTGTCAATTTCATCATAACCAAAGTAAAATCAAAATGTGGGGTGGGGGGAGGAGGGGTCGTCCTTTTTAGTCTCTCCCTCCCTACCACCACTCAATCTCTCACTTTTTCTCTCCTTTTCTCACTCACATATCAATTAGGGTTTATATCCTAGTCGTTGGTGTTATTTCTTCTTTTTGGATTGTGAGAACTAGGGTTGAAAATCTTGATAGTGATTGTGGGAGGAGATCTCTCTCCTGTCTTTGTCCGCAATCGTTGGCTCATTGTGAAGGTATTTGCTACAGAATTTTCCCTATGTTGCTTGATAGCGAACTAAGTTTAACTTTCTAAGCGTTATTGCATGTGGTACTCAAAGTAATTGTTATCCCTTTTTAAAATTTGAAAACTTTTAATTGGAAGAATGTTCTTTGTGCCGCAGCTCAGGCTGCGCCCAGGCACATGGGACTGCCACTCAGGGGGCAGGGTGGTTATTACACCCACCCCCATGTGCCTGAGCACAGCAGCTTGCACTGCGACACAGAGAACAACGCCCCATTTTTATTATACTACACCAACATGAGGATTGATCATACATAAGGGATTAGTCACATTAAATTTTATTTTTTCGCGGCGCTCTCAAACTTATTCTTACATAAACATAATGTTAAAATGTTTCAATCATCTCCCACTCTCCCATCTCTATCAGTGTTTTCGTACGCGCGATCGATAATATCATATGACCATGCAATTTGCGTATGGTTATTCTATCATTATCATGTTAGGCCAACTTCATTGCCAATGGGGAAGAGGTTTTACTCAGAAATGAAGTTTGCTAATTAGTTCAATACTTTACCATAAATGTCTTGTATTTCTCTTTGTGTGGCCTAACACTTATTAGTTATATATTTCCCATTAGCATCAAGCAATGTATCTAGTTGTACGTTGTTGAGCTGAAATGTCGAGGTTTCTTCTCGGGTTGAAATCGAATTCAATTTATAACTTGCTTCTCTTAAGGCAATGTTTGGTATGCATTCTTGAACAATAAAAATAACTATTTTTATCATCCGAGAATGCGAAATCGACTTGAAATGCATTCCAATCAAGAATGCATGTGTGTTCCTGCAATCTTCTTCCTTTGAGTTCATATATCAATAAAATGCCAAAGAATTTGTTTATAATGTTTGTAGCAATTCACAGAATTTTGGAATTTCAGTTGAAGGATCCAAAACAAAATAGTCCAAAATTTCGTCATAAGGTTGCTCATTTATATTTTAAACAATTTTTCAGGAACAAAATATTCCAAACTTTTGGTGCAATATTTTATTTTTATTATTATTTTTATATATACTTTATACTTAATCTATTGTTAAGTCAGATGAAATTTATATTAAAAACGAGAAAAGTACTGAAATGTTGACTTAAATCCAAAAATCTGAAATTTTCCAAAATATTAACATTTATATATTCTAAATTTCAACCAAAATTTCAAGTACCTTGAATTCCCATATTTCGGTTCTGGTCTCCTAAACCAACACCAAAATTTGAAATTTTGCCTAAATTTAAAATCATATTTAAGAAAAAAAATTAAAACTATTTTATCTATTTTTTGAGAGACAATAATTATAAAAGACAATCAAAATATGGGTCATATACACTAGCTCACTCTGGGATGTCAATTCCTAAACCATCACACCAACCCAACCCAGCAAAATTAAGAAATGGGTCCAGGTAACCCTAACAAAAATGTGGTAGTTAGGGTGTATTTTTTTTAGTGAATCAAAATATAGAAAATTAATTATACAACCCCCCCCCCCCCTCCACAGGCGAACAAAGAGAGAAAGTACAACCACCCTGCGATCGAGCTGGTCTAGGACCACCACTGTAGTTTTCTTCACTTGCTTCGGAAAGAAGCTTTGTCTTTCTTTTTCTGAAAACCCCCAATCTATTCTCACTCGCTGCTACTAACAGGGACTTGGTTGATTTCCCTTCCTAACTCCAAAAGCAAGTGAACTACTTACAATCTAATAGTAATAATAGGGTAAAAGCAACAATCGAAAAATAAAACTTAGAATCATTTTCATTTTGGGCTTAATGCCATGGTATTACAATCTTTTTTTTTATCTTTTTCTTTTTTGGTGGGGGCGGGCCGGGGAAGTTTTCTGAGCCTGACTCTAAAGTCTAGAGCATATATTAGTATCTCTCTCTTCACATGAAATGACCTCTTTGCCCCTATATACATACGAAATCATTTCATCACTCTTCAGTGATGTTTACTCCCTATGATGCTTGCTCAAGAACTCTCTTCGCTTTAAATTATTTTCCTCTCCCTCTCTCTCTCTCTCTCTCTCTATATATATGTACTCCGTATGGTATCATTAGTTGGATACGTAAAACAAAGACCTCTTTTTGTAAAGTGAGAAGCTAGCTGATGAGGTGTTCTCTGGAACCCTATTTTTATTATATTGCATTCAGACAGAAGTCACAAGCCTTTGGACCACTATTCACTTGATCGAATACAACCAAATGCCAACAGTGGTGCATTAATAAATGAGTATGGACGAGGTATCAGAAGGGAAGGGAAGGTTTGCATAAATGTGAGATGGCTTGCATGAGAGTTCTCTAAATCAACTACCCTTTTGAAGAAAACTCTACTTTTGCTTACTTTTGCTGCAGTCCTTGTCATGCACTTCAGTTCTAGAAAAAAATGTTTGGAGAACATGAGTCCTGAGTTAATTAGTAGATGGCCCACCTAGAAATAAAAATGTGGTCCAAGCACCTGAGCAATTGTGGTCCAGAAGTAGGGAGAAAGAGAGAGAGAGAGAGAGAGAGAGAGAGAGAGAGGGAAGAGTTTGAGAAAGATGTAACACATTTTAAAAATAAACATCTAAAAAATGACATTTATCGCCCCAATACTATTGGGGTGCTGTGCGTATCGTTCGGTGCAGCACTGTCAATGTGTGCATGGTGGGGCTCACTGTGCACACATGGGCGGTGCTGCGCCACACGATGCGCACAACACCCTCAGTAATACTGGGGCGATAATTTTCCATCTAAAAAGCACCCAACCCAAGGACTAAACCTTTTTACCAACAAAAAAAAAAAAAAAAACCCCAAAGACCAAACCTGACATATTTGCTGGTCGATATTCAAATTTCAAAGCCATTTCATTTTTACTCCTTACATGTCTCATTTAGTAGTCAGTACCAATTAGAATGCACATAAGGGTATTTTTATAAGAAAATTAATATATGACAGGCACTGAGCATGCATGAAGCATAACCCGGCTCAACACGCCATTAACCCGCCATAACCATGGATTCTCCTTGAAAGTTTTAGGGTAAAGATTGGGCATGTATGTGCTGTGTTCGGTTTGAGTCTGTCTCTCTTCCAAGCATGGAACATAATCTCGGATCGAATCGGTCGATATCGGGTGGATTGGATTGATATCAGCTATGACCGAACCATCAAGGTATTCCTGGATCGTTCCCTGGATCGGTTGATCCGATCTGATGCTTACCATTTTTTGGGGTTTTTACCGATATTTTAGGGGGTTTTACCCTTTTTTGAATTTTTTATTGATTTGTACCCATTTTTTATATTTTATTAATATTTTTGACTGATTCAGAAAAACCTGGGTTTTTGTCATTTTGATCGATCCAAGCCAAGTTTGACCGACCCGGATCGATATCGGCCATGACCGATCCCAAGTTCGATACCTGGATTTTGAACCTTACTTCCAAGTTCCACCCCCTATGGAAATGACCCCCTCCCTCCCCAATTCCCATCCCACCCTCTCCATTGGGCATAGGCCGCACAGCAGCTAGCCACGTGCCCAACCCTCTCTGAAAGTTTTATTTGTCATGTGTTCAATTCTGTTTTGAGTAAATTTAGGGGAAAAAGAATGCTAATAGATCGTGTAAGCACGTGAAAAGACCGCATAACCCCCAGTGAATAAAAAATCTCATCCAAACCAATGCTTCTTTACGCACTCATTGACCCCTATGCCGGTGCAGGGGCTACACAACCGAGAGTTCTCTTGGCCAATTTATTTAATTCTCATTCAAGTTACCACGTGCCAAATACTTGGATTATACAGGAAGCTCTTCCTCACTGAGTAAACTAAAGCTCATAAGTTATATGTTAACTAACGGCCCAATCCATTACCAGAGCACATCCCATCTAATCTACCCAAATTCCTTGAATCCTAAACCCATAGCCCATGGCCCATTCAAAAGCCCCAACCAAATAATTAAAAGAGCAATTATTAAGGCCTTACCGGGGAGGAAGGGGGGTAATTGGGTAAGCCTTAGAGGGTAAGGGCCAATGCGCAGCCTTGCTCATTCCTTCCCCTCTTATTGCAAGAGGATCCGATGTCTCTTCAAATCTTTAACTAATAATAAAAAATAAAAATAAAAACAACCCTAAACAAGTTCAGGAAGTATGAAAATTTAATTTCCAGTTTCATAAATTTATAGAATTCCATTCCTTCTCAGAATGACAGAATTATAGTGGTGTTCCTCTAATTCCCATTTAGATTTTTTTTATGACACTTTCCATACTTGTTTGAGGCTGAAATTTGACCAGTGAGTGAACATTGGTTCCTCCAATGTCGGAATGCTTTCTACGTCCTCTCACATCCCTAACACACTCTCTCTTCCCTAATCATGTGGGTCTCTATACAATTGATTTCCGCAACCCGTTTGATGTGGCGTGGGAGATTCCCCCAATTGGCAGTGTTGAAAACCCTATCCCGGTTTTTTACTTTTATAAACAATTTCACTTCACCATATCAATCTGCAACACGGACCACAGTTTTCTTGTTAAAATTCTCTCCAACTCAAAAGAAAAAGAGCTTTCTGCAAGAATTCATCTTCCCTTCACAAATGTGAATTGAGTTGAGTAGGGATAAATCCAAGGCATCCTGCACACAGCAATTTGGAAAGAATTTTATGTAATGGAAATCTTTTTCTGGTCACAAATTTCCAATTTCTAAGATGTACATTGCTCTGCTAATGTTCTCCAGATTTACTGCTTATATATTGACCTGCTTGTCTCCCCTTCAATTGGGAATATTTTCACTCAAATTGTGATGGATGATCCTTGGATAGCAGAGCTGCTATCCAATTCTCTCTCTCTCTCTGGCTGATTTTCTCCCCCTCATGTGCTTGTAGTATCCCAACCTCTTTTTTTCCCTTCTGTTTTAGATGGAAACAGTGTTGGAGGTACAAACAAGTCAGCCCCAGCATTTATGAATCAAATAATGGCTTCACAGCAAAATATAAATTCTAAAAAATGCAAAGAATATGGAAACATTTTATACAAGATGACCTCCTATGTAATACAAAATAAGAGAAAAAAGCTCTCTTTCAAGGAACATGTTCTTGTTCTATATCATTACAATAACTACAAGATTGAAATGAGAAGCACCTGAGTGGCCTTATCATAGGACTTCCTCTGAAGATTCACTTAAAATCAAATCCAAATCATCGTTGAAAGATGCATCCCTATACTGAGTGGCCAGTAACACCTGTTTAGAGTGAGAGAGGAGAAAATTTTGTGTCAACAGTTATCAACAAGATGATATTGGTACCTGCAGCTATGAACAGAGAAAGATAAGACAGACACATAAGGTAAGGTCATTCAAGGGTTGGGGGAGGAAATTCTCTTGAAAGGTCCATGAAATATAAAAGTTCTTATGGAAAATGGCAGAAACTTAAATTTATTCCCTGGGGAAAAAGTACTAATGGTAGTCTGGATGAAGAAAAGATTCTAACACAGAAATCATTATTTTGCCACTCAAAAAAATGTCCAAAATATGATTGTCAGACTTGCTGATTCAACTCAAGTTAGAAAATGAGAGTAAATTTCAATACAGAGGGCCCCACACTATAACATGTTAATTTTCCAAAATATTTTACAATTCACTATTCAATCCATTTTTGGTTACAGGACACTGTTTCTTTTATTATCTTCTTTTTCACTTTACAAAAAATTATTTCCAATCTTTCTTCACACCCCCAGATGAAGCCAAGAGTATAAATACTGTTTGAAACCAAGTCAGTCAAATATTAGGCATAATAAAGCCAGTAAAAGGATAACCAAAGATACACCAAAAAAGTCCAGTGAGGAAAGCCACCATGAACCAAAGTGAGACCAAAAATAAATAGACTGTAACTGAAATGCAGGATCCTTATTTGCCCCTGTAAACATTATGTAACTCCATTCACTGAGCATGCAAGATCGTCACTTTCTCACATATGGTCCCGTAATAATCCTATTCTGCATAATCCAATCACTTAATTATTCTGATTTTCCCTTGCAAATCCTACCCAGCCTGAGCCCTGTCGTGCTTATTCCATAAGCGGAACATCCTATCCTGTATTCAATGCTAACCAATTCAATAAAAAATTAAATGGATTTAATCTCTAATGTTTTATTAAGATTTGAGGAACAATTGGTCAACAAATGATATTTTTTTTTGGAAGGCCAAAACTTATTGAAAAAGAGAAAAGTTACAAACCAGAACGAGGAAAGGTAAAAGGCAGCCGTACACAACAAAAAGAAGAGCTAACTAGTCTTCTGGGAAAGAATGCCCAGTACACAATTGATACTACCAGAAAGTGTAAAGTATCGATACATATCAACCGTATCAGTCCACTATGTATCGCATTCTGCATTATGGATACAATACATATGGATACAGAAATGAGCACAAGGTATTTTGTATCGATTGATATAACCCGAGACAGGTCAATACAACTTGATACATAAGACTTTTGTATCAAGAAATTCTCCTGTTTTAGCAGGACGGAAAGAAACTGGAACCAAGGCTCCTTATATGCCATCGGAAAGAAGTGACAGCATCTGCCATCAGTGCCACTGTCAGAGAAAATGCCATCAACACAAGCTGGAGAAGAAGTGAAGAGGAAGCAGCAGCGGCAATCACCGCCACTGCCAGAAGAGGAGCAGAAAGAAGAGGAAAAAGAATAAGGAGAAAAAAGTGTACCTGTTTCAGCTGGTTGGGATCTTTGATTAAGCTTTTCTGTTCAAGTTATAGAGGCGAGTCAAATGAATGCTTGATTTTAGTATACTGGAATCACTAAATTTATGAAATATGCTTATGTTTTAAAGGGGCGCCTTATGTAATAAAGCAATGCCTAGGAGCCCTCCTATCGCAAGGTGCCTAACCATTGCCTGGGCTCACCTAGGTGCCTAGAAAATTATGCTCATAACAACATGCTTTAGTGATTAGATATCAATAGTTATTGCTTATCCATGGTGCTTTTTTTTTTTTTTTTGGAAAACAAAAAAAAAAAAAACTAGTTTGCATGTCCATGTGTATCTTACACATATCCAACGCCTCTTAGTGTCTACCAGATACGTATCCAAGACGTCTCTTAAAATCACATTCATATATGCTGCCCATTACCGATGGTCAAACTTGTCTACCAGCCCCTTCCTAGGACAAAAAATTAGCAATACCATTTGTGGATCCTAGCTTCCATTGCAACAAGCAGTTCACCTGTGAAGCAAGGTATTTTATGCGTCAGATGACATGCACAAATCTCCAAGGGCCTTCACCATTAGATGACACCCAAGCACTAATGATTGAGGAATTGCTTTCCACAAAGATATTGGAAAAGCCCTCACAAAACACAAACATCGAACCGATAAGCAATGATCAAAGCTCTGCCCTCCCAGGGTTTTCTTCCCCAAGCGGACAACAGTATGTTCCGGCAGTGCATGGACTCGAACTGATAATTCCTCCCAGCCCAATGGTCCAGGTTTCCAAACAAGGACCAGTCAACATCTACTTTGACCATCCTGATGGGGGAAGAGCTTCACTTGTCTACTCTTCAATCTCTTCCGTGCATTGCCTATGATCACATTCCCCAAATCTATAAATAAGATCCTAGTGGGAACATTTCTGAACAATGGTTCTGCCAAAGCCCAATGCTCCACTAAAAGTTTAATCCTTTCAGTAACCTGCAATCCTCAGAGAATAGATCCTGAATGCAGAAAGCAGAGTGCCTCTCCATAGGACTTTACATCTTATTCCACAGGAGCCAAAACTAGAATCACATCCCAGCCTCCTTACAAATGAGACGGATAGGAAAAAGAAGACATCCCAGCCTCCTGTAATGGTAAGTCTTTGCTGTCCTGCCTTACGTTTTGAAGGAGTACGGTTTTCAAAGAATCTTTAAGGAAGCATGGCGATTTTCAATGTCTTCAGGAAAATATCAATTTTCTAAGGCATTAAACAAAGATTTTGAGGTGAATTAGCCATAATAGTTTTGAGTCCATACCTTCTTGTCATCTGATGATCTCAAGGTGAAAAACACATCCCTGCACACACTCGAAAGCAACTCCTTATCTTTTCACTGTCTCTAAACCCTCTCCTAAACTCAAATTCCAATTTAAACCCCCTCGCTCTACATATACACATTGACTCACCACTTCTCCTGTCAAAAAAGCCAGACAGAGTAAAGCCTAGGAAATGTATCCCGCAGCACAGTTTCCTCTCCACCACAAATCCTCCCAAAATTTTAGTCTATCACGGTTGCCAACTTCATATCTAATCCACAGGATCATCAGCAGCAAAACTCTCCTAATACTTTTTCAAGGAACCACAATGTCACTTTCTTAGCTTCATTCGTATCCAACCATTATTTAAATGCCATAGATAAAAGCAATAACTTGATACCAGCAATGACAAATTCCTGATGATCTTTGGCATTGACCTCTTGGAGGCTTTAAAGAAAGACAAGTAGTATGTGGGAAGACTCATGACTCATCAAGGTAGATGTTATAAACATGATCCTCCCACCCATAGAAATGTAATTCCTCTTCCAAGTTGTCAACCTTCCATAATATTTTTCAATAAGGGGGTCCAACTTGATTTTATTCTTTTCAATTGTGCTATTATGAGGGAAAAAAGAAAATTTATACTGTTAAATGCAGGCTAAGAGGGTGTAATCAAATATAACCTAGTGGCTTTACAAACTACAGGCTTCTCTGGATCCTCTAGAAGCAAGACTTGTAACAGGTAATGACACGTTTACAAGAATTCTGTGGCCTGATGATGGTTAGTTGTTCTTTATTTACGTAGACCCTTGAAAATAATCCAATCTCAACAGGCAAGCCAGATCATTGAGGTTGAGAAGGAATATTCGTAAAAATAGAAAACCAACCACAAATACTTTGCAGATGAGCTCACTAGGGGCTGTGCATGTAGGGAAACAAAGTTATTGGGACCACTAGTAATTAGGTCATAATTCTCCAAAACAACTTATGATGGTGGGTTTCATTACGTGTTACTGCTAACCTATCAAATAACGTCATCAGCAGAAACAACGATTTAAAACTCAGTATCAGAGATTGTGATTGAGTTCCACCAAAATTGATACTGATCGGCCAATACGGCCTCTTCCCGGACAAGTTTTGGACAGTACCTCAAATTGGAATTTGAGTACAATCTACTTTTTCTCCCTTCCATGTCAGTCTATCCTGACATGGATGGATTCGCTGAAACACCCAATTCAATCCTTTAAAACCTTGATGCTAAATTCACAATTATTAAACTTTGAAAATAAAAGCTAAACGAAAGAAAAGAAAAAACTAAATTAGGATTTCCACTTTCTAAAATCTAACAGAAAGAAGACTTCCCTAGATAGTAAAAAATATACCATTTAGATTAGAAGCACAAATCAAATCAACTTCTTGCCACTTAATGTTTCTGGAATCCATGTAAGATCCAAAACAACCAAGTTGCCTGCTGGCGAAGGTGCCTACAGGCTGTCTAGTAATGGAACTAACAATACCCAATAGCAAGCTAAATAACATCCAACTTTAAGCCAATAAGGATTTGTAAGTTTATTCTAATTTCGTAAGTTTATTCTAATTTCTTAGTAGAATAGGTTTCTATTTTGAGATGTCCTTTCTTCTTATTTATATGTAATACAATGGACAACTGAACAAATTTGAATGACATATTGCGTTCTCAGCTTTTACCTTGCTAGGTATGGTGTGGTGTGGCCTGCTGGCCGTTGTATTCTCTCTCTTCTCTTTCCTCTCTCCTTCATTCCAGGTACAATCTACTTTTTCTCTATACAACTCAGCCTTAGCCCAACTAAACGGGGTCGGCTACATGGATCCTTGCCCTCCAATCAGCTCTATTCGAGGTTACACTTGATACAAGGGCTAAGCTATGCATGTCTTTCCTCACCACTTCTCCTAAGGTCATTTTAGGTCTACCCCTAGCTCTTTAGTTCCTTCAATCTGAATCAAATCACTCCTCTGTACTAGAGCATCCAAAGACCTCTATTGAACATGGTCGTGCCACCTCAAATGACTTTCTCGTAGCTTATCATGTATTGGAGCTACTCCCAAATCAGCTCTAATATGATCATTCCTTATTTTCTCCTTCCTAGTTTTGCCACACATTCATCTCAACATCCTCATCTTTGCTACCTGAGTTCTATCTATATAATACTTCTTAACTGCCCAACATTCTGCACCATACATCATAGCTGGTCGTATGACTTGTCCTATAAAATTTTCCTTCAAGTTTTAAGGAATACACCAATCACACATTACTCCGGACGCACCTCTCCATTTCATCCATCCTATTTTAATTCTCTGTAAAACACCATCCTTTATATCGCCTTCTTTATTTATGATTGAACCCAGATACTTAAAATAATCACTTTGTGGAATCTCCCCCTCATCAATTTTCACCGCCTCATTATCCATCCTAGTGTAACCAAAGTTACACACATACTACGTCTTTGTTCTATTTACCTTAAAACCTTTTGATTCCAAGGTTGATCTCTGTAACTCCAACTTAACGTTAATCCATGCTTTTGTCTCATTCAGCAAAACAATATAATCAACAAACAGCATACACCAAGGAACCTCATCTTGAATGGTTAAATCATCCATGATAAGCGCAAACAAATAAGGTCTTAAAACTGATCCGTGATGTAACCCAATTATAATTAGGAATTCACTACCTTGGCCCCCCACAGTTCTTACACTTGTCACCGCACCATCATACATATCATTAATTATGTCCACATATTTACTTGAAACACTTCTCTTCTCTAGTACTTGCCAGATTAACTCTCTAGGATCACTGATTTAAACCCCCCCCCCTTCTCAGTGACGTATTGGAACATTCAGCTATCCTTAAAAACACCATATCTACATCCTCATAAAATCAAACAGATCATTTATGATCAATAATAACATCAATTGCTCAATCCAAATCTAACTTCCTATGTCATATGGAGATAAAGTTTCAGCCTTCTTAAAATCAGAATTCTATTATGTTGACAGTCATGAATATCAGCTAAAGATAACCCATAGAAAGAGAAGAGTTTTTTATTGTTTTGGAAGAATAGATAAATCCTTAGATACCCTTGTAACAAAGGCCTTGTTAAAAGTATCTTCCTTTCAGCTTTTTAGCATCTCCAAACATTGAACTCTTATTGTTACTGGCATTGCTGACCCGATAAAACTAAGACCAACACATACTACTCAAAGTACTTGACCCTCTTACATCATTTTGCTCTATCTAAGGTCATATTTTACGTTAAATCACAAGCACTCATGTCCTTTCTCACTCCAATCCAAGTCCATTCTTTCCCTTGTCCTTTAATGGCTTCAACTTGCACCATCTCATGGCTCACAAAAGCAGACATTTGCTTTTCCTTCTCCTCCCCATTTCCTATGTATGTTGGTGGGATAGTACCTTGAAGAATAGATTTATTACTCTTGCCTCTTTCATGGTCTCTCACTGCAAAGTTTTCCATTTGTCCTGCCAAAAGACCAATTAAGGTTATGGACAACAGAACAGAGTTGGATTTTGAAATAATCTACACTCGGTTCAAAATTTTAGGCATAATACACCAGATATCTCCATGTACTCTTCCTTGCAATTAAGAGATAAAGATTTAATTATATTATTCAAGCAATGTTACCTATAGCAAAGGAATAAAGAAGATATTTATAAATTATTATGGACCAGTTGCCCTAACAATTTTAAATAACAACCACATGAAAGGAAATACAAAAAATGGTCAAGAACAAAGCTACACTCAGAATTCCCATTAATTTCAAATATCATCATGGAAACCTAAAACTATACATATACACTATCTGCCAAAAAAAAGTTACAAAGACCATATATACAAAAATAAGAAGATAAAAGAACTAAGTTAATAGATGACTAGGTTCAGATGTCAGCTCTAGAACTTACCTCAACTAAATTACAGTCATAGCATGAAGAAGAAGATGTATCAATCCCGAAGGCCAAGCTCAAGCTCAAGCTCATCATCCTCTTCAAATAGCCTCAAAAGGCGTGCATGCTGTTCTTCTCTCTTCTTCTTCTGCCATAGCTTGAACAGGAATACAGAGAAGGCCACAACAGCCACAATCCCAAGGCATATGATGACTACTCTGAGCCCAGTGCTGCCACTAGATGAAGAATGGCCCTCAGCTTTCTTAACATTTTTTGAATTCGCAGGATCATCAGCCAAACCTGAGATGAAGATAGAGAAAATGTATGACAGAACAGCCGCAAAAAGAATTAACTAAAATCTAGAAACTTATAGGGGTAAATGGTAGTCGAGTTTATGTTTCATGAAAATGACCCAAATCAGATCCACATAATCATGCATCAACCATGATTTTGTAAAGTGCTGTTTTCATATAAATTACATGTCGACCAAATATAGTTGTGTGACTACCTTTTTCAAACAAAATCCAATTGTAGTAACTCTGTGAAATACGGTGCTAGTTTCAGCAGCTACTGAAACTTAAGTTCCAAACACACCCAAAGAGAGGACATTACAAACTAGAAATGATCATCTTGTGAAAATATTTTCTTCAAATAAATCTGGTGCAACTGGAATGTACATAATATTCATGATAATCAAGAAAAAATACACTGAAAAAAACCAAATTGGAAATTCATCAAAGGGCATAGGGATATACAAGTAATGGCAATACGGCCAAAAATTGTTTCTTCGGAGAACCAAACCCTTCATGCAATTTACTGGATCTTTTACCCCGTCCACTCAACAACAGCTATATCTAATGCTCCCTTGTTTAATTTTCGAATTACATGATATTACCAAATGCTAGAAGGACAAAGGCAAGTAATGCCTAATATTTTCTTTAACAAGCATTGACCAATCGGAAATTGCCCATCATATTTTGATACATACATCTTAAAGTCATTTATATTTTAAGCAATGCCTCACAATCTCACGTATAAAAAATGTTTTACAGCCAACTATATTGAGCTAAACTCGACCACTACCTAGTTAAGACTTCAGACAAATTTTTTAAACCCCTACTCTGAACTGTATCTTAACTTCATAACTATCAAGTCTGAATTATCTACAATGAATATCATACTGGAAAAGTATAATTTGTAAATCCCTACATGCATCACACACCTATACTAACCCTCAGTCTTCAGCCCTCATGGCTCAATCAACAAGATTTACAACTAAGGGACCATGCAACAACAATGATCAACAAGCCAAGTAATGAAATCACTAAATTACACAATCCATTGGCAAAAGACAAAACTAGTAATCAAGAGAGAAAAAAAATCCTGTAAGCCCCTATTTGCACTTCTTCTAACTTAAACCCACAGAAAAAGGATGTCAAGATCCACATGACGAAGAATTACCAAGCATAACTGTCCAACATTAATCAATTCCAAATTTTCATAACAAACCCTCCATTCCTTTCACCCGAGGGAGGGGAAATGTATCTACCATAAAGAGCTAAACTACGTAAAACCAATCTGAAGGAAACGTAAATTTCAAGTTTTGTAAACGTTCAGATCCATAAGCCGTTTTCTGTGCCAAGTAAGCGTCAAAAGCAAAAAAAAATCAATTCAATTCAAAATCATTTTTATCTTTCTAAGGAAAAAAGAAATGCAGAAGCCTCTCATGCAGGAGTGGAGGTTCCACAATAGAGATCTTGAAAAGTAAAAAACAGAGAGATCAAAACACGACAAGGGTGAATTCACTTAATGAGTTTAATACAGTGATCAGGGAAACGAACCAGAAATCAATTGCAGACAAATTGATGAGAGCAAAACATAGAATCGAAACGATCTCCAGCTACGGATTTCAGTCATCTCTGCTCTATCGCTTGAGAACCCGCTTTCCTCTATCGCGTTCTTCTCTTTCTTCTTGACCGTTATTAATGTGTATTTCTACATTTGATGTTGTGAGTTGTGCGTCTGTGAGTCGCGAGTCGCGAGTCGCGTGACTCGCGTCTAATATTTTAATGGTTTCCGTTTAATTTGAATCTATTTTCCTCAATTCACGAAAAAAAAAAAGGGGAACGAATATTAAAAAGGAAAAAAGAACTCTGACCCAAGAGTCTGCGCCCCACACCTAGACACATGGGGTGAAATGACCATCTTCCCCATGAAATACGTAAATGATGCTCCACTTGATGCTTTTGCATGTTCTCTCATTGGCCCATGCATGCACGTAGGAGCAACCTTTTTTAACAGATAACACTTCCAAAAAACAAAAAAATATATATATGGGAAAAGAATGTCATCAGATTGTGCAGCACACAATGCCCTGTGCCAAGACACAGGGGTAAGCGGGTGTTGTGGTCATTACACATGCCCCTGTGTAGGTTCGTGTGCATTGCGCATGGTGTTCTCTCCTAAGAGTAGATCATGTGAACTACATTGATGAATGTGAATGCTAAATTTTGTTTTTTTGTTTTTTAACAAATGAATAAAATTTCAACTTAAAAGTTAAGAAAAGCAAGAAACTTTTTTCTTTATAGGTGGCACTCGAACATTACTTCCATCTCACAACTTAAATTTTCAAAATTTTTAATAAATAAATAATTTAAATTATGACAAGCGAAGAGCCAAAGGAAATTTTTGTCGGAAATATGCATGATTTCTTTTACCTGGCACTCGTACATTACTTCCATCTCACAACTTAAATTTTTGATTTTTTTTTAATAAATAAATAAACAATTCAAATTATAATAAGCAAAGAACAAAAAAGGAAATTTTTGTCGGAAATATACATGAGAAATAGATAAAGGGAAAAGTCTTTCTATACATGAGGCGTTTAAAAATAAATGTTCATGTGTGTAGGTGTAGTAAACGCCTCATGTTCTGAGTTTATATTCATCCACACGATTTTGTATTTTTATTACGATTGGATTGGACTCTAAGGGCAATGTCAGAAGGAAAGAATTATGACCGTCTAATCTTTCTCCAATAAATTATGTTTGAAAATTAAAGATAATAAATTATAAGAATACTGTTTCATTCAAGAGGAATACAGTGACATTCATGTAATTCTTTCACTTTGAATGGATTAAGCTTCAATAATAAAATAATTTTGAAATCCACCCATGGCGGCCAAATGGAAGAAAAAGAAATGTGACAACTTTTGGTAGGGAGAGAAATGCTACTTGATCGCATGGCCCCTACGCCAGTGCAGGGACCAATGGGAGTGCATGCCCTAGCATCCAATATAGGGCGCGTAGGGGGCGCTATCAAGCAGCCTCTTTTTCCCATTTTGTTTTTAGGACAAGGATTGGATCAATCCATAGTTCACTCAATCATATCAAATTATAGAAAAAAAAAGCATTTAAGGAATTTTACCTTATAAAGCAAAGTTGAACAACCAACTCTTACATGGTATGTCTGAGGGGCCATGGACACATAGAACCCATTGTCCTTTATTCATATTTTTTGTGGCTTTGTCTTAAGTTGAGTTATTTATCCAAAGCTAAGCTTGAGCCGAGTCAAAATGGAAATTACGGACCTTATCCTCTTCAATTCCAAATTGCTCAAAAGAGGAAGAAAAGGTAAGGGTGTCAATTTAGAATTGAAATTGAAAGCGACAACCCAAACAAAGAAAAAGGTCCAATTCTAAAGGTAAAATTGCTAGTTTGAATTGAACCGAATAAAATCCAACACAAACCAAATATGAACAGTATATACCAAATACAAACAAAAAGAATATAAAACCAAATGCAAACTTTATAAGTTGAACCGGAATGTTAAAACTGTATAAGAACCAAATTAAGCCAAATATATGAAAACCGAATAAAAGTCAAATTGATTCGGTTTTGATTTTACTTTTCCACAAAAAACTAAAAACAGCGTTTACCAAAAAAACAAACAAACCAAAAACAGCTTATAAAAGCAGTGATATATTTGTTACGGGGGCATTTTACAAATTTGACCTCAAAATTGATCCGTTGCAACTTAAATATTAAAGTTCAGCGGAAAAGTAACGAAAAACCATTTTTATGAAAAATCATAAATGATTTTAGATCTGGTTTTTGTTTTTATCTTTTTGTGAATTTTTTAAATAGAAACAGATTCCATAAACGAAACCAAATGCAATTAAAAATGTTTTTTTTAGCAAAAATAAAAAAGAAAAAAATTTTCTGTCTGAAAGTATGATCTACGGTAACACTTCCATGTGAAAAGACATCTCTACCCCCTTGTTTTGAGGAGGAGAGAGATAGACACATGAAAATTACTTTACCCTTTTACCTATTAAGGGTTAGAGATCTTACAAAATTCATTGTAAACACCTCGGTTGCAAAAGCAGATTTACTTTACCCTTTATTATGGAGTAGGCACGTACTAGTAACGTTCAGAGCTTACTGAAGAGCAGCAGCTTAAAGTAAAATCTGTTGATCTTGGGTTCTCAACGTTATCGATCAAGAAGATTGAAGAATTTGAGCTCAGGCCTCTGGAACGAGTTGATTCGATAAGAAATGAAGTGGGCACAGATAGAACAGTAGCAATCTCTTCAATTGCTTCAGAGTTATATTCGTTGGGTGCAGATTGAGGATGACCCAGTGAAAGGGTACGGATTTAAGCTCTTTCTCTCTCTTTCTTTTATTCTTTCTCATTGTCTTGCTTAGTCTTCCATGTGGCAGCAGTCCTCAGCCCTTTCAGGAATGATACCTCTCTCAATGTTGTTTGTCTTGTGTTATTCTCTTTAATTGTATTTCACTTGTTGTATGTTCAAGCTTCTGTGGAAGCATTTGCGTTCAACATGGTTTAATTTTTGATATTTCAAGAAGAAGGGTTTAAGCCTGCATTTTCCATTTTATTTATGTGAACTGTTTTTATTTAATTATTTTAAATAAGAAGTTCACAAGAAGTAGGGTTTTAGAGAATTATTCTAATCTTGTTTTGGATAAATGCTTTTCTTCAATTGTTTGCAATTAAATTTGCCTGGAAGAATGCCTTTAATTCTAATTTTAGTTTCTTTTCCTCGTTGGTGGATAACCCCCACTTTATTGGTCTAGAAAATGAATGAAAATCCTTACTAAAATTTTGTCCATAGTTTTGGAGAGGGAAATTATGGGTTTGTGGGCTTATTTTCTCAGTAATAGTGGAGGCATATGAAGCATTGTTATCATGGATGGGGTTTTGTCTTTTTAAACAGTTACTTGAGCTTGTCAACTTTAAGATACTGATTGTTATGTTTGATGTAGGGATAAAGACTGCACATTATCATACTCTGAATTTCTATAGTTAATGAATCATTTCAACTCTCAGTTTGTTTTTATGAAGGTTAATGTAATTAATGCCATTGCCAAAAGATTCATAGGTTGTCAGTACTCAGTATTTGGTTATGGAATTGGGGTTACAGGAATGGATTGGTTAATGGTTGTTAATGGTGGTTGCTCCTCTCTAAGTTTTGTTCGGATTATATCTTAGTTGATTTTCCTGTCATTTTTTCAGAGTAAAAACATCCGAAAAACCTAGCACATGGTTCATAGTTATAATATTTCCATTTCTTTTTATTTTCTCCTTTTATTTTAGGAATTAGTTTTCTAGATGTGTGTGTGTGTGTCTGTGTTTAGAGTGGTAGAAGGAGAATGATATTGATTTGACTTTGACTATGTGAGGTTGACATTTTTATGTCGGAGCAAAAAGAATTATCTGCCTGATTTTCACTTAGTTCCCCAACAAAAACCATAATTTCTCTAACTTATAGTTCTCTTTAATTTAAATATGAACATCATTTGAACCGAGTGAAATATATTGATTCATGCTCTAAAATCATCAGAAATATGGCTAGTGTCACATACTGCTATTGACTGTTGGAGGTGTTCTTATAGTCCTGATGCAAACTCTGATCAATTCCTGGCAGATTTTGCAGTTAGCCCTCATAGGGGAAATAAACAATTTGAGGCCTGTATTTTCCACAGATTTAAACACGTCCAACTTGGTACAGTATTGGATTGAATTGGGCTTTTCTCCAAATGTCCAGGCCAACTAGAGTCCAAGTTACATGCAAGATATCCAAAAAGAAAAAGCAAGATGTAATGACAACGAGTAATCTTTTTATTAGGATTAAAAAAAAAAACTTAACAATTCACTAAAATGTTTGAGATTTTGCCTGGTGGGCTGATTTCAATCTCTGCAGAAACAGAAATATTTCACCAAATTTTGACGCGTATCGCTCAGAATTTTGGCGATTTTACCAATTTTACCAGATTTCAACTCTCAGAGAAAGAAATATTTCATCAATTTCGATAGTTCTTACTTGAAATTTCAAACATTGAAGTAAGTGGAGTTAGATGTAAAATCCTGCCCACATGACCTTAATTATCTAATGGCTGTAAAATCAGCAAATGAGGTAAAGGTTCCAGGTTTGTTCTTGAACCACAATAAAATTTTTGGCATTCAGAGTCAGTTCCTGAATCATAAGAGAATCTGGTAACGAATAATGATTTATAGCAATACAAAACCCATATGGTTTTGCCTTACCTGTATATAACTTTGAGGCCTTAGAAAAAATTGGTTTGGGCCTCTAGGAACTAAGATCAAGTAGTTCTCTCATGGAAATCTTCCTACGATGTGGGTTTTCCAAGCCAGTATATTTTCCTAGATTAGAAGAAATGTTGGGGTTCACCAATTAATGTATTCCCAGCTAAATGCAGGCAAGTGTTACCACTGTGGAAGAATTCCTGAGATAGGCACTAAGGTCTACTGGATCCTCTGCTGAGGCCCATGATTTCTGGTCCCAACCGTAACTTTGCTATGGTACCTCTTCCATTTACACCCATTGGGGCCACTGGGGGTTTCTATCAGCTAAATCTAAGACTCATTTCCTTACCGATGTAGAGGCAAAGCTGCAAAACATTAAATGGACCAATTTATGCTTTGACCAAACAAAGAAAACATAATCGATTCCTGACTTTCCAGAGAGATGAAAACCAGGTACCTGAGTGTATCAGCTAAATCCTTAGCTTCCTTAGAGATGGGGGAGGCAAAGCACTAATAAACCGCAGAAGATGTCACTATCTTGAGAGATTACAGAGCATTTGGTTGGCTTCCATAATGCTTAAGCTCTTTAAACTTTTCTTATCTTTGCATTAAGTAAAAAGTTTGTATGCTAGGTAGAACTCTGGATGACCCCCAGAAATAATTTTGCAGAGATACTGTGCCGACAAAAAGTTAGAAGCCTAAATTTGCAAGGATTCAAATTTCATTGTCAAAAATCGGAAAGTCAGAAAAGCAGGATTTTCTTCCCAAGGTATCTCATTTGAATTTGACAAACCGAGCCAATTTTTGTTGGAATACGTGCATGTATTTGTGAGAAGCTTTCTTGCCGAAAGTCAGCTCGAAGGCGGAGGGTTTCATGAGAAAAGAGTAGAATATTGAGTTTGTTGTTGTTTGCAGGAAACAAATAATGGTGAGAAGTTGCTGGAGCCGTTTGGAGAAGCGGCCTCACTTCTTTAAGGTTTTCCTTCCTGGTTTCAGCTCAGAATGCCTGGTAAATACTTGGTCCTTCTGATCTTTTCTTATCTCTGTCTTCATTTATGGTGAAAAGAAAATATAATCACAATCCTGGGTTCCGAAACCTTTAAACTTGGATCATTATGGGCCCACAAGTGACAAATAACTCAAATTGAATGAGTAGTGGCAATTTCATAAATATACAGAATAGTTTAGGACCCTTTTGGGAAGCCAACAGGACTTACGAGTTACAACTGAATTGTAAATACATTTAAAGAAGGACCAATCTGACATTTCAAATGGTCTGAGGATAAATTAGAACAGAACTTAAGAATGAGTGACCTTAATTAAATAACAAGAATCATCTGTGTTGAGATTTGTTAGTGTTGGGGCGTAACAGTCTTTAGCTTTATATTTATTTCTGTTCTTTAGTAGGATCGATTATGTAAGGGCATACTTGTCCTTTTGTCCTTTTGTAAGTGTTAGCATTCTAATATATATATAATATTAGGGAGTTGACCTGCGGTAGATTAATTAATCAGATCCGCAGGTTCTCTCCTCTTTTGGTCTTGCGGAAATCCTTTCTTTCTTCTCCTTCTCCTTCTTCTCTTCCTCCTTCTCTCCATGCTCTGATCTGGTTATAAGGTTCTGTTTACTAACATGGTATCAGAGAACTATTAGTCAGATCAGATTCCCCCCCCCCCCCCCCGATTCTCTGCTGGTCTCTTTTGTGTGATTCCCTCTTGTGGTGTGCAGCTTTTCCCCCCCCCCCCCCCCCCGGGGGGGTTCCCCCCCCATTCTCCCCCTCCCCCCCCCCCCCCCCCCCCCCCCCCCCCCCCCCCCCCCCTTTTTTTTTTTTTTTTTTTTTTTTTTTTTTTTTTTTTTTTTTTTTTCTTCTTTTTTTTTTTTTTCCTTTCTTTCTTTTTTTTTTTTTTTTTTTTTAATTTTAAAAAAAAAAAAAAAAAAAAAAAAAAAAAAAAAAAAAAAAAAAAAAAAAAAAAAAAAAAAAAAAAAAAAAAAAAAAAAAAAAAAAAAAAAAAAAAAAAAAAAAAAAAAAAAAAAAAAAAAAAAAAAAAAAAAAAAAAAAACCCCCCCCCCCCCCCCCCCCCCCCCCCCCCCCCCCCCCCCCCCCCCCCCCCCCCAGCCACCCAAAGCTGTATCTCTTATGGCTTAAAACCACTCCTTTCCAAATATTTATGGAGTGATTTCTACTACTTTCTACCTTCGATTCATGGCTTATTGGAGTACTACAGCTCTGGTGTGTGGAGATTATCAAATCGATGCCAGGATGGGAAAACCCTGACAAATCGATTTTTTTTTATTGAAGGTCTTCGATTGAGTTTTGTTTCCCAGTCATGTTTACTTCTTCTGATGGCCATTACAACCTAGAGTGACTGTGTTTAATGCTTCCTCAAGGGCCTTCTATTGTTCTACAAATACCCTGATATCGATTTCTCAAAAAACCCTAAGATCGATTTTTTTTGCTGGCTGCCCTAGTCTTGATATTGCTGCTGTTTGGTTCCTCTACTTGCTACCGAGTACTTTGTTTGGTCAGTTGCTGCTGTCCTCTTGCTTCTTACCTCTTGGTTGCTGCTCTGAGTGGTTGTTCTCCTCACTTATTGAAGTGTCTCCATAATGGCTGATTCGAAATCTCAGGACAATATCAATGTTCAGATTACCTCCATCAAGTTGAAGGGGAATGCTAATTACCTACTGTGGGCACAAGCTGTCCGTGTTTACATCATAGCTAAGGACAAGCTTAGCTACATTACCTCTTCCCCTCTAGAACCTGATTCCAAGGAATACAGTACCTGGAATAAGAAGAATGCTATCATACTTATTTGGTTATGGAACAACATGGAGCCGAATATTGCTGCCAATGTAATGTTCCACACCACGGCTAAGGGAGTGTGGAATGATCTCAAGGAAACATATTCTCAAAAGAAGAATATGACCAGAATTTTTGTGCTCTATGAGAAGTTATTTCAGTTTCAGCAGTTAGACAAATCCCTCCAGGATTATTACAGTGCCTTTAAAGGCATGGTTGAAGAACTCAATGTCTTCCAGCCACTTACCATTGATATTGAAGTTGAAGGCCCAAAAGGAATGAGTTTTTTGTATCTAAATTTCTGGTTGGGTTGAATCCTAGCCTCAAAGCTGTCAAGGGGCATCTTCTTGCTGGTGAATCTGTCCCCACATTGAATGACACCTCTCGACTCCAACGCATCGTATCACCTAGTTCCAAGCCTGAAACTAATTCAAAGGAGAATTCAGCTTTTACTACTAGTCTACTACTACTAGAGGCCTTGGTTCAGGGGGAGGACGTGGTTTTGGTGGTCGAAATTCTGGTGGGCAGCAAGGTGATAAAGCAGCTCGGTTATGCTCTTATTGTGGGAAGACAAATCACACTGTTGATACTTGTTGGTCTAAGCATGGGAAACCTGAATGGGCTCAAAACTTGGCCAATCATGCAGCTCCAGAAGATGGTTCTGATTTTGTTACTCCTAATGATGCTAAGGCTGGTTCGACCGTGGGAGATTCTTCTACCAGCCTCTGTGATGAGATGCAACACCTCATGCGTCGTATCAAGAGTCTAGAGACATCCACTTCCACTACTGGGGCATCCATTACCGATGCCACTCTGGCTCATGCAGTACACCTGCTGCTTTCTTTTCCACTTCCACACCCTGGATCACTGATTCAGGGGCTTCCACTCATGACTGGTAAGTCATCAATTTTTAGTTCTATTTCATCTGATTCCCATACTCCTCTTGTTATTGTGGCCAACGGTACTTCTACACCTGTTACTGGTCATGGTACTGTTTGTCTTAGTTCTACTATTTCCCTTTCCTCTGTGTTACATGTTCCTCAATTTCCTTTAAGTCTTCTTTCTGTGAGTCAACTTACAAAAAATTTGAATTGTTCTGTGACATTTTTCCCTTCTTACTGTGTTTTTTAGGATCTTCACACGAGGAAGACGATTGGTGGAGGGTGTGAACGAGATGGGCTATATTATCTGAGTGGTGCTGACCCTTCTGCTTCGGCTGCGGCTACTACTGTTGGTGGAGAGTCTCCTTTTAGATGGCATTGTAGGCTAGGCCATTTATCCATGTCTAGGTTAAAACTAGTCTTTCCTAAGTTTAAGACCTTGAATACATTAGAGTGTGAGGGCTGCGAGTTGGGTAAGCATCATCGTGCTACTTATCCCTCTCGTTCTTTGCCCCGTAGTACTTCTTTATTTTCTTTAGTATATTTAGATGTTTGGGGTCCTTGTCGGGCAAGTAATAGACATGGTTTTTGATATTTTGTGACTTTTGTGGATGATTATTCCAGAACTACTTGGCTGTACCTTTTAACGGATAGATCAGAATTTTTAACTGTGTTTCCAAATTTTTGCAATGAAATAAAAAATCAGTTTAATACTTCTATCAAGGCTTTTCAGTCTGATAATGCTTTGGAATTTGTTCAATTTGAGATATCCTCTTTTTGTGCTACTAATGGCATAAGTCATCAAACTAGTTGCTCCTATACTCCCCAATAAAATGGGGTAGCAGAGCGAAAAAATAGGCACTTACTTGAAGTTGCCCGGGCCCTCATGTTGCATATGCAGGTGCCCAAATATTTTTGGTGTGATGCAGTTCTTATAGCTTGTTTTCTGATTAACCGAATACCATTGTCTGTTTTTGGAGACAAGTCCCCTTTCTCTATTTTGTTTTCGGATGTTTCGATTTTTACCTTACCACCTCGTGTCTTTGGATGTGTTTGCTTTGTCCATAATTACCATCTTCATGGTGATAAATTGGACCCTCGGTCAACCAAGTGTATATTCTTGGGTTACTCGAGGACCCAGAAGGGATATAGGTGTTATTATGACCCTCTTACTAGGAAACAATTTGTCAGTACTGATGTAACCTTCTTTGAGGGTACATCCTATTTTTCGGATCAGCCTACCGTATCTAGTGACCTATTAGCTATGTCTGACCCTCCTCCTATTCCTACCATTGTTCCTTTGTCTCCTTTTCCACCACAGGTGTACCGGCGCTAGAGGCACTTTGGGCAGCTCCATTCAGATTAGACTGGCCCTTCTGCATTGCTTCCTTTACCTTCTTCAACCTTTGGTGGAGATCCAATCTTACCCACTTCTCCTGCAATTCCAGTTGATCCGGATCCTGATGACTTTCCAATTGCTACTCGGAAAGGTAAACGTTCATGTACCCAGAACTCTTTAGTTGCCTATCCAATTGAGAAATTTGTCTCCTTATCCCATCTTCCAGCATGTCCTCATAGCCTTGCTACTTCCTTATCTTCTTATACTGTGCCTCGCACTCATACTGAGGCCCTTACTATCCCTGCTTGGAAGAATGCCATGGATGTGGAAATGGATGCCTTGCTGACTCGACATATATGGGAGTTGGTAGATTTACCTCCTGGTAAAGATCTGGTTAAGTGTCGGTGGGTGTACACTATAAAGTATCATTCTGATGGGTCTGTTGAGCGGCTTAAAGCCCGTCTAGTTGCTAAGGGGTACACCCAGACCTATAGTGTTGACTACTTTGAGACCTTCTCTCCTGTGGCTAGACTGAACTCTGTTCGTCTTATTGTATCTCTTGTTGTGAATTTTGATTGGCCTTTGTACCAGTTAGACATAAAAAATGCTTTCCTTTATGGTGATCTGCTTGAAGAAGTCTATATGGAGCAACCTCCGGGGTATGTTGCTCAGGGGGAGAATAGTAGACGTGTGTGTAGGTTACACAAGGCTATTTATGGGTTGAAATAGTCCCCCAAAACATGGTTCGAAAAGTTTGGTTCTGTTGTGACTGGTTTTGGTTTTACTCAGTGTTTTTCAGATCATTCTGTCTTTGTTCGCCGCCAAGGAGAGAAGTTGGTGGTTCTGGTGGTTTATGTTGATGATATCATTGTGTCAGGAAATGATGAGAGTGGGCTCAAGGAGGTGAAAAGTTACTTACAACAACACTTTCAAACTAAAGATTTGGGTCAACTTCACTACTTCCTTGGGATTGAGGTTATCCGAAGTAAAAAAGGAATTAGCCTGTCCCAAAGGAAATATGTTTTAGATCTCCTGACCGAAACTGGTATGCTTGCTACAAAGCCAGTAGACATTCCTATGGATCCTAATCACAAGTTTGGCTCTGATGATGGTGAGGGCCTTAAGGACATACATGCTTATAGAAGTCTGATTGGAAAGTTGCTATATTTGATAGTTACTAGGCCAGATATAACCTATGATGTTGGAGTTCTCAGCCAGTTTATGCAATTCCCGTGTAAGTCACATTAGGATGCAGCAGTTCGGGTTCTTCGGTACTTGAAGGGAGCACCTGGAAAGGGTTTGATTTATCATCCAAATAGACATATGGAGCTTGTTGCCTATTCTAATGCAGATTGGGCAGGTTTAGCTAGTGACCGTCGGTCTACTACAGGGTATTGTACCTTTGTTAGAGGAAACTTGGTTACGTGGCGAAGCAAGAAATAGACCACTGTAGCCAGATCTAGTGCTGAAGCGGAGTATAGGGCCATGGCTCACACTACTGCAGAGTTGATGTGGATTAGGTCTCTCCTTCTTGAGATGGGGTTTCCTGTTCCCACCCCTATGAAGATGTTTTGTGACAACCAGGCAGCTATCTATATTGCTAGTAATCCGGTCTTTCATGAAAGGACCAAGCATATAGAGGTGGATTGTCACTTTGTTCGGAGCGCCGTCTTAAAGAAGCTTGTTGAGACTCCTTTTGTCTCTTCGTCTGATCAAGTTGCTGATGTGTTCACCAAGTCCTTGTTTGCTCCTGGTTTTCGGTCATGTTGTGACAAGCTGAGCATGGGTGATATATTTGCTCCAACTTGAGGGGGAGTGTTGAGATTTGTTAGTGTAGGGGCATAACAGTCTTTAGCTTTATATTTATTTCTGTTCTTTAGTAGGATCGACTATGTAAGGGCATACTTGTCCTTTTGTAATTGTTAGCATTCTAATATATATATATATATATTAGGGAGTTGACCTGCGGTAGATTAATTAATCAGATCCGCAGGTTCTCTCCTCTTTTGGTCTTGCGGAAATCCTTTCTTTCTTCTCCATCTCCTTCTTCTCTTCCTTCTCCTCTCCATGCTCTGATCTGGTTATAAGGTTCTGTTTACTAACAATCTGGTCTTGATTGTGAATAAGAGAAATAGAGCTTCTTCAACCTTATGATGGAAGCAAGCTAGCGGTAAAACCAGACTCTGCTTTTGAATGGAAAATCTGTGTCATAAGACCACGGTTTGGCCTGCAATTTCAGGCTAAGAATCCTCACCACCAGCTCTTTTGAATCCAACTAATGGACACCCAAAATAATATTAAATGTCTGAACTTGTTTCAGGTGGAAACCCCAATGCAGATCTGAACTGGACTGAAGATCTCATAGACCATCTAAAGCATTAACTCCATATGTTGCAGGCAGAATCGCCTTTAGGTAAGGAACCCACATGCACAGTTTCAGGAGGAAAGAAGAGTAATTGATAGGGGTAAACCCAATCCTGATGCAGATAAGTTACCTAGAGGGTTTATTTTATTGGAAATATGCCTTGAGTTGGGTTGTGTATATGTTGGGCCTTTGATCCCATGGGTTTTCAATGTAATAGGTCACTTTTATGGACCTAAAGTATAGGTAATTAGGTTGCATACGGGATTAGTCTCTATACTTAGTTTATTTTCATGTTTTAGTGTTTTAAATTGAACCGGTCCGAAACTGATTTGAACCAGTGGTTCAGTTTAAGTGATTTTAGTAGTTTTTTTTAAGTATTTAGTTGGGCTGGATTGAGACTCTGTTTTTAGTCTATTTTAGTTTCCTAGTCAGTTTAAGTTACCTAATAGGTTAAGGATTGGGTAGGCCTTTCCTTTTAATGTTGGAGTCTATTTTTTAGTCTTTTATATAAGGTTGTAAGGGGGCGAAGTTGTAACGCCTCCAAAACCACCCTAGCGGTGTAGGGACATTAACGGTCCACAAGATCGTTTATGTCAAGGAGATATGAACCGGAGTAGAACCAAAACACAAACACATGTCTAAATGTATATATTAAGACTTCAAATAAAGTAGGATAGTTAAACTAAGCTATTATAGCTTCCAAATAAAACTTAAAATTCTTAAATAAAGGTTACAATCTCTAAAATTAAATTAACTTAAATAAATAATAAGTTCTTCTAAAATTTAAAGAAAGTGTAAAATTTCTAATAGTAGTTGTCATCTTTTACTCCAAATGCTTTGTCCTCTTGGACCTCCTCCTCTAGTATATCCTCATATCCAGGTTCGCATTCATAAAGTTGTTCATCTGAAAAGTGGTGAGGGTAAGCTTTGGGAAAAGCTTAGCAAGTAAATCCACAACAACCATACAGGTGTGAAAACGTGCACAAATAATACAAAATGTAAAGACATACAATAATATGTATATATAAATCCAAAAAAAAAAAACAAAATGATCATAACCATATTTGCTTATCACCACTACTGTAATGAAAAGTATATATGACAACAATCAACGAAAGATATATCGAAGGAACATTAAATAGCAAACACATCACTCTCTAATGGACTAGTGTGAGCTAGTAACCATACACTGGTCAAGGCCCTCATGATAGCGGCGTATGAACTCCAGCTATGATCAACTACAACACCACTATCCCCTCTCAGCATAAAGAAACTAATGGAGAAACTAGTGACCAAACTTGCCTCAGCCCTCCTGGAGAGTTTTTTATCATCACTCCTCTTTCTAGTAGCCCATATAGCTCCAATAAGGGTAAGCCCGTAGCTCAAAAACCCGTCGACTTATCCTTACCCCAACACTTTAACCCATGTCGGTAAGGTAACAGAAAAGAACATTCATGCTTATACATAAAGCTATACAACAAGTCCAGAACTTAGGGTTTGTAACTACCTATGTTCCAAACACTAAAACGTTTAATCAAAAATTGTAAAAAAAGAAATTAGAAATAAATCGAGTTTCATCAACATATCATGGCATAGATTGCAATACATAAATCGAGAAGATTTAAAAAATCTTCGCACAAAGTTGCCATCAAGCATCTTCAATTCCAATAGAATATAAATCGATAAATCAAATAAAAATCAGATTTAAATGCATCATCCAAAAAATATCATGCATTAGGTTATAATCATGAAGAATCATTCATAGACCTTCCTCATACTATCAACAATCAAGCATTGGATTCATTAGTCTATAAACATGACCTTATTAAAATTCTGCTCACACATATGTAAATTAAATCATAAGAAAATCACCATTCCTTGCAAGCAATCATGTGTGACACTTTAATTGAGTAGAAAACATGAATGAAATATATTTTTGATATGATAAATCTCAATCTAAAATTAAATTCCAGATTTAAACACTGTTTTAAAACAAATTTTATATGAAGAGAAAATATCAGGTATAATGGTTGAAGATCTGCTCACCTTATGTGAAGCAATTAGGGTTTCTATAAGTGACCTCAAATCAATGCTTCAATAATGTTGATATATATCTTCCTAATTCAGAATCACTTTAATGGAGTCCTATGATTAAGGTAATGATGAAATCAACATCAATATATTGCATAAACTCGGATTTGGAAAACATAGATTTTTGACAGAATGACCTACCTTCAGTAAATCAGTGATATCTCTCTGCTCAGAACTCTGTTTGGGCTGATTCAAGTTGGGTTGTGAAGATAAGAGATGAGGCTACGTTTTATTGTGAAATAAGATTTTTCCAATTCGACTCCAAAAAGGGTCAAAAGTGGACGACAAGTTGTTGGTTTTGCACAGTCCGAATTTCCTTCTTCTCCTTCCTTCTTTTTCTTCTCTCTTCTTCTTCTTCTCTTCCTCTCTATAGTCCACGAATTTTCCTCTCTCCCTCTCTCTATCTCTCTCAAATTTATGATAAAAGGAGTGAGGATTGGGATTTAGTTATGGAGATTTAATCCTAACAAGAAAGAAGGTGGGAAGAATCCAATTTTGTCTCTAACTATTCTATTTACTTGTCCTCCAATGAAAATATTTTAAAAGGAATCTTGACTTAAGATTTTTAATTTAAGACTTTAGATTAGGTAATTTAATTTTAGCTAAAATTCCTTTTTTGTTAGGATTTTATTTTATGAAGACTCTCTTTCTCAAAGTTTGAGTTTCCAACCAATTGGAGATTGCCACCTCACCTTTCCTTATCAACCCATAATTCTTCCCTAGTTAAAATCTAAGACCTCCCAAGTTAGAATCATGGAAGCCCATTCTAAGCCCTATAAATTATAAAAAAATAAAATATTATATTGCTCCTCTAAGGAATAGAACCTTAGAGCTCTCACCAATTGAATTAATTGTCTAAGCACTAGGCTAGGTTACTAACTATGAATTATTTTCCAAATCAAATTATATATGTTATAAATAAAACCCTAATTCTATACTTAGGCAAGGAATAAACTCAAAATGAGGGTGTTATACTAGGGCACACTACTTACCATGAGTGCATGTGTGCACCTCCCGCTAGTCCAAGTTCTTACACCTCAGTTTGCCCTAATCCTGCATTAGGTAAAAGATCAAATTACCCCTAGTCCAAAATCAGGGTATTACACAAGTATTGTACACAAATTTTGATATTAATGAAAAGGTTTTTGCTGCTCTTCTTCTCCATTAAAGATTTTTGTCTTGTGTTTGATCAAGGCTGGTGGGATTGGTGTTTGATCCAATTGGCACCTTGCGGTGTGAAGCCCGGGTGGATTGTTTGAAGGAATCGGTGTTTGATCCGATTGACACCTTGCGGTGGGAAGCCTAGGTGGTTCTTTTGAAGCTCCCCTTCAAGTTCTAGTTAATGATTCAATTTTTATTCAAGTTTCTCAATCAAACAAGCTGCTGCCAAGGGAATTTTGCAACTACAGTGAGTTTGATTCATCCCAACTCTAACCTTTCTTCTTTTAATCCTCTAAACCTCCAAACCCTTCATCCCCTCCATCTCTGAACATCATTCCATAACCCAAATTCTGCCCAGACCAAACCAGCCATCAAAATACCCCCATATTTAGATCGAATTTTCTTCTCACCCCAAGGAGAACTTGATCCAAACCCCTGCCCTAATTTCCCATTCGAAACCCTAGATTCCATCATTATTCCCTTTTCAAAAACCTAAAATACTAACCCTTGGTTGTTGCAATTCCATTCCAGCTCACTTCCAACCATTAAAACTTAACAGGACCTTCACTGATAGACTCCCCTACTTCAACTTGACCTAACTCTACCATCAAACCTTAACCGTAATTTCACAATGTTCACCTGCCAATCTAGAACTACATTAAATCTGTTTGGTCTGTAAGTACCACCCAGATTGGACGGTAGAACCAAAAAAGTGCAAGGAGTTTTAACAGATAGAGAAAAAAAGAACAGGAAGGAAGAAGGAAATAGCATAACAGAAACTTAAGAAGGGAAAGAAGGATGGATGCACCTGTGATTATGTATTGTGAGCAGAGAAGGGGGAAGAAAAGCAATCGGCTAACCTGATTATCATGACAGTAGCTCTCAGCAACATACTAGACCATAAAACTTCATTCAATTAATTCCATCTTCTCCCATCGTGGGTTACATTCTTATATAATGAGGGAAAAAAAAATCCTAAACAAACTCTGAAACTGAACATAGAATTTAAAGCTAGCTGGACTCTATCTCCATGACTCTTGCTAACAAGCATAATAAAAAATAAATTCAAATTGCAAAAGTGTCCCATAAAAATATCCTAAATACCCCTATTGAGGTCGCCCAACCTTGCAACTACAAGTCCAATATTGCTTAAATTTGATTTATATTGAAGGAGTTATGTATCGGTCAAACTTAATTTGGTGTGCGCAAATGCTATCAAATCACTCTGAATGAAAATATTTTTTAGACATCAAAACAAATGAATATTTTACGGCACTTTTGGTTTTTAGTAATGTTTTACCATATTAAGATTTATGGAGTTTTTAGATTTGAGAAATACCCCAGCATTAGAAAGTTGAAAATTGCATCTACCACCGAATATCCAGTTTTTGTTCTTGAACTAGGAGGTCGACTTTTTATCCTTTTGGAATTTGATTTTTAAAATATTTTTATTGGATTCAAATTGGAGGTAGTTGCTTATTTATGAATAATATCTTAAGTGAATGAATAAGTGTCTGGCCTGGTTTCTGGCATAAATAACTGTCTATCCTGGTTTCGAGTCGGGTTTCCTCAAATTTCGATGGGCATGCATGTTGAAACTGGTCGAAACTAGTGACTTTTTAAACTCCACCCACTTCTCGTCTCGGTTTCTTGCGAAACCGAGATATCTCGGTGGTTTTGGTTGGTTTTGACTGACTTCTCTTTCCATGTTAGATATTACAGGTTCCTAGTTACTCATTGTCGAAGCAGCTTGGGTCATCGTGGCCACTTTTTGGTGCGACTGAGCAACTCAGGAATGAAATACCATTTTAACAGTGTTTCTGTAAATTGTAAACCCACAGTTTCATTTGTATTTACGCCTTTACAGTGCTTTCCTAGGCTTGTCAGTGGCAATCTTTTCCACAGATAATCTACTTTCCATATGAGGGACCTTTGTTTTAGGGTTAAGAAATCATAGGGCCATGAATCTTGACAGACAGTTTCTTTGATGAGATCTCACAGCCTAATTCTGAGACACCATGTGCAGGTGGATACAGTCTCCTAACCCGAGACTATCTAAACTAAATTAGAAAGAAGGGAAGAAAAGGTGAAGAGTTGGTTCTCGTTACAAAATAGGAAAAAGGGGCTTTTAATGATTTGACCAAAAATCTAAAAAACTGTGAAGTTGTGAGGTGCTGCATTTTAGGTTCAGAAAAGGATGAAATTTGATCCTCCAATTTGGCCATGAAGCACAAATAAGAAAATTTAGTTGTTTCCTTGATGGTGTTGGCACAAAATAAAGAATCTGGGCTCAGCTCATTTTTGTATGGCATAGAGATGATCATTGGTTGGCCACTTGGCCCAGACCATTATGATCCTAACATCTATCTTGTACACAATGGTGGCTGGTTTATTTTTGTTAGTTTTTCTTTTTCAGTTTACATGGTTATGGTCACTGAAACTAAATCATTCCATTGCAGAAAATTCCAATAGCTTTCTTCAAACATCTAAAGGAAAGAGCCTCTTGTGTAGTCTCCTTAACAGGTCCAAGTGGGAATACTTGGCAAGTAAGATTGGTTTGGAACATTGACGGCTGGTTTTTCCAAGATGGTTGGCCAATGTTCGTGAGAGACCACTCAATACAAGTGGGTGATTTTATTGTCTTCAAATATGATGGTGAGTCACAGTTTAGTGTTAGAATATTTGATAAAAGTGGATGTGAGAAGCAGGCTGCATTTTCTGTTAGTTGTAGTCAAGATACTGGCTTTATTATAAAGAATAATGGAAAGAAGAGGGGGAGAGATGTGATGGAAACATGTCTTCAAGGTGTGGCAAAGAAAAATAGAAGCAAATATCCTCAAGTTTGTTTAGAGAGAACAACCCAGGAAAGGGCAGTGAAAGCAGAAATTTTTTATGAGAACAATTCTGAGAAAAAGGCTGTGGTTTCTGGAAAATGCTGTCAAGACACCAATTCTGTAAGAGATGACTCAAAACATAAACAGAACAATACAGTGGCAACACCTTTCTCATTATTGCCTTGTGCGGTAAAGAAAGAGAGAAGGAACTTCTCACCTGCCACTCATTTAGAGAATGAAACCAATAAAACTGTAGTCATAGTGGAGGATTCTGATGAAAGTGCTGATGACAGAAAAAAGAAACAGAGCAAGACAGTGACAAAATCTTTTTCATTTTTGCCTTACGTCACAAATAACAAGAGAAGGGACTCATCTGTTATTCATTTAGAGAATGAAACCAAGAAAACTGTTGTCAAAGCCGAAGATTCTGATGAAAGTTGTGATGAGAGTGGTTCTAAGAGGCATAATGTATTTGCTTCTAAAAGACATAATGAGTCTGACTTCCTTGGTGACGGAAAGAAACAGGGAAGACCACCAAAGAAGAAAAAAGCTAAGGGAATGCATTCTTCTTCAAATAAAGCCGTTGAAGGTACGCCAAGTTGGAATGGTGGGGTGAATACGAAGCATTATACAAAAAGTGCAGAAAATTTACTAAGGGAGTTTAGAGTTTCTGGCCAATCACCTCATTTAAATTGTTCGGATTTTGTGCCTAGAAAGACTGTACCAGGTGATTTCTTGCTCTTGATGCTGTACTTTGTGTTCCTTTTAGTTGTACAACTATTTATTAATTTTGCTTAAATTTGGATTTATAACCCTGCAGCTAAATATTCTTGTAGACGGTCTTTGATTTCTCAAAGACCCAAAGTCACAATTGAAGAAGTACAGAAAACATTTGATGCAGCTCATGCTTTTCAGTCAAAAAATCCTTCTGCTGTAGTAGTTATGAAGCGTGGCTACGTTTATGTTGGGTTTTACCTTGTAAGTCGTCTGTCTTCAAGTTTTCTTAATGTGCACCTATTTTGTTTGCCTCTTTGTGTTCTCGCTTTGTTGAATCCTGTTGATGATTTTTATTCTCAAAGTTGGGCCACTTGCTATCATGTTATTTTGAAAGAAAAGAAATCGGTAAACGGAAAATACTAGCACCAATTTATAAGATGTTATCTCCTACGTCCTGACACAGTTGCATTAGGGGCATTAATCCCGAATGTAGGCCTATATCCAAGCTTGGAGGCCCATAAAGTGCTGGTGGCACTACAGTGGGATGAAATTGATCTTTGGGTAGTTATATTATAGGTTGGGCCTTTTACTTTCTTGGGTTTCATTGTAATGGGCCTAATTTTAAAGTCCATAAAGTGGGGTAAAGTTAGTACACTGGATTAGTGGTTAAATTAAGTGTTTAAGTTAGATTAGGATACTTAGAGTCATAGTACTCACGGCGTCTAGGCGAGCTGAGGCAGTGGGGAGGGTCCAAAACCAAGGCGACACCAATTAGGCGACCAAGGTGTCCAAGGCGCCCGCCTAGGCGACGCCTTGACAACTATGCTTAGAGTTACAGTTCTGTTGGGAGTTTATTTATTTTATTGAGTGTGAGAGTTGCTGCAGTTGCATGGTTTCCCATAAATACCAAATGGTTTTACTGGTCATGTTTTTGGCCAGCTGGTTGTATGAATCTTCTGTTGGACTCAAGTGTCAGTATATGGCTTTACTGCTTGTTTTTCATCAGTCACTGGGATCTGTTCCTTAAGTTTGACCTGTGATTGAAATATTGTCTGATTCAAGTTAAACTTCAATTCAGAAAAGTGGAAGTAATGGAGACTGCTCTAACCTTATAATAAGCTTCAGAACTAGTCCAAGATAACAGGATCTCAACACCCAAAAGTGATCAGACTTAATAGAAACTTCAGATTTTAATAATAGATGATACTCAACAATGAATATCTTCTACTAACCTTTAAATAAATGATAGAACAACTGAATAACTTCAAAACTTACTTGATATTGCTTGGACAGAATAGAGGAAATAAGATAGAAGAAAGACAGATATGACTTGAAGAGTCTCACCCCAAGCCTAGGCTAGAATCTAACTAACCACCCTGGCATCTTACTAGGAACAACCTCACTGCAGTTTGTCTCTCACTGAAGAACGGTTAAAACCAAATTTCATTCACATTCTTAACTTCAAAATGCTTACATGCAGCCCTTCTATAAGAGAGGTTGGGGGAGGGTTCTAGGCCCTCGTTGGAACTTCCTCCTAGCCTTAATGGTCTGTACATTTCCAAGGACTTACATTGGGATTCTTTTCAAGATATTTGATGAACTTTACATTTTTGAGGTGTCTCACAACTAACAATGAAACTAACCTATTGACATGCCCAAGAACCTATTGATTTCCCCAAGACTTCACGACTTTATACAATTAACTAGTTAAATTCGTATGGGCCACTTATCCCTCATATATGGGTTTTCAAAATAGGCCCATTACAATAGAAAACATAAAATTCCCAGTCCATGACCCATATAACCTATTAAGCTACTTATTTCACCCATTAGACGAGGATGTTGGCTTGTTCTGGCATGAATAATTGTGTTAATGTTCTGAAAAATTCCATTAATGAGGTCATCCCTTTGCTCATAGATAACTCAAGGATCGAACCCCACTCTCAACTTCGTTGTAGAAATAATGAAATATAGAGTAAAACCTTTTTTTTTTTTTGAGTCTCCTCTATCTCAACTAACAGGTCATCTTTTATACTTTTATTTGTCTCTTGTGCTAAATTGTCTGGTACTATAAATACTTTTCACACTCCTTTATCACTCTTTGTAACAGATAATTTTACAAGGGGTTGTTTTCAACAGAGTAGCATCTCTTGACTGTTTAGAGTTCTCTGATTAAGATGAGAATATTGGTTATTATTTTTTACTTGTTGCCGTTTCTTGTCTCTTTAGTTTCAGTCAGCTATTGTTTTATTGAAGGTTAGGGGTCTTTGCCATTTGGCCAATGGGGGTGTAGGTATTGATTTATGACCCTGGCGTTCGTTGTGGGATACTGTGTGTTGTAAACTTTACAGTTGACTAATTCTTGAATCAATGACTGGTGTTGTGAATGATGGAAGCTTCCTGATGGTACTGGGACCATGAGAAGATGGTTATCACTTGGTCTGTTACAATGTTTGTGTGGGTGTTTGTGACCTGTGGTTTTTGAGTGGTCACTGAATCAATGGTAGTGATGTGAATAATGTCCTTGTTTTTTTGGATAAGATAGTAAAATTGCAAAAACTCTATAGAGGAGGGCCTTTTCTCTTTTCTTCAATTTTGTTCCTCCCTGCTGTCTGTCCTGTGATCAAAGCTGTGCGTTCTCCTTTTAAAGTGAGGGAGAGAGATGAATCATTTTTATTGTTTCAAAAGCTACATTGGGTGTGGACTGTTATGGCATGCTGCTTGGCAGTTTTTCAGCCCGACTCTCTGAACTGTCTGAATGGTCTGAATCTAAACGAATTAAGTTACACATTATATTTAAAATTTGGGAAAAGTAATGCTAACCGTTGCTGTGCCTGGTTGTGTACCTGCACCCAGACACAGCCCAGCACGAAAAGACCGGTGCTGCCCTTGGTCCTTTCCACCTTTCCAGGGGGCAGCACGCACTGGGCTGTGTCTGGGCGCAGGTACACGCCCAAGCATAGCACCAGTTAGTGTTCTTTCTCCCTTAAACGGTGAATAAAGCAAATCAGAGCACATGTGATGGTTGAATCATTAGTTTGCACGAGTGTTGTACTGTTGTTAAAAGTGATGATGCACGAAACAGCTGGGTTGACCTGCCGGGCGCTTTTGGCATATCAGATGCCATTTGGCATCTGATATAACATCAAACGTTTGGTGCTGCCAACCAACATACTGGGCGTCCTGGACAGCATCAACAATTCCTTGGGAACATGATTTCGGACTATCAAATTATTCATACCACACAATGCTGCATCTTTCCTTGGATATTATGATTATTTTGTATACATGTAACATACCCCATGGCCTGGTGTCAAACCCATGGGTTTAGGGAGCAGGATCTCAGGCGTATCAGCTGGGTCAACTGAGATCGCCTGTCACATATCTGAGTTTTAAGGATGTACAGGGATGCAACATTACCTTGTTTACACCTGTTTTGACATAACTTGGTCGATCTGGGCCAACACTTGCTTAAGTTGACTGGGAATCGGATCTGGATCAGCAGTGGCCTATCCGATCCCCAAATCCAAGCATCCTTTGTCGGAATCTGGTTTAGAAATTTGGATGATCTCTTTCTTTTTGATCTGGCTCTCTATTGACCAGTCAGCATTCCCGAGAGGATCTCCAGTCCTCAGAGTGTTAGGTGAACACTGATGGTGCAGACTGCAGTTGGACCACTCACTCCAAGAGTCCATTAGAATATTTTGTATGTTTCTTGTGATTTTGTTTCCTGCAACGTCACTTGTTTTTTTCAGTTTGATCGCCTACAGACATGTATTTTTCTGACCATTTCTTTCTTGTGCTTGTAGGCATTACCAAGTACTTTTATCAAGGAATTCCTTCCCAAAAAAAATCAGGAAATGATTTTGTGGGACTTAGATGATAAGGCATGGCCTGTGAAATATGTTTATGCCGATAAACCATACTTGAGAGGTGGATTTAGTGCTGGTTGGGCCAAATTTTCGATGGCTAACAATCTCGAACTGTCCGATGTTTGTGTGTTTGAGCTTATCAAGGCAAAAGAAATGAGAGTTCATATTTTCAGGGTGGTAGAAGAGGTCACTCCACCAATCAAGGCTTAAAATGACAAAGGCTGTCGAACTTCTTGGTTTTATATTTTGATGCAAGAAAATCAGTCAAGTGAATCAGGGGAAGAAAACTGTCTCAATTTACTATCAGGAATTCCAATCTTAGGCAGCCCAGAAGAATCTATCTTCGGCACTGTGCAACAAAATTGGCCTCTACTCTTTTATTTTGTTGTACTGGCATCAACGTTAATCTGAGACTGGAGGGACATCACTGTATCTTCACTCTTAAAGCTCAATTTTGATAATGTTCCTTGGAAACCCAGCTTCTTCAGGCACAGAGGTGCGTTTATATACTGCAATTCGCATGTGGTTACATTTGTCGGTGTTACTTGGTTTTATCAGAACCGTTACCTTTGAGGCAGGGTTATGATTTTTCTCTGACATACTGCGTATAAAATGTGAAAGGTTTTTACTGACTATACCTGGAGATTATCTGACATAGTGAAGGTAGAGCTTTGGCATTTCCAATAACTAGATGCTCCGTAAGATTAACACCTGGTAATCTATAGCCAATGGAGCTTCACTAAGTGTGGTGTGCTAGAGGATTTCTTTGTATACTGTACCCTTGAGATTTTTTCTCTGTTCTCTGTTACTCTTTAATGTTGTTGTGTGTTGTTGTTGATGATAGTGATAATGATCGTACAATTATCTAGTGTTCTTTGTATGATGTTTTTGTTTATTAAATAAAAATGAACTAACAAATTTAACATGAGGTTAGTACCAAATAGATTGGAGCTACTTTATTCCACAAACACAACCCCCCCCCCCCCACCCCACCCCAAAAAAAAAAAAGAAAAAAGAAAAAAGATGATAATTATCATGCTACAGTTATTTGTCAGCACCCGAATTTTGTAGACTTCTCCACATGGATTATCTAATCATGAATTGATTCTCAGCGAAGTGAGTATTTTCTGCTCAGTTCCTAGAATGTGTACAGGAGGAAGCTACATAAATATGCTGCCTAAGTCACCCACTTTTGCTTTTAGCACAAAATCTAGAATTAGGAGTTTATCCAAATGTTCCCAAAAGATACAGACATTTCATGAAGTTAGAAGTAGATGTGTCCATGAAACTACCTTTAAAAAGTTGATTCAACAATGGGGTTTCTCACCTTGGAATTACATGAAAAAACTTTTCAAGGGGATAGTGTCGAGAGGGGCCTGTTTGCAACATGTTTGTTGATATTGTTCTTAATTTTTAAGTGCTCTACCATTATGATGCTGAGAACGATCTTCCTAACTTGATCAAATAACTCTAGCTCTTCTTGGCCTCTTGCCATTCCCCGGAAGAGTTGAAAGAGTAAATCCAACCTTTATTCTAGGGCTACCTCAAATACAAAATCTTTGTTCCTGTGCTGATTATCAAAACCATCTAGAGCCTGAATGCTTGTTGGAGGCGGAACAACACCTTTCTTCCTTGCAATTCTATTTTAAAAAAAAAAACAAAATTTAAACTTCTTTGAGGGATTTTCTTATTGATATTTGCTAAATAATTTGTAATCTAATTTTTTTACTCTTCTAGAGTCACACTTTTTTTTTCTTCTAACGAGGGTAAATATTAGCATTTCACATGTGTATTAAAAAAATATGCAAGACAATGATAACTTTTGATAGTGACAGAATAATAAATCACTTCTCAAATTATTTTTGTACTTATCTTAAAAAACTTTTGGGAATAAGAAAAGTAGAAATTAAAAGGAGACCGACTCATGGCCAGACAGACTAGGTGCCTAACACCTTCCCAATTCCACAACCTTGAACTTACCTAGAGATTTGGGCTGAGGGGACATTTATGGGACATAGACCCTTCTCCCGGTGATGACTCCTTAATCCCTTTTACCCCTCAGGCTGCATAGTTAGAAACCTTCTCACTCATGTGGCACACATTTAACCCTGTGTACCTGCACCAGCATGGAAATCGTTTATCCTTAAAATAAAGAAGGATTTCACATAAAAAAAAAAAGGATTTAATTGTTAGAGAGATTTTCTTATTGACACTCCTTAAGGTGTCAAATAATTTTGTAACCTTATTTTTTTTACCCTTTTAGTATAATATACAAATCTTCAATGAGGACAATATTGTCATTTTAAATGTGCATTCGAAAAGTGTGCATGAAAATGACACCTTTTAATAATAACATATCACTTTCAACTTATTTGTAAAAAATCTTTTATACATCTTAATGAACTTTTAAAAGTAAGATTAGAAACAATTAAAAGAAAGTGTCATGTTCTAAACATACCAATGAAGGTGTCATTTAGACACTCCCACGGTTAAATCATTTGATGTTTTAGCCGTTTCTAATATAAAGATGGGGCACTGTTCTCTGTGCCGCAGCGCAGGCTGTGCCCATGCACATGGGGGTGGGCGCAATGACCACCCTGTCCCCCTGAGTGGCAAGCCCATGTGCCTGGACATAGCCTCCGCTGCGGCACAAAGAACATTCTCCCTATAAAGATAAGAATAATAATTCTATTCTAACTAAGAGGATATGTATAAAGTCAATGCCCGACTATACCCTATGCGTATATTGTCAACGGCCTTAAATGATGACGTTTGCATGACCATACCCACTTGTCTTGTAGATCCACATCCTCCAATGAGAGGATCACCCAATGAGTGTCCAATGAGGCATCCAACAGCTGAGGTGCTGCCATGCACACATTCGGATGCACACAAAGGCAGCATTCATGACAGCCCAACCGTTGAATGCCTCACTGGGCACTCGTTAGATAGGATGCTCATTGGAGAGGATACAAATTACTTGCTATAGCCTTAAATGATGGTTTTAAAACATGGTATCGATATCTGTATCCACCAATATAAATAGTGATAAATGGTTTTAGGTATCAGAAAATTAGTGGGGGAGACAGTAGAGTACCCTGCTCAGAAAACTCCTTTTTAAAATATTACTCTCCAAATGAGTATTTTGGACCTCAAATCTACTATTGAGGATATTTTCTGAAAGCAAATCGAACTTTAAAATTTGATCTTCCGCATCAAATAAACATGAGCAGTCCATCAAAAGTATTCACAATGATGTTGGTGACTTATCAGAGGAAAAGAATGTCCTCGAGAATGCCACATGGATTCCTAGGTCCAGAGATGATCGCAAATGGAATCTTTTTTTCTTCTGTTAGTTCTTCACCACATCTAATAGAGGTCCATAAAAGACTTCAATTGAGGCACATCTTGTCTATCCACCTGGGGCACACACACACCCTTTAATCAAAATTCAAAATTGCCTTCTCAGAAAAAAAAAATTCTCCAAAGTGAAATGCAAACATGAAGATTTCTAAAGGAAATTAGAAAAACAAAAACAGGCAATAGGCATACACTGCCACTCAGCCACAATACTACATAGAAGCTCCGCAGAAGGAAAACTGTCAAAAATGTCTCAAGGCTACACCCAAAATACAAAATCATGTTCTGTCCTAACATCAAGAGCATAGAGGGCAAGCTCAAATCTTTTAAGTCCCAAAAAACTATGAATAAGAAGAAAAAACATGTACCATCAAGCAAAAATGGGTTAATGGAACCAGTTTTCTCATCACTTGAAACACTTTGCATCCAATAGAGCCTCCCCCTCAAAAGGTTCCTGATCTTCAATCATCTGATTAACACGCTCCTTCTGGGCCTTGTCTGAGATGTCAACTTTCACCCACTCATAGAGCTCCATGTCGTAGCACTCGTCAAGAACAAATTGAGGTATGTCTTGTCCACGGAAGAGCCACAACCCCTTCACCTTGAATGGTGACTCTGAGCCAATAACCAGCATCTTGCCGAAAGCATATTTACGAGCCAGATCCATCCGTTGGAGGAAACCACCGACCTTGTTAAGGGTGACAAATGATACAGTGTTTTCATCATTGTATTTGTAATCACAAAACCAGAGAGAGTATCCCTCAGGGTCATACATGTCCCAGAAACCTGCAACAAACAGCAGGCAATATTAAATGAACTATTCAATGTTGAGGAAATATGGGCTCGGTTGGTGGAGAATGTGCATGCAAAGGATGTAAAGACCAAACAATTCTCAAATATCCCCACAGATTCCTTATATACCATCAAAACCAGCATGGGTTGACCAGTTGAACATCACCCTACCATGAATCCTAGCCGACTGACACATCCATCAAGGATCACAAGCCATGTATACATTTCAATCAGACCAAAAAAAAGCACTTAAAAGGAGTGGGCTAGTAGAACACGAGACCTCTTACAAAACATGGCTAAGTTACCACTTCAAAACTGACCCACAAGCTGTTTTAATGTTTACATTCAATTCTACATAGAGGAACCGCTCAGGAATGCATATACATAAGCACACCGACATGCACATGCACACAGAGAAGTAAAAAAATCAGGGTTTGGACCCTGTTCTAATGGGACTGGCACATCTGAGACCCAGACACCAAGACAGGTCAATGCCAGGTCACTTCTGATGACTATGAACACAACCTAGATATTGACTTTCCCAATGCCACAAAGAAACTAGACATCATTCAATACAAATACACCAGTTCTAGTACAAGAAGTGCAATTTTCATCAAAGTATTTGTCTATCTTGACGGAAATTCTTTTTGTGATTTATTTCCTACTAGCCTAGCTTCAATTTCCTAAGATACTACAGGTCATTTTATAGAACACAGGATGAAACTGAGGAAGTAGGAATTCTCAAAACAGAAAGCATTTGGCATGAAGAACTAATTTATAGCTATAATTTCTTTTAGGGAAAAAGAATTTTAGCTGGTCGCATGGTTCCTGCGCCCAGACACAGGAACAGGTGAAATTACTGCCCCACCCCATGTGAAATAAAAAATCCCATCCATGTTTATGCCCCTTCATGCAATCTCATTGGCCCCCGTGCTGGTGCAGGGGCTACACGACCAGGCAGCAATCTCTTGCCCTTTTTTTATATGTCAATTGTAGACTAGAACTGGAATTCAATTTCGACTTGGATGGGTTTTCAGCAATAAAATGATAACATTAATATCTGCTAAATAAATTGAAACACTCTTGGCTATAAAATATTTAATTTTGAGACGGCAACTAAAATGTTTTTGAGCAGGTTTCACCAAACACCAAATCCAACACTCGCTAAATATTACTCAACACTAACCCATTACACCCCATTAAACAAATGCTTAAATTTTTTTTGCAAGGTAGCAAAGGCATGGTGGGGAAGAACAGGACAGGACAGGGTGGAGCAAAGTGAGTACTCGAGGATTTTCAAAATACCACACCAAACCCTACCCTTTAAAAGTTCATACCACCAGTTCAACAATCACATTGCCAAACCCTAAGAACATGTGTGTTTTGGTAATTATTAAAAATTGTACCATGAATCCAATAATCTTTATATAAGCCGGATGTTTTATTATTAGGGTCATGAGTATATAAGACTACCAGTTGTTACAAGTCAGGTTGCATTATGGGATGGTGGAAAAGATAAAATTTGTAATACCTTCTTACTTCCTAATAATGATAAACTCTTTATTGTTCTAATGCAATGCTCATCCCGAACTACTGAAAATCCAGTGAGAGATAAGGTTGCGAAAGGATCGCAGGAAAAGGACAAAACCAGATTTTGAGAAAACTTGCCAATGCAGTTAAACTGATTTCCAGTGGCCTGATATTCATATCAACTAGTCTATTAGGCAAGTAGAATAACTCATCAAAGTTTGACAAAAATCCGACAGTTGGATTTAAAGATATTGAAGTATCCTACTGTTAGTATAAAACTGAAAACCCAGAAAATAGTATATTTGATGGGCAGGATCTAGGCACAATCATCAGGCTTGTCATGCCATTTCATGAAGAGATTAATTAAAGCTAAACACATTCACAGGGACTACCTTTAATGGCAACCTCACGGAAATTGGTCTTGGTGTTCGAGTAGAGCCTTTTCCAATCATCCAATATCATCTTACTGGGCGGCAAGAGATCAAGAGGATTCTTTGGTTTGGGTTTTGGTGCCTCTTCCTCCTTGGCATCATCAGGCTTTGCAGGTTCTTCCTTCACCTCTTTTTTAATTTCATTTTTGAGCTTAGGTTTTGCAGGCTCTTTCGGCTGAGAAGGCTTCTTTGCTGACTGAATTGGTGGAACAGCTTCTGTCTGCTTTACCTCACCCAATATCTTGTGGAAATTTGGCTGGTTAACCATTGTCCAGAAGTACCTCTCAACATGTGGAAACTCTGAGGTAAAGCTTTTAGTCATGGCAAAGAAGAATCCAAACCACAAGTTGCAGACCATGATGATGTCAGCAAGAGTTACAGAATGTCCAACTAAGTATGTGTTCGAAGCAAGGTGCATGTTCAAAGCACCTAGAGCTCTCTTCAAAGCAGAAATGGCAGTTTCCTCAACCTTTTTCAAGGAAACACATATGTCAGCAATTTACGCTTTTGAGAATGTGTACTTAAAGTTACAAGCCAACCAACACCTCTGAAAGAAAACTAAAGAGTAAAACTGACCGGGGGAAGATATGGCATAAGTCCAAATCGTGGGTATAACCAACGCCGAATATTGGAGTCAATTTCAGTTGTTGAAAAATCAATCCACTGCTCAATTTGAGCCTGGCAGAAACAGGTTAATGAGTTAAACATAAAATCTTTTACATTGGCAGGTAAAATGCACAGAAAACTTGAAACCCAATGAAGAAAATGTAAAATCATTAACTAGAACAAAGGCTTCAAAACAAAATTTCTCACATAGTCAATCAGGGAAGAGCCATAAAGTGGGTTGTCACTCTTCAAACGAGTAACTGAATAAAAAAAAAATCAGAATTGAGTTTCTCTAAAAATTAATGATTCAGAAAAAAGATGTGGCGATAGACTCTCACCATAGCGAGCTATGGCATTGCTCTCGAATACAGGACCATCAGGAGTTTCCAACACAGGAATCTGCACAACCACAAACATTTCCATTTAAACCACATCAAACACTACCCAAATAGATAATGACCTGTACATTTCCCAAAACTTGAACAGTGCAACTGTACCTTCCCCAGAGGGTTCATCTTAAGAAATTCAGGAGTTTTGTTGGAGACACCCATCTCAAAATTCTTGACCAGTTCAACCTGGATACCACTGTATTCTGCGGCAATGAGCGTCTTGAAGGCATTACTATTAGTGTTTCCAGAATGCAAGACCTGCAAGGAACATAAAACGTATTAGTTATCAATGGAAGTCCGTGAATGGGTAAAAATTTTTGAATTATGATTCTGAAATATGTTTCAAATTCGATAAGCGGTTCAAATCAATCATTGTAGATGCCCATCAAATATAATCTACTCTGCTCGCAGAGGTACTAAACTACTACACTCCTATTAGAACTTCTGAGACAGATCACATACAAAGTACATGAAATTCAGATGCTTGCAGAAGTACTACACTACTACACTCCTATTAGAACTTCGGAGACAGATCTCATACAAAGTACAAGAAATTCAGATGTTAGCCCGTGAATCCATGGAACTAAATGGGCCAATCAATCTAGCATGAAAGGCTTGAATCAAGGAATCATAAGACTGTAAAGAACAAAAATTCTGTGTCTCGCAAAGCAAAATACTAAATGTAAACCAGAACTAACAACATTAACCTGCAAAATCATTCGAAAATTCAGAGTTTAAGGGAGGAAATGGACAAAATCGGAGTACCCATTCCAGAAGAAGCCAAATAGACATTTCAAGTAAAGGGTATATAAGAAGAAATCTGAAACACTCACCAGAGCCATGGTTACCCTGCCGAAGGTAATCTAGAGCAGATCTGATGAGACAGAGACTCCGAATTAATTCGCAAAGCAGCACAAGTATAACATGAAATGAAGGAGAAGAGAAAACAAGAAGCAGAGAGAGAGAGAGACGGTAAGAGCGAGGAAGGAAAACAACAAAAGAAGCCACTTACCTCGAGAAGAACAATCCCGTTCTTCACAGAACTCTAGTCTTGCAGAGTCGAACCAGAACGAGTAAGAGAGAGAGAGCTAACGTGTGCTTATGGGCGATTTGGGAAAAGAAAAAATTGATTGTGTTTTAGGGTTGACGAGAAAGAGGGTGTGTTTTTGGGTGCTAAGAAAAGGAAAAACATAATGACACAAAATATGATAATGCCATGATTTATTTACGTGCCTTTTATTTATTTAATACAATTTTTTTTGAATTTTTTCTTTTCTTGACTTCGAAACATTGTCTTACCAAAAGAGAGATAGAGAGAAAGAGAGAGTTAGTACGGTGTCAAAAATGAAATTAGAGTACCATCCCTGTGGTTTTAAATTATTACGTCTATCATTCTTGAAATTTCATTATTTCATACCTCTTTTTCGTATTTTGAAAGATTCTTACAAATATAACCTTACCGTTAGATAATAACAGTTAAGTGATGATATCATCATGCAAATATAATCTAAATATCCAAACTACCCCTGGATCCATGGAACATGTTCGTTAAGGCCTCGGTGGATGTTGGACGGTTGGAGTCAGCTACCCTCTTTAATGAAAGATAACAGTCATTGAATAGAATGATAACGTGGCTATCTTTTATTGGACCAGCTTATCTTTTTGATGCATTCGTCATGGGTGACTCCATCCATCAGTCATCCTCCAGCAAACATTCCCTCTTTCTGTTCTTAAATATCAGGAGTTTCTCGGGTGGCTATAAGACTTATGCAGCTCAGAAATTGCAATCCCAATCAGTCGGTATTAAAGACGAATCTGGCCCATTTTCTCAGGAGGATGCATTCGAATTAAAATAAGTGATGATGGGTTTGAGTATGGTTGATCAATTTGTTCCTTTGATCAAATTGAAGTCGAGTGGATTCTGCTCGGCTTAGAAAAGCTTAGCTCTTGGCTATATAAATGCCTATTCTGCTGTCCGTAAGGAGCAGAAGCAAAAATTTCTAGCTTACCAAAAAGAACAGAAAATGGGTGCAAGCAAAACAGAGATGGATGGTAGTGAAGTAGCTCCTATACCTCTTCTCACTCCATACAAGATGGGAAAGTTTCAATTTTCTCACAGGTTTGTCACATTATCCATTCTGTCTTGTTTTACTTGGACTGCTTGAGCTTGGTTTTGCTTGAAATTTGAAGTTAGTGTTGTTTTTGTTTTCTAATTACCCAATTAAAGAAAATGAGGAAATTTCCATTCAAAGTCCTTTAAATCTTCTTTCTCTATAGCTCTCTGCCCTGGCCCCCCTTTTTTTTTTTTTTCTTCCCCTTTCTTTGCTTATGAAGAACTAAGGTTATCCTCTGTTCTTACGTAGAGAAACTTGGGCTTTCCTTTACCAGATTAGAAAATTTAGGATATTTGTGTACTTTATGGCTTCAGACCTGTTAATTGAGTAGGTAGAAGATTCTTCCTTACCCCTCTCTCTCTCCTTACCAACTATTCTAGATGGATCATACATTCTTAACAGAATCCTGCCTGAAGCAGTCAACTTTCAGCTTAATTCTAAACATGAACTGTTTAAATTTCATTCATTTGCTAGAAAATGGCTCAGATCATATATATCAGACTTTTGCTGGAGCAAGGGTTTTCTTAAAAATCTGAGTTCCTGGAATATAAATCTTTGACACTTGATGCTATGTGTTTCAGTTTTTCATTATTGAGTTGAGATATATAGAGATCCTTCCAAGAAAAAAATTCCTGCAGTAAAAAATTCTACTCGAGATATTTTGGAGATATGGTTGCTCATGCTTCCTAGTATCAGTTTAGTAGTGAGCCATGCTCAAATATTTCCAAATGTTGAACTGTATTATTTGATTTATTCTTATTTCGAAAGTGACATTTTCTGTTCATCTATGTTACTTCTTTTTATTCATACTTTGTTGATTCAATCTTGTAAGCTTCAAAATGAAATCCACCATCTTAAATGCCTGCTGATTTATTATTATGAACTTTTCAGAGTGGTTTTGGCACCATTGACAAGACAGAGGTCTTTCAACAATGTCCCTCAACCACATGCTATTCTATATTATTCTCAAAGAACCACCAAAGGGGGGTTGCTCATATGTGAAGCCACAGGTGTTTCTGACACTGCTCAAGGGTAAAACTAAAACTTCCTGTTGTTCAATTTCTCATTCTAAAGGTTTAAAAAGTAATTATTGTATTTATTTATTTACTTTGTTTCTCCTTAATGTAGATACCCGCATACTCCCGGTATTTGGACAAAAGAGCAGGTAGAAGCCTGGAAACCCATAGTCAATGCTGTTCATGCAAAGGGTGGTGTCTTCTTTTGCCAGATTTGGCATGTGGGAAGGGTGTCTAACTCTGGTATGTTCTTGATCATATATATATTTTCTTCTTCTGTCAATATGCCATGATATTAAATTTACTGTCTTTCAGATCATGATATGAGGCCAAAAGTATATATTGCAAGAAATCAACTGTACCTAGTAGTCCTAGACATGGCAGAAAGTTTCTACCATTCACTGCATATTGTCTTGCGCCACATGTGAAATCTCAGCATCAGATTTTCACTCAACAGTAGCAGAAATTGCTGAAATTCGGGACTATGGCAAGCCAAGACTGATGGGAACCTACTCTAACTAAAATTTGCCAAAGAATATGTGGCACCTTATTGGTCTAAAGGTGTGACTTTTTCCACCAGGAAGGCCTGTTCAGAATCTAGGGTTTAGACAGAGGAATAAGCTAAGCCATTTTGGCTTCCAACTGGACAGAGTTGGAGAGTAGTTGTCCTAGTTTAATTGATCAAAGGAAGCCAATATATTTCCTTAACTAGCAATGAGTGTGGTAGCTGAATGCAAATGGTGTTTTCTACTATTAAAGATGCTTGTTCTGTTATTGTTTGAATTAGACCATTACACAGAAATTCATTTGTTGGTTGATCCAGTTGATTATTTTGAAAGTTTATGTCCTTTAATGATTGTCCATTTCCAATTTTTCTGACCCAATCCCTCTATACAGATTTTCAACCAAATGGGCAGGCTCCCATCTCATCCACAGACAAACCACCAGAGTCGCTTGTTCGCCCCAGTGGTGCTGATGTAACAGAGTTCACACCTCCAAGACGGTTAAAGACGCAAGAAATCCCTCAAATCGTTAATGATTTCAGAATTGCTGCTATAAATGCTATAGAAGCTGGTAAGGTTTCAAAACAAATTTAATTTTCAGAAAAATATTAAAATGTTATTAAAGCTTAGTTTAGAAGTTTATACCTTATCGAAAGCTAATTGGTGAAATTTAGATAATCAAACTCTCTTTAAGAGGAAGCATTGTGTGAAAATTATAAGCATTTCTTCCAATATGTTTTGATAAAGGAAATTTTAAACTTCTTCCATTGACATTTGGGGAACCAGAAGAGAAACTGGAGAGGGTTATTGCAAACCACCTAAGAAGAGAAACTACTATTTTGGTGAACCAATTTGGTTTTATGTCAGGTAGATACACGACAGAGGCCCTAGAAAGTTAATCTGGCGGGTACTTGAGAAAAGAAGTGTTACAAGTAAGTATTTGGACATAATTAGATATATGTTAATGGCGTGGTGACTAGTGTGAGAACCGTGAGAGTCCAAGGTAGTGAATTCCCAATTACAATTGCATTACATTAAGGATAAGCTTTAAGCCCTTATTTGTTTGCACTTATCATGGATGATTTAACCAGAGACATTCAAGATGAGGTGCCTTGGTGTATGCTTTTTACTGATGATATTGTTTTGGTGGATAGGACAAAAGCAGGGATTAGATGGATGGAATGGAGAGGTTTGTTCGGAGCGTTGTGTGATCGATGTATTCCTTTAATGCTTAAAGGAAAATTTTATAGGATAGTCATACGACCCGACTATGAAGTACGCTACGGAATATTTGGCAGTTAAGAAGTATCATATAGATAAACTAAGTGTAGCAGAGATGAGGATGTTGAGATGAATGTGTGGGAAAACTAGGAAGGGTAAAGGAAGGACTGACCATATTAAAGCTGATTTGGGAGTTGACCTGATACATGATAAGCTACGGGTAGGGCTGTAAACGGATCAGATTCGGCTCGGATAGTGCTATATCAGCATCTGCATCCGATTAGCTATCGGACGGATTCGGATAGTGCTAAACGAATACGGATACGGATACGGATACGGATCAGATATTTTATCCGTTTACATGTAAATATAGCTTTTCGGATAGCTATAGCCTATTCATATCCACATCCGTTTATCTTTCAGACGGATTCGAATAATGCTAAACAGATACGGACACGGATACGGAAACGAATTTCGGCTATTCATTTACACCCCTAGCTACGGGAAAGTCATTTGAGGTGGTATGACCATGTTCAACAGAAGCCTTGGGATGATCTAGTATGGAGGAGTGATCTGATTCAGATTGAAGGAACTAAAATATCTAGGGGTAGGCCTAAAATGGCCATAGGAGAAGTGAGGAAAGACATGCATAATTTAGGCCTTGTATCAAGTATGATCTCAAATAGAGCTGATTGGAGAGCAAGGATCCATGTAGCCGAGCTCATTTAGTTGGGATAAGGTTGAGTTGTTGTTCCATTAGCATTTGGAAATATTTTCTTTAAGATGAAGGTTAAGATCTACTACCAGTATGGCTAACGATCTTCCATTATGTTTAAATAAAACAAATACCAGAGTGAGTTGGTGCACCTTATAAAAAGTGCCACTTCTTTCATTGGCATTTGGATATAATGTATTTTAGTGGATCTAAGTATCTAACAATATGGCTTAATATTAAGCAAAAGAAGGATTTGGCAAACAGATCTTGTTCTTGGTCCTTTCTCTATGTATTTATTTTTGTTGTATTTTATATCTTTGCAGCCTTTTCATTTGTTTAATGGAATTCTTATACATAAACGAAATTCTACAATGGGAAAGGTTTTCATTGCAGATCTGATTTTCTTTTGATGTCTATTTACTGCCACCCTATTCCTGGCATCTGAGATAGTTAAAATTAATAGTAAGAACTAAATCCACATCAGCTAAGTTATCAGACCATTTACTTGATAATGGGTCCACATATCCATTGCAGATCTGATTTTCTTTGTTGGAGTATCCACTTTAGTTTTAGATATGGGAACAATTTTGTTGTCACCAAAGCGGTGAACTAGCAAGTTGTAACCTTCTTTTAATTGCTCCTTATCTTATTCCCAAAAGTTATTTAATGCAATATTTTATGTAAGGGGAAAAAAAGGTTTTCAAAAAGTTGAAAGTCATTTAATGCAACATATAATGCTCTTTTTATGTGAAATGATAGGCTTTACCCTTGTTGAAAAAAAAAGTGCTGTAAAAAAAGGCAAAAAAATAGGGTTACATACATTCCCTTTAGATATATATATATAAATATATGTTCTTATCTTGCTTAAATTCTTCTTTGACTACAGGCTTTGATGGAGTTGAGATCCATGGGGCTCATGGATACCTACTTGATCAGTTCATGAAAGACCAAGTAAATGACCGAACAGATGAATATGGTGGGAGCTTACAAAATCGTTGTCGCTTAACTCTAGAAGTAGTCGAGGCTATTGTTAACGAGATTGGAGCTGATAAAGTTGGGATTAGGCTCTCACCATTTGCTAATTATATGAATTCTGGAGACTCAAACCCAGAAGCTCTTGGCCTTTACATGGCTGAATCCCTTAACAAATACAAGATTCTCTATTGCCACATGGTAGAGCCAAGGATGATTACTCTCGGGGAAAAGACTGAAACTCCCCCAAGTCTTCTTCTACCCATGAGAAGGGCTTTCAATGGCACTTTTATTGCAGCTGGGGGCTACGATAGGGAAGATGGTAATAGAGCAATTGATACCAACTACTCAGATCTTGTGGCTTATGGTCGCTTGTTTTTGGCCAATCCAGATTTGCCAAGGAGGTTTGAGCTTAATGCTTCTATTAACAAGCCGAACAGAGCAACATTCTACCTACTTGATCCTGTAATCGGTTACACTGACTATCCATTTCTTGATTCTAAGACTCCAAATTCAGAAACGTAAGAGAAGTTTAGCAATCATGTTACAAGCCGAGCATTTGAAGATAATTTCATAGTTTTGTTGTTCCCTTTCTCTTTTTTTTTTATCCCCTCCCCCACCCCTGTAATAGTATCTTTATGTATTGTAGAAGTGATGAAATTTGATCATGCCACAGTAGCTTGCAATTTGGATTCAAAATTCCCAACATATTTCTTCCTTTATAAAACTTTCTTGGCTATATTTTAAGGCTCTGTATGGACATGGTAGTCCAAGCAGTGAATTGGTAAGTTCTTACATTAAATTTGATATTGATTAGTAGTCAATCTTTCAGATTAGATTCCAGTTAAGGCAATTAATTCCCAGTCTCGATAGACATTAAACTCAAGAACTTGTGGAGATCTTGTTCCTGTTGGACCTGGGAATCAAAGCACTTAGGTGGAGTATGCACTTCCCCATAATGCACAGTACAATTCCCTCCTGTTTGGTCTCTCATGTCCAAACTGAGACCTTATTGTTATGTCAAGCAATTAGATCCTTTGCAGTTCATCCGTCTTAAAGGACTCTCTTTGACTGAATAACTTGCTTTATGATCTCTTACATGAATAATAGGATAAAACCCATTCAAGCCCACGAGCAGCAAGCAGCAAACACTTGGGCGGAGTAAAGCGGATCTACAAGCACCGTTGCGCACTGTAGTTTTTCAGCAGGCTTCAAAGTGCTATTTCTATTACTAGTTGTAGCTAGCTAGCGTGTTAGCCTTTTTCCGCAGGCTGCTAGTTGTAGATCTATAATAATTATTTTTTTGGATAAGAGAATGCAACTTGTTCGCATGGCACAGGGGCCAATGGGAGCATGCCCAATCATGGGGGGATTTTCAGCTTTACATGGGGACGGGGTGGTCATTTTATGCCCATCTCTAGACGTAGGGGTCATGCAATGACAACTCTACAATAATTATTTTGAAAACACTTTAGTACTTATGTGGAATTGGAAACCCAATTCCGTAGGGTGACTGAATCAATCTAGGAGTATCCCATTCAAAAATCATGATAGATTTAAACGCCTTTGAAACCTGTTTAAGGTTTGGGTCCAATTTAAGTAAATTCTCAAGCTTTAATCCTGGTCAAAATTATTGATGTTTTGTGGGTCTAGTTCAAGTACAACAATCATGATTATAATTTTAAAAATTTTCCTTTACCCTTAATTGAAAGAATTTTTTGGGAAGAAAACGAAGGGCAATCGAAAGAATATAATATGTTCTAAATACACCTATAGATGATCATTTAATTAAAAAGCACACATATAGAGAATACAGAATGAATCAATTTATGAGTATCTCATTAAAAAATACACCTATAGGAGTATCCTTTCCTATCCGTCGATACTAATCGATACATATCATATCTTTAACGTATTGTTACGATACCTAAAAAAAATTGGTATTAGTACATGTAAGAAACCTCATCCTTTATACATAATCAATTGAATCCATTTATCTCATCGTATTTTGTTCTCCTTTTTATACATTATATATTTTACATATCAATTATTTATAGTATTTTATGTTTCAAAACTGTATTTTGCTTATATCACAAACATTTCCATATGTTTCTTGACTATTTCCATTCGCATCTAGTGCATTTTGTGTTTCTCCAATGGAATACCTGATACCGATACTTTAAAATTTGGTTGAAACTATTAATCAAAATGGAGGGCAAATAATATATTTGTGAAAGTTCAAGAAAAAACCAAGATAAAATTTGGGTTTTGCATGAAGGAATGGATTAATCAGTGTTTAATACATGTGTCACAGGTGAGGTGCAATACAGGGCCGCGAGTGCAATGACCCGGTCATTGCACTCGCGGCCCTGTCACGTCGCCCAGGCTGCTACGGGCAGCTGGGCCGTAGGAGATCTGGCTCCGGTGAGGTGAACCTTTGATGCATTCGTCACGGGTGATTCCATCCATCGGCCATCCTCCTATCACGAAGTTGCTCGTGGAAGTAACATTTTCTTCACTCCAGAAAATGGAAACGATCCCATCAGTCAGAATTTGGCCGATTATGTCAGGAGGATTCATTTGAATTCAAATACGTGATGGGTTTGAGTCTCGGTCTTTGATTAAATTGAAATCGTGTGATCCTGCTAGATCTCAGGAAAGCTCAGCTCTTGGTCATTAATGGGGAAAATTTCTTTCTTAACAATCACGAGTTGCTGAACTACTGGAAATAAGACTTCTTCACCCCAGAAATTGGAAACAATACCAACCTGCTTGTCGGTATTAATATGCGAGACGAATCTGGCCGCTTTTGTCAGGAGAATTCATTTGAATTCAAATACGTGATGTGTTTGAGTGTCGATCAATTTGTTCCTTTGATCAAATTGAAGTGTGGATTATGCTCTGCTCAGCAAAGCTCAGCTCTTGGCTATATAAATGTCCATTCTACTGTCCATAAAGAGCAGAAGCAAAAGTTTTATAGCTTATCAAAAAGAGAGAGAAAATGGGTGCAAGCAAAACAGAGGTGGAATCAACTGTGAGAGAAGGAGAAGCTGAGAAGAATCACCTGATGGCTGGTGGTGAAGTCGATCCTATACCTCTTCTCAGTCCATACAAGATGGGAAAGTTTCTACTTTCTCACAGGTTTGTCACATTACCCATTCTGTCTTGTTTTACTTGGACTGTTTGAGCTTGGTTTTGCTTTAAATCAGTTGAAGTTAGTGTTGTTGTTGTTATTGTGTTTTTTAAAGCAAATGAGCTCCATTAAAAGTCGTTCAATTTATTAATCTCTTTCCATCCAAAAAAATTTATCAATCTCTAAAATTGTTGATCTAAGTTTCAAAATATGTATGTCTATGTCTCTTTGTTTCTTTTTTTCCCCTTCTCTTGGTGTTTTTGTATTGTAGTTAACAAGTAAAAGAATAGTCACACATTACTCACAAACAAGAGTGAGGACTAGTTTATAAGTATTCATGGGACTTACGACTGATGTGAGTTCAGAAGGAAAATATCTCCTGTTTGAAATGTTCGGGTTAGGTCCAAGTACCTTTTCACACAGGCGCACCCTGAGCCGAGCCAAGCCAGGGTTGGGTGTGGGTCAATGACATATATATACATCTGTATTTGTAGACAGTATTGTTTGATATGATTCTGTTATGAATTTGGATCAAGAGATAAATTAGGATTATTAGTTAGCCTTGGTGGTTAGTTAGTTAGTTAGCTTAGTTGTTACAAAGGGTTGCATTGGGTTGTATTGCCCTATAAAAAGGGATCGTAGTGTATGCATTGGATATGGAATATGAAATAAGAAATTGTTAGTTTAGTTTGTCTCTCTCTCAATCCCTTTCTCAGGAGGTCTGCTTCGCCTCGAAGTAGCGTTTCTTCCTTTTGGATCATAACAGACTCAACTTCAGCTTAATTCTAAACATGAACAGTGAGCCAAACTTGAGCTTTCTAAATTGACATTTTCTACTAATCAACATTACATTTTTTATTCCCTGTATATGAAACAATGTAATTTGATGATTCAATTCTTGTAAGCTAAAAAATGAAATCCGCCATTTTAAAAGCTGGTTGATTTATTATTGTATTTTAATTGAGACACCTCTCAAAACAACCTTACTTATATTATTATGAACTTTCAGAGTGGTTTTGGCACCATTGGCAAGAATGAGGTCTTTCAACAACATCCCTCAACCACATGCTATAGTATATTACTCTCAAAGAACCACCAAAGGGGGGTTGCTCATAAGTGAAGCCACAGGTGTTTCTGATACTGCTCAAGGGTAAAACTGCCTGTTGTTCAATTTTTCATTCTAAAGGTTTAAAAAGCAATTATTGTATTTATTTATTTATTTACTTTTTCTTCTACTTGATTGTAGACACCTGCATAGTCCCGGTATTTGGACAAAAGAGCAGGTAGAAGCCTGGAAACCTATAGTGGATTCTGTTCATGCAAAGGGTGGTGTCTTCTTTTGCCAGATTTGGCATGCAGGAAGAGTGTCTACTTCTGGTATGCTCTTGATCAGTTATTTTTCTTCTTCTTTCAATATCCATGATGTTAAATTTACCGTCTTTCAGAGCATGATAAGAGGTCAAAAGAAATAATGATTTAACTCTTTGTCTTGTCTCCTGATGAAATATACTCTCCATATTTCTCCAAATTGTCAATTAATTTGGGTAAAATGGGTTAATATTAAGATTGAGAAGTACTGGTTGTGCACAATTACACTTCTAATATAAAAATCATTGTTGCAAAACTGTAAACTAGCACTCCTAGACATTAACATTGATTGGCAGAAAGTTTCTACCATTCAGTAAAATCTCAGCATCAGTTTTTCACTCAACAGTCGCAGAAATTGCTGAAATTTTGGACTGTGCCAAGCCAAGACTGATGAGAACCTACTCTAACTGAACTTTGTCAAAGAATATGTGGCATCACTTTGTTCTAAAGGTGTGACTTTTTCTACCAGGAATATCTATTCAGAATCTAGGGTTTAGAGCGAGGAATAAGCTAAGCCATTTTAGCCTCCAACTGGACAGGTAGTTGAAGAGTACTTCTGCTTATTTAATTGGTTAAAGGAATCCACTGTATTTCCCTAGGCGAGCAATGAGTGTGCTAGCTGAGTGTAAATGGTGCTTTCTCCGCTAGATTATCTTATAAAGGCCTTATTGAAAAAGTAGGGAAAACTTCTATACTTTGTATTTTGGGGGGAAGCTGATACACCCAATGGTCCAAGCTTTACTGTAATCTTAACTTTGTGTGATGTGTTTACAATAAATGAATAAAACACGGCTGTGAACAAGTGGGAACCAAATGGCATATAGGTGTGCATACTCTTTGGGGGGGGGTGTTAAGAAGAAGATGTCAACCAACAACTACTCTGCCTTATCCCAACTAAAAGGGAGTGATGGAAAATAAAAAATGAAAGTAAAAGGAAAGAGGATAGCCTAGGAAATGATTGATTTACTTTTTCCTTTCTCGGTTAGGGATTACATATGAGCATAGAGTTTGACTTTTGTGCTATTTAATGACCACTACCATGATGTCATGAATATATGCTCATACATTGGTTGTGTGCTTATGTATTGGACTAGAGTTTGTATATAGAATTTTGGATTTTGATGTTTGGGCTTCAATTCGAATGCCAGTCTGTGGGTCAAAATATTTGAATTGTACAAAATTATAGTATACTTCCAAACCTTTTTCATTTTTGTTTTTTTTTTTTTTTTTTGTCTCTGTAAATTCCTTAGGACATACCATACACGTTTTCCTCTTGGACATACTTTATAGAGTGAGTGAAAGAATCGCAAAACACCATCAATTTGTGAAGTCAGGAAGATGGGAAAAATGGTTGGGTAGTTTTGTGACACTGCAACATTTTCAGCTCCCGACAACATGCTAAAGTACCCACGGGAAGTCTTTCAAGTTTCTAACTTGCTAGGTCCATTTAGGAATCACAATTTAATTGTGGCTTAATAAACAAAAAATTATTATTGTTTCTCTATCGAACATTTAATAAACATGGGGACTTAAGGGCTTTCCCATTATGCACCTGGAACTGATTAAATAAACAAAGGAATTGAGAAAAAAGGAGAATGGATATTTGCTTCTGGGTTTTGGGCTGACAGGACAAGACTTTGTCGTGTGTAAATAATGAATCATTTTTCAAGTGAATTACACTATGTCATCTTTATTATTTATTTCTTGGATATTTCTACTATTAAAGATGCTTATTCTATTATTGTTGAATTAGACCATTATACAGACTTTCATTTTGTTGGTTGATCTAGTTGATTAATTGAAAGTTTATATCCTTTAATGATTGTCCATTTCCAATATTCTTGACCCAATTCCTCTCTACAGATCTTCAGCCAAATGGGCAGGCTCCCATCTCATCCACAGACAAACCGCCAAAGCTACTTGTTCTCTCCAGTGATGCTGATGTAACAGAGTTCACACCTCCAAGACGGTTAAAGACACATGAAATCCCTCAAATCGTCAATGATTTCAGATTTGCTGCTAGAAATGCAATAGAAGCTGGTAATGTTTCAAAACAAATTTAGTATCTCAGAGAAATGTGAAAAAGTTATTAAAGTTTAAGAAGTTTAGACTTTATCGATAGCTGATAGGCCAAATTTAGATAATCAAACTCTCTTTTAGAGGAAGCAATATTGTATGATAATTATAAGCAATTCTTCCAATATGTTTGAATAAAGTAATTTTAGACCTCTTCCATTAGGATTTGGAAATGTTATCTTTTAAATGAAAATTAAGATCAGCTAGCAACATGGCTTAATATGTTACAATATGTTTGAATAATACAAATACCAGAGTAAGGTGGTGCATCTTATAAGAAGTGCCAGACTTCTTTCATTGGCATTCAGATATATTGTCTTTTTGTGTATCTAATAGTGTGGCTTAATATTTAGCCAGATAAGGGTTGGGCAGACAGATCTTGTTCTTGTGGCATTGCTCTATGTAGTTTTCAATTGTTTTTGTGCTTGGCTCCCATGTTTTCTATTGTTGTTTTTGTTGTTATTCTAGTAGTAGTAGTTATTGTTGTTATTCTAGTAGTAGTAGCTATTGTTGTTGTTGTTGCTTATTTTTGTTGTATTTTATATCTTTGTTGCCTTTTCGTTTGTTTAATGTTTAATAGAATTCTTATACATAACAAAATTCTAGAGTGGAAAGGTTTTTATTCACCGACTAAATAGATGAAAAGTGAAAAATAGGAAATCATTAAATTGATCAAATACTTTTAAAATTCTTATTGGACATATTTTTCACGTGTGTACAAATCTTCCATTGTAATCTTTCCATATTTGTTTAGATTCATTCTTTGTTGTACATATCTTAGTTACCTTATATTGGAGAAATCTTCTGCATCCCTTCTGTATTTAATCACATATAGACAATGGAATAATTCATTTTGACTTTGGTCACAATCTCTTTTCTTACAATTCTATATAGACTTAATCCATGTTTCTTTTCTTGAATTAATTTTGGAAGTCTTAAAGTTGTTCCTTTGTTGTTTACCTTGGTCTATGCAACTCACATTTCAAAACATGGTTAATCAACAGCATAAGTACACGATAATCTTTGTTCCTCTTATTTTTTAGGAAAATTCACGAAACACCCCCTGAAAATGAGGTGATACTCAGATCACCCCCTCTACACTAACGGTGTTAGTCTGCTGTTGATTATTGTTGTAAAAGGACTATTTTAGCCTTGTACATTGAAAAGACAATTTTAACCCCAAAATCAAGTAAGATGAAGGACTGAAGCATTTCACCTTCTCTAGCACCGGCACCGGAGCCATATCTTCTCCTTCTCCATCTTCGACCAACTTGCATCTTCAATGGTTATGTTCTATCCTCTCCATCTCTCTTCTATCTCTCTCTTGTAACTCCCGGAGGTGGGTTTCTCAGGTGAAGTCATTGCGAGACGACCATTCTTCTATTCTCGTTTCTGAAATCTTTCTGTTTGATCCATCCTTCGATTAATGGATTTTGATTCGGAAATCGAAAATCGTTCACTGGATCTGTAGCCTGAGTTTACTCCAATGGTTGTTTCTGTTGTTATTAGTTAACCCATCAATCCATAATGCCCAGACGTAAAATTTTCAAGATTCGAAACCCTCTAAAAAAGTGAATCTTTAAACTTTATTAAAGAAGGGATTGGATCAATGATTTTCAAATTGCAGGAGAACCCGTCCTTTTCATCTTTATAAAAGTCTACCTTTTTCTGATTCAAAGTTTTCTATAAACCTACCAAATTGCCCATCGATTGATCCTCTTGTGTCAAATTTTTCACGTTGGGATCAACTCGAAGCCATGATTCGGCGGATTGTGTCTGCCACCAACCTCTAATTCAAATTAGAAGTCCTTCAAAAGCTGTTGAACTTTGGGAATCCAGGTACTCCCTCAACAAGCACAATTTCTTGGATTTCCATCTTCTTCAACCCTGCATCTTCCAAGGCCTTTTCGCTGGATCCATTGTCTTCCTCGAATCTTGCCCTCGTTAGTGACTCAGAAATATCAACCCCATCAAAGAGGGACTCAATCTCAACCTGAACCTAGTGTTGGCTACTCAATGCCCTCATCAATGGAGGACTAGGTTGTTAGAGTGGAAAACTTTAAAAGCATCTAATCGCCGTTACTGGAAGGATTTAATTCTACTCTCTTAACTGCATCCAACACCTTGAGGAAGAAGATGGATATTGGGGGTTTTTGATTTAAGGGTAAAATAGTAACTCTACACTAGTCAAAGGTAGTTTAGGGATTTAAATATATTTAATAGTGTAAAACTAACAGTAGGGACTAATGTGAGTATAGGTCTCTAATGCAGGGGATGATCTGAGTATTTTCAAATAAGAGGGGGTGATCCGAGTATCGATCCATTTTCAAGGGGTGTTTCATAAATTTTCCTATTTTTTATGTAGGATCCTAGAAATTCACTATTATGTAAATGGACGACAGCCTTACCAGTGCATTTTTTCCACTACGTATTCTTAAAATTCCTTGAATAAGAAGAACTAACAATGTGCTGACAGAATTTCATATTTTATATCTTGGGCTATTTCCTTTCACCTATTTCTAGAATATAAATTTGACTGCCAATTTTTTCTTCCATGAACTTCTACAGTGCAAAGCAGTTAACCTTGAGGTACGAGTGAATTTTCAATGCATTTTTCTTGTCTCTCAATTAGCAAAGCCTAATAAAACATAATTAAATTGATTTTGTGATTATTTGTCCATTTTCAATGACTATTGATCAAATATTTTGAACGTTAATGTATGACTACCAAAAATAGAAATGTTGCGAGCTCTACTTGTGATGGTTATGTCATACCTCATTAAAGAAAGAGAAAAGATATAGACTTTGTAATATACTGAACATTAATTGTATAAAATTGATGATTTTGGATTTCCTTTTGGAATTGTCCGTTAAGGAGAAGAACACTAGGTTAATAAAGAAAAAAGAGTTGCTAACATTAAGAAATTTGATGCATTCTTAACCGAGTGAAATTTAATAGTCTAAAAGAAATGCCAATTGATTGTTTATCATACTGATTATAACTCCTCAAGGAGAAAAAGCACTTCAAAGTAAAGGTCTTATACAAACCTGAGAACATTCTTGGAAGGTTTTTATTAGAAAAAAATCATTTAGTTGCAAATTAGATCATCTACCATTTCTTGAATCACTAGAGGTTGAATTATCAAATCCATAAACTTAGTCTGTTAGAGGAGCCCCAACTGGTATATGCAGTCATCGAAGGTCCCAGACTTTGTTTATGTGGCTTATTCCATAACATTAACCTTATGGGTGTCTGTACACGTGGCATGTGTGGTCCCACATAATTAGGCCATACAAGCATAAGTATTATTAGTGGTGGCTTTGATACCATGTTGAATTATCCAACCCAAATGCCTAAGCTGTTAGGTAGAGAGTAACGACAGATATATGGAGTCATCCATGGTTCCAAACTTAGTCGATGTTGAATTTTTCTCTTATGGATATATTTGTCTCAGATTTAAGCCAAACTCATTGCAGATCTTATTTTGTTTTGAGGTCCATTTACTGCCACCCTATTCCTGGCATCTGAGATAGTTAAAATTTAATAGTAAGAACTAAATCCACATCAGCTACGTTATCATCCTATTTACTTAATAATGGGTCCACATAGTATCCACTTTAGTTTTGGATATATGTTCTTAACTCGGTTAAATTCTTCTTTGACTACAGGCTTTGATGGAGTTGAGATCCATGGGGCTCATGGATTCCTACTTGATCAGTTCATGAAAGACCAAGTAAATGACCGAACAGATGAATATGGTGGGAGCTTACAAAATCGTTGTCGCTTCCCTCTAGAAGTAGTTGAGGCTATTGTCACTGAGATTGGAGCTGATAAAGTTGGGATTAGGCTCTCACCTTTTGCTGATTATAAGAGTTCTGGAGACTCAAACCCGGAAGCTCTTGGCCTTTACATGGCTGAATCCCTTAACAGATACAGGATTCTCTATTGCCACATGATAGAGCCAAGGATGATTACAGTTGGGGAAAAGTCTGAAACTCCCCATAGTCTTCTACCCATGAGAAGGGCTTTCAATGGCACTTTTATTGCAGCTGGAGGCTATGATAGGGAAGATGGGAACAGAGCAATTGCTATCAACTACTCAGATCTTGTGGCTTATGGTCGCTTGTTCTTGGCCAATCCAGATTTGCCAAGGAGGTTTGAGCTTAATGCTTCTCTTAACAAGCACAATAGAGCAACATTCTACCTACCTGATCCTGTAATAGGTTACACTGACTATCCATTTCTTGATTCCATGACTCTAAATTCAGAAACTTAAGAGAAGTTTGTTATAGGCCGAGCATTTGAAGAGAATTTGATAGTTTTGTTGTTTCCTTTCTTTCTTTTGTCCCCCCCCCTGTAATAGTATCTTTATGTATTGTAGAAGTGATGAAATTTGATCATGCCTCATTAGCATGCAATTTGGATTCAAAATTCCTAACATATTTCTTCCCTTATAATACTCTCTTGTCTATGTTATAAGGTTCTTTCTGGACATGGGAGTCCAAGCAGTCAGGACTTGGTAAGTTTTTACATTAAATTTGATATTGATTAGTAGTCAATCTTTCAGATTAGATTCCAGTTAAGGCAGTTAATTCCCAGTCTCGATAGAAACAAACTCAACAACTTGTGGAGATCTTGTTCCTGTTGGACCTGGGAATCAAAGCACTTAGATGGAGTATGCACTTCCCCTTAATGCACAGTGCAATTCCCTGCTGTTTGGTCTCTCATGTCCAACGTCGGGAAAACCCTACACTCATTGAAACAGTATCTATATGGATGATGGAATTGATATTCCTGATTTTAGGGCCTTTCCTACATTTCTATCTTAGCAGAGCTTGATTAGCACATAAATGCAGTGGACAAAGAAAGAAAAGAACCTCATGCAAATATAATGCATTGAAAATTGTCTGAAAAAATGGGATTGTTTGAATGACTGAAACCAATAAAAAACCATGAGAAAAGCCCCATAAATTATGAGTCATACTGTTCACATGGACTACCAATTCTGACTTTGGGAATTACCATAACTCCCTTTCCATGCAGTGGCCAGAATGGTCTAATCATCTTGTCCACTGGGCAAAAATAGAGAGCATGTGAGAAAGGCTTCTACATTATCAAAGAATTATTTTATGAAAAGGGGAAAGACAACATTTCTTATTTTTAGAATTTGTGCCAACTCTACAAAAAATTACTTTAGTATTGTCAGTTATCTGAAACTATTCAGTTCTTCTAAGTGTTGTTTGGTGCCCCAATGATTGATTTACTTGTTCCATTTTCAGCTAGAGAGTACGTTGGTTATGTGCTTATGTATTGGGCTAGAGGTTGTGTAACGACACAGTCCTTCTCTTGGCATGATATTGTCCGTTTTGGTCCATGAGCCTCACAATTTTAAAACGCATCATACCAAGTAGAGAAGACCACCCTTTGTCAATAACTCAAGATCTCTCTCTCTACGATCAAGGCTTTTCGGTTCAAAAGTCTATATGCCCTCGAATACTGAGAGGAGACACCCCGAATGTGTGTTAGACATAGAACTTACCAAGTTTTTTTCTTTTTAATAAGGAAAACATGCCTTATTGAAAACACAGGTCACACTGAGCTTTCAATCTTCAAGAAAGTGACTCATATCGCACACTTATTTTCAAAATGGGATAAGTTCTCTGCACCAAGCCGCAATGTGCGCCCAAACACATGGGGGTGGGCAAAATGACTTGTCTGCCCCCCTGAATGCCCACAATCCCACCCCTATCCCACCCCATGTATTTAGGCGCAACCTGCGCCCAAATGCGCTCTCGGACAGAGAACCTATGCCTTTTCAAAATTTATGACTTCTAAGGTCTAGTGTTTGGTGGAACATTGTCGTTGTTGCTTATTTATTTATTTATTTTTTGGGTGAGTGATAGTAGGACGTCCGTCTTGCAAACTTATTCTCATTGTATTTTGATGTTAATCGTCCATTTAGCATGAGAGTAGTCTAAATCATCAATTATTTTTCACCTATAGGGCTCCGTTTGTTCGATAAATTTTACACGTGGAAAAGTTTTTCAGTGGTTGTTACTTTTTATATAATTGAAATTTTTTGAAAAGTGAAAATTTTCCAGGTAAAATTTGACTCTGGCTACCCCCGTTCATCTAGGCTTGTAAACAGATCGGATTCGGCTCAGATACGGATCGGATGTAATCGGATTCGGATATTTCCTGGTCGAATACGGATACCTCTAAACGGATTCGGATGCGAATTGAATTCGGATTTTTGACCATCCGTTTACACCTCTACCTTGTGTAACCCGAACCTTCCTCCTCCTAGTGGATACAATTCACTCTCAATCCATAGTTTTAGATCATGATTCTCTTCTCCTCATATTCTAGAACCTGTTGAATCTTCAAAAATCCTAAAGATCGTTATTTACTTAATTTTTTATAATTAAATATTTGGATTCGGATTTTTATCGGAGGATTCGGATTTTTTTTCGGGAAATCTCTAATCGAATACGGATGCGGATTGAATTCGAATTTTCGGTTATCCATTTACAGCCCTCGGTTCATCCTTTGTCTCTCAGACTCTCACACACACCCATCCGCGGAGAAGAAATCTTCAATTTCTGCCCCGTCGAGAATTCGTCTTTGCTGGCCTCGCAAAGCTCACTTGATGGAGTCTTCTCTCTCCTGCAAGAAGCGAAATGTCTGTTCTGATTTAGGGCTCAAGCATCGATCTTCAGTGATAATTTGACTGAGAGTCTCCAAAGTCACAGGGGAAATCAGTTTGTCCAGTCTAATGACGGGAAGATAACAGCTTCGGAATTGAAGATACAATGAAGAGAACTGTAATTCTACAAAACCGACCTTATTTATCTTCGATGCGCCTGCGCTCACCGCTATCGCCATGGCTAGGGTTCGAGTTCTTGTTGTTACACCAATTTGCACAGGTAGAAGGCGGACGTGGGATAGTGAAGATAAAACATGATGGAAATGAAGGGAGGTCGCCGGTGAAAAAGAGGAGGCAGATACAGCGAGAAGCCGCCGTGGAGGGAAGATGATAAAATCGATTATAGGTTAATTGGAATAAAACCATTCAACGGTTGAGATTTTAATATTCCCTAAATCAACAGTTGAGTTCCCACGTCCTGCGATTTTTTAGCCTTATTTTTATTTTTTTTGTAATGCTGCTGTTGTTGCTTATTTATTTATTTGGTTATGTTGTCGTTGTTGCTTATTTATTTATTTATTTTTTGGATAATGTTACCATTGTTGTTTATTTATTTTTGATAATGCTGCTGTTGTTGTTTATTTATTTATTTATTTTTTTTGATAATGGTGCCGTTGTTGCTTATTTATTTATTTATTTTTTTGATAATGGTGCCGTTGTTGCTTATTACTATCCTTTAAATAGGGTTTTGTGGAACATTACCTTTGTTGCTGATTTATTTATTTATTTTTTGGGTAATGTTGCCGTTGATGCTTATTACTTTACTTTAAATAGGATACGTAGTTATTGTACAGCAACTCAAAATTGCACGGTTTCTGCATCTCCGTCCCAAAATATGAATCTGATGGCACTTCAGCTTCTCCTAGTTTTCATTATCCTCCTTGAGAGCTCATTGAAGCTAATAGAATCTGTCACCGATGTTAGAAGGATCTTAGTATGGAACAACGAGACAGATCGACTTGCTTTGCTGGAGATGAAGAAACAAATTGATGATCCTTATGGATCACTAAGTTCTTGGAACGATTCCATCCATTTCTGCAACTGGGTAGGGATCACATGTGGCCATCGTCATCAACAACAGGTGATCAACTTGGATTTACAAGGGAAGAGCTTGGGAGGTAACATATCTCCTTCCATTGGAAATCTCACTTTTTTGCATTACCTCAATTTTGGAAACAATAGCTTCCATGGCAAAATCCCCCAAGAAATTGGTTATTTGATTCGACTACAATTCATTGGTTTTGAAAACAACACTCTCGAAGAAGAAATTCCTACCAGCTTGGCCAACTGCACTCATCTAAGAGTAATTCGTTTCTCCCATAACAATCTTGTCGGGAAGATTCCGTTTGATCTATTTACCCCTTTGTCAAATCTGGAGCTAATTTCTATTAATTATAATGGCTTAACTGGAGAAATACCAGCTTCTTTTGGTAACATTTCCTCACTCCGTTCGATCTCTTTGGGTTATAATGGACTGCAGGGGAGCATTCCAGAATCCTTCAGTCAGCTAACAAACTTATACTTTCTAGGATTTCCTGTGAACAATCTGTCTGGTATGTTCCCTGTCTCACTATACAATCTCTCATCTCTTGAAGTTATCTCTCTTGCACAAAACCAGCTGCATGGGAGCCTTCCACGAGACATGGACCTCACTCTTCCAATTCTCAAAACAATAGCAATTGGAGTGAACCTTTTCTCAGGGAGCATTCCGAATTCCATCTCCAATATTTCGACACTCGAATTTATTGGTTTCCTTAACAACAGTTTTATTGGACCAGTTCCTAACAACTTGGGAAATCTTCAAAACCTTCAAGGATTTAGTATTGGTGGAAATCAGTGTGGAACAGGGGAAGATGATGATTTAGATTTTATCAATTCTTTAGTCAATTGTTCACAGCTAGAGGTTTTGAATCTAGGAAATAATGGCTTTAGGGGTCTCCTTCCCAACTTTAAAGCCAATCTCTCAACACAACTCTCAGAGCTTGATTTAGGAGGAAATCAAATATCTGGAACCATTCCTGCTGGGATTGAGAATCTCGTCAACTTAACCTTTTTGGGCATGAATCAAAACTTTCTTGAAGGTAATATTCCATTTGGTATAGGGAAACTTCCGAAGCTTCAAAGCTTGTTCTTGGATGAAAATAGACTTTCAGGACAGATACCTTCCTTTATAGGTAATCTCACTCTTTTGTATGAACTTCATTTAGATGCCAACAACTTTAATGCAAGCATTCCTTCCAATATTGGAAATTGTCAACATTTACAATACCTAACCCTTTCTAAAAATAGCCTCCAAGGTCCAATACCTAAACAACTCTTTCTCATTCCCTACTTATCAATAATTCTTGACTTGTCTTATAATTCTCTGGTTGGTTCCCTACCAATTGAAATTGGTAACTTCAAGGGTCTTTCTACAATAGATATCTCCAAAAACAGATTGTCTGGAGAAATCCCCTCTTCCATTGGTGACTGTAATAGTTTGCAACATCTTTATATGGGGGGTAATTTGTTTGAAGGAACCATTCCTCAATCTTTGACTCTTTTGAAGGGGCTTCAAGATTTAGATCTCTCACTCAACAACTTATCGGGAAAAATCCCAACAGATCTAGAAAACCTTTCAGCATTGCGGAGTTTGAATTTGTCCTTCAATAATCTTGAGGGGGAAGTTCCAACAAAAGGAATCTTTGGAAATGCAAGTGAAATCTCAGTGAATGGAAATGATAAGCTTTGTGGGGGAATTGTAGAGTTACAACTGCCTCCATGCACAAACCATGGATCTATAAAACGAGAAAAGTCCAATGCTTTAAGAATAGTTTTGGTGATAATCGGTGTGGTTCTTGGTTTTCTTTTGGTATCTTCCTTTTTTACTCTTTATTGGATGAGAAAATCAAAAACTCCAGAAAGTAAACCTCCATCCACACCATTAACCGATGGCTCATTCTTAAAGCTTTCTTACAAAGAGCTCTTCCAAGCTACCGGAGGATTTTCTTCAGCTAATTTCATAGGTTCTGGTAGTTTTGGCTCTGTATACAAAGACATTATTGACCAAGATGAAACAATTGTTGCAGTAAAGGTACTCAACCTTCAAAATCCAAGAGTTTACAAGAGCTTTATGGCTGAAGTCAATGCATTAAGAAACATTCGGCATCGAAATCTTGTCAAGATCTTAACTTCTTGTTCAAGTCTTGATTCAAAAGGCAAAGATTTCAAAGCCCTTGTTTATGAGTTCATGCCCAATGGGAGTCTAGATGATTGGTTGCATTTGCCGATGGAGGCACATAATCATTCAAGGAATTTAAGCCTTCTTCAAAGATTAAACATCGTAATTGATGTGGCTTCTGCATTAGATTACCTTCATTACCACTGTTATGCGGCAATTGTTCATTGTGACTTGAAGCCGAGCAATATTCTACTTGACAGTGATATGACTGCACATGTCAGTGATTTTGGTTTGGCGAGGCTACTTTTAGAACCTGACGACAATTCAACACAGGCTCAAACTAGTACCATTGGGATAAAAGGATCTATTGGCTATACTGCTCCAGGTAACAAATAAACAATACAATTTATTTTGAGTTATTTATCAATATGTTAATTTTTTATTATGTATATCTAAATGCCATTTACTAGGGAAGGGTTCAAATCTAATGATCTTGTTTATTAGGTTAGTCCTTAAATCACTATAGTTGTTTCTGTCTATTCTAATTGGAAATAGGGTCTAAATCTAAAGATCTTGTTTATTAGGTTAGTACTTCAATCCAACTATTATTAAAATATTTAGATCATGTCCTTAATAGTTTATTGAGTATATCAACACACTTTTCTATCTTAATTAGAGTGGATCATAGTTTTATCCATATTCATTTAAATTAGGAATTCATTATACTACAAACATATTGGATCTTGGAATCTAATTGGACTGAATTTAGAATGGATTCTTTTTAACATAATCAAAAGAATCATGGTTTCCTAATTGAAGAAATGATCATGTAACTCGCTACTTTTGAATAATATGTTCACAATTTCCATATTTCAGACCATAATTTCTTGTATTATGTGAAAAAAATGCAAATCTCTTATTGTTATACTAACAGCGAGAGGTTTCTAAATTTCAGAATATGGCATGGGTGGAAGGGCAACTATACAAGGGGACGTGTATAGCTATGGGATCCTTTTGTTGGAGATGTTCACAGGAAAAAGGCCAACAGATCAGATGTTTACTGATGACTTAAATCTCCATAACTTTGCAAAGGCAGCTTTACCTGTACACGTGATGCAAATGTTAGACCCAACACTCTTACCCAAGGAAGAACAAAGTAAAGAAATTGAAGAGGATGATATCAACAAAACTGAAAGTCCTTGTCGTAGGGCAGATGAATTGCAAGATTACATAACGTTAATAATTGAAATTGCACTCCAGTGCTCCATGGAATCGCCAAGAGAACGCATGAACATGAATGATGTTGTGAAGGAACTACATTTAATCAAAAGGGAAATTTTGTCAAAGCAAGAATCTATCAGTATAGATGAAAAGTTGGGGAAAAGAAAAATCTAAATCATGTAGCAGAGGTAAGCTGATCTTGGATTTAAACTTTTAATATAATTTTTTTCGCAGTATTTGTTTCCTGAATATTCACACAATCCCTCCTCCTTCCCATTACTCTCTATCTCTTCTGGGTTTGATGATTTGATGTCATTCTGTTCATGTACGTTTTTGTTTTAGTAACGTTTGGATACATCTTATTTTCTGAAGCTAACTCTGTATATGATCAATATTTAAGTTTGTATTATGGTTTTGGGTGGTCAACATTGGTAGGGATTGCTTGATCACAGGACAGCTTTCCTAGGTCTCGATTTACTGAAAAAAGCAAATCAGTATACATATTAAAAAGGTAGATATTGCACTAACTGATTAAGTATCCAGATCTGAGCAAATTAAAAAAGCAAATCAATATACAGAGGAAATGGTTTTACTTTATAATGCACTAACTGATTTGGATTCTCTTGTATCTTTACATGATTAAAAAAAAACATTGGTTTCACATCTCAATATGCCATGGCTTGGACCTGAAGTTTGGGAATTCTTATAAGTTTAAATGTATATTGTTCAGATATATAATCAGAATCTATAATCAATTGGATCAATTTGAGATGTATATTGTTCATGTCTTTATATGCTGTCCTGCAAGTCAGTGAAGATCTGATTTTTCTTTGGAACTAGAAATATACAGGAATTTATTCTTTATGTTCAAATAATGCTCTTTGGATGACATACAATAAGCCAATAATACAAAGACATGAATCCCGATATACAAATACATGTATATTGTTCAGATATATAATCAGAATCTATAATCAATTGGATCAATTTGAGTTTAAATGTATATTGTTCATGTCTTTATATGCTGTCCTGCAAGTCAGTGAAGATCTGATTTTTCTTTGGAACTAGAAATGTATAGGTATTTATTCTCTGTGTTGAAGTAATGCTCTTTGGATGACATACAATAAGCCAATAATACAAAGACATGAATTCCGATATCCACTGTCTGTATATATTTCTGAATTAATTGGATTTTTTCAATCCCTTAGATATATTCATGGAAGTAAGGGTTGTCCTAATGTAGGACCTACCATCCAAGTTGGGCTTCTTTTAGTACAAAGTGGAGAAGCAGGAGGAAGGACTGAGAAGTCGATCACATTGTGAGAAAAGAGAATCTAAAGTTGGATATAGAAATTGAGGCATTGCTGGACAAATGAGAGTAATGGAATCTTTTTTTTTGTTAAATTCTTTATAGGGGCATCAAATTTCCTTGGGGTGGGGTTCTTTACTGAAAGATTGGTCTAGAGGGATTGTTCTGCGGCATGGGAGGTGGAAGGAGTTGATGTGAAGAGCAGAGAGCTTCTCCCTGGGGAAGCAACATAGAGGACAGGATTAGACTCATTAAACGTAGTAATTCATTGAGAAGATTTCCTTTGGCTTGTTGAGGAACATGTGCATACTGTAACTATGGGTAAGGGTGTATATCGGTGTGAAGACAATTTTAGATTTGAATTCATTGAGAAGATTCCCTTGTTCATGCAAAAAGGTCTCCTCCCTTGCCAATCCCACCCCAGGGCAATTCAAGTCAACTGGATTCAAGTTGAGTTTGCAGTAAAAGTTCAACCCCTTACCTATATACAATTCAACAGTAGTGGGCCAATTATTAATGTTAAATATATTTGATATTTGCTTAGAGTCAAAACCCAGATGGCATATCACATGACAATTAGGGACTATCGACATTATCCTTCCAGTCCCAGTTTCACAACCCAAACTTCATGTCTCTTAAATCAGAAAAATATGGTGAGGAGGAAGTCTTGGAAAGCACCTTTCAGTAAGATGCGTCTAAAGAATTAACCAACAGGAGCAAAAGCTATAACATTGAATGAAAAAGACTGATTCATCATCTACTCATCACGTGATTCCGAATCAACAGATTTGTTGTACAACTCTTGAGTAAAGTAATAATAATAAGAATTGTATCATGTAACTTCATTCACAAACGCTCCTTGAATTACTTTGGAATAAAGAAAATGACTTCTATTTTGATCATTTTCCCTTTTTCAATCGCATCATGCCCATTTTTGAACGACCAACCTCCATAACACCCTTTATTTTAACTCATTAGAGGAGTAATCTCATTAATTGCACATAATATCTCAAAGGAAAGAAAAATAAAACCTTTACTTTAATTTCAGTTTCATTTCAGTGCAACTCAATTCTAAGACTAATAATTTCTATTTCATTTTTCTTTTAGATTATAAACTAAGTCTGTCTGTCCATTTGCCCTTCTGCTGATGATAAATACCATAATGCTTAGGCTTATACCACTTTGGTGCAGGATCAGGCACTAGACTTGGATTTACTTTAGTCTCAACAGACCTTTGGGAGAATTGCAGGATGGGCAGGTCAACCTGGCAAAGCGAAATTCTTCCGTCCAGCGGGAGCACCCTGGTTTCATTTTCAGACCTTGCAGCAGTTTGCTTGTCCATCTTGTAATTACAATTTACAACACCTTCAAGCCATAGAGGTTAACCAAACAAAGATGAATTTTGAGAATAAATTAATTAACTTGTACGTTGTAACCCCATGAAATCTACATTTAGAGACTAATAACATAGGATTGATAGATTTCCAATTTTTTTTTGGTTGACTACAAATTTCTACATCAAGCTTATGTTGGAGAAAGAGGTTGCCAATATAATTTGCGATTACGCACCTCAAGTAGGATTAGATTAAAGTAGTAAGTTACAATTATGGGAATACATGGATGGATTAATGCAAGGTTTGAGTCAAGGAGAAAAGATTGTTATGGGGGTGATCTGAATAGATATGTTGTGAAAGATTGTAGAGGCTATGGAGGTGTGTACATGGAAGATATGGTTTTGAAGAGAGGAATGAGGAGGGGATCTCAGTTTTAGATTTTATTGTGGCTTATGATTTATCCATTGTAAACACTTACTTTGAAAAAGAGAGAGGAGCATTTAGTTACCTTCAAAAGAGGGCATCATACAAGATTTAAAACAAGCTATAAAGTATCGGTATTGGGTATTGTATCGAGAGGGTATTTTAAGATATGTATCGTATTGTATCGGAGAGACACAAGATACGCTAGATACATATGGAAATGGTCAAGAAACATATGGAAATGCTTAGGATATATGCAAAATACAATTAAAGATATTTGTTCTGTTATTGTTGAATTAGACCATTATACAGAAATTCATTTTGTTGGTTGATCCAGTTGATTACTTTGAAATTTCACTGACCCACTCCCTCTATACAGATTTTCAGCCAAATGGGCAGGCTCCCATCTCATCCACAGACAAACCACCAAAGGCACCTGTTCGTCCAGTGGTGCTGATGTAACAGAGTTCACACCTCCAAGACGGTTAAAGACACATGAGATCCTTCTCAATGATTTCAGAATTGCTGCTAGAAATGCTATGGAAGCTGGTAAGGTTTCATAACAAATTTAATTTTCAGCAGAATGTGAAAAGGTTATTTAAAGTTTAGAAGTTTAGACCTCATCAAAAGCTGATTGGCCAAAAATAGATAATCAAGTTCTCTTTAAGAGGAAGTATTGTATGATAATTATAAGCAATTTTTCCAATATGTTTAAATAAAGTAAATTTTAGACTTCTTCCATTAGCCATTTGGAAATATTTTCTTTTAGATGAAGATTAAGATCAGTTAGCAGTATCACTGAATATCTTCCAATATGTTTGAATAAAAAAATACCAGAGTGAGGTAGGTGCATCTTATAAGAAGTGCCAGACTTATTTCATTGGCATTTGGATATAATTTCTTTTAGTGTATCTGACAGTATGGCTTAATATTAAGCAAAAGAAGGATTGGGCAGACAGATCTTGTTCTTGGAGCCTTTCTCTATGTATTTATTTTTGTTGTATTTTATATCTTTGTAGCCTTTTCGTTTGTTTAATAAAATTCTTACACGAAATTCTACAGTGGGAAAGGTTTTCATTCGCCGACTAAATAAGTAAATAGAGGAAAAGTGAAAAATAGGAAATCAATAAGTTGATCAATACTTTTAAAATTTTAAATAGACCAGATTTTAGGCCATACACTGGTATGTATTATTCATGGTGGCTTTGATACCGTATTGAATTATCCAACCCAAAAGCTTAAGCTGTTAGGTAGAGAGTTCGAACTGATATATGGAGTCATCCATGGTTCCAAACTTAATTGATGTTGAATTGTTCTCTTAGAGCTATATTCATCTCAGATTTAAGACAACCTCATTGCAGATCTTATTTTCTTTTGAGGTCCATTTACTGCCACCCAATTGCTGACATCTGAGATAGTTAAAACTTAATAGTAAGAACTAAATCCACATCAGCTAAGTTATCAGCCTATTTACTAATGGGAGAAGGTTCTCTGAGCAAGCAGGGTACTCTCCACCCTCTCACATAAACATTGTTAATTCATTTATTGAAGGAAAGAGAAAAAACAATAAAAAATAGGATGTGAGGAGGCGCAGTGTATGCCTTAGGTCAGAGAGCCTTTTCCCTTACTTAATAATGGGTCCACATATCCATGTTGGAGTTTCCACTTTTAGTTTTAGATATATGTTCTTACCTCGCTTAAATTCTTCTTTGACTACAGGCTTTGATGGAGTTGAGATCCATGGGGCTCATGGCTACCTACTTGATCAGTTCATGAAAGACCAAGTAAATGCCAAATAGATAAATATGGTGGGACCTTACAAAATCGCTGTTGCTTCCCTCTAGAAGGAAGTTGAAGCTTTTGTCAATGAGATTGGAGCTGATAAAGTTGGGATTAGGCTCACGTTTTGCTGATTATATGAGTTATGGAGACTCAAACCCAGAAGCTCTTGGCCTTTATATTGCTGAATCCGTTAACAGATGCAGGATTCTTTATTGCCACATGGTAGAGCCAAGGATGATTACTGTCGAGGAAAAGTCTGAAACTCCTCAGAGTCTTCTATCCATGAGAAGGGCTTTCAACGACGCTTTTATTGTAGCTGTGGCTATGATAGGGAAGATGGGAACAGAGCAATTGCTAGTTGCTACCAACTACTCAGATCATGTGGCTTATGGTCGCTTGTTCTTGGCCAATCAAGATTTGCCAAGGAGGTTTGAGCTTAATGCTCCTCTTAACAAGCACAATAGAGCAAGAATGTACCTACCTGATCCTGTAATCAGTTACAGACTATCCATTTCTTGATTCTACAACTCCAAATTCAGAAATGTGAGAGAAGTTTAATAATAATGTTATAAGCTGAGCATTTGATAGTTTTGCTGATCCCCTCCTCCCCCTCCCCCTTCTCATTTGGATCTTTATGCATTGTAAGAGTGATGAATTCTTCAATTTAATGATCACGCCCCAGTATCATGCAATTTGGATTCAAAGTTCCCAACATATTGCTTCCCTTAAAATATTATCTTGTGTATAGTATCCTCTAAGGCTCAGTTTGGACATGGGAGTCCAAACAGCTAGGAATCGGTAAGTTTTTGCATTTAATTTTATATTTGATTAGTTAATTCCCAGTCTTGATAGAATTCCTGCAGATAAGATTCTGGTTAGGGCAGTTACTTCCCAGTCTTGATAGAAATCTAATTGTGGAGATCTTCTTCCTTTTGGCCTAGGAATCAAAACACTTTAGATGTAGTATGCACTTACCCATAATGCACAGTGCAATTCCCTGCTGCTGGGACTCTCATGTCCAAACTGAGACGTTATTGTTATGTCAAGCAATTAGATCCTTTGCAGTTCATCCGTCTTAAACGACTCTCTTTGACTGAATAACTTGATTTATGATCTCTTATATGAATAATAGGATACAACCTATTCATGATCTTTGTCTTAACAGATGCAACGTAGGAAAAACCCTAAACTCATTGAAACAGTATCCAAGTATATAGATGATGGATTAGAAATTCCTGATTTTAGGGGTTTTCCTACATTTCTATTTTACCTGGCTTGATTACCACATAAATGCAGTGGAGGACAAAGAAAGAAAAAAGTGGGAATTGTTTGAATAATTATGAGTCATACAGTTGAGACTTGAACACTCTCTTTTAGCAGGAGAGGCTGTTCCCAAATTTTGAACAACCATGAATGAAAAATATAGACAGTCAAAGATTCTCAACAAAGTGACTATTGATCAAAATGAATGGCAAATAATATATTTGTGAAAGTTCATGAAAAAGCAAGAAAAAATAATTTTTTTTGGATTCTATAATAGGATCCACATTGACACTCTCTTGTTTGATCATGTGGCCTTGTTATTGATGAAAGTGTTCTCCGAACCATGGTTGGTGTGGCATGGCCACATGGGTGATTTTTTTCCCACATTGGCGCCATGGGAATGCTCTCTATTCTATAATGTATTCATAGCAACATCAATCACAAGTAAGGATGTAAATGAATAGCCGAAATCCGTTTTCGTTTCTGTGTCCGTGTCCATATCTGTTTAGCACTATCCGTATCTGTCCGAAAGCTAAATGGATACGGATAGGCTATAGCTATCCGAAAAGCTATATTTACATGTAAAAGGATAAAATATCCGATCCGTATCCATATTCGTATCCGTTTAGCACTAATCGAATCCATTCGAAAGCTAATCGGATGCGGATGCGGATATAACACTATCCGAGCTGAATCCGATCCATTTACATCCTTATCTGTGTCCCCTACTAAGAGAGAATATAATTACATAATTTCAATCATGTGATCTTTTTTAAATGGGAGAAGAAACGCCATCGGGTTGTGCTAGACACGCCGCCATTACACCCTGACACATGGACGTGTGAAAATGACCACTGCAACCCTAGTCATTTCTGGGTTCCAGGGGATGCAACTAGGGCTGTAAACGGATCGGATTCGGCTCGGATAGTGCTATATCCGCATCTGCATCCGATTAGCTATCGGATGGATTCGGATAGTGCTAAACGAATACGGACTCGGATACGGAAACGGATTTTAGCTATTCATTTACACCCCTGGATGCAACTATCATTTTGTATGCCTTGACAGGGCGGCGTGCGGCCGTGCACTGCGCGATCGGGGGTGGCGTTCTCTTACCCTTGTTAAATTCTAAAAAGATGTCTTAAATTTGGGTTTTGAATGAAGGAAGGAACCATACTTCATTGAATCATTTAACTAGTCAGTGATTAATTCATGGATCTTCTTTGCATTCAAGAGATATACAATTATTCCAGGTGACCCTTTGATGCATGCGTCACTGGTGAGATGACCCTTTGATGAATTCGTCACGGGTGACTCCATCCATCGGCCGTACTCCTGCGAACATTCCATTTATAGAGGGAAATTTTCTTTCTTAATTATCACGAATTGCTCAACTCGTGGAAATAAGACTTCTTCACCCCAATTTGGGTTCAAGTTATGAAAATTTCTGTCTAACAATCAGTCGGTAATAATATGCGACTCGAATCTGGCCAATTTTCTCAGGAGGATTCATTTGATTTTTCTCAGGAGCATTCATTTGAATTCAAATACGTGATGGGTTTCAAATTGAAGTGTGATTCTGCTAGAGCTCAGCAAAGCTCAGCTCTTGGCCTTATAAATGGCCATTCTCCTGTCCATAAAGAGGAGAAGCAAAAGTTTGCTAGCTTACCAAAAAACAGAAGAAAATGGGTGCAAGCAAAACAGAGGTGGAATCAACTGTGAGAGAAGAAGAAGAAGAAGCTGAGAAGAATCATACGATGGCTGGTGGTGAAGTTACTCCTATACCTCTTCTCACTCCATACAAGAAGGGAAAGTTTCTACTTTCTCACAGGTTTGTCACATTATCCATTCTGTCTTGTTTTACATGGACTGCTTCAGCTTGGTTTTGCTTGAAATCAGTTCAGTTTTCTATGGCACATAACTTGAAGTTAGTGTTGTTGTTGTTGCTGCTGCTACTGCTACTGCTTTTGTTGTTGTTGTGTTTTGTTTTCTAATTTTGGTACCCATCTAATGCAAATGAGGAAATTTCCATTAAAAGTCCTTCAATTTATCTCTCTCTTTCCATCCAAAAAAAAATTATCAATCTCTAAAACTCTGCCCTGACCTTTTTTTCTTTTTCTTCCCCATCCTTTGCTTATGAAGAACTGAGGTTAGCCTCTGTTCTTGAGTAGAGAAACTTGGACTTTTCTATACCAGATTATAAAATTTAGGATATTTGTATATTTTATGGCTTCAAATTTGTTAATTGAGTAGATAGAAGGTTATTCCTAGGTCGATGCAAATGATCTCATTCAGTTGAAGTCGCCCCTAGTTTAATGTCCTCCTCTTAAATGGAGGAGAATGACCTGACTATTTTATCCTCCTCTAGTTCTGTAAAATCGGTGTTTGGTCTTCCATGCACATGCAGATTAGATATTTCCCCTAATTCTAGATGGATCAAACATTCTTTGCAGAGTCCTGCCTGAAGCAGTCAACTTTCAGCTTAATTCTAAACATGAACTGTTTAAATCTCATTCATTTGCTAGATAATGGCTCAAATCAGAATATCAGATATATCAGACTTTTGCGGGAGCAAGGTTTTTCAAAAAATTTTGAGTTCCTGGGAATATAATCCTTTGACACTGGATGCAATGTGTTTCAGTTTTTCATTATTGAGTTGAGATATTTTGAGGTCCTTGCAAGAAAAAAGTTCCTACAGAATCTGCGAGAGGACCCAAAAGAACCCAATGCACATTCTTCAAAATGAGGTCTGACCCAATACATATGGCGTAACTAATGGATGAGCATCCATTGTCCCTGACTATTGACAACAATACCCTTGCTCGCATCTTGATTGATGCCAAACAGGAATCTTCTACAGAGAGACTACTGGATTTGGTCTGAACTCTTTTTGTTTTCTTGCCTTTTCCACCTGCTGACCTGCATGTCCTCAAACTGAGGAACTACATAGTCATCTAGATTCCTGTTCTACTTGCAATATGTTTTGGAGAAATATCTGCTTCGTAGCACTCAGTTTAGTAGTGAGCCAAACTCGAGCTTTCTAAATGTTGAACTGTATTATTTGATTTATTCTTATTTCAAAATTAACATTTTCTACTCATCTACATTACTTTTTTTCTAATTCCCTGTATATGAAACAATTTGATGATTCAAAAATGAAATCCACCATCTTAAAAGCCAGCTGATTTATTATTGTATTTTAATCTTTCATCTTGATTGAACTTTCAGAGTGGTTTTGGCACCATTGACAAGAATGAGGTCTTTCAACAACGTCCCTCAACCACAGGCTATTCTATATTACTGTCAAAGAGCCACCAAAGGGGGGTTGCTCATAAGTGAAGCCACAGGTGTTTCTGACACTGCTCAAGGGTAAAACTGCCTGTTGTTCAAATTATCGTTCTAAAGGTTTAAAAAGAAATTATTGTATTGTATTTATTTACTTTTTCTTTTCCTTAATTGTAGATTCCCACATACTCCTGGTATTTGGACAAAAGAGCAGGTAGAAGCCTGGAAACCTTTAGTGGATTCTGTTCATGCAAAGGGTGGTGTCTTCTTTTGCCAGATTTGGCATGTGGGAAGGATGTCTACTTCTGGTATGTTCTTGATCATATATTTTTCTTCTTCTGTCAATATTCCATGATGTTAAATTTACCGTCTTTCAGAGAATGATATGAGGCCAAAAGAAAAATATCGCAATTACTCTTGGTCTCGTCTCCTGATGAAATATATTCACCATATTTCTCTAAAATGTCAATTAATTTGGGTAAAATGGGCTAGTATTAAGATTTAGAACTACTGGTTGTGTACAATTGCACTTCTCATATAAAAATCATTGTTGCAAAACTGTGAACTAGCACTCCTAGACATTAACATTGAATGGCAGAAAGTTTCTACCATTCACTGCATATTGTCTTGTGCCACATGTGAAATCTAAGCATCAGATTTTCACTCTGCAGTTGCAGAAATTGCTATAATTTTGGACTATGGCATGCCAAGACTGATGGGAACCTACTCTAACTAAAATTTGCCAAAGAATATGTGGCACCTCGTTGATCTAAAGGTGTGACTTTTTCCACCAGGAATGTCTGTTCATAATCTAGGCTTTAGACAGAGGAATAAGCTAAGCCATTTTAGCATCCAACTGGACAGGTAGTTGAAGAGTACTTGTTCTTATTTGGTTACAGGAATCCATTATATTTCCCTAGGCGAGCTATGAGTGTGGTAGCTGAGCGCAAATGGTGCTTTTTCCGCTAGATTATCTTATAAAAACCTCATTGCACGAAATCATGAAGAAGCTGGAATAACTCAGAAAGAGAGTGGCACCTAGCCGTTGAGAGCATCTGTTGTCTTTGTAGAGGAACAGTACGATCTTGGACTGGCCCCCTTCGCATGACCTAGAAATTGAAAAATTATGGAAAACCTTTATACTCTGTATTCTTTGGGGAAGTTGATACACCCAATGTTCCATTCTTTACTGTAATCTTGACTTTTTATGGTGTCTTTACAATAAATGAATAAACCACGGCTTTGAACAAGTGGGAACCAAATGGCATATAGGTGTGCATACTCTTTTGGGGAGGGAGGGTTAAGAAGAAGATGTTGCACCTGGTTTAATATTGTAAGTTATCTGATACTATTCAGTTCTTCTAAGTGTTGTTTGGTGTCCAACGATTGATTTACTTGTTCCTTTCTCGGCTAGAGATTGCATATGAGCATAGAGTTTGACTTTTGTGCTATTTAATGACCACTACCGTGATATCATGAACATATGCTCATACATTGATTATATACTTATGTATTGGGCTAGAGTTTGTATTTCGGATGCCACTCTGTGGAACAAAATATTTGAATTGCACAAAATTATACTTCACTTCCAAACCTAGTTCATTTTTCTTTTTTTGTCTCTGTGAATACCTTAGGACATACAGTAAAAGTTTTCCTCTTGGACGTACTTTACAGCTTTTTTTTTTGATAAAATGAGTGAGAGAATCGCAAAACACCATCCATTTGTGAAGTCGGGAAGATGGCAAAAATTGTTGGGTAGTTCTGTGACACTGCAACATTTTCAGTTCCCGACAACATGCTAAAGTATCCATAGGAAGTTTTTCAACCTGATAACTTGCTAGGTCCATTTAGGAATCGTAATTTAATTGTGGCTTAATAAATAAAGAATTATTATTGTTGCTCTATTGAAGCATTTAATAAACATGGGGACCCAGGGGCTTTCCCATTATGCACCTGGAACTGATAAAATAAAGAAATTGGGAAGAAAAGGAGAGTGGATATTTGCTTCTGGGTTTTCGGCTGACGGGGCTTGACTTTATCGTGTGTAAATAATGAATCATTTTTCAAGTGAATTACACTATCTCCTCTTTGTTATTTATTTCTTGGGTATTTCTACTATTAAAGATGCATGTTCTGTTATTCTTGAATTAGACCATTATACAGACATTCATTTTGTTGTTTATCCAGTTGGTTAGTTTGAAAGTTTTTGTCTTTTAATGATTGTCAATTTCCAATTTTCCTGACCCAATCCCTCTATACAGATTTGCAGCCAAATGGGCAGGCTCCCATCTCATCCACAGACAAACCACCAAAGCCACTTGTTCTCGCTGGTAGTGATGAAGTAACAGAGTTAACACCTCCAAGACGGTTAAAGACGCATGAAATCCCTCAAATTGTCAATGATTTCAGAATTGCTGCTAGAAATGCAATAGAAGCTGGTAATGTTTTAAAACAAATAGAATTACTAGATTTTGAATTATCCAACCCCAAAGTTTAGGCTGTTAGAGGAGTCCCAACTGGTAAATGCAGTCATCCAAGGTCCCAGACTTTGTTGATGTGGCTTATTCCCTAACATTAACCCTCCTGTGTTGCCCCTCATGGGTGTCTGTACACGTGGTATGTGTGGTCCCACATAATTAGGTCATACATGTGTTAGTATCATTATTGGTGACTTTGATACCATGTTGAATTATCCAACCCAAATGCTTAAGCTGTTATGTAGAGAGTTCCAACTGATATATGGAGTCATCCATGGTTCCAAACTTAGTCGAAGTTGAATTGTTCTCTTATAGCTATATTTGTCTGAGATTTAAGCCAACCTCATTGCAGATCTTATTTTGTTTTGACTTTTGAGGTCCATTTGCTGCCACCATATTCCTGACATCTGAGATAGTTAAAACTTAATAGTAAGAACTAAATCCACATCAGCTAAGTTATCAACCTATTTACTTAATAATGGGTCTACATAACCATGTTGGAGTATCCACTTTAGTTTTAGATTTATGTTCTTATCTCGCTGTAATTCTTCTTTCACTACAGGCTTTGATGGAGTTGAGATCCATGGGGCTCATGGATACCTACTTGAGCAGTTCATGAAGGACCATATAAATGACCGAACAGATGAATATGGTGGGAGCTTACAAAATCGTTGTCGCTTCCCTCTGGAAGTAGTTGAGGCTATTGTCAATGTGATTGGAGCTGATAAAGTTGGGATTAGGCTCTCACCGTTTGCTGATTATCAGAGTTCTGGGGACTCAAACCCAGAAGCTCTTGGCCTTTACATGGCTGAATCCCTTAACAGATACAAGATTCTCTATTGCCACATGGTAGAGCCAAGGATGATTACAGTTGGGGAAAAGTCTGAAACTCCCCACAGTCTTCTACCCATGAGAAGGGCGTTCAATGGCACTTTTATTGCAGCTGGGGGCTACGATAGGGAAGATGGGAACAGAGCAATTGCTGCCAACTACTCAGATCTTGTGGCTTATGGTCGCTTATTCTTGGGCAATCCAGATTTGCCAAGGAGGTTTGAGCTTAATGCTCCTCTTAACAAGCACAATAGAGCAACAATGTACCTACCTGATCCCGCAATCGGTTACACTGACTATCCGTTTCTTGATTCCACGACTCCAAATTCAGAAACTTAAGAGAAGTTTAGTAATCAAGTTACAAGCCGAGCATGCATTTGAAGATAATTTGATAGTTCTATCGTTTCCTTTTGTTGTCCCCCCTGTATCAGTATCTTTATGTATTATAGAAAATGAAGTTTAGTAATCAAGTTACAAGCCGAGCATGCATTTGAAGATAATTTGATAGTTTTATCGTTTCCTTTTGTTGTCCCCCCTGTATTAGTATCTTTATGTATTATAGAAAATAAATTTTCAATCTAATGATAATGCTCTAGTAGCATGCAATTTGGATTCAAAGTTCCCTTATTTCTTCCCTTAAAATGCTCTCTTATCTACAGTATAAGGCTCAGTGCTAGGAATTTGTAAGTTTTTGAATTTAATTTGGTATTGATTAGCAGTTAATCCTGCATATTAGATTCCGGTTAAGACTCATTGTTTTTATTCTTTCTTTCGCAATGTAGGGGTAGGACCTATTTTTGCACAGATTTGGGTGTCGTAAGTGCACTACCTTTATCTATAATTTTTCTAGGGGGATCGGTGGGATAAAAATTTTTAGCACTAATGTTCTATCTCCTCGTATGTTTTTTTCGATTTAAAAATAGATTTATGTAGGGCTTAAAATTTTAAGAGGAAAAGTTCCCATGACACCAGTATCTAGACGGAAAATTATCACCTATGGTTCCCTAGTGCCTTTAATGAGAGGGGGGTGGATCCCACCCGGGTAAAGTGTTCGGTCAAAGGTGGAATAGTCATTTTGCCCCCCTTGTTAGGGAACTGTAGGAACCATACCGGGTAGAGAACCGTAGGCGATAAAGATCCGTATCTAGGCCAAGTTTGCACGTCTTCACCTATTTTACTGTCTTCCCCCCTTTGACATTTCCATATACCTCATCTATTGTTAGGGTTTTTCACTTTTTCCTTATACCCATCCCTTAATCGATACAAAATCTTGTGTTAAAATATTAATAAGGGACAAATAATGCTACCTGGTCACGTGGTTTCTACACCTAAACATAGAAACACATGCAATGACCATTCAGCCCCCAACGAAACTAAAAATATCATCTAGACAGATGCTCCAACGTGCGCTCCCTAGTCGTGTGGTTCTTTCCCTATCAACTGCTGATTGTATCTTGACAACTACCAACTGTAATTGAAGACAACCAATACTTTCATAGTGGCCCCCCACCCCCCCGGCATTGGTGCATGCGTTACATGACCTGTTTGCGTTTTTCTTGCCCTAAAACAATTCACAAAAACGGTTCAAGATTCGGCTCGTCTCGTCCCTTGCGGTTGCGAGGGCATCGCCCAGTTAGTGCCCGGTGAGCTATGTGAGGGTGACGTGGAAGATTGCGAATCCGACTTCACCCACTTCCTGGTAAGTGGTGAGCCCGGCTCTCTGCCCAAACCCGATCCACCTTGAGTATCTCTAAACACTCGGCTTTCTTTTAACGCTGCAACTTCTCCGATGGCCGTTTTCTTCGTTTCGGGGCGAGGTTTTCGTTACAATTTTTGAGTTCATTAATTGGAAAAGGAATGTGTGGAAGGAAACGTCAGGGAAGAATCCCAATCCCTCCGTGATCGAATCGAAACCAATGGAAAGAAGAAAAAGGGAAGCAGATAGAAGAATCTGATTACATTTCTCACATACCCATACATGCTTTTGTTTTTTCTTCTCATAAGAGGCTTTGGGTCTCTCGTTTTTGAGCAACTGATTCGAAGGTTTCGTCTTCGTAAGGTTCCGTTCACTTCATCGCTACGATTTCTCGAACGATCAGGAAAATCGTTTTCAGGTATTCAAACCTTAGCTTTTGATTTATGTGTTTTTGGTTGTTTTCCGTCGATTGAGAAACGAAAAATAAATTTATGGCAAAGGGCAAGGGTTTATACTCTCGAAGGAAAGCAAAAAGAGATTCTGTGTTTTTATTGAAATGGGTTCTGTTATTATTTTACAAGATTAATGTGTAATGAGTTTTTTGTGTTCGTTAATTGATCACTGTCTTTCGGTTCAATTTTTTTGATCGAATGTGTTTTAGATTGTAGGCATTCTTAATTCTGAAATCGGTAGTTGTTCGCAGAAACTAATAAACCTTTTGTTCATTACATGTTCTTAGTTGCAGGAAGCGGGAATGTTGTAATGAAGTCCAAAGGTGGCCAGAAGAAATCCAGTACTAGTTCCGTGGATTAAGAAGTTCCCCTAGGCTACGGCATTGAATATATTAGCCCTCAAGGTGGTATCGAGAAGTTCCGATCTGCTGCATACTCCAACGCAAATATAAAATATAAAAAACAAACAAACAGATCCTCTGTTCTTGATTTATTTTTATTTTGCTTCCCTGCAATCCAAACTCTAACGTCTTCTATTCTTCTTTGTGAGAAAGGGTTTTAGGTTTTATATTTGCTCCAGAGCACAGAGGGTTTACCGGAGAAGAAGATGAAGGAGGGAAGGAGGGAAATGGGAGGTAATCGGGTTTGGGTAGACCAATTGGGTAAAGTGAGAAGTGGGTTTGAGGTTTTAGAAATCTGGGTAGCTTAATTAGGGCCGTCGGATCGCAGGATTCCACGTGTCGCCCACACAAAGCTCACCAGACACTATCTGGGCGATGCCCTCGCAGGAGACGAGCCGAATCCATTCACAAATCACAACTATGACGCATCTCAAATGTCAAACATGAGACAGCTCAAGTGTCTTTTTTTATTTTTTTTATTTGGTCGAAGCTCAAGTGTCTTTTTAACGTTAGGTAGCTTAAGTGTAATTTAAAAAGAAAAAAAAGAAGAAGAAGAAGAAGAAGAAGACAGTGGAATGGAATCAAAGCAGAGGAGAAACCGTTTCTGTAAGACTGGAAAGCTGAGAAGGGTGATCATTGGATGGCTGGTGGTGAAGTCACTCCCATACCTCTCCTCACTCCATACGAGATGGGAAAGTTCCAACTTTCTCATAGGTTTGTCACATTAACCATCTTATCTGATTTTATCTTGGTTTTCTATATCTGGTTTGAGCTTGGATTTGCTTCAAGTTAGTCTCCTGTCGAGAATTTGTTGAAGTTAGTGCGGTTTTTATTTATTTTTTGGCATCTAATTTGCTACAGAAAAGAAAAGGGTATTGTATTCTGGTACGGAAGATTTCTGGAAATAGTCAGTTGCTTGTTGAAATTTAATGAAACTGAGCTTCAAATGGCCTTGGAGATAGTTGCTTTGGGTTAGGAAGATTAAGGATTTAACTGACCTTAGCATAGTAGAAACATGAGGCGGGTTTTATGACTACATTCTTCTATTATTCAGTAGCAAGAAGCTTTATCCTGTAAAGCCATTGGTAGATAATGGCTATGTCATTCATGAACAGACTTCTGCTATTCTTTAATTTCTGTGAATTTGATCCTTTGATACTGGAAGTTGGGTATGTAATCCGGTTCAGTTTTTCATTCTTGGAGAACAAGGATCCATGTGGTCGACCCCATTTAGTTGGGATAAGACTATGTTGTTGTTGTTTTTTCCTTGATAGATATCCAGCTCTTTATTATCGAATAGAGATATGTAGGTCCTTTTTAGTTTCAGGAAAATTCCAACAAAATTGTATGCAGGAAATTCCCTATAGGATTTCAATCAGAAGTCTGGCCAATATATAGAGATTAACTTGTGGAATTCCCCCATTTTGCCTGTCTGCTGATGACAGTATCTCATACGAGGAATTGTCTCGCATGTCGCATCTTTTTTTTGATTGGTACCTATTTTAGGGAGAGAGGGAGGGAAGATGGGAACCAGGAGGCTTGAAGCCTTGAACCCAAGACCTCCTGCTAGGATGGAATTTTACACTCCACAATTCTACCAGCTGCGGTAGGCAGTTGTTCTCACATGCATGTCGCATCTTAATTGGTACTGAAAGAGATCTTCTACAGATACTTCTGTATTTGATCAAAACTCTTTTTTCCTGATTGCTTAATGCTTTGGAGATATGCCTTCTTTATAGCTGAAGTTCTGACATTAGTAGTGAACCATCATTGGCCATTTCAAAATGTGGAACTGTTATTATAAGCTATATCATTTTTGTTGCCTATTCTGTGCAATATGTGATATGAAATAATTTAATTCGACGACTCAATTTTTATAAACTTATTAGAATCAATGTTTTTAAAACCCGACAAGAGGATAACTGTTCAACCAAAAAGGTCCATGGTTTGACCTGCCCAACTGTCTGCTCTGATAATCCAAACAGAATAAAACTGGTGTATTCTGGTATTTTAAGTGGACCATTCTCATAAAAGGGTCTGCAGTCCAAATGGACTGACCATGGTTGGATCACTTGGTCCAATGGTCCTTAACATTGATTAGAAACCAACCATGATTTTATAATCCTGAGCCGGTTTATTATTTTATTTTAACTGAAATGTTTTACTACTCAAAATAAGAAATTTTACTTTATTTTGAATTTTCAGAGTAGTTTTATCACCAATGACTAGAGTGAGGTCATTCAACAACCTTCCTCAACCACATGCTATCTTATATTACTCTCAAAGAACCACCAAAGGGGGATTGCTCATAAGTGAAGCCACAGGTGTTTCTGACACTTGTCAAGGGTAAAACTGGCTGTTATTCAATATTTTGATGTAAAAGTAAAAGAAAAAGATTATTCTAATTTTTTCTTTTATTTCAAAGTATATTAATGTTTCATCTGCTTACTGGAAGGGTTCCAAATATTCCCGGTATTTGGACAAAAGAGCAGTTAGAAGCCTGGAAACCTATAGTGGATGCTGTTCATGCAAAGGGTGGTGTCTTCTTTTGCCAGATTTGGCATGTGGGAAGGGCGTCTAACTCTGGTATTTTCTTTGATCTTATATACTTTCTTATTTTTCCGATATTTCTTGATGTTAATCTTATTATGATGTTGTTGTCTTTTAGACAATTGAAATTATGCCCAAAAAAAGTTAAGAAAAAAGGAAGCAATCACAATCAGTGTCCCCTTTGAAATATATTGACCATCCTCTAATGTTGACTAGTTCTGGAAAAATTACCGTGTGAAGATTGAGAAGTACTGTCTGTGCACAATTGCACCTCCCTATTTTCGCATCCAACTGGACAGGGTGCACCTCCCTATTTTAGCATCCAACTGGACAGGGAGTTTGAAGATTTGTTTTACTTATTTAGTCAGCTAAATGAAACCAATGCACTGTATGTTGGGAGGAATGAGATTGTAATAGTTGAGTGACACACTAGGATTTTTCTGGAGGAAAACACGTACACCCGAAGTCTAAACCTGAGATAGTTGAGTGATACACTCAGATTTTTTTTGGGGTGGGGAGGGGGAACTAATACACCTAAAAGTTCTAAACCTTTAATTGGCCTTTGACTTTGTGTTGCTTGTTAACAATAAACACCAGTGAACAAGAGTGATGCAGAACTGAAGGTTTATTCTAGGAAGCACAGTAATGTAGTCCTAGATAGGTAGGAGACCTACTAGGAGCCAAACAACAGGATCAAATAACAAAAGGGGCTGCTGGTTCGAATAGACAGCACTAGGATTTAGGTCAATTCCTAGGGTTTGGGTTGGATATTGGGAAAGGGGTTTATAGGGTATTAATGAGCAGGTCTAGGGGGTCAATATGGTATAAAAAGGTTAGGATTTGAATGAGTTTTGAAATTCTGTAATTTTGGGCAGAATTGAATTTTAGGGTTTTGGGTTTGGGTTTTAATGGAGCAAGGAGATGAAGGGGTTAGAGTGGGAGTTTGGGGCTGAAACTTGGATCAAGTGTCAACAATGATGTAAGGGATGTATGCTGAAAGTTTGGTTTGAAACTGATGGACAGATTTGGAGTTATGGAGGTTTCCTAGTAGAAGTAGGAGAGACGGGTAAAACTGTAATTTCAGACAATCGGCTGGGTGGATGGTGCTGAAATTTGAATCGAGTCTCTCTTAGGGTTTGAGGAAGACTTGATCAAATTTTTAGCAGATTCTAATGGTTAGATTTGGCTGGGCAGAATTCTCACGAAAATCACCTTGTATGTGACCTTCTAGAAGGAAGAAGAATAGTTGCAGAATTTCTTACTTGTTACAGGTCTTCAATGGCAACAACTTTGAAGATGAACAATGGGGTCTCCCGATCTTCACAATGCAAGGAGTCGATTGGAGATCCACCAATCCCTTCAACCTTGATATTACTCACAAGGCACACTCACGATGGAGCAAAGGCAGCAACAAATGCAGCAAGCATAAAGCTAATTTTTATTAATCAAATTCGTATTCAATGCTGGCCTCCCTTACAAACTTATATAGAAGACTCAAAAATAGACTTAGACACTAAAAAGGAATGGCCTAACCTTATCCCTAACCTATTAGGCAACTTAAACTGACTAGGAAACTCAAATAGATTCAAAATAGAGTCCTAATGACTTAAAAACAACTTAAACTACTTAAAATAAAGAAGATTCCCTAGTAGCCAATAGGATATAAGAACCTCTTAGCCAATAGGATCACTTCACTTAAATTAGACCAATTGAACCAATTGGATGCAACCAATTTAAACTGGTTCAATTAAAAACACACAATAAAAACTAAGTATTGGGCTAATCCCGTATGCAACCTATGTACCCCTATTTTAGGCCCAGAAAAGTGGCCTATTACATTAGAAACTCATGGGATCAAAGGCCCAACATGTATGTAACCCAACCCTAGACTTATTTCTAATGAAACAAGCCCTATTTGGGGATGAATCTGCATCAACTCTCCCCAACTTGAAAAAATTCGTCCTCGAATTTTGTAGTAATGAGGGGGAATCAACATGTGATCAGCAGCTTTGACCATCCCCAAACAGAATTCCGGTGAAGCAGGAACATTGGGGATAAAATCTCCAAGGCGTGGAGCTTTCTCTTCGAAGAACCATGGTGGCATAACAAACTCTATGTGTTCGTTTTTTGAATCAGCAGCAACTATGAATGTCCTGTCCATAGAGTCTTCAGTGTTAGCAACCTTTGCATCTAATACTTGAGACACAAGCTCCACCTCTTCAAAAACAGCATCTTGAATGCCAATAATTTCTTGTGGAGTGCTCTCAACCACCTCTTCATCTTCTGCTGTTTCATCTTTTTCTACTTTGGTTTCTTCAACATTGACCACTTCAGTAGGGTCTTCTACATGTCGACTTTCCATCTTTGAAGCTATAGGGGCTGTCTCTTTCTTTTCATCACAATTCACTGCCACTTCAACTTTATCTTTAACTTGTGCTCTCTCAAATTCCTTTGGTAATGAAAATTTGTATTCAGCCGCTGTTTTAATACTGGTGAAGTTAGATTTCCCACACTCTTCAACTTGCAAACGGAACCTCATTGATGGAGGCTTCAAGTTGTCTTCAGATTTGAAGGCCTTTTGGTGGTGATGTTGTCGATGGGAATTTAAGTTACCTTGTTGTAGAGCTCTAAACGTTCGTGGGAAATATTTCTTACTCAGATCTTCTTTCATCTCTGCCCATGTAACAGGTTCTCTACCACTGTAGTCAGGATAATCCATCTGGGTTCTCCACCAATTATGTGCTGGTCCCACTAGCTTGGTATGTGCTAGTCTCATTTTCCTATGCTCAGGCAAATTATAACAATTAAAATAATCATCTAAAGCAGCTAACCAATCACAAAATACCTGTGGATCTGGTCTGCCATCATAGTCTCTCAACTCATACGCCTCTGGAGGTCTATGGCGTCTCCTGTAATCTTTGTATCCTCTGTTCCTTTCTTCACTATGATCTCTGTCATGCCTACGTCGATCCCTGTAATCTCTGTCTTCTCTGTATTGATTTGTCCTTGGGGCTCTTTGTGCTACCGAATTGACTTGATATTTGTCCTTTTCTAGGGGAATGTTGTTGTTCCTTACTGGAGTAGTTTGGTGTTGCTCAATTCGTTGCAATGTTTCACTTATAGCCCTTTGACCAGCATGAAATTGCTGAAGCTTCTCCAGAATTTTGTTCAAAGAGTCGATGGAGACAGAGGTAATGGGGTGGCCATGCTCATCCATGGCTTTGATACCACTTAATGTAGTCCTAGATAGGTAGGAGACCTACTAGGAGCCAAACAACAGGATCAAATAACAAAAGGGGCTGCTGGTTCGAATAGACAGCACTAGGATTTAGGTCAATTCCTAGGGTTTGGGTTGGATATTGGGAAAGGGGTTTATAGGGTATTAATGGGCAGGTCTAGGGGGTCAATATGGTATAAAAAGGTTAGGATTTGGATGAGTTTTGAAATTCTGTAATTTTGGGCAGAATTGAATTTTAGGGTTTTGGGTTTGGGTTTTAATGGAGCAAGGAGATGAAGGGGTTAGAGTGGGAGTTTGGGGCTGAAACTTGGATCGAGTGTCAACAATGATGTAAGGGATGTATGCTGAAAGTTTGGTTTGAAACTGATGGACAGATTTGGAGTTATGGAGGTTTCCTAGTAGAAGTAGGAGAGACGGGTAAAACTGTAATTTCAGACAATCGGCTGGGTGGATGGTGCTGAAATTTGAATCGAGTCTCTCTTAGGGTTTGAGGAAGACTTGATCAAATTTTTAGCAGATTCTAATGGTTAGATTTGGCTGGGCAGAATTCTCACGAAAATCACCTTGTATGTGACCTTCTAGAAGGAAGAAGAATAGTTGCAGAATTTCTTACTTGTTACAGGTCTTCAATGGCAACAACTTTGAAGATGAACAATGGGGTCTCCCGATCTTCACAATGCAAGGAGTCGATTGGAGATCCACCAATCCCTTCAACCTTGATATTACTCACAAGGCACACTCACGATGGAGCAAAGACAGCAACAAAGGCAGCAAGCATAAAGCTAATTTTTATTAATCAAATTCGTATTCAATGCTGGCCTCCCTTACAAACTTATATAGAAGACTCAAAAATAGACTTGGACACTAAAAAGGAATGGTCTAACCTTATCCCTAACCTATTAGGCAACTTAAACTGACTAGGAAACTCAAATAGACTCAAAATAGAGTCCTAATGACTTAAAAACAACTTAAACTACTTAAAATAAAGAAGATTCCCTAGTAGCCAATAGGATATAAGAACCTCTTAGCCAATAGGATCACTTCACTTAAATTAGACCAATTGAACCAATTGGATGCAACCAATTTAAACTGGTTCAATTAAAAACACACAATAAAAACTAAGTATTGGGCTAATCCCGTATGCAACCTATGTACCCCTATTTTAGGCCCAGAAAAGTGGCCTATTACATTAGAAACTCATGGGATCAAAGGCCCAACATGTATGTAACCCAACCCTAGATTTATTTCTAATGAAACAAGCCCTATTTGGGGATGAATCTGCATCACACAGGCTTGTTAACAATTGGGTTTTCCTTGTATTACTTTCTATATTTTTTTTGGTTAATATTACTTTCCATTTCATGTAATAGCTTTTGGAATGTTATAGATAAAAGAGGAGGGGGGAGATAGCCCCATGATTTTTGACAAGAAAAAGAATGTGTCTTCTCATGAAGCCTTCCTCCTATGGTGATGCAGCTGCAGCCAAAGGCGTTGAATCCTTTGAAGAGCTTGGTGGTGAAACCTAAGCTAGGTCCTGGTGGTGAAGCCGGATCATACCCCTTCTTTTTACCTTCTTCTTTCTTTACTTTTCTCTTGCATTACATTTTTTTAAAACCATTACAGCAATATGATACCGAGACTGTTCCTTTGAGTTTTTATTTTGTTTTCCTTGGTTTAATGACCTGTGTTATCATATCTATTTGTGTTGAAGTATAGACCGGTCCTCTTACCGTTTTGGTTCTCTTGTTGGAGTGTGTACTGTAAGTAGATACATTATGGCCTCTGTCACCTTGACAAACCAATCTATTCTCCCAATTCTTCTTCTCAACTATTTGTTCTAACCATTACCGCATGTTTCGATTACTGCCTTTTTCATTCTCGGTTCTGATCTGCATAGTTATCAAGGCGTTGCCATGGCGTCCAGGCTCCTTGGTCGGCTTGGACGCCTTGGGCGCCATGGCGGTGTCGCCTTGATTTTTGACTCTCTAAAATGCCATGGTCGCCTTCCCGCCTTGATAACTATGCTGATCTGTTGACTCTGTTATCAGGCCACGCATCTGTGTGTGTCTGATCTTGTGTCCATTATTCCCTAGTGTTCTGTCCATCATATGCTCGCTGTTCTTCATTGTTATTGCAGTGTTTCTGATACTGTTACTTACCCTTGGATTGATTCTCCCTTTTAGTATATTGTTCCTCAAAGTAAATACCTTTGTGCTTTAAATTTGATTTCATCAGACCAGTCAGTCAGGAGTTAATCTTTCACAGGAAATAGCAACTTAAATAAAATTGATTAAGTTTTTATTTCTGTTTCATACCATTACAGCATATCCCACCCTTGGATCTGTTTGATTTTTGGAGGGACATCTCACCCTAGTAGAAGGAACATCTGATTCAAATTTCAGTTCCATCTGAGAGTGATGTTGTTTTATTTGATTTTTACAATTCTGCCATATTGTATCCTTTCATAGGATCATTGTGTTTCTGTCCAGTGGGAGTGTGTTCTATTAACCGTATCTTTCCTACTCTAGAACACATCAAAGAGGGATCCAAATGCTTACACATGTACATTATGTAAGGGATCAGAAGAAGATGTCGTACCTATTTTTATGTTCCAGCCTATCTAAGAAAGTTTGGTGCTTGTACATGTCAGGACCTTGACGATTGACTGAATTGTTCTTCGGCTAGATAGTCCTCATTTTCATTTTTGTCTTTTGTCTCTGTGAGTTGCTTCAAGAAATGATTCTCTTGAACGTACTTGCACGTGCTCTTTGGCTAATGCAATGGCATGTTGATACTTCTAGATAAATTGATAAGCTACTTACAGTTTTGGATTTATGTTTATATGATAGAATCACTGTACACCAGAAAAAGTAGGGAGGGTTATTTGGTCAAGAGACTATGCATAACAATTTTCTTGTAGTTTCTTACATGAAAAAATGCCATTGTTAATCTATAGAAGCATGTAATAAACATAGTAGCCCAAGTGATGCCATTTCATGCCCCTAGAACTGATTTTAATGAAAAAATGGAATAACTAAAATTTTCTTCTGGGATGGGGATTTACTTTATCCTTTCTTCACACAAATGAACCAATTTTCAGATGATCTGCGCTATCTTTTTAATTTTAATTGTCAAGTATACTTGTTCTATTATTAGTGAATTAGATCATCTCACAGAGATCCATTTTGTTTGCTGATCGGTTGATTCCTTTGAAAGTTCAAGTCCTAATCATGACTCATCCTTTCCAAGTGTCCTGACACAGTTACTTTATAGATTTTCTACCGAATGGGCAAACTCCGATCTCATCCACAGACAAAGCACTGACAGGAGCCGAATTCACACCTCCACGACGGTTAAGGACCGATGAAATCCCTCAAATTGTCAATGATTTCAGAGTTGCAGCTAGAAATGCTATAGAAGCTGGTAAGGTTTCAAAATATATATTTTTGTTGTTGTTTTGTCTCAAAATAAATTTAGTTTCACTAAATTGGGAAAATGTTGTTATAGCTTTAGAAAGTTATAGGCTTAATGGGAAAGCTGGTTGGCTAAATCTGGAGAATCGATTTCTTTCTGAAAGGAAGTATTGTATGATTCAGAAAAGGACTACTGGACTTGGAAAATCCTGCCAACATTATTCAGTTTGTAGATTACAGTATGGCTATATGTTATTCTTCGAATGGATTTAAAATAAAAATGAATTCTAGAATGGAAAAGGTTTTCCTTCACTGAGTAACACATGCAAAGAAGGAAAGTAAATACATCAATCCAAAGCCTGTTTTTTTTCACTCACGGGAGTAAGTGAGAAACTGCTTCTCCCGTGCATCATACAGAGCAATTGGCTCGATACCATGTAAATCGGGTATCACCAAGGAACCAAAATACAGAATACTTACCAAAAAGGGGTTATATTTATATGTAAACTTACAGTATACAAGTACAAAGTACCCATATACTGGAGGGTATAAGATATAAGAAGTGTACGCAAAATACATATGAAATGATAAAATTGACCCTCATCCTTACAGTTGAGCATTTGGGAACATAGTCATTCAGTATTTTGTTTTTTTGTTTGTTTTTTCCCCAAATAGAAGTCATTCACTGGGAACATAGTCATGCGTTACACTATTTTTTTCCCAGCAGAAGTCATTCACCATTTGTGGGTTTTATGTCTTTATGGCTTAGTCCGTTAAGAATTATCTTTAATACTGTTTGTTAAGTCAGTTGAAATTTTTCTTGGACTACAGGTTTTGATGGAGTTGAGATCCATGGGGCTAATGGCTACCTACTTGAGCAGTTCATGAAAGACCAAGTTAATGATCGAACAGATGAATATGGTGGGACCTTACAAAATCGTTGCCGCTTCCCTTTAGAAGTTGTTGAGGCTGTTGTCAAAGAGATTGGAGCTGATAAAGTGGGTATTAGGCTCTCACCTTTTTCTGAATATTTGGAATCTGGAGACTCAAACCCAGAAGCACTTGGCCTTTACATGGCTGAATCCCTTAACAAATACAGGATTCTCTACTGCCATATGGTTGAGCCAAGGATGAAGATGGGTTTGGAGAAGTGTGAAACTCCCCATAGTCTTCTACCCATGAGAAAGGCTTTTAATGGCACTTTTATCGCAGCTGGGGGCTATGACAGGGAAGAGGGGAACAAAGCAGTTGCTACTAATTATGCAGATCTTGTGGCTTATGGACGTATGTTCTTGGCTAATCCAGATTTGCCCAAGAGATTTGGGCTTAATGCTCTTCTTAACAAGCACAATAGAGAGACAATGTACATACCTGATCCTGATATCGGTTACACTGACTACCCTTTTCTTGAATCTGCAGCTTAAAATTTGGAAATGTAAGAGCAGGGTAGTAATTTGTTTGTTGTGATTATTTCTTTTCTTGTTTGAGGGATCTTTATGTATAATAAAAGTGAAGAATGATCGATTTGGTAATTATGCAACAATAAGATGCAATCTGATTTTGAATTTTTAAAAATATATTTGTTCCCTCAAATTGCTCTCGGGTTTGCTTCAACAATCTTAGTAGGGGTGGGGGGCAGGGCATAATTGGAAATGGGCTGAGGGGGCCTTCTTAAGAGGAATTTTTCTCCACTCAGGTTCCCTGCCCGGTCAGGTGTGCATGTTCCTCTCATAGGAGGGCGTAAATGACCACCTCACCCCACCAGAGCAGTGTGTTTGGGCAGGGGGTGAGGTTGTCATTTCTGCCCCTCCTATGAGAGGAACCTGTGCAGCTGACTGGCCAGGGAACCTGAGAGGAGAACGATCCTCTTAAGAGGCTATCCCCACCATACATTGATTGGAGATTCTCAAAATTAATTTTACCAAATAGTGATAGGAGTGATAATAGAGCTAATTTCAATGATGTGAAGATTAATTGGGAGAAACCTATACAAGTCAACGGATCGAATTTGGTCGGATGGTGACATTATCATATTCGTATCCGATTATTGGACGGATTCGAATAATATCTTATTAGTTTTTTGGACGGATTCGGATAATATTCTATCTATTGACATCTTTATTGTTTTGTTGATGAGGGTTAGGGTTGAGACTTGAGAGTTCAGTAAGTATCCTTTCTTCTACTCCTTTAGTCTTGATATTCTTACGTTTTTTATTTTTGATTTTATCTTGTATTTATTTTAATAGATATGTGATTCCATGTATCACAATGCATAAAACAATATATATAAACCAATAAAAATCTAAAAAAAAAAATCACATTATCTTAACTTATAAAATTATAAAAATAATAAAACTTAATCATGAACACAAAGATATATTTCAGATATTTTATAATCTGAGAATTCATGACTTTGGGTCCCAATTCCCAAACCCCTAAATCGAACCAACTACTTATACTTTGGTTCGATTCGATTTTTATTGGCCAGTTTTGATTTTGATTTTTTTATTCCAGTTCAGTATTGACACCCTTCCCGTCATTTCCTTACTCATGTGGAAATCCATTTCCATTTTGGTTCATTTCACCATTTTTTTATTTCCCTATAAAAAAAAATTATTAATATAATAAAAAGCCGTTGAGGAATTTTTTTCCTGTCACGTAGGGGTGTAAATGAATAGCCAAAATCCGTTTCCAAATCCGTGTCCGTATCCGTTTAGTATTATCCGAACCCGTCCGAAAACTAAATGGATGCGGATATGGATAGGCAATAAAAAAAAAATATTAATATAATAAAAAGCCGTTGAGGAATTTTTTTCCTGTCACGTAGGGGTGTAAATGAATAGCCGAAATCCGTTTCCAAATCTGTGTCCGTATCCGTTTAGTATTATCCGAACCCGTCCGTAAGCTAAATGGATGCGGATACGGATAGGCTATTGCTATCCGAAAAGTTATATTTACATGTAAACGGATAAAATATCCGATCCGTATCCGTTTAGCATTATCCGAATCCGTCCGAAAGCTAATAGGATGCAGATGCGGATATAGTACTATTCGAGCCGAATCCGATCTGTTTGCATCCCTACTGTCAAGTTCTGCTCCGTCCGATTGTCCGATTCCTCTCATAGGGGCAGAAACGACAATTTAATCACTCCCAGATAGTGTGTTCGGGCAGGGGGTTGGGTCTGTCATTTCCGCCCCTATGGAACCGGACAGAATCACAGGACAGGGAACGTGAGAGTTTTAGCAAAGCAGAGGAGAACCTGTTTCTCTCAGACTGGGAAGTTGAGAAGAGTGATCATATTAGATGGCTGGTGGTGAAGGCACTTCCAGACCTTACCTCATTCCATACAAGATGGGAAAGTTCCAACTTTCTCACAGGTTTGTCATATTAACCATTTTATCTTGGTTTTCTAGATTTAGATTGAGTTTGGATTTGCTTCAAGTTAGTCATCCGTCGAGTATTTGTTGAAGTTAGTGTGATTTTTTCTGCTTTGTCATCTAATTTGCTACAGAAAAGAAAAAGTTATTATTATGATTTCTGGAAATAGTCAGTTACTTGTTGAAATTTAATGAATGGCCTTCGAGATAGTTGCTTTGGGTTGGGAAGATTAAGGATTTACTTGACTGTTTGTTTCTTTAGCATACTAGAAACATTAGGCAGATTTTATGACTTCAGACTCTATTATTCAGTAGGAAGAAGCTTTATCCTGTAAAGCCACGTAACTGTACCCTACTGGTTCAATGCAAACGAGGTCATTCCAATTAAGATTACTTCTATTTGTCAGTCTCCCCAGTGATTGCCTCTGTCCTGACCCTTTCTTTTCCCTCGGTTCCTTTAGATATGAGTAATCTTAATTTTGCTTCCGTTCCCTTTCCCTTTTTTGTGCCCTCTTCTCTGGAAAGGATACACAAATAATTCTTGCTGGGTCAAATGTTCTTAGCAGAATCCTGGTTGAGCTGTCAACTTTCAGTTTTATTCTGAAACTGAACTAATAAAATGTCATTTATTTTGGTAGATAATGGCTCATGTCATTCATTAACAGACTTCTGCAATTCTTTAATTTCTGTGAATTTGGTCCTTTGAAACTGGAAGTTACGTATGTAATCCGGTTCAGTTTTTCATTCTTGGAGAACAAGGATCCATGTGGTCGATCCCATTTAGTTGGGATAAGGCTATTCCCCCCCCCCCCCTCCCCTTGATAGATGTCCAGCTTTTTATTATCAAATAGAGATATGTATATCCTTTTAGTTTCAGTATTTCAACAAAATTGTATGCAGTAAATTCCCTATAGGATTTCAATCAGAAGTCTGACCAATACACAGGGATTAACTAGTGGAACTCCCCCATTTTGCCTATCTGTTGACGACAGTATCTCATACAAGGACTTGTCTTGCCTGTCACATCTTAATTGGTGCTGAAAGAGATCTTCTACAGATACTTTTGTATTTGATCAAAACTCTTTTTTTCCTGATTGCTTAATGCTTTGGAGATATGCCTTCTTTGTTTCTGAAGTTCTGAACATTAGTAGTGAACCATCATTGGCCATTTCAAAATGTGGAACTTAGTACAAAAGTAATCTACAGTATTCATCTATATCACTTTGTTGCCTATTCTGAGGAATATATGATATCAAATAATTTAATTCAATGACTCAATTGTTATGAGCTTAATAGAAGCAATGTTTTTAAAACTGGACAAGAGGGTAACTGTTCAACCGAAAAGGTCTGCAGTTTGACCTGCCCAACTGCCTGCTCTGGTGGTCCAAACAGAATAAAACTGGTGTATTGTATTTTTTTAAGTGGACCATTCTCATAAAAGGGTCTACAGTCCAAATAGACTGACCACAGTTGGATCGCTCGGTCCAATGGCCCTTAACCTTGATTAGAAGCCAACCATGATTTTGTAATCATGAGCTGGTTTATTATTTTGTTTTTATGGAAATGTTTTGCTATTCAAAATAAGTAAATTTTACTTTGTTTTGAATTTTCAGAGTAGTTTTAGCACCAATGACTAGAGTGAGGTCATTCAACAACCTTCCTCAACCACATGCTATCTTATATTATTCTCAGAGAACCACCAAAGGGAGATTGCTCATAACTGAAGCCACAGGTGTTTCTGACACTGCTCAAGGGTAAAACTTGCTGTTATTCAATTTTTTGTTGTTGAAAGTAAAATTAAAAGATTATTCTAATTTTTTCTTTTATTTCAAAATAAATTAATGTTTTATTCTGCATACTGGAAGGTTCCCACATACTCCCGGTATTTGGACAAAAGAGCAGTTAGAAGCCTGGAAACCTATAGTGGATGCTGTTCATACAAAGGGTGGTGTCTTCTTTTGCCAGATTTGGCATGTGGGAAGGGTGTCTAACTCTGGTATTTTCTTGACCTTATACCCTTTTTTATTTTTTTGATATTTTTTGATGTTATCTTATTATGTTGTCTTTGAGAAAATTGAATTATGCCCCCCAAAAAGATGTAATTGCAATCAACTTGCCCTTTGAAAATATATCAACAATCCTCTAATGTTGATTAGTTCTGGTAAAATGAACTCGTGTGAAGATTGGGAAGTACTGTTTGTGCATAATTGCACCTCCCTATTTAGCATCCATCTGGACTGTGAGTCTGAAGATTCATTGTACTTATTTAGTCAGCTAAATGAAACCAATGCACTGCATGATGGGAGGAATTAGATTGTGATAGTTAAGTGATACACTGGGATTTTTTTTAGGGAAATTGAAAATACACCCAAAGTCTAAACCCGAGATAGTTGATTGATACACTTGGATTTTTTTTGGTGGGGGGAGGGGGGACTACTACTACAAAAAATTCTTGACCTCTAATTGGTTTTGACTTTGTGTTGCCTGTTGACCATAAACACCTGTGAACAAGAGGGATCCAAATGCTTACAGATGTGCATTGTGTAAGGGGGCAGAAGAAGGTGTCATACCAATTTTTATGTTCTAGGCTATCTAAGAAGGTTTGGTACTTCTGCATGTCATTCTTGAGAAGGGTTGTGTACCTTGACGATTGATTGAATTGTTCTTCGGTCAGATAGTCCTCATTTTCTTTTTTCGTCTTTTATCTCTGTGAATTGCTTCAACTATACTAGAAATGCTTTCTCTTGAATGTACTTGCACCTGATCTTTGGCTAATACAATGCCATGTTGATACTTGTAGATAAATTGATAAGCTACTTACCATTTTAGTTTCATAGTTATACGATAGAATCACTGTACTCCAGAAAAAGGGGGGAGGGTTATTTGGTCAAGTGACTCTGCAAAACAATTTTCTTGTAGTTTCTTACATGAAAAACTGTCATTGTTAATATATTTAAGCATGTAATAAATACAGAAACCCAAGTCATCCATTTCATGCCCCTAGAACTAATTTAAATAAATAAAAAAGAATAAATAAACATAGGAGAATGGTTATTTTGCTTCTGGTATGGGGATTTACTTTATCCTTTCTTCACACAAATGAACCAATTTTCTGATGATCTGTGTTATCTTTTTAATTTTTAATGTCAGGTATATTTGTTCTATTATTAATGAATTAGATAATCTAACAGAGATCCATTTTGTTGGCTGATCCAGTTGTTTCTTTTGAAAGTTAAAGTCCTAATCATGACTCATCCTCTCCAAGTTTCCTGACACAGTTCCTTTATAGGTTTTCAACCAAATGGTCAAGCTCCAGTCTCATCCACAGACAAACCACTGACAGGAGCAGAGTTCACACCTCCTTGACGGTTTAGGACTGATGAAATCCCTCAAATTGTCAATGATTTCGGGTTTGCAGCTAGAAATGCTATAGAAGCTGGTAAGGTCTCAAAATAAATTTAGTTTCACTAAATTGTGAAAATGTTGTTAAAGCTTTAGAAAGTTATGGCCTTAATGGGAAAGCTGGTTGGCTAAATCTAGAGAACCGATTTCTTTCTGAAAGGAAGTGTCGTATGATTCAGAAAAGGGCTACTGGACTTAGAAAATCCTGTCATCAATTATTCAGTTTGCGGATTACAGTATGGCTATAAGTTATTCTTCCAATGGGTTTAAAATAAAAATGAATTCTAGAATGGAAAGGGTTTTCCTTCACTGAGTAGCACGTGCAAAGTAGGAAAATAAATACATCAACCAAAGCCTCTAAACCTATGTAAATAGAAGAACTAATTAAAGTTGCTTTTTTTGTAATTGCTTTTGCAGTTCAGTATGGTCTATGCAACTTAAAGGTGAAAACCTTATAACAAACAGCATAAGTACTGTTTATTTTCTGATGCAGGAAAGAGAATGAAAAATCCCTTATTATGCCTGAGGGTAATGGGCCCAAGGGAATTCAAAGGAGAAAATCCCAAACTGAACTTAAACAAGATGATTTAATGGAGAAAATAAGAAAAAACAGTAGTAATGGAAGGGAACAGTAGAATAAATAAGTAGAAAGCTAGACAATCAAACGAGTGAAGTCAAGTTGTCAACCAGGCCTTCTACCCTGGGAAAAATGCAATAACAAAGGAAATCTCCCACGATTCTTATTCCTGACCAATACCAATACCTTAAGGCTCAAATACATTAACTTAAGACCACAGATAACTTGTTTACATCCCTAGACATAGATTATCCATCCTAGAAACGAGATTAGACTTAAGACTCTAAAACAAAATTCTAAAACAACTGGAAACTGACTCTCTTTCATAATAAGACTCCTAATATAATTCTAATTACAATATAGCAGCTCCCATGGGTGCTCAACTATTTTCCTAATTAAATTTAGACTCAATAGAAGATACTTTAACTAAACTAGACATGAAATATAAATCTTAATCTAATTAAAATAGGGCGTAACCAGTGCATGTGGCTCCCGCCACTGTGGGGTCTGGGAAGGGTCCTAATGTACGCAGCCTTACTCCTGCTTTCGCAGAGAGGCTGTTTCCAGACTCGAACCCGTGACCACTTGATCACAATGGAGCAACCTTACTGTTGCACCACTTTACTAATGGCTTGTTGATCTGTGACAGGATTTCTTATTTAGGAAGTATAATTGGATTATGATATGAAATCCTGTCACAGATCAACAAGCCATTAGTAAATTGGTCATATCTCTCCCGATACAAGTCAGAATCACAGGGTTTTGTTCATGGGATAATTAACTTAGTAACCTATCAAACAACACTAATATCTTGCAAAAGTAGAGAAGTTTCGACTGTTGAAGAGTACCCTAAAAAGTCAGTGATGGAAGTAATCCACTTTCCTGTGATGCAATATCTCAGACACCAAAGATCAATCTGATGGTAAGTGGAGCATATCCAAACCACTTGACTGGCCACTGGGATGTTCCCGCATCATTTTCTATTTTTTTATTAAATTTTTTGCAATGCTCTTTAAGTTTATATTCCCAAATGCTGTGTCAATGTTTGAGTTGGCCAATGAAGTATTTGGAGCTTCCCTTGGGAGCAATCCTAGATTAACTTTCTGGGAGCCTGTTTTGGGTCCCTAAAAAGGTAGTGAATATCATTGAGAAATAATTAGAGATTTTCTGTGGGAACCAGGGGACAGCAGGAGAGATCATTTGATTGGATTGGAGGTGGTGTAGAAGCCAGTGGAAGAGGTTGGGTTAGAAATTGACGATGTGGAGATAAGAATTTAGCATTGCTTGCAAAGTGGATCTCCTGATGTAACGACAGTACTTGTGGCATGTGGTGATTGTTTCCATCTACAGTCTGTCTGAAAATGAATGGGATTTTAGGGAGGGTGTATCTGCAACCTGAAGACCTACTTAAAAACACCCCCCCCCAAATGACTAGGTGTTTCAAATTCAAAGTGGGTAATGGAAAGAGGATTAGGTTCTGGGAGGATCTGTGATGGGGGAAACTTACCATCAAAGGTTAAATACCCTAGATTCTATGCAATGTAGACTTAGCCAATAGAGTGGTGAGTCTGTGTGGTTCATGAGGAGAATGGGGTGAGTTGGAATCTGCGATTAAGAAGGGCTTCTAGAGAAAGGGATATTCAGAGTATTCAGTGCTTGTTAGGATGTTTACAGGTTGTATTTTTCTCTTTCAAAGAAGGAACATCATTTGGCAGATTCACCTTTAAATCTTTCTTTTCTGTTTAGTTCATATGTTTTGTTTTTTCCTGAGGATCTGGCCCATACCTGGAAACCGTCCCCTTAATAAGGTTACTTTGGGAGCTGCACATCCCTTCTAAATGTAAGGCTTTGGATGGGAGATTGTCCATAAGAAAGTTATGATGGAGTTGACTCAATTAAAATTTTTCTTGGACTACAGGTTTTGATGGAGTTGAGATCCATGGAGCTCATGGCTACATACTAGAGCAGTTCATGAAAGACCAGGTTAATGACCGAACAGATGAATATGGTGGTTCCTTACAAAATCGTTGCCGCTTCCAATGACCGAACAGGTTATAGAGGCCATTGTCAATGAGATTGGAGCTGATAAATTTGGTATTAGGCTCTCACTTTTTGTTGAATATATGGAAGCTGGAGACTCAAACCCAGAAGCTCTTGACCTTTACATGGCTGAATCCCTTAACAAATACAGGATTCTCTATTGCCATATGGTTGAGCCAAGGATGAAGATGGCTTTGGAGAAGTGTGAAACTCCCCACAACCTTCTACCCATGAGAAAGGCTTTTAATGGCACTTTTAGTTATCGGTTATACTGAGTATCCTTTCCTTGAATCTGCAACTTAAAATTTGGAAATGTAAGAGCAGGGTAGTAATTTGTTAGTTGTGATTATTTCTTTTGTTGTTTGAGGGATCTTTATGTAGCGCGAGTCTTATCATCGTTCGGGAGGGATAACAGGAAATGGGCTGAGGGCCTTGTTAACAAGCTATTCCCGCCACACATTGATTGGAGATTATCAAAATTATTTTACCAGTGGTAAAGAAAGCTTATTTCAATCATACATATAATTAACCATTGGGAAAAGGTTGGGCACATTGCAGGTGTACCATAAGTTAGTGTCCGGGGACCCCTCTGCCCTTTTTGTATGATACTCCATCCCACACGCCCGCTAGCTTTCTGTACATGGGCGGTGTGTCTATCCTTCTCCTATAACCATTTTTCCCCCATTGTTGGGAGGAGAGAGATCAAGCAGGATTAACTGTGGAGCCAGTTGTTCAATTAATGGAACGGTCAAGACGGGTGTTCATTTTGCCCAATCCTGTGTCTGAATGCACGAGCCATGCTTCTTTAATAGAGTCATTTTATCCATCAAATTAATCCAAAAATATATACATAATCAAATGATAAATTTTAGGTACCATCGTTTACAACTCTCAAAAAACATATTTTAATGGAGTTCTGTTGCTCCATCGGGCCGTCCTTTCCAACGGTGGTCGCACGTGGCAAAATCTTTTATTAAAGGAATCTTTCAATTGGTCAATCGTTGATAAAAAATGTCACGTCGGAATAAGATATTTTATCCACTAAATTTGGAAATCATTAACCCGAATCTAGCCGAATTCCCATCCAAAAAAATATATATATATTTGCAAACGGTGTAAAAAGGCCAAAAAAATTTTGCTGCCACAGAATGTTCCTGCTACAAGGCTTGCAGCCAAAGAAATAGAATAATTCACATCCCTTTTGGGTTCATAAATATCCTCGTAGGTTTTAGTATTTTTTAAAATATCCTTTAAGATCTCATTTCCTTGGCTGTCAGCCTTGTAGCAGGAATGTTCCTGCTATTAGTGTAGCAGCAAAATTTCGTTCGTGTAAGGCCACGTTGGTTCTGCTTGAACCTTTGTCCATAATCGTCACCCACTAGGTCCTTGAAGAGTGTGGAAGACAAAAATGAAAGAGACGATGACAATGGGGGAACCAGAGAAGCTCAGAAGAATCGAAAGATGGCCGGTGACCGGTGTTGAAGTCACTCCTCTTCCTCTCCTCAGCCCATACAAGATGGGAAACTTCCAACTTTCTCACAGGTCTGTCATCTTAACCATTCTGTCTGATTTTATCTTGTTTAGTAGGGCTGGACGAACTTGGGTTTCCTTTAAATATCTTGAAATTGAATTCTCAAAAGCAGATTTTTGTCCCATAGTACTGAATTGCTGGATGAAATTTATAGAAACCCATGTAGCCTTGATTTTGCAAGATTAAGTCTATTGTGATATTTGATATATGAGGCAAATCATCAAGCAGATTATATTGACCCTTTTTTTTCCCCTGCCCTTTTGGTTATTTTGGCAGAAAACAAGCTTTGTCTTTTGAAGTTATCTAGGTATGCTTAATAGGGATGTAAATGGATAACCAAAAATCTGAATCTGATCCACATCCGTATCCGTTTAAGGACATCCGTATTTAGATATCTGGAAAAAAAAATCTGAATACTTAGCAATAAAAAATTAAGTAAATAATGATCTTGAGGGTTTTTTAAGATTCAACAGGTTCTAAAATGTGAGGAAAATAAAATCATGAACTAAGAAACATGGATTTAGAGTGAATTGAATCCGCTAGGGGGAGGAAGGTCTGGGTTACACAAGGTAGAGATGTAAACGGATGCTCGAAATTCCGAATTTGATCTGCATCCGAATCCATTTAGAGGGTATCCGTATTCACCTAGGGAATATCCGGATCTGATCACATCCGATCCATATCCCAGCTGAATCCAATCCGTTTACATCCCTAATGCTTAGTTCTGGGCAAATGGGTTTTTGTCAACTCAAGTTCCTTCCACTTTTCTATCTCTCAGATGATTGTTATTGTCCTGACCTTATTTAGTCCTCTGCTCTATTTAGGATGAACATAAATTTGATCCTCTGTCCTTTTGTAGATAAGGTTTGACTTTTCTTTCCTAAATTTGAAACTTCAGGATAACTAAGGAAAATCACCTGAGACAGTTTAAAAAGATTCAGCCCTTCTAGAAGGCTTATCAGAAAGGTGTTAGTTTCCGTTGTCTCTCAAACAAGCTCAAGTCATTTGGTCTCTTTTTCTTGTCTATCTCTCGAATTAGATCTCATAGACTCCAGCCCATTTTATCCTCATCTAGCTATGATGAAATGGTGCTTTATTTTATATTCCATGTGGATAAACTTGAATTTGTATTCGCGATGTTGCTTCCCAGTTCTCACCTTTTCTTTTGCTTTTCGTTGTCCCCCCCCCCCCCCCCTTCCCTCTGAGAGGGGATTCACTTTTCTTTGTCTCCCTTTCTGGGAGGAAATTCCTGAGCGATTCTAGATAGGTCAAACGTTCTTCCTGTTTTCAGGTTGTAAGACAAGAATTTTGTAGCTTGGAAGCAGAGGTTCACCTGAAGCAGTCAACTCTTAATTTACTCTGAACATGAATTCTGAAATCTTATTTATTCCATTAGATATTGTATTCAACCATTTATGTTAGATTTTTACTGGAGTTGAATTTGTAGGTGGGGTTTATTTTTTCTTTCTAAATTCTTGGGTTCCTGACAAAATAGTCAAGGTTTAAAGTATCGGTATCGGATATTGTATCAGAAGGGTGATTTTAAGAGACATATCGTATTGTATTGGAGAGACACAAGATACGTTAAAGATATGCATGGAAATGGTCAAGAAACATTTGAAATGCTTAGGATATAGGCAAAATAGAGTTTTGAAACATACAGTAATATCTAAAATATATTCTGTATAAAAGAGAACAAAGTACGAGGAGACAAAGTGCATTCAATTGATTATGTATAAAAGATGAGGTTTCTTGCATATACTAATACCAAAAAAGATGTCATTTTCAGTTTGTGGAAGATTTAGGGTTTATATGCACACATCAATGCTAAAAAAATGCAGTCATTCTGGTTGTTTTTCACTAATATAGTGATCCATTGCAAAGTCAACACTAAAAATCAATATTTGAGCAAAATATTCAAAGTTTTGATAGAGAAATATTCTTGTGCAAATTTAGTTTCGATCTTTGATTATTTAATCCTCAAATGATGATGAAATCAACACTACTAGAGTGGCTTTCGCCAGTAGAAGCAAGGAATCAAGTTGACTTTGCCAAAATAAAAAAATTATTAGAATGCTTTACAGGAGCTCTCAGTAAGTGTTTTGCAGTCATGGATCTTTTTCTGTAGTTTATAAGAGATGTATCAAGCGTATTAATAGGTAACGACCATATATCAACCATATCGGATCATGCATCGACCCAATATAGTCAATAATGTTTTTTAGGTATCGTGTCAGTACCTTAAAGAACAATACATATCGGTTATATTGGCAGATATGGTAGGATACTTAAAACCTTGAATACAATTATTTGATACTGGAAGCTATGGGTCTAATCATTTTTAGTTTTCTACCATTTAGAAGAGGGATATGTAGTTAATTGTTTTTTCATTTTAGACTTTCATCATAAGTTTCTGCATTAATTTCCTATCGGACCAATGCGGATCTGATGAATGTGATTTCTCATTGTGTATTGTGGTCAATTCCAAAAAAGGGCATACCCAGTGTACGAGGCTCCCGCTATTGCAGGGTCTGGGGAAGGGCATATGTACACAACCTTACACCCTCTTTTTATGGAGAGGCTGTTTCCTTGTTCAAACCCGTGACCACCAGGTTGCAATAGACTGTAGAGCAACCTTACCATTGCGTTGAGGCTTGCCCTTGTATTCTGGTCAATACACATGGAGTAAATAATGGTAGACCTTCCATTGTGCCTGTCAGTTGACAACAGTACCCCTTATTAGGACTTTTGTCAACTTCTAGTTAGGCTAGAAGAGATCTTCAAAGATAGTCTTCTTTTTTCATCTGTATAACTTTTTCCCATTGTGAGCAGTAGATAATATGAAACAATGGATTTGATGACTCCCTTATTATGGATTTCTTAAAAAACTTCTATCTTACTGGACTGCTGGATCATTCATTGTCTTAATTGAGAAATTACAGCACTTTTTTTTTTTTTTTTTTTTTTTCTGGTGAAAAGAAATTACAGCACTTGAAATAAGAAACCTTTCTTGTGCTATGAATTTTCAGAGTGGTTTTGGCACCTTTGACTAGGCAGAGGTCTTACAACAACATCCCTCAACCACATGCTATCTTATATTATTCTCAGAGAACCACCAATGGGGGACTTCTCATAAGTGAAGCCGCAGTTGTCTCTGACTCTGCACGAGGGTATAATTCGTTCTGCAGATTTTATCTTTCTAAAACCAGAATGTAAAACTTACTGTATGTTTTCCTTTATTTCAAAGTATATATTTTTTTTAGCTTTTCTTCTTCTCAATGGAAGGTACCCAAATACACCTGGAATTTGGACAGAAGAGCAGGTGGAAGCCTGGAAACCTATAGTGGATGTTGTTCATGCAAAGGGTGGTGTCTTCTTTTGCCAGCTGTGGCACGTGGGCAGGGTATATAGTTCTGGTAATTTCTTGATTCTGATACCTTTTCTTCTTTTTTCAATATTTCATATGATAAAATAACTTTAATTTTTTACATCACTAGGCCATTGAATTAACACCACCCCCCTCCAAAAATAAAGCTGTACATTTTTATGGAGTAGTCCCATTAGACAATATATTGACTATCCTTTCTGGTTTGACAGATTGAGTAGTGCTGAATGTGCAAAATCACACCTCTTATTGAAAATCAGTGGTGCCAAAGTGCAACTACTGATTGTACATGCTATACTTGTTTCAAAACATATTAGTCCTTTCCAAGTGAATGTCTTTCCCCATGACTGCATATTTTAATGTGCCTGTGAAACAACCTATAGGAAGGGGGGGGGGGTTGAATTAGATTGACCAGGCCTGGCTAACCCCCACTGTTATGTCCAAACCCAGCCTATCGAAGCAATGTTGGCTGAGTCAACACTTGGGATCAGATTGGATTGGCAGTTGGCGATTTGTTTGTCAAGCCCAACTCCTAAATCCTTGTGTTAGATTGGAATGGTTTCTTCCTGGATTTTCATGCACCAGTACTTTTTGCTAATTGCAATGTTATCGTGTTGCTCTTAAATTAAATATAGGGTTAGTTACTTGTACACCCCTTGTATTATGGCCCGATTGCTTGATAACCCCAACTTTTCAAACTATTACTTGAACACACACCCTGCATTTTAAGATTTCTTACGAGTAGACCCTGTCTGTTAGTCAGTCAACGTCATGGGTTAGAAAAATCTTAAATGCCCAAACTACCCTTTAAGGGTAGTGAAGTGATTTTTATCCTTTGTCGTCTTCTTCTTCTTCTTCCTCTTCCTGCAACCCCACCGCCCCTACCCCCTACTGCAACCCAATCCACCACCACTCCCTACCCACCCCTACCCCTAGTAAAAATGTTGTTTTTCTCTGGAAATCTCCAAGAGAAGAGCATGGAAACTCCCCTGTGATTCTATAAACTGTTGTACCTCCGTTAACCCCATCCAGATCACAACAGCTCAGACTGCTGAACTGAGGACTTTGCACAAATGAGGTCAGATATTCCACTACTTAGCCTGTACTGTCGAGTGTCGACAGAACACAGAGATAGGCTAAATCCCAGAATTAGAAACTATATCATATTTAGCAACTGAAAACTCCGATGGATCAGATGTTCCAGTCGAAGGTTACCCCTGTTGGTGGGAATAACTCCTAGAAAATTCAGCAACGGCTGGATGTTGAGTTCTGATAGGGACTCAAAATTAGAAAGTTAAAACCATAATGAAACTCACAGGCACATACAAATCCAATCAGTGGAATGGGCCCAAGTTACCATCGAAGGAAGGAGTAATGGTGGGTATTCTTCAGTCCAAAACGTGGGCAGGATTGGTTGGCTTGGTCAGGAGATACAGGCCCACAAAGGTATCTGCTGGAATCTTCAATCCGGGAACCGCAGGCAAGAAACTTGATCTCCAGGTCTTGCTTCTTTTGGAGCTTGATGGTGGTCCTTCAAGGTTGTGAACAGTAGCTGCGACTTCCTCAGCAAAAGGGGCGGAGGCACACAGGGGCTTGGGTGATGGCATGCGGGTGGGTTGGGGCCTGGGGTGGGTTTGGTGGTGGTCGCTGGAAGTGCAGGGCAAGTTGGTGGGGATGGTAGGGGCAGGGGTGGAGAGGAGGACGGCATTGGGGGTGGCGTGAAGTTCAGGGGGTAGGGTGGGTGGGTGGGTTGCAGCAGGAGGTGTGTTTGCAGGAAGAAGAAGAAGAAGAAAGGGTAAGTTGGTCATTTTAATTTCATAAGTTTCAGTTGAGTAACTCATAAGGGTAAAATGGATTTCCATTCAATCACTAACAACAGACTAACACTGTTAGGTTTCAGGGGGCTTCAAGCAATAGCTTGAAAAGTTGGGGTTATCAAGCAATCGAGCCATAGTACAGGGGGTGTACAAGTAATTTTCCCTTAAATATACTCATAATTTTGGTTTTGTAGACAGACTGGAAGAATGGAAACAACCTCTCAGTGAGGCGGGGGTAAGGCTGCGTACATTTGCCCCTTCCAGACCCTATAGTAGCGGGAGCCTCGTGCACTGGTACACCCTTTAGAGAGAGTCGTAGAATCGCAGAACGTCTAAACATTATAGAAGTCCAGAAAATTTTTCTTTGGCCCTGCAACACTTTTAGCTGTCCATGACACGTGAAAGTTCCTTCCCCAATTTTTCCTGATGTCTCTTGGTCTTTTGATTAAGTAGGTTGATATTGGAATATCAACTTGATTGTATCCTCTTACATGACAAATTGTGATTATTAGGCTATTGAAGAATCCAATAGCCATAAAACCCACTTATCTCATTCTACACCCACAGAACTGAGAGATAGTTGTTTGCTTCAAGGCTTTGGGATGAAGTGTCTGTACTTTCTCTGCTCTATATGATGTATGAATTTTACTCTTGTTAATTTTCTGTATCAAGGATGGATACCTGAGCTATTATTGATATAGTAGATTATTTACATAAGTACATGTTTTATTATAGATATTTTAAATATAGGTGCACCTTGTTGTCACCAAGCTGGTGAAATGAGAAGTTGTAACCTTCTTTTGATTGTCCCTTGTCTTATTCCTAAAAGAAGTGAAGGGTAAAAAAAGACTTTCAAAATAGTTTGAAAGTGACTTTTTATTATTTTCATTCTCAAAAATTGTCATTTTCCATATGAAATGATAGGATTTGCCCTCATCGCAAACAGAAGTGTGATATACTAAAAGGACAAAAAAATAAAGTTACATCTTTTTCACCAACTTTAGTTACAAGTTTACAACAAGATTTTCCTTTAAATATATATATGTTGATTGATTGACCGAAAAGACTCCATTGAAAGTTTCTGTCCTATTCATGATGCTCAACTTTCCTGACACAGTCACTTTATGCAGAATTTCAGCCAAATGGACTAGTTCCAGTTTCATCAACAGAAAAACCATTGAAGCCGTCAGTTCATGCCAACGGCATTGATGTAGTGGAGTTCCCACCTCCACGACGGTTAAAGATAGATGAAATCCGTCAAATTGTCAATGATTTTAGAATTGCTGCTAGAAATGCTATAGAAGCTGGTAAGGTTTCAAAAGAAATTTATATTTCATTTTGAAATGAGAAAAGGAATTTAAAGTATAAGAAAATTGTTGGAAAGTTGATTGGCCAAAATTGGAGTATTGAATTCTATGGAAGGAACTACAATGTGATCCTGAAAAAGGGCACATGGTTTTGAAAATCCTACCATCATTATCTTTCAAAAGCAGTATAACTATAAGCAATTCCTCCATTATGTTTGAATATAGTAACATTTTGTTAGGATAAACGTTTTCCTTCAGTGTAAATACATGAAAAAAGAAAATACTAGCATAAAAATGGGAAAAATGGTAGTGAAATACATTGATCCATTGCCTTTAAAACTTTGAATAGACAAACTGCAACATGTTACCTTTTTCAATTCCTTTCAGATCTCCTAAAGCTTTTGCTTGTATAGTGTCTTGTTCCATGCAATTCATGATTCAAAACCTGATAGGCAAACAGCATATTTCCATAGATATTGTAGTGTTTCCAAATTTTATGTGTAAGACCTATAAGCCTATTTTTCCAAATGCATAAATAGGATCCTTGAGACTCATTTTGATATAATTAACGAAGGATAATATTGCATCTCTTTTTCCTTGTTATTCTTTTAAAATTGAAATATTTAAATTAGATGAGCTAGAGAATTGCCTGACCAGAATTCCACTTTCCATAACATGGACCTAAGTTTCATTAGCATTTCTAGCATTCAAATTTGAGTACCAATTAACTCTTCCGTGAACATCTACAGTGGAAAAGGGCTAATGCTCTCTCGAATAAGCCCTTTTCGAACCAATTCCATCACTGGCTGGCTGCCTCAGCTCTTCATGCTCCTCTGGACTTGATTTCTTGAGCATGGCCCGAATTTAATGACTTTACTGACCTTAAAGAGAATTAAAAAATATGTCTGAAACTAATATTGAATATTTTACCATTTAAAATATGACTAGCAAACACAAGAAATGCGTACTTTTTGTTGGTAATCAGAAATTAATTTTTTTTTATTAGATTTCAGCTATGTACCTTTCAGTTTAGAAGAGAAAATAAACGTGGGTGATTTTAAGTGCATCCTTAACTAGCATTTAAGTAGTCTTGAAGAAAATCCAGTGGGATATTTTGGTTGTCTTATTTGTATGACTTTTAGTGTATTATCTCCTGAGTGATTGATTATAGGTAATATTGTATATAATAGAAGCTAAGAACACACGGTGATTATCCATAAGGAGAAAGGGCAGTTAAGGAACTTCAATTCTGAAAGTTTTTTGCCTACGTTGCAAGCATTAACTTACTCTTACTTTCATTGAAGTTAAAACATTTTCTTCTTCTTGAACTTCTTCATAGCTACAATTGCACCAAAACTAAGCCACCAAATTGCTGCTCTTATTTTCCTTTCAGATCCATCAATTTGCCCGCCTACTCCTGAGTCCTGACATCATCTGTGATATTTAAAAAACAATTAATTAGTTCTGTTTCAGCTAAGCCTTCTGCCAATTTACTTTGTAATGGATCATATATCCATGGTAGAGCCTCGATTTTAGGTTTGGGACTTTAGATTTTGTACTTAGTTATTCTTCATTTTAAAATCTTTCTCCAGAATTACCACTCTTGTTATGTTAAATGCCATTTACATAACCTTGTATTGCATATAATACCATATATGTCACATATATTTATCATACATGTATAATAATATATAGTAAATTTACATGGATTGGATCAGATATAGTTTTTCCGATATCTGACTCATTATTAATCGGATATGCTATAAACAGATAGGATCTTAATCGGATACTATATTAGTATATCCGTTCCAGGATAAACAGTTTGGATCTAAATACAGCTCCGCATACTATGTAGTTCATTTACAGCCTCACTTTGTGGCTAAATCCATTGATGATGTTATTATTTAACAATTGATACCTAAAAGTATTTAATAAATCTGCCAAGAGTTACTTTGTAATGGATCAAATATCCATGGCTAGAGCCTTCATTTTAGGTTTAAAAAATTTGACTGTATATCGATGTATTTTCTTGGCCTTCATATTCATCTCAGTGATATTTTGGTTAAGTTGTTGGAACATTGTCATTCACCTTCTGTGGGCAGCATATTTCTTTGTTTCTAAATTCATTTATGCTGTATTTATTATTTAATGATTTTACATAATTGTTTCACTTGACTAATTTTCTTATTGTATAGGATTTGATGGAGTTGAGATCCATGCGGCTCATGGCTACCTACTTGAGCAGTTCATGAAAGACCAAGTTAATGACCGAACAGATGAATATGGTGGGACCATGCAAAATCGTTGTCGATTCACTCTTGAAATAGTTGAGGCCGTTGTCAATGAGATTGATGCTGATAAAGTTGGGATTCGGCTCTCACCTTTTGCCAATTATAATGAGGCTGGAGACTCAAACCCAGAAGCTCTAGGCCTTTACATGGTTCAATCCCTCAACAAATATAGGATTCTCTATTGTCACATGGTTGAGCCAAGGATGGAAAATGCTTGGGAGAAGAGTGAAACTCCCCACAGTCTTCTACCCATGAAAAAAGCTTTCAATGGCACCTTTATGATTGCTGGAGGATATGGTAGGGATGATGGGAACAATGCTGTTTCTAATAATTGTACGGATCTTGTTGCATATGGTCGAGTGTTCTTGGCTAATCCAGATTTGACAAAGAGATTTGAGCTTGATGCTCCCCTTAACGAGTACAATAGAGAGACCTTTTACACATTCGATCCTGTTGTTGGTTACACAGACTATCCATTTCTTGAATCTACAGTTTGAAACTCAGAGAAGTAGAGAGGCTATTATGTGATAGTTGTGTTCTTTCTTTTCCTTGGTTGAGGGATATTTATTTAGTGTAGAAGTGGTGGAGAATAAATGTTCAAACCAATGAATTTGCAATTTGGTTTCGAAGTATATAACTTATTTATATTTTCCTCAAAATCTCACTGGTTTGCATTTGTATTCAATTCTTTATAGGTAAAAAATCGACAAAACAGGTAACTCGATAAATTGAGATGGAAAAAATCATTTACAAGGGAAAAGTGTTTTAATTGAAACATAAGAGTAACTTGTAGTTATGAGTATTACAAAGACAACATAACCTTGCATTGAATCTTTGCATGAACCACTTCTTGATGTTCAGTAACATAGAAGTGGATGCAATGAAGAATAACATGGAAGAATAAAAAAAAGGCATAGATGAAAATTTTTTCTTAGCCACTTAACATTCTGTTCCCCTTTTGTCTAATCATTACCTATATTTTAATTTCTTTCCATAGTTACCATGATCACACATAAGGATGTAAACAGATCGGATTCGGCTCGGATAGTGTTGTATCCGCATCAGTTAGTTTTTGGGCCAGATTCGAGATAATGCTAAGCGGATACGGACATGGATACGGATCGGATATTTTATCCGTTTACATGTAAATATAGCTTTTCGGATAGTCAAAACCTATCTGTATCCGTTTAGTTTTCGGACGGATTCGGATAGTATTAAACGAATATAGACATGGATACGAAAATGGATTTCTGCTATTCATTTACATCCTTAAATTCAAACATAGTGTATTCTATGCCCATTGTTTAATCCCTTCCATATTTTAATTCCTATCCATGGTAACATGAGTATAAAAAACTAACCCTAAGGCTAATCTCTATCATTTCCTATAGGCACACAACAATAAGTCTTTTCTCCTATTTTTCCCACTATCACATAACAAGGACAAGAAAAATTAGAATTACAGGGTACAAAGGTGGAATCAGATGTAAACCGGTGCTACAAATCGCATGCAAATCGATTGTTAGCCGAATAACAAAAACCGAATAGAAACAAGTAAAATCACACCACATATAAAAAAATTTCTACCCAACAAAATGTGGACCAAACCGTAAAAAATAAAAAAATATTTTAAGGGAATTCTCATACAGTATACAGGTATATTGTTCCATCGGGCCGTTCTTTCCGACGGTAGTCGCAGGCGGCAAGGGAAATAAGATATAGTATCCAGTAAATTTGGAAACCATTGACACGAATCTGAATCTGGTCGAATTCCCATCCAAATAAACAAAATTTAATTGCAAACGTGTAAGGCCACTTTGGTTCTGCTTCAATCTCTGTCCATTTGCGTCACCCATTACGTCCATGAAGAGTGTGGAATATATAAATGAAAGAGACGATCGATGACAATGTGGGAGCCAGTGAAGCTCAGAAAAATCGAAAGATGGCCGGTATCGAAGTCACTCCTCTCCCTCTCCTCACTCCGTACAAGACGGGAAACTTCCAACTTTCTCACAGGTCTGTCATCGTAACCATTCTGTCAGATTTTATCTTGTTTTCTAGGGCTGGACGAACTTGGATTTCCTTTAAATATCTTGAAATTGATTTCTAAAATGTAGATTTTCGTCCCATAGTACTGAATTGCTGGTTGAAATTTATAGAAACCCAAGTAGCCTTAATTTTGCAAGATTAAGTCTATAGTGATATTAGACATATGAGGCAAATCATCAAGCACATTATATTAACCTTTTTTATATTTTTTGGCCCTTTTGGTTATTTTGGCAGAAAACAAGCTTTATCTTTTGAAGTTATCTAGGTATGCTTAGTTCAGGGCAAATGGTTTTTTTTTTTTTTCCAATTCAAGTTCCTTCCACTTTTCAAGTTATCTAGGTATGTCCTGACCTTATTTGGTCCTCTGCTCTATTTAGGATGAATCTAAATTTGGTCCTCTGTCCTTTTGTAGATGAAGTTGGACTTTTCTTTCCTATATTTGAAACTTCAGGATAGCCTGGGGAAAATTTTCTGGGACAGTTTAAAAGAATCAGCCCTTCTGTTAAGGGATAGAAGGGTTATCACATGCAATCTATCTAGTGTTAGTTCCCTCCCTTGCCTATCAAACAAGCTCAATTCATTTGGTCTCTTTTTCTTGTCTATCTCTCAAATTAGATCTCTTAGCCTCCAACCCACTTTATCCTTATCTAGCTATGATGAAATGATGCTTTCTTTTCTATTTCCATGCGGATAAACTTGAAGTTGTATTCGCGATGTTGCTTCCCAGTTCTCACCTTTTCTTTTTCTTTTCCTTGTCTTCCCCCCCCCCCCCCCCCCCTCCCCTCTCTGAGAGGGGATTCACTCTTCTTTATCTCCCCTTCTGGGAGGGAATTCCTGAGTGATTCTAGATAGGTCAAACATTCTTCTTGTTTTCAGGTTATAAGACAAGAATTTCGTAGCCTGGAAGCAGAGGTTCACCTGAAGCAGTTAACTCTTAATTTACTCTGAACATGAATTCTGAAATCTTATTTATTCCATTAGATATTGTATTCGACCATTTATGTTAGATTTTTACTGGAATTGAATTTGTAGGAGGGGTTTATTCTTTCTTTCTAAATTCTTGGATTCCTGACAAAATAGTCAAGGTTTAAAGAATCGGTATCGGGTGTTGTATCGGAAGGTTGATTTTAAGAGACATTTCGTATTGTATCAAAGAGACACAAGATATGTTAAAGATATGCATGGAAATGGTCATGATACATTTGAAATGCTTAGGATATAGGAAAATTACAGTTTTGAAACATAAAACACCATAAATAAGTAATGGGAAAATGTTCTTGCACAGGGGGCACAGGTTGAGCCCAGACACATGGGGGGGGGGGCAAAATGACAGGCCCGCCCCCCTGAATGACCGAAATGACGCGCCCATCCCACCCCATGTGTCTGGGCACAGTCTGCACCCCCGTGCGCTCCCGGGCAGAGAACATCATCCCATAAGTAATATGTAAAATATATTGTGTATAAAAACAGAATAAAGTACAATGAGACAAAGAGCATTCAATTGATTATGTGTAAAAGATGAGGTTTCTTATATATAGTAATATACCAAAAAAAATGTCATTTTCAGTTTGGGGAAGATATAGGATTTATATGCACACATCATTGCTAAAAAACTGCAATCATTCTGGTTGTTTTTCACTAATATAGTGATCCATTGCAGAATCAACACTAAAATTCAATATTTGAGCAAAAAATTCAAAGTTTTGATAGATAAATGTTCTTGTGCAAATTTAGTTTTGATCTTTGATTGCAAGTTGTTTAATCCTGGAATGATGATGAAATCATCTCTGCTAGAGTGGCTTTAGCCAGTAGAAGCAAGGAATCAAGTTGACTTTGCCAAAAAATATATTATTAAAATGCTTTACAGGAGCTCTCAATAAGTGTTTTGCATTCATGGATCTTGTTCTGTAGTTTATAAGAGATGTATCGAGCGTATTAATAGGTAACGACCATGTATCAACTCAATACAATCAATAAAAATTTTTAGATTTCTACCTTAAAGAACATGACGTATCGGTTATATTGGCGGATACGGTAGGATACTTAAAACCTTGAATATAATTATTTGATACAGGAAGCTAAGGGTCTAATAATTTTTAGATTTCTACCATTTAGAAGAGAGATATGTAGTTAATTGTTTTTTTGTTTTAGACTTCCAACATAAGTTTCTGCATTAATTTCCTATCGGATCAATGTGGATCTGATGAGTGTGAATTCTCATTATGTATGGTGGTCAATTCCAAAAAAGGGAGTACCCACCCACTATTGCAGGGTCTGGGGAAGGGCATATGTACGCAGACTTACCCCCACTTTGTATGGAGAGGCTGTTTCCTTGTTCGAACCGCGACCACCAGGTTGCAATAGACTGTCAAGCAACCTTACCATTGCATTGAGGCTTGCCCTCGTATTCTGGTCAATACACATGGAGTAAATAATGGAAGACCTTCCATTGTGCCTGTCAGTTGACAACAGTTCCCCTTACAAGGACTTCTGTCAACTTCTAGTTAGGCTAGAAGAGATCTTCTACAGAGATTTCTTAACTTAATCTGAGCTCTTTTTCCCTTTAATTGCCCCCTACCTGCATGTGCTCTTGTGAGAAACTACTGAGTTATCTCGAAACTGTTCAGATTACTCAGTTTTTTGGAGTTATACCTGCTTCATAGCTGTCAGGTTTCACCATCCAAACATCAGGAGGGGACCATTAAGGGTATTCCAAAAATATACAGCTGTGTTGATTCATTCTCATTTCAAAGAGTCTTCTTTATTCATCAGTATTACTTTTTCCCATTGTAAGCAGTAGATAATATGAAACAATGGATTTGATGACTCCCTTATTATGAGTTTCTTAAAAAACTTCTTACTGGTCTTCTGGTTTATTACATTATCTTAATTGAGAAATTACAGCCCTCAAAATAACAAACCTTACTTGTGCTATGAACTTTCAGAGTGGTTTTGGCACCTTTGACTAGGCAGAGGTCTTTCAACAACATTCCTCAACCACATGCTATCTTATATTATTCTCAGAGAACCACCAAAGGGGGACTTCTCATAAGTGAAGCCACAGGTGTTTCTGACACTGCACAAGGGTATAATTTTTTCCACAGATTTTATTTTTCCTAAAACCGGAATGTAAAACTTACTGTATATTTTCCTTTATTTCAAAGTATATTTATTTATCTCTTCTTCATCTCAATGGAAGGTACCCAAATACACCTGGAATTTGGACAAAAGAACAGGTGGAAGCGTGGAAACCTATAGTGGATGCTGTTCATGCAAAGGGTGGTGTCTTCTTTTGCCAGATTTGGCATGTGGGCAGGGTATCTAGTTCTGGTATTTTCTTGATTCTAGTACCTTTTCTTTTTTTTTCAATATTTCATGGTGATAAAATAACTTTAATTTTTTACATCACTAGACCATTGAATTAACAACCCCCGCCTCTCCAAAAATGAAGCTTTAAATTTTTATGGAGTAGTCCCATTAGACAATGTATTGACTATTCTTTCTGGTTTGACAGATTGAGTAGTACTGAATGTGCACAATCACACCTCTTATTGAAAATCAATGTTGTCAAACTGCAACTAGGGATTGTACATGCTATAGTTGATTCAAAACATATTAGTCTTTTCCATCTGAGTGATTGTCTTTTGTTGTGACTGCATATTTTCATGTGCCACGGTTTAACAGCTATTTCTGTGACATCAACTCATGCATTTCAGAATACTTTCTCAGGAGAGTTTGAATACAATCCTACTCTGGTATTATTCTGGTATTTAAATTTTTTCCATGCTTACAAATTCAAAGATGTCTCTTTTTACACATCTCAGCAGAATATTGTCTTTTGTATCTGAAAATTTTGAAGGTTTTAGATAAGTTGTACTAAAGAGTCTCAAAATAGGAAAAAAGAGCTTCCCATGTAGCAGAAATGCTTTTTTAAGAGTTCAGGGTTTAGAACCTGTTTGGCCAAGGCGTAACCTACACAATTCAAGCATCCAACTGGAGAGGGAGTTCGAAGGGGGGGTTACACTTATTTAATCTGGCTAAATGAATAAGATTATGGCAGTAAAGTGCATTTGGCTCTTGATCAAAGAAGTCAGGAAAAACTTTATGGTGAAGGATTTATTGGCTGTCGTTTTGACAACAAATTGACTGTGAATTAGTTGGATCCGAATGGCTTATAAATGCAATTTTAGGTGCGGAAGAAGATGCCCATACCCATGTTTGCAGTTGTGAGTTATCCAATACTATGTATCGCATTTTCATGTCATTTGTTTGAGACAAGTTCAGTCCCTTGATAAGTTGACTGTTTCCTTTTCTGGCCAAAGATATCACATGAGCACTAGGGTTTGCTCCTGTAGGTTCTATGCAAATGTCCTTGGATGGATTTTGTATGAGGTTGACAGTCTGATTCTATGAGTTTCAGGGGGAATCAGATGTCACTCTGTGAGACATTTGAATTGTATCAATATAGTAATCCCAAGGGCTTCTTCATTCTTCTTTTTGTCTCTTTGGATAGCTTAGGCTATACAACGATTTTTGGAGATCAGGATCGTATTGGCCCAGTGAACTTGGGATTGCTGGATCTTGATCCCAAGTTGACTCATCAATCCCCCAAGAATTTGGTTGATCAGGCCTGGCTAACCCCCACTGTTATGTCCAAACTCAGCCTATCCAGGCAATTTTGTCTGATTCGACTTGGGATTGGATTGGATTGGCAGTTGGTGATTTTTTTGTCAAGTTCAAGTATTAAATCCTTGTGCTAGATTGGAATGGTTTCTTCCTGGATTTTCTTGCACCAGTACTGTTTGCTAAATGCAATCTTATTGTGTTGCTCTTAAACTAAATACTCTACTCATAATTTTGGTTTTATAGAGAGAGTGGCAGAATGGGAACGGCCTCTCTGTGAAGCGGGGTTAAGGCTGCGTACATTTGACCCTACCAGACCCTGTAGTAGTGAGAGCCTCGTGCACTGGTACGCTCTTTAGAGAGATTGGCAGAATCACAGAACGTCTAAACATTCTGTTGAGTCCAGAATTTTTTTTTTTTGGCCCTGCAACAGTTTTATCTGTCCATGACATATGAAAGTTCCTTCCCCACTTTTTTTTTTCCGATGTCTCTTGGCCTTTTGATTAACTAAGTTGATATTGAAGTATCAACTTGATTGTAGCCTCATACACGAAAAATTGTGATTATTAGGCTATTGAAGACTCCAATAGCCATAAAACCCAGTTATCTCGTTCTACACCCACGGAAATGTTCAAAAAAAAAAAAAAAAAAAAAAAGAGGAAGAAAAGGAGATAGTGGTTTTCTTCAAGGCTTTGGGATGAAGGGTCTTTATCTTCTGTACATGATGTTTGAATTTTACTCTTGTTAATTTTCTGTATGAAGGATACCTGTGCTATTATTGATATAGTGGATTTTTTGCATAGATACACATTTTTTATAGATATTTTAAGTATAGGTCCAAATGAAAAGTTGTAACCTTCTTTTGATTGTTCCTTGTTTTATTCCTAAAAGTTCTTTAAGGGTAAAAAAGGACTTCCAATTGAAAGTGACTTGTCATTATTGTCATTTTCCATATGAAAGGATAGGATTTACCCTCATTGAAAAAGAAGTGTGATATACTAAAAGGGGAAAAAAAGTAAATTTACATCTTTTTCACCAACTTTAGTTACAACAAGATTTTCCTTTAAATATATACAATTATACATGTTGATTGATTGACCGAAAAAATTCCATTGAAAGTTTCTGTCCTATTCATGGTTCTCAACTTTCCTGATGCAGTCACTTTATGCAGATTTTCAGCCAAATGGACAAGCTCCAGTCTCATCAACAGAAAAACCATTGAAGCCGTCAGTTCGTGCCAATGGCATTGATGTAGTGGAGTTCACACCTCCACGACGCTTAAAGATAGATGAAATCCCTCAAATTGTCAATGATTTCAGAATTGCTGCTAGAAATGCTATAGAAGCTGGTAAGGTTTCAAAAGAAATTTAAATTTCATCGAAATGAGAAAGAGGAATTTAAAGCTTAAGAAAATTGTTGGAAAGTTGATTGACCAAAATTACGGAATTGAACTCTATGGAAGGAACTACATGTGATCCTGAAAAAGGGCACATGGTTTTGAAAATCCTACCATCATTATCTTTGGAAAGCAGTATAACTATTAGAAATTCCTCCAATATGTTTGAATATAGTAAATTTTAGTTAGCATAAAGGTTTTCCTTCAGTGTAATTACATGAAAAATGAAATGGGAACATAAAAATAGGAAAATATGGTAGTGAAATACATTGATCCATTGCCTTTAAAACTTTGAATAGACAAACTTCTATATGTTAGTTTTTTCAATTCCTTTCAAATCTCCTAAAGTTTTTGCTTGTATAGTGTCTTGATCCTTGCAATTCATGATTCATAACCCGATATGCAAACAACATATTTCTATAGATATTTAGGTGTTTCCAAGTTTTATGTGTAAGAACTATAAGCATATTTTTCCAAATGCATAAATAGGATCCTCGAGACTCATTTGGTATAATTAACGAAGGACAATAACTTTATTACTGCATCTCATGTTCCTTGTTATTCTTTTAAAATTTAAATCTTTAAATAAGATTTAAAGATGGACCTAAGTTTCTCTTTCTATAACATGGATCTAAGTTTCATTAGCATTTCTAGCATTCAAATTTGAGTACCAATTTACTCTGCCATGAACATCTACAGTGGAAAAGGGCTACTGCTCTCTTGAATAAGCTCTTTTCGAACCAACTCCATCACTTGCCGCCTCAGCTCTTCATGCTCCTCTTGGCTTGATTTTTTGAACATTGCCCGAATTCAACGACTTTACTGACCGAAAAGGGAATTAAAAATATGGCTGAAACTAATATTAAATATTTTACAATTTAAAATATGACTAGCAAACACAAGAAATGCGTACTTTTTGTTGGTAATCAGAAATTAATTTTTTTTTATTAGATTTCAGCTATGTGCCTTCCAGTTTAGAAGAGAAAATAAACATGGGTGATTTTAAATGCATCCTTAACTAGCATTTAAGTAGTCTTGAAGAAAAGCCAGTGGGATATTTTGGTTGTTTGATTAATATGACTTTGTGGCTAAATCCATTGATGATGTTATTATTTAACAATTGATACCTAAAAGTATTTAGTAAATCTGCCAAAAGTTACTTTGTAATGGATCAAATATCCATGGTCAGAGCCTTCATTTTAGGTATAAAACTTTGACTGTATATCCATGTATTTTCTTCGCCTTCTTCATATTCATCTTGGTGCTATTTTGGTTAAGTTTCTGGAACATTGTCATTCACCTTCTGTGGGAAGTATATTTCTTTGTGTTTAAATTCATTTATGATGTACTTATTAATTTTACATAATTGTTTCATTTGACTACTTTTCTTATTGTGTAGGATTTGATGGAGTTGAGATCCATGGGGCTCATGGCTATCTACTTGAGCAGTTCATGAAAGACCAAGTAAATGACCGAACAGATGAATATGGTGGGACCCTGCAAAATCGTTGTCGCTTCCCTCTTGAAATAGTTGAGGCCATTGTCAATGAGATTGGTGCTGATAAAATTGGGATTCGGCTCTCACCATTTGCCAGTTATATGGAGTCTGGAGACTCAAACCCAGAAGCTCTAGGCCTTTACATGGCTCAATCCCTCAACAAATATGGGATTCTCTATTGTCACATGGTTGAACCAAGGATGAAAACTGTTGGAGAGAAGGGTGAAACTCCCCACAGTCTCCTACCCATGAGAAAAGCTTTCAATGGCACCTTTATTGTTGCTGGAGGATTTGATAGGGATGATGGGAACAAAGCTATTGCTAACAATTGTACAGATCTTGTTGCTTATGGTCGAGTGTTCTTGGCTAATCCAGATTTGCCGAAGAGATTTGAGCTTGATGCTCCCCTTAACAAGTACAATAGAGAGACCTTTTACATATCTGATTCTGTTGTTGGTTACACAGACTATCCATTTCTTGAATCTACAGTTTGAAACTCAGAGAAGTAGAGAGGCTATTATGTGATAGTTGTGTTATTTCTTTTCCTTGTTTGAGTGATCTTTATTTAGTGTAGAGGTGGAGAATAAATGTTCCAACCAATGAATATGCAAGAATAACATGCCATTTGATTCAAAGTATATAATTTATATTTTCCTTAAATTCTCAATTCTTTCCCCAAACTCGATATGTTAAAGATGGAAAAAATCATTTGCCATGAGGGAAAAATGCTTTAATTGAAACATAGAAGTAACTGGTAGTTATGAGTGTTACCAACCATGATGCCCTAAACAGAATACTATAAGACCAAAAAATAAAAAATAAAGGGAAATTTACGTTTGCCTCCCTTGTAGTTCCCTAAAATTTAATCTATTTCAAAAATCTCCCCCGTATTTTGAAATATTCTTATAATCTTACTCCTACTGTTAGATTAGCGCAGCTAAGTGATGATGAAATCGCCCAATTTTTATCTAAATGTCCATAATACTTTTTATGCCAATATTACATTTTTACCCCCATTAGGGATGAAGCATCATCTTCATGACAGGGCTGTCCCCATCTTCTTCCTCCAGCCATCGCAAAACAGCGAGGGTGACTGAACTTCAATCGCTGCCGGCAGCTTTTCCAGGCCTCCATCGACCACCATAATACTAGACAAATGAGCGAATTTTCCAATAGCCCAGAACAAGCCCTGAGATCCCTTCATCGTTCAAATGAAATGAGGAACCCTGAAAAATAAAATTGGTTTCAGAAAGCGCGGGAAACACCATGAGCATCGCAGGGGTAAGAAACGACACGGGAAGAAAGTTAGCAACGACAGGGGTGGGCGTCAGTAATTCTTCTTCATTTGATGTTTGATCTTACTCTGGTGATTTTCAGTTTCGTTTCGAAACCACTTAACCGATTAATTTTACTGTTAAAGATCCATTTTCTTTTTCTTCTAGTGATTACACTTACAGTATGTCAAAGTCTGTGAATCCAAGGCCATTCAATTGTTTAGTCCGATTCTCAGTATTGCCATATAATTTCCTTTTGAAATCGGGTAAGAAAATGGTGACTTTTCAAATTCAAATTGTTCTATAGAATAATATACAGTAGTAGAATTCTGGCAACTTCTTAGTTTTAATCTTGAAATTTCCTTTTTAATTTTGAGGGAATATTGCTCAAGAAATCTGGAGTCTGGAATGACCCTTTAACCTTACCATAAAACTAGCTACTTGTTCATGATGACCCCAAACGTTTTTTTTTTTTAGGAGACCCCAAACGATTTTATTAAGTCCTGCAGTTCAACACCAATTACAACCCTTTCTTAAATTAACCAACGAATTGCGATAAGACCAGTAGGAGGTGGCACAAAAAATAAGGGAGATGGAGCTGGGGATTGGGTCAGCGAGAGAGATGACGCATCACAGTAGCCTTGGAGAATGTCGCCCTCATCGGCGGTGAAACCCAGATTGGTAAGCATTGAGAGCCAGCACTGGCGAGTAATGATACGGATGGCTTGGCAGCATTCGAGGCGAAGATAAGCCTCACCATCCATGAAGAAGAGGATGATCTCGTCGGTGCACAACCGCAGCTCTATAGGGTTATGACAATCGGTGAGGGTTACAACGGTTTGTTAGGGTAAAACAAAAGAGGGAAACGAGTCGCACTAATGAGGCAAGATCATGGTCATCGCCGGAGCAGGAGCTGGTCGCAAGATGCAACGGTACCGGCGCAGTAGGCGCTCCCAAACCCTTCTCGCCCCAGGTACAGGTAGGGCTGTAAACGGATCGGATTCGGCTCGGATAGTGCAATATTCGCATCCGCATCCGCATCCGCATCCGATTAGCTATCGGCCAGTTCGGATAGTCTTAAATGGATACGGATCGGATCTTTTATCCGTTTACATGTAAATATTGTTTTTCGGATTGCTATAGTCTATCCATATTTTAGCTTTTGGAGATTCGGATAGTGCTAAATGGATACGGATTGATTTTGACTATTCATTTACACCCCTAGGTACAGGGTATCATGGTAACATTGTTTGGGTGGGATGAGTTTAACAAATATAAAAAGGACAAAATTGTCTTTTCAAATTAATACTATTAGCGTAAGCACTTAAGAGTACCAATGTAATTTTGAAAATTTCAAGGATGATAGATGTAATAATTTAAAACTACAGGAGTGGTAAACATAAATTTTTCTTTATTTTTATAATATAATATAAGAAACCGAAAATTTTGAAGAAATGCGATGGACTACAACAGTAGTTTTGTGCGTCTTTTTGTTCATGTATACTCTATTCTCATATATCAATTTAGGGCGTTGTCGCGGCACAGGGTGGGCCCCGAGCTGTCCCGTCAGTACAGTGCTTTAAATATGCCATTACAGTAATGGTGGTGTATGGTCTAACTTTTAATAGTTTTGTGTCTTTAGAGGAAATTTTGTGATGACAAAAATTAGGCACAAAAATTAGGCATTAGATCATAATTGTCAAGGTGTTGCTTAGGTATCGCCTCGGCACTGCCTAGGTGTCTAAGCTCTTTCTTGGGCCTAAGGCAATAACATGCATTGTTGACACTTCACGAGTTTATGTTGATTTACGGTTATTATTTTGTTTGTTGATGAATAGATGAATCCCTATTTGAGTCAGATGCGCATAAGAGCAAACAAGTCTTTTTACGTCCTGACTGAGACAATCTTTTCAATTTCAAAATTTCCCTTTTTTATAGTGAATAAGTCATAAGAATGAGAGGTATTAAGCTTTTTATCATCCTAACGTCGAATTATTTTTCCACAGGACCTCCCCTACAATTAGGCCTGTAAACAGATCGGATTCGGCTCGGATATGGATCGGATTCGGATATTTCCTGGTCGAATACGGATACCTCTAAATGGATTCGAATGCGAATCGAACTCGAATTTTCGGCCATCCATTTACACCTCGCCTTGTGTAACTCGAACCTTCCTCCCCGTAGTGGATACAATTCACTCTCAATCCATAGTTTTAGATCATGATTCTCATTTCCTCATATTCTAGAACCCGTTGAATCTTCAAAAACCCCAAAGATCGTTATTTAATTAATTTTTTATAATTAAGTATTCGGATTCGATTTCTATCGGAGTATTCAGATTTTTTCGGATATCTCTAAATAAATACGGATGCAGATCGAATTCGGATTTTCGGTTATCCATTTACAGCCCTACCTACAGTATCATCGCCATAGTGTTGATGCGTTTCCTCTTGTATGATCATAGCAAAAGCCTCATCAACATAGAGAATATCTTAGGTTGGATGGATACATTCCGATTCTATGAATGCTCACTTGCTTTGCACCTAGAAAGAGACTTTTTTGTCTGGCGTCATGGGCGATTCAATTTTAAAAAATTGAGTGTTTGGTGATAGATTATATCCTATGCTTTGTTTATTATATATGTTGGTTTTCTCATATTAGTCCAGATTGGTCCAATTGATATGCCAGGTTACGTCTTTACAAGGTTCTAAGCTTTGCCAAAAATTTATGAAATTTTGGTTTCAATGCTTTATGAGTTTGGCAATAGAGCTTTGGCATTGTTTTGGATTTCTAAACCCTGATCAAGAAATTTGACTTTTTCCCTTTTTCTTAATTTTTCTGTTACTTTACTTTATTCTAATAAAGTTTTATTTGTAATTTTTATTATGTTTGCATGATGTGTTATCTATTAATTTTTATATCTCTATTGTATAATGTGCACTACAAGATTTTAACTTCATTCTATTATTTAATTGAAAGATAAATTTAAAATGTTGTGTGCATGAATGAAAATTTTCTATGAAATTTCCCCGCCTTTTTTTTTTTTTGTTTCAGCCTAGAGAAAAATTTAATCATCCTTTTTCCAAACTACAAAAGCTTCTCTCTCTCTTTAACTTAAATATTTGAAAAAGTTGTTGTGGCACACATGCACATTGGCTACTTGATAAAAAGTGGTGACAAAAGTAATATTTCTAAGCAACCTCTATAATTAAAATAGAGATTAGCTTTCTCACATGTAAAAAGAAAGTGAAGGCATATTTTCTCTAATTATTTGATTAAAGTATGTTTAAAGAATCTTGGAGGATAGATTCGCTCCAGTTATTGGCGGCCACACGATGTTCTGAGTTATTTTAATCAGTTTCATATTAAATAAATAAATAAAATTATTCAAGACAGTTTAGGAATATAGAACATTTGTGTAAACAATACCTGATTTAATGGATATTGGGTGAGTAGTCCCACATTGATTACTTTGAGATCTTTTGTTCCCTCATATACCTGTACGTCAATCCCTCCACTCAAAAGTTTGAGCTTTTGGCTGGATATTTATTTGGTATCAATGCGGGTTTTCTCTAAGCGTCCCCATAACTTGGCTCTATTCATTTGTGCCCGTGTTTGTTGTTCCATCCTGACTATATGTGAGGGGAAGTGTTGGGAAAATAGTTCTACATCGATTACCCCTAAAACCTTTTGTCCCCTCATATACCTATGAGTTCCTCCACCCAAAAGTTCGAACTTTTGGATTAGATATTTACACCGAAAGGCTCTCCTATGTTAAATGCTTCATTTTTTGATTATGAAGATGCCAACAAATTGTTGATTAAGTAATTGAGATATGGTACCAAAGTTTTGGGATCCAGTCCCATCTTTCACAATTTATTAATGTTTGGCTTTAAGCTTGTTGCCTTTTTGTGGTGAAGGATTCTTCAATTCATGCTTTCTATCCATTTTGTGCCCTTTCTTCCTTTTCGCATGGTAGTCATACTGCTTAGATTATGCATCAAAGAAAGAGAAGAATGATCATGTTTGATGTAACATGCATTAGCACCATTATGGATTAACCAATGAAAAAACATAGAACTTAAAGTTGATTCTCTGTTGGCATTCATCTTCTTGTTTGTTTCCAATCTAATAATTTATTGCCATTGGCATGTAAAGTTCCTTCATGATCACTTGTTTAACCTTTAAAGCCATCAGTAGATAGACATAAACAAAATAGCCCATGAAGTAGCTGCTTTTGGTGGGACTCTTGATGATGTTTCTTGGGTTTCCTACTTTCGAGAAGGATTTTATGGACAAGTTTAATTAATAACATGGTCTAATCTTTGTTTTGGTTTTATGTGAAAAAAACAAAACAAAACAAAAAAAGAGAGAAGATCTCTCAATGGCCTTTGTAAACTATTCTTTTGTGTGTGTGTGTGTGGTGGGGGGGGGGGGAGGGGGGTTTTAATTGTCATTTGGAAGATGGATAAATTAGGGTTTAGACACTGGAGTCACACGGTAGTGTTGGGTTTATTTCTTCTCACATATTTTTTTAGAAAGAAGAATGTTGTCTGGTTGTGTGGCCCCTACATCAGTATGGCAGTCAATGATGGGGATAGATAGGCATCGATTAGGAGGAATTTTCATTTTATATAGGGCAAGAAGGTTATTTCAAGGGCTATGCCTGGTCGCAAGGGCTATGAGTCGATGATCAATCCGCCGTTCAATCTTTTTATAGATGATGATCAATTTGGTGTTCCACCTTTCATGCTCCAACCCTTCAAACGTCCAACATGGGAGAGAAACCCCCCCCCCAACTACTAGACCAGGCATTCATAAACAAAAGATAACAGATAACACTTTTGCCAAAAAACATATAATTTCACATCAAGTTGTTCAATTAAAAAAAAACCAAAGAAATACATCATGGTGGACAATGTTTCTTTTAACAACAGTGATGGATCGAATATGGCTTTGGGTTGTGATGGAATGAGCTATGATCTACAATTGATATTTAACTTAGAAAAACGCACTTTGAAAGGCAGTGTGGCCGCAGTGTCTAGACACAGAGAAGAGGAGGTGAAATGGCTGCTCTACTCCTATGAAAGATGGTAATGACCATCCTATTGATGCCATCATGACGCTGCCACACTATCTTTTGGAGAACCCTCTCCCATAAAACTAAGTTCTACACTTGCATGATATGAGCTAAGTAGTGTAGGTAAGAGATTCTAAGGTGACCATCTTTAACATTAAGGTATGCATCATTTGCAAAGGGCACTTAGAGATATTAATTAATTAAAATGGTTCTTGTTGGGTTCTAAAATGACCCTACACCTTTATACTTTAAAGCACAAATATTCATGTTTTTGCATGTAAATCTATGTGTCCAATGTTGAATGCTTTCATGCAGCTGCTAGCTTATAAATATATTGAGAGGATCTAAATTGAGGGTTTCTATTGAATGGACTGTGATTTGACAAGATTCTTCTTGCCTTTTGAAAGAAAGCAAAGGAAAGGGGAGTGGAGAATGTTGACTTTAAATATCTTGAGTTCACAACTAAAATGAAAGAAAGAACTAGAAAAGCTAATTGGTCCAAACTCTGAAACCCTAAAAATGTAAGGTTTTGTTGTTACAAAAGCAAACATCAAAACGTGAAGACCACCCATTTTAACATCTTGGCTTGGCTAAATTTGGGTTGCACATCAAAGAGAAGTTATAAGGTGACTAGTCCAACAAAGACCACGGATACGAGTCCGTACTCCTAAAACTCTAGGTGGATTACAAAATGTCTTTAAATTTTTTTGTACATTTTAAGAATGTTAATTCCACTTTATGCTCTATTTATTTATGCTATATATAGAAAAAATTCTTGTAAAAAAAATAAAAATTTTTATTATTTATTTTAACATAAAATAGAAAAATAAGAAAATTATACATGGAAGAAAATTTGTATGTAGAATTAATACCTTTTGCAGAGATAATTTTATATTAAAATAAGAGGGCCTTACTACAATTTAGGGCAGAGGTTGGGCACGCTGCTAGTTTTCCTAGAATTAGCGATTCAATCAATTGAGGGGGAGGGGTTGGGATGGGAGAGGCAGTATATAGGACTTTTCCAGAGGTGGAGAAGAGAGATGCAGACCTAGTCCTGGTCACAACGAAAAGCCTTTTCCCTAAAATTTAATAGCATCAATGTAATTTTCTTTCATTTTGACTTAAATTTTAAATAATTACTTGTCCTACTTAAATGGGGTCAAAACGAAAATTTTTCTTTCTTGTAAACCAAGCAACAAGAATTTTCCTGTTGCCCCGTAATCTCATTCGCCAAATGGACTAATCCCCTTCCCCTATGGTTTCACAAACAACCCCTTAGGTTTTAGTATTTTTTAAAATACCCCTTTTTAATTGAAGCAGAAAAATTCCTATGGTCTGGTTTGCAAGAAAATTTTGTCTGGTTGAAACTTAGGTTGTGTTTGGTATGCATTCTTGGAATGTATTCTAGGTCTATTTTGCATTTTCGAACGATAAAAACAACAATTTTTATCATCCGAGAATGTAATTAAAATCAATCCAGAATACATACCAAACATAGTCTTACTATATGATATGCTATGATATGGATCAGCCCATGTGTATCACATGGCAAATTGGCAATAGATGGCAAGGCTTTAAATCAACAATAAATAAGTAAGGATTTTATTTATGAGTTTGGATCAGCTCCCCATACATCAAGCTTGAAGAGTAAGAATTTCCTGATAAAATGTGTCTTTCTTTTGTGAAAGGGCATTTATGAAAAACCAAAAAGACAAGTGTTGTCATGAAACAGTACGTAAATGCTTGACCTAGGAGGAGGAACTAATCCGGTCGAGATATATATGTAGAAAGAAAGATCCATGTGAGAATAAAGAAATTCCTAAAAAAATATACAGTGACAGTGACAAGGGGTACTCATGTTTGAAGAAGAAGAAGAAGAAAAAGAAGAACTAATGATGTGTCAAGGGAGTTACCAATATAATTAGGGCAATTTACACATACCATCCCTGAGGTTTAACGAAAATATAATTTTACCTCTTAATTTTGGATAATTCTACATATCCCCCTGAGGTTTACAAATGTTAACAAATACATCCATTCCGTTAGTTCTTGACTAATAATGTTAAGATTATAATGTGATCTAATAGAATTGCCCTTGCAAAGAAAACCAAAAAATAAAAAAACCCTTGCAACTCATCATCTCCAAATCGATTGGAGAAGATAAGTTTTGCAGGTATCCCTTTCTCTCTCCTCCTTTCTCTCTCTCTCTCTCTTAAGATCTGTGAAAGTTCTGATCAGATACTTTGTATGTGATTCTGCAGACCTTGATTATATAACTTTGTTCTGCTTTTTGGGGGTTTTTTCTTCTCTCTAATAACCCTGAAATAAAATAAATCACTCATCTTCATCATAAAAAACCAAAGCTATTACATAAACAAAATAACATGGCAGCTTGAGAAATCAGAAAAGAAGGAATCAAACCCTAGTAGAGATAGGAAGCTTTTACCCATTAATCCATTACTTGCAGCACTTACTCCATATATTCCGTATTCTTGACCAGTTTTCCGAGACCCAACTTGACGAAGCGAGCCCAAAACTATATATAAACATGAGCAATCCCAAATATAAATCCCAAATCTGAGAATGAACAGGGGGAAGTTCAGTCGGTTTGCAAGGTTCAGGCAGTACGGCTAAACCAGGGTACGGTGGAATAGGGTTTCGACCCTGGGATTGCATCAGGGGGATGGAAACTTGGGGTTTGAATTGCCCTAGGGAGATGATGTAACTCTCAAATTAAGTTTCAGTCCTAATCGATTGGGTCTTAGGGAGTTCAAACTTCAATTTCAGGCTGCTTTTACCGCTAGACATAACAGGAATAGAAGAAGGAACAGGGATGGAAACAAAAAAGGAAAGGAGGAATTAGTACCTGAGTTGAGAAGAGATCAATCAAGAGCAGGAAAGAGAGAGAAGCAACAATCAAACCACTTTCGACTTTTCACAAGAACCAGTGTAAGCTCAAAATTTCATGCAATTCTCTAAAAACTGAAACTCTCGATGGACTCGCTTACATACATAACAGAGAAAGAAAAATGGATACCTGCAACTTATCTTTTCCAATCGATTTGGGGAAGATGAGTAGTAGGGTTTTTTTTGTTTTTGTTTTGTTTTCTTTGCAAGGGTAATTCTGTCAGTTCACATCATAATTTTAACACTGTTAATCATGAATTGACGTAATGGATGTATTTATTAACGTTTACATACCTCAGGGATACATAGAATATAATTATCCAAAACTATGGGGTAAAATTATACATTCCTTAAACCTCAGGATGATATGTATAAATTACCCACATAATTATTAGTGATTTTATTCCTTTGTAAGTGAGAGAGAGAGTGGAATAAGGGTGAAGTAGAGAAGGCTATATAAGGCTTTGCCTTGAACAATGGAAGAAAACAAGTGTCAAGAACTTGAATAGAGAGAGAATAGTGAAACAACAACCTCGAAGCTAGTTTAAACTAGTGGGAGGTTGGCTGCAAAGAAAGAAAGAAAGAAAGAAAGCCCCCACAACAACAACAATAACAACAACAACAAAACAGCAAGGGGGCCTGGGGAACGAACATCAATAATGGCACGAGGCAAAGTTCAGTTGAAGCGGATCGAGAATCCGGTCCATAGGCAGGTCACCTTCTGCAAACGCCGAGCTGGGTTTCTCAAGAAAGCTAAGGAGTTATCTATTTTGTGCGATGCTGAGATTGGTATTATGATCTTCTCCACCCATGGAAAGCTATATGAGCTCTCTACCAAAGGGTATCTCTCTCTCTCTCTCTCTCTCTCTCTCTCTCTCTCTCTCTCTCTCTCTCTCTCTCTCTCTTTCTCTAGATCTCTCTCTTGCTTGTTCTTTTGATGGATGGATGTCTTTAATTATCTGTGATTTTCTTACAATGTTTCTCTTGACTTGTTTAATTAAGAAGCATGGAACAGATGATTGAGAGGTACATGAAATCAACTCGAGCTGCTCAAATTGGAGAATCTGAAACAAAGTTTAATCTGGTAAGTTAGCCTTTTTGATTCCTTAATTAAAAACTTCAAATGAAAAAGAGAAAATATATTCATTTTAGAGATATATATTAGAGAGTAGTAGAAAACTTCAATTCTCCCATATTGATATTGATAAGAGCTTAACACATCTCTCTCTCTCTCTCTCTTGCATGAACACTACTAAGATGTTTGAGATATGGGGGAACTGTTTTTGTTAATTTTTTTCCTGTCCACTATTATTGAGAATAAGAGGGAATTAAGAAAGCAATAAACCAACCAGGCCAAAAGGGAACATATATTCATCAATTACAAACAGGAAACATAAATCTCAAATAGTGAACGGGTAAGCTCGAATATACAAACAGGAAACATTTCAAACATAGGCACCCCTACCCTAGGCCTACCCTATCAATTCCTTCTTTTGCCAACTCATCTGCCCAGGAATCACATGACTTTGGCTTCCATTGGAACCAACTAGCTGGTGTTCCACCATGTCCAGCTCCTATGCCTTTTGGCCACTGATGAGAAATGGGATCGTGATCTTCTACGGCGCGTTGCCCGTAGTGGTCTGAGCGGCGCACAAATAAGGCGTGGTGCAATGATGGCCTTATCTCGCTCGGACAAGGCGCTTGAGTAGGGGTAAGGCGGTCATTGCGCTGTACCCTGTATGTGTGCCGCTCAGGCCGCTACGGGCAGCACTCCATAAAAGATCTAGATATATACTGAGAAATGTTATGTTTCTTTCTTTACTTATTTTTCTGGGGAATTGAAAGTTTTCCTACACCAGGGTCAGGCACCATCCTAGGGTCATTAATGCCTGACCACCTTGGAGACGATTTTTTTTTTTTTTTTTTTTTATGAAACAAAATAAATAAAGATCAAAAGAGATTCCATAGTTCAGAAAGAAATACTTAAGTATCAATCATAAATATTTTGAGAAAAAAATAAGATCGAGTTTTCCTTCAACCATATTGGTCAACGGAGACCGAAGACTTGGATCAATGTTGAGAGAGTATCTGTGTAATGATGTATCATATATATATATGTGGGACATCATTGCACCACAAAAGAGTTTATATATACTTGAATTCTTGAGTGTTGAATGACTCAATGGGTATTGTCACTTCCTTTTCTTGAGTGTAGGGCCATGTTGGGTCCAATCCCATGTGAAGTTTGATAGGTGTTGGGCTATGTTGGGTCCAACTCATGTGAAGGCAAGTGCCATAAGAGTTGGTAAGCACTTTTCTTAGTGAGTTGTAGAAAGCGAAGAGACACTTTAGAAGAAGTGTGTAGTGGATTTTCTCCAAAGAGAGAGAGAGTGACAAGGTTAAAGAAGAGAAATAATTTAGCTTGGTTGAGAAGCTAAGATGAAGGGGTTTTTTTTTTGAGAATTAGTGACAAGGTTAGAGAAGAGAAATAGTTTAGTTTGATTGAGAAACTTGGAAGAAGGTTTTTTTGTGAGATTTTGGAGAAAAGAAATAGTTTAGTTAGATTTTCTGGAGGAGGTTTACTCTCATGCATGGTTAGCCATTCTTGAGGCCGGCCATTTCTGCTATATCTCACAGTCTTGTTCAACCGGATAATTGAAATTGCAACATGTACTTGTTGGTTGGGTTCTCCAAGATTTGAGAAAAAAAATTTGGTGGATTTTAGAGGTGATTTAGTAGCAGCATCTTGTTGATGTGCAAGGTAACCTTGTAAAGTCTTCAAGTGCTTGTTTTTTCTCAATTTTCTTATACGTAAATCCCAAGTTTTGGACATAACCATGAGAGGTGTAACATTGTAATCCTTATTATTTGATTTTAGTGGCTTAATCTCGAAATAGCACTGTGATTTTTCCCTTCACGTTGAAGAGTTTTTCATGTTATATTTAGTGTTTGATTGGCTTGTGTTTTTGCTTGTTCTATTTCTGTTTTCGTTTCTGTTTGCTTCCTGTGTGTTGCATACAATTTCATGAGCTGCTTCATTTTTTATTCACACAAGTGGAAAATTTTTGCTGCACCTTTTTCCCAACACCTTATGGTATAGTAAATGAGCACAACAACAACTCTTTTTTTTTTTTTTATCTCAATTGTATTCTTCCTTATATGTGCTGCTTTATTGTTGGGACTATTGGTTTATCCCAACTCTTGACTGTTAGTGGGAAATTAGGGAATAACCACACTTAGGAAGGTACTCTACGAAGATAAATAGAGGAGAAGAAAGGGGACATTGGCACCGGGTGAAGAGGTCCTACAGCAATTTCTGGAGGCAGTTCCATTTGGCTGGCTGAAGAAGAGGAGCGGAGGAAATGCAGTTTTGAGTGAGTGGGTGGTGGGAGGGAAATACTAGCGTCGAATCCCTATGCGGGGAGTTGTAGAAGGGGGCGGGGAGCATCGTAGGTGGGGGAGGGGGGAGTTGTAGAGGGGGATGTAGAAAAACAAGATCATAAAATGATGCAGAAAAGAATAGAAATTGCAAACAACAATCACATAACTTATACAAGGATTTACTTTGTTCCGCAAGATTGCCTAGGTCCATGGTGAGATAAGACCTACTTCACTATCAATGGAGAACAGGTTACAAAGAAAATCATCTCGCTACAAATATATAGGGAAACCCTACATGGGTACATATTAGCATTACTGGCCATCTTCCTTATTTCATTTTACATAAGTGCAGCCATGACTTCATCCGTTTTAAGGTCTCCTTCCTGTTCAAGTGAGTTGTCATTAGGTGATCGATCATATGATTCTAGAAGCGACGCTAGCAACAATAGTGTTTTGTCTTCATCTTCAATCGAAACCTCCAGCCTTGCAAGTCTATCCCCATGTGTCTATCTCTCTCTTCCTTAAAACAAGGGGGTAGAGCTGTTTTTTCATATGGAGAGGAGAGAGATAGAAACATGGGAGAGTGCATGATGGTGTAGGCCACACTCCCAGACAGAGTTCTTTTTCTCTACAAACAATTAAAACATCTACTCTTTCAAATAATAAAATAATTACCTACTCGTTATTCTCATGTTGCTTAAATACACGTAGAATAACTTTACATCTTCTAACCAATTATAACTCCTTACAATTCCTATTAACTAAACCACTAATTCCATGCACATCCTATCTTCTTAGGACTCCCACGTACTTGCATACATGGCCCCCCTTGGCATTGGTCCCTATAAATGTATGGACTTTCACTTGAGTTAATAATCCCACATCGACTGTGGGTGCTCTAACTATCTAGTATAAGAGCCACAAGAGGTCACCCCACTTTGAACCAATTGATTTTAAGATGGAAGCCTCATATTCATAAACCAGTTTCCTTGTCTTTAAAATATAAAAAGAACCACTAGTTCTTAGCATTACAACCTAATATTTAAGACTAGTAATATTTTTTATGATCTATTGTCCATCAGGAGTTACAAGAAGAAATAAACAATTTGAAGCAAGAGATTCAGCAACTCCAGAAGGGCCTTGGGTAAGATTCTTATTATAGTTCTATTAAATCATAAACAAATGTTAATTTACTGAAAAATCTATTACATTATATTATTTTCTTTCAGGTATATATATGGCCGGAGAAATGAAAATATGACAATGGATGAATTACTTGCTTTAGAGAAACATCTAGAGATTTGGATGTGTAATATTCGTACAGCAAAGGTCGGAAAATCAATTTTATTCTTTTTTTATAATTTAGTTCTACATGATAATATATATGATCTTTTTGTGTTTTTTTTTAAATTTATTTGAGATTACTAATAATTATTAAAACTTTTTATTTCACAGATGCAAATAATGTTTCAAGAGATTCAATTGTTGAAGAATAAGGTTTGTCCTAAACTTTATTTTACTTACCTAGTAGCTACCACACAATTAATATAGGCATAGGATGTTGTTTATCTATGCCATGGTTCTTATGATAACAGATTGGAGTGTTTAGTGGTTGACCCTTGGTCTTTTTCATCTTTTATCGAAGCTGAGCTTCCTATGGATGCCCAGTGTAGGCCGAGATATCGGTTTCTTTAGTTAATTTTTTTGGTAGCAGTGATTGTTTTGCTTGTGTCTTTTAGTCCCTCTTGTTGATGGCCATGCCGAAGGTGGGAGGGTCTGTTTTGGTTTCTGTTTTAGTTCTTGCCCATTGTCCTTCTCTTTTTTGTAATTATTTCTTTCTTTAATACAAATCATCCTTTTAACGAAAAAAAAAAAAAAAAAAAAAAAGATTGACCCTTGAAGTTGAATTTCCTTCTCTCTCTCTCTCTCTCTCTCCCCTACTCTACTCTACTCTACTCTACTCTTCTCTACTCTCCTCTTCTATGACTAATCTAGGTTTTGTTAGTAGTAGAAAACAAGCTAAAATGATCCATATAGGACCATACATGTATTTACAGTAAAAACAAAACAAAAGTAGTCTTTGGTATCTTGTTCTTTCTTTTCTTTGTCTCTGCTATACCAATTGTACTGGATAATGCCTATAAAACAATCCCTTGGTTATTATAGAACCTTGGCTGTGTTGCCTCTTGAGACCCACCCACTATTATAATTCAGTTTAACAGCTTTTCATAACTATGTGGATGAAGCTTAATTAGTGGAATATTTCAATTTCCCCATTCTTCTTCTCAATTGATTGAAGCTTGTTAGAAGTGGCAAAGAGGTGTCCATTAGAAGATTGAGACTATAGCTTGCTGTCCTCCAGGTTTGGAAAGTAAAATATCTCTTAAACTTCTTGTGATCTAGTTGACCTAATTCTCTCTCTTATCGTCCTTCTTAATTCTTCTGAAAACCAAGATTTTTCATATGCTCTACCTTTGTTTTGTAGAAGATGATTATGTCATCTACAAATTCCAGTTCAGATTATTTTCACCTTCTATGTGACAATCGATAACAAATTAAACCTTTGATAATTAGGACCAAAGACATGACTTAAGAAGAAGCTAATGGAGATTGTCACAAAAATTTTCTTGTATTAATTAATGTCTAGACTTCTTAATTAAATATTCTTAAAACAAAAAATTTATCTATTGCTTGGTTTTGAAGGAGGGAATACTGACTGCAGCAAATGGATATCTTCAAGGAAAGGTAATGAAAATATAGTTTGATATTTTGTTGATTCCACTAATTTTTTATTGGACACACATTCTCTGTCCGGGAGCACAGGCTGCAGCCAGACAATGGGGCAGGACAGGGAAGGGGTTTACGTCATGGGGGGGGGGGGATTGGACATTTCGTCAACCTTCATGTGTCTGGGCGTACCCTGCACCCCTAGTGCAGAGAACTTTATTCCTTTTTCATTTTCACCTGACTTTATAATATACTGACCTGTATGGTCTTTTCTTGATTCTATTTTTTTTGGTTGCAGATATTTGAGCAAACTGGGATAGTTGAAATGCCACCAGCTTTAACAGGACTTTCATATCCACTAACTATTCAAAATGAGGTATTCCAGACTTAGATGCTTAGGTAACCATTGATGACAACTACACTGGGAGATTGTAGTGTTATGGTGTGTTATGGTGTGTTATGGTTGTATGATTGTGAATGTGATGATGTTTTAGTCAATGTTGCTATTAATGGATATTTATTATGCTCTCTCTCTCTCTCTCTCTCTTAAAGGTTGGATCTGATAGTTTGGCAGATTGACCGTAAGGAAAAATATTACTTTTCCACTCCAGTGCATACATGGTTGGCTTGTGAGAACTCATTTTATCATACCTACCAATAACCAGAGGCAGGGTTTTACTATAATACCCCAGATTTTGGAAACCCTAATGTGAGTATGTATGTTGGGATGTATATAATTTGGGGTATATGTTATGTGTGATGTTGTGTGTGCAAGATGCATGTCAGGTGATGTGCATGCATGATGTGATGTACGTGAGTTTGTGGATTATATTGGATATGAAGTGCATGCATGTGTATGATACACACAGGAGAGGTTGGTTCAACCATGAACCAATCCAATTTTTGGCCGGTTTCTAAAATAGGTCAGCTTGGTTTATTATTTACCAAGTCCTATATAAAAGAAATCTAATTTAAGAATAATTGGACTTAAATCTAAAAATTTTTCTCCATTAGTATATGATCCTCCCCCGACTCCACAGTGGCGGGAGCTTCATGCATTGGGTACACCCTTTTTTTATTTGGGAAAAGGCTCTTTGAGCCTAAGGTGTACATTGTACCTCCTCACATGGATTAATATATATATATTATTTTTAAGAAGTCTATGTGTCTATCTCTCTCCACCCCCTAAGCAAGAGGGCAGGGATGTCTTTTCACATGGTATGATATAGACACATAGGAATCCTGGCATTGGCTATGCTTCTGGACAAAGTTCTTTTTCATATTGGTTTTTTATTTTTTAAGAAAAAAATAGTAATTAAAATAATTAATGTGAGAGTATGTAGAATTCATATTACCAGGAGAGTTAGATCACTTCATCATTAATCAGATTAATCTGGTTTTCCAAACCCAATATAAGTATTGGATGCCTCTTGAATCAGATTAAGTTGGCAATGTTGACATATAGAACACGAACAGGACAAGACATATAAGAGGGGGGGGGGGTTCAAGCCCATGTATCCATCCATCAGTGGCCGATCAAGATTAAGCCCATCGAGGTATCTTTCAAGCCCGAGATTTTTATTCAGCCCATGATGACCAACAAGCAAAGACGCGTAATATATTTTTTGGATAAAGTTCTCTATCCAGGAGTGTGGTCTACGTCAACACTCCAATGAGTCTATCTCTCTCTCCTCCCCATATGAAAAGACATCTTTGCCCCTTGTTTTGAGAATGAGAGAGATAGACACATGGGAGTGCTGGCGTAGGCCACTCTCTTGGACAGAAAACTATTTGCTATTTTTTTTTTCTTTCCTTACACAAAATCCCATCTTAGTAATGGTAATTAGGTTCAGGTATCTTCATGCATCCCTATGTTTGTCCACGCAGACACTACTCCGATCATTTTTGTGCACTCTATTATAGTCTTAAATTTTCAATTCTATGTTTTATCACTTGAAAAACTCTATTTGGGATAACATTTTACATGTGAGTAGAGAAACTTTGGCTCTATCCACCCTTGAAATTCCATCGGATTCGACATAGCAAATTGGTCACCTTGATAATCTTATTAAGACAAGCAATTCTAATGAGCTTTACCCATAAAAATGAAAAAAAAGTTAGCATAAACTAATATATGATTATAGATAAGAAAATGTTATCTTGTTGCATTGCATGGCCCCTGCACGAGTATGAGACCAATAGAAGTATACTTGCAAGCATCATGAGAATGGAATTTTCGTCTTTTCATGATGATGGGGTAGTCATTTCTTAACCCTTATGTCTAAGCACAAGGACCACACAACTAAGGTAAAGCTCATCTCTTAATCCTAAAATATTTGCCACGTGGCATAGACCAAATTTTATGGGCTAACAAGGGGGTCCATGGACATTCATGATGATGACACAAACAAAGTCAAATGCAAATTAAAAACATTTAAAACTTCAAAACCGTTGTTGATACTAATTATTGCAGCCTCGTGGTCGTCCTGGTGGAGGAAAAGCTTTCCCGACTCCCAAGTCACCTGAATTTATCCGTTTTCACAGCTTCTTCCCTTGAAATTTAAGAATCCCCACTCCACCGCCCTTCACTCACTCCTTCACGTAGAAACCGTGTCAATCCCTCCCTGACCCTGACTGTCTAGTTAGTGTTAGGAAAGTTTGTTTTTAACTATTAAAAGGCCCATTGTAATGACACGTGGCATACATGCAGCTCTTGACAACAAGGATGACTGTAAGGGTGTCAACCATTTTGATTCTGGTCGGGTTGAATCGGTTAAAAGAAATTTCGGTTTTAATCGATTTCAAATTCAGTCTGGTTTGAGGAAAAGATCCTCTCCGATGCCTGCATCTGCCAGTGTGGTGTCGGAGCTCAACACCTAACAGATACTAAATCTAATTGTGTGGAGTTTATGAAGAAAAAATAAATAAATAAATTGGAGCAATCAAGTTTGATACGGTTGGATATAGCATTTGCCAAATGTTGAGCTCTGCCAATGCAGGCACCAGATAGGATTTTAATCTCTGATTTGATCATTTTTTTTATTGATTTGTAATCATACTGTTATTTTTTCTTTGTCTACCCCTACGAGGTAAAGCCAGGAACAATAAATTCACCCCCAAAAAAAAGCCCAAAAACAGATGTACACGCTAGTCATTGCTCGTTAAGGGTGAGCAACTCTAGCCTTCCTTCGAGTGTGGTCTTGAAGCTAGAGAGTAGATGTATTGGCAAAAGAATCAATTGAGTCCATTTTCAATTTTACATATTTATACATAAAAAGTCAATGAGAAAATTCTTTTTTGTTTTTCCTTCTATTTTTTCAATTTTTTATTGAGTTAGTACCGGTCCAATCTTGGTTTTTATTAATTACGGTTGATATAGGGATTTGATTCGAGACTGTACCGGTCGGTTTTGATTAATCCGACCGGTTCAGGTGAACTTTTTACACCCTTAGATTATTGGATCCCACAGTCAAAGTTGAAAAAGTCAAACGTAATTTACACTTATTTCCAATTTGCAGCCGTTCGCGCGTCCATCCCCCATAAGGTGTCCTCCACTTTATTTAATCAACGCAATATTACAACATCGACTTAATAAATGTCTAGGTCAACTTCAACCACCTATTAAGTGGTGGTCATACCATTTGGTTGTGTAGAATATGCTAGTGTTTTCTTGTGTCTAACTCTCGTCCTTATGAAATAATATATGCATAAGAGAATGTCAATTGATCGTGCAGTGCCTACACTAGGATGGAGTCAATAAAAATATGAATAAGAGCATTTAAGTGAATAAAATTTTTTAGTTCATTGGGAGCTAAACGATAATTTCACAATCTCTAGATACAAGACCTATGCGATCAATTGGCGATACCCCTTATTGTGGAAAGAAAGATAACGTGAAGAGATGCTACATTTATGCAGCAAAAAATTCTAATCCATTAGAATAAGGAAAATGTTCTCTACATTGGGGATGGAGGATGTACCCAGACACATAAGGGTGAGCAAAATGATCGATCCCTAAATGATCAAAATAATTATCACATCCCATCCCATGTGTCTGAGCACACCCTACACCTCGTGCCCTACCAAACAGAGAACATTGTCCCATTGTAATATTACATAATCAAAATTATATGGCCGGTACTGGGTGACTTACAGAATCATTCACAGTGTTCATACATCACAGTGAATGGATGAATGACAGAAGCACGTGACAGGACAAATAAATACGGTTGATGGGATTCCAATTGATCTTTTTTGAGATAGAGAAACTTCCCTGAGGAAACAGGTATTTGGTGACTGTTACATAATAATGAAACTCTCCTTTTTTACCACTTTGCATACACGCTTTGGTTTTATCCAAAAAAAAAAGGCATACCCGCTTTGGTGAGGCTTTGCCCATTGGCTAGGGCTAGGGGTGTCAATTCGCCGGTTTGATTTGGTTTTGATGAAGTTGAATCTATCCTTGGTGTCAATTGGGACACATTGAAGCCGGACCAATAAGAAAATGATCTATTTTGATTTGGTTTAGTTCGATTTTGAATTTTGTATCAAATTGGATTAATAATGGATTGTTGTCGTTTGGTTCGATTCATTTCATAAAATATATATAAGAGTCGTTAATTCAAATCGGGAAGAACCAGTCCGTGTCTATCGGTCCGACCAATTTAGACTAAAATTTGACACCCTTCACTATGTATCATATAGGTCATTTTAATTAGCAGTAAGTGCGCATGTGGGTAAAGTAAGTGTTCGTTGCTATCCATTACGGTCATTGGTGGTTTAATTATTGCTGATTTATTGTCTTTTAATTCTTGTTGTTAACTCCTACTGTAATCACATCTAACATTCTAACCGGCCTCTTGACCAAGTCAATGTTTAGGTATACTTAGATCAATGGTAGGAGAAGGTTGTCTGTACGAACACTTTTCTGTTTGTGACTATCATTGGTCATGTCAACTTACTTCTTGTGTTTGAACTCTTGGGTTTTTTCGTTATGCATTCAATGGGTAAATGTTGACAATATATAGAGTGTCTGTAGAGACCAACCTTACATGGAAATAAAGTAGTTTTTTTTCCCTATTCAAAGATATTAGAATCAGATCCACACATATGCACAATATTCATAATAAAATCAATAACCCAATTTGAGATCACTTCCTAATATTGGACTTAACAGACTTACTCTATCAATGGTCAAAGCTTCACTAATCTGGTTTTATAAAACAAACCAACACAAAAAAAAAAGGGACAAAGTTCCATATAGATTAAGTGATTAGCAAAACTAGCCTATTAATTGGCATGATTCAATTGACTAAATTTTTATTTTGAAAAAAAGTTTTCCGAACCAGCGGAGAGGGTACACTAACACCTTTTTATCTCCCTCTTCAACAGATGAAATAATCTCTACCCCAGAAAATTATCTCCTCCAGTTCCCTGCCTAGCCCTATTCCCTAGTGCCTCTAATAAGGGGGGGGGTCGACTCCACCCAGACAAACTGTTCGGGCAGGCGTAGGATGGTCATTGCACCCCCCTTGTTAAGGGCACTAGGGAACTGAGCCGATCAAGGAACTGGGGGAGATAAAGATCCTCTCTACCCCTATGCACAAAACTCTTTCGTCGTTCCTTATTGATGTGCTCCCTATGCCGTTTGCTTATAACCCTTTTTCTTTCATTTTATAACAAGTAAAAGGGCAAAAGATCATTGCGAGCAGGCTGGCTGAGATTCTCATATGAGAACCATTTTTGTACGAGCTTGAGCCACACAAATGGAATCCATTTGTGGGACCCACCTATCTTTGATTCCATCTATGTGGCTCAGGCCATATGAGAACCTGAGGAAAATTATCTCCTCCAGTTCCCTGCCCGGCCCAGTTCCCCCAGTGCTCGTAATAAGGGGGTGGACCCCACCCGGGCAAAGTGTTCGAGCAGGAGTAGGGTGGTCATTGCCCCCCCTATTACAGGCACTAGGGGAACTGGGCCGGACAGGGAACTGGCGGTGGGGACAAAGATCCCTCGTTCTGTGGCCTCTGATCAACGTGGGCTAATGAGAGTACACACATAGATGGAATTTTTTATTTCATGCAGGATACACGCCGGACCAGACAGCTTCTTTTTCCAGATGTAAAATCTACCTGTACTTCCGTAATTTAATGTGACCATGGATTCATTATTGATCTTCTCTACTCTAACTGATTGAGTAGAAATGAACCGTTGTCCTTCGCCTGCAAAGAATCTCTCAAAATCAAATGCTCTCTACATGCATTAATCACTGTTATACTGTAAACCCTCTCTAAGGATGGAGAACTGTAACTTTCACAAAACCATGGGAGGCTCCATGGGTAATAATAAAAGCTGAGACAATTACTACTCTGTTAAAAAAACAGATGGGCAGAGAAACATTAACTACACCCTCACCTACCGTCCTTCACACGGCTTATTAAACTCACTTCGCAGTTCGCACCCACTTACTCGATCACACTCTAAGCTCGGTCGCTCCAAACCTTCACTACTCATCCAAGAAACTCTCCCTCATTGCTGCTATGGCTAGCAGAAGCTTCTCCTTCCTGTCCTTTCTTGCCTTTCTGTTACTGAGTAGTAGTGTTTCAGGCCAAGAAAATGGTGGCACTGATGCTAGAAGAGAACTAGTTCCAGCCATGTTCATATTTGGAGACTCCCTCATAGACAATGGCAATAACAACAACCTTCCTTCCTTTGCTAAGGCCAATTACTACCCTTATGGTGTGGACTTTGATGCTGGCCCAACTGGTCGCTTCTCTAACGGTTACACCATGGTTGACGAAATCGGTAAACCCCATTCAAATTAACCCTTCTTCTCCTCTCTGTCGCTCTCTGTCTCTCTCTCTGATATTGTTATTGTGTTACAGCTGAACTGTTGGGTCTTCCACTGATTCCGGCATATTCACAAGCATCTGGTGAGCAAATGCTTCATGGCATTAACTACGCTTCGGCTGCCGCTGGTATACTTGACGTCACAGGGAGAAACTTTGTGAGTTTTTCTTCATTACATCTCTGGGTTACGAGTTAGGTTCATGAAGCATCATCTCATGCATGCTGACCCATATTGTGGGATGATCAGGTCCGTCTGATCAGCATTTTATGTTGACCAAAATGCTGAGACTAGATGATGACAGGATCGGATGATATTCACTCATGCATGTTATGGAATTACAAAATTACCCTCGCTCAAATGTCCTAAATGCTGTTGTGCCTTATGATCAGGTGGGGCGCATACCATTCAACCAGCAGATACAGAACTTTGAGAACACACTCGATCAGATAACGGGCAATCTGGGTGCTGATGAAATGGCCAATGCAATCGGACGGTGCATATTTTTTGTTGGCATGGGTAGTAATGACTACCTCAACAACTACTTGATGCCCAACTATCCAACCAAGAACCAGTACAATCCCCAACAGTTCGCCACTCTATTGACCCAACAATACACTCGCCAACTCACGGTAATTCCTCCCCCATTTGAAGTTTTCTTCTATATATCCTCTGAAAGTTCCTTCCGATTTAGTAATAATAACTCAGTGAGTCTACTCATTTTGGAATCGGAATCTTTCCTGGCCCATCTTGCATGGGCTGTACAATACTAGAATTGGGCCCAGGGAGGACTGGGACCCATTGCATAAAGGGCCTTGGGCTTGGGCTTAACTCATTCAGTATTTGATTTTGAATATTTGCCTGTAATGTAGAGCTTATACAACCTTGGAGCTAGAAAATTTGTGATATCAGGGGTCGGACTCCTGGGCTGTGTACCGAGCATTCTTGCACAAAGTCCCACCGGCCGGTGCTCCGACACAGTCAATCAGCTCGTTATTCCTTTCAATGCCAATGTGAGGTCGACGGTTGATAACCTCAGCGCCAATCTTCCCGGCGCCAAGTTCATATACCTTGATGTCTATCGAATGTTCCAAAACATCCTCAATAAACCTAGTCAATATGGTATGTGTGCTATCGCGGGTTGGATCCGACCCGGTCAACCCGTTTCCATCCCCCCTTAACACACACACACACACACTTTATGTTATCAAATGCTCACAAAACCATGATTGGTAGAAGGGCTAATGAAATGAAAATATGGTATATATTTTTGTTGTGTTTTAGGGTTTAGTGTGATCGATCGCGGGTGTTGCGGCATTGGACGTAACGGTGGGCAGATCACATGTCTTCCATTTCAGACGCCGTGTTCGAACAGAGATCAATATGTGTTTTGGGATGCTTTCCATCCAACATCAGCTGTGAATATCATAATGGGAAGGGAGGCCTTCAATGGAAACACCGATGTCGCGTACCCGATGAACATCCAGCAGCTTGCAAATCTTAATCTTCAGCCAAACAACTAGATTCTTACTTATTACTTCTTAAAGAGATTCTAATGTCTCTCATGAATTGAGCTTTTGTAGAATCATATAGAACATGAAATAGGGTATTGCAGTTGTATCACTTCTTGTGTACTAGAAGTGTAAGAAATGGTTGGTTGTTGACCCTCACACTTTTTTCTCCAAACACCACTTCTACTTGTGTTTAAGTTGGGCTGGGTACTTTCAAAATGCAGAACATGTAAGTAAGGCCCATCAATGGCCCATGTAAAACCTTATCTTTTTAGTTCAGTATTTTGTAGATGTGGGTTCAATTTTCTACATTTGTGATTACTTCCATCTTAGGCCCATTCATTTAGGCCCACGTGAATGTGGCCCAATTGATCAATGTGCTGAATGGGTTTGGAACTTTGGGCCCCCATCCTGATTATAAATGGGCTTGCTTCCACCTGTCCAAACCCTAATGAACATGTATGGGTCCTACTATATATATATATATATATATATATATAGAGAGAGAGAGAGAGAGAGAGAGAGAGTTTGAACTTCAAATGGAAAAACATAAATACCCTAATCATTCACATAGAGGAATATCAAACACACAGCATCAAATCAACAAAGAAGATGTTTGGAGTTTCTCCCATAATAATACCCTACTACTAGTTAAGAAGGCCATTTGAGTACTCTTAGAGCATTGCTAGTTGTTGAATATTAAAGGGGTATACATCAGAACAATACTTTGAAGCATATGAAATCCTGGCAAGAATGATGTTTGCAGCCTCAGTAGGATGGAATGCATCCCAAAACACATACTTTGTTCTATCAACACAGGGTTCTTGCATTGGAAGACAAGTGAGTTGGCCATTATTCTTTCCCACTCCACAGCATCCCTTGTCAAGCACTTCAAACCCTGTTTTACTCAAAATGGTCAGGAAAGAAATTGTAAAATCATACACTATGGCAGTGGTTGGTATGCATTCTAAGTAGATTTCGCATTCTCAAATGATAGAAATAGTTGTTTTTATGCTGAGAATGCAAAATCGACCTAGAATGCATACCAAACACTGCCTATATATCAATTACTATTAAGAAGAGGAGGTTATGAAACTTTGCAGCTATGTAAGTTACCATAAGTTGCTGCATTTTTTATAAGACTTTTAGAACTTTCATATAAGTTCACATATACAAATCTCGCTCCCGGAAAATTCCCCTTTTTGTTGAAATGATCGACCAATTTTTTAAGGCCCGAATTGAAAAGAACGATCGCGTTGTTGATGTTCTCATCGCAACGGCTACTCTTTCCATTGCCGGTGCTGTTATACCGGGCTAACTCATAAGGTATGCAACCAATCTGGCCAACTGCTGATACCACCACCTTGCGTGCCCCCAACTGGTATAGTTCCTGAACAAGAATAAGCAAACATAGATTGTGAAATTGAACAAGAACATACAAATCTCATGGGAGCTACTAATTGTCACTGTGCCTAGTGATGTTTAGTGCTTCACAACCTATCATTGTGACAACATTAGATATGAATAGATACCCATTCTTTAACGGCTAGCTTTTAAGGATGAGTTCTATTAAATGTAATACACTGACCGTTAATTGACGGGAATAGTCTTGAAGAAGCAAAGCCGCATAATTTTGGGGATTGTAATCTCTACTAGTTGAATAGAGATCCGTCATAAAATAATTGTTGAGGTAATCGTTGCTTCCGAGGCCGGAATAGAAGATGCATTTGCTTAGATAACTATACAATCCAGTGTCGTTTCTTCTGAAAAACCTTCTCATCTGTTGAACTGTTGTAGCAAAGTTTGATACTTGTTGGTTCATGGACATGTGATCTCCCTGCATATTAGAACAACCAAGATTTAAGAAAATAGCCAATTATTGGGTTAGACCGGACCGGCTTAATTAAGAAGTTGTCATGCCTAAACAAGACTAACTAATTTACCAGATTGTTGCCAGTTTCATCTAGAATACCAGCCGCTCCTGATGCATAATTTACTCCTCTTAGCAATGCCGGACCTCTTGCTCTTGAATATGGTGGAATAAAATCCGGAAACCCTAGAAGTTGTGCTGAAATGATAAAATCAATTTGTCAAAAAAACAAAAGAGCAGAACTTGTGTGGCCTATCCGGGTCAGGATGAGTTGGATAACCCATCAACATCAATAGGTTCAACCGAACCGGACTGGTCTGACCCAATGCCACACACATGCAATGGGCAATGAATAAAAATACAAACCTAGGACATCTACTGTGGTTCGACCATTGTTGAACCTCCCAGTGACACCCTGAGGGAAGTCAATGCCATAAGGCATGTAGTTAGCCCTAGCAAGGGTAAGTATGTCATTGTTGTTTCCATTGTCGACCAAGGAGTCTCCAAAGATGAAGAAACATGGAACCCCCTGAAGGTTCTGTGAATTAGCCCTACAATTACATAGCCACAGCAGAGCCAAAGTGATCACCACAACCAATTCACTAAACCTCCTCATGATGTCTAAAGTCTCTCAAAACCTAGATGTTCTTGCCAATGGAACCTCCCCTTAGGTCATATTTATATATAACCTATATGGTCCTTAGCTTGCTAGCTAGCTTTCCTTAATGGGTTTCCTGTGATGAAGAAAAAGGTACCATGAGAGCCCTCAAGAGAGTAATTGGGTTGTTTAGGTTGGGGTCATGTGTCACTCAATTCTTTCCATTTAATGGAATTGTGTGAAAGGTATAGAAGTAGGTATGCAGCGGTGAAGAGGGTGATGTCTCGTGAGCTATACAGAGGGGAAAGTCAGATGGACCCTCTTAAAGGCCCACCAACCTCATCTTGTAGTGGACAAGAACATGTTGTATGGAGTTGTCAATTTTTATTTTATTTTTTTTTTCAATTGTAGAGGATGATATAGCACAAAGAATTAGAATAGAGTGGATGAACTAGAGGGGGACGTCTGAAGTGTTGTGATCAATGTATTCCTTTAAGATTTAAAAGGAAAAATTTAACGGACAGTTATACAACCACCAATGTTGTATGGAGCTTAGTGATGGATACTGAAGAATAAAAAATAAACAAACTTAGAATAGCTGAAATGAAGATGTTGAGATGAATGGATAATAAAACAAGAAAAGATCAAAAAATAAATAATAAACAAATTAGAGCTAATTTTGGAGTAGCTCTAACTCTGATACACGATAAGTTGCAAAAAAACCATCTCACAAATACTTGTAGAACGATCATCTCCTATACTCTTACATACTATCTTTTTTTCAAAAGGTAAAACACAAACCATTCAATTCCATGTCCATGAGCCTCTCCTATGACCTACTAAATCATGAAGCAAAGAGTTATTAAGAAAATATTTAGCTTTAAACGAAGAATCCCCCATAAACTATTAGACTAATTAAAAGCCTCTGCCCTAGTTTAATTAATAAAATTGTATTATGAACATAAGCAGACCTCAACCCCAAACCCCTAACAGATTTGGGAGTACAAGCATGGAAGACAAAACTGATAGAATCAACACCAAGTGGCCAGCATGAGTAAGCAAATTAGCTTTCAACAAATAATCTTCTCTCAACTCGACCAACAATAGAATTCAATCCTCCAACTTTTGATCGAGATTGAAACAAATTAATACTCAAATAAATAGCATCATAACCTATTTATTTAATACCCAAGAGAGTAGATAAAATGCCTCTTATCTTCAATAGATACATTTCTACTAAAACACACACCACAGTTAAGTTGTGCTATTGCAACATCAGGTTGCGGGTTCGAAACATGGAAACAGACTCTTCGCAAAGCGCACTACGTACATTTGCCCTTCCTAGACCCTGTAGAAGCGGGAGCGAGATTCGTATATGTTTCTAATACATGTTTCAAATTGCATAAAAAAATAAACATGTTTCAAATGATCAATCAATTATCATGTGTGCATAATATACAAGTGATCGATATACATGTTCCACCAATATGGTTGGTTTATGTTTAAACATAGGACAGAAGATGTGGCCTATGCACAAGCACAAGGGCCAATGAGAGTGCGCATATGGGCATTAATGGGGGGGGGGTTCATTTTAGAGGGATGGGGCATCATTTTACGGGGTCTGTGTTTGGGCACAACCTACTCAAAACCTAGCAGGGATGTTTTTCCCTAACATAATATACCTTTCAATTATAGAAAATTCTTATTGTAACTAAGTCGTGAACTAGTTGTAACCTTGTGTTAAAAAAACAAAAACAAAAACTAGTTGTAACGTAAATTTTTTGTTATTTTAAGACAGGGCAAGAAAACGCTAACCAGTCGTGTAAGGGATGAATTGGAGGACAACGCTTCAGTAGCCTGGAATAATGCTTTGATAGTTTTGGCTTGGCATTCTCAAGGAGAGGTGGAGGTTTCTAAGATGGAGGTATTAGCTGTCATGATTGAATGAGTTGGCGAATCCTCATTCAAACCTTTGCAAATATCTGTAACGTTATTGTAGGATCCATTTTAGGATTGTTTTTTGTATTCTTTCGTAGGATAGTTTCTCCAATTATGGAGTTGATTATTGTTTTTGAGTTCTTTCCTAGGATAGTTTCTTCAATTATGGAATTGATTACTATTTCTTTATGTATATATCTTCCTTGTTTATTCAATGAGAAAATCAATGGGATTTCATGGCGTTCCTTGTGAATTACCATCTCTCAATTTAGAGAGTGTTGTTGCACTGTGGTATGAGATCTCGCAAGCTTGGGCCTCCAATACTACTACAACTCCATCGTTGACCGAACTCCACTATCGACCTCAGCCACCAATGTCGTGAATGTTGGTTGCCAACAGGGTGGTTCAACCATTGGTGTCGTTACAATGATTCTTCATGGTTGTTCCTTTCAACCCTACCTTTGCATTAAATGATTGCAACTCAATTCAAACAGTTACATATTTAAAAGCTCAATGTGCGGTCAATGGTACTTACACCACCATATTCTCTCCTACAATGGTTAATGCTCATCAACCCTCTAAAGTTGACCAATGGTTACATGTCTTCAGTTTCATCACTTTCAACATCTCTTAGCGGGAATAAGTTTGAATTTAGCTCGTCTCTAGGGAGTCCAGCATGCCCAGAGTGCTGCCAGCCGTTGGGTTGTGCCGCACACATCCCTAGGCATGCACCGAGATGTGTGCGGTACAGCTCAGCTGTTGGATGCTCCCTGGCAGCACCCTGGGCACTGGGCTCCCTGGAGACAATCCAGATCCTATAAGTTTCCACAATTTCATTTGTTTCATGCACTTAAGGATCATGGTTATGGGGCTCATCAATCCCTACAAGTAAGAAGTGGTTACACTTCCGTTACAGGTGGCAATCAGTTTCCTAATGACAATGAGTTTCTTCAATCGGTTATGAATTATAGTAAGTAGCCTTCAATTTCTCAATAATCAAGCAACACTAACCTAAACTCCATATGATGACATATTAGTAATTTACTAAAAATTTGAATTAGGGTTTGAGAAGCCTTACTTGTTTACTTTGGATTACAATTAGACCATTGAGATGTATGTAGGGTCCTCTACCACATGGACTAACCCTTGTAATGTGAAATGAAAAATAATAAAACGTTGTGCTTCACTAGGTATACTAATTAATAACGCTTAGAAGGACCCATACAAAATATAGCTTTTAATGAGTATCTCACTAGAGAATTAAGATTACGCAATATCTTTATGGGATCAAATTAGGAAGTCAAGAACCATTAAAGGGAACCATTTATTATTTTGGAGAAGTTTTTAATGGCATTAATACCTTCTAAGTTTACAAAGCGCATATCTCTAGTGGATCGCTTTAATACGTTTTGAAAGTTTTATAGCTCTTATTATAAAGCTCAAAGCAAAGACTAGCTCGATCGTTAGAAGTTCTTGCATTTGGTTTTCTGTAGTGAAGATCGAGAAATGGAATATCGCAAGCTTTTGCTTTTCACTTGTCTTCTTACTTTTGTTCTCTTCTCTGCGGCCTTGGGTAAGTAGTACTTCCTCTTAATTCTGATTCATTTCAGAACTTTTTTTTGTTCCCCTTCCTGTTAACACGGTTTAGTTTCTTTCTAGATTCTTAAATTAAAGATATACATGCATATTTTTTTTAAAGGACATAGAACGCAACCCAGTCGTGTGCCTTGCCTGGCGACCACGTCCAGACACAGAACCACCTTGGGGTGTCTGGAAAATCCACCTTTACATGGTAGTAAGGCGGTTCTATGTCTAGGCGTGGTTGCCACGGATAGCGTTCTTTTTTTTTCTTATCATATGAGTTTTCATATCTTTCATATCTATCACACTGACTAGGATAATTGATTAATTCTTTCCTATCTAACAATATAATCATAGGAGACAATTAGTCACTAATTTGGGGTGATTGACCCTTGTAATTTCTATATGGGGTGCTGTTCTCTGTGCCGCAGCGCAGGTTGTGTCCAGACACATGGGGATGGGTGTAATAACCACCCTACCCCCTGAGTGGCAGGCCCATGTGCCTGAGCACAGCCTGCTTTGCGGCACAGAAAATATTCTCCATTTCTGTATATATATTTCCTTCCTTACATCAATAAAAGATACACATTCACATTCAATCCAAGTTCTCTCGGGTGTTGGTTTTTTTTTTTTTTCTTATAATTGTTGTATGTTTTTGTTCCAGTTGATCCAATAACAGGTGGGAAGACACAAGAAATAAGCAATGTGGTTAAGAAGGATGGTGTTGAACTTGAACAAGTATGTACTGAACGTTGCACCGACAAACGCGCTTGCCACGAGCATTGTGTTCAAATGGGACATGGAAGAGGTCTATGTGAAATCAGTCCCCCACGCTATCTCGTCTGTTGTTGCCTTTGACTTCTGAGTTCAATAGTTCATGGAAGAAAATAAATGGATGTAATATTAATCCTTCATTTGCTTTCCTTAAATAAATATAATCCATGATTGTGCAATCTATTCTTTGAGTACTTCTATTTTTTTTAAAAAAATTTGAATTAATAAGGTAAGTTTTTTTTTGCTTTCTTTCTTTGGCTTGCAAGTTGAGTGCATGCCTTAGGAGTTCACCGGGTCCACTCTTTTATTTCATATGTGGGATTTTCCATGGTTATACATCTACGTCTATGGTTTAACAAATATCCTTACCCCTTTCAAATTATTGATGCTCTCTATATTTTTAGTTGGGGCTCATCTTATGGTTGGTTAGCTTTGGAATACCTAGTAGCTCCCATCTTGTGGCTTCCTTTTTAATTTCATCCTCTACACTAAATATATTTCTCTGGCCTGGTACTGTTGTGGTGCTTTACGTACGTTGTCACCTATGCTAAAAAATACGTCTTTATTTCAGCAAAATTACTAGTTTGGACAATGAAGAGAAGGAAGTGATTTCACTTCGCTCCATCTTCACACTTGGAGAGTTGGCATTTTCTTTGGAAACTCAATTTACATCCTAAATTTAAACTTTTCCTTTGGTTTGTTTTACATACAGGAATTCCAGTTAAAGTGATGCTTTTGAAATAGATCTCGATTGAGCCGTACTGTGTTTTATTGTGGCTCTTTTGCTGAATCAATCTAGTATCTATTCCTCTCATATGAATGGTCTAAGCGTTTATGGGCTGCAAGTCCTCTAGGATTGAGAACCGAGTTTCTCTCCAATGAAAAGCTTTACATTTCTATTATCACTAATAGAACTCTTGATAGGTTTTCTCTTAAATGTTTTTTTTTTTTTTATTTTCATTATCACATGTTACTTTATTTGGGATCTCACAAACCAGGTGTTAAGGGGCCTGGCTAGCTAAACCTGATCCCGATCTAGTGCTTCAGAATCTTCTTCGCTGGCTCTCCGATCATACTATTCATCCTCCCTCCCTCCCTCCCTTGCACCCTTTCTTGCTTTTTCTGATCAAGATTGTTGTAGTTGCTCCCCAATCATGTTTATGGTCCTATCCCCGTTCTAAATTATCTTTTTTTAATTGCACAAGAATTTCGAACCCATTCCTAAACATCTTTGGTTGGGTTTATTATATTTTGTTAGAAGGACAATTTATTTTGGTAGTTGTGGGATTTTTGGCTACAAATCATTTTTTTAGAGGCCGAAGTTCAGGGAATTGTTTTGGATGTTGAGCATTCTAATTTCTTGAGATGCAAAATCAAAGAAGTTTGGAGTAGTAACAAAGGGCTCAGTAACATCAAAGAAGTTTGTAGTGAGAGCTTGGCCTTGGCATCTCCTTCCATAGTTTCTAAAGATTTCTCTCTCTCTCTCTCTCAAAAGTTTGGTTAATTCATCATTTAATGAAGAGATAAAAAGAGGGTTTTTTCAAAAAGTGAAAATCATTTAATGTAACATTAATATAATATTAAATACAAATCTTATTTGAAAACCTTTTTTTACCATGCATTAAATTATTTTTGGGAATAAAGTAAAGGGCAAAAAATAAAATTACAATATTGTTGTAACCAACTTAGTTACAACAAGATTTTCCCCACATATTTAGGTCTCGGTGGCATGGCCCTTGCACCAGCATAGGGGCCACTGAGAATGCACGTATGGGCATCAATATGGATAGAATTTTTTATTTCACCAGAGGCAAGGTGATAATTTCGTGCGCTCTTATGTTTGGGCGTAGAGGCCACGCAATCAGACAATATTCTTTTTCCTAGAGAATGCCACCCGGTCTCGCAACGCACACTGTCCCTACATCCTAACACGCAAAATGATTGTCGCACCCCCTGGAACCACGAAAATGACTAGGGGTGCGATGGTCATTTCAGGTGCCCTTGTGTCAGGGCGTAGAGGCGACGTGTCTGGCACGACCGGGTGGTATTCTTTCTTGCATATATTATATACATAAAATATATGTATTTTTTCTTTTGTTTCTTAAACCTTGTAGGCAATTTTTTTTTGGGTAAACTTGTAGGCAATTAATGTACTGGGATAATAGTGTTAAACTCCAACCCCCCCCCCCCCCCCCCCGCGGCACAAAAAAAAAAGTAGTGGGATGGTGTGTTTAAGGCAATAATTTGTTATTTATTGGATTAAAGAGAAAGTAAGCTTTTGATATATTTTTTTTTTTATATTTTGAAGTCAACAGAGCATATCTAAGGTTGATCTGTAATTTTTTAAACTAGATCAACTTAGTGGTTGAACCAAAAAATGGAAACTGCTTTCTTTAAGGAGAAAGTTTTCCTTAACCTAGTGGTCAAGGAATCATACAATCATCAACCATAAATATCTGCCCTATATTCTCCAATACCCTATGGACACCATCATTTTTCACCATATCAATATTTGATCATTGGTTTCCAAAGCAGCACAAGCACAATAAAGTTTTGACCATCGGACCAACCAAAAATATTGGTATGAAGTATGAACACCATCTGTTTGGTTCGGCTCGTCTCTCTCTCAAAAGATAAAATTTCCGATCCAAGCTCCTATGACCGATTGGTTTAAAGTCTGGGATCCCTTGTTTTATGCTGATAAGAAGATGGCCCAAGATCTTTTTTCTCAAGCTTCATTCATATTATGGTTTATCTGGAGGTTATTCAGATGGTAGAGAAAGCTTTCACTGAATTCCAGTAAGCAAATAACCCATCTTACTCTTCTTCTCATGTTATGGATTCTCCTCGCAATTCGGATTCTAGTCATGCTCACAGCTGGATTCCCCCCTCGCCTTCTTGGGTTAAATTGAATGTCGGCGCAGCTTGGATCAAAGGCTCTAAGAAATGTGGCATTGGAAATATTATAAGGGATCACTCTGGTCTCCCTCTCTCGGCTTATTCAGTTGGTGTTCATTGTGATTCAGCTTTCCTTGCCGAAGCTCTTGCCATTCGCTCGGGCCTTCTTCTCGCAGCTAGAGGTGGCTTCAGGAAGGTTTTGGTGGAATCGGATTGCTACTCATTAATCAAGCAATTATCCTCTTCTGAACCTGAGCTTGCCATTGAGAGTATTCATCACGATATTGTTCTTCTTCAGAAATCTTTTGATGATTACTCTTTTTCTTTTGTTCCAAGGTCTGCCAATACAGTGGCTGATTCCTTGGCCAGGTCGGCCCTTTCGATTGAGTCTCCGATTGTTTGGCCTCTTACCTCTCCTTGGATTCTTCATCTTTGTGAGAATGAAGTCAGTGTTTGTAATGACTCTTTAGTTCAATGAATTTTCTTCTTACCAAAAAAAAGAAATATGAACACCATCTAAATCCATCAACAAAAAGAGAAAGAGAAGGAAACTTCAGTTCCTTCTTTACAGTTTAATAAATAATTTTGAGAAAATTACTTGGACACCTCTTAGACTATGACCATTTTGTTTACAATTCTCCTTTTTATAAACAATTATTTGAACACCCCCTGCATTTTACCATTTCTTTCAAGTAGGTCATGTCCATTAGTTTAGTGATGATGTCATTGGTTAAATTTTTTGTAATGCCTAAACAACCCTTAAAGGGTACTGAAGTGAATATTAAAGGCCAGTGCAGTGGTGGACCAAAGACCAACCACATGTAAACCCATCAGTATTACACGATTTCATGCCCCAAACCACACAGAAAAGCCAGCCTCTAATTTACAAGCTGAAATTGAAACTTAAAAGGAATAAACTTATAGAGCCGGAAACAGGAAAGTGAAAACAACAAAAGAAACCATTAGAAGAAATTGACAAATGACAACCGTTCACTGCAAGGGGCAAATACATTTACAAGCTGAAATAGAAACTTGAAACCCACACCCAATAATGGGGAGCTCCTCCTTTTTACACATTCTCTCCTCCAAAAGCCGCAATGGTAATCTCTCAACAACCTCACCACCAGAGCCTGTGATCCCATCCCGCATTTTCAGAATTCTTCCACGAGCTGAGTCAGGGAGAGCTTCGAGCCCCATGAGCCGAGCAATGACGCTAGGCGAACGAAGCTGCTTCTCGTTATCCTCCGTTGTGGGTTGCAGCATGAAGAAGAAGAAGGGTAAGTTGATCATTTGACTTTCTATTGTTTAGTTCTAATTGCAATTTCAAAATATCTTTTCAATCGATACTTGAAGGGAAAGGTATTCATACACGGGAGATTCTCCCATCAAGTCCATCAAATAAGGGGTCTAAGGGTTTTTATGATATTTCAGATGGGCATAAATGTCAATCCAACTACATTTAATGCAGGTTGTGTATATACACGACCGTGCCGTGCATGAAAACTTTTTCCATACTTGAAATACTATGATTTTCAAGAAGAAGAAGAAGAAGAAGGGCAAGTTGGTCAATTAACTTCATAAGTTTCAGTTGAATAACTCATAAGGGTAAAATGGATATTTTCATTTAAACACTAACAGCTGATTAACATCGACAGGCTTAGGGGGTGTCAAGTAATTGTTTGAAAAGTTGGGTATTATAACCAAAATGGTCATAGTTGAGGTGGTGTCCAAGTAATTTTCTCAATAATTTTTTATTTTTTGTAAAATTGATCAAAATCCAAGCCAAAATCTTTTTGGTTCAACCACCAATCTAATTTTAAAAACTATATGACTACACAAAGACGGGGACATGAACCTGAAATCTGGATCCTCTACTTCCATCTGCTTGGTACTACCGTGTGTGTCACTGTGTCACACAGCAAGACAGTAAAAACCGCCTCCCCTCACTTGGGCATCGAAACATAAACTTAAGGAATTGAAAATCTTCAATTTGTTTACTATTATTTATTTATTTAACTTTATAAAATAAATAAATAAAATCAAGGAAACCAATATCTTGTAAACAAAACTGTTAACATCCATTACATGGCCAGCTCAGTTTCTGCTTTTTGAAGAAATGGAAGGACATGTGTTCTTTGTCAGACTCATCATTTGAAATAGAGGTGGATGGGTTTTTATTTTTTTTTTTCTTTTTCCCTCCCCTCTTTTTTATATTTTTTTTGTTTTCTTAGCTGTTCTTTTTGCTCTTCTCAAAGTTTAAACTCCAAGTTACCGAGTCAATAGGAAGATCTGTTCTTGACTTCCTGTTGGCCTTTGTAAAAGATCTTTCCTTCCCCTAAATTTCTGCACCTAAATCGAATTTATGGCGAGGAGACCGGACGAAGAGTATGATTACCTCTTCAAGGTCGTATTAATCGGAGATTCTGGCGTTGGCAAATCCAATCTTCTGTCCAGATTTACTAGGAACGAGTTCTGTTTGGAGTCCAAATCCACAATTGGAGTCGAATTCGCAACCCGAACTGTCCAGGTATATATTTATAGTATATCACTTGTCTTCTTTAGCTTGGTTCTTTCGTTTCAAATCACTCTCTTGTTCTCTCGATCACCCATTTTTGTTGAAATCGTGACGACGGTTTTTGTTTACTAAGGTGGATTTGAGTTGTCGTTCGATCGATTTGGAGTTGTGGAGCTTTTAAGTACTTCGGTTTGGATTGCTAGTTGGGAAATGTTAGGAATTCCTGTTTGAATTTTGTGTCACTGTGTGTTTTACTAAATCATTGTTGTCTGCGAATTGGTATGGAATGGATGGCGAGTGGATCTAGTAGATTCACTACTTTGAGATATTACTTTACTTTGAGATATTACTACAACATTTTTGCTTTCCTTTTCTTTTAGATTTTAGATCTGAAAGCAATATTTTCTTGTCAAGATCGAGATCCATTTCTATTTTCTTTTAGATAGGCAATTGGGTGTAAGCGGGAAAAAAATATTGAGTTCTATTTAGTTTGGTTTGTCTTGAAGAAATCAATCATTACAAATCGGTCCCATCTATTCACAAGAGAAATTGATCTTTCATCAACTGCCCTCGGATTTCCCTCATTTTCAGTGTTTCAGGATTCAATTATGAATTTTGGAAAGTTACGGCCATTCATTGGTAGGGTGCCCTGCATTGACGAGATTTCTACTTTGCGTATTCCGATCAAGAATTTAATTGTAATTTGATTTTATTTTATTCCTTTGTATCAAGGAATCAAGCGGTTATAAGAGTATATAAAACATGTAATTGGAGTCATATTAGGAGTTTCACTTTGTTTGAGAGTTAAGACTTTAGATAGGAGCAGAAGCTAAGGTGTAGAAAGGGGCTTATCTTGTCAACTGTAGAGACAGATTATTGAATTTTTATTTTTATTTTTAAAAAAAAATTTGACTGAGGTTCCTGCCAGATTTCCAAGTTTTTTTTGTTAGTGTGCTTCACTGCTTCTTGGTTGATTTGCTGTAGGTTTATTTCTTGGTCCCTGTTTATGAGATCTGGGTTTATTCTTGGGCTGTTTTGTTACTTATTCAATTTCTTTTTCAGTTCTTCAAGTATCTATCGAGTGAAAAAAGTTCAGTAGTATATTATCCTGATTAGTCGAAGTTCTTGGAGGATTCTTTACACTGTCAATTTACTGTGTTACAGTCCTATTAGGACTTTGAGTTGCTTTGGTAAAAAATGCCGGGGTCATCTGCTGTAGTATGCTGGTCTTTAATATTTTGAAAATTCTGAAAAGTAACTGAGTCAAATTCCTTCCTGTGGGACATTCTGCATATACTTGTTATCTTTGCTGTTACTACTTCTGTTCTTGTACCATTTGGAATTGTTATTTGTCTTTGAATTTCAATAGACAGGTCAACCGGATTTATTTGCTATGCTGGTTCTAAGATCTGAGGATTGATTCTTTGCTGATTGTGCAGTTTATTTTTGGTTTTTTTTTTTTTTTCTGATGTTATGGATTAGATATAATCTTGATGACCTGTTACAGACCACTGCTTATGTCGTAACCTGACAGCCTATTTCACCCATAATATCATCAATTCATCATCATAATATTAGACTTCACCTTTAATTACCACTCAAACAACTGTCTTTAAACCACAATCTGTATCTAATTGACCTGATAAAGTCAAGAAATTGACCAACCATAGCTACACCACTCCTAATAAAGTGTAATCAAGAAAAAACCAGTCATTCTCCCGCCCGTTAACAACCCAAATTTCCCAAAATCACTCATCTTCAATTTCTTTGAATTTTGGTAATTATTGGGTCATTCTCAATCTGTACTCAGAAATGTATTCAATAAAGCTAGAAAGTGAAATGTTGGAATCAAGTAGCATCTATAGAAGTGTTAGCTGAGATGAAATTCTGGGCATATGAGTATTTTCTTCGGTATGTGAGGATCTTTCTCAGGTTCTCCTAAACCAAAAAATCTGATGTGGCTTTTTAGAGTGTTTTTAAACATCGGTATATTACTCGATTTTTAAAAGGAAAATTGTACAATTTTTATAATTGGCAACAAAAGACATGTAGCTTTGTTGAATACTTTTCCGAGTACACAAAAAAAGGAAAAGCATAGCCTGGTCTTGCCATTCCATCTTGACATCCACCACCACATCGTAGAGATCCAATGCAATTGATGAAACAATACTTTGAAGGTCTCCAACTGCCAAGTGCTGCCACCATCCACTAATACCAAAAACCCAAACTGCTACCGAGTACATCTTCACTGTTACCCTGCTACCTCACATCTCAGGCAATGGAAAATCACTACACACCAATAAAATAGACAATCAGATTTGGCAGGGGCTCCTCCCTTTTGATCTTTTGACAGATTTCAAGCTTAAGTAATTATCCTTTCCCAGTTAATCTGGACTCAGTTATTCTACTTTCCAACGGATGTTTCTCCATCCTAAGTTGTTTTTACTTTTTTTAATTTTAAAGGAATAACAATTTATTGATGAAGAGAAATAATGCTAGGATACTACAACAAAAGATCCGTGTAAGTTTATCACTCTTAGCCTCAGCCCAAGGCAACCAGGGTCAAAGAATAAAATAAAAACAAGAACAAATGCAGTAGAAGAAGAAAAGACAGTAAAATCTTATAGAGGAAGGATTTCTGCAAAACAAATTCTTGGCCAAACCACTCCTTGTTCAACAAGCTCATTAGCGATCTTGTTACCCTCTCTTGGTCTCCATCAGAACTAGAGATTTGCTTGGGTGTCAAGTGAATGATATGCTTGAGCAAATGTGTGACCTACCATCCCAAGTTGCTCCCTCTTTTCGGCATTTAAAAGAACTTTTATGATACCCTGCGAAATATTTAGCCAGTTTTTGTTCACTTGCAGCACCTTCAAGCCTCCCTCTTCTGTGTGGGACTTATTACATGGCTCACTTTTCATGAATTTCCCTTCTCCACCATCTCATGATTGGTGATGTATTTCTCGTCACTGTAAAGAGAGCCATATTACTAGTCATGGAGAGGGATTCGAAATACATTTAGCCTTTTTTTTTTCACGTGCTAAATGAAACAATGAACTTGCATCTAAGTTCCAGTCCATCAAGGCCCAATGAGCAACTAATAATCCAATCTCTAATGGTTACAGAATAAGAGATGTAACAAGCATAGACCTACCTGCCAATGCTATGTGGTTTATGATTCTTTTTATTTTGTAACAAGGAGTGGTTCGGCCACTTTGTAACCAACCCTGTAAACCTAGGAGCAGCCTAACTTGGTCTGCCTCAGGGGAGGGGCAGAGCAGGGATGTTAGGAAAATCTTTTACAGGATGGAGATGGTAGAATTGGCAAGGTTGCAGATTGGAGACAACAGATGAAGCCCCATTTGGCAGAGAGAGATAGATCTATACATCAATGAGAAAAGTCAAGTCTCTGAAGAATTTCATGGCCATAAATCGATTCATCTACACAATATGCAACAGTTGGCAGAGTTAGCGTTTCTGACTTCTTTCTACTGTGCAACTATCAAATATCAAGAGGAATGAGTAGTGTGGATTGGTTAGGAGAAGTGGAAATCTACTCTTCTCTAATGCAAGTTCAACATATTGAGGATCTTTCTGTACTGCATGGGTAAAGCTATTCTTCTCAGAACTCTATGTTGGTGAAAAAGTTGAGTATTTAGTCTCGTCTGCCTGAGAACCAAGAGACTGGAGAGGAGGAAAGGAGGAATAATTAAATATGTGTGGAGGGGGACTTTGTGGTTTGGATTGTACAACATCAGTGAAAATATTAGCCCCAAGTAAGGTTTAATGACCCAACATGTTGGGGATATTATGGAAGATGGATAGATTCCCTGATATAAGGCGTGGATGAAAGTTGGAAAAAATTAGATCCATTACATCTATATCTGCTTTTCTGTCTGACTGCATCCAAAACAAATCACTCCACAAATAGGAGCTAAGGAACAGACCTGCAATCCCAGAGAAAGATAGCAAAAATAACCTACCAGATAACTGGAAGTTCCAAACAATAAGAACCCTAATGAGCCTAAAAACAGATAGCAAAAACAACCTACAAGAGATCAGCTTTATGCATACCGGATCCGACCCCTCTAATGGAAGGGTGACCAAAACATGAACCCACCTAAACATGACATATCTGGTTACACATTGAACTGGCCCTACCATTTCCCCATATTTTTCTGTGGATGCCAACCAACAGTGACCTATCATGGTCCAGGATAAACTATCATCTTAGCAGTCAAATTTTTTCCCCTAAGTTGTATATTCAGATTCATAGGATTTTTTTGGACTCTCGTTATAAAGTCAATTCAGTAGAGGAAAAGAGTCCGCTGTTTGTTGCTTGAATTTCATAACTTTCTGTATTTCAATTTTGGGTATCATCTCTTGTTCTATAAGGATAACTTACATGAACTTATGGCGGAAAAAGGTTAAATCTTGATGACATTTTGATGATTTTCTGAGTTGGGTCTGACAAATGTGTGTCTCCATTCACTGGTAATTTCTTCTATTGCCAAGTTGGGAGAAAAATAAAACCAAAAGAGAAGTAATTTTAATTCAAACAAAATGGAGAAAACTGAGTGAAATGGACATCTTCTTTATTATCGGACCAGATATGGGTAACTGCTGTTAGTGTCTCCAATCTAAGTATCAATATTTCAACAAATTATCCGTTATGGATTTGTTTATTTCAGCGTAAAAACCCGGAAAAGAAATTTTACTGTAAACTCGTTCTTAAATTTAGGATCACACATTTTCTAGATTTTGCCCTGGTAAATTTACACTGTATTTGACTGTAAAATCTTCAGGCACACTTTGTTGCTTTAGATGGATCACATATGGCCTATGTATCCATGAGACCCATCCATTTATGGTTTTCACACCATATGCAAGAGGCTGCATAAGTCAAATTTAGATATAATGGCAGTTCATGTAATTATCTTAAATGATTTTACCACATAAATAAATGGGAAACAAACATTGGAAAATCTTACAGTGACATTTTGCATCATATTTTACCTCTTACAAACAAACTTTGGAAAAAATTTCACCATTTTCCCATTACATGGAAACAAACAGAGCCTAAAGTAATTGGGTAAACAAATTTTCTTAAACAATCAAATATCTTTGCTATCTTCCTTTATTTTTTGTGTTGTTTTGGTGTTATGGTTTCAATTATTGCTTCTTGACCCTTTTGTTGGTTTTGCTTCAAGCTAATCTAATTTCAGTATTTGTTATAAGAATGATAAACTAAGTTTATAGATCACCTGTTTTCTGAGTAGGTTGAGGGGAAGACAATAAAAGCACAGATATGGGACACAGCTGGGCAAGAGCGATACAGAGCAATAACCAGTGCCTATTACAGAGGTGCCCTTGGAGCTCTTCTGGTATATGATGTTACCAAACCAACGACATTTGATAATGTTAGTCGATGGTTGAAGGAGCTGCGGGACCATGCTGACTCAAATATTGTAATCATGCTCATTGGTAATAAGACTGATCTGGAGCATCTACGAGCAGTGGCCACTGAGGATGCTCAAAGTTATGCTGAGAAAGAAGGCCTGTCATTTATTGAGACTTCTGCACTTGAAGCTACAAATGTTGAGAAGGCTTTCCACTCCATCCTTGCAGAAATATACCGGATAATTAGTAAGAAGAATATCTCCTCTTCAGAAAACCCTGCACCCACAAACCTAAAAGAAGGGAAAACAATTTCTGTTTCAGGATCAGAGACAAACACCACAAAGTCATGCTGCTCTTCATCTTAGAGGTGATTTCTATTTTTGTTTTCTTTGGGGGTATTATTCTGGAAAAGTCTAGTTTCAGACTGTCTGTTGTGTCTACTGCATGGATTGTTCTTCTAGGAGTGTTTGCATGAGGTATTTTGCAATTTTTATTTTATTTTTTTGGATTTTAGTGTATTTTTGTTCATGATCTCAGAGAAGATGGAGGAATTCAGATTTTAGTAAATGAGCAAAATAGTAGTTGTAAACTTAGTGGTGAATTGACAAACGAGCTAAGTGTCAACATATTCTTTTAAAGGCATTACTGTACTAATTTTCTACAGAACTACTTCCCTCTATATCAATGACAATGGCTCACTTTATTTGTGTGTACAAATAGGAATGAATCAGCCACCCATGAAGTCCATCAAAAGATGGCATATTGTTTATGCTTCCAAGATGATCTCATCTTTTGGTATTGCTAATAGTTTGGCAACTCATTTCTGATTTCTTTCCTGCAATTGCCAAGCTGTGAAGTAGTCAATGGTAGGTGATCAATGTAGTTGATCTTTCAACAGATTTTGTCTTTTCATTTACACTTCAACAACTCTGAATATTTTAATGGTGGCTAGGTTGTAATACTGAACTTGATGAATTTTTATGCTCCAATTTGTCTGCATGGAACGTTGTGAGAATGCTGAAGAAATTTCACCTATGATTGAAGATTTCAGAACGATCTTCAGTCATACACCCCCACCCTCTTCATGTATTGCCATGTTCCTTTCTATTTCAAATGTCCATTTGTTTTCAACTGTTCTTCTAAAAGACTGGTTTTTTAATTGTTTTTACAGCCTGATTTTTTGCTACATATTCAAACCCAGTAGGCTTGAAATTTTGCATGTGAACAAGGGACTTGGGTGCTACTTGACCTTCTATATTTACAATTATTAGGACCATAAAAGAACGGCTTTCCATGCAGCAAAATAAGCCCTATTATGAATTTTCTGCAAGTCCTTAGTTTGATGAAAATATGAAAGCTCCTGTCAGGGTAACCATCAAAAACTTTAATATCAGAGTTCCATGTGGGTTGGTCATCTGCCTAATCCAAGATCCCCGCTTATTCATTACAGCCTCATGTAACAGGTTACCCAAGGGGAAATAATTAGGTTTTAGCGCAGAGGCCCAGACACTACTAGGGTTAATTAGCAACCTCCAAGCTCACTTGGTCAAAAGCAGTGACATAGTAGACCTTAAACCAAGGCACCAAGCCCCCATTTTTTTTTCATTTTGGGACACAACTTTTCCTAAGTAATCAATTCAGCCATACCAGATTATTGAGTCTAATTTTCATGATACTCAATGGAAACCTGAAACAAGACATCCAAAATGAATGCATTTTTTAGATAAAACAGATTAAATCAAATCAGTTCTGCCAGGCAGATAAAGTTCAAAGGTGAAATGTATGAACTTTTTTCCATCTAACTTTTCCTTTAAGACAGACATGGAGCTTTTCTGAAAAGAATGGATGGCTAAAAATATGAAGGATTATTGCTTGAGAAGGGGTATATGGTTGAATCCGAGCATGAAATTTGCCTTTCTAAAATTAAGTTCGATTGGAACTTAAAGATGAATAGATGATGCTATAGTACTGTATTCAAAACAGCTTTCAGCTTCTTGTCTAGTAGAATCAATCTTATTCCAACCTCTCTTCAGATTTGTTATTTGATTTACCCTGCCGAAATTTTAAAATTGAGATCGGATTAGTTGATACGTATCAAAATCGATTGAGGATGATCCCAATTCTAGCTGATCCCATTTTCAATATCTAGGGTTAGGGAAAATTTGTTCAAACTCTGATCAATTCGACATGGATCCTAATAGAATTGGTTAGGACCATAGTTAGTTAAAACAGGAACAACAAAAAAACGAAATCTTACGGTACAGGTTTTAAACGGTAAAAAAGTACAAATGGATAGTTAAATAAAACGGTCAAAAAAATAGAAAATGGTTAAAAAAAAAGGGGAAACAAAAAAACGGCACTATTCTCATATAAATTAAAGAATTTTTATTTGAAATACATGCTTCTAATTTTGGTGTCCGTGCATTGACCTTGAGCTAAAGGTGATATCATGAAAAATGTAACCCTTTGAGTCATATTTACGTCAATTAAAGAATTAGGTCGATCAGAGAGAGAGAGAGAGAGAGAGAAAAAGATGGTCAATTAAGTAAGTCATTGTTCAACAAATCCAAAATCTTAAAAAGCATCAAAAAAATGGGAAGGTGTTTTAAATGTGTTTAAAACGAGAATACTTGCTGTTAGCCCTTTTCCCCGTATGTTTGGGAAATATACGGTCAAATGTATTTAAAACAGTAAAAAACAGGAACGCATTTAAAACAGATTTTTAAATGCATTTTGGCTATTAGAGGTCAGGACCGATCCGGATCTCGAATACAATTATATGAACCCTGATCTTTACTCTACAACACAGACCCTAGCTCCTCCATTTGTCACAGGAAGATGAAGCTCTTTTGCAATTCTCCTTGCACTACCTTGAAAAAAGTAAACGCTTTCTTTGGAAACCACTACGTTTCAGAGGGGGAAAAAATTGTAAGTGTGGCATCAGAAATCTCTATCGATTCCAATTTGAATCCCCACAGGAATCAAGGTCGGTTGATTTCGATTTTAGTTTCCTGATTCCTCTGATCCCCTAATTCAATTTTAAAAATCTTGTATTAGACTCCCGCTACTAGAATCGAATCAGTTGAGTAGGCCAGATCAGAATTCAGCCGCAACCGATCCCAATTGTCCATCACTCAAAACAGCATCAGGTGAATCGGTTCGGAATCGACGACCCAAATCCAAATCTACCGATCTAGCCAATTTGTTTAAAATTATAGTGGACACATGGTGATTATGTGTCGGGCTCTACCAATTAAATAAAATTGTCTAAAACCATTTGAAAGTGGTTTGTAGAGAGGGAGGGGTAGCTGGAGCAGGAGGCAAAACAGCCCATGGGATATGGCTTTAGATCTCTGGTGGTGTTCGCAGTCAGTAGACAAGGCAGTAAGAATGAGGGTAAAGAAGGGCACATGGGGCCGGGTGACTAACGAATCAGTGGGGTGGGCATATGGGTTGAGATTTGTAGGGGGTGTTCAGCAGGAAGAGGGAGGCCAGGTGGGGCAGGGCGATGTGACTCTCATTGGCCCCACGCCCACGCTGGTGCAGGAGCTACACTACCGGTTAGCACTCTCTTGCCCAAAAATAAATCAAACAAATAAGAAGTACCTGAGAAGCAGCATGCTAATGAGGGCATAAACGAGCCGTGCAGGTTTGAACTTCAATATGCCCATGTAGTGTAAAGGCATAAACTGCTTACACTTTTGAGTGAAGCTGAAACCACAAAAGAGAGAAACGACCATGCTCTTACTGTAGAAGGCATTCGCCTTACAAGCATGTTAGCCAACGTAAAGAATATAACAGAAAGTCAGTCCCAATGAAACATAAAGAATAAAAAATTCCTCTGAAATCATAAAAAATGAAAATTTCCACACGTAAATTCTTACACAGTTCTTCCACATATATGGTTAACATATCCAACTCCAGATTGACAAAATTTTGCCCTAGTGGTGTATGGCAATGTTCCCATTGAGCCAATTTTTACCAGCCGATCTCACAGAGAAGATGACATTTGAAGAAACATCTGTCTACCTGCAGTAGTTTTCACTTAAATGCTTTCTAAACAAGGCCAAGCATGCTTGAAAGATTATCAAACTCCAGTATTTACATAGAAGAGTTAAGGTTGACAATATTCAGTTTTAAGTTGTTTTGGATCCAAACAAGGTACCAAATGTTCAAATATTTACCAAAGATCAGAGTTTAGCTTCACGACGAAATTGTAAATACAACAACAATTGTTAACCACAGCAGTTGCTCTTCTGCTGAATTGGTTGCCCCTTCATTTGAACAGTGTTTGCTGGTTTCTTGTTGGCACTGGGTTGGTTTCCAACTCTACAAGAAAATAAGAACAGAACATAATGAAATTCTAATTTCAAGTTCAACAAAATTTTTAAGGTGACAAAGTAAACTAGAATAATTGAAAGAACACTCATATCTTCCAAAGATTCCAGTGGCACTGGTGGACACTCATCAAATGTAAAGGATTCTTATTTGTTTAAAGTACAGAATCCTGCTGTTTAAGGTTAATATATTTGGATAGAACAATGTCAATTCATCTAATACATAAGATGAATGCTTGTAACCCAGCACTCTATGAACAATTCAGAAAAATATAGCAACACATACAATTTTATAAATACTCTTGCAGCCAAATACAACTCTTAAGGAGTCTCCTAAGTAACAATATAATGGTGGGGATATCACCTTTATGTCACTTTAGTCCTCCAATCACTCACCGAGACCAAATCTTGCATGACACCTGTTCACAGTTGTCAAGGCGTCGCCTAGGCGTCTGTCCAGGCGCCTTGGTCGCCTGCTGGGCGTCACCTTGATTTTGGACCCTCTCTAATGCCTAGGGTCTCCTAAACGCCGTGACAACTATGCACCTGTTTGAGTATGATACTACCAGAGCACAAATACATATGCTGTCTAACCACTGGTTATCACTTTCTTCTCTCATCTATTTAGGCTCCTGGGAACCCAAACATTTTTTCACAGCAAAATTTGTTGAGATGGGTATACCATGATGGGACAAGAACTTTTGAAATTAATATTCAAATTGATCATATGGTACCTCTCTGTTGGCTACTCACAGACGTTCTCATATCATACAGAATCTACTGGGAAGTGTCATGTTGGATTTGCAGATTTAGTTGAATATTCATGGAGAGACATGTCGTCTTAGCTTCATCCCCTTCTGCTATTCGAACTTGGTAATACCCCGAGCATAAGTCCAGCTTCGAGAAATAAATCACTCCCCAATTGATTGAAAAGATCTGCAACAAGGTGAATGGGGTACTTGTTCTTCACAGAATTTCCTGCCTGAATTGTTGACCATCACCTGACCCAACCTCACACGATCCTCTTGAAAGAGGCGTGCCACAGGTAGTGCATGACTGTCGTCAACTCATGCCATGCATTTTGACCTAAATTTATTCACTCTTTGATACTGTTAGCAGCCCTTAGAACTGAATGCTTGAGTGATCAGAATCGATCACCCAGCCCCTTTATTTATAATAATTAGAATTACAACTTACTCCTAATGAAAGTAGGAATGCCCCCCTTGCCTATTCCTACTAGGAATTCCCATTCCAACTAAGAATCCCAAATAGAGATCGGCTAAGGGGGAGAAATACAGAAAAAGAAATAAAAAACTAAAAGATAAAAACAATAAACTAAAGGATTAAATTACCCCTATCGGGTAAAGTAGCCTATCTCAACAAATACTCAATCAAATCCTCTTTTTTGACGATTGAATGCACCTCTATGGTCCCAGATTTCGTAATTCCCGAACTATTTCTTTAATATCGGGGGTCATCAAAATATGCAAGCCTTGGTCATTGCTGGAAAATAAGGCTTGGTGTAACACGTCAATGCTTCTCCTCCTCTCTTATCCTTCCATGGGCTTTCTCCTCACACGAGGTCCCCTTCCTTTCCATCCCAGTCGATTTGGGGTTACATTCCTTAAGGATCCTCATGGAAAGCCAGATCCCTAAAGCAGAATGGCTCAGGATAAGATATGAGTAATTGAACCTTATTGATAAAAAAAAAAAAAAAGAATACGAGCTGTAGACCATACTAATAAATATCAACTCAGGGTAGCTAGCATAGATCGAAATCTCGGCAAAATTTCGAATATTTCGGCAGTTTCGACATGTCCGAGATGAAACAACATGCAAAATGGAATAAGCACTGTTTCGCCAAAATTTCGATCATTTCGTTTCAGTATTTTGCTCATTTCGGTCTTAAAAAATGCACTGTTTCGTCGAAATTTTGGTCATTTCGTTTCAATATCTCAATCATTTTGGCCGTTTGCCCCCCAAAAAGGCAAGTGCAACTGGTAAAAAATGCATGTTTCGGCGAAATATCAGTGTTTCGTTGGTTTAACGAAACAGCAAAACAATACGTGTTTTCGAACCTTGGTACCTATAGCATTTAACAAAAAGGTTCACCCTCGACAGCTGCAAGTTGGAGACCTAGGGCTGAAAGAACAGAGGGCACCCCTGGAGAGTGGGAAACTCCAGACCTCAAGCCAAAGAGGAAGTCTGGCACCCGAAGTGGAAGAATGCTAGGGTGTAGGTTCATCCAATCCATGCAAAAGAGGACTCCAACCAATTAGAATGCCTTCCAGCCTGTAGGTAGGTAGGGGCGAATAACAACAACAATACTGCTACATTTTGGCTTTTCCCTCCATGAGATGAGCCTGGTGCATTGGACTGATGGATAAGAGAACTCAGCTGGCCCAAAAGGTGCCCGGGGAAGCTTGTCAGCCGAAAGGAAAGCTGAATCAAAAGGAACTAGAGGAAAGAAAAGTTCGTAGAAATTCAATCTTTGGCCAAAGAGAAGTCCGCAGAAGTGGCAACAAAGGAAAAAGAGTGGAAGATCCTTCTGAAGATTGCTTGCTGTCAAGCATCTCTATCCTTCGTCTTCTTTCCTAGGGTACCCTGCTTACACGATTTGAAAGCCAGTTCCCAAGAGGAAGCCTTCTTTGTCACCTGTGACGTAAGTCACAAAATCAGAGTAGAAGAGTGGCCCGCTCCTTTGACCTTTGCCTATCAAATTCCCAAAACAAGCAAGAAGATGAAACAACTCACAATTTGATCCATAAGTTGACCAAGCCCAAGCTCGTTCCATCCCTTCCTGCTAGTGCCACTCCCGTTCCACAAGAGTGGACTCAAGGTTACAAAGTCACTTTCTATCATCAATCACCACCTCTGACTTTTTGCCAGGTACCTAGGAGAATAATCTTGGGAATTCTCTCAATCTCTTTATTCAGTCATAACGTAATAAACAAGGAGAGGTGAAACCTAATATTTACCTGCAATTCTTGACTTCTCAAGCTCAACTTCAAAAACAATATAACTTTGAAAACAATTTAAAATGCTCGCTCCTTGGGTTGGAAATATTTTCCTAGTTGATTTTAAAAATAGGATTGTTATCTATAAGTTAACGATATGATTACTCACATTAAAAAAACTAAAAAAGTAGCTTCAGTGACTTACTTTTTCTCCACATCCTACCAAGGGCATATTCAGGAGAGCTTAAAAACTAAAAAAGTAGCTTCAGTGACTTACTTTTTCTCCATATCCTACCAAGGGCATATTCAGGAGAGCTTCTTGGGCTCATAATGTGCGAGATGCATAAGCTGAGAGGAGGCCCTCCTCTGCTTCCGAAGATTTCCAGATTATGAATTAACAACTCCAAATGAAATAACGGAAAGGGTCCCCCTCACACTGTGTGTATGCGGAACCCTACAGAGTGCAGAACCCTTTGCATACCCCAACACAAAACCCTGTAGCAATCCCACTCTCTTTCTCTCTCTCTGTCTCTCTCTCTCCTAACCCCCCTCCCCAATTTGAAGATTCAAAAGCGGGCTTCCTCCTTCGCCGAATTAGTATACAGGCATCAGAGGAAACCCTTGCCCATGAAATAATTATATTTTCACACATGATTTTAGTTGGAGAAGCTGGATTACGGAGAATCCCATAAGCAGAAGCTGGAGAAGTTCCCAAAAACATGCTCTAAAGACATCACTCACACTGCCGAATGGAAAAAGAGAAACAATTTCATGTTGCCTTTTTCTTTCAAGGGCCACAAGACATCATCCCTGGGAATTTCATCGTTAACAAAGTTGCATGCCTTCATCCATTTTCAAGTAAGTCCACCACAGACATTATCATAGCCTTTTCTAATTCCTAATCTTATATGGCTTTTCTCAGTACGACTGTTGTGTCCTCTCATAACTCACCTAGAAAACTCAAAACAGAATCAAGGACTGAGATTTGTTCCACAGACTACCAAAGATATCACTCAAACTACTGAATAAGAAGGGAAAAAAATTCATCACTTTGTCCTAGTTCTTGCTAAAGCCAAAGATATCTCTTGGAAGTTCATTTGTAGTGAAGGAATTACATCCCTAAATCCAGTTTCTGTAAAGTCCCAGAGACATTATCATAGGCTTTACTCAAACACAATTATAAATTGTCTTTTCCAACAAGACTGTTGCGCCCTCTGCACTCATTGGCCACAATGATACCATCATCAAATTGTCTTTTTCCCACAAAGGCATCCTCAAGAACTTGCCTTTTATTTTAACTGAAACTTGTTTGAGGGGCATTTCATCATAAATACTCCCACCCACCAAAAAATATCAAAAATTAATTGCCCGGGCATATTAAGGGTAAGGAATTGTAAAACTAATAACCACTTCTACATGGGAAGAATAACAGAACTCAAACAACAATTATATTCAATGAACAGCAAATTCAGTGAATGTGAAAGACATGGAGCACTCATAATAAGGAGTAAGTAAGAAAAAGTTTGTCTACAATTTACCTTTTCTTAATCTCGGCAGCCATGGTCAAGAAAGCCTGCTCCACATTAATTGCATCTTTGGCACTAGTCTCAAGGAAAGGGATCCCAAGTTCATCTGCAAATGCCTGCAGTTCATTTGGTACAGTCAGAATCAAATCAGTCAAAAAGCATAAAAGTAATATTGAGCAACTGGAAGAAAATAAGACACCATCCAGCATAGAGTCCAGATCTTCTTTAACCACCCAAAGCTAGTAGCTACTTGATTAAATCTCAGTCACCTGATGCAAAATTTTCAATCATAAATGATGAAGGGATCAATAACAAACTTGCTATTCTCAAAAGCAGCCTACCTAACATCAAAAGGTACACATAGATGAAGATATGTTTGTATTTACTTAGAGACATACAGTAAACATCTAACATTCACCTCACTCCTCAGAGACATTATCCTGCGAAATTCTTCATAGGTTTATGCAAATGGGAACTATAATTCATAAAAAAATGTAGAAGAATAAGAACTTGGATTACTGGTATGCATGAAATTCATTTTTTAACTATGTATGCATGTATTACTGGTCTGCATGAAATTCTCGGCAGCCATGGTCAATGTTTTGGCCACCGAGGAACTGCAAATATTTTGTCAAAATATGTAAACATACATGGAGAAATTGTAAAAATACGGAAATAATTGAACCATTCGGAATACTATGGAAAATCTAAAAGAAACTTTTTGAATGATAGAATCATAGAAAAGCCATTAAAAAACATTTAGGAGCCAGTATACTGTGAGCATGAGTAAACAGTCAATTCCAATACCTTAAAGAGACCAGCACTCGGTGAATATCGCCGTGTGCTGCTGCTCAAGTTTGGTAGTAACATCTACTTATCAATAATAGTAATTCTACTGCCATTTTTATGAAGATTTGTAAGAAAGTATAATGGAATTTAGAATGTGCACTTCCTTGTGATTTTCGACAATCTACTGTATTCATTTTGGTGACAGCACCATAGGAATCCAGGCCTAGCATGGATTAAGGTGCTTTCCAGGATCATAATGGATCCTTTATCCTTCCTTGTTCATGGGGAAGGATTCTGCTATAGTTATTGGCTGCTAATTGTCAGCACACCCAGGCCATGGAAATATTCCCTCATTAGGAGGTCAAGGTACACATGCATTGAAGAATAATCATTTCAATGGATGCTTACATCAGGAAGCTCAATAGGACAGGATGGCAAGAGACAATGTGTATGAAGAGTGACTGTTGGTTGGGCCATTTATCAGAAGGTTCTGTTTTGAGAGGGTCTTGATTGCTTGCAGTTTTAAGGTAGGATTGGCTCCTTCATATAACTTCTTGCTTCTGGTGTTGTTTTATATTATGTAATGAAATTTTCTTCTTTGTAACCCTTTCACTATTTCAAATGAAATATTTCATTTGTTTCTTTGAAAAAAAAAAAAAAGGCACCAAGAAATGATGAATGTCGATTTCAGTTGGATTCTTACAAGTATAGATTCTGATGTAAACAGAATAAATTCAGCCTTTCCATAGCTGTAAGTTCATAAGAAATTACCTTTGCAGTTTCTGTATCCACAACCTTTTCGTCAACCAAATCACATTTGTTTCCAACTAGAAGCTTGCATACACTATCATTTGCATATCTGTCTATCTCATTTAACCACTGCTTGACATTGTTGAAACTCTCCATCTCAGTAACATCATAGACAATCTGTTGAAGTGCAAAAACCAGTGAAAATCTATGAACATATTTTGAAGTTGAACACAACCAAAACAATAAGAAAAACCACCCCTGTTCTTCTAACTTTCAAAATACGGAGCTATTACCATCACCAAATGCTTGCAGAGTTCGAAAAGGACCACAAACCAGCTTACTCACAAACCCTTATAAGTGTAACGTTCAACCATCAATCAAATTCAACGGTCTTCTTGAGTCAAAAAACAAATTCTAAGAATTACTGGGAAAGTAAAAAAGGGACCAGTGGTCCAGTATACAATTAAGGGCTAAAGTATTTTGATTTATTTGTAAATTAAGTCTCACCATAATCCTGTAAACATTTTTAAAAGATTTTTGAGAGAAGTAAAAGAAAAAGTTATTAGGTATATAATTATATAGCTATTGAGGAACAAGTACTATCCACTGAAATACAGAAGTCATTTGTGAGGGACCCTCTACTCATACCCTCCCCATCCCCCAGCCCCAATGGAAAAGAAAAGAGGAACAATGAAATATATATATATATATATATATATATATAAGCAATCATAACAGCAAGGTAAAAAAGGTTGTTAAAAGCATAGGCTCCTGTTTTAAAAAAAAGAAAAAAAATTCTGCGCCTAGTAATTTAGAATCTGTAACCACTTTTCATCCCAAACAATATGTTTAAAGACCACATGCATTATACAGATTAATAAAGCAAGATTCCAACTTCAAAAATATATACAGATATACAGGGGATTTTCTTATTCACACCCCCTAGGTGTCAAAAAAAAAATTGTAACTTTTACTTTTTTGCTCTTTTAGAACATACTTTTTTTTCAACGAGGGCAAATATTGTCATTTCGCATAAAATGCATAGCTGCATTAAAATGACTTTCAATTTTTTGAAAACCATTTTTTACCCTTGCATTAAATAACTTTTGGGAATGAGACAAGGGGAAATTAAAAGGTGTCAAGTTCTAAACACACCTATAGAGGCGTCATTCAGACAATAACATAGTGATGTAAATGGCCCCATGTAATGCTATTATTTAATAGTATGGGAGTCGGCCTTGGGGATCTTAATTTGGGATACTCATCAAGGCCCACAGTGTACATGAAACTCCATGCATATGCTCATGCCTTTTCAGTTTACAAACACCAACACATACATAGAGTTAGCACATACATAAAGATGAGGCAGCAGAAAATTATAAATGTAATTAATTTGATGAAAAATCAACAAGATCACCTGAAGTCAATCAATTAACTAAGCAAATAATTTGCAAACAAAACTAACTGGGAAGAATTTCATACAATGATTCCATGTGCGCCTCGGTAATAACTGCTGGTTATAGTCCTGAATCGCTCCTGTCCTGCAGTATCCCACTACAAAAACAACCAAAAGACGAACTTTAAAGGTTACATGGGAACATGATCAAGATGATATAATGTTAATTCCAATCAGACTCAGTTCTCTCTCACCGGAAAAAAAAAACGAAATTAACATGAGAATATAACACAGGTTCGATCTTAGACCAGGAAAATAAACCAGTGGGAGATCAATTGCAACAGGATAGAATATATAAGAATGAACAAAAATCAATAACATAATTTATTTCCTTTTTTTTTGTTACATATGAAAGCAAATAAAAGGATATGACTTAGGCATCCCACCTAAGCCTCAGTCAGCATCCCACCAACCATGCAAGGCATATCGTCTTGCAACTGTCTCTCACAGCAAGCCTGGAATACGAATACTAAAGCCTATCTCTTCATTCTTTCTTCTTCTTGTACATTGTCTTGAAGGGATTCATGTATGTATAGGCTAACCCAACATTAAATACAATCAACCATACTCACCTCACATTCATAACATAAAATAAGTGAATGCTAGCACTCTCCACTAACATAAAATAAATAAATAAATCCACTCACGTAAACCAAACATTCACTTAATAAAATTACACCCACTCACATACACCAAACATCTACCTAACACCCACTCCAATTCTGCATCAGAATATGGAAGTGGTACACCTTTCTTGAAAAATCACTATGGTGACCAATTCTCTCCTCTGAATGAGGAGGTTACCAAGTACTACTAGCAAATTTTTGTTTATCTTTTATTTTCACGCTACTAACAGTAGGCTAGTAAACACCTCCCTTTTGAGTGAATAACTTGAACTACTAAACTAAATTTAGGACAGACGTTGATTGAGTTGACCACACCATAGTACTGCTATGGATCACTGCTAGAAGGAAGCCACATCAGGATTTAAGGTCTAAGGATCAGTATTGGAGGGCAGGTCATTCCTGATCAATGATGATCTGAATAATTCACTATTGGAAAACCCAAACAAGTGAGAAATTCTAAAAGTACAACCTGATCAACCTATCCACTAGATATGACAGATAGATCAGTCCCCTTCGTCACTCACATCAGATGATGCAACGAAAACAATACAAATCTTTATAACCTTGAAGATACATCCTTGTTAATATTAAAAATATGGGAAGTGTTTCCTGTGGGGGAGCATGGCCCTTGCGCACGCACGGGGAGCATCGGAGCACAAACGGATGCATCAAATGAGGGGTGGGGCGGACATTTTGCCTCTCCTGTGTCTGGGTGCAGGCACCATTACTTTTGTTCCTTCAGTTTTTAAGACATTATGCATGTCATAGCATAGTAGCCAAAAAAAAAACACACACACAATGTTACAATCTTCAGGCAATCTACCATAGAAGACGTAAAACTGCACAAAATGACTGGTCCAGAAAGCAGTACTTTACCATTACTGTGAAGTGGTCAGTACACATCAAATTTGCCCGAATCCCCAAGTTTTGAGAAAGAGGCATTTAATAGGAGCTGAAAGTCATTTCTTTCAATCACAAGTTCTGAAAACACGAACCCCAATAGATTCTAAAAAATATTTGAGGAGATAAAAAGCAGCCATGGCAGGCCAGCATTAGGAAAATTTGTTTCTTAGGCTATCATTTGAATCTCAGAATCTCCATTGACATTATGAAAAGTTAGAAGCACTAGACATTGCAGCTACAGTTTATGTGTTAGGTGTTATAATTTACTTTAGGATAATGTCTTTGCGTTTTGAAATGGACTTTTTTTTTTTTTTGGCTTCACAATTCGCTGTGCCAGATCCATATTTCAGTTCAGTAGGGTGATTTTCTGAGCCTTGAAAAATGGAACCTTTGCTAGGATTCTGATAATAAATCGTAGAAGAGAAAAAAAAAATTTAACATATAAAACATCAGATAAAACTTTGTTTCATAATTAACCACACCAACAGACGAAACCGCTAATGCAACTATTGAATAATAAAAAGCCCAGTTTTCTAACGCAAATGATAACTGGAAAGTCAAATCACTCACAATTTGCAGCTTGATAGTCTTTCCATCTTGTTCCACCGTCCTAATTTTCTGCAGCAAGAAGCCAAAAAGAAAATTTCTCCAAACATTAACCTCATTATATAGTCATCGATATTTTAAAAAAAAAAAATGGATAAGAAAAGTAAAACTCACAAAATCAACTCCAATTGTACTGATGTAACTGTCAACATATGAATCATCCTAAAATACAAGAAAATAATCATTTCAAAGGTGGTTAGAAGCCCTCAAAGTCAAACCCAATACTATTTCTATATCTACAAGATCTACAGAGGAAGCTCTTCGTACTGGGAATTCTAGAACACAACTTACTGCGAATCTTAGAAGAAGACATGATTTTCCAACAGAAGAGTCTCCGATTAACAGAAGCTTGAATAGATAATCGCTGCCCACAACGAAATATCAAACAGTGGAGCTCAAAAATTAAACAACAGAAAAAAGAGACAAAAGATGGAAACGGAAGAGAGATCGAAGAATCTTACTATTCAGTGCCCATGGTTAGAAGATTTCGATCAGAAAAAATGCAGAGAGAGGTTCCTTCTTCCTTAGGGTTTGGTTCGGTTTGGTTTAGTTTTGAAGGAAGAAGAAAAGAAGCTTTCCTTCACCTGTTAAGTGTTAACAGCTCTCCCACCTCGCTCTCCCACCTCTTATGTTAATTTTCATTATTTAAATAAGGTAGGATGAGATGACAAGGAAAAAAAAGAAGTCTTTTGCTCTACCCGCGAGATGAAATTACTATTTTGCCATAAATGTTTAGTCAATAAATTTGTAACGGATTCTTAATAAAATTCGGTAAATCGAAGATAAGTTGGTAACTTTATCGGGTCGGGTTGTGTTTGTACCACAACTGGTTGAGGTCAGAACCATCTCTTTTGGTATGATTTTTATTTCAATTTCATGAAATCACAAATTGAAATTATGGTATTTGGTAAGAAATTCAAATCAATTTCATCTAAAGTAATTGACTACCTATTTCAATATTGAAATTGAAATCAATTTCAAGTTTATTCTACGTTTCATTTTAACGAGTCTGAGTTAATAACAGAAGTAAATATATCATTTGACATGTTTAAGAAGAAAATAACGCAAATCACTCTATTTTGATGCGGCCATCGCCATCACCATCACCATTGCCGCCGTCGACCATGAATATCAAACATTTCATAATTTTTTAATTTTTTATATATACTTTTTTTCCATCTTAACACTAAAATATATATAATATTAAAACAACATAATCTAACCCAAAACAACATTTAATAACAAGCATAGTGTCCCTGCGTTTCGCAAATCTAGCTCTATTAATCAATCGATAAGCTACAAAAATCCAAGATCTTTCTCTCTTAATAATAATTACGAAACCAAAAGAGGGAATGAAAGTATTAATATCAAATGGATTAGTAAAACAATTCCTATGGCCATTGAAAGGCCTTGCATTGGTCTAACCAATTAACCCAATTTGTTATAGTTTATTTTTGTCAAATTAAAAATGTGGAATGACGTGGATGATATCGTTCTCTACAGTGCCATTAGTGTGGCGTGCAACTTCCTCTCAATGATAGCATCATGGAGAACTATCTCCTTAAATTTTCATGTGAAAGTAAATCAATACATACAATGTAATTTTCATAGTTTTGCTGATGAGTGAGCCCTCCAAAAAAAATTCAAATCCTGATTTGTTCTTTATTAATTGTAATAATGCAAATCCTGATTTGACATGTGGAAAGGATCTGAGGATTCAACACCTCAATAGTTCATTCCAATAATGCCCATCACATATCCCTCCAGCTACCTCCTTTGAGAACATTTTCTTTTCTACCCAGTAGATCTTGGAATCTCCCTTTGATTCAAATGATTTGGCCTCGTTAATAGTGTAATTTATCATCCAAATCATACCCTTAATTTCATTTTATCTCACATATGGGTGAAGTTGTGCGGTGCCACATTGTATGTCTTTCCAAGCACATTTTTTTTTGGTGGTAACAGTGATTTTATAATTAGAGGTTTTATATTGTCGGATCCTCTCACTCTAAGGAGGGGACCCACATGCTATTCAAAGTTGGTGAGAAGAGTTCATACCCTCTCACGTCTTTGAATATCTCCTATTTTGTTTCTTTTTGGTAGTATGCTCTTGATATCCGTATTCTTTGTGCTAATAAAATATTTATCTATATATGTTATATTATATCATGGGAAAAAGATCTCTACTTGGTGCTATTTCGTATGCCCTCTCAAAACACGTGAGATGATGCCTCTGCCTCTGGGTAGATACCTAGGATTGCTCACCCATTGGCCCAGATGTTTGTATAAATACCATGCGACTAAGTAGAGATCTCTTGCCCATTCATTATGTGTGATACCCAAGCGTGCTCACTCATTGGCCCAGATACTTGTATAAATACCATGCGATTAAGTGAAGATCTCTTGCCCATTATGCAATATGATTCCATTCTTTTTTCGGCCCATAGAAAATGATTGGTCCGAGTTTAATTGCAAGTCAATTAAGGGAACACAGAGTAATTACCGGATTACAAAGTATCCATTTGTAGGTATTCAAATTTGATCTCCTTCCATACCTCAGAGGTAGCAACTAGTTCATAATCAATGGCTTTATAAGGTCTTTGACTCTATTGTAGTGGAGTGTTTTTCATGTGCAGGAGAGCAACTGTCAAGCCTTCATTCTTCTCACTTGTATATAAAGGGAAAGAGAGTTATAGGCTAAGTACGAAGCAACTTTTTTTTCCTTCTCTTTTCCTATGGAGGGAAGAAGAAAAGAGATGTAGGAGAAGATGTTTTCTCTTGTGTTCCTCGTAAATGGGCTGCGGTGTGATGACGTTCTCTTTGTTAATAGAGGAAATTAATGGTTTTCTGCTTTTCCAATACTTGCGTTTAGTTTTGAAGTGAGAGTGTTGTAATCTTATGATTCTACCTTTTTTTGTTGAATTGCTTTATAATACAAGTGGATTTTTCCTCTTAATGTTTGGTAGCTTCTAGCATTGACTAGAGTAGAGAGTAGATATTGTAATCTCATTACTGATAATAGTGGAAGTTTTTACTTAATGTCTCATAGTTTTAACCTTTCACCTTAAAAATGTTTTTCACATTAATATTGATGTGTGCTTTTGTAATTGACTTGATTTGTTTTAGTAGTATTATTTTTTGTACATTTGTTTATCATTGAGTATCTCCATTAATTTGCACATAGGTGAAAAATGATATGTTGTTTTCCAATATATATGTGGAATTGCGCATGCTTTCATGCCCATATATTTTTTTACAATAATTGGGATTGTGAAATTGTATATTTATTTAGTTTTAATAAAATAAGTGTTTCTCATATTACTGATGAATCAGCTCCCGTAGCTCAGTTGGTTAGAGCGTTGGTCTTATGAGCCGAAGGTCGCGAGTTCGAGCCTCGCCGGGAGCACTTTTTATTTTTTAATAAATTATTTTTTTTCTTACTAAATTTTAATCTTATTCTAAATATTTCCATTCACACGAATTAATTATGTGATTATTATCTTTCCTTTCTCTCATCATCATCGTGGAGCTAATGGAAGTGAACATTATTCAAGAGCTGAAGATCCATTGGTTGAAATCTACGGTTTTTCGTGTTCCTGCAAACCCTACCACTTATCCTCGCAGGTCTTCAATCTCATTCTGTGAATTTACTGTTCTATTTGTATAGTCTGTTTCTTCCCCGAGCTCTCAACTTTCTCATTTGAATTCTCAGGCATCAGCTTTAGCTCGAGATTTTGTTTTATTAATTATGCAGATTGTACTTCAAATTGTTGGAACATAAAAGCAAATCTTTTACTGAGCGTTTTCGAGGACTTGCAGAGGTATACCATTTATTCCTTTGTCTTAAAAAGCCTTGTTTATTTTTTTTGTTCAAACCTTCATTTGAACTGAGAACATCCATGTTTGTTCAAATAGTCTGTAGATTCATAGTTTACTTGAGATGCTAACTGAACTTATGCTTATCCATGGCTACAGAGATGGAAACTTCATGTAAGAAAGCTTTCAAAGGGTCAAGATTCTGCCAAGCAGTTCTTAATTCATGTCGTCAAAGAGTAATGCATTATGTTATTTTTTTTAATCTCTATATTGGGTACCCACTACCCTAGCGGTACTTGTACCCTCGTAGTGAAGATTGAAAATTTTGGATGACATTGACAGGGGGGAAACTTTGACATCAATTTCAAGAACATATGGGATACCGATACAGGAAATTGCCGAAGTTAATGCAACAACTCTTGTTGTTGACCTTATTTTCGAAGGACAGTGCCTTAACATTCCTTTCCCTGTATGCAAAGAGAGTCTAATGGTAGGCTTTCTTTCGATGTATGTTTTAATTTGGTTTATCTTCTTCTTTCATATTTATTGTTTAAGTAAGAATTCAAGTGTTTGTTCACAAAAGAGGTCTGCATATTGAATTTCAGATTGTCTTGCAGCTCTTTATTGATTTATGATAGTGAGGAAGTTTTGTGAATCTAGATTTTTTTCACTGGTAAATTAGAAGGATCGATTGGCCCTTTGTTGAAAGAAATTGTGTATATGCTCTACTAAAACTCATTTGATATTTCTAACCAACAAAAAAAAGGAAAAAATCTTTTGCAGTGGAAATCTTTGAATTCCTTACACTCATAGGGCTATAAGGCTATAATTACCATTTTTTCTTCAGTATGATGTATGTAGTATGGCGATTGGACTGGTGTGGGGAGGATGAGCTAGGGTGGCTAGGGCCATATGCTGGCCTGAACCCACTTTATTATTGAAGGGACAGGAAGTAGGCACGCCTTTGTCTAGCCCATTCAAAATTGTGTAGTTTGTTTGGTTCTCATGAAAATTTAAGATTAATAAGTGATAAACATATTAATTTATAAATGATAGGAGGGCAATCAGGTGGAGTTGCGGTAGGTTGGGAGAGGGTTATAACACTACCCGACCAGGTCAGGATCCCATGCCCCATTTGCTTACTGGGCTAGAAGACCAAACCAATAACAGCCCTTCTAGTATTCAGGATGGGTTCAAGCAAGCTAGTCATTGGTCAGGATGGGTTTGGGCAGGCTAGTCGGAATCGTTATCGTCTACGGTTCCCTGACCAGTGCGGTTCCCTAGTGCCTCTCACAAGAGGGGGGTGGGACCCACCCGGGGCACCTGACCGAACACTCTGCCCAGGTGGGGTCCACCGTCCTCTTGTGAGAGGCACTAGGGAACCGCACCGGTCAAGGAACCGCATACGATAAAAATTCAACTAGTCATCGGGTTAAGAATTGATACCTCGGATTTTCTGTACAAATTTCAGTTATATGATTATGCTGCCACTTTTATGTTTGTAGTTCTTAAATGTTGTGAGCTTTACAAATTATTTTTATTGAGGAAATCTATGTACCTCATACTTTAATCCCGAGACCAGCTTACCCACCTGTTCCGACACTTGTCTTCTACCTCTAGCGTTCCCCTTTAGCTAAATATTAACCTGATTGATTGGTTGTATTAATCTAATTTATATTGTCCATTTGAATGATAATTCAGGGGGAAAAAAAAAGAAAACCATCATACAGGAAATCCTCCTGAGTAGAAGCCAATGAATAGTACTGGTAATCTGATTACTTCGAGACTTCCATGGTTAGCCTAAGGCTCTATTGATTGTCTAGAGAATGTGGGAGAGTGTTTGGAAGTGTCAGTAAAGTGCACCTTTTCCCATCTTTCTTGAATAGCCAAGTGTTTAATTGTTCAGATAATTTGTGTCTAGTGATTTGCACCTCAAGTAGGCTTGTTACAAAATCACACTAAAATTGGCTGGAATTTGTGAGAGTATATGAAAGTCAAGAAGTTTGGGCCTATCCCATCCACCCTTTTTTTTCCCACCTTCTTATACTTTCTCAGTTAAAACAAATATTAAAACTGGGATATGTCTCATTTTCTTCCTTTCTTTTTTTTTTTAATAGGATTTTTCTTATTCACTTCATTTCACTTGTCTTTACTATTCCACATTGTCCAACATTGCACTTGCATACACTCTCTTACATTCTTGTGGCATCCAAATACAGCCTAAAAGAATTGAGTGGTGAATCCTCCTTTGGCTTCTGCAAGTCTGTGATTTGTGTGGGTGCTGGGAACTGTACTCACTCTTTAAGCAATAGAATCTTTAGATACCCTCTTTCATCAAGGATCATTTGGTCCCAGAGTCCCATCCATTTGACCTTGAAAAGGGCAGCATGTGAAGGCTGAAAGGTTTTGGTGATGCATATTCTCTTATTTTCCTGCAGTTAGTGAACATTATAATGCACTAGGATCTTTGTTTCTGCCAAAGTTAGATATGCATCACGGAATAAACATTAGTGTTTTTATAAGTCAATATGGAAATGTACTGTTCATCTCCCATTTAATGCTCCCCTTCTCTTCCCTGAAAGAAGCCTGATTTTCTGATGGTTTAGATTGCTTCAGCTTCTAATAAAGCCACCTTTTGTATTCTTCCCAGGGTTGCACTTGGAAAGGTTGGATACCTAGCTGTAAGACTCAGGAGAGATGTCAAAGTGCTCTGAATTTCTTTGGCAGACATGAGGACTACAAGATCTTCACCATGTTATCCTCCAATCAGTTACTCCTTGTAAGCATGATGTTGCAGTGTAGGAGGTTTTTTTTATTTATTATTTTTTTATTTTTTAAGTTTATACTGTAATCATTAGAGGTTGAGTAATATTTTTTTTTTTCTCAGTATAATTAAAATGTGCGTCCTCAACAGGCTTGTTTATTTTATATATCAGGTTAAACGGACTGGTTATTTTGTAGTTCTGCTTCCTCTTATAGCATTTTGCATCAGATGCATTATGGGGGCCTTTCACCTTAGAGTTGACAAAAATTTAAAACATCAAGCTGTTAGTGAATCAGAGGCATATTGCCATGGAACCAGAACCATGCGCTGGAAATCTGCATTAAGTGAAATTACTGAACCAGATCCCTTGCATGCTGATTCAAGACAGGATTCTGTTGTAAGTACTCAATGGTTTTTCCTGCTATCATGTTTTACAACAAAAAATGTGGTATGTCATTATGTATGCTGAAATTCATTAATCTATTAATGTGATTCTTGCTGGTCCGGTCCTAGTATTGATTTTGGTATTTTGCTTCTGGATTACACACTCTATAAGATGTTAAAAACCTCCTAGTAGAATCCTGGTTTCCTAAAAAATGGCCTATCAAGCATAGTTGTCAAGGGATGCCTAGGTGTTGCCTAGGCATCCAGGCGCCCTTTTCTGGAAGGTAGGCTCCTTGTTGGTGTTGCCTTAATTTTTTCCCCTCTTCCAGTGCCTAGACGCCATGACAACTATGATATCAAGTGCTTCGGTTAAATGTATTTGTATTTAGTTTGATCAATAGAGATAACTTGAGAAACTTCAATGCTATAGAATTTTTGTAGAGTTTGGTATATGGGTATTTTGCCTCTCCAGTTGTTGTTTCTAGGATCTTAGCTCTAATTTTTGGCAGAAGCACATGGCATCAAGTAAATCAAAAATTTCAAAATAAAGGGATCTAAATTTGTCCTACCTGTACACCCGTACTAATAACTATGTTAAACCCTGTTTCTTGGAATAGATAAATTATATGGTCATATCATGATAGTAGTAAGAAAACTAAGTGTTTGTTTATTGTATTTGATCACTAATATGACCTTCAACTGTATATAGAAAATGTATCACTAATACATCATGCCACCAAGCATTTTATATTTAAATGGGCAGTTTTGACCTTTATGAGTTTGAGATTGAGATAGCTGATTCAATTGAGAATAAATGTTATTTTTATGTCACATTCGATTTTATTAAGGCAGCTACAGTAACACATATGGAGTCCTTCTCAGGTTCCTGCTTGTGCTGGATGATATATAACTTATTAGTGCTTTTAGCATTCACGGGTAGATTTTATGGAAAATTGTTTATTTGCTATTTGTCGGATGACCTGGAAATGAGGGAGTCTATTTGATGGAAAGTTCTTTTGGTTGGAGAAAGTGGTTGGCAAAATCAAATTAGTACTATTCTTTTGTTTTGATTTTTGATAGAGTTCAAAGGATTAAACATTTTTTACTTCAAGGTGGAGGGCTATAGCTTTTTGATCCAACTTGAATCCCAATACCAATTCTTACATCTTGAGTCTTGACTCTGTATTGGTCTTGTATATGTTTGTACAGGACTCTTTGAGTCATAGTGTGTAATGCCTAGTGGTATAACTTTAATTGTCATGTGGCTGGCAGTAAGTTCTAATTGCCCAGGACCATATTCTTTCAAACTTATTCCTCTTTACAGTATATTGAGGTGCATTTGGAAGGGTGGAACTAAACCAATGAATATTGGAAACTCAAATATCTAGAAATTTGTCCGCTCTTGGCAGTTTTGGCTGCCTATTATATTAGAGTTCAATGGAATTTTGAATGAATGTTTTCAAAGAGACTGGAGATGAATCATATTTTATCACAATTCACAAATGACTTCATTTTGTAGAGACAAAATAAAATCTTCTGCATTGGGGTGTTGGTATGAGTTCCTGAATTGCATGAAATTTTTGGGCTTTTAGTACTAAGAAAACACTCTCAAACCCTTTTTCATGTTGGAGTTGGTTTGATGTGTCTTTTAATCTGTAGATTTTTTTCATCCAGTTCATATTTATCTCATAGAGGTTAGAGGCGGCATTTTAATGCGGCTTGGGCAGCATTTTAGTGCGGCACCCTATGAAGGCACCAGTCGAGTAGTAAGTTAGTAACCACTTTGGGAGCAGGACTTCTCCCCAAATCAGCCTTTTATTTGTCCGCCAGAATGGACTGACCAAACCTGTGTCATCATCAACCAAAAACGGTGAGGGCACAGTTGGCCCAACTCACTTAGCTCTTGAAGCAAGGTTCAGAACTTTTGGCAGGTTTTGACCCTGTCTCCACCACTAATGCGATTGGTTAGTCTGTTTGGTGAACCTAAGTATTGCTAATTGCCAATTTTGGTGCAACTTTTTTCCTGGTTTTGTTACGGATTTCCAGTCCTGGCCTACAAATTTTCTGATCATTTGTAACATGTAGGATCCCATTTGAGTAGTGGACAGTGCTTGCTATTCAGCTGTGGACTTCTTGTTTCTTGCCTGAGTTGCCTCTTTCAGTTGTGAAAGTTGCTTGGAGTTAATGGTGTGCCATTTGGAAGTATTCCAGTTCCATTACCAAGTACCAACAGAGATCATTGGTCTGCATCGGTGGACTTTTCCTGTTTAACTGACGAGTTTGGTCCAGGATTTGAGATAGAATATTCCTTTAACTTTCTTGATCACTTTTTTTTCTTTTTTCTTTTTTTTGTTGTTGTTGTTGTTGTAATATATATATTCTTAAGGTATACAAAAGCTATTATTGAACAAATGTTATGTTTCTCTAGAAATTTAAAATAGGATTGTATACCATTTAGAAGTTAAAATCTTCCTTTTTGATTAGAATGGCCATCATATATAAAAGATTAGAGGACTACCTCCATATTCTGATGTTTTTGGGTTGGTTTATCTTGTCATCTGAGAAATTCTTTTTGCTTGGCTGGTGATTAGTGCAATATGAAAAGATAAGAAAGTGCATAGTACTTGTTGGTTAGTTGGGGCCTGAAAGCAGAATTGGGACTGAGGTCAATGAACATAGTATGTGAAGTAGTTCGAATGTTTGAAATTTTTCTTCTTGTCTTGAGATCATATGTTGCAAATGGGTATTTCTAGAGAGAGCATTGGTGTTTACACTCTGAAACTTGAAAATTCACATTCTTTGTTTTCTGACTGAATAAAATCGCACTTTCCAATATTTGTGTAGAAACATCCAGAAGATCAATCTCAAGTTCCTTTTGAAGATCTCTCTCATGCCTATAGTAAGCTCGAACCCACCTATCAGAAGTTCTTATCAGAATGTGGAATGGACAAATTCGGGTATTGGCGTGGAGGTTCCCCAGAGTAAAAGCATGTTCTGTCTCACAACTGGTTATGCCCAAGGCTATGAAAAAATTTGGAATGTCAGAATCATTTACTACTGGGCAAAGCTGATCTTCGTCCGTGGAATTGACTACCATAGTGTGCTAAGTGTAGTTTACTGATTCTTAAGAAGGAATTTTTGTACGTGAGGCATTTTGTTTAGGTTTTCATTTTTGCATTTATATATGTACATAATTATAAATTATTTTTATGCCAGGGTTTTGATTTAAATTCCAATTCTTGAGCAAATAATGGAAACCGTTCTCCATGATGATTACCTTTTCATACTAAGTGTTCACTGGTTTGCCTTGGATGGTTAGGTTCAATTGCAACTCAAAACACAGACTAACAAAGCCTAGTCCAGGGCTAGGAGATTATTCGTCTCATTTTGGACCTTAGATATCATTGGACTAGACTAGATTTAGGGGTGTAAATGAATAATCAAAATCCATTTTCGTATTTGTTTGGTACTATCCGAATCCGTCCGAAAGTTAAACGGATGCGAATACAAATAAGCTATAGCTATCCGAAAAGCTATATTTACATGTAAACGGATAAAATATCCGATCCATATCTGTGTCCATATCCATTTAGCATTATCCGAATCCGTTCGATAACTAATCGGATGCGGATGCGGATGCAGATATAGCATTATCCGAGCCGAATCCGATCCGTTTACAGCCATAACTAGATTGCCAAGCCGTAGTAATTTACTTCTCACTGATCAAATTTCAAATTTGAAAGGACAGAAGAAACAATTTTAGAAATGAATGGAACAAATACTTGGCACATTATATGCCACACGATATTCACAAAGTTGGGAATTGTTCTCTTGCATGGCACATCCACTATGAAAATCTATGAAATAACCAATAATCTGGAAAGCTTCAGATTAATAAGTTATGGTTGATTTTGAAATTTTCCAAGGAAAAATGCCGAAGATAGAAGTGAGTTAAAATCCTGATCTCCAGTGCATAGGGAGGTCAGATGGCTTGTCAGATTGAATGGATAAAGTGAGATGTGAAGGTTAGGAGAAAGTTGAATGCAGTGCTTGTCTGATACAACCTGCAAAGACAAAGAGGGAACCACAATATCTATAATTGATTCAACACTTTTGACATGGATTGAGCTCCTCTCCAGGAAGCCCAGCATGCCCAGGGGCATCCAGCCATTGGGCTGTGCCACACACATCTCCAGGTGTGCACCGAGATGTGTGCGGCACAGCACAACCCTTGGATGCCCCCTGGGCACTCCCTGGACGCTGAGCTCCCTGGAGAGGAGCCAGATCCGATCGACACCCAAGAGTTTCTTAGCTCAACTGCAGCTTGACCTCTGCTGCTCAGAGGGAAGTGATAATTTCATTCTTGAGTTGACTTCAGTAGAATTCCCTGAGAATGCGGATCTATTATGATCCCAAGTTATTGAAATTTAATTAAATAATTAGACAATAGGTGTGTAATAGCCTAATAGGTAACTGATAAGATAATATGGCAGATAAGTGAGACAAAGTAATTAAAATCTTCCATTGCTTGATAAAACACAAAACACAAAACACAGAATGAGTTTAATAAGCTCAAAACTGAAAATGAATAGAACTTGGGGGTCACATATTTGTTTTGGTTGGGTGGGAAAAAATTTTTCTCAACGAACACGACGCACTTTCTCTTCTTGTCCTAACCCAAGTGATTTCTGGGCATTTGAGATGCCTTCAGGATCTGAAACAAGGAGAAAAGAGGAAATAAGAAAGAAAGTTGCCTACATTAATTATGCTTCAGAGAAAAGGATGACAAATGAAAATAATTTAGTTAACAGTCAAAAGTATTTATGTTATTATAGTAGTTAATCTCTCATTCATTCAAGTTGAAACATGGATACTGAACGGTAAGAATAACAAAAAAGAAAGCTCAATCGTGCAGTCGAATTCCTTGGCATATTGTACAGAAACCATGAGGTCAAGGTCGAATCCCAGCTATACCCCCCCCCCCCCACCCCCCAAAAAAAATGATAAATACATTTTTGAGAGGTGCTCCCAAATGTAGGAAAATATGCAAGCCACCACGATGAGCCATTGGATCTTTCTATTGGAAGCACAACCACCTTTATGGTTGGCTATAACTTTATCTTCAATATGTCATATCAAATAGATATGGGATGTAAAGTTCCTCTTAAGTAAGTAATTTCCATATAAGCATGAGCACAATGGGCATTGTTTAAGGCTAACCACCCACCCCACCCCCCCCAAAAAAAAAAAAAAAACTTCTTAAATAAAGGCCTCTTGTTGCTGGGGAGCTCCCTATGTTGTAAGTGCAAGGGGGATTCACGGCTACAAAGGAGTTCCATCAAGCTACCACCAGTGCTTCAAATACTTTTTTAAGAGTATAGATGATCAAAATTCTTCTTTTCCATTGGACCGAATTCCCTTTCCGATTTTCTTTGAACTAAATTATTATGATCTATGATCTTGTGGACCATTTGCCGTCCATTACGAAAGAGAAGTAAAGTGAATGATCATGGTTATGTATATCAACTCTGCAAATACAATATATTCAAGCATATTGAAGAATCTGACCCCCGACGTGATGGAAACCAAATGTACATTCTATAGACTATTTCAGGCCTGTTTGGCACATCCTGAGGACTTTGCATAACGCTTCTGTGCAGAATACACACACACACACACACACACACACTTAATGACCAAAAAATTGTCACAAGCTCCTAAATGACCACAAAAGAAGAGCACAAAGATATAAGCAATCCCCATGGACTACAAAACTGAAATTCTTAAATTTCACAGAATGCTAAATACAACAAACTCACCAAAAAACTGAGTGAAAATGCGAGTGAAAAAGCTGAGGTTGCGGGAAACATTATATGCCATTGCAGGAGGAAGAGGCTTCACAACAGTGTCGATGCTAAAAACTCGTTGAAGAAACTGTATATTCAAGAAATAATGACATTATATTTCATTAATACCTAATGCAGAATCATCTAAGATATAAGAAATAAGAGGATGGGCAGTTGAATGGGGGTAACATGGTGAATCAAGTAGAAGAACGAAAATAGTATCCTACTTATAATTTCAAGAAGCACCATTGCAAATGGAATCATATTAGATGCTGATAAAATTTGAGTTTATCGGATACAATAACACAAGATTCCTGAAATTATCTGAAAAGGCTACAAAGAAGCAACAGATAGATACTGTTGAAAGACAAGAATACATAACTTTTCAATCAAGATCTTCAAAGGCAACCAAGTTTACATAAGAATGGAGAAAATGAAAACAACAAAGAATAAGAAGACTTCTTTCCAATGCTACAGAGAGAAAGCTAGCAACCTCAATATCTGATACTAATCCCAACAACCGACCAAAAAAAAAAAACTATGAAGATATGGATGATAAGTGAAATTACAAAGACGTGTCAAACAATATGAAATATGTACCAGCAACAGAAAATCTGTCATTTTCATTAAGTACCAGGATGGAATCAGCAAGCCATGAATTTCATGAAACAAAAACCTCGTTGGCTTCTAGTCATGCAGCAAGTTTAATCCCAAACACATAGAGACAAGGAAATAAATAGAGTTTTGCAAAAAATAGATGGATTGTTGAAAATGCAAGTGAAAAGGTTCAATATGTGCTGTGCCATATGGCTAATGGAAAATTCACACATGGCCGATATAGATCATATCCTATCTATCCAACCATCAGAGCAGCCAAATCAGCCACCATGTCACAGAAAATCAAGGCCTATGGACAGAAGCCGTGTACATGAACAGAAAGATAGCTCAGAAACTGTTGTGTGTGTGTGTGTGGGGGGGGGGGGAGGGGATAAAGTTACAGATGGCAGATTCCGTGTGATCAGTCTGTAACCTGAGGTTTACAAAATGCCAAAGCTCATCTTGCAGTGATTTTGTGTCATATCTGCACACAACACCTGGACAACAGATCTAAGAATAATTAAATCTCATGGGGTCAGAAAGGAGATGCTAGATCGGTAGAAAAGGGAGTAGAGGAAATGGTAATCAACCAATCATAAATACCAGCTCAATAAAGCACTGGAAAGCCCTTGAAACCGTGAGGCACAGTGCAGACTCATTGGCCACAACACTGGTTGCTCAACAGCAGTACAATTTGTAGAGATTTCTATAAAGGATGTTAAGATATTTTGGAGACAATCCAGCTTCATGGAACAGTACATTGTATAGGTTCAGAACAGAATCAGTTTTCAATTAAACTTTCTCAATCCTTCCATTATCCCTCCCTCAACTTCTCCTCCTTGAGTATATAAATTTCTCTTGATTCTTGTTATAAATGATCTGAAATCTTGAGAACCATGGATTGATATCCAAAGGACCAAAAAGCTCCCTTATTCTCTTTATTTGAGGTGTATTCCTTTTCTTCCACAACAGCCAGCCTCTTTCTCCCTTCGTCTCGGGGAGTGCCAAAATGACCAAACAGCTATTGTTAGATTAATGATACATTAAGCAAAATTTAGACATGTCTATTGTAAATTTTTTTTTTTTGGAGGGGTTTTGGGGGATGGAAATTTCGCATTCGTCAATGATATTGAAAATTAATAATTTGATACTCCAAATTAGTGGAGAACATGAAATGGGTTGACAAGAAAAACCAAACAGACGTTTTTTCATCTCGAAACCACTGCATTCTGCTTAATTGGGGGGGGGGGGGGGGAGGAATTTGTCCAGGTCAAACAAACAATCCACTCTATCATGAATAGGTTTCAGCTAAATTACTCACTTTCTCTAATCGACCTAACATATTGAGGTTCATCAACTCTTAGTAAAAATACGAATCAGGCTTGGGTTAAAGAGACAACAAAGAAATGTTAATGAATTTAAGTTTAAATCAAAGCACCGTCATATTGGAGAGAGGAGGGGGGGAATCAAGTTTTTGGAAAAATTCAAGTTTTGGGGAACAATGAAGACCTGAAAGTTCCTCTGGAAGCTGTATCTGAGTTCAGGATCGAGTTCGGTGAGTGATTCATCGTCTTCGGTGGTGGAAGAATTTGAAGAGCCTGATTTCTTGCGAGGAACGTACATCGTAGGAGTCGTTCCGGGCTGGTTAGTAGCTTTAAGCTTAGCGTCTCGGAATTTTTCTGGTTTCTCTACGTCCCTCCATGGGGCAGAAGCGAGAAGCTCCTTTTTCATCTTCACCAGCTATAGAGAGAGAGAGAGAGAGATGTGAAGATAACTAGTGGGAGACTCGACTCGAAGGTTTTCTCAATTCTGTTCTTATCTATTTCCTTCTATACTTCACCAGCTCGTGAAGTTTGTATCCTACACCACCCGCCATGTGTTGACACGTAAGAGGGCCTTTGCAATAGCAGGTCCACGGATTCGAATTCAAGGATAAAAAAAAGGGTAATTTCCACGGACCTCCCCTGAAGAATGGCCAAATACTAGGCACCTCCCCTGGTGCTTGAATTTGGACTCCGGCACCCCCTACTATTAACGGTGTCAAATAAAAAAAATTAAAATGATCATATTACCCTTGTACATAAAATAAAAGAGAATACATTCTCTTCTGTTAACGAAAAGAACTTGTTAGCAGAGAAAGCTCGAGTGAAGAAACCTTGGAGTAAAAATCCAAAAATCTAACTGGTAAACTGTTTCAAGCTAATCAAAGCATTTCTTTTCCAAATAAACAAAGACCTTGGTTTGCTTATGTGAAAAACAGGAATCAAAGAATCAAAGCTAATCAAAGCATTTCTTTCCTTCACCTGAGAGTTCTGCAAATCCTTAACGTGGTCGATTCGTTCCCAATTTGAAGATGGAAACCACCACAATTCAACGAAAACCACTCTCTTATTGGCTGTCGGACCACCCATCGATCGTGGGGTTTTGATGGAGTCACTCCCAATCGTGGGGTTCCACATGGTCCTTCCTATTCTCCTCCATAGCCGCCTACATCACCCTCTCCGTCTTCCTTCACCTCTTCTTGGCTCTCTTCCGCCGCAGCCACAGTCCGGTGCCTCTTGGCCCCATCCCTGCAATCCATAGCGTTGCCATGTTCCTTCTCTCCGTCGTCATCTTCGTCGGGATCCTCCTCTCCACCACCTCCGAGATACGTGACACCCGTTGTTTCTGGCGGCGTTCCAAAACCCCTTTCCAGTGGCTCCTCTGCTTCCCCTTGGGACTCGCCCCAGCGGCCGTGTCTTCTTCTGGTCTTACGTCTTCTACCTCTCACGTTTCCTCCACTTGCTTCGCACCTTCTCTGTCGCTGTAAGCTCACATTCTTTCAACTCTTCAACCAATCCATTCTCCTCTGCATGTCCTTCCTGTGGCTTGAGTTCTCGCAATCGTTCCAGGTCTTGGTAAGTCAATGGGAAGAACTTTACCGGTTTGAATTTAAATTATAACTTCTGTTTCCATCAACTAGTCCCAAATTGAAGGACACAATGCTTCACACGTTAAAAAGAATGATTTTCTTCGAACACTGAGACCCAAATAGAAGAATCCAGTCCAATTACAAGTTTAATTTTACTCACCGGCGAATACGGTGGCCTTTGATTTCTGTTCTTTTTTACAAATTCTTTATCCAGTGAATGAGCTCGTCCGTCGTCGGCATGCACAGTTGCAAGTTTCTGTGCGTGCCCAGTTGCAGGTTTCTGCTTCGGTGATGGTGAATGAGCTCGTCCGTCGTCGGCATGTACAGTTGCAGATTTCTGCTTCGATGATCTATTAAAACACTTTGTTTCGTCTATTAAGTTGCTTATGTCATCATTTAATATCATTATAATAACAGCGTGGTGTTAGAGGTTTGACACCGTTAATAGTAGGGGGTGCAGGAGTCCAAATTCAAGCGCCAGGGGAGGTGCCTGGCGTTTGGCCATTCTTCAGGGGAGGTCCGTGGAAATTACCCCCAAAAAAAAGGAAAAGAGGAGGTGACGTGGCTCGCGTGGCCCATGTGGTGAGCGCGGCTCTGCACCTAGACATAGAAGCACATAAAAGTATCACATTGCCCTCATGGAAAGACGAAATCCGACGGGTGATTTTTGCGTGTGTGCTCCCATTGGCCAATGCATAAATGCAGGTTCTAAAGACCTATGCAGCATTCTCTTGCCAAAAAATAAAAAATAAACATAAGTCCACGGATTCCATTTGGAATGTGGAAAGGTGGCATGACCAACATGGCTCTTGCATCTAGACACAGGAGTGCGCAAAAGTACCGCACTACCCCATGGAAAGGCAGAAATCCCACCTAAGATGATGCTTGTATGCATGCTTCATTGGCCAACACACACTTGCATGCCCTAGAGGCCCAAACAGCGATTTTTTCCTTTTTACGGGGGAGGGGGGGGGGTGTAAAGCCAATTAGAAATTTCCAACTTGAAGCAAAACAGAGCACAGAAATGTTAAAATTGGAAAAAGTTAGCTCACATAGGTACATGACATTTCATATGTTACAAAACTAAGAAAATTGGCAAAAACATGTGGATTCATGTGATAAATGATCTCACATTCAGATGTCAAATTTCAACCCAAAGGAAGTTCTGAATTTTCTTTTTAAATTAAATTTATAAAATCATAAAATTACAGAAATGCCACCAGATTCTTTCATGTAAAGAACAAGAGAAGTCCAACCTATCTGATAAAACTGGCATCAGCATCAGTGACAACAATAAGGTGATGACTGATGAGCCATAGGCAAGTCCAGACACTCAGGAAATGATAGGGAAGAAGACGGCAAAGGAGAGCTTGGAAGGGAAAAAGAAGGGTTGTGAGATAAGTAAAGATAAGAAGTCCAACGAGAGATATTTTGCAAAACAGAGATGGGTTTAGGAGTGGACTGAGTGAACATAACTTGATTTCTAAAGAGTCCAGATAAAGCGCACAGTGATAGCTATAATACTAGAAATCCACTTAAGATCAAACATAGACATAGTTTTGTCATGGTTATTAGAATATGCAGACTAGATATATAAACCAGAATGTTAAAAGAGAGGGAGGATGGAAAAGCTAATTTTGCTTGAAGTGAATGAGAATCTGAGTTCAATGAAGCTGTTCTGAGCTGGATATCTAAGAAAATTTCCTTCTACAAATGTTCTTATTATTGAAGTTCTGTATTTGGTTAGCCAATTAGAATTTGCATTCACCCCAATTTCCAGTCTCCTTTGATCCATTTGATCTTTTGAATGCCAGTTTCAAGTTTCAGTAAGGGGTATGACATGATGTATTGGTCAAACTGTTTCGCCGACAATTCAAACCTATCAGATCTGTAAAAAATGATTCATAAAACTTTGAAATGCCCATCTCCTTAAGTAGGATTCTGGGATTGCATACGCCTCTGCATGCTCTGCACTCCACAGAAGTGTTAACATTTCCTAATCCTTAAAATTTTGGATCTCATGAGAGAGACACTTGAAGTCTCACAGATGATAATGTCACTAGTTGCCTGCCTCTATATGCTTATAAGTTGACTGAAACATCATCAAGGTTGAGTTGTGACATTGTCAGTTGATGGCATCAGGTGTAGCGTATTATTCGCTATCTTTAATCTTCAGCTCAAAGATCAATTTTAAAGGCCAAATAGAAGAAGAAAAGTAACTCCCATGACACATTAAAGCAAATATGGGGACATTGGGTCACCCTTATCTATGCTGCAGGAGAGAGAGAGAGAGAGAGAGAGCTGCCTGGACATGGGGATCCATTAAGCAAAATGGACAGAGTACGAGTTGAGATTCAAATCTTATCATTTCCACCCACTTAGGATATATCCATAAGCAGTGAGTACTTGCTGAATAAAACTCCATTCCAATTGATCATATGCACTTGCCATGTCAATCTTAAGAGCCATGAGACCCAATCTTCCTCTTCTTTTCTTGTGAATAGTATGAAAGGTTTCATGAGCAAGGAGAATGTTTCCTTGAATTAACCTATTGACTACATAGGCGAAATGGTTGGGAGATCTGATTTTTTTTCGAGCAGAGGCATCACCATAAACAAGCAACTTAACTATGATCTTGTAAATGAAGTTGGATAGACCAATTGGGCTGAACTTAACAACTGAATCAGCCTGTTCCGATTTAGCAATCAGACAAACAAAGGTGTAATTCATCCACTTAGAAAAACAACCTGTTTGGAAAAATTGCCTCAACTCTCCCCAACAGAGGGCCAGCAAGCTCTACAGAATACCCTGAAAATACATCAGGGCAAGGAGTAGAATTTAGGTTAAGTTGTTACATAATATGAAATATTTCGTGAGCAGAAGGTGATGCCAATAAGCAATCATTATCTTCTTGCGTAACCTTGTAGTGAATTCCTTCAAGAAAACCATCCAAGGATTATACGGATCAATCAACTCATCTACCACTACATGACATGTGTTGAAGCAAAAAATGCTTCACCAGCTTGATAGACTGTACAATCATTCATCTTCAGTATTTGGTATTTTTGGCCGTTAATAAGGGTTTTTTGGTCATTAGAATATGCTAAAGCGTTTTTCATGGATCAATCAGTCTGGGTGGCTGGGCACCTCTTGTGACCGAAAAGAATGAAGACTATGATGGCAAGAGTTAAAGACTACCTAAATATCAACCAAAATGATGAAAGAGAGGAGGATAGGGACTAGGGAGCTTTCATTTGAACAGAATGAGAATCTTTCACTGAGCTATTGTGAGTGAGATACGTTTATCTCTTTCACCAATGTGCCAAGAATTTGCATCCATCACAATGTCAATCTTCTTCAATGATGAATTCTAAATTCCGGTTTCAAGAGTATCGGTATTGGATATGAGGGGCTGGACTACTTATTGGTACCTATCCAGATGGATTTGCAAACAGCTCCAATTCAGACTGATTTCATCCAAAGACTGATATGTAATACCTTGGAATGCCAATCTCCATGAGCAGGAGGACTATGGCATTTGTGCAATTCTTCACTCCACAGAAGTTGTAGAACAGTGCCTCATCCTTCATGCTTGAGGGACGTTTGAAATGTCAAGGATCATAATGCTATTAATTTCCTCTAGCTATTGTAAGTGATCAAGCATTAGTGTTGAGATGGGTACACCCCCCCGCCCCCAAAATGAAAAGCTGGCTATGTATGTTTTTAAGAAACTCTCCGAATCCCCTCTTTGCCATTGCAGTTGTTGTCAGGCATGAAGATACTATTGTCCATGAATGATAAGGGTTTATTAGATTTGTGAATGAGGAAATGACAAGAGATTTTCATGGATCACTGTTTGTGTGGACTTCACCCATGCTTTGTGTTGCATCAGAGGTAGCAGCCCTTGGCCATGGTATATGTAGGGCGCTGTGGGTTAATTCCAGTGTACATTTTCTTGAGACATTGATAGGTGGGCTGCTTTGGGCAAATTTTGTATGGTCAGGAACCCCTTCCCTTCTGTAAACGAGGTGTTTTGTGTCACCTCGTCAGTTCCTAGTGACATATTTCACGCTGTTGAGAAGAATGTTAAGACATGTCGATGGTCGCAGTTGGATTGTCCAGTCTGATGGTTGCTCGCTCATCGACAAAAAAGTCAATGGTTGCAGTTGATTGTCTGGTCTGATGGTCCTTTAAAAAAAATCTTTCTTGCATCCCTCAAGATGTTACAAGGCAGGCAACTTTGAAGCACATCTACAGATTAACTCAAAGGGGTCTTGAAAAAGACTATGTTCTGTCCTTGGGAAATCTGTTTTGACACTATGACTTTTAAAGAGTGACCTTAAATATTGACTAGAGGTTTTGCAAATTAATACGTATCTGGTGAAGAGTTCTGCAGGTATCAAAATCACAGCATTCTTAAGTGGAAGAGATGGAGTAGAAGTTTAGATATACAAACCTGTGAATTTGAAGTGCCCTTGCTGTGCTTGATCTTTAGCCAACAGATCAAGGTAGTCTCCGTACGGTTGCAAGCCCATATTTTAAGGCCAATATATAGGAAAAACTAAATCGCATTCCTCATTTTAGGATCTAACTCTAATATCACAGCAAAGAACTGAAAGGATTCTAAAAAGTACTCCTATGTTGTGATTAGATTACAAGAATCTAAAAACACAATAGCTTATAACAATCCTTCTGAACAACTATTGATGGTCATACCCCAAAGGGGTAGCTCAGTTGGCAAAGACCAACACCTCATAATTAAGAGGTCACGAGTTCAAATCTCCTTAGGGGGCCTATCTATCCAAAAAAAAAAAAAACTATTGATTGTCATTATCTTCAAAATGCACTGAAATTCCTTTGGGGAAAGACCACTGCTTAAAGATTATACAAATTGATTCACCACTCTGTTTTTTAATGAAATGTGAGTCTCATTTTGTTCAATTATAATGGTAAAGAAACAGAGGAAGCACCAGAACTCAAATTCTAAATGCATGCCCATTATCATCCTACCAACCCATACCCCGAAAAGCCTTAAAACACAGAACGTATAAATTATGCTTGAATCCCAAGAAACCATATTTGAAGCAGTTGGCATTTAGTTGAACTCATTTCTTGTTACTACATTTGGGAAAAATAATTCAGTTTTCACATTGAAAGGGGAGATGAAAAACTCACAATATATTCAATTAAAAAAAGATAAGGAAACAAAGGGAAGCAGAAGAATTCAAATTGTAAATAAATACTCATCTCCATCCTATCAAGCCATAGCCCCAAAAGCCTTGGAACCCAGATCACATGAATACAAAAGATGCAAGTTGCATTCTTGGTTCCCCAAGAAACTCAAATTGAATGATGCAGTTCACATAGGTTTCCAGATGGTCTTAACTTGATCGATACAAATCAACATATCAGAGGGACCATGGTAGCAGCATGAGCAAACAAATCAAACCCTTCTGTCAACTTCTCTAGGTGGAACTGGAAGGGCAAAAAGGCCTATCAGGACTGTCTCTGTGACTTGGAATTGTGAAGTGCCTAATAAGACCTTCTTGCTCCTTCATGTACCCTTCACACAAAAAGGTCTTGGAGAACTTATCCTCCACGACCCTGTTCACATCATGCACAAACACATCAGTCTCTCCTTCTTTCCTATTCCTAGCCATCATTCCAGCAGTATAGATAGCTCCCATCCTCCCTGGTGCATCATCGTGATAGCCCGTCGGTGCATCCACCATTATCAAATCCCACTCTACCTCATAAACCACTTGTGGCAATGCCTTCAACATGAGCTGACACTTAGAATTCTCTCTATCACTCACAACCGTACACTCCTTTTCCTTACCAATCCTCAAAAGGTTCTCTGCATCTCTCACTTTGGTCTCATACCCAACATGATAAACCTCTAAATTTGAAAACTTCTGCTTGATTAGCTTGATCCACGATTCATCTTCGTCGAGAAAAACCGTTCGCCCACCATAATTCAAAGAGCTCCAGAGAGGGCTATCATGGCCAAGGCCAAAGACTAGGAAATTGCAGGGGGACTTCTTGTCTAGGACTCTAGCTGAGACTGATATCTCTTTGAATGTTTGTTGTGGGGTGGTATTTGAGGTTGAGTAGTGAATCAGAGCTTGGACTAATGGTGTTGGGATCTTGTTACATGTTTCTGTTGATTTGATTTCTGGAATTGGAGATAATGGGTTGTTCTGGAAAGAAGAAGGTAAGAAGCTTGACCTGAACATCAAGAGGAGGAAAGCAAGGAAGAAACCAAAGATGAGAAGCTTGACTTGAAGAGGCAATTGAGTTGCAGATCCCATTTTTGAACTGTGTTCGAATTGGTTTCCTGAGGGTATTTTCCAGTTTGGGTTGGGATTGGAAGTAAAGAGAAGGGGAGAAATTTCTTGGGACTCAAAGTCAGGGTTTAGGTGCTGGGTGAGACAATTGTTGAGACTTTCCCTTAGCCGTTACAGTGTCTTAACTCCTAATTGAGAGAAGCACGCACAGTCAGGGTTGTGCTCCTTTGGTTAAATTAATTGGATTGGAATCTTTGGAATATTAGAATCTTATCTAACCTTCATTTTTTAAATTTGCCTGCCATTTATGTAACTGCTTCCTTGTTTTAATATGGTTTAGGTGTTAGTTAAATTTAATTATTGTCTTAAACTGGTGCTATGATTGGGTGATTTTCTACAGTATTAGGTAAGAGTGCTTGGCTGTTTTACGAAGGGTTTTTATTAAATAAAGCCAAGATTTAGAAAGAAATCCATATGTCCTAATCAAAGACCGCTGGTATGGAATCTTTGTAGAATACCAAGTGGTTAGGATAATATATTGTTTTTTGTTTTTGTTTGGTAAGATAGGATAATATATTGTCACACATCAATGATGGTCTACCAAATATGCAGTGGACGTCAGATCATTTCTCCATTGCATGGGAACCCCGCGGCCGATTAGTGCTCTTTTACCCCCAATATACGCTACTTAATCACGTGGTCCCTACGCCAGGGGAGGGACCAATGGAAGCAAAGGCCCCAAGCATCTAAGAGTCGGGTTCAATAAATGAGTTTTCTCTTGACAAAAAAAAAACAAGTATTTGGGCGTAGGGAGTGCGATCAAGCAATTTTCTTTTTCCCTAATAAAATATATGATTTTTGTGGGCTATCCTCTAATCTTGATCCTACGATTGAAAGTTTGTTATTTTTTATGGGACAAGACTCGTGCACAGGAGATTCTCCCATCGAACCTATCATTTTGGATGGCCATTTATATCCATACAACTATGTCATGCAGGGCGTGCATGAATACTATTGCCATTTTTTATTCGGAGAAAAGTTCTCTTTAGGAGACTGTACCGCCCACGCCAAGATATAGAAAGGGGAGGAAGGAGACCAAATGACCACCCCAATCTCATGAAAGATAGAAATTCCACCCCTATGATACAAACTCACATACTTTCATTGGCTACCGTGCACGCACAAGGGCCACATTCCTCCTGTGAGATCGTCGACCCTTTTTATTTTATTGGAATCTTTTGTAGTATGATTGAGTTTTCCTTTACATGGAAGAATTCTTCACCATTTGTAATGGGACGGTATGATTGAGCTCTAGTAATAATGCAATATCATATTTTTATATATACATAAAAATAGGGAGAATATTCTCTGTGCCTCAGCGTGCAAGCTGCGCTCAGACACATGGGTAGCCTGTGCAAGGGGGCAGGGTGGTCATTGCATCCACCCCATGTGCCTAGGCACAGCCTGCGCTGCGGCATAGAGCAACAACAAAAATTCCTTGTTTACATTTTTATATAAATGCTCGATGATTATTTATCTAGTCTTTTCTCCTCAAGGGCCTACATGCCAACCACAAGTTAAGGGTGGAATGCTACATGATTTAAAAATAGGAGCAATTACCAGCACTACCCTACACTTAACCTATATTTATTAAAACTATCCTACCTTAAACTTCTCTTCTGAAATTACCCTGCTTTTAAACTTTTACATCCCCTTCTACCCTCATGTTTTTAAATACCCAGAGTGCCCTTCCTTTTCACCTAGTAACCTGCTAATCTATTTAACCTACCATTCATCTTCTACAAAGCACCCACCTGCTTCTTCTCTCTCCCGTTTTTACTCCATTCGGTTATTTTATATATTTTTGTTTTTTCTTCAATCTATCTATTTAATTAATTTTTTATTCAATATTTCATCCTCATCGTTCTTCTTCGAACAAATCATGGTTCTAAGTATCGGTATCGTATCGCCCGTAATGGGCGATACATACCGGCTTTGCTAGTCACCGATATCGATACTGTATCGATAGCATGGTACGAATAAGGGGTAATTTTGCCCGATACAACCGATCCAGGCCAATACTATATCGATTTTGTAAGTTACCGATACCCGTTCTGATACCGTGCACTAAAACCATGAAACAGATCGACTCTGTTCAAAGCACCCCACTTCTTCTCTCTTTTATTCAATTTACTTTTTACAAATTTTGAAGAGAGTTGATCTGTTCCATGGTTTTAGTGCACGGTATGGGAATGGGCATCAGTAGCCTGCAAAACCGATATGATACCGATATAGTATTGGCCTGGATCGGCTGTATCAGGCAATTATCCCTGAATTTCCTTAAAAATGAGTTTTCTAACCATTTTACCCCTTGTCCGTACTGTGCTATCAATACGGTATTGACACAATATTGGTATCAATGACTAGCAAAATCGGTACGTATTGTCTGATACGGGCGATTCGATACCGATACTTAGAACCATGATCTATTTGAAGAAGAATGATGATGACGAAATATTGAATAAAAAATTAATTAAATAGAAAAATTGAAGAATAAATGAAAAAAATAATCTGAATGGAGTAAAAAACGGGAGAGAGAAGAAGCGGGTGGGTGCTTTCAGTTTTTACTATTTTAATGACAAAAATAGTAAAAATTAGAAGATGAATGGTAGATTAAATAGATTAGCAAGTTACTAGGTGAAAAAAAAAGATAATCTGAATATTTAAAAACATGTGGGTAGATGGAGATGTAAAAGTTTAAAAGCAGGATAATATTAGAAAAGAAGTTTTAGTAAATATAGGCCAGTGTTGGGTTGTGATAATAATTGCCCCATTTAATACGCTACTATTATGTGTTCTTTGTTGCCCTTTCACATCCTCAGGTCCTCAATACATAATAGTACGATTAGGTAGACCCCCCTGTTTGTGTGTTTCAACTTTTTTAAACAATATTCTTATGGGATCACTTTTCTCGTACGTCTTTGATCCACGCGTCAATTCCACCAAAGTCGAAGATTTCTTTTTTTTTTTTTAAATTTGAAATTTTATCATGGATGACTGTTGCGGGTAAATTAGAGATGTAAACGAATAGTCGAAAATCCGTATTTGATCCGGGTTCGTATTCGTTTATCAGGATTCGTATTCAAAAATTCACTATCCGGAAATTATCTGAATCCGTCCGAAACTAATCAAATACAAATATGGTAATTCATGTTTTTGATCGATTATTATCCGATTCGTTTAGCTATTCGACGGTATTAAAATATCCGAAATAAAATATTCATATCCGTCTATCCGATTAAGTTGCCTTCTTGGATCTTGTATTTTATTTATATTTATAACTTAGTAGCTAGTAAGTTAGAAAACATGATTGTTTTATATATATTACTATTTGACTATGATAGATGTTATCATATACCTATTAGAAAAACATATAAAAACAAAACAAAAAGTAGAAATGCATAAAAAATGTAAATAAGACCGAAAAAAAAAAGAAGGAATTAAGACAGTCACAAGTAAAAATGTAAATAAGACAAAAAAAGATAGAAAAGCCAAAAGTATCGATGGAAACTTGGAAAGCCAAAAACCTCTTTGAAAATTGAAATCTCGGATTCTCGATCTCTCAACTCTCAACTCTCAAGACTCTCAAGTATAACCTTAAAGCTCAACGTTCTCTTTGCCTTCCATTCGCTGTGATTACAAATCTACAATCCCTCTTTCTCTCTAGTTTCATATACATATCGTTTCATGCCTTCCTGCACACATCTTCGTTGTTACAAGAGACGTCGTTCTGCATGCGCAATCACTAGTAGCAACTGTCAAAGGTAAGTCTCTCTCTCTCTCTCTCTCTCTATTGTTTCATATGCATCGTTTTCTTCTTTATAGCGTTACCCCTTATGCCATTTCTATCATTCTAATTTCTAACGAATCCATCTCTTGGATTGTCATCTGAAGTCCCAGAATTCATTGTTCAGGTTGTCGATCTCAAGCCTGTCGGCAACAGATTTACGTGAGTTTCTATCTTTCAGATTCTTTTTTTTTTTTTTTTTTTTTAATTGTATGAATCTGGTTGTTGTATGTTGGATTTGTTATTAGTCTTATCTACAGTATCACCTATTGCTTTATATTTGTTGGGTTGTTCCATATTCGGATACTGCAGGTTTGGTTGGGTTTTAGATCAGGCTTTTCTGTTTTATTATATTCATGAGTGAAATCTTTAAATTGGACTTTGGAGGAACTTGCAAACAGGATTTAAGAAGAAATAAAGCTCAATAAATAGAAAACAGTAAGCAGACAATCGAACGGTAATCGGATAGAAACATTCGGATATTTGGTATCTGTTGCTAAACGAATCGAACCGGATAAATATCCGGAATCCGTTTAACAAGTCGAATTCGAATTTGATATTGTGTTATTATATTCGGCGGATATTCGGATCGAATTCGGATAGTGGAATTATAAACGAATTTGAATTCGAATAGAACCCAATCCAATTCGAATTCGATCCGTTTACATCTCTAGGGTAAATCTCGGACTAAAGGATTAGAATAGGTAATGAAAGGGGAGGGGGAGAAAGCCACCGGAAAACCGGAATCCCTTCCCCTCTTTCTCTCTTTTCTCTTTCACTACTCGCTCCCTCTCTTCCTTTCTTGTGAGTTATCAATTCTTTTTCATTTTTTTGTATCATTTCATTTCTTATTAAATTTTTCATATTTTTATTGGTTAAAGATTTCGTACATGATTGTGTATGGTGCACGATCATGCCTTCAATTGTTGGATGGCGATGAGAAATTGTGTACTATACATAGTCATGTCCATCCAATGGTTGAGAATACAATCGTGTATCATGCACGGTCATGTACAAAAACCTTTCCCTTTTTTTTTTTAATCTTTTATTCCTTTTTTAATTTATATTCAAATTCAACATAATGTTTTTATATATCGGTCTATTGAGATCGATATCGTTAAAGATTTAAAAAAAAAAAAAAAATAGTAAAATTCGTATCGAATCGAGGATGATCTGATATCAATACATATCAATCAACATAGTGAAATATGACGATTTGGCAATTTGATGCTATGGTGCAATTGATAGTGATTTTTTAAACTCAATAATAAAAAAAAAGGGGAAAAAGAATGCCACACCCCATGGAAAGACAGAAATTTCTGAAGGCGTGATAGTCATTTAGCACGGCCTTGTGTCTAGGTGCAGGAGCCACATATGATCAAGTAGCGTTCTCTTTCCTTGATAAAAAATGTTATCACTTTAAAACCATGGTAAATAATGTGAGATAACCCATGAAATACCACTTGAAGGTTTAACCCAAAAGTTAATTAAACTATTAGGTATAAATAGTCCAATGGGGGATAAGGGATGTGAACTATAAATCTAGAATTCCCAACATTTCAACATAATATAATTGAGATTAGCATAAGTGAATTAGAAGTAATTGATTCCCTCAATTTTGATCCAATTTTTTTCAAACTATCTGACCTAGTTAATACTACATCCAAGCCCTTGAAGGCTATAGGTTATTTTCTTTTTCTCCCTCGAAAATGGAAAAAGTAACCCAAAAAAAGAAAGGAAAAAAGGAAACTGTTACTGTGAGGGATAAACATATTTTTTCTGAAAATCTTATCAAGAATAAAATTCTTCAAATTCAAATTCAAATTAAAAAAAAAAAAAAAAAAAAAAACAAAGAATAGTCACAAATGGCAGAAGAGAGATGGAGTACTCTCATGCATCAAAAGATAGTAATTCTCTTAACTTTCAGGACAAAAGGGCTTATCCACATTATCTCTATGACTTGGAATTGTGAAGTGCCTTAGCCTACCTTCTTGTTCCTTCATGTACCCTTCACACAAAAAGGCCTTAGAGAACTGGTCCTCTACAACCCTATTCACATCATGCACAAACACATCAGTTTCTCCATCTTTCCTATTCCTTCCCATCAATCCAGCAGTATAAATGGCACTCATCCTCCCTGGTGCATCTTCAAAATAACCAGTTGGTGCATCCACCATTATCAAATCCCATTCTATATCATACACCTTAGCAGGTAATCCCTTCAATGCAAGTTGACACTTAGAATTCCTTACATCCCCTACCACTTTGCATTCCTCTCCCTTCCCAATCTCCATCAGATCATCTGCATCTCGAACCCGGCTATCGTAGAAGACATGGTATGATTCTAACATTGTGAATCTCTGTTTGATTTGTTGAATCCATGATCTATCTTCCTCAAGAAAAACTGTTCTTCCACCATGATTGAGTGAACTCCACATGAGGCTGTCATGGCCTAAACCAAAGACTAGGAAGTTGCAAGGGGATTTCTTCTCTAGTATTCTGGATGTAACAGAGATCTCTTTCAGTGTTTGCTGTGGAGTAATGTTTGATGTTGAGTAATGGAGGAGTGCTTGAACTAGGGAAGATGGGATTTTGGTGCAAGTTGATGTGGAGAGATCTTGAGGTGGGCAAGAATTTGTGGAATATTGGGCTTCTTCCTTGTTGATTGTTGATGGTTTGGATGATGATGAGAAGTTTGTTCTTAGTATGAAGAGGATGAGAAGGAAGGCAAGCAAGAAACCAAAGATGAGGAGCTTAAGGTTGAGTGGATATTGGGTTTTGGGTTTCATGTTTCTTCTTGTGTTGGCTGATCACTCTCATCGTTCTGCATTCCTGCAGCTCTATTTAAGAAATGGGTTTGTTGTGTTTATGAAGTTTTGTATGTAAAGAAGTGATGTTGATGGGTTTGGATTATAATTAACAATGAAGATATGGGCCTTGTGGGGTTTACAATTTTTGCTTCTAAATTGAAGGAAACAAATACTAAATAAGGATTACTTAAGATGGAGTGAAGATAGTGATTGCTTGGCTGTTTTTTTTTTTTTTTCCATGGATTCTTGGGATTGAAGGGAAGAAGAGTGGATGATTGATGAGGACATGAGAGCAACAGGTAGGTAAGTTGGTAGATCTACAAGTTTGGTCGTCTCTGTATGTGTGTGTGTTAGTGTTTTTCTTCTTTATTTATTTTTTAAGTTGGAGGGGTTAAGGAATGCTATTTTGTATTGAAATGGGGAGCCAGTAGGAAAAGGATTCTGTCCAGCCGTGGTGGGTGCTGGAGCGTCCAGGCCCGCTAAACGACAACAAAAACAAGGGATGGTCATTTCATAGGTGGGTCCCACCTAGGCCCCACATGTGAAATGACTACCCACCCCTGTTTTTGCTGTCGTTTAGTGGGGTTGGATCGTTCAGCTTCCACCACGGCTGGCAAGAACCAGGTTCGAGGCTCCGAGCCAATACTGTTTCCCATAAAGTGGTAGTGGTTCAGAAAAATGTTGGAATATTGCTAGGGTTGGGTTCAACGGGTTTGGATTCCCTCCCCACATGAGGGGACCACACCCCATGGAGGATGTAGATATGGGACCTAGCTCCTGTCCAGCCCGTGGCGGGAGCTGGACCTTCCAGCTCCGCTAAACGACAGAGAAAACAGGGTTAGAGTGATCATTTCACATGTGGGGCCCAGGTGGGACTCACCTGTGAAATGACCACCTTACCCCTGTTTTCTCTATCGTTTAGTGGAGTTGGATGGTCCAACTCCCACCACGGCTAGATAGAATCCTTTTCCATAGATCTGTCCCATGGGGTAGTTGCTCTTGAACTGATAAGACTGATTGAGGGGGGGGGGGGAACCAGACTAACGCCCTTATCGGTTTCATATCGGTTTTACTTTTATAAACCAGTTAAAAACTGAAACCAAATTAGGCCAACCAAAACGTGGAAAAATCGTTTAGTTTTTAATACAATTTTTATTTTTTTGTATATAAAAAAACAAAGATTGAACAAAAAATAAACCGATAAGGGACCAATAAGAGGTCATCAAGAGAAACCAATAGATACGTCATCCGATTTTGGTCAATTTTTTGTGGTGCATATATCAGGTTAGATCAAAATCAAACTAATAAGGATTTGAACCTTAAAAACCAATTTGTGGTCAATAGTTACCAGTCTGATCGTTTTAGTTCCAAAAACCAAATCACAACCGAAACTTATCAGTCTGGTCGTTTCAGCTCCTTATCGATTTCTTTTATTGGTATGGCTTCGTTTGGGGTTTCAAAGCTAACTTTTTGAATACCTATTTTTCGAATAAGAATTCCTTAAATGGATACGAACTTGAATTAAATATGGATTTTCGCATCCTTAGTTGTATATGTTGATTGGATTGGATAACATAGCTTCTAAACGGATTCATATAGTTTCAAGATATCAATTTATGGAATATGGATTCTCCTAAATGGATAGGGACACAAATCGAACACTAATTTTCAACTTCACCTAATAAAATAGAATTAAAGTTTAGAGGTTCAGATACTGTCACACGACCATGGCCCTAGTGATCCTGATAACAAACTCGATACCTCCATTGTCATCATTCTTCAATGCCGCATTTGTGTTCAGCTTGTGCCCAGAGGGGCATCTAGCCGTGAATTTTTATCCTATGCAGTTACTGCACGGTGCAGTGCTACATCGTGAGGTGGCTGCAGAGGCCATGTGCACCATGTGGGGCCCGCTGGCCCACTGTGCCACATGGTCTCTGCTGCGCCGCATGATGCATTACTGCATCGTGCAGTAACAGGAGAGGATAACGACCGTTGGGCTATGCCGCACACATCCCGATAGCTGACTTAGTGCGCAAGGATATGTGCTGCACAACCCAACCCTTAAATGCACCCCTGGGCGCTGAGGTTCTTGGAGAGGAATCAGATCCTTTAACCTATCACATACTAGGCTAATCCAATTTGACGCCCATACACTATTAGGGTGATTCAGGCTGATTCAATCTAACACCCATACATTAGAATGGCCGTACTATTTTTTTATTTTTTTTGGTAAAAAAGGGACGTGCTAGTCAGGATAGTTTCGGATGTTCCGAATTTGGTCAAAATAAATTATGATTTTTAGTCCAGTTACGGAATACCCTTTAGATACCGTTTTCAAGCACACAATTGGTTTTGGGAACCTATCAGCGCTACAGAGTTGGAAACACGGGAATCTGTCATCGTCACTTTCCCAATAGTTTCCAATAAAAGGATGCGTACGGAGAAGCTGTTACTCTTCTCTGTCAGAAAGGAACCGCTAGGGTTTCCATAAACTGAAAAGAATACTGAAATATGAAGTTCGCAGTGAAAGCATGGAGCAACGGAAGAGCACGGGCAGGGGTCCTCCAACTGAGCAGCTGCCCGAACCCAATAGAGACACCTGCCCTTCTTCTCACCACAAGAAAGGGTCTGCCCGTATTCATTGCTCCTAATCTCCTTCAGTTCCTCTCTTCTCCTGATTCTCATCTCCTCCAAACAAGCCCTCTCCATTTGTAAGTACATTGTACAGCCTTTGATGCTTCTACTCTTTAATTAACAACGGTGACGCTGAGTGGGACCCACTAATGGTGGGTTCTGTCCTCTTGCTTGCTCACGTGGAAGCCAGGTGCCACTGTGTAAAAGTGGTGGGTTTGCACATATGGTGTTTGTGATTTGGACTTTGTAGGGTCAACAACACCACCAATCTTAGTTCATGTCATGGGAGTTCTGGTCCTTACGACCAATTGGGTGGGGCATACCACTTGCCCGACTGCCACGTGGAAATTGGACCACTGGTGGGTTGCTCATAAGGTGTTTGTGATTTGGGCTTTGGTGCTGCAACACCACTGTGAAGTTGTGAACATCCATGATCCAAACTGAGCCTAAATTATTATGCATAGATGACAGTTCAGATGTTGCCTACGATGGTGATGGAAAGAAAATTTTTATTTTTGATAAGAGGTGATAGAAAGAAACACCCTATGTGGTAATCTATACTTGGTGAGTTGGTGACATACAAGGAGTTTTTGGAAGATGTTGTCTCTTAGACTCGTAGTTGTAGGATGACATCAAGGAGTTTTAGAAAAATCTAAGTTGAAGATGTGTGCTCTGTTCTTTATGCGTGGGCAGTTTCAGAAACTTCTTGCGGCTCCTGGTTCACCTTGTCACCCATTTGTGTTTGTTCTAAAATTTTCTGATTGCAGAAATTTTTGGCATTGCCTATCAAGGTTTAAAAATAAAAAAATTGCATATATATTGGCTGATGACTTGTTTTTAACACTGTGTTTCCTTCAGCTTAGAGTGCCCTTCATCAAAAACAATTTCAAATATTGGGGGATTGCACCAGATGGTAAGATTGACTGAGTATGGCTTTGTAGCTGCCCCTAGGGATTCTATTTTATGCCTACCAGACTGTGATGGAACTAACAAAATTGGAGCTTCTTTTGAGACACCTTGTGGTCGCCGATTGGTAATGCTTTCATGTTGTTGTTTCTAAATATCATTAACTTAACCTTTACTTATTTTTTTTTTTTTTTTTGATAAGCATTAACTTGACCTTTACTTGGGTAGTATACTTCCTTGTATTTCTGGTAGAAATGTCTTGAGCATGTTCGCATCTGGACTTTTATTGTGCAGATAAAGCCAAAAGAATACATGGAACTGATTTCTTCGCTGGAACCAAATATATGGGCTAGTTTGGCAGATGAGGTGCCTGCATGGGTTTCTGAAAAGAGGAACAAGACTTCGGTGGATAGAACTGTACGTTGGCTTGATGACTGTATTGCCTTAAACCTGGTATGTACAATATATCAGTTCAATACCTAGGCATTTATTCTTTTTTCCTTACCTGTAAGCTTTTGTTTCTAGTATGAGATCCAATCACTCTTAACCAAACAACCTCAAGTTTTTGCCTAAATTTGCATTGAATGTTATTTAGGCAAAGCAATTTCTAAATGGAGACCGTATTTTTGCCACATGGAGGCTGATCCCATTGTCAGAAAGCTGGAACATCCTTGGATCCAAATGTCAAATTTTGTGTTCCATCTGAATCATATCGCACACCATCTATTGAATCTCTTCCCCTTGTACTCAGCCATTAAACTGATGTAAAGCTGATCTTGTCATCCTGACCATTAAATAGATAGGGGTCCAAGTATTGACTATTGACTAGTTTTGTGAAGATTGTTTTTTATATTCTATGATTCTTTAGAGATGAAATTTACATTGACAGGGGTCAACGTTGGCAATATGCTTACAATAATTGAAGACTAATTGATAAGCTATGTGGCAGATAAGGTAGTCCCAATGAGTAGGTGTGGAGATTGTTAAGATTATCGTGTTTAGGTGTTTGGGGTTGTTTATGTCTCTTATTGTGCTTTCTAGTTAGTTCTAAATTAGCTTTATGTCTTAAGGGTATTTTGGGTACTTCATATTGTAATTCACTTAAGTTATGTTATAAATAAATCTGTCTCTCACGATTTAGTTAATTCAACTAAATCGTGAGAAGCCTTCTTTTCTCTCGGTTTTTCCTTCTTCTCCTTCTCTCGGTTCTTCTTCTTTCTTCTTTGCTTTCTTCTTCTAGTTCTCTTGCTGCAGATTATTTTTAGCTTCAGTTTTGTTTCATGGTATCAGAGCAATAAATTCTGATCCACGAGATTCATCTTGCTGCTGCTGTTTTGAAGGTTCTTTTTCACCCCTTTGTTTATCGTGGTTTACAGCAACCTATGCTGCCTATGTTGATCTGAACTCTAGTCATATATTCATGAAGGACTAGAGTCTCCTGCTATGCTGCAACTGATTGTGTATGTTCCTGCTGCTGTTCGAAGTCCTTGAAGATTGGTTATTTGCTTGCCCCTAAAACCCTGACAATCAATATTCCAAATCCCTGTGGAAATCGATTTGTTTTTCTTCTGGGGTCTGTTCTTCATTCTTGTGGCTGGACTTCTAGTGATTATACATCACTATTGCTGGTTATATTTATCAAAGACTATACTTCTGTATTGGGCTGTTCTGCCCTATTCTTCAAGGCTATCGGATTTACCCTGATCAAAGATTTCTTTCTTTTGGGCTGTTATCGACATTGGAGTTTGCACCTTTTTATTTCCCTAAGGGCTGATGCTAAGTCTTCTACCGACAACTTTAATATTCAGATTACCAGTGTGAAGCTGAATGGTGCTTCTAATTATCTACTTTGGTCTCAAGCCTTTGAGGTCTATGTCACTGCTCGCCGGAAGATGAAATATCTTACGATGGAACCCGTGGATTCCACTGATGACAAATATGATGATTGGAAGGCTGAGAATGCAACCCTTCTTTGCTGGCTTTGGAATAGCATGGAACCCTCCATTGCTTCCAATGTTATGTTTCATAAAACTACCAAGGGTGTTTGGAACGAACTTAAAGAGAGCTACTCTCAAGATACAAATCTGTCCCGAATTTATGATGTCTATGAGAAATTCTTTTCTTTTAAACAACATGGAAAATCCCTTGGTGAGTATTACAGTTCATTGAAGGGGATGTGGGAAGAACTCAATGTATACCAGCCTAACTCTACTGATGCTGCTGTAATTAAGTCCCAACGATCTGAATTTTTGGTTGCTCAATTTCTCTCTGGGCTAGATTTTGATCTTCAATCCGTCAAAAATCAATTGTTGACTAGAGAGAAGATCCCCTCTATGAATGAAGCATATTGTCGGATCCAGAGAGTTTTATCCCCTTCTGTGGTGAAGTCTGATTCAGCTCCTACCAACAAAGATAATTCTACCCTTTTCACTTCTACTGGAGGGCGTGGCCGTGGTGGTGGTGGTACTTCTTCTCGCAGTCGTGGTTCTACTTTTGGGCGCGGTAGTGCCGCTGGTTCTGGAGGTCGTGGGGTTACATCTAACACTGCTGGTTCTGGTTCTGTTGATACTAGTTCTCGATGGTGCACTCATTGTAATCGGTCTAATCATACTGTTGATAAGTGTTGGCTCAAACATGGCAAACCACAGTGGGCCCATGAGCAATTTGCAAACTCTGCCATATCTGATGGAGGGACTGATTCTGTGCACTCTTCCGACCCTGCCCCGAGATCCTTTACTAATGGTGGTACCTCTTCTAATGATTTAGTCTCTCAACTCTTACAATGAGTCCAAAAACTTGAGGCTTCTTCTTCTACATCTACAGCTGTCCTTACCCACTCAGGTACTACTGCTTGTTTCGCATCCTCATCCTCTCCGTGGGTCATTGACTCAGGAGCATCCTCTCACATGACTGGTAAGCTTACTTTGTTTTCATCTTCCACACAGACTTCTATGTCATCTCGGATTTCTATTGCAGATGGATCCTCTATGCTAGTCACTGGTCATGGGAAAGTTGCTCTGTCTTCTAACATATCTTTAGCTGATGTTCTTCATGTTCCCAAGCTTCCTCTTAACCTCTTGTTTGTTAGTCATTTAACTAAAAATTTGAATTGTTCCATAAGCTTTCACCCTTCTTATTGTGTCTTTCAGGATCTTGCAACAAAGACGAAGATTGGTGGCGGGTATGAGAAGGGAGGCCTCTATTACTTTGATCGAGAACTACATCCTTGCAGCGGTTGCTCGCTTCTCTGGCGTATCTCCTTTACATTGGCACTATCGGCTAGGACATCATTTTCTATCTAAGCTGCAGCACCTTGTTCCCAGTTGCAAGTTTGTCTCCCGTATCGAGTGTGAAGCTTGTGAGCTTGGCAAGCATCATCGTACTATTTTTCCTTTGAGTCCAGAGTCTAGGAGTACTTCTTTATTTTAGGTAGTTCATTCGGATATTTGGGGTCCTTGTAGGGTCAAAAGTCGGTTAGGGTTTTCATATTTTGTTGGTTTTATTGATGATCATTCTCATATGACATGGCTGTACCTCTTGAAGGATCGATCTGAATTTGTCTCTGTCTTCAAACAGTTTTATAATGAAATTCGAGTTCATTTTGGTGTTTCTTTAAAGACTTTGCGTACTGATAATGCACTTGAATTAATTCAGCGTGAGGTCTCTCGTTTTTGTTCTGACAATGGTATTCTTCACCAAACTAGTTGCTTTTACACACCCCAACAAAATGGTATGGCAGAGCGCAAAAATCGCCATTTGTTAAATGTTACTCATTCTTTGATGTTTCATATGCATGTTCCCAAACTCTATTGGGCAGATGCGGTGCTGACAGCATGTTTCCTTATTAATCGTATGCCTTCGTTTGTCCTCAATAATCAAATTCCTTTCAAACTAGTTTTTCCTGATCGGGCTGTTTTCTCTCTTCCTTGTGTTTTTGGTTGTCAGTGTTTTGTTCATGTGCTTCGCCTAGGGCTTGATAAGTTATCTCCTCGGGCTGTTAAGTGTTTATTTCTTGGATATTCTCGTACCCAGAAGGGGTATCGTTGCTTTGACCCTGTTATTCGCCAACAGTTTATTTCTGCTGATGTTACCTTTTTCGAGAGTTCCCCGTATTTTGTTGGTTCCTCCGTTGATGTTCCTTTTGATGCCGTTGATTGGGTTGCTGCCCCTGCCCCTCTTCCCTTGCCGATAGCTGCCCCGCCTGTACAGGTTTATGTGCGTCCTCACCAACAGCAGCCGCTGCCCCCAGTTCAATCTATTACGGCCACAACTCTACCGCCACCAGCTGATTCTTTGCCTGCAGATCCCACTGTTAACGTTGATGATCTCCCTATTGCTCAGAGAAAAGGTACTCGTGCTTGCACTAACCGTCCTCTTTATCCTGTGGCCAACTATGTGTCTGTTTCTCATCTTCCTCTTCATTATCGTGCTTTTGCTACTGCATTACATTCTACTTTTATTCCTACTTCTTATACCATTGCTATGTCTCACCTTGAGTGGAAAAATGCTATGGATGTGGAGATGGAGGCTCTCATCTCTCGTAAGACTTGGTCTTTGGTTGATCTCCCACCTGGTAAGGATCTTGTTAAGTGTCGTTAGGTGTACACGATGAAATACAATCACGATGGTACTGTGGAGCGGCACAAGGCCAGTTTGGTTGCCAAGGGGTTTACCCAGACCTATGGGGTCGATTATTTTGAAACCTTCTCTCCTGTTGTGAGGCTGAATTCCGTTCGTATCTTGCTTTCTTTGGCTGTTAACCTTGACTGGCCTCTTTTCCAGATGGATGTGAAGAATGCTTTCTTATATGGTGACCTGTAGGAGGAGGTGTATATGGAGCAACCTCCTGGTTATGTTGCTCAGGGGGAGGATAGTGTCCGAGTTTGTCGCCTTCACAAGGCAATTTATGGACTGAAACAGTCCCCCCGTGCCTGGTTTGATAAATTTAGTAGTGTTGTTGTTGGTTGTGGATTTTCTCAGTGCTACTCTGATCACTCTATCTTTGTTAGACGACAGGGGTCTAATGTGGTCATCTTAGCCATATATGTTGATGATATTATTATTACTGGTAATGATGCTTCTGGGTTTGCACAGGTGAAGACATATCTACTTGACAATTTTCAGATTAAGGATTTAGGTAACCTCAGGTACTTTCTTGGCATCGAGGTTGTTTGCAGTTCTCGTGGTCTAAGCTTGTCCCAACGGAAGTATGTTTTTAATTTACTTGATGAGATAGGTATGATGGGTTGTAAACCTATTGATACTCCTATGGATCCTCATGTCAAGTTTGGTGCTTCTGATAACACAGACTTTGGTGATCCACACCAGTATCGACGCCTGGTCGGTAGACTTATCTATCTTACAGTTACTCGTCCTGATATTTCTTTTGCTGTGGGTGTTATCAGTCAGTTCATGCAGACGCCTAAGGAAGTTCATTGGGAGGCTGCTTGTCGTATTTTACGTTATCTTAAGGGTGCTCCTGGCAAGGGGCTTATCTATCGCCGTCATGGACACACTAGCATTGTTGGATTTTCTGATGCCGATTGGGCTGGTTCTGATGGTGATCGTAAGTCTACTTTATTGTACTTTCTTTGGTGGTAACTTGGTTACTTGGAAGAGCAAGAACCAAACTACTATTGCTCGTTCCAGTGCAGAGGCTGAGTACAGAGCTATGGCTCACACAGCTGCTGAATTGATGTAGGTTCGTTCCTTTGCTCATGAGCTTGGTTATTCCAGTAATCAGCCCATGGAGATGTACTGTGATAACCAGGCTGCTATCTACATTGCCAACAACTCTGTGTTTCATGAACGAACTAAGCACATTGAAGTTGACTGTCATTTTGTTCGTGATGCTGTTCTGAAGAAGTTGATTACTACCCCTTTTGTTCGATCCCAGTTTCAGCTCGGCGATATGTTTACCAAAGTTTTGTTTCGACCACAGTTTGCAAATGACTGTTCCAAAGGTGATGTCTATGCTCCAGCTTGAGGGGGAGTGTTAAGATTATCGTGTTTTGGTGTTTGGGGTTGTTTATGTCTCTTATTGTGCTTTCTAGTTAGTTCTAAATTAGCTTTATGTCTTAAGGGTATTTTGGGTACTTCATATTGTAATTCAATTAAGTTATGTTATAAATAAATCTGTCTCTCACGATTTAGCTAATTCAACTAAATCGTGAGAAGCCTTCTTTCTCTCAGTTTTTCCTTCTTCTCCTTCTCTCGGTTCTTCTTCTAGTTCTCTGGCTGCAGATTATTTTTAGCTTCAGTTTTGTTTCGGAGATCCTACCTATGTTTGGCCCATGTAGACAACTGCTTCCATTTATATTCAGTTGTTTTCTTCTTTCTCACTAGTTGCCTTTGGGACCTTAAACCTCAATCTTGAAACTGTAAACTCTAAATCAGTTTTTTAATAAGAAAATGTAATTCATTATTTTCTTGAAAAGGATTATTTCTTCTGACATCCTAAAGTAGCCAATACTTTAAAGATTTGTGGTCAAATTGTAAGGGGTTGATAATAAGTTGTTTAACCTTGGTCCAATATTTTGTTATAATCAAATGGCAATCTCAAGGGTTTCCTCTGTGCCTCAGAGAGGGCCTTAGACAAGCTGGTCTATTTTTCATGGTTATGATGAACATATTTAGTTGATTATTTAAGAATTTTTTTTTTTTTGGGGGGGGGGGGGGGGGTGTGTGTTGTGATTTGATCTATGACAAAAACTATCTAACTCTGGGCCCCAATATGCCTCATGTTCGATATTTTGATGATAACTATGGAGTTTGCAAGGCCAATGAGGATTTATGCAACACTTGAGTTAAAAAAAAATGTTGTTTATTTATTTAATTTTTGGTTCTTCTTCTTCATTAGTTCACTAGAAGCTTGTTGTCATATGGGTGAAGTGATAAAAAGAAGACTGTCTGGAACTGATGTGAATTGAGATTTACAAGGAATATTTTCACTCATTTTGGAAGTGACATAAACCTTGGACTATGAAACAACTAGCTTTACCCTTTCAAGGAACTCTTAGATCTTTGGAGTTTTGGGATGTAATGCTGAGAGATTTGCCACGGTTTCATGCATTAAGGAGGAACTACTCACCTCATGTCTCCACGCGGGGAGTGGGAGTTTAAGGTGAAACTATGATCAAATCCACCATTTCTAACCTTCTGTCCTCCATAGCATGATATAAAAACTTAAGTTCTTTCATAAATCTTTTTGTTTGGAAACCTGTTGAGCTTGAGCCCACCTGATGCAAATCAGGCATTTGTCTACTCTTGCTAAGTTGATTTTGAGATATCTAATGGATGGAGTCTTGCCAGTGCTATTGGGGCTGTTTATTTGATCTCCGTATTTTGAAATTCTGTAAAATCTCTTTTGTTCCATGATACCCATTATTAAGTGACCAGCCCTGAAATACCTGCAGTATTGGTAAGGATATTCATATTTTCTTCTTTCTCATTTCTAAGCCCTGGGAACACTGGGATCAGCAACACTTAGTTTTGAAAGCTTAAAGTTGTAAGTCAGGACTTCATGATTTAAAGGATTTCATTGTTTACTTTTTCTAACGCAAATTTCTTCTAGCACTAGGGCCTATTATTTTCAATCTTAGATGTCACTAGTACTTCATTTGTGAATTTTTTCCTAGTGTTAAATCCTGCTTTAGGGCTATCTTTTCTTGACCTACAGATTTTTCTCTTTTAGGAACACACTTCATTTGTCTTCTGGAACTTTGATTTTTGACATCAGTTTATTTCATGACCTATAGACAAATCGAGGAGCAATTTTTGGGGCTATTGTTGGAGGTTCCAGTGTAGAAGAACGTCGTTGTTGTGCTCAAGAAGTAGTGAGGCGAAATGTATCAGGTTACTTAGCTCTTCATAGTTTTTGAATATGCCATCTTCTTATTGAAATTGTGTTTGAAATTAATATCATGGCTATATTATTTGTACTATTTTTTCATGGTAATGGGGACGAATAAGTCTCTGTAGGTCATTTACCATCTTGATTGTTTGATTTGGGTACATTCTCAAGGAAAAAAGTTAAAAAGAAAATGAGCTGCTCAGATTCTTCTGTTCTTGTCCTCTCTATGTTTGTTCTGGGCCCATGAAGTATGAAATTCCATCCTCCCTTAGGTTTTTGATAATATGAAAACCAGTTAGGTTTTAATTATGGTGTATCGATCTAGATTGCATTTTCTCTACCTAGCTTTGCTAAAAGTTCTGAGAAATAGCTTGCTACAGGTTTCTGGATTGGTGGTTTTGGGCTTGGAGAGAGTATGGATGAACGCTCTGCTCTCCTTAATGCTGTTACTGTAAGATACGAGCCCTTAATGCTATGTATACCTAAATATTTAGCATTTGTTTGGAATCTTATGCCTATCCCAAAAACGTTTTTGTATTTTGATATGTAGCATCCAAAAAGAAGCCACATTTGTGAGAATATCAGGACTGGAGGTTACTAGTTTTTTGTGTATTATTAATTGGAGAGTGTACCATGTAGGATTAACTTTTAGCATATTACTTTTTTACTTACATTATAACCGTCAACGTTACTGGACTGCTGATAAAAGGATTTGTCAAGTTGGTAACTGGCACAAAAAATTTTAACTGTGAATTCTGAAAGTTCCTTCTCAAGCTCACATCAGGTTTCTTTTCATTGTATAGCTGGTCATCCCCTAGGATTGAAACTGAAATCATATGATCCCATTGTAGGTATTGAGCAGGGGTTCTTATGCCATTTCGGAAAATTGGGCAACACAACTCGTTGGAGAGAAGGTTGATCATCATAAAAAATCTAATCAAACCCTTTAGTCATGGGAAATGAATATTCATTATTTCAAGCTCATGATGGGAGTTCCCTACAAGTATCTAATACAAACAAGAAGTTTCCAGAAAGCTGAAATTGTTGCTTTCGTCCAGCACTCTTCCAGCTGCCGGCCTAGATTTGTAACTTTTTGGGTTTTCAAATGAAATTTGGAATGGCCAGAAGTTTGACCTAAATTTGACCTTTAAACTGTGGGTCTTAAGCAGATCGGCATGTGGGTTTTATGAGGCCCATACTGGCCAGCTCATGAACTTGTTAATAAGTTGTACTGCAGCTCCTAAGATCATTTAAAATAAGATATTTATTATACATTTTATGGAACGTAGAGTAGCATTAAGTTTGGAAACTAACTTTGGTAATTCCTTGGATTTTGAGAAATTAAATAGGAAATAGATAGTGCAGTTTCTACTTGGATTAAATGTTTCCTTTTATTTCATTGTTCCCAAGTCTTTAAATAATATGAGATAGGAGACATTCTTGATGTGGTGTTCTATGATACAAGTTGAATTTTATAATGGAAAATAGTGAGCCGAAAAGGAGGTGGCTTATGTTATTGGAAAAGGGTTTCATGACATATGGAGGATAAGCCTCATGATAATGTGAGATGACAGCAAAAGGATTCATGTAGCTGACCCTGATATGGATGTAAAATAATTCTACTTGAGGATATGGATTCAGACAACCAAAATGAGAAAAGAGCCAGAAACCCTTGTTTTAACTATTTGCATTGGTGATTCTCTTGACAAAAAAATCAGGAACTGAGAAACCTAAGAACCTTATGGATGAGTAGGTGGTAATTTTTATGTCCAGTGTATTTAGACCTGCAGCAACATTTCTACTCCACTCTGTGTTCTCTTGAAGCCAAATGCTCAAATTGGTGTGCTTTTGTATTTTAAAACATAGCATGCATGTATTGTTGCACACGCTAATGCAGTATGCTAGAAAATTTATATATTGTTTCTCAAATTGGTGTGCTCTCTTGTATTCACGATATGCACTTCAGCCTCCCACTCCATGTTGTGGCACTTAGTACATTAGGTCAATTATGATGGGAGAAAAAGAAAAAAAGAGGAGCCAAATATAGAAGTAATTATCTGGTCGTAAGTTTTGATCCATGAAACAAATAAATGTAACCGGTAGTCCATTTGAATATTCAAGTGTTTCACCATGTATGTTGTTACCAACTCACCATGTTATAGAGGTAATTTTTTAGATTGAAAATTTGTCTTTTATATCATGATTTTAGAGAGCTAATACTTCCATCTAAACCAGGATGTCTTACCTGATGAAAGGCCACGCCAAGTTTGTGGGCTTGGACTTCCAGGTAATGCCACTGTTTCTTGCACCTTTTTCACTGTTAATTTTAATGCTTTCCGGAGCACTGACACACTTGTGCATATAAAATTTCAAAAGGTTTCCTTTTTCCATTCTCATTCTACTTTTGCACCCTCCATGTTAAGTTCCTCTGTTTGTAGCCTTATGTATGCATAAATAAAAAATTGTGTCTGATGATTAAACAACAATACAATGTATCTCAGGTTATTTAATGAAGTGAGGTTACAGTTTAGAGACTTCACCCAGTCATGAATCATATTTACTCACCTTTGCATCAGTTCTTAGTACCATTTTGGTCAATTAAGTGAACTGAGAATTATGATGGCATTTTTGTGCTTCTATAGTTCTATTACTACAGGGATAGTAGTAGAATTGTTATTTATGTAGTTTCTAGAAGGGTCATAAGTATCATATTGTCTGATATGTATTGGTATCGGTGGGTATTGTTATGATACTTATTTTTCAAAAAAACATTGTATTGACCAATATGGGTGGATACACTCATATACAGGACTGTTTGTTTTTCTCTTCAATATGAGTTAGTGGAAATCATCTAACATAAAAAACAATCCTAATTTTCACCATTTCAACAAGTTTTAGGGATTTATAGTGCTCTAATCGCGGATCAAAACAGATTTACGGGAAGAAGTGGTAAAGTTGCAGATATCTTTTATCTTTTTTAGTGCTCAAATCTCTTTTTTTCTTACTTTTTTTGGGGGGGGTGGGGGGTTGGGTATGCATCACTAGATTAGGTAGAAACAACTCAAATCCTTGCACCAAGTTGATGCACATTTATGCATATCTTGATCATTTCCATTCTTATCTTTAGCATATCTTACGTCTCTCCGATACGGTATGATACATCTCTTAAAATCACCCTCGATGCGATACCCGATACCAATACTTAAATCTTTGTGTTCTAGACTTCTAGTGCATGTAAAAGTTATAATCTACAGCCGTCGTACACAAATATGATTTTTATTCATTTCTACTGCTTTGGCCAAATATTTGTACTTGGAAGTATTGCATTTGTATAATTTTGTCAATATATTCCCTTCAGTGGACAAATTTTTTTTTTATTTTTTATTTTCATTTCAGAGGAGATCTTGCAGGGAGTTGCTGCGGGGATTGATCTCTTTGACTCGACGTATGTACCTTGGTCCAGTTTGTAATCTCTTTACTTTATTTCTATATTGCTTTCATCTACCACTGGTCTGAGGAACTCAACAACAATTTGACAGGTACATTTACCATCTTACACTTGGAGGATTTGCACTCACCTTTCATCTGGATGGAACTGACAGTCATGTTTCTGGTTCACAGTTCAGTGATATAGGCAGTGACCACACAAAGATAAATCTACGAGCAACAATTTACAGGTGACTAATAATATCTGATAAATTTACAATATACTTCTTTAGCTTCTCTGAGATATTGTCTGTTTGATTTCCCTGTGCTCTACTTATTTACTGATTACTCGATTGATCTCTCCTGGATGGTATCTAGGCACTGACCGACTATACCATAAGCTACATGTGGTTCCTTCAATCTTAGGAATGTTTCTGTTTGCTTATGCTTGCTGCAAATGGTGTGGAATTCTAGATGTGATTTTTATGCTAATATGCACTTTTGACAGAAAGAATCAGTTTCTCTATCTTGTATGCACTTTACTCCTTATTCAATGACGGTGAATGTTACTTCTGGTTTGTTGGCAAATGATTCAACTTTTGATTGCCTGATTTTGTTGGCCAAATCTGGCCTGGTAGATATGATACAGTCTAGTTGCTTTTGTGAGGAAATGTACAAATCCAATTGGGTGTGGCTTTTCAATCACCAACAAAACCATAAGGTAAAAACTCCTTAAAATTTCATGAGTGAGATCTGAGATGACTTTGGATTTGGAGGGCTGTTACCAAGAAAATAATTCTAGCACTAGTGGGACTGAAGGCTTGCACTTCTGGAAATTAGTTTGTTTCATGATCAGGGAGAATGAAAATTGGTTTTTCCTCTTTTTTTTTTTTTTTTTTTTCCTCCTTCGTGCCAAGTGACCGCAAAATTTTCAATTTTCTAAGGTTTGAGAATTAAGATTAATTAATAAGCATAGTGGGACGAGTTTTTGGCCATTCTTAGCAAGCAGACTCCAGAATGGTGTATAAATTCTTTTATAATTGGTATTTCAAGCTTAACAGTTTGCTGGTTCCTTCTATGTGTAATTGCCACCAATCTGATTCTGGTTTCTTGACATTGGTTAATCTATTTTTTATTTCTTGTTCTATGAAACAAAACTCGCACACGCACAAACAAAAATAATAACAGTAAATCCTGACGATTCACCCATAAATCCTGATTCCTAAATTTCCCAGTGACTTGTTTGTTTTATTTGTCCTTGTACTTATCCACACTGACACAATCTTGTGAACAAGGTTTAAGTACCAGAATCATGGATTTCAATCCGGATCGGTTGGTATTGGCCGATTCTACCCCTAACGATCAACTTTATTGGATCGGCATAAAAATCAGAGAGAGAAAATAAAAAAAAAAAAGTTAGAATCTCTCTCTCACCTGCACCCTTCTCTGCAACCCCCTTCTCTCTCTCTCTTCAATTCTCTCTTCTGCCCTTCCCCCTTTTTCTGCAACTCTCGCCTGCTCCCTTCTATGCAGCTCTCTCTCCCCCCCCTCTCTTATCTGCAACACTCTCGCTCTTCTTCCTTCCCCGCAACTCTCCCCCCCTCCGCCCCTTCTCTGCAATTCTCTCTGTCCCCTCTGATAACATGCTTGGGAAATTGATCTAGATAATGGAGCCAGAGTCCAAAAGTTTTCAAGTCAATTATTTTGTAGCAGGTGGTTGACTGATGCAAAAGGCGAATGGGACGTTCGAATGCCTCATGATGGATGATGGAATTGCTGGACTTCTGAAATGTGAAGCCACTGCTTAGGATTGAGAAATTCTGTGTCTTGCTAACAAAATGAAGTTAGGTTTGACTATATGAATAAAATATAGTTTTGGCTCGAAACTTCATTGTATTGTGAGCCTTGGATAGTGCAATGCCAGATTTAGAATTGAGGATCTTTCATAAATTTGAAAACATGATATCTACCTCAACAAGCGCATCTTCAAAGCAAATAAAGGTCTCGAGATACGTCATGGTTTCAACATCTTGTAGTATCTATTTCAGGGAGAAAATTTCTCTTGAATACTGATGATTGTTCTGGTGTGACTTCTTGTGCTTAGAAAGGTTTCCAGAGGTTTCACAAGTTGCTCTGAAAGTGACCGTCATATCTTAGGTTTGATATCTGTATACTAGAAGTTCTACCAAGTCTACTTGGTGGATACTGAGTGTTCTAAGAATCACTTCACATATTGATAGTCTTCATTAACACCCTTGATTGTCTTTTATATGATCAATATTGGAAGAAACTAAGGTGCAATTGAAGCCAATATTTCTCTAAAAGGTTTATTGGAATATTAAAACTTTCTTATAACATGAAATGATTAAAAAATACAAAGGAGAAGGGAATGGGAGAGAGGAAAAAGTTGGGGGGGGGGGGGGGAAGAGAATAAATCATATAAACTTGTTGCATTGGGGATCTGAAAACATCATTTGTATTATTATCAGTTTTACTGTCTCATTTTGGTATATATGCTTTGTTGTTTCAAGTTTGCAGTGATGACATAGTATGGAAATACGACAAGCATTTTTAACCATTAAATTAACTCTGGTTGTAATGTTGGTTACCGTTCAGGAAAGATACATCTCCAATTGTTGAAGGTTGTAGCTGCTACACATGTCAGAATCACACCAAAGCCTATGTCAACCACCTGCTGAATGTTCATGAAATGCTGGCTCAGATTCTTCTAGAAATGTAATAGTTCTCTGTATCTTTTTGTTATTTTTGCTACTTATATTCTTTGTGTTTACATCTGAGATCAATTTTTCTTACACTTTGCAGACATAACACTCATCATTATCTGGGATTCTTCCGGTTGATAAGGGACGCAATCAAGGAGGGTGAGTTTGATCTATTCCGGCAAAGGTTTATAGAGAGTAGGCGAGACCATCTAGTGGTAGCTTCTGTATTCTCGTGATCAAAGCTGTTCTTCACATAAGCGTTCGAGATGGCGTCTTGTGTTTGCAAAATGCAGAGGAGCATGGATGTGGTGCAATCAAACTGTCTGCAGTTAAATTTTTTTTTTTTTAACTTTAAAAAATGTTGATTAAGAAAGCTATTAAATTAATATATAGTGCACAATTTGTTGAAGAAAAATTCCTAAATGTTTTGAAGAGGTTGCTAGTACGAACAAGCTCAAGGTATATGATAAATGTGGCATGCCAGCTGATTAAAAAAAGAAAAAGAAAAAGGAAAAAGAAAGACATATAATCACACAGTAATCATGGTTGAAGGTTCATAGCTCATGGAATAAAAATGTGATTCTTACTCACAGTGAGGTGGGTTGTTTGCTTTCCTAAGATTTCGATAATAAGAGAGAGAAAAGAATAATGTTGGCCACATCAATATTCACACATGCGTATTTGCACTTCATGTGTTTGTGGGGCAAAAGCCAAGCTGTCTTTTAGGTTCTTTTCCTTTTATTTTTTTAATAAAATAAAAAATCCATCAATTGATTAATGGGTACTAATTAACTCTAGGACGAGAGAACACTCCCTTGGCCTCCAGAGCCTGCACATGTATGTTGGCCAATGGGAACACATGCACAAGTATCTATTTGGGTGGGATTTTTGCTTTTCCTTGGAGGTAGGGCGGTACTTGATTTAAACATGGAGAGAGGATGATACTGTGTCTTGTCACATGAACCACGCTGGCCATGCGAGCAAGTACCGTTCTTTTCCCCTTAAACTTTATTATATGGTATTAATTATATGGACAAGAGAACGCCAACCAGTTGTGTAGCCCCTGCAGCATGATAGTTAATGAAAGTGCGCACAAAGGCATTGGTTTGGATGTGATTTTCAATTTCATTGGGTGTTGAATGGTTTTTTGCACATAAATACATTGTTTTATGTCAAGGTGCAGGAACCATGCTAACCACTCAACCAGTTAGCATTCTTTTTCTCTTTCTTATGTCCTTACTGGTACCAATAAGATACAAATCGAATCGTATCAAAAGCAAACCGCTTTTTGGGTGATTTTCTCGATCCATATCGGGATTGCATCGGTATCAGGTACTGGCGGTATGGACACATGTCGGCCAATGTGGCCAATGCAATATCAATACCTTGATTTACTTAGGTGGAAAAGCACCAGCCAATTCGTCAGTCTCTCTGACCGTTTTCAATCATTGATCGTTTTTTACTGTTTTCGATCTTAAACTTTTTTTTTTTCACCATTTTCAATCACTTAAACGTTTTTTGCAGTTTTCAGTCATTGACTGTTTTCTGACCGTTTTAGTCACTGGCCGTTTTCAATCATTGACTGACAGGTCTAATCTTGACTGAAATAAATTTTGGTCTATTCCTCTATTGACTGAAATATACCAAAAATATGATATAAACAGTGTCTCTCACAATCTTGTTTGACCAGGGTCACATGATTTTAAATGGGATTGTGGATATTGTTTTCTTTCATCGCTAATGACATAGTAGTAATCTTGATTGAAGGTTTCACACTTACTCTCACAGTAGTATATAAGTATGACCATCCATGCCTCCTTGGAGTTACTAAGAAAGAAAGATGGAAAAGCTAGTGATATTCTTCTTCTTTGCACTAATCTTGGTTCCAGGAGGAGATGGTAGTAGAGTTATCCCCTCCAGTGCACCTGGTCAAGGTTGCTGCCATGATAATATGAAATGCTGTGCTTCTGAAAAGCTTGCACTGGCAACTAAAATTATCCCTCCACGTCACTATTGTTGCCCAGGTGGACAGTATTGCTGCTAAGAGTATGAACTGATCGAACAGAGATAATATGAATGAAAGCTATATCCCCCCCACCCCCCAAGTGTTCTTACTAAGTATAAATAAATGAAATTATGTTGATTTTACTAATGACTTTACCTGTGTTTTCTTTTTCATATATCGATTGATGAAACTGTTGCTCAAATCTCAGGCATAGATCGATCTCTAGGTGAGCATCCTTACAGAGGAATCTATGCCTGTGTTTGGTATGCATTCTAGGTTGAATTTACATTCTTGACTGATAAAAATAGTTGTTTTTTATTGTCCAAGAATACGAAATCACTCTAGAATATGCATATCAAACACAGCCTATATGTGTTCACACAGTTGAATGATTTTATTTTTTATGTGGTAACCTTGTTTCATGGTTAAAGAACCCGAATCGTAGATTCCAATCCATTTTGTGGACTAGGAAAAAAAAATTGGGAGAATCCATTTAGGATGCAAGCGGATAGTTGATAATTAGTATTCGATTTGTGTCCCTATCCATTTAGGAGAATCTATATTCGACAAAACTATATGAATCCGTTTAGAAGCTATGTTATCCAATCTAATTATATTAAATAATAGTTTTAACTTTTAACGACATTATGGATGTAAATAGATAGTCGTAAATCCATATTCAATTCAAGTTCATATCCATTTAAGGAATTCTTATTCAAAAAAGCAGTATTAAAAAAGATAGCTTTGAAAATCCAAACGAAACCTATAATTATGGAAGTGATCATACCATACTCTAGGTGTTTGTTTAAAGCCCAAAAAAGCATGATTCAACTTACAAACAAAGTTGAGGATGTTGAGAATCTATATAGCCAGGAGGTTGGTTGTTCCATGAAGACTTCCTTCTTCCTTGAGAAAACTATGGATGAAGCATTCTTCACGTTTAATTGACAAAGTTCCCACTTAAAAATAGTTGCTAAGTTGATTATATACAGTAGGAGGCACTCACCCTTCATCATGCATTTAGTTTTTGTCTATTTGGTTTTGGTTCCTTATCGGCATGGACGGAAAAATCGACCAAACCAAGCCAGACCAAATCAAATCAAACCATACATATCATTTTGGCTTCAATTTTGAATTTAAAAAACCGATAAAATCAAAATCGAATAGAACGAAATTTGATAAGCCTAATAAAACTAATGTTTTTATTAGGGATTTAAATAGATAAATGAAAATCCGAATCCGATCCGCATCTGCATCTGTTTAGGGACATCCTTATTCGTATAAAGATATTCGGAAAAAATCCATCTAAAAAAAATTTGTATACTTAATGATAAAAAAATTAAGTAAATAATGATCTTGAGGGTTTTTAAAGATTCAATAAGTTTTAGAATAAGAAAAAAAGATAATCATGATCTAAGAGATATGGATTGAGAGTAAATTGTATCCGCTAAGGATAGAAATAAGGTCCAGGTTACACAAGGTAGAATTATAAACGGATGATCGAAAATCTGAATTCGATCAGCATCTGAATCTGTTTAGAGGTATCCGAACCGAATCCTATCCATTTACATTCCAGTTTTTATACCCTTTTTCATATGAAAACCAAGACCAAGATGATGAGACCGTTAAAGAAATCGATAACCAACTGAAACGACTAGACTGATAAGTATCGGTTGTGGTTTGGTTTTTGGAGTCCGAATCTTTATTTGTTTGATTTTGGAACTAAAACGACCAGACTGGTAACTATTGATCGTAATTTGGTTTTTGAGGTCCAAATCCTTATTAGTTTGATTTTGATCTAACCTGATATATGCACCACAAAATTAAAATTGCCCAAAATCGAACGGCTTATCTATTAGTTTCTCTTAGTGACCTCTTATTGTACTTTATCGGTTTATTATTGGTTCAATCTTTGATTTTTATGTATAAAAAATAAAAATAGTATTAAAAACTAAACGATTCCCCCCTTCCCTAGGTTTTGGTTGGCCTAATTTGGTTTCGGTTTTAAACTGGTTTATAAAATTAAAACTGATAAGGAACCGTTTTTTTTTTTTTTTTCTTTCCCCAATCAGTCTTATAAGTTTGATCTCTATTTTGACTTCCTATAGGATCCGACTCCTCTACTTCCGCCTGTCCGGTACTACCGTGCACCCCCACACACAAGCACGGTGGATAGTACCGCCTTACCCCCGCTCGGGCAAGGTGCTCGGGTAGGGATAAAGCGGTACATTTCGCATTGCTTGAGTGTGGGGCACACACGACAGTGAGGGTAGGCGGAGGTGGAGGAGTCGAATTGCATCCTACACTAGGGCAAGATAGAGTAGGCATTTTTTTACATGTCATTATTAGGTGCCAAAAGGAAAACAATGGTAGTTTCTCCTCACTCATGGTGAAAAGAGAATCTCTTCAACGGGATCTGATTCTTTGTTTATGGCAAAGAGTTCTGTTCAACATGGACCGAAAGAAAACCTAATCGAAAAACAAAAAAAAAATCCTAGGGAATTCTAGAAGGCACATTGTGTGCTCTTGCCCTTTGTCCCTCTCATTTTGGTTTGAGAATTAGCAACATAAGGACTTAATGTTAATTGTGCAAATTATTCGCTCTAGAAAGACAACTTAATAAGACTGACAGGAAGTATGTGATTTTGTGAGATGCTATTCTTTGGAAAATACAATTTTCATTTAAATTATATGACCTCTCAAATGCCTGATTCTACTAGAGCTTGTTGTGTTCTTTCTCATTTTGGTTCCTTCCAACTTCGTCTTAACTTAATCAATATTAGATGTAGAATCCAAAAGAATGAGAAATGATTTCAAACTGAAAAGTCATATTGGATTTAAGTGTTAACGAAAACATGAGAGATTAGAATTTAGTTGCAAATAATTGGTTTTAGTTTATTCTTAAAACCATATTAACTCCATATTTTTGCTTCCGGATTTTTACGGAGCAATTGTATTAAATACGTCCCGTATCATTGTCATGTGCATTTTATTGTGTCGGATTTTTGAAAAGTATTATTACCGTATTATCCGTTTAATTGTCGTACATATCTGTTCCTATATTGTTGCCGCTCCCACACTTACTAACTATGGGTTTGAACTTCTTGATCTTGATTATGCTAGTTCAAGTGGATTTCTTAAGTTTAAAATTGCTGGAAGTTGTTGCATTGTGATATTAGTGGAACTTCATTGTATTGGGCAAATACATACATGCTACTTTTCAAGTCGATGCTTTAGTGGTCATTGCACTGTAGACGTAGTCTTCAGGTGAATCACATAACTCTCTGCATGGTTTGTGGTTTGTGATTGTACTTTTAGGTAATTGTTGACTTGAGTACTCAAGAGGCAACGATTTTTTATCATTGATTCACCCCCTCTTAGTGATCTGTTAAGTTTTTTGACTTTTTTTGGGGGGAGAGGGATGGGTATGCTAGTCGTATACTGTAAGCTTGCACCCTATGTGTTTATCTCTCTCTCTTTCAATCCCTCTATTAGTATTTGGAGAAAAATAGAACAAGTGCATAAACAAACTTCGAAGTATAAACTTGATTTTAAATTTAAATTTTATTCCAACAATGATCTAAAAAACATTTGAAGCCCATCTTGATACATTCAAGCCACAGAAAAAAAAAAAAAAAAAAAGGCTTTTCAAGCCCTTAACTATTTTTAGAACTTTGATAGAATCAAAGGTGCAAGACTAGCTTTGCATTGAAAAATAACTAGCTAACATTTCAATATCTAAATTAAATTTGTGACATCTCCAGATCAACTCACTGAATTTAATCTAATTGACACAATCCTTACCAAAAAAAAAACTAACACAATCGAGAAAAATTTCGATTGTCAGAGTAACATATTTTCATGGTCTTTTGATTAGTATCTTAACCAAAATCCAAAAATAAATTGATATTTCACAAAATTTTTGGCAACCTTTAGACCATTTTTCTGTAACAACCTAAGAGAAAAACGTGTAATCTTTAGCACTAATAATAATTGTCCGCGCTCCTCCAATTGGTGCAAGAACCATTATCAAACTTCCAAATATTATCGCAAACTGAAACCAAAAGACGAAATGATTAATTGATAGCGCAATTGAATTTTGATGATAACAAATATAAGTGTTTGGTAGTAACCAAACATGTAGACATCAATGGAATATAAATGTCTTAGTGGGACTAAACATGTTACGAATTGACTATTGGTAAAATTTAAGAGATATATTGTGGCAAATGACTAGTAAAGTTCCTGAAGCTCCTAAATAATAGGGGGTTTGATAAATATGGTCTACAATAAAGGATATGAAGTTTAAAGATTGATGAATATAAGTTGTCTATTTTACATACCCAACTTGCAGTCCAGTGGAAGCTCCATCTTTTTGGTTTTTTTAGGATAAGCCACATTATACAAGGGAGCTGCATCAAGAACCAATGGATCAATAAAAACTATAAGATATATAAGAAACATTAAAAAAAAATAAGGAGAAAGTTCTTTGTCCAGGAGTGTGGCCTATGCCAACACTCCCATGAGTCTATCTCTCTCTTCCCCATTTGAAAAGACACATTTGTTCCCTTGTTTTGAGGAGAAGAGAGATAGACACATGACACTACTGGTATAGGCCACACTCCCGGACAAAAAACTACTTCCCAGATAATTATTAGATGTGACAATATTTGATCACTCACAAAAAATGATGTGGATGCAAACACAAGTCCCCCAAAGAACCCTAATAAACCTCCGAAGAAAGGGATGCAAACTGCTACAAGAGCTGTCAAAACTGAAAAGACAAAAAAACCAGATTAAGATAGAAAAAACGAGACCAAGGGAATGAGTTCTCAAAACCAGATTGATTTATTGTGTAATTGGTTAAGTTTGGTATCCATTGAAACCCAAAGGGCTTAGCTTGGTTAGGCTGGCTAAGCCATATATTTCACCAATGCATGCCCTTGTATACCATTTATTAATATAATTCATAATTAATGAGAAGAAGTATACTTACTGACATAAATACTACGTCCAAATAAGCGGAGAGTGTACCCCGGTTTGCATTTTAGATCTTTTACCAAGTAGGTTTCAATTTGGTCGAACACTGGCATTGCAAAAACCTAGAATTGAAAAACAGTTAACCCAATTAGATATTCAATTCAATTCAGATTATTTGGATCATCATCTGAAATTGATCATTCTGTTTAGAGTTTAATTAAAATAAGTGTATACACATATATATATATATAAAAGTCACCTGATAGCTTCCGACAACATGGAGAAATACCATGAGATTAGCAATTGCAATAAGCCATTTGGGTCTGCTTAGTGTCACAAGGACATCATCATCTACATGAACACCGAAAGCCCAGTAGCCAGAGATAGAAACTGAGAAGTAGCAAAATGCCAAAACAACATATGCTACAATTACTCCTTTCCACATAGGTTTACTTGATGGCTTCTCAGGAGTGGAAGGGATTGTGGCTTGAATCTCTAGAGCAACACTATGACCTGCAAAGGCAAAAGCCATCGTCCCCATGCCATTGAATACGCCGAATATGGTTCCTGCTGTGGTGGTTGCACGAAGGCCATATCGTGCTTCTCTATGATGCTCTGAACCTCTTATTGTAGATGCAATGAAAGCTATAGCAGAGTAACTATATATATATATATATATACACAATCATACAAAGAAAGAATTATAACATTTAGATCGGATTGTGTTATCCAAAACAAAGAAAATTAAATGCAAAATCCAATGAAACACAAAACATCTAGCTAGTACTGATCAAAGAAGCTAGCTAAATACGTACCAAACAGACATTACAGCTGCAAGTAATGAAATTCCCCTTAGTGAGTTAAAATTGGGAGTTTGAGCAAGCAACACCTCCACGCCGCCAAAGATTATTATGAAATAGGTTTTTCTAATTGACCCTACTGTTGGAACAAGCAGCTCAAAGAACTTCTTTATCGAGTTTCCACCTGTGACCATGTACACAATATTTGTAGCTACTTGAACAACTAATTGTTGAGGCATTACAATCCAATACCCCCTCTTTTTCCCAAAAACATATTCCCCTAGCTCTGGGTAACGATCAAAACGTACTCCCGGCACACATTCGTGCATTTCAACCAGTTGCCACAATGAGTATAAAGTTACGAGCCATGAAACAACCAAGATAGCAATACCAGGAATCCTGAGTCACATGACATGAAAAAAATCCAAAATTGTTGTGAAGAAGAAGAAGAGGCCGGCCACAAAAAAAGAGATTAAACTAACAATTCTAAGCAGTTGAAAAATTAATTATCACGGTGTTTTTTCGATGACAAGGAGAAGTATAAATACCATCCAAGCTGGGTCATTGCATAAGGCAATCCAAGTACACCTGCACCTACCACAGCTGTTATATTGTGGAACGCGGAGTACCACCATTTTGCTTTCCGAGACGCTGTTATTGGCAACCAATTCTCCAAGTTCCTCTGTTGCTCGCTTGTATTTGAATCTTGCTGTTTAATTATATTTACATCCAATTAGAGATGCTAATTTAGAAACAATTCATGGATACATTTCATAGAAACGTGAAATCAATCAAGATAGGTGATAATTAAAGTCGTCGTTAGAAGACTGACATTGAAATAATTAAGGAGGGGTATCATTTCAAACTTTTGCCTAAACAATTATATGCATGGTCTTCAACCCATTTTAATGGAGTCCATGAATGAATGTAGGACAAATATTTTAAGGGAAAAATATCTCTGTCCGGGAGTGTGGCCCACTCCCATGAGTCTATCTCTCTCTTTCTCATGTGAAAAGATATCTCTGCCCCCTTATTTTAAGGAGGAGAGAGATAGACACATGAGAGTGTTAGTGTAGGCCACACTCCCGGACAGAAAACTGCTTCCCATAATTTCATTATCGATAGCACCTTTCGGTGAGAGATATGAACAAGACAGGAGAGAGAGAGAGAGCAAGAGAGAGAAAAGCGTAAACTTTAATTTGTCAAAACGTTAAGTATCTTAGGTGTCATTTACCCTTTTTATGGGCTTTAAACAAAAAAAAAAAAAAAACAATTAAAAGAGCTATCGCTACTGATACTGATACTGATACTGATACAGATTGGCTTGTATCAAGTTATGCTCTTGATCCATCACCAATTCCGAGCCAAGATCGGCCAGGAATTGATATTGAGTAGTTGTTCGGGAGAAGAGTCATACAAATAACTCAAACATCAAGCCTTCACTTTCTTCCAATTTCTGAAGATACAAACCCCCACAAGGAACTATTTACACTAAAAAAACCAGAAGAAGAAATTAAAACATGGGAAATCAAACGGGAGAAGAATACTTACATTATCTCCGGTGTCTGTTGAGCTGCACATTTTTGCCGTGTCTGTAATCCTTCGCCCAGTGAAGTGAGAAGTGGAAAGAGACAGTGACAGAGTGCTCTCTGTGGCCTAAATAAAGCTAGCAATTGAACGATTAAGGATCGAAGCATCTAGAGATCCTAATAATTTGGGGGTTGGGTTCTTGAATTAGTCATAGAGAGTTGCTTAATTAGAGTGTTAGAGTGACAGTTAAACTGGGTCCTTGAGTAAATTAAGGAACTCTATCCGAATAATTTGGATTACCAGTAACGTGTTACTGGTCCGTGATGTGTTTGTGTTTATGTTTAACACAGAGAGAGAGAGAGAGACACAAAGACACACATAAAGGAATGGTGCAGCGGTCAAAGCAAACGTTGTGTCTGTTACATGTCTGTAGATAGGCTTTCATTCTGGTAATATATCATTTATTATGGATTGGATTAGTTTATCTAGTTGGGATTTTAATTAATTCTCTTATCTCTTGGACATATGCTGTATTTCCGAGATAAAAGATGACCAATGACTATCTCTCAGGGTAAGGCGGTTATTGCGTGTCTAGTCGTGTCTTGGCAGCATGATCCTGTCGGGCAGCTCGGTAGTAGAGGATCTAAATTGTTTTCTCTCTCTCCATCTTGAATTTGTTGAGTAGGTTGACTTCCTCTAATAGATCCCAATTCCTCCTATCCTCTCCTATTTTTTCTCTTTATCTGATAAATAAGAAGAGGGACGTTGTTCGCTGTGCCGCAGCGCAAGCTATGCCCAGACACATGGGGGTGGATGCAATGACCATCCTACCCCCTGCACAGGCTGCTCATGTGCTTGGGTGCAACCTGCGCTGCAGCACAATATTGAGAACCTAATATAAAGAACAACATATTTGTGTTTTTAATATCCCTATTTCTTGGGTATTAATACTTAAGTTAAAACTAATCGTATTAGTCATATTATAATTGTATTATCCATCCTTAATTTGGCCCCTTTGTCCCCCACAGAGAACTAGATGAGATGCTATTTCACCTTCTTAGAACTGTGTCTTGTACTTTGAAGTTTAAATAGCAGAGCTAGTTGCATTAACAAAGGATGGTCAAACACTCCAGTCAATGATTTTTGGCAAAAACAAAAACAAAAAGTTGTACCCAAATGCACGAGGCTCCTTCGGGGTCTGGGGAAGGTCATAATGTACACAATCTTACACCTACTTTTGCAGAGAGATTGTTTCCAGATTCGAATCCATGATTACTTGGTCACAATGGAATGACCTTACCATTGCACAGAAACCCCACACAATGAAATTACAGTATTGCCATGATTCACTATTTGAAATGAATTTCATGAGAGTTTGGGAGCATGGTTCTTAATCTTGGGATCACTTAAGGCCTATAGATTGGTCAAAAGTGGTCCAAAATTAGGGTTTGTTGAATTTGTCTTGGAATCAGTCAAAAAAAAAAACCTTTTAAAAATCAAGTTAAAATTAATAATAAGTGTTACATTTAGTCTAAAGTTAGAATAGACGCATATTGTAAACCACAGCATGAATATAAAAAGAAAAAAAAAATTCAAAAAGAAAAAGGTCAAAAACCTTAAAAATTCAACCCTTGCATATGTATCAGATCGGGTGATCCTTCTGATCCAGTGAGCGCTCCAGTGATTCGTTCAAGGATCGTTTGTATCTCGGGTTCAATCATGGCCAATACTGGTCAACCAATCCAATCTCAAGATTACAAACCATGGGCAGGAGAGCTAAAGAATTGAATTCTAATATAAATTCTAAAGGAAAAAAAATCGGATTTTGATGAAACCAAACTCGAGTATGTTTGCCCGAAGGTTCAATTGGGTTGAATAATTACAAGAAATTATCATATGGTGATAGGGTGAATTTAATTGAAGGAATTACACATTAGAAACCCCTTCTATGGGCTAACCATAGAACCTTATAAATTAAGTAGATTTAATTGAATCTATATGGTTAATTTAATAAAGGTTTTGACCCATCTAATTCAATTTAATTAAGTAGGGAAGGTTGGTTCAAATGGAAATCAATAGGTTCAATTGGGTTGATGTGTCTAATGGTTTTTTTTTTCCGGTTCAAGTAGTTCATAGGTTTGCATCATGCATGGGTAACAGAAGGATAAGGCAAAGGATTAAATGGTCAATTCAAGGAACAAAGGGTACCCTAGCTATTTTTTTTTTTTTTTTTTTTTTTTTGTGGGTAGAACGGTAGCTAAGTTTTTGCATGAAAGAGAGGCAAGAAATTGCAAGGTAAGGACAAAGTGGGGTTTTCACCTCTCTTTTTGCATTCTAAGAACAAAGAAGAAGAATACGTTTCCTTCTCTCTTGTTCATTCAAAGGTTTGAGAAAAGAGAGGAGAGAGAGAGAGAGAGAGAGGAAGAAGAGGAGAAGAAGAGCTTAGAAGGGAGGGAAATCGATGGGCTGTGAGAGGGTTCTTGAAGGGTTGGGGGGGGGGGGGATTCATCCTTGTGGAGTGGAGAAGAAGAGAAAAAAGGGCGGATTTGAGAAGAGAGCAAACCTGGATTTCAAAGCCTGGAGCAAGGATTGAAGCTGGAACTTGAGGATTCAAGCTAAAGAGGAGTGGATTTCTTCAAAAACATAGGTCTTCTTCCCAATCTCTTCTCTACATTAACACAAAAAAAAAAAAAAAAACTCTGTTTTGGAGGCCTTCTTTGGGTTTTAAATCTGAAAAATTGAAAAGGGAAGAAGATGGAAAAGAAATAGAAATTGAAAGAGAAATAGGAGGGAAAATATTGCACAAGGAAGAGAAGACGAGAGGGAGTTAGGGATAATCTAGGAGAAAAAAACAAGGAGAAGGAGAGAGGACGAGAGAGAGAATTAAAATAGAAAGTATTAGTGAAGGAGAGGAAGAGTGGGTACTGGCCGGCTGGGTATAACGAAACTAGGCCTGTCAATTTTGCTGCTATACTTGTAGTAGTCAAGGAAATGGAATAATTCACTTTCATTTTGGGTTTATAAATACCCTCTAAGGTTTTTGTATTTTCTAAAATACCCTTTAAAATTCCATTTCCTTGGCTGCCAGCTTTGTAACAGCAAAATTTCATCTCGAAACTAGGGCTGTAAATGGATTAGATTTGGCTCGGATACGGATCGGATGTGATTGGATCCGAATATTCCCTGACTGAATATGGATACCTCTAAACAAATTCAGATGGATTCGAATACGGATCGAATTTGGATTTTCGACCATCCGTTTAAATCTTTGCCTTGTATAACTGGGACCTTCTTCCCCCTAGCAGATATAATTCATTCTCAATCCATATCTGTTAGATCATGATTCTCTTTTTCCTCATATTCTAGAACCTGTTGAATCTTAAAAAACCTTCAAGGTCATTATTTATTTAATTTTTTATTATTAAGTATTTGGGTTTTTTTCTAGACTGATTTTTATCGGAGCATTCGGATTTTTTCTTGGATTTCTCTAAACGAATACAGATGTCCCTAAACGGATGTGGATGCGGATCGAATTCAGATTTTTGGTTATCAATTTATAACCCTAAACAAAACCCCCCTCTCTCTCTCTCTCGTCTTGTGTGATGTGCGTGGCCAATGTGGTTTTGCTCTGTTTTTTTTTTTTTTCCAAAAGAGAAAAAGATCTTTATTTGGTGGTGTTTCCTACGCCACCAAGTTTGGGCCAATGGGTGAGCACGCCTGGGTATCTATCCAAAGGGTAGATGCATCATCTCACGGTGCCTTATGAGAGAGTGTAGGAAACACCAACAAGTAGAGATCTTTTCCCCTTTTCAAAAATAGAAAAAATGAATTAGAGAATTAAGGAAAAAATTTTGCTGCTACACTTGTTCCTGCTACAAAGCTAGCAACCAATGAAATGGAATAATTCACTTCCCCTTTGGATTCATAAATATCCTCCTAGGTTTTAGTATTTTCTAAAATACCCTTTAAGATCCTGTTTCCATGGCTGCCAGCCTTGTAGCAGGAACATTCCTACTACAAGTATAACAGAAAAATTTCATCGGAGAATGTAGGAGGAAGAAGATAGACAATAGATGTGATCTATAAAAAAAATCTATGGGTTTGGTACTTTGGTTCCCTTTAATTCCATGGGCTTCTATATGGGCCCCGGTTTAATACCAGATGGACCTAAATTAGTGAATCAAAGAGTACCTTTTGGGCCTAAAAACTGAAAGTTTTAAATGGATTAATTGGGAGCTTAATCTTATGTATGATTTTAATTCTGTTTTAGGTAAAAATATATGTGGCATACTCCTACTTAATAGGTTCGAATTTATTGTGATGTTTCTATCTTAAGTATGTGAGCTTAAATGGCATGTTAGTATAAGTTGAATTTAATTTAAGGAATTGTTACCCAAAAAATAAAAAATTTTTAAGGAATACTACAATTCTTGAGTGTCGCATGTATACATTATTTGAAAGGAGAATATAACTTCAATTACCTTTTTAGAGCATAATATAACTACAAGTGACTTAATTGAAAGGTTTCATGTCCCATAAAAGATGTTGTACCAACAAATAACAACCCATGATCCGTATCTATAAGAGTTAACACCAAATGGATTGTAAAGACCAAAATCTAATGTATTGTTGTGTAGAACTACACCGCTATAGGTGTTCCTCCATATCGTCAAGAAAAATGAAATAAAAGGATAAACAAAGACTTGATCTTAAAGTTAGAAAGATTATTCAAACAATGATCTCAAAAAAGAAAAAAGAAAAAAAACATTGGAAACCCATCTTGATACATTTGGGCAAAATAAAAATGCTTCCAAGCCTTTTTTATTTCAAGAATTTTGATAGAACCAAAGGTACAAGACTAGCTTTGCATTGAAAAATAAGTACCTAACTTTTCGATATCTAAATTAAATTAGTGACACCTCTAAACTCATTGACTTTAATCTAACTGATACAATCGACAAAAATTTTGATTGTCAGAGTAACTCATTAATTTCATGGTCTTTTGATCAGTATCTTAACCAAAATCCAGAGATAAATCGATATTTAACAAAAATAAAATAAAAAATTGTCAACATATACTGTAATTACAACCTAAGAGAAAAACTTGTAATCTTTAGCAGTAATAATAATTTGTCGCAATCCTCCAATCGGCGCAAGAACCATTATCAAACTTCCAAATATTATCGAGATCTGAAACCAAAAGATGAAATGATTAACTGATAGCACAATTGAATTTTGTCTTGAGTTGTGATGATTCCAATTGAATTAATTAACCATATATATGTTTCTTTTTGGCTCAAGAAGCGATCATGCCCACATAACATATCTGATTGTTTTGCATGGATTATTCATCAGACAAATATAGGGCTTGATATATGGCGCGCAATGGAGTGTTTTAAGGTTAATGAATATAAGTTATCTATTTTCATACCCAACTTGCTGTCCAGTGGAAGCTCCATGATTTTGGATTTTCCACGATAAGCCACATTATACTAGGGAACTGCATCAAGAAACCATGGATTAAGAAACTATAAGAAATATAAGGAATATTTAAAAAATATTAAAAGTGGCAATGATCACTCACAACATATGATATGGGTGCGTACACAAGTCCCCCAAAAAACCCTAATAACCCTCCAAAGAAAGGGATGCAAATCCCAACAAAACCTGTTAAAACTGAAAAATGCAAGACAAAACAACTTATTATATGTAGTGTGGTTTAAGGAAACATCAATATATTCTGGCTAGCTTCACCAAAACTATTGAAATTTATGATAGGGATATGCTATAATTTGTTCAAGAAAACATGTTTTGCTTGATCATGATCATGTAATTGGATAGCTTTGGTAGCAGTTGAAACCCCAAAGGCTAAGTTAGGCTGGCTCATTAATTTTACCTATGCCCTTGTAAACCATTTATTAAATTACTTGCAAAGCATATATATATATATATAATTCATGATGAGAATTGTACACTTACTAACATAAACACTACGTCCAATTAGGCGGAGAGTGTGCCCTGGAGTGCATTCTAAATTGTTTACCAAGTAGGATTCAATCAGGTCGAACACCGGCATTGCGAAAACCTGGAAAAACAGTTAACCCAAGAACATTCAATTCAGATTTCATCATCTGAAATTCATTCTGATTTAGAGTTTAAAATAGTGTCTATATATATGTCACCTGATAGCTTCCAACAACATGTAAAAACACCATGAGATTAGCAATTGCAATAAGCCATTTGGGGCTGTTGAGTGTCACTAGGACATCATCATCTACACTAACACCAAAAGCCCAGTAGCCAGTGATAGAAACTGTGAAGTAACAAAATGCGACAACAATATATGCTACATATACTCCTTTCCACATAGGTTTACTTGATGGCCTCTCAGGAGTGGAAGGGATTGTGGCTTGAATCTCTAGAACAACACTATGACCTGCAAAGGCAAAAGCCATCGTCCCCATGCCATTGAATACATCAAAAATGGTTCCTGCCATGGTGGTCGCACGAAAGCCATAGTGTACATCTCTCTGATGTTGTGAACCTCTTATTGCAGATGCAATGAAAGATATAGAACAGTAACTAACGGACATTATAGCTGCAAGTAACGACACTCCTCTTAGTGAGTTAAAATTGGGAGTCTGAGAAAGCAGCAATTGTAGAGTGCCAAACATTGTTATGAAATAGGTCTTTCTAATTGAGGCCACAGTTGGGGCAATGAGCTGAAAGAACTTTTGTAGCGAGTTTCCACCGGTGACCATGTACACAATGTTTGAAGCTACTTGAACAAGTAATTGTTGAGGCATTATAATCCAATACCCCCTCTTTTTGCCAAAAGCATGATCCCCCAGCTCAGGGTAACGATCGAAACGGTGTCCCGGCACACATTCGTGCAATTCAACCAGTTGCCACAATGTGTATAAAGTGACGACCCATGAAAGTCCCAAAATAGCAATTCCAGGAGTCCTGTAAGACATCATGAGATAAACCTGAAAATTTTATTGAGAAGAAGAAGAAGAGGCTGAAACAGATTATTATGGTATTTTTTCGGGTGATAAGGAGTAGTATAAACATACATACCATCCAAGTTGGGACATTGCGAAAGGCAATCCAAGTGCACCTGCACCCACCATAGCTGTTACATTGTGGAACGTGGAGTACCACCATTTTGCTTTCCTAGATGCTGTTACTGGCAGCCAATTCTCCAAGTTCCTCTCTCGCTTGCTTCTATTTGAAGCTTGCTGTGTTATAATAAGAGAGAGAGAGAGAGAGAGAGAGAGAGAGAGAGAGTGTCCAACTCAGTAAGCCATATTCCAATTAATTGAAACACTGAACTTTCAGAATCCAATCTAAAGGGGGTTCGATTAAATGTTTTGAATACCATGTGGAACCCCCTCTTTTTTTCTTCTTCTTCTTCTTTTGATGGGTAATCAATAAAACAACTAAAAGAACAGTTGGTGCCTTTGATGGGCATTCAAAAATCAAGCCTTTTAACTTTCTCTCAAAATGTCAGGCAGAGAGAGAGGAAGAGAACTACAAGAATAGTTACGAGATCATGGAGGAGAAGATCACACTTGTGATTCTACCCATCATGCACAAAGGAAGAATACTCACAGTAGCTTCTGCTGCTGCTGCTTGGTTCTCTGATGAGCTGCTCATGTTTGCAATTGTCATGTCTCTCTCTAATTCTCCTTTCCCTGTGAAGTGAGAGTAGAAGTGAAAGTGAAAGAGAGTATTTTAGTTACACTAAAAGTCAAACTGGATCCTAATTCTCCGCCCTTTGAAGTGAGAGTGAAAAGAGTATTTTAGTTACTAGAGTAATAGTTAAACTGTTTCCGGCCTAGAGAAAATTAAGGAAAAATTATGGTAACCTAATTCACACATCAGTGAGACAGAGAGAGAAAAGCGTCGATTTCTTCCTTTCAACTACTCCTCCTATATTTTCTTACCCAAAAAAAAACTAATCCTCCTATATTTCGTGTTATTATCTTTGCTTAATTGACACATCAGTGATAATCTGATTAATCTGAGGCGTCAACTCTTGCCCGATTCAATCCTGACTTTGGGTTTGAAATCTGGAACCTTAACCTACCTTTAGGGTTGAAAAAGCCCAAGCCTTGTTTGGCCTTTGGGTCAAGGTTCACAGGGCCAAACTTGCACCCCTAATCTTATATTTGTCTTCTTACTTTGTATCATGTAATTTTCTATCTATTTCAGGGGAGATTAACAATTTTGCCGACTCCTTGACTTGGAGGGCACGGTCAGTGACATGAATGACAGCTTGACTCAATTCCGATCCATGGTTGCAAGAGTTTTGTTATGCTCCTTCCATGAGATTTCCATGTTAATCATGGGAGTTTTATCTTCTAAGGTTCCCTCACCCATACGGTTGTGAGATTCTCTTTGCGGATGTTCGACACGTGTTAGAGAGAAATCCAACGGTTGTGAAGTGAAATACACTTCACGATGGTGGTTCCCAAACAACGAGTGACTCTCTCTCTCTCTCTCTCCTCTCTCGACTCTTTCCTCAAAACCACTCTCTTCTCTCTCCTCTCTCCACTCTATCCTCAAAACCACTCTCTTCTCTCTCCTCTCTCTCCACGTTTGCAGTTCTCAATGAAACTGCAACTCTCACGTCTCCTCTATGAAGAATCTGTGAACCACGACCCTAGCTGCCGTTGTTATACACATCAATCTGCCGCAACACTCTTGAATCCTGGTATTTTGGTCCTCGCACACACCAAGAACAGAATAGGATAGGCGAATGGATTTGGCTTGGTCAGGGTCGAGGGAGGCGGCGAAACCATGGTAGGCGGTGGCGTAGGTGTAGAGAAGGGAATAATTCAAATGTAAGTGGGATGGGATTGTAAATATTGCAACTGTGCATTCAACTCTGCGTTCTGAGCATTTTCTTTTTTTTGCTTTGAGACCGACTTGAAAAAGAAGATCAAAAAGATCTTCAAAATTATCTCCATCTTTTCTTTTGATTGGCTTAAAATGATTTAATCTTTGTTTTCAGATCAGAAAGGTTGAATCTCCAGGCCCAAAGATCCTGGATAACATACATCATCATGTATTTACTATTCTGCTCCTTATCTCTAAAACGTTAGATGTATGGAATCTCAAGATTCTAGCTTGTTGCACTCTTCATCATCCCTGATTCTGAGTTCCTCTCTCTCTCTCTCTCTCTCATTATCTTAATACATAGAGAGAAAGCACTACAAAGTAGGAAGTAGAAACTTGTATGATACATTCAATGAACTATCCCATCCCACTTACACTTTGGCCTCTGCCATCGCCGCTGCCGTGTCCCTTCCACATACTGTGGCCATATCCATCCCCAACCTTCCCCTTCTGCAGACGGTGGCTTCTTAGGCAGGGAATGAGTTCGCCGGCCCTCTGGTTTGGCTGTCGCAAGATGCGGCAGTGGAGTTGTTGAAACCCTAAAATGAGTTTTCCATTTTTCGTTTCTGGTTTTGCGATTTGGAGAAGAAGGAAAGGGAATATTCTCTCTCTAATTTCTTATTTATTTTTGACTACTTTATTATAAAGATGTATAAAAATGGTTGAGGATAGAGTGGAAAGAGGAGAGAGGAGACAGTGATTTTGACGAAAGAGTGGAGAGAGGAGAGAGAGAGAATCACTCGTTGTTTGGGAACCACCATGTGAAGTATATTTCACCTCACAACTGTTGGATTTTTTTTCTAACACGTGTCGAACCTCCATAAGGAGAACCTCACAACCGTATGATTGAGGGAACCTTAAAAGGAAAAAAATCCATTAATCATGGCACTTAGTACAAAGATATCCTATCTCTGAAAAACAGGGGAAGGCCCGCCTTCTGGGTGGGATACATGTCACGCCTTGAGGAGAGCGATGTGGAGAGTAACGCACTTTCCACGTACGCATGCATATCCTCCGCATGCACGCTTCTTGAATTGAGTTCCCAAGTCAAATCTAAAACCTCCTTCCAGTTAATACGCTCTAACTCTTAACGTTTTTTAGATGTCTATTTGAATCGACTACTTCGAGGGTGGTATAGAGAGTGAATAATTTTTATATTTATATTCAATTCTGACTTCTTCTCAGCTCACTGGAGTCGAACTCCCAAGATTTCTTAATTAGCTTCTTCTTGAAGATATATCACAGCCCATTTCTTTCCTGATTTGTCTTTGATTTTTGTTAATTATTATTTTTAATTTATGTGATTTTAATTCTGAAATACAAACTTTCAATTCTGTTGGCAGGTATATATAGCTAGGGAGGGAGATCTGGACCATGGCCAAAGAAGACCTACATGTTTTGAGTGCTTTAGACACAGCTAATTAATTAAGACACGTACAATGGTAATCAAATCACAGCAATATATAGTTGTTGCAGGGATATGACGGGCTTCTTCTTCTTCACTGATATATGCTTATCATCTCTTCTTCATTTCCTTAGTTACAAATTAAGCTTCTTGGTCGTATATACCCAATGCATGAGACTCTTGTCACCTCGGGTTTGGGAGGGTCATAATGTACACAGCCTTACCCTTACTTCTGCAGAGAAGTTGTTAATTTCCACACTCAAAATCATGACCACTTGGTCACAATTGAACAACCTTATCGAGTTCGAGTCTCCTGGCTCATACCTTCCCCCCCTCCCTCCCCCCCCTCCAAAAAAGAGAGTAAGATATATATAAAAAGCTCCCAATTCCCAAAAAAAAATAAAAAAATAAAAAAAATTGAACAACCTTATCATTGCACCAAAGCCCACAACAGTGAAATTACAGTATTACCATAGATTCACTATTTGAAATGAATTCCAAGAAGGTGGGAGCATGGTTCGTAATCTTGGGATCAATTAAGCCCTATACCTATCCAATATTGATCCAGATTGGTCAAAAGTGGTCAAAAATTAAGGTTCATTGAATTTGTCTTGGAATCAGTCAGAAAAATAATAAAAACTTAAAAAACTTTTAAAAAAATTAGGTTAAAATTAATATTAAGTGTTATACATTTAGTCTAAACTCTAAAGTTAAAATAGACGCATATTGTACAGAAAAAAATTCAAAAAGAAAGAGGTAAAATATCCAGCCGGTACTGGTCAACCAATCCAATCTCCATATTACAAACCATGTGTAGGAGAGCTAAAGATTTGAATTCTAATATAAATTCAAAAGAAGAAAAATTCGGATTTTGATGGAACCAGAGTCGAGTATATCAGTTGGGTTGAATAATTATAAGAAATTATCATATGGTCATAAGGTGAATTTAATTGAAGGAATTACACATTATGAATATACTTTGAAACCCCTTCTATGGGCTAACCATAGAACCTTATGAATTGAGTTGATTTAATTGAATTTATATGGTTAATTTAATTATGGTTTTGACTTTTGACCCATCTAATTTAATTTAATTGAGTTGGGTAGGTTGGTTCAAATGAAAATCAATAGGTTCAATTGGGTTTATGTGTCTAATTTTTATTTATTTTTTGTTAAGTTTAGTTCAAGTAGTTCAAACTTCATAGGGTTGCATGGGTAAAAGGGGGATAAGGCAAAGGATTAAATGGTCAATTCAAGGAAGAAAGGATACCCTAGTTAAGTTTTTGTATGAGAGCTTATTGGCTTAAAAGAGAGGCAAAAAATTGCAAGGTAAGGGCAAAGTTGGATTTTCACCTCTCTTTTTGCATTCTAAGAACAAACTAGGAAGAATATGTATCCTTCTCTCTTGTTCATTCAAAGGAAATGGGATCTTAAAAGGTGTTTTAGAAAATACAAAAACCTAGGAGGATATTTATGAATCCAAAAGGGAAGTGAACATTCCTGCTACAAGTAAAGCAGCAAAATTTCGTCCATGAATGAAAGAGGAAGAAGATAGACAATAGATGTGGTCTATAAAAATAAATCTATGGGTTTGGGTTCACTTTAATTTCATGGGTGTCTATATGGGCCCTGGTTTAATACCAGATGGATCTAAATTAGTGAATCAAGACTCAAGAGTACCTTTTGGCACATGGAGTCTCAAGCTATAGTATGCAGAAATCTATTGTTATCGCTACTCTTCCAAAGTAAAGGACTCATTAAGGACTCAATCTGATGGGCAATATTAGAAGGAATCCTAAAGACCCCTAACCAGTAGATATATGAAGCTTACATGATTGAGTGAACTAGCTCCACCTACCCCCATAAGATAGGAGTTTAATTAATGTTTTAATGTACAACCAATATAACTAGAAGTAGGAATTTTAGATGGAGGACCTTTTGGTCTCGAAATTATGAGGGGTTGGGAATTTGTGACCCAACATTGACAGAGGGATTGAAAGGTCACAAGGGTTTTTAAGAACTTTCTTTATTGGTGTTTTTGCTTTATTTCTTCATGAGTCATGAAAATAATTTCAAATTCTTTTTTTTTTTTTCTTCTAAATAAATCTCTAATATTCTAAAGTAATTTTTAGAAAGAAAATTCATACAAGTGATTTTTTTTTTTTATATTAAATGAATATTTAACATAAACTATAACAACAATAAATGATTCTTACGATAAGGAGTGAAAATTTTTATCTTCGAAAAAGGAAAAAAAAAAAAACTCTGATCAAAATTGCTCCATGGGCTCTTAAAAATCTCTATAGAAGTAATATATATCAAACATTCGCAAAGTGACAGTATTCTAATAGTTAGCTAATGCACTATGACTATTCGGACCTGGCTCTCCTTTTGCCGTGGAGAGAGCTGGAGGATCCAGCCCAGCAAAAACGAGGGGGGGGGGGGGGTTGGTCATTTCATATGGGGGGCCCAAATGGATTGTAAAGACCAAAATCTAATGTATTGTTGTGTAGAACTACACCGCCATAGGTGTTTCTCCATATCGTCAAGAAAAATGAAATAAAAGGATAAACAAACACTTGATCTTCAAGTTAGAAAGATTATTCAAACAATGATCTGAAAAAAGAAAAAAAAAAAATTGAAAACCCATCTTGATACATTTGGACAAAATAAAAAATGCTTCCAAGCCCTTTTTATTTCTAGAATTTTGATAGAATCAAAGGTACAAGACTAGCTTTGCATTGAAAAATAAGTACCTAACATTTCGATATCTAAATTAAATTAGTGACACCTCTAGACTCATTGACTTTAATCTAACTGATACAATCGACAAAATTTTTGATTGTCAGAGTAACATCATTTCATGGTCTTTTGATCAGTATCTTAACCAAAATCCAGAGATAAATTGATATTTAACAAAAAATTTGCAACATATAAAACCATTTTTCTGTAATTACAACCTAAGAGAAAAACGTGTAATCTTTAGCAGTAATAATAATTTGTCGCATTCCTCCAATCGGCGCAAGAACCATTACCAAACTTCCGAATATTATCGCGAACTGAAAGCAAAAGATGAAATGATTAGCTGATAGCTCAAGTAGCGATCATGACCACATAACATATCTGATTCTTTTGCATGGATTATTCATCGGGCAGATATAGGGGTTGATATATGACAATGAAGTTTTAAGGTTAATGAATATAAGTTATGTATTCTACATACCCAACTTGCTATCCAGTGGAAGCTCCATATTTTTGGCTTTTTCAAGATAAGCCATATTAGACTAGGGAACTGCATCAAGAACCCATGGATCAAGAAACTATAATACATGGTAAGTAACATTTTAAAAATATTAAATGTGGCAATGATATGATCACTCACAACAAATGACATGGATGCGAACACAAGTCCCCCAAAGAACCCTAATAACCCTCCAAAGAAAGGGATGCAAATCCCAACAAAACCTGTTAAAACTGAAAAGGCTATATATGTTATAAGGCTGGCTTATTTTACCTATGCCCTTGTAAACCATTTATTAAATTACTTACTTACAAATTAAGCAGATATAATTCATGATGAGAGAAGTATACTTACTAACATAAACACTGCGTCCAATTAGGCGGAGAGTGAACCCTGGATTGCAATTTAAATTGTTTACCAAGTAGGATTCAATCAGGTCGAACACTGGCATTGCAAAAACCTGGAAAAACAGTTAACCCAAGAACATTCAATTCAGAATTCAGATTTCATCATCTGAAATTCATTCTGATTTAGAGTTTAAAATAGTGTCTATATATATATATATGCCATGCACCTGATAGCTTCCAACAACATGTAAAAACACCATGAGATTAGCAGCTGCAATAAGCCATTTGGGGTTGCTGAGTGTCACAAGGATATCATCATCTACACCAATACCAAAAGCCCAGTAGCCAGTGATAGCAACTGTGAAGTAACAAAATGCGACAATCATATATGCTACATATACTCCTTTCCACATAGGTTTACTTGATGGTCTCTCAGGAGTGGAAGGGATGGTGGCCTGGATCTCTAGAAGAACACTATGACCTGCAAAGGAAAAAGCTATTGCCCCCATGCCATTGAATACTTCGAATATGGTTCCTGGCAAGGTGGACGCACGAACTCCATACTCTACATTTCTATTAGGTTGTGAACCTTTAATTGCAGATGCAATGAAAGATATAGAAGAGTAACTAATGGACATTATAGCTGCAAGGGATGACATTCCAGCAAGTGAATTAAAATTGGGAGTCTGAGAAAGCAGCAATTGCAGGGTGCCAAACATTGTTATGAAATAGGTCTTTCTAATTGAGGCCACAGTTGGGGCAATGAGCTGAAAGAACTTTTGTAGCGAGTTTCCACCGGTGACCATGTACACAATGTCTGAAGCTACTTGAACAAGTAATTGTTGAGGCATTACAATCCAATACCCCCTCTTTTTCCCAAAAGCATAATCCCCTAGCTCATAGTAACGATCGAAACGTTGTCCCGGCACACATTCGTGCAATTGAACCAGTTGATATAATGTGTATAAAGTGACGAGCCATGAAAGTCCCAAGATAGCAATTCCAGGAGTCCTGTAAGACATCATGAGATGAACCTAGATAGCTAGCTAGCTCTCAAAATTGTTGACAACAAGAAGAAGAAGAAGAAGAAGAGGGTGAAAGAGATTTTAATAAAAACAACAATTCAGTTGGGTGATAAGGAGTAGTAGTATAAACAAAGATACATACCATCCAAGTTGGGACATTGCGAAAGGCAATCCAAGTACACCTGCACCCACCATAGCTGTTACATTGTGGAACGTGGAGTACCACCATTTTGCTTTCCTAGATGCTGTTACTGGCAGCCAATTCTCCAAGTTCCTCTCTCGCTTGCTTCTATTTGAAGCTTGCTGTGTTATAATAGAAGAGAGAGAGAGAGAGAGCAACTCAGTAAGCCACATTCCAATTAATTAATTGAAATCACAACAACTATTTGTATTTGTGAAGATATTAAAACACTGGAAATCAAACGGGAGAATACTCACAGTAGCTGCTGCTGCTTGGTTCTCTGATGAGATGCTCATGTTTGCCATAGTCATGTCTCTCTCTAATTCTCTTCTCGCTGTGGAGTGCATTGAAGCGAAGTGAGAGTGGAAGTGAAAGAGAGTAGTTTAGTAGTTACACCAAAACATTCAAACTGGATCCTAATTCTCCGCCCTTTGAAGTCAGAGTGAAAAGAGTATTTTAGTTACTCACAGAGTAACAGTCAAACTGGTTCCTACAGAAAATTAAGGAAAAATTATGATAACCTTAATATTCAGTGACACATCACTGAGAGAGTGAGAGAGAATCGTCGATTTTCAGTTCACTATTCACGGCACCGATAACGGTTATCACGAGTTGAAGATATTATTTTCCATTTTCCATTTTTATTTTTATAATCTCTAATAGTAATAATTAATTACTATTAGTAAAAGCAACTTCTATGAATATGACGAAATTTTGCTGTTACAAGGCTGGCAGCCAAGGAAAGAATCCCATGGCATAGGACGGGGCAGTTCTGGGATGGGATTCTGAATGGTACCAGTTCTAAAATACCGGCAGATTAACAGGTTAGCTAGTACCCGTTCGAAAGATATATTTAATGATTTTTGTTCAAGTTTTACAAGTGTATGTATTTGAATGGTATTTTTATCCAAAAGAGGTTTCAGCTGATGAACCTCTAGTTATATTTTATAAACTTGTTTAGTGATGACATTAAAACTATGTTCGGACTTTGTTTATTTGGTCATCATTAATTTTTAGTTGTCATTTTTTTTTTTTTTTTTTGGTCAATAAAATTCATATATTCTTTTTTTATATATGAAAAGATAAACCCTATACTAAGCGAAAAGAAAATCACCAACACTGTACGAAACGCATAAGCGAATTCTATCAATTCAGGCTCTACGTGCTAAGTTGTGTGCTATGAAGATTGAAGACCCTATTATAAGATTGTTTAAGGACAAAATTTTTCTCCACCCATAAAGGACAATTCACTCACCATTCTTTTGCTCAGATATCGAGCTGCAATTTTAGTCGTCAACAGACCATTTTTTGCATAAGGGCAAAATAGGAATTAAATATGTTCAATAATCGCAAGAGGCATCTGAGAAATAATACTAACAATGTGAGTTGGGAAAACATAATTGATGAGAGGGAGATTCGAAGATCTCCTAGTCCAAACTCAGAAAAAGGAGTAAGACAGGTAGAGAGTCCCTCGGTCTGTTAGAGATAGATCTCACTCCACTTTGGAAGCCAAGGATCATTTCAGATATTGATCAAAGTCCCAAACCCAACCTTGCAACAAACAAGTCTCCTAAGGTAAGGAATCATTGGAGAAAAACCATTGCAAAACCAAGAACATTTTTTTCTTTTCATGATTAATATAGCTCGTCAGTTTATAGCCCAAGCGTGCCTGAGCGCTTTGCCCGAGTAAGGGTAAGGCAGTCATTATGCATCCCACCGTATTTGGGCAACACGGTCCTATCGGACAGTTCGGCAGTAGAGGATCTAGATCGGAATAAACGTGAATAGCCTGGGAGGATCTTGGATGGTACTTGTATAAGAACATGATCCTATCTCTGAAAAGTAGGGGGACAGCTCGCTTTCTAAGGGGGGCACATGTCACACCTTGAGGACAGCAATGTGGAGAGTAATTCACTTTCCACGTACGGATAGAGAGAGACTTTCTCCTTCCTTAAAACCAGTATACAATTTCCATGCATCTCTCCTCCTCATGCACGTTTCTTTTAATTATCAGTCAAACCTTAAACCTCCTTCCACTTAATACTCTCTGACTTTCCTTATATGTCTATTTCAATCTACTACTTCGGTGATGGTATAAAGACTGAATATTCCATGAATTTCCATTTTTATATATACATATTCTGACTTTTTCTTCATTTGACTCCCATTGATACTCACTGTCACTCACCAGTCACCACTCACCACCACTTTGAAGATCACAGTCCATTTCTTTCCTGGTTTGTGTTTGATTTTTTGTTTTTTGTTTTTTTTTGTGATTTCAATTCTTAATTACAAAACTTTCAATTTTCTGTTCATGGTATACTGGAAGGAAGGAAGGAAGGAAGGAAGGAAGATCTGGAGCATGGCCAAAGAAGACCTACATGTTTTAAGTGCTTTAGATACAGCTAAAACACAATGGTATCAAATCACAGAAATAGTTGTTGCAGGAATGGGTTTCTTCACAGATGCTTATGATCTCTTCCTGCATTTCTTTAGTTACAAAACTTCTTGGTCGTATTTACTATCATGTAGAAGGTTCTTCAAAACCAGGAACACTTCCTCCAAATGTTTCAGCAGCAGTTAATGGTGTTGCTTTATGTGGTACTTTAGCTGGACAACTTTTCTTTGGTTGGCTTGGTGACAAATTAGGTCGAAAAAGTGTTTATGGTGTAACACTTTTACTCATGATTTTATGTTCAATTGCTTCTGGTCTTTCTTTTGGTAGTAAACCTTCAACTGTGATGGCAACTTTATGTTTCTTTAGATTTTGGCTTGGAGTTGGTATTGGTGGTGATTATCCACTTTCTGCAACTATAATGTCTGAGTATTCAAATAAGAAAACTCGTGGAGCTTTTATTGCTGCTGTGTTTGCAATGCAAGGTTTTGGTATTATATATAGCTGGTGGAACAATGGCTCTTCTTGTTTCATCTATTTTTAATCATTATTATCCTTCACCACCTTATTCTAAAGATCCAATTGCTTCTACTGTTCCTCAAGCTGATTATGTTTGGAGCTGTTCCTGCTGCTTTAACATTTTATTCTCGAGTGAAGATGCCTGAGACATCTAGGTATACTGCCCTAGTTGCCCAAAGATGCTGCAAAGGTTGCTAAAGATATGTCAAAGGTACTTGAAGTTGAAGTTGAAGTTTATCAAAATGAGATAGAAGTTGAGAAAGCAGAGACAATTATGATGGAGAAAGAAAGTAACAATTTTGGGTTGTTCTCAAAGGAATTCTTAAAAAGGCATGGATTGCATTTGTTAGGAACTACAACTACATGGTTCTTATTGGATATTGCTTATTATAGTCAAAATTTGTTTCAAAAAGACATTTTTAGTTCAGTTGGTTGGATTCCTCCTGCAATAACTATGAATGGTATTCAAGAGCTTTTTAAGATTGCAAGAGCACAAACCCTAATTGCACTTTGTGGTACTGTGCCTGGTTATTGGTTTACCGTCTTTTTTATCGATAAAATCGGAAGATTTTACATTCAATTGATGGGTTTCTTTTTCATGACAGTATTCATGTTTGCAATTGCAATTCCTTATCATTATTGGACTTTGAAAGGACATCAAGTTGGGTTTGTTATATTATATGCTCTTACCTTCTTTTTCGCGAATTTCGGACCAAATAGTACTACATTTGTTGTTCCAGCTGAGATTTTTCCAGCAAGACTTAGATCAACATGTCATGGTCTCTCATCAGCTTCAGGGAAAGCTGGTGCAATTGTGGGAGCTTTTGGGTTCTTGTATGCTGCACAAAATCAAGATAAGTCAAAGACTGATGCTGGTTACCCTCCTGGGATTGGTGTGAGGAATTCCCTACTTGTGCTTGCAGTGGTAAGTGTACTAGGATTTGGGTTCACTTTCTTGGTGCCAGAATCTAAGGGGAAGTCATTGGAAGAAATGTCTAAAGAAACAGAGTCTACAGAATCTGTTTAAGCTCTTATACCTGTTGGGGATCCTTTAGATACATTATTTTTTCATTAATTAGTTCTCTTAATCTTGGCCTAATCTACTTCTAAATTCTTTTCTTTTTTTTTTTTTTTTTTTTTTTTTGGACTAGCTTGTCTGTCATGTACTTGTGAATAATAGAGTGCAATAAATTTCCATCTTTTTGTTGTGACTTCATTTTAATTATGCTTTTAGTTATGTCGTCGTGATTAATTTAATGAGCAAGAGAACGCTAACCGGTTGTGTAACACCTACACTAGATGTAATCTGTACCCATCAAATGTAAAATGGCACTTCTCAAATACTGCACTACCTAAGGATCGCACACTCTTCTCCTTAAAATGTCAATAGCTAAATTGTGTTTAATTTATTTAATTTTGACCAAGTAAATAGGAAAAGTAATATAACCGATCGAGTGGATTGAAGTGCCTAACAACTTCCTTAATCTGCAATCTGACTCATACCTTGACCTTTGATTTGACCGGTCTCCAATTGAACCCATTTTTGGAATTATTTATATTTTTATTTGTGAGTCATAAACTCTAATCTCAATAACAACTCTCTTTATTTTATCTTTCTGAAGAAGATGATAGATTCTCCTCAAGATGACAAGATGAATATTCATCGTTCTCACACAAGGCAAAAAATAAAAAAGAGAATTGTAAGAAGATTAAAGAATGCCTTGAAGGTCAATTAATTTGGTGGGCAAAGTCAATCAAATGGACCACTTGTATCATATTATCCTTTTGAATTCGAAATATTCAATTTTTTGAGTTCTTATCTTTGTTAACCATTTTCTTTAATCTTATTTTTCTCTTAGCTTAAATCTTTTTGGGTGATGAAATTTTATAGGAAGATGGAGGATGGTAGTGCTTACCTAAATTACTAAATTTGGGTGCTAGGTGAACTGTCACATAATAAATAAATGGGAAGCAGTTTTCTGTCTGCCATGTGTCTATCTCTCTCCTCCTCAAAATAAGGGGGCAAAAGTGTCTTTTCATATGAGGAAGAGAGAGATAGACTCATGGGAGTGTTGGTGTAGGCTACACTCCCGGACCGAGATCTTTTTTCCTAAATATAAATCAAATAAGCTTGTCCACAACATGTGTTGTGCTACTACTTTTATTTTTAGAGAAAGTTTTCTTCCCCCATGGATAAAGGAGAAGTACATAAGTACATCCATCTAGAATTGTTATTACTTTGCTTCTTACTAGACGAAATTGAAACTCTCTCTACCCTCATAATGATCATTATCAAGGCCGAGGGAAACTGGACCTTCTATTTTATTTCCAATAGTCTCAAAGCCAAAGGTTGCTTGTTAAGCCCAACCAAACCAGTAACCACTTCCTAGTTTTGGACTCAGGTTGGGCTTGGGCCAACTTTGCCCGGCTACACCGCAACTTAGACCAGGGCCTGTCCCAATTTCCCTTAATTGGTTTATGTGGGTCATTACTACCTGATGCTGATCCTGTCTGTAGTTGGAGAGATGAGTTTGGAGCCGATCTTAATTTGTATTTGTGCTATCCATATCCAAAGCGAGAGAGCCCATTAATGCCACAGTATGCACTGTCAATATCATGGTTTGAGACATTGGCATCGGTTTAGCCGGATTTGTCGATTCATATCGGTATCGGTACAGACCAATACTATGATTTCTGGCCGATTCTTTATCAATGTATCATTACGGACCAAAGGTAAAAATGTAAAATAATTCAAACTTTGAAGAAAACAGGGGTTGATGTGGATCCATTCAATCCGGACTGATTCGGATCAGATATCATACCGGTATCGGCTTAGACCGATACTGAATCCTAAATCCTTGGCTCAACATTGATCAATTTTTAACTCGGACCCGGGGGTTTTCCTTAGAACCGATTCTTTTTCATGCCCATGATTCTCCATCATGGCCATGGCCATCACCATCACCATCACCATCACATCCCTTGCTAAATGTGTGTTAACGGTTTCTCTTCTTTTCTGCTGATGCACTCGATGGTTCTTTTAAGCTGAGCATAATAGCATATTCTTCTCTCTCTCTCTGTGCATTGATCTCTTCATTTTGATCATCTCCTCTTAGTTCTTAGTTCCTATACACTTCGTCATCTACTCATCTCTGAAGCTGGAGAAAAAAATTAAGATAGAAGGAAAAGGAAAAGAAAAAGAAAAAAAATTCATCCTCAGAGTCAAAGAAAATTTGAGCAATCTTTCGAAGGGGGGCCATGGATCTTTGGTCCCTTCAAGCGAAAAACAGCAACGGAGGCCCTTTCTGTGCTAAATTTTGTTCTTTTTCACAGAGAAATTCATGGGCCGAAAGACCCTTTTCCTGCAATTTGGGAAAGATTGCATCTTTCAAGGTCGAAGATGGGAGGTTGTTGGAGATTAGGATTTCGAAATTTAAGGCTTCTCCATGTCGATCTTTGATCGTTAGAGCCATGGCAAAGAAGAATCGTCAGAACCCATCTTCCTCTGGTAAGAGTTAGTTTAGTTTAGTTTTTTGCATGTAAAAGTTTCATCTTTTTCTTATGTTTTCACTAATTTCACCATCTGGGGGCGTTCAGTGGTGTCGGTTTGTAAGGATTTGTTGAATTTATATTTCTGAAGACTAAGGCTAAACCCTTCTCCAGTGATTATGTTTGACTTCATGGATTTTTCCGTTGCCATCAAAACTTTCAAGTAGCGAAAATATATTTTTCCACTTTTTGAATGATACCTGTGATCCCAACGTTGTTTGTATCGGTTTTTCTTTCTATGGTTATAGCTTTACACTTGATTTGGTTCCAATTTGAAGAGATGATTTTCATTATCTTACGCACTTGGTACTTGCCCCATATGTATTCACACAATTGAACTCTTAACTGTAGAGACCAATGTTCTGGGCATTAGCTTTTCAATCGATGTTGTACTTCAGTACAGTACTTAAGAAATTTTTTGCTTCTGGTACTTGCATTCTACTCTAAAAGCTGATTGCAAACATGTGAAAGCCTTAAACAATTTCTATGGGTTTCTAGTAGTTTAAAATTTCAACTTACCTAGTTGTTTAAAATTTCAACTTGCCTGTTAATTTCAATTAAGATTTTTATTCAGTTGGAGCTGGTGTAAGGGATTTTGGAGACAGTTAAAATTCAATGGACTCTTAAGCCTTTTAGGACAAGTGACAACTGGTATGCTAGTCAAATATCAAGTTTAAAACTTGAAACGCTGGTGCCTCTTCCTATCTATTAGTCAATTTTCCTCCCCAAGTTTTCTGCTTTTTGATGAATGTATTACTTGTTATGATATATGTGACCCTCCTTCCCCACTCTAGGACATGTTCTTGTCTTTTGGGTGAAATTAAATTAATTGTTCTTTTTTTTTTTTTTCAAATATAAAAAGATAAGAAGGGAAAAATAGAGATTGGTCAAAGATGACATGATGGAAAAGTGCTAATGAATTAAATGGCACTCCAAAACTTTTAATTTTTAAGTGGATTCATATGAACAAGGAGGTAACCATGTTTGCATGTTGACATTTCAGTCGTTGCACTATCTTTTACATAGTGTGTTTTTTTTTTTATAACTATACGTAGTGTCAGTGTTGGATTTTGCTTTTATGTGTTTAAAGTACCTTCAAACTACTTAATGGATTTGTGATCAGCGTACCTAGTGAAACCTGTATTTTATGAATTACAAACGGGGAAAATATCTAAAAAAGCTATATTATAAAGAACTCAATCGAAAAAATCCATCCTTGGAATCTCTATATCATCAAGAAAATTTTTGTCATTTACCCACTTCTTGCCCATTCCTAGTTGACAGTGCAAGGAAAAGGACGCAAGTACCACGGTCAATTTCTATTGTCAGGTAAAAACCTTTTAAATCAGGAAGCTGCTGTAGCAAAGCTCCACCTTTTAGCTCGACAAAATTTTGTCCAACTCTTTCATGTTTTCTCCTCATTCTTGCATCATTTGCCCAATGCACTATTGGTAGGAAAGTATGCTGGCATATGCATTATCGTCTTCTGAAGCTCTGTAACAGCAAGTATCAGGTAGGACTGTCTCATTTCCTGAATCAGTGCAGTTATTTTATTGTTTACAGAACACAGCTTGTTTTCTGTGTTTGATGAAATCCCTATATTGTTTTACCAGGGCTTTCACGTTCAAGTCTGCATGCTTAGAAGAACTATTGGACGATAAGATTGTTTGGTACATGTGTTGAGAAGCAACACATTGTACAAAATCCACACATACAGTGGTTTAGAGATAGATTCAACTTATTCATGTTTAAATATGTTTTTATAGTGATGTAAACATATATTAAGAGACATAGATTCAGTTTCAACTTATAATCCCACAACTATACATCTATTCCCTGCTTTAATTAATTGAGGAAAGTGACAGATGACTCAAAAATTATAAAGAAAATTGCACATGCTTATATTTTCACTCTATGCTTAATCATATACTGGAAGAAACATATATGCTTATCCATATACTAAAAGAAACATATATGCTTATCTCTGAACTTGATTTCTAAGATAATAGAAGAAGAATATAGAAATTTGAGAATTAAGAAAGGAAGAAGAATTACCGTACAATCTCTCCAAGCCCTATAGAGATCTTCCTTGCAGAAACATATGGGCAGGACAACCTCTAGTAACTAACCTTACAAGCATGGTTTTCGATAAAAGATAAAGGGCCAGTGATTCTGAATTAGCTATTTAAACGCAGGCATTGGTGAAGACAGTAGAATTCTGAATTAACTATTTCCTACTCTAAGTACATTTGTAGTTAATGCTTTAAAAATGTTTAATGGATGTAATAACCCTAATCACTTGAATATGGATTAAATGAAACTAAGTGAGAAATGACATTAACTGCCATGAAAAAAATAACAGCTGAAATTACCAAAGTACCTGTAACTGTGGGAGAAATAGAAATTCCAAATTAAAGTGCTATTTATGGTTCTCCTAGGAGGCAGTGCCCTACAGTTGGCAGCATCTTTTTTGTCCACATAATTTACACACTACTCTTGTTTTGGAACCTGGTTTCCCATGTTTTGGCTATAGTAAGTCCTGATGGTTTTGATTCCCATCACAAATGAGAAAATGATGGAAGAAAATGGATTGCATTTTTCTTTGATTTGGGATCATCATCAGCTAATAAGCCAGTCAACCTTGCAACAAAAAAAGCCAAATCAGTATTCATGGAATGTACCTGGAAGGTGGGGAGGAGGTGGAATTGGAAATAATGGACCTGTTTTTTGGGCTTCTTTTGGATTGCATATGGGTTTATTCTCTTATATTTTACCCCTTTTCAAATTCTTCTTTCTAGCACCTTCTCTTCTCTGAAATACTTGGGCCTCCAGCTTTTGCTATCTTCTGACCCCACTGGATAGCCCATTGATCCCATTCTAGCTGTCTTTCTACAATTACTGGTTAAATTGGATCTTTAAAGCTGAGATTCTGTCTTTAAAGAGTCATTCAGGAAGAGAAAGGCGTAATTTTGGTAGTACCACCTGATTTATGGCTCATTCTTGCTTGCATGCTTTTTACTGGGTTCTTCTTCATCCTCATTATTGCTTTATATGTTAAAAAATTTATTCTCCTTCAGATCATTAATTTTGTAAAAATCTCGTGGCAAGCCAATTTTCTTTTTTGTTTCCTGCAAATATAACAATCTGAACAGGCTTAAGTTATTTTCCCATGTTATGAATGGTACTCCTTTTTTCCTTACTCCTATTTGCTGCCCCTGTTTTAGTTTTAATGTGAACATTCATATGTGTGTGTGTGATCTATATGGTAAGGTCCATAACATACACTATTTGTATATGCTGGGGGTGATTTTTATAACAGGAAATGGTGATCAATCCATTCCAGAGAAAGATGGTTCCAAAGGGAAGAATCATGCTTCTGACAAAGTAATTTCGGATTGGAGAACATTCAGAGCAAATCTTGTTGCACAAGAGCAGGTAAACTATAGCTTTTTGCCCGAGTCAAATTGAAATTACTTTCTTCCTTCTTAGAACAACACTAGGCTCAAAAATGATAAGTTGTGGGGAAGTTCTTATCTTTGGTGGTTACTTATTAGAGTTTCATGACGAGACATGCAATCTGCTGGTAAGATCCCGATCTTCCTGGTGATATGTGGGACAAACATCGTTATAAGTTGTCCATGTTGCCAAAAGAGGTTTTCCTTCTCATTCTTGTCTTGCTACTGCGACTGCGGCAGCTATTGCTTGCTGCCGAACACCTATCTCCTTCGTCTTCTTTTCTAGGGTAAACAAAATTTGAAAGCGAGAACCCTTTTCTTTATCTTTATTTGGTGTAACTACTTGAGCCGTATGAGAGGAAACCTTCACCTCCGATTTTGAAGGGGGGAGATCCTATAGGAACCGATTCCAATTTTTCTTTTGCGTCTCCTAGTTTTACTGCCATTTCAGAACGTGGCTTCTCCTGGTCTCATCATAGATGATGTGGCAGATCCAGACCATGCATCATTGTTAGGATTGCCCTTTTGGTTTGCCCCTACTCATTCCCTGGCTGTATCAACTGTGTATAGAATTCCATGTGCTGGACTTTCCATTTTGCTATTGAAGTTTTCAGTTGTTCAGTACAAAATTTCTGGAAAAGAGGGAGAGAAATTTTTTTAGATGGGGAAGAGCACCTTGTTACCTGGTCTTGTTGGTTCTAACACTTGGGATTCCACAAACCTGTGGTGTAGGGACCAGGAAGTGTGTTACTATTTATCCTGCCATAGAATCCAGGTTTGCACTATTGATGGCATTTGAAATATTCTGGATCAAATAATGGAATGCCCCTTTTGTAAGAAATGTACAACTATTTCACTGGATCATGCTGATTAGTTGATGGCTGAAATTATTACCTACAAGGCGAAATGAAATTTACGCTTGAAATTCTTCTCTAGGTGCAAAATGTTGATACTGAAGCTTCTGGCCAAGACGCAGGTTCCCATGACTCCTCCAAACCGCTTGGCTTGAAATGGGCCCACCCAATTCTTGTTCCAGAGACAGGCTGTGTGCTTGTTGCCACTGAGAAGCTTGATGGTGTTCGCACTTTCGAAAGAACTGTGGTCCTTCTCCTCAGATCTGGAACTAGATCCCCATATGAGGGGCCCTTTGGAGTTGTCATAAACCGTCCACTTAACAAGAGAATCAAACAGATGAAGCCCGCAAATCTGGATCTAGCAACCACTTTTGCAAATTGTTCTTTGCATTTTGGTGGGCCACTTGAGGCAAGCATGTTCTTGTTAAGGAATGAAGAGAATTCCCAACTTCCAGGGGTTGAGCAGGTGATTCCTGGCCTATGTTTTGGTGCTAGAAACAGTTTGGATGAAGCTGCAGGGCTTGTGAAGAAAGGGATGCTTAATCCAGAGGACTTCAGATTTTTCGTTGGGTATGCAGGGTGGCAGTTTGATCAATTGAGAGAGGAGATTGAATCAGATTATTGGTACGTTGCTGCTTGTAGTGCAAATTTGATTCTTGGTGGTTCGTCCGATTCATCATCTGAAGGTTTGTGGGAGGAAATTTTGCAGCTAATGGGTGGTCACTACTCGGAGCTGAGTCGGAAACCCAAGCGAGATAGTCAATGATGATATCTTTGAACACAAATGTACATAATGTTCGGTAAAAAGTAATTTGCTCTCGCTATTCATCCATCATAGTATGCAATTTTATTTGAGGAAGTGACAGTTCAACAGAAGGGTCATGGAATTGTATTTGGTACTCCTCTTGATCAATCAAGATGACTCTCTCACCTTTCTTTTTCTTTCTTTCTTATTTGGTCATGTTGGTGAGAGGGTTGTGGTTGAAATTAAAACAATTAATTTCAAGTACTAATCAAGAGGATAATGATATTTATGTGACTGAAGCAGTATTTTAAAGCCAGGAAACTGGACTAACTTGTAGCCAACTGAAATAATTTGCTTTTAATTTTGATGTTTCAGTGAGCCAAATTTTGATGAAACTTTCACAAAGTTTCAATGAAATGTAAAGCATTGTTAGTTAGCTAGGGTTCATAACATCATGGATACCAGTCTGATTTATTTTTTATGAAAACAAAAGCCATAAATTAATTACTAAAAAGAACAGAATTAAGGTCTGAAGACAAAGTCTCCCTAAAAGTTTCATATCTGGCCTTATTAGCCAGTCTAAAAGTTCCACTGGAATCCGCTGTGGGACCTACATTGGACCTACAGTAAGAGTGGATTCCATGTGAGTGGCCCTTGAAGGCGGATTCCATGTGAGTGGCCCTCGAGGGCCTTGGACGATATTTATACAAGGACACGATCTGGGTTCCATTCGAGTTCTACCAAATGCACAGTGTGCACTAAACACTAGTTCATTTTTAATGTTCGAGTCACATAGGACTCCTTTATAGATTATGGTTAAAGGGAGAGTATTAATTGATTAGTCTTATTTCTTTATTGGGAAAAAGAATACTACGCATCCCGACACTTGCCAATTCTTGGGATGCGTGCTCAAGTCTTCCTCGTTGAAGAAGAGTTAGTGTTGGAGAGGATTTTCTTTTTACCTGGTTGCATGCGACACACAGCCCTTGCATTCAAACACAAGGCCGTTGAAGAAGAGCTAGAGTTGGAGAGGATTTTCTTTTTCCCTGGTTGCATGTGACACACGGCCCTTGCATTCAAACACAAGGCCATACAAAATGATCGATGCAACCCCATGAAAAGGTGGAAGTTTAGTGCTACTCCTATTAAGTAAAAAAGCTATCGCTTTCAGGGTTGGGTGCTTTGCTTAGAGAGGGCCATTAGGCCCGGGTCAGTCAGAGTGGAGTGTATCCAACGAGACGAGCTCTTTTCATCGAGAATCGGTTCTTTTATGGTACAAAAAATTATACATTTGATACCTCTTCTGACTTTCCGTTTTCCAACAGCAATTACACATTCCCTCGGCCTCTTATTACAGTCGAAGTGCCATTGCCCATATATGAAGAACCTAGTTCTTCAATCATATCTGCACCTTTTCATGGGATTGCGGCGGTCATTTCATGCAGTCCTGTGTCTAGGCCCAGGAGCAGCACCCGACGAGATAGCTTTCTTTCTCCCTTACTTCATTATTTATTAATGAGTTAGCAAAAGACTCCAACAGCCCACGCATGAAGTGTTGTTATTAGTTTCTATTTTGTTTGCAGTCTCCCTTTCTGAATTATGTTACTCAGTTATAAATAATTTGTAAGAAACAGAACCTTCCTCCCATGATTGAATTAATGTAATAGAGTTGATTTAGTTTTAAAATTGAGGTTGTTGCCTCCCTCTTTCTCCCCAAGATTAGGGACTTTCTTTCTTCTCACCCCTCTTTTTCTCCTCTTATTCCATCGACTTGCCCTGCATCATTTACAGTCGAATAATTGGCTACTCAAAAGGGAAAAAAAGGGTTAGTACTTGGGAGCAAGGATTTCCATTGATTTTCTACCAAGAGAGGGGGGAAAAATACCTCCAGGCACGTATCCAATAGCTAATTAGTGCCATTTGGATGGAGAAGAACCTTAGGAGATGGATCTCCACATCTCGCTCTTTTGACTTGATTTGAAAAACCATCTTCTAGGATATCTCCACTAAGCTTACTTTTCTTCCTACCAAAGCTGTTTTGGACTCCCCAAGGAACAGACATATTGTTGTGTTCTGGGGTTTAGATAGTACTCTCTTAAGATCCCTATCCCCCACTTACTTGGGACTGGGATCTGCTCTCCACACCCCCCCTTTCGGTTCTCTTCTCCTTTTCGCCCCCCTTGGGCTTTGGTAATATATTTTTTTATTCACCAAAAAAAAATAAAAAATTAGTGCCATTAACCGTATTAGTTACAGCTTATTTATACCACAAAAACCAATTAATCAGGTCACAAAGATGATACCATGACGCCCTACTCCAAAAGAAAGTCCAGTAAGAAAAGCCTAAATATATAACTTTCAATATATACCATATTCGAGAGTGCAAGTAAAGCTAGAGAAAGACACAGTACTCTCCTGAAGGTGCTGCTAGGATCAAATATGTAATGGTTTGGACTACAAATAAATTCATTCAAATTTGGGAAGATGGCTTTGCCTTACATGGAGGTGGTGATTCTGATCGAGCAAAACCCCTTTGAGCTGTACAAAACATATCCCCTGCCCCCAAAATATACATTAACCGACCAGAAAGTGGCATAAAGCCCTTCTCTCACTTTCAAGCAAACAATTGTTATACAATCGGCTGGATTAACCAGCAAAAAGGCTCCCCACAACAAATCATCAATCAAAGATCATGAATTTCATTTACTTTTCAATTACCCACCTTGCTGAACCACCATGAGCTTCTCTGAGATTATAATTTGATGCATAATGCTCCTTAGATAACATACGTATAACCCAGTAAAGCCCAGATGTTCCGTGTCATAAAGGCTTCGAATTGTGTAAGCTCCTCTGCTATTGACAGCGACAAGAATAGTCAAATCCCAAAACGAATATTGCTTCCAAAGATAAGAACTGCGCTTTTCTCCAACAGTATCAAGGCAGCAGATATTGCTTCACAACCATCACCTGCCGTTCGTCCCACGTAGTAGTGCCTCAGACTGGCCATTATCACCATAGTTTTTCTTGGTCTTAGCCTTGTCAAGACGGGCTTTGCGGACAGCCTGTTGAATTTGCCGCTCATGCTCTTTGAGCATTTCCTCCATGTTTCCCCCCGGAGGCAGCAATGGTCCAGAGTAGTGGATCCTGTTTTTCTTGGGGGCGTAACCCTAGAACCAAACAAAGGCAGATTAAGGACAGAACTTGTGGTAGGAAGATTCAAAAACTAAACTTCAAATCAATACATAGATAATGTCGCACGAGGCATGAATTCATGGATCATGAATGCCAGCATAAGAGATTTATTAATCTCTGGCTCCAACATAAAGACCGAGCAATCTTCTTCTTTTTTTTTTTTTTTCTTTTTTTTTTTTTTCTCTTTTCTCAATGGGAACCTTGTGATCCATGTTTAAACCATGCAATATATGACAAAACACATTTAGGCTGTGCTCATCTAGCATGGTTTAAATTTAAAGGATACTGCATACGCAGAAGATTGTGACCATGGATGTTAACCTGCAAATAAAGTCAAGTGATCATGAAAGTAATCACTTACCGTTGTAGATTCCCTGCCAGACACCTTTTCTCCTTTCCTGTGAGACAAGGTAGGCTTATCCAACAAATGATGGCCCCACTCTGACTTTTCGGAGGGCTCAGCATCATCCAGTTGATTGTATCTGCAATTTAATTTCTGTTCTGGCCAGGCGGCTTGTGTGCTCCTCTCTCTTTGAGAATCGATATGTGAACCTCTTACAGCAACTGAACCAGAAAACTTGGACAACTCAGCTGCCTGATGCATATAAGATCTCTGTCCCCTCAACTCTGCACCCTTCCCTGAAGATCCATATGCTCGGCCGGGAGCACCGATGGTCTCACCCTCCACCCTACTCCATGAAGATCCATACCCATTGGCAAGATTCAATTGGCCGGAATCTGAGAAACCATTCTGCGCAACTCTTCTAGGAGGCTCAATTGGGAAGCCAGAACCACCATCCTCCTGAGGATTGTATTTCTCGCTGCTGCTTTTAGGGTTCGACTGTCCTTGCCGTTTCTGAATAAGCCGCAAAGTAAGAATGAAGTGTAAAATAGGATACAACTAGTTTGACAAGCCCTGGAGTTCTAGAAATACCTGCAATGATGCTTGTAGCTCAGCATTGGCATCTGGTGCTGGTGCTGCCTTGGATTCTCTTGAACCTCTCCTTGTAGATTCATGTCCACGTCCTTTTGCTGCTGCTTTTTGCCTGAATAATAAAATGAACAATGTGTGGAGGATTAGGTCCATGTTCATCTGGCTGTAAATATCTTATACTTGTGCCATAGAGTTTAATTGAGTCAACATGCTGTTATATAGACCCCAGAGACCAATTGAATCTCAACCCCAGAATATCTTTTTCCACCCTTCTGGGCCCGTGTGTGTAAGAGAGATCATTTTCCAAATACTTGCGGTATATTTGTTATCATTAAACTACATTGTTTCCTGATTTTCAGGGATAATGGTTTTCCTAGTAAATTGTGATATTTTTGCTCTTCCCTACTCATGTTAAAGTCACGAGAAATAGATGCTTAAGCAAAGTACATTTCTTTTGGTCAAAGTAACATCTCCAAAATCAAACACATCCAAGTTTTTTTACCAGTCAAAACTAAAACCTTTTGAGGATAAAAAGTATGCCTACATTGGAGCAAATGATAAAATGGTTAGGTGGACTGTTGTATTATGTATGGGCAGAGGGCATAACAATCATTAATGCCACAAAAAGGTCACTAGGTTGCCATGACACCAGGATGGCAAGTTGGTGACCTGGACACAACACATTACGAACACTAGTTTGGTGATGGTGTGCACGATACTAGGGAAAGAATCACAAGCTCCTTCCAATATATCAAGTATAATGATCTTAGGTACCACTACCAAAGGGAACAGCAGAATAAGTTACATTTTATATTAAAAGCATTGAACTAGTCCCATACAGGAGAAATCTCCAAACAATGAGTTGATCTGGTAGACCATACAAGGTCTGATGGAGATATATGCACCTGATAGAAAGAGCCAGAACTCTCGGTTTTTAGAAGAAAAAAGAATGTCTTTTGTTTGGAGGATGGGGTCTGCCAATGGTATGGGTGAATAGTTGGCCAAGTAATGTAGTTCTAGATTGATAGGAGACCAACTAGAAGCCAATAACCAGCATGAACACTCAATCGGCCAGGCAAAACTAGGTATTTTTGGTGAAATTAGGGTTAGGGTTGATGTGTTGGTTATGTCAAGTTGATGTAGGGGAGTCCAATAGTAAAGGTCCTGAGATGTTATGATGGAGGGAAGTATGTAAACTTGACTGGGCAGCAGGTTAGGGTTGGGATTTCTGGGTTTTTTGAAAATAGGAATATGGGGTATTCTAGGGTTTAGGATGGTCAGTTTGGGCTAGGGTTTGGATCGAACTCTCCTTAGGGTGTGAGAGTGATTCGGTCCAAGTATGGGCAAAATCTGATGGTTGGTATGGTCTGTGGAAGTTTTAGGGTTTTGGAAAACTCAAAATCAAAAGGGGGAAAGTTAGGGTTTGGGCTGTAGAGGATTAGGAGAAGAATAATGGGGGTTGGGAATAGTTTAAACTCACTGTAATTGCAGGTTCAAACTGGCAGCAGCTAGTTTGCAGGTAAAGAAGAGCCCCACGATTGTCCTTTATTTATATTGGCCAAAGGCCTTTTTCCTATTCGGACTAGGAGACTAAGAAGCCCCTAGCCGACTTTATTATAATTCACAGCCTCTCACAAATTCATGGAGAGGTGTGGACCCAAACTTCTAATTTAAACAATTAAAAGAAAGGTGACTCAAGTCACTTAAATTGAACCATTGGGTCAAACCAGTTTTGGACCAGTTCAATTTAAAACATTAAAACATGAAAATAAACTAAGTATAGAAGCTAATCCCGTTTGCAATCTATTTACCCCTACTTTAGGTCCATAAAAGTGACCTATTACATTGAAAACCCATGGGACCAAAGGCCCAACATGTATATAACCTAACACTAGACTTACTCCCATCAAAATAAGCCTCTTTTGGTGATGTATCTGCAACACCAAGGCTTAGGTGACCAGATCCCGTTATGTAGTTCATCCTTGGGTCTACTGGTTCTCTGAACAATTTGTCCTTGTTTTACCATATGTTTAACAGAATCTGTAATTTACCACACTAATTTAGCTCTACATGTTAAAATCGAGCGGATCTGAAATAAAAAGCATGCATGTGGATGTTAAGAACATAGTTGTCACGGTATATAGGCAACCCAAGGCCTTGGAGAGGGTCCAAAATCAAGGTGACACCAACAAGGCAACCAAGGCGTCCAAGGATGAACTGTAAAATGTTGAGTTCCCAATTGTTTTGACCAATGTGGGGTTTGGGCCTGCAGGTCCTTCATTGTTGTACCTTATGTTTTGTTTTCTTTGCTGGTTTGATTAAATTTTGTTATTCATCAAGGAAAAAATAAGTATTTCAAGTTAAGGACATTAATTCACATAGTGAAACATTAAGTAAACAATCAAATTGCAAAAACTCAAACATAGTTTAGACTAATATGAGGAGTCACTCACAAACATGTGCAATTAATGCTTCTAGCATCATAAGGCAAATTTCATGTAAACCAGCTCCTTAGCCTACTATTCTAGAAGCTATCTTGAAATCAACAAACCCAACAAATTAGATTATTATAGCCATAATCTTAACCATGCAATATGCAGAACCTCCCATTGTACTTGCTACTCGTCATCTAAGACATGCATTGATTGACTTTAGAATATATATGTACACCTACATGTATGTTTCTCTGTGTCTGTGATTGCCAAGGATGGATTGATATACAATGGGGAGGGTATTACTTGGTGAAAGTTTCAGGCACAAGCATAAGAACATAAAAAATTCTACCTTTTATAAGTTTTCATGCATAATTTTCTATGCAGAACTGGTAGTTTCATATGTATTCCATTGGCTTTTCAGCCTTTAGTGAGTTTGCAGAGATAAGAGTGTCAAGAAGAGAAGGAAGGGAAAAAGACAAAGTTTAAATAAAAGAGAATGAAAATAGAAATGTTTGCCACATACTTTCGAGCTTCCTCATCTCGAAGCTTAGCATCAAACTCCTTGCTCGGTGGATATTTAGGCAAACTTGATGGATCACAAGGAAGAGGCTTCGTAGTAAAGAACTGAAAACAAAAGCTCTACGTTAGGAAATATGATTTAAACAAAAGTATCTTATTAATTGCAACAAGGACATCGAAACAATGTTAATCTGAGTATCCCAAGAACTAGGTACATTTAACTGTACAGCCAGTAGGTTAGAAGACATTTGTGTGTAATTGAACTCCATTATATTGTATCATATGCAAATAACAAGAAATAGATAGAGAAAGTTTCCTTCTTAAGGAACACGATATCCAGAGTTTGGAAACCTTTTTCTGTAACAATTCAAGTTTGGAACATAAGCATGCACATTAATATAAATCAAGAATGCTCATCATATCAGAAAAGCATAGTTGTCAAGGTGCCGCTTAGGCGTCCAGGTGGTTCTATAGGGACCTAGGCGACTGCCGCCTTATTGCAGGGCGTTTTGCACTGGTTTAAGGGTAATTTACACATACCACCACTGAGGTTTAACAAAAGTATAATTTTACCCTCCAGTTTTGGATAATTCTACGTACCCCCCTGAAGTTTACAAACGTTAACAAATACACCCATTCCGTCAGTTCATGACGAACAACGTTAAAAATATACTGTGACCTGACAGAATTGCCCTTACAAGAAGAAGAAAAAAACCTGCAACTCATCTTCCCCAAAATCGATTGGGGAAGATGAGTTGCAGGTATGGGAACACCATGGAAACCGAGACTGTGGCACGGCGAGCAAAGGATCCAGGATCAAATTGAGGAGCAGGATTGACGAATGTATGTTTTTCCTTTATGGATGTCTCCCAGCTGTTTCTAGAAGTTCCAAGGGCCTTTCACAAAGCAGCCCTATTTCTCCCTTTGTCTTTACACTTTTGAAATGGAGCGATGATTTAAGCTCAAATCCTGGTCGAAGGATCCGATCTTAGGGAAGATTAATCCTATAAAGCTTGGTCTGATTTTGACTGACATATCCACAGATATTGAGTAATCCTACTGGGAGTAGGATAGTTCAATTTCTGCAGAATCGCAAGACTGATTAGGGTTCTAATCAGAGGTAAGAACTTGAAAAGTTGAACAAACCAGTACAGATAGCAGGAACAAAATAGTAATTCAGATTCCAGAATCAGATACTGAAGTTTTTACAAATCAGACTTGAAATAGGATTGCTGAAATCGATGGCGGAAACTTAATGATACAGAACAGGATTAGCAAACTATTCATTGATGAAACCAGAACAGTATTATGAACTCAGATTTAAGAAATCGTAATGAAAGACAGGATTTAAAGCGAGGAATCGAATTTGGACCACTGTCTCGGTTTCCATGGTGTTCCCATATCTGCAAGTCATCTTCCCCAATTGATTTTGGGGAAGATGAGTTGCAGGTTTTTTTTTTTTTTTCTTGTAAGGGCAATTCTGTCAGTTCACAGCATATTTTTAACGTTGTTAGTCATGAACTGACGGAATGGGTGTATTTGTTAACGTTTGTAAACCTCAGGGAGGTCCTCAGAATTATCCAAAACCGGGGGGTAAAATTATACTTTCGTTAAACCTCAGGGGTGGCATGTGTAAAATAGTTAAAAATCAAATTCCAAAATGATAAAAAGTCAATCCCCAGTTCAAGAACAAAAATTGGATTTTTTGCGGTAGGTGAAATTTTCAATTTTCTAATGCTCGGTTTTTTGTCAAATCTAAAAATTCCATAAATCTTAACATGGTAAAACATTATTAAAAAACCAAAGTGTGGTAAAATATTCATTTGTTTTGATATTTTTAAAAAAAAATCATTCAGGGCAATTTTGACAACATTCACGCACATCAAATAAGGTTTGACCGTAATATAACTCCTTCAATATAGACCAAATTTAAGCAATCTTGGATTTGTTGGAAAGCTGGTTTTGTGTTCTACCTAATACAAAAAGTCTCATGTAAAAACAAAATCATTTGATCAGTTAAAATTCTTAGAGAACAAGAATATTTCTCTAAATCGAGAGCAGTTTAATTACTACATATTGATAAGATCATATTTTCTAAGAACAATATAAACCAAATGTATGTTTTGATTGTTTCAAACTTCCAATAGCTTGCTTCTTTAATTCTGATGTCTTCTAGTTCTATGTTGATTTTTTATGACTTTATGTGGCTTAATATTGATTTTTTATTAGTTGATGTGACTTAATGTTGATTTTTGATGACTTGATCTTGCTTAATATTCATTTTTTATGATATAAGGTACATATTGTAGCATATTGAATAATGTTAGAAAAGAGGGGAAATAAAAAAACAACACTTGGTCGCTCCCTCCACCGCCTTAGGTCGCCTTGCCGCCTTGACAACTATGCAGAAAAGTGGTTTCGTGTCTTGGGACATATCAGAGAAACACAAGGTACGCATGGAATACGTAAACACAATAACTGTACAAACAAGGTAATATTGTTTTACTGTAGAAGCTATTGTTAGCTGTTAAGAGTGCAAGATTGTTGGTCTTACTAAACAAACTAGACTGCACTGAAAAAACCAAAACAGAACATTACCAACTTGGAGATTTCAAAAACCATTGCCACACAATTGGCAAAAGAAGCACAAATTACCTCACTGTTAAGTGCCGAAGCAGCTGAACCTCGGCCTTCAGGTTCAATTGCGAGTAGAACATCCAGGAGGGCCAAAGCAGACGGGGGGAAGTCCTTAAATGTCTCAAGAATACAGCGCTTGTAAGGTTGTTGAGGCTTGAAAACAGTTGCATGCGGCAATTTTGACTTCCTCCAGAATTCATCAGATGGGGAACCACAAAGCTTAAAGATCTTATGCAGTTGCTCTACCTAGTAACAGTGAATATGGAGATTGCCATCACCAATCAAGACCATGCTACATTAGAAAACAGAAATCTAATTCCTTTCTAGCATCTATACATCGGTCTCTTATTTTGAAAAATAGGGAATCGGTTTGAAGAACTCTAGGTAAGATATTAATAATCTTGATGACAATATGTTGCTCAGGAATAAATTTTATAAACTGAAAATGAATCGTAAGAGCACTTAGAATGGTGCTCCTCATACCACATATATTAGAACACATAGCCCATGCACTAACAACCAAGAGATTAAAACCAGTGGACTCCCATCTTCAGATGGGATACAGTAAAATTAAGACAATGGACCAAGATAAGCATTTGCCATGGATTTTTTCTGTCTGTTTTAAAACTTAACTTGTACAGTTATACTACCCATCAAAATTGCAGCTCTAAACGTACAATATTATATATATATAGAGAGAGAGAGAGATGGTTAAAATAAATTGATTCATCTGATGATCTTTCAGATCAATCAAAGTTTTGGACTGGCCCACACAAAATGGGGTGCTAATGAACAGTATAGGTTAGAGGGTAGCTAATGGATAGGGAATAAAATTCACCCACATCATAATTAAAGAGACCTTCATCAAGTACTACAGAAGTGACAGCAGGCCATAAGTATCTAAAGTGAAAACAAAATAAAATAAAATATGTAAGCATCCAAGGCTCCAAGCAGAAGGCATGAGAAGTACCTCAGTTCTTCCTGGCATTATAGGCTTCCCTGCAAGCAATTCTGCAAGGATGCAACCAGCACTCCAGAGGTCCACAGCAACACCATAATCCGTAGCACCAAGCAAGAGCTCAGGAGGTCGATACCAAAGAGTAACAACACGGCTCGTCAGTGGCTGTTTGTTATCAGGATTGAAGAAGGTTGCCAACCCATAGTCACCAATTTTGAGATTACCATTATTGTCAATCAAAAGATTTGAACCCTTGATGTCTCGATGCAGGACCCCACGATTATGACAGTGTTCAAGCCCACGAAGTAGCTGTTGCATATAACATTTAATCTGCAATCAAAACATGTGTGCCGCATTAATAGCTAGTGCAGAAAAAAGATAATATTAACTGAATTCATTAAAATTACGGACCCTAAGACCCCGTTTGTTTAGAGGGGACTTAGGTGGGGAGGGAGAATCGGGGTGGGAAAATGCTGATGTGGCACTTCAAATCCCACCCCAAACTTGTTTGGTTATCTTGGGGTGGTGAACTTCCAAAAGCTCAGGGAACATCATTAAATGCTTTGTCTGCTAATATGGCACTTCAAAATCCCATCCTATCCTATCCAAAGTCCCACCAATTTGGTTACTATTCATGGGAAAAGTAACTTTACCTCAACATTTCCACCCCAACAAAACCCCACCAACATGTGGGTCCCATCTTCCCAACAATCCCACCGCACCTTCCCCTCTAAACAAATGGGGCCTAAGGAATCCATTAGGAACATCACAGGGATGCCTGTTAACAGCATTCCAGGACAAGTACCAAACATTTATACAGGCAAACCATACTTAGCAAGTCACCACCATTTTAGACTAAATGTTACAGTGACAAGGCCTACCACTTCAGTAACATGCTGAGTGGCTCATAAAGAGAGTATTCAGAGGTCCAACAAAGGAATTCTCTAGTAAAAAATGTCGCATATTTCTCAGATTTGTCATTTTCTCATCTTTGAGGATGTTTATCCTTTTAATTCTGGTCATTATGTTCATATTCTTCTTTGTAATAGATTCATCAGATCATCTTGAAGTTTCAGAAAAAGAAGAATGCAAAATTGCAAATGTCCAGGAATATGTTTAGACACTTGATGATAAGGATCATTCATTTGATGACCTAGCTGTAACTCTTGCATGGTTGGTCCAAACATAAAGCACCATGTGTATGTCAACCCATTGTATATGGTGAACCTAGTGGTAACCCTCAATTTCCTCAAAAGTGCAAAAAAAAAAAAAAAAAAAAAGAAGAAGAAGAAGAAAGAGCAGACACCTGTGCTTCAGTAAACTTGATACCAGGTGTTGCAGCAAGCCCAGCAAGATCATGCTCCATATATTCGAATACAAGGTACAAGCTGCAGGACATACGTGAAGTGACCAGACCCTCAAGCTTCATAACATTTGGATGATCAAGCTTACGCAAAATATAGATTTCCCTGGCCATAAAACGGACGCTTTCTGGATCCATATTAACAAACCGAACTTTCTTCATTGCAACAATTTTGCCAGTTTCAAGGTCGCGGGCTCTGTATACATTGCTATAAGTTCCTTGCCCAATCTGCATAAAAAGCATTTCATTTGTGTGGGGAAAAAGTTCTGTATGAGAAGGATGAACAAATCCTATATACTCCCTTTTCTTTAACCCAACATAATAACAGCATCAAAGACAAACAAAATACCAGATTTGTGATATCTCAAACAGATTGGAGAATGTTTGCAGAGCAGAAGGTTCACAGAGATCGGAGGCCCCAGACAAGGAATGGATTATACATATATGTTCCACTCCAATATTAGTTGGGGTACATTAATTTGTGCTTTTCTTTTCTTTTTTAATTTTTTGTGTGGATGGTCAGCCATCCATGCCAATACGCAGGGAAGTATATAATTGAAGTTGAGTCTGAAATTTGACAAGTGGCCCATCCAGACCATATACTCTCTATCCAACGGTTGAAATCGCCACATCATTTTGCCATTTGGCTAGTTGGGTGGGCCACTAAAATAAACTTATTAACACTAGATTGTGAAGTGGAAAGTTACCCTTCTTCGATTCCCAGTTTGTCTGGAATTTTGTTATACCCTACTCAATGTGTTTGAAGCCTTTCTTATCAGTGAAAGAGTTAATACCAGCATAATGTGCAAGCCAATCAACATAAGTGGGATTGGGAGATTAGATTATTCAGAATTTGCCAGATAATCTTTCAAATGATACACCTCTACTACCAAATTAACCTTTTGAGTTAATGTATTAAAACTTAAAACCAAATACATCAAGTATTTGATGATGAAGTTTTAAGAACAACTAAATTATTACAGTTCATCTCAGACCGTACCAAGTTCGCTGTTTTTTCAGGAACATGACAGTACATAGCTGCCGACCTTTTACAAATAGTTCAACATATTGGAGCTCCAAATTCTACCATTTATTCAATTAAAAATTTGGCATACTATAACAAAGAATATGATTGCAAAGTCTGCTCTCTAATTTGCTTCTAATAGAAAATGATGCATTGCATAGAACCAATACAAAGTTCCAAGCAATGTATGAGAAGAAAAATATGTGCACATCAAAGGTTGTTCACTATAGTAATAAGATGAAGTCAAGCAGGCTTTAAAGATTTCAACATGAAAACCATGTAAGAATAAGAATGGTTGTTCCGAATAGTTAATGAAAAAGGCAGAATGCAGATCATAGTTTGAAGTTCTTTAGATGATATTCCAATTGAATATGCACCAATTAAGTGGTTTCTTCTTCTGATAGTGAACCTAATATTGAAAACCTGAAATAGTTCCAATCCATTGCTCTTCATAAAAAACGCATCAGCAAATTGTCTCTGTTTATCCCCAAATTCTGCACATTTTTTATGACCTGCGACTAATTATAAACATCTGGTTCTCCAGACAAATCAATCTATCAGGCTGATCATCAAGCCATCATTTCCCCCTACATTACACACCCCTTAGCAGGAAATAAAATACCATCAGTAGACGAGCTTAGAAATTAATACAAATTATTCTTAGGGATAGAAAAGGTCTACTTAAAGAAAAAATTAAAACTGATGTAGTGAAATATTCAAATTTCGCTGGTTATCACTACATCAAGTAATAGAATTTATAATGAACAATTAAAAGTTGCATATTAGACGGAAACCTCTGAATCAAAGGACTAAAATTACCAATCTATGCAGTGTGTAGGAAAAATAAGCATGAAGTTAAAAATCGCCTATGAAAAATAAATAGAACTTACTTTGTCCAACTTTTCGAATGTGTCTGCCCTTCGAGGAGCCCAACCTTTGATCGCCTCTCCTGCCACTGCTGTAAGCCAAGATGGCCAACCTGTAGCAGCATGTTCCCCTGCTCCACCATTGGACATACTAATTATCCTTGACATTGGCGGCTGGCCCCGGCCAGTGCTGATATCTAATGTGGCCCGTCTCTGATGATGGCCTTTTGGGGGTGGTTGGACAACCAATGGATTCTTTTCTCCTTTATCAGTTGGAATCGGCGGAGTGGAATTGGAATTTTCTCGTTGCGGTGCCCTAAGCAATGCCGTTCCATCAGACCCTCCATTACCAACACCCGCAGTCTCCACAACAACTTCCTCTCTCTTAGAGGGAGCAACTAGCCTTTTGGTGGACTTGTTAGAATCTTTCTCTCTCTGGACCTCAGCAGGGTGATCGCTAGAAGCCCCTTTTGAGCAAATGCAACCCATAGTCCCACCTGACCTCTTCCTTTAGTCACACAGTAACTTCTGGGCTCCTGCAATTCCCTGCAAAAATATCTCGCTATTGCCTGTAACTTCTGACGCATAAAGTGCAGAGGTTAACAAGCATTCAGACAATCCGAATCAGCTGACCGTTGCCCTTACAATATCCAGAATCGAAAACCCTTGATCCTAGCCAACCACTGAACAGTCTTAGTGACCATCTGAACCCCTGAATTTCTCTTCCAGATTCCAAACCTTGCAAATCCAAATTCTAGATAATCCAAGACAGCTGCTTTCTTCCCTCTATCAAACCCCTAATCCAACCTCAAGAGCAGTTGTTGAAAATCCAAACCCTGTTAGTGCAATAACACCAAGAAGACTCGCATTCACTCTCCAAATCCAGAAATTGGATTGAAAAAAAAAAAAAAAAAAAAAAGATAAATCAATGGGAAAGAAGGGACGGGAACAGAGAAAGAAAGAGATACCAAATTCAAGAATCTCAGAATCCGAGTACCCAATATGGAATCTCCAAAAGCCCAGATCCCCAAATCAGACGAAATCGATTAAAGGGGAAAACCCACTTAAAAGAAATCAAAATTTCCGAACAAGAAACTCCTCCAAGTAAAAGAGGGAAAAAGAGAGGAAGCAGAGGTGGGAAAGAAAAATACCCCAACCGAAGAGCGTCGCGTATCAGGCCAGAATCCAGTAGTAAGCAAAGGAAACGAATCAAAATCAAACCCTCGAAGCAGGAATTCTGGCCGAGACGGACTTCCAACGGCGTGTCGAGATCAAGAACCTTTGATTCTTTTGTGTTCTCAATTGGCTAAAGCCATTAGAGAAGCTATATTCAATTTTCTGGAAAATCGAGATGGAAAGGAGAGAGAAAGAGAGGAGAAATACCAGAAATAACAAAGAAAAAAATTCGATAATTAAAAAAAAATTATCGAAAAATAATTCCTTCTGTTTTCTGGTTCTTTTTTTTTTTTTTTGAAAAAATCCTTGATTTGAAAATGTGAGTTGTCGCAAGAAGAGAGAGAAAGAGAGGAGCAAAGCGAGAGGTTTTCGGATCTCGGAAACCCTAGAAATGCGAGTGGCCGAGGGATTTTGGGATTGGACAGTTTGGATGGTTAGAAGAGATTATTTAGACTGTAAAGATGATCTGGCTTTGGCTGACTGACCCAACTCTCTCTCTCTTTCTCTCTCTTTCTCTCTCTTTGAATTCAAGAGAAGGAGAGAGAGAGAGAGGGAGAGAGAGGGGAGTGGGAGACACAGTCATACAGAGAAGCACGGCCTTCCCGTGAAGGGAACGTCTCTCAACCGAAGCCTGTAAGGATCCGACACAAGATTTGTTGTCCACTGCACGAGTGGACTCAGCCCCACCCCGTTCGTTACGACGTGCCAGCTCGTTTCTGGAAGTGGGACCCACTTCTTTTATTTTAGTGCCACATGGCTAACAAGTGGGTCCTACCTGACCTTATATTATATGTCCCATACACCACGATGGAATGAAACCGAAAATTTATATTATAGTATTTTAATTGAAATTATTTGTAATTTTTTTTTTCGGTAAGAGAAATTATGTAATATTAAATGACCGGCCTTTGGAAATCTATATTAAATTTCAGTCCTTCCCGTTGATGATCGGGCAAGAGAATGCTACCCGATCGTGTAGTGTCTGCACCAACATGGTGGGCCGTAAGTGAATGGAATTTTTTAGATCACTCGGGATTAAGCATTAATATCTTGTGATCCAGTGTGGCACTGAAATCATGCAATCGGGTAGCGTTCTTTTTCCCTTGATAATCAATGTGATTTGGTAAATTAGGATTATTTTAAGAATAATTTTACCGAATAGTTAACCGGCCGGATTATATAATCTGAATGGTGATTGGATAATCCATGAGTGACAAAGCTAGCTCACTACTCATCTAGACTTACCAAGTAGGATAAAAATGTATTTAAGAGGAGTATTTATGTCATCACAGATTTTGTTTTTAAAGATAATTACAAAATGTCATTAGACATCTTTTTCTTGATAAACATTAATATTTAATCAATTATGATAAAAAAATATATATTGATTTTACAGATGTTTTTAATATAATATTTGAGTCAATATATTATTTTAAGGAAACGTGTTCTCTGTCCAAGAGCGTGGGGGCCAATAGCAACGTGCACGAAAGCATCAATCCGAATCAGGTTTCTTTTTCCCCTATTATAAATATCAAATTATCAAAACGGTTTACTAATGTAGTTTAAAAAGGGGGTTTTTTAATAAATTTTTTAAACAAAAAATACAATACAGAATAATTAGGATTAGTATTTTTTGAAAACTCACTCATCCACGTATTGAAATCTTTTACTACTAGAGGACGCCAACATAAAATGAAAAACACATGGCACACCCAAAAATACAAGCACACAAAAACACCAAGCCGACTTCTTCGAACCAAAAGATACATATATAGAAAAGGGGAAAAACCGTTGGAATACAACTGTTGAAGTGGGAGAAAAAAGTGGAGTCATCATTCATCAACCACATATAGGTACATTTATATACGATTCCATTAATATTTTATCTATTTTTTTATTTTATTATGATAAACATATATGATATAGGGAGAATGTTCTCTGTGCCACAGCGCAACCTACGCCTTGGCACATGAGTAGCCGGTGATGGGGGACAGAGTGATCATTGCGCCCACCCCCATGTGCCTAGGCGCAGGCTGTGTTGCGGCACAAAGAACAGCGCCCCTTTTTATAGATGATGCTTTAATTAAAGTTCTTAAGTGTTAAACTGATAATACACTGAGAATAGATACTACACTTGATCTTGGGCACGATGTACAGATATGAAACGTATCACAAGAACTACAATGGATCATCAAAGACCCTTGCACTACTAAGTATTACTAGAACACTCTTTATATTTTTGAACAATTGCACACCTTCACTCAACCTATCTCTTCTTGTAATATTGGAGATAATGGGCTAGTTACTCTCTTTAACATGTTTATTGTAAAAAAAAAGTACTCTTCAATAGGAAAAATCTATTTTTGAAACTGTAGAGGAAACTTCTGTATCAATTTCTATGGTTTTGATCCCATGGTGATAAATCTGTACTGTTGTTAATAATCACTATTTGTATGCAACTGAGAAAACATTAATTTAGTTACTAGTTTAATTCTTTACATAAAGATACATGATCTATCCTTTTTAGAGACAGGAAAACAGATTTTTTTTTGGAGGGGGGGAGGTGGAGGGGGCGCTAAAGGTCAACAAATGGATTATATAAAACTACATAAGAAAAAATAGATTCATTTAACCTAAAAAAGATTTACTCGCATATATTTTTTTGATTTGTTTAATTTGAATTGTGTAGTCAAATTCCGTCTCCGCTATAGAAATGGCGTAAAGCACAGCCAGAGACCCCGCAGCTCCTGCACACAACCTGCTCCGTCCCTACCAAGGAGTAGGAGAAATTGAAAGGAATATGATGAAGGGGGCATCTCTTCATCCACTACTTAAATTTTATATGAGCTTTATTGATTTGGTCCATTTTTTTCAAAAAATAACTATTCTTAACATGCAACCTTATTTCTTATTCTTGTGTTTTTTGTTTTTTGGTGTGTAAGAGAAAGTATAAATAATGAGAAATAGTTTTCTGTCCAAGAGTGTGGCCTACGCCAACACTCTCATGTGTTTATCTCTCTCCTCCTCAAAACAAGGAGGCGGAGGTGTCTTTTCATATGGGGAGGAGAGAGATAGACTCATGGGAGTGCTAGTGTATGGCAACACTCCCGTATGTCTATCTCTTTCCTCTTCAAAACAAGGGATTTGCGTAAAATTTTGCATCTTGAAAATGTTCACTTCAAAAAAAGTTTTTTTTTGGTTTGGTATAGACTTGAAAAAATTGACGTGTAAAATTTTATATGTTGAAAAGTATTCCAATATTTGTTTTTTTTATGGGAAAAAGCATTGAAAAAATTTTCAACATATAAAATTTAACATTTATGAAGTAAAATTTACTAAGGAAATTTTCCAAGTAAAATTTTACGTGGAAACCCGAGAGAGAAAAACAGATACAAACTACTAATTAAAATGGTTTATGATATTTACATCATTAGATATTACTCGAAACAACGTTTAAAATAACTTTTGAATTATGGACTTAGGATTTAGAAGTTATAAATTTTTAAAGTGAATTGATTTGATTCTTTAAAAAAAAAAACGTGACCATATTCGCCCTTACAACACATATTATTATAATAACTCTAAAATTATTTGAAAATGTCAATTATGTGCAGACTAATTTGAACAACTAGGAAGAATGAAAAAACAAATGATGTAGTTTAGGGCTGCAATACGGTCGGGTTGGGCCAAACTTTTTAAAACTCCAGCCCAACCCTGAGTCCCCATAGCTGGGCCTAGGCCCGACCCGACCCTAAGTCAGGGCCTGAAAAATCCAAACTTGACCCGCCCTTAGGGTCGGGCCGGGCTGACCCTATTTGGCCCTGATTATGGGGTGGGAAAGAGTTAGATGCATGGGTTTGGCTGGGCCAGGGAGAAAATTGTCAATTTTACATAAAATAATATTATAATAAAATATATAATATCACTTATTACCTTCATATATAATATATTAAATAATAAAATATGTGTGATATTTAAAGTTTATGATATATATTATAATATCAATCTACATTTTATAGTATAACTTAAAAAGGGTCGGGCTGGGCCGGGTCGGGCTTAGCCCGAGGCTCAACCCTAACTCGACCCGACTCTGACTCAGGGTCAGACATTTCCAGCCTTGAGCCGCCCTCAAGGTCAGGGTATCTCAGCCCAAGCCCTGTTCGGGCTCAGGGCGGGCCAGGGTGAGTTCGGGCCAACAGGACCAAACTTGCACCCCTATAATGTAGCTGCATATTAGTGGGCTATTTAGTTGAAATAGGCTACAGCACAGACTATCCAGGGAGTTCCCCACCTCTCCAATAGTTAGGATTCTAGATGTCATCTTGTCCATCTAACCGGAACTAGTTAGAATTCCTACAACTAGCGTGTAGGAACAGGAACTGGATCCAGCTCCTGTCCAATAAGTGTACTAGAGCAATGAGCATCCGACGGCTGGGCTGGCTGGTACATATTTTTGAACGAACGCTGAGATGTGTGCCAAGCAACCCAACCATCGGATGCTTCATTTGGGCACTTATTGGGTGGATGTCTCCAAGGAGAGGAGCTCGACGCATAGAAACTCTTTTCCAATGCTTAAAAGAATGCTACTCGATTGTGCCGGACAAGCGCTCCTATGCCCAAGGGGTGGGAAAAATGACCGCTACACCCCTGGTTATTTTGCGCGCTCCGGTGTAGGGGTGTAAATGAATAGTCAAAATCCATTTTCCGTATCCGTGTCTGTATCCATTATGCACTATCCGAATCCGTCCGAAAGTTAAACGGATGCGAATACGGATAGACTATAGCTATCCAAAAAGCTATATTTACATGTAAACGGATAAAATATCCGATCCGTATCCGTGTCCGTATCCGTTTAGCATTATCCGAATCCGTCCGATAGCTAATCGAATGCGGATATGGATATAGCACTATCCGAACCGAATCCGATCCGTTTACAGCCCTACTTGTCATTCTCTTCCCTATATTCATATAAGACAATATGATTGCAGCTCAAAATAGTTGTTTAGAAGGTAATTAGTAATTACATAGATTAAGTTAGTGTTGGCCTATGTGACGACCAAATGAATTGGAACAGGACAGGAAAATGTTTGTTTTTAGATGATGTCATGGTCTCACTTGGCCCCAACACCTGACCTTAATGGTGGCAAATATGGATGGCACTTGTGATAGAACTTCATCACTTCTATCTCCACGTGCCCTCACTCTCCATGCATTGAGGCTTCGGTGTTGAACGTTGAGCAATAAACGCCATATATAGCCTCTCTGATCACTCCTCTCTCTCTTGTATTCTTATCTCTTTTTCTTCCTCACCAAACAACATTTATAAGAAAACTCACACCCAAAACACTTCCTTCCACCTCTATCATCTCACAGTTTCTCACTTATCTACCAATGGATCTTCTAAATTCTTTGTTAAATCTAGTGGTGCCTCCAGCAAGCTTGTTCATGCTAGCATTTTCATGGCCAACCTTGTGTTTCATTGATGCTTGTGAAAGGCTTTATCATACCTTCTATACTGAAAACATGCTAGACAAAGTGGTCATCATAACTGGAGCTTCTTCTGGGATTGGAGAGGTAATTTCAAAGTAGCTAGTAGAGATTTTTCTTCTTCTTCTCCCCAAGGCATGTCTTCTCTTTGATATTAAAAAAGTTTAGGAATTCATAAATTTGGTTTAGTTTTTCTTTTCCCCTTAGAAATTTGAATGAACAGTGAGCTATAAATTTAATAGATCTTATGATCCTCTGCTTATTTTCATTCAGAATAAAAACCTGCAGGTTATGATGCAATATGTCAAATTCAGATCACTTCCTCCTTTTCTGTAGAAGCTAGAAGAGGTAGAGAAGGAAACTGATTTCTTCTTCCAGTTCACTTCATGTTGAGACCAAAAACACTAGAGATTCTCTGTTCTTTTTAGGTTTTATATTCTCTTATAGAGTATGATACTTGAATCCTTGGATTTAAAGTACTGTTTGGCTCAACCAGCTGTGGTCCAATTGTAGACCGTTTGGTGTTGAGAGTTTGGGTGGTAATACAACCCAAAAAAAAAAAAAAAAAAAAAAAAAGAATTTGAAAAAATATACATAAATGAAGGGCTAGGGTTTGCTCGGGATTTTGGGGCTCAGATCAATTTCTGTTCCATCTGAAATTAGGGATGTGAACGGATCGGATGTGATCAGAGTCGGATGTTCCCTGGTCAAATACGGATACCTATAAACGGATTTGGATTTTCGACCATCCGTTTACATTTACATTTTTGTCTTGTGTAACCCGGATCTTCCTCCCCCTAGCAAATACAATTCCCTCTCAATCCATATCTCTTAGATCATGATTCTCTTTTCATCATATTCTAGAACCTGTTGAATTTTCAAAAACCTTCATAATCATTATTTATTTAATTTTTTATTATTAAGTACTTGGATATTTTTTCAGACGGATTTTAGTCGAAGTATTCGGGTAATTTTTTGGATATACAGATATCCCTAAACAAATACGGATGCGGATGCAGATTCGAATTCGGATTTCGGTTATCCATTTACATCCCTATCCGAAATGAAACACTAAAAAATAGTTCATTTTTCATATTAAACCAATCAAACCTGATATAGACATGGCCCTTACTTTAATTGTTTTTTAATTATTTAACAAAAAAAAAAAAATTTTAATTCTCATGTCATTTTGTATAATATTTCAAGTCATTACTTATTATTGTTGACCAAAAACATAGCCCATTCATTAAACATGTCTTATTATGTGTCAATTTTGGGTTTAGTTGGTTACTTTCGTTTACTTGTAATGTCTATGCTAAGTGCTAACCCATTACAAAAAAGGGCATCCCCATTTTGTGGAAAGATTATCATGGTCTATGCTAACCCATTAGACTAGGGAAAAAAAATATGTGGCGTTATTCACTGCCATTAAAACTTGTAACCTTTAGAGTCGATCTTTAGGTACACATGGCACATATGGCCGCTTATACCATGTTACATTTACAAAACCAAAAGCTTAAGATGTTAGGTGGAGATGCGCAAATGGCATATGAAGTCAACCAACATCCTAAACTTAATCATTGTGGGATTATTCCTAAATATTACCATTTTTAGAAATATTGCTTACAAGAAAATGCTATGTAAGCATTTATATTATCTTGAAGATTATGCATGTTTTACATTAATATTGCTTATAATTGCAGCAAATTGCCTATGAATATGCAAAGAAGGGGGCTAATCTTGTGTTGGTAGCTAGAAGAGAAAATCGACTTTGGGGGATTAATGAGAAGGCAAGGCGCCTGGGTGCAAGGCATGTTATGGTTATAGCAGCAGATGTTGTCAAGGAAGAGGACTGTAGAAGATTCATTGATGAAACAATCAACTTTTTTGGTCGTGGTAAGACTCACCATTTATCTTACTCTTTAAGTAGAACAATAAATGATTAAATGAAGGGTTTTCTGTTTTTTGTGTTTTTTTGGGTGTTGTTGGTGAATCAGAATCCCAAATAGAAGTTTGTTTTCACTGGATTTTATTTTTAGGGGTAAAGTTTATTTTCATTTTTCTCCCCCTCAATTAAGAAACTTGTTAATGAGCACACTCAACTAATCCTTTTTTCTTTTTTCATTTTTGTTCAAATGTGTCTTCTCCATTGTTGTTTCCAAATGAACAGTTGATCATCTAGTAAATGCAGCTACCTTGGGACACACATTCTACTTCGAGGAAGCCACCGACACTTCCGTGTTTCCTGTTATCATGGTGAGAATCCAAAACATGATGGTAACATTGTAGCCAGTTATAGCTATGGTTTCCATAGATAGTTTTACCATTTACTGTATTTCCCCTGACTATGTACATATTTTCAGAATTTAACCAAAATATTAAGAAGCTTTGCAATCATATCATGGAAGCTGTCTTTTCTTCTGATCCCCAGAGCATTGATACATCAATGTTATTGACATTTCTTTTTTTCAAATTTCAGGACATTAATTTCTGGGGAAATTTATATCCAACATATGTGGCTCTTCCATTCCTAAGACGAACCCATGGTCGAGTAATTGTTAATGCATCAATTGAGACCTGGTTACCTATGCCAAGAATGAGCTTGTATGTTGTAAGTACTGATAAGTGGAATCTTAGCATATTGTAAATTTCATGTTTTGTTTGCTTTTATTCTGAGTTGATAAAGTTTTTCTGTTATGATTGCCTAAATCTAGGTTTCAAAATCATCTTAATGATAATTAGGGTGCTTAATTTTGTATCTGTTTTGCATTGTAAATGAGGGAAAGGATTACAAGTTTGATTTTGAAATTGATTTGGCAGGAAAAAGGTTTACAATGATCAGCAATTTAATAAAACCTATAATAGGGGAGAAATTGAAGAGCTGACCAGTCCATGAGCTGGCCTAACATTAATAATCAACAGAAATATTGCTTTTCAATTAATTGAAAACTTGTTTAGATGAACAAGGAGATTAACCCCTGAAGGGGGCATGTTTCACAGAGTATAAAAGTCTCCTTGACAGTAAGATAACCTAAGAAAGAATACATGATAAGAATGGTTGTCTCTTTTTTTTCTTCTAATTTGTCTGTATCTTTATGATCGACTTTGTATAGAATAGCAATAATCAGTGTTATCTTTCACTTCATTTTCCATTATTAGGCAGCAAAAGCCGCTGTAATCAACTTCTATGAGACATTGAGGTTTGAAGTGGAAGATGATGTTGGAATAACAATCGCAACACATGGTTGGATAGGGAGTGAGATGACTACAGGGACGATCACTCTAGAGGAAGGTGCAGAGATGCAATGGAAGGAAGAAAGAGAAGTAAGTTATTGTTTGATGGTCTATATTGTTCTTCAAAAAATGCCAAAAACCCTACCACATAATAAGACTTGCAATGCCTTGTTCTCAGGGACATGGCACCCTAAGAACAACATCAAAACATTTAGTCTGATTCTGAAGTGGTTAGTATAACCCGGTCCAGAACAGTTATCACAGAATTACTCTGCTCCATTAGATGACCAGAGCCACTTTGAATCAGATCAATAAATTGTCTGGAATCAACATGCTTATAGTTAGGTTGCATAATTCCCTGGACTAATTTTGCCTTACAGGATTGACTTCATTTAGATGGGTGTAGTTACTGTACATTATTACTGGACTCAAAGCCTTAGATTGAGTTCTAATATATTCTTTGGATATAGGTGCCGGTCACCGGAGGGCATGTGGAAGAGTATGCAAGGATGATTGTAGCCGGTGCGTGCCGAGGAGATCCATACGTAAAGTTCCCCAGTTGGCATGATGTTTTTATGGTTTTCAAAGTGTTTGCACCTAATGTCTTAGTGTGGACATTTCATTTGCTCTTCACAACAATTAGTCCAAGAAGAACCTCCTTTATTGGCACTGGAAGGTCTCTTCTGGAGAGCTCCCCACCAAGATCTGGAAGACTTCTCTTAGAGTCTTCTCCTCCAAGGAAGCTTATTACTGGGCCTCCTACCTCCTCATTTGCTCTTCAGCAGCAGCAGCGGTAGTTCGAGTAATAGCCCTTTAGCCAAAAACATGATCAGTATCCTCAAATTCTCATAATGCTTAGTCTGAATTCAAATGATGTTGTGTTTGTATCGGATTTGTATGTTTCTCCAGACAAGTTCTAATAAATTCTGGCTGAGCTCAGGAGGTATATATGTGAGACTCTGTTTTTGCTACTTTGATAATAAATTTCTCAGTACATTTGAATCTAAAGTATCCAAAGGCAATCAGATTGTAAGACAGATACCATCTAATCTCTAATTTGATTTTCATGTCAATAACTATATAAGATTGGATTGGTTGAGATGGATCTTAATTTGATAAAAACAGAGCATCTAGCTAGATAGAACCCAAACCATAGTGTTCTAAGAAGCTGTGCTGGAACAAAATCTATATACTCTCCAAGTTAACTACCCAAGATATATTTCCATGTCGTCCACAGAAATATTCAAGCTCTCCTCCTCTCTCAGGCAGCTTCCTTCATTCATGACAGGAACAATGTCATCTGTATCTTCAGAGATTTCAGTTTGAAAAACTTGCACTTCACCTTCTTTTACAGTGTTATCAGCACCCTCAGGAGCCCTTTTGGCAAGCTCGAAATCGACAGCCATGGCAGCATTCGACGCTGCTCTCTGTATCGACTTCGGAGACATGTCGGTCTGGAGGAAGGTAGGGAGACACATAGGGAAGTTGAGATGATTTACTGATGAAGGACCTCTTAGACAGAACATTGCAGTATCATAGGCAATGGCAGCAGCTTCTGGGTTAGAATATGAGCCCAACCAAAGCCGGTCTCTAGTGCCCGGAACTCGAATTTCCGATACCCACTTCCCCCATTTCCGGCGACGAACACCCTTGTACCTCTTTTCATCTCCATGAGAACTACCTTCTTCTTTTGAGCAATTCATCTCTAGAAATCTGATAATGTGAGAATGGAGTGAAGAAGAGAATGAATATATATAAGTTGAGAATATAAAAAGTCAGAGTTTGACTGATTTTAATTTTGAAATGCAGGGTTGACCACAATGAAGGTCAAATGGAAATGGCCACGTAAGCGTCCTTTCAACTGCACATTTTGAAGGGAAACGTTCCAAGTGGAAAGAGAACTTTTTTTTTTTTTTCTACGGAAGCGCGTTGGACTCATGATGTGGAAATGACATATTTTAATATACCATTTTTTTTCCAAACATGTTTATGTAGTCGGCATCCATAGGTGGGTCGGTTTCAATCCGAGATCCGACCTGGTTTATTATCGCCTTTCACAAGTTTAAACTTTAAAGTAGTCAGATCTCATCCGATAAACCGACCTAACTTTAATAACCCGATCTACTGACCTAATTTTTAATAATAAAAGTCGGTCATTTAAAGTTGGATTATTTTGGTTTGGCATAATGTAGGGACCACGTTGGTAATTACAGTTATTATTAAACTCTTATCCGTTCAATCCTGGAAGTTGGATTTTGAAACACTATATCTTTATTAATTCTGTATTAACGCCGAACCAAAAATCTTAACCAATAGGGTCAGGTCAAGGTGGGGCTAGGTTTTGACCAGTTCCCAACTTGCCTACAGGGCTTATAGTGGCGGGCTAATAAGGTTCCATTGCCTTCCCTAGGGATTAGGGCAGGTGGAGTATGACTTTTTTTTTTTTTTTTTTTTTTAAGATAAAAAGGTAGAGTATGACCAAAGATCAGGGTTTAGAGCTAGAAATTCATTGGGAAAGCAATTAAAGTGTATTGACTAAGTCATGTTATCCAAATTGGCAACGGCACGAAATCTAGCTGGGCAATTGGGCCTAATTTAGTCATCGAATTCTGGTTAGGTCATCGTAATACAACATACACCTTGGGGGTGTAGGGGAGTAGGGAACCAGACTGCTGCTCTCAAGACTCACGATTCCACTATTCAATTTCCTCTAAGGATGTAAATGGCTAGTTAAAAATCCATTTCAATTCGTGTTCGTATATGTTTAGGAGAAAAAAAAAGTTAAATCGGTTTCCGGAAACTATCCAAATTAGTTTGAAAACTAATTGGTAAATGAATAGTGCTATAATGGTTTGAGTGCATGATATTAGGTAAGGAATTGGTTACCTTTGAAATCGATACGATACCAATATGAATTGGCACAGATTGGCTCGTATTGGATATTTTACCCTTGATTCGTATTGTTCCATTGATATAGGATTGGCACATCATTGGGATTGATGACTAACGATGTAGATACAAACGATCTGATACCGATACCTCAAACCATGAATGCAATATTTGATTTGAATCCAATCCGTTTATATCTCTATTTGAGTGGCACATTTGAACCAATAAATTAAAGGGTAAAAGAATTAAATCTTGCTTAGCTCCACAAAAGAAAAGATAGATCACTACTTTAGTCTTCCCAAGTTGCCAATCCCGTGTCTACTCCAATAAACGATTACTAATATTTGATAATCAACATTTACATGTTACTTTCTTGATGTCACGCTCATTCCAAACCCCTATCACAAGTATAAAAAAAAAAAAAAAAAAAAAAACTTCATATCTCAGATAAAAGGGCAAGGAATCCCTTAGAATCCTTCGAGATAAGCTTCTCTACATGGTTCTGACTTGTCAAGCTGTTATTTAAAAGAAGGGAGAAAGAATGTTAACGGGTGCTGTGTTTGAGTGTGTATCTACATTCAGACACAATTCAACACGAAAAGACCAATACTATTTCTTTAAAAAGCAAAAAGGACTAGGGATAGTGTCAGTATTTTTGCATTGGGCTATGTCTAGAGTAAGTACAATAGCGATTAGGGTTATTTTTTTCTTAAAAAAATAATAACATGTACATTATGACCGTTCTCAGACTTCACAGTGGCAAGAACCTTGTGCACTGGGTACAAGAGTGTAATAAATTATGTAAATGTGTATAGCCCACGCTTAGACATAGTGGGGGCGAAATGATCACCTTGCTCCTAATAAAAAGCAGAAATCATATGCCGCATGATGCTTTTATGTGTGCTCTCATTGACCCCATGCATACAGGAGCCACACTCCTCTACAAAGAATGTTCACCCTAAAATTATTTAATAAAAATATTAAAAAATTAATAAACTTATCTACGAGCAATCAATTTGTTATTTAAAAGAAAATATCATCTTCCACCGTCAGTTTTATAACCATACATTTTTTAATTTTTACCCCCTTATGAGTTTGTGTCTGATATTTAAACAGTTAAACGGGCTAAGAATGTAAATTTATTACCTTCTTCATTATCTGTCCTCAAATCATGTCATGCTTGATTGCTTCCTCCAACTGGCTCTGATAGTCTGATGTGTCATTCTCTTTCTCCTACAATCTCTTCGCACTGCCACTCTAAGCCACGTTGACCGCACTTTGATCCCCTCCCTTCCTCGGAACTCTCCGTCCCCTTCAACTTTTGAAGAATCGGTAATTAGATTTTTTTATTTATTTATTTTTTTTTTATATTTTTTTTTTGGGGGTGGAAGAATCGGTAATTAGATTGGTGAATCGGCAAATTCGAATCAAAATCGGCTGATATCGATCCCAATTTTCATTACTCCTACTCATTGCCTCTTGAATCGGAACCGAATCAGCCGATTCTTAGTAAATTTTTATGTAATCCATCTTGAATCGTCGGATTCATGGGTCGATTCCTAATTCCTAATACGATTAGATTTCACCATAAAATAGTTTAGATTTTTTATTCGGATTAGAATCCTCTCTGATCGATTCCTTTTCTGATTCCAAGTTTTAAAACCTTGGTCCCCTTCCTGTCCCCCTTTTCACACTTAGCTAAATTTCTGATGGAATGGAATTACTCTATTTGGGTATGAACTTAACAAGGTCTATCGTCATGAGATATAATCCTGAATTGTATTGGTCGATTTGGTATGGTTTCAGTTGGCCAACATGAAACCAAACCATTAAGGAAATTTCAATTTCAGTCTGATCTGGTTTCTTATAAGTTTTCTGTTATCGATTTGTAATCAAGCTGCTATCGAGTTCAATCGAGCCCATTTAAATCAAAAGGATAAAAAAAAAATTTATCGGATTTGATCCGTAATTTTTGGTTTTCGATCAACACATTAGTTGGTCCAATTTTGATTTCAATTTTTACCAATTCCATAAAACCCAACCCCAAAATCGAACCAGCAAAGTTAGTTCAATTCGATCGAAGCTGAATCAAATGGTTTCGATCAATCTAACTGGTTCGGCCTAAATTTTGACACTTACATCAGGTAATTGAGTAAATGGACAACTATCAACAATGAGTCCCTTAACCGTAGGCCCACCTAGTGTGGGTGGGGCCAACACTACCCGATATGACCAAAGTCACTTTCTTTCAATGAGAAAAACTAAATAATTGCTTACAATACTAGCACAACTGAGTTTCTCCTTATCCTCTGGTAAAGTGATAATCCATTCAAAATCTATCAACTTCTTTTATGATGAAAAAAAAATCATTAAGTTGTTGAATACAAAAAGATGGTGAGAAAGAAAATGCAATTGATAATTAAGAACTTGATGGCATAGTTTGAGGTATCGATTGTGTATTGAGCAATCCGTATTGGTATCATTAGTCATCGATTCTGATAATGTGTCGAAACCATACCGGTGAAATAGGACGAATAAACGATAACAAAAATCGATTTTTTTTTTAAAATTCAAAGGTAAACTTATCCAGACAAGCCGATCAGTATTGATATCATATCGATTTTAAAGGTGACTAATGGAAAAAAAATCCTCTCAAATTCCCTAAAAGTGCGGTTCGAGGTTGGGATGTGACCACCTGACAAATGCGACATCCAATGGTTTGAACTCAAGAAGAAGAAATAACAAAACTGACTGAATTGAGCTCAGACCGTCGTTGGATATTGCGCTTGCTAAGTGACGACATCCCACCCTTGAACTACACTGTACTACATATGTCAAGAATTGGAGAGGATTTTAATCCGGTGACTAATACCTAAACCATGCTTAATAGTAACAAAAAAGTATATGTGGATCTTTATGGAAAAAGATCTCTATTTGGTGGTGTTTCCTACGTCCTCTCACAGGGTACTATGAGAGGACGACACCTCTGCCCCCTTGGTAGATACCCAGGTGTGTTTACCCATTGGCCTAGATGCTTGTGTAAAGACTATGCGACCAAGTAGAGATCTCTTGCCCTATCTTTATTTTCTATAGTAATATGACAAGATAAAAATTTAAAAAGAAAAAAGACATAAGAAAATTTGCCCATTTTTAATTCAACAATTTTTATTTTTTTGGGTTTAATCCTCTGGCTTCCAAGTTACAGTTGTCATCGTATCATATATGAGAAGACCAAAACAATTTCCATTATGCATGGCATGTGAGCATAGTTTTAAGTATCGGTATCGTATCATCCGATACGGATGATATGTACCTATTTTACTAGTCATTGATATCGATACAGTGTCGATATTGTATCGATAGCACGATACGAACAAGAGATACAATGGTCTGAAAACTCATTTTTTAAGAAAATTAAGAGGTAATTTTGTTCGATACAGTTGATCTAGACTGATATCGTATCGATTTTCTATGTTGCCGATAACCGTTCCGATACCATGCACTAAAACCATGCATGTGAGCATGAAATCATACAAGTTAAACTTATCATCATATATATAATTTTTTTTTTTATTGTATTTTTAATTAGTACATGTTTTCCACATGGCGAAACAAGGTACCCTTCTTGTATGTTGATCCGACCTGATCTGATGTGACATTTAAACGTTGGTAGGAACTAAAAACCGCTTTCTCAACATCACAGGGTAGGGGTATATATATTTGGACTCAGGGTCACTCTTGGGTGTTCACTCGGTGGATTAGACAATTATAGGTATTAGGATTTTCTCATTGACAGTCCCTCAAGATAATACATAATTTGTAGTTTTATTTTATCTTTTAATATGACCAATTTTTTTTTCTAATGAGGGTAAATATTGTCATTTCATATATATATTTGAAAAATATGCATAACAATGACATATTTTGTTAATACTACAATGATATGTCACTTTCAAGTTATGTTTGAAAATTTTTTTATACCCTTAATTTATAAAGCTTCTGGAATAAACAATGGGCAATTGAAAGAAATGTGTCATTTAGAGAGGTACTCTAAATAGTACATTTAAACATATTAAAATTTAATATTTTTTATTCAAAATTTATTGATTTGACTTCAATTCTGTTTTACTAACTTTTTTATTTTACTTCTAACCAAATAGATCTTATAGTTTAACAGGCCGGCAAAACATTTAATATAGAATGTACCAATATAATTCATGATTAAGTTGATATTTACCAATTATGATATCCAAAACTAAATTTAGACGTCGACTTATTATAACTCTAGATTATATATGCTTACCAGATTTACCATACATAATCTGATGAATCATGAATAATTGATTCACCTTGACCAATAGGAATATATCTTGTCTCAAGGTCACTCTTTATGTGTTACTCAGTAAACTAGAAAATATTTGCATTACATCCAATCACGTAGAAATTAAATTTTGATATAAAATTTATTGATTTGACTTCATTTATTTTTACATATTTTATCACTTCACTTCAAACCAAATAAATCTTAGAGTTTAAGAGGCCGACAAAAATTTTAACACAAAATACACCATTTATGATTCATACTTAAGTTGATTTTTACAAATTATGATATCCAACATTAGATTCACAAGTCGATTTATTATAACCCTAAACTGTGCTTACCAAACTTACCATACATAATCTGATGAAGCATGAATGATTGATTCACCTGGACCGATAGGAATATAACTTATCTAAAGGTCATTTTTTGTGTGTTATTTAATAGACTAGAAAATATATGCATTACATCTGAACAAGTAGAAACTAATATTTTTACCTATTTTCTCACTTCACTTCTAACCAAATAAAGCTTAGAGTTTAAGAGGCCGACAAAAATTTAACACAGAACATTCCCATTATAATTCATAATTATGTTAATTTTTTTTTACATAAATTAGATCAATTGAGCCAAAACTAAAATCACGTACATGTGGAGTTATTACATCCCTAGACTATACTTTCCAAATTTTTCGTATATAATCTGATCAACCATAAATAATTGATTCACTTGGATGGATCAAAATCTATCGAATTAATTCACAATTGCATTGATAAAAAATAGACTTTGTCATACACATGTAAAATAAAAACTAGATCAGATAGAACTGACAATAGTCTGATCACTAAAAGATAACAAAAAATGAAGATGTTAACTAAATCAAATATTTTTTAATGGTTTGGTTTCGTGTTGGCTAAATAACTAGTCGAAAGTGATTCAATCCAACTGAAACCAAATCAAACCGACCGATTGACACCCTATTGGTGGTCTGTTGTTACAAAAGGATTACATTAACTAGTCTTCTAATCCATATGTATATTTTTACCCAAAAACAAACACCCATATGTATATCTAGTTGAATAGGAAGACAGTAACTGCCACGTTTTATAATTACTTATTCCAAAAATAGATCATAAATTTGAATTATAAGAGGAAATAATTCCATGAGATCAGCATCTATCACTTACAATTTTGAACATTTATTGTGTTGTCTCTACCAGATTCTAATCCAACGGTTTCAATAATCCAATAGCATATTTTTAGGTTAAGCTTTGACCAAAAAATTTGACTTAGAAAATTTCAGTTTCAGAGATTGAACCCAAACAGGTTTTCTTACCATTTAAATTTTTTTTTTTGGGTAGAAAACCATTTTAATTTACAAGTAATAATAACACACAACACTGTTCTTATCATGCTGACGTGGATCATATATATCTATCTATATATAATCCCTCATCCTTCTATTCTTCCTCGCAAGAGCCTGTTCTTCTTCTTCTGGGAAAAAAAAATGGGTAAGTTTCAAGAAGAGAAGGCTCTTGCAGGTGATCGTTGCCTCAGTAGCCTTGAAGAGCAGATTTCGGTGTTTTACGGTGAAGATTCCGGTGACTTTGATCGGCCTGTCGTAGACGATTTCGGTGATTATGAATCCAATGGCAGTGGAGATCATGATTCCACCGAGCGGACCCTGTTCTGGGAATCCAAACAGGACCTGCTTCTGGTAATTAATTTATTTTTCTTAAAAAAAGATCTTTTTTTTAAAGAATCAATACTCCTCTACTGTAATCTACAAGAAATGAATTAGTTTTCAGGAAATCTGATAAGTTTTTATAATCTTCTTAGCTTAGTTGGATTTCCATTGATTCTGGCTCTCATCTCTGTTTCTTTGTGGAAGATTTTCATCATCTCTGTTTTATTTTCAAAACTTCTTTCCCAAATTTTTGGTTTAAGTTTCTTTTCAAGGAGGTATTGTCTATTAAAATCTCAATTGAAGCTAAAGGTTGTGTTTTTATTTGGGTATGTGCAGGAAATTCTAGAGTATAGTAGCTCAACAGGATCAAAACTACGTGAAGAAGTTAAAAAAGCATTGCAAAGGGCAAGAGAGAGAGAATTGTGTAAATGCAGCAACCCTAGCTTTAATGGCTGTCCTAAATGCTTCCGGCAAGCGGTCGTCGATCATCTTTCCGATAAGGGACTCAATGCAGCACTCTGCAAATCCAAATGGAAGTCTAATTCAAAGATCCATGGAGGTAGAAATTCATTACTATTACAATTAGTTACTAAATTATTCACATTTGATGTGGGATTATTTCTTTGGCTCTCGAATATGATCTTAATAAGGTCAATTTATTAGCTTCTTAATATGTTTGTCACAAGCAAGAGGGGAATTAATTTCCAATAAGAAAGAGATGGTCCTCATTCATGATTTTGTTAATAGTTATATCTAATTGATTTTGCAGGAACACATGAGTACATAGATGTAATTTTTAGCAGCAGCAGCAGCTTAGGACATAAGAAGGAATCCAGGTACTTAATTGAATTGGATTTCCGGGCTGAATTCGAGATGGGAAAAGCTTGTGATGAATACAGGAATTTGGTAAATCAATTGCCCGAATTTTTCGTTGGTAAACTGGAAAAATTAAATGCGATTTTACGTGTTGTATGCGATGCGGCGAAGAGATCTGTGAGCGAAATGAAAATTCATATGGGACCATGGAGAAAGAAAAGATTTATGCAGATGAAATGGTCAGCTCCTTATCAAAGATGTTCTTCTTCCAAGAAACAATCCTCTATTGATTCTTCTGTATTGTCAAGGCAGGTTCATATGTCCATTCCCAAATATTGCCTACAGTTTGCTGCACCTACAGCATTAGAAGTCACCTGAAATCTTACATTTTCTGATAAAAATCTTGGGCTTCTTCCTTGTGTATTTATTTTTACAACTAGTAGTACTATTTAGAAGCCTGTAAAAAGGAAGAAAGAGACGAACTACTAGTAGGGCTTGAAAGTTTTGAAGAAGTTAGAATACAACAAATAGATGAGATAAAAAATGAGCCCAAGATGCCCAAGTTTTCTTACAAGGCTATTGAAGGCATCATGTAAGGTTATGTATTTAACTTGAAAAGTTACAAAGAAGAGTTTTGTAATGAAATATGCTCTTTTTTGTTTTCATGTCTCTTCTATTTATATTGTTGGGTATTTCTCCTCATTGTCTTTGTAGGAATTACCCATAATAACGAACTTGCAAAATGGATCTCTTTATTATAAAGAGATTCGTTGCTCCGTACATGAGTGAGGTGTGTATGCAATTACGTTTAAAACACAGAGTCGGATCAGCCGAATCGGCCAATTTAGATCAGAATTGGTCAAGACTTAACTGGAAATCACATGACCTGATGATTTATTCAATATTTTCTTAATTGTTCAAATTATCACCCAAATTGATCTATTAATTGTGCCATATTGTACACAAGTTTTATAAAATTATAAAAATGTCATTTCATATTTAATGGAAGGGTAATAAAGCTGTTTGTAACCAACCCGATTACAACATAATCGGACTTTTTTGCCCACCCCGCACAGCTTACCAACATTTAAAGATAGGGTGTATTTTGTAATTTTTCCCTCCTCTCTCTAAAATGTACTATTTCCTTTTGATATGGGCATTTTTTTAATGTTTTCTCTTAATTACGTTAATTGTGTGATTCTCATATGAATGATATCTTCTTTGCACAACCATTGATGTGACATGAGAGATTCTCCACATTGGCGTCGTGGCAAACCTGTCAGTTGGCAAAAGTGGCTGAGGGTTTCTCTATCCATGAAAGTTGCTACTCTGAGTCATGTAGCATCAATGGGAATCTCCCATGTGAGAGTCTTGTAAATGCCAAAAGATTTGTGAAGTGTTGTGGGGGGAAAAATAAAGAGAAAGATTTGCGTATATCTAACCCTCCTCAGACCCTGTTAAACGTGGGAGCCTTGTGCACTGGGTACGATATTTTTTTGTTTTTTGTTTTTTGGTTTTTGTGGGGGTAGAACATCTCTTATATTATTTGGATGTTTGAGATATTTGTGTTTCTTTTGTATCTAATGACTCTATTGTCACGTCGAGGAATGGGACTAGTTTCCCACACTCATTATTGTTGCCGAGGCCTTTAACAAGGGGAACTCTTTTTGGTAGTACGAGGCTTTTCCATCTTGGATGTGGATATAGTTCATAAATATGTGGTTCAGAAGTCACAACTTTCTCTTTATTTTTTTCCCAATTATTCCATTATCTCTATAAAAAGAAAGGGAGAGAGGGTTGGGCATAAGAGGGCAATCATTATTTTGATAAACTAGCAGTATGCACTAATCACAGGACTGGACGTAAGAGGATAAGAAAGTCTTTTCCAAAAGGGGAGGAGAGAGGATGACATAGGCTAGAAACCTTGGGGCGTACCTAGTTTTTTTTTGAAAAAAAAAAAATGAGGGAGGGTTCCCAAAGATGCCAATGTGGGCTAAGAGAATCTCCCACACCATACCAATGTTGGTGCGAAGAACAGTATCATCATACAAAACCCACATGACCATGGTATGAAAGAGAAACGATTAAAAAAACCTTATATAAGAATATAACAATACATTGGCCTCATAGATATTTTTTTCCCCAAATAATATAAGATTCCCCCAACCTACATTGGCATCTGGTTACAAATTCTTTGACACCTTAAAAGATGTCAATGAGAAAATCTTACATATAAAAGAGGGGAGAAAGACGGTTGTCAGACTGTGTGCACTATGTTAGGGCTTCTCTGCGTCTATCTCTATCCTCCGTCCTATGAAATAATTTACCTCCTTATTGTGGCAGGAGCGAGATATGGGAAAGCGTTATCATTGCATACGTAGCCTAACAATGTTCTTTCTTCTATAAAAGAATGATGATTCTTGTCTTCAAAAAAAAAGAATGATGATTTTACGAACAAAAAAAAAAAAAAAAAGAATGATGATTTTATTTTTAAATTTTAACATTCTAATCATAATATCTTAGGTGATAAACATTGTCTAGGCACCGAAGGGTGGGTTTTATGTCTCTCTCGCTCTCATGAAATGATCTTCTTGCCTTTTACGTACGAAATTTTTTTAATGAAACAAATAAACTTTAAAAGAAAGAATTAACAAAGTTTGTACAATCCTCAAAAATAACCTTCTTACCTCTGTAGTTTGAGCTTTCTTTGCTAACCAAGCAACTACTGACATAAATGTATCATTATCCAAAATCTCGGACCACCGAATCTACAAAAAATCTTTCAAAAAAGTTTTTATGTCCATTAGCATATAGAAGTAGGGTCATGACCATCGGTTGCCTTCAAAATCCGTTACCATCTGAATCATCTACTTGGAATTGGATCTGATCTCAAGAGACGTTAATCCTAGCTAAATGCCTTGCTCATTGAAGACCCTAATGGAGACTTGCTACTAATATCGCTTATGTACAAAATTGTTTTGTTGCACTTCCTAGACACTTGCTCAAAGAAGTGAAGAATCGTCTCCCTATCTTAGGGGGAGAGAGAGAGAGAGAGAGAGATGGTTTGGGCAAGAGAATGCTAACCAGTGCAGTAGACAACGAAAGTGCACACAAAGGCATTGGTTTGAATGTGATTTTCAATTTCACTGAGGCTAAACAATCATTTCACGCACATAGACATTGGTTTGTGTCTAGACACAGAAACTACGATAACCATGCGACCGATTAACATTCTTTCTCCCAATTTCTTATTGATGTTAGGTAGATATGGAATTATGTATCCCCACACTTGGGATGTGGCCGTGTGGGGCACCCATCTTCACTTGCAACTAATAATTTTTTTCTTCTCTTGTCAGCCTTGAAAAGGAGAAGTTAAAGAAAATAAGAAGTTGCAACTCATCAGCGCTAGCCCACATTGACCTCTATTACGTACATTGTAAAATATGCTTCTGTTTTTTCTGTCAAACGATTTATGATCAAATATTGTATACCTCATTACCCACGTTTTTCTTTTAATAGAAAACCACTCATTACTTGTCGTACTAGCACGACTAATTAAGTATCATCTTATCCTCATCAGAATAAATTTTAAATGTTTAATTGATTGGAGAAGCTGATCAGAAAAAAAGGTTCCCAAGAAACGGATTAGTCATATTAGCCAATTTATATCCGTATTAGCTGACACAGATACCAATACCTGGTCGATACCAAATCACTGAAATAATGGATAGAGAGTAATTAAAATGGTCAACATCCATGTTAATATTATTATCTTTGAGGGCAAAAACATCTAATACGATTGATTCAAACACGTACATAATGGTAGCAGTATCGATTTTAGAACTGGCCAATTTAGAAACGAAAATTTAAAATGATGTAAATGAAAAACGTAAACAAATAATCATACAATCGTACACAAAGATTTATCTGATTTGGTGAGATTATCTAAATCCACGGTGAGATAAAATCTATTTCACTATCAATGATGAATGGGTTACAACCGCTCGTCCTCACATCTCTCTTTAAGTTACAAAGAAGTTACAAAGAATAAGTGCATCTCGCTACAAAAAATGTAGCAAAACCCTAAATAGGTATTCTTGACGGAAATTCCAATTGAGATTGAGATTGATGCGAGTTATACCACTGAACTAGAGAATCGTTTGTATCATCTTTCAAATATTTAATCATTTAAATTTGTTTATCAGGAAAAGTAGATACAAAGTTGTGCTAGTTGGACAAGTAATAAACATCTATCATCATATTAGAAGACTTTTTGTGATTCTAACTTTTAGAGGAAAGTTTTCGAAAAAGAAAAAAGAAAAAAAAAAAAAAAAAACCTTTTAGGGGAAAGGTTTCCTCCAGGCTCCGACACTCATGTGCAGATTTAGGCGAAGGAGGGAAATATTATGGAAAAATTCATCAAATAGAGAGGGTATGTAGAGGAATTTCATGCGAAGGAAAAACAGTAACATGAATGAGGGCCTGCAATTTTAATTTGGTGCTAGCGTCGTGGGGATCTTTTTCTCTAACCTTTAAATCATAGAAGGCTGTGATCTTCCAATTTTTTAATGTATTAAAGGGTATTGAACTTTGCAATTTTACTGGTCATCATATCTTCAGATCCTAAGGCTTCTTAACGATTTTTCAGAATTACGTTAACCCATAAATTCAAGTGACAGAATACAATACATCATATCCCTAACAGTCGATACCATGAACTAAAACTATGGCACGACCCATTCCGGTGCTCAAATTTCATCCCAGGGGCAAATATGATTGTGGGTGAAAAGTGAGATCATTCTTACCAAAATTACTTTTGTTAGAGTGATGCTTTATGGATGTGTTTGCCACGATATAGGTTTTGTTTTCCCCTTAATTTAATAAAATGATTTAATATACAAAAAAAAAATATAAGGCCAAATGTTCTTTGTGCCCAGACACAATGGATGGGTGAAATGACCATCCTGCCCCCCCCGGGAATAGATAAAATGGCCGCCTTATGTGTGATGTGTTTGGGCGTAGCCTGCGCTTCCAGGCAAAGAACAATCGTCCAAAATAAAATTATAAATCATGCAGTACAAAATCTCAATGGTGAGATCAATGTAGATCATCTATAACGTAGATCCACCTCACCATCCAAACTTCATAAATCTCCGTACCATAATATATTTTTTTCAAAGGATTAAGTTTCCTTCCACCAATAGAAAACAGTTTATCCATCATCCTAGAGTTCACAAACCTCTCCATAGGTTTTAGTATATTCCAAAATACCCTCCGGATACCCTTTCCTGTCATTTTCAAATATGATAAATATTCATTAAATGTGATACTAGCACCGTATCATTTAAATTGTATAAACTTATCCTCAAACAATTTTAAATGATTAAGGTTACCCAATGATTAAACATTTGACAGATGTGGCAAACGGCTCTCTACTTCGAATCCTGACATTTATCTCAATATGATAAAATATTTGTCACATGATTAGAGGTGTCCTTAGAGAACCCTTCTTCCACGTGTCACAGATTAGGGTGAATGTTGCCAATAAATGAGGGAAAACTCATATTTAGTTTGTGTTTCGTTGGTTGGAAGATGGTGAACAATGGACAAGTTTCTTGGGGAATAATAAAAGGGAATCTGTTTGGATCAAATTTTCATACATCGGAATCGGTTCAATGAATCAGCCATGCAAATCAGAAAAGCTGGTCCCAAAGTTTGATTATTCCCAATTCTCAACGAGGTAAATGTAATCAACCAAACATATTCATAGAACTCATTTCTTGGCCATCATCATCTCCTTCCTTGGATAATCAAAAGTGTAGAAAATGAAGGAATCTTACCCCTCTTGTAGCTTAATTCTACAAGATACATTTGTTTGCTATTTTTATTTTAGGAGAAAGTTTTCCTCCACCGGGCTGAAACGTTCACCACACCATCCTAAGTTCACAACCTCTAATATCTACGGTGAATGGATTCTCCATTCTCCATTCACTGTGGCTGAAGGAAAACTCAGTCATATTATTTTAAGGGTCAAATGGTAGTTGGGGGTTTTTTCATTTGTTTTTCCCTTTTTTTATAAAGTAAAAGAAGAACAAGAGAGAATGATGGAATGTACGACTTTCCACGATGAAATGCGGAAATGGATTGCATGAGCGGAAACAACGAAAGAGGAGATCAAATTATAACTCTCTTATTAGTAAGAAATTTTCACTGCATAAATATATCGAAGTAGCCCAAGATGTGAGAAGTGAATTGTTTAGCTATGAGATCAAATTTTGTCCAGAAAAAAATACAAGTTATATACCAAGATGAAGTGCAGAAGAGAAATCCCCCCCTACCTTTCCAAATTTAAAGAGAGAGAACATCAAGGGTGTAGGCAGCTGGGGCTATTGAGATCAACCCCAAGCCAGAACAGGTTGATGTCTTTAGGCTTCTCACTTTTAAGTTTATGTAAATGGCATTGGAAAGGTTGCCAAAGATGAGCAGTCTCATCATCACAGATCACATCCTTTAAATCCACAAGTTTCATGATAGAAGTAGGCAATTCCCTCAGTCCCAAGCACTGTCTCATGTCCAGCTTTTCCAAACCATGCAACTCACCCATCCCTTCAGGCAGCCTCTCCATGCTCAAACACTCTGATATATCAAGAAACCTTAGCTTCTGGAGTTTTTGTATTGTGTTTGGTAACTCTGCCAATCCTGTACAAGCATGGAGCCTTAACACCTCTAAATCTCTTATAGATCCAATTCCCTCAGGCATTGCTAATAAATCATGACAGTTGGTTATGCTGAGCTTCTGTAGGTGGACGAGATCGCAGATCCCTTGGGGCAATTTCACAAGATCATTGCAATAGTCAATGTTGACCTCCACAAGATTTGGCAACATGTATGGGAAATTGAGGTCGTAGCTCCTCAAGGCTTGGCCAACCTCACACATGAACAATGATATCTTCTGCAAGTCTTTCAATGGCATTCCAATTTCATTTAGGGAAGGGACCACAACCTTTTGTAACCTAACTCTCCGTAAAGTGGACAAGCAACCAGGTTTAGTCAAATAATTCAGCTGGGTACAGTGGCGGCCACGGTTTATGATGATTAGAACCTTCAGCTTCTCCATTTTCTCAACAAATGGGGGTAAAGTGTACTTTGTCGCAGAGAAATCCAGAATTAACACCTCAGCTTCAGGAAAATGCATATTGTACCAGTTAGAGGAAGACATTTCACCTGCAAACAATGAGCCAGAGATCACGAAGTTGAGAAAAGAAAATACATTGAAGGAGCAGTTTTGTGCACCAGTATGCAGATATAGAAACCTGTTTGGATAGAGACAAGGCGAGCATTCTGAAACTGGTGTTCTTCTTTGCTCCATCTCCAGGGAAGGCTCTCTTCTCTTCTTTTCATGATTAATCTTGTACTCTTCTGCTGGCTTTGGTAGATAGCCAAGTCTCGGAGCAGATCATGCTGGGTAACAAATAGTCCATTCAAGTTACCATCAATCTGTCCTGCATCGCCGCTGATATAGAAAGACAATTTTTTCTCCTTAGAAAGAGATTTACAGTTGGACACAAATGACAAGAATGCAATGGCAAAAGATCAAGCAAAATAATTGATTAGTGTTCTTTTACGAGGTTCACAATGGCATCTCGTTGCAAGTTTTAAAAAAAAAGGGGAAGGGAAGTGAAAGTATTAGTTTAAAAATGAAAAGGCAAATTTTTGTAATCATTACTTAACATGATTGTATAACTCCAAATCATTCTAAATCTGGTTATTAAATTTTACTTTAGTTTGTGAACATATCTCTTGGATTTGAAAAGAAAAATAAAGAATTATCTGAAGGTATAATTACCAAATATAAAGTGTTTTAAGATAAACAATCATGATTACAAAAGTTTGCATTTTCTTTTTAAACTAGTTTTTCTTCCCTCCCCTTTATTTCCGTCTTGTTCGTGAAAGAGGACACCACACCAGAAGGATTGGAGCAAATCAAAGCTACCCTCATTTGGCTGGGTTTGGTCTCAATGCAGCAAGACACAGCCAATAAGGCTACACAGCTCTGCAAAAAGTGAATGAGCTACTCAGGAATTGAGCTGGTCCAAACTTCAGAAGGGGTGATTGGATCAGCTAGTGCTGTAGCATCTTTGTCTTGTCAAGCAAAATGTGACAAGTAAAAATGTCAAGATCGTTTCGCAGACACATCCGTTAACCTGACTGCTTTTGCCCTCCACAGTTTTCCACTTTTCCCATGGTTGTCCACTCATTTTAATTTGAGAATTAACGAAAATTTCTCATGCAACCCAATTGAGAGGTTGGAGCTACAGGTAGTGATGAAATTTCTCCACTTCTGTTTCCCCTTTCCCAACCTTCATAGAGAGAGGAAGAACAACTGGGATTTTCTTCCTCTGTTTCCTCATATTTTGCATTCCATCATACTGCAAATCCACTGATCATGGTCATGGTAATTTGGCAATGAGTTTAGCCATCCAAAAATTACTACATCTGGCTTTGCGACTCAATTCAGAAGGCTTGTTTATTTGGGCTGTAAGGCCTTGTTATTTAATTATTATTAAAACCAGCCAGACCTTTACCCTGAAATATTAACACTATTGTTTTGGACATCTGGTGCTTTGATCTAAGATTTTCTGTCTTGCTTTCTATTTTGCTGAGAGAACCTATCTTTTACTAGATGCCCCAGTTCCAGCTTGAGGTGCCTCTGTTCTGAACTCCAAACCCACCTGAATTTCAGGACTCTTTTTCAATTACTGAATAAATTATTCTGTATTGAATCTACAAGAACCATGTTCATCACACCACTATTGAACTCAAAAAAAAACACACATGAACAATTCATTCCCCTCAGTGCAGCAATTTCCTATCCCCAACAATGGCCACTCCTTTCATGATCTTGGCAAGGAATAATTGAGAAGATTGAATGAGCTATGATGATAAAAAGCAAAGGATTCTAACAGAAACTGACCATGGAGAGGGATAAGAATCCAATCTAAAATAGCTCACACTTTTTTACTTCACCCAGTAGATGGGAAACTAATTGAATGTCCGTTGTTCCCTTATGCAAATGCATTTGTTCTTGATTCGTGAAATTCATTTTATTTTATAGTTTAAGTGAAATTAAATACATTGCTCCTTACTTCGGAGAACTTAATATACTCTATGGAGGGTAAGAAAATTTGGCCAACCGCTATTTCTAACTGGGCTTGGGGAAATTCAAATTATCCTTGTTTTCCCCTTACTGAAATTTCCTGTGTAACATGTCTTTTATATTTTTCTAGCATCAATGATATTAGGTCATAGTTATGGCAAAGCTCTAAGTTCAAAATTAGCTCAACCACCTGTTTTTGCATTCCTTTTTTCTGTAACGTTTCATGGTAAAAAAAACAAAGGCAACATGGAGAGAGGAAGAGAGCTAGCATACCAACCTGGTAAATTCAATCAGACTAACAAGATTTAGAGTGGAAAGTTCAAGAAGGTTGATGTAAGCATCCACTTCATCTATTCCATAAAGTTCAACCCAAATATCTATAAGAGATGAAGCGGGGATTCTTTCATCTTCAGGAAAGGAACCCAAGTCCATAAAGCACTCTTGCACCTCCTCAGTCAAGAAATCTAAGCTGGTAGCAAGACAACTCAGCAAATCACTGTGGGACTTAAAAATGGAGCAACTTGACATCATCCTCTCTTTTTGTTGCCACACTTTGGCAGGTTGCTGATGCAATGAATGGCCAATCACCTTAAGAGCCAGTGGGAGTCCCTTGCAACCTCTCACTATCTGCAATTTAACAATTTCCAGTAAAATCAGTCATAGCTTGCAAGGAGCTACTGAAAATTGATAGTATATATGCATCCTGGTGCTGAATGTTAAACTTATTTGCAAACATTATCTATGTATAAAGAATATAGATAAAGCACCTTAATTAGAAGCTCCCTGTCAGGCTCCTCATAGTTTAGTTTCTCATTTTGAGGAAATACCGAGTGACAGAAGAGAGCCATGGCATCTGCATCGTTGAGCATTTTCAAAGAATATTTATAATCAAAGGCCTGACATTGAGTTCTTGAAGTGACTAGAATCTTATAGTTTACTTTTCCAATGAAAAATTTCCGAACAACTGAGTCCTCCCAAACATCATCAAGAACCAACAGTGTTGGCTCTGTTTCCATCAGCGTCATCAAGTTTCCCAGCTTCAGAATTGCTTCTCCTTCACTTACAAAATGGGGTACTGGACGTGTTGGAAACATCTGTTCTGATAGTTTCTGTACTATCACCTTAAAGTCGGGTGAACTTGAAACTGTAAGAAAGTATATCTTCTTGAACCTGCCTATACAACTAGAGCGTAAGACAGTTGCCACTAGGAAAAAACTCAAATTCTTTATAGAGGATAAACAAAGTACTAAAATTCAATTTCTTTACAGAGAATAAACAAAGCAGAATCAGGAGAAGACACACTTCAGCTTGTCAGTAAAGCATATGAGTATTTACAGGACAACTAAATAGATAATTTGTTAGGAATTAACAACGCAGCAGAAAAATGAGAGGAAATCACACATACAGAACACAATGATTTATGTGGTTCACCCAAGATGGACTATGTCCATTCCTGAATTAGACTGAGATCAGGCTTCACCAATAACATAATTTGGACAATATAGTGACAATTTTAAGCTCGAAGTAAGGGATCCGTTTCAGACTGGTTTAACCAGTCAAACCTGTTTGCAGAAAACTATTAGAAAAGTAGACAAAATAGAAAATCAGCTGGTTCACACAGTTTGCAATAATAAAAAAAAATGTTGTTAACTACTCAGGTAGAGGTGGTTTTGATCGTTGTCTGTTTCTGGCCAGCTTGATTCATCCCTTCCTGTCCAGCCCAATTTTTTAAAATAATATGTTCCCTTCCTCAACATCCACTTCAATTTACACCATTTATCAAAAGTTTTGATTTTATATACAAATAAGTTTTAAATGCATCCACCAGAATGGCTAAAACTATTGGGAATTCCATCCAAAAGAATCGCTTACAGCAGAAGAAGACTATTAACAAAGATAAAATAAACAAATTCCATCTAACAGAGGTAACTCATAGACAGTTTTTAAATGCATATAACAAAAAATAAAGCTGAACGAAAGTTGCAGGATCAGAAAGAGAAATGAGAAACAAGAAAAGAAAAAAGAAAAAAAACGATTTGGGTTTCAGAATAGCATACTTGACACATCTCTGTCTCGGCAAAGCACGGAAGCCAACGTGGTCTTCCCACAACCTCCAGGAGCACACAACCCAAGAACCCTCACATCATCTCTAAACAGCAGCATCTTCAATTCCTTCAGAGGAACATCTAATCCAAAAGTCATGTCCGGTATCTCAGGCGCAGCAGAGAATGAATCCTCCACTCTCCTCATACTCATCCTATCGAAATTCCTCATCATCTCCCCCATTTCTACCAGAATCTGTTTACAGCCAAGCCAGATATCCGCCGGCACTTCCATTTTGAAGAACCGCCGTAAATTCTTATCAAATTTGAGGATTTTCTTCGAATACCTTAACCTCTTGAAGTAGTTCCAAGATGGGACGGTCCAACACTTTATTACAAGCTCTTTCCCATTCTCTAACTCTGCCTTCAATCTTTCGATATCTGATCTAGGGCGATCTGTTAACACAGCATTCAAACGACGCACTTCATTGATCACAGGTGTGATGCTTTCGAGAGTTAATTGAAGCTTTTCAAGATAAGTTTTGAAATGAATGGCCTTATTCATGTTAACTATGATGAATCTCAGCAACTCTTGCGCTGGAGCACCCAGAAGAATTCCTATTGCAGTTTGCGAAGCCATCTTGGATACCTAAAGCCCAGAGTTTGGGGGTTTTAAAGCCATATATTTTTTTTCAAGTTAAAATGGAAGCTCATGACCCATAACAGCTTCAATGAAGTTTCACGGAAAGCCAAACCTACAGAACTGTAGAGAAATTCCCGCCAAAAGTTAGGCTTGAACGCGCAAGAATGAGCGAAGAGAAACATTGACGTGTCGGCGAACCTTCTCGTGTTCTCCGGTCTGGTATTTGTAAAAGCGAAAGACCCCATCCGGGAAATTGCCAAGCGACGTACGGACAATTCAGTCTTACGAGAATGTTTTTCCTTAAGCCCCGTTTGGTTGGTTCAAGAGTTAAGACCATGGTTTTTGTGCACGGTATCGAAATGGTTATAGGTCAACTTGAAAACTGATACGGGATCGGCATGAATTGGATGTATCAAACAAATTTATTCCTTATTCTCTTATAAATGGGTTTTCTAATCATTTTATCCTTTGTTCGTACCGTATCATCAATACAATATTGGGATCTATTTCTTGCAAAACTGGTACATATCGTTCAGATACTGATACATCAAACCATGGTTAAAGACTTAAGATTACATTGGAAAAGTTTGAGAGATTGTTGGGAATATTACCCAATGGGTCTTAGGTCAAGTCCTCTCAAATGCAAACTTTACCATATAAAATGTAAGGGATGTAATTGAAAATATTGCCCAAAGGGTCATGACTCATTACTTTTTCAACCACAAGTATAATTTCTTCACAATTACCAAGAATTTTCCAAAAAAATAAAATATGATTTTTTCATGTAAATTTAGTTCTTTTATACTCGAGCAATGCAAAGAACACACACGTTCACACAACCTTTGACATCTTTGAGAATACACACGATGACACTCTTTTTTAGTCTAGAGTTTTAGAAAAATTTAATTATCATCGAAGAAGGAAGGAAGAGAGAAAGTGAGATTGATGGCGGAGAGAAAGGAGTAGTAAAAATATCTTGGACTGTTCCCTCCCCTTCTCTTTTATAATAATGATTTTGTGATTTTACATTTCAATGACAAGTAATCTTGTCATTTCGTAGTGTCTTTGTATGCTAGAAAGTGGAAAAGAAGTATGATATGATTCCATTGAGTATTTTATTTAATCCAAAAATCTCGTAATATATGTAGATATTTTTTTGGATAAAAATAAAATGATAAATTAGTATCATTATGGCATTATCCCTCCAAAGTAATAGTAATTCACAATTTAATCAAATAAATTATATATCAATCCCTCTACTAAATCAATATTACATAATCAGACTATAAAGCATGCAATTCAATTATTGTCAAAACCCTAATCCATCGAATATGTCAATTCATAGATTATGTATCAATTATTGGATAAAAATATTTTCAAAATATTGAATAAAATAATATTATAAATAATATCAAATTTATAAAACAATTTGTAAGTTGTTTACTGAAAATTTTACAGGATCCGGATTTGGGTCTAATCATATACAAACATTTTTTTCTCCTTGATGGGTTGCTTTTAAGCTTGACGTGTCAAAGGTCTATGACAGAATCGAATGGGGGGTATAGGGCGATTTTTGAGTTTCTAAGTTTTAGTTAGACTTTGTGTGACATGATTAGTTACACGTTATCATTTATCTCTTATTCCATTAAGATGGAGGGTAGTTGTTTCGGTTTTTTTCGAACCATCTCGGTGCATCTGTCAAGGGTATTCATTTATTTCACCTCTTATTTTTTATCTTAGCTATGGAAGGGTTGTTGCACATTTTAAAAGTGTATAGAGATATTGATAAGTTTAAAGGAATAAAGATAGGTAAGAATTGTCATGAAGTTACCCACATGCTCTTTGAAGTTATACCCTCTAGTATGTATACTATTTTAAATCTCTTCCAAGATCTGTCTGGCAAACAAATTAATTTTAAGAAAAGTAGAATGATCTATATGTAGTAGGCAGGTTGGGGAGAGAATCAAGAACATGGTGTCTTGTAGTTTAGGGGTTAATCCTATTGAGGAAAATGCTACCCTATCGGGGAACACATGTATTCTTCACTTGATATAAATCTTAGGTATGTCATTGTTTTATACATAGGGTAGAGAAGAAACTAGGGAGTTGGAAAATACTTTTGCTTCCTCAAGCAGGGAGGGCTATTTTAATAAAACCAGTTCTAAAGTCTATACCAACTTATAATTTGATGTCATGTTTTGCGATTTAAATTAAAATCTATTCCAAATTAGATTCAATAAATTCAAATTTTTCGATGGGGGTGGAGAAGCAAAACATAAGTGAAGTCCCATAGGGTGGCTTGATTATTGTGTAAACCAAAATATTTAGGATGGTTAGGATTTAGATATTTTGCTATCCATAATAAAGCTCTACTTCTAAATTGGCTTGGTATGTTCTTACACAATCAAATAGTCTATGGATAAGATTTTGAAGGTAACAATTGTCTATTCCATCCATCGTCTTGGACTAAAAGGGAATCAGTGATTTGGATTAGTATTGCTAAGGTTCTTCCTCTTCTTAACAGACTCAAAGTTCAGGGGGTGGGGTTCAGAAAAAGGCCGTCAAGGGAAATTGTTTTCATTGCAGCAAATCGGTAACTAAAAGCAAAACTGTAGGACATACCGAACTACATTGAAGAAGTAGCTAGAAGAAGATATTTCTGAATCTTTTATATTATCTAAATCAAATTGTTAGTTGGACCAACTGACTTATGGTGTATGGAAGTTGGGTTCCCTCTCAATGTTTGTAATATGTTGCAGTGATTCAAAAAGACAAAAGACTCTGGAAAATTGAGCTACATTTGAGAGTTGTATGGGAGATCATGCCAGTGTCATTAATCTTGGCACATTTTTTTAATGATACTAAAAGTATAGCTTAAATAATTGTTTTCATTTCTAATTTAAATAGGAATATTGTTTCTATTTCAAATACTAGTTTACTGGATATTTCTTTATTTCAATTTAAATCCTATTGTCAGATATGGTATGTTTGTTATCTCTTTTAAAGAAATGATCGATTTGTATTTTTTAAATCAATTTCAACTGAAACAATTAGTTATAATATGGTAAAAAATAATACGATCTCACGTAAATTTCACATACCTATGATATTTTAGAATAGTTCATATTGGAGTAGAAAGGATAAATAGGCTAGTAAGGGATAAACCTTTAGAAAAACTAAATGTATAACTCTATCCAAGTTGTGAATCTTGTCTATAGAAAAATGACTAAGAAACCTTTTTTTTCTAAAAATGATGGAAGGGCCAGTGGTGTATCAAACTTGATACATTATGATATTTGTTGTCCCTTATGTATTCGGGTCCATTGTGGTTATGAGTATTTTGCTACTTCCACAAATGATTACTCTCATTTATTATGATTTCTTTTTGCCTCTTGGGTTTTCGCATTGGGCCGATTATCTATATATTGAATAGGGTTTTGACTAAATCTGTATCTAAAACATCCTATGAATTGTGGCATGGACATAAGTCTAATTTACAATATCTTAGAGTGTGGGATTATATTGCGCATGAGTGAAATAGCAACTTATAGATGAATTGAAAATTAGCACAGATAGGTGTCACTTTGGGGATACCCTAAAGGCACCATAGGATATTATATCCTAGATCTGATCCAGTGAACTTTAATCAATTATCATGTTATTATTTATTTGCAATTCCGAATGAACCTATCTTTGATATTCTCCAACCTGTGAAACAACCTAGTGTGTCTCGTCGTAGTGGGAGATATGTTAAACCTCTAATTCATTATACCTTTTTCATGAAGGATGACAAAAAACAAGTAGAAAAGTTCTACATGGTGTCTAATTCTTTGGATTTAAATCCTATAACTACTACTACTCTAAGGCAATGAAGGATGCAGACACATACCAATGGAGTGATGCTATGCACTCTAAAACTGATCTATGTATTTCAACAAGGTCTGGACTTTTGTTGATCCATCATAGGATTCATTTGATGTTAGCGGATATATGAGAAGAAGAAAGACATGAATGAAAAAATAGAAAAGAACAAAGTGTGTAAGTTATTGATATCCATATGTAGTCTCAAACAATTTTTACGGAGTTGTATAATCCGTTTTGATCAAACAATCAAAATGTTTGGTTTTGAGCAAAACATGGATGACCCTTGTATTTATTAAAAATAATTAAAAAATCAATTATGGGAGTGTAATGATTTTCCTGGCCCTCTATGTAGATAATAGATAATTTATTGGGAATGAATTTTGCATACTTTCATATGTCAAGATAGAGTGTCCTCAAAATTTTCAGTAAAGGACTTGGGATGTTGGAAAGGAATACAAACATATAGAAACACACTAAGCAAAATCAACAGTTGCCTCTACAACGCATGAGGCCATTGTTTGATCTCTCTGATGAGATGATACTAAATAAGTAAGAAATTGGTAATAATTGTATTACTAAAGTTGATACGGTACAAAATTTGTCAACTCCTTTATCTAAGTTATTAGCACCAAATATGTTATGAATATAAATATTAAATAAGTAAGATATTGACTTTGATGTACAAATTGTTTTTATCAAGAATCTTTGCATGGACATCACAGAACTAAAAGAAAAATGTTTCATTCAACAAAATGAAACCACATGATATGGTCTCTCAAATAAGATGCTTGACCATTGTAGCACGGTATAATTGAAGTGTTTGCACCTGCAATAGACCTACTAGTAAAGAGTGATAGGTGATTTGAACGTGCTAGAATAGTCTAAAAATAAAATAAGAAAAGGAGAGAGAGAAAGAAAACAAGGCAAGAGAGAAAACAGGGGTTTTGAGAGAGAACCACAATAACTATTAAATAGGATTGTCAAGCCTTTACATAACTGGTCACAAGTAAACCCACTACCGTTACACAATTGCTATTAGACAACTACTCCACATCATCTCGACTCTACATAACTATTAATAAGTAATAACTGATCAACACTATCCCATCTTACAGAACCTACCTACCCGATAATAATAACCTATACTTGATGCATGTGACATTGCGACGATTGATTACTGGGGAAGAAAAGAGAAACATGTCTCTTGTCAATATAACACGGTTACATTTTCACAACTCTTATGACAAATAAAGGGATCCAAATCCTCTATGGCGCAGCTGCCCGTCCAGCCTGTGCTATGAAGACACAGGGCCACACACAAAGACTGCCTTACCCCACTGGGGCAAGGCGGTCTCTGAGTGTGACCCTATGTCTGCGCAGCACAGGCAGCTGCTCTATGCTGCGCCATAGAGGATCCAAATCCCAAATAAAGTGGTCAAAGATATTGAAGGTCTCCATAACTACCGAAACAAGAGATCATTATTAAGAGTGCTGGTTGTGGCTTTAAAGATCAACTCCAAGCCAAGACAAGTTGATGTCTTTAGGCACTGTGATTTTCAGTTTACTTAAATCCTGTTGGAGAGGTTCCCAAAGATTAGCGGTCTCATCATCACAGATTACTTCCTTCAAATCCATAAGATTCATCACTGAATTAGGCAATTCCCTCAGTCCCAAGCACTGTCTCATGTCTAGCTTTTCCAAACCATGAAACTCACCCATCCCTTCAGGCAGCCTCTCCATGTTCAAACAGTCTGCTATATCAAGAAACCTTAGCTTCTGGAGTTTTTGTATTGAGTTAGGTAACTCTACCAATCCTGTACAGGCATTCAACCGCAACACTTCTAGATCTCTCATGCATCCAATTCCCTGGGGTAGTGCAAGTAATTCATGACAGTTGGTTATGCTGAGCTTCTTTAAGTGGACAAGATCACAGAGCCCATTAGGCAACTCCACAAGATCTTTGCAAGAGTCAATATTGATCTCCACAAGATTTGGCAACATGTAAGGGAAATTGAAGTTGCAGCTCCTCAAGGCTTGGTCAACCTCACACATGAACAGTGAAATCTTCCGCAAGTTTTTCAATGGCATCGTGATCTCATTAAGGGAAGGGACCAAAACCTTTTCCAATCTAACTCTTTTTATATTAGACAAATAACCAGGTGTTATCATACAACTCAGCTGTGCACAGTAGCGCCCATGATTTACGATGATCAGAACCTTCAGCTTGTCTATTCTCTCCATGAGTGGGGGTAAAATATACTTAGTTGCAGAGAAATTCAGGATTAAAACCTCAACTTCAGGAAAATGCATGTTGCACCAGTTTGATTTAAACATTTCACCTGCAAAATAAGCCAAAGATAATGATGGTGAGAAAAGATGACAGATTGAAGAAGCACTTTGGTGTAATAGAATGCAGGTTTATGAAACCTGTGTAGATGGAGACAAGGCGTGCATTTTGAAATTGGTGCCCTTTTTCACTCCATCCCTTGGGAATGCTGTCTTCTCTTCTTTCCATGATTAATCTTGTACCCTGCTGCCGGCTTCGGTAGATAGCCAAGTCTCTAAGCAGATCATGCTGGGTAACAAATAGCCCATTCAAGTTACCATCAATCTGACAAGCATCTCCGCTGATTTACAAGGAGAATATTATGGCTTAGAACATTGAACACAGAGGATACGAGTGTACAAGAAAAAGATCAAGCAAATAAAGATTGTATGGTCCAAATTTCAGAAACTGTGTTCAGATCAGGTAGTGCACTTGGTATAATATTCATTTCTTGTCATACCACAGCACATGGCTGACTAAATACCAAGGTGACGGTCATTTTAGTAGGCTCATATGGTATAAAATTTTAGTTGTATTTACCAAACATCATAGTCATGTTCCACTCTCCTTTAACACCCCTTTGACACAATATGCCTTTCATATCCTGGGTTACAGACAGGAAATGCATGACAAACAAGCTGGACTAGCTAATTTTGAGCTTAAGACCTTCACACAGCTATGAGATAACAATATTGACACTATTGAACATTATATACATGTCATATGGGAAGTGCCAAAAGGGGAGGAAAAGGGGGGGGGGGGGCGAGAAAGAAAAGGAGAACTGAGGATGGTGGTGTGCACAGAGAGAGAGAGAGAGAGAGAGAGAGAGAGAGAGAGAGAGGGGCCTAGCATACCTTGTTATTTCGATCAGATTAACAAGATTTCGAGTAGAAAGTTCAAGGAGGTTGATGTAAGCATCAACTTCATCTAAGTCATAAAGTTCAACCCAAATATCTATAAGAGTGGAAGCAGGGATTCTTTCATCTTCAGGAAACGAACCCAAGTCCATAAAACATTCTTGAGCCTTCTTATTTAAGTAGTCTAAACTGGAAGCGAGACAACTGAGCAAATCACTGTGGGACTCGAAAATGGAGCAATTTGTTAGCATCCTCTCTGTGTTTTTCCATACTTCGACAGGCTGTTGACGCAATGAATTGCCAATCACCTTAAGAGCCAGTGGGAGTCCCCTACAACCTCTCACTATCTGCAATTTAACAATTTCCAGTAAATCCAGTTAGAGTTCAAAAGGAACTACAGAAGAATGTCAGCATACAAGCATCCCTTACAAAATGTCTGCTTCTTACTCATTTTCATACATGAAGGAATGCATAATATAAGTAGATAGGATCTAGATAAAACACCTTGTTTTGAAGATCTCTGTCAGGCTCCTCATAGTTCCCATTGTTCCCATTCCCAGGAAAAGCTGAGTGATAAAAGAGAGTCATGGCATCTGCGTCACTGAGCATTTTCAAAGAATATTTACAATCAAATGCTTGACATTCAGTTCTAGATGTAACAAAAATCTTATATCCTCCAGTTCTGAAGATAAATTTCTCAACAACTGAATCCTCCCAAACATCATCAAGAACCAACAATATGGGCTGTTGTTCTCTCAGCATCAGCAGGTTTCCCAGCTTCATATATGCTTCTTCATCACTTAGAAACTGAGGGACTGGATCATTTGGAAACATCTGTTCAGATAATCTTTGTACTATTGCTTTAAAGTTAGGAGAGCTTGAAATGCTAAGAAAGCATATGCTCTTGAACCTGTCTGTTCAATCAGAGTGTTAGACAATAGCCACTAGGAAGAAGATTTAAATTCGTTATGCAAAAGAAATAAAGCCTAAAATCAGGAGAGCATACAGTTGTGCTTGTCGGTAACAGGAAATTTATGAGTATTTAAAAGACAAAAGTATATAATTCGGACAACATGCGATGTTTCCAGGTTTAATATATCATCTCTGAGAGAGAATCCTAGACATAAGTAAGGGAGATCACACTGTGAGGTGGAGTGATGGAGAGTTTTTTTTTGCCTTTGTGAAAAATACTCTGGTTCTCTCGGGCAGATGTAAGCATTCATGTCGAACCATGTTAAATTCTTCATGTTGTATGTGATTGTTTGCTTGGTTGTGGTTGCGCAATTGTTCCCAACAGGCCAAGCCATTCAAATGATCTGTTCTGAATTGACCAGTTTAAAACTGATTTAACCAAACAAAACTGACAGCATAAAACTATCGCAAAAGAAACTAAAAAGTAAACAAGATAGAGAACCGGCTTCTTCACAAGGTTTGCAATAAAAGCAAGGGAACTACTGTGTTTGAGCTGTTTTTAACTCCAATTGATTCTGGGTTCTTGAACTGTCTGTCCTACTCTGGTTCATTCACTCCAGTCTGGCCTGATTTTTTAACTAGGTTCCCTTCATCTACAGGTTCTCACTTCAGTTTACACCATCGATCCAAAAGGGTTCATTCATAACAACTTGTAAATGCATACAACAGAGGAGAGTTAAACAGAACTTCCATAAGAAAAAAATGTTCATTTGTAGACGTCTTTGAGATGCATAGCACAGAAGTACAGAAAGCATGAAAAATTTTGCATCAAAAGGGTTTCCATATAAACAAATTTCAAATAAATATAACTCAAGAAAGCAGAACCAAAATTAGGGCATGGAATTGAGAAACAAGAAGAAGCGTTTTCAATTTATTTCATACCTCTCACATCACTGTCTCGGCAGAGCATGGTAGCCAACGTTGTTTTCCCACAACCACCAGGAGCACACAGCCCTAGAACCATAACATCCTCTCTAAACAATTGCATCTTCAATTCCATCAGAGGCACGTCCAATCCAAAAACCTTGTCCCTGATCTGAGGACCGGAGTTATCCGATCTCGAACTCTCCGATCTCAAACTCAACGTATCAAATTTGGTGATCATATCTCTCAGATCAACCAGAATCTGTTTATTGTGGAGCCAGATATCAACAGGAACATCAATCTGAAAGAACTGCAGCAAAGTTTTATCCAATTTAAGGATTTTTTTCGAACGCCTACACCTCTTGAAGCAATTCCAAGATGGAACAGAAGAACACTTCTTTACAAGCTTTTGACCCTTCACTAACTCAGCCTTCAGTCTTACTATATCTTGTCTCTGGTGATCTGTCAATTCAGCACTCAAACGATCTATTTCTTTGATTCGAGGAGTAATGGTTTTTAGAGTAGATTGGAGCTGCTCCAGATAGTGTTTGAAATGATGGGCTTTAAGGATTACATCTGAAATCACTCTCTGCAACTCTTGAGCAGGCGGACCCAGAAGAAATCCTACTGGCAACTGCCCAGACATGGTTTCTCCTCCTCTCCAACCCTTTCCAATACTAAAACCCTAGAAACCCAAAAATCGAGGATTCTGATCAGATTCAAAGGAATTGTTAATTGTTGGTTCGATATCAGCTTCAATTGAGAAAGAACACACAAGAATTTATAGGCAAGGCAAAGACGAACAGAGACAATCTATAGTCTTCTTCTCTTGACTTTGCTTTTCCTTTCTAGGATATTTGTCGGAAAATTCCTTCCATCTTCGCCTTTTATTTTAGGGAAATTTTCAACGACCCCCCTCAGTTGGACCGTGGAATTAGTGCCACCCCATTAAATGCCTATATATCAATTGGGACCCAAAAACAAACGGGGTTAACCGTGTGTAATGGAAATGACTTAACTACCCTCTACACTCAAATATTAAAAAACAAATGATAAAATAGAAAAAAGGGTTGGGGTTTTCAAGGGTGTCTTTTGGACCATTGGATCTGAATAAATAAATCTTAAGTGTTGATTTGGAATAAAACATAAGTTTGGGAATCCACTCTTCCTCTCGAAACCCCATTCCCTCCCTGACCTGCATTATGCTCCGGCAACTTTCGTCCCTGACTCTATGCCTTTGTCGTATTTGCCCTCCAATAAATCAGTAGCCATTTGTTTGTCTGGGTATAAATAAAAAAAAAATCTACGAAGGCAGTCATGGCTGCCATTAAGGGACAGGGAGACTGGCAATGGTGGCTGCCGAGGTGAGGTCGTCCTCCCTCCTGTGACCTGTGATCGCTTTAATAAAAAAAACCCGCAGAAACGGACAACAGGGTGATTGGTTAAAGGGCAGCGACAAAGATGGTCGCCGGAGTGAATATCTCTCTCCGGTAACCTGTAACTGTTTAGATTTTAAAAAAAAAAAACTGGGCAGCCAGGCTGCCATAACCGTGATGCTCTCATGGGCCAGCCCCAGCCGGACTTCCCCTTTACCAGTTTTGTTGCGGTCGCCGGCCTCTCCTGTAACCTGCAGATTTAAAAAATAAAAACAAATTCTGCAAGTTACAGGGTGAGTTAGGTAACCGAATTTGGAAGAATGGGTATTTTTTTTGGGTTGTTTTTCCGGCAAATGGACACCGACCGAAGTTTCATTGTTGTTTGTCGTGGTTTTTGAAAACCGAAGTACCGTCGGGTGAAGCCGCAGTTGGCGGCGATTTAACTCCAAAGTATCCAGGCACAAGTATTGATTCCCATCTTTCCATTTGTTCCATGTTGAATCAAACCTTAAACGATTTTAAGATGAATGTTGAAAAAAAAAAATTAGAGAAATCAGAAGAGAGCAGAGGGAAACCCTTCTTCTTGGTTCGATTCAATTTCTTCTTCCTTTCGATCAAAGGCGAGCATGAGTCCTTGGGAAGATCCATTTGAATTTTTTTAACCTAAATCTGAATCCATTTGCAGGTTTGGGGGAAACGATTTGAGTAAGATAGAGGGCATTTTGGTCAGATGACTTGGTTCACTTGTTTTAAGGAGAAGGGCAAAATAGTCTTTTAAAAAAATCTAACCTGCTCACATCACTAGTTTTTGGGCCCATATTGATATATTGGGACTTAAAGGGATGACATTAATTCCACGGTCTAACGGAGGAGGTGTTGCCGAAAATTTCCCTTTATTTAATAGTCTATATTCGACGTGCACGGCAGGCAAGTCCGCAACCCTGACGTGTGTGTCTCGTTAGTAAGTTCAGTACGGCATAAAAACGGATATATTTGCTTACGAATGTTAAAATACGGCATAAAAATATATATAGTAATATTGTGATACACATTAATATGATTTCTATTTGAATTATAAGATATACATGTATCAATACAAAAATAATCTCTTGTTGTGATAAATGAGAGAAAAACAGGGATTAACGCTACAGTAGAATTATGGAGAACTGTCTTAGAATAAAAAAGTCTAGTGATTCACTAGGACCATATTAGAAGTTGGGTCCACCAACTACTGGAGGGCTCAGTGTGTCTCCCTTTGAGCTTTATTTTGAATTTATTTTTTGGTAAAATTTCCTTTTGCGTTTTGAGTTCAAGTATATCATCACATTCCATGGATTCAAAAATTCAAATTGAATTGGTTCAATCGAATTGAATTTCATCCCAAGTCCCAACCCCAGCCAATTCAAATTGGCCAATCTATGTACAGAAACAAGGATTTAGACAGATTTCACCTATTGGAATCTATCCTTATCGGAATCGAGTTGGAATCAAGCTCACACCAATTCCAAGTTTAATAAATCAAGTCCTCGTAGTCATTATCATCATCATTTGTCAAAGGATTGGATATCGGTCACCTTCAAAATTGATATGATACTGATATGGATCGATACGAATCAATCCCATGTCAAACAAATTTGCCCCTGATATTTTAAAAAAAAATTAGGATTCTTTTTTTTAACTGTTTTACCCCTAGTTTGTATCCGACCTGACTCCTGTCCAATCGTATCGGGAGCAAAACGATAGAAAAAATACGGATGGAGTCCTGTTAGCGGGGCTGGACGATCCAGCTCCTGCTAGGGGTGTAAATGAATAGCCAAAATCCGTTTCCGTATCCATGTCCATGTCCGTATCCTTTTAGCACTATTCAAATCCGTCTGAAAGCTAAACGAATGCGGATACGGATAGACTATAGCTATTCGAAAAGCTATATTTACATGTAAACGGATAAAATATCCGATCCGTATTCGTGTTTGTATCCGTTTAGCACTATTTGAATCCATCCGATAGCTAATCGAATGCGGATGCAGATATAACACTATCCGAGTCGAATCCGATCTATTTACAGCCCTAGCCACGGCTGGACATGATCCGAAAGATCCTTTTCAGATCAACGGCGGCTAGGGATACCAACATGGATAGGCCAATGTCGATGAGCCAGCCCATGATCTTAAAAGCTTGATCTGAATTCTCAACTCTCAAGCGGTCTAAACGTGAATTACCAAAAGGGTAACCCATCAAAAATAAAAAGGCTCTTGTCCTGCAGTGGCGGGAGCTGGAGCGACCTGGGACCCACCTGTGAAATGACCATCCCATCCCCTGTTTTTTGGTGGTTTCCATGGACTAGACGCTCCAGCTCCCGCCACTGTAGGACAGGAGCCAAATCCCATCAAAAGTGAGTGGGAATAAAATGTACGAAGATAAAAAAGGTAACAAAAAGAAAAGAAATATCTTTTTTCTCTCTTTCTCACGTGTTGTGTCCATAGTACTATATCTCGCGATATATCGGTATCTCGGGCCTACCGAGATATCCGAAATATTCAAAATTTGGCGAAATTTCGTCGAAATATTATATTTTTTCTGTAATATTTTGGGATTCCATCTCGGTGGGTATTTGGCCATATCTAGGCCTGATACTTCATGAGCACCCTTATTTAAGCTACATAAACACATTTAAACCTTCATATTGCAAAAAAAATGAACTCAATGTAGTGTTTTGGGTTTGCACCCTTGATTGACTGTATGCGGTCAGACCCTGTTGTATAAAATAGTTAAATACATATTCTTTAAGTACTAAAAGATATAATAAAAAATTTAAACAAAGTAATGAAACAAAAATAAAGTCAAATGTAACCTTTAGTTTAAACTTTAAAGTTTAAACTCATAAAGTCATAAGTGTTTAAATATATCGAAATATACTGAAATATACCGAGATATACTGAGATTTTCTCGAAATTTGAACTTTTTTTATTTCGAAAGCCCATCTCGTCTCGATAGTATCGAAATTATAAAAATTTACCAAAATTTCGATGATATTTCATGAAATTTTGTACCATGGTTGTGTCCCGCCGGTGAATCGATGGTGAATCTCACATATCGCGTGGTTCTACTACTACTTCTAATTTTTCTGTAAATAATGAAAGTTCACGAGAAATAATAATAGGAGAATCAGACATCCTACTTTTTCATTAAATTCCAGCGTTTCTATATCCTGTACAAAAACCAATATTCTCCGTTTCTGGATTTCTTCTCTACCTCTCCTCCACTTACAGAGAGATAGAGAGAGGGAGAAAAAAAAATAGAGAAGTGAGCGTTAGAGTCCTAGTCCTACCTTTCCACCATCTCTCCCCCTTTTTTCATGGGTGTGGGAAAGAAAAAAACTGTTGACCCAGACTAGTATATCACTAGGAGCAGATGCGTCCCAATAAACTATTGGGTGGTTTGATTCCAATTCCTATCTGTTTGGATCGGTTCCATTTTCAATTTTGGTCCTAAATTGACACCCCTACATTCACGTGCACTATGTATCGATGATCTGTGTAACTTCTCCATAACCCATCTAATTATCTTTACTCACACCTCCTATACGCTAAGTATTGTACATATATTCCACCATAACAAGGTAATTACACAACTTTCCTCACAGCTCCTATACATACACTAAGTAGTGTAACTTTGTATTCCAAATAGGGATATAAATGGATAATCAAAAATCTAAATTCTATCGGCATCCGCATTCATATCCATCTAGGGATATTCGTATTCGTTTAGAGATACCCAGAAAAAAATCCTAATATTTTGATAAAAATCCGTTCAAAAAAAAATTAAATACTTATTAATAAAAAATTAAGTAAATAACGATCTTGACGATTTTTGAAGATTCAATAGGTTCTAGAATATAAGAAAAAAAGATTCATGATCTAAGAGATCTGGATTGAGAGTGAATTGTATCTGGGGGAGACAAGTCCGAATTACATAAGACAGAGATATAAATAGATGATCAAAAGTACAAATTCAACCCGCATTCAAATCCGATTAAAAGTATCCACATTCGTCCAGAAAATATATGAATACAATCACATCCGATTCCTATCCAATTTGGATTCCTTTTGTACGGTTTGTGGAGTACGAGAATGATTCTCATAGATAACCTGATTTGATCTGATCTCCAAAAAGGAAGTTGGTGGTGTTGGTAATAACGCTGATTCTTCCGGGAAGAGTAGTGTGATTGTGATGGAAGAAAAAGAAAATGACACATCGCCATCATCTATTTTGACCAAATTGACGCTCTAAAATATGACGCGGTTTTACTTTGGGAGAAAACCTCATTTATTGTTTCCTACCAAGACACGTATCACAGGAATCATTATCATCTATGGTTCCTTGATCGGTGCGGTTCTCTAGTGTCTCTCATAAGAGGGAATTGGGATCCACCCGGGGCACTTGATCGAACACTCTACCCAGGTGGGGTCCACCATCTTCTTGTGAGAGTCACTAGGGAGAGGCACTAGGAAACCACAGCGATCAGAAAATCGTATACGATAAAAATTCTACATCACATCGACTACACGCTTCACATAGACAAGGAAGGAGCAGCTCAACTTACCAACAAAAAAGGAAGGAGCAGCTCAAGAGATGAGATTTTATCTTTCAAGGGCTCAGGGAGCTCCAAAATATTATGTTCGGAAGACATATCATTTGACATGATTAAATTATAAAACATCATTTTTTTTGGGGAGGGAAATTATAGAACATCATTTAGTTGCGTGGTTCCCTTGTATGCATTTTTATTGGCCCTGCACTGGTGCAAAACCATGCGATCAAATAATGATCTATTGCCCTATTTTATAATATTAAAATATCATTATTAGTTTACAAGATATTATACACAATTAAACAACAAGAAATCAAATACTTATAAAAAAAAAAATTTGTATTCATGACATAGCATGATTATATCACTAATTCCAACTCATTTCCCATTTTGTTGTTAAAGATCACTTTACTTTCAATCCAAAAATCCGGTGGATTCGGGTCTTAATCCCTACGTTCATCAGTTGTAACTTCTCTTGCATTCCTAGAGATGCAAACCTTGTTGTGCATTCTCTAGCTCGAAAGGTCCTGTCTGTGGCAAGATAGACTTTTTGGCCTATTTCCTGTCCCTGGCTTCTTGACCTTTGTAATCAAGATGTTGGGCGTTTTTCTTGCCCCCTTATGCAATAAGATTTCACTTTACCAAAAATAAAAATAAAAAATCCGGTGGGTTTGAAAAGTAAAATAAATAGCACATCTAAAAAACATATCCCTAATAAATGGGAAAATGCTCTCTAGACCTAAGGCATGCACCGTGCCTCCTCACATTTATTATAATATTAATTATTTTGAAGAAAGAGACAATGATTATAAAAAACAATGCGAGAGAGTGTAGTTTATTGTGCTTGCTCAGGGGACCTTCTCTTCAATAAAATATAGTAAGAAATTTAAGTTGTTTATACAATCATGTTGAATAATGAATGCAAAAGTTTTTTTTTTTTTTTTTTGGTTTGAAAATTTTCGCTTTATTTCCCTTGAATTTCCATTGAATCCAAAATACCAAATGGATCGAGCCAAAAGTGGATGGATTTTTACGAAATCAATTCTAGCACACAGAGATTGTGTTTATAGTAATTAAAATAAAAAAATAAGTGTGAATACGTAAATATTTTTAAAAAAATTTAACATACAAGACAATAGTACGATGTGCATTTAATACATGTTTATACGGGGCCATGAATTCCACCAATCCTGATCTGGATTAGACTAGATTAATCAATCTTTACAGATTTTCTAAACTATTGGGTTCGACTTGAAAACAACCAATCCTACATCGGATGTGAATAGTCCAATGTAAAAGTTTGTAGGAACTTAGACACCCTATCTTTAATGGCTAGCCTTTAAAGATGAATGCTACCCAAATCCCAACATGAGATCCATCGTTTTACATTGAGATGAGTTGATCTAGCCATTCTGATTCATGTATGTATGGGTGGGTTTTTGTGTGTTTCCATGCCTTCATTTTTGTATTTATATATAATCTTTGACCTATATATATGACATGAGTCAATCAATCAACTAAACAGAAAGCTCCATTTTGTTCACAATGTTATACCTAAATATAATCATCCAATGGAGTCATGCCACATCGATGAGATGTTGCGGCCCAAGATTCGATGGACCACTTCCATGGTCCGAACCAAAGAAGGATAGATCAAATGTGGCCTCGAGCGCCAAGTAGATGCAAAGCAAACCTTCTTTATGTCCTTCGAATCCTATATGGAAATTACTAAAATAGAAGCAGAAAAAGAGGAAAGAGGGGATAACGCCCCAAAAGAGATTCTTTTAGAAATATTCTCACAAAAAATAGAAACTGTCATATTGGGATTCTCTCAAGGACTGCCTGGTTCATCACTAATACTATATATACACAGGTATAATCTCTTACAAAGACATCTTCACTATTCTCAATTATGGTCAGACTTAGGCATCGGAGAGTCTCCCGTCGATGAAAATCGGCCCTCTGGTGTCCATCTTGTTCTTTTGTGCAAGTCTGAGCCCAGGGGGATTCTTATTAGAGATTTCTCAACGCAACACACAAATACCACCATGATGCACGGTGGCAACAATGATAGAGGACCAAGATCTTTTATTCACTAGCTAGTAATAAAAAGTCTCTCTATCAGGATAACTGACTAAAACATAGAAGAAAAAAAAAGATTCTACCTAAGGAGGTTTATAGAGCAGTGACAAAAGAGAAGAGAAACAAAGCATTCCCAAATTGAAACTAAATCAAATGAATCTATTTGAGATTATTACTTTAAAACTAATCTAAAATAAATCTTTAATAAAATATTTTTAACTGACTTGTAAAGAATCTTGGGTTGGAAACTAAAGAAAGATTTTATACTATTACCTAGTTTTCTTCTAATCCTATGTCCAAAAAAAATTGTTTAAGATAAAATAGTATACAACATAATCAATATTCTTTCCTCTTAGGAAGGAAATCGTTGTTTATTATTATTATTATTTTAGATTTTGTCACATACTACATTATTTCTACAGTGGGAGGGAGTAAAAAAAAAATCCTTATCACCACGTGGATATGAATGTTTGATAACGACTTGCTTTGTTTTGTAGTAAAATTGAATCACCAAATGAGATTATAAGAATGTATTCGTTTGGATGTACTATTATCAATGCATAGAATGAAACTATACTAACTTACCTGGCTTGGTTTTACTTTACACCCCCCCCCCCCCCCCCACCCCCCCCCAAAAAAAAAAAACTTTCCTGGCTCGGTCTTTTTTGCTACACAACAACAGTAGATGTGGGTTGAATCATGCCAAACGGTCACTAGTTTTCTTAAGGTTGTAGATGTCCCTATTAGTACAATTTGGATTCCTTACAAATCAAACTCCAAGATGAAACAACCCCTACTTGCGGCTATACCAGTTGTGCTGCATTCACTAATTGGACCACTTAGGGAGAGAGTCTAGAGAGAGAAAGTGACGTGATAAACTTTCTTTTGTATTTCCTTAGTGTTTTTCTTTTTGAGAGAGGGTTCCCCATGCTGTCAGTGCGAGGAAGAATCCACACAGCATATGAATGAGTGTCATGAAAAATGTATCATCCATATGAAATCCATACTTTTCAAAGTAAGTGAAAAAATAATAATAATAAAAAATTCATAGTGGTGTTGTGTGGGGGGGGGGGGTTGGGGGGGGGGGGGGGGGGGGGGGGGGGGGGGGGGGGGGGGGGGGGGGGGGGGGTTGGGGGGGGGGGGGTGTGGTTGTGGGGTGTGTGGTGTTGGTTGGGGTATTGGTGGTGGTGGGGGGTGGGGGGGGGGTGTGGTGTGGGGTGGTTGGGGGGGGGGGGGGGGGGGGGGGGGGGGGGGGGGGGGGGGGTGGGTGGTGGTGTCCCCATCATTTTTTTTTTTTTTTTTTTTTTTAACCTTTCATTTTATTCTTGTCCTGTTCTTGTTGTAGATGTGAGTAATAAAAGTCCCCACCCCCCTCAAAATAAATATTTCTGATTCAATTAAAAGGAATCCAATACTTTGGATTCATACATCCAGATTAATCTGATTAATGATGAAGTGATCGTTAGTCCATTTACAATCTTAGCTTAAGAACCAACACAATTGTACCACCCAAAAAAAAATTAACACAAAGGGTAGAGTAGTGGGGGAGGGATGAAAAGGTATTATTTGCTAGATTTCTCTATTTGCAGAAGTTGTTTGGGCTATTAATCCTCAAAAAGTGTCCATATCATACCTATTAATTAAGAGAAAATCTTGTGGTAACCAAGTTTTTGGTTACAAGAAGATTGTATTCATACTTTATTTTCTTTTGTAGAGGTTTTAGCTTACAGGAAGAATCGCTTATTTGCATGTTCTGTGGAGATCATGTTTGGTAATCAATTCCCCTCCCCCGCATTGGGTCGGTATTGATCGAGACCGATCCAGTGAAGCGATCAACTAGAACGATCCAAGGCTAAAAAGATAATAAAACCTAGTTTTATTAAAAAGCAGGGGCATGGAGATAGATCCCAATCCAAGTACCTTGATTACAAACCATGGTGAAGAATGGAGATCAAAGAGCTCAAGAAGTATTGAAAACGCAGTGAAGATTAGGCGTTTACAATTGGCACGCAACACAAGAGAGGTGTGAATTGAAAATTCAAGCAAAGATTTTTTTTTTTTTGGGGTGAAATTAAAGCAAAGATTATTAGTTACAAATTTGATTGCAATATGAAAACTAATGCAAGTTTGATCACATACTCTGTTATGTGCAATAGTCCCACATCGGTCCCATAAGGGATTGGATGTGGGCATATATGATATTGGGTTTTCTCTCCTTGTAGACCGGTTTATGAGGGTGAGTTCTTCCAATCATAACATTGGTGCTGCGTTTTCATTGATGCACCGCGAAAGTTTTGCGGTTGGCTACTGGTACCTACGAGGGCAACCTAGAGGGGTGCTAGAGTGCGAACCGCTAGGAAAGGATTACCTGCCAAGCTCACGGCTGGAGGAAACGGGAGAGTGAGTGAGGGAAACAGGGAAGAGAGAACGTCAGTCGGAATGCTGGGAATCCTCGCACAATAAATGGTATGGGAACGGATGTTGTAAAGAACTGAAGGCCAATTATATGCTTAAAAACAGAATCTTCAGTAGAATCATCCCACAAGAAATTACTGAGTTCTTAAAAGGGCTGTGGAGATCATAAACGGCTTTTCATCTCTCTTTCTCTCCTTTGATTTTGAAGTTGAGGGGACTGGCAAAATTTTGTTCTTCAGTCTTGATGTTGAATGGGAAACAGGTCACCTATATATATTTAAGGTCTTTTCCAACCGGGAAAAGCATTTTATTTGAAATGGGTCAGGTCTTATCCAACCTGGTAAGAATTTTATTTGGAAGAAAAGAGAGAGTGAAGACAAGTGATGAAGAGAATGGCTACCACACACTTGTTGACTGCGAAGAGGTGAAGCTAATTCATCCTACCTCCGGTTATGGAAACACCAGAGTTTCAGAAGAAGAAGATGTAGCTGAACCATTTCCTCCTGCCTCTACTGACCCAGAGAACAGGGTTTCATCATCAGAGGATGAAAGGGTAACCATCTTTGTTGACAATGGTGTTGAGGCTGTAGAAAAGATTAATCCTATCCTTCAAGTCTCTACTGGCGATGAGATCACAGTCTCTAATGATGATTTAGGAGCCAAGGAATTGACAAGAAGAGTCTTGCAAGGAGAGAAAAGGATAAAGCACTACTCCAGTTCTCACAAGATATTACTGGTTGGGGAGGGAGATTTCTCTTTCTCTGCTTGTTTGGCCAAGGTTTTCGGTTCTGCCGACAACATGGTTGCCACGTCTCTCGATTCAAAAAGTATGTCTTTAAATTGGAGTAAGATTATAAGTATTCAGATCGTCTACGGCGCCCTGCCCTGAGCGGCACACAAACACGGCGCCCTGCAATGACCACCTTACCCCCGCTTGGGTAAGGTGCTTGGGCAGGGGCAAGGTGGTCATTGGAGGGCAACCTGAATGTGCGCCGCTCAGGCCGCTCTGCTCGTGGCACCGTAGAAGATCAGGGTCCAGATTATAATCAATAGTTAATTTTGTTTGTTTTGACCCATCTTTGTTTCTTTGTCCTCTTTCTCTATTGTGACCAAGTGATCACGGGTTCGAGTATGGAAACAACCTCTTTGAAAACAGGGGTAATGCGTGCATTATGACACTCCCTAGCTCCTTAGGCTGTATAGCATAAAACCCACTTGACTTTTTTTTGTTTTGTTTTTTGGTTGCCAATGTCATGAGGTTGAGTAACTATGAAATTTCCATCCTCCTATTTTCATATCAGCATTAGAAATATAATATAATCCATCGGAACATAGAATATCTATCCTTCCATGTAAAACTCTGACTAGAAAACTATAGAAGTTGAAGCTCAACCAAAAGTTTAATTGGAAATAGAAGGATTAAATCTTTATCTTTCCTTGGGTTGTGTTAGCACAATCTGATTCTGTTCCAAGTAGCTAGACTACTTTATGAATTAATTTTCTTGTTGGGTCTTACTAGTACGGTTACCAGAGAAGCCCTCAAAATGGTAATATCTATAATACAACATTAATTGGGGTTTATATTTCAGGTTTCTTAAAGAAAAACTACAGCAATTCCATGTCTAACATCAAAGATTTGAAGAGTAGAGGATGTATAGTTCTTCATGGAGTAGATGCAACAACAATGTCAGTCCATGAGTTCCTTGAGGGCATAAAATTTGATAGAATTGTTTTCAACTTCCCCTATGCTGGTTGGTTCAAGGAAAAATCGCCGGAGAACCAAATCAGGTATATGTTTTGTTTAGCACCAATAACTCATTGTGATTTAACTTAATCCCCACCTTTTGAGAGTGAGGTAAAGACATGAAATGGATAGGATAACCATTCTGATCAAAAGTTGCTTAATAGATTGATTTGCTATTGAGGCCTGATGAGTTAGATGTATAAATGTACTTGGTATACTCTTTTACATAATTTTTGAATATGATTGTAACTAATTCTATTTAACTCTTTCTTTTCTTTTTTTTTGTCATATGCAGTCTACACCAAAAGCTTGTTAGGTTGTTCTTCAAGAATGCCAAGAAGATGCTTTTGGAAGATGGAGAAATCCATATTTCCCACAAATCAAACAGGTTCCATTGTGAATGGAATATTGTATCTCTGGCCTCACTTAATGGCCTCAATTTTATAAAATCAGTGGAGTTTAATTTGAATGATTATCCAGGTTACAATACCAAATATGGATTTGGAGGAGATGATAACTTTGATTGCAATCCCAGTGAGACTTACATGTTCAGAATGTAATAGATACCAATTTTTGATGAAGCAATTATCAAATTATCATGAATGGGTTCAATAGTGTGCATTTCTTGGGTTTTCAAAGAAGACAAACATAGTTTCAGAGTTTATGAGTAGAAGGCCAGGCAACATAAGTTTTATTGAAAATTATGTATGTTTCTTGATACTCACCCAATAAAAGATATATTTTTCTTCATATTAATGAATACCAGATCCTTACCAAAATAAAAATAAAAATAATAATAATAATATCAGATCTTGTAGGTGCTCCCTAAACATATATTCCATGAGTTTGTGCAGATCTTGATCTTTGTATCTTAATTAAGGCTGAAAGAAGTTTCATTTACATCATTATCTATGTCTGCAATGAATATAGAGGATAATCAATTTGAACAACTAACGGAGTGGGTTTACTTATTAATCATTTCGGAAAGTACAGGAGGTACGTGTAAATATCCAAAACGCAAGGGTGGATCAGTAATTAAGTCTTACCTCAGATGAGGTACACATACATTACCCAAAAAAAAGGGAGAAAGAACACTACCTGGTCAGATGTGGCACGCAGCTCTTGTCCCTAGACTCAGGGCCATGCGAAATGACCATTGCATCTCCATGGAAAGGTGGAAATCCCTAAGGGTGTAGTGGTCATTTGCCACCACCCTATGTCTAGGCCCAAGAGCCACACACAGTACGCGATTAGGTAGAACACTAACCGATTGCATGGTTAGCATGGTTTCTGCGCCTAGACACAATCCAATGCATTTGTGCGTAAAAAGACAGTTCAGTCCGAGGTGGTGCGCAAGGCATAATGATCACGCCCAGACACAAAAAGTGCCTAGGTGCCTGGATATCTCCTACCCCCTTGTAAAGGCGGTAATTTCTAAGAGCCCAAACGCTTTTTGTGAACCACCGGATGGATCAGGATCGTCTCCAAGGAGGCATGCGCCCAGGGTGTTTCCATGGGACATCTAGTGGCTGAGCTGTGCCGCACACATCCCGGTGCACATCTAGGGATATGTGCATCACAGCTCAACAGCTAGCAGCATTCTGGGCATGCTGGGCTCCCTGGAGACGAGCTAAATTCCCATCAGAAATAGCATTCTTTTCTCTTTTTTTCTTTATGTCCAGATGTGCAGTTAGGCACAAAATTGTGGTTCGCAAAATTACGGACCTTGAGGCAATGGTAAGTCATGTTCCATTGCGACTCATTACTTGTGGGTTTGAGTTGGGAAACAGCCTCCATGTGAAATAAGGGTAAGTTTACGTATATTATGATTATTCCCAGATCCTACAGTGACGAATGTGAGAAATTTTTCCCATGATTTTAATCAAACAAAACATGTATGATGAGATCTTAAGCCAAGTGGCAAATTCTACTCCTGGTTTATTGGGCTTGCCGACTTAACAGTATATGGAGAGACAGGTAGCTGACAACCCAATACGAACTCGTCACACGGAATCCTGGGAATCCCCGCACAATAAAGGGTTTGAGAACGGATGATTGGGCTATTGTAAAGGAACTGATGGCCAATCATATGATTCAAAATAGAATATTGTGTAGAACCCCACAAGAAATTACCCAAGACCAACCCCGAGTCAACAAACTTCCCAGAAATGTAGAACAGAGCATAGAGCGTCGATGATGTATTTCATTTGATTTGAAGTTGAAGCATTTCTTACCGGGCAAAAAAAAGTTGAAAGCCTTCAAGGAACTGTTGCAAAATCCTTTTCTTCAATCCTAAAGTTGAATGGGTGGAATTTAGGAATGTAAATGGATCGGAATAATTCCTATCCAAATTTTAATCCGTTTATCAAATGACATATCCGATCCGATATTTGATCGAATTTTAAAAACTAATATTATATTGAATTCGATAGTTTATTGAATATCCGGATAATTATCCGATCTAGTAAATTATCTGATTAGTTAGAATCCGATAGAATGAGAAAGAAGAGGAAAGTTAGAATGACGATTTCGTAAAAGGTTATTGATTCATGGTTAGGGTTTGAATTAGGACTTATGATTAGTATTATTACCAAAATATATATCCTTATAAAAGTGTTTATAATAAAGATTATATAATAATATATTATAAAAATAGTGAACTTATTGTATTTTCCTACAGGATAGTAAATTAACTGAATATTATCCGGTCTGAAATGGAAAATATCCAATTGTGAATCCGACTGTCTTTTGGAAAGATTTGGATATTTTTCAGAAACCAAAATTCCCAAAAACCCATAAATTGAAATGGATACTGTTCGATTTTCCATTTACATCCCTAGATGGAATCATACACAGCTTTTCATCCCTCTCTCTTTCCTTTTATTTAAAGTTGAAAGGAGGACGGAGGAACAGGAAAATTATCCTCTCAGGTTCTCTGCCTGGTATAGTTCCATAGTGTCTCTAATAAAAACAGGGTGGATCCCACCCGGGCAGTGTGGTCGGACAAGGACCTTTATCCCCTGAGGTTCGTTGACTGGTACGGTTGTGCAGTTCTTCTCATAGGGGGCCTAAAATGACTATTCCACCCCCTGATCGAACACACTGCCCGGGTGGGGTCTACCCCCCTTTATTAGAGGCACTAGGGAATCGTACCTGGTAGGGGGAACCGCAGATGATAAAAATTCGTCGAAAAAGGGGTAAATCATCATTTCCAACTCCCATGAGAGGAACTGAACGAACTATATTGTGCAGGAAAAGTCAGAGGATAAAGATATACGGGCTTATCCTCTGCTCTTCTCGGAAAATTATTCCCCCCAGTACAATCATGTACACATGGGCGGTGCTACACCGCACGATGCGCACAGCACCTAAAGGTCCGCTCTTCTCTCTCCAATAATGTACTTTTGTTTCCTAGGATGTTAAGCGAAGAACTGATGGTACAAATTACCCCCAAAAAATAAGCAAAAAAGAACTCATAGTACATAAAAGCTACCACCACCAACTCCCTTATCTTTCTCGTACATTTAATGTGGAAGAATCTCTCTCTCTCTCTCTCTCTCGCCAAATGAACTTCTTTTCCTTCGGTGTAAAGCAAAGAACTGAAAGTAGATAAAGTGTTACCTCACTCCCTCTCAGTGTTTGCAGTGCTGAGAGATCAGAGAAGAGGAAAAACCTGTGAAGCATCTTCTTACTTGAAATGGGTCAGGTAATATCCAACCTAATAAGAATTTTATTGAGAAGAAAAGGGAAAGTAGAGACAACTGATGAAGAGAATGGATACCAAGCACTTGCTGACTGCGAAGAGGTGAAGCTAATCCATCCTTCCTCCTCCGATTATGGAAGTACCAGAGTTTCAGAAGAAGATGAAAGAGCAGTAGTTATTGTTATAAGTGATTCTAATGTCAGAGAAGAAGTAGACCCATCTCCTCCTCCTCCTCCTGCCTCTTGTTACCAAAAGACCAGGGTTTCATCAGACGATGGAAGGGTAACCATCATTGTTGACAATGGTGCTGAGGCCGTAAAAAAGATTAAACCTATCCTTCATCTCTCTACTGCCGATCAGATCAGAGTTCCAAAAGATGGTTTAGGAGCGAAGAAAACCAAAAGAAAAGTCTTGCAAAAAGAAGAAAAAAGGATAAAGCACTACTACAGTTCTCACAAGATGCTTCTGGTTGGGGAGGGAGATTTCTCTTTCTCTGCTTGCTTGGCCAAGGTTTTTGATTCTGCTGCTAACATGGTTGCCACTTCTCTCAATTCAGAAGGTAATAAGTTTTAAATTCGAGTAAAAAGATATAATCAATAGTTAATCCCTTTTGGTTTTTGTTTTGTTGAGGTTTGGAAGAACCCATCTATCTTTGTTTCTTTGTCCTGTTTCTGTAGAAATTTGTGAACCAAATTTGTCTTTCTTAGTCAATCGCCTTACAATCTGCAGCATACAGCAAAACCCAATTTACTCTTAGAGTTTCTTGAGTTTTTAGTCCTTTTTCAGTGTATGTTTATGCAACCTGTAAATAGATAGATAGTTTTGTGTCTATTTTAGCCAATTTTGTTTTTATTTTAGTTTAAATAGAACAAATTAAACCCACTTTTACTCTTAGTTTCTTGATTAGTATAAACAGCAAACCTAATTAGTTGTTTAGTCCTTTTACAATCCATGTTTATGCAACCAGTAAGCTTCCATTTTGCATTTTTATCATAATATCACCTGCTGAGATTTGGGGCTTTTGTTTTTTTGGATTCGATCTGACCTAATTAAGTTTAAAGAGGGCATTGCTATGACTCCCTATACTCACCCTATATTTACTCAATGTCCATTACCCTGAACTTTTTTTATTTTTTTTTATTCTCCGCTAAAAGTTAAGTTCTCCTCTCCTTCTCCCTTTGTATTTTAAAATTCCTAAATTACCCCTCTATCCAAATAAATTCATCTCTCCTAACTGGCTTGCCCCATCATCCCTGTCCAGTTATGTTAAGTAATTGATTGATACGCCAAAAGCTCCAGAGTTGATAGAACGCATTAAATTAAGCTCTTTAACCTATTTCATAGTAGGCTGATCCAATCTAGCACCCATACACTAGATCAGGGTTCATTAGTCACATAACAAGTTAGTCATCCCTCCTCAACCCTATCTCTGCATCTCAAGCCTCACTCCCTCTCCTTCCATAGCCCCCTCCAGCCGCTCATCCCCATTTCTTATGAATTCGTTTTCTTGTTGGGTCTCACATCGGCTTACAAGACATGGCCTCTGAATGGTATGTGGTGTTTATAATGCAACACTTGGGGGGGGGGTGTTTTGTATTTCAGATTTCTTAAAGAAAAACTACGGCAATGCCATGTCCAACATCGATGATTTGAAGAGTAAAGGATGTATGGTTCTTCATGGAGTGGACGCAACAAAAATGTCAGGCCATCAGTTCCTGAAAGGTATGAGATTTGATCGGATTGTCTTCAACTTCCCCCATGCGGGTTTCTCTAATAAAGAGTCACGGGAGGTCCAGATCAGGTAAATGTTTGTTTTCAACTAAATCATATATATATATTTTTAAGGGCTCATGTTCTCTGTGCCGGGGGCGCAGGCTGTGCCCAAACACATGGGGGTGGGCGCAATGACCACCTTGCCCCCTTGAGTGGCAGGCTCATGTGTCTGGGTGCAGCCTGCACTGCGGCACAGAGAACATGAACCCTTTTTTTAAATATGATTAGTAACTAATCCTATTAAAATTTTTTTTTCTTAATTACATATGCAGTCGACACCAAAAGCTGATCACCTTATTCTTCAAGAATGCCAAGAAAATGCTTTTGGAAGATGGAGAAATACACATCTCGCACAAATCAGTTGGGTTCCATCTTAAATGGGATATAGAATCTCTGGCCTCAGATGGTGGCCTCAATTTTATAAAAGCAGTGAGATTTAAATTGAATCAATATCCGGGTTACAATACTAAATATGGATTTGGGGGAGATGGGAACTTTGATTGCAATCCTAGCAAGACTTACATGTTTGGATTGTGATAAAGACCAATTGATGATAGAAGCATACTCATTAGCTTTTTCATGAAATGGGTTTAGCAATGTTGTGCATTTAGGGGATTTTCAATGTAGACCAAAATATGTTTCAGAATTTATATATGAATATAAGTGTAAGAGTGTTATTCAACATTTCTGATATATGTTTCTTGATTTTAATGAGTCACCAATTCTTATAGGTCCTCATTAAATTTCTAGTCCGTCTTAATGGATTCATATCTTTCTATTTTTTGATTATTCTAATTTTTTAATTTTTTAATTTTTACTTTTGAAGTATATCAAAGCATGATTATAATAAAACTTGGTACATAATTAAAAGAATCCCCACTTGAAGGGGGCTAAAAACTCTTGGCCAATGAAATTTAAGTTAAATACGTGGTTTACCACATCGGGGGGAGTTTTCAGAGTCAAGGAATGAATCAAGATGAGTTCTATGCCTCCAAGGGTGATACTTTTTTCTTAATAATAAGATAAATCCTGAAAATAAAGAATTCATGTTTCTAGAAAAACTCAAAATTCGAGGGTGAAAAGATTCAGTTCGACATTCAAAGCATACACTTCGACATGGAAAACGTATTAAAGGAATGAAATTTGAATGTCGTTTTGTTTGCCAACTGAGCTGGCTCCTCATCTATTGAAACTAAGTAAATTAGTCCATCAAACCAACTGTCGTTTAGTTTTAAACGTTAATACTCATCCAACCATTTTTTTAAGATCAAATTGCCTAAGTTTAAAGTTTCAAAATGAAAATACCCTTTAGGGGTAAATACTGCATACAAATCATGCCTTTTTTTTTTGGTTCCCCACCCCATTTCTACTCTTTTCCTCACCCCATTCAATCCCCTATACCCCCACCCCGAATCGGTATCCTCTGCTGTCCACTGTTCGGACAGCAGAGTGCTATCTCCTCACATGGACGCAAAATGATGATTTAACCACCCTGGCCAAACACAATCCGAGGGGTGGTTAAATCATCATTTCACGCCCATATGAGAGGACAAGATAAAAATTCTCCCCACCCCACCTCTATTAATTTACTTCACCACCCCCATCACTCCCTTGTACCGCTCCCATCTCCCACCTCTAAACAAAGGAGAATGAAATCTGATACTTTCATCGGGTCAAATGCCGTAGAATCGAAAAGCCCCCTTTTCTTAATTCATGGTGTCATGTTGAGATCTATTTTCATTTTTTTTTCCTTTCCAGCGTTTTCTCTGTTTCTCTGACTCCAACATTACATCCTTTAAGCTAGTGCTTTCAAGCATTGTTCTTCATTATATGCAAGCATTTGATTAGAAACTTTTTAGACCAGATAAATTTATTTTGGGTTGCATGATAATGACTGTGTTTAACTGAGGTAGCTTTGAGTACCAGCTATTTCTGATCCCGAAAATCTGGTTATTACTCATGCGAGCATGTTTCAAATGCTGTAATTGAAGATCCTTGCTGTTGGTAATGATAGATTGCAAGCCACTAATTCAGATTACTTGATCTCAAGATGATTTTTATTGAACCAAAAAAACAAAAGAAATTTGCATTAACGGTCCTTCGGATGGTGACCACAACCCTATCCACATATCACAAGACCTCAGTCTTCAAAATTAAGTCCCTTTTGTTTCTGCTTTAGCTCAACGTGGCCATTTTATGTAAGGAGAAGGCAGCGATTGGGGTTTTTATTTGGGATTCTCAAGGCCTAGTAGCAGCGGCGAGTAGCAAAGAGAGAGAGAGAGAGAGAGCTTACCTGAAGAGTAGTAGCGGCGAGTAGCAGATGCAACGATCAGAGATGAGGGTGGGGGTCGAGCAGAGAGCAACGGTGAGGAGGTTTGGTGAGAGATTTGGGAAATAGGGTAACTTTACTTTTAGGGTAGTTTGGTCTTTTTCATTTTTAATATATTAAAATATAGAAGGTATTTTAGTAACTTTACTGTTTTTTGTTAGTTAAATAACGGTGTCATAGATGAGGGGGTGTGTTTGAAAGGTTTTAAAGATGAGGGGTTGTACATGAAAACAGGCCGTAGTTGAGGAGTGTCCCTATATTTTCTCCAAAAAGAAAAGGACGTATCCAGTACACAAGGTTCCGGCCATTCCGGGGGATGTGGCAAAATTCATTCTTCAATATTGAAGTTGAGGATTTTTTATCCTCTCAATTACACTGCCCGTACTTGACGTCAAGTACATCTAATAGAGGGAGGTGGACCCCATCTCAGGTCAACCTCCCTCTATTAGATGTATTTGACGTTAAGTACGAGCAGTGTAATTGAGAGGATAAAAATTCGTTGAGGGGAATCACATCAATCTCACTCTCTCCACAAATTTACTTTTTTTTCTACGATGTTAAGCAAAGAACTGAGAGGACTAAAAGCTACCTCCACCACCCCCACCCCCACCCGGATTCTTATCACCTCCAGTTTCCATCCCCCAGTTTTTTCCCCAGTTTCAGTCTCAAAAGATGACACGTGTCATATAAAAATCCAACCGTCCATTTTGAATTTTGGAAGTTAACCTTGGTTAACCCTAACCAAGGTCAAACCGAGAATGAGATTATGATGTTTCCCGCCCTTGTTTCGCAAAACTCATCCTCTGCCACTGATACCTCTCACGAATATTCACGGTGACCAGCGTCGGCGATAAAGAAGACAGGTTCTGTTCTCACGGCGTCGGCGTCGACGACGCCAACTGTTAGGGTTATCTTCTCCCTACCGCTCTCACAGACCATGCGATGGTGAGAGAAGGGACTCCCTGTTCTACCCAAAAAATAAAAGTGTTTCCCGCCTCTGTCTCGGGTTACTTGTGATCCCCTCTCACGAATCTCCACGGTGATCGGCGTCGGGAGATGAAGGAGATAGGGTATTCACGGCGACGATCGCAAAGGAGGCTATTTCTACCCACTCCTACTCTGTGAGACCTGCGACGGTGAAATCAAAGATACCCACAGAACGACGACAACAAATGAAGTGAAGAGAGACTTCTGATGCCTCTTTCACATCTCTGTAATTCTGTTCTAATCGATTGGGAAAGGAAACACTGTCGTGGCCCTGTTCTAACGGTTTTCTCCAATAGCTGAGGTTCATTTTGTTTTTCTTCCATCATCGATTGCTTCTGTTCATTAAAAATACCATCTCCTCTGGGCCTGTAGAAAAAAGTGGTTGAGTTTTTCTTGTAGAGCATGTGGGTTTTACATCTCATTGTTTGATAAGGTATCATTTTCTTCAACCAAACATCTTCAACTTTTCTCTTTTGCTATTACTATTACACAAACCGAATTTTGGGAGAAACCCAAATACGTGTCTTGAATAATGTTGTTAATTTTTTCAATCAACTTGACCCTACAGGAGAAGAAACCCTGCCACTAGTTGTGTTGGTGTTGGTGTTGGGGTCAGAAATTATGATTTGATATAATTCCACAGGGTAAACCTAAGATTCCTGAAGGCTAGTGAATGTTACCATGTAACAGCACATGGATGAGTCCATGTGAAAAGAGATCAAGCTCTCAACACACATGCCACTCTTGAAATTTAAGTCTTCATTAACCTTGATCATGGATGTTAGAAGGCCGTATTTTCCCAACTTTGGTTTGGTACATATTGTTATTAGTGAAGTTTGATCTCAGACCTTAACCCAAGATAGACTTTGGTTTGGTACATATTGTTATTGTTATAGTTCCCAATAGAACTATAATCTGTAAGCAATTTTGTTATTATGCTTTGTCCCTTCATTTTATGAGCTTTATTGGAACAAATTCAGGGGTTTTCAGTTTGAGATTTTACTTATACTATTGGCCAAATGTGATGAGTACATTTTTACTGCAATGAGAACAAATTCATGGGCTTTCTTCTTCTTAGTGTTTTTCTTTTGAGTTTCTTTTCACTTTCTTTCTTTTTTCTTCTTGTATAAGCCTTTTCTGTTCTCTAACTAAAGCAAAAAACTTTAAACCAGAAGTAATAAAGCATCAAGCTCTAATTTAAGGAATTATGAGTAGTGTAACTTAATTGGAGAGTTTGGAAAGTGATAATGATTTTATATCCTCTCAGTTCACAGGACTGGAGCAATATTTATTATGTTCATATCACAGTGATTCATTATTAACCTGAAATTGGACCAGCCATCTTCCTACCTATCTATTTTTCATGTATTTTGAATTAGGACAGATATTTGCATGTGTTTATAGATCAAAATCATGCAGAAATATATTGAAGTTCATTAACCACTGTATTTTTTTTTTATCTGCTTCAAAGTTGTTAGTTATTTAATGTATGTTTTTTTGTCTTTAGTTGTATAGTTGTTCAATAATACTTTAGTTTTGACTTTATTGTTGGGCCAAATATTGTTTAGGTGGGCTATGGATATTCCAATAGATACATCGGATAACGACATAGGTCTAGATGATGAGAATAAGCCTAAGATTGGTATGCAGTTTAATTCTGAGAATGAGGCATTTGAATTCTATAATAGTTATGGAGGAGTATTGGGTTTTAGTGTCAGGAGAGAGTATGCAAATAGGAGCAAAAAAGATAGGTCAATCATTACTTCAAGGAGATTTGTATGTAATAAACAAGGGAATCGGAAAGTAGACAATCGTGCTCATGTAAGAATAAATATTCTTCGAGCTGAAACAAGGTCCGATTGTCCTGCTCGTATGGGAATAAAGATGTTGGAAAATGGGAAGTATCAATGCCATGATCTCATTGAAAATCATAATCATGAGCTTCATATATCATCTACTACTCACATGATGCGGTCACAACGGAAAGTTTCAGACATACATGCCATTGAAATTGACTTGGGAGATGATTCTGGAATCAAAACTAAGGCTATGTTTGAGTACATGAGTAAACAGGCAGGTGGTAGACAGAACCTTGGTTATATACCAGTGGATCATTACAATTATCTCCGAAGTAAACGTCAGCGTGACCTACGTCCTGGTGAAGCAGGGAGTTTGTTCCAGTACTTTGAAAAACAAAGCAGTCTGAACCCCTCTTTTACCTACAGGCTACAGTTGGATATAGATGAGAAGATAACAAATATTTTTTGGGCTGATGTGAGAATGCTAATAGATTATGCACTTTTTGGTGATGTTATGACTTTTGATACAACATTTTGTACAAACAAGGAGCATAGGCCTTTTGGTATGTTTTCTGGATTTAACCATCATAGAGGAGTTGTTATATTTGGGGCAGCCCTTTTATATGATGAGACGGCTGAATCCTTTAAATGGTTGTTTGATGCTTTCTTGAAAAGTCATGGGCAAAAGCATCCGGGAACATTATTTACAGACCAAGATGCTGCCATGGCAAAGGCAATTTTGGAGGTTTTTCCTGGAACATGGCATGGTTTGTGTACTTGGCATTTAATGCAAAATGGGATTAAGCATCTAGGTCACTTAATGAAGGACGGATCAAGCTTTCTATCAGATCTTAAGAGATGTATATATCATTATGATGAGGAAGTACAATTTGAGACTGCATGGGAACAATTGAGGAGTCAGTATCAGGTTGAAAATGGATCATGGTTAGATCGTATTTATGTACTTAAACACAAGTGGGCCAAATGCTATATGAAGAATACATTTACAGGAGGTATGCGGAGTACTCAGCTAAGTGAAAGTGTAAATGCTGGCTTGAAGGATTATACAAAGTCTACTTTAGACATTATACAGTTTTTTAAGCATTTTGAAAGAGTAGTCAATGATAAGCGTGCTAATGAATTGAAGGTTGAATTTGATGCAAGAAATAAGCTCCCAAGGAACTCTTTTCCCCAAACACCCATTATGATACATGCATCAGAAGTCTACACTCCGTTAATCTTTGGATTATTTCATAATGAGAATGTACGGGTTGGTTCTTGCTACATAATACAGAAGGATGAAAGTAATAGCTTGCATAAATATGCTATTGGTATTCTTGATTCAGATATGACATTTAAGGTTGAGTGTGATCCATCCAAGTCCATTATTGAATGTAGCTGTAAGAAATTTGAGACATTTGGCATCCTATGTTGTCATGCTTTGAAGATAATGGATAGGTTGGATATGAAGTCTATTCCTGAAGCATATATTTTGAGTAGATGGACACGTGCAGCAAGAAGCATTGTAGTGGAAGATAGCAAGGGAACACAAGTTGAAGAAGATGTAAATTTGAACTCTGCACAAAGATATAGAATTCTTTGTCATAAACTGGTAAAGATTGCATCACAAGCATCCAATTCAAAAGAGGGATTTGCATTGGTGAACAATGTTGCTAGTGATTTGTGTAAACAATTACACAGCCTTGAAAATCATGACACAAGGGCACATCAAGATGAGTCAACTGAAGAGCCTAATCTGAACATTGCAAAAGGGCTTAAAAAGAAAGAGAAGAAGAAGGGTTGTGGATCAAGTAAACGAAAAAAATCATGTTTGGAAACAAAAGGCAATAAGAATAAGAAAAAGAAAAATGAGCCAAACACAACTAGTACCTCTCTACCAGCCCTTACACCATGCAATGTAGTACATTTGAATCAATTGGATGGAACTCGAGAAAGTGAAATCAACCACAGTTACATGGATCCCATTATGGTAATTTCAACTCATGTTGGTTCTTGTATTTTTTGCATCTCTGAATCATTTTTAAGATTAATCTCTTGTCTGCTATGTTACAGTCACAGGGGTCACTTGAGCAGTCTATGCATACTATATGTTCTTCCCAGACCTCCACAGCTCAGGTATTGCTTTATTAGTTTAATGATGTGCTGAGATAGGGTATTAATTTTGAGACATTCTTATCTGTGTTTAATTGCTTCATGAGCAGGCTCATGAACAAAACAGTCATCAAGGAGAAACACTCAGTACCCATCATGGGAAATCAACGGCCTTGTTGAGGTCCCAGTTCATTTTGGGAGGAGGGGTTTAGGTCCCAGGTTTCCTTTTTGGTAAAAGGTTTTTTTTTTATCTGTTTACTGTACATAATTTCTACCACATTAAAAGTGGGTACATTCCAAATTCACTTTGGGGGGAGGGGTTTAGGTCCCAAGTTTCCTTTTTGGTAAAAAGGTTTTTTGATCTGTTTAGACAATATAATTATACTTGAATTTTACACCTAGTTGTGCCCCCATTGAAGGATGATGTGGTAATTCAGATGTATGAATATATTTGAAATGACCTAGATTAATCATGTGTCAAATTTATTATAATATCTCTCTCATGTGTTCCATGAATTTTTAAAATGTTTTTTTATCTCATTGGGCAAATTCCATTATGTGCCAGCCAACAGATTTTTGTTTGTAGGGGGGGGGGGGGGGGGTTGCCTTTATTGGGGTATAAAGTATATAAACTCTAAAGATGAAGAGGCATCAAAGGGTTTAATGATTTTCGTTTTAAGTATCAAGCTCAAGGTTTCATGGATCATTTTTTCCAATAAGAAAAGTACACATATATGTCATTTGCTCTGGATAAACAGTAGACACTATGAAAAGCAAATGAAAAAATAAGATTAAAAAGGGGGATTAAATTGGGTGAGGTATTAGCAAAGCTTCACTTTCAACAATTTCCTGGTCATAAAAAATGGTATTTTGCATGTGAAGAGAAACTTCTAAATCGTTCCAAAAAAGTTGATAATCATATTTATTATGGACTCTAAGAAGTAAACATCTTGAATGCACTCTGTTTAGAGTGAGAAAGTGAGAAACTGTTACATGTCATGGAACAAGATTGGGTACTCCTTAGATTTTCATGACTCAGCTGGGTATGATCTAGAATTTGATTTATAATAACCTTAAACATATCTGCTCAAATTTGGAGCTCCTAACATTCAATGTATTTTGGCAACTTGCAGGTTCATCTCCTATTTGATGCTTTTGATTTCTATCCAAAAGACAAAGATTTCACTACCCAAAAAAATCAATTAAAAAATAACAACTGTATCATTCAAAGTTCCTTTCGTAGCCTTACTGTAATGTAAAAAAACAGTTGCATCATACAATGGCTAAATTGGAAGAGGCATTCTAAGCCTCCCAAATATAAAACAGTAAGTCCTCGGGGCCCTTGCAACACTAAAAATGACCGCCACCCCCTCTCCCCCATTTGGCTCTCGGCCATTCTAAGCCTTTCAAATAGAAAACAGTAAGTCCTCATTGCCAAGCCTTACTGCATGAACACCATATTTGGCTTTGGCCCATCTTCAAAGTTACATTTTTGAAGAAATCCTGTGAAAGAAGAATCAAGAGGATTCAGCATTGAGAAGCAAGAAAAACAAACAAAAAAATTAAAGGATTTTAATTACTTTCAAAAGATCAGAACCTTTAATGAACTCAAAGATTAATAGAGAAACTGAAAAAGGGGGTGATGATAACTGAGCACTGAGAAAAGAAAGGTTGTGGGGAAGACTAAAGTGAAGACTGAAGAGTTGGGAAGAAATTAAAAGCAATGGACAGATGGATGGAGTCTTGAAGTGGGTTATCTTTAATTCAAAAGATGCATCACTACTGAAGCAATCAAGTAGTTTGTTGTAAGAGTTGAGGGACTTAGAGTTGAAAAAACCATCCACTCCTCCCCCTTTAGCCTTTGCTATTTGCTACAGAGAATTCATTCACAGAGCAAATTATAAAGCAATTGAGACATAGTACTCAATCTTAAGCAATGGATGATGAGAGCTGGATTGCTGATCCTAAGGAGGAATGACATTGTAGGACAGTAAATTAAAAACCTTTAAACAAAGGCAAGGACAGACACCCATCTATGAGAGGCCATGACCCATTAAAATTGCAGTGGCAATTAGCAAGAATCCCGCTATGATGATTGAAAATTTGAGATAGACCATAAACAATAAACCCATCTGACTTTTTTTGTATACTTTGGGGGTAGGTTGAGGAGAAAGAGGTGTTGATTCTTGAAATGTGCTGTGGGGTCTCTCTGCATTTGATGATCAGATCAGTTGATGAGTTAAGTTGGTTTTAATTTTTTTTTATTTTTTTTTCATCTGATGCTCATTAATCTGTAGTTAAGGTATATTAGATCTAGCCAGATTCGGTCACAAGGACACAAATGGATAACCAAAACTACTCAGTACTGCCCATGCTCACTATTAATGGATGATGATATTATGTACATGGGACTATTTTGGAGAAGCTATAGCCATTAGCTTAGCCCAAATACATCTCAAACTCAAAATATGGAGAAGATGATTGAAGATGACAATGGTGGTGGTGAAAGTGGGAACCATGGAACGTGGTGGTGGAACCGTGGGAAGACCATTAAAGGTCATTGGGTTGGGGATCGAGGACTACTACTCTATATGAATTATGTAGTTTGGAACTTTTGTTTGGATTCATTCAACCAGAACTTTATACGAACAGATGGTGTCAAAAGTTTAATACTTCCGCACAAAGAATCTTTTGCAGTTTTTGATCAAAGGACCAAGGACTACCACTATCCTTCAATATTAGGCATAGTTCAAACACAATATACAGATGGAGTACCTTCAAGGGAGTCATTTCCTGTGGTTTCTCCTTTGTCGCCGTCGCCTAAGGATGCAGAGCATGAACCGACAGTATTTCCTTCCGCCGTCGGCTGGAACAGAGACACAGATGTGCAAGGGGATCTCAGAGGAGGAGTCTGTCTTCCTTTGTCGCCTAAGGATTCAGAGCAGGGGAAGCAAGAAGATTTTTATCCCCAGTCCCTTCTCTCACCATCGCATGGTCTGTGAGAGCGGTAGGGAGAAGATAACCCTAACAGTTGCCGTCGCCGACGCCGTGAGAACAGAACCTGTTTTCTTTATCACCGACGCTGGTCACCGTGAATATTCATGAGAGGTATCAGTGGCAGAGGATGAGTTTTGCGAAACAAGGGCGGGAAACATCATAATCTCATTTTCGGTTTGACCTTGGTTAGGGTTAACCAAGGTTAACTTCCAAAATTCAAAATGGACGGTTGGATTTTTATATGACACGTGTCAACTTTTGAGACTGAAACTGGGGGATGGAAACTGGGGGATGGAAACTGGAGGTGATAAGAATCCACCCCCACCCATTATCTTCTGGTACATTTAAAGTGGAAGAGAATCTCTCTCTCTCTCTCTCTCCCGCCAAATGAACTTTTTTTTGTTGTTGGTGTTAAGCAAAGAACGGAAAGTAGATAAAGTCTTAACCCACCCCCAACCCCACCACCACAACATTATTATGTCGTACATTTATATAAAACACACTTGATTTAACCAACCCAATGTACCTCCCTTTCCCACTAATTGTTTGCAAAAATGACCTCAAATTTTTGGTGTACATATTTTAGTAATCTGTCAAATCATCACATGATGGTGTATTTCACATTTTCTCCCTCTCTCCCTCTCTCCCTGTGTGTGTGTTGCAGTGCTGAGAGATCAGAGGAGAGTTAAAAAGGATACATATTGGTTCATCTCCTTTCCAACCTCTGAAGCATATATCTTATTTGAAATGGATCAGCCCATATCCAACCTGTTAAGAAGAATTTTATTGAGAAGAGTAGAGGAAGTAGAGACAACTGATGAAGAGAATGAAATGGATCAGGTCCCATCCAACCAGTTAAGAAGAATTTTGTTGAGAAGAAAAGAGGAAGTAGAGACAACTGATGAAGAGAATGGATACCAAGCACTTGCTGACTGCGAAGAGGTGAAGAAAACCAACAGAAGAGTCTTGCAAACAGAAGAAAAAAGGATAAAGCACTACCACAGTTCTCACAAGATACTGCTGGTTGGGGAGGGAGATTTCTCTTTCTCTGCTAGCTTGGCCAAGGTTTTTGATTCTGCTGCTAACATGGTTGCCACTTCTCTCAATTCAGAAGGTAATAAGTTTTAAATTCGAGTAAAAAGATATAATCAATTGTTAATCCCTTTTGGTTATTGTTTTGTTGAGATTTGGAAATCCGTCTCTCTGTTTCTTTGTTCTGTTTCTGTAGAAATTTGTGAACCAAATTTGTCTTTCGTAGCCAATCGCTTTACAATCTGAATACAACAAAACCCAATTTATTCTTAATAGTTTCTTGAGTTTTTAGTCCTTTTTCAGTGTAAGTTTATGCAACCTGTAAATAGATAGATAATTTTGTGTTTATCCTAGCCAATTTTTTTTATTATTTTTTTTTAGTTTAAATAGAACAAATTAAACCCACTTTTACTCTTCTAGTTCCTTGATTAGTATAAACAGCAAACCTAATTGGATTGTTTAGCCCTTTTACAATCCATGTTTATGCAACCATTAAACTTCCATTTTGCATTTTCATCATAATATCACCTGCCGAGATTTGGGGCTTTTTTTTTTTTTTAATTCGATCTGACCTAATTAAGTTTAAAGAGGCAATTACTGACTCCCTATACTCACCCTATATTTACTCAATGTCCACTAGCCTGAACTTTTTTTTTAATTTTTTTGATTCTCCGCTAAAAGTAAAGTTCTCCTCTCCTTCTCCCTTTGTATTTTAAAATTCCTAAATTACTCCTCCGGCCAAGTAAACTCATCTCTCCTAATCGGCTTGCTCCATCACCCTTGTCCAGTTATGTTAGGTACTTGACCGATACGTCAAAAGCTTCAGAGCTGATAGAATCCATTAAATTAAGTTCTTTAACCTATCCCATAGTAGACTGATCCAATCTAGCCCCCATACACTAGATCAAGCTCCATTAGATCGCACATACCAAGTTAGTCATCCCTCCTCGACCTTATCTCTGCATCTCAAGCCTCACTCCCTCTCCTTCCATAGCCCCCTCCAGCAGCTCATCCCCATTTCTTATGAATTCATTTTCTTGTTGGGTCTCACAACTGCTTACAAGACATGTCTTCTGAATGGTACATGGTGTTTATAATACAACACTTGGGGGGCTGGGGTTTGTATTTCAGATTTCTTAAAGAAAAACTACAGCAATGCCATGTCCAACATCAATGATTTGAAGAGTAAAGGGTGTATGGTTCTTCATGGAGTGGACGCAACAACAATGTCAGGCCATCAGTTCCTGAAAAGTATGAGATTTGATCGGATTGTCTTCAACTTCCCCCATGCTGGTTTCTCTAATAAAGAGTCACGGGAGGTCCAGATGAGGTAAATGTTTGTTTTCAACCAAATCATATATATATTTTTCTTAATATGATTAGTAATTAATCCTATTAAAATTAATTTTTTCTTAATTACATATGCAGTCGACACCAAAAGCTGATCACCTTATTCTTCAAGAATGCCAAGAAAATGCTTTTGGAAGAAGGAGAAATACACATCTCCCACAAATCAGTAGGGTTCCATCTGAAATGGGATATAGAATCTCTGGCCTCAGATAGTGGCCTCAATTTTATAAAAGCAGTGAGATTTAATTTGAATCAATATCCAGGTTACAATACTAAATATGGATTTGGGGGAGATGGGAACTTTGATTGCAATCCTAGCAAGACTTACATGTTTGGATTATGATAAAGACCAACTGATTATAGAAACATACTCATTAGCTTTTTTCATGAAATGGGTTTAGCAATGTTGTGCATCTAGGAGATTTTCAAAGTAGACCAAAATATGTTTCAGAATTTGTATATGAATATATGTGTAAGAGTGTTATTCAACATTTCTGATATATGTTTCTTTATTTTGAAGTATATCAAAGCATGATTATAATAAAACTTGGTACATAATTAAAAGAGTGCCCAGCTGAAGGGGTTAAAAACCCTTGGTCAATTAATTTAAGTTAAATACGTGGTTTATCAAGTAAGGGGGGGAGGGGTTTGGTTTTCAGAGTCAAGGAATGAACCAAGATGAGTTCTAGGCCTCTAAGGGTGATTCTTTTTTCTTGATAGTGTGATAAATCCCAAAAATAAAAAATTTATGTTTCTAGAAAAAACTCAAAATTCAACGTTGAAAAGACTCAGTTTGACATTCAAAGCATAAACTTCGACATCGATAGAGTGTCATAGGAATGAGATTTGATATCAGGTTGCAGTTCGGTGTCTATCATCATGTGTGCCTGACAAAATTGACATGGAATGTCGTTTTGCTTGGCGTACCTTATCTCGTACTTTGCCCAACTCAAGATTTTTTGCAGCATAGGAACATGGATCTGGTTCTCCTCCAACCGTGACTAGAGCTAGAGGGTTCAGCCCAGTAAAAACACCCAAAAACAGGGAAAGGGGGTTGGGGGTTTGGTCATTTCATAGGGCCCACTTCGGTCCCACCTGTGAAATGACCAAAACCACCCTTGTTTTGGCCTTTTTTTTGTTGGGCTGGACCCTCCAGCTCCTGCCACGACTGGAGGAGAGCCAAATCCTAGGAAAATCTGCATATTCCTAATTGCTCCCTATGTTGGAACGTTGGGGAAAGACATTAACCATCTGTTTTATAAAGCCAGTGAAATTCAATTTGAATAATTATCCAGGTTTTACAGTACTAAATATATGGATTCGGAGGAGATCGGTACTTTAATTGCAATCCAAGCAAGACTTACTAGTTCTTTAAAAGACTAATTTTGGTGGTAATTGCCAGAAATATACCCAAACCTAATTACAATGAGCAAGAGGTGATTTTGTGTTATGTAAGATTTTGTTCTCATGTCTTTGCTTGTGGATCATCATGGGCTGAATAAAGATCTTGAGTTTAAAAGAAGCCTCTATGGGCTTAATTTTGATGGGCCATTGATGGATACATGGGCTTGAACCGTCCCCTTCTTTTTTTTTTTTTTTTTTGGTTACCTTTGATTTTATGTCTTGTCCTGTTCTTGTTCTAGATGTGAGTAATATAGTCCCCCCCCCCCCCAAAAAAAAAAAATAAATAAATATGTCTGATTCAATTACAAGGTATCCAATACTTTGGATTAATACATCCAGATTAATCTGATTAATGATTAAGTGATCATTAATCCATTTACAATCTTAGCTTAAGAATCAACACAATTGTCCCAAAAAATAAAAAGAATTTAACACAAAGGGAGAGTGGGAGAGGGATGAAGAGGTATTATTTGCTAGATTTCTCTGGTTGCAGAAGTTCGGGCTAGTAATCCTCAAAAAGTGTTCTAACTCCTCTCAGGTTCCCTGTCCGGTCAGGTTCGTAGGTTCCTCTCATAAGGAGCCAGAAATGACGACCTCACCCCCTGCCCGAACACACTGCCTGGGTGGGATGAGGTCGTCATTTCCACCCTCCCTATGAGAGGAACCTACGAACCTGACAGGGCAGGGAACCTGAGAGGAGAAAAATTCCCATATCATACCTACTAATTAAGGGAAAATCTTGTTGTAACCAAGTTTGGTAACAAACAAGATTGTAATCTTACTTTATTATCTTTTGTAGAGGTTTTAGCTTACGGGAAGAATCACTTATTTGCATGTTCCGTGCAGATCATGGTTCGTAATCAATTCCCCCCACCATCAGATAGGTATTGGCCAAGACCGATCCGGTGAAGTGATCCAAGGCTAAAATGATAATAAAACCTAGTTTTATTAAAAAGCAAGGGCAATTTCATCTGATTCAGGGTGATTTAGATCGGTATTGGATGAGATAGATCAAAGATCGTGCTTGGCGTGTTGGTCAAGTGCTCACTTGCTGAATGCTTGGTCACGAGTTCAAGTCCTGGAAACCCCCTCTCTAGAAACCTGCTTAATGTGGGAGCCTTGTGCACTGGGTACAGCCTTTTTTTATCGATTGTGATAGATCTCAATCCAAGTACCGAGATTACAAACCATCGTGGAGATCAAAGAGCTCAAGAAGTATTGAAAACGAAATGAAGAGTAGTGTTTGGAATTGGCATGCAACGCAAGAGAGGTGTAAATTGAAAATTCAAGTAAGGATTTTTTTTTTTCCAATGAAATTAAAGCAAAGATTATTAGTTACAAATTTTGATTGCGATATGAAAACAAATGCAAGTTTGACCACATACTCGAGTTAAGTAAGGAGATGTAGTAAAATTGAATCACTGAATGCAATTATAAGAACGTTTTTACATGGATTTACTATAATCAAAGCATAGAATGAGAGTATACTATCTTCCCTGGCTTGTTTTGTTTTTTTTGCTACACAACAATAGGAGATGTGGGTTGAGTCATGCCAAACGATCACTAGTCTTTTTCAAAAGGGTAGAAGAGAGGATGACATATTTGGACACCTGGTGGCGTGCCTAATCTTTTCCATTATTATTAGGGAAAAAGATTGCTACTCTATCTGCTAGTCTCACCATGTGGATCCCATATGGAACTATTTTCCAACCCCTCATTGGTATAATGTGCAAGTTCTTTCTTACATTGCCTTAATAGGAACAACCTCCCCCCCCCCCCTCCTCCTCCACCAAAAAAATAATAATAATAATAATTATTGAGAGAAGATTATCTGAGCAAGTGGAATAGGGGATTAGACCAATAGGTTGCGGTAAAATCGTATCAACAATAAGAGGGAAGTAAGATCATTTCATATGAGGAGAAGAGAGATAGACAAAAAAACGTTACCATACCCTACCCCACCAGCGCAGAGAACCTTTTCTCCTCTTGAATTATTGGGCTTGCGGACTTAACAGAATATGAGAGGGACCTGCTTCTCCTCTAGCCGTGGCAGGAACTCGAGGATACGCCCAGCAAATATAGGGATGACCCATCTGTGAATTAATCCAAACACCCCTTGTTTGTTGAGCTGGATCTTCCAGCCCCCACCATGGCTGGTGAAGAGCCAAATTGATATAAGAGACAGGTAGCACACAAACCAATATGACCTCGTCAAACGGAATTCTTGAAATCCCCGCACAATTAAAGGGGATTTTTATCCTCTAAAGGTCCCAATCTCCTAGTTCCTTTCTAGTACTCTTAAAAAACTAACACCTGGCAGATTTTAATCCAACGGTATATGGGACATCGTTGAGTCAACAGATATCCCATCAAGTCAGAACAACAGAGCATAGAGCATCGATGCTCTATTTCATTTGATTTGAAGTTGAAGCTTTTCTTTTCCCCAAAACAAAAAGCAAAAACTGTTGAAGTCTTTCAATGGGTGGAAATGTGGAATCAAACGGTCTCTCTCCCTCCCTCCCTGCCTCTCCTTTGATTTGAAGTTGATGGGGTTGTGGCATCACATCCTCTATTTCTCTCCACAAGTGTACCTTTTCTTCCTACGATGCTAAGCAAAGAACTGAGAGTACATAAAAGCTACCACTACCACCAACCCCCTTATCTCCTCGTACATTTAAAGTGGAAGAATCTCTCTTTCTCTCTCTCGCCAAATGAACTTTTTTTTCTTCGGTGTTAAGCAAAGAACTGAATCAAACCCAATGTTTCTCCCTTACGCATTAATTGTTTGCAAATGATCTCAAAAATTTGGCATCCATATTTTTAGTAATCTATCAAATTATCACACAATGGTGTATTTCACATTCTCTCCCTCTCTCCCTCTATGTGTGTTGCAGTGCTAAGAGATCAGAGGAGAGGAAAAAAAGATACATACTGGTTCATCTCCTTTCCAACCTGAGAAACATCTTAATTATTTGAAATGGGTCAGGTCTTATCCAACCTGATAAGCATTTTATTTGGAAGAAAAAAGAAAGTAAAGAAAATAAGTGATGAAGAGAATGGATACCAAGCACTTGCTGACTGCGAAGAGGTGAAGTCAATCCATCCTTCTTCCGATTATGGAAACACCAGAGTTTCAGAAGAAGATGAAGAAGCAGTAGTTTTTGTTATAAGTGATTCTAATGTCAGAGAAGATGTAGACCCATCTCCTCCTCCTCCTGTTTCTTGTTACCAAAAGACCAGGATTTCATCAGAAGATGAAAGGGTAACCATCATTGTTGACAATGGTGTTGAGGCTGTAAAAAAGATTAAACCTATCCTTCATCTCTCTACTGCCGATAAGATCAGAGTTCCAAAGGATGGTTTAGGAGCGAAGAAAACCAACAGAAGAGTCTTGCAAAAGGAAAAAAGGATAAAACACTACTTCAGTTCTCACAAGATACTGCTGGTTGGGGAGGGAGATTTCTCTTTCTCTGCTTGTTTGGTTAAGGTTTTTGGTTCTGCTGCTAACATGGTTGCCACTTCTCTCAATTCAGAAGGTAATAAGTTTAAATTCGATCAATAGTTAATTTTGGTTATTGTTTTGTTTAGATTTGGAAGAGCCCAACCATATCTGTTTCTTTGTCCTGTTTCTTCTGTAGGAATTCGTGAACCAAATTTGTCTTTCTTAGCCAATTGCTTTACAATCTGAATAGAACAAAACCCAATTTACTTTTATAGTTTCTTGACTTTTTAGTCTTTTTTCAGTGTATGTTTCTGCAACCTGTAAACATCCCATTTTTCCAGTTTTGTCAGAACATCATCTGCTGAAATCGAGTTGTTTTTATTGAAATTAGAAAGAGTCTATCTCCATTTGTGCTTTCTCCCTCTGTAAAAATCCAAGAAAAACAGAATAAATTTTTCATTGCAAGTCATTCATTTTACAGTCTTAACGGATCAAAACCCAATTTTTACTGTGTGTTAACCGTGGCTCTGATATTTTTTGTTAGGGACTTTGGTAGAACTCATCTTTAAAATCTAACCGCTAAAGAGAATGTGTCCAAGTACCTATAAATCTCCATATTGGGCTACCCGTAGTGGGATTATTATTTCCCGCCTTTCGCGTGGAAACCCCAACACCATGTCATTTAATGTTCCACAAGGAGTAACTATGAAATTTCCATCCTCCTATAGGCATGTCAGCATTAGAAAATGTTGTATAACAATTGGAGCTTAAAATATGCATCCTCCTCCCATGTAAAACACTGACCAGAAAATTATAGAAGTTGAAGCTGAACCAAAATTTTCCTTTTATCTTGTCTGTCATGTGTTTATCTTTTAGGCTATGGTAGGATTAAATCTTTTCCCTCCCTTGGGTTATGTTAGCACAGTCTTATTCTGTTCTAAGTAGCTCTCTAAATGGTGGCCGGTGACTATTATACAAAACTGGTGTTTATATTTCAGATTTCTTAAAGGAAAACTACAGCAATGCCATGTCTAACATCAATGATTTGAAGAGTAGAGGATGTATGGTTCTTCATGGAATTGATGCTACAAATATGTCTGGAAATCAGTTCCTCAAGGGCTTGAGATTTGATCGGATTGTCTTTAACTTCCCCTATGCTGGTTTTTTTAAAAAAGAGACACGGGAGTCCCAACTCAGGTAAATGCTTGTTTGGAGCGAAGGAATTTATTGGTTTTCCACATAATGGGAAAGAGGGAAAAGAACCAACTTTCTTTTATCTTTCCCTGGTCTCTTTCCACGAAATGGATGTGATAACCACTCTCTCTCTCTCTCTTTGTATTTTTTTTTTTTTTTTTTGGTTGAATCTCTCTTTGTATTTTACATTAAAACAAACAGTGAGAAATTCTATTTTATGAGAAAATTTTCCTTTTCCACCTTTTCACATAGAAACAAACAGAATCATAATAATGGATGAGACCAAAATAACGAACCCTATGTGTTGTAGCCCTAGAGATGCATGTGACAAGCTGACCTTTATATATTTTCTATTGGTTTGCAACGTACAACTAGCTTTTCTTTATCTTTCCCTAGTCTCCTTCCAGGAAATGGATGTGATAACCATTCTGTCAAAAGTTGCTCTTTTTTCTCTTCTATTTTCTTGAAGAATGCATATATCTTTTCCTCTTTTTTTAACGTAACGCCTTGTTTGTTTCTTGGTAAAATTTTTCAATGTAAAATATTTTTATGTTTTTAATTCCTCTTTTTTTTTTTCTTTTTTTTTTTTTTTTTTTAACTTTAAAAAATATACTGAGAAACTCTATTTTATGGATAAATTTTCCTTTTGCAACCTTTTTATATGGAAACAATTAGAACCATAATAATGGATAGACAAAAACTAAGATCCTTATGCCTTCCCTAAATTTTATGTGGGATATCATACATCCCATGACATATTTTACAAGACCCATCTATAACAAAATTTCTAATTTTCTAGCATACCCAACCTTTTCTTTTTAAATTATTTGTCTGGAATATCATACATCATGCGACATATTTTATATTACTCATCTAAAACAAAATTTCTAATTTTCTAGCTAAGTTATATGTAGACATTTTTTTTAATAAGTGAATGATTTTTTGATATGATTGTAATTAATTCTTTTTAATTATTTTTTTCACATATGCAGTCGACACCAAAAGCTGGTCACCTTGTTCTTCAAGAATGCCAAGAAGATGCTTTCGAAAGATGGAGAAGTCCATGTCTCTCACAAATCAAACGGGTTCCATTCTGAATGGAATATAGTATCTCTAGCCTCACTTAGTGGCCTCAATTTTATAAAAGAAGTGAAATTTAATGTGAATTCTTATCAAGGTTACAATACTAAAAGAGGATTTGGAGGAGATGAGAACTTTGATTGCAACCCCAGTCAGACTTACATGTTTGGACTGGGATAGAGACCACCCATGCATGGATGACGAAACAGACTCATGAGCTATAACATATCTTTAATGGGTTTAGTAATGTTTTGCATTTTGGGGGTTTACAAATTAAGAAGATGAACAGACGTTTCAGACTTTATGATTAGAAGGTTACATCAGTATTATTGTTCTAAGTAATGGACTAAAAAAGAATTTGTTTGTTTTTTTTTCGTTTTTTAGGTCTGAGACTAAAAAAGAATTTGTTGGTAGGCAACATATTAAATTTACTTTTCCATTGATTTTTGTATTTTTATAAGCAAGTGTCACACACCCATCACAAGGCTGGACAATGGCGTCTTTTTCAAAAGGGGAGGAAAGAGGATGACACATTTGGACATCCTGGTGGGGTGCCGAGTACGTGAACATACGAGAATGGCTCACAGACGTTTAGATGGAATTCACTCTATGAGACCCACATGGGGTGGATTACATCTGAACGGCTGTGAACTGTTCTTGTACGTGAACATTAGCCCAACTCTGGGTCCCCATCCTTTTCCCTTATTATTAGGGAAAAATACTACTACTCTACCCTTGTATAGGTTTCTTCATACCCTTCTTATATATTAAACAGTGGGACTCACACTAACACTCTATTTGCTAGTCTTATCATGTGGACCCCATATGGATGACACTATTTTTCCACCCCTCATTTGTATGGGGGTGCAAATACCTTCTTACACTGCCTTAGTAGGAACCACCTCCCCCCCCCACCCCCCACCCCACCAAAAACAAAAAATTTATTGGGAGAGGGTTATCAGAAAGAGGGATTAGGGATTACACCAATGGGTTGCATTAAAATGGTATCGACAATAAGAGGTCAACAAGATTGTTTCATACGAGGAGGAAAGAGATAGACACACAAAGGTGTTACCATACCCTACCCCAAGTGGCTCAAAGAACCTTTTCTCCTCCTAATTTATTGGGCTTGCTACTTAACAATATATAAGAGACAGCTGATACAGACCATTATGACCTTGTCAAACAGAATCCTTGGAATCCAGACACAATTAAAGGGGATTTTTATCCTCTCAAGTTCACAATCTCCCAGTTCCTTTCAAGTACCCTTTAAAAAACCAAAACCCGGTAGGTTTTAATCTGACGGGGTATGGGAACCGCTGATTGGGCTTTTGTAAGGAACTGATTGCCTATCATATGATTAAAAACAGAATATTGTGTAGAACCCCACACGAAATTACCGAGTCAGACTCAGACACCGGATGGGCAGCTGCGGCGAGGTTGTTGACAAGATTTTTTGATACACTGAAGATAATCAGCGAGACTGAGACTGCCTTTCTTCATGCTGGAAAGCTGGTACTTCAATTGCATGATGCGATTGAGATGCATAGATTCATTCTATGGTGCTTCAGGCGGCGTGGGAGGAGGTGAGGCCGACAATATGGCTCAGAGAATGTTCGGTCAGAGAAGCAATGATCCAGTTTAATTAATATGATCTGGTCTTGGCGGCGCCAGAGAGTATATGCGGGGTTGGATGTAGAAGTAGAAGAGGAAGAGAAGTCTGGCGTCGATACAATGGTCGCTGGCGGGCAAGGGATGCTGCCGTCGACATAGCCAACCAAATCTTGGGCATGGAGAAGCGGCAAACATTGTGAAACAATGGAGGGAAGGGTGGTGGAAGAGGGAGAGATAGTAGTGGAGTCGGATTGCATTAGGTTTGTTGGACGTGAGTCTCGTGGCTCGAATGATACGGATCATTATTGTCTCCTGGACCCTGTCCGGTACAGTGGTCAATTCCACTCATAGGGAGGTAGAAATTACCACCTGAGCCCCCCCCCCCCCCCCGATTTGGCTTCTCTGTAGCGTGGGGTGTGCAACAGATCTTATAACGTGGGCTACTTCTTTCACACGTGGACAACTTTAAATCTGAGAAAACAAAATGATTTGGAGCTGGTAAGAAGCCTAGACCTGCGCTGTACATAAAATAATGTGAATTTTGAACGCCGAATAGAAAAACCTTTCTTCTTCTCCTTCGTTCATCCTCTCTTCTGCAATTTTTTTATTTTTTTTTGCACCAATGTTATTTTGAGATTGCAATTCCAGAATTCTGGAATTCTGGATTTCTGGATTCTGTATTTTGAGATTGCGATTGATATTCTCCTTCGTTCTCGAGTCTTACCCCTTTGAATTTTCATTTTAGACTGTGGATTCAGCTTCTCTGCAATAACGATGACCTCTTTTTCTCCTTCATTTCAGAATCGAAAGAATCATTGAGTATGTCCCAAACTGTTGTTTTTTACTTTAAAAAAAAAAAAAAATCGAGGACTGTGATTCTGGATTTTGAGATTGCGATTGATATTCTCGATCGTTCTCGAGTCTTTAACCCTTGTGAATTTTTCTTTTCAGACTGGGGATTCGGTTTCTCTGCAACACCGGTGACCTCTTTTTCTCCTTCATTCCACAATCTAAAGTAAAGTACCCTTCTCCATGCTTTCTAGCACTGTCCTGAATAATGATTCGGCAGCACCTAGAAAAACAGACAACATTAGCATCAGAAAGCATAGCAACTAGCAACTCAACGGAAGGGAATAACAACAAAGGCTAGATGAAGAAAACAGAACCAAGTGGGCCTGGTTATATTGCATTCTTCAATTTGGTTCCGTTTCTTCAACATAAGTGGGCCTGTCTTTCCCAAATCATCGAAAAGCTCCTGGTTCGTTGCAACACCACCACTCAAAGCTCTCTTCAAGAGCTGCCAAGCAGGTTGCAGCGATGGAATCCAGAATTCCAGAATCGAAATCTCAAAACAACATTAGTGCAAAATTTTTTTTTTTTGCAGAAGAGGGCAGAGTCGAAGGAGAAGAAGAAAGGTTTCTCTATTTGGCGCTCAAAATTCACATTATCTTCGGTCTCATTACATTAGTGCAAACAAAAAAAAAATTGCAGAAGAGGGCAGAGTCGTGAACGAAGGAGAAGAAGAAAGTTTTCTTTGGCGCTAGGTTGGCTTCAAAATTCACATTATCTTCGGTAAATCTCACGTCTAGGCTTCTTACCGGCTCCAAATCATTCATGTTCCTCAGATTTAAAGTTGTCCACGTGTCAAAGAAGCAGGCCGTGCTACAAGATCTGTAGTGCACCCCGCACTACAGAGGAGCCGAATCCCTAAACCCCCTACCCGAACACACTGTCCAAGGGAAATTAAGTGATCATTTTCGCATCCGTATGGGAGGAACTGGACCATTGTACTGGGCTAGGAACAGGACAGAAAAAAAAAATTCAGACTCATATCCGTAATAGTTGCAAAATCCGTTCTTCAATCCTAATGAATGGGTGGAATCACACCTCCTGTTACTGCATGGTGCAGTACCGCATTATGCGGTGTTGCAGAGGCTATGTGGCACAACGGGCTCCACATGGCCTCTACAACCGCCGCACGATGCATTACTACACCGTGTAATAACAGGAGAGGATAAAAATTCCTCTCTCTCCTTTGTTATGAAATTGAAGGGGCTGTGGCAAAATTCATTCTTCAATATTAAAGTTAATGTGTGGAATCACATCCACTCTCTCTCCACAAATTTACTTTTTTCCTACGATGTTAAGCAAAGAACTGGGAGTACATAAAAGCTACCCCCACCACCACTACCACCATCACCATCACCCATTATCTTCTCGTACATTTATAGTGGAAGAATCTCTCTCTCTCTCCCGCCAAAATGAACCTTTTTTTTTTGTGGGTGTTAAGCAAAGAACGGAAAGTAGATAAAGTCTTGACCCCCACCCCCACCACAACATTATAATGTCGTGCATTTATATAAAATACACTTGATTTAACCAACCCACGTAGAAATCAAACCCAATGTACCTCCCTTTCCCATTAATTGTTTGCAAAAATGACCTCAAATTTTTGGCATCCATATTTTAGTAATCTATCAAATCATCACACAATGGTGTATTTCACATTCTCTCCCTCTCTCCCTCTCTGTGTGTTGCAGTGCTGAGAGATCAGAAGAGAGGAAAAAAGGATACATATTGGTTCATCTCCTTTCCAACCTCTGAAGCATATCTTATTTGAAATGGATCAGGTCCTATCCAATCTGTTAAGAAGAATTTTATTGAGAAGAGAAGAGGAAGTAGAGACAACTGATGAAGAGAATGAAATGGATCAGGTCCTATCCAACCTGTACTTAAGAAGAATTTTATTGAGAAGAAAAGAGGAAGTAGAGACAACTGATGACGAGAATGGATACCAAGCACTTGCTGACTGCGAAGAGGTGAAGAAAACCAACAGAAGAGTCTTGCAAAAGGAAAAAAGGATAAAGCACTACTACAGTTCTCACAAGATACTGCTGGTTGGGGAGGGAGATTTCTCTTTCTCTGCTTGTTTGGCCAAGGTTTTTGGTTCTGCTGCTAACATGGTTGCCACTTCTCTCAATTCAAAAGGTATAAAGTTTAAATTCTATCAATTGTTAATTTTGGTGATTGTTTTGTTGAGATTTGGAAGAACCCATCCATCTCTGTTTCTTTGTCCTGTTTCCGTAGAAATTTGGTGAACCAAATTTGTCTTTCTTACCCAATCGCTTTACAATCTGAATAGAAGAAAACCCACTTTACTCTGAATAGTTTCTTGACGTATAAAAACTTGAGAACTAAAATGAAGAGGTTTTAGTCCTTTTTCAGTGTTTGTTTCTGCAACCTGTAAACATCCCATTTTCCAATTTTGTCAGAACATCATCTGCCGAAATTGATTTGTTTTATTGAAATTTTGGTTATTCTATTGATATTAGAAAGAGTTCCATCTCCATTTGTGCTTTCTCTCTCTGTAAAATTCCATGAAACAATCTAAAATTTTCATTGCAAGCCATTCATTTTGCAGTATTAAAATGGATCAAAACCCAATTTTTACTGTGTTTTAACCTTGGCTCTGAAACTTTTTGTTCAGGACTTTGGTAGAACTCATCCTGAAAAATTTTGCTGTAAAAGAGAGTGTCCAAGACTCCAAGTTCACCTATAAGTCTCCATATTGGGCTACCCGTGGTGGGGTTATTATTTCCCGCCTTTCGCGTGGAAACCCCAACACCATGTCATTTAATGTTCCACAAGGAGTAACTATGAAATTTCCATCCTCCTATAGGCATGTCAGCATTAGAAAATGTTGTATAACAATTGGAGCTTAAAATATGCATCCTCCTCCCATGTAAAACACTGACCAGAAAATTATAGAAGTTGAAGCTGAACCAAAATTTTCCTTTTATCTTGTCTGTCATGTGTTTATCTTTTAGGCTATGGTAGGATTAAATCTTTTCCCTCCCTTGGGTTATGTTAGCACAGTCTTATTCTGTTCTAAGTAGCTCTCTAAATGGTGGCCGGTGACTATTATACAAAACTGGTGTTTATATTTCAGATTTCTTAAAGAAAAACTACAGCAATGCCATGTCTAACATCAATGATTTGAAGAGTAGAGGATGTATGGTTCTTCATGGAATTGATGCTACAAATATGTCTGGAAATCAGTTCCTCAAGGGCATGAGATTTGATCGGATTGTCTTTAACTTCCCCTATGCTGGTTTTTTCAAACAAGAGTCACGGGAATCCCAACTCAGGTAAATGCTTGTTTGGAGCGAAGGGATTTAATATTGGTTTTCCACATAATGGGAAAGAGAGAAAACAACCAATTTTCCTTTATCTTTCCCTAGTCTCTTTCCACGAAATGGATGTGATAACCATTCTGTCAAAAGTTGCTCTCTCTCTCTCTCTCTCTTTGTATTTTACATTAAAACAAACAGTGAGAAATTCTATTTTATGAGAAAATTTTCCTTTTCCACCTTTTCACATGGAAACAAACAGAATCATAATAATGGATGAGACAAAAATAACGAACCCTATGTGTCTCTCTCTAAGTTATATGGGAGAGGGATAGGTATGCTAGCACCCTAAGTGTCTATCTCTCTCTTTCCCTCTTTGAAATGACTCACTTACCCCTCAAAGAGAAGAAGAGAGAGATATACACATATGGTGCTAGCATACCGCATACCGCATACCGCATACCGCTAGCATACCTAGCCATTTCCTTTAAATTTTTATCTGGGATATCATACATCACGTGACATATTTTACAAGACCCATCTATAACAAAATTTCTAATTTTCTAGCATACCCAACCTTTTCCGTTTAAATTATTTATCTGGAATATCATACATCATGCGACATATTTTATATTACTCATCTAAAACAAAATTTCTAATTTTCTAGCTAAGTTATATGTACACATTTTTTTTTAATAAGTGAATGATTTTTGGATATGATTGTAATTAATTCTATTTAATTATTTTTTTCACATATGCAGTCGACACCAAAAGCTGGTCACCTTGTTCTTCAAGAATGCCAAGAAGATGCTTTCGGAAGATGGAGAAATCCATGTCTCTCACAAATCAAACGGGTTCCATTCTGAATGGAATATAGTATCTCTAGCCTCACTTAGTGGCCTCAATTTTATAAAAGAAGTGAAATTTAATGTGAATTCTTATCAAGGTTACAATACTAAAAGAGGATTTGGAGGAGATGAGAACTTTGATTGCAACCCCAGTCAGACTTACATGTTTGGACTGGGATAGAGACCACCCATGGATGATGAAACAGACTCATGAGCTGTATATATCTTGAATGAGTTTAGTAATGTTGTGCATTTATGGGGTGTTTTCAAAGAAAATAAACATACGTTTTCAGAATTTATGATTAGAAGGTTACATAAGTATTATTGTTCTAACTGTTGGATTAAAAAGAAATTGTTGGTAGGTAACATATTGAATTAACTCGTCTAATTTTTTCGTTAAAAAAAAACATTCATTTTTAATAAATTTTAAAATTTTTATTTTAAAGAATGTCAAATTAAATTTAATTAAAACTTGGTACATGAATAGAAGATGATGAAGATAATATATATGCAAAGTTTAAGCCAAACCAACTACCCCTATACATAGGGAAACAATTCAGAATTTTTTTTCAAAATCCTTAATAAACGTAAAAATTGTGAGGTTTGAATTCCATCAGGATAGATCAACCCCCCCCCCCCCCCACAAGGGAAAAGAAATAAAACCTGTGTTTGATATGAGTTGGCACAACTTACCGAGGTCGAATCTCCTCAAATTGATCTATTCTATCTCTTTTTTTTTTCTTTTTTTTTTGGGGGGGGGGGGGGGGGGTGGTGGAAGAGCTTTTATAAATAAAGAATCAGACTAAAATAAGATTACAATCTTTGGTATCTTCTTCCTCTGGCGTCTTCCCCAACAAGGCGAGCAAGAGCCGGAGGAAGTTTAGTGGTGCTAAGGAGGATCTCTTGGTCCGAGCACAAGAAACTCGTCAGGAAAACCGCACAGAAATTTGCTTCTCTAACAACATGCGTAAAAGTGGAGCTTGAGAACTTCTCTTTAAGGCTCAAAATATCCTCTAACAGCTCCAAGCAGTGCCACGGGATATGGAAAGAACCCTTAATCATTTGAATGGCGCACAGGGAGTCCGATCGAATGTGGACCCGAAGACAGCCAATAGCACTGGCCTTATGAAGACCACACCGAATAGCTTCCAACTCCATGCGCATAATGTTGGTATCCCTAGATCCACCAGCAATAGCAAAGAAAACTCTTCCCATGCGATCACGCGCCATGGCACCATAGCCCCCACGACCATCCATCACCGAGCCATCACAGTTGATGGCCATACAATTGGAAGGAGGGCACAGCCAGGAATGGAAAGAAGGGTGCTGCAAAGTGAACTGCACTTTAATCCTCCATCGGTGAAAGAAGTCGCGAGTGGTGCTGTTATCAGGGACGGCAGGTACCGAACCAGAAAACTGGCCTCTAGTGTCCCCAATTATCCTTCTAATGTGTAGTAATACCCCTCTCTGGGCCATACGAAGAAAATCCACCCATTGGACCATGAAGGAAGAATACAAAATATGAGTAAGGAAAAAGATTGTTATCCTACCCTTAAAACAATTTTCTTTATACTCTTCTCACATAATAAAGAGTAGGATCTACATTAACACTCTCTCCTATTCAGTTCATGTGGCCCTCATATGGATGATATATTTTTCCACCCCTCATTGTTGCGGCGTGCAATTCCTTCTTACAATGCCTTTGTAGGAAGCATACAATTTGTTAAAAGAAAAAAGAAAGCATAATATAATTATGAGTTGCTAGTTCTGCACAACTCATTTAGAAAAGGTTTCTATGTTGTCCAAATGTATATCACGTGATACTTGAGATGATGCTTAAATTTTGTAGACAAATAGATCTCAAAGCTCTATATCAAATTTCAGTCCAAACGAAGTTTATCAAATTACAAAATAAAGGTTTCCAACATAAAGGAGTAGGGAGAGGACACAATATTTGTCAAATTACCAGTTGTAGATTGACATACATTGGAATTCCATGCTAGCACACAAGGTGCACCCAATTGATTTTAACCAAAATTTTGACAGATGGTCGCATTCCAAACCGCGTTCTCCCTACAACGACAGAACTGCACAAAAAACTTTTCTTGGTGGCCTGCACCAAAGCTTTTTGTCCATAATATTTACTTTCTATCCAAAACTAACTTTTAGAACATTATGAACAAAGTCATGGGTAATACTAAGAGCAAATACATTTAAGCCACGTTTGGAAGCAAAAAGAAAAACATGATAAGAAAAAACATTCATGATGATTGACTTATGCATCTTTCTCTCCTAATTTAAATTTAAATTTTTTTATTTTTTTATTTTTTGGTTCTTTCCTTCCAAACGTAGCCTTCAAATTATAAATTTTCCTAAGGTTAGAAAAAAACATTGGAATAACAAGAATAAGAATAAGAATTATGGGGAATTTAGTAAATTTATGGAAGAAAATGGTAAAATGAACAGATTTGCCCTTAGGAAGAGCAAAATTTTATGTTGGATCAAGTATCTGATATTGTCAATAATTTTTGTCATATACTGAGAAAGAGAACCTCCTAATATATGAGTGAGGAAATAAAAGCAGGTCAACCAGCAGCGCTGAACATTTCTTGATCTGTTGATCATGGGCTTGAAGACAGTGATCTTAAAAGCATCTCTTTGCTGAACACATGTTTTGTCGAACTAGGAACACAAATAATCAGCTCATAAACTCAAAATACTGTTCTTGAGAAAGACAATATTGTCCCTGAAAAAGAACAGTGTATGAGAAGCAGCAGTTCCACTAGACACTACTGACATTGACGTGATCACACATAGATAATACTCTTTGGTGAAGTTTCTCTAAAAACCTTAGGATCTTCAGGAACTTGTTACAAAATTTCTCATATTACAAATTTAGGTACTGAAGATTTTGACTCTTCCTTTACAGTCTCCCCAGCTACACCTGCAAAATGGGAAGCAGTCCAAAATCCTCAATAAGCAAGAAGAGATTACAGTCCAGGAGGAAAAACTATCATATGTAATGACTAACTTAAAAGGAAGCAAGATAATTAAAAAAAAAAAAAAGAATAAATGAAATATAGATTTGATGCATTAGAATATCCTGTTCGATCAACTCATGTGTAATATAAGACAACAATGCATTTTACCCATGAAGATACATTAGTAGTTATTGTTACCTTGGTCTATGATAGCAGGAGAATCAAGATTTTTATACTCAAATCACAATTAGGTATTGTAAGGTTCAATGAGACAGGCAGAAGAAAAAAGTGAGCCAAATCCTTGATGAATCCGAACAAAACAGGATTTCTTTGGCAGACCGCTAGTCAGGTGAACACCATCAATGACAATAATGAGCTGATTTAGGCATGCCAGTGCCTCAGCAAGCATCACAATAAAAGGTGGTGGTGAATAGAAAGTGAAACACTGAATACCCTTTCTTTTGGTCCTTGGGAGAAAAGATGAACCAGAAAGAAACAAAAAATGAATCTAACCCACACATTCGATCAAGAAAATAATTTGTTAGCCAGTTGATTAATAAGCATCATTTGTCTCCATAAGCCCTCAAGACATTTTAACAAGGTTGGAGAAGGTAAACCTGCCGTCTCAAAGATCTTTGTATAGGTAAGATTGATTTTAGTCCAGCCCAAGAACTACAAAACATCTTGATATTCATACATCCTGTGACCATGAAAATTGTTTCAACTAAAAGTAAGCTGTACTCATTTGACAATTTAACAGATAAATTTGTATTAGAAAACTCACTCAGTTTAAGGTATCGGTTACGACCCTGTAAACACTTCTTTTAAAGTCTAAGGCATGACAAGGAAGTTGGCTAACTCTAGATATAGGAAAGGTTTGAGTAAACTCCACAGTATCTTTAGATTCAGACTAATGCTATGTTTGGACAAGAGATCGGCCAGTGTTTTCCAGCTGCTGGCCACACCTCAGGTCATGCCCAGGTCAGAGCTGTGTGGATGAGCTGGTGGACTGCAGCTTTTGCTGACCGCCTCCAAAAACTCAGCCAAGCAACACTCAAAATTCTGCTGGGTACGTCGACCACATCTGACCTATCCAGTTTAAGGTATCGGTTACGACCCTGGAAGCACTTCTTTTAATGTCTAAGGCATGACAAGGAAGTTGGCTAACTCTAGATATAGGAAAGGTTTGAGTAAACTCCACAGTATCTTTAGATTCAGACTAATGCTATGTTTGGACAAGAGATCGGCCAGTGTTTTCCAGCAGCTGGCCACACCTCAGGTCATGCCCAGGTCAGAGATGTGTGGATGAGCTGGTGGACTGCAGCTTTTGCTGACCGCCTCCAAAAACTCAGCCAAGCAACACTCAAAATTCTGCTGGGTACGTCGACCACATCTGACCTATCCGGAGCCAGCAGCTTTTACATTCCACCTCCCAGAAAAGATAGTTGCTCTCTGCTCGTCCAAACACAACCTAAGCCAGGGCTTTTTTCTTATTATCTGGTTCTCCTCTTCTTTCATGTGAATTCAAAACCTACAAGAGGCAAGAAGGCAACAACTTTGGAATGGTTCTTGAATTGATTGGCTTCTGTAGCTACAGCTCTTGTCTTATTGTCTATATAGATAATGGAAATTTCAATTGCTAGCTTATCCTGACCATGCAATCAAAGTCATATTCCTTGCTCTGATGCTACATATTTTCTGATATTCGGAGCCAATAATGCACTCAACCAACTGCTTACAGGGTTCAAGCCTTGAAGCCTATGACCCTTGGACAACGCTACTGTTAGATGAGCAGTTATTTTGGGCCAGCCAGTATAACGTTTATTCTACTACCATAAGAAAAGAATGATTCTTTTAGGAGCAAAGATACCAGTTTTTAGCTAACAATAAGAACAAAATGAATAATGTAGGTGACAAGGTAATAATATCCCATGATTGTTGATTTCATCTATTGTTAAGCATTAAAACAGGGACACTATGAGAGGCGGTATAGACCTGCACGGAGGTGCCTTAAAAGAAGACATAGGATCCATAAAGTAGGGAGAGAAAAAGATACTAAGATGCCATGTATATTTTAACCATTCATTATGAGTATCATATTTCTTTCCATTGAATGGTTGATCAGGGGTGACCAAGAAGGCAAGAAGTTTGGTTACATTCATGAAGTTTTCAGCCCCTCACCCATCTATACCAATGGTTGACAACAATTGGTAAGATCAATGTGACTTATCTCACCAATGACTAAACCAAACAACCAAGTTCTCTCATGTAGGCCCCAGATCTCCAAACCACTACTATCAAAATCAAGTCTTATTCAATTATTAAAAGACAAAAAGCAGAAAGAACATCATGGAATCTGATTAAAGTAATAAAGCACATATACAAGCTAACCTAATAACATGACTTATTATTTATCATGATAAAATCAAGAAACACAAAGCCTGAAGATTCCTGATGACGAGACATAAAGACCGAAGATGCCAACTATTCGAATATTCGAACATTCTAGAGTGAATCTGAGAATGACAAGTTGTCGTTACTCATACCAACTAGGCCAAGAATATCCAATAAGATCAGACACAGGGTTTTTACAACTGTCTACTATATCGTAGCTGGTAGGATACATAATTAAGGGTCTTGCTACTTGGCACGTCCATTCGGAATACTAGAGCAGATGAGTGGGCTGATGCCGCCTCAATCAGTGGTTGCTCCTGAGTCTAATGAGTCTAAATCCTCGCTGATCCTGTAACCACATTCCAGCTACATATTGATAAATGTAAGTTAGGAAAGCGTCTCGATCAAAATGAGAAAAAGCTCACTCTAGAGTTCGCCAAAGAGTAATGGTGCAGGGTCTGGATCTATGTTATTGAACCGACAGAGATGGTTCATAACATTACTCCATTGAGTCTTGTTTGCACTTTGACCCATAGTTGCAGCCAGGTTGTAGGATGTTCAAAATTTTACATTAGCATAAGGATCATGGGCAATATAATTCTCATCAATCTGTCCTAAAGCATCTTCCAGCCAGTGAGGGGCATATGCGATTGGATTGTGAAAGGTGACTACAGCATTCCAATGTCCATGAGTATTCAGATGGTCAATCCCCATTGATCGGGGATCATGAACCAACTTGGGAATTCTCTGAAAGTGGTATGGAATGATCGTAATTCAGGATGAAGGGCATGTTGATTCAGGTAAGCCAAGAATCTAGGAATGTGAATATAAAAAGCGACCACATAAGACTTAGTGAGATAAAATAAAAAACACAAGGCTTCTTTGGACAATGTGTAATAATTGTAAACCTCAAAGATACTAAAAATTGAGAAATCTGGGTGAATACACAAAACTTTGAGATCATCTCATCCATGGTTTATGACGGTTACCTCGTGAATTTTATAAATCCAATGCTTATTTCAAGCTTGAAGAAGATGGTGCATTATCCTTTTTTGGACCAGATAAGGAAAGGGATTAATCTCAAAGGAAATAAAAGGAGGACAGATGGACTGCAGGTGAGCAAATCAACAAGGATGTTTTTCTTTCCAGGGGGTTATATTTCAGTTCAAATTTCTGCTGAAAAAACCAGTTGGCCCATCTTAATAGTTGTGAATTGGGCAAAACCTTTTGTCAAGATTGAAACATCTTGGGAAAAGAAGCAATATCCATTTCAATCTGGAATTACTTTCCTGTCAGGAAGAACTTAAATTTCTCAGTAACTTCTTTTTTCTTTAAGAATCTCTTTAGAAGTGGAGTGGTAATGCAACTCTTATGGTTTGAAAGCTCCACTCTAGTATCCACGGAGTTTTTTCCCAATTAAGTTCTTCAGATAGAACGGCTCCCCAAAACTCATCACTTGCATCAGTCTGTGGGATTAAATTAACAATAATGGGGAGAGATATTAGAGGGAGTTTGGCTACAACCTTTTTGAGATGTTGGACTGCCTTTTTTTGAATCTTCGACTAGTGAAAAGCATTCTTCTCTGTCAACTGATATAGAGGTGCAGTCAACTTCACCCAATTGGGAATAAATTCTGCCATAAATTGATAATCCCCTAGAATTGTTGTAGTTGTTGGAGAAAAGTAAATTCATCTGGGAATTTCAATAATGATTGGGAAATATGGGGTTGCGGAACAAATGTTCCATTCTGAATTATCATACTCAAAACTTCTATTTGGGTTTGACCCATAAGCATCCTCTTCCCTAAAAGCATAATCTCATAGTGTGAAAGAACCTTTTGAGCATATCAGCATGATGATCAACATTATTAGAGAATAATAGAATGCCAGCAACATAGATTAGTGCCAAATAATAGCAGTGGTTCAAAAATTCTAATCATGGCCTTTTGGAAAAGAGGGTGCTACCTTTAACCCAAAGGCAATAACAGTCAACCAGAAACGGTGGCCAGGTATGCAAAAACCTGTCATCCATCGCTCAACAGGGTGTATAACCTCTGCCAAAAACTTTCCTTGAGGTCAAACTTAGAGAACACCTTGGCAGTTGATAATTGGAAAAGTAAATGTTGCCGAGAGGGGAGTGGAAACTTATCATTTGTAAGAAATGAGTTAAGAGGCTAGTAACTGATGATCGGTCTTAACTTTCCACGAACTTGCTCAGAGCATTTATTAATATAGAATGCTTCACATCGCCACAGAGAATCAGTGTGTTCAATAAGCTTTTGGGACTGAAGTTCTGTAAGTTTGTGAATAGCCAATTGAAGATGATCTGAATGAATTCCTTTATAAGAGGCTTGTCTTCACTTTTCTTGAATGGAAGAAAGAGAAAGAAATCCGGATTGGTCCAAATAGATGATGAGTATTTTAACAGAATTTCAGAATGTTTCTATTTCCGACTGGTCTTGACAAAGCCTGAATGCAAGAGTCTGTTGAGTGTTTGCATAGGACAGATGAACAAGATTGCCTTGATTATCAGAGAAAAATGAGAAAAGGTTTTGGATGGGTGTCCAGTGTAAAACATGGCTTTTGAAGGTCAAACCTTGAGAAGACCATTGCAGGGATTTTATACAGAATATCATACCCAATTAAAAAATCTTTTCCAGGGAGTGGGGAACCAAAGAATTTGCACCGAACTGTTATGTTAGGAAAGAGTCGAACTAAGATGGGCTTACTAATCTGAGTGGTAGTAAAGCGTTCACCATTAGCAGCCCGAAAGTGTTCTAGACACGGTTTCCACCAATCAGAAGGGAGTAATTTTGGGTTGAAAATCAAAGTTGCAGCTCCAGTAACAAAAAATGCAATGGCCTAAAATGGTTTTGCATATTTCTCCAGATATATTGTAACCTTGGCAAGAGGCAGAGGATGATACAGTGAAGTAGAATGAATAATTTACCTTGATCAATTGTTTTTGCTCACCATCCAAGCCCCCCCCCCCCCCATATAGCACTCTTGGCATTGAAAGCTATTCTGTAGCTCAACCCCGAACTCGTAAACAACTTCCCCTTCATCATCATCATTATTATCATTAGAAGAAACACTATCAATATCAGAATAGGCAATTATGCATAATGAATCAGTTGTAGGTTCATCATCAAGAGAATAAAGACTCGAGGTATGCATCTGAGCCGTCAATGTACGGGGCCAATTGCTTCATATTTTTTCTCTTTTTTTCTTGTTGGGACAATTTGCAAATGGCCTCTTTTGCTGCAGATGAAGCATCTGTTATGCTTCTTATGAGGAAATGATTGCTTTGGTCGTTTCTTTACAGAACACCACCATCACCAAGATTTCTTTTTGGGACCAAATTTTTTGGGGAAGGAACATCTACATTTAGAAAAACAGCACTTAATCTTCAAGTCAGGCCTATCACAAGCCTTTCCTAGCATCTGGCCAATTTATGGATTTGGGACAAAAACTGTTTGATTGCAAAATCTATCAAGGGCAAGTAGAATGTTGATACAACTCACCGAGGGTAGCTGATTGAAGAGATAATCACCTGATCTCAAGCAATTTAAGAACTTTGTTTCCCAGAAGTTCTGGGAGAGAATTCAGATACACCTGCTTTAGGTTTGGATCTTCCATGCCTTGAAGGACGCAGAATCTCTGAGACATTGTATAGTAGTACCGTTCAAGATCTTTCTGCTTAAAAGAGCAGCACTTCATTTGCAAGTACTCTTCTCTGGCAGAGTGGCAGTATCCATATAATGGTCAATTTTTCTCGAAAATTTGGTGCAGAGATGAGAAAAGAACTACTCAAGTGAAGAAGAGTTTAGCCATTCAAGTTGTCTATATTCCCCCAGCCTGATCCACCATTCCCGCAATCTTACTTGAACTTGTGCAACCAACTGTGTGAGGATTTGGTGAAAACAGGAAAAAGGCTTTTGGTCTTGTATGGAACACCAAGAATATATTTCAAAGATACGGTTGCGCCATGGGGATGGAGAAATGTCATCAAGGGAGAAGTAGACCTTAAACACTGAGGTTGGAACAGCCATGTCTGGTGGTGAGAATGCAGAGGCTTCTTCTGCAGTATCTTCTTCTTCTTCAAGTGTAGGTTGGTCAACACCACTGTGGGAAGGATCTGCTGGTTGGACCATAAAAGAATGTAGGAAGGATCTGCCAGTTGGACCATAAAATTTTTTCTGAGAGAGTAGCTGATGCAAAATTAAGAAGGATCGATGAACCGGTTGGGACCGGCAAGTTATAAGCCACTAGATGAGGACCTTTTAGTTTGATGATGAAGATGGAGATGGATGATGGTGGTTGATAATGATGATTATTAATGGAGGTAGATAGTTTTTGGCTGCTAGAGTCCACTAGAGAGTAGAGCCCCACCAATGAGATCCACCTTGGATATGATTGCTGAATCCACAGCCCACGTGAGTCCACAGGATATAGTCCTTCAAGAGAAGATTTCTTTTGTTAAAATTCTGTTGTGCTCTAGAGAGCCCATGGTTTGTAATATATAGCCATAAGATGGAGGTTGAATGCCTCTTTGTTACACGCAATTACATTAATTGACTTTTGGACTTCCAACCCCTAGAACCTAAAACCAAGACATAAATAACATCCCCAAGACATAGGGAACTACAACCAAGAAAGTGACTTAGAAAAACTAAACGACTCTTAATGACTAATAATTAATACCCAGAAGCATGAACAACCTCATAACTCCACCTAAGAAATTGAAAAGACACAGTAAGAGTAAATACTAGCCTAGGAAAATGAAAAGGCAGAACCACTGGGTTTAATTTACCCAGGCTAGCATAGGTGTCGACCTATGGGCCGGGCCTTTTAGGCCAGGTCCTGTGGGCACAAATCTAGCCTTGGGCTGGGCCTGGTAGGCTAGGCCTGGTGGGCTGGCTGAATGCCCTGCATCAGTAGCTTCTGTTACAGGAGAGGTGATAATGGGAAGATTAAGAAGACTGATATGGAGCAGCAAGCTATTGAAGCATAGCTACAAGGTCATTGGGACCTGATCAGAGGATTCAACCAGGCTTATCAATTAGCTTTACCATTTTGAACAGAGGAAGGGTAGAGAGAAGGAGAAAGTGATCTAAGGCAAGGAAACAGGAGTTGAGGATGACGAAGATTGAGAAGGTCCTTGTTGTGCCTGTAACTGGGCCAGCTTAATCTAGAGGAATTTCTTTTTGTTGACTTGTGTAACCCGATAAGGGTATTTTTGGTTTTTCTCGTTGTTTATTCCCTGTAACTAGCATAGTCAGCTGTACAGGGACATATCTGTAATTCCGCCCTATTATTGAAAGCTATAAATCAAAGGGGCTGAGTGAACAAGTTATTCACTCAAGCCATTCTCCTATTTTCTGTTTTGCTAACACTTTTCTTTTTCTAGCTGAGCTATTTGGTAGGATGTGGTACAAAAAATACTTCTGGGCTACCAGTGACATAATTTGTTGGTGCAAGGCATCAATACTTTTTGCCTTGAGGTTGTCACCTCATTACTCATGGTAGATGACTGCTGTGAAACCAGAGAAATGGAGAGCTTCTTGCTTCTGAACTAGAGATTCTAGTAAAGAATTCTGGTAACGGGCATTGTCAGCTTGTCAATTTAGAGAGGCTACAGCCGCAGATACTTGTTTGGTTTGGTCCAGAGGATTTTTTATTTTCCAGACAAGGCAAATAGCCAAATATAGTCATCTGGAAGTTCATATTGTCTGAGTAAGGTGACCGTTGTAAGCCATTTGAATCTCAATTGGGAAAAGATGGAAGAGGCAAAGGATGAGGAAGTAAGAGTACCTTCTTGAGATCGTGGGAATTGAATCACAACATTACAATTGGAGTTTGTTGTTGGTGCTTGCGTTCATAAGCTGTAATCCACGAGTCTGGAAGGAGTTTTACTAACTCATCACGGGGGATTTGGCGAGTACATACAAGAGTGGAAAGGGGAATAAACAGAAAGAAATAAGACTTCCCCATAAGGGTTAAAAGGAGTTCTTATAATGTCCAAAGACTGGTTTTGAACTCTGTAGATTAATTGGCAGTGCTGAGTAGCCATTTATGTAGATGACACCAGAGAAGAACCCTTGGTTTGGATCTCAACTTGCAACATATCTGGAATACGTGTATGACCCAAAGATGGAGTTTCCCCTCACAGAGGCGAGACAGACGAGAGCGAGTCGAGATCTCGTCGAGTTATGGTATATTATGAGCTTTCTGGTTCTACCGAGTCGAACCGAAACGAGAAATAGCTCGAGATCTCAGCAAGATACCGAGATCTCAAGCGAGATAATGACATATTTGTGTATCACATGGCGTTTCGTCTCGAGATCCTTTGAGATCGAGTTAAAAGCGAGATCTCGGCGAGATCTCATTGAGATCTTGAACTATGACGTGGATCCAAGAGAGGAACATTGAAATTAGGATATGAGGCGATAAAATTTGTTCCCACATTCAGAGTTGTTTCTAGTAATCCCAGATTTAATTGATTGAAGAAACGAAACTGAGTATCCAAGAGAGCCAAACGTGAAACAATGGATAACCATCTTCTTCCATGAAATGTGAGGACTAATCGTATTGCACCATAATGAAGCTGGGTATACCCTTTATGTCTGTAGGATTTTAGAAGAGAAGGTGAAATGGGGATACAAATTAAAGCTATTTTGAACTTGCTGGAATAGGATGACCAAAAAAAACCAGAGCTTTGTACAATCTCTTTTTTGTGTGTGTGTGTGTATGTGTGTGCATCAGATAAATTTTAAAAATAGGCAAAGATGAGGTGGTTGAATCAGAAAAGGACATATACTGACGGTTGTATTAATATACTATTCCAATCAATAATCATCCAGCACTATCAACCCCAAAAAATAGGACACTTGACATCCTATGCTATGAAAACAAGTACACAACTTCTAATGGGAACACAAACTTAGGCCAAGAGCACACTGAAGAAGATTCCACTGGATTTTCTTTCTCTTTTACTTTTCCAGGCAGGGAATCATTGAATTCATTGCTTAGCCGGTTAAAAACTGTACGAGAGAAGTTAGTTTTGCCCTCAAATACAAGCCCACAATAGCACTATTGTTAAAGATCTGATAACTCAAAGAAAATGTAGGGGAATAAATCAAATGAAAAGTCAGAGACTGCATATGAATTTGAGAAGGAGAAAGAAAGAATATCCCAATTCCCAACCAACAAAGATTAATACCCCCCCCCCCTAAACCACAAGAGGGTGGGAAGAAAAAGAGAAAAAAGATAGACAAAAGTAGAAAGGGGAAAAAGGACAGTTAAGTATCCAATGAAGTGTTCCTTAAATTAGGAAAGCTCAAGTTGAGGACATTAAAATTTCTTGATCAGAGACACTAGCTTTAGATTTATTATTATATCAACCTTTATCCTACTTACCTAATAATGCAGTAGTAGCATTATCATGGCTGGACAAGTATGACCCAATCTAGGAACTCAGACGGGGATGAAACCAAACCCATCAAGGCTTTTGGTCTAATCAGGGTTGGTAGGGGTTCCAAGAGCCTGATTGGTGGTAATTTCAATCAGAGCTTACTGTGATGATTCAGTAGGGTTGTGTAGGGTGGTGATTCCATTCCCGCATGCTAGGTGGTGAAGCCTTGGTCATATTCCTTTTATTTCTTCTTTCACATGTAAAAATATAAAGATTTTTGTTCTTAATACTGGGTTTTCCCTATAAACGATCCTCTGTTGCGATTGATCTCTTGCTGGCTTTACTTGTTTAGGATTGATTCTACATTAAGGGGTTTCATCACCTTAAGACCCTCTAGAAACAGATAAATGTAGCAGTTCTATTTATATCAACTGTCTATTTATCTGTTGATAAAAGTTGTTTGAAATCAGAAGGGTAGGGAATGTTAGTGTTCTTTTCGTGTCAAGAAAATTTCTTTTCTTTTTTTTAAATTTTCCACTTATCAGAATTTGTTTTTTGTGTATGTGCAGTCTATCAGCATATTTGTTTAAGTGTTAAACATGCAGTCTATGTTTAAGAAGCAGAAGCACATGCAGCACCCAGGGGGGTTCCGGGCTTCTTGGATTTTGGTGGAAAAGATTCCAAGCACTAGCTTCTCATTGGATCTGGATTTTAGAGTATCTCATCTGGAGAAGCTGGCTTCTCAGAATTTGAGAAGCAGAAGCCTGAGAAGCTTCCCCAAACATGCACCATGTGATGGATGTCTAACAATGGACTTTTGCACAAGGATTAGGAGAGAGTTTTGCCCACAGCTTTTAATTTTTGAAATATTGTTTAAGTTCTACTTTGTGTTATTGTTGTAATTCTGCATTGTTTTTCTTGATACTATTATTATCAATTCTGTCCTAACATGATATTGGTTTCATGGCAAGTCATTGAGAATGGTGAATACATGAAATGCTTGTCCACCTTTGAAAGCCTTGATATCTAAACCCCAAAGGAAAAGAAAAGCAAAACAGAAACAAAGGACAAATTGTTGGAGGCCAATCTTGATACTAAAATAGCCAATCAAGCTGTTAATCAATCATCAAAAAACAACAACAGATGCCTTAAAACATTATCATCCACTCTCTCTCTCTCTCTCTCTCTCTCTCTCTACCTACCTATCTTGCAGGCCAATCTTGATACTAAAGTAGCCAATCAAGCCACTGATCAATCATCACAGAAACAACAACAGATGCCTTAAACATTATCTTCCACTCTCTCTCTCTACCTATCCTGCATTTAACATGACTAGATGAGTCATTCACTGCCCCCATAAGTTGTAAACCTTTACTTCAACCACTCCCACACCAAAAGTACGGGAGCGGGTAAAAATGGCAAAACTACCAACAGGGTCAGATGCAACTAGTGTAGAAAGATTCATGCCCTTGTTGAGCAAGAATAAGATTCGAGAAACACAATTTTTAGCATCAAATTCAGACTAGAACACTCGCAGGCTTAGATTACTGCTGTTGGAAGAGCATTTCTTGGTACATGTCAAAAGGTTTACGTATGAGAATCTTAAAAAAAAAAAAAAAAACACACATGGGGCACGAAACAGATCTACTTCAGAACAATCATAGAGAATCAAAAGAACATTCACTGTAATTTACAACAGAAATCCATTAACCTTCCTTTTATAACAGCCAGAATCACTCTTTTTAGAAGCAGTGATCAATAAATCAGAGTTTTCAAACACCACGATCAATCAATCACAGCCAAAGTTGGTAATTTTAAGCTATCTCATAACAATTCAAGTCCTAAACCCTATGAGAGAGAGAGAGATGGAAGGAGGGCACAATACCATTTTGTTGGGCTCGGACGGGCGCTTCACCATAAATGGCTTTGAGTTTAAAGAGAGGAACAGGAAAGGAATCATCAGAGGCTTCTGCATAAAGTTGTTGCTTCCAATCCCACATAGTCTTCTTCAGGGTTTTATTAGACTTAACAAGTGAATCCTTCTCTGCTTCTAAGCCTTCAATGTCTTTCTGTTGATTCACCGACCTGATGCCCAACGCCACAAACGATCCGAACAAGAACAAGTTGATCACCGTGTTGTTGTTCGTTGCTCTCATAGCTCCACTCACCGCTCTGCTTGCCCACTCCATCTGGTTATCCTTCACTCACCTGCGACCTGCCCTTAAACCCTCCCCACCCTGAATTGTTCAGTAATGGCAGCTTCAGCCTACAGAATCGAGTTGTATATCTGTAGAAAGAGTCATACCCATTGGATTGGAATCTTTTAGGAAAAATTCTCAGTTTTGTATTCGTAATGCGGAATCGGAGACGGAATTGGTCAGTTTGGGTGTCCAATTCCCAACAAGGTTTTAAAATGGACGGAAATCGGTATTGAGATTCCGTTCCAGAACGAATCTCGAAATCGTGAAATCGGTTGGAATTTTCGATTTGAATTGACCAATTCACCAATCCAATTCTTGATTCTTAAAACCTTATTTTTCATTAATGATTCAATATAATGGCATCAAAAGGATTAGTCCTTCCCACGATTAGTTAAAATGGGAACATTAAAAGAAATTGGTGTTTGGCACACGCGTGTTTTATACGGTTCGGAGCGTAAATGGGACAGTAAAAATATAGTCATATATTTTAAAAAATTTCAACAGAAAAATGAAAACAAATGTTATACATGGCTGAGTCTACAAGTATTTTAAAATTTGTGGCGATGGGTAACATGAGTGTTGAGACAAATGTTGATTGGAAATTGATTCTCAAGGATGTGAGACCAATGCCAGAATTCCGTTTGAAATTAATCTCAACAGAAAACTTAGATGAATATGGTTATGACAATCACTATGGTAATGGTCAGTGGAATCTTACCAAAGAGTGAATTGTGATGGCAAGAGGTAGTATACGTTGCACTTTGTATCAAACAAAGACACAAATGTTTAAGACTAAGGTGAACACAACAGAGGGTAAATTGGCAATAGACTTGTGGCATCGACGACTTGATCATATGAGTATGAAAGGAATGCAAATCCTTTCTAAAAACCTCCTTCCCAACAAGAAAGGTACACATTTAAATCATTGTTTTAAATGCTTAGTTGGATTGTAGGTTCTCTTCTTAGTGGTAATTTGAAGATTGTAGGTACACATTCGATATGGGATTTCAAGCAAGTATCAAATGTAATGTAATCGCCATAAAAGAAGAGTTAGGAGTAAAGAGTGATCCCCATAGAAGAAGAGAACCTACAATCCTCAAATTATCAAAGTTCCGTTCTCCTTCTAAAATGTCTCTCCCTCTCAATTTCTGAATCACTCCAAGAAATAGAGTGTTGTGAGGTTAGCCTTCCCCTCACTCAAACACCCAATGGTTGGGTTATGGTATGAACCTTTTAGGTTAGATTCAAATTCGGTAAATTGAAAAGAGAAAGTGCTAAAAAAGTGTTTTAGTTCATGATATTGATACCAATACCAATGCGGATCGGCAGTATCGATCTATATCAGCCCGATTTCAGAACAAAAAAGTCAATTGTTTGCCAAAAAAAATAAACATTTTTTTGACTATATCAGTGGATATGCATCCAATATGTATCAATTTCAACAGTATCAATCATCAACAACACTAAGGATCGAGCTCATCTACAACCTGGGGTTGAGCGAACATCGTGCTGCGCTCAACTCTCAAACCTCCACGTGGATTCTATGCCGATCCAATGGTTGGTGGACGAGTTCAATTCAAAATTAAAAATTGCCGATCAAAATTCAATAATGGCAGATCGCCGAGGAGCCCATCCGCCAGTGGGTAAATAGGCCCAAGCCCACAGACTACAAATCCTCAAGTTTTGTAAGATTGAAGGAGCCATGAGTCCAATGACACCCAAAGGCCCAAGTCGAAAAGTTCCGTTATGTTTAGTATTTCCAAAAAATGGCAAAAAACTGTTAAAAAGCTCCCGCCCTTTATATTCGCCCACTACAATTAACGCCTCCTAGTTTGGCGGGATCCTTAACAGTTTCGTTTCCTTACACAATAAGATTTCTTCTTTTCTGGCGATTTTTATTTTCTAGACGGATCGAACTACAGATTTATAGGGTTTTATTTCAGAAAACATAATCTGAAATCAGATTTGCATAAATACTTATCGTTATTCGCTGGATCATCAAAGCCCCCTAACTGAACCAGAGTATTTGAAGAAGAAATTTGCAGGTAGACCAGATGAGGGCTACAAAATCCTCATCCGATGAAGAATTAAACCAGACGCCGGTCGTTCCGCCGCAAACAAGACGAAAGGGCATTGGAATTAGAACATGGCTCGTTGTATCCGAATCCGGCCAATCGCATCTCGAAGACATTGAAAAGCATTCAATCATGAGAAGGACAGGGCTCCCTGCGCGTGATCTTAGGGTTCTTGATCCCATACTTTCGTATCCCTCGTCGATTTTTGGAAGGGAAAGAGCAATTGTCATCAATTTGGAGCACATCAAGGCAATAATCACCGCAACTGAGGTTTTCGTGCTTAATTCCAAGGATCCAGCTGTTGCCCCATTTGTTCAAGATCTTCAGAACCGTGTTTCCAATGTGGCTCCCAAGAGGGTAATAGTTGTCTGTAGTTCTAGTTTCTTTCCATGATTATGCTCTTTCTCTCTTTCAGATTGATGGTGGTTGCTCCAAAATAATAAAACTTAGAATGATTAATAATCATTATATTTTTATTTTTGTCATTAGAGTCAAAAGATAGATGCTTAAACGGAAGATATTGCCCTATATCAGTTTACTTGATTGAATTATAGCTTCAACTTCATATTCAGGTGTTTAAAACCTGAATATAGCTTCAACTTCACAAAAGAGGCTTTCAATTTATTCCCATATTATTATAGCTTCAACTTCACAAAAGAGGCTTTCAATTTATTCCCATATCATTATAGCTTCAACTTCACAAAAGAGGCTTTCAATTTATTCTCTTTTAGCTGTATCTTTCTTTTGCTACTGACACCTGAAAGCTGAACTTTAATTTCAATGCAGGTTATAATATTTAACTCTCTCTCTCTCTCTTATCCCTCTTCTTCTGTACAAGTAATATTTCCCTCATGCCATTTTTTAATGGAGATCCTACCAGCACAGGTATTTAGTTCCCAATCAACCATTTTCAATATATTTCCAAAATCCTGAGAAAGAATCTTTCCATTTTAGGGAAACTACAAAATCCTATCAGGGATAACCATCCTCACCATTTTAAATGCTTCCCTTGTGATCCTACATCCAACAATGATGACCCACTCTATGTGCATGGACTACTGAATATATTATCGAGGTTGAGTTTCAATTATCTTCTTTTGATCACTACATGCAAGCTATTAGCAAGGACATCTGCATCTTAGAACAATATATATGTCAAATATCTTTTATTCCACAGATGAGCAAAATCTGTTCTCACTGCTGAATAAGCATTTTGCTTAGATTCTTGATGATTGGCATAGATGGGCTGCGTTCTTTCTGGACATGTAAAGTTTTGTTGATTATTGGATTTTTTTTCTGTTCAAAGGCAACTGAGAGCTCTGATAATGACATGGAGGTAACAGCCAATGAATCACAAGGCTTACCCGCATTTCATGCTCATCATGGAGCTGTGGGTACCATGATGTTGCCATTTGAGTTTAGAGCACTTGAAGCTTGTCTAGAATCTGCTTGCAGATGTCTTGATTATGAGGTATGTGTCTTTTGCCATTTAATCTCTCTCTCTATAACAAGGTTCCTTTAAGGGACAGTCGATGTGCAATTTTATCTTTTTCCTGATGTGGGATGACAAAAATATGGAGGGATGCTTTGGATCATTGAGACACAATAGATAATAACTACTAAAAAATGGAGTACAATTTTCGTAAAGTAGGATGTAGGATTGATGGCCGAGTGATAACCCAAATCCCAATATATAATTCAACGTCTTAGTCAAATTATTCTTAAGGGAGGAAAAAAATTGAAGAGGATCTGCCTGTAGAATTAGGGGGAGTTGAGGAATATTCCTCTAGAGAGCTTTTATGGCCTACATATATTACCTATATTGAATAAGAAAAACATGTAACTGCCTTAAAACCATGCAGGATTTCTGCAGCAGGATGCTGCATAATCAAGAAACAGCACATACATAAAATGAGTCCAGTAGACATGAAGATGTTGAGATGTGGGTATGAGTAAAAAGTCTAGAAAGGACAAAACTGTAAATGAATAGGTGACATGATCAAGGTCAGTCCATGGAGATTGTGTGCGACAGATATAAATGACTTTAATCGTGAGAAAGAGAGATGCCATGCAAGTGGAAGGCTCTGAAAAGTTAAGGCAAAGGCCAAAAATGATACTGATCAATTTTCAGAGTACTTAGCAAAGCATTAAGGACTTCAAATTTGACAAAAGTTATGATCCTGACAGCACTGTAATTGCTGAGAAGGCTTTGCGGGCAACTTGAAGATGGCTAGGAATTTGTAAGATTTAAATCCATCTTATGTATTTTATCCTAATAGGTATATGTGAATCTTAGGTTTCAGTTCATTGAGTATGACAATGATGACAATGATATGAATCGAATAACAATTCCCCCCCCCCCCCTTTTATCCTACTCCTACAATGATAGCAATGATATGAATTGAGTACTACTTGTATTGTTGTTATTATAAGAAGGGAAGGTGGCAAATCAAGGGGAGAACACTATCTATGCAACAGTTCAAATTGACCGCATTATTCCTCTATGGCTCAACATCAGGCATTCATTGTGCAAAGTACAATGGCCACTAAAAGACCCGTTATGAAGCCACTAAAAGACCCGTTATGAAAGGTACAGATTTATTAGAATATGATAAGATACAAAGATCAGAGCAGTCAGTGTTCTAAACATGTAGGATCGAAAGCCGTGGTGAAATCTCAAGCGAATCTTTTCAAAGTTCTATTATGTAGGACATGAAGAAATTTCCACCTTAGTCTTTTTGGTGTGGAGACTGTCCTGTAACCTCTGTTTAGTAAAAGGAATTTCTTAACTCAGATTTATTTTTCATATCCATAGATTATGTACATGAGTTTAGACTCTAGACTTAATTTTATATCTTGTACAGATTGAAAAGATTTTCTCAACCACTAATATTCAATGCTGTCAAACCCTCTGTATAACTTCACACAAGACCATGCAGCAGTTACTGTAAGCTCTACTTTGGTGGCTGAAATATAACACTGTTTTTCACATGGCTTTTCTAAAATTCAATTTATATGATAAATCTTACATTACATTTGTTAAATTTATGCCTAATGATTATCGATTTTGTTTCCTCTTGATAAAAGGTGTTATAAGAAAATATATTTTTTAGAGAAGGATCCCACTATGCTATAAAGAAATTTCTGGTTGCTAAACAGTTGTTCCAGCAAGATTAAATATCTGTGGAAGATTATTCCTATATGCAGTTCCTTAACTTTCGTACTGTATAAAATGGTTTCAAATGATTGCTGGAGGTCCTGCCACCCCTTATACTTCCATAGGATGAAGCATACCTCTACCAAAGTGTTCTACAACTTCTAATTGTGAAGAATTTACCATTGTAACATTTCTATTTCTAATAGTTTTTCTTTTAATTTCATCCAGTCATTTTTGATCAAACTGCTTGGTACTTAATTTATAACAGACTTCCACTTTGGAGCAAGAAGCATATCCAGCTTTGGATGAACTTACCTCTAAAATTAGCACGCTCACTCTAGAACGTGCCAGGCAAATAAAGAGTCGTTTAGTAGCAATATCCGGTCGGGTGCAAAAGGTAAACGGAAATCCTTTGCTTGGCATCTTCCACTATTACTTGGAAATGGTTAATGCCACGAATACTTGGCTGAACTATATTTTAGATTCATCTTCTTGAATTTTGGGAGTTATGATAAATTAACTTATCTTATGTATCTCTTGATTGGTAATATTTATTTGAATGCTTTATTCCATGTATTTATTTTTTTTAGTGGCAAGGGAAGGAAGCATTAAGGTATTATCATTCCTTATTGATGCAGATTCATCACCAAATAGGGCTTGTTTCATTGGGAATAAGTCTAGGGTTGGGTTATATACATGTTGGGCCTTTGATCCCATGGGTTTTTAATGTAATAGGCCACTTTTATGGGCCTAAAATATGGGCAAATAGGTTGCATACGGGATTAGCTCCCATACTTAGTTTTATTTTCATACTTAGCTTTTTATTTGGTGTTTTAAATGAACCGGTTCAACCAATGGTTCAATTTAAGTGACTTTATTAGTTTTTCTTTTAGTTGTTTAGTTAGGCTGGATTAAGACTCTATTTTGAGTCCATTTCAGTTTCCTAGTCAGTTTAAGTTAGCTAATAGGTCAAGGATTGGGTTAGGCCTTTCCTTTTTAGTATTTAAGTCTATTTTTGAGTCTTCTATATAAGTTTGTAAGGGAAGCCAGCATTGAATACGAATTTGATTAATAAAACTCAGCTTTATGCTTGCTGCCTTTGTTGCTACTATTCTCTCCTATGAGATTCAGTCTTGTGAGTCGTATCAAGACTCCCCCCTTGTGAGTCATATGAAGGATTGAAGGACTGGAATCCCCAGTGACTCCTTGCATCTTGTAGATCGGGAGGTCCTCTCGTAGCTCTTCTTCAACGTGCTATTGTTGGAGATCAGTGTTATTCAAGTAAGTAGTTTATTTAATTCTGCAATTACTTTCTTCTTCTAATCCTCCAACCCCAGCCTTCACAATCTGTCCAGCATTCCCTTCATTAGACCACATCCAAACCCCCCTCCATCCATCAAACCCTAGCCTCCATTAAACCTGCAACTTCCCCTCATTCGATCCATAGCTTGAAATTCAAGCAACCACCTTCCAGCCATCAGATATGTCCCAAACTTTCAGCAGACATCTCTCCCTCTCCCTCCTACACTCGATCTCACTTTGAACCCAATCTGACCATCTAAACCCTAATTCCCCTCATTTCCCACAAAACCCAAAAACCCTAAAAATATTCTAAATTCTGTCCAGACCTATTTAACCATCAGAACACCTCTAAATTCTGATCGAACCATTCCCCCACTGCCAGCTACACTCGACCAGAAACCCAGCCTCAAAACCCCACTCCAAACCCTAGTTTACAGCCTAGAACCTAAAACCAAAACCCAAACCCTAACCCTAGGTTTGCAGAATTTCTAAACCTATCCAAATCCTATTTTCTTTATACCATAATAATCCCCTAAACCTGCATACTAAAACCATATACAATCCTTACCCAAATTCCTAAACCTAACCCTAGTTTTACCCTAAACAGCCCCAAATCTGCCTAATTAGCAAACAGTTTCAGAACTCTGATCTTACCTGGCTCCTATTCGGCCTTGCCTATATAGGACGACATTACTTACATCTCCATCTTTCACAACTTCACTCATTGCATCTAGTGCCATTGGTACATTTTGCAGAAAATGGGAATAATGATGGTAGCTTGAAGAGTTCTACGAAACCATTTTTCAGTGAAAAAGGGATTTATCAACAATTTAAGAATTATATCTGATTCTTTTCATGGACTAAGTTCTGAAACTTAATTAACAAAACTATTGAAAAAGTGGATCATCAAGATCAACCATTGAAAGCTGAAGATGCTCGAAACAAAAGATTGTTCTCTCAGGTCAGACCACTTTGAATGGTTGATCCAAAGTGTATACATAAGCCAAAAGCATACAAATCAACAACCTCTTTAGAAACAGTACAACATACTATGCGAGTACTTGTGAAGAAAGTGTTTCTCAGGTGAACTTTCTCCAATGATGAAGTCATTTCAAGGAGGTATCCTATATAGTAATCTCAAGTAATTAAAGTAGTGGCTTAATGAATCAGTGTTGGATTAGAAACATGAATAATCAGATGGATCTTATCTCAACCAGAAAAGATGTTCCAACAATTTGATTCAGAGCTATAATGGTCATAGAAGGGGGCATAGTTAGAATTTCTTGTACAACATTTTATGGGAAGGGATACTATGCTTGGTGGAGCAACAAATCACCGGTTGGGGTTGGGTGGGTATTTCGGACACTTTGTCCAATAGGGGGGGGAGTATATTTCCGTCAAGGGGGGTGGGAGTATTTTGCCATCAATTACTCCCAACCACATCTGGTTGGCAGAGCAGAAAAATTTTCTCCATGTTTTATACCCCAAATGCAAAATATGTTGCCAGACCTAGTTTTGCTCTAAAATCCATTTAATTGTGATAAGGCTGAGATGTTGTTGTTGTATATAATATATATGAGGAAGAGAAAAGTAGAAAGTGAAAAAGATTGCTCTCTGTCCTAGTTACATGGAAGCTGACAATCTTTCTTCAATCAAGCTGAGACGTTGGTAAAACATTGGAGCCATTAATTTTCACATATTATGACCATGTTAATTGACCTAAAACTGTTATCTTTCTGCCCCTAAATTGATCATCTGCTAAATCAATAAGCATTCGGGGGGGGGGTCTATAAATTCTGCTTCACTTGACTTATTGTAATTTTTTATTTGGTTGAGGCGCTTCCCAAGAAAGAACATTTTTCCTTCAATTATTTATTTCTTCAAACATCTTTGTGTTTTCAGGTGAGAGATGAACTTGAACATCTACTGGATGATGACAATGATATGGCTGAGATGTATTTGACTGAAAAACTTGTTAGTCAGCCATTGGATCCGACCTCCTTCAGAGGTGAATTAGACATTGATTCAATTAACTCACTTGATGAAAGGTGATTATAAGTCATCTATTTATGTTATAAAGAAAATTCAATTCGATCATCTCCCAGAAATAGTGATTTAGATTACCATTGTTCTAATATTAGTTGCTTTGATCAATCTTTATGCATACAATTTTCGTCCATATCATCTCCCCGACCACCAATTCTACCTCGACTTCCATCATGCCAATTCTTTGATGAAACAGAGGGTAGAGCAGATTTTTTTCAAACTTTGATTTTTCTCCCGAGAAGGTTGTGTCCATGGCCACTTTTCTTAACACTTCACCCAACAAGTATCCACGAACCCCATCCAGGGAAGGAAGAGGGATCCTACCCATAATCTAAACCTTAATAGGTTCATATTTTGGATTCAAATCACCAAGGACAATCAGGATGCATTCTTTTTAAAAAAATATGATATTGGCTTCATCTTCTGGGTTACATAGTTGAATGCCTCCATGGTGATCAAACTCCTCCCAGAGACAAGTCATCATATTATTGTTAGATGTGTATAGAGTTGTAATAAGGGTAGTTCTGGTACTAGTCTTGTTACTAGTTACCTTATTATGTAATTCTGTATTTTCTTCTTTTTTACCTTTTACCTCCCTAGGGAGTGAGTTGTAATACTTTCATTTATGACTTTGAAGTAATATAGATGTGTGGAGATCTCTCTCACACACACAACCATTACAACTGAAATATTACTCTTCCATTCTCTTGCTCTCTTCTTCTTCTCTTCCTCTCCACCATCTTCCTGCTCTTCTCTTATCTACATCCTTAAACTAAAATCCAACTTGGTATCAGAGCCAAAGGTTTGAGAGTCGTATCATCTCTATTTTCCTTATTTTTTCCCTCTCTTTGAGACCCTAGAACTCAAGGGATTTCAAAGAAGAGGTTCCTATGTAAATCCTTTACAAAAGAGGTATGAAGTAGGTTCTCTATAACCTATTTAGGTGATTGAGGATGATTCTTGAGCTACTTTGGAGCTCCATTGAAGCTGTTTTGAAGTGAACCAAGCAGCAGTTAGGGTTTCCGCCAGCTCAAGAGTAAAGGCCATGTTTCTCTCATTTTCGGCATGTTTTTGGAGCTTGGAATAGCTCAACAGAATCGTATAAGGGTCCTCTATATGCTCCAAGTGTGCCTCCTTGATGAATGAAGGTACTGCCCAAGCATAGCTCGTTTGTGGATCTCGCTCTTCTCCCGATTTCCGCCGATTGCGAGTTGAATCCATGGATCAGATCCATTTTAGCATGGGTTTGGCTGTTGGACCAGCCCACTAGGATCGTATAAGGACCCTGGTTATAGTCTTCGTGTTCTCCTTTGATGGATGAGACTCCTCTTTGAGTTCTACTCAGTTTCGTGGTGTTTTTTTTTCTCTGCCCAGGTAAACCCGATAATGCTGCATTTTCCTTGTTCTTGCATTTAGGGTGTATTGGACTTCTTGTTTGATTGAGAAGTGATGATGAATATCTGCATTTGAAATATTGGGGCTTGTTTAAGCTGTTTTATCTCTTGAAGAGTGTGGGAGTGAAGCTTTGTTGTGCTGGAATCTTTGTCTTTAAGCTGGCAGCTCTGTTTTTGTGTTTTGGGATAATTTCTTTGGGTTGAGTGTGCACTCCCCTTGCTGGTTGTTACCTGTTTATGGTCAAGTGCTCTTTCCCATACACTATGGGTGATACATCTGCATCTGAACTTGGTTCGGCTACCTCACAGCCTCTCCCCACTGCACCTCCAGTTGTTTATGAGAGTGTGCCTACACAGATCTCCTTTGTAAAACTTGATGGGACCAATTATTTGGATTGGTCACACTCCGTGAGGCTGTTACTAAGAAGCAAACGAAAACTTGGGTACATTACAGGTACCATTAAGGCTCCAGAGCCTAGTTCACTTGGTTTTGACCAATGGGAGGCCGACAATTCTACAGTCATGACATGGCTGATCTTCTCTATGACACCTGAGATTGGGCGAAGGTTTATAAGAAAGGAGACTGCCAAGGCCATATGGGACAGTGTTGCACAAACTTTTGATCGAGTGGGTGACTCTGCCAAGGTCTACCAGCTTCACCAAAAGATTAACTCCATGAGGCAGGGTGATAGGACCATTTCTGAGTACTACAATGCCTTCCTTAGCCTTTTGGAAGAATATGATTACTACAGGGATCTCCACTTGAAGGACCCAGAGGATGAGGCCAAGGTATATCAGACTCTTGAAAAAGAGCGTGTCTTTACCTTATTTGGTGGCCTGAACCCTGACTATGAGCCCATCAGGCTTCAAATCTTAGGCCGGTCTCCCTTTCCATCTCTTAGTGAGGTCTGTAGTTACTTACAGAGTGAGGAGACTTGGCGTGTTGCTATGGAGCCAGCTTCTGTATCTTCTATTGAGAGGTCAGCCCTCAACTCCAGTTCTTCCCGAGACACTTGTGGAGGTGGTAGAGGCCAAGGGCCTAACCGAGAGGTAGCCAATACAAGAGAGACAAGAGGGTGCTAGTGGAGTTGGTCGCGACCGGTTTAAATGTGATCATTGTAGAGAACTGGCCACACCAAGGATAGGTGTTGGTCTCTTCATGGCCGTCCTCCTGGCACACATGGTCATGGTGGCCGTAGAGGGGGAGCTTGAGCTCACTCTATGATGACTGAGGCAGATACTACACAGGATGACTCTGCCTTTATGGATACAGAGGTTCGCCGGGTCATATCACAGCTTAGCACATCTTCTACACCTTCTGTAGCTAGCTCCTCATCATCCTCCGCTTTACAGGTCTCTACTTCAGCCTCTACTGCAGCCCAGTCTTAGGTCATTGACTCTGGTGCCACTGACCATATGACTGGTATGTCCCATAATTATGATTCCTATACCATTTGTTCTGGTAAGGATAAGGTTAGAATAGCTGATGGCTCCCTATCCTCCATATCTGGTAAGGGTAGCATTCCTGTCACTTCATCTATTTCTCTTACTTCAGTTCTTCATGTGCCAAACCTTACAGTTAATCTTTTATCTGTGAGTCACTTGATAAAATCTTTAAATTGCTGCGTCACCTTTTTCCCTTCTCACTGTCTTTTTCAGGATTTGGTGACGAAGAGGATTATTGGTAGTGGACGTGAAGAGCAAGGCCTTTATCTTTTTTATCCTTTTGTGTCTACAGCTCAGTCTTATGTGTGTGGCCGTAATGATAGTAGTTCTGTGGCGACTGTTATGTTATGGCATCGTCGTCTTGGCCACCCATCTTTTGTTGTAATGAGGAAACAGTTGCCTCACTTATTTTCTTCTGTTGCTTCTTCTCATGTTTTTCAATGTGAATCATGTATGTTAGCCAAACATTGTCGTTCCTCTTATCCATATCATGGTAATAGAACTGCAGCTCCTTTTCACATTGTGCATACTGATGTTTGGGGACCTTCCCCTACTACTTCTTTATTTGGCTTTCATTATTTCGTGTCATTTGTTGATGATTTTTCCCGTGCTACATGGACTGTTCTTTTGAAACATAAAAGTGATGTTTGTGATGCATTTCAACATTTTTATCAGATGATCCTTACCCAGTTTGAAACTCGGATCAAAATTGTTCGGTCTGATAAAGGGGGAGAATACATGTTTGGTGGCCTTCAAACCTTCTTTACTAATCATGGCATTATCCATCAGCTTGCGTGTGTTGACACCCCCCAACAGAATGGGGTTGCTGAAAGGAAAAATCGCCATCTATTGGAGGTCACCGGTAGTCTCTTGTTTGGCATGCATGTCCCCAAGACCTTTTGGTCTGCGGCTCTTCTTACGGCCTCCTTCCTCATCAATCGCATGCCTACTAAACTTTTGACTACAAATCTCCTCGACATGCTATCTCCTACAGCCGCTTTCTCTCTTCCTCCTAAAGTCTTTGGATGTGTTTGTTATGTGCATGTTAATAAATCACATCGCACTAAACTTGATCCCAAAGCTCTCAAGTGTCTCTTTCTTGGGTACTCCTCTACTACCAAAGGTTACAAGTGCTATCATCCCTCTTCTCGCAAGTGTTTCATCTCCAAAGATGTGACCTTCCTTGAGTCTATCCCTTTCTTTGCACCCTCTTAGCATCCTCTTCAGGGGGAGAATTGTGGTAGTGAACAGGCTGCTGATCTCCTTCATTCCTCCCTACCTATCTCTCCCTTTATACTTGATATTGGTAAGCACAGGGCTGTGGGTGTAGATGTGAATACAGATCCGGATGTTGACAATGATACTGGTAAGGAGAAGGATTACCATATTACCTATAAGAGAGGTGAAGGCTTGCATAATGAAAGAAAGAAGACCTACCAAGAGTCCTCTTTGGATCCGGATCCACATCCTGAGCCTCCTCAATCAAGTGATATTCCTTCCCTTCCATCTAACTTAGACCTTCCCATTGCTGTTAGAAAAGGGAAAAGAGCCTGTACTAATCCTATAGCCCAGTTTGTTTCCTATGATGCTCTTTCTCCTACAGGTCTTGCCTTTGTTACTGCTCTCTCTACTGCTTCTATTCCCAGGAATGTTGTTGATGCTATGTCTGACCCAAAGTGGAGACGAGCCATGTCCGAGGAGATGATGGCCCTTGAAAAGAATGGTACTTGGCAATTGGTGAACCTTCCTAGGGGAGGTGTCCTAGTTGGATGCAGATGGGTCTACACAATCAAGTATAAGTCAGATGGGATAGTTGAGAGATACAAAGCAAGGTTAGTAGCCAAGGGGTACAGTCAAGTTTATGGGATTGACTATCAGGAGACATTTGCTCCTGTGGCTAAACACAACTCTATAAGAGTGCTATTATCCTTGGCTGCCAATAAAGATTGGCCACTATATCAGTTAGATGTGAAGAATGCCTTCCTTCATGGGGACTTGGAAGAGGAAGTGTACATGCAAACTCCACCAGGCTTTAAAATGCCTTCAGCTGAAGGGAAAGTGTGTCTCCTAAAAAAGGCTCTATATGGTCTCAAACAGTCACCAAAGGCATGGTTTGAGCGCTTCCGACAGGCTATTCTAAAGGAAGGGTAATCCCAGAGTCAAGCTGATCACACTCTCTTTATCAAGCGGGGAGATGGTACCATTACAACCCTCATAGTGTATGTTGATGATATTGTAGTCACTGGAGATGATCTGGCTGAGATTAAAAGACTGAAAATCTACTTGGCTCAATAGTTTGAAATCAAAGATCTAGGTCCCTTGAAGTACTTCTTAGGCATTGAGGTATCAAGGACCAAGAGAGGAATCAACATATGTCAGCAGAAATTTGTTCTTGATTTGTTGACAGAGACAGGGATGCTAGGATGCAAGCCGGCAAATTCTCCTATTGAACAAAATCACAAACTAGGAGAAGATTGTGGTCCTTCTCTTGTTGATGCGGGAAAATACCAAAGGCTTGTGGGGAAACTTATCTATCTTTCTATGACACGCCCAGATATCTCTTACGCAGTGGGAGTTGTGAGCCAATTCATGCATGCCCCCAAGAGTGGCTACTTGGATGCAGTGTATTGCATTCTCAAATATTTGAAGTCTTCTCCAGGGAAAGGACTGTTGTATGCAAAACACAATCACTTAAGAATAGAAGGTTTTACTGATGCCGATTGGGCTGGATCCATTACAGACAGGAGATCTACCTTGGGTTATTGTACCTTTGTAGGAGGTAACTTAGTTACATGGAGAAGCAAAAAGCAATATGTTGTGGCCAGATCTAGTGCAGAGGTAGAATTTAGAGCTATGGCTCATGGAGTGTGTGAGCTCATTTGGTTGAAGAGACTAGTTTAAGAATTGGGATTTGGCACTGAAGGGCCTATGAGACTATACTGTGACAACAAGGCTGCCATCAGTATTGCTCACAATCCTGTCCAACATGACCGAACTAAGCACATTGAGGTTGATAGACACTTCATCAAAGAGAAGATAGACTCTGGCTGTATTTGTACTCCTTTTGTGAAGACCGGTGATCAGGTGGCAGACATCTTCACCAAGGCTCTCGCCTCTCCTCAATTTAGTACTCTCCTAAGCAAGCTGGGAATGCATGATATATATTCTCCAGCTTGAGGGGGAGTGTTAGATGTGCATAGAGTTGTAATAAGGGTAGTTCTGGTACTAGTCTTGTTATTAGTTACCTTATTATGTAATTCTGTATTTTCTTCTTTTTTACCTTTTACCTCCCTAGGGAGTGAGTTGTAATACTTTCATTTATGACTTTGAAGTAATATAGATGTGTGGAGATCTCTCTCACACACACAACCATTACAACCGAAATATTACTCTTCCATTCTCTTGCTCTCTTCTTCTTCTCTTCCTCTCCACCATCTTCCTCCTCTTCTCTTACCTACATCCTTAAACTAAAATCCAACTATTATAATATTCAGAGATGGACATCCCTCCTTTTTTCATATTAATGATCTTCTATAGGAGATGGTAGACCTTAGTAGAGTCACCAAACCTGTCAAATGTTGGAGCAACACTATCCCAAATCTCTACGGCTGTTTCCTTACGCATCAAACGTCAGCCTATTTCAGGCTGCATGGAGAAGATCAACCATGCCATAACAGTGGAGTTCTCCACCTCCAGCTTTGGATAACTAGGACTCACTAGAACTAGGAGGTTTTTTAATCTCTCCATTGATATAACCTAGTTTCCCTCTACTTCTCAGGGACAATCTCTAGATAGTACCCAGTCTAGATAGTTTGTATTGTCCAAATTAACAACTGAAATTTGAACTTGAATTTGTTTTTCACCCTTTTCAACTCTCTAACCCTATGAAATCCTAATTGTGCCCCTGATGATTTGAGAACCAAAACTGATGCACAAAAATTAATGATTTTTATCTCAAGAAGTTTCTTCAAGTCCATTACCTGCAAGGTTAGGATATTAAAACCATCCAAACAGTAATTGATACAAGTTGGGCTGTACTCTGGGATGCTTGTGACTGGAATGACTGCAAATATTAAATTTGTAATTAGTTAAAAAGTGCTTGTATAATGAACAGATATAACTTACACTTAACTAGGATACAGCATGGTCAAACCTAACTTGGTCAAATTTTAAGAATCTGGAGATAAAACCATTTTGGGTGCTAGGACTTGCTAACCTCCTGTTCTCCATGAGAGAGAAAATGTTTCTTCCTAGATTTTTCCTAATGGGTATGAAAGGGTATGTGAACAGATTCCTTAAGAACAATAATTAGAAGAGTTTCAGTTAGACTCAAACTCTAGCCTAATGTATTATTGTAGTTGCATCTCCTAGCCTCCTCACTGTTCTTCACAAGATTCCTTTAGTACAATAATTAGAAGAGTTTGAGTTTACTCATAATCTAGCTACTGTATTATTGTAGCTTCATCTCCTAGCCACCTCACTGCTCTTCACACACACACACACACACACAAACACACAAATGGAGAGAGAGAGAGAGAGAGAGCCAAAAGGTTGAGGGCCTACAAGAAAAATCCAAGAATGTCTTTTAAAAAAACATACCTTACGTGCCAAAGTTCATCAAGGTTCAGAATATCACTCTCACCCTAAGACCTCACTGCAATAACTACATTTGTTGACAAACTGTTAAAAGCAAGATCACTGAACAAGATGACAATATAAAATCTCTTTCCTTAGATTCACTTCCATATTGTTGAGGTTCTTTGTGATCACATCCATGATTTCTTTGTCTCTTGGTCATTTAAACTCGTTCACATAATATCTTTCGGATTTCCAGGGAGGAAGAAACAGAGAGTGAATTCTGTGGTGAAACCTTGAGCACCATTAAGCCTAAAATCGAGGAATTGGAGATGCTATTAGAAGCTTACTTCGTTCAGATAGATGGCACGTTACACAAACTATCCACTGTATGTATTTTTTTCTCTTTCTGTCCATGTTTGATTCTTTAGTTGTATGAAAATGCTTGTAGGTTGGCAAATTTTGTTATGAAAACTTACGCTTATAAATTCTATAGCTTTAGAAATATTGTTATCATCAAAATTCTTATGCAATTTTGCTGTTTTCAACTCTCAAGTCATCAAAATTTATTGAAATAACAAGAATTATCTGTTTGTTCTAAGTTGAGGGAGTATGTGGACGACACTGAGGACTACGTCAACATCATGTTGGATGACAAACAGAATCAACTGCTGCAGATGGGAGTGATGCTTACTACGGCAAACTTAGTTATCAATGCAGGGATTGCTGTTGTGGGTGTGTTTGGAATGAACATTCATATTTCCCTCTTTGATGGGGTCCCTGAGCAGTTCTGGGGGACTACCTTTGGAACCTTATCAGGTGTTGTGGTTTTATATTTCATTGCTGTAGGTTGGGGTAAAACAAAAGGACTTCTTGCATGATTTTCTTGCTATCAAGTCCCCCTATATATAACACTCAAGGATGTATCTTGGAGTGGCTGAAAGTGACTCGCACTATAATACAGTTTGAACTAATTATAAAAGTTGACATAGGTTCTGTAGGTGAGCTTCTGGAGCAGTGCAGACTCGTAGACTAAAGATTTTTATGTCAAATGAGAGGGATCGTGGATGCTGAAGAAAGCCACCAATGCACAAGCAAATGAAAGTATCTTTTAGGTTTAATTCTGAAAACCATGAGCATCAACCTGCCACCCTAATACACCTGCATTTGCAACTTTTACCTGTATCGACCATCCCTGGTTGCAAGAAATCTCTGAATGTCCCTTTTTTTTCTTTTCAAAAATCTGAATCGAATTGGTCGAACTGACCGTTATCAATCCTGATTCTGGACGTTCTGAAGCAGCTGAGTCTATGGTTTTTGGAATCAGATCGCTGGGTTTTCAGATCTAAGTAGCCAATGCTAGGATTTTTGGGACCAATTCCAACAAGGAACGATTTGTCCCCCGATACTGAATTTAAAATCTTTCATGGGTGGTTGGGAGGGGAATGGGTTACTCTTCCACTGCTACCTTGCATTGAAATTTCAAATCTTTTTATTTAGAAAACTCTACATATAAAAGAGAATTTTTCTTTGCCGAGTGGAGATGGAGCTGTGAAGACAACTGCTAGTGTAGTTGGTTGGTTGTGCCTCACCAATAAAATGCAGTCTACTCTCTGTCTTCATTTTGTGACATTAGGCTGAACTGGTCCTTATCACTTATCAGTTTAATTCGAGATCAAAAGATCATTTTTTAACTCTTATCAGACGATTTGTATCAGTGATGTATTGGTATCAAGTTCCAACAATACCAATACGTATATGATACCTTTGATACCACTACTTAGAAGTTAAAACACTGGTCTAGATAGGCTTATTAGGACTAAGGGTTTTTAAACAATGTGTTTCAGTTAAACAGTTTGGTTCGAATCGATTCAGCATGTTTGAGGGTAGAAAATTGAACCGAACGATTTATTAAACGGTTCTATTTAGTTAAACCAAAACTGTTTATTAAATGGTTTTTGATTCCTGGTTTGTAAATAGTTATCAAACCGTCGCTTTATTAAATGGTTCTTGATTCCTGGTTTGTAAGCAGTTATCAAACCATCGGTTCGCATGGTTTAAACCAAACGAAGCTGTTCAACTAAACGATTTCAAACCCTTTTTTACCCCTACTTTAAACAACTTTTGGGAATAAAGGAGAATCAAAGGTCGGTCACAATTTCAAACTTCACCACATTGGTGACAACAAATAGCACCATTGAATAATTTATTATTCAGTTAATGAAAATACAATTAATATATACAATTGCTGGGATAAGCTATTAGTTTTTCAGTAATTCCAAAAGATTTGGTTCCTCCGATGCTCTTTCTTCAGATACATTGCAATTAGCTTCCTGTATGTCCAATTCCTCTGTTTCTTGTACTCTATGAAAGCTTCTGAGCTTGAATGAAAATACCCTTTTCCAAAAACTTCAAACACTAAAGGATCCGTAGAAACAATTGGCGTATCACTAACATTCATTTTGTTTAAAGCAAAATCCATGTTCCTTCCAAGGTTTCTGTCTAGGTATGCATCTACCACACATCCATATGTCACAAGATCAGGAATGACCTTCTCATGCTTCATATGTTCAAGGCTTACATGTAGATCCCAAAATAATGACATCCTGGAGAAAGCCAGAGACCGAATATTAAATGTATTAAGATCCGGAGAAAATCCTGCTTCCACCATTTTTAAAAATTCTCTTTGCAGGCTTTTCATTTTAAACTTACCAGCATAGGATAGGAGAAGAAGGTTCCAGAGAAGATTTCCCACATTCCTCCTACCAAGACCAACATCCCTTAAGAACTCACCTAACCTGTAAAATTTCTTTTCCTTTATATGGGCAAGTGCCACAGCCCTAATTGCTTCTTCTTCTATGAGAATTCTAGATCTTTTAAGGCGACCATAGGCAATTTCCATCTCAGTTAGAGAACCGAATACAGCATAATACTTAACGAAGGCATTTGCAGTAGCAGAATCCACACTGAAACCACTTTTAACCATCTCCTTCATGGTTGCTTCCATCATTTCAAGCTGCCCTCCCTTTCCAAAACAAGAGATAGCCACTGAGTAAACTTCAGGAGACAAGTCAAAATCCCTTGAAGTGACTTCATGCAGAATTCTGGTTACTTCATTAAAATGTCCCATCCTCCCATATGCATTCATTAGCTCTGAAACTACCTCAATATTAGGAACAAATGAGCTAGCTATTATTTCTTCCCATACAGACTTGGAATGGGAGAAAAGGCCATTCTCTGCATAGCACAGCATCAGAGCTGATAGGATAGCAAGGCCAGGTTGAAAACCTTCAGATTTCATCTCAACAAAGATTAGCTGAGCTATACCAGGCATTTCTTTTCTACCCAATAACCGTATGAATGAGGCAAAATCTACAGAATGATCATTCCCGGTGACAATTTTATTCTGCTGCCAATGCCAGATGATCTGTTTTAGGACCAAATGCAGGACAAAAAAACCAAAAATTAGTGCACTTCCACGGAAAGACAAGCCAAATGAAGAAAACATCTGGTAGCAAGAACCACCATCAGCCCAGTAAAACTTAGACATGAAAAAATTTAGTAATATTGGACACAAATATCAGGTATCCCAAAACAATGTGGAATGTGCAACAATTACAAACATTTTGGTACATAAAGTGATACTTATAAATAAGCGACAGAAAAGAAGTATCTAGACAGATTCATACCAAGGAAGCCAATATCCAGTAACCATAGGAAAATAAACCTATAGATTTAACCCCTTGTCAATGTATTTTATTTACTGGAAGTTGCAACACAAGTACCCCTAAAATCACAATTTTAGTACTACAAGCACTCCAAACAAAAGTCTACTTCTCATTCATTTTTATAATTCTTTTAGTTGCTGTACCATGTTAATGACAAAAATTCTCATTTTCAAGATATTGTTTTGAGTAATGTGGTCATTTTCTACGCATTAATGACCAAAATGCAGTAATCAGGGGGTACCAGACAAGATTTTGTCAATGGGTCGAATGGATATACAAATTATAGCCAAAACTATGTGTCAGCTGATCCCCTGGTAATTCAAGGGGATTCGCAAGTTGTGGTGAAATGGTTGTTGGCAGTCTTGAGAAGTTTATGGTATCTGCAATCTTTAATTAGAAGATCTCAAGAACTAGCCAACTCAATGAACACCATGTTCATCATGCAGGTTCCTAGATCAAACAACATGAGAGGAGGAATGGTTAAGAATGTCGCTAGAAAGGACTATGTATATATTGACAATTATCAAATAAAGGTGTACCTGGATTAAGTGATGTCTTATAAACAGATTGTGTGCAAGAAAGTACTAACATCAACAAGTTATGGGCACAATACTCGAGTAACATAACAACAATGGAGTGAGAAAACAGACCTTAAGGTAGTAGATTATGAATATGTGTTCAAAAAAACAGGGTATCGAATTTAATGTGAAGGATGTAAAACTAGAACAGGGAATTGGAATTTCAGACCTGTTTCAGTGATCTAAGAACTTGAATAGGAACATTCCCTGGTAGCTCGTCCAACTCTCCCTTCCAACTACAATCAAATGCACACAAAAAATCCCTAGCCCATTGTTAGTTCACAATTAGTGGTAAGAAATTGCATACCAAGAGCAAGGTCAATCACAATAGACAAATCAGAAGAAAGCCTAAATTTTGAAATCAAAGCAAATCTTGTTCCAATCATCATTGTTCAACTTTTGATAGGACATCATTCAACCTAACCGAAATCCCTAATGGAATATTTAAAAGAGAGAAGGAACAACCTTAACATAATCTTCAATAGATTCAGTCACCTTTGAAGGGCTGGAAATCTTTGATAGTTTGAGAGTTGGAGAGAGACAGAACCACAGAGAGACTGAAAAAGAGAGTCGCCTTTCGCCATTCTAGTCTTGCCGCCTTTGCTTGCCACCTTGGCTGTGTTGGCTCCTTCCGTCCTTCGTCCAACAAGAAGACGGGTAGACAAGGAGTCGCAGGAGACAAAGATTGGAAGAAACAGAGACATCGACTGACAGTGAGAGAGTCGCCCGTCGGAGATGGAGAAGCGAGGGTTGGGGCTTTTAGAAAGATGGCAAGATGGGAAATACGAGGGAGAATGTTTTCTGTGTCGGAGTGCAGGCTGCGTCCAGAGTCCAGACACGTGGGGATGTGTGAAATGACCACCCTGCCCCCTGAATCGCACGCCCATGTTTCTGGTTATTCCCTATCCAAAGCCGATTATCCCAACCAAAACCAGACCGAATCAACCGTTTGACACTCCTACCCCTGTAACCTCGCCTCTCAGCCTGTGTTCTTTGTTCCAACAACCAACAGTCCGCCGCTCCGCCACCGCCCCTACCATGCCCTCTACCCTCTACATCTCCCCCAGCCCACCTCGACCTTCCCTTCCCGTTTACTTTCACAATCCCTTGCCAATCCCTATGCCAAGGAAATGAGAATATGTCAAGCATTCGGACGTCTCAAATCCCATTATCCCAAGTTAAACTGTGAAAGAAGTTTGAAATCTCAAAATTCCCAATTTTCAAAAGGAAAAATTACACTGCCACCCCTTGAGGTTTGTACTAAATATAGAGTGATCCCTGTGTTTTTAAATTATACCGTCGCACCCCCTGAGTTCTTTAATTAGGTGTTACAGTATTAGTTAAGTTTGCCTTCAAATGACTAATATACCCCCCTTTGAACTCAGTATCTCATCCCACAAGAACATTGGTGTAGTTTACCGGTTAGTTTTTTTCATTTATATTACCTTAAGCTATATACACATCGTTACCCATTACTGGCTGAATTCAAGAAACTCGTTGCCACAGAGAGCTGCGAACGAAGAGAACCCATTTTCAGGAAGGAAGATTACTAAAATTGGGTATTTCCTTAACTGAATTAGAAATTTATGGTATCTACAAATTTTTTTTTTCATCAACGGCTGTGTAATAGAACCGGTGGTTACCCTGCCTTTCCCAATCTTTGGGATCGTTTCGGCAACAAGATCCTTGAATATGGAATCTCCATGTGGCAATCTTCTCAGCCGTTCATGGTGTCCCTGACCATTTTCTGTAAAACCAAGAATCGGTGACGTCTAATTCAAATTATTGAAACTGTTATAAGTTTGAAAAGATTCATATAAGGTAACATCTAACTAAGCTTAGCTCCTAACAGAATTTTCCTTTTGAAAGCACAAGGAGTGCAAGAGCACCAGGACAACAACAACAACAAGAAGAAGAAGAACTACAACAGCAACAAAACAGGTCTTTATAATTTTCAATGATAGTCCAGACGTGAGCTTAGAACTATTACTTGTATAGAACGCTTCCAAGTTCTTTGTAGGTTTAGGAATGTGCGGATGGAAATTGATATTTCATTGGTTTCATGGACATTTTGCATTCATATTTCAGTAGCATAGGAGATCATTTTGTATTCATATTCAAGAAGCACAAGTTTCATGGACATTTTGCATTCATATTTCATGTTTATGAGAGCGTAATAGACTTCTTCCAACCCTATGGTTTTCAGATATATGATCATAATTGGTAGAATCATCTTATTCAAATTGGAATCCACAAAGTCTGTTTAAACAGTGGCATCCAAAGTATATCCCAAAATCCCTCTTCGAATATTAAAACAAAACAATTGGAGGGCAAAGAGAAAAGTATGTCCCAAAGATCCCTCTTCGAATGTTAAAACAATTGGATCCAATGTTATATCGTACAACTACTGAATTTGAGATGGAGTAGAAATAGGGGTTCTCTAGTAGTAATATATGCAATGTCATCCTCCCATGTGGCTTAAAATAAGTACCTTTTAGGGGGTCAGTTTTTTTTTAACTCACCATTCCCTCAATTGGAGACTTGGAGAATGGCTATCATATAATAAAGTTTAGGGGAAAAGGTTCACTTAATGAGCAGGGTATACTAGCACTTTTGTCTATCTCATCCTTCCATGGAATTTCCTAAATTCCATGCTTTTATCGTATAATACTATTGTCACACCCCATTGTTGCGCCCCTTATGCCTCTTGCTCAGAGAAACCTCTTCCTAAAGTTAATGAGAAATTTTGTTGTAACTAAATTTGGTGAAAAATACATTATAATCTTAATTTTTTACCCTTGTACCTTCGAAGACAGTAACAGCTCATAATAACAAGTCACTTTCAACTTGTATTCGAAACACTATTTTTTTTCTTAATCAAGACTCTTTTTTCTCCACCGTGTCTTGCTCCCCTTCTATCATATGTTTGCTCTCCTTCCAACTGAAACTAACCTTCTCTTCCTCCATTGAGTGATCTCTCCTTAGATTTTTAACTTCCACCACATGTTAGAATGCCCTTATGCTCATGCTCATGCTCATGCTCATGCTGTATGGTATGGTTGTCTTCTTGCTCTCACCTTACATCAATCAAATCAACCGTCACTCAATCAGAGATTGGATTCTAAGTTGGGAAAGACTTCCGACAATTAGAAAACAGGAGGGGAGGAACCAAAACACTTTATGTAGCTTTCTGATCTGGGGAATATGGTTGGCTAGAAATGCCTTAACTTTTCTCAAATCAAAGATAGACGGTTCCAGAAGTTATCCAACATGCTCTCAAAGCTTCGGAGGAATTTATCAAAGTACACCTTTCTCACAATTTGGATCCTCTACTGCCGAGCTGTCCGGTAGGACCGTACTGTCCAGACACGGTGTTGTGTGCAATGTCCGTCTCGGAGGATAACAGATCAAAGCAACTAAAGTGGTGCCCTCCACAAGATGGTTATTTGAAGCTAAATTATGATCCAACCTTGTCGGAGAACAAGAAGGTAGCAGACATCGGCTTTATTCTAAGCAATTGCAGAGGTCAACCAGTATGTTCAGTCTCTGACCTAGTTTACTTCTCAAAGATTCTATTGGGTGAGATTTTGGCTATTAGAAGTGGTGTTCTTCAGGCAGTTACAGAAGGGATCCAGCTTCTGGAAGTGGAATTAGATAGCTTGGCAGCTATACAGTTCCTCAAGAGCAGCAACAACACTACTCCCAAGCATTTCGTCCCCATTGTTAACGATATTATTTAGTTAACATCAACCTTACTATCATGTAGGTTCACCTATATTCTCAGAGCATGTAACAGCATTGTCGACACTCTATCTGGGAGGGCTCTATCCGTGTTAGGTCGGATGATTTAATTGGCCAGTATTCAGTCCGTAGATTCAGAATACTTGTAACTCTAAATTTACGAGTTTTACTCGATTGAATAATTAAATCTATCCTTACCAAAAAAGAGGAAGATTAGAAGACAACTGTAATTTGTTTTTTTTTTTTTTTTTTTTAGTTAAAAAACATAATATAAGACTAGAACTTTGAAACATATACAATATTCTTAAGTTGGCCATACTTAGCAAGATTCCTAGCTAGGGCTGTTCAAAAGGAGTCTTCTTTAGAGCAAAAACATATATCCGCTGCTTTATCCGAAATATAGTTCAAGTCTTTTATGAGGTCCCAAGGCCACGGAATTTTGGTTGGAGATGGAAGAACGTCAGTGACTTGATGATTTGAACACCAAACTTCTTGAATCTTCAACCCCATACTCGTAGCATGATCAAGACCTATCCGAAAACTAAAAAGGTCGAGTACCATACAAATGGTAGCATTTATATTACCTATAGCAAAAAAAACAAATCTGCCTGCTAGCAAAATGATATAAGGCCAGCCTACCATACTTAGTCTAAGTATATAGTGTCATGCACAGATTAAAATATGAAAGTTGAGAATAAATAACACACAGGCGAGTGGGGCCAAGAAAACCTATTTATGACTATTACTTACATCATGGGGGGAGGAGGGCAGAGATAGGACAACTGAAATTTTTATTGCTTTTTATAGTGCATAGTGAGTTACACGTGGCAAGCGTATCGTATGCTTTTGTACATGTCGCATAGTGTGGGTCCTAAACAGAAACCCTAATCCTAGGCTGCTTTATCTAATCCTTGTCATCAGGAAGACAGAAACGTACTTTCGTTTCTTTTAAGAGAACGCTACCTGGACATGAAGCCCTGCACCAGATACACTGGGGGTTAAACGGTTTTTTCATACGCTCCTGTGTCTTGGTGTAGAATTATATATGTAATTCATCCTTCACGCCTATAGAGAGGGAAAGTAGGTTTTCGCAACATGAGCAAGAAGTGCAGGATTATAGAGGATGAAGAATCCTCAACCGAAGAAGATGTCGATGTCGAGGAAGCATCGGTGGGTATCATTGAGGACTTGCTCAGAGAAATCCTTCTGCGACTGCCATGGTAATCAGTCACTCGTTTCAAGTCTGTATCGAAGAATTGGCTTCGTTTGGTATCCGAACCCTCTTTTATTAAGGAATATCAGTTTCGAAATCTTTCTCTTTTAGGTTTCTTCCATACTAATTTCAAACGGGTCAAGTTCTTTCCTTTTCCTCTTCTTGAAAACCCTATTTGCATTTGAGACTTGAAAAAACCCTCGTTTTCTTCTCCTCCTCTTGATATCCTTGGGGTATCGAATCTGTCGAATGGGTTGATCCTCTGTGCTTACAGAACGATACCAATCCGAGGACCATACGTTGTATACAATCCTATCACAGAGGAGCAACTACATCTCCCTCCGCAGCCACTACCAATTGGAGAACAGGCATCAGATGGGCAAAGAAGATTTCAAGTCACAGGCTTTGCATTCCACTATGACTTTGTAACTCCCTCCTTCATTGTGACGAATTTGGCCAATCGGAAGAAAGGTCTGCAAGTAGACTTGTTTTCTTCAGAAACCTTCAAATGGACATCGACAATGCACAATCTCGGACGGTTGTTTGGTGGTGATGAAAATTATGCATTATCAGGTCCATCAACTTTTTAAAGAGGTTCTCTTCATTGGTTATCCGAACCGGCCATTAGGTGTTGTTTCACTTTCCTACACTGCGAAGACACTGCGATTTGCGTTTCGTAGACTACCTGCGAAGAAGGATGATCCACATACCTATCGTTGTATGTCTAACAAAACCGGCGATGAACACATTCGGTTTCCTCCTCACTGTGGATGCAAATACTTGGGAGAATGTCTAGACAAGCTCCTTTATGTTCAGTTTGCTGGGGGATTCTCAGTTGTATTTATGGAAGCTGAAGAATTATAAACGCAATAAATGGGATCGGAGGCAATTAATTATCATTGAGAATGTGCCCATGCCTTTCAAACATGGATCCATTGTGGGTTTTGATCGCAGGGATGATCAGGTTCTCTTCCTCAGGCTGAACAGAATGATCCTTTCCTATCATCTTAGGTCCAAAGAATCGACGATGCTTTATGAAGTTCCATCAGAAGATTGCCATGACTCTGATTTGGATTTTTTCCGTGTTTACGAATTCCCCAAATCGGTACCTTTTCTCTTTGATAAGTCCTACTTTTCTCAACTGTATGGCAGCAAGAATGTTTTGGTATCTAACGAACTTAATTTCCCCAATTGAGAAGCGGGTTTGAAATTAGTAGGTAGACTTGTTTTATACTGAAGTTCCTTTAATTTAAGGATTAAACTCTTAGTGGATGGATTTACCCAAAAAAAAAAAAAAAACTCTTAGTGGATCCATTTTGAACCTACTAAAGTTGTTCTTTTAATTTAACAATGCTTTGGTGTTTTTGTAGTTATATGCATAAGCCCAAATGGTCATTCAATCTTATTTGTTCATAGAATCCTCTGAGGATAGTTAATGATTTTATATGGAGATTAATCCCAGACCTGTTCTTTGTATATGACTGGGTCATTATTCTAGGACATCTCTTCCCTTGTTTTTCTATTATACATACTACACTTCCTAGCAAATAAGGTTTTAGTCTCACCTTGATTAAGAAAAGAACAAGAAGCTACATTATAGTTTCAATTTAATGATCAATGGGGAAAGGGAAAGGACTAATGCACTCCCTCACAAAGTCTTCAAACTGTATTTTATTCTTCAACAGTTTCATAATTTTCCAGCCAGTCCAAGGCCACTGCATCACTATGTTTACCTACTTAACTGGTCATATCACTTCCCATACATGCCAAAGAAAATACCTTTATAGTCCTTCAATTTTCTAAGCCAATGTACCTGGAATCACCCACAATGAAAGATAGTGAACTGGTAAGTGAGACAGCACCTGGAATCACCTATAATGAAAGATAGTGAACTGGTAAGTTAGACAACACCTTTTTAGTAACACAAATGTTGCACTATTCTAAAGATAAGATTCTTACCTGTGAACATATTACTAAATTCATTTCCAGAATGAAATCTCAACAAGATACCCATTGTTTCATCAAGCAAATCAATCATGAACCAGGATGTCAAAAACTGTCATATTGACTATTAGTCACGGGTTCAAGTCCTGGGAATAGGGGTAAGGCTGTGTACATTTGACCCTTCCCAAACCCTGCTAAACGCGGGAGCCTTGTGCACTGGGTACGACCTTTTTTTTTTTTTTTTTTCTCTATTCCTAAAGAAAAAGGAAAACAGGGTGCAACAATATCAAAGAAAATATTTTGTTAGAAGGCAAAGGTTATAGGGTGATAGGGAAGAAAGAAATAGATGCACATGATTGATTTGAAGCCGATGATAATCTTTGTTTTTTTTTTTTTTTTTTTTTTTTGATAGGTAAATGGAATGAATTGTTGTAATACCTAGTGCATGAGACTCCCGCCACTGCGAAGAGGCTGTTTCCAAAGACTCAAACCCGTGATCACTTGGTCACAATGGAGCAACCTTACAATTACAGGTTACTAACTATATACATGGGTGGGGATTTGAACTTGCAACCTCATATGGGTTTTATTTGGGAGTGCCCAGGGACTCCCAGGAGAGGAGCCAAATCCTTTTATTTTTCTTGATGCAACCTTATTTGAGCCTCGGCCCGGTCCATAGGCTATTACAAGGTAAGGGCTGCCACAAGACATGTGTGATAAGAGGTTCGAACCCAAGACCTGTTGGGACCCTACATTCAACAAGTAGGGTATAATCCGACTACGCTAACCATCATTCACTAATGGAAAAATTCTTTGTTTAATTCTTGGTTGCTGACATGCAACTTAGTAACTATCTTGGATCTGCCTGCCAATTTATTTTGGGGGGTTCTATGCAAAGAATCTTCAGAGGCCATATGCATCTACAATAGTATCGATACTTTGGTAATGCGGTGATGATTTAGAAGTTGGAACTTTTAGTTGCTTTTGTAGTACCTGTACCCCGAATAGTCGGACATAGAGATTTTGATATGTTATTTTGAGCAGTTGGGAGCCTCCTAGGATTAGAGGATTGACATCAATTAGGCAGTGAAAACTCTTACGAGTCTCCTTCCAGCCAAAGATGCTTTATGTCTTTGTTGATGCAATTTTCATGTTTTCCCAAGCTTCTGTGCATTGAGGTTTGGTAGTCAAGCTATGTCCTAGCCACTTTATCTGGATTTCATCAATGATGATGAGGATATCTAAGGATGCAACCTCCTGGTGCTTCCTCTGAATTGGAACTCCCAAATCTAGTAAGATTTTAGTGAATAGTCTAGCAATTGGTGTGTATTATTCCAGGAACTTGCAATTATATTTCGAGTTTATTTTTGTTTGTTCCATTCTTTGATTGAATCAAGTTGTTCTTCATAAACTAAATAACCCCCCTCCCCCTTCTGATTGTGTTTGACATAGATAACTCATTATTCTGAAGGTGGAAATAATAAATAACATCCCATATAATTGAGTTAGGCCAAAAATTAGAGAGCAGTGACATGTCGAATTGTTGGAATGGTGCATCATCCATAATGGCTCAGATCAGAATCTAGCCACATCCAAAAAAATTGCAAAATGTATTTTTGGTTATCAAAGAGATCAAATTATAGTGGGGTTACTTTTGGCTATGGAAAACAGAAGTGGTTAGGATACTAAGATCATTCAAATAGGCTAATATTTGGTTGGAAGAGGTCCATCATGGAGTATGGTATCCAAATCCCTCATTTTGACACCTCCAGATTTTTCGATAAAAGCAAATGTTAAGGACCTGCTCCTTTGGTTATCATGATCCATTCATCTATGAAAATAGTCTATAGTGGATGATGGAACGTTCCTTAGAATTTCATCTCTGATTCTGTAACTAGAACTGATAAGAGTAGAATGTTTTTCTACTGAGTTAATTCAACTAGACTAGACGTTGCTAACTTTTACAAGAATTTGGCATTCATCAGAAGAAACATTTTTCGATATCCATCAGTGATGATGCGCATTATAGGTTTTGCATTAGCTTTTGGTTAAACTATCTCATTACAAAACATGGCCAGACTTACTGAAATACAATTTGGATCCTGCCTGCACGTCCTGCTGGCGTGCTTCCTCATACAGGCAGGGTCCCCGGTTGAGGTAGGGTGGTCATTGCGATCCTGCCTGTGTGAGGAAGCATGGGCAGGTGGCAGTAGAGGATCCAAATTGTATTTCCGAATCCACTGAAATATGCAATGATTTGCTATACCATCCACGAGTGTTTGGATTCCATCTACAACTCTTGCTCAAAGGTTGGGGAAGACTGAAGATGGAGTGACGGACGAAAGGACGAGAGAGAGATAAGAACAGTGCCTCACAAGTCACAACCAAGGATGTTGGAGATTTCCAGCTTCTTCCGCTTTAGAGAAATTAGGATACTAAGATTAGAATGCGATTCGGTTAAAAAGAAACAAATCGGTACAATTGGGTACATCTGTACATACTAAACGGTTTGGCATTGGCAACCGATACCGTATCAAATCGAGGAAGATGCCTTTTTAATTGCACCGATTCCCCTTCAGTTCGGTTTGGTACAGTTTTAAACAGCCAGTTTTGTTATCGGTATTCGGTTTTAGATCGAAATTGACACCCTCATTCCAAAAGTTCAAAAATGGGAATCGGCTAAAACTGGTCCCAATTTTCACAGATCTTAATCACTTTAGTTTAATTGAATTGACACGGTAGTTCCTCAACCGATTCCTTTATATTTCAATTGAATCGAACCGATTCCTTAACTGACTCTCACTTCCAATGCCAATCACAGTTTCACCCTTATATTGATAAGAACCCCTTGGACCGGACCAATTTAGGTCTCCTCTAGATCTCTTCCACCTTTCTGCCATCTCCTCGCCTTCGCTTGCACCCGTTTTCTCCGATCTCTTATTTGTATGCACTGACTTGAAGATTACCAAGGGAAGCGTCAAAGGTGCTTTTGTGTATAAAGAAAGAAGAGATCTTTCTGTCCTTCAATTGCTTACTAGCGTCATGGTTTCTGCAGGACAATTTGATGAAACCTTGCATCTATTCTCAGTGATGGTCGATCCTAGAATTCTTCGTCTTCAGTAATTCTCAATAAGAAATTAGTTCTCAATCCCAAAGGTCTCATAGTTCATATTCTTTTAGACACGTCACAAGAAAAGAATAAATGTCAAACCGATTCATTTGAAACCACACACAACACACTGAGATGAATCAATAAGCATCCATTTAACCAAGATGTCTCGCACAGGAGTACCGTCATGTAAAAGTCTCCAAAAGAAAATCTTAAACTTAGGATAAATAGGGAGCTTCTAAGAAAAGCCTCCACCACTTAATAGTACAAGAATTAACAACCAGACCTCTAGAAAATCTGAAAGGGCCACAGTAAAGATTAGAAAGATACTTAGCCACCAATTTCGTAGAAAAACATCCAGCACTAGTAAGTGTACAACGCCAACGATCTTCATCTGAGGGTAGGGAAATCTTGCAAATTTCATCAACCCAAGATAACAACAGAGTTTGCACCAAAAAAAGATAACAAGAGAGTAGAAGATAGTAAATCTCGGTTCCATTCCTGAGCTATTGTATAATCACACACTAACTGGGAAGATCCGCCTGAGCAAGGTTGGGAGGAACACAATAGAGAGAGGTTGAGAGTACACGTGTGATTCTAAGACCATTTTTTGGTAAGAGGTTTTAAAGGGTTATTTCCAAATGCTCCCCTAAAAATAGCCAAACTTATAGTTGTCTCCCTAAATTTTCATTAATCCCATGTGTACTCCTGCTCTTCAAACTAAGTACCACTATAGTCCCTCCCGTGAGTCCCGTTAGACAGAGACGTTATGTTCTAACGTTTGACATTTTTTGTACATGGTTAGACCAGTCTGCCCTTAATAGAGTGGAATGACAAAAATGTCCTCACTTTAAAAAAGAAAAAAAAAAGAAAAAACCCCTGCAACCCATCTTCCCCAATCGAAGATGAGTTGTAGGTATCCTTCAACCCCCATTTTCGTTCCTTCTTCGATTTCTTCCAATCTTCCTTTTCTTCTTCTTCCCTGTGTTCTCAGATGGGTTGCAGGTTGGGAAGATTTTTAGAATAAACTTTGGACTGTTGTTGTAGTGTAATGGGAATTCTTCTTTCCCAGATCGTTTGCTTTAACCAAAACCCAGCAGAATCAGGTTCTTAAACAAAAATTTATAATAGCGATGGGAAGTAAAACCAAAGCTTGGAAACAACTAACTTTGACTTATTGTAAAAACCCTCTCGCTCTCACAAAAAAAAAAGAGTTTTAGATTTAAGCAAACCCTAATTTCTTTAGGGTTTTCTATTGTTTATTGTCCAATTGAAATTAGGAGTATATCAAACAAGATGGAATGGATCTGAATCAAATAATCAATACTGAAAAATGTTTGAATGAAATGGTAACGAAGAATTCACAACCCACATATATCATCAATAGTTGCAACGATTCCTTTTAACAAGCAGGACTGAATTGTTGAAATCAAAACCTAGCGGACACAGGGAAGTTGCAAGTTTGTTTCCCACTTGGTTCTCAGGACTGGGAAGGTTTTTGGGTCTGATATTCAAGGGTTAGGGTCGCCTAAGGGAAAGTAACTTACAGCCTAGATCTGAAAAGAAAAGAGGGGGGGGGGGGCATTTAACTAGTTGGTCTGCAAAGCCCAAAATGGAGACCAGTCAGGGCTTGCGGCAATTGGTGGTGGAAGAAAAAAGTAAGGGTTCTGTTCTTTTTCTTTCTTTTTTGGAGATAGCGGTTGTAGAAGAGGAACATAATCAGAATGTAAGAACTGTAATGGCATTTTTTTATGCAAATGAAACAATTGATGCACACGAGAACACTAAAAATCAGAATGGAAATTTTGTTGAAGAAAAACAGAGAAATGCATAGAGATGCACTTTAGGATAAGAGAATCATGAGGCTGAGATACTTCAAGGGTTAGGGTCGCCTAAGGGAAGGTAATTTACAGCCTAGATCTGAAAAGAAAAGAGGGGGGGACTAGGGAGATCGAAGCAACCTTGCTGCTGGCTTTGTTATCGCCAGAACAGGGAAGAACTGAATGATGGATGTACGAAGATGAGGAAGAAGAATGAAGTAAAAGAATAAAATAAAAAAATATGGAAGAAGAATAACAGAAGAAGAGAGATGGAATATTGACAGGCTGAACAGAGAAGATGGGATAAGTAGCGAGAGAACATAGGGGAAGAAGAAGAAGAAGAAGAAAAGGAAAATGGGAGAAGCAGCAAGAGAACACAGGGAAGAAGAAGAAAAGGAAGATGAAGAAATCGAAGAAGGAAGGAAAATGGGTTGCAGGTTTTTTATTTTTTATTTTTTATTTTTTTAAAGTAAAGGCATTTTTATCATTCCACTCTATCAAAGGCAGACTGGTCTAACCATGTACAAAAAATGTCAGATATTAGAACATAACGTCTCTGTCTAACGGGAGCGATTATAATGGTATTTAGTTTGGAAAGTAAGGGTGCATGTGAAATTAATGAAAACTCAGGACATAACTATTAGTTTGGCCATTTTTAGGGAGGCATTTGAAAATAAACCTTTGATTCAATACAGATGTCCTAATTAATGTTGTTCAGCTCTTGTTACTCTATTGTGTGAGTTGAACACTTCCGTCAAAAAAATGACTACGTGTAACTGGAGCTTCTGATAACAAAATATTGTAGTGACAGGGTCTATTACTTTTTCTAATCCTCCTAAAAATACCTTTTTTTGTCATGTTGATAGACATTCCGACCGTTGGATAGAGATAGAGTGATCTATATTAATCATATGTCAAATTTCATTATCTAATTCATTCAAATTCCTCTTGTGCATTAGCATCCATCCCTTGTATATACATGCTAGTGTATCATTAATCTAGTCAATGCTATGTACTTTCCCAACTTTGAGCAAAAACAGATCAAAGTTTTAAATTCTGCATTAGATTGGGTTAATCAACGAATCTATTAATCCAATCTTTTGATTCCATAGAAGAAGAATTCGATCAAAACATATTGAAACCATCGAGTTAACTCGGTTTCGTAGATTTCTGAGACTAGTTGAAGGGTGATTTTAAAAAATCTAAGGTTTCAACCGAAAATCGATGGTTTTGATCAGTTTTGATCGAAATATTGGTAATTTCGCATGTTTTGACACTTATGCCCATCAAAAGTTAGGGAAACCTGACTCGATACCAGTATAAATACTAAAATATGTCAAAAGTCAGGACAGACACTTATTTATGCGTAATATCATTTAAGTAAATGTTTTTGTATTTGAATTTCATTTACTTAAGATATTATTCATAAATAAGCAATTACCCCCTATTTGAATAAAAATAGTTAAAAAATCAAATTCCAAAAAAAAAAAAAAAAAACCAACCCCTAGTTCAAGAACCGAAACTGGATTTTTGATGATAAGTGCAATTTTCAATTTTCTAAAGCTGGATTTTTCTCAAATCTAAAAATTCATAAATCTTAATATGGTAAAACATTGCTAAGACCCAAAAGTGCGTTACAATATTCCTTTGTTTTGATATCCAAAAAAATATTTTCATTCAGCGCGATTTTGACAATATTTGCGTACACCAAATTAAATTGGACCGGTACATAACTTCTTCAATATAAACTAGATTTAAGAAATCTTGGATTTATTGGAAAGCTATCAAAACAAAGTTTTCTAACAAGTCCAAGATTATAAATCTGATGTATATTGACGGTGTTATGTTCTGGTCAAACTTTATACGATACAATATCCAAGAATAATAGACAGTATCAAACTTGGATCAAAATCACAAAGTATTATTTTTAGTGTTCTCTATGTGAAACTAATGCATGGATTGGATTTAAAATATCAAAAATAGACAGTACAACAAGAATCAGAGCAAAAAAAACTACTTCTGGGTCTCGAAATCAAGGTTCGAGTTACTTTGGAGAAAGTTCCAAGTTTCGACCAAGATATGGTCGAAACCAAGACGAACTCGGTTTCTGGTTGATCGAAACCTAGTCGAAACCCGAGTTTTAGGACCTTGGTTGATTCAAATTGGAATCGTCTGATCCTAATTCCAATTCCTACAGTTCCACAACAAAGTATAGTGAATTGATGGAATGGAGCTGGAGGTGATTCGATTCAAATCGATCGGCCAATTTCCTTACCAGATCTTTATCCTCTCAGTTCGTATGATTCCTCTCATAAGAGGGTAGAAATGACCACCTTAACCTTGTCCAAACACACTACTCGGGTGGGATTCGACCCACTTTTTTCAGAGGCACTAGAGAACTGTACCGGCTAGAGAATCCATAGACATAATTTTCTTTCCCTTAAAAGGTCATGTTGCCAACCAATCTTGGTGGAAACGTGGTCTAGTTAATGAAAGAGAAAGAGAAAAAAAATACGAAACGGAAATTGAGATGGAGGGGCCGGGAGCCAGGGACAACTATGATAGACACGTGGCCTAATGCATCACCATCATATGATTTTAAGGTTTTAAAACCCGTATTTGGGATCAGAATCGGAATCGGTTAGATCCAGCCGATTCTTGCTTCTTTTAGGCTTGAATGCGAATCAACCCAATAATTAATACTTAATAATAAGATAAAGTAAAAAAGCACAGGGAAACAATTCTCCGTCCGGAAGTGTGGCCTATGCCAGCACTCCCATGTGTCTATCTCTCTCCTCCTTAAAACAAGGGGGTAGATGTGTCTTTTCACATGAGGAGGAGAAAGATAGACTCATGGGAGTGCTGACGTAGGCCACACTCCCGGACAGAAAATTTTTGCCCAAAAATAAAATAAAAATAAGAAGAGAAAGCATGTCACCCTGTGGTGTACCAAAACCCAACGGATGTGAAATGACCACCATACCCTTGCCTTTTCATAGCAATGGGACAGTTATTTTGTGCCCGACTGTGTTCAAGTACACATCACAACACATGATCGGATGGCGCTCCTTTTTCCAAAAAAATAATAAATGGCTAAATGGTGCTAATGCCAATGGAAGTAGATAAGTAGATGGAAGAATACCTATTTGGAAAACCATCAATCACTAGATGTGAAATATATGCAAAAAAATGAGTAAAGGGAAAAAACCGAAGAGATTAGAATTGATACCGATAAGTTTACAAAAAAAAAATATTAAGGGAAAAATAGTAAAATATTGATATTATCTATAAAAAATGCCTACTTGATATATATTTTTTTCAAATTTTAATACAACAATATATTTGGGATACAGGTGATTTAAAAACCCCAAATTACCCCTGGTTAGGGGTATCAAAACCTAGTATGTACCGGTAACACCGACTGAAACCAAATTGAATGAATCTTTATTAGACTGGGGTATGCCAAGACCGATCGAAAACTGGACTGCACCAAACCAACGATATCGAAACCAAAAAATGATAAAAAGAAATCATTGAATATGAGGTTATGAACAGGGGGGATTCACATATTTGTAACACTATATTCAATGAATTCAATATTAATGAGAAGATTTCATGTTCTAAGGGGAATTGTTACAAATCAATGAGTAATAAGGTTATGAATAGGGAAATTGATTTGTAACAATGCTTCCAATGAATGATTTGATAGTAGGGTTTATTTTGTCATTTCGATATTAGTATCTTCCCACTGATTAGTGATTATTTCACCTTACTATGATAAACAATTGTTTGATTTATAACAATGATTTCACTACAAACTCTATTTATTCATTAATTTCAATATTAGTTATCTTTTCTTACAATTTATTCCTTTGTGTTCCAATTTAACATGAAAACATCAAATCAATTTTCACATTCTTGATTGTTTACTTGTTTGACCTGGGCAGAAGATGATTTGAACTGTTTTATACCGAATATTTCTTAAATACATGTTATAAATATAAGATTTTATTGTGGTTCAAGCTCAAAACAAATTAATCTAAACCTATATTAATGCGACACTTAAATATCAAAACTTAAATTGACAAAAAAACAAAGTTCCTTAATGATGTGATTTTGGTATCACTAAGGGTGTCAATCGATACGGTATAAAAAATTCGGTATAATTTCAATTCACTACAAAGATAGTAAATACCAAACCCATATTGTACTGTATACAAACTTCATTTTCAATACCGACTCGGTACGATTTTTTTCTATATTAAAAATTGTTTCTTATTTGGTATGAAATATGGTTTCTTATTTGAATTATCATCAGTCGTGTGTGGTCTTAACAGTCTTGTGTGAAATACAATTTCTACACATATCATCAATTTCTTATTTGGCATGAAATAAGTTAACGTTACCACACTTTTTTTGGCAATTGTCTTTACTCTTTGTAGCTTAATGTTGGGGAACCGTTCTCTGCATGGAAGCGTAGAAGCCACGCATGCACGACAACCAATGAGAGCATGAGTGTTGGCACATTGGGGGCAGAAATTCTTCCATTCATGGGGATGGGGCAGTCATTTCCGCCCCCCCCAATGTGTCTGGATGTGGCCCATGCGTCCCATGCAGGGAACTTTTCTCCCTTAATGTTATAGTATTATGGGAAAAGGCTAGGTGTGCTAGAAATATACCCTAAGCTTTTGGTGTTAAACAATTCGAGTTTGGTTAAACCGTTTAATTAAATACATTGAATTTTGAAATCATAACTGAACCACTTATTAAACAGTTTTAGTAAAAGGTATATGCTTGATTTTGGCACCCTTATGTACATCTAAGAGTGTTAAACGGTCTCCTTCAGTTTAATGGACCTGTTCAATTTAAACCAGTTAAATGGTCTTGTTCAATTTAAACCATTTAATTAAATGATCTCAATTTTGAAACCATAACCAAAGCATTTATTAAACGGTTTCACAGTTTTGGTTTAAACGATTCAATTCGATTTCGGTTTAATTTTGACACCCTTATCTTCATCTCTTGGAGGGATAAAGGGAGTATCCCAAAGGGGGAAGAGAAAGATATACACACATTGGGTGCTACCTTATCATATACCGTTAGCATACTCATCCCTCTCCCTATTATTATGTAGATATTTTATATATGTTTAAACACAATAAGTCAATAATCACACATATAACTTCGGTTTGGTACAAAAATAGATAATTCAGTGTGGTTCGATACATACTGAACAGTTTTGACTTAGAAAAACCAATATCGTATCGAACCGTGAAAGATTCTATTTTCCCATACCAAAGTTTTGACTTAGAAAAATCGATACTGTATCAAACCGTGAAAGATTCGATTTTCCCATACCAAAATTGTATCGATTTTGGTACAATTTTATACGATTGGTTTTGGTTCCAAATTAACACCCTTAGGACTCACAAAACTGATTTAGCCCCGACCAAAACCGGACCAAACCAACCGTTTGCCACTCCTACCCCTGGTATGCTCCCCTCTCCTCCCGTGTTCTTTTTCCAACAGCCAACAGTCCGCCACCACCACTACCATGCCACCTCCACCTCCCCTCTTGTTTACTTTCACAATCACTTGCTCACTCCACGACAAGGCCTGGACGCACCAAGTGATTACTATGCCAAGGAAATGGGAATGTCTCGAACATTCCACGTCTCAAATCCCGTTATGCGAGTTCCATCTGCGAAAGAAAGATTTCAAATGTCCTTAATATTGTTTTTTTTTTTTCTAATACTAATTTGAACTCGTTATATATCTCAGCGCACAGCTACATACTTACTCGGCCCAATTCAAGAAACTCAAGAAAGTCATTGCAATCCCAACGGTATTCCCTCACAATCAAAAACCAGAAACCTCTGTTTTCTTTTGCGCATGGAAACTTGCCTACCTTTTCTCTTTTTGATCTTGCAGGTTAAACACCAGAGAGCTGCATAGAAACCCATTTTCAGGAAAGAAGGAAGATTACGATACAAAGGAATTGGGTAATCTCCGTTTTTTCACTGGTCTGAGTTTTAATTTCATGTTAAACTTTCTTACCTTTTCTCATTTGTTCTTGCAGGCTGCCAACGAAGAGAAACCAGAAGGAAGATTACGAATCAAAGGAATTGGGTAATCTCCGTTTTTCCAATTGTTTGAGTTTTAATATCATTTTATACTTTCTTAGCTTTTCTCAATTGTTCTTGCAGACTGCCAACGAAGTGAAACCCATATTGACGAAGGAAGATTACGAATCAAAGGAATTGGGTAATCTCCGTTTTTTCACTTCTTTAAGTTTTAATTTCATTTTAAACTTTCTGACCTTTACTCCTTTGTTCTTGCAGGCTGCCGAAACCCATTTTCAGGAAAAGGATTTGGGGTAATCTCTCGCGATCGAATAAACAGAAACCCTCATTTTTTCCCTTTTCTTGGACAACTTTCTTACCGTTTTCTCCTTTTGCAGGTTAATTTTGTCCTCGGAATAAAGATTACGTCTGCGTAATAGTCCTCCGAACCGCTGGTTGCAGCCACATTGTCTGAGAAATTCATTCTTGTTGTGAGAGAGAGAGGTAAGCTCGCAACCATGGCAACCATGGCAACCCAAATCTTATGACATAAGAAGGGTTCTTACTAACACTGACTCACACCGACATAAATTAGCAGACAAAATAAATAAAAAAAGGCGCGAAAAGACCCCTGCCTTTCAGATTGGGAAGCCGTTGATGGTGTCCCGGCCCGGATGTGACTTCTCTACTTTCTTGAACCGGTTTTACGAGTGGGTTACAGGAGCAGGTGGAGAATGGTCAAGGTCTTATAGCTAGTAACCTGGATCGTATCAGAATCAATCCCATGAACCTTAGGATTGGTTATTTGGTCTGAAAATTCAACAGTTCAGGGGAATTTTGACGTATTCCGATCCAAAACAGCAGAAACTGGGATCAATCTCGATCGATTCTCGATTGATTCACGATAACTTACAACTTCGTAAGCGTGACACAAATTAGATGGCAAATATCAAAAATGATTTATTTGATTGATACATGTGTTTTTGAGAAAGTCGGCTTAATTTAACTAACTAAACAATAACTATAAGAATGCAAAAACTTAATTACAAGAACATTGTTTTTGTTCTTGCATGTTACTTTCATTAATTGAATTTTATTTTGTGCTTGTATACATGTCTATACGAGCACAAAAATTTGAATAAAATCTCTCTTTTCTCTCTCTCTCCAAGCCCCATCCTCTCTCAACATATAATTTAGGGTTGTCCAAATCTAGACCGAATCGATCGAAACCAACGTGAATCCACCAAATTGATATGAGTTTATTGGATCATGTTTCGAATTGGGGGTTTGTGAAACAGAAACAAAACCGGACTGCATTGAAGTCAATAAGTCATCAAACTGAGTTTAAAAAACTAGATCGAAACCGATATAACTCAGTAAGAAACCAATACCAACCTGAAATTCATTAAAAATACATTTTTTCTTTATGCTTTTAAATATATTTACTAGGCAACCCAAAACCAAACCGATATGAATCCAAAATCGATGCATTCTTGTTGGATCATGTTTTGGACTTATTCATTCTCACATTAAAAAGGGTAAAACCAACCGATTGACACCCTTAACATATACCATTATTATATATATATAATATGTATCTAGTAAACTTTCACGTGCAAATGCACGTGGGGTTTTTTGTTTAATGGTGGAGACAAAATGTTATTAAGTACAGAATCCTAGTCTTAATACCTCAGTCAAAAAATCTATTGGGATTTGAAATTGCAATCGGTAGGGACCCCTCCTCCTATGTAGAAATTCATTTTCCCTATTATTTGTAACTCATTGTTTTTTTTGGTCAAGATCTATACCTCATTTAAACAATATATAATATTATATAAAAGAAAAGCTTTTGTATTTTTTTTTTTTTTTTCCAAAATATATGAGTCCACTCCTCTCTGTCCCGCAAGTCAATACATGGGAATAGAATGTGGTCGACAGCCATAGCTTCCTTCCCAGTTCGCTCCCTGAATTCCACTGAAACATGACATACAAACTAAAACTAATCAACAGCAATACAGAAAACCTCAAATGAAATGACAACAGCAAAACACAATCAAGCTATATAATTACAAGAACATTGTTTTTGTCTACTTATTAAACGGTTTTTTTTGGGAATAATGTACTATTTACTTTTTTTAATATTTTTCACTATGCTTTTGTGATGGAATTTTTTTTTTAATATAATCATATGCCGATGCATTCTCTTCTTTCGGAACTACTATCTTAGAGATGTGTTTTTTGGGTACAAAATTGTATTATATGTTGTTCTCTTAAATTTTATTTTTTGAATGTTTTTTTTTTCTTTTATTCTTATTGAATTTTTTTTCTTCCATTTTCCTTCATATAGGATTTGTTTATTATGGAGGACCCACATTCTAGTGTGGGAAGCTGCCCTGACAGCGAATCTGATTCATCAGATTCATCGGTTAATCAGTATGTTGTTGAGCAAGGTATTAGACTTGTTCATTTAGTTTTTTTTTTTTCATTTAAAACTGTTAAGGGTTAATGATAATTTTTAATTGTGGTTTGTTCTAGAAGAAGAGAATAATGTGGAAGTGGAGGGCAGCGAATCTGAGGGCAGCGAATCTGATGCATATGTTGATCAGGATATTGCTGAGCAAGGTTTTAGATTTGTTCATTTAGAGTTTTTTTTTTTTTTACTTTTAATGGTTAATCATAATTATTAATTGTGGTTTGTTCTAGGAGAAGAGATTAATATGGAACCTGAGAATGTTGTGGAGAACCAAGCTGGAGGTCCTATTCCGAGAACCAAGCTGGTGGTCCTATTCCCATCCGACCTTTTATCATCCAACTTTTGCGAGGTAAACACTCATAGTATTATACTTTTTCATTTTAGATTTAATTTTTTAATTTTATTGGTTAATGATATTTTTAATTATGGTTTGTTCTTGTAGTAGCCGACAATACTGAGTAGAACAATATCGAATATGAAATTGTTGCACCCGCCCTAGAGGGTGAAGACTTTGGAGGTAGATACTATAAACATGAATAGATTATAGTTGAAGTAAAGGTTTTTAGAGCTCAACAAGACTCTTATTTTTTTAATTTGTTTTCGTAGATGAGGCTTTTGCAAATCCTCTGCCAACACAGCTTGACAAGGATGGGCCGCTGCCCGAACTGGACCCGATATCAAATTTTGATGTAGATTGGAATGGTAAAAGTAATTTAATTAGTTAAAATTGTCATAAATTTGAAATTTTTATAAATTGTTATCTAACTAAGATTTATTCATTACAGATGTTTTCTGAAAGCAAAGTGCAACAATCAGGACAAGAAGAACCACTGCATTGCTCTTCCTTCTACCTTAGTTTTGTATGATAGTACAGTTTAGTTCATGTAGATCATTTTGTATTAATGTTACAGAAGTAAATCTGCTATGAAATGATAACCTTCAAATGACAAGAACCCCTTTTTTTTAGTATAAATTTTTTGTTTTTGAACCTCTTAATCTCTAACCGAATCCACCATTGATTTAAAATATATTAAAATTTTATTCTCTCACTCTTTTGCTTTTGACCATTAAATGTTGCGGAACAAACAATCATAAAAGTTAGAAAGTTGGATCTATTACCTCCATGGTTTGAGGTATCGGATCGGATCGGATCGATATCAGTGGAAATCAATCTTGAGATTTGATCGATACAACAAGGGTTTGATTAGATCGTTGAGTGGATCGCCCAACTCGATTGAATCAGGATAGCCGGAGGGCCACAGGCAAAAACCGTCATGGTGCTTGGCAGTGAGAATCACACGAGAGAAGCCAGCATTCTTCGCGACTCAAACCCATTGGCGTGCATCAAGTCTACTGGGGTTGAAGATGGAGGGAACAGCATGACCGGTGCCCATTCAGAGTGAGTGAAGGTGTTAGTCCCAAAATGGAGGAACAGAGCCATTTCTCCCAATTGCCATGAGAGCTGGGCCGCAGAGGGTAGAGGTAGAATGGGAAGTGGAGGAGATTTGGGGAGAGAAGAAGCTGCTTCTACTGTTTCTGTTGCTGTTGTGAGAGAGCAGAAAGAGACGCGACCATCAATCCGCGCCGGATGCAGAGGTAGAGAGGAGAGGGTCCGAGAAGAACTCCGTTGTCGCAGGTTGAGGTAGAGAGAAGAGAGAGAATAGCGGGAAAGTGCAGGAGACGTAAATGAAAAGGGGTTTTTCAGAAAAGCACTTGTACTTTGAGATATACCGTTAGGATTGCTTTTGGCCACATGTCAACCATCGGGATGGGGAATTGGAGAGTGTCAGAATTGGAGACGATAAAAATCCATCATGCAAATAGATCATTATCGGACCTTTATCATTTTCGGTTCCTTATCTGGTACAATTCCTATAATTCTCCAACAAAAAGGGGTGAAATAATCATTCCACCCTATAACCGATCACTTTGCTCAAGTGGGATCCACCCCCTTCTTGTTAGAAGACTGTAGGAACTGTACCAGGCAAGGAATCATAGATGATAAAAATTCATCATTATTTTCTTGAAATTGATTAATACTTTGTTTGGAGAGGTCTATCAATTCTGACACCCTCCAATTCTCTACAATCCCTCACATGAGAACTGAAATGACCACTTATCCATTATTTGGACACACTTCCCAAGGTGGGGGTAGGATGATCATTTCAGCTCTTATGTGAGGGATTGTAGGGGAATTGGAGGGTGTCAGAATTGTAGGGGATAAAAACTCTCATGGAGTATGGTTTCCAAATCTTTCATTTGGAACCCTCCCAATTTTTGGATAAAATCAATTGTTAAGACGGGAGGGAGATTACGATTACCTTTAGCCTTGCTCGACCGTAGCCTATCTTTCCCTTTAATTTTGGCCACTCTCCACCACCGCCGCTCTCGCTTGAACTCAATAGAGCTCTAATAGATATTTTTTTCCAATGGGAAGACGAGAGAAGTGGTAACGGATGAGATTGTGAATGATTGACAGATTCTGGAATCACCATCACAAATCTCTTAATCAAACATTAAGAGCTAATTGTGATTTGGCTTTTCATATTGGAGTCAATCACAATCTCAAAGTATTAAAATCATGTCTAATCCTGTCAAGACATGGTTTTAGAATATTTAGGATTCAAAATTCAAAATATCTTGGTAATCAATCAATCACATCATTTAATATCAAGATTCCAATCCAAGGGATATCCTCCCAAGGATCATGGTCAATGATAAAAATGCTGCAATTGTGGGTTGAACCAATTTGGAAGTGGTAGGATCCCACCCAACTTGCTATGTGTAAGATCAATTCCAGATGTGATGTTTACTAATTCATAGATACTTAGGTAGATGTAACTAAATTTCTTTGGAAAATTTATGAAATACCCCTTAAAAATGGATTGTTACTTAAATCATCCCCTCATATTTGAAAATACTCAGATCACCCCTTGCATTAGAGCCCTCAGCCCTATACACAAATTAGATCCTACCCTTAGTTAACTAATGAATCAGCTAGTTAAATTTTTTGAAAACCCTAAACTACCCTTGAGAAGAGTATAATTATTAATTTACCCTTAGATCCAAAAACCCAACATGTACTCTTTTTTTTCTTAATTAAATAAGGAATCAGAGAAGGAATATTCCCTCTCCTTCCCCAAATCGCTAAACCAAATGGAATTAGGGTGTGAACTACCCCGATTCAATCCCCACCCTTGCAATTCATGTTCCAAATAGTGTATGAGTTCAAGGCCTTCTCTCTCATCTCCTCTTCCTTTTGCAAAATAATAGTTGCAGAGACAGAAGATGTTAAAATTTTTTATTACTCTTTTCTGCATTAAAATTTTTGGCTTATAGTTGTGGAAAAAGACAGAAGGAAAGAGACGTGAGGATTTGATTGGGTTCATCTAACCTCTGTTGAAGGTGGGAACGAAAACGGGCAGGGTTTTGCTTGAGAAATCAAAGGTTCCCCTTGAATTTCAAGTTGGTGCTGATATTAGTAATGATCCGAGACGGTTTTATTCACCTGCGGTTTGGGTTTTCTCCCAGAATTCTGCTGCTACTTCGAGATATTAGATCTTAGCAACTATTCATTCACCTGGGGTAATATTTGGAGGATCAATTCACACCATCAGAAGCACCACTTGACATAGTTATTGGCCTCTTCTGGGTATGGTTTATGAGTAATAAAAGATCTACAAATTTAAGCCTAAATAAGGAAAGTTTAAGAACTCAGAAAGAGCCCTCCGAAGGATGCATGGATTGATTAATTGCATAGAGGAAGAAGAACAACAGGAACGAAGGTCCTAAGCTGCAAAAATCAAACTGTACCATTTTAAAGAATGCATATCCGTTTATGGTTGTAAACGAACTTCTTTTGCTAAAAAATTCCATGTTTTCCGATGCTTTTTCACCCCGGGCGGTGAAAGGTAAATTTCAAGTCAGAGCATTTACATATAAGTACAGATCGATTAAGGGTCGACCACGACCTTCCCTATTTCCTCACTTTCTTTCTTCCCTTCCAAGCATTCTTCTGGTCTGCCTTTTTTTTCTTTTTTCTTCCACTCTTCAATCAAGATTCTTCTTTGGGTTTTGGTCAAAGCCTAGGTTGGGGTTTCGTCTGGTTTGGCTACACAGATTGAGACTAGGGTTTGAAGAAACACAAGATGAGAAGAATAGGAAAGGGTAGTATTGTAAATTTAATTCTAATGATTTAATACAAGGGTAAAATAGTCATTTTACATCAATAACTAACAACAGACTAACACCGTTAGTGTAGAGGGGGTGATCAGAGTATTTTCAAATATGAGAGGGTGATTTGAGTATCGGCCCATTTTCAGGGGGTGTTTCATAAATTTTTCAATTTCTTTTTTAGAACCAGATATTACATGTTAGTCCCTCATAATGCAATATTGCATTATATAAGGTATATTCATGGTACAAGACAACTGTAATTTATTGCGGCACGTTCTCCTCTCAGATTCCCTGTCCGGTCAGGTGCGTGGGTTCCTCTCACAGGAAGGGCAGAAATGATGACCTCATTCCTTGCCTAAACACACTGCACGGGTGGGGTGAGGTCGTCATTTATGCCCTCCTATGAGAGGAACCTGCACACCTAACTGGGCAGGGAACCTGAGAAGAGAAAAATTCGCATTTTTTTAATGTGTACTAAGAAAGACGTGGCAAGATTATTGTATGCGTTTTTGTACATGTGGCATAGTGTGGGTCCTAAACAGAAACCCTAATCCTAGGCTGTTTGATCTACTCCTAGTGATCAGGAAGACAGGAACGTACTTGCGTTTCTTTTTAGAGAACGCTAACTGGTCTTGTAGCCCCTGCACCAGATTCACTGGGGGCTAAACGGTCTTTTCGACGCCCCTGTGTCTAGGTGTAGAATTATATATGTAATCCATCCTTCATGCCTATAGCGAGGGAAAGTAGGTTTTTGCAACATGAGCAAGAAGTGCAGGAGTATAGAGGATGAAGAATCCTCAACCGAAGAAGATGTTCGCAACATGAGAAAGAAGTGCAGGATTATAGAGGATGAAGAATCCTCAACCGAAGAAGATGTCAATGTCGAGGAAGCATCGGTGGCTATCATTGAGGACTTGCTCAGAGAAATCCTTCTGCGACTGCCATGGCAATCAGTCACTCGTTTCAAGTCTGTATCGAAGAATTGGCTTCGTTTGGTATCTGATCCCTCTTTAATTAAGGATTATCAGTTTCGAAATCTTTCTCTTTTAGGTTTCCTCCATACTAACTTCAAACGAGTCAAATTCTTTCCTTTTCCTCTTCTGGAAAACCCTATTCGCATTAGAGACTTGAAAAAACCCTCGTTTTCTTTTCCTCCTATTCATCACCTTGGCGTATTGAATCTGTCGAATGGGTTGATCCTCTGTGCTTACACAACGAAACCAATCCGAGGACCATACATTGTGTACAATCCTATCACAGAGGAGCAACTACATCTCCCTCTGCTGCCACGGCCAATTGGGGAACCGCCATCAGATGGGCAAAGAAGATCTCACGTCACAGGCTTTGCATTCCACTATGACTGTGTAACTCCCTCCTTCATTGTGACGAGATTGGCCAATCGGAAGAAAGGTCTGCAAGTAGACTTGTTTTCTTCCGAAACCTTCAAATGGACATCGAAAGTGCACAATCTCGGACGGTTGTTTGGTGGTGATGAAAATTATGCATTATCAGGTCCATCAACTTTTTACAGGGGTTCTCTTCATTGGTTATCCGAACCATTAGGTGTTTTTTCACTTTCCTACTCTGAGAAGACACTGCGATTTGCCTTCCGTAGACTACCTGCGAAGGGGGATGATCCACATACCTATCGTTGTATGTTTAACAAAACCGGCGATGAACACATTCGGTCTCCTCCTCACTGTGGATGCAGATACTTGGGAGAATGTCTAGACAAGCTCCTTTATGTTCAGTTTGCTGGGGATTCTCAGTTGTATTTATGGAAGCTGAAGAATTATAAACGCAATAAATGGGATCGGAGGCAATCAATTATCATTGAGAATGTGCCCATGCCTTTCAAACATGGATCCATTGTGGGTTTTGATCACAGGGATGATCAGGTTCTCTTCCTCAGGCTGAACAGAATGATCTTTTCCTATCATCTTAGGTCCAAAGAATCGACGATGCTTTATGAAGTTCCATCAGAAGATTGCCATGACTCTCATTTGCATTTTTTCCGTGTTTACGAATTGCCAAAATGGGTACCTTTTCTCTTTGATAAGTCCTACTTTTCTCAACTGTATGGCAGCAAGAATGTTTTGGTATCTAACGAACTTAATTTCCCCAATTGAGAAGCAGGTTTGAAATTAGTAGGTAAGACTTATTTTATATTGAAGTTCCTGTAATTTAAGGATTAAACTCTTAGTGGATCCATTTTGAACCTATTAATTAAAATTGTTCTTTTAATTTTACAATGTTTTGCTGTTTTTCTAGTTATATGCATAAGCCCAAATGCTCATGCAATCTTATTTGTTCATAGAATCCTCCGAGGGTAGTTAATGATTTTATGTGGAGCTCAATCCTAGGTCTGTTCTTTGTATATGTCTGGATTCACATGTATCATATCTTGCAGGTATGTTATTAAATGGTGGTATGCTTTAAGTATTTGAGGTGCCTGGATATACTAAGTTTTAAATTTCAGACCAGTGGAGACTGGAGATACAACTGCAGAATGCTTAGAGAAAAAATGAATGTAGATTAATGTCCATGATCCTACAGCAGGTTTCCTAGCCTATGATGCCCCTCTGCAAGTTCATGGTTTCCAGGATTCAGTAAAACTTTTCTGAACAAGTGATCAACTATGTGGTTGAAACATAAACTTTTGGGGAATCAGTAAGATTTCTCTTCAAATTATTTGGCATCATTGAATACATTCTTACATCAGTTAAGAGGAGGGAATAAAGGTCATGTATACTGCTTACCCTCTTGGAAGAGAAGGAAATATCTCATTAGGTGAAATTACAACTGGACCATCAGCTAGAGCCTTTCCATCCTGCAAAGGCAAGAAGATTGTATTGCTCAGGACAGAGAAAGATGGATTCTTGGTTAAAAAACAGTAGTAATAATGAATTTCATGGGGAACCTTCATGAAAAAATTCCAATAAACAAGCAACAAATTTCCCAAATTTTTAAAATTTCAAATGGATGCAGAATTAAATTCCTTAATACATCACCTGCTTAAGGTTGAAGAGGAACTTCCTCGTGAGATAGGCCAGAGAAATTATATGAGCACCGAGGAAAAGCAATAGATAGCCATTTTCCTGCAGTGCAAAAGAACAATATCATATTTACTGAAACACATCTATTATCTAAGGGCTAACCAATAACCACATGTTGTAATACTAAAAGCTTTTACATTGTCTTCCAATATAGAGAAAAACTTGTAAGAATGGTTAGGATCATCTCATACTACAATATTTTCTTTTTTATAATTCAGTTTCATCAAAACAAAAGCAAGTATATTCACCCACTAAGGCATATAAAAAGTCATCTCTTTTCCCATACAAAAGAAAGTCTTCTTGTTCTAGGTGCAATGTGCATATAGGTAAAGAATGTATGGTTTTCGGTTTTCCAATAAATCAGCCTCCAGCTAGATACCACACCAAAACCGTGTCAAATAGCATAGACATTGTTAGCATGGGTAATCAATTTATGCAATTCATATCTACCCAATATGGAGTAGTTAACACATTTAAAGAAACATATCTTTCTAATAAATAGAAAACTAAATAGTTAATATTAAGGGATGGAAACTGGATAGAAATGAGTACTTTTTGGAAAGGTGACAACTTTTATCTCCAACAGAATTACAAAGGCAACAAGTTCACAAATCAAAGAGGGAAGTAATCATCCCAACAGTTTCTCTTCTTTACCTAACATCCATAGGGTCTTCCAAAAATAGCTAACAAACTTTACATCCCTGTCAGAGACTATAGACGTAGGCAATCCATGTATGCGCACTATCTCCTTGAAGAACAACTTGGCTACATGGCTTGCATCAAAGGTCTTGCGACACGGGATGAAATGAGCCATTTTCGAAAATTTGTCTACTACTACAAAGATAGAGTCATGACGCTCCCGCGTAGGTGGTAAACCCATAACAAAATCCATACTGATATCTAGCCAAGGTGTGTGAGGTACGGGTAATGGAGTATAAAGAACAGTATTTTGTTTGTCCCCTTTGGCAAGCTGGTAGGGGCGATAATGCTGAATAATGTGCTGAATATCATGTTGTATACGTGGCCAATAGTACAAGTCAGCAACCATAGCATGTGTCTTATCCTTGCGAAAATGTCCACCCATTCCTCCACCATGTAATTCTCGAACCAAATGCTGCCTCAAAGATGTATTGGGAATAGAAAGGCGTGTTCCGAAGAATAAATACCCATCATGGACTGAATGCTTGACATTTTGACCCCCTTGCTGTAAATTCTCATAAATTTTAGCAAAATCAGAATCATGTATGTACTCATCCTTGATGTGCTCAAGTCCCGTGCTTCGTATGGTGAAGGTGTTCATCACAAGTACCTTCCGTCTGAGTGCATCAGCTACTTGGTTCTCATTTCCAGCTTTGTATTTGAGGGAGAAGACGAACTCTTGAAGATATGAAATCCACTTAGCATGACGATGGCTAATGGACCTTTAAGAATGGAGATACTTGAGGGCTTCATGGTCGGAGTACAAAATGAACTCCTTGCCAATGAGGTAATGTCGCCAATGCTTGAGTACTTGTATGACGGCATAGAGTTCCATGTCATAAGTAGAATACCTTTTCTTTGCATCATTCAATTTTTCAATGTAGAAAGCAATAGGGTGTTCCGTTTGCATCAAAACCCCTCCAATCCTAACATGGGATGCATCAATAGCAACTTGAAACATGAGGTCAAAAATTGGGAAGACGAAGAATAGGAGCTTTGGTCATCTTTGCCTTGAGCAAATTGAAGGCTTTGGTGGCAGCCGGTGTCCATTGGAATGGTTTTTTCCCCCTTTAGTGCACTCCGTAATAGGGGCTGCAATAGCACTAAAATTCCTAATGAAACGCCGATAGAATGAAGCAAGTCCATAAAACTTCGTACTTCCGTCAAGCTCTTGGGTATAGGCCAATCAACTATGCACTTGACCTTTTCCGGATCAGCCTCAACTCCTTGTGATGAAATAAAAAACCCAAGGAAGTTTCCCTTGGATAACATGAAGGAACACTTCTTCAAATGTACAGCTTTGCATCGCGCAGCACCCTCATTACACGCCTTATATGATCAATGTGTTCTTCCGGGGCATGGCTGTAAATTAAGATGTCGTCGAAGTAGACAACTAGGAACTTGCCGATAAAAGGTCGTAGTACTTGAGTCATTAGTCTCATGAAAGTGCTAGGGGCATTCGTAAGATCAAATGGCATGACTTTCCATTCATAAAGGTCATCCTTTGTTTTAAATGCTGTCTTCCATTCATCACCGGGCAGAATATGTACTTGATGATATCCACTTCGGAGATCTATTTTTGAAAAGATAGCAGCTCCAGTCAGCATGTCTAGCATGTCATCTAAATGAGGAATAGGAAATCTGTACTTGACCGTGATCTTGTTGATAGCACGGCTGTTAATGCACATTCTCCACGTTCCATCCTCCTTCGGAGTTAAAAAGGCTGGTACAATGCAAGGATTAATACTCTCAACGATAAATCCCTTTCGTAAAAGGTCTTCCACTTGTCTCTTGAGCTCAGCATGCTCGGTAGGACTGAGACGATAAGTGGGCAGATTAGGTAACACCGATCCCGGCACAAAATCTATGGCATGCTGGATGTCTCATGTCGGTGGCAGCTCGTCTGGTAATTCTTCAGGTACAAGATTTGAAAAGTCTTCGAGAAGCTTCTTAATAGGTGGAGGGAATGGTACCTCGCTCAATGGTACAACTTCTTTTGTCACTAGGGCCAAAATCAGACTTGTTTCTTCACTTGTAGCCATGAATTCCCGATGGGGTAGAGCAAGTAACTTTTGGTCACCGCGCTGTTCCTTGGCTGCATTCACTCCTTTCTTCAAATTCTTCGTTTGGATAACTTCCTTGGACTGTGGTGGTTTTGCTATCGACTTCAATACGTGTTGTCTATGTGCTTGTGCGGCTCGTAGCCGTGGCTTTATCATAGGAACATTGAGTGGATTCAACACAAGGGGCTTTCCTTTGAAATCAAAGAAGCATTGATTCTTGGCTCCTCCCAGCAAGACGTTGTTGTCATAAATCCAAGGTCTTCCAAGGAGTACATTGGTCAAAACCATTGGGATGACATCACACCAAACATCGTCCTCATAATCTGAAATTTTAAGAGGCACTGAGCAACGGTGATTTACCTCCAAAGTGTTGTTGTTGAGCAAAGATACTTTGTAAGGTTGGTTCATGCCTGAGCTGTCCTTCTATGACAAATGCTTGAGAGACCACGTTTACACAACTACCACTATCAACGATTACTTGTGCCTTCACTGGTCCGTTGTGCATTAAGGTATAGAAGATGCAATGTCGTCTCCAATCCTCCCCCCTAGATTCCAAAACCAGAATTCAGTTCACAACATTCACCTTATAGATATCATTGTCATACTCATCTTCGTAGGTGTTTTCCAAGTCTTCTCCTTCAAGGGCTGCATTGGTGGCCCACTCATCAACCAACGGAGGTTCACAAACACACATCTCCGGGTTGGATTCAATAGCGGCAATGATAGACCACACTGTGGGTAGAATTTAGCATAGTGACCAAGTCTAGTACAATGATAACATCGTGTGCTCGCCGCGTCCATAGGGGCCTTATCCTTATCCGGTGTAACTTGTGGAGCTCGAGTATGGGTACCACCAGGTTGGTGAGAGATAAAAGTCCTTCTCACATCACCAGATGGATTATTGAATCGCCGTGGTGCTGCCTTTATCAAGTCTTCGGCTTCCATAGCCTTTTCAATGCAATCATTTAAGCCATGCACCGTAACTACTCCCATCTTGTCCTGTATATCACCCCTCAATCCCAATTTGAAATGGGATAAGAGTTGATCATCATCTTCATTAACAGCGGTACGGGAAAGTAAATCATTGAATTTCTATGTACTCTTCTACAGTCATAGTACCTTGGCGTAGAGTGTTAAGCTGATCGTGCGAGCGTCGACAGTAAGAAGAGGGAAGATATTTCTCTATAAGGATTCCCTTCATGCCTTCCCATGTGGGTTCTAACCATTGGCGTTTAAGTCTTGCCTCATGGGTACGTGTAGAAAACCCAGGACCTGTAACCAGTAACTTCAGAGAGGAGAAAAGAGAGAAGAGAAGATGGAAGAAGACTATTGAGAGAACGGAATAGCTTAGTTTCATTAATAGGTAAGCCCCTCTATTTATAATAGAGGGGAAAGTTACAAAGGAACTGAAATAGGCGATGTGGGGCTAAAACCCACATAGCCGACTTAAACTTAATAACACAAGAATAAAACTACCCCAAAAGGACCAGAATACCCCCACGGTATTCTGGATTACATATTCCAACACTCCCCCTCAAGCTGGATTATACAAATAAATAAAGATAGAAGATCCAGCTTGAACTAAAGAAAAAAGAACTCCTAACACTCCCCCTCAAGTTGGCGCATACAAGGTACTAATGCCCAACTTGAACAAAATGGAAAAAAACTAAGTTGCAGCAGAATCCAGCTTGACAGATGAATGCAGCTCCCAAATAAACCTTCAAGAACTTGAAAAAATAGATCTTCAAAACTTGGACAGACTTGATCAGCAAACCGGGATTGGAATGTCTTCCAAAAAAGACAGTTTTCACCAATCTTCTATTGCTATCCAGTGATGAATCTCAGATTGTCAGAGTGACATAAAATCTTGAAGTTAAATAACTAGAGCAGCAAGCAGTGGAAACAAACTGAATCAGGCAGCGGAAAAAAGCTGTATCAACCCAACTGAAAGTCCTCAAATAGGCAACAACCAAATATCTTCAATACTCTTCAATACTTCAATCTCCCCCTTCCGGCAAACTTAACCCAATAACGAAGGATACCCAATGGCAATGGTGGAGAAAACTGATCTTCTATGTTTTGCACTAATGTTCCTACAAGTTCAGCGATCTGCAATAGTGCAATGTCTGCAGGTGTATTGTACATAATCCCCTCCTCACGTGTAGGAGTACACGTGGACAAATAACGGAGATGATGTAAGAGATAGTGCAAAAGTATAAACTTCCAGAATTCTCCAAAGGTGTTATGGGCATGAAAAAAGGAAGGAATGGCAAGTTAGAGTATACCATAAACTTCCAAACGGGTTATAGGTAAATGCCAAATGTATGGGATATGAAGGAAATTAGAATTATTGAAATGGAATGGAGTTGGAAAAAGGATGGCATGGCTCTAATTTGGTTGAAATCCATTTTTAAATACAAACCAAGCCAAAGGGCAAATTGGTAATAAACCAGAATTTTCAAGGGTCAATTGGGTAGTCAAATAGGGGATTGTATTAAAAAGTAATGGCAGTTCTGCAAATAACCAGAATTTTGCAAGGGGCCCTTGGTAAATAAGAAAGTAATGGGTCATGTAGGGATTTAGATTTATAGATGGGGGGGCATACTTGGAAGGAGCAAACTCTTGATGGCAAGATGTAAATAATCATGAGAAGGATGGGTAATAATTAAAGGGTAGGGTATTAATTACCTAATATGTTAAAACTTAAAAGGAAAAAGAAGAGGAAATGTGATATGGGTAATAAAATAAAGAAAAAAAGAAGGGTGAATAGGAAGGCTGATTTGAAAAGTAGTGAGGACTTTTGAGTCACGCAACCTTGGAATTCAAGAGGATATTGATTGAATTAGACATAAAGGTAGGGGCATATATGGAAACCAGGAAATAAAATAAAGCAGAAAATCGTGAGAATACCTCAATACCACCATCTTCAACCACGATTCTTAGCAATAAGGAGTTGAGAATGGTAGAGGGTAAAAAGATGACTCCATCAGTTTCTTCCTTGAAACGCAACCAGAGGGTGCAAACAGTGGCAGTTGAGAAAAGAATTTTTGAGGCAGAAACCAGAGAAAGTCTGTGGCAAATTGCAAGGATGAAGCGGAGAATACAGCATTCGACACCATGAAATTCAGGGGAAAAGCCAGGCAGCGGTAACTAAAATAGCAGTCAAGATGGTTCCATGTACGAAAACAGCAATAAAATCAGTAATATGGTGGAACCGCATATCTTCGTCTTCGATCAAATAGTCGCAGCAAAGATAAAATAAAGCCAGCAGATGAGTAAATCCAAGAAATCAAATGGTTGCAGTAGGGGTGTCTCAGCAGTAGAAAAAATCTAGAATTTAATTCCACAAACAAACCTTTGATAGCAATCGAAGTAAACAACAGCAGCGACAATTGATGAATCGATCCAAATAAAATTTCCCACAGTCATAATCAACCCTAGAAACCAGAAATCGAAGAACACCTTCTTCTCTGTTCACTTGCTGCTCAGGAGGAGAGGACCTAGTTGAACAGAGAAACCTTCATCTTCGAACCAACGGCACAGTAAAGTAGGGAAGAGTTGGGGAAGTAGCAAAAATGAGAGTTCCAACAGATCAATTCAGCAAATCGATGTCTGTTCTTCAAAAACCTAGATCGAAAAGCTGGAAGACAAAATCGAGTTTGGAAATCCCTGCAAGATGGAGAAGAAAAAAACTTGCAACTGAATCTGGTGGAAGCAGCTTGATCACAGGGACTCCACTCAACCACATTCTGCAATCAACTCCTTTAGAGTCAATTCTAGCGGCAAAATAAGGGCATAATAGCATCTGATAATCATAGTAGCGGCAATAACATGTCGATAGTAGTAGCAGCAGATGCAGACCAAGAATGAAAGTCTGCAGTGCTGAAACAACCAGAAGAAACCAAAACGAAACATAAACGAAACCCTAGTTCTCCTTCTTTTATGAACTAGGGTTTCCCCATAAATCGAAGAACCTTGAAACAACTCTCAAACCGGCAATCTTGGAGAGAATCAGTCTCCAGAACATGTAGAAAACCTAGGACCTATAACCAGTAAATTCAGAGAGGAGAAAAGAGAGAAGAGAAGATGGAAGAAGACTATTGAGAGAACGGAATAGCTTAGTTTCATTGATAGGTAAGCCCATCTATTTATAATAGAGGGGAAAGTTACAAAGGGACTGAAATAGGCAATGTGGGACTAAAACCCACATAGCCGACTTAAACTTAATAACACAAGAATAAAACTACCCCAAAAGGACCAGAATACCCCCACGGTATTCTGGATTACATATTCCAACAGTACGCCACCATTCTCTAGCTCCTCCAGTGAGCTTTGTGCGGGCCAGCTGCATCTTACGTCCTTCCGTCAATTGAAACCAATTGAAGTAATCATCCAAAGCATTCACCCAATCAAGGAAAGCAATAGGATCATGCTTCCCATTGTACTCCTTGAGGTCCAGATTCACTTTGTGCTTGTCATCATGTGGTCGATAATTAGGATCAAATTCATCACCATATTCATGCTCATCTGGATATGTAGCCTGCAAAACTCGACGAGGTGGATGTGGTACAGTCCTAGGAACACGGTTCACCGTAAGGCTGTTGGCTGCCTGATTGTGATTCCCTCATCTCTTTAATCTCTCGATCCATCGCAGCAAGCTTATCGGACAGTTGCTGGATTGCTAGGATGAGTTGCTCCTGACTAGCATTATCCATCAGCTGATTGGAGCTTGGTCCTCCCATGGCTTTGATACCAATTTAATGTAAGGTTAAATCACGAATGATCTAACCCTAGGCAGGATCTTGATCTCAAGAAATAAATTTTAGATGAAGGGAACAAATTAGCAATCAAATAGAAGATAGAAGAGAAGATGGAGGGATAGAAGGGTAATGGGGAAAGGGGGCTATCACAGCCGTGGGCTTCTCACCCTCAACTCTCTCAGTTGATCTCTCAGCCTTTCTCAGGACAATGGTTTGCAAAAAGCAAGCTTCATTTTTTTTTCAATCATTCTATCTAAAAACTTACAATAACGCCTCTATATATAGTAAGGGTTTAGCCAAGAGAATACTAGAAAATACTTGATGAGAAGCTGCTTATAGGCTACTGCTGAGAAGTTGCTTACAAGCTACTGTTGAGAAGTTGCTTACAAGCTACTACTGAGAAGTTGCTTACAAGCTACTACTGAGAAGTTGCTTACAAGCTGCTGATGGAAAGCTGCTTAGGGAATGGCTTGATGAAGACAAATTGGCTGGTCCAATTCTGTCCCAAAGTTAGGGACTGGTTAGGCTCAAGCTGATTGGTCTTGGATGGGCTAGAGTCGTCTTCTTCCTGTGGTACTTCTGCCCATACATAGGGTTGTCTTCTACATCAGGCTTCCTCCAACATTGCAGCGGTATGACTTAGGAGTGACTGCTTTGGAAGCTTTGGACAGAGAGCTGTTGGACAGAGAAACGGTGCTGCAATGCCTTAAGGAGAATCTGAGTCAAGCTCAAAAGCATATGCAACTCTAAGCAAATAAACATCGACGGGATAAACAGTATGCAGTAGGTGACTATGTCTTTGTTAAATTGCAGCATTATCAACAGATCTCTTTCGCTCAATGTTATTCCAACAAGTTTGCTCGACGATACCATGAACCTTTCTTGATTACAGAGAAAGTTGGGGCAGTAGCTTATAAGCTTCAATTTCCTGACTATTCCAAAATTCATCCTGTCTTTCATGTGTCATTATTGAAACCATTCAACGGGGACCCGAGTGCTTCTACGGTGCCCTTGCTACCTGATTCCACTGGCACTCAACCTATTGTTCAGCCCTTGGCCTTTTTGGATACAAGAATTGTTCAACGGAAGGGAGTTCCAATCACTCAACTCCTCGTGCAATGGGACGACTTAGCTCCAGAAGCAGCCCCATGGGTGGATGTTTTAGTGTTACAGCATGATTATCCTGACTTGAACCTTGAGGACAAGGTTCATTTTCCAGGGGAGGCTACTGTTACGCATGTGAATCAGGGTGCGAATATGACTCATAGGAGAAGCAAGAGGAAGGTCAAAGCTCAAGCTAGGATGGATGATTACATGGTGGGCTAATGCTGAGAATGCTGAGTAAATAAGGCAACAGTTGGAGGACAGCTGGAGGGTTGAATCAATAACAGAAAAACAGATTGTTAGTTAAGAGGGAGTTCAGTTGTAGCCTATAAAAGGCAGGGGTAGGATTGGTAGGAGGGTAACTGATAGGTTAAACTACTGGAATTAAGAAAGCAATTGCTAACTTCGAGGGTTAGCGCCTCCTAAGATGAAGAAGAAGGAGAAGAAACTTCCATTCAATACCCATTTCCTCCACTTAGTACATTATATATAGAACTTCCCTGAGATTCCTGATGCCCTAACTAACTGTGGGTCCCTATTACAATCACCAATTCCTAATTGATTTGATATAAGCATGCTATGGTCTCTACACATAGTCACGAAGGCCTGCAGGTCATTTGCTTTGTCTTGTTGATCAACACATGGGCACAGCTGCTGGGGGATCCTTTGCCATGTCCTCTGCTAAGGTGTCAGTTGACTCGTATCATTGGTATTCCCAACGAGACAAACCTTGTCCTTAAGGTTCAGCTGAGGATAAAAAGATGGAGGAAGGTGACGTCTTCCCAGGAGGCATCTTCTAAAGCCAACCCTTCCCACTGGACCAGTGCCTGGGGTACTGATTGGCCATTTCGGAGCAGAGTACGGAAACCCAAGATTGCCACTGGCGTTGGAGTAGGTTCTGGGGATGAGAAGATTACCGGTAGTGGTTCAGGTTGCAGAGTTGGTTCACCCAGATACTTTTTTAGCAAAGAAACATGAAAACTGGATGAATGCGAGCTGTGGAAGGCAGATCAAGCTTGTAAGCAACCGAACCAACACGGACAATGATCTGGAATGGACCAAAATAGCGTTTTCCCAGCTTCTGATGAGTTCGCAGTGCCAAGGATTGTTGCCGGTATGGACACAACTTAACTAGGACCCAATCACCTTGATCATCTATCAGTCCGTCTCTTATCAGCCTGGGTCTTCATACGGGCTTGGGCACGAACAAGATTGATTTTTTAAGTACGGAACACCTCATCCGGTGAACATAAGTCCTGGTCCACTGCGGCATTAAGAGAACCATCTGGAATGTAACGCAGTAGAGATGGTGGAGGCCTACTACACACAGCCTGAAATGGAGTCATTCCGGTCGCAGAGTGAAACGAGGTGTTGTACCAATATTCATCCCAGTGTAAGTATTTCACCCAAAGTGTTAGTGTGTCAAACACAAAACAACGAGGATACATCTCTAAACATCAATTTAGAACTTCGGTTTGCCCATCGGACTGTGGATGATAGGCGGTACTCCTTGCAAGTGTGGTGCCCTGGAGGCGGAACAATTCTTGCCAAAAACTGCTAAGAAAGAGTGGATCACGATCAGTCACAATGGAGCGGAGTAAACAATATAACTTCGTAATATGCGTGGCGAAGAGTTCAGCAACTTTAGCACTGGTAAAATTAGGGGGAAATGCGCAGAAGTGAGCATACTTCAATAGACAATCGACAACCATCAAAATAGCGGTTTTCCAGCAGTGTTTGGAAGCCCTGTAATGAAGTTCATGGAGAGGTTGATGTAGCTCCAAGTAGGAAGAAGAAGGAGAAGAAGAAGTCCTGAACCTAGGACTTGATTAGGGAGCCGTAGAGTAGGTTTATTTGCTAGTATTCTCCATACTTAGCTTTATTTATCTGTTTCTAGATTGAACCGATTTAGAATTGGTTATATCCAATTGGTTCAAGTGGTCCAATTTAAGTTAATTAGTTAATTAGTTCTTAAGTTAGTAGGGGTATCTTAGTCAATTTACTGTTTTAATTAGTTAAGTTAGATTTAAACCTCTCCCTTCCATGATTTTGTGAAGGAGAAGGCTTTAATTTGTAGTAGGAATTGACATTAGCCATATTATAAATATAATAAATTGTGGAGACTCCCCCACATTGAATTTTGAATAAAAAAAAGATTATTTGCTGCTGCTCCTGCTCCTGCTCCTTTGTGAATATATATCCTTGTGGATCTCAAGGTGGATAGGGTGGGTGGACTCCTGCGACTCCTTGCATCGAAAAGATTGGGAGGTTTCTTCAAATTTCAAGCTGCTGCCGGTGGATTCTTGTTGTAAGTTTGAATGATTAAATTCTGTTTTCCATTCATCCTCCCTCCCAATCGATTCCCCCTTTTATTTTTATTTGATTTTCCCCATAAACCCTAGTTTCCGCTACCACCATTAACACCCTAAAACCCTAAAATAGTCTAAAATCCCCACAGCCTGATTTCACCATTAGAACCAGCCCATATTTGGATCAAACCTTCCCCTCCTTGTTTAGTAAACTCAATCCCAAGCCCAGCCCTCACAGCCCACTTGAAACCCTAGTTTTGGTAGTTTTCCTAATTGCTAAAACCTGAAACCCTAACCCTAACCCTAATTCTGCAGGAATTTTAAACTCATCCAAATCCTAATATTTTTATATCAAAATAATCCCCTAGACCTGCTGATCATTACCATATATCACAGTCATCCCTAACCCTAGCCTAAATCCTAAATTTACCCTAAACAGCCCCAAACTGCCCAATCAAACCAGCAACCCTTTCTTAATCCTATGGCTTGGCCTTTAGTGTGATTTTGTTTCCTATCTAGAGCTACATTAGAGGTCTTCCCAGATCTGTTCTGGAATGAGCAGATGCTGGAGAAGTCCTGCTGGGGAAGTTGTTAATGCTTTCATTTGTTGGCATGTGTTACATGAAGCCACGTATTGCTTGACATAATTCCGCATTCCCCACCAATACAAGTTGGTTGCGACCCTGCTGAAAGTGCGGAGGAAGCCTGAGTGTCCACCGACGGGTGAAGAATGAAATTTCTTAAGAAATTTCTTACAAAGGGAAGAATCAGAAGCAAGGACCAAACAATGATTGTAATACAGGAGACCATCATGATAGGTATACGATGGTGAGTAACAGGTTCATTTAATAATCCTTCAGTGATGATGCACAATTCTGGTTTAGTGGATACCTCAAGCTTGAGTTGCTCCAAGAAATCCAGAGTAGGCAGTGAGAAAGCCAATAAGGTTGGAGGTGAAGCTGGCACTCTAGATAGCGCATCTACAGCGACATTGTCTTTACCGGGTTGATAGGCGATGTCAAACACAAACCCAAGAAGCTTAGACAACCAATGCTGCTGTTCTGGGGTTTGTATAATCTGATGGGCAAGCTCCTTAAGACTGTGCTGATCCGTTTTAATGACAAATTTCCTACCCAGCAAGTACTGGCGCCACTTCATGACTGCCTGGGTGATAGCGTATATCTCCCTTACATAGGTGGAGGCAGCTTGCATCTTGGGTGAGAGCTTTTTACTGAAGAAGGCCACTTGGTGGTTTTCTTGGGACAAGATGGCACCGATGCCAACACCTGAGGCATCTGTCTCCATGGTGAAGGGAATAGTGAAATTAGGTAGGCACAACACTAGGGCAATCGTCATTGTATGTTGCAGGGTAGTAAAAGCCAATTGAGCCTTAGGGGTCCAGTCGAAGGCATCCTTTTTGAGTAGGTCCGTTAATGGGGCTGCCACTTGAGCATATCCATGGACAAAGAGTCGGTAATAGCCCGTAAGCCCCAAAAATCCACGAAGGTCTTTTAAAGAATGTGGAGCTGGCCAATCAAGCATGGTTAAGATCTTAGTGGGATCCATTTCAACACCTTGTGCAGACACAATATGTCCCAAATAATCGATGGAATGTTGACCAAAAGCACACTCAGATTCTTTAGCATAGAGCTTATGGGTGCAAAGGGTGCGCAATACCTCGTCCAAGTGTTGGAGATGAGCTACCCACATTGGGCTATAGACCAGGAGGTCGTCAAAGAAAACCAGAACAAACCGCCGTAGGAAGGGTTTAAATATGGAGTTCATGGTGGCTTAGAACGTAGATTGAGCGTTAATAAGGCCGAACGGCATAACCAAAAACTCAAAATGGCCATCATGGGTCCGAAAGGTAATCTTGTGGACATCTTGTGCTTGTATTCGAATTTGGTGGCAACCAGACCGCAAGTCCAATTTGGAGAAATACTGGGCACCGTGGAGTTCATCTAATAGCTCATCCACCGTTGGGATAGGAAAGCGATCCTTCACCGTGACCGCATTCAACGCCCTGTAATCCACTCAAAACCGGCATGTGCTATCCTTCTTTTTGAAAAGCAGAACTGGAGAGGAAAAAGGACCAGTACTCTGCCTGATAATACCATCGGTGAGCATCTTTGCTACAAGTCTCTCAATCTCACCCTTTTGGAAATGGGGGTAGCGGTAGGGTCTAACATTCACCGGTTGTGTCCCAGACAGTAAATGGTTAGCAAGGTCTTGGGTGCGTGAAGGAGGTAAGTTATGGGGTGTGTCGAAAATAGTAGCATGTTGCTGTAACAGGGCCTTGAGTTCAACATTTTCATAAACAGATGGTGTGCCCGTCAGAGGTTGGAGTTCTAATTGGAACAGGGCAGGAAAAGATTCTGCATCCACAGTACGACGTACACCATGATAATAAAGTTTAGTGGGTACTAGAGTGGTATCTCTTGTCAGCACAATACTATCATCACCCTTCTTAAACTCCAATGAGGGCTTACTGTAATCAAATAGCACTGGACCAAGTTGAGCAAGCCACTGCACGCCCAGTACGAGATTTACGCCAAACAAAGGTAACACATAGGCATCAATAGTAAAGGAGTGATGGGGTAACTTAACTGGTAGTTGCTTAACCAGGCCTTCACACATTAGGCGATTGCCATCGCCTACTAGGATGGTGATACGTGGAGCCGTCTCGACAGATAAACCCAAATGCCGACCTACCCGACACTGTAGAAAGTTGTGCGTGCTACCGCCGTCAACTAGGATTTGAATCGGTGAACCGGCAACCTAACCCGTAAAGCAAAGTGTAGATGGAGCAAGCCCACCTATGAGAGAATGATATGATAGCTCTGTTGTAGTCTCTGGCTCTGGGGGTTCTGAACTGGTGCCTAATCTGGCGGTTCTTCAGGTGGTGGACCATCTTCGTGTTCTAGGAGAAAAAACTGTCAAGTCTTGCAACGGTGGCCAAGTGAAAACTTCTCATTACAGTTGTAGCAGAGCCCCTTGTCACGGCGTTGTTGCATCTCGGCTGGTTAAAATTGCTTCACGGTATTCGATTTGGCGGTGCTGGAAGCGCCAGGAAGGTAGGCACCACTGCTAGAGGTTATGGAAGTAACCCTCAAGCAGATAATGGACGATAGATGGTACATAGGACCTCAACCAGCTTGGCTTCCTGGAGTCGTGCCAGGCCAACAGCGTGCGACATCGTCGTTGATCTGAACGCCATAACTTCATTCCCAATATCAGATCTCAAACCAGAGATGAAACAACTCAGGAGGAATGAAGGAGGAACGGCGGTAGTTCGATTGCCAAAGTCTCAAAACAAAACTGGTAATCAGAGACTGTCGAAGTTTGCATTAGCTTCGTAAGAGAAGCCTGTGGATCGTCGAACTCAGTTGGACCAAAGCGGATCTCTAAGGAACTGGTGAACATCACCCACGACATGAACTAAGTAGACCGGTACATCCACTGGTACCATTGAAACACCGCTTTGTCCATGTGAAAGGAAGAAATTAAGAGGCGTTGCTCGTCAGGAGTGTTGTGATAATCAAAGAACCACTCAGCTTTAAAGATCCATCCTGTCGGATCATTGCCGTCAAAGCGAGGAAAATCAAGTCGTATTGTGCGCATCTGAATGGGAGGTACATAGTGAGGGATGGCTGCGTTTGACGATGCCAGAGTATTCATCGTACTGGAACGCATCTCTGGAGCTGGAACTGCGATTCGTAAGGCCTGTTCGATTCTTCAATCTATGGTGGTTAGCTGTAGAGTAAGCTCTGAAATCGAGTGTTGCTGATCGGCTATATTAGTTCGCAGAGCTTCAAGGAGTTCACCATGTGATGTTGTAGTTTCGCGGAGGTTCTTGACGGATTCATCCAACTGTCGGAGGCGAGTTCCGTCGGTCATGGCTGTGGAGGAGAATCTCAAAGAAAGCACCAATGATAGGTTAAACTACTGGAATTAAGAAAGTGTTTACACCCAGATTGTATCGGTCATAATGCCAGTCACTAGAGCATCTACGCCTTGGATCGTATCGGCCATTGGTCACGAATGAAAACCGAGTACCTGGAAAGATAGTTGATATAGTCGGTCAAGAACGCAAGCAGTATGACCGACCATGAGATGGAAACGGTTGTAGTCAGCCAGCCGAGCGGTTATAACTAAAGCCAACACCCTATAATAAGGGCCACGACTGACCTAACGTGGCAACCATGCAAACGGTTATAGTTATCAGTATAAATAAGGGAAATTTGCATTTTACTTATTTTTACTTTACTTTTCAGTCTTTTGTTGTTTTTACAATGATTTAAACTCAAGGAATTTGCCTTTGACACCCTTGTGCTTTGCACTGTAGATTATTCATTTCAGGTTATTTTCTTAGTGAGAATATGATTGCACTATTTCTGATCCTTTGTTTATCTTCGTTGCATTTCGGAAAAATCTTTGGATTACCAAGACAAGAGGAGAACCCTCTTTGTCACCAGGTGCAGGTTTTGTTTGTGACCTCCTAGTGCAATCGGTCTGTGCAGCGTAGATCGAAAAATTAGGGGAAACAGAAAACAATTGCGAACTTCGAGGATTAGCACCTCCTAGGACGAAGAAGAAGGAGAAGAAACTTCTATTCAATACCCATTTCCTCCATTTAGTACATTATATATGGAACTTCTCTGAGATTCCCGACGCCTTAACTAACTTTGGGTCCCTATTACAATCATCAATTCCTAATTGATTTGATATACACATGCTATGGTCTCTCCACATAGTCACGAAGGCCTGCAGGTCGTTTGCTTTGTCTTGTTGATCGACGCGTGGGCACAGCTGCTGGGGGATCCTTTGCCACGTCATCTACTAAGGTGTCGGTTGACTCACTCGTATCAGTATGTCTCTTGTAACAAACCTTGTATTTTCTAGAATTCTTTCACAGAGGTTTCTGGCGCCTCAAAGCCAGAGTGTTACTCTGTATTCAATAAAAATACCAATTCCACTTTCTACTTCTTCTTCGATTTCCAATCCTTAACAATAAGCTCTCAATCATAATTCCTATCTACTGAGAAATCTCTAAGCAATTATATACTACAGTCCACCTGTTTCAGATCTTCAACGTAATCAGAAAGACTAAAATCAAGTCGGAAACTATAATTACCGAAGCAGGGGAGTGAATGGTTCTTAACCAGTTACGACAGGACAGAAAATACAGTCTGAATAGCCACCTCAACAGCAAAGAATGTAGTGCGATGTTCTACATAGCAGTTCATTAGAAGTCAAGTAGATTAGGTTCAACCTAAAACCAGGAGATCAGAGAGAGGACCAGCAAAAAAAATTTTGCTAACCTGCAAGCTTAGGAAGAGATCTCCAGCTCCAATGTCCGTTACTATTGATGTAATCAACGAAGATCTCGTCTGCTTCGGGCTTCCCCTTCTCCACCAACTTCCTAAGCCTTCTCTCTCCGTCTGCTTGACATTATCATCATCATCATCCTCTCAGACCCAAACCAAAAGCCTTGCTGCCGCCGCCACGACCACCACCACCATCACAAAACCCATCTTCCTTCATATCCCGATTCGCCCCCGATGAACCCCGTAAGGGTGCTGATGTCCTAGTCAAAGCCCTTGAACGTGAAGGCATCACCACCGTCTTCGCCTACCCAGGTGGAGCTGCCATGGAGATCCATCAAGGAGGGAGAGAGCAAGATGATCGAGAAGGAGACGAGGAACAGAGTTTCGAACAGGGAAGAGAAGATGAGGAACCAGAGTTTCGACGTTTTTGACGAGGTGTCTTCATGGTGCAAGACAACTGTAATTATTGCTTTTATTTTTAGTGTGTACTGAGAAACACGTGGCAAGCGTATTGTATGCGTTTATACATGTGGTACAGTGTGGGCCCAAAACAGAAACCCTAGTCATAGGCTGCTTGATCTACTCTTGTCATCAGGAAAACAAGAGGATGTGGACCGTTGGATGCGGTAGAAGCCAGGTGTCGATATCTCCACCTAACACTACTTTTACGAATTGAAAAAAATTATTTTCCAAGACAGGAACATATTTTTTCCTGAATTCTCAACCATTTCTCAGAACCAGCCTTCGCAGATAATCACAAAATTCAGCTTCTACGCCACAGTGTATCGCATCTGGCAAGAGCGAAATGAAAGAATGTATGCCTCTGCCTCCCCTCTCTCCTCAACAGGTTATTCAGACTGTCATCGACGATATTAGGTTGCGGTTTTCGAACCTTAGAGGTAAAATCCGAGACAATGCCTGCAACAGAATGTTTTACAAGGAACTGGGGCATTCAAGCCCACTTCTCCACCAAGCAGTTGACCCTTCACAAATGGACACTCCCTCCTGCTGGCTACTTTTCCATCAACTGTGACGACTCTATGAGAGACGGTTTGGGGGGATATGGTTGCATTGGCTGAACTCACGATGGTTCAATTTAGCTTCGCAAAAGCTAGAGCCCAAACTCATATCTCCATTTATTAGGCTGAGTTACTTGCAAATTGCAATCCTCAAATGTCTTGTGATGGCGAGGGACCTGAATCAACATGTAATCATATACTCTGACTCCAAGTCAGCTATGGACGGCATTAATGGGGCTATCTCCTCTTGCTGGAGAAGCGTGGGATATTGTTCATAGGATCAAGAACCTAGCCTCCTCCTTCCATTTTTTCTACAGGGAGGAGAACCATTGTGCAGATTGGCTAGCCAATTTTGTTCATACTGAAATTGAGATTACTCTTTGTATAGATTCAATTTTCCAAGCCCTGGCTTTTAAGGATGCTGCAGCGCATACTTACTTTAAGAAGCAAATCCATGTTTTTTATTATTTTTTTTATGAAAACAAAACGAAATATATTAACTAGAAAACGTGGTTATCCATACAAGCATTCGGTGCCAAGTTTTTGGCCACAACCACACTAAAGTTGTTAATACTAAACCGATAGTACACATTCTGGGTTAGATCCGAAATCCGTAGTAATTTAGAAAACAAGTGCCATGGCCATTGGCATTTGGTTGGAGATGGAAGAGATTCAGTGATCTAACGATTATCACACCAAATTTCCTTAATCTGCAACCCAATACAGGCAGCATGGTTCAACCCCTTAAGAATCGCAAAAATGTAGGTAGCCAAATCTTCTGTACATTGTAGCTTCCCTGTATCACGGTGGTGGTGGTGTTAATAGTGGATAGTGGTGGTAGTTTGGATATGTAAAAGAAGATGATGATTTGGGGAAGATGAGGGCATTTTGATCTTTTCAAAATTTAGCAAATAAATAGGTCAAGGCAATTAGGTCTTTTCAAATTTTAGAAAAGTTGGAAGAAAGGGTAATTTAGCCATTTTTTAGTATTTTGGACTTAAACGGTTTTAGGAGGATAAAATAGGAATGGTACGTGGAATTTTCAGGGGGTGCGTGTGAACTTATCTGAACCTTAGGGGGCATGAGAAATTTAAGGGTATGCATATTTAACCCTTCTTTGTTAGAACCAAATCTCCCAATTTGATAGATAATATTGCATTATAAAAGGTGTATTCTTGGTACAAGACAACTGTAATTTTATTGGTTTTTTTTATTATGTACTGAGAAAGACGTGGCAAGATTATTGTGTGCGTTTTTGTACATGTGGCATTGTGTGGGTCCTAACAGAAACCAGGCTGCTTGATCTAATCCTTGTCATCAGGAAGACAGGAACGTACTTTCGTTTCTTTTTAGAGAACGCTACCCGGTCATGTAGCCCCTGCACCAGGTTCACTGGGGGCTAAACAGTCTTTTCATACGCTACTGTGCCTTGGTGTAGAATTATATATGTAATCCATCCTTCATGCCTATAGAGAGGGAAAGTAGGTTTTCGCAACATGAGCAAGAAGTGCAGGATTATACACGATGAAGAATCCTCAACCGAAGAAGATGTTCGCAACATGAGCAAGAAGTGCAGGATTATAGAGGATGAAGAATCCTCAACCGAAGAAGATGTCAATGTCGAGGAAGCATCGGTGGCTATCATTGAGGACTTGCTCAGAGAAATCCTTCTGCGACTGCCATGGCAATCAGTCACTCGTTTCAAGTCTGTATCGAAGAATTGGCTTCGTTTGGTATCCGATCCCTCTTTTATTAAGGATTATCAGTTTCGAAATCTTTCTCTTTTAGGTTTCCTCCATACTAACTTCAAACGAGTCAAGTTATTTCCTTTTCCTCTTCTTGATAACCCTATTTGCATTAGAGACTTGAAAAAACCCTCGTTTTCTTCTCCTCTTATTCATCGCCTTGGCGTATTGAATCTGTCGAATGGGTTGATCCTCTGTGCTTACACAGCGAAACCAATCCGAGGACCATACATTGTATACAATCCTATCACAGAGGAGCAACTACATCTCCCTCTGCTGCCACGGCCAATTGGGGAACCGCCATCAGATGGGCAAAGAAGATTTCACGTAACAGGCTTTGCATTCCTCTATGACTTTGTAACTCCCTCCTTCATTGTGACGAATTTGGCCAATCGGAAGAAAGGTCTGCAAGTAGACTTGTTTTCTTCAGAAACCTTCAAATGGACATCGACAGTGCACAATCTCGGACGGTTGTTTGGTGGTGACGAAAATTATGCATTATCAGGTCCATCAACTTTTTACAGGGGTTCTCTTCATTGGTTATCCGAACCATTAGGTGTTTTTTCACTTTCCTACACTGAGAAGACACTGCGATTTGCCTTCCGTAGACTACCTGCGAAGGGGGATGATCCACATACCTATCGTTGTATGTTTAACAAAACCGGCGATGAACACATTCTGTTTCCTCCTCACTGTGGATGCAGATACTTGGGAGAATGTCTAGACAAGCTCCTTTATGTTCAGTTTGCTGGGGATTCTCAGTTGTATTTATGGAAGCTGAAGAATTATAAACGCAATAAATGGGATCGGAGGCAATCAATTATCATTGAGAATGTGCCCATGCCTTTCAAACATGGATCCATTGTGGGTTTTGATCACAGGGATGATCAGGTTCTCTTCCTCAGGCTGAACAGAATGATCCTTTCCTATCATCTTAGGTCCAAAGAATCGACGATGCTTTATGAAGTTCCATCAGAAGATTGCCATAACTCAGATTTGGATATTGTCTGTGCTTACAAATTGCCAAAATCGGTACCTTTTCTCTTTGATAAGTCCTACTTTTCTCAACTGTATGGCAGCAAGAATGTTTTGGTATCTAACGAACTTAATTTCCCCAATTGAGAAGCGGGTTTGAAATTAGTAGGTAAGACTTATTTTATACTGGAGTTCCTGTAATTTAAGGATTAAACTCTTCGTGGATCCATTTTGAACCAATTAATTAAAATTGTTCTTTTAATTTTACAATGTTTTGCTGTTTTTCTAGTTATATGCATAAGCCCAAATGCTCATGCAATCTTATTTGTTCATAGAATCCTCCGAGGGTAGTTAATGATTTTATGTGGAGCTCAATCCTAGGCCTGTTCTTTGTATATGACTGGGTCATTATTCTGAGACATCTCTTCCCTTGTTTGTTTGTTATAAAGACTACACTTCCAAGGGAATAAGGCTTTAGTCTCACCTTGATTAAGAAAAGAACAAGAAGCTATATTATAGTTTCAATTTAGTGATCAATGGGGAAAGGGAAAGGACTAATGCACTCACCCACAAAGTCTTCAAACTGTATTTTATTCTTCAACAGTATCATAATTATCCAGCCAATCTAAGGACACTGCATCACTATTTTTACCTACTTAACTGGTCATATCAGTACCCTCCCTAACTGGTCATATCACTTCCCATACATGCCAAAGAAAATCCCTTTGTAGTCCTTCAATTTTCTAAGCCACTGTACCTGGAACCACTCAACCACCTACAATGAAAGATAGTGAACTGGTAAGTTAGACAACTTCTATTTAGTACCACGAATGCTGCATTATTCTAAAGATAAGATTCTTAGGTGTGAACATATTACTAGATTCATTTCCAGAATGAAATCTCAACAAGATACCCTTTGTTTCATCAAGCAAATTAATCATGAACCAGGATATCTAAAACTGTCATTGACTTTCAGGGAGGAGTTCTTTTATGCTTTTTGCCTTCTTGATTGGGGAATAGTTCACCAAAGTCAAATCCCATGTTTTCGGAACATTTGAAGAGATAGTGTTTGATTCCAAACGCCATCATTAGAACCCTAAGTTATTTCTTAGAATTTGGCAACCTCTTGACCCTCTTGGTTGTTGAAATATAAGGGTTTGAATTGTTTGAGCTTCAATTCATGGTGCCTGAAATATATGGGGTTTGAATTGTTTGAGATTCAATTCAGGGTGCCGAGGAGTTTAATTGTAGGTAATGAAGTTGGTTCTGGGATTTCCTTTTAGGTGTGGATCCACTGTTGCCACCATCCGTCAATATGTGCTATGGGGAACCCTAGTGATTTGATGACTGGGGAAGGTATTTGATCCACTTCAGATCAATAGTGAGAAGGAAATGGATAAGTACCCAGACAAACCTCATATTCCTGATCTATAAATCATCTGCAATTGCTGTACAGAACCATAGAATCTAGTACTAGTCTTGATTTTTATAGCTGATTCAGAACTCAAGCTCTAATTCCTGTTAAATTATCTTTCTGATGTCTTCGATATTGGACTACGCTATATCGAGTAATGTCCCATCTGCCCATATGCATTCATTAGATCTGAAACCACCTCAATATTAGGAACAAATGAGCTAGCTATTATTTCTTCCCATACAGACTTGGCATGGGACAAAAGGTCATTTTCTGCATAGCACAGCATCAGAGCTGATAGGGTAGCAAGGCCTTCAGATTTCATCTCAACAAAGATTAGCTGAGCAATATGAGGCATTTCTTTTCTACCCAATAGCCGTATGAATGAGGCAAAATCTACAGAATGATCATTCCCGGTGACAATTTTATTCTGCTTCCAATGCCAGATGATCTGTTTTAGGACCAAAAGCAGGAGGACAAAATAACAAAAATTAGTGCACTTCCACAGAAAGACGAGCCAAATCAAGAAAAAAATCCAGTAGCAACTAGCAAGAACCACCATCAGCCCGGTATAACTTAACCATGGAAAAATTTAGTAATATTGGACACACATTAGGTACCCTAAAACAACGTGGAATGTGCTGACAATTACAAACATTTTGGTACATAAAGTGATACTCATAAATAAACGACAGAAAAGATGTATCTAGACAGATTCATACCATGGAAGCCAATATCCAATAACCATAGGAAAATAAACCTATCGATTCAACCCCTTGTTAATGTATTTTTTTGCTGGAAGTGCAACAGAAGTACCCCTAAAAATCACAATTTTAGTACTACAAGCACTCCAAACAAAAGTCTACTTCTCATTCATTTTTATAATTTTTTTTGGTTGTTTTACCATGTTAATGACAAATTCTCATTTTCAAGATATTGTTTTGGGTAATGTGGTCATTTTATATGCTTTAATGACCAAAATGCAGTAACCAGGGGCTAATAGACAAGATTTTGTCCATGGGTCTAATGGATAAACAAATTATAGCCAAAACCATGTCAGCTGAACCCCTGGTAATTCAAGGAGATTCGCAAGTTGTGGTGAAATGGTTGTTGTCAGCCTTGAGAAGTTTATTGTATCTACAATCTTTAATTAGAAGATGTCAGGAACTAGCCAACTCAATGAACACCTTGTTCGTCACGCAGGTTCCTAGATCAAACAACATGAGAGGAGGAATGGTTAAGAATGTCGCAAGAAGGGACTCTATATATATTGATAATTATCAAATAAAAGTGTACCTGGATTAAGTGATGCCTTATAAACAGATTGTGTGCAAGAAAGTACGAACATCAGCAAGTTATGGGCACAATACTCGAATAACATAACAACAATGGAGTGAGAAAACAGACCTTAAGATAGTAGATTACGAATATGTGTTCAAAAAAACAGGGTATCGAATTTAATGTGAAGGATGTAAAACTAGAACAGGGAATGGAATTTCAGACCTGTTTCAGTGATCTGAGAACTTGAATAGGAACATTCCCTGGTAAGCTCGTCCAACTCTCCCTTCCAACTACAATCAAATGCACACAAAAAATCCCTAACCCATTGTTAGTTCACAATTAGTGGTAAGAAATTGCATACCAAGATCAAGGTCAATCACAATAGACAAATTAGTAGAAAGCCTAAATTTTGAAATCAAAGCAAATGTTGTTCCAATCATCATTGTTCAACTTTTGATAGGACATCATTCAACCTAACCGAAATCCCTAATGGAATATTTAAAAGAGAGAAGGAACAACCTTAACATAATCTTCAATAGATTCAGTCACCTTTGAAGGGCTGGAAATCTTTGATAGTTTGAGAATTGGAGAGAGACAGAATCACAGAGAGACTGAAAAAGAGAGTCGCCTTTCGCCATTTTAGTCTTGCCGCCTTTGCTTGCCACCTTGGCTGTGTTGGCTCCTTCCGTCGTTCGTCCAACAAGAAGACGGAGAGAGAAGGAGTCGCCGGAGACATAGATTGGAAGAAACAGAGACATCGAGTGAAAATGAGAGTCGCCGGTCGGAGATGGAGACGCGAGGGTTGTGGCTTTTGGAAAAATGGCAAGATGGGAAATCAAATTTTTTTTTTTAATATATAATAGAAAAAAATGAACACACAGTCCCCGTGAAATGACCATATAATATAAAAATCTCAACTCTATTAATGTTCCCATGTACTTCCCCATTGGTCCCTCTGTGTTAGCACAGGAGCCACAGACAGAAAACTCATCCCATATATAAATTTACAGATAGATATTACATTATTAATTCATTTCTACGTAAAAATAAATAGATATGTCAATGGTGTTTCCCTCTCCAATTCTTCACTTTTTTGTCATTGGCGTCGCTTCTTTTCAGTAGAGCACATTCAAAACAAGGCAGAGGAGGTATATATCATGTTTTTAATTTCTTATTTTCTAGTAAAAACATTAATTAAATAAAAGTGTTCAAAATCGAATTGTTCAAGTATGTGGAGTTCTTACCAAAATAAAAAAAAACTATGTGGAGTTAAAAGAAGCTTGTGTAGTAAAAAATATCTCTAATTGGTGGTGTTTTCTATGCCTTATCACGGACACCGTGAGATGACACCTATGCCCCCTAGGTAGATACCCATGCGTGTTCACTCATTGGCCCAACCGCTTGTGTAGAGACCATGCGACCAAGTAGAGATCTCTTGCCCTTTTCTTATATGCAAGTCACAAACCGATAATAAATCTACAATTTAAAAAAAAATGAATAATAATGAGGGAGGGGGGAGATCATTGCCAAGTTGTATCACCCCTACCTACACTAGTGTGGGAACCAATGAGAACGTGCACGGGGGCATCCAACATCCAACAGGGATGGGATGTGTGGGATTTTTCATTTTATGGGGCATGAGATGGTCATTTGCCCTTCCTGTGCCTAGGTTTAGGCACCACACAGCCTAACAATCTTCTTTTTCTCCGATACATGATCATGTGGCCCCTACACCTAGACATAAGCACATATTCCCGTGAAATAAAAAATCCCATTTTTATTGATGTCTTTGTTTGCTCTCATTGGCCCGGTGCTGATGTAGGGGCCAAGGTGCTAAGCGACAAGACAATGATCAGTCTTGTCCTGATATCTTGCCCTAATAATAAGAACACTAATTGGTCGCGTGGTTAGCATGAATTTTGCGATTACACCTAAATCAATACATTTGTGCAAGAAAAGATCATTCAACTCCCAATGACATCGAAAATCGCATCCAAATCAACGACTCCGTGTATTTTCATTGACTACCACACTGGTGCAGGGGCTACTCTTCCAATTAACGGTCTCTTTCCTTAATAAAAATCCCTGACTTAAAACCATGTGATTCAAAATCACATGCAAGCCATGAATTACTGTTGCAGGATGGTAGCCAGGGTTGGGAATCTCTACTTGCAAAGAACAAAAACGATGTCAAAAGATTTCTTCCCGAATTCGGTACAGTTTTTTCTGAATTAAGCCAGAAAAAATAAAATCAGCAGTTCTCTACTTCTCTCCTTTTTTCTTTCCCCAACTGCCAGGGTTTCAAGAATTGGAAATCTTGTTGGCGAATCGTCCGATTCATATTAGAATCGGCAATTACCGATCCCAGATCCTGAAGATTCCATAACGCCAATTCCTTAAAAATGACCGGAACAATTGGAATATTTCTCAGATTCGCCAATTTTTGGATTTTCAGATAGATTTTGATCGATTCTGATGCACTGAACGATTCTGTCCCGCGCTTTCTCTCCTTTGTGCTCTGTTCAGGCAAACGGGTACTCTTTTGGACTTCAATCTTGTACGTGCACACTTGAGAGCAACCACTATTCCTATTTTTGTCATTTATAAGGAGATGAGGGTTATTTATGAAAACAAAATAAACATGTGATTGGTTCTGAGATGTACGTTCATCTACATATACGTGCAAATGATCCATTCTCAACCTTTTGTGATTGGAGAGGTGGAAACAAGGTCCGATAAGACTACATCGATAAAGGAATGACAACAGTCACGTGCCAGGCCCAAACACAAGACTAGGGCTGCAACAGGGTCGGGTTGGGCCGAGCTTTATAGAACCCTAGCCCAACCCTGAGTCCCCTTAGCTTGGCCCAGGCCCGACCCGATCCTAACTCAGGGCTTGAAAAATCCAATCCTGACCTGCCCTCAGGGTAGGGCCAGGCTGATCCTGATTGGCCCTGATCATGGCGAGGGGAAGGAAATGCATGGGCTGGAATGGGCTGGGGAGAAATTTATCAATTTTACGTAAAATAGCACTATAAGAAAATGTATTATATCACTTGTTATCTTCATATAAAGTTTATACTATATATATTATATCAATATATATTTTATAGTATAACTTAAAACAGGGTCGGGCCGGACCAGGCTTAGCCTGAGACCTCAACCATGGCCCGACCCGACTCTGACTCAGGGTCAGAAATTTTCAACCCTGACCGGTCCTCAGGGCCAAATATCTCAGCCCATACCCTACTTGGGCTCAGGACGGGCCAGGGTGGGTTAGGGTTGACAAGGCCAAACTTGCACCCGTACCAGATGGTGCAAAATCACCGTAAAGTCCTCAGTGATGTCTTTTTTTCATGGGGGTGTGACCATCATTTAGCATGACTCCGTGTCTAGGTAGCATTATTTCTCCCTAATCAAATAATTAAGAATAGATATTTACATATAACAATCTGAAACAAATTAATTTTGAAATTATCAAAAGAAGCTGATCAAGTCTTTTAGAGAAGAAAACGAAGACGAACCGATCGGGCAATCTCCTAGTCCCCCATAATTTACTATGACACAATGGTGTCGAATAAGTGTAATCCGTCCAGCTCCATCGCGAACCTCAGAATCTTCGCCTTCACCGGCGGTGCCGGTTTCTTCAATTTCTTCTCCATCAACCCTCCGGTCGCTGTGGAAACCTGCTTTAGATCAGCTCCTCCTTTACTTCCCTCTTGATCAGTTGGAGAAAAAACAAGAGAAGAACCCAACGAGAGACCCAAGGTCTCCATAGCAATGGCTTCAAAGGGACTGAAGAACAGAGAGAGAGCAAGTTAGCTTTACAAGGAGAGATACGGTTTTTGGATTTCGAAGATTAGGAAGGTGAAAATTGGATTAACGCAAGGAATAAAATTGTTTGGGAAGCCCAAAACCTTAAAGGTATCGCTGGTTTTTACAATTTGGATCCTCTATTGCTGAGCTGCTTAGACACAACAAGACATAAAATGATCGTCTTATCCTTGCATGAGCACCTTACCTGAGTGGGGGTACGGCAGTCATTTTATGCCTTGTTGTGTCTGCGCAGCTCGGCACTTGAAGATCTGAATCCCAATTTTTATACCTTATGTGAAAATGGGACACGCAAGTGGCTTTGGGACACGTAGACCAATAACTGAGATGGGACATGGGGACAGAGTAAAGACGTTATATTCCGTACTACGTATTAGTTCCGTACAGAACATTCCGTGTACTTGGCCTCTTCGAATATGATTCGAATCAACATTTATTTAGACCAATCCTGAATTCCTAAGCCGGCTAATTCTAAGTTTTTTTTTGTTTTTTTGGAAAATGTTCTCCACATTGGACACATGGAATGAGTGAAATGATCGCCCCGTCCCATTTAGGAGTGCAAGTTTGGCCTTGTCGATTCAAACTCGCCATGAGCCCAAACAAGCCTGGGTTGAGATATCTTGGCCCTGAGGGTGGGTCAGGATTGGAAATTTCTAACCTTAAGTCAGGGACGGGTCGGGTCAGGGTTGAAGCCTTAGGCTAAGCCTTGCCCGACTCGGCCCGACCTTGTTTTAAGTTATACTATAAAATATATATATATATATATTGATATACTATATATTATAAACTTTAAATTTCCCCCACATTTTGTTATATAATATATTATATATGAGGATAATAAGTGATAAAATACATTTTATTATAGTGTTATTATACGTAAAATTGATAATTTTCTCTTTGGCCCAGTCCAGTTCGATGTATCTCCCTTTCCCTCCCCATGATCAGGGTCAATCAGGGTCAGCCCGGCCCGACCCTGAGGGCGGATCAAGGTTGGATTTTTTAAGCTTTGAGTTAGGGTCAGGTCGGGCCTGGGCCCAGCTAAGGGGACTCAGGGTTTGGTTAGGATTTTATAAAACCCGACCCAACCTGACCCTGTTGCAGTCCTAATCCAATCCCATGCGAATGGACGCAGCTTGCACTCCTGTGTGCTCTCAGGCAAAGAATATCGTCTCTTTTTTTTAATAAGCTAAAATAAATAAATATTACCGGAAGTTCAGAAACCAGTTTCGATCACCTGGAAATGGCCTTAATAAATGGCCTTGAAACAAAACCCCATATGCCTATCTAGATTTGTTCTTGAATTGATTAGAAATCCCTTTCCAAATTGACGATGCAAAAAGGCAACATAATGGAACAACGTGAAGGTGGAATGGATTCATCAGGGACAGTAAAGGAAGAGAGATCAGTAGAAGGGGAAAGCGCCAAGGACTGATCAACTATCCACCTATGAATCAGGATTATAACTTTAAACGTATCAGGCTGAATGCTTTGAAACCAAATAAAATAGCAAGTAATCTTCATAACACTAATCAACCAATGGAGATCAGAACGGGATAAAATTCTAGAACCAAACAGGTGAAGGATGAAAGACAAGAAGAATTGGTCAGATAAGAAATTAATAGTTCACAATCCTAAAGGTCACACAACCCATATTCTTGTAGACACCTCTTAAGAAAAGAATAAATGTCAAATCAATTCATTTAAAACTTCACACAACACACAAGATGAATCAATAGGCATCCATTTAGCTAGGGCTGTAAATGGATAATCGAAAATCCGAATTCGTTCCACATCCGTATCCGTTTAGGGGCATTCGTATTCAATTAGAGATATCCGGAAAAAAATCCGAATATTTCGATAAAAATTTGAATTTGAATACTTAATTATAAAAAATTAAGTAAATAACGATCTTGAGGGTTTTTGAAAATTCAACAGATTCTAGAATATTAGGAAAAGAGAATCATGATCTAAAACTATGGATTAAGAGTGAATTATATCCACTAGGGGGAGGAAGGTTTGGATTACACAAGGCAGAGGTGTAAATGGATGGTCGAAAATCCAAATTCGATCCGCATCCGAATCCGTTTAAAGGTATCTATATTTGACTTGAAAATATCCGAATCTGATTACATTCAATCCGTATTCGAGTCGAATACGATCCATTTACAGGCCTACATTTAGCCAAGATGTCTCGTACAAGAATACCATCAAGCAAAAGTCTCCAAAAGAAAAATCTTAAACTTAAAATGACTAGAAGCTTCCAAAAAAAAAAAATAAAATAAAAAACCGCCACCACCTAATAGTACAAGAATTAACAACTAGACTTCTAGAAAATCTGAGGGATTAACAAGATACTGAGCCACCAATTTTGTATAAAAACACCTAGTACTGGAAAGTGTACACCACCAAAGATCTTCATTTGAGGATAGATGGATCTTGCAAATTTCATCAACCCAAGACAAGAAGGGAGTAGAAGATAGTAAATCTCGGTTCCATTCCTAAGCTACTGTATAATCACACACTAACTAGGGAAGATCCGCCTGAGCAAGGTTGGAAGGAACACAATAAAGAGAGGTTGAGAGTACCCATGGGTCAGACCAAAAATGTGTGATCCTACCATTTCCAATCTTAATGAAGACCATTTTTTGTAGGAGTTTTTGAACCTTTGATTCAATACAGATGTCCTAATATTGTTCAGCTCTTGTTACTCTATTGTGTGAGTTGAGCACTTCTGTCAAACATGACTACGTGTAACTGTAGCATTATGATAACATAATATTATTGTGACAGGGTCTATTACTTTTCCTAGCTTTCCTAAAATACCTATTTTGTAACGTTGAGAGATATGTATCCATTCCGATCATTGGATAGAGATAATGTGATTTTTATTAATCATATGTCAAATTTCATAGTATAATTTATTTAAATTTCTCTTGTGCATTAACATACATCCCTTGTATCCGCATGCTTGTGTATCAATAGTCTAGTAAATTCTACGTACTCTCCCAACTTTGAGCACAAACAGGTCAGACTTTTAAATTCCAAATTAGATTGGGTTAATCATTGACTCTATTGATTCAAATTGGAATCAGCTGAGCCTAATTCCAATTCCTATAGTTCTGCAACAAGGTGTAGTGGATTGTAAGAAAACTGATATCAAAAATGAAGAGGACACTGAAATTGTCTGAATTGAATGAGCACGTTCTGTTCTTAAGAGAATATTTGTACCTTTATTACTGCAATGGATTACAACAAATCTGCCTCCCAAGATAAATCAGGCTTGACTTGATCATTGGTTTGCAAGGACAATAGCAAGGACAATAATGTATTTGAAATTATGAAAGAAACGTTTTTCCTTTATTTTGTTCCTCCCAAATGACTGATTTTGATGCGTACATATAAAATACGGTACAATTCGCCTCACAATCCACGCTCATACACGCGTACGTGTTCGGACAATTTCACCGTCCTCAAAATGTTTCATAGAATCTTTTCTAAACGTAATATGTGATAGTTGACCATTATCGCATATAACCCATATGATTTCCTTCTACAAAACCTATGTGAGTCCCACATCATTTGTTTTTGAAAATTTCAACATGGATTGATGGAATGGAGCTGGAGGTGATTCGATTCACATCGATCGGCCGATTCCCTTATAAGGTCCTCTTTCCAACCAATCTTGATGGAACATGGTCTCGTTAATGAAAAGAAAAAGAAAAAACGGAACGGAACAGCGAGCCAGGGACAACTATGATAGACACGTGGCCAAATGCATCACCATCATATGATTTTAAGGTATTAAAACCCGTATTGACATCAGAATCGGAATCCGTTAAATCCAGCCGATTCCTGCTTCTTTGACCCAATAATTAATATTTAATAATAAGAAAAAATAAAAAAAAAAAAAAAAAAAAAAAAAGAAAAAGAACGTCACCCAGTGGTGTATCAGACACCATCGAGAGTGAAATGACCACAATACCCTTGCCTTTTTATAGGGGTGAGTTGCGGTGTTGGTCACTTTATGCCTGAGTGTATCTGAATGCAAGTACACATCACAACACATGATCAGATGGTGTTCCTTTTCCCAAAAAAATAATAAACAGCTAAATGATGGTAATGCCGATTGACGTAGATCAATAGATGGAAGAATACCTATTTGGAAATCCATGAAACACTAGATGTGAAATATATGCAAAAAGGAGTACAAGGGAACATACCGAAGAGATTAGAATTGATACCGATCAGTTTACAAAAAAATAGTAAAATATTGATATTATGTATAAAACATGCTTATTTGATAGATTTTTTTTTTTTTTGCTAAAGTTTAATACAACAATATATTGGATGCAGGTGATTTGAAAACCCCAAATTACCTCCTAGTAAGGGATATCAAAACCTAGCCCGGACCAGTAACATCGACTGAAATTGAATCGAACAAATCCTTATTAGACTGGGGTATGCTAGGACTGACTGAAAATCGGACTGCACCAAAACAACGATATCTAAACTAAAAAAACTATAAAAATAAGTCATTGAATATGGCATTATGAATTAGGGGGGTTTCACATATTCATAACCCCATACTCAATGATTTCAATATAATTGAGAAGATTTCAGGTTCCAAGAGGAATTGTTACAAATCAATGAGTAATAAGGTTAAGAATAGAGAAATTGATTTGTAAAAAGGCTTCCATTGAATGATTTGATAGTAGGGTTTATTTTTTTTTATTTCAATATTAGTATCTTCCAAATGATTATTTCCCCTTACAATGATAACAATTGTTTGATTTATTACAATGATTTCGTTACAAACTCTATTTATCTATTGATTTTAATTTTAGTTGTCTTTCTTTCAAATTTATTTTTTGTTTGTTTGTTTGTTTTTTTTTTTTTTCCGATTTAACATGAAAACATCAAATAAATTTCCACTTTGACTTAAGAGAAAATGATTTAAAGTGTTTATACCAGATATTTCTTACCTACAAGTTATAAAAGTAAGATTTTTTTATTGTAAGCTAGCACATAATGTGTCGATCTCTCTCTTCTTCCCTTTGAGGGGTTAAGAGAAAGATAGAGACATAGGTCGTAGCTTATCATATACCATACCCATCCTTCTCCGTATTGTTATGTATATTAGGTATGTGTAAACAACAATAAGTCAATAAATACACAACCGTTTGAACTCATATCTCCCTCTCACATTCTCTCTTTACTCTTTCTTGCATTCCATCATTTTCCTCTGTGATCCATTTGGCACATCGTTTTCCTCTGTGATCCGTCCTTAACCCCAGAAGGGTCGGTCATCTTGGCTTCCGCCTGCCTGTGTTTCTCATCAAAAAAATTCTGTTGAATCAGGTAATGTTTGATATGATATAGAATTAAGATAGCTAGCTATCCAATCCCAAAACATTATTTTCTTATCTTTTCTGCTTTTTTCTTGCAGATTAAACGCCACAGAGAGCCGCCGCCGAGGATTAATCAAGATTATAAAGGCTACGTCCGGAGAACCGCTGGTTGCCCATTAGCATCCATATTGTCTGAGAAATACATTCGAGAAAGAGGTAGCGCAGCCATGGAAACCCAAAATCTTTCTTCCTGGTAACCTCCCTGTCCTCCCGTGTTCTTCTTCCAACTGCCAACTCCGCCGCCGCCAGACACCACCCCTACCTGCCCTCTGATCTTGCATTCGATTCTTTTGGGCTTCGTCCTTAACCCTCAGGAGGATCGATCTTCTTCTGTTACTAGAACTACTAGGACATAAGCAGCCTTGGGTGCCAAAAAAGAAACAACTTCGCCTGGCTCTGTTTCTCATAAAAATCCCAAATTCGCAAGCAAGAACACAGAGACTCAGAGACTCTTACTTCCTTCACCACCATTCCTTCTTTGTTTTTTAGTTTCAATTTGACGAAACTCTTACTTCTTTTTATTCTTGCAGATTAAACGCCACATAGAGCTGCCGAGGATTAATAAAGATTATTACGGCTACGTCCGGAGAACCGCTGGTTGCCCATTAGCAACCATATTGTGTGACAAATAGACTCTTCAGAGAAGGAGGTAAGCGCCACTGTAACCCAAATCGTTCTGACCCAAGGTTCTTCCTAGCACTAACTTAGACATACAGACAAAAGTACATAAAAAAATAAAAAATAAATAAAAAGCGCGAAAAGACCCCTGCGGTTCGCAATCTGTGGGGTCGTCTGGAAATGGAGATGGAGAGCCAAGAACAACTATGATAGACACGTGGCCAAATGCATCACCATCATATGATTTTAAGGTTTTAAAACCCGTGTTGGGATCAGAATTGGAATCGGTTAAATCCAGCCGATTCCTGCTTCTTTGACCCAATAAGATCCCTGCCTTTCAGGTCGGTTTGGATCGGTTATTTGGTCTGAAAATTCAACAATTCAGGGGAATTTTGGCATGAATATTCCGATCCGAAACGGCAGAAATTGAGATCAGTCTCGTCCGATTCTCGATTCGATTCACGATAACTTACAACTTCATAAACGTGACACAAATTAGAGGGCAATTAAAGAAAATGATTTGTTTGATTGATACATGTGTTTTTGAGAAAGTCGGCTTAATTTAACTAACTAAACAATAGCTATAAGAATGCAAAAACATAATTACAAGAACATTGTTTTTGTTTTTGCATGTTAATTTCATTAATTGAATTTTATTTTGTACTTGAATACATGTCGTACAAAAATTAGAACAGAATCTCTCTTTTCTCTCTCTCTCTCTCCAACCCCCACCCTCTCTCAACATATAATTTAGGGTTGTCAAAACCTAGCCCGAACCGACCAAAACCAACGTGAACCCAATGAACTGATATGAGCTTATTAGATCATGTTTCGGATTGGGAGTTTGTGAAACCGAAACCAAACTGGACTGCATTGAAATCAATAAGTCATCAAACTGAGCTTAAAAAGCTAGATTGAAATCGATATAACTCGGTAAGAAACCAATACCAAATTGAAATTCATTAAAAATACATTTTTTCTTCATGCTTTTAAATATATTTACTAGGCAACCCGAAACCAAACCGATATGAATCCGAAATTGGTGCAAACTTGTTGGATCATGTTTTGGACTTATTCATTCTCACATTAAAAACGATGAAACCAAACCAAAACCGATCCAAACTGACCGATTGACACCCCTAACATATATCATTATTATATATCATATCATACCATTTTATAAAAGCACGTTATGACAAATCTTTCAGTTACCAATTCTATCCTTCATTGTTATCTAAAATTCAATTCTTCAAATCGTAATCTTTATGTCATTCTTTCTTATAGTTTCATAATCTTAGGTACCCTAAGTATTAATTAATATTAGTATTAAAATATTTATTATTATTCAAAGCAAATCTTTCAATTACCTCTTTTATCCTTCATTCTTATCTAAAATTTCAATTTTCTATTCTTAATCTATAGCTCATTTCTTTTTATAATTTCTTAATCTTGGGTACCCTTAATATTAATAATTATTTTTAATTGATAATATTTATTATTATTTAAATTTAAAAATATTTGTTTTTATGTTTGTTTTTAATTAAAATTCACACTTTCAAAATTGAAAAAACATGAGAGAAAAAATATATCTAAAACTATGTGTATCTATATATATCTCTATCTATCTTTCTAGCACTGTGTACAACCTAACAAAAGTATACAAGTGCATATATTATTGAGTAAATTCTGATTTCGTTAGTTCCACTCTCTAATATCTCTACTTAGAATTCACATATGGTCACACACTCACATGTGCATTTGTGAGATGGTCTCTCACAAAGAGTTGAAAAAGTCATAAATCCCCACCCATTAATTAATGCCTTAAACTCTCACCCTCTCGGTTTACACGACCGTGTATGAAAATTTTTTCCTAAATATTATATAATATTATATAAAAGAAAGGCTTTTGTTTGTTTTTTTTCTATATATGGGTCCACTCTTCTCTGTGCCCCGCTCTGGCAAAGTCAATACATGGGAATAGAATAGGTTCGACAGCCATAGCTTCCTTCCCAGTTCGCTCCTTGAATTCCACTGAAACATGACATGCAAACTCAAACTAATCAACAGTAATACAGAAAACCCCAAATGAAATGACAAGCTAGATAACACCAAACACAATCAGTCGACCTTGCTCCCTACATCGCTCCTCCCACTGAGAAATTAAGTGAAGGAGAAGAACCCAGTTTCTGAAATTTAAGTTCCAGATTGTGAAGTGTTATTGTATCCGATTGTACCAATGGCTTAGCAGTTGGTTGGATTCCACCTTTGGTACCCCTATCTTTGAAGTACGAAACAGGGTCTGAATTCAAAAACAGGAGAGAATGAGATTTCAAATGAATTTACAAAGATTACCCTCCTACTCAAATTCAGTACAGATATTTATGAGGATCAAAATGTCATAGTGAAATGAACTAGCTATAGTGACACGAAAGATTACCCTATATATATACACGTAAATATGCACGTGTGGGCAAGAGATAGAGAGAAAGAGTGGAAGGGTGAAGCCGTGAAGCCCTGAAGGGGAAGAGGATGAGGATAGGGGAGAGAGGGATTAGATAAGGAGGGTAGCTTGTGGGGTTGACGAATTATTTTTATATTTAGCCTATTTGAATTATTGTAGTTAGGCATGAAACTTTAACAACAAAATGATGGAGTAGCATTTCACTGAGTTACTTACATGTGTAGAACTACATAAATGCATATCAATGTAATCATAATTCCAAAAAGACTATAAATTCATGTTATTAATCAAAAGGCGAGAGAGTAAGACGGTACTGTGATGAGTACTTAATAAGGGCCGAGCTGGCTGGGCTGAGACCGACACAGTTGGGTTTGGGCTGAGATATCTCAGTCCGACCTAAAATCAGGTTGGGCTAGGGTTTTAAAAAACCCGGCCTTGTTTCACACCTAGGAATAATGCACGATTTACTGTTTTTTTTTAAAAAAAAATCTTTTCACTATGCTTTTGTTGTGGAATTTTTTTTATATAATCATATGCCATGTTGGTTGAATAATTAATCATTAATTATTAGACTATCAATAGATGCATTCTTCTCTTTCGGAACTACTGTCTTAGAATTGTTTTCATCGGGAGACAAAATTGCATTATATGTTGTTCTCTTTTTTTGAATGTTTTTTTTTCTTTTATTCCGCCTAATGAGTCTTTTTTTCTTCCATTTTCCTTCTAATAGTATTTGTTACTATGGAGGACCCACATTCCAGTGTGGGAAGCTGCTCTAGCGGCGAATCTGATTCATCGGTTTCATCGGTTAATCAGTATGTTGCTGAGCCAGGTATTACACTTGTTCATTTAGAATTATTTTTAAAAAAAAACTTTGAATGGTTAATGACAATTTTTTATTATGGTTTGTTCTTAAAGGAGATAATGTGGAGGCCAGTGTTGAGGAGGTCCAACACGAGAATGGTGAACTTTTTTTTCTCGCCGGACCTGTGGAAGGTAAAGACTCTGGATATAGAACTTATATATATCTAGTTAATATGTTAAATCAAAATAACCTTGTCATAGTATTTGTTAAAACTATGGAGAACTTTATGACCTCCAATTGGACCACTCTAGAGTAGGAAGCTGCCTGGCAGCGAACCAGATCACCATGCTGCTCAGCAAGAATTACACTTCATATCTTAGATTTAATTTTTTTTAATTTTAAAGGTAATTGATATTTTTAAGTATGACTTGTTTTTGAAGGACATGACAACACTGAAGCTGAAATTGTTGCACCCGCCCTAGAGGGTGAAGACTTTAGAGGTAGATACTATAAACATGAATAGATTGTAATTAGATTAAAGGTTTTTAGAGCTCAACAAGACTTTGATTTTTCTTAATTTGTTTTTGTAGATGAGGCTGTTGCTTAAAGGAGATCCTCTGGAGCCAATACAGCTTGAGGAGGCAAGTTTGAGGCCAACGCTAGGCCAAAGTTGGGAGGCCGATGTTCAAATTGTTGAAGAGGTAGCCAATGTTGAATGGCCCAAAAAATGAACTTTAATTTCGCAATTGTGGAGTTAATGAAATTGTCATACATTTGAAATTTTTATAAATTGTTATCTAACTAAGATTTATTCATTACAGATGTCTTTTGAAAGCACAAAAGTACAACAACTAGGACAAGAAGAAGACGACGACGAACGGAGAACCACTGCATAGTAGAAGAACTCGACCCCATTTTTTTTTAATTTGATATTTTGTGTGTGTGAGCGTGTATAGTGGGTGGGTGACGATGGCCTAATAGACTTCTTCCCCCCACTCCTGCATAGTTTTCAGATATATGATCATAATTAGAGGAATCATCTGATTCAAATTGGAATCCACAGAGTCTGTTTAAACAGTGTCAGCCAAAGCATATCCCAAAAATACCTCCTCAAATGTTTTTTTTTGGTAAACAAGTCTTTTATTGAATAGACATGCAAAAGCTCATGGAGGAGGCGAGGAATACAACTCACTCATCCATGGAATGGATAGGGACCATTCAGTCGTGCATGTAACCGACAAAGCCCTCCTTGCCAAAAAATCAGCAAAGCTATTAATCTCCCGTGGAATACAAACAAAGGATGAACAAAGGTGGATAATGTCATCCACAAGAGCCCAAATGAGTAGGGGGTGAATCATGCCCACCATTCTTAATATAGGTAACCAGACATCTATTATCAGACTCAATCACCACTTTCTCATAGCCCGCTGCAATCATCTCCACCATTGCTAACCGAACAGCAAGTGTTTCACCAACCAAAATATCTGAAAACAAAATTGGAAATGAGACTGCTCTAAGCACCACACCTTCATAATCTCTTCAAACAAAACCAACACCAGCCTTGTTCAAGGGCGCTGATAGACTTCTTCCACCGTCCCACTCCTCCAATAGTTGGTTTAGATAATATGACCATAATTGGAGGCATGTTGAACCAAATTAAGAATATCACTGTACTCATGATAGGCCTTCCACGCTGTAGAGATGACTTCACTAGGCTCCTCGAATGTTGAAACAAAACAATTGGAGGACAAAGAGAAAAGTATATCCCAAAGATCCCTCCACAAATGTTACATCCAATGTTATATCGTACAGCTACTGAATTTGAGAGGGGAGTAGAAATAGGAGCAGCTTTGTAGTAGTAATAGATGCAATGGCATCCTCCCATGTGTCCTAAAATATGTACCTTTCAAGGGGTCAGTTTTTTTTTTTTTAAACTCACCATTCCCTCAATTGGAGACTCGGAGAATAGCTATCGTATAATAAAGTTTAGGGAAAAAGTTCCCTCAGCCATATGGGCAAGGGTATTACTAGCACCCTCCTCCCATGGAATTTCCTAAATTCCATTCTCTTACGTTGTATAACACTATTGTCACAACCCATTGTTGCGTCCCTTGTGTCACTTGCTCAGAGAAACCCCTCGCTAAAGTTAATAATGAGAAATTTGTTGTTCCTACACTTGGTGAAAAATATATTATTTGACATTTTTTTCCCTTTAAAGACAATAACAGGCTCATAATGACAAATCATTTTCAACTTGTATTGAAAACAGTTAAGATTTTTTTTCTAAGTGAGATTCTTTTTTTCTCCACCGTGTCATGCTCCCCTTCTGTCATGTCTCCTTCCAGCTGAAATTATGTTTCCGATCCCCTCTCGGCTATTCCTGCTGCCTCTCCCTGTCCCTGTCACTGCTGCAAAAAAACCAATACCTTTGGCGGCAAATTTTTCCAATAACCTACTGGGGCCGGAATATGTCCACCACTAAAGGTTGCTTTTTCAAAAAATTATAACCTTTAGTGGCGGTTATAATCAGAATGAAGACTAGTAATGACTCCAATCCTGCAACTTCTATAACATTATTTAGAGCAACTCCATTCCCAAGAGAAACTGTTAAGGATGAGCGGCAATAAAAAGAAATATACAAGATTGATGGTGCAATCATATCATAAACATCTGTATTCATTATACGAGGGGTTGTAATTCTAAGAACACAACACAAAGAATTACTAGTAAAGTGAAAAAAAGAAAAAGAAATAGTAGGTGTGCCAAAGTTGAATAATTGATCAAAAGGATTAAAATGAAAACAGTTTCCTGTTTTGCCAGCATAAACCAGGCCCCCCCTCTCTCTCTCTCTCTCTCTCTCACACACACACACATGCACGCACCAATTAATTTAACATAGAAGTAGATTCCTAACAATTATAAGCATCAAAAACTTTGATTCCTCTATACTGACACTTCAAACCTTGAACAATTGAAGCGGTGAACACAACATACACACAAACACATGCAATATACCACCAAGCACGTTATCATGAATTCATGAGCCCTTATAATAATTGCATAAAATAGAAAGGAAGAGAAATTCTCTCAGGGCATGGCTTTGAAGTATACAAACATATTAATGGCTGTCAAAATAAGTCCAAATACAGCCGCAATTATTGAAATTGATGGGAAATTCAAGCTCAAGGTATCTGGACAGGAACAGCCATAGAATGAGTAAAGAATGACCAATCAGTTTGACAGTGTTCATCACCCTATCCTTGGTATTTCTATGGTCTGAAAGACAGGCCAAAAGATAGATCATGGCATTCACATGTATCATATCTTGCAGGTATGTTATTAAATGGTGGTATGCTTTAAGTATTTGAGGTGCCTGGATATACTAAGTTTTAAATTTCAGACCAGTGGAGACTGGAGATACAACTGCACAATGCTTAGAGAAAAAATGAATGTAGATTAATATCCATGATCCTACAGCAGGTTTCCTAGCCTATGATTCCCCTCTGCAAGTGCATGGTTTCCAGGATTCGGTAAAACTTTTCTGAACAAGTGATCAACTAAGTGGTTGAAACATAAAATTTTGGGGAATCAGTAAGATTTCTCTTCAAATTATTTGGCATCATTGAATACATTCTTACATCAGTTAAGAGGAGGGAATGAAGGTAGTGGTTGAAACATAAAATTTTGGGGAATCAGTAAGATTTCTCTTCAAATTATTTGGCATCATTGAATACATTCTTACATCAGTTAAGAGGAGGGAATGAAGGTCCTGTATACTGCTTACCCTCTTGGAAGAGAGAAGGAAATAGCTCATTAGGTGAAATTACAACTGGACCATCAGCTAGAGCCTTTCCATCCTGCAAAGGCAAGAAGATTGTGTTGCTCAGGACAGAGAAAGATGGATTCTTAATTAAAAAACAGTAGTAATAATGAATTTCATGGGGAACCTTCATGACAAAATTCCAATAAACAAGCAACAAATTTCCCAAATTTTTAAAATTTCAAATGGATGCAGAAGTAAATTCCTTAATACATCAGCTGCTTAAGGTTGAAGAGGAACTTCCTTGTGAAATAGGCCTGAGAAATTACATGAGCACCGAGGAAAAGCAATAGATAGCCATTTTCCTGCAGTGCAAAAGAACAATATCATATTTACTGAAACACATCTATTATCTAAGGGCTAACCAATAACCACATGTTGTAATACTAAAAGCTTTTACATTGTCTTCCCATATAGAGAAAAACTTGTAAGAATGGTTAGGATCATCTCACAGTACAATATTTTCTTTTTTATAATTCAGTTTCATCAAAACAAAAGCAAGTATATTCACCCACTAAGGCATATAAAATGTCTTCTCTTTTCCCATACAAAAGAAAGTCTTGTTGTTCTAGATGCAATGTGCATATAGGTAAAGAATGTATGGTTTTCCAATAAATCAGCCTCTAGCCAGATACCACACCAAAACCTTGTCAAATAGCATAGACATTGTTAGCATGGGTAATCAATTTATGCAATTCATATCTACCCATATGGGGTAGTTGACACATTTAAAGAATCGTATCTTTCAAATAAATAGAAAACTAAATAGTTAATATTAAGGGATGGAAACTGGATAGAAATGAGTACTTTTTGGAAAGGTGACAACTGTTATCTCCAACAGAATTACAGAGGCAACAAGTTAACAAATCAAAGAGGGAAGTAATCATCCCAACAGTTTCTCTTCTTTTCTTAGTAGTAGAACCTATTTAAAACAACAAACACATACAACTTTGAGTGGAAGGTTCCTTGTAAATGAAGGTGCAAATACAAACAGCCAACCAATTGTTTATTTTTTTAGGGTAAATTTCATAGACACCCCCTGTAGGTTTATCGAATAGCATGGGCACCCCTTATAGTATGACTTTATTTGTAGTTAGTCCACTCCATTAGGTCTGTGCAGTTAAGTGACTGTTAACTCTTTTTTAATGGCGAAAGTACCCTTACCACAGGGTGAACTTCCTATTATACCCTTAAGGTAAAAACCCTAAATACAAACACCATTCTCTTCATCATCTTTGTTGGTCTGAAGGCAGAAGAAGCAAGAACATGAACAGGAAAGGGGACTTCTCTGCAAGGCGCCACAAAGTGAATGCTTTAAATACCTAGGGTCAACCTTTAACAAAGAAGGTGATATAAAAGATGATGTTTACCACAAAATTTAAATAGGATGGATGAAGTGGAGAGGAGCATCAGGTGTTTTAAGTGACAAACGCATGCCTACTAAGCTTAAGGGGAAATTCTACAGGACAGTAATAAGATCAGCAATGACATATGGAGCGGAATGTTGGACAGTTAAAAAGAGTAGGGTAAATTATAGATCAACCACTGGTTTTTGGAAAAACTCAAATGTCCCCCTCTACGTAACGGTGTTAGTCTGCTGTTAGTTATTGGTGTGAAAAAACTATTTTACCCTTGTACTAAAACATTAGAATTAAATTTACAATACTACCCTTCCTTCATCTTCAACATTGGTCAAGGCTGACATCATCACTTAACAGCATAAGACTAACGTTAGGGACTAATTTGTCACTTTGGGGTCTAAACCAGGGGTGATTTGAGTTTTTTCAAAAACCAAGGAGTTATCTGAATTTCGATTGAAAACCAGGGGGTGATCTATAATTTACCCAAAAGAGTAATATGGATAAGATGAGTGTAGCGGAGATGAGGATGTTGAGGTGGATGTGCTGTAAGACCAGGAGAGAAAGAGTAAGGAATGTTAGTATTAGAACCGAATTGGGAGTTGCCCCAATCCAGGACAAGCTTCGTGAGAACCGCTTGAGGTGGTTTGGTCATGTCCAAGGAGACCCATGGATGCACCAGTAAGAAAGAGTGACCAGACTCAATTTGAAGGAGCTAAAAGAGGTAGGGGCAAGCCTAAGATGACTATTGGAGAAGTGGTAAGAAAGGATATGCATATTGTGGGGCTCGATCCTAGTATGACCGCGGATAGAGTTGTTTGGAGGACAAGGACCCATGTAGCCGTGGGATGTTGCTTTGACTACCGCTTAGACTTTTTCCTTTAGTATTTTTATTTTATTTTATTTATCTATTTATTTATTTATTCTTTTAACCTCTTTGTACCTTTTTACTTCCTTCTACTGCTCTTATTTCTTTTACAATCTTGGCCCCTTCGGATCCATGTAGCCGACCCCATTTAGTTGGGATAAGGTTATGGTTGTTGTTGTTTGTCGATGCTCTTCAGTTTATCTGGGTAAGCCTCTTTCGTAATACTGAAGAAGTTTTAATTATTGGAACCTATGAATAAGTTGCCTTGCAGCACGAGAGATCCTGCTAAGAATCTCAAGTAGTAGGGGAGGTGAGACTAGAAAGAGAGAGAACGATGAAGTCCATGAATAATGATAACAGCAACGCCAATAACTGATTAGGTTTCCCTCTCTCACCCCACAAGTGAAATCTTCTGTGACTTTCAAGCCCTTCTGTGTAAGAGATCTAATAAGGGTTGACTCAGTTTCATTCATAGTTTCTACTATTCCTTTCTCAAGAGTTCTTTCCTTCTGGATTCTGTTTGAGTTCTCATCAGTCTCTACATGGTATACCATTGCATCCCAAGCTGGGTTTTCTGACTTTTCATCAGTCTGCAACATGGCCACAGAAAGAAAGCCAAGTTAAAACCTTGTAAATTCAACTCTTTTCCAATTCCATAGAAAGCTTATACAATAAAAAAATTCCAACCATGTGGAGAGAAATTAGTACAGAGAACAAGCAGCAGATTTCACTTGAACCCATATAATTTTCAGTTCTTACAGAGAGAGAGAGAGAGAGAGAGAGTGTGAAGAATTTAAAAAGAAAAATGGTGTTTCCTTCAAGGTTATAATTCCTGCACTCAAACCCTTTTTTGAAGATGACATGTAAACAGCTCATTCAAAAGAAGGCAAAACCCGATGCCAGACTATTTCTGCCTAAGAAGATAACGACAAGTTACATGGATGATTGCAGCATATAATGGCCATGCTTTAGGAAGTAAAAGCAACCCCTTTTATGGAAAAGAAAGAAAGAAAAAATGAAAACCAGCTCAGCAAAAACAACTTGGTTCATTTTTAAATTAAATTACAGAAAAAAGTTAGATTTCTGCTTCTCTTATCCTTTCAATCCCATTTTAACCAGACCCAATAAACTCTACTTAGATAATAGGAGAAGAAGATCAGGAATAACCATGGCGAGAGAGACATATAAAAGAAAGACAAATTGTAATGGGTGAGGAAGAACTTACCCTTGAGAAGAAGGTGAAGAAACAGAAAACTCTGGTCAATAGGAGTACTCCTCTAAGAGGGACTAAGAACCTTACTTTTGACCAGTTCTTCAGAACCACTTCCCTCTTCTGCAATGACCTTTCAGAGAACTTGTGCATGAATGGCCATTTGGAACCAAAACAGAGAGTCCCACATAGCAACAGAGTCCCTAATCTGGTCGATAAAAGCCATAGAGCCATAGAGCAAAACGAACTAAGGCTACTGGTTCTGGTTCACCCTTCTTCACGAACTTCTCTGGACTAACAGGCCATGAGATGTTCCACACACCACTGGAGGAGGAGGAACCGAAGGAAGCACATCTTGCAGATTGCAGAATTCAGCTCCCTCCAAGGGCTGAAGATGCAATACCAGGCCTCAAGAGCAGGGTTGCTAGGCACTATTCAACCAACCAGGCATTGGAACATAAAATGACCAGTTGCATTAGTGAAGATGGAGCAGGAACTACGTCTGTTGGTCTACAGGTGGATGATGATGAGTTGCCGCAGGTGATGGTCGCCGGAGATGGAGTTGCCGCAGTTGATTGTCGCCGAAGCTGGAGTTGGCGTAGATGACGGTAGCCCAAGATCGCAATGCTGCAGTTCTCATGGTTTGAAGAGGGAAGAAGAGAGAAGAAGATGGAATGAGAGGTTTTATTTTAAAAACTAAGGGGGTTAAAATGGACATTTCAACTTTGGGTGCTAATTGTGCTTAACGTTAGGGGGAAGGTTGTTATTTTGATAGTTTTTGGGGTGTCCGTGCTATTCGACAAACCTACAGGTGGTGTCCATGAAATTTACCCTAATTTATTCATAAACCAATAAATTGATTTCAACAAGGTAAATCAGCACATTTCATAAAATAAACTGCTTTCAAATGTAGATGAATCTGCGAGTGAGTCTACTATATAGACAGATTTTCAGATCAATCTGTAATAGCCATCAGCCCCTTCCATTAAAACCTGGATTAGAACTTTGAATCTTTGATCGCTTATTTCCACAGGTAATGAAGAATATTTGTAAGGAAAATGGGTATGAAGTAAACCTGAAAACCGATTACACATGGTATATTCCAGACAAATGATATTTCAATAGGTACCCAGTGAACTCTAAATTACATTAATGTAACATGCGCCTTTTAGAAGACTTGATATCGAAAGGATAAAGAATCTGTAAAGCTTCCCAAAATAAGGCCAATGATATTTGTTGGGCTTCCGGAGCAGATAGAAACACGACTATGACGTTTGTTCATTCTCCTTTGGGCCATCAGCAAAAAGAGGTCAAATTCTCAAGTTCAGATCAAGATTGTCGCTGATACCTGCAGCATGAGCTTTGAAGAAGTTGGTCATGTATCATATCATGAGTAACGAAAGAGTAGTATCAATGCTACCTCCATAGTCCACCTCAGAGACAATCTCCCCTTCATATGTACTTGGCTAAAAGTTGATAACTGCTTCCCTTCCATTGCATTTGATTGCTGCCTTCTCATAAGCCCCGAGTACCAGAAAACCAAAATGGAGATTTGCGTTAGATGGAACCCAATTCAGGTTCAAAATTCAACCTAAGAAATTAACAATCATGGTGAGGGAAATTCATGATCACTAGCACCTTGCGGCTTCATTTCGCTGTCGAATAACTCAAGATATATATACCTGCAAGCAAGCATCGTTTCTCATTAATTAAAAAAAAAAGGGTTCACAAGGCTCCTTTCTTCTGTTTCTCAATTCTTGGTTGAAAAGTAGGTACTCATACAATAGAAATGAATGTTTTCCCAGAGGAGAAAAAGGTCCCCAGATGAGATGTCTTTAAAATTGGCTTTAGAGATCATACAATCGAGTACCTTTTTTACTATAAATAACAGCATCCAAGACAGATAAATCAACAAAAAAGAAATTTAGCTGAAGGTTAAGGATTTCTCACTTCTTGCCAAGGCACTGTCCCAATCGAGCTTCCCATTGACCACATTTATGCAGAGTAACGACTCTGTATTTTGAGCTTCCCTTGGAGAATCCAATGCTCTGACAGTGGAGTATGTACACCAATTTTTCCTTGATCAGGTTCCTCATCTGAAGAGCAAAAGAAACACGAATATAAGTGTTATGCATGTGAATCAGGGTGCAAATATGACTCATAGGAGAAGCAAGACGAAGGTCAGAGCTCCAGCTAGGATGGATGATTACATGGTGGGCTAATGCTGAGAATGCTGAGTAATATGACTCATAACAGATTGTTAGTTAAGAGGGAGTTCAGTTGTAGCCTATAAAAGGCAGGGGTAGGATTGGTACGAGTGTAAGTCTCTTGTAAAAAATCTTGTATTTTCTAGAATTCTTTTACGGAGGTTTCTGGCGCCATGAAGCCAGAATGTTACTCTGTTTTCAATAAAAATACCAATTCCACTTTCTACTTCTTCTTCTTCGATTTCCAATCCCCAACATTGGTGCTTTCATTGAGAGCTCCCCTCATCGTTCATGGTGGAGAACACGAGACTCAAGGTCTTGGATTATGCAATCAAGAAGTTGACCAGGGTAGGGAATAGTGAAATTAGGTAGGCACAACACTGGGGCAATCGTCATTGTATGGCGCAAGGTAGTAAAAGCCAATTGAGCCTTAGGGATCCAGTCGAAGGCATCCTTTTTGAGTAGGTCCGTTAATGGGGCTGCCACCTGAGCATATCTGCGGATGAAGCGTCGTTAATAGCCAGTAAGCCCCAAAAATCCATGCAGGTCTTTTAAAGAACGTGGAACTGGCCAATCAAGCATGGTTGAGATCGTAGTGGGATCCATTTCAACACCTTGGGCAGACATAATATGTCCCAAATAATCGATGGAACGTTGACCAAAAGCACACTTAGATTCTTTAGCATAGAGCTTATGGATGTAAAGGGTGCGCAATACCTCGTCCAAGTGTCGGAGATGAGCTACCCACATTGGGCTATAGACCAGGAGGTCGTCAAAGAAAACCAGAACAAACTGCCGTAGGAAGGGTTTAAAAATGGAGTTCATGGTGGCTTGGAACGTAGAATGAGCATTGGTAAGGCCGAACGGCATAACCAAAAAACTCGAAATGGCCATCATGGGTCCGAAAGGCAGTCTTGTGGACATCTTGTGCTTGTATTCAAATTTGGTGACAACCAAACCGCAAGTCCAATTTGGAGAAATACTGGGCACCGTGGAGTTCATCTAATAGCTCATCCACCGTTGGGATAGGGAAGCGATCCTTCCCCGTGACCGCATTCAACGCCTTGTAATCCACACAAAACCGCCATGTGCCATCCTTCTTTTTTATGAGCAGATTTGGAGAGGAAAAAGGATTAGTACTCGGCTTGGTCTAACATTCATCGGTTGTGTCCCAGGCAGTAAATGGATAGCAAGGTCTTGGGGCCGTGAAGGAGGTAAGTTATGGGGTGTGTCGAAAACAGTAGCATGTTGTTGTAACAGGGCCTTGAGTTCCACATTTTCACAAACAGATGGTGTGCTCGTCAGAAGTTGGAGTTCTAATTGGAACAGGGCAGGAAAAGAATTTGCATCCACAATACGACGTACACCATGATATTGAAGTTGAGTGGTTACTAGAGTGGTATCTCTTGTCAGCACAATACTATTATCACCCTTCCTAAACTCCAATGAGGGCTTACTGTAGTCAAATAGCACTGGACCAAGTTGAGCAAGCCACTACACGCTCAGTACGAGATCTACGCCAAACAAAGGTAACGCATAGGCATCAATGGTAAAGGAGTAATGGGGTAACTTAACTGGTAGTTGCTTAACCAGGCCTTCACACATTAGGCGATTGCCATTGCCTACTAGGAGTCTAGGATGGTGATACGTGGAGCCGTCTCGACAGATAAACCCAAATGCCGACCTACCCGACTCTGTAGAAAGTTGTGCGTGCTGCCGCCGTCAACCAGGATTTGAATCGGTGAACTGGCAACATAACCCATAAAGTGAAGTGTAGATGGAGCAAGCCCACCGATGAGACAATGATATGATAGCTCCGTTGTAGTCTCTGGCTCTCGGGGTTCTGTTCCTTCTAAATCTTGAACTGGTGCCTGATCTGGCGGTTCTTCAGGTAGTGGACCATCTTCGTGTTCTAGGAGAAAAAGCTGTCGAGTCTTGCAATGGTGGCCAGGGGGAAAACTTCTCATCACAGTTGTAGCAGAGCCCCTTGTCACGGTGTTGTTGCATCTCGGCTGGTGAAAGCCGCTTCACGGTATTCGATTTGGCGGTGCTGGAAGCGCCGGGAAGGTAGGCACCACGGCTGGAGGTGATGGAAGTAACCCTCGAGCAGATGATGCACAATAGATGGTACGTCGGACAAGAGGAGAACCCTCTTTGTCCCCAAGTGCAGGTTTTGTTTGTGACCTCCTAGTGCAATCACGGTCTGTACAGGGTAGACCGAAAAATTAGGGGAAACAGAAAGCAACTGCGAACTTTAAGGGTTAGCACCTCCTAGGACGAAGAAGAAGGGGAAGAAACCTCTATTCAATACCCATTTCCTGAATTTCCTCCTCTCAAGTTCCTTGACCGGTCAGGTTTGCAGGTTCTTCTTATAGGGAAGGTGGAAATGACAACCTCACCCAATTTGAGCAATATGTTCGGGCAGAGAGTGAAATTATCATTTTCGTCCATATTAAAGGAACTGCAAACCTGACCAGGCAGGGAACCTGAGAGGAGAATGATCCCTCCGCTTAGTACATCATTATATATGGAACTTCTCTAGATTCCCGACGCCCTAACTAACTGTGGGTCCCTATTACAATCATCAATTCCTAATTGATTTGATATACACATGCTATGGTCTCTACACATAGTCACGAAGGCCTGGAGGTCGTTTGCTTTGTCTTGTTGATCGACGCGTGGGCACAGCTGCTAGGGGATCCTTTGCCCCGTCCTCTTCTAAGGTGTCGGTTGACTCACTCGTTTCAGTAAGTCTCTTGAAACAAACCTTGTTCTAGAATCCTTTCACAGAGGTTTCTGGCGCCTCGAAGCCACAGTGTTACTCTGTATTCAATAAAAATACCAATTCCACTTCCTACTTCCTCTTCTTCGATTTCCAATCCCTAACAATAAGCTCTCAATCATAATTCCTATCTACTGAGAAATCTCTAAGCAATTGTATACCACAGTCTACCTGTTTCAGATCTTCAATGTAATCAGAAAGGCTAAAATCAAGTCGGAAACTATAATTACCAGAGCAGGGGAGTGAATGGTTCTTAACCCGTTACGACAGGACAGAAAATACAGTCTGAATAGCCACCTCAACAGCAAAGAATGTAGTGAGATGTTCTACATAGCAGTTCATTAGAAGTCAAGTAGATTAGGCTCCCACCTTCCTAAGCCTTCTCTCTCCGTCTGCTTGACATTATCATCATCATCATCATCATCCTCTCAGACCCAAACCATAAGCCTTGCTGCCGCCGCCACGACTACCACCACCATTACAAACCCTATCTTCCTTCATATCCCGATTCGCCCCCGATGAACCCCGTAAGGGTGCTGATGTCCTAGCCAAAGCCCTTGAACGTGAAGGCATCACCACCGTCTTCGCCTTCCCAGGTGGAGCTTCCATGGAGATCCATCAAGGAGGGAGAGAGAGAGATGAGAAGGAGACGAGGAACTAGAGTTTCGAACAGGGAAGATAAGATGAGGAACCAGAGTTTCGAGGATTTTAATCCTCTCAGGTTCCTTCATCTTCCTTCATCTGTAGGTTCTGTAAGTACCCCTAGAATCGTGACATGTGGCAAGGAGTGATCTAATGGTCACAATTCAAAATAAATTTTTTAAGTTATTATCTAACCCTAGTTAATCAAACCCATATCCTAACCCTAGTTAAACTAATCACATCCCTAACTAACCCTGCTTTAACAAGATTTTTTACCTAACGATTCCAAAAAGGGGTTTTGAAACTTGAATCGTTTTTTTTTTTTTTTTTACCCCTTTCCAAATCCTTGTTCTCGCATTGCCGTTGCCGGAGGGGATGATGTTGAAGCAGCGGCAGCGGCGGCGGCGACGTTTAACCTACGATTACCATTGAAACAACACACTGTTGGAAAAACCGTGATTCCCATAGGGCCAAGACATGAATGGAGAAGGGTTTTACTCTTTATACAGTAATCCATATTACAGAAGTTGATGGTTTCAAGAATTTGGCATTTAAAAAGAAAGTCCCACTAACTAGCTTCAATCATTAACTAGTTGAGATAATAATTGGGATATATCGAATAGATTTTGCAGACCCGGTTTTGGTAGAACTGATGGAATTAGCCAGAAGAAACAGTTTCGGGGATCCACTTGGTCAATCTTCCTCAACTTGTGAGCAAAGAGATTTGAGAAACCCATATCCGAATCCCAAACTTCTTTCTCAACAAAAACCATGTTGATAACCGCAGTCCCAGAGGCTGTGCTAGCAAAATCTTCATTTACATTAGATTACCACATATTCCTTTACCATATATTCCGTTACATTAGATTACAAAATCCATCTCTGTTCACGGATCTCCAACAGTTTTTCACTTTAAAAACAAGCACTTAAAATGGACAAACTACAAACTTTTACTTGAAATTGGAGAAATAGGAATCGCAGGTTAAGTTTCGCCTCAACGCCGTGTGCTGCTTCAATGGGAATCACGCGCGGTTTTTCCAACAGTGTTTTGTTTCAATGGGAATCGTAGGTTAGACGCCGCCACTTCAACATCATCCCCTCCGGCAACGGCCATGCGAGAATAGGGGTTTGGAAAGGGGTAAAAATAAAAACAAAACGATTCAAAGTTTCAAAACCCCTTTTAGGAATCGTTAGGTAAAAAATCTTGTTAAACCAGGGTTAGTTAGGGATGTGATTAGTTTAACTAGGGTTAGGATATGGGTTTGGTTAACTAGGGTTAAATAATAACTTTAAAAATTTATTTTAAATTGTGAACATTAGATCATCCCTTGCCACATGTCACGATTCTAGGGAGTACTTACGGAACTACAGATGAAGGAACCTGAGAGGAGTAAAATCCGAGTTTCAATGTTTTTGATGAGGTGTATTCATAGTACAAGACAATTATTGCTTTTATTTTTAGTGTGTACTGAGAAACACGTGGCAAGGGTATTGTATGCGTTTGTACATGTGGCATAGTGTGGGTCCAAAACAGAAACCCTAATCATAGGCTGCTTCATCTACTCTTATCATCAGGAAGACAAGAGGACATGGACCATTAGATGCGGCAGAAGTCAGGTGTTGATATCTCCATCTACTAGTCTAGTTGGATTTGGTCTTGTGCAGCTGTGTCGGGAGCTGCATTGTGCAGCTCGAAAACCACCCCAAATATAGGGGGGTGGTCATTTCACATGTGGGGCACAGGTGGGACCCACCTATGAAATGACCACCTTACCCCTGCTTTTGCTGTCATTTAGCGATGCTACACAGGTGCAGCTTCCGCCATGGCTGCATAAGATCTTTTTCCGTCTAGCACTACTTTTACGAATTGGAGAGGATTATTTTCCAAGATAGAACATATTTTTTCTTGAATTCTCAACCATTTCTCAAGGAACCAGCTTTCGCAGATAATCATAAAATTCACCTTCTGCACCACAGTGTATCGCATCTGGCAAGAGTGAAATGGAAGAATGCATGCCTCGCCTCCCCTCTCTCCTCACCAGGTTATTCAGACTATCATCAACGATATTAGGTTGAGATTCTCGAACCTTAGAGGTAAAATCCGAGACAATGCCTACAATAGAATGTTTTACAGGAACTGGGGCATCCAAGCCCACTTATCCACCAAGCAGTTGACCCTTCACAAATGGACACTCCCTCCTGCTGGATACCTTGCCATCAACTATGACGATTGTATGAGAGACGGTTTGGGGGGACATGGGTGCATTGGCCGAACTCACGATGGTTTAGTTTAGCTTCGCGAAAGCTGGAGCCCAAACTCATATCTCCATTTATCAGGTTGAGTTACTTTCAATCCTCAAATGTCTTGTGATGGCAAGAGACCTGAATCAGCATATAATCATATACTTTGACTCCAAGTCAGCTATGGACGGTATTAATGGGGCTATCTCCTCTTACTGGCAAGCGTGGGATATTGTTCATTGAATCAAGAACCTAGTCTCCTCCTTCAGTTCTTCCTCCTTCCATTTTTGCTACAGGAAAGAGAACCATTGTGCAAATTGGCTAGCCAATTTTGTTCATACTGAAACTAAGATTACTCTTTGTAAAGATTCAATCCAGCTCCTCTCCAGCGCACTTGTGTGCCGGACATCTATTGTGCAATTGGGAGGCTTCAATCCACACCACCGCACGTATCTCGGTGCAGTGGCGTGTGGATCGAGACCTTTCCAACCCAACGATGTGTGCTGAACATCATCCCGCACGGGAGAGGAGCTCAATCCGATTCCATTCCCCAAGCCCTGGCTTTTAAGGATGCTACAACGCATACTTACTTTAGGTTTAAGATGTAAATCCATGTTTCTTTTCTAATGTAATTCTTTCGTTCTTCCCTAAAAAAAAAATACATAGAGAACACTACCCGGTCATGTAGCCCGTGCACCAAATTCTCTGGGGGCTAAACGGTCTTTTAAGACCCTCCTGTGTCCTGGTGTAGAATTATATATGTCATCCCATCCTTCATGACTGTAGACAGGGAAAGTAGGTTTTGGCAACATGAGGAAGAAGTGCAGGACTATAGAGGATGAAGAATCCTCAACCGAAGAAGATGTCAGTGTCGAGGAAGCATCGCTGGGTATCATTGAGGACTTGCTCAGAGAAATCCTTCTACGACTGCCATGGCAATCAGTCACTCGTTTCAAGTCTGTATCGAAGAATTGGCTTCGTTTGGTATCCGATCCCTCTTTTATAAAGGATTATCAGTTTCGAAATTTTTCTCTTTTAGGTTTCCTCCATACTAACTTCAAACGGATCAAGTTCTTTCCTTTTCCTCTTCTTGAAAACCCTATTTGCATTAGAGACTTGAAAAAACCCTCGTTTTCTTCTCCTCCTATTCATCAAATTGGCGTATTGAATCTGTCGAATGGGTTGATCCTCTGTGCTTATAGAACGAAATCAATCCGAGGACCATACATTGTATACAATCCTATCACAGAGGAGCAACTACATCTCCCTCTGCTGTCACGGCCAGTTGGGGAACCGCCATCAGAAGGGCAAAGAAGATTTCACGTCACAGGCTTTGCATTCCACTATGACTTTGTAACTCCCTCCTTCATTGTGACGAATTTGGCCAATCGGAAGAAAGGTCTGCAAGTAGACTTGTTTTCCTCAGAAACCTTCAAATGGACATCGACAGTGCACAATCTCGGACGGTTGTTTGGTGGTGATGAAAATTATGCATTATCAGGTCCATCAACGTTTTACAGGGGTTCTCTTCATTGGTTATCCGAACCATTAGGTGTTTTTTCACTTTCCTACACTGAGAAGACACTGCGATTTTCCTTCCGTAGACTACCTGCGAAGGGGGATGATCCACATACCTATCGTTGTATGTTTAACAAAGCAGGCGATGAACACATTCGGTCTCCTCCTCACTGTGGATGCAGATACTTGGGAGAATGTCTAGACAAGCTCCTTTATGTTCAGTTTGCTGGGGATTCTCAGTTGTATTTATGGAAGCTGAAGAATTATAAACGCAATAAATGGGATCGGAGGCAATCAATTATCATTGAGAATGTGCCCATGCCTTTCAAACATGGATCCATTGTGGGTTTTGATCGCAGGGATGATCAGGTTCTCTTCCTCAGGCTGAACAGAATGATCCTTTCCTATCATCTTAGGTCCAAAGAATCGACGATGCTTTATGAAGTTCCATCAGAAGATTGCCATGACTCTGATTTGGATTTTTTCCGTGTTTACGAATTCCCCAAATCGGTACCTTTTCTCTTTGATAAGTCCTACTTTTCTCAACTGTATGGCAGCAAGAATGTTTTGGTATCTAACGAACTTAATTTCCCCAATTGAGAAGCGGGTTTGAAATTAGTAGGTAAGAATTATTTTATACTGAAGTTCCTGTAATTTAAGGATTAAACTCTTAGTGGATACATTTTGAACTTATTAATTAAAATTGTTCTTTTATTTGCTGTTTTTCTAGTTATATGCATAAGCCCAAATGGTCATGCAATCTTATTTGTTCATAGAATCCTCCGAGGGTAGTTAATGATTTTATGTGGAGCTCAATCCTAGGCCTGTTCTTTGTATATGACTGGGTCATTATTCTGGGACATCTCTTCCCTTGTTTGTTTGTTATACATACTACACTTCCAAGGGAATAAGGCTTTAGTCTCACCTTGATTAAGAAAAGAACAAGAAGCTATATTATAGTTTCAATTTAGTGATCAATGGGGAAAGGGAAAGGACTAATGCACTCACCCACAAAGTCTTCAAACTGTATTTTATTCTTCAACAGTATCATAATTATCCAGCCAATCTGAGGCCACTGCATCACGATTTTTACCTACTTAACTGGTCATATCAGTACCCTCCCTAACTGGTCATATCACTTCCCATACATGCCAAAGAAAATCCCTTTGTAGTCCTTCAATTTTCTAAGCCACTGTACCAGGAAACACCTACAATTAAAGATAGTGAACTGGTAAGTGAGACAACACCTGGAATCACCTACAATGAAAGATAGTGAACTGGTAAGTCAGACAACACTTTTTTAGTAACACTAATGTTGCACTATTTAAAGATAAGATTCTTACCTGTGAACATATTACTGGATTCATTTCCAGAATGAAATCTCAACAAGATACTCTTTGTTTCATCAACAAAATTTATCATGAACCAGGATGTCTAAAACTGTCATATTGGCTATTAGTTCATTGGCGTGTGGTTTGTGTGATTACCAAAACGACTATTAGTTCTTAACTGTGAACATATTACTAGATTCATTTCCGGAATGAAATATCAATAAGATACCCTTTGTTTCATCAAGCAAATCAATCATGATCCACGATGTCTAAAACTGTCATATTGACTATTGGTCACAGGTTCAAGTCCTGGAAACAGGGGTAAGGCTGCGTACATTTGATCCTCCCCAGACCCGGTTAAACGCAGGAGCCTTGTGCACTGGGTACGATTTTTTTTTTTTCTTTCTCTATTCCTAAAGAAAAAGGAAAACAGGGTGCAACAGTATCAAAGAAAATATTTTGTTGTTATATGGTGATAGGGAAGAAAGAAATGGATGCACCTGATTGATCCAAAGCCGATGATAATCTCGGTTTACTTCCTGGTTCCAGACATGCAACTTAGTAACTATCTTGGATCTGCCTGCCATTTTTTTTTTTGGGGGGGGAGGGGGAGGGGATTCTATGCAAAGAATCTTCAGAGGCCATATGCATCTGCAATAGTACCGATAGTCTGGTAATGCGGTGATGATTTAGAAGTTTGAACTTTTTAGTTGCTTTTGTAGTACCTGTACCCCGAATAATCGGACAGAGAGATTTCGATTTGCTATTTTGAGCAATTGAGAGCTTCCTAGGATTAAAGGACTGACAACAATTAGTCAGTGAAAACTCTTGAGTCTCCTTCCAGCCAAAGATGCTTTATGTCTTTGTTGATGCAATTTTCATGTTTTCCCAAGCTTCTGTGCATTGAGGTTTAGTAGTCAAGCTATGTACTGGCCACTTTATCTGGATTTCATCAGTGATGATGAGGATATCTAAGGATGCAACCTCCTGGTGCTTCCTCTGAATTGGAACTCCCAAATCTAGTAAGATTTTAGTGAATAGTCTAGCAATTGGTATGTATTATTCCAGGAACTTGCAATTATATTTCGAGTTTATTTTTGTCTGTTCCATTATTTGATTGAATCAAGTTGTTCTTCATAAACTAAATAACCCCCCCCCTCCCTTCTGATTGTGTTTGACATAGGTAACTCATTATTCTGAAGGTGGAAATAATAAATAACATCCCATATAATTGAGTTAGGCCAAAAATTAGAGAGCAGTGATATGTCGAATTGTTGAAATGGTGCATCATCCATAATGGCTCAGATCAAAATCTTGCCACATCCAAAAAAAATTGCAAAATGTATTTTGGCTATCAAAGAGATAATGGGGGTACTTTTGGCTATTGAAAACAGATAATTGGTTAGGATATTAAGATCATTCAAATAGGCTAATATTTGGTTGGAAGAGGTCCATCATGGAGTATGGTTTCCAAATCCCTCATTTTGACACCTCCAGATTTTTGGATAAAAGCAAATGTTAAGGGCCTGCTCCTTTGGTTATCATGATCCATCATCTATAAAAATAGTCTGTAGTGGATGATGGAAGGTTCCTTAGAAATTCATCTCTGATTCTGTAACTAGAACTGATAGAGTAGAATGTGATTCTACTGAGTTAATTCAACTGGAATAGACGTTGGTAACTTTTACAAGGATTTGGCATTCATCAGAAGAAACATTTTTCGATATCCATCAGTGATGAGCATTATAGGTTTTGCCCTATCTTTTGGTTAAACTATCTCATTACAAAACATGGCCAGACTTACTGAAATACAATTTGGATCCTCTACTGCTGCCCGCCCGTCCTGCGGGCGTGCTTCCTCATACAGGCAGGGTTCCCAGTTGAGATAGGGCGATCAGTGCGACCCTGCCTGTGTGAGGAAGCACGGGCAGGTGGCAGTAGAGGATCCAAATTGTACTTCCGAGTCCACTGAAATATGCAATGATTTGCTATACCATCCACGAGTGTTTGGATTCCATCTGCAACTCTTGCTCAAAGGTGGGGAAGACTGAAGAGGGAGTGAAGGACGAAAGGACGAGAGAGAGAGATAAGAACAGTGCCTCACAACCAAGGATAGTTTCTTCCGCTTTAGAGAAATTAGGATAATAAGATTAGAATGCGATTCGGTTAAAAAGAAACAATCGGTACAGTGGTTTTGCATTGGCAACCGATACCGTATCAAATCGAGGAAGATGCCTTTTTAATCGCACCGATTCTCCTTTAGTTCGGTTTGTTACAGTTTTAAACAGCCAGTTTCGTTATCAGTATTCGGTTTCAGATATAAATTGACGCCCTCATTTCAAAAATCGGAAAATCGGAATCGGCTAATACTGGTCCCAATTTTCATAGATCTTAATCACTTTAGTTTGAATTGATTTGAAACGGTAATTCCTTAACCGATTCCTTAACTGAGCCCCACTTCTAATGCCAATCAGTTTCACCCTTATATTGATAAGAACCCCTTGGACCGGACCAATTTAGGTCTTCTCTAGATCTCTTCCACCTTTCTGCCATCTCCTCGCCTTCCCTTGCACCCGTTTTCTCGGATCTCTTATTTGTATGCACCGTCCTTCAATTGCTTACTAGCGTCATGATTTGGATCTTTATCCCCTCAATTTACCTGTCCGGGTGGGGTCTACCTACCCCTATTAAATGAAATTGAGGAAATTGACGGGCAGGCAAATTGAGGATAATTTTTCTAGGACGAAGACGAAGACGAAGAATTTCATAATTGAGAATTACTGAAGACTAGAATTCTAGGATCGACTATCACTGAGAATAGCTGCAAGGTTTCATCACATTGTCCTGTAGAAATCATGAGGAAAATTATCTCCTCAATTTGCCTGCCTGTCAATTTCCTCAATTCCTTCTAATAAGGGGAGGTGGTCCCCAATCCCACCTAGGCAGAGCGTTCGGACATGAGGTAGGGTGGTCATTTTTGCACCCCCTATTATATAAAATTGAGGAAATTGACGAGCAGGTAAATTGAGGGGATAAAGATCAAGACAACTGTAATTTTATTGCTTTTATTTTTAGTGTGTACTGAGAAACACGTGGCAAGCGTATTGTAGCCTTGTAGGGGTGTCAATTGGTCTGGTTCTGGGCTATCGATCGGGTTCCTTATCGTATATAATTCTAAGGGGTCAAGACCAGAACCAGACCAATAAACTAATCGGTTCTAAACTTGAGATCTGGGACCATTAACTATCGGGTGGGCCGGTTCCTAAACGGTTCTAAGCAGTCCAATCAAAATTTAAAAGTAAAAATTCTCAAACACGTGTCACATATCTTTAATAATAGGATAATTATTAATGTAACAAGGGTCGGTTATTTATCCAAACATAACAAGACAGCTACTACCCTCTTCAAACTTCAATTTAGGATGCAGTTGAAAATAATTTTGTGAGGATCCTCACGTAAAATCACATTCATTGCTGAAAAATCCAGAAAACTCAAGAATATTAGATTAATTTTTTAATAAAAGGTTTAAATGTAATTCTGCACTACCCATCTTCCCCAACCCAAAATGAATACCCAAATCTCTCGTCCAACGATGAACCAACCCCTTTCTTTCTTTTTTCCGGCGAGCTAACTGCCATTGAAATGAGTTTCAAACTTCCCGAAATTTCTGATTTCTGAAGATGAAGAAAGGAACAGGAGTACGAAACTGCTCAATTAGGAAAAATTAGACGCAATGACGATAGATGAAGAAACCACCAACCCATGCAAGTAAAGTCCTAAGAGGCAAACCCAGCACCTGTTTTTCCCATGGAAAACCTAAAAAGGAAAAGCACTAAAATATGAGAGGGGGAGGGGGGGGGGGGTGGAAGAAAAAGAAGTGAAGAAACAGGGGAATAGAGCAGAACTGTGTAAAAACAAAGAACCGGAAGAGACCCGATCTTTCATTTAGTGAGATATAAACCGTTTTTCCATCTTTTAATATCATGAGATTATTATCCCCAAACAAATGAGAATACCCTTTATCGAATGACGAGATGGGTAGATTCTGATTCTTAAGAGTTGCATAAGCCAAAACCATCACAGACAAAATCATAAAAAATCCCAAAAGAAACCCATCATTTTTTTTTCTTTCCTCCTTACAGTGCTATCTTTCTATTCTCTGTTTTCCTATATAATTAATCTCTCCCACTTTCGTCTTTTTTTCTTTTCTTCTTCACAAGGAGCTTGACCTCTACAGTAATGGCAATCAGCCCAGAAAAGGGAGCGACACCGTGAGAGAGAGAGAGAGAGAGAGAGAGAGAGAGCGAGAAGGTGGGAAGTGAGAAATTGTCCTTATGTTCTATAGTGGTGCCAGGAATTTGAGTGTCCGCTTTCGTCTTTCACCCCAAATCCCTCTGGAATTCGATAGTTTCTCGCCTGAAAATGGACTCGCAAGAGCAGCACGGAACTGGTCTTCTTCTTCGATCATGTACGTAGTAAAGGAAGAAATCCCACATTCTAAGCTGAAGACTCATTTGCCCCTTTGACCGGAATTGGAGTCTTCATTCCCAGAGAGTTTTTTTATTTTTTATGAGTTCATTCCCAGAGAGTTGGTGGGAATAGGAGGTTATTTTGGAAAGGACAAAAACGGAGTGGATTTAAATCAGGGGAGTGTTGTTGGTGAAGTCTGATTTGGTCCAGAAAGTGCAGTTGAGACCTTCGGAGGACCGTTTCGATCTCGAAACGATCTCAAAATTCCGATAATTGGCAGGGCTCCACGCCAAAGGCTAGAGTGGTGTTGGGCTCGTCGAGATCTTCGAAACGAGTACCTTTTGAGCCATGTGTTGTGTTTTGGTCCGGCCCAGGTTTTTTGGTTCTTTTTTGGGCTGGAGGCATTTGTGTACTTTCTGGGTTAGGGTTTTCTTATTTATTGTTCTTATCTTCTTGAGAGAGTAAGATTAGGGTTTTGTAATACTTCAAAGACATAGTGAAATCCATTCTACTGCTCAGCCGTGGATTTAGCTTCCAGATTGGAGGTGAACCATGTAAAATCTCTGTGTTGTGCGTTGTGTGTTCTTTTCTATTTCATTTTTCTTCTGCAAATCGCCATTCTGGGCGTTGTTTTCGTAACAGGGAGTGGGGCGGTTGGAGTGAGAGTGAGAGAGGAGTTGCAGGTGTGAGGTGGTGTTCACCGGAGAAGAAAAAGAAGAAGGAAGAAAGAAAGAGAAACGAGGGATGGGGAGGAGTGAGAGAGGAGAGAGAATGTGAGGTTAGGTTAGGGTTGAGTTGGGTTAAGCTTGAAAACTCTCATCCCTTAGATCAGGTAGGGAGAGAGAAATTGCAATCGTGTATTAAGGAGGCAGTGTATATTGTTAAATGACAGGAATATCCTTTTAAAATATCATTTTACATTATAAATATGAGATTTTAATAAACTAATGAAATGTCCAAATTATCCTACTTAATGATACTTATTTGTTTTATTTTTTATTATATAATAGTCTTTTCACCTTTTTGTTACATTTGGAAAAGTAACCCACCCGTGTTACGCTAATAACAATCCTAAATAATATTATAGTAAGACACTAATTTCAATTACGAGAGATATGTTTCATTTTTTTTCTCAAATCACATAACTATTCTATATTACCTCTTGTTTTGTATTTTTATTTGCTCCATTTCCTGTTCGCTCCATTTTCCCAAGTTCCTCTAATAGAGGGGAGTGGACCCGACCCGTGCAGTGTGCTCAAGTAGGGGTATGGTGGTCATTTTTGCCCCATCTATTGGAGGAATTTGGAAAAATGGACCTGCCTAGGAAATGGAGCATATAAAGGTCCGGAACACCGCCACCCTCATAAGTTAGGATTATTTTAAGATATGTTATTAAGTTAACATTCCCAAATGGACCTTAAAAATTTACAGTCAAATATTTCGTAAAATAGTATATGACACAAGTAGTACCAACCAATAATTATCTAAAAAAATATATATAAGAGTACTTCCTCTCATGACCTTGAGTCTTAAGAATTGAGATTAGGATGTGAATTTCTTTCGGTTCTATCAGTTCCTAAATGGTAGATCTGGAACCGGATCAATAAGCTATTGGGTGGGTCGATTTTGATTCCGAGCGGGCCGGCCTAATCCATAATTGACACCCCAGCGTATTGTATGCGTTTGTACGTGTGGGCTCTAAACACCCCAGGTACTTTCGTTTCTGTTAAGAGAACGCTAGCCGGACATGTAGTCCCTACATCAGATTCACTGGGGGCTAAACGGTCTTTTAGACGATACTATGTCTTGGCGTATTATTTATGGAATCCATTATTCATGAATCATGACTGTAGAGAGGGAAAGTAGGTTCTGGCAACATGAGGAAGAAGTGCAGGACTATAGAGGATGAAGAATCCTCAACCGAAGAAGATGTCAATGTCGAGGTAGCATCGGTGGGTATCATTGAGGACTTGCTCAGAGAAATCCTTCTACGACTGCCATGGCAATCAGTCACTCGTTTCAAGTCTGTATCGAAGAATTGGCTTCGTTTGGTATCCGATCCCTCTTTTATTAAGGATTATCAGTTTCGAAATCTTTCTCTTTTAGGTTTCCTCCATACTAACTTCAAACGAATCAAGTACTTTCCTTTTCCTCTTCTTGAAAAACCTATTTGCATTAGAGACTTGAAAAAACACTCATTTTCTTCTCGGCCTATTCATCTCCTTGGCGTATCGAATCAGTCGAATGGCTTGGTCCTCTGTTGTTACAGAGAATATAGGAAACCATTCCATTTAGGTTCACACCTTGTATACAATCCTATCACATAGGAGAAACTACATCTCCCTCTGCTGCCACGGCTATTTGGGGAACAGCCATCAGATGGGCAAAGAAGATTTCACGTGGAAGGCTTTGCATTCCACTATGACTTTGCAACTCCCACCTTCATTGTGACGAAATTGGTCAATCGGAAGAAAGGTGTGCAAGTAGACTTCTTTTCTTCAGAATCCTTCAACTGGACATCGACATTGTTCGATCTCGGACTGTTTTTTTGTGGCGATGAAAATTATGCATTATCAGGTCCATCAACTTTTTACAGGGGTTCTCTTCATTTGTTATCCGAACCATTAGGTGTTGTTTCACTTTCCTACACTGCGAAGACACTGCGATTTGCCTTTCGTAGACTACCTGCAAAGAAGGATGATCCACATACCTATCGTTGTATGTTTAACAAAACCGGCGATGAACATATTCTATTTCCTCCTCACTGTAGGTGCAGATACTTGGGTGAATGTCTAGACAAGCTCCTTTATATTCTGTTTGCTGGGGATTCTCAGTTGTATTTATGAAAGCTGAAGAATTATAAACGCAATAAATGGTCTCAGAGGCAATCAATTATCATTGAGACTGTGCCCGTGCCTTTCAAACTTGGATCCATTGTGGGTGTTGATCGCAGGGATGATCAGGTTCTCTTCCTTAGGCTGAACAGAATGATCCTTTCCTATCATCTTAGGTCCAAAGAGTCGACAATGCTTTATGAAGTTCCATCAGAAGATTGCCCTGACTCAGATTTGGATTTTTTCTGTGCTTACGAATTGCCAAAATCGGTACCTTTTCTCTTTTATAAGTCCTACTTTTCTCAACTGTATGGCAGCAAGAATGTTTTGGTATCTAACGAACTTAATTTCCCCAATTGAGAAGCAGGTTTGAAATTAGTAGGTAAGCCTTATTTTATACTGAAGTTCCTTTAATTTGAGGATTAAACTCTTAGGGCGCGTTTGGTAATGGTCTGAACAAAGAACGCCCGTTCTTGACTAGAACCATTCTTTTGCGTTTCTAGTCTGGAACGGCATTCTGAGACTGAAAATGACCGTTTGGTAACGGTCTCAAGAACGCCGTTCAGAACGAAAATGGCGTTTGGTAAAACCTGTTCTTCCCTATTTGATGTTAATTACAATAATGCCATTTTTTTGTCAATTATACCAAAAAAAGACTTGTAAAATCCTTTTCTTTTACCAACCTTAGCATAAAATTAAAATATCTCATTAACATAACTAAAGTAAGTATAAAAATATGTCAAATTTCAAAGATGCCATTAAAATTGGGTTCTTGTGTGGATTAGTGGCATAACTGACTATGCTATGAACAGTTGAATAAAGAGGGCCTTGGTGGACTGGAACCACCATCCTCTTGGAACATGCTCATGTTCCAAGTGCTCTACCAATTTGAGCTAAAGACCCATCAAGTTGTCAATGAATTAACACAACAGATTAAACCAAATTATATTCTCCATTCTTTTTTGAATTAATTTGCAATGAATGAATTTTAATGGCCCAAGAAGCACAAAAGAAATCACTCAACGAAGTTGTGGAAAGGGAAAGCGTTTTTACCCTATATGTGTGGCCTGTAATCTCCAATCTATACAATCTTTGTCTTCAATTCTAAGCAAATCCCAGATTTGCACTCTGCTAAAGCCTTCCTGAATTTTCCTTTGTTACAGTAAACTTCCAGCATCTCCTAACAACAAAATTAAAAATTAAAAATGGAACCGAATATATTTTGTTGGTCTGGTTCTTAGGAGTTCTTTTAATAAATAATACTAAAATGGTACATGTCATGCAGGTTTAACTTCTCAGGTGAAAGCCTGGAAGTCGTCGTTTGCTCCTCTAAAAAGCTTACAGATCTTGGATTTGAGTTCAAGTACAGCTTAGAAGAGATGTACAAGGGAGCCATAAAAACAGTTAAGGAGAAGGGTTTACTTCCCCTTTCTAATCCAAATCCAACTCAATAACACTAGCTGGAACGCTAAACCAAAATCAGAGGAAGCTGGAAAAAAAAAAACCACAAACAATAAAAGCCAAGAGGATATAAAAGGAGGGAGGCGGCAGAAGAAGAGGAATTAGGCACAGCATCATAATGCAAAATCTCTTCAATTCTCTCTACTTTAACCTGAAGCTCCAACTTTAATTCCCAATTACTAACCAGACTGTTCTGTGTTGTGCAATTGAAAAAAAAAAAAAATAAGGAAACACATTCATAATGATCCTCATGCTTCTGTAGGAACATCTCATCATGATCATCCCATAAAGAACTAGTTCAACAAATTCATAAGTGAATGTGCTAGAGATAGATGTATCTTTAAGGGAGTCTATGCATCAAGGACACCATATTTCTATGTTGCTTTACCTTTTATTGTATAGAGCACTATCTGGTTTGTCGTCCCACTTAGTGGAGTTTCTTTGTCTTCTTAATTGAAGTGCTTATTCATTTAGAAAGGGGGAGGTGGGGGGAAGAGATTGAAGTACAACCAAATGCTCTGTAAGAATTATTCCTTTAGCTAGAGACCTGACTACCAGGCCAAGCCTTCCAATCTAAGCTGGCATCTTACAGAACATAGTCCAGCAATCACATAATATCAGTCCATACAAAGAAACCAGTTGATTAACACCTGAGCTCAACCAATCGACAATATTTAATACTGAAAACAAAATAAATCAATGTTGAGCAAGCCATACAGGTTTGTTCTAGATCAAATCAGCCAAAAGAACCCCAATCATCAGGCATAATTTGAGAACCAACCAAATTCAAATTAAAAATCCCCCATTTTCAATCGAATTACCCCACGAAGCTGATGTGAACACCTAGGCTTTGGTGAACAACGGAGCAATCGATGCAAAGAAAAATCCCATACGTGACGAATGCCTATGTCGGATTCTTCGCATTGCAATCGAAACACATCTGCATCAAAAAACCGAAACAAATGAACAGTGAGAACCGAAAATGAATCCGTACAGATCTGCAACTCTTAAACCAGATCTCAAAATAAAAAAACCAATAAAATTGAGATAAAAAGAGGAGGGAAAAACAGAAACATGAACCTTGTCACAGGTCATACAAAATTCCCAAATCACACCAAAAAAATCCCTAAAATTACAGATCTATACCAAAAAAATTTCTGAAATCCCATACCTTTTCGGCTGAATCCTTCGAAGTATAGGGTTGGTGACCCAATTCGAAGACAGAGAGAGTGAGAGGGAGAGAGCGAGACAGAGAGAGCCAGAGAGAGAGTGCGAGACAGAGAGAGTGAGAGGGAGAGAGCGAGACAGAGAGAGCCAGAGAGAGAGAGAGAGAGAGAGAGAGAGAGAGAGAGAGATTGAGAGGGAGAGAGAGAGAGAGAGAGAGGGATAGAGAGCAAGAGAGACATGAGATCATGGTTTGGCCGTAGTTGCAGGTACCTTCTCTTCCTCTGCTCCTTCTATTTCCTTCTCTTCCCCAGATCTATCGCAAGGAGGCAACGAGCTTGTTGCCTTCTTTCTCAAAATCACGGGTTTTCACGATATCGCGATGTAATTGTCGTTCTTGTTCTTCTGGTGCTCAAGACCTTCGGTTTGTTCTAAAAGAACGAAAAAACAAACTGTAAAGCCAAACACTTTTTCATGTTTTTTTGTTCTTTTTGAACAAAAGAACTGTTCAAAACACTGTTCTGAACGTTACCAAACGCACTCTTAGTGGATCCATTTTGAACCTACTAAAGTTGTTCTTTTAATTTTACAATGCTTTGATGTTTGTGTAGCTATATGCATAAGCCCAAATGTTCATGCAATCTTAGTTGTTCTTCCCTTGTTTGTTTGTTATACATACTACACTTCCAAGGGAATAAGGCTTTAGTCTCACCTTGATCAAGAAAAGAACAAGAAGCTATATTATAGTTTCAATTTAGTGATCAGTGGGGAGAGAGAGAGAGGAGTAATGCACTCACCCACAGAGTCTTCAAACTGTATTTTATTCTTCAAGAGTATCATAAGTATCCAGCCAGTCTAAGGCCATTGTATCACTATGTTTACCTACTTAACTGGTCATATCAGTACCCTCCCTAACTGGTCATATCACTTCTCATACATGCCAAAGAAAATCCTTTTGTAGTCCTTCAATTTTCTAAGCCAATGTACCTGGAATCACCCAAAATGAAAGATAGAGAACTGGTAAGTGAGACAACACCTGGAATCACCTATAATGAAAGACAGTGAACTGGTAAGTTAGACAACACCTTTTTAGTAATAGAAATGTTGCACTATTCTATAGATAAGATTCTTACCTGTGAACATATTACTAAATTCAATTCCAGAATGAAATCTCAACAAGATACCCTTTGTGTCATCAAGCAAATTTATCATGAACCAGGATGTCTAAAACTGTCATATTGGCTATTAGTTCCTTGGCATGTGGTTTGTGTGATTACCAAAACGACTATTAGTTCTTAACTGTGAACATATTACTAGATTCATTTCCAGAATGAAATCTCAACAAGATACCCTTTGTTTCATCAAGCAAATTAATCATATACCAGGATGTCTAAAGCTATCATATTGACTATTCGTCTATTCCTAAAGAAAAAGGAAAACAGGGTGCAACAGTATCAAGTTGTATGGATGCCAACTTGAACCTGGACCCTAACCTCCATCCCTATAACAACGAGGACAAAGAAAATATTTTGTTAGAAGGCAAAAGGTTATAGGGTGATAGGAAAGAAAGAAATAGATGCACATGATTGATCTGAAGCCGCTGATAATCTCCGTTTAATTCTTGGTTGCAGACATGCAACTTAGTAACTATCTTGGATCTGCCTGCCAATTTATTTTGGGAGGTTCTATGCAAAGAATCTTCAGATGGCGTACGCATCTGCAATAGTATCGATAGTCTGGTAATGCGATGATGATTTAGAGGTTGGAACTTTTTAGTTGCTTTTGTAGTACCTGTACCCCGAATAGTCGTACATAGAGATTTTGATATGCTATTTTGAGCAGTTGAGAGCCTCCTAGGATTAAAGGATTGACAACAATTAGTCAGTGAAAACTCGTGACTAAAGAGTTCCATGATTCCTACCAGGCAGAACAAGAGAAGCTCCAGCAACAGATTTCATCAGTTAGGAGTTCTCTTTCCTCCCCGTTCAGATTGATCATGATCTCAAGGTGAAGATCACTAAGGTCTGTGCTTAACTGAATGTCGACGGACTAAGAGGGGATATCGTGACAAATAGGGCTGCTAAAGCTCTGGCTTCTCTGAAAGGAAGAGACACAGTAATTGCTGATGACATAGCCACTGTCATTCCCAACTGCTTAAGACACTGGCTTCGGAAGGATCCATTGGAGTCAATTGATTCTGGTTTGCTTGTTATAGAGAAATTTTATGAGGTATTTAGCTGAGGGAAGTGGCTAGGTCACCCTTGCATTGTAAATTTTGTTGGACAACTATTTCTTTCCTTCCTTTCTTGTTCCTTCCCAGACCCTCCAAATCTGTCATGTAGAGTCCATGATATCAAGGAAAGATGGAGTTCAGTTTCCAGGGAAGAATCTAGCAGTAGTATCTGTGAAGCTACCCTTACATTGTGATGTAATTCTTCTGAATTGAGGGATCTTCCATGGGAAATTCTTCATTAATGAATTCATCTTTGCTTTTGGTTCAGTTTTTCCTTATTGATAAATCTAGGATCTTAGGCACTTCCATTTGTTAACCGTTGTGTGTGATTTCATTTAAGTTGTGCTTTGTGGTGGAACAAGGATCTTTTTTGCCGGAGATGATGCATATGAACGCAGGTAATCTACTTTATGCTCCTCGAACTGCATTATAGAGCTGAATTTAAGACCTTAGAATCAAGTTCCCATTCTATCTGTAGATACCCTGTTCTCTCTTTGAGAAAGGCTGGAACAACATCAAAGGCAATTTCAGCTCCTAATAGCTATTGTATAATTCTATAGATTTGCGCTCCAAGCAGGATGATTTGGTGGATTCTACACCTGAACCGAGATAGACCATGAACAATGATGTTGACAAATACATTGAGTAGGAGATACCAAGTTTGCCTTTTTTTCTGAAGTTTGAACAGTTGGTAATTAAATGTTCCAATTCATAATAATTACCCAATTTTTATTTGTACCTGCATTAGGATGTGGAATTACAGATTAGTTTAGCTGTTGGTGGTGTTGTAGACCCAACATTCTCTTGTTACACTATTGATTTTCCATTTATATTTATTAAGGTCACATCCAATCTGAGATCAGCACTTTCCTTAAAACCTTTTTTCTTCTAGTAACCTGGAAATTTTTGAGACACTCTTCAAATGCTGCAAATCAATAACTGGCATATTATCAAAGCCTTAAGATGGCAGATGCTGAATATATTGACTCATTTTCCAACTCTAAAATGGATTGAAATGGTATGGATAAGTAGGTATGATTGAAAGTTTACATAATTTAAATGTAAAGCTTCAGGGAAGGATTCAAGCAGCTATTTCCAATTACCAATCAGTACAAAAGGATTCTCTTATCGGGGAGGGTGCTTTAAGAAATATTGTGGAAAGGCTATTTATAATTTTCAGAACTAGTTTATATGATACCTCCATTGGAAGTTGTAGAACTCAATAATGTAACAAAGCAGATATGGAAGTTACAGTACAGCAGACTGAGACCTCATAGGCTTCAAGCCTATGATTAATTAACACATTAGAGCTTGTTAAACATGGTTGACCAGAAATTATTTTTCTTTTTTCTTTGGGAGAAAAGGGGTGGTGGGGGGGGGGGGGGGGAGTGAAATAAAAAACATGCCTTTCACCCTTCGATATCCCACAGTTGTGCCACTTAATACTGTCTTTCACTCATCTGCTTTAGTATGAATATCAAGATGGAACTCAATGATCCGCTGGTCCATGTGGATGGGCTCTTGAACTTGCAACACATTAAATGATAAAGATTCCCCAAAGTCAAAATTTATTTCCCAATCAGATTGATACTCTTCAGGTGCCCGGTGAGTGAAAATGTCTTCTTCAAGGACATGGAGTGGGTCAAACCGAGAATCACTAATGCCTCCTCGTTTGCTGCTCGTAGTTAGAATAGCATTCTTGACCAAATTACGGGAGAATATGGTATGTCGAATTTTGTTGAATTCTTCAAGCACTTGAATGTCCTCGTCTAATATTAGACTTGATGACTTTGGAGGGACATTCAGTAAAAAGAGACAGTTTCGTCCCACTGATTTATAATATAAATCAAGCAGAGTGATTGCAGACTTTGGGCGCTCCGAAGCATGCCAAAACCAACTAGGCCTGATAGATACATCACACTCCGCAGGAACCCAATCATGACCATATGGATCTCCTCCACAAGAATACCTGTCAAACATAAAAGGGTAAGTGAACAAAGTTCTCAGTGTTCCGAAACTGATGAAGGTAACAAACTGGAGATGAGACTTCCTGATGTAATCTCACAAAATCAAGGACACATCCCCACAAGATTGAGAACTCATGCCACTCCTGAATATATATATATGACACTCATAAAATCAAGGATAGTTCGTAAAATATGGCTTGAGAATTGAGATCATGAAGACATGAAACTATTGGACTAAATGAAAGCCAACAAGAAAATAAAATAGCCAGATCATTTCATGGGTATATTCACCCGTTGCTCCAGTACAATTTGTCAAGCTGCCAAGTTCTTAGCAATCAATGGGAAATTATCAAGCTAAGCTGTGATTTTGTGGTTTCATAATAAGCTTAAGGACAGCCTTGGTATCCGGACCAGCATCTGAGAATATGACAGCCTCAGGTTGCAGCTGATGAATAAGACCAAACCAAGAATCAAAGAAGTATTCCAAGTCTTTTTCTCCTTCTCCTATAGCACCATCCAACTCATACCTCTTTGATCTCCCCATATCTGTTCCATTCTCAGAAATCATTAAAAGCCCTTCTAAACAGCTTAAGTTCAGAATTTCTACCCGGAAGTATTCAATTTTTTCCCCTCTAACTGGTAGAGAAGGGAGATCCCATCAATCAAACAGTTAGTTAAAACACTCACAAGACTAAATTGATCAAGACCAGACACTGGAAGGGAGAAGGTTTCAGAAACAGAGTCAATAACCCATGATTTAACTGGGAGAAAAGAAAAATTCAACAATTTCTTACCCAGTGAGCAATTCAGACATCTGGGCCATATAGAACTCATTATAATCATAAGTTCTTCCATAGGAAGCCTCGTGACGATCCCAAGGCCAGAGGTAAACACCCATGAGGTGGAACGGACAGAGTAATTGTGGCGAAAATTTGTTTCGCACTGATCAGCACGTACGAAGCTGAAGCGTGTAACAAAGATTCACAGAAAACTATAAAGTGTAGAGATACAAGATTTAAGTGGTTCGGCATGGTGGCTTACATCCACTAGGCAATAACATGGAGCTCACTTTAATAGTACATGAAAAATTACAACACCCCCCCCCCCCCACACTCCCAATATTATATATGAGACCCACTCAACAAGGAAGCTCACTCACAATATAACTCTCACAAATTCCCCAAAGGAATTATAAGGAATTATACACATAAATCAATATCCAAAGTTCTCTACAAGTGAAACCCAAATCCAACTCAAGAACACCTCTCAAAGTTTAGTACTGAGATCCTCCATTCTTCATTCTATACTTTGAACTCAACCCCCCCTACCCCTACTTATAGGAAAAAGAAATAAGAAAAACGACAAAGATAAAAACCACCTCCTTGGTTTCTCCAAATCGGCTTCTACGTTAATGTTGTAATCACTTCAAATCATCCATTTTCAAATGCAGTCAGCACAACAGGTGGAGAGGACAGTGCCGATCATGGCAGGCGCCCTCTGCCTCTGCCTCTTCTCCAATTCTCTTCATCAATTGCTTTTCCATTGCATGCATTAATTGCAAAACCAACAAATGTGAAGGTGAGTGGACTGCCTTAACTATTGTGAAGTCATCATTTTGACTTCAAAAACTGCCGATCACATCAAATAGGTGAGTAACCATTTTGCATTAATTGTTTTGAGAAGTAGTTTTCTGATCGGGAGTGTGGTGTACGGCAACACTCCTATGTATTTATCTTTTTTCTCTTTAAAACAAAAGCGTACAGGTATCTTTTCATATGAGAAGAAGAAAGATAGACTCATAGGAATGCTGTTGTAAGCCACACTCCCGGACAGAACTTTTTCCCAATTGTTTTTATCATCCAAGTCATAACTTCGATTCATTTTACTATTCGTTTTGTCATGTGTTACCGACCGAATTTACCACAGTAATCGGGGTAGGCGGAGGGCCAGAGGCAAAAGCCGTCATGGTGCTTGGCAGTGAGAATCACACGAGAGAAGCCAGCATTCTTCGCGACTCGAACCCATTGGCGTGCATCAAGTCTAGTGGGTTGAAGATGGAGGGGTCAGCATGACCGGTGCCCCATTCAGAATGAGTGAAGGTGTTAGTCCCAAAATGGAGGAACCGAGCCATTTCTCCCAATTGCCATGAGAGCTGGGCCGCAGAGGGTAGAGGTAGAATGGGAAGAGGAGGAGATTTGGGGAGAGAAGAAGCTGCTTCTATTGTTGCTGTTGCTGTTGTGAGAGAGGAGAAAGAGACGCGACCATCAACCTCCGCGCCGGATGCAGAGGTAGAGAGGAGAGGGTCCGAGAAGAACTCCGACAGCGCAGGTCCGAGAAGAACTCCGTTGTCGCAGGGTGCAGAGGTAGAGAGAAGAGAGAGAATAACGGGAAAATGGAGGAGACGTAAATGAAAAGGGGTTTTTGGAAAAGCAATTGTAATTTGAAATATACCGTTGGATTGCTTTTTGCTACGTGTCAATCATCAGGATGGAGAATTGGAAAATGTCAGAATTGGCGGCGATAAAAATCCATCATTCAAATGGATCATTATCGGATCTTTATCGTCTACGATTTTCTGTCCAGCACGGTTCCTATAACTCTCTAACCAAGGGGGGCAAAATAACCATTCCACCCCTTAACCGAACACTCTGCTCCAATGGGATCCACCCCCTCTTATTAGAAGACTGTAGGAACCATATCTGACAGGGAATCGTAAATAATAAAAATTCATCATTATCATCTCCTGTTCCTGAAATTGGTTAATACTTTGTTGGAAGCGGCCCATCATGGAGTATGGTTTCCAAATCCCTCATTTTGACCTCTTCCAATTTTTGGATAAAAGCAATTGTTAAGCCGGGAGGGAGATTACGAAGCTTTGCTTGACCCTAGCCTATCTTTCCCATTAACTTTGGCCACTCACCACCACCGCCGCTCTCGCTTGAACTCAATAGAGCTCTAATTAGATCTTTTTTTCCAATGGAAAGGCGAGAGAAGTGGTAAAGGATGAGATTGTGAATGATTGACAGATTCTCAAATCACCATTACAAATCTCTTAATCAAACATTAAGAGCTAATTGTGATTTGGCTTTTCATATTGGTCAATCACAATCTCAAGTATTAAAATCATGTCTAATCCTGTTAAGACATGGTTTTAGAATATTTAGGATTCAAAATTCAAAATATCTTGTTAATCAATCAATCACATATCATTAAATATCAAGATTCCAATCCAAGGGATATCCTCCCAAGGATCATGGCCAATGATAAAAATGCTGCAATTGTGGGTTGAACCAATTTGGAAGTGGTAGGATCCCACCCAACTTGCTATGTGTAAGATCAATTCCAGATGTGATGTTTACTAATTCATAGATAATTAGGTAGGTGTAACCAAATTTCATTTTAGAACCAAATATTACATGTTAGTCCTTCATAGTGCAATATTGCATTATATAAGGTGTATACATGGTACAAGACAACTGTAATTTATTGTGGTGCGCAGGTTCCTCTCATAGGAGGGGCTGAAATGACGACCTCATTTCCTGCCCAGGTGGGATGAGATCATCATTTATGCCTTCCTATGACAGGAACCTGCACACCTGACCGGATAGGAACCTGAGAGGAGAAAAATTTGCATTTTTTAAGTGTGTACTGAGAAAGACGTGGAAAGATTATTGTATGCGTTTTTGTACATGTGGCATAGTGTGGGTCCTAAACAGAAACCCTAATCCAAGGCTGTTTGATCTACTCCTAAACAGAAACCTTTTTTAAGTGCGTTTCTTTTTAGAGAACGCTACCGGTCATGTAGCCTCTGCACCAGATTCACTGGGGGCTAAACGGTCTTTTCGACGACGCTCCTGTGTCTTGGTGTAGAATTATATATATAATCTATCGTGACTATAGAGAGGGAAAGTAGATTTTCGCAACATGAGCAAGAAGTGCAGGATTATAGAGGATGAAGAATCCTCAACCGAAGAAGATGTTCGCAACATGAGAAAGAAGTGCAGGATTATAGAGGATGAAGAATCCTCAACCGAAGAAGATGTCAATGTCGAGGAAGCATCGGTGGCTATCATTGAGGACTTGCTCAGAGAAATCCTTCTGCGACTGCCATGGCAATCAGTCACTCGTTTCAAGTCTGTATCGAAGAATTGGCTTCGTTTGGTATCCGATCCCTCTTTTATAAAGGATTATCAGTTTCGAAATTTTTCTCTTTTAGGTTTCCTCCATACTAACTTCAAACGGATCAAGTTCTTTCCTTTTCCTCTTCTTGAAAACCCTATTTGCATTAGAGACTTGAAAAAACCCTCGTTTTCTTCTCCTATTCATCAAATTGGCGTATTGAATCTGTCGAATGGGTCGATCCTCTGTGCTTATAGAACGAAATCAATCCGAGGACCATACATTGTATACAATCCTATCACAGAGGAGCAACTACATCTCCCTCTGCTGTCACGGCCAGTTGGGGAACCGCCATCAGAAGGGCAAAGAAGATTTCACGTCACAGGCTTTGCATTCCACTATGACTTTGTAACTCCCTCCTTCATTGTGACGAATTTGGCCAATCGGAAGAAAGGTCTGCAAGTAGACTTGTTTTCCTCAGAAACCTTCAAATGGACATCGACAGTGCACAATCTCGGACGGTTGTTTGGTGGTGATGAAAATTATGCATTATCAGGTCCATCAACGTTTTACAGGGGTTCTCTTCATTGGTTATCCGAACCATTAGGTGTTTTTTCACTTTCCTACACTGAGAAGACACTGCGATTTGCCTTCCGTAGACTACCTGCGAAGGGGGATGATCCACATACCTATCGTTGTATGTTTAACAAAGCAGGCGATGAACACATTCGGTCTCCTCCTCACTGTGGATGCAGATACTTGGGAGAATGTCTAGACAAGCTCCTTTATGTTCAGTTTGCTGGGGATTCTCAGTTTTATTTATGGAAGCTGAAGAATTATAAACGCAATAAATGGGATCGGAGGCAATCAATTATCATTGAGAATGTGCCCATGCCTTTCAAACATGGATCCATTGTGGGTTTTGATCGCAGGGATGATCAGGTTCTCTTCCTCAGGCTGAACAGAATGATCCTTTCCTATCATCTTAGGTCCAAAGAATCGACGATGCTTTATGAAGTTCCATCAGAAGATTGCCATGACTCTGATTTGGATTTTTTCCGTGTTTACGAATTGCCAAAATCGGTACCTGTTCTCTTTGATAAGTCCTACTTTTCTCAACTGTATGGCAGCAAGAATGTTTTGGTATCTAACGAACTTAATTTCCCCAATTGAGAAGCGGGTTTGAACTTAGTAGGTAAGACTTATTTTATACTGAAGGTCCTGTAATTTAAGGATTAAACTCTTAGTGGATCCATTTTGAACCTATTAATTAAAATTGTTCTTTTAATTTAACAATGCTTTGATGTTTTTGTAGTTATATGCAAAAGCCCAAATGGTCATGCAACAATCTTATTTGTTCATAGAATCCCCTGGGGGTAGTTAATGATTTTATGTGGAGATTAATCCCAGACCTGTTCTTTGTATATGACTGGGTCATTATTCTAGGACATCTCTTCCCTTGTTTTTCTGTTATTCATACTACACTTCCTAGCGAATAAGGTTTTAGTCTCTCCTTGATTAAGAAAAGAAGAAGAAGCTATTATTATAGTTTCAATTTAGTGATCAATGGAGAAAGGGAAAGGACTAATGCACTCACCCACAAAGTCTTCAAACTATATTTTATTCTTCAAGAGTATCATAATTATCCAGCCAGTCTAAGGCCACTGCATCACTATGTTTACTTCCTTAACTGGTCATATCACCTCCCATACATGCCAAAGAAAATCTCTTTGTAGTTCTTCATTCTTCTAAGCCACTGTACCTGGAATCACCTACAATGAAAGATAGTGAACTAGTAAGTTAGACAACCCCTTTTTAGTAACACAAATGTTGCAGTATTCTAAAGATAAGATTCTTACCTGAGAACATATAACTAGATTCATTTCCAGAATGAAATGTCAACAAGATACCCTTTGTTTCATCAAGCAAATTAATCATGAACCATGATGCCGATTCCTAAAGAAAAAGGAAAACAGGGTGCAACAGTATCAAGTTGTATGCGTGCCAACTTGAACCTGGTTCTCATCCCTATGACAAAGAGGACAAAGAAATATAGGGTGAGAGGAAAGAAAGAAATGGATGCACATGATTGATCTGAAGCCGATGATAATCTCGGTTTAATTGTTGTCAGACATGCAACTTAGTAACTATCTTGGATCTGCCTGCAAATTTTTTTTTTTTTTTTTTTTGGGGGGGTGGGGGGGGGGGTTGTTCTATGTTAAGAATCTCCACAGGGCATAAGCATCTGCAATAGTATCAGTAGTCTGGTAATGCAATGATGATTTCGAAGTTGGAACTTTTTAGTTGCTACTGTAGTACCTGTACCCCGACTAGTTGGACAGAGAGATTTTGATATGCTATTTTGAGCAGTTGAGACTTGAGAGCCTCCTAGGATTAAAGGATTGACAACAATTAGTCAGTGAAAACTCTTAGAGTCTCATGCCTTACGTATTTGTTGATGCAATTTTCATGTTTTTCCAAGCTTCTGTGCATTGAGCTCTGGTAGTCTAGCAATGCCCTAGCCACTTTATCTGGATTTCATCAGTGATGATGAGAATATCTAAGGGCGTGTTTGGTTCGGTGAACCAATTGGTGGTTGCATTGATATTGGTGATGAACCAATTGATGTTGCACCAATGGATCCAATGCCCTGACAGATTAAACTGTTTGGTTACCCTGAGTCTGTTAGTTGAATCATCCTGAAAAACTGTTTGGTTACCCTGAGTTTGTCAGTTGGATTCTATTTGGATTTATATGAAAAACTATTTGGTTACCCTTAATCTTTTTAAATTATACCAAAAAATACTTGTAAAATCATTTTCTCTTACCAACCTTAGCATAAAATTAAAATATCTCATTAATATAACTAAAGTAATTATAAAAATATGTCAAATTTCAAAGATGTCATTAAAAATTGGGTTCTTGTGTGGATTAGTGTCATAACTGACTATGCTATAAACATTTGAATAAAAAGGACCTTGGTGGATTCGAACCACCATCCCCTTGGAACATGCTCATGTTCCAAGCGCTCTACCAATTTGAGCTAAAGATCCATCAAGTAGTATTCAATCAGTGGAGACAAAAGGGTATTTCAGCAGCTAAGATGAACTACAGAAATACATTTTCCAAATGAGTTTTTTCTCAAGCTGAGTAAACTAAACTAGGCCTACAAAGATACTAACACTCAATTAACTTTCTCAAAAGGATTTGGTGCATGGATCCATTGTTATAGTTGTCATAAGGTATTACTAGCAAAAAACACTTTAAGTTCTAAGCTTACAACAGATCGAATTATTTGGCTTTAGGTTCTAAGCACACAACAGATGAATTGAGATAACAATATGATGGGAAAATGATTCAAGTAAATAATGAGCAGCACACCCATTTACTTGTTAGAAAATATAAAGAAAAGTATTGACTTGTCCTGCAAATATTAGGTTAAACAATAGTATAATCCATTCACATACTTCCCCCCTGCATACGCCCATTCACATTCACATTCACATTGACTAACATAATCAATTCACATTAACATTCACATTGAGACAAAGAACTACATCTCTAGCATGGATCAAACAACGTCAAGATCTCATCAACCAACCCTTCCTACATCTACCATTCAAGCAATGGAGACAAAGAACCACATCTCTCTCTCTCTCTCTCTCTTGCTCAATAAGCTCAATCAAATCAATCATATAATTATTTCTTCTTTAGTCTAGTTTCTTTCCCTTTCATAAAGAATTACTATGCCAAAAGCCCAAATGCTTAAACTTTTAGCTAGACATTCGTGGGGGTTAAAGGAGGCATTCAGAATCAGATTCATGAATTCAATTCCAAATTTCCAACACTCATTTATTTGATGTAGATGTTCTCCTTGTCCAAATCTAACCTAATTGATGGAAGGGTAGAAAAGAGATGTGCAGACTGAAACTTACTTCCCAAAATTAGTAGGGAACTTGAAGAAGTCCATCATAATAATCCCACTTATAATAAGCCAGAAATAGTAACCTAACTACCATTATTGGGGGACACAGGAGATTGAGAGGAGAAATCCATCTCATCAGCCACACAATAATGGAGGCAATGTGGCCCACCTTATCTATTACATTGCAGTGCTTGAACAGTGAAACCCAAAGCTGAGAGCCCTCTTCAAATCTGAAAATCCCATCTCATCAGCCACACAAGTATTACAAACGACATTTTTGTTGGTTTTGAATTGGGTTATAAGCTGATGACATGCATGGATCTGTCCAAGCCATTGACTCACCACTTAAATAAGTCATTCCTACCCATTAGTGATGAAGATAAACTGGTTGTTATTTGACCAAGTAGGTGATGATGATGAGTAGTTAGGAAAGATTGCATATAAATTTCAATTACAATTTTTAATTAACACAAGCAAACCCATGGAAATTGAGGATCCAAATGAAGCAATATTCCAGGAATTCTAACAAATTTAAAGCAGGGTATAGAAAATCGAAAAGACAAAGCTGTAGTTAATCAACTTTTATTTACATACACAGGCCGTAAAATGTACTAACATTCCCATCCATCTCCCAAAATCTTCAAATTGGAAAATTTTTGAAAGAATATGAGGCTATTACGCAGCTGCTTTGCAATTGTAGCAACAATAATCCCCACTCAATCACAAAGGATGAACCAAATCGAAACAAAGTCCTTTTTTAATCTAAAGTCTACACTTATACCTTCCCTTACAAATGACAAATAGAACAACATTTTCAAAGTCTAAAATATGCCAACCTAAAAATGGGGTTCCTCAGACTTCCACTGAGAAGAGGCATCAGACCCCCATCGTGTCTAGGTTTTCCTGTTCCCATCGTAACTCGAACGAGAGTGTGCAAATAGGCATCCGACATTTTAGGATTTAGAATAGATTTCAGATCCTAAACCCGAAATCAATTTTGTAAAAATTGGGAGAGGGAGGGAGAGGGCGAGAGGGGACCTAGGTTTGCAAAATCGCAGGTAAATGGTTTCAGTTGTAAGGGTTGCGAATAGAGAGAGAGACATTCTTGAACAGCGAGAGAGAGATGACAGAGATGGGAGAGAAGAGAGAAATCACCTTGAATCTCCTATGGAGTTGCAGGTCTCCTCTTCTCCACTTGATTGCAAGAAAAAGCCTTTTTCTCAACTTCAAACCCTTGAGAAATCACAGGTTGATCGAAAGAAAAAGCCTTCTTCTCCCTTTCCCTTCTTCTCCAGTTGCAGGTTCCACGGCCTTCTTCTCCCTTCGCCTTCTTCTTCCTTTGGCAAAACGACCTTCTTCTCCCTTCGGCAACGACGAGCTTCTTCTCCCTTCGCCTTCTTCTCCCTTCGGCAACGACGAACAGAGAGTCGATGCTTTCTTTCTTCAGCCTTCTTCTCCCTTCAGCAACGACGAACAGCGACTGTCGCGGCTTTCGTTCTTCAGCTCGATGGGTAGGAATCAAGATTGGTACACAAAATAAGAGGGGTATTTATACTAGGGCTTATTTTCCTTGAATTAAATATGGGTCCATCTCTATAGGTGGACCCAAATATAATTCACATTTACATGAAAAAATGTGAATCAGGTAGATTCATGAACCCGGATCAGTTCACCATCATTTTGAACCAAACGGTTTTTTTAATTTGGAATCATGAATCTGTTGGTGCAGCACCAATTCCTTCACCGAACCAAACACGCCCTAAGGATGCAACCTCTTGGCTCTTCTTCTGAATTGGAACCGCATATCTAGTAAGATTTTAGTGAATAGTCTTGTGTATTGGATTATTCCAGCAACTTGCAATTATATTTCGAGTTTATTTTTGTTTGTTCCATTCTTTGATTGAATCAAGTTGTTCTTCATTAACTAAATAACCCCCCCCCCCTCTCTCTTCAGATTGTGTTTGACATAGATAACTCATTATTTTGAAGGTGGAAATAATAAATAACATCCCATATAGTTGAGTTAGGCCAAAAATTAGGGAGCACTGATCTGTCGAATTGTTGGAATGGTGCATCATCCATAATGGCTCAGATCAGAATCTTGCAACATCCAAAAAGTTGCAAAATGGAGTATTTTTGGCTATCAAAGAGATTAAATTACAATGGGGTTACTTTTGGCTATTGAAAAGAGATAATTGGTTAGGATGTTAAGATCATTCAAATTTGTTCATACTTTGTTGGGAGAGGTCCATCATGGAGTATGGTTTCCAAATCCTTCATTTTGACACCTCTCGATTTTTGGACAAGCAAATGTTAAGAGGAGAGGGAGTTCAAAGCCTCGCTCCCACAAGACCTCCAACCACCGTAGCCTATCGCTCTTGATAATTTTGGTCACTCACCGCCACCGCCGCTCACACTTGAACTCAATAAAGCTCTAATAGGTATTTTTCTCGAATGGAAAGACAAGAGAGAAGTTGTAAAGGATGAGATTATGAATGATTGATGGATTCTCGAATCACCATTACAAATCTCTTAATCAAACATTAAGAACTAATTGTGATTTGGCTTTTCATATTGGAGCCAATTACAATCTCAAGTAGTAAAATGATGTCTAATCCTATTAAGGCATGATTTTAGAATATTTAAGATTCAAAATTCAAAATATCTTGTTAATCAATCAATCACATATCATCAAATATCTTGATATGAAATCTCGTCTCATATCAAGATTCCAATCCAAGGGATATCCTCCCAAGGATCATGGCCAATGATAAAAGTGCTACAATTGTGGGTTGAGTACTTGAGTGGTGAAAGTAAGGGATATTCTAGTGTGGAAAGCTGCCCTGGCAGCGAATCAGAAGATAAGTTTATAGAGTTGGAGACCAGATGAAGGCTTGAGGTGTGTCACATATCTCGTTACCTGCTTCAATCATTGCTTAGTGGGCTATGCCAGGCTCAACGGATGGGGGCGGCAAATCTGCTTCTGAAAGAGAGAGAAACCCATAGCTCTATTCCGGATGAATTTACCTATGCCAATCTTTTCAATGTGTACTAAGTGGTTGTGGCATTGAATCCACTGATGCTTCATTGGTTCTCTGTAGAGAGATGAACATTGAGGGCATTCAGCTCAACAACTACACCGATAGCCTTTTTTTTAATGGGGTTTGCAAGGGAGGTGACCAGGGCTTAGGTGTTGAATTTAACTACACCGATAGGTGTTGAATTCAACTGCTGCCGTGTAAGTTAACCACTTTTTTTTTAATGGTTGAGGCCAAACTACAAAGTGGTTAACTTACACGGCAGCAGTTGAATTCAATGCCTCAATGAAAATGGAGGAGGAACTAAAAATTCTTTTAAAGAAAGAAATGAAGGCTTATGCCACCCTTTCACCAGCTCAGAATCGCAACAAGTAGCAGGAATCTTCAACTTGGAATGGCAAACCATGGAACACCCTTGGTTCAACCTGTTGTTGTAGATGATTCCCATTTCCCAATGAAATAGTGTCACCAATGTTTCAACACTTGTACAACTGCATAGAGCTCTTGGCGTCATTAAGCTTCTCACTATAGAAGGTTATTTTGTAGCCTCCTTGCATAAGAACACCAAGGCCGATATGAGAAGCATCGATTGTTACCTCAAGTACTTGATCGAAGTCCGACAATTGTACAACGAGATTTTAATCATCTTTCGTTTAATTAATGCAAAAGCCTTAGTTGTTGCGGGTGTCCAGTCAAACTTCCCCTTGTTTGAGTTCAAGCATTCGGTAAGGCTATGATAGCATTGCAATTTTTGATAGAGATCCGATAGGATGATGCAAGGCCATGGAAGCTTTTGATTTCTGTGAGGATTTTAGGAACCATCCAATCAAGGATGCTTTTGACTTTATCTAGATCAGTCTCAACACCTCATGAAGATCTAATGAACCAAAAGTATGTCCTTAGGTAACAGAAATGAGCATTTCTTCGAATTGATATAGAGTTTTTCAAATCAAAGTACTCGTAGAACTTATCTTAGGTAGTCAAGATGGCCGTCCTTCTCTTTGATGTATATTAGTATATCATCAAAGTAAACAATTAGAAATTTACCAATAAATAAGGGTGTCAATCGATTCGATTTCAATTGAATTCAAGATACAAAATGTATAAACCAAAATCGAATCGAACCGAGAATAAGAAATAGTTTTCAAAACCAAAATCGAACCGATTTGGTTTGGTTTGAGTTTCTATTCGGTTCTTTATTCGTTTCATATTCAATTTAGGTCCTATTTTAGGCTTTTAATTAGGCTTACTTTTTACATTTTCACCAACAAAAAAATCCTTATTTGTTAGTCATAATTTACCAAACTTTTTCCAAATATTAAAAAGAAATACAACTTATTATTCACATTGATTGAAATATTAAAAAAAATGATTTATTCGGTTGAAAAATAGATAATTCGATTCATTTTAATGGTTTTAGTCATGAAACCGAAACCGAACCAAACCAAGAGAAGATTTCAACCTTTGAAACAAAACCTAAATGATTTACTTTTGTTTGACTTGGTTCAATTTTAAGCGGCTGGTTTCAACTTCGGTATTTGGTTTTGCTTCTAAATTGACATCCTTATGAATAAAATGATGTAATACCTGAGCAATAACGCGCATGAAGGTGCTCAGCGTGTTGGTGAGACCGAAGGGCATAACCTTCCCTCAAAAAGGTCATCCTTAGTCTTTAAGGTTGTTTTCCATTCATCACCCAAATGGATGTTAATCTAATGATATCTACTTTGAATGGGGAAGATGAGTTGCAGGTTAAACCAATTGGGAAGATGAGGGTTTGGCAAAAAGGTCTTTTCAAATTACAAGGGTAGTTTGGTCAATAAATTTTTTTTAGCATTTAACACTGTGGACTTAAATGGCTTTAGGGGGTAAGGTAGGGGTGGTACGTGGAATTTTCAAGGAGTACGTGTGGACTTGTCAAAACCTTAGGGGGGCATGAGGAATATTGGGTGCATTTTAAGGGGTACGTGTATTTTACCCTTTTGGAAAAAACCTTTGCACTGGACAGCATATCTACCATCATCCAATCGTAGAATAGAAAACTGATACTTTATTATGATTTTGTTGATGACACGGCTAACAATATACACACCATGAACCATCCTCCTTTTGGTGTCAGCAAAGAAAGAATGGCACATGGGCTTACGCTCTCCTGTATATAGCCCTTCCTCAACAAATCATCAACTTGTTGGTTGTCGCTTTAACTCAGCATGCGCGGAAGGGCTCGGTCTATATAAATTTTGAATCTGTTTGGGGGATTTCTTGCTGGTCATCAAATTTTCATTCAAACTCTGTTATCTCATAGTCCTAGTACTTGGATAGATATACTCTAGTTGAGTGAGGATACCTGGTTACTTCACTACCTTCATTCCAGGCCTCATGATGCAGCATCGAAGGCCAAAAGGATTATCTCACTTGGAGTTTATGTTTTTTTTCCTGATTGTAATTGTGTCCCATAGTGTTAGCTGGAATTGAATCAGTGCTTTCCAGTTTAACATTTGGAAGTTAAAAATCCTAGATGGATTAGGAGTCCTCCAAAGCTGGTCGATAGATCTGTTTAGTCTGTCAGTTTGTTTTTTTTTTTTTAATCTCTGTTTTCTCCATAAGTTGGTCCTTTCCAATCTACAAATAGTTGTGAAGGCATCCACCAACAACCCCCCCCCCCCACCCCCCAAAAACGATTTTACTAATAAAGCACGCAAAACACTATGGATTCAGTCCTTTTCTGAATGAATTCGCAAGTCATTCTTGGTGGATTCCAAGGGGATTTCAGGTGGATTCCTGGCCTGTTTATCTTAATTGATCTCTTCTACGTTCTATTTTTAATTAACAAGTCAGATTTCTCTGTTTTTTCTTAAAACAGAGGATCCCCTGTTTTCACCTATATTTCAGTTAGCTTTCTAATCTCATCTCTTAGAATACTGCTTGGATAATTTTCGAATCTGATATATAAGCTTATTGTTGTCTGATATCTAGTGTTGATTTCAATTTTGGAGAACTATTGGCTGATATTCAAGTTCCAGATCTACAACTTAACTTATCTAGTACGACTAGTATTTGTCCGTGCACCCCAATCTAGAGTTCTGTTTTCAGAGATATTTTGCAGAAATATTCTACTGCTAAAGGAGAACTCTCGATCAGAAAATGAGGCTTATTTGATATCTGGCTGCAAGCTATTGATCGTCTCCCTAAGCTGTTCTGTTTCTCTGTTTTAGGTGATCCTAGTTCTGCTTGTCAGTTTTGGTTCTTCTATATTGGAGCTTTTTGCATTACCTCCTTGCAAAGAGAAATGAAGTTGGACAAAAACCAACATGTTACATACTTAGAGCTGAAATTGAAGTCTTAAGTTATGAATTATGATGCAGGCAGTCATACATGATTGGACCTTATTAACCTTTATTTAAAGGCCCCAATTGGTAATATGGACTTTGGGATTTTTACTTCTAGAATATTTGTTGTAGCATCTAGATGCATGAGATTGGAGTCTAGTTTCTAATTTGTAGTACTTCCTATTTTTGTTTTCTATAAGTGAAGGCTAGATTTGGTCCGAATTAAGTTTCTGTTTTCTGTTTTCTTGGTCTTCAAGCCTTATGGGTTAGGAAAGGGTTTAGCTAGATTCTAAATTGGGTTCAATTTAGTAGTCTACAAATCCATAGCATTGTACCAAGAAGGTTAGAGTGAATTTTGAATTAATGAAAGTTGATTTTCTATTTGTCTTTGTTACCTACCAGTAAGCATTGTGATGCTACTGATATCTTCTTCTTCTGGTTCATCTCTTCAATCTATGGTTAGTTATTCTATTTCCCTACTATCTTCTTCAACTACTTCTCTTCTTCCTCTTCTTTCTATTCTTCTTGTCTTCTTACTTCTACATAGCCACTGTTTCCCCTCACTTCCAGCCACCTTTATTGGTGGGGATTAGGTAGGATGAACCCTAGGTTCAGGCTAACACCTTACAAGATCCCAAGTAAACCCAAACCAGGAAAGTCAACAAAAGTCAACCTTTTCGGATGAAGGTCAAACTCTGACAATCACTCACACAATTAGAACAGATGATTCCCAGAATACAGCAATGATCCAAGGGTCGGATTAAGAGCAATTAGAGAATGAGTAAATCTGAAACAGACATTCAGGAATTTTGAGAGAAGTTAAAGTACTTGAAATCAGAAAATCAGATCACCCTATACAGCTGGCCAAGTGTCACTCTTAGTAGGCTAATTCAATCCCCAAAATATGATTCAAAATTAATGGCTGGATTTAAAATAATTAGACAAGAATCAAGTCTAGTTCAGAAAATAAGCAGAATCAGGAGAATTTTAATTAAATCAGATCAGCAACAATCCTTGGTCAAAGGTGTTTCTTGAGAGGGATTTCGAAACCCCAAAAGTAGGGAGGAATCTGACGGACAGATTCCTCACTATAAGGAATCCCAATTCTGATCAAAAGGATAAAAATACAGAGAAGCCGCCAGATAAATTTGAGAGGGTTTTAACTGGGATGTGATTATTAGTATGAACAATGGGTAATCAGAAAATAAAAGGTATGATAATCTTATCCAAACTCATATTAAATAGTTAACAGCAAGTTCGAATAAGAAAAGATGCAGAAAAGCTTACTTGAATGAGAAAAAACAGAGTACAGGAGAAGGATCAATAACAATGACTTTCCACCAAGAACAAGGAACAGAGTCTCACTGCCCTCCAAGGATCTCTCACTCTCTACTGAATCATACAACACTCCATTGAAGCAAAAGCTCAAGTCTATTATTCATCAAATCGTGAATGAGCCTAGGCTCTTACAATCTATATATAGAGAAATTAAAGACAATCCTAATTGGACTGGGAAATTAAAATCCTAATACCTAATAGCAAACATAAATAAGAAAGGAAACATAATCCTAACACCTACAGGCAGGTGAGAGTGTTCCAAGCCATCTAAACAACGTCGAAGACTGTAAAATAAAAGACTAACTAAACTAATGATCTAAATCATGTATGCCTACCTTCTACCCATATTTTAGGCCCATTAAAGTGGCCCATTACAATGAAAATACATGGGATCAAAGGCCCAACACATACATAACCCAACCCAAGGCTTACACTAAAAAATTAAGCCCATTTATGTGAGTTAACTGCATCATTTATCTTCTTCAAAACTTCAAATTTTCATTTCCAATTGCTCCCAAACTTGGTATATCAGTCACCAGCATCAAAACCCATCGTTACGAACAAATAAACCTCAGTTTAATATCCTTTTCCACCAGTAGGTAACCCCCCTACCCTGCTGTATCTGAGATCCACAACTTAGCCACCCTTCAATTGTCATTGGATTCCAATTAAATTTTGGGGTTTAGTATGACAGTCTAGAAAGGCTACTCAACTTGAGTTTCAGCCTATTCTGATATCTGGTTTCTGAGATACAGAATATCTCCAATTTGCCCTAAATTTTGCCTGCTTGATCTATCCCAATTCAGACCTTAGTCCCTTTGCAATTTAGCCCTAAGTTCTATGTTTAGGGTTAGGGTTTCTTGGGATGCACCAAGCTATAGCTCTGGTTTGAGGACATTAGACCTAATGAGAATAATAATATGCAAGGATTCATGAGTCACAAAAGAATCTTGTCCAATTCTTTTTCCAAAAGGGGAGGTGAGAGGATGACACATGTTGGACAACCTGGCGGCATGCCTAGCCTTTTCCCTTGTGAAGAATATTCTAACATGTTTTTTCTAAGAAATAGTCAAATAAATTCTATAATGTTTAGAAATAATGTGAATTACCATATATTAAATTTCAAACTAAGATTCAATGTATTTGCTCATATGCAGCACAACTTATCACTGCAGTTCCTTGATAGCACTTTTTTTTTAATTTGTAGTGAAATAGTAAGTGGGTTTATTGAAAAGGGTAAATAGAGTGTCCAACTCGAAAAATCTAGGGGCCTCATTTACTGAATAAAAGGCCACTGCAGAATGAAACTAAACCTTCTCCCACCTACAACCCTGCTCCCAAAAAAATGGTTTAGTGCCCATGTTTACAGTAAAATGCCTCGAAAGTCACTTTAAAGTGAACAAAAAAAATTACTACATGCCATAAGATTCCATCACAGTAAAATGACATCTGGTAACACCTCTATATGTGTATTTAGGACTTGAAACCTTTTTCTGTTATTGCCTCTTCTTATTCCTAAAAGGTTTTAAGCCAGGGATAAAAGAGGGTTGTCTTAAAATTTTGAAAATGAATTATCATTATGTCATGGGAAAGGGATCTATGCACGTTGTGTAATGAAATCTTATACGTCAGCTATTTTTGACCACCGGATGAAGGAAATATCCAACATTCAATTTCCACTGCATCCCTCCCACACCGCAGCACCACATCTCCCCGTCCCCCCCCCCCCACAATCGTTGCAACCACCCCTTGCTTCCCTCACACTGCAACCCCACCCCACCCCCACCAGCTCTCTCTCTCTCTCTCTCTCCAAATTTATGGGTCTTTCACTAGAGATGATTTCAAAGTAGAAACACGGACACCACAATTAGCAGAGACAATGGGGAGCTTCTACAAGTGAAGAAACAAAGAAGTTTATTAGCTTCAAATAGGATGTAAGCAAAATCTATTTCTTTCCTGTTGTGGGAGCACGTCTACATTCTATTCAGCTGTTGAGAAGAGTCTTGAGGTTTTGTTGAGAAATTCAGAGGTTAGTTCTCTCAGCCCAGTTTGCGGAAAAATGCTTTTGGGCTTGCTTTCTCATTTCTAATCTGAAATTTCATGTTAGAAATCATACTCTCATACCTTCTAGCTAAGTAGGGATGGAGCAGAGGGTGGGGGCAGTTGGTAGGATTTATCCTTATTAAAAAATATATGGGAAAAAGAACGCTGCTTGGTCGGGGTAGTAATTGGATGCCTGGGCAGTCCCATTGGCCCCGTGCTGGTGCAGGAGCCAGTGAGCCACACGACCCATCAGCATTCTCTCTCCCAAAAAGTATATATGTAAATCAAAAAGGGCAAAGAAATAAAGTTTTACAAATTATTTGACACCTGCAGGGGTGTCAATAAGAAAATCCCAAAACTTAAAATGAGATGACTATATTATCAATTTTTTAACTCTTGAACTCCAATGGCTCAGAATGACATGCCCGGTGACTCATTTATGTAATATTCTTGAGCTTCGGCTAGTCTAACTTTCAAACCTTCGTACGAAGAGAGGGAACTCTATCTTCATAAACCTCGACTGCTGTTTCTTAGAAAAATCTGATAATTGAGTGACATCAATGTAGTATTCTAGTTTCTAGCAAAATCATTGTTGAAATATCCAACATTACAGCTATAGCACCCATGAAAGAGGGGCATGCAATAGCAAAAAATATCATAGGAAAGAAAGAACAACCCATTTTAGATATTTATGCAAGATGCTAATGCATTATAAGCAAATATTTTACATAATTTCCAAAATTATCACAACTTCATCTCTCAACAATTTGTAAGTTATTTTTAAAATCAAAGCTGAAAAGTAAACCACTAAGAACAGAATCTCACCCAGATTGCCTCCGACCTCTACCACCAACAAAACTACTACCACCTCTCCGGTACAGCTTTCTCCCATGAGTCGAAGATGTTCCCTGATGAAATTTCTGGGGAGAAGCAAAGCTTCTTTGTGTAACACCAGGTGGTTGCAATCCATTGCCCTGTTCACTACATGACCATGATCCACTAGACATAACTCCTTGCTCACCAGAGTTCATGGATGGTTGCAATCCAATGCCCTGTTCACTACATGACCATGATCCACTAGACATAACTCCTTGCTCACCAGAATTCATGGATGAGTGCCCAAGCTGACCCTGGAAGCCCATACCAAATGTTGCCTGGCTGAATCCAGGTTGGCCTACAAACCCTGTCCAAGGTGTCGATGCAGGCCTTGTTGAGAAATTTGGCTGCCCATATGGCAAGGCCATACTCGGCAGTAGCATCTGAGTAGGATCAAACTGCTGCTGCTGCTGAATTGGCATTCCATTTGGCAAATTCATAAAGAATGGATGAGGATACTGGAAATGCTGCCCACCTGGTAAGGATACATTCTGTTGCTGAGAAGGGAGCCCATTAATATTAGGAAAGACTGCATGCTGCTGCTGCTGCTGCTGCGGCTGCTGCAGAGATTGCATTCCATTGGTCCAAACCCCATTATTTAATGCAAATAAATGCTGAGGTGTACAGTAGGTAGCCTGCCCCACTTGTGAAACAGATGGAACATTTGTAGACATACTGGCAATGCCTGGTCCAGTGCTATGAGAGCAAGCACAACCACCACAACCAACTGGTGCTGCAACAGATGGTGTATGTGTATGGCATTGGGTTGGAATTCCTCGTGGCCGACTGCCAAAAGCATGGGTGGGGTGGGGTGGGGGTTGGGAAGGGGGCTTAGGATTGGATCGGGGGTTATGAAGAAAGAGTTCCCTCTCTCCAACTGGTGCTATAACAGACGGTGTATTTGTATGGCATTGGTTTGGAATTCCTCGTGGCCGACTGCCACAAGCAGGAGGTGGGGCTGAAGGGTGGATTTTTTTCCGGAATTCACCCTTTTGTGGTGCTTTCTTCCTGTCCACAAAATCCCGGTTCCCAAGCTGACGATCATCTATCCCTCGCTTTGCAATCCTCTGCATTCTTCTGTATTCAGCCTCCTTTTCATCATCAGAGAACTCACCTTCATCAGATAATTCTTCGTCATTCTCACCAGATGCATCATAACCTTTCTTGTAGAGATTCTGATCATTGAGGACATGGTTAGCAAAAGCCTCAACAAAGGACACAGAGGTGCCTTCATGTATTCCAGCAGGAATCTCCGTATCTGAATTGTACCGTACAACATAATAAGGGTTCTTGACAGGTCCAAAGATCTCATCTACCAGCCCTAGTGGCAACCTAGCCTCTGTGATCCAGAGGATAGAACCCTCATTAAGGGGGTTGTGATTCTCTAGCCCTTCCACGACAATTTTTGTTCCCATGATCTGAAAATTAAGAATAGATTCATCAATGCTATTGGAGAAATAACTGGTTCAGTTGGATGATATTGGCAATCTGATAAAGGGATCACGACAGCCAATTTAACCGAATTTTCAGCGAAGAATGTCTTAAGTGGTGTATTGAAGAAATAACTTGGATCAGAAAACAGGACCCAACTTATGGAAGATAGTCCAAAAGATTATACTAATAAAACTAGGGTCTATGAACCCTCATTAGCAAAAAAGATTGCATTCTCGATTTATGGACTTACAGATGAAATAACTCCAACAGGCAAGGTGTGATGGTGAGGTTCCAGGGCAACATCCACATGAGGAACTGGAGGGAGAATCTGCAAGATATTCCTGTCATAAGTCCTATTACCATTTTGATTGCAAACCATAGATGATCAAAAATTAAAATCAGCAACACAGAATACAATTACAAAGGACCAGACTCTGTAGCAAGAATGCTCCAGATTTCCTGAAAAGACATCGGACACGTTAAAAATGACTTCTTTCACTTATCCATACCAGTCAGTGTTTGAACCAATATTAATACAATTCACTAGATCAAACCATACTCAAGGTAAACCATCCATGTGTCAGTTCAAGTGAACCTTACTCTTACAATTCCCATATCACTTCCTTCAGCTATACCAAATCGTGATTCCACCAGTTTTGCAACAGCATGGATATCGCTTCTAGAACTTGTCCAAGCCCACAAAATCACACCACCACCGCCACGAATTTTTATCTTCTCCTGTTACAGCACGGTGCTGTACTGCATCGTGTAGCGGCTGCAGAGGCCATGTGCACCATGTGGAGCCCGCTGTGCCACATGGCCTCTGCAGTGCCGCACGATGCAGTACAGCACCGTGCTGTAACAGGAGAGGATAATGATTCCCACCACCACCAACCCCTCCCCCCAACAAAAAAAAAAAAGAAAAAAGTATACAACAAGAAGAAGGGCCCACACACAGACAACATTTAGGAATGAACTACCATCAATTATTTCCCTTTCAAGTTCATGTATATTCTACTATGATTTTATTTGTTTTATATTTTTTTAATAAGATTCTACTGACAAGTTTGAATGCACTTACACAGCTAAAAAAAAAAGTCAATCTCCTCTTCAGCTTCTAAAAATCTCAATAATGAAACAACATATGGCATGGAGTCACATTTATCATACTGAAAAAATATGTTGGCAATAAAGTTGCCCTTAAAACTCAGTGTTAACAAAATACAGACAAATGATATGGTAAGATATAAGACAATGGAAACTGTCCTGATTACCTCAAGCTCATTATTTGATCTTATGGATCCTCTCAGCATGCAGGCTTCTTCTTCATCATCACTTTCAGCAACAATCCCATTATCAAGATCCCTTATTTCACCTTCTTCAATTTCTCCAACAGCCACCATGTCTCCCTTATCCTCCTCTTCTTCTTCCTCTTCGTCCTCTTCTTCACTGCTTGAAGAAGATGAAGACGACGAGGAAGAAATGTCACTCTCCGACCTCGAACTACTATCATTCTCGTCTTCATCACTGAGTTCTACACTCTCTGGGCCACTCACGCTAGTAACTGCCTCTGGCTTTTCCAGATTAGTATCCAAAGAGACCTTAAACCCCAGTTCTCCATTTACAACAACTTTTGTTTCTTCGGTGACACTCTGAACGATTGCCCTACGTTCATCTGATCCCTTTTCATCCAACTCTTCCAATTTTTCCGACTTACTAGAAATTTGATCAGAACTCTCCGAAGTAACAACCAAACTAACCTTCTCCATTCCCTCATCTATTTGAGAACTAAAATTCTCCAACTCTCCAGGAACTACTCCTACAAATGGGATTTCATCAGCAGTTCCTTTGAGGGTTTCTTCAACACTAGTAATAGCAGCAGAGCCATGGGGACAATGGTTATTTCCTCCAATCGGCATTTCAACTGGATCGTACTCAACAGCCCAATCTATAGCCCTACATTCATCTAATCCCTTTTCATCCAATTCTTCCAAGTATTCCGACTTAATAGAAATTTGATCAGAACTCTCGGAAGTAACAACCAAAGTAACCTTCTCCATTCCCTCCACTATTTGAGAACCAAGATTCTCCAACTTTCCAGGAACTGCTCCTTCTACAAATGGGATTTCGTCAGCCATTCTTTTGAGGGTTTCTTCAACACTGGTATTAGTAACAGAGCCAAGGGGACAATGGTTGCTTCCTCCAATCGACATTTCAACTGGATCGTACTCAACAACCCAATCGTCTATAGAATCAAAATCTATAAACTGCTCGACAATTGGTGGGCAGAAATCGTCAAGCACGGTGACATGAGGGTTGACTGCTATCACTGGCTTGGAGAGTTTGGGAGAAGCTTTGCAGAGTTCTTCAGTGGAGAGGTCGGAACCAACCATCTCCGAACAGAGAGAGAGAGGGTTTTGAAGATGAAGATAGTACGTTAGAGCGATGGGGTTGGAGCGTAGAGATTCATTGTTGTAACCCTGGAAGTAAACATAAATAGGCTATAATAACGGTCACTGGAGGCTTGAGATGTTTACGTGTTCAGGAGAAGAGTTACAGCTTCTTAAACCCTAGCTAGGGTTTTTTTATTATACAGAGTAGTACTCGTAGTGAGGGTAATTCTGATATTTCACTTCCATCTGCATGTGCCTCATGGTTAACGTTCACCATTTCTTTTCCATAACCCTAGCTAGGGTTTTTTTATTATACAGAGTAGTACTCGTAGTGAGGGTAATTCTGATATTTCACTTCCATCTGCATCTGCCGCATGGTTAACGTTCACCATTTCTTTTCCATTAGTTCCCGGCCATACAAACCTTCAATTTCTGAAAAATACTCTTGAATCAGTTTAGCGAGGTTATACTACTTACTAGGAACCTCAATTGGTATGATGAAAGATTATGCTAATTATGATCTTCATACTCCTTCCCAGCAGGCTAGTTAAGAAAGCTCCTCGCCTACCTAATTTTTCTTCCTCTGCAACCACCATTGAAGCAGCAAAGGAATCTCCCATCAATTTAAGCCGCTACATTACCTACCTCCAATCCTGTGCCATCAACAAGAACCTCACTAAAGGAAAAGAAATCCATTCATGTTTGGTTGTCACCGGTTTGCTATGTTCCCCCTTCTCCATCACTAGCTTGATCAACATGTATTCCAAATGCAATCAACTGGATGATGCCCTTTCCATCTTTAATGGAGCCCATGATCGAAATATCTTTGCTTGGAATGCCATCATTGCTGGGTTCATCACTAATGGTCTTTCTCGAAGTGCATTTGAATTTTACCAGAGAATGAAGCTGGAAGGTGTAGCCCCTGACAAGTACACGCTCCCTTGTCTCATCAAGGCTTGTTCTGACATCTCGGAGGTTGTGGAAGTAAAGAAGATCCATTCTGGGTTATTCAAGATTGGTCTGGAAAGTAATGATTTTGTTTCTAGTGCCCTGATCAACTTCTATTTAAAATTTAACTTCGTTCAAGAAGCACAACAACTGTTCGAAGAATTGACTGAAAGAGATGTTGTGTTGTGGAATGCAATGATAATTGGGTATGCTCAGATGGGGGAGGTTAACTTGGCTTTGCGAGTTTTTGAGAGAATGGGGAAAGAAGGGGTTGTCCACAGTAACTTCACACTCACTGGGATCTTATCAGTCTTTGCCATGATTGGTGATGTTAACAATGGGAGAGCTGTTCATGGATATGCAGTGAAAATTGGCTGTGAATCAGAGGTTGTAGTGGCTAACTCATTGATTGACATGTATGGAAAATGCAAGAGTATTTCAGAAGCACTTAGAGTTTTTGAGATGATGCTAGAGAGGGATGTTTTTTCATGGAACTCAATCATTTCGGTTCATGAGCAGTATGGTGATCATGATAAGACACTCAGGCTTTTTGAGAGGATGCAAAAAGCTGGGGTTCGGTCAGATACTGTCACAATTGCTGCTGTCCTTCCTGCGTGCTCCAATTTGGCTGCATTGATGCGTGGTCGGGAGATTCATGGGTACATGATTGTTAATGGGTTGATGAAAGATGACTATGGTGAGGACATTGTTGACGTGTACGTTGACAATGCAGTCCTAGACATGTATGTGAAATGTGGGAGCCTAAGGGATGCTTGCATGTTCTTTGACAAGATGAGGAAGAGGGATGTCGCGTCATGGAACATCATGATCATGGGTTATGGCCTGCATGGGTTTGGTGATGAAGCCGTAAATGTGTTCCTGCATATGGGTGAGTCCAGTGTAAGGCCAGATGAAGTCTCCTTCATTTGTGTCCTATCTGCATGCAGTCACGCAGGCCTAGTAGACCAAGGATGCAAAATCCTTGCTCACATGGAGGAGGATCATGGCGTAGTTCCCACTGTTGAGCACTATGCCTGTGTGGTTGACATGTTGGGTCGAGCCGGGCGGCTTGATGAAGCTTACGAGTTGGCCCTGGGGATGCCAATTGAACCCAACCCAGTAGTCTGGAGGGCATTCCTAGCTTCATGTCGGCTCCACGGCAACACAAAACTGGCTGAGTTCGCGTTGCAGCGGTTGTTAGAGCTGGAGCCAGAACACTGTGGGAGCTATGTGTTGATGTCCAACATCTATGGAACCATAGGCCGGTATGAGGAGGTATCAGACATCAGGCACACAATGATAGAAAGAAATGTTAAGAAGACACCAGGATGCAGCTGGGTTGAGCTGAAGAGTGGTGTGCATGTGTTTGTTACAGTAGATCGAACCCATGCTGAATGTGATTGTATTTATGAGGAATTGGATGGATTGTATGGGCATCTACATGAGTATGGATATGTACCAGATGCTAGGCATATGTAAACATAACTGTAAACTGTTTTCATTCTTCAAAGGCCAAGGAAAGAAAGAGCCTTTCCCTTTTGATAAAAGCTATGCTTTGAGTTAAAACCATGAAGCACTACACCACCAATCTAATGCAGATGCAGTGTCTTCTTGCCCCGCATGGAATTCAATCTTAGAGGGTTTGGAAAGTATACTATAGCAGGTTTATTTTTTTTTGTTGTTGGATCAGATTTGCAAAATTCATCTGCATCTTGTTAATTGGAATACAGTCTGCTCATTTACTGCTCATGGTGGCTTGATTTTACTCTGATTAGATCTGCTGAACTAGGCTTTAGGAATGAAAATCGCTGCTTATGTAATGATTTGTTTCTTGGCTTCTTACTCAGTCGACTGTTAAAACGCTGAAACGAGGAAAATGTTGCACCGCCAAGTTGAATCCGCTTATCAGCCCATTCTCAATGAAATATTACATTTGACAGAATTTTCCACCTCTCCAATGGTTAGATATTGTTCCCAGAGCCATCGATGTGGAAATTCTGCAGAGTCTATTGATCATGTTCTTCTACATTGCCCTTTTGCTCAGAGTGTTTGGTTTGACAGCTCCTTATCGTTTAAGGTTCCCCTCCATAAGGATTATACTATTGCAGCTTGGATTGGTGAATGGGACAGAATTCAGTCACTGGGAAAAAATCAGAGTAGAGAAACAGGGTATCTATGCCATCCCTTAGCCAGGGCTTTGTGGAAAGCTCGCAATGAGCATGTGTTCGGAAACGCAATGGGGAACCAAAGGAGGTGATCGCTGCCGCCCATAATGCCTATAATGAATTCCTCTCGACTGTTGCGCATCCCCGAGTTACCACAACTAACATGAGCTCCTCAACTCCTCAAATCCAATGATGGTCCCCTCCTTCTCATCCATTTGTGAAATTAAATTGCAATTCTTCTTGGAACAAAGGTCAAAAGAAAGGTGGTATGGGCTTTGTAATTCAGGACTGTAGAAGTCAGTTCTTCATGCTCAATCGGAGGTTGGTCAGTTTACTTCTGTTATTGAAGGTGAAGCTCTGGCTATTAGGTCGGTCTTCTAGAGGTTGTCAAACAGATTAAAATCATCTGCAATGTGGGCATCTGGTGGTGCACTACAGTGCAGCCCTGAGAGCTCAGCAGGTGGAAGAAGCTTCATCCAACGGTGCGAGCTCGATGCAAGGCAGTTTTTTTTCTTCTTTTCTTTCTTTTCGAGCTCGACACTGTTGGATGTGGCATCTTCCATGTGTCGAGCTCTTAGGCCCACACTACAGTGCACCGCCAGATTAGGGCACTGGAGCATCTTCTTGTGGAGTCAAGTTGCAAGGTCAGCCAAACGCTCAAGCTCCTCCCCTCAATATCCAGACTATTATTTCAGACATCCAGTACTTATGTTCTTATTTCCTTCATTGTATTTTCACCTTTGTTCCTAGGGAGTCCAATGTTTTAGTGGACATCTTAGCTCAGAAGGCCTTGTCAATAACGACAACTTGACCGAATTCCACTTTGTGGCTGATTGAATGGTCTTCCACGTGTTTGACATGTGATGAATAGATATCCTTTTACCAAAAAAAAAAAGTTCCACGAGTCTGGAAAATTGTAGATGGTTTAGCTGGGGTAAAACTGAGTTGAGTCAATACTCGGATGTTTTAAAATGGGATGCATCTTGTTGTAACTAAATTTCCTAAAGTAAGGAATTGAGAAACTGTAACTTTCTTTTCTTTCTTGTCTTATTCTCAACGCATGAAAACCTTTTTTTTTATTTTTGCCATCTTATCCCACGAGTCTGGAAAGTTGTAAACCCTTTAGTTGGGGTAAAGTTGATTTTGAGTGAAGGACAAAGTTTTTCTCCTCCCATAGAGGATCGTTCACCCACCATCCTAGGGTTCACAAACCCCAATAGGATTTTAGTATTTTCCCAAAAGGTCCTTCAGTTAATACTTGGATGTTTTAAAATAGGGTGCTTTTCATTGTAATCAAAAGTGGTGAATTGAGAAGAAACAATTCCTTGAGTCAAAAGGGAAACTAAAGTTTTAAAAATGGGAAAAAGTCGGGCACACTGTTGATGTATCATAAGTTAGCGCCCACGGTGTCTATCTCTCTTTTCCCCCTTTGAAATGATCCCCTTGCCCCTCTTGTATGATACCCCATCCTGGACCCCCCATTGGTGTCACCCGCTAGTTTACTGCACACGGGCGGTGTGTCTATCCCTCTCCCTTTAAAAGTAATTTAAAAGTGACCTTTAGTAAGTGTAGAATTGTTGTTTAATACGTATTTTTAATATGGGCGAGGATTGGGTATTCCACCAGTTTTCAATAAACTAGCGGTATGCATCAATCATAGGATTGGAGAAAGGAGGACAAAGGAATCTTCTCCAAAGAGGGAGAAGAGAGGATGACATGGGCTCACCACCCTAGTGGTGTCTCATTCCTTTAGGCATGGTCACTGAAGAATCATTTGTCTGAGACATTCAGATGGTGTTGAGAGGATATTGGGAGCAAATAAGGGTAATTATTGATTTCGTACCATAAGGAGGGTAGACATTAATGACCCTCCATAGGTGTACTTTTCCTTTATCTATGGTGCATAAAACTTTCTCCGTATAATTTTCACCCACTTTAATTACAATTTATAATTAGATTTTCCATTTAAAAATATGCATATTTTGGGCAAGAGATCGTTTGCCTAGCCCTTGTACCAGTGTGGTGGCCAATGAGAGCTTACACAAAGGCATCAATATGGGTATGATTTTTTATTTTATGAGAAGCGGGGCAATAATTTCAGCCACTCCTATGTCTGGGCATAAGCCCACACGACCAAGCACCATTCTTTTTCCCATATATATTTTAGTATCTTTAGAAAATTATGGAAACAAACGTATTTTAATGAAGACAATACGGCCACGTATGACATATAATATGCGTCATTGGGGCTCATTTGTTAATACTCTTGGTAAATATGTCTTCTTCTTTGGAAATGGTTGGGCACACCCCACTTGTGTACCATTAGTTAGCGTTTGATGTGTGTCTCTCTCTTCCTCTTTTGAAATGACCCCTATTCCTCTTGTATGATGCCTTGTCTTGCACCCCCATTGGTGTTGCCAGTAAATTTATCGCTCACAAACAATGTGCCTATCCCTCTTGCTATTTTTTATTTGTGTTCATTTTTTCTATGCTCTCAAACTGGATGGGGCATATGAAATATAATAATAATAAGGAAGAAAGAACGCTACCCGGTTGTGCGCCTTACGTGGCGACCACATCTAGACACCCAATTTGCCTTGCCCGCCTTGAAATGACCACCTTGCCCCCATCTAAAGGCGAAAATTATTGGGGCCCAAGGTGTTTTCTGTGTCTAGGTGTGGTCGCCACACAAGGCATGACCGAGTAGCGTTCTATTCCCCTAATAATAATAAGGGAGAAAGAACGCTAACCAATCGCGTGGAGTGGCATGACGTGTACCTACGCCCGGACATAGCCGCGCTAGAAATGATCGGCACACCCTTGGAAAGGTGGAAAGGACCAGGGGTGTGCCGGTCATTTTGCACGCGACTGTGTCTGGACGTAGGTACACATTGCGTCGTGCGATCGGTTAGTGTTTCTTTTCCCTAATAATAATAATAATAAATATATAATTCTTATTTTATAAATAAAAAACAAATAGGAAAAATTGTAAGATTTCTCAAAATTGAATTTTATTTTAGCAAATTACTCATCCAAATTTTATTTAATCAAAATTCCTCAAAATAACGTTTGTTATCACAAACTTACCCAAAACAGTGCCCAATTTACCATCGATCATCTGATGGAACAGCCATGACAATTGATTCTATCAATGTTTTTGAAACTCCGAGGTGGAATGGAGCTACTGATGTTATATATGAAAAGATATGTGGCTTTGTTGGAGATTGAATTAGAATTTGAGATTTTTAATCCTGAAAATAGTTAAACAGCCAAAACATAGACACATAAAGAGATACATGCAGTCATATATTGCGTACATCGCACTCTATAAGGTCTTAGGTGTGCTGGTGGTTTCAGTCCATAAGATCACAACTTTTACACGTGGCAAGTTTTCCTGCCGCACCACAAGATTTCCGCTCAGGGGTACACCGTAGAGGAGCCCGATCCCACTGCGGCTCTGTCCTGAGTCTAAAACCCTTACCATCTGAAGCGAAGCGAAGCGCACAGCCATCAGCAGAGCTCTTCCCCAGGGTCGCCGTTGAAGGAGCACTTGTCTTCCCCGAGAGCAGTTGAACTTCCTCCGGTATATACATCTCTCTCCTCTCCTCTCCTCTCTCTCTCTCTCTGTCTCTCTCTTGTTCCTTCTGTTAAAGTACCATGAGCGGTTGAGTCTCCCAAGTCCCACTCCCAACTCCCAAGTCACAACACCACCTTCGCCTTCATTAACTCTCTCTGTCTTGTAAGCTATAGCTATGTAATGATACCATTTTGAGATATTATTTTTCTATTTTACAAAACATTGCCTTTAGATTACTCTTGTGGTTGGATTAATTTATAATAATCTTTGCAGACGGCTAGAAGAGAGATTGTATTCAGTCTGTTGAGTTCTATAGGCCATGGCTGAAGCAAGCCATCTGCAAGAAAAAACAGATGGCTCGAAAAAGAGGAGGGCTGGGAAAAGTAAAGGTCGTAAGGCGAAGAAAAGAGTAAAATCGTTTCCAGGTACTGGAGATAGGGTTAGAGTAGACAAGAAAATGCAAAAACTGTTTCGCAGAAGGGCAAAAGAGTATAATTCCGACGACGAGGACGACGAGCAGCCCACCTCGGAAGTGGGAGAAGCAAGTAATAGAGTTCTTGGTCAAAAAGAGGTTTTGGAGGGGAATTCCAGTGGAGATGAAGAAGAGAATGGTCCAGGTGGTAGTGGAAACGAGGGTTCTGAAGAAGATGATGGAAATAGAAATCAGCCAGGAATTACAAAGTTTGTGGAAGGCTGTAGAGCATTTAAAATAGCCTTTATGAAGATCACTAGGAAGAACAATTTGCCAGATAATCCCCTGGTAAATAAACAGCCTGAGTTGTTTACCACCATTTATATTCACCTTTAACAACTGAATTTTCTATTGTTCAATGAGTATCTTTGCAGGGTCCTGTCCTGTCGGCACAGAAGAAGCTTGTTGTAAAGAAGCTTGCTGAAGAGGAAGCTGAATGGAAGGCTAAAGGGGAAGCCAAGAAGGAGAAACAGTTGGTAATTTGTTAAAAAAATTCCTACTGTGCTTTTTCAATAATCTGATTCAATTTAGTGTTGCTTAATGTTCTTGTATTTAAAAAACGCAAAAGTTTTTCTACACCAGCAAGTCTAGTGGATATTCTGGAATCAAACCAAGTTTTGCCACGTGGAAGGCTGATCTGGCAATTTCGACCATGTAGATATCTAGGACATGGTCTAAATTGGTCACGTTAAATTTCAGATTCAGATCTAATCATAAACTTTCACATGTATTTGCCTATTTCCATGGTTCACTTGTCAATTTCTTGTTAGAAAAATTACATTTCTTCACTGGAATTTCAACTATTTATTTTGCCACTTGGCCAACTCCGTTTCAGCTGAAACTTGGCTTGTGAGCAGTTGATCTTGGGGTCTAACTGTTCATAAAATTTTTGCTCTATCCAATCTGCCATGTGGCATATATTTGTGCCGATCTAGACATACCCTCTAGACTTGTTGGACTAGACAAACCTTCTCCCCCAAAAAAAAATTTCAGAAACTTGAATTTTGTTAGATTCAATTAATTATGTTCATATTTTTCATGCCTTCCGTAAATCCAGGTGCGAGAGAAGGGGCATGTGAAACCTGCTAATTTCTTGGATTCACATGAAAAGTTTCTTCTCGGGGTTGCAACAAAAGGAGGTATTATTATATATATTTTGTCGGTGAACTTTTGTTTTAACACGAATTCCATGTCTACATCAGATTTTGTGCTGCCCTCGTCTAACTCCATTTGCCTCTCCATTTTTTACGCTGGAGCTCAGTTGTTAAGTTATTCAATGCTGTAAGTTGGTATCTTTTTCTTTTTTTTTTCACCTTGCCACTCTACTTTTAAACAACTGGCTAATGAACTCATTGGGGGGATTCTGCACAGGTCAACAAAGCGCAACATGCTCAGAAAGGATTAAATCCTTCAAGATTTAAAGATGCTAAAGGTAGACTAAATTGCTAATTGGAATGAGAAGTAGAAGATTAAAATGTTGTTTGTGTCATAATTCTTGCAGTTGAGTTCAGAATCATAACTCTGAGAATTGTGATAATCTTCAGATTTTGGTAGTTTGAATAGTTCCTTTTTGTGATACTTTATTTTTTTTCCCATTTGCTTTTAAGAGTGATTGTTCAATTGGCATGTGGTATTGAATTCTTCTACCCTCTTTCAGAAGAATATTGAGATTATTTTGCTTTCTAGTTTCATTAGAATGAAAAGAAAAGATTATTTGAATGTGGGAAATAGGTGAAGTTTGTAAAATTATTTGAATATGGGGAAATAGTAAAAGGTCTTTCACGATTGTTGCATTATTCTTTATGTTCAAAATAATAGTCAATTTTCCCATGTCAAAGGAAGGATCTCCTTTTAACATATGAATATTAGGATTCAGTTTCACAGTTGACATTCATCAGTTTATCTGCTTTCACTGATGAGATTCAGTTATTGACAGAAAGGGTGATGAAAAGTTCTGCTAATTGCAAACAGGGACAGATTCTACTTGTATTATATAAAAGCCTTTCCTTTCTAAACTTATTTCTGTTAATCCCATTTTTATGTTTGTTGACTATTGTACCGTGAGGGGGGAGAGTTAGTGTCAAGTCAAGAGTGGGAGAATTTAAATTCCAGAAACGTCCTCCCCTTCAAAATGTATTTCCTGTTTAATCCTTGATCCTCTATTCTTGCCAAAAGGGGTCCTAAACTGTTCTGACAATTATGAAATTGCCACTGCAGCATTTATTCAAATTTTAATCACTCGTAGTGGCCCCAGAGCAATCTAATTAAGGATGTTGGAGCCCTAGGTTGCATTAGAGGAAAGGGGGAATGGAGAGAAGCTCCTTAATTTCAATGTTACTAAAAGAGAAGACCAGGAATTGGTTCAGAAGTGGCTTTTGTGATTGATGCATAGAGGTGTGGGCTGGAGGAGAGTGAGCGAAAGACTTTTTCCAATGGATGAGTAGACGGGTTTTGTTTTGGACGTGTCAAGTGGAAATTTATAGTTCTTGATTTTGAATTGATCAGTATGACAATGCATTGCATATTGTTGGGATCGTGATTTAAGCAAAAAGCCGTGGGAGAAAGAAAGAGGGGTCGGGAGATTGTGGTGGATGCACGGATGTGGTTTTGGACTTTGTGGAAATCGATAGTCCTTGACCTTGAAGACATCATTACATGCTTTTTTTTTTGGGTCTTAAGTGAAGAATCATGCAACCTGGGCTCACTCTAGTTTGAAGTTCAATCCCTCCTGTTGGTATAATGCTCTGGCCTTTGTAGATCCATTTAAAGCTGATTAATGTGGGTTGCTGGGAAAGGTTGCCAATGCCCATGAGCCATGAACGTTGCGGAGGAACCCTTAGGTTTTTGGGGCATTGGATTCTCACCAATGTTGGCGTTACTCAAGCTGACATTCTCGCTTCCGCTTCGTCCATACCTGCTTGTGCGGGTGCTTCCCTCTAAGGCGGAACGCTCCCCTACCGATGCATTTTTACATCCCACAGCTTCGGCAGATCGCTTAGCCCCGTTCATCTTCGGCGCAAGAGCGCTCGATCAGTGAGCTATTACGCACTCTTTCAAGGGTAGCTGCTTCTAGGCAAACCTCCTGGCTGTCTCTGCACCCCTACCTCCTTTATCACTGAGCGATTAGTTAGGGGCCTTAGCTGGTGATCCGGGCTGTTTCCCTCTCGACGATGAAGCTTATCCCCCATCGTCTCATTGGCCGACCTTGACCCCTTTTTTGGGGGGGTCATATCTTATTCAGAGTTTGCCTCGATTTGGTACCGCTCTCGCGGCCCCGCTCCCTTATCAGTGTATGGACAGCTATCTCTCGAGCACAGGTTTAGGTTCGGCCTCAATGGGAAAATGGAGCACCTAACAACGCATCTTCACAGACTAAGAACTACGAGATCACCCCTTTCATTCTAGGGTGACGGAGGGATCGTACCATTAGAGCCTTTTTTTTTAATGCTTTTCCGGAGGTTTGGAGAAAGCTGCAATCAATAGGTCGACAAGCCTCCCTTCCCGAAAGGAAGAACGTGAAATTCTTTTTCCTTTCCGCAGCTCGAGGCATTTTCTCTACCCCTTCTTACCCTGAAAAAGCAAGGTCACCTTGCGTCCTTGAACCGATAACCATCTTTCGGCTAACCTAGCCTCCTCCGTCCCTCGGGACCAACAAGAGGTAGTATAGGAATATTCACCTGTTGTCCATCGACTACACCTTTCGGCCTGATCTTAGGCCCTGACTCACCCTCCGTGGACAAACCTTGCGGAGGAACCCTTAGGTTTTCGGGGCATTGGATTCTCACCAATGTTTGCGTTACTCAAGCCGAAATTCTCGCTTAATGTGGGTTGCTGGGAAAGGTTGCCAATGCCCATGAGCCATGGGGGTTGAAACTTCCAAATGAAGAAAGTGGTCATTGAGAAAAATAAATGTCTTATTGAAAGTCAAAAGAGTTTGTCCACCAAAATGACCAAAGTACCACAAAATTCAGATGCTGTTACTGCTGGCCTCGTTGACCAAGCTTGAATGATTGCTATTGAGTTCCTGGGAATCAAAAACACATTCTGAACTCCACATGAAAGTTGGGAGTACCACTGTTGAACAGAAGAGCTGCATTTGAAGCATTAATTTGGGATTTTATACAATTCTATATATTAAACATCAAACTGTTAGTATATTATCTTTATATGCACGATCCACTAGAAAAATGTGCCTTTGGTAACTTGAAAGGATAAGGCTCGAAATGGCATGCCGTGTAGATAACCCTGAGGAAGTGGAAAATGAATGAGATAATTTGCTTCACAAAATCTTGTTTCTACTCTGGCATGGACATCAAAAGTATCCAACCTTACGAGGAGATTAGCCAAAGTGTCAACCTCGCGACATTTGAATTCCTTGCAGTCAATAATATCCTTCCCACAGAGTATATAATTTTATTCTGTTCTTAAGTTATGTGGTTTTCCTATTTATTATAGTCGAAACCCATTAGTTTTCCTCAGATCTCAAAATAGAAAAAATCATGGTTGCATTTCCACCCCCCAAAAAGCATAAATAATTAATATGGTTTCCTAAAAGATGTTTAATGAATATACTCATGGTGCTGTTGGAATCCTTGTTCTCATAACAATAGGGGTGGTGCCTTTTTCCACTATTTGTTTTTCTTGGTTGTACATATTTTGTGCAAAGTTAATTTGGTAAATATGTTGTTGACTCTGACAGCATTGGGAAAGCGAAGGAAAGATGCCTTCTTCTCGGAGCTACGCAAGACAGCATCACACACTACTAGCACTAAGGTAGGAATCAATCCTCTTCCAATCCCCCCCCCCCCTTCCCAAAAAAAGAAGAGTAAAGGTTTATTTTCTGTGTTTGCATTTACTTCAGGATCTGCAGCTTGATTAGGGAATAGGAAATATGTGCCTTGAGCTTTCTACCACCTTGATTCAACCTCTCCTCCCCCGCCCACCCCAAAAAATAAAATAAAAAATGAAAGCATAAATCATACTTAATTGGTTCTACACAACAGATTATGACTAAATCTTCTTTTCTGAGAGATTACAAGATATCCAAAGAGGAATAAAACAAAAACAATAAACATTTTCAAAGACAACAGCTGCTTATTTAAACAGAACCCAGAAAGAGCATTACCTGTAATATCTCCTCCCTTAGTCTTCTAAACATCATCTGAACTCTTGAACAGAAGAAATGAAACTCACATCCATTCAACTCAGGTCTGACTTTAGCCAATCATGAGTTGTATCCTTCACAACAGAGCATAACTAATGCAGTGCTAATCCTTGACAAATAAAATCCAGTGGGAGATCAGCTTGCAACAGGATCGCAGGGAAAAGGGACAAATTGGATTTAAATAACTCAAAAAGGACTTGTCTGGTTAGGCTCAAATTTTGGTCAAAGGTCTATTATGACTGAGGATCAGTCCTGCAAAGTGTCACTGGAATATGAGGGTTAGATTCTTGGTTATGATAATCCTACTTGAGGAAGGACGACTCAACAACTATAGAATCTGTGGACAGAATGGGGGTTCAAACCAATGATTAATTAAGGCTCTAACATTTGAATTACCTGTAATGGGAAGTAGGAACAAAACAGCCAAAACAGAGTCAACAATCTTAAGATTTAACAAATGCTAGTTGCAGCAGGATTTCTAGTATTAATTGGAAAGTTCAGATTTTTGGAACCATCATAACATTCAGAACTAATAACAGAACAGAGAACTGAAATCAGAAATCAGAAATTAGAGATCAATTTTAAAATAAAAAATTTGGAAAAAACCAAGTTGAAGTAGAAAACTAGAATTCAATGAGGGTTTAGTTTCAATTTAAAAAATAGAAAGAAAAGATAGAATGGACATGATTAGAAATCATCACCTGATCTGCAGGGCTGGAATCACCATCAAGGGTTCCTGGAATATCGCCACTAGAGGTCCTACTGAATCAGCATAGCAGGGAGCATTCCAAATCACCACAGAACCAAAGGATGAAGCCATAATCTCATTCATCAAATTCGTGTACAAGGCATAGCCCTTCATATGCTTTGATAGAAAACTCAAAACAGGAATCAAACTAGACCTAAAACTTGTCCAGCCAATAGCTTACTTGAAGGTAGCCTATTGCTACTAAAGCTCAACCTAAAATAAAAGAAAACCAATTAAAACAAGGTTGGACTCAGAGACTTAAACCAGCCCAACTAAAACACTTTAATAAAACTGAATATAAAGAAGAAAAAAAAAGACTCAACTAAATTAATAAAGTAAATCCTGTATTCATTCCTCCTACTCTTACTTAGGCTCCTTAAAGTGACCTATTAAAAAAGCACACACATTGGATTAAAGGCCCAACATGTATAGAAACCAACCCATGGTTTATTTCCACTAAAATAAGCCCATTTTTGTTGTACTTTCATCAATTCTCATCGGATTGAAAAAAACTCGTTCACGAGTTTTGTAGTGACACTGAATCAGACCCGCACGATCATTCTTCAATCTGAAATTGAGTTTTGATTTTCGCAAACAATAAGACGGAAATCAGCAACAAACTTAAACAAATTAGAAACTACTAATTATGGAAACTTCTAAATTGCACAGACCCAGCTGACTGGTCAAAGAGGATCCTAGCAGAATTGTGGAGCATCTATGACTGATCAAGGTGGATCTTTAACCAGATCGTGGGGCATCTCAGATCCCTTCTTTGCTGACTCGAGTTGGCCATGCTGGGCTGGCTCGAGCTGGTCCATTGGCCCAAAGAGGGGCCTGGTCCTTTGTGTCTTATACTGGCCAGGATCTACGTCACCCTCTATAATCCTTCCATGGTGTGCTTTGATATCAAATAATGCAGAGCTAATCCTGAATCAGTGAATTCCAATCGGAGATCAGCTTGCGACAGGATTTCATGGAAAAAGGCCAAATCAAATAAAAAAAATTATTTAACTCGAAAAGGACCGGTCTGATTATTGCTCAAATTATGGACAAAGGTCTATTATGAATTGACGATCAGTCCAGTAAAGTGTCACTGGAATCTGAGGGTTAGATTAGTAATCCTACTTAGGGAAGGACAACTCAACAACTGCAGAGTTGGACAGAAAGGGGTTCAAACCAATGATCAATTAAGGCTCTAATAGTTGAATAACCAGTAATGGAAAGTAAGAACAAAACAGCCAAAACAGATTCAGAAATTTGAAGATTTAACAAATCCTAGTTGGAACAGGATTTGTAGTTCTCAAAATTTGAAACCGTCACAAGATTTAGAATTAATAGCAGAACAAAGAACTGAAATCAGAAATCAGAGATCAAATTTTCAAGGGTAAATTACATATGAAGTGCCTAAGGATGTCAACGGATATTCGAAAATCCGTATTTGATCTGCGTTCGTATCTGTTTATTAGGAGAATCCAAATCCGTCCTAAACTAATCGGATACGAATATGATAATCTCCCTATCCGACCGATTATTATCCGATTCGTTTAGCAATCCGATGGTAAGAAAATATCTGAAATACATCTCTGTGTTCGTCTATCCTTTTAAGTTACCTTATTGGATTTTGTTGTCTTATTTTTATGAATTTATGAGTTAAGATAATGTGATTCTTTTTCTAGTTTTTCTATTGGTTTATATACATTGTTTTTTGCAATGTGATACATGGAATCACATATCTATTAAAATAAATACAAGATAAAATCAAAAGTAAAAAACGTAAGAAAATCAAATACTAAGAAGAGTAGAATAAATGGTAGTTGCTGAACTCTCAAGTCTCAACCCTAACCCTCATCATAAAAACGGTAAAGATGTCAATGGATAGTTGGAAATTCGTATTTGATCCGTGTTCATATCCATTTAGGAGAATCTGTATTAAAAAAATACTATCCGGAAACTATCCGAATCCATCCGAAAACCGATAGGATATTATCCGAATCCGTCCAAATATAATCGGATACAAATATGATAATGCCACTATCCGACCGAATTCGATCCGTTTACATCCCTAGAAATGTCCAATCTTTGACAAAATGATGTTTTAGGTACCTCATCTTTTAAAAGTGACATTTGGGGTTCCCTATCAGGTTAGTCCTACCACAAACTGAATAAATTTCCAATTTACCCTTTAACAACTCCCACTTCCCATCTCCGCCCTCTACATCCCATCCCCATCACCGGCCCACCCCATCGGTTCCACCTCCACCCCTTCACAACTGTCAATCTCTTTGTGTTTGTTTTTGGAGTGCTTTTGTCCTGGGTTTACTGAGTGTTAGACGTGGAGAATACCCTTTAGTTTGCGCCAGGGTGGAGAAGGGGTATTAGAAGTAGCAAATATTTCAGACTTCTCTTCTTCGGTTTCCTGCAAATAGCAACGGCACCACTCCCCTATTGCTGTTGCTACCATTTGACTTTGAGCTCACCAGTAACACGAAATTTGCTTCTTATTTCTGTACGTCGACCGCAAGAGGACGTGAGCATCATTGATGCAGCTCAATACGCAGATGAAAATCATTCTTTCTTCTTTTCTTGGCCTCTGGCGAGTGGGTCTGGAAAATAACAGATCTTTGTTGTAATGGGTTTCTCTTTCTGGAGCTATAAATTCTATGAAATGAGTCTTAGATTGCAAGAAAAGATCTAGCTAGATAGGAGCAGAAAACGGAAAAGAAAGAGTAAAGCCCTTTCTTTATTAATGTATCGTCCTAGTGTGTCATTTATGTGTTTATGAGTGAGCGTGGAATAATTTTGCATCATTAGCCTTAGCCGCGACTGATTTCTTGGTTCTGGGTTTCCTGCAAATAACGATGCCACCACAACCGCCACCAACCATGCTGCCGTGGTTGACCTGATCTCTCAGATCCCCAAGGTTCCAATCGCTGAATCAGGTGAAGAACTTGTGGAGGCAACAACAGCAACGACAAGCCTTCCCTCATCAACTGCAATTGCTCCCTCATCATCTTCAATAGAGGGCAATAATGGCGCCGAGCTCAATCGGCAGCTCTCCCCAGTAGGGAAGCCCCACCAAAGGGTTGCTCTCTTCTTCATGGAGGCCCTGCAATTGCTCCTCCTTACTAACACCACATGCTCCTCTCCACCCCCAGAGTAATTCCACTACTTTTGATGTTCTCAATATTGGTGCCTACAAGGCCTTCTCAGATACATCTCCACTAATTTCACCTGTAACCAGCCCTCCTTTAAGTACTTGATGGGTTTGGTGGAGGTTCTCAGCTGGGCGTGGTGGAAGTGGAGGTGAAGCCAAATTTTTTTTTTTGGGGGGGGGGGGGGGGGTACAGAGGGCGGCAATGAAAAGTGCAAGAAGTATTGCAGGGTAAAATTTGGAATTTTTCTCTGTTTGGAGTAAGACTAATCTGTAAGATAATCTACTAGGGAACCCCAAACATCACTTTTAATAGATTAAGCACCCTAAATGTCCTTTTGTCAAAGATTGGGCACTTCAGATGCAATTTACCAAATTTTGAAACAAGAGATTTGTAGAAATCCAAGTTGACATAGGAACCTAGAATTTGATGGGAAAAATAGGATTTTTTTTAGGAGGTTTTAAACCTGCAACTAAAACTAAATAGAAAGAAAATAAGGACATGATTCTTGAATCACTACTTGATCTACAGGGTTGGAATGCCCACCGGTTTCCCCAACCTTAGAATCACCATAGCAGGGAGCATTCCTAACCACCACAGAACCAAAGGCTGAAGCCATAATCTCATTCATCAAATTTGTGTACAAGGCATAGCCCTTACGTATATACTTAAAGAGAAGATAGAAATCAAACTAGGCCTAAAACTCCTTTAGCCAATAGCTTACTTGGATGTAATCTACTGCTACTAAAACTCAGCCTAAAATAAAAAAAAACAGCTTAAAACAAGGCTGGACTCTTAGAGAACTAATTCAACTCAACTGAAACACTTCAATAAAATAAAAAATAAATAAATAGGACTCCTTAATTATACTAATAAAATAAATCCTGCATTCATTGCTCTACTCATATTTTAGGTCCATTGAAATGGTCCATTACAATAAAAATCCATTAGACCAAAGGCCCAACATGTATAGAACCTGATCCAAGGCTTATTTCTACTAAAATATGCCCTCCTTGCTGCATTATCTGCATCAATAACCTTGTCAAAGATCTTTGTTTATCATTAAAAAAATCCTTCTAAAGAGCACAATGATTCATGGTTTTACTTTATGCAGGATACAGAGGCTGATGAAGCACCTGCATGGGCTCCATTGCGTGATGAGTATATGCTAACGAGTTCAAAATTAAAAGACTGGGATAAAATGCCGGTAGGAAATATAATACATGGTTTGCTTAATTTGGGGGTTCATGAGAATTTTTATTGTTTACCCGTGTTAATTGATTTCAATACCTTTCTTTTGCAACCATATCCAGGAGACAGCCATCGCAGATGACACGCATGGGTTTCCGCTGGATAATTCCTCTGATGAAGATTGACCTATTTAGACCTGAGAAAAAAGTGATTGGGCAAAGCGGTCATGCTTTCAGTAGTTTCTCTATGAAATTGGTGAAGATGAAGCTGTGATGCCTGTTATTTGAATGGTCACATTTCATTTTCCTCTTGTTTACCAATTATCTGAAATCAGTGCAAATTCAGAAGTGATCTTTTCCATATTCTGTTCCTACTTGTGCTCTCTTTTTTGGATCCAAAATGGGCAGAAGAAAAATGGGCAGTAATTTTTGGGATGTAAAATTTCCTCTAGAACAATTTTACTCTCTACAAGGAGTAAAATTGGCTGAAAAACAGAATGAAAAATTTAAAAGTGTTCTGGATCTTAATTTTATATTTGAGAAACCATTGCTTTCATAGATGTTCTTTGTTTTTTTCCCCCAGCTTCACATACGGTCTTTTTCTGCATTGTTGCTTGTGTACAATCGCAGGAGACACTTTGATTCACCAATCCCAAATGGAGCTGATTAAAGGTAATGAATGGATCACTTACTGCTTATGTCGCACCTAAAATTTAAAAATATCATTCAATTATGAACTTTACCAATGTTTGTAGACATTTTTCCTCCACTCATAGAGGATGGTTCACTACCCATCTTAGGGTCCACAATCCCATTCTAGGGTTTTACTATGTTCCAAAAATACTCTCCAGATGCCATCTCCCGCTTATCTCACACCCGAGGTGAATGACTTCTCATACACCATGGGTGGAGGGAAACTCAGTCCTATTTGTTGCGAGCAAGTAATTACAAAAAAATACTACCTGTAGCATATTTCATCCAGAGTCTGAGTTTTCTTTGACCCACAGTGAAGAGGAATCTCTTAAGTAGATGACAATCATTGTGCTTAGATGGAACGATGTTGTAAATAGGAGGCAGAAAGGTCGTTCCATGTTAGGAGGATAGAGATAAATTTAGAGAACATTTTCCCAAACCATAATCCTTCTCTTTCATGTAGCATCCTTGGTTATGAAAGCATGAGCTTCTTATCATAACAATTTAGAGTAGGGATCATTCTTGGTGTTGCCCATTTAATAAAATTGGAAGACAAGTGAAATGGTTTGTTATGAATTAGGCTAATGAGATGTGAGTACAGAGGATCGGCAAAGGTGTGAAATTTTTTGTGGGAGCATGCCTGTGTAGAGAAATCTAACTTATTTTCTTCTAGACGAAGGTCTTTGTTGTTTTTGCAGGGATGGTGGTGGAAATAGAATTGATATCTAAGGATTGATTTGGATTTACCATGTGTCAAATAGATTCAAATTCAATTATGAGTAAGAGATTGTTGCCTGGTCGCGTGGATTTATCATGTGCATGGACATCAATTTTGATGCGATTTTTTTATTTCATGGGGGTGAGGTGGTAATTTTGCACACTCCCATGTCAGGGCATAGGATCCACGCGAACGGACAGTATTTCTTCCCCTTTAATTATATAACCTTACATGCATTGGCATGCACCCTCTATCGGTAGTTCATAAAACTCAAATTCAATAAAGCTTCCCATGTGTTGGCATGCACCCTCCCCGTCTCTCGATAGTTCAAGTGCCATTGTGCATACCCTTTGGGTGTTCCCAATTTTTTTTATATGTTATTTTTCCACTTGACCAATTATATTTGGTTTTAAACTTATCATATGAACAAGGGACATTGGGTCTACTTGTCTACAAAATTTCAGTTTCATTTAAGCAGTCACATGGCAGAGCCTTGTGTGTAATTTAAGAAGCCCATACACTATATAGATGAAGAAATCAAACATTTTCCTTCTTTTCATAGAAGAAGCTAAAAATGAAAGGACAATGTTTCCTTCCACCCATGGTGGATGGGATCTCATTCACCGAAGGGTGGGAGAAGGTGTTTTGGAACATACTAAAACCCTAGGAGGGGTTTGTGAACCCTAGGATGGTGGGTGAACTATCCTCTATGGGTGGAGGAAAACTTTGTACAAAATGTAATAACTATATGGTGTTTTTTTATTACCAAAAAAAAAAAAAATTAAATGAGCTAATCAAATTAAGTCAAGAGATTTCACGGGCATGATGGTCAAAAACGTTAATTTCTTATGAAAGAGGAAATTGGGTATGAACGTTTCCTACATGCTTGTTGTAGGAACCTTTTGTATACGTTGTCACATGGATAGATGATGTGACAATTTTGATTGCTAGATAGAGAGGTCATGATCTAGATTAGTTATGTGTCAATTATCATAGTAGATATCCTCCATCTATTGACATGCATTTCATATATATCCATGCATGCCTATGATACTCCATCCATTAATTATGACACATTTTGTTGGAATTTTTCAAAATATTGGTGTGGGACTTGAGTCCCCCATCGGCTGTGAAGAAGAAGTTTGTTTGGCTTATATGTGATAGTGGTCATTTATCACATGTTATGTTTAGAAGAGATTCTAAGGTATACTTGTGAGGACGGTGATCGTTCGAGCGTGTGCGTGAGGTGCAATGTGGTGCACTTTGCACGTACGCATCGTTGCAATGAGGTGCCTTAACCTACAAGTTCAATCATTCAAATATAACAACTCTCATAGTTTCAAGTGATTGCTACCTCTGCAAATCAGTAATCAGTCAAACTTGATTTATCTTGGGAGACAGCGTACAGTGCTCTTCAATTTTGTTCTTATTTTTGTAACACATTTTCTCATATCCTTGAATTTTCAAAGCTATGTTTTGCCACATAGAAAAATCTGATGGGCTGAAATTTGACATGTGAGTGGTGACTCAGTCCGGATGATCCACCACATGGTAGTTATTGGTTTTTAAAGTAAGTAGGAGCGTAGGAACCAGACTCGTGGGCATGGAGAAACGAGGCGAGGCTCCCTGGAAAACCTTCTAAATTTTTTTTCGGAAAAGATTCATGTCAGGTTGCGTGTAACCTATGCCCAGACATAGGATCATCCGAAATGACTGTCTCACGCTCATGAAATGAAAAAAAATTCTACTTCCGTTGATGCCTCTATGCGTGTTCTCATTGACCTGTGCTTGTGTAGGGGTGGGCCATGCAACCTAGCAACAATCTTCTACCCTTTTTCTTTGCCAAATGAGAGAGAGAGAGAGAGAGAGAGAGAGAGAGAGATTTTCCTCCATTTGGGAGCATGGCCCTTGCACCGACGCATGGTCAATAGGAGTGCACACGAAATCATCAACAAGGGCAGAATTTCCACCTTTTATGAGGTGCGGGATGGTCATTTTGTCCCATCTTGTGTCTTGGCGCAGGAGGGGCTACACCTACACTCTCCCAAGAGGCTCCTTCTTCCCTTAAAAAGATAAAAAAAATAATAATAATAATGGTTGGACCAGTAGGTGGGAAGCCTTGTGGGCAACCCATCTTACATTACAAGATCACAGCGGTTTAAATAAATCCCATAACATTAATTACTCTCTTATCCTAGTATATTGATGAAGAAAGCCGGTGAAGAGAAAATCTTCAAAATCCAACATTGACAACTGTGAAAAGGTAGAAGAGGAAGGACCAACACGATTTCCTTCCCGAACCAGATCCTCTACTGCCCAAGCGTCTTGCTCAAGTGGGGGTAAGGCAGTCATTGCATTCAGCATCGTGTTTGGGTAGCATGGTCCTATTGGGTAGCTCGGCATTAGAGGATCCAAATTATTCCCTTCAGCAACCCAGATTTTCTACGGTGCGCCTGCCTCTAGCGGCCAGAGCGGCGCACTGATGAGGCATGGTGCAATGACGGCCTTACCCCTACCCGAGCGGGGGTAAGACGATCATTGCGCCTCACCTGGATAGTGTACCAAATCTTTATCGTATGTGGTTCTCTGACCGGTGCGGTTCCTTAGTGCCTCTGACAAGAGGGGGGTGAGACCCACCCGGGGCACTTGACCGGGTGGGGTCCACCCTCCTGTTGTGAGAGGCACTAGGGAACCGCACCGGTCAGGGAACCGTAGACGATAACGATTCGTAGTGTACCGCTCTGGCCGCGACGGGCAGCACACCTAGAGGATCACGATCATCCATTCAGCGTCAAGGCTTTAACAGTTAACCTTATTTGTCTTTTTCTCCCAAAATAACAAACTCGTTTTCCTTTATTAAGGCCTATTTATAAGGACCCCTTTTTTTTTCCTTTTTTTTGGGTTATATCAGTAACTGTTTCACTTTCAAACATAATACTGATACAGCCATGGCTGCAAGAGGACTTCTCACCATTCTCTTGGCCCTCCTCGTTTCAGGTATATATGTTCTCTTCTTCTTCTTTTATTCTTTTAATTTCTTGTGTCTCCGTTTTCTCCCTAAACTCATTCAGTTTAAGGAGATCAGTTCTTTAAAGGGTTCCAGTACTCTTCGTAGCAATGGCTGGTGTGGGCTTAATTCATATTGTTTGATTGCTGTAGGGTTGCTTGATGACCCTCACATGCATAGTTCATATAAGTTCTGTACAAGAAAACAATGATTTATTAGCCATAATCTTGATCATTGGATCGAGATACTAGGCTAAGTTGCTTCTCTGTGTATGTGGATTAAGTTTCTTCAAAAAAATTTTGATGCAACATTTTCTGAAAAGAATTAAAAAACCATCTTCCCACTATTCAGTTAATTGAGGTCTCTTGTGTTTGTGTCTATCACCTATTTCCTTTCTTAGGTAGATTGTTGTTGAAATTTAGTATTGATTTTTTTTTTTTGTGTAATTCTTGTTCTATCAAGGTTTTAAGTATTGAGATCGAATTCGCCGAGGATGAACCGATTCTAGTCAGGTTCTAGGTACATAAATTCTAAATTATCAGAGTTGTAGAAGTACATACCAATTAATTATTGCAATAGCAAAAGGAATTGCTGTTTCATATTCTTTCATTTGTGATTGTTGTTTGGTCACATGGCTCTTGCACCAGCCCAATGCCAATGAAATTGAATCTAACTCCTCTCAGGGAACCTGCCCGGACAGGTTCGTAGGTTCCTCTCATAGGGGGCTGGAAATGTCGACCTCACCCCCGCCCGAACACACTGAGGTCGTCATTTCCGATCCCCTATGAGAGGAACCTACGAACCTGACCACGCAGGGAACCTGAGAGGAGAAAAATTCGTTGAGTTGTTTCAATGAGGTTCTTAATTGTTCACTATGAATATATATAGTCGTATTAGCAAAGCAAGATTTATTCATGTTGGGTTTACAGGTACACACCAAGCCACATTCACATTCAAAAACAATTGTAGATACACAGTCTGGCCAGGGACATTAACAGGAGCTGGTTCAACTCAGCTATCATCAACAGGGTTCAAGCTTGACTCCGGAGAGTCATCATCACTAGTTGCACAACCCCCATGGTCAGGTCGCTTTTGGGGTCGAACACTTTGCTCCACAACTACTACCAATTCCTTCAAGTGTGCAACTGGAGACTGTGCTTCAGGTGACATTGCTTGCAAAGGTGCAGGTGCAATTCCACCAGCCGCCTTAATAGAGTTTACTCTAGCAATCAATGGCAGCAACGATTTCTACGATATTAGCCTCGTCGACGGCTTTAACTTGCCGATGTCGGTGACGCCGCAGGGCGGAAATAGCAGTTGCCAATCCACTAGTTGTCCAGCCGATGTGAATCTTATGTGCCCACCAGAGTTGGATGTTAAGGGACCAAATGGGGAAATAGTGGCATGTAAGAGTGCTTGTGAGGCATTTGCTGACCCTAAGTATTGTTGCACTGGCTCTTATGGATCTCCATCAACTTGCAAACCAACTACTTATTCGATGATCTTCAAGAAACTGTGTCCTCAAGCTTACAGTTATGCTTATGATGATAAGACAAGCACATTTACATGTAATGGTGCCAATAACTACCTTATTACTTTCTGTCCATGATGTAAAACCCTAGAATGAAAAATAGAATAAATATACTAGCTACTAGGTGTTCCTTTTTAGGGCCAAATGGAACAAAACGGCAGTTGTAGTGTTACAAGAAAGAAAAATAAAATCATAGAAGTTATTTTAAGGTTGATGACACACATAGCTAATACTCCTGCTTGTACTCTCATTGGCACCATGGTGGTGCAAAGGCTACACAACTAGGCAGCGATCTCTTGCCCTAAAAATATATTCGAAAAGGAATAAGAGGGAATAATAGACCATAGTGACCCAATATGGCCTATATTCATGAATAGTCATGGGTGTTGGGTGATACAAAAATACATAAACAATACAATATGGAGAATCATAAGAGCATACAAATCAATATGAAAATGGGAGTAGGAGAAGACTCACTGCCCGAACACTCTCCTATCTATGACAACTATTGGTCTCGTCTACCTTTTCTTCTACTCACTTTAAGGTTTCTAATATCGTACACTCAATGGGCCCAATATCAACAATATATAAAGTGAGAGTAAAGACCAACCCTGCAAAAAGAATATAAGATTCCTTTCCCATTAAATGATATAATATTAAATCGACACTTGCTGATCACTTACCACCATGGTTCGTGATCTCGGTATCAGCTGGATTGGATTGGATCAGATTGGCCGATACGGATCAGGATCGCCCAAACTCGGGCAAATATGACACTTTTGTCCTTGTTTTCTTATTAAAAAGCTAATTTTTTTACATTTTTACCTCTATCCGTACAGTTGGATTGGATCGTTATCAAGATCGATCTCGACCGATACCGATTCAATCCAACCAAAATCGGCCGATCCAATCCGACATCTCAAACCATGGTTACCACTACTAGACTTAGCAGGCACACTCCCCCAATATCAATACTTAACTAATCCGATTTTATAAAATCAAATATGTGATTATGCTAGTCCATTCAAAAGAAAACCTTATATTGGGCTCATCGGTAAGGCATATGCATTTGAATAATCTGATAAATTGGAATTGGCCTATGATGTATAAACGCCCAATGGGCTTAGTTTGATAGTTCCAGTCTGATTTTTTTATATTTTTGGGTAAAATTCCAGTCTGACTTCATGTTCCTATGAATCAAACCAGCCTCAACCTCAATTATGCTAAGGGAGCATGTTTGGCAGAGTATTTTGAAAAATAATTTTACAATTCCGAATCACAAATGGTGAAACAAAATAAGACTCAAAGCCCGAACATATTTGGATATGTTGGTCGAACTTCCTGAAGGAGTCATCATCGCAAGGAAAACTCACCGTACAGAGGAGCAACGACTTCGAACCTAAAACCAGTATGATTTCTTCTTCTCTGCTGCTGCTGCTACCGTGACATTCTTCTTCCACTCGATTTCTTCCTAAAAGCTGAGATGTTCGAATCCTAGATTTGGGCATTACTACTCCTTGTTACAGAATACCAAGCCCTAATTTGGATTTTGCGATACACTTTCTCTTGGCATTTCTTCATCCTTCATATAGACGATTTGAGTTCTATTCACCTATCTTGTATTATTTTTCTGGATGATTTAAGAGATGGGTTTAGCAGAGATTGTGAGAAAACAAAAACTGCTAGGGGATCGCTTAAAACAGAAACTGTCTGTAGTCGATTCTTTTCCCTAATTGCTTAATTGAATAAATACATTTCAGCATTTGAGTTTACTGTTTGTTAAATTGCTTACGATGTTCTTATTCGTCTTGCTGTAAAAGGTTTCTTTTGAGTAATACTTCTACCCTAGAAATTGGGGATTTCACAACATTAATATGCTTACATTATTTCACCAGTCAAAGGAAAACACATGAAATGGCATTTCTGTAATTAAACTCGGAAAAGTTGGAGTGGTTCTATCAGTTGCATATCAAGCGGTGATTTTGTTCTGAATGTACTCCAAGATCAATTCCAGTACAAGTTTACCAAGCAGTGATTTTACTCTAAAAAATCATGGAAATCGAACAAAAGTAATTCCACCCAGAATCAAGGAATTGAGAGCGGAATTGTTACCAATAAGCCCTAAGTTTCTTCTCTCTCTTGTTTATTCGTAAATTCAAACCCTGGAGTACATGGCTCGGTTTGTCTGTTTCTTTTCTCCATGGACGTTGCTAATGGAAGCATAGAGACATTGGTACCACAATGGAGTCGGAAACAATTGTGACATTTTGACGTTGCAGAGGAAGCGCCAGACCTGTATCGATTGCACCACAAATGGAGTAGGAACTATTGTTATTCAAAAATTACCTTGGTACAGTGAACAAATTTTTGTAGATCTTAATTTAGGCATCGGATAATAACTCAATGTCCACTCACAGAATCCTGTGCCAAATTCATTCTCAATCCCAGACTCCATTTTGAGGTGAAACTCATTCCATGCCATTTCTTTGTTTTGGAAATCTTCTTCTGGGGTTTAAAATGAGGGGAAATTTTATTTCATTCTACAATAACCAGTTTGTTACTCTATCCTTTTTGCTTTATTGTAGTCTAATTGAGAAATTTCTCCCTCAATCTTAGTATTCATTAACTTTTGCAATCTGGATTGATTTACCAGTTAGGGAGGAAGAATGCAATTTTTTGGAGGATCAGAGATCAGCCCGTCACCGCCAGCACCAACTGGATCAGGAAACAATGCTCATATGATGTACATTTTCAACAGGAATGGGGTGTGTTTGCTGTACAGGGAATGGAACCGCCCCCTGAGGACCCTAAACGCTAACCAGGACCACAAGCTCATGTTTGGTCTCCTATTTTCCCTCAAATCTTTCACTGCTAAGATGGATCCCACTGGGTAATATTCCTTCTCTCTCTCCAATTAAGAAGACTGTAAAACAAAATCTCTAAAGCAATTTTACTATTCTAATTAATTGCTTGAAGTTGGTATGTCGTGTTAACTGCATTTTTACAAATAGATTTATTCAATGCTTGCTGGATTTATTATTGTGTAGAATTGTATAGGAGCCATTGATCAGAGACTCTCCTTGAGGAAAGCAACCATTTATTTTAGTTTTGATCTCATATAAAATTAAACTGAGTTAATTGGTTAGCCCTGGTTCAACATCTGTATTGAAAATGTGCTGTCAATCTTGTCAAATATTAACCTGTCTATTGGGATATCCATTTGCCTGATAACTTGTTTACTAGAGCACCAATATGAGATGCAAGTACCATGAGTTTTGATTGATTCTTCTATTTAGTTATCTTCTACTTTTTGATAGGGATAAGAGGAGTATATTCAAGAGCTGAAAAACACGAGTATCATGCAATTTTAAGGGGGCCAAGACTGCAAGAGAAGAAAAGATGAGTGTGAGGGGAAAAAAAAGGGAGGGGGTGGAGAGGGTGCTGAAACAGTAACCAACTTCACGTCTTAGCACCCATGAAGGAGACCCATGTTGCCAACTACAATCACCTTCAGTTGCACCTCCTCTTCGAAGTAACTCCCCCCAACTCTAGACAACACTCTCTCTCCTTTAACAAAGCATTAGACCTGGTTCCAAAATGAACTGCCCTTTCCTTGATTTGAGTCTGTACTTCTTGAAATTGTTCTTCCAAACTTAAAACATGGATTGCACCTCTTGTCTCTTTTCTTTCTTTTTAATTTGTCATGTTGTTGCTATAACAATATAAGAGCACTAAGACCTGCAGCCAAAAAGGAGGAGCAGAAACAGAAGAAAGAAGAGAAACCGAGAGTAGCTAAGAACACTGCCCACGGTTGTGTTGTGAATAGAATACACTAACCGTGGGTCTAGGAGGATATTTATATTACTAATGATCATAATTACAACCGATTTAGGTTAAGAATGCTAATCCTCAAAATACCCCTCACTAACTCAAATTAATAAATAAAGTAAACCAATTCAACCTACAACCGAGACTAACCCTAACACCTTATACTTAATAGTTGCTTACAACATGACCTGCTGTAGTACGCTGAGGAAGGTCACATTAGCATAACCCTGTGATCTAAGGTGGGTACTGAATTTAGAGGATCAATACGTTTTAATGGTCTATGCTCTAAATACTATGGAACCACACACATTGTGCCATTGTGTTTCTTTTTTCTTTTTTTTGTTGATGGGGGTGGCATTGTCTTCCTTTTCTTTTTTTTTTCCTTTCAAGTTTTATTTATTTTGGGTGCCTTTACTTGTATTTTGTGATTAAGTACGGTTATGATCCTTTCTCAATACGTCCATTTTGATAAATTAGCGTTTTTATAGTTTATTCTTGCTTTGAACAGTGTTGAGAAAGGGAATCTTGGGGTGCCTCAATTACCAGGACAAGGTTGTTCTTTTCATAGCTTTCGTTCAAACACATACAAACTAAGTTTTATGGAGAGTCCCTCTGGGATAAAGGTTAGTTCAGACCTCCTTTCATGTGCTTTATTTTATTGAGTTTATCTTGATACCATGCATCATATAGCATGTGGAACTTATATTAATAGGATCATCTGTCTGAGACTATTGGGAGTTGAAAGGGCATTAAACATTTAAAATTACATAGAGCCCTGGTCAGAACTTGGAAATTGGACCTTTATTTATGAGATTGATATCATGATGATAGTCCTTCCCTCAGCTAAGTAAATTGGAATAACGAAGTGGGCATCATCATCCTCAGCTTAGTGGTGTAGTTGTTCCAAGCTGTTTCCATGTAGGAAATGGTAAATTGTATGTGTTATCATTCTGACTAGGAAGAAAGGTATTTTCTCAAAAGGACAAAAGTCACGAAATTCATTCCACTTCTGAGACCCTTGTTCAATTTGATGTTGTCTCTGTCACTTGTAACATGTGGAAGTGCACCGGTGGGAGACAGTTTGAGTCCTCGCGAGGAGGCTTTTGATGTAGGCTGGGACTCCTCCTTTTACCCCTTTCTTCCCAAAACACTAAAATGCTGTTTGAATTTTAGCCATTTTTTCAACATGTTGTAGGTACTTTCTTTCATAGTTGTCAAAGCATCGCCTACACATCCAGGCGCTTGTTGCTGGAACGGCGCCTTGGTCGCCTAGGTGACGCCTCCTAGGTGCCTTGTTGATGTCGCCTTAATTTTTTTTTCCCTCCTCCAATGCCTAGGGTCACCTAGACGCTGTGACAACTATGCTTACTTTCCTATAAAATTATCAGTAGTTTAGGTTCGGAAATCTTTATTGAAACAATTGCTTTATTTATGGCATCGATATCATGATGATAGTCCTTCCCTCAGGTGAGTAGATTCAAATAACCAAGTGGGCATCATCATCCTCAGCTTAGCGATGTAGTTGTTCCTAGCTGTTTGTAATGGGCTATTCTAATCACCCAAGGATTAGGGTTAGAAATCTTCATGTAACTCCAAAATCCAAGTGAGTATATGAACCAAAACCAACAGCTGAGATTTAATTCAACCGAATAGACAAGTCGGATGTGGCCAAAATTCTGGTCAAGTAATCTAACAGGGAAGGAGAATAATCCCTTGAAGTTGAACCAGATTCAACGGTCGGATTTGAGCATATTAGGAGAGTACTAAAATAGTAACTTGCTGGAAAATTAAAATCAGATTTAGAAACATCAGTGGAACAGAACCTACTAGGTGGAATAGCAAGAGAAACCAAGATAGAGAGTGAGAAAAGAATTAGAAAGTAGTGCAAACATAATAGCAAGTGTTATGCAAAATAATAACTAAAAGAAATGCTAGAAACAAAGCAAAGAATGGTGTTGCCGTAAGGTTCAATTTATGGCAGAATACTGCTATTAGTGACAGGAATCAATGGGGGAAAAGAGAAGAAATAGAAGATGAAGGATATGAACTATGCTTTCCCACCTAGAACTTGACTAGCATCTCACCAGTATAAGCTTAACAAATTGTTTAAAATCGTTCGTAGTGGGTATCCCTATTCTTTATTTTTAACTTCGTGGAAATAAACAAAATAGGAAACCCGATGTATGGTAGGGAGAATCCCTTACAATTTATGTTGTCTTCAAAATAGAAACTATTCTAGAACCATAACAAAATATGAACTGATTGCTTAATCGCATATGAGACTTAAATCTCTTATATTTGGGTTTATAGAATTGGCTCATCACAATAGTAAACCCAAAAATACTAGGCCCATGGCCTACATAACCCATTGAACACTCAAAATTATACATATTGGTTCACTCATGGTACTGTAAGACCAAGTCACAGTGACCTAGTCCCAAGCAGGATCTCAATAATTATACCCAACAGGTTCTAAGTTCAGACTTACAGTCAATAATAGAAACCAAAATCCTATCTGTAAACAATAGGTTTAACTTAGGGAAAATAGTAGGTATTCAAACCCTAAATAATGGTCACTTGATGGGGTTTAATCACCAACCGAAAGTAGACCTCTAAGGGCTGATCAAACCCTGAAAGTCTCAGACCAAAGGGGTTACAAGCTGCTGAGATATTGCTAACTAATGAAATTAGAAACTAGTTTCAAAATTTGAAGGTTAAGGAATAGGACTCAAACCAGCTAGCAGATCTATCCCAAATTGGGATCGAATGGAGGGGATATTGATAGAAGTTTGTCTTCCAAATATTACTGGAAAACAATGGTAGGATCTCAAGTTCCACAGGCTTGAAGTTGCAGCAGGAAAATAGAAACAAAGCCAGCCGCAGGTGTGATTTGACTGTCAGATCAGCAACTTTGATAGCAGCACTTGGGGACTTCAATATAGACTTCAGTAGATGATCTCAGCAGCACTTCTGAGAATTGGATGATCTCAGTTGTGTACAGGAAATAAACTCAGAGTAGGGATCAGAAATCGATGGAGAACATATAAGAATGGGGATAGGGAGGGGTTGGCTATCTCAGCCTGGGCATCTCACCCTGGGTATCTCACCCTTCTTAGCCTCTCTCAGGACAATGCATTGCAAACAGCAACATAACTTTATTCATTAAACCGTGGGCCTCAAGAGCTGATTACAATGTTTATATAGCCTAATGTCTGAGACAAAAATAGAAACTAGAGTCTAACTAGGATTCCCAATTAGGATTACAACTCAAATAGGAAACTAAATAAAATTCTAATAAAATAAAACCTAACATCAACTCCTCTAAGCCAGGTGTCCAGGTGGGGCCCATATCACTCTTCATGTGAACAGTAACTCGTGAACAGTTTTTTTGCCCTTTTCTTCATGCTTTGATCTACATCACATGGTCCAGTCCAATGGGCTTTTTTGCTGCTGACGTTCTTGTCTTCTGAACTGCATCAGTTTCCATGTTGGAAATGGTAAATTGTGTGTGTTGTCATTCTGACTAGTAAGAAAGCCATTTGCTCGACGAGGACAAAAGTCACAAAATTCATTCCACCTCTGATATCCTTGTTCAATTTGATGTTGTCTCTGTCACTTGTAACATGTGGAAGTGCACTGGTGGGAGGCAGTTTGAGTCCACCTGGGGAGCTTTAGAATAGTAGGCAGGGACTCCCTTTTTTCCCAAAACATTAAAATGTTGTCTCAACTCTAGCCATTTTTCATCATGTTTGGTACTTTCTTTCTTATAAAATTATCAGTAGTTTAGGCTCTGAAATTTTTAATGAAACCATTGCTCTGTGAATGGTATGGTGTAGACAAATGCAATCCTTTCAGCCGCAGAACCTTGACCTCAATGAAATGTGCTCTTGGAATACGCAGGGGGTAATGCAATTGTGGGTGTTATCTTTGACACTTTAGATCCTAGTTTGCCTTTCATTTATTTTGTTTAATTTTTTTAAAATTTTTGCCATCTAGTTATGATCTTATTGCCACTAAAACAAGTAATCCAACTCAAAGTGTCAATTGGACTCTCTATGTTGCATATGAAAGCATGGACATGAATATAGCTTTCCTATTATGATCTCATTTCAATTTGATGTTGTCTCTGTCACTTGTAACATGGTCAGTAGATCTCTCATCCCTTACCAGCCCACCTTTTGCCAGCTCATCGGCCAAATAATCACTAGCTTTAGGATGCTGCAAGACAATAATAGCAGCTTCCATAGATGTTCTAGGTCTCGGGATGAGATGTGAGGACCTCCTGTGAACCCCAATGGAGATATTGTCGACCTGAAGGTTTGCAACTTCTCATCTCTAAGGGTTGGAGTCATGCCATAATGGAAGGTGATACAACTAATGTTATCGGATGGATGAGAGATTCAGTGGACACTCCTAGGCCTATAAAGGAGCTGGTGGCCTATGTGAATGTTTCCTTCTGTTAGAAACCAAGGAGTGCCAATGAAGTTGCTGATGTGTTGGCTACCTGGCTAAGCAAGGATTTGTTAGATCGAGACTCTGTTTTGGGGATGATATTCCTTTGTAAGAAGCAATGTATGAATGTATTAAGGGGTTTTGGGAGGGCGCTTCTGGCTTCAACCTTTTATCGTTGTTTTCATCACTATGTGTTTCGATATACTATTATGCATCCTTTTATTCCTGTTAGAGTTACTAGAGGTTATGTTCTAAGGGTAGTTTGGGAACTAGCCTGTTGTCTAGTTGCCCTATTATGTAATATCTATCTTTTTACCTTTTTTACTCTTTACCTCCTTAGGGAGGTGTATGTAATTCTCTTATCTCTATTAGTGAAGTAATATAGGTGTGGAGACATCTCTCTTACACATAACACATTCAACCGAAATATTCTCTCTTTTTTCTCCTTGTCTCCTTCTTCCTCTCATCTCTTCTCCTTTCTCTCCCACCTTGTTCTCCTCTTCTAACTAAACCTAAAATCTAACTATTCCTCCATCAATAAATTCTGTTGCTTATCCAAAAAAAGTTGTTGACCTGATAAAAAAGAGAAGAATCAACCTCAACCTCCAAATGGGGCTCAATGGTTCATACAGCAGGAGACAACTCAATCCAAAAAAAAAAAAATGAGCACTACATCTTCAACTGGAAGCCTAGATTAGCTAATGATGTGGCAGACCAATTGGCTAGGGAAGGTGTTCATAGATTGAGGTGGAGCCATTGGAATTCTATCCCAGTAGCAGAGTAGGGTGTTTGTTCTACAAGTTTTTTGTACCTCCTGTCTTGGGTGTTTTTAATATTGGGATCCTGTAATCCTATTCCCATTAGTCCATTACAATATATTTTGTTGATAGTTATCAGAATAAAAAAGATCACGATATTGGCTGGTTGTAAATCTGTAACACCTTGATCACCCTTGTTGAAAATCTTAATATTCCTCCTATAGCTGGTCAAAAATAGATTTTTCAGGTATCTACCAACAAGTTGAGCATAATAGCTTGTCTAAAAGGAAGAGTCCAAAGTCTGGACGTAATTGGGAAGGGGAAGAAGAACTGATCTTTCTGCAACCACTTGAAAATATTTAGCATGGTTGGGCATCTAGCTTTCTAGATTTATCAAGTAATGGTAATCTTGAATATCTCCATTTTGTCACACACTTTTTTCTGAAAATGCTATTCTTATCCCCCCCAAATGAAGGGGCTGGGGGTAAGAAGGGAACTGCAAAAGTTATAGACAAATTTATTTTCTGAAGTGCAATAGAGTTAAAAATTCTTGGGCTTCGCCATGATTTCTGAAATAAACTTTGCATTTATTAATTGTTCCCAGCCTATGGGAATCTTTAGACACTCTGTATGCTTAATGTTAAAGCATGTTTTATTGCCTTGTACAAATGGTTTTTGTTAAACTGAAACCATTGAAACACAAACAATAAATTTCATTTGTTGCTTGATCTGTCTCCACATTGCAGATAATCTTGGTTACTCACCCCAAGACTGGTGATCTACGGGATTCCCTGAAGTACATCTACAACTTGTATGTGGAATATGTTACTAAGAATCCACTTTATACTCCAGCAACTCCAATTAGGTATTGTTTCTCATATCCTCAGTGAATAATGGGAACATTTTTAAATGTAAACTGCAATAAGAGATCATCAGGAAATGTTTACACATGCATGGGTTTGGGGAAGACGGATGCCACCTGTGAGATATTTTTGTTTAAAGTCCTCTGATGCAGTCATAATAACCCTAATTCTAGTTGACAATTGAGGACATTGTAGCTGCTGAAATAGGGCCCAGATTACAGCAACAAGTCAGCCTTATCCCAACTAAATGGGCTTGGCTACATGGATCATTTTAAAACAAAGTAGGGAAAGGAAAGTAAGAGGGATGAAAAATAAAAAGGAAGAAAAGTGAGAAATGGAACATGAAAAATGAAAGTAAGAGGAAAGAGGATAGCCCAGGAAATCAGGAAAATCTAAGCTACATGGTGTTGGCAACGTGGATCCTTGCCCTCCAATAGGCTCTATTTGAGGTTATACTTGGCACAAGACCCAGACTATGCATGTCATTCTTCACAACCTCACTTATGGTCATTTTAGGCTTGTCCCTAGCTCTTTTAGCTCCTTCAGTCGGAATCAGATCACTCCTTATTGGGGCGTCCCCAGGCCTCCATTGCACATGGCCAAACCACCTCAGACGACATTCTCGGAGCTTGTCTCTAATCGGGGCAACTCCCACATCAGCTCTAATACGTTGGTTCCTCACTTTATCCTTCCTAGTTTTGCCGCACATCCATCTTAACATTCTCTTCTCTACAACACATAGCTTCGCTATATGACACTTCTTAACCGCCCAACATTCCACCCCATACATCATAGCAGGCTGGACAACAGTCTTGTAGAACTTTCCTTTAAGCTCTAAAGGAATGTGTCAGTCACACAGTACTCCGGCTACATCTCTCCACTTCATCCTTCTCACTTTAATTCTTTGTGAAACATCATCATCTATGTCACCTTCTTTGTGTATGATAGACCCCAAATATCTAAATTAGTCACTTGGCGGTATCTCTCCTCAATTTTTCACCGTGCCATCATCCCTCATAGTGTGACTAAAGTTACACATCATATACTCTGTCTTTGATCCTACTAATCTTAAAGCCTCTTGTTTCCAAGGTCGATCTCCACAACTCTAACTTAGCGTTAATCCCTTCTTTTGTCTCATCCACCAAAAATGATATCGTCGGCGAAGAGCATACACCACGGTACCTTGTCTTGGATGTTCTTGGAGATTGATTGGACTGACGAGGATATAGTATACAATAGGAGAAAGATTGGACTGACGAGGGTAATAATATGGGAACAGAATTAACAATTAAATCTGAAACCGAAATGTTTTGGTGAAATTTCGGTAAATTTTGGGAATTTCAGTAAATTTAGTAGTCATTTTGTTTTGGTTTCTTGCAAAATTGAAATATTTTGGTTATTTCAGCAAAATTTTGATTCTTGGCTGTGACATAGTAGATATCTCTGATCTGCAAAAGACAGTCCAAAAGGTCATGTGTGGATTAGGTTAAAATAGGGAATGTGATGGGAATTAGATTTAAACTCAAATGTAAGAACCGATTCTGATCTGTGGAGAATATCAGCTTATAAAACAGCATAAAAGTGAAAATCGGAGAGAAAAGAGAGTTCCAGAGATGACTGACTAGTAATTGAAAAAGTAACAGGAAAATAGAGTATATGAAGAAGAATAGAATAGAGAAATAAGAAGGAAGAACAGTGATGGAAAAGCAATAAAATAGGATTTATTATGTATTGAAGATAGCCTGCTGCAGCTTGCACTAATTGAGAAGTTTGATTAAGTGAAAAGGAGAGAGAGACTTCACTGCTTCTCACAAAAGTAAAATTCTATTTCTCAAATCACTGTCGATGCATACGGGGTTACAGCTATATATTAAGACAATGAAAAAAGAGAATAGGGACCTAATAGAAAATTAGGAATAGAACTCTACCTAACTAAGATTTGTTAAATATAAGCTACTAAATACTAATAACTAAAAAAGACAATAATATTTTAATGGCGGACCCACTACTTTCTTTAATACTTTACTAATCAAATTACATTTCTGTTCCCAATCTTTAGAGTATCGAATAATTAACTGATGCAGTTGCACTGGACTTTAATCCCGTATGGAGGCCTATGCACAAGTTTGGGAGAGGCCCAGAAGGTTTTGGTGGCAGTCCAATGGGCTGAATTGACCTTTGGGTAGTTATATTAAAGTTTGGGCTTTTTATTTTTATTTTTTGGGTTTCATTGTAATGGGCCTAATTTATAAGCACATAAAGTGGGGATAAAATTAGTATAAGGGATTAGTAGTTAAGCATTTGGGTTAGATCAGGATACTTGATAGATAGAGTTTTGTTTTGAGTTTATTTATTTTATTGAGTGTGTTAGAGTGATTAGGAGTCCTTTTATGAGTCAATTTAGGAATTTTAGGTCTTTATTATATATATGTAATACAACCCATCAATTAGAAATTATTTGAGTGAAGAATAAGAGTTTTTTTTTTTTTAAAGGAGTTTTGGTGTTATTGAGCAGTGCATATGGGATTGGGATTCCCATACCTGAGATCAATCTCATCTCTTTTCCCTCTCCTTCCATTGATATGATTTCTTACCTTAACAACGTAGTTGTTTCCTTTATCTTAGATGTGGTCACAAGTTGATCATTGGACCTGCTTGCATCTAAGATTCATAATCTGGATTTTCAGATTGTATTAATTGATATCAGAGCCAAACCTAACCACCATGGATCCTACTCTCATCTTTGCTATCCACCATCAACTTCAACTCGTGCGAGAGAACTTGCGAACAGTTGAAGTGAATAAAAAAGAAACTCGGCGATAATGTAAAGAATTTAAGAACCAATTGTTGATCACATCAATCATATGGGGTCTTTGTTCGATAAATTAATCTCAGTTGTTGAACAATAGGTGTAAGACATAGTGGTTTCAGTTATTATTGGTGAATCACCCATGGAGAAGCATAAACTTGTTGATCTTTTGATCAAACCAGTCAAATTTATGCTTCCACATTGCGACTTCAACAATGGATTCCTTATTGTTGTACTGTTGGGTCGTGGTCTTATCGTCGAGGTTGAATGAAATGCCAATCCTGATGTACAAACCATTGTAGTGAACCTATTTGAAAGGAAACAACAACAGATACAAAATCACATTCAAACCATAATTGGTTAATATTTAACTCCTTTGCTTTGATTATGCCTTTTCATTAGACCTGAATATTCTGCTTTAAAGTTTGTAGAGTTGCCCATAAACTCATTGAAAGCTGCAATAATTCGTCCCATTTTATTTCTGAATAATCCTCCAAAACCTGCTCTTCCTGGATTGCCTAAAGAGCAACCGTCTTGTTGCTCTGTTTGCTATAATTTATGTATGTAATAATACATATAATGGTATTTTGGGTTGGTGGGGGAACCATGTCAGTTTAGCTGATGTTGTGTCCTTACTTTATTTTCTTTTTGGTAATATTTGGGCAGATACTGATTATTTATATGTGATATACATATATTGGTTATTTTTGGTTGATAGGAGAACCATTTCGTTTTAAATGTAGAATTGATACAATCATGTGAGTGTGGTGATACTTGAAGTACTTTTTTTTGGGGGAACTCTTTTGTAGTTACAACTATAATTCTTCTTGGAACTTTTTTCTTCCTTTTTGGATTGCAAGCTTCAGTTGCAGAAGATAGTCTGGTGACTGATTTTGTCTTTTATTTCTGATTTTAGATGCGAGTTATTCAACGCATCTCTTGATCAATATGTGAAGAACCTAGCATAGTATAATGAGGTGAAGTATAATCATCATTTTATTATATGGGCCTCACAAGTGAAGGAATGACTGTTACATGGTAATTTTTTTTGTTTGACAGAATATGGAGATTGAGATAAGAAACCAACAACATAGCTTGATTTAGTTGATGGATGGGGAGAAACTTAAGGTGTCCTGTGTCCCGATTGAGTGGTCTGTTGATTTCACACAACAACTGAGACTTACAACCTATTGCAACTCTTACTTGTCTATTCAATATTTTGTTTTGGTGAAATGTAGGTAACTTGTCTATTAGCTTCTCCTCTTCTGTTTTTTTTTTTTAGAATGATCATTTAGCTTCTGTTGAGAATATTAAGGATATCTACTCATCTATTGGCTGAAATTAGGAATTTAAATACCAAGTTATTGGATTTTGTATACCTTATTCCTACATGTCTCACTTGTGTGGTCTTTGTTCTACGTATTTAAATGTTGTAACCAAATTCAAACTTTATTTTTCTTCTTTCTTGACTTAGTTAAATTTTATTAGGAAAAGCAACAGGATGATAGTCCTTATTTACAGCCGTCTTTCCTATTTGGTTGGCTAAATATACATGCGAAAATGTTTATATAAGTTTGCATCTCATAAAAATATATTCTAATCAATTATTTTAATGGGAATATAATGGAATTTATTTTTGTATTCTGTATTTTTCTTGGGTGAATGGATTATCTAGTTGGAGCAGCTTAGTGGAAACTGCAGTTCTGGAGAATCGAGAACGATAGGATCGTAACGGAATTGATCAATCGATCAAGCACTAACATTTGCAGGGGGATACTCTTCATAAAATCCAACACTAAAGTCTTAATTTTTATTCAACTTTCACTACCTTCCTTCATTCATGAAGGATCACATATAGGCTTAGGGCCGAGTACATGTAAGGAAGAAAAGAAAAATAAGAATCCAATCTTCAATCAGCCCAATATACTCTCAATCAGAAAATAAGAATCCAATCTTATCTTCAATCAACCCAATATATTAGCTAGCTAATTGATCCTTTTTTTATTTAGAAATTGAGATCACTCCAAATCAGTCCAAATCTTCCCTATTTTAGGTGGAACTTTTTTCCTTAAACTATTGGGAAGATAAGGAGTGACTGGATTATCCCTGCAGGGGCTGACCATGCCTGGCACACCTCTCCTTGACCAGGGCCAACTTTCAAAAGACCTTGGGGTGTGAGGTGGTGGCTTCCACTTTGTTAGCTTCATAGTCCAGGTCTAGGGTTGCATCACTAGTGAAGAAACCACAAAAATGAGAGGGTTGAGGATGTCCTCAACTCAAGAGAAAGGCTAGAATAGTTTCTCAAGGCACCCCAACTTGTATAGAGAACTAGGGTGTCAGTAGCACTCTCTCAAGGCACTCTAAGTCTCTAACGTGCCAAGAACCTCCCAAAATGTGAGGGAAAGCTCTATTTAAAAGACATAAGAGACTTATTTAGTCTCATAACACATGGAGTGATCAATCCCATCCTAGAACCATTGATCTTGGGAGAAGGTTGGGCTGTTGGAGATCAATGGCCCAAAAAGAAGAAAAATCCATTGGTAAATCAAAATTATAGTGAAAACATGGTAAATCATGTCAATTGGCATTCTTGGGAGTCAAGTAATGAAACTAGACAGGTTCTAGACTCCCAAGGGTCGCCTACAACATGTTGTGCTGAAATTCGCAAAAAAGAAGAATCCACAATTCCAGTAGTATCTAGAGTTAAATGTCGAATGAACCCTGTTCGCTGCCAAAGCATGAACATCGATGCCAAACGTGAATAAAAAAAAATGCACTCAATATTGATTTGTTGGTACTAAACATCGAACAAGGCGCAGTGTATGTCGGTATCCAACCATTGTCTATCAAAAGTAGATGATTATGCATCAGTCCTTTTACAGTACAATATCACATAATAGACTATAAGGCATGTGTTAATTTACTGTCATATCTATAATCTATTGAAAGTTCAATTTTAGATATTTTGGATACCAATTACAAACATTCTTTATCTTCCATATTCTCCCAAGTAGGTCAGTGGATTCCATGTTGGGCATTGTTTTCGAATATGGCCAAACATTACAAATCTAATACACTGATATAGGTTAAAGCCTAATGACTACCAAGGCCCAATATTAAATCATGCAAATTAATTTATGTAATCCATATAAAATTGGATTTGATGGACACATTACTTCGCTTAACCTAGGGCCTTTACCAAGCTATGTGCTAAGTTGCCGATCTCACTACGAAGATATCACAATATCTATGCATTGAATGAGCAAAATCTTCTAATTAATGTTGAGAGGATTTGTCAAGATAATACATGATCTACATGACCTAGAGGATCTACATCCATCTTTTTATGGGAAAAGATTTAACCTCTGATACGCTGATAATGTCAATTAATTAATTAATATACCATTTACATTTCTCTTAAAAAAGAACTGTAACCCAATAATATCCCATGCATTCAAGAAGTTTTACAATAGAATCAACACGATTTCTTGAATTTTTATCCTCTCCTATTATAACACGGTGCTGTAACGCATCGTGCTACGACTGCAGAGGTTATGTACACCATGTGGGATCTGTTGTGCCACATGGTCTTGGCAGCGCCGCACGATGCGTTATAGCACCGTTCTATAATAGGAAAGGATAATGATTCAGATTTCCTTGGGTCTTTCCAATCCTACAAGAAGAATGGACTTCAGGGTCTAGTTCTCATTGAATTGTTCAGGTTTATCAAAGGAACATCGACATGGTGAAAATCATTGCTTTGGCCATCTTTGCTATTCGAAAGCTTGTAAAAAATGTACGGTTTCAATCATTAGCTTGAGGGATCATCCACCATGGACATAGGCTACATAGCCAAACCACAACCTTTTTTTCTTTTTTGTCGTTACAGATTATAGAACTAATTATTTATATTTTGAAATTTTTTTTTTTTTATAGGGTGCGAAATATAGGTAATTTGATGGGATCCGTGGATGCAGCTGTTTGCACTAAGCGACAAGGCAATATTGGAGAGTGCATTGATGCAAACTGCAATCTAATTTGTTTGAGATGGGGGATATGGACTTTACACCGCAACTGCTAGAGATGGGGGAGGGGAATCGGCTGGACTATGAAGAAAATATCCCACTGTGTGCCCAGTCAGCCATTGGGATGTGTGGCACAGCCCAGCCATTGGATGCCACATTGGGCACTCATTGAATGATATCCTCCAAAGAGAGGAGCCAATCACCAGAGGGGGGGGGGGGGGAGGGGGGGGGGAGAGGTGTACTTTAAAACACTCCCAAAGTTGCATGGATTGGACACAATTACTTGGTCATTTGAGAAAGATTGTGATACTATTTTTTCCAACCGACATCCAAGATTAATTGGCCCCTTTTTTTTGGGTTTGCCTGTCAAAGTTTGTTATTGGTGTGTTGTAACATGAGTAATTTGCAGGCTATGAAAATATAAGACTTGTTTGACCAGGAACTTCAACTTGGCTTGATGCTAGAACATGACTCAATGCTTGTATCCAATGACAGAGGTCACAGAGCAACAAAGGAGAGTCACTTGATGATATCCTCACAGAATCTAGTTGCAATAAGTATAGGTTAAATATACTTTCCATAAGGTCTGAAACACCTCCCTATTTCAGTACAAACGGGTGTTTTAGCGTTTTATTTCCATGATAAAAAAATCTCTGAAATAAAAATCTTGTTGTACTCAACCTTTGATCACTAGGAAATGTGAAAGCTATGCCCAATAATTAAGAACCATTAACACAAAATACAGATATACAGTGCTTATACGGTGAAAATAGGAGCATCCCTCACCCAAGAGGAAACAAAGCCCCCCCTCACCCAAGAGGAAACAAAGCCCTTAAGAATTACTCAAAGAACACAACCAAGTTTTTGCATGGTAGTATGATGACACTAAGACCCAGAGATCTCCCAAGAGAGGGTTAATTGGGATTTATAAAATTCAAAGACTAAAACACACGACTTTTTAGACAATCTTTGCCAAAATTGTTTAAAGCTAGTGATATTGGTCTATTTAGGACCCATATGGTAGCTTAATTGGTGCTCAAATTTTGTAGAAAGGTGATCCCATCGTTTGTTAAAATGGTAAATTTCAAGCTTTTAGGACAACCAATGCCTCCGCAGAGATCTGTCCGCTTCTAAGATGTACGACAGTTCTGCAAAATTTAGAGATATGGTCACAGGTGTGGTAACAGAATATCTCATCTCATCTGGAACGTTAAGTTTCTCTTGTTTACGGATATTAATATTGGCTAAAGTCTTGTATACGTGAATGAAAAAGACAAAAGGGCTCTCCAAAGAACTGTAAGAAAATGTTAAAATAAGTATATTTTGACAGTTGTTTTATCAGTAAATGAACAAAGACTTTCTAAACTTTAAATAAGAGTGATGGTATGAAGAAACAATCTAATATTTTTTTACCATCAGCTTTTAGGGGGGTCTTTGTGAAGTAGAAAACACTAATCAAGCGATCCTGAGAACTAAGGTATTCTTGTTCAGGCTGTTCTTTAGGAATCTGCAGTAACAATCAATGCTTAATACCTTTCAACAATACCTTCAATTTGCACTAACAACATCAACTTGATATTTTAAAGCCCATGCTTCAACTTGTTTCAAAAGCATATAAGCATATCTGGCTGAAAATTTGAATGGAAGTAGAGATACTCCCCTTTTTCTTTAGGGGTGGGGGAAGGGTGTGGTGCTAAAAAATTTAGAAAATTTGTTCAAGCAAAACCATCCTTTTCCACATCAAAAGTTTCCAAAACAAGACTTCACCACTCACTCATTTATCTTTTCCTAACGGTTCCCCGAAAAAAAAAAAAGAAGAAATCAACTACGCAAAGTAAGCTATGTTTCACATATGTTATACAGTAAGAATATAGCTACCTCCTCAACTCGCAATGGATAGTAATCACTTACGTAGTCTCTCTCTCTACTTAGGGGAAAGATCTACAAAAATGTTATTCAATAATTATTCACCAGACAAGCAATAACATTAATAGACAAATTATGATCTACTCTGAAAAGTTCTTTACAGGATTTTTTAGAAGCAGGCAGCTGAATGAAACAGATCTGCAGCAACTCCTTTCGATCAAATTTACCAAATTTATAAGTGTTGAATGGAACATTCACATTCAAGTACTCAACACATAACAGGGTTTAGTCACCTCAGCTACTAATGTAGACAAAATCCCAAAGCAGAAAATCCAAGTAGAGACTAGTACAAACAAAATTGCAAAACAAAGAATATAGGATATGGAACTAACAGAACAGAATATGAAACTAGATCTAATAGAAAATAGATGCAATGATAGAACAGGGCAGCAATCCACAAAACCCGTGAAGAGAATCCTGTTTTCCACGAAGTATCCACCAAGCACACTACTGAGTACACAACAACAAAGATTCAGAAAAACTGAATTGATATTACTTCAAATCATTGGGGAGGCCTATATACCTTGACATTTTTTTATAGTGTGGATCATAACTGATTATAGATAATCTTACCCAAAAGAAAATAATTAAAAACAGCAACCTATTATATTAAGCAGTGAGATAAGTATGATTGTTAACATCAGACCTATTCCAATTAAATATAAGATAAAATGATAAATAAGTGAAATAGAAACAATTACCAAGACCCCAACTAATCATGTATTTCTACCTCCAACCCATATTTTTAGTCCATTAAAATGGCCAAATACAATTAAAACCCCTTGGACCAAAGGCCCAAGGCATATAGAACCCAACCCAAAGCTTAATTTCACTAAATAAGCGCACGTCTGTGATCTATCTGCATCAGCTACTTAACTTGGAAATCTCAGTTCAACAACCCTAGATAAACAACTGTTAGGCTTTGGTTGCAGTATATATGGCCAAATGGATCATTTTTAATCCTCTAAAGGCAATTAAAAATCAAATAATATGAAACACATACCATAGAGATCCTGCGATGATAAATGCCAAGTAATCTGAGGTCAAGCATTGGGATGAGACAGCTCAACCTGCTCCACAATGTGTCACAAAAGAAGATTTACTTTAGTAGGTTTACCCTTCTAAAGATAAAAAGAAACAACTAAAATGTCTGACAAAACAAGCACTCACCTCAGTTCTTAGCTTAGCACATAAATCTGCTACTGTTTCCTGTACTGTAAGTGTAGTACAATGAACAACCACCTAAAAACAAAAGTAAAGAAATGCAACGTGAGCACAAGATCTTAAAATGACCACGTAGATGACCATCAACATATGTATACTCACCTCATCCTTTACAGCTGAATAAAAAGATAACTTCAGGGTTTTCGAAGATTCCAATTCTGGAAGAGGGACATCCAATTCTTCATAATACAAGATATCTGAAATCTGTCGAAAATTGCAAATGACTTGAGCCATTCAAAGGTTACCAAAATTGAAAGGAAATGAAAACCCTAAAAAAGAATCATGTTCACGGTTGTTGACCTACCTGAGCATCGTATACCAGTATATCTGATAAATACTGCACTCCCGCGGTACTTTATTGGTTCCAAATATAACATCTCATAGTAACAATCAAAGGATGTGAGGCTAATTTTGGATGTTTCACCCAAACCAAGTTCGCGATTAACTTTTCCGACAACAACATCATGTGTGTCAAACTTTGACCTAGAAATTTCAAAAGGAAAAAAGGGAATGAATGAGAGAACTTTATACAGAAACAAGTTCTCTAACAGTTCAAAACAACAGTACAAGTCTATCCTCCATTGGCAAAAGAAATATTTACTGATACTTACAGCACCAGACAAGTCTATCCACCAATGATTTCTCTAAAGGTCGAAAATGAATCTCCTTTTAATCATCAAATGAAAAGTCCAGACTTCAGATACTCAAAATGAAGTAATAAGAGATAACAAGTGATACATATTGGTTTTGAAAGATAAGTACTGGCAACAGCAATGTCCAATTCCACGAGGAACAAAGCATATAACCAATGTTTCTACTTTGATAAGCTTTTATTTCTTCTACTTTCTAATTTGTTAAAAAGGGGGGATCTATATTGGTTTCTATTTCTGTTTTTCTCTCTTTGTAACTACACTCAATTAATACATGAAGGAAGAGAACCCTCCCCAAGATTTTGAGTCTAAGAAAGACACTAGCTAAGTGCTGGAATGCTGTGAGAGACAGCCATGGGAGAGAGGACCCTCTATTACAAGGCAAGGCTTTGTTCTCATTTTACCAAGGTTTTCCAGTAAACCTAACCTAAATTATTCTTATACAATAAAAAAAAAGAATTCAACAACCACAACTACAAATTTGTCTAAAATAAACTAACTCGGATTGACTATACATATTCTTGCCTTCCAAAATAATAGATGGACATTACTTGTAAAAAAAACGAAATAGAAGCTAACCTTGCGGTTTAGCTCTAATAACATTAAAAAAATATAAAAGGTATGATAACAAACCAGAAAAAAGTACAGAAAATTTAACATCAATGACCTCCCTTGTAAAAATAAAAATTTATTGTACTTTCAATTAATAATTAAAAATATTTCATTTTCCTATAAACACTTATTTTTTCCCAAAAGGCACTATATCATAATCTTTTGGGTAATGCATCATCACTGTTATATTAATTTAATTTATTATTATTATTAATAAATTAAACTAATTTAACAATTTTTTATATAACAGTTCACAAAATGATGCATTATCCAAAAGATTATGATAGTACGTATGCGAAAAATATTCCCACGTAATTGAGAATAGATAAATGTTTATTTAACTTTAAAAGTAATTATTCTTAATTAATAATTAAAAGTCTAACAACAACTTTTTATTTTTACAAAAAAATTACATCGTTTGATTGCTCCTTCCCTTTTTCTCTCGCTTTCCGTCTCCTCCTTGTACGGAAACCATACAAAAAACCCCTCCGCCAGAAATAGAAATAAAGGAACAAGAACCGAATAGAACCCTCGACAATGAAACAGCTATGATATCGATTTCACAACTCTAGATTTCGGATCATTTCACAAAGAGGATAGATAGAGGGAGATCCAGTGAAGAGCCAAGGCCAGCTCCATAATACAAAACCAACACAATAAAGACACAACAACAGAGAAACAGCAGTCATCACAAGTATCTCTACAGTACAAAAAGAAAATTTAACAAAAAATAGTCGGAGATTCAAGGCCAGCTCCAGAAAAAACTTACTAAAACCCTAACTTATAGATTCTAGAGAGAGAGAGAGAGAGAGAGATAACCCAAAAACAAAGAAAAGAGAACAGATGAAAAAGTTAAACAAAGCAGAAAAAAACCATTTATAGATCATAAAGCAAAATAATTATTCAAAAAATACTAGTTTTCCGTTGTATAATGACTCAAATTATCTTAGGTTAGAAAGATAGCTCGATAATTTTCTGCAAAAGGCTTAGAAGACTTTGTTTTCGGATGATAAGAAAAGGAGAGAGCGAGAAGAAGGTGAGAACGACTAAGTCTTCTAACTGCACCAAGAATCGGATTGGATCAGATCAGCTGAAGTCGAAGGAGCCTGACGGAAGGAGAGAATGACTAGAGTTCAGAGTTGAGAGCGAGCAGTCGAAAGCTTCACTTACTTCAGCCTCCAGCGGCGGCCTTAAAGGCCTCTCACCCCACGTGAATCATGCCTCGTCCTCCTCGTTTTGATTTTTGAGGTTTTTGTCAAATGCTTCCCTCAAAAAACCAATTTGTCCAAATGCATTGTTACGACTTTACAATTTACACGTGTCCCTTATTTTCAAAACATTGTAAATTGTAATATTGTAGTCTAGTCTATTAGTTTGTGATGTTAACCGTTAATTTCAGGAAATCTAATAACCAAAATGTCATTATGACAAAAATCCACCAAAATTAAAGATTAAAATGATCAAATTGCCCTCATTTTCTCTAAATCATTTAGGGTTTGAAATTGAAAATCAAATCCTAAATCATTTGGGAAAGATAAACCCTAAAATCAATGAATCTATCTTGGCTCTTGCCATGTTGATTTGTAAGAATAGATTTTTTATTTTAGACCTCTCTAAAATCCAATATTCTGAAATCGAAAAAACCCTATTTCAGACCTCTCTGAAATTGAAAAAACCCTAAATGATTTCTAAACCTCTTTGAAATCCAATATTCTGAAAAAGAATAGAGTTATGATTCGCCTCAAGACCTCACCCACGTGAATCATGCCTCATTCTCTTCAAGTATTTTTTTGAATTTTTATCAAATGCCCCTTCAAAATTCCCATTTGCCCAAATGTACCCTTATAACTTTACAATTTACACGTACCTTCTATTTTCAAAACATTGTAACACTTTAGTCCCTGAAACTAACGTCTAACATCCCAAACTACCCCCATTGATGCCCCAACCATGCCTTCTGTCGGAGCGATTGGTGCTCGAAGTGCACCCTTGGGGGTTGATCTCCCTCATCCTAGTGTTCCTATTCCAGGGTTCCCTGGTAGGGTTTTCTGGGATGGTGTTGAGTATAGGGCCATTCTTGACCCCCGTGGACCTTTCATTGAGGTTCCTTCATTCCCCATTTGCTTATGTAAGTGGTTAAATCTTTTTTTTTTTTCCTTGTATTGTTTATGTTTTTCGCCGATTGACTATTTGCTTGTAGATCCCTAGACATCGTTATGATGGGTATGAACAATTGTTGAGAACTGAGGCGTGAAATGCCACCGATTGGTGAGTTTCTTGAAATTGAGACATTTTGTGTTTGCCTGCATTGTTAGTCAACACATATCCTAACATCAATCTTATGCATGCAGCAAGCAGAGCTAGACTCACTAAATGCTTATGCCATCCATGACATTGCGGGCTTCAAAGCCGCTATCGCGACTCTAATGAGACTATTGGACCAGTAGTTGGGCATGGATGACACTACCCAAGCAGAGGATGGCTTGGTCGGTGGCAATGGTACTGGTCATGGTGGAGATGGCAGTGGTGAAGGCTTGAGTGACAACTTCCCCTCTAACTCTAGCTCTAGTTCTTTTGAGAGCCAAGACGAGGGAGCTCCTCAGATAATGGTGATGATGACAAGGCCGGGGAGAAGGCAGTTGAGGAGCCACAACCTTAGGGTTTATTCTAAGGGTGTCAAAACCAAACCGAAACTGAAAATTGAATTCGAAACCGAGCCGAATTAATCGAATCGAATTAATTCGGTTTGATTTCGGTTATGATATATGGTATTCTAATTCGGTTCGGTTCATTTCGATTTTATGCCAAGACCCGTCGATTTGAACCGAAATCGAACCAAATAAACCACTGTGGAGATGACAGTGGTGAAGGCTTGAGTGACAACTTCCCCTCTAGCTCTAGCTCTAGTTCTTTTGAGAGCCGAGACGAGGGGGCTCCTTAGATAATGGGGATGATGACAAGGCCGAGGAGAAGGCAGTTGAGGACCCACAACCTTAGGGTTTATTCTAAGGGTGTCAAAACCAAACCGAAACTGAAAATCGAATTCGAAACAGAGCCGAATTAATCGAATTGAGCCGAATCGAATTAATTCGGTTTGAATTCGATTCTGGTATATGGTATTCTAATTCGGTTCGGTTCGGTTCGTTTTATGCCAAGACCCATCGATTTGAACCGAAAACGAACCGAATAGACCACTTAATCTAAACTCATATATCTTTTAAATTTTTTGGTAACCATATCTAACCAAATGACTTTAAATATTTCACTTTCCTATGTTTTTATTGTTTTTTTTATAATTATCCAATAGAATGAAATTTATATGCCACTTTTCATAGGAAAAAATAAAAAACTCTATGAATTTTCTTTGTAGTTTTTGTAACCATCTAACCTAATGACTTTTCATATTCCACTTTCCAGGTTTTCTCTATTTCCTTTTCTCAATTTCCCTTTTCAACTCTTCAAATATGCAACCGAATTAGAATCGTAAACCGAAACAGAATTAGATCCGAATTAGAACCGTATTTGAAAATCGAATTAGAACCGTAATCGAACCGAATCGAGCAAATTCGGATTTGGTTGATGATCCCAAAACTGACTTGATTTTCGATTCGATTTTGAATCACACCCTCAAATCATGGAACCGAACCAAATACCCGAAACCGAACCGTTTGACACCCTTAGCTTATTCTTTCTTTCTTCTTTCTTGGATGTAAATACAATCATTTGGACGTGTTTTAGACACTAGACAGTTCTTTACTTTTTGCTTTTCTTTTGGATGCACGTAGGATACATATGTCCTTGTGATTCTCTCTCTTTAATCCTTTATTGTCCATTCGTTTGTCATTATCATTTTTGTTACCTTTGTTTTTTTTTTTTGGGTAAATTACACATCACCCCTAGTTTTAAAACGCAACTTAGATCACCCCTGATTTTTTAAAATACTTAAATCACTCCATCTACAATAAAGGTGTTAGTCTGTTATTTGTTATTGATGTGAAAGGACTATTTTACCCTTGTACTAAAACATTATAATTAAATTTATAATACTACCCTTTCTTCATCTTCAACATTGGTCAAGGGTAGTTTAGAAATTTAAATTTATTTAACTGTTGACATCATCACTTGACAACATAAAACTAACGGTAAGGACTAATTTGTCATAGTGAGGTATAAACCAGGGGTGATTTGAGTTTTTTCAAAAAACCAGGGATCTGAGTTTCATTTGAAATTAGGGGGTGACATGTAATTTACCCTTTTTTTTTTTTGTTTCCACCTTCCATACAAATTGGCCACTTGTCTGAATGACACTGAGGGTTCACAAACCCATTTCTAAGATAAAAGTGATCACACGGCACAGGATGAGCATGGAACGATATCATTTCTGGTTCACTACATGTTGTACAACAAGCATTTGTGTCATTTGACTTATGAAATATGTGGATCAATGGATGCCCATAACAATGCGTGTTGCTCACTGAGCGACACTCACCGATTGTCTCATCGACTGCCTTACCAACAACTGCCTTGCTACCAATAACTGCTTAGCTCAGTTGGTGAGCCGTGGTGCGCTTCATGCCCATGTTCACCAAAAGGTCTCGAGTTCGAGTCTCTTGGTTGGTATCTTATCCCCTCCCCAGTTCGATCCCCCCTTCTATCAACTATATATGTAAAAGCTCCCAATTTAAATTAAAAAAAAAAAAAAAAAAAAAAAAAAAAAAAAAAACCCTGACTTGCTCAGTTGGTGAGCCGTGGTGCGTTTAATGCCCATGCTCACCAGGATGTCTCAAGTCTCCTTTTATTCACTGTGACAACATCTCAGCCACACACATGACTGAGAATCCTATTCTCCATGCTTGCACCAAGCACATAGCAATTGATTAACATTTTGTGCACGAACTTGTCCTCAACAACACTCAGGTTCAATTCATCAAATCTTCATCTCAGGTTGTTGATATCTTTACAAAGGGTCTCCTGCCATCACTATTTCACCATCACTGTTCCAAGCTGCTGCGTCTGCCACCCATCAGCTTGTGGGGGGATGATAACCAATGCAATTCGCATGACCCCTTAGCCTCTACCAACCTCTGACACTTATGACCCTGTTGTACACTCAATATTCTTCTACTAACGAACATGTAAAGCAGGTCACCATTGTACCCATTTTAACCCTTGAACAACGAATACAGAGATATATAAATAACAGAGGCTATGGGTGAGAAAATACTACTGAATGTCCTTTTTACTAAAATACTTTCAATATATAAAGCTCCCAATTCCCAAAAAAAAAAACTCATCTCAACTGCCTTTGTTGCGGGGTTACTCGATTGTTACCTTCTTTGTTTTATATTCTTTCCAAATCTGATGTGCATGAGCATTGCTCGTTCATGGGACTTTTGAATGTTATAAATAGGCCTTTTAGGCCTCATTACTCTTTTCTTTGTAGCTCATAATCCTTCATTACTGGGTAAGGATGCATCTTTGGTCTTTCGTTCTTATTTTTTCCTCTTTGTTAGGGTTGTTGCAAATTTTTTCTTTGTGTTTTCTTTTGTAGATGTGTTCGTTGAACCCTTTTAGTAACGAAGAGGGAACCTAACAGGTGGATGAATGCTATGGTCAACGAATACTCAGAGGTTTTGAAGAAATTTCACCTCCACCCCATCTATGAAATGTAAAAAGTGAAGATCAATTAGAGATTACTCTTTTATGCTGCCAAAGCGTGGGATCGTGATGTCCATGTGTTCCATTTTGGCGATGTAGAAATGTGCTCCACTTATGAGGAGTTCAAGCGTTGCTTCTTTTCTCTCCGTTTGGGTGCCATGATTGTGTAAGGGCCTAGCACCCATCTCTTGTCATAAATTTCGGTTCATAAAATATGAGGGAATTGCATTAGAGTTGAATTCAAAATGACGAAAAATTTACAAGTAAAACCTTCTTAGTACCATACATGGTAACAACCATGACTAATCATTTTGTCACGTGGAAGGAAGAATGACATGGCCAATCTAATTGTTGGATGTCAAATTTTTTGGTTACATGTGGAGAGAAAAATGACTTTTGTCCCGAAAAAGAAAACTTATTGATGAATTATTACATCTAATTTTTCCCTTTCAAGAACCAAATGGTGAGTCATATAGTTGTGATGATGGTTCAGGTAAACAGAATCAGCAATGGGATCGACTTATGCTGATTTCAATTCTAATTCTGATCACTTAAGAATCGGCCAATATTGCCTGAACCCTAAGGAAAGTCAACGAATCGGACAATTTGAATCACCCGGATTCAGTTTTGGATTTGAATCGGTTGATTTGACCGATCCAATGCCGATTCAATTACAAGAAGCGCCCTATAAATCCAACGACCGACCATATCAGATTTTCACACAACCGAAACCGAGGGCTGATGGACAGTTATTCCCGTCTATAATCGTTTGCTACCTTTAAAACTGGACAGAAACACTCCATTGGCGGGAAAATGGCGTCCACCTTCTCATTCCCACTCCTCTCTTCCAGAGACATGATCGCGGTTCTCTCTGAGTGTCAAATCGCAACCATCAGAGAAGAAGATCTCGTCAATCCAACTTCTGAACTCATATGCGCTATCTATACAAATCTTCTAATCTATCTCGATCCTCTCCAGTACACCCTAAAACCCTATCTCTTTTAATCTCTCTGCGTAATTTTGCACTTCTGAACTTGTTCTAGTTTCTGATCTTGTAGGGACGATCATGACCAAGCTGATTTCGTTGCTTTAGGGCAACTGGAGAATCCAGACCTTCACGTCGAATCCGTCAAAACTATGAATTTGTACCATAAGGTGAAGGAGATTGTTGCTGCAGTCAATTGCCCCATAGGATTCACTTTGAAAGATATGGTGAAGCCTGACACGCAGAGGACGGGTATAATCCTCAGTGCGATAGTCAATTTCTGCCTTCACAGGTAAAGAGTTTATGATCATTTTGCCTTTTGCGTTGTGAAATTCTTGCTTTCCTATTTAGGACCTAAATGATTTGGGCTCCCCTTGATTCTTACCAGAATGAATTGAATTGGTAAAACACCTGACTGCTCCAGTGTTCACCAAAATTTGTACTTACTTTCATCTTTCACCAAGATATGAATGATAAAAGAAACTATATCATTTCATGCAAACCTGAAGTAACCTTATTTCTGGGTTTATTTTGGAGCATCATCTTGGTTATATAATTGTTGTAGGACTTCTAATTGAGTTAATATCGTTCTGGGTGCAACGCACAGCCTTAGTGAAATATGCTTTTCTTCATCTCCCCTTAAGTACTTACAAATTCTCGCGTAAAATCAAAAATCTTTTTTTGGGGGAGGGGGGCATGGAGATATCGAGTAATTATGGAAAATTTGCCATACATGTGAATTAGTAGGCATGGACATGGTGTGTTCTGGGCAGCTACAGCTGAAAAGGAATGACCTTTTGGGATGAGATGCAACTGGCAGCCTGTTCAACCCTGATTGTTGAAACAGTCAGGGGAAACAAAATAAATCTCAGTGAGCCAAAATACGGAGGAAAACATGCCAATGATCTGATCAGGCTGTCGAGTTATCCTAATGACAGTAATTTCCAGCTTTGGCTCTAGACTTTGACGTTAGTCAAATATACCAATCTGAAACCAACAGGAAAACAGAGTGGGGAATAGGGGCTTCATTGATCATAATTGATTATTTAATTGTATTGAGATATGCAGATCCTTAACTGCAGTCTTAGTTGGGATTTGCAGGTATCAACAGGTCCTGTTGGTATGCTCGTCAATCTGTCAAATCAGCGAAGATGCTCAAGTTGAAGTGAACTCTCTTCCTAATTCCCTTCCAGTACTAGTGCAGTGTCTACATTAGAATTTTAGATTTCCTAAACTAACTCATAGACTAACAACTAGTCTCCTAACCAACTAACGCCACCTACGTGGGACCCTCCAAACCTTATCCCTATACTTAATCCTTGTACCCCTTAAAATCCCAATTTTAATGCTTATAGAAGAGGCCTGTTACATCAATAAACCCGAAAATAACAAGCCCAATGCCCATAGAACCCAACCATGGGCCAAAATAAAATGTTCCAAGGCCCAATTGATTCGATTGAACACCCTTAAGTACATCAGGAACTCTGTAAGATTTTAACAATTCTTCATTTAGTTCACGGAGGAATAGTCATGGACATGTGAGCCTTGTCACAATGGGTGAAGAAAGTGTCCGGCACTTCTTAGTGCTTTCTTCATTATTGATGAGGCTATGGTCTGGATTCATGCACCTTTTTAGTGTTTGTTTGGTATTCCCTACAGAGTAGATGGATTTCCTTGGGGTCTGGTAGTTACCTCACCTTCGATTGTGCAGTGGCACGGTTTGGAGATTCCTATTTCACGCCATTTCCGGAGCCTTTAGAGGGAGTGTAATGTGAGGTTGTTTGATGATTTGGATTTCCACATCTAGAAGGTTCCAAAGGTTATTTCAATCATTTGATACCTGGTCTTCTTCAAATATTACCTTTGAGGGAGTCTCTCCTAGTGATCTCAGGTTTTGGACTTTCAGATGAACTAAAATAATTCTTTGATGTAATTGAGCAATCTGATTAACCACCAGGTAAAAATCAGGAGTAAAGATTTGCAAAATGGGCTAACTTTTAGGTCATGCACTAGAAGTTAATGAGGGCTAAGAAAACTGAAAAAGAGACATCGAGTCCAATTCATGAAGGGTATAAGTTGGCCCTGTGCTGTTGCAAGAAGTTCTACTAGTGATATGATTGATTTCTGGAATGAGGAATTAATAGGCTTGTTGGGAGGGGGGGGCACTTGGTGAGTGATAATAGATTTTCAAGAAACAAAAAAGAATTAAAGATCTCAATAAAGATATTATCTAGGTTTTCTTGAATTTCTCTAGGTTTTAGAGGGTGCAACTATGTACAACAAGATACTATCTGGCTCATTCTAATGGCAACAGGATTTTGGTACCTTTCTTGCAGCAAGTTATATGTAATTGGTATAAATAGATTTTAAATAATCAAGAAGTGCTTAATTGGTAGAAACAGATTTTAATAATCAAGAAGAATTTTGTGTGTGGGGAGGGGAGTGCGTGCGTGTGTGTGTGTGTGCGCGTGGGTGGGGGATTGTGGTGGAAAGAGTGAATACATAGAACAACTCAACACAGCATTATCCCAACTAGATGAGATCAACTACATGGATATTTTTTTTTCAATCAGCTCTTTTTAAAGCCATACGTGTTACCAGTCCTAAAATCTGCATGTCTTTCCTCACCACTTCCCCTAGAGTCATTTTAGGCCTTCCTCTAACCTCTTTTAGCTCTCTCAATCTGAATCAAATCACCCTTCATACTGGAGCATGCATAGGTCTCTGTTGCACATATCCATGCCACCTCCAACGACTTTCTTGTAATTTATCATTTATCGTAGCTACTCCTAAATTAGCTCCAATATTTCATTCTTATTCTATCATTTCTAGTTTTACCACTCATCCATCTTTACATCCTCATTTCAGCTATACTAAGTTTGTTCATGTATTGTTTCTTCACTACGCAGCATTTAGCTCCATACATCATTGTTGATCATATAACTGTCCTATACAATTTTCCTTTGAGTTTCAAAGAATACATCGATCATATAACATTCTGGATGCACCCCGCCACTTCATCCACCCTATTCTAATTCTGTGTGCAACATCATCATCTATTTCTCTTTCTTTATTTATGATTGAACCTACTTACCAAAGTTTTCACTTTGTGGAATCTCCCTATCATCAATTTTTCACCACCCCACTTTTAGTCCTATTGTTACTAAAGTCACACACACACACACACACACACACACACTATATCTATATATATATATAAAATCTTTCGATTCTAAAGCTGATCTTCTTTGCATTTACACCTGTTTTGTTTCATCCACCAAAACAATAGCATCAACCAAAAGCATACTCAAGGGATCTGATCTTAAATGTTTCTAATAAGCTCATGATGAGTAGCTTAAACAAATAAGACCTTGGAGCTGATCCTTGATGTAATCCAACTGTAATTGAGAATTCAATATTCCTCACCCCACGGTTCTTACACTAGCACCACCACACCATTATAATATCTTTAACTATGTCCACTACCACACCATTATACATATCTTTAACTATGTCCACATATTTACGCAAAACACTTTGCTTCTCTAACACTCGCCAATTTAACTATGTAAGGACTTGTCTTAATATTTTTCTAGGTCAATTAGGATCATATAAGGATGCTCCAAACGTTCTCTAAATCCTTCCATTAATCTCCTAAGCAAATAAATAGCTTCTATGGGTTGATCTTTCTTTCATAAAACCAAATTGGTTATCCGAAATATTGGTTTCTTGTCTTAGGTAGGTTTCAATTACTCTTTCCCATAATTTCATAATATGACTCATAAGTTTTATTCCCGTATAGCTATTACAACTTTGAATATCATCTTTATTTTTACAAATTGGAACTGCAATGCTTCTCCTCCATTCATCTGGCATTTTCACTTGGTCATAAACTTAATTAGCTAAGTTATTCCACTAATTGCTACGTTCTTCCATACCTCTATTGGGATATGGATCTACTGTCTTACCTATTTTCATTTTTAAGGCTTTCTTTACTTCAGGCACCCTATTATATCTATGAATTGTTGTTTCTTGATGGTTATTACAACTTTCCAAAACTCTATTACGTATATTGTTTCATTTAGTTAGTTGTAAAAATAGTTTTCCATCTCTCTTTAATCTCCTCGTCACTTATTAATACATTATTATCTTCACTTCTAATGCCTAATATAGTTGAAATTTCTACTCTTCCTTTCTCTCATTAGCTAATTTAGAGATATCTTTTCTCGCCTCTTTTGTGCCCAAATTGTTATAGAGATTCTATTAAAGAGATGATTACTGGAATGAAAGAGGAAAATTTTGTTACTGCACTATCGACAGTATATTCTAATTGTTTTTAGCTTACTCTTTCATTTCATTTTCATTGTTTTTGCACTTGAGCATTGCAGGGAAGCAAAATTGAATCTGTTACAATCAATTGTTGATGAGATGAATTTCCACGAACAGCAAAGCTTAGAGTTGGAGACAAGGATTTCTCAGGTACTTTTATTGGAAAACATACTGCAATTACGTTAGATACTTTTTCTTCCCCCCCCCCCCCCCCTCTTTGCCTTTCAATCAAATCATGGAAGCATCTTTTGCATCATCTTTGCAGATGAATGCAGAAATTTCAGAGCATAGAGAAGCAAGGGAAAGTGAGCAACCATTTGTTCAACAGTTAGATGCTGAAGTCAATGAGCTACGCCAGACCATTCAGGGACTTAATAACCGCCAGATGTCTTTGAAGGGATCCTTTAGAACTTTAAGGGAGAAGAGTAAAGAAATGGATGAGAAGGTTGGTGCTCTGATCTTTAAACATTGTTCATGTTTGTTTCTTCATTTGGTTAAAAAGGGGGGCAACTTTTCTTTCCCCTTTAATTGTGTTCTTTTGGTTTTGATGGAGTTCTTGGCTCCTTGCTTTAGATATATTTTCTTTTCTTTTATCAGTAAAATCATTATTTATCAAGAAAAAAAGAGAACTAGATAAATAACCTAGCGCTGATAGCCATGCTTTAGAGTATCAGCTTACTGCCATGCTTTAGAGTATCAGCTTACTGCCTAGCTAGAGTTAGCAATCAATCATTGTCTTCATCCAAGGAGGCAAGCAGCTATCACCGTTGACTGGGCGATTCCTATTCAATGGAAAGAAAAGCTAGAAGAAAACTCCATCAGATGAATTTCACAGGGATTCCTCAACAATTAGATTTTTTTGTGCGATCGGAAGGGCATTGTAAAATATCTTCTTCTATACAGGGATCATTGTTGCAATATCTCTTGCATTTCATTCTTGAATATCTCGTGTATAACTTCTGTAATTCTTAAGTGTCTGTTCTTATCATATAAAAAAATATTTCTTTGCACAATTTTAATCCATATTTCTTTTTATATTTGGGATTATTACATCCCTTTCCAAGTGCAAGTTTAAGCATTAGAGTACTAAGATTTGGGGACTTTGGAACTTGAGAGCTTCTCAGATGTGCATTTGTTCAATTTTAATTTTTGTTTTATCAGTTGATCACACATATGTCATTTGTTGATTTGCATGTCAAAATTTTGCTGCAGGCAATTCCTGTAAGTAGCTATCTATGTTTGAGGTTACAGTTTTTTGAACTACAATGTTGTAGTATTGTAAAGTTGATTCTTTCTTGTTTGTCTAAAGATTGTTTCACTCAGATCATATATCTTTTCCCAATAAATTAGAATGCCATTCTTTTAGGAGTATTTTCAGTCTAATCACGCAACATGTATGTACTGCTTATCCTAATGTATTTGAAAGAAAAAAAAGATGTGACACTGCTTGATTAACTGCTAAACTTTTAGCTTAATGCCAGTCCTTTTTTCTTTGTTCTGTGCAGATTTCAAATGCTGAGTTTTTATTGGTGCAAAGTGCACAGGAAAATGCCAAGTTGCGATCTAAAATTGTCCAATCACCTGACAAACTGCAGGTACTTATACTATTTAATTGAAATAAGTTTGAAATTGTATGATATTCTCCTTCTACCAGGTTCAGTTGTTACTACTGACATGCGTGGTTAAGCTACCCCTATGAAGTCAAGTTAGTGTTATGATTGGGTAATTTTGTACAATAGTTTCACCTCATAAAGAAGTGCTGTTTTTCTGGTCATAATGTCATTCGGAGATAATAGGATTTCAAAATGCTCCATTGTATGCATTGTTTGGGTGGTAATATACATTTTTGCTTTTATACATAATGTACGGATATGATTTCCTTTAAGTCCTTTGAGCCATCAAGGCTATGGTTGGAAATTTGTAATTGGGAAGAATGTATATTGGGAACACAAAGATTGGGTAGCAGTGCTCCATGCATACTGTTATGCTTTTCTGTTCTATTTGGCCTTTCCCTTATAATAAGAAATCTTTTTTTCCTGAGTCACCATGTACACTTTGTGAGCAGTTTGTTTTGGACTGCTCAATTAATGTCAGCAGGGCCTTTCCAATCATCATGTCAATGGTGGTTGATTTGACAACATTAGTTTAAAAATAATGGTTTACAAAAGCTTGTCTTTTAAATTTTAATATACACTATACATTGCCATCCTTTTTTCTTTAGGTTTTAACCTATTGTTCTTGGTTGACCCTTTAGACTTATGTTTTCATTTCTTAAACTTCCTACCATGCTGCTTTTAGTGACATGTGATTTATAATTTATTGCTTGCCTCTATGTTCACCACACCTAGATCCTATTCAATCTCTGACTTCATATTCCCATTGATTTTAATGTACGACAAAGTGTTTGCATGTCTATTGAAGTGTTCTCTTGCACTGCCAGATGATCTTGATATTATATACTTCTGCAACATCATGCTCATCCAGGAGCAATGTCTATTAGTAGCCTCTATATAGTAGTTCCTGGTCAATGTTTTTGCTGTTTGTATTCCTTCCTCAACTTTGTAATGTACTTCTCTTTTCATCCTGTCATATTTGAGCATGCTTTTCTAGTATATCATGGGAATATGCAGCAGTCCCCTGGCCCCTTTGTCCTTTATAAATTTCCTCTTTCTTCTTTTGTGCTTCAATTTTTATATACAATCTGATTGATTTGTTTCTGAGCCTTCTTGCTTTAGCCATTTGACTATGCTTTAATGGCTTTATGATGTCACTGTTTCAAACTGTTGTCCAGACTATGGAACTTTGTTTGTTGCATTTCATATATTCATTAATTCCAGTTCCTTGCTTACCAAACATCCACATAGTTACTCACCTATTTTGCTATAAAGGGGGCTTTGGAGGAAAAGAAATCAATTCGGGCTGAAGTGAAGAACTCTGAAAGATCAGCCATGGAGTTGTTTCAGGGGAAGACTGCAGCAATTGAGGTGTATTCGAAGGTATAATTTAAATAACTTGATTTGAACATTATGTTATTTCATCGAACTCCTTTGCATCTGTCTTGATCCAGGGTTTGAATGTGCATTGCCATTTTTGTTTTTAATCCTTTTGTGGTCTTTTTTTTTTGGGTTGGGGGGGGGGGGGTGGTGTTCTCAATAATAGATAACTGAGAAACTTGATCAAGATCCCCTATCATATCTAAGAGATACATATTGTTTATTCATCAGAAGGGGGAAAAAAAGAAAAAAAAAAAAAGGTATCCCACGTATAAACTCTACTTTGGTCATTACCTAGTTGTTGATTAAGATTCTAGCCTGCAAAATTTTTCCCCTCTTGAATTATTTTTATTCTCAGGAGGATTTGCTGCTTCATAGCTAATAATGGTGTGTGCACTGTGAACTCCATGATTTTTCACTAGATACCTTTACAGCATTATGGACACCCAATGTCAACCTGGAAGAAAAAGAAAGATGTAAAGTCAGTGAGCTTGGTGCGAAAAAAATGTCAGAAAACAGGCGTTTTTCTGTGCGGATTGTTGAGATGGCCATTCAGAACATCAAGACAGCATTCATGACTCCTTTTTTGTTGCCTTTTTGAAATAATAACTAGTAGTGTCACCACCCCTGAAATGCTCAGGATGCCAATGCCAAATGGTACTCAAACTGTTTCTGGGTCCATTCCATTTTTAATAACACTGGTGCAGTCAAGTCCTGCGAAGTCATCAATTGAAGCTGTAGGTTATTAGGTGAAGGTTGTTGTATGTGATAGTTCTAGCAATAATGTTATTAAGGATTAGATTTTGATGTTTCTTGCATAACACTAGGGTAGACTTCATCATTTTAAATATCATACTTTACTTGAGTTCATGGTCGGCACTATTTGTTGCACTGAATCCCCAAGGCTGTAAAGAATCTCAGACTAGTAATCAAGTTTGTAAATCAGTTTGCTCCATGAGGACCTCAAGCAAACACAGTGAAGCAGTTTGTAAGTGTAGGGGTCGATACAAATGTTAGGTCAACCCTTGGAATAGTGACAATCCTAAAATAGCATATCAGCATTGTTTCTATCAAAAGTTTGAAATGCGTATATCTGTAAATGAATCTGTGTAGTTATCAGCCAACTAATGGTTCCTGCCTCTTATTAAAATTGTATATCATCATGGTCTTTGGTATAGGAACCTGATGGTTGGCTGATTTTGGGGTAGTGGGAATGAGAATCCTTTTCATTGCACAAATGAAGATCCACATGGCTTTTGTTCTACCATGCCTATGTGTGCCCTCATGAAAGAGTAGTTGTCTGGATTATCTGTGCTGAGTAATACCTCTTTCCTTTCCAGGCGGGCAAGAAAATGTCCAAGCACTTCAGGCAGATGCAAGGGATACAAGAACAGGTACGGATATTCACCCCCTTCCCCCCTTTTCTTTCATTTTAATACTTGCATCCCATAGCATGATTTGGATATTTGGATATTTTCTACAAGAGCTCTGTTCCATATGGAAGAAAATTGAATATCTATTAAGCCGAAGGCTGGTTCACCATACATGGTGCAGGATGGGACCTACCATTCAGTGATTCCCGAATGAGTTGTCCTAGGCTTGAAGCACACCTCTTTCTCTCTCGTCTTGATGATGCTTTTGGGAGTTGAATTAACTTGGTTTTGTAATTTTTGTACTCAACTTTTCCTCGAGAAATGTTTGTAATTATTTATATATACACACTATCAGGTCAACAAATCCAAAAGCATTGATAAAGATGTCAAGATTCTGAAGACTAAGCTTACTGAGGACGAAGTGTTGGATATGTCCCTTGAGGCAAAATTAGTTGAACGGCAAGGAAAAGGTAGCTTTTTACCAAATTGATTGGTTCCTTTCACTTTGTTTATCTGTTGCTTAAAATATTTTCACCTTTTACTCCTCCAGCGGAACAGGTAGAGGAATCAAAGAAGGCACTAGAGAAAGAAAGATATCTGAAACATGAAGAGGTTACCAAAGAACTAAAAAACATTACGCTGGAGGTAGAAACAAAGAAGTCTGATCTACAAGCAAGACAGAGAAAGGTTGAAGAAGTTGTAGCAGAGGTAATATCAGTAGTTGATTCTGAAACTTGACCCTATAGCTCGTACAGGAGTACAGTTTCAGATCTAATTGATTCTTCTTCTCTTCTGATATCAGGCAGAAGATATAGCTTTGAAGATTACTTCAGTGAAAGAAACTGCTGCAGGTAGACAGCAAGAACTATTTCATAATTGTCAAGAGGCTGTGAATGAGGTTAGTATGAATCTGTGTCTAACATGTTTTTTATGTTCAACACATTTAACAAATACGTGAATAATTTGGCAAATATTCAGCCTGTACATGAATTGATCTACTTCCAACTTTTTGTCCTATTCCATTTTCTTGACTGAAATTTGATTTCTTTTTCCAAATTTGCAAATCAAATTTAACACAAGGTCTTACATTTTGAATTATTCCCAAATCAAAATTTGCTTTGGTTTGACATTGCGTGCTGATCCCAAAATCATTGTATTTTTTTGGCTCTAAATTCTAAAATAATTGTACTTGGTTTAGCTTCTATTGTGTGTGTGTGTGCATGTGCATTTGTGTATGTTTAGGTAACATGTCTCATGAAAGGATTTAAATACTTGTTTATGGTGGCTGTAGTTTCACAATTATACAAGCGAGATGGAAACCGTTCGGCGAAGCATATCTCAACCAAGCTAGAAAGGTTGTCTGGGTATGCATCTATTGTTTTATCAAAAAAAAGGGTATGCATCTATTGGGCACATCAAAGGAGAAATATTACTCTCGATCCTTTATTTTCTTTAGTGAGGGCATTATTGTATTTTAAGGCAGATGTATTTTGAATTATTATCTTTATGTAAGTTTTTTAAAAAAAAAATTAGTTAGTTAAGTCAGTGTTTGACATTCCCCTTGGTCTTTTTGAGATGCTATACATGTGAATTATCCTTGTCTGCCACTTGGCAGATGGTGAGAAGTAGGTTGATAAAGATATAGCACATAAAGAACCAAAGAAAAGACAATAAGAAGTTAGAAGAAACCTATCTGTAATTCAGTAACGTATAAAGTAGAAGCTCAATTCGATGACCACAGCATTTTACACGACAATAAAGGCACATACAAACACTTTCTGCTAACAAAATCCATTCAAACTGGAGCAAATAGAAGCATTCGTGTAATATGGCATTTCAAGACGTTCCAAGGGAACAAAACAAACTTCTGTGGCACAAAAAACATGTATCGTCATGACAAGGAAATAATTATGTTCTCGTTTCTCTTTCAATTTTAACATTATTGAACCCAAAAAACAAAGGATGGGCCGCCAGAGCAAGCCCTCTCTAGCTCGGTTATCTACCTCCCACAAATCCGGTAAAATAAAAAACAAAATAATACAGTTGATCTCAGCAAAAAATGTGCAACCCAAATGTTGGCAAGAGCCACCATCACCCAAATTATTGATTTTTAAGGTCCCCGGGAAGAAGAAAAGAAAAGAGGGACGAGAAACTGTCTCCTTAGGCTGCATTCTCCTTGGCAATCTTCTCGCCCTTGGCAAGGACCTCTTCAATTCCTCCAACCATGTAGAAAGATTGCTCAGGAAGGTCATCATATTTTCCATCCAATACTCCCTGCCACAATTCAGCATGTCAAACATAACCAGAGTAAAAACTGAAACGGGCATCAACCATAAGCCACTATAAATTAAGGAAAACAATTATGATGGTAATAGGATTCAAGAATAGCAAGGAGAATTGAGACCGGAGACATTCATTTAAAGTATGTAGACTAGACCCAATTAGATAGATTTAATTGATGGTACAATGAACAGTTCTAAGATTTTCTTCTCTAAGTTTGAACGGCAAACATCTCAACCATTGGTTTATCTCTTCAGATTCCAGCAGTTGTGGAATTTGAAAAATCCTACCACCATTAGCTGACACACAATACTGGTAAAGAGAATATAACAAGCTAACTGACAAAGAACACTTGCATAGATAACAGCAAAATATAAAACGCCTACATAGAGAGGGCAGGAAAATGTGCAAAGAAGAAATGGAGCATTTCTTGGAAATGCCAACCAGCTTTTCTGATGATTCCAAACAATAATAAATAAGCCACCAAATACTTAAGCACCTAATGATTTCACACAGGTACTCTACTAGAGCACCCATAAATCCCACAAGAAGAAAAGAGAAAACTCCCAGACCCAGATATGTAGCACTAATATGAAGCCCTTGTAATGCCTTGAAAAAAAAAGCAATATTAAAGCCACTAAAATGCATTAAGCACAATACCAAACTGACCACCAATGGATATTAAACACTAACAAAATGACCTTAAGATGCCAACAGAGATGCAATAAATAGGCCAGATATAAATACCAAAAGGAGACAAAGAAAGCCAGGAAGAACAGTATACATATAATAGCAAAGACATCGGATAGATTGCACATGAATGTTAACTACTATAGTCAGAGGCACGGCAGTGAAATGTGAAGCACTAACAGTTAATATGTTTGCTTACCTGGAAACTTGTAATGCTCTCCTTCAATTCTACATACTTCCCAGGGGCACCAGTGAAAACTTCTGCAACATGGAAAGGCTGGCTCAAGAACCTCTGAATCTTACGAGCACGAGCTACAGTCAATTTGTCATCTTCACTCAGCTCATCCATTCCCAAAATGGCAATAATATCTTGAAGATTCTTGTAGTTCTGCAGAACCTTCTGTACACCACGGGCAGTATTGTAGTGCTCTTCTCCCAAAATATGAGGAGAAAGCATACGGGACGTAGAATCAAGGGGGTCGACGGCAGGATAAATTCCAAGCTCAGAGATCTGTTTAGAAAAGGACGTTTAAAAGTTTTAAGGTTTTAGCAACAGAGGACATTGTAGTAAATGTTATGGAATAACATCAATTCAATAAAGACATATACCTGTCGGGACAACACAGTTGTGGCATCCAGATGGGCAAATGTCGTTGCAGGAGCTGGATCAGTCAAGTCATCAGCTGGCACGTAAATAGCTTGAACTGATGTGATTGAACCTTTCTTTGTTGTAGTAATACGCTCTTGAAGGCCTCCAAGATCAGTAGCCAAAGTCGGTTGGTATCCGACAGCAGATGGGATACGACCAAGCAAGGCAGACACTTCCGAGTTTGCCTGCAAGATAGAAGGTAAATTACTCAGAAATAGTATTCCAAGGGGAGGATAAAAAAGGGATGATTCTATCGAACATTTTTTCTTCTTGTTGGGGGGAAGGGGTTGGGGGCTGATTACAAAGAGAAGAAGCACTTCTAAGACAAGCAAGCTTACTTGTGTAAAACGGAAAATGTTGTCAATGAAGAGAAGCACATCTTGCCCCTCAGCATCTCGGAAGTGCTCAGCCACAGTGAGCCCAGTAAGCCCCACCCGAGCACGAGCTCCGGGAGGCTCATTCATTTGACCATACACAAGAGCACACTTGCTTTCACTCTAACAAAAAAGAAACATTGACGTTCAATAACAAGCAAATACACAAAATTGTGAAACAAATACAAAGATAAGGAAATCCATGAGCCATAAAAAAATGGACCTGCTTATCCCCTAGCTTGATAACACCACTCTCAATCATTTCCCTGTAGAGATCATTGCCCTCACGGGTACGCTCCCCAACACCAGCAAAGACAGAGAAACCACCTGAACAAATAGTAAAGTATAACATTCAACACTAGAAGCAATTAATGAATAACAATAAGAACATTTTAAGATGCACTTCAGTATAAGCCAACCATGAGCTTTGGCAACATTGTTAATCAGTTCCATGATGAGCACTGTCTTCCCTACTCCAGCACCACCAAACAAACCAATCTTTCCTCCTCTCTGGTATGGTGCAAGGAGATCCACAACCTAAATAAACCCAAAATAGAAATTAAATGTTCACAGTTCTGAATTAAGAAATGCAAATATTTTCAGTAAAGGCTGAAGTTAAAAAGAAAAAATGTAGGAAGGAAACAGCTCGAAATGATGCCACATACATTAAATAAATGCCAAGAAAAATAAGTTTAATGGGAAAAATGTATCTACCTTAATTCCAGTGACTAGAATCTGTTGCTCAGTTGCCTGTTCAACAAATGCTGGGGCTTCACGGTGGATGGGTAGGAAGTGATCGGTTGCTATTGAAATGGATTAAAAAAAAAAGGATCAAAAATAGAAAGAAAAAGCATATAATCTAAACATCAGAAACCTAATGAGAGGTACACACGGGAAAAGGGTAAAATTCCTTACTTATTCCACCCCTCTCATCAATAGGTTCTCCAATCACATTCATGATACGGCCCAGGGTAGCTCTCCCAACAGGCACCTAAAAAAATTCACAAACTAATCCAAATGAGTAATGATCAACAAAAGAACCACCTCTGTGGCAAAAAAGCACAAAGGGGCAAAAAAAAAAAAAGAAATCCTTGTCAAAAAACTTGAGCTGATCTATAGGACCATAGAAAAAAGAAGGTATTCATAGTTTTTTAAATGAACGCTAAGATTAAAAACATTTCAAATTGGACATGAACAAAACCTAAAGAGAAATGCTACAATGATTGCGTGGTGAACTCCGGGTCTAACAAGTAAAAACCATTTGATCCTCAATTAGAGGATATGCCACTTCACGATAAGGATTTGAAATGGGCAGACTATTCTTTATTCAGGTTCTAAAGTTGTAGCTCTGAGTTGATACAAAAAAATTCTGAATAATTGCTAAACACAAGCTAAAACTACAGACACTCGGTTTGTCAATCAACTACATAAGTTTCTACCCCCAAAAACAAAAATCAACCCATAAATATTGTTTCCGCTATTCTAATTCCTAATTATGTGTAATGGAAAGATGGTTCTTCCTATCCATCTTCAAAATAAATCGGTTCACAAAATTCAACTCGAGAGATGATCTGAGAAATTACTCATTAAAATCATATATGAATGCTAAAGATAAAATATGGCAATGAGTATCAATAGAAACCCTGAAACTAAAGTCAACCAACCACCTCATCTGTACCTTGAGGTCAAAATTGACAGGCAAAACGAGATCAAGAGATTCAAAGAGGAATCAATAAAAAACACGAATCCTATTCGCTCAGAAACTCTCATGTGTAAGGTGGAGGATACCATCACCAATCCTTAGGCCTATCCGTATGAAAGAAGGGGAAAAAACAAACGTTGGAACTTCTTCAGTAACCAAGCAAGCGTAGGCCTAAGAGAATGGAATCAGTAACAGATTTACTTCTCCAATCGGCTAAGTCAACAAAGTTCAAAATTCATAAACCTATGATCGACAACCATCAAAAGCTTTTCTTCTCCACATCCCCGATTGATATCAACACCTACATTGTGCCTCCCAATGATAAATCAAAAAGGCTTTAAGAGATCCAAAAAAAATGAACCAAATAATCATTATGGCACATGAAATACTACAAATGAATTATTCAAAAATAACAAATACTCACAGTAATCGGAGAACCAGTGTTGAGCACCCTCTGTCCACGAACAAGCCCCTCAGTCCCGTCCATGGCAATGGTCCTCACCATGTTCTCACCCAAATGCTGAGCAACTTCAAGAACCAAACGGATCGAATTGTCCAAGACCTCAAGAGCAGTCAAGATCGGTGGCAGACCATCATCGAATCTGACATCGACAACGGCACCGATCACCTGACAGACTTGGCCGACCGCGCCGGCACCGGTGAACTCATCGGTGATCTTGCCACTGGTGCTAGCCCCCTTCGTCGGTGAAGGTGTTGATGAAGGCGCAGGAGCTGCAGCAGAAGTGGCATAATCTACAGCACGATTCAAGAGATAACCCTTGGGAGAAGCGCGAGACGCAGGGGAAGGTGAAGGAGTTCTAGGACTGATAATCGATGATGATGATGGCTTCGATGCAGATCGTCGTACTGACGATCGGAAAAGAGATGATAAGACCTTGCGAGAAGCCATGGCAATGGCTAGGGTTTGGCCTTCGTTTCTTCCTTCGGTCCTCGTTGGATTTAAAAAGGGAGAGCTCCACTTACTCTGCTACTTGTATACAGAGGATTGAGCCAACCTGGTTGTTTGTCAAATTACTGCGTTACCCTTGAGTGAAAAAAGAGTCAGACTTTTTGGAACTCGAATTCTGGTTGTTGGTTCGGCGCCTTTAACCCTTTGTTGTTTTGCGGCCACGTGGAGTGACATGTGTCAATGGTCCCACCAAGAGAATTTCAAGGCTTGAAACTGGCAATGTGTAAAGATTTCAGAAGTCAAAGCCTATTTTAAACTTTCTACCAAAAAAAAATAGCCTATTTTAAACGTTCAAGGAGAAGAAATAGGATCACGCTCATGTACGTGAACTCACAAGAACGATTCCATCTGAACGGTTGTAAATTGTACGCTCACATCCGTGAACGTGAACCCAACTCCAAGAGGAAACCTAGGCTCAACGGACTCAGACTTTGTGAGGGTGTCCTACTAGTGAAACTCATAGCAAGGCCGGCTTAAGGTTTAAAACTTGAAATTTGGTATAAGATTATTTTTTGGTAAGATAGATTAGGGTTTTGAAAACCCGGTATTGTCTAGTCAATTCCGATCTTATCCTGAATTGGAATAACTTGGGATCGATAAGGAATCGGTCAAAATCAGCCCAAAGTTGCCCTAATCTTAGATTTTGAAATAGGTCCGGCTGATTCAATCCCAATTTTTAGAACCTTGTATAAGATCTATCTCAATCAATTCGATTTTGACTCGACATTTAATCAGTTCCAAGTCAAATTGATTAATTGTGCCGATTACAATCCGATTTTTACAACATGAGACCGGGCTAGTAGATAGTGTTAACATGATTGTAGATAGGCTGTCAATAACCAGATCTTAATCCCGATCCGATCTGATCCAATCCAAATCAGATTTTATTATGTATATCAGCAAGGCTTGAAGTGCAAGAGCTTCCCTTGTTATTTATGTGCAGATTTTTTAGCACGCCCTCTCACATAAATGAGGTTTTGCACCCTCTCCTCCATAACCTCTCCTCATTTGATGATTCGTAATGGAACCTAATTATCGTGGAAAAATCCTCTCCCTCCCTTAAACGAATCAAATCTGAATTTACCTTTATCACATTCCATAATTATCTAATGGGAAAATTATATTGTCATCCCCTAACGTTTATATTAAATACGGAGCAACCCCCTGTGTTTTTAAATTATACAGTCACACCCTCACACCCCCTGAAGTTTGATTAGTTGTTACAAATAGTCCTACTCCGTTATATCATTCCCGTTAAGTGGTATGGTGTTGGTAATTCATGATTTAAAAATAACTAATATACCCCTAATTGCTCAATTTTTTTTCTTCAAATTTTACCTTTGAAATAAGCTTAATGGGACCCACCCCATCACCATCCCTCCTCCTCCTTCTTCTTCTTCTCTTTCTCTACAACCCCACTGGCCCCACCACCTGCTGCAACCCAACCCCACCCGCCCTTATCCCCTTGCAACCTAACACCACCACCACCACACCCCACCCTCCCCTCCCTTCGCTCTCCCTTTGTTCCTTCCCCAACCCCCAACTTCCCCTCAAGAGTACGCTACAATGATAGGGCTGACAACTTCCCCAATCATTCCCTGTAAACTTGTTCTTCTCTAACGATAGGGTCGACAGCTTCGACATTATCCACATGAATGTCGAAGCTGAGACTGAATTTGGAGGCAATGATGGAGGCAACTGAGACTGAATTTGCATCTCCAATTGAGAGAAACAAAACTACTTCTAAGAACAAGAAAACATATTGAAGCTTCATGTCTGTTATTCCCTCAAAATCTCTCTGTCTCTCTATGTATGGGATTTGAAGAGTAATCTCATTGGTTTCAGTTTTATGAGTAAGATCATAACATTATCAAACTATATTTATCAAGAAACCTGAAATTTTGCCAAGCGACTTTTGTTTTTCAAAGATGGATGATGCAAGGAATAAGGGAGATGGAAGAATTTTCAAGGAATGGAGAAAGGGCACAACGACTGATAAGAACCCTGACATGAAAAACAAGAGAGTTTTCTTTCTTAACTGTTTCGTGACTGCTTCTGTCTTCTTTCCTCTCTGCAAGGTATCATGGAGATGGTGGAGTGCGATCCATCACCTACAAAAACCCCAAATCCCTGATTTTGATTTTCTCCGGAAGATTCCCTTCCAGACTGTTGTTCCTCATGGCAATCTCAACCAGGGAACTAGGCAAACCCACCGGAGCTCCCTCGGAGATTGCATTGTTGCTCGCATCCAAGAAACTGAGGTTCTTGAGGGAACTCAGATCGGGTAACTTGCCAAAGAGCTTGTTCCCCTGGAGCTCCAGCCTCTTGAGGCTAGCCAGGCCCTTGAAGCTAGCAGGGATTGGGCCCTAAAGCTGGTTCCAGTCGAGATAGAGCTCCTCTAGAGCAGAGAGAGAGCCAATCGAAGTGGGAATCTCGCCTGAGAAGGAGTTTCCCGAGAGAACGAGGCGACGGAGACGCGTGAGGTTGGAAAGAGAGGTTGGTGGGGAACCAGACAAAGAATTGTCGGCCAGGTCGAGGGTTTCCAAGTAAGGGAGGTAGTTGCAGGGCAAGGAAGAAAGCGACCCAGAGGCTACCCATTTTTTCTCCTTCTCACTTTCACTCTTACCCTCGCTCACTCATAGGTTTTAGTTTATAATCTTAGAAGAGGGCAAAGTTGGAATTTCCCACTGAGTATTAACAGGATATTAGAAGAGGGCAAAATCGGTATTTAAAATGTATTATTTAACACCGTCCACTCAAGGGGCGTGGCTTTATAATTTAGAAACACAGGGGATCGTTCTATATTTAATACAAACCTTAGGGGGTGGCAGTGTAATTTTTCCTTAGCTAATTTACTGTTTCATTGTCGATTTGCTTTTTGCTGCTGGCAGGCTTCTCCAGTTAGACTTTGTAGTCAAATCATACAAAGTAATAACTTTTCAAATGCCCTTCTCAATTTTCTTAATCAAATTTCTTCTTTGCCTAATAAATTAGACACTAATATCTTATGGGCTTCTATGTTAAGGCAAATCTGGAAATTAAGAAACTTTTTTGTTTAGACACTAATATCTTATGGGCTTCTATGTTAAGGCAAATCTGAAAATTAAGATACTTTTTTGTTTCCTGGCATTCTAACCTCTCCCTCCTCAGCACCAATCAGGCTTTCAACCATTCGGTTGAGGAGGGTAGGTTGGGTATTTTACAGGGATGGGTCTTTAAATCAGGTTATTCATGTTGTCTTGAATTGTGTTTTACCGCATTCTTCTTGCCATTTTAATTTATATATATTTTTTCTGATAGCATTTGAAAGGTTGATTCATGTTTTGGTGGTACGGGCGTTACAATTAGGAATCACAAAGGGTGCGTTTGTTGCAGCCAAGTGCAAGCCCGATCGCAGCTTCGTTGCCTCAGCTATGGAAGCCAAGGCAATTAGGGATGGTCTTCTCTTGGTGCGTCGTGTCCATCTTGAGCACATTTCTGTGTTCTCTAATTGCAAGGCGCTAGTAGGCTTCTTGAATGGGTCTCTCCAATCCCTCAAGTGGGCTCATGGTTTGAGGTATTGGTTAAGACCGATCTTGATACCGATTCGATCCAGCTGTATGGATAGAGATAAAAATATAAAATATTAGTAATTTTATAAAAAAACAGGAACAAAAGTGCCATATTTGCCCAAGTTTGGACGATCCCAATCTGTATCAGTCGATTCAATCTTAATCCGATCCAGCCGATACCGAGATCACGAACCATGATTGGGCTACCTCAGTCCTAGTCTCAGGCATTTTGTTTCTTGAGAATTGTTTTGTTCGTACTCTGTTTTTGTATGTTTCTAGGGTTTTGAATAAGGAAACTCATGTATTAGCGAAAGAAGCTTCCATGTTAAATATCTTGTCTCTGTGATGGGCGAGACCACTAGCTTTTGTTGTTAATCGTGCTCTCTTTTCCAGCAAGAACTTCTCTGATCTATTTCAATAATATTTTGGCCGAAATACCTGCCATTGACCAAAAAAGCATATATTGGTACAATATCTACATTAATAATATCTATATAATAATTAAAATGAAATACTCATTTTATAATTTTTCTAAGATTTATTTACATGTTTAGGTGAGTTAGATACACCTTATAATCATTTTTTTATTATTTAATTATTAAAAGAAAGGGGTGATGTTCTCTGTGCCTCAGCGTAGCCTACACCTAGACATATGAGCCTGCCATTCAAGGAGGCAGGGTGGTCATTTCGCCCACCCCCATGTGTCTGGGCACAGCCTGCGGCACCGACACAAAAAACATTTTCCTAAAAGAAAATATTAATAATTAGTAGGTCGGAACAAATATAGACAACTTTCTAACTCAATCAGATCAAGTTAGGAGTGTTTTAACTTAAATCCAATTTGGTTGATAGCCCTAATTGGACTGTGAAATTTGGACCTCCTATTTACGAATGGTTGAAATTATCCCTTACTATTGCACGATACCTTCTCAATGGCATTCAAGAACCTCGATCAAGGAATTCGCCCTTAATTATAGTTGAAGGAAAACTCATTTTTTGTTTTTTTTTTTAAATTAGACTAAGGCTTTTTTTTTTTTGGGATTAAATATTAGACTAGGCTCAAACTTGACATATATAAAGGTGTCATGCCTTTATCTCACCTTGCCTTATTACCTGGTAACATCAATGTTCTATGCATGTTTCACACCGATAATTCTAAAGGGTTGACTACTATTTAATATGATTAGGTTTGGAATTAGTAGAACTTAAACAAACCCAATATCTTATGTCCTTAAGCTATTATAAGTCTAGTTGAGTTGGATTTGTATTAAAATATTAGGTTGCAACATGTATGTGGAAGTAACAAGAAGGGAAATGCTAGCACTAATACTTATTCTTCAAAAAATATGAATAATAAAAAGTGTAATAGAGAATGGATTTTTTTTTCTTTTGGGTAAATGATAGAGAATGAATTAAGTATAAAGAATTAAGAAAGTAGTTTTCTGTATGGGAGTGTGGTCAACACCAGCACTCCCATGAGTCTCTTTCTCTCCTCCTCAAAACAATGGGGTAGAGGTGTCTTTTCATATGGAGAGGAGAGAGATAGTCTCATGGGAGTGCTGGCGTAAGCCACACTCCCAGACAGAGAACTTTCTCCCAAAGAATTGTTGCTGACATTTCTCTTCGCATAGTCTTAGTTGGGCATGTATGTTGTCATTTACCATAAATAAGATGAAAAAAGGTACTTAGGAATTGTGATACATTGTATTGAACAAAAAATGGAACTCTTGGTTAATTAAAAGAAGGGAGATGGTTTCCTCTGAAGTCAGCATACTACATCTAGCAAAGGAGCGCTCCCCCTTTCGAATTTTACAATAGGGGGTTTAAGAGAGAGAGTGAAAGGGAATTGTACAGTGATATGTGTGTGCACATGCCAAAATTTTCACACATTGTTTGTGGGCGGAACATTTTCCCTTTAAAGAATAAACATAAATCTATCAAATTCAAAAAATTAGGACAAAGTTTTTCTTCACCATCTGATGAATATGTTCAACCACACTATCCTAGGGTTCACAAACCCCTATAGGGTTTTAGTATGTTCCCCAAAATACGTCCTTATACCCTCTCTCTCAAACACATATGAAACTCCACGATTAATTAATTGATTCCCATTCACTGTGGCTCAAGAAAAATTTACTCCAAAATTTATGTTCCCCATAATACTATTATCTTCATAATATTAGGCACTTTTAAATGGATACATACTAAAAGCATTTCAATAAATTTAAAAGGATATTCTTATTGACACACTTTAAGGTATCAAATAATTGTTTACCTTATATTTTGCCCTTTTAATACAACACACTTCTTTTTTTAAAGGGTAAGTTTTGTTATTGTGAGACACATTGACAAATCTTGACAATGATATTATGGTAAATGTATTTCTCTTTAGATTATTATAAAAACTATTTTTTACTGTGACAACTCAAATTAAAGAACTATTTGTAATTTCAACCCCAACAAAAAAAATTAACTCTTTGTAATAAGACAAAAGACAACCACAAGAAGGTTATAAGCTATAAAGACACTTATAGACGTGTCATTTAGACATTTCCAAATTTAAAATGTGATGAGAATAACAAAAAGTTATCATCGTCAAGGGTTGTAATTTGAGTTTGGGATCTAGTTCACAAGCTACTCTAGGCTTGTACAAAAGATGATTTTCTTTGCCCCAATCTCTTGCTCGGACAAACTGTTTTTTTTTTAATTTTTTTGGGTGAATTAAACATTCCTACTGCTTAAAAAAGACGAAAACTTACAAACCAGTTCAGAGTTTGATACCCTAGCCTGTGACGCTAGGGAGTGTGCTGGTGAAATCAGCCTTCTATGTTGTTTCAATACAGTTACAGACTTAAAAGACGAAATTAAATATTTAATGTCAAACAGCAAATGGTAGTGCTCCCACGGCCACAGGTTTTCCTCCGGGCAATTGATCCAACCCCATACCTCCAATGAGTCTATCCATATAATGATTTCCCTGCAGTCTCTCTTTAGTGCCTTTTCGATTCCTTCTTTAACTCCTCTGAGTTCCGTTTCTTGTGATGATCCTGCAAAACCAGAGTTCATACACCAATCCACAAGTTCATGGTTATAGAAAACAGAGGCTCCCCAACCTCCCTTCTTGGTGGTTGTTTCAAAACTGCCATCCGATACAATTAGAGCGCACTCATTTTTGGCCTGGTTAAGGTAGAATTCTAGGGGGGGTTTATCCTGATTGGGCTGGTTGTCCTCAAGGGAGAATGCTGGCATGTTCAGGTTAGATCCATCATGATGAAGATAGCACAGTCCCTTATCCAAGAAGCAATGTTATACATAATCGAATTAGGGGAGAACTCTTTCCCTCGAAAAACCACCTCATTTCGATTATGCCAAATGAAGTAAAGAGTTATTGCAGCCACTCCAAGAAAAGTGTTTACCTCGGTTTTGGAAAGGTTAGCAATTAGGTGATTAAAGGCATCAAGAATGTTGTCACCTTGGATATATTCAGTTCGCAGGCCAAGGGGCCCGGCAGCCCAGAGTCTCTTGGTGAATTTACAAGACAAAAAAAGGTGCCAAGAAGTTTCAGGTGCAGCCAGACACAAGGGACAAATAGTACAATATGAGTTTAGCCATCTAAGGTTCCCTTTGGTGGAAACACCTTCGTGTAGAAATCTCCAAAGGAAGAGTTTAAACTTTGGATGGATTCCCAGCTTCCAAATTATGGTCCAGATTGGTGATCGCCCAAAGTCGGGATTGTTTTGAATATATCTGGCTGCAGCCTTGGTTGAGAAGGTCCCAGATTTAGTGAGGGGGGAGAAGAGTGCGTCTGCAGGAGATTGATTGGATAGGGGGATGGCTAGGATGCTTTTGGTAGTGGGAGTAGGAAAAAGTGATCGAATTAGGGGTGCATTCCAAGTACGGTTACAAATGAGCTCATTAACCCTGTTAAACCTGGGGTTGGGAGAGAAGAGTGGAAGGTCACCAGTGGTGTAGGGTGGAATCCAAGGGTCAGTCCATATGCTTATGTTTTCTCCCGATCCAACTCTCCATCTAACCATTTTCCTAAAAATCGGGAGAACCTTTCTTATACTGTTCCATGTCCAGGACCCATAAGCTAGTCTGACAGAAGGGTCAAGCAAGGAGGCAGAGGGAAAGTATTTAGGCTGAAGTAATCTTGCCCATAGGGAATGGGGATGTGATACCAGTCTCCAAGTCAACTTGAGGATTAGGGCCTGGTTATGTACAGCATGAGTTCTTAAGCCAAGTCCACCTAGATTTTTATTTAAATAAACTTTTCTCCAAGGAATCAAGGAGGAGGTATTTTGCTTCTCATGTTTTCCTTGCCAAAAGGCCATGCAAATGGAGTCTAGCTGGTGACACACAGAATTTGGGAATAAAAAACACGACATCTGATGAGTAGGGATTGAATTTAAAATCGATTTCACAAGAATGAGTCGTCCAGCTTGAGATAAGAGATTACTTCTCCAATTACAAAGCCTCCCCCGGGCACGGTCTATAATCAGTGTCAGTGTTTTGGCCCTAGAACGGTTGGGAAAGAGTAGGGTCCCTAGGTACTTTGTAGATACATCAAGTTTCGAAACAGTAAGGGATCTCCTGATTTGTTGTTGTAGGGTAAGGGGAGTATTTTCACTGAAGAAAATGTCACTTTTAGCCATATTTAGTTGCTGGCCCGAGAGGGATTCAAACAAATTTAGTATGGCCTTAAGAGTGTTGACATCTTCAATAGTGGCTCTACAGAAAAGGAGAGTGTCATCTGCAATAAGTAGATGTGTAATCTCAGGTGCGCGGCGAGAAATTTTAATTCCCTTGAAAAGTTTTAGGTCCCTGTAGTTCTGAAGGAGTCTGGATAGACATTCCATGGAGAGGATGAATAAATAGGGGCTTAGGGGGCAGTCCTGGCGAAGTCCTCTAAAAGACTCAAAGAAATCAAAAACACTGCCATCCAATTTGATTGAGAAAATGCATTTGAGGATGGTAGAAATTAAATTCCCCCAATCCAGGCTGAACCCGAGAAAGGAAAAGAGAGAAGTCAAAAAGCCCCATTCCAATCTATCATAGGCCTTAGACATATCCAGTTTTAACGCCAAATACCTAGTTTTCCCTGATTTTTTCCTCCGAAAGAAATGGAAAATTTCTTGGGCAATGATAATATTATCTGAGATTTTATGTCCCTTAATGAAAGCCGATTGAGAAGGGGAGATAATGGCTGGAAGGATAGGTCATAGTCTGTTAGCCAAGATTTTGGTGAGGATTTTGTAAGAAACATTACATAAGCTAATAAGTCTATAGTCTTCCACAAGGACAAACTGTTGCTTAAGCTTTTGTTAGTTCATTTGTGAGAGTGAAGTATTAAAAAAAATTAATTTGAAAGCAACCACAAGAATGGTGTTAATTTCATATCAAAATTGTTTATCAAAATGAACCGTTCAAATCGAAGCGGTAAACCGATTATTAGATTCGGTTTTGGTTTTACATATCATAAAAAATGCTAGAATGGTGTTAATTTCATATCAAAATTGTTTATCAAAATGAACCGTTCAAATCGAAGCGGTAAACCGATTATTAGATTCGGTTTTGGTTTTACATATCATAAAAAATGCTAGGTTTGATTTTGAGCACCCCCCCCCCCAAAAAAAAAACTGTTATCTAAACCACTTGGGAACTTATAAACCACTAAACCAAATAAAATCGACTAAACTATTAAAACAAGGGTAATTTACATGTATTTCTCCTGTAATTTGGTCCTATTACAAGAAATCCTTTATTGTTTGAACAATTACATGGACCTCTCCTAGATTATGCTGGGGCTTACAAATAACCTCAGTCCATTAAGTTGAAACCGTTAGCTGAAGCAAAAAATTCATAAATGGTCATATTACCCTCCATTAGTGTAGTTTTATCCTGTTGGAATTGGGAGCTTTATATATATATATTTTGTATAGAGGGGGGGGGGATCGAACCGGGGAGGGGATAAGGTACCAGCCAGGAGACTCGAACTCGAGACCTCCTGGTGAGCATGGGCATGAAGCGTACCACGGCTCACCAACTGAGCTAGGCAAGGTGGTAGTTTTACCCTTTTACTTTTACATTACAAAACTCAAACCCATCTCCTCAACTTTCCGTTCCAACCTCATCTTCCTCCATCTCAACTCTTTCATCTCTGGCAACTTGCATACACATCTTCCTGTCATATCCGATGATTTGCGAAAAACTCCACTCTCCAATCCGGCGATCTTTGAACTGCAAAACCACCACAACGAACTCCAACATTTCCGCTACAGAGTCGGCGTAGTTGGTCATCATAGCATAATAAATAAAGGTCACAGAAGCAAAAGAGGACTTTTTTGTCAGAGATTTCAATCGTTTTGACATCTTGTTTCTTCACTCCATCTTTAGGAACAGTAATAGTAAGCACTCCCTTCTTTCATGACAGCCTTCCTTGTCAAGCTCACATACACAGTAACGGTAGGCTTTGTGCATAGGAGTGTTGCAAAGAGAGTATTTCATAGAATGGAAGGTTGTTTATGTGAGAGAGAGATGCTACCATGGATCGTACTTTAGGGATCGGTCAATGTCGATATCAATCCGATACCGATCAAAATTAGTCTGGATCGGCAAAAATTTACAAAAATCTAAGCAAAAAATTACAAAAATCTAGGTTTTGCTGGATCGGTTTTGGTATTGGTAACAAATATAAAAAATTGATAAATGATTGATCAAAAAATATTTAAAATTTCAAAAATTGATCAAAACCCCCCAAAAATTCACACGTATTGGATCGGACCGATCCAAGGAGCGATCCATTAATACCTTGTTGAATTGTTCATTAATCTGGATCGGTCTAGATCGATAAAGTGCTATCTTTTTTTGGGGAAATAGTTTTCTGTCCAGAAGTGTGGCTATCCTATTTCTATGCTCCACAAAACAAGGGAGCATAGGTGTCTTTTCATATGGGAAGGAGAGAGACACTCATGGGAGTGTCGGCGCATGCCACATTCCTGTGCTTTTATAATAGAATAGATGTTAACTCTTATACCTTCCCTGAAGCAAGCATATTGTTGTTTGGATCCGGATCCTCTACAACGCGCTGTCCCTCCTAGGCCGTTCTGCACAGACATAGGTCTGCGTGTAGGTAAAGGTAAGGTGGTCATTACGCGTGGCCCTGTGTCTACGTAGCACATACAGTGTGCAGTAGAGGATCCAAGTTATTGTTGTTTAATTTCCCAAAAAAAGTTATTGTTGTTGTTTCCTCTATGCCTGCATAAAGAGTGATCACTCGCTTTTCAATCTTTGGAAATGCTTTCATCAATGAACGTGGCCAAAATTGGCCAAACAGTAAACACCCCTAAGGTCCTAACATATGCGTGTTAGTTTTGGGTAAAACAGGAGCACACAACTTCCATATGAGTAGTAATATTCCAACAAAGAATTCCTAACATATGCGTGTTAGTTTTGGGTAAAACAGCAACACACAGATTCCATGAGTGAGTAGCAAGGTAAACACAAACTTATATGCTAGACATTTTGGTAAACTAAAAAAGCTTGACATTGGCTAATCTGGTAATTTTTTTAAAAACAAAAAAATAAAATAAAAATCATTGTAAATCAGGATAATTATCCTTTTAAAACTTCTTTTTTGGGGGGTAAAGGCAAGGGTGCCAATTTGGAATAAAAAAATCGAGATCAAACTGAAAATATTCGGTTCTGTTTTGATTTTGGAAAGTGAAACTTGATTTGGTTTGGTTTTGATTTTGGTTTTAGATTAAAAAAAATCTGTTAGAACCGATTAAGTGTAACCCAGCTAAACCGAATTGACTTGAACCTAAACAATACTAGTGAAATGATCTCCTTGCCCCCCATGTTGGATGCCCACGCGGCCACCGCACTGATGTAGGGACCATGCGACCAAACAACGTTCTCTCTCCTTATAATAAAATAAGGTAAATGTTGGACATACCGGTGTGATGCCCAGCCTGAGTCTATTTCTCTTCCACCTCCTATGGAAATGACCCCTTGCCCTCCTCACCTACCCACTATAACCTGGATCCTCTGTGGCGCGATAGGGTGTCCGATGCACATTGGATGGTCTGCAACATCCGAGCAAGCATCCCGATACAATGCTTGTGTGTTGGGTTGCGTGCATGGGTGCTAGAGGTTGTCCGATCTACAGTGGAAGCTCTGTTGTGCCACAGAGGAGCCCCATCCCACCCTCTAGCTCTATGAAAGTCAATGCGTGTCCAACTCTCTCCCAATAAAATATTACATGTTACAAATTCGGTTTTTTAAAAAGTGGAAAATGGGTTGGATACCTTTTTTAGGACAAATCCTTTGCTCCCTAATCTTAACTGTAATCTCACCTAGTCTGTCTATCAAAAGCTACTTTCTAACCACAAAGTTAGTGAGTTCATCACCTCAAACATGCGGAATGCCAACTTACTTTTTATCATTCTCAATTCATTTTATATCTGTGATATCCTTAAAATTCCTTTATCCCCCAACCTAGACCATTAGTGACGTAGAAACACAAAAAATTATCATTTCTCCAACAAGATAACAACAAGGTTTTTATACAAATAGAATTTTCACCCATCCCATCTCACCCAAATGGTGGAATTTCTTGTAGAAAATTAATATTCACCCTAAGTTTAAAGTTCAATTGTGGAGAATTTTGAATAATGGTATTCCGGTACGAGCAACCTTTGGTCGATGGGTTGATATTGGTATTCCACTTTTACTTGTAAGTTTAGCCAACGTATTTGGACAGCTGGTCCTCTTGGCCTGCGTACCGAACACACATCACACACTTTGGTTTGGTATTTTTTGTTTGAGTTATTACAAATCTGTTTGTATACCTTGCAGAATGTAAATGAGTTTTCAGTAATGTCTCCATCACTTCATACTATCTGGAAACACAAGAATCAGGTTGTCATGGCAAACTTATTGCCTAATCTAAGGATGATTAACTCCATGTTTATCTGCAGATTTTTCTCCTTCTCCAAACCACGATAGTTCATATGATTGTAATTTGCTTAAATTTTATATTGTTTTCTTATTTTAATTTGTGCAGGGTATGCCAACAGATCATTAACCACTTCAGGATGGGCTGTTTTTGTCTTCTTTTTTAGAATTATATTAGTTTTATAGAGTTGGATGACATTTTGTCAAACAATTATTTTTTAGGCCGAAACTAGAGGTCTTCTAAAAGGATTACCAATAGCCTCTAATTTATGATGAACTAATTACACATTTGGAATGTCTCACGGGATTTATAGGATATGTTATGGGAACCTCTTAACTGCCCATGGCCTTGGACTTCTTTTTATGTCTTCTCTCATATTTCGGTTTATATCTCATTTATAATTTTTTTGTAATGTTGTAAACACTAAAGTTTGTGATGTTTTTAAGGGACTGACAACTAAGGCAAGTTGTAAAAAACTACCCCTTTCTAATTTTGGGGATTAGAAGGATGTATTTTTTTTGAGATTAATATATTTATTTCTTTGTTCATAAAGAAAAAGGAAATAAGAACACCACTTGATTGTGTAGCGCGGCATGTACCTACGACAAGACATAGTCGCAGGTGAAATGACTGGTGCACCCCTAGTCTTTTTTGCCTTTTCAGGAGGTGCACCGGCCATTTCACACGTGGCTGTGTCTAGGCCCAAGTACATGCTGCGCTGAGTGATCGGGAGGCATTCCTTTTCCAAAAAAAAAAAAAAAGTTATCCTTTAAAAAGTTTTTTATTTTTTGTTTTGTTTGGTAAAAGCAATGGTGTCAATTTAGAATTGAAAAACCGAATCGAATCAACCAGTTTAAAATCAAATCGAATCAAGCAAATCGATTCTATTTTTATTTTTGCCTTTTCAGGGGGTGTACCGGCCATTTCACGCATGGCTGTGTCTGGGCCCAGGTACATGCCGCGTTGAGTGATCGGAAGGCATTCCTTTTCCAAAAAAAAAAAGAAAAAGTTATCCTTTAAAAAGTTGTCTTTTTTTTTTTTTTGTTTTTTTTTTGTTTTGTTTGCTAAAAGCAATGGTGTCAATTTAGAATTGAAAAACCGAATCGAATCAACCAGTTTAAAATCAAATCGATTCTATTTTGATTTTAAAGAGTGAAAGCCATTTGTTTCGATTTTGGTTTTAGATTAGGAAAAAATTAAATTGAACCGAATGAAGTGTACCCCGTTTAAACCAAACTGAATTCAAGCTAAACAATACTAAACCCTGCAATCATCTGTCCTTGTAGAATTGTGTGAAATTATCTACTATATTTTATTTTTTTGATTAAATTATGTAAACAGGGTTGAAAGGTATTGGGTTTGACATTATGAGACTATATCTTTATGATGTTGTAATTTCTTTTCCAATTAGGGTTTTGAAAATTGGAATTAAGGATTGAATCAGCTAATGTTGATTCGGTCTGCATCGATCTCAGAAACCCAAGAATTGACCCTCAGATCCAACGATCTGGTGAGAAAAAACCTAGAATCAGCCAGATCTGATCTGAACGCCCATAATTAGGATTGGTCATAGCCAATTTGACTGATCCGATTTCCATTTTGACATAGTGTTCCCAACTTTATTTGTTTTGTTTATTTCCATTTAGATTAAATTTGAACTGAATTACTGAGACTGTACAAACCGAATTTGATTTGGCTTTAATGCTATGAAAAATTATTGGATTGCGGTTTTTTTTTTGGTAAAAGGATTGCGGTTTATACATAATGTATCTTGAACTGAACCGGTATAAACTGCAAGTACAAAACTCGTTCACCGTTTCCAAAGCGCTAAAAAAAGATTCTCTAAAATCTCTCTCTCTCTCCTCCCTGTTCATCCGGTTGTGAAGGAAGGGAGAGGACCAAGGGACCAACTGACCAAAGAGAGACTCTGGTTTCTGCGTTACTGAAGCTAAGCTCTACGATCTCTTATCCTTATTCCGTCTTCGAAATGGCGAAGTTGAAGACGGACTCTCCCATCTCTCGTCGCATCGTGCTTGCGTTTCTGGATTTCTTGAAGTCAGGTTTATTTCTATTGCATTTCTGTACTTCATGTTCATTTCCTTCTGCCTTTTTCCCTTATCTCGTTTTTTCGTGAACTAATCACTGTATATGATTCTACTTTGATGTTTTTCCTTGGAATTGTCGTCAGTGTCTGAGTTTCTAATGCTTCTGAGGTCTTTCTGGTTTTTTATGCTTTTGAACTTTTCTGAGAGTTACTTTACCAAAATTTGGACCGTGTCTTGGTTTTTTAGGCTCTGGAGATCAATATCTATCTTTCATTAAGGGAAAAAGTTGATCCTTTTCTTTGTAGAAGTGTTAGTTTTTGGTTGAATTCAATTTTTTTCGTCTATTCTCTCTCCACCTTTTTTTTTTAATGGGATTATCACTGTGTATTCATTCTATTTTGATGCTTTTGAGCTTAATTTTTCTCGTCGGAATTTCCGTAATTCGTTTGTAATGCTTCTGCTGTCTCTCTGGTTTGTAATGGGTTAAACCTTTCAGGTAGTTTATTTATCAAAATTTGAATCATATTTTATTTTTTTGGGTTCTAGAGATCGGCATCTAGGTGAAATTCCGTGTTCGTGTTAGTTTCTGGTTGAATTCAAGTTTCAGTTTCCTCTCTCTCATATTTTTTATGAGCTGATCACAGTTTATGAACTTGAATTCTTTGGAATTTCCATATTTCGTTCTGAATTCAGTTTGTAGTGCTTCCGGTGTGTGTCTGGTTTGTTCATATGTTGTAACTTTTTTGGGAGTTCATTTATCACAATTTGATCCGTATCTTAGTTTTGATGTTATGGAGATCAGTATGTATCATACATTGGGGGAAAACACTGATCTTTCTCTGTAAAAAATTTATAGTTTCTGGTTGAATTCATTTCTTAATTTTGGACTGGTTTAGTTTTTGAGTTTTTGGAGACACTATCTCACATGAGGGCGGACATCGGCGCAATGGTAAGGTTGCTCCATTATGACCCAGTAGTCGTGGGTTCGAGTTGGGAAACAGCTTCTCTGCGAAGCTGGGGTAAGACTGCATACATTATGACCCTCCCTAGACCCCGCAGTGGCGGGAGCCTCGTGCACTGGGTACGCCCTTTGGAGACAGTATCTCCCATGTGCTGAGTGAAGAGGCTGTTCTTTTCTGTATAGAGTTGACAGTTTTTGGTTGAAAGTGATTCTCTTTTTGTTTTGTGGAAGAGTGTTGAATTGAAAGCAGTTTGATTATTTGTTGCTCAAAATGTTTGGTGTTTGCATGGTCTGTAGTCCAATCTATGAGTTATAATTTGGAACAACTAGAGTTTGGATGATTGATCGTGCATGAGCCATGAAGGGGTTATAAAGTGTGTGAGTTATTAATATGAGCAGATTTAAATCGATTGAGTTTATTAGTGTATTCCTCTTTTGGTACAGTTTTTTTTTTTTCCTTCCAATTAGATGTTTGGGGTTTGAGAGCAAGATCAAATTATTGTCTCTACATGCATATGATTATGCATGGAAGCTTTGCAGTTGGAAACAGATTGATATATGAGTTTATTACTGAATTATACTTCTCTTAAATGTGTCAGGGTTTGAATCAGCAAGATAAATTTATTTTCTTATATGCTTGTTCACATTTTAATCGACCACATTTAGTTGGGATAAGGCTGAGTTGCTGTTGTTGTTGTGCTTGATGCTTATTTTTGTTTCTGAGATGCTATGGCTACTTTTGCTGAGAATTACGATCAAGCGGACATCTCAGGTTGGACATTTGTGCCCACACACGACAAAAATGATTGAACTTGAGTCATGTTGAACTAAATGCAGTTGATATCATGCGATGGTGTCTGGGGCCCGCCAAAAGCATTTCTTGCTACTTACCTTTATTTTGATTGTATTAATCGATAACTGAGTTGTTATCATTTTATCCTGAAGTGATTCCTAATGGATACTGCATTAGTGCTTCAGAGAACCTATTGCTACTATGGGAATGAATTGATGTTGTCACTTTATCAGGCAGGAATTTTACGAGGTTGTTGCTGAATCTGTTGCCTTGTTTCATTCATTTGTGCATTTAACCACTGGTTGAATCTAAAATAATTAATTGCTAGGGGAAACAATAGTGCAAAGCAAAAGATCCTTCACAACCTGTATTGGCTAATTTAGTTTCAAATTTGTTCTATTATCAATAATGAAAGTGATTATATAATCAGGAGATGAATCATTCTCGTTGAGCAAGGTACAAAGATGTGGATATATTCACTAAATTGGCCAAGTGATGAGCTGTTGTTTAAGTAAAAGTTTGAAATACCGCCCCCCCCCCCCAAAAAAAAAAAAAAGAGAAAAAAAAAAGAAAGAAGAAAGGTTGGAATTCCAAACTTAGCGGTCTGTTAATTTTCTGCAGCTTATGACCTCACTAGTTTTCCATTCTGGTGATGTATACGGTGTTAAATATTGTACCATGGGGGAGAGTTTGTGTTCAATCGAGAGTGGGGGTCTATGTTAAGTTGTGTTGAGTCGTTGTTATTTAGGTAGCCTTAGTTGTAATTTGACCTTTAGTAGGACTCTTAATTCATTGTACGGAATGGACCTAGGCCACGATAGGGGCAGTTCTGAATCCTATCGTGGCTCTAGGATATATCCCTTTTTTTCTCCATCTTGTTCTCTATCTCTCTCTCTTCTTTCTCCTTCTCTTCACTTTCTTCATAGATTCTGGTTGGTAATATCTGATTTGTCCTCCTTTAGATGTATCCATGTGTATGCCAAAGTTACATGTGAGGGATGTTGAGAGTTATAGAGGTATAATCCCACATCGGTTATCTGGGACCTTGGATGTGTCTTCATATACCATTGGGCTATCTCCACCCATTACCTTAAGCTCTTGGGTTGGACCCTCAAGTGGTATTTTGTGAGCTATCCCACTTTATTTAAAATACAGATTAGGGCCATTGGATTCTATTGCCATGGCTCTTTAAGACTTTTGCCTCTGTATAAAGGTTGCAATGTCGATCTACTGGTTTCCTTTTCTCCACCTACAATGCTATTTACTATGGTAATCCTTTTTTTTTTTTGCTCTCATTTTCTTTGGAACCTTAAATTTAGTTGTATAAAAACTTGTGTTAGGCAATGACACTTGTTTCTATTTCCATGCTTCAAATGTCTCTGGGATTTTTTTATCTGGACTTTCTACTTATTTCGATAGGCTTGTTCAATTCTTCAATTAGACATCAATAGGCAACTGTCTAGGCATTTGGGGCATGGGCTGGCTGACTCATGCATGGGTTGAGTGTGACAGCGTGTTGGTTGACTAGGTGTGACTGGTCAATGACTCGAGTCGAGTTGCTAGGTCTGACTAATTGATGGCTTGTAGCCATTTACAATTTCGGGTTCTTGACTTTCTTAATTTTTTAGAACTTGTCATTTTTTTTTCCTGGGTATTCAACCACCAAACATGGTCAATATATTTATTTTTTTGGCATTTACTACTTAGATATACTAATACTACTTTCCTTTTTTCTGTGGGAGGAACCGTAGGATATATGACTTAACATCCTGTTCTGTTATATATCTTTGATCTTTATTGTTGTTGATATATGGTACTATCTCCGAATTTAAGAAACCATCAATTTTTTTCTATTTGACTATTTATTGCTTGCCTAGGCATTGGCTAGTCAATGCTTTGACTTGATAGGCACAAATGCTTGGACAACCTTGTCTTTGATACTTGTCGGCTGAACCTTTATGTGGACATTTTTATTGACTCTGATAAGCGCAAAACTCTTAATTTGGATGTCCATTAGAAGTTTCTCAATCCAAAATGTTGGGCATCAGAAATGGAAACTTGACAATAGTATTGTCTAGTTCTGCTAAGGGATGGAAATTTCTTAACTTTTAAGAATAAAATGATGAAGTACTGCTGCGTATCATCGAGGTGTGCTAGAAATATCTGAAGTTGGAGGATTGTTTTGGTGGTGGAAGATCTTCTGATGGGTTCCAGTTCTCTTTCCTTTCCCATCCCTCTGCCTCTTTATATTTTGGTAATAGAATCGTCATAGTAAAAGAACAAATCTATCGAAATTTACTACTCCAAAAAAAAAAGAGGGGAAGACAGAACAAGTTCCCACCTCTCTCTCTCTCTCTCCTGCAGCTTTGATGTGCTTTCACTGGAAGTTTGCCTGTCCAGAAAAATGCTACGAGATAAACAAAATAAAATGTTATGTAGCTTTTTCTGATCGTTATTAAAGAATCACAGTAGCTAAAGCTAAGCTTCAGGGAGAGCAAATTTTTTTTTAGGGACAACTTTGTGGTTTGGGGCTTTTCTCCATCATAAATTGCCTTATCGTAAAAGGGAAAATTTAGTTCATCATCTGATTACCTTTGTTATTTAGAGAACTTGTCAGGACAAAAGTGGAAAGAAAAGGTTGATGTTCATTATAGGTGTAAGCAGTGCCAGATTTTGGAAATGAAAATTGATCACTGAATGTTGGATCTCAATGAAGTTGCTTGGTTGACTCCCTATCTTTTTCAGATTGGGCGTACCAAAACTTGTGAAACCCACGGTCATATAGAATATTTTTGATTTCTTTGGGTAGCAGTTATTAATTATTTGTATGTGTAGCAGAGAACACCTTGTGAAACCAGGGAATTGAAGAAGAGAAGAGAAGAGAAGAGATGGGAGAAACAGGGGAGCTGCTAAGAGAGTGAATTCGATACTGAGCAGTCCACCCCTCCCCCCCCCCCAATGAATTTATTTATATTAAGTTGAGATTACAAAAGAGGATTCCTAATTCAACTAGCAATCAAAAATAGAAACTAGGTCCAACTCAAATTAGAAACTAGGACTAACAAGACTGACTCTAATTACTGCATAGCTTAACTAGGAATCACAATTAGAATATTGTTATATTCTAATTGAGCTACATAATTAACAGTATGATTCAAAATTATTATGAATATTAACAAATAAAAAGAAAATTCGTATCTCTAGGTTCCCTGAATGCTTTGTTTCGGTTTTCATTGAATCCAACTTATTGTGTCCACATCAGATTCTGGCACCTGCATCCATACCCATGTAACATTGTTTCTTTGGTTCACCATGTTGCTCTTTCTTTTTCTCCTTGTAAATCAAATCCATTATATGTCGAACTAGCGAACTAATAAATCTAGAATGTGAAGATAGTGTGTAGAACTGTGGATGAGTTTATAATTTCTCTTATATGTTAGATGATATGCCTTTGGTAGCTTTTTATGTCACTATGACAATCTGATATTCAAAAGGAGAGAAATAGGGGAATGTTCAAGAGACCACCTGCATCTATCCTAAATTTGGTTAACTATTTGTTCTTATGCTGCATTGATCCTTTATCAAGGAGTTCAAGATTGTGGGTGTGATGCAGTTATGCGTAGGATTTAGGATTTATCTTTTTGAGTTAGAAATTGTTTCAGTTTGAGTCCCATATTGAGTTGAACTCTATTTCAGTTTCAAGGTAGGTTTAGGATTTGATTTTCCCTTTAAATACTTGGCTGTACCCAACGATTGAGATGGAGAATTTTGAATGAAATTTTATTTGGGTTAAACCAATGGCTGCCATGAGCCGTGCGTACCTCTCTTCCCTCCTCTGATTTTCTTCTTCTTCTTACTTTTTCTACCCAGTTGCTGCTCATGTTACTGTTGACATTACCAGGCTGAGAAGGAAGTGACCGAACTCTCTGCTACTCTTTGGATCTGACCTGAGATCCTAATCGCAGGCCGTTTCTTCGTAGGCGATCCTAATCCAAGGGTTTCTTCACCCAAATCAACCCCTGTTGTGAGGGTCACATCAAAGCAAGAATTTGTTCTCTGTTCACCGTCAAGCCTGAGTTGCAGAAATTTTCTTCGATTCATTTGTTGTTGTTTCAACTGTGCATCACTTGGAATTCAGAAGGCATGGGGTTGAGATTTAGAGCCAGAAGTTTCAGAACCAACAGAACTCCAACAAAGGAGTCTGACCCACCTGAAAAATCTGGGTTTTCCGCTAGGTATTGACTTTCTCGGTTGGGCAGAATTTCTTCAACCAGTGTTTGAGGCTTTTGTGAGTTGCGTCTGGAAAGATCTCCTAGTTGCGAATCACCTCCTGAATCATTGGGATAGCTTAAGATTCGGAGAGGAAACACTTCTCATCGATTCAGCCTTTCCGTAGTTCCTTCCATGGTTGCGTCTGAAGGTGAGGTAACCCTCATCGTGGGTTGCTTTAAAATCCCCTTTTTTTTTAAAAAATAAATAAATTATTTTCTCTAATACCCCTACCCTGTATTCCTCTCTCTTATCCTTTTAATTTGGTTTGTTCCAAGTCTGTCCCTTCTCATTAGTTAAAATCTCTTCTTTATCTTTTCACTCTTGCCTACCCAAATGCACTATTAAGATTCTGCCACTGTTCTTATACATCTTCAAACTACTTACTATTTTGCCACTAGTGCTTGTGATTTGGGTTATAAAACACTTGGGCGGGCCCATAGCGAGCTCATATAGGGTTTTCAACCCCTGGGTTTGCATTAGGGTGAGTCGTGATTTGATGCTAATTAAGAGTTTATGAGTTGGGATCATGATTCTGCTGAGAATTAGCTCACCCCTATATATTCACTTTTGGGTACAAAAAAATAAAACTCATCTGTAATTGGCTTAAAAACCTCTTTGGGAAAAATCTAATAGAAGTTCTAATGGAAATTATTTTGCATGTTATCCGTTAAAATTGTCTCTTAATGCTGCTTCTATCCTTGATAAGGACAAAGTGATTTGCTGATAAATAATTTTGAATACCATAAAATTGAATTTTTCTGATTTTGCATTTACTTATTATCTTTTGAATAACATGAGGGTGTGTTATTAGAAAAAAAGGAGGCACCAGTAAATAAGACTTCAATAAAACAGCACTATCTATCTTATATTTTGTTTATCAATTGACACTTTTCTTGGGAAAAAGGGGGCACCAATAAGTAAGACCTCAATAAATCAGCACTATCTTATATTTGTTTATCAATGATGGAGCATGTATTGATGTGCATTTTTGATGTGCTAGATCTATTCTTTTATCCCATCTATGTATTACTTACTGAAACTGCTAATGTTTCCTCTTTTGATATTAGTTGTTTCCTTTTGAACAGTTGAACCGACACCTGGTGTTGATGTTGAAGCACTTGAGGTTGCTACAGAGTGTTTGGAGGAGGTTTTTAAGCCCAGTCAATCTTCTGTTGATGATCGGATAGAACCAGATTTCTTGGTTACTTTATTCCATTCACTGGATAAAAAGAAACATGTAACCAAATCAGAGCTGGGTCATGGAGAAGTCTCATTAGACATGGACACACCAAGCACATCTTCATCACCGAATGCTGTTGATGGAAGTACTGCAGAGGCACTAAAACCACTAGTTATTTCTTCCCGGACCAACTCTATATGGTTTTTTGTTACCTTTGTTTCAAGATATTCAGGCTTCAGTGTTTTTGTGATGTACTGCTAAATTATTACTCCGTTATTCGTCTTTCTGATTTTGAACCTTATTGATTCAGATCTAGTTGATCTAGTGTTAAGCTAATAGGCTGAAGGATGCTCTAAAACGGATGTTTGTTACAATAATTGCCAATGGAGCAATCTAAGCATTCTCTTATACGTAAATTTGAAAAGAAAAGAGAAAGTAGAGTAGAAGGTTATATAATTCTGTTCCATGGTGGAAACCATTTTCCCCTGGTTAGGTTTGTGACTGATCCATGATTGCTGTTGTTTGATACATTAGTTTTGTTTTTTTTTGGTTAGAAAAAATTGATTGCTAAATTCCTTGAATACATGTACAGTTAATTGGGGAAATGAAGAGGAACCACTTCAAATGGATAATAATTTCTTCATGTTCTTTATTTTTCTTATTTTATGATACTTTGATCTGAAATAAAAATTTTATGAAATAACATGGAAAAATGTGAACTCTTTGATATTCAAATCTGAGAATGCAGTTGATAGGTCCATTGTATTGATGATGATGATGATGGTGACGATTATGATGATAACAAACTATATGTAGTCTTCTTGTTGTTGTCGTTGTCATTGTTTTTATTGTTATGAAGATGATGTTGTAGTCTCATTTCATTTTGTTGTGCTTTTTTTTTTGGGTGAATACTTTTGTTGTGCTTGAACAGCAAAAGAAAGGATACATCTTGTCTCAGTTTGGATCAGGGGTCAGGCTGGATGCTCTCCCCCCCCGCGGCGACCCAAAGAGTCCCAGGGTTAAAAGAAAAAAGTGAATACATCTGATCTAGAGCTTATGCTCCAAACACTTTTGATATGAACTAAACCACTTATATGTAATAAGAGGATATAAAAGCTTCTTTGAATATTCTCCTTGGACTTTGTTTGGTTGTAGAAGTTTCCATGGTTCTTAATATCTCAAAGAAATTGTTATTATGTTGATGGAGCTATGGAAGAGTTCTCTACATGCCTACATGGATACCTTGGGCATCTTTATCTGCCACATGGCAGATCTATTGGTGACCTAAGTTTATAGTATTTTCTTGACTTTGCCTGTAGGCTTCTATTCATGTGGTAAATTTTAGCCCAAAAGCATTATACCACAAGACAAATCTACAAGTCAACTTTAGACAACATTTGGATGGTTGGAGAAAAGATTCAATGCATGATTGGCTTGAGCTTAACTACAAGATTTGACAGATGGCTAATCCAATGGTCCTCCTATTGGCCTATTCCACTGTTTAATTGCTGAAAATGTAAAAAAAATGGTGGGCCCTATGGTTAAGGTGGCCCGCAAAATTTGACACATGGGTAATTCAAGGGGCACCGTAGTTATCTGATGGTGGGATTGGCTAACACCATCCACATGGCAGTAATAGCATGCTTTGTAGAGAGCCTCTTGCATTTAATGTGAAATGAAAATCTCTCATTCCTGGCTTACGAGTTATAAGATTTATCTGCTCACCTAGAAGTAACCCCCTCCCCCCATGATTTATCATGTTTCTAGTTGTTGAGACTTGAAAGTGCCTTATGTTTGAATGAATTTTGTTTTCTTGATGATTCTGAGGTTGGTTTGTTAACTCTTATTTCTGATTTTGCTGCATGTTGGCCTTCTTAATGCAGAGTGAGAGTTGGAACAGAGAACAATCTTCAGGTAGGATTTTATTCTTTCATGTCATCTTGTTTTAGCTTCTATTTTTGGATTCATCTTTTGTTTTATTATATCATGCACACTGATTGATATTGTAGAAACAGATTTGAATTAGGTTAATGCTTGGATGATTAGTTCATCCCAAGCACATTGTATTTATAACTATAATGAAATAGTAAAAATAATTACATAAGCAATGTGGGATTAAACCACATAAGAAACTAACAAATAATAACGGAAAAAAGTCCAGAATACCCCCATGGTATTCTGGCCCAATATAACTAACACTCCCCCTCAAGTTGGAGCATATATATCATGCATGCCCAACTTGACTAAGATAGGATGAAACAGCTTGCTACTCAATCCCTTAGTGAACACATCAGCTTGGTGTGTGAAGACCTTGAGATCGATCTCATCATTACAGGGTTTTTTAACCCTAACTCTATCGATATTGGGCTGCTGCACCTGTTTTTTGGATCTGAATTTTTCTGCAGATGTGTTTCTCGTATTAAGGACTTCTCTACCTCAGTCTTTCAGCCACTTTGATATTATTTATTGCAGCCTAGGCTCATCCATCGATTCCATCACTTTAGGGTTTTGTTCAAAACCCTAAAAACCATAATCGATCAAGGTTCTCTTTGGCTGCTGATTCTATTTGTTTGGGACTTTACTTGAAGATTGTTTGGCCTTCTCTCTGCTGCCGGTATGGGTGACTCTACCAACTCTCTCGCTATACATTTCATGATGGCAATCACAAGACAGATTATCATAGCTTTCCACCTAACCCCATCAAACTGGATGGCTCCAATTACCTTCTCGTGGTCTCGATCAGCCTCCTTTGCCATTGCTGGCCGTGGCCTCACTGACCATATTGATGGCACTATTGTTAAGCCTAGTGATAAAGGCCCTGATCAGACTAAGTGGCTGGCCAATAATGGTGTTCTCATGTCCTACCTCATAGGCTCTATGACTTCAGCCTTACAACATAATTTTCTTCTTCTGGACACTGCTGACCATATTTGGGCTGCTTGCAAGGAGACCTACGGACAGCTTGGCAATGATGCCTAAGTTTATGAAATTCGAAAGAAGGTCCTTCACACTACTCAGGGAGACCTTTCTGTTTCGGACTACTATGCTTCTCTCCACAGCCTGTGGCAACAGTTGGATCATTACTCTGATTTTCACCCCTCTACAGTTGCTGATATTGCCTCTTATAAGAAACATGTGGACAAGATCAAAGTTTACGATTTTTTAGCTGGTTTGAATATGGAGTATGATCCCATTCGTGTTCAAGTGTTGAGCCATATACCTTTTCCCACACTTGAACAATCTTATGCATTGGTTTCTTCCGAGGAGAACCGTAGGGCTGCCATGTTACATCCTCCTATTCGACGATGATCTGCTCTCAAGGTGCTGCCCCCATTACTCCTACACCTATTGGCACTGCTTCTCTTGGTGATTCTACTACAGGGACTGTTGTTTGTGAGCACTGTCACAAACCATATCACACCAAGGAGAGGTGCTGGAAACTTCATGGGAAACCAACTGACTTTGAAGCAAAACGGGCTACCAAGACCAAGACCAAGACCAAGACAAAGCCCAAGGTCCATCAGACTGAGACTATTACTACAGACCCTACTACTGACCTTGGTCTATCCCAGGATGACCTACAGGCATTCCGACGTATGCTGAGGTCTTCCGTTGCTGCTGCCTCTACTCCATCAGCTACTGCCAATTCTTCCGCTCATTCAAGTTCACACATTGCCCGGTTAGGTATTCCTTTTGGCGGTCATTGTGCTTCTGTAGCCTCCCATCCTTGGATCATAGATTCTGGGGCTACAGATCATATGACCGGTTCCTCTAGTTTGTTTCATCGATACTCTCTTACTTCTGGGAAGGACAAGGTCAAGGTAACTGATGGTTCTCTTTCATCTATCTCTGGAAAGGGAATCATCAACTGCACCTCCTCCCTTCCCTTAACTTCTGTTTTGCACATTCCTAATTTTACTACTAACCTTCTTTTCATTAGTAGTATTACTCGTGATCTTAACTGCAAAGTTACGTTCTTTCCTTCTCATTGTGTGTTTCAGGATCTGGCCTCTGGGAAGACGATTGGATTGGGTAAAGTGCACGATGGGCTGTACCTGCTTGATGATGGTCGCTTCTCTCCACCACCATTACCTTCTCCATTGTACCAGAACTCCATGGTCTCTTCTGAACTCTACCAGTGGCACTCTCGGTTAGGTCACCCCCCTTTAGGAATTTTAGCACATTTATTTCCTAGTTTGGTCACCCTACATACTAAGGATGACTTTTTTTGTGAGACGTGTATTCTGGCCCAATATAACTAACAGATATTTTCATGATAACAAATTTTCTTGAACACCCCCCCTCCCAAAAAAAAAAGAGGAATAGAAAGGTAACTTTATGTCACTCATGAACAAAGGAAGGACCAAAGCTTGTTATGCTCTTGGTGAAGTCTACCCTTGAAATAAGATTAGGACATTATCTTTAAAGGAGTGAAAACACCAATGCAGCAGAGAACGACTGCATAAATTGGAATCGACTTAACTTATTAAGACAGACGACCGAGAAAGAAAGGCTCTTTTTAAGTAGAGATCTTTTTTTTATTTTCTCATTTTCAAGCTCAATAAGTACATTCCCTACTTATTGTAGTGCAAGGCATTTCTTTGACTCTCTCTCTCTCTCTCTCTCCTCCTCTTTGAAGGATAAAAGCAGTATAGGTCGATCTATTGGGTTGTTGGAATGATTTTTGAAATGGAGTAGACACGCCATAGGGTTGCATACTGGCCATGATCTAGTTGACCATGTGGATTGTCCAATAACTTGGAAAACCTAGTTGGTCTGAATGACATTCTTAAAGTCCCAAGTTATGGAATATGTCTATTCATTATTTTTGGAAGAAAATGTGGTTGCGGGTTTCCCCATTATATATAAACATCAAGTGCACATAGTCATTGTTGGATATTTTTACATTTGATGTGTGTCCATCAAACCTAATTTAATTTGATTAAATTAATTAATTACATTTTCATTATGTGCTTGTTATAATTGTTTTATTTTGTGCAACAGTCCAATAGTCTTGTTACTTGTTCTTGACTATGGACAGACTTGGGCACTTTGTTCTTGGGTTGCCGTATGGTATATTTCCCCAATGGGGATTGGTTGGAAATATAAATACGGGCACTTTAATGTGTTGAACGTCGATCCATTTGAAATTCCTGATGGTTCACTGCCAGTGTTTTTAGCAACAGGAATTTTTGGTAGTCTTTTTTTCCCATACCTGAGAAACACATACCGTTACATTTGTATTTTGTGCATTTGTGGTGGGTCAATAGTTGATGTCTACTGAGATGACTGACAATACACCAATATGAATGGTAATGGGGGTTATACTCAATAAGGTTTCCATTGCCCGTTTTAGGGAGAACATCCAAGAAAGAGAGTTGTCAGACTGTGACTGGTCGAAGTTCTGGCCAAGTGATTGTTTTGTAAAAATTTGCAAAAAGTGTTTTCATATTATTATATTATATTAATTTATATTTGAAAAGTGTTTTCAAATTGTTTTGGGTCCAGTCACTGGTCTTGACACTCCTATAATTAATTGCAATGGATTGACCTACATGGTGGTGATTTTTATTCCATGGTTGCAAGTCCATTGTGGATGTTGGTAGTGTAGGGGAGAAAGAGTAATGAAAATCTCTACCACTGGGGGTTTTTAGGTTACGCCTTTTGTAGTGTCATCCTTTTTTGCAATTAAGGACAACTTAAAGGATAACTTTTAGGATCACACCACTTGGCGTGATAGAGTCTTCTTCTTCTTCAAGCAAGGGTTTTGGCCATTGGAGGTGGTGCAGTCGACAGAGATCGTGACCTTGTACTGCATTCCTTTGGAGGAGCACGCCCCTTGTGTGTTCTTGGTAACCTACAAACCCAGACTATAGTTCGAGAACTCACGAGATCTCGCCGTGGCGAGATCTCAATTTTTCGAAATCCCGAGATGAGACTGCTTACGAGTCTCAAAATGTCAATATCTCGGCGAGATCTCTCCGAGATCTCGGTTTGACATAGGAAAATGCCCATCTAGGTCCTTTATATGAGTGCCAGATCTCGAGATCTTGCTGGAAATTCTTGGTATACAGACATCTATCTATGCCAGGAACCAAGACAGACAAGACAGACACTTATTTATGCCTAATATCATTTAAGTAAATGGTTCATTTACTTAAGATATTATTCATAAATAAGCAAATACCCCCTATTTGAATCCAATAAAAATAGTTAAAAAATAAAATTCCAAAAGGATAAAAAGTCAACCCCCTAGTTCAAGAACAAAAACTGGATTTTCGGCGGTAGGTGCAATTTTCAACTTTCTAATGCTGTGGTTTTTCTCAAATCTAAAAATTCCATAAATCTTATTATGGTAAAACATTGCTAAAAACCAAAAGTGCGGTAAAATATTCATTTGTTTTGATGTCCAAAAAACTATTTTCATTTAGAGCGATTTTGACAGCATTCGCGCACCGAATTAAGTTTGATCGGTACATAACTCTTTCAATATAAATCAGATTTTAAATCAATCTTGGACTTGTTGGAAAGCTTTGTAGGAGTTATGTACCGGCCGAACTTAATTCGGTGTACGCGAATGCTGTCAAAATTGCTCTGAATGAAAATATATTTTTGGACATCAAAACAAATGAATATTTTACCCCACTTTTGGTTTTTAGCAATGTTTTACTATATTAAGATTTATGGAATTTTTAGATTTGAGAAAAATCCCAGCATTAGAAAGTTGAAAATTGCACCTACCGCCGAAAATCCAGTTTTTGTTCTTGAACTAGGGGTTTACTTTTTTTCCTTTTGGAATTTGATTTTTTAAACTATTTTTATTGGATTCAAATAGGGGGTATTTGTTTATTTATGAATAATATCTTAAGTAAATGAAATACAAATACAAAAACATTTACTTAAATGATATTAAGCATAAATAAGTGTGTTTGTCCTGGTTTCTAGCATAAATAAGTGTCTGTCTTGCTTTCCCACTAACTGAAACTCCTATTTGGATTTTGTTTTTGCAAAATCTGATAGTGCCATTGTGTTTAAATGACTTAAAATATGCTGAATACCAAGTTTCAGACCCAAACTAGGTCTAAAACCCACCGAGATGAGGCTTCGAGTCAAGAAAAAAAAAAGTGCACCAACTCGGCAAGATCTCACCGAGATCTCGACTCAACTCGGTTTTTCAAGAGTCCAAGTTGGCACCGAGACCCGAGTTTTTGAACCTTGAACCCACTTCGTTACTGTTATCACATGTGTTCATTGAGATCTTTGCTCCATTAATTTTTGTAATGGATATTGTATCGATTCGCTTCTGCCGCCACCAACAGTCATATCTATAACAAGGATGTGGGGATGGCTGTGAGTGGGGTTTCTGGTGTAAGGGTTGGACCTTCACACTTCAAAATTTACCCCTGCAGGCGTAGACCAAGAGAGAAAAAAAGAGGGAAACAAAGGGGAAGTTTATAGAATAATAGGAATACTAACAGATTAAGTAGACGAAGATTGGAGGCAGAACTGCCGAAGCACAAATCCCATGAGGTTAGGAAGGCGGTTCAGGATGAATTCGAGCACTAGAAGTCACCATACCACGAGAGAAGAGAGAGAAGAGGAGTATGCCATGGTTGGCCAGAAAGAATCAGATCCGTTCAGTATATTAACAAAAATAATGAGACTTTCTACGTTACAGAAGTCATGTTTCAGTCAACATGAACAATATTGTATGGAAAAATGTTGAAAATATGACCGAAACCATGATTTTGGAAACAAAAAGGAGCATCTTCAAGAGCATAGTACCTCTACAAGCAAAGTTGAGGATGGCCAAGTGGCAGTCATGAGCACCTTTTGGAAGGACGATTGCATACTGTATGATGTCAGAAATTAGGTCCAAGTCACTTTTGACACTTCCCAAAACAAAAATAGATGTTCTACATCCTTTTTATTTTCTAGGCAGAGTAATGATCTGTTGGCCGTATGTGAGCCCCTTTCATTAAGGTGGTTGACATTAAAAACCTAAGAATGGAAGTGGTGAAGGATCGGTATCGTATCATTCAGATTGTCCAATCTATATTGGTAACAGACCAGACTGACCCTAGTCCCTATATGTCGAATATACAGTGGATCAGTCTGAGATGTGATTAATTATCCAAAAGATCAGTTCCTTTTCTGACTGGTTTCACAGAGTGGTAGTACTTCTTTTTGGAATCCTTTATTGATGTGAAAACTTGGTTGGAGTACCGAATGAGCTACACAAACAACAAGACTGAAACACTGCTTCTTTTCTAAGATTTCTGTGTCTTTCTGTTGATCATCTGTAATTGACCAAAGGAAGTCTGATAGGAGCATATGTTTAGGCTCAATAAGAAGCTGATATATAGGTCTACTAGGAATCCCGAAAAGAAAAGATCAGGGCCATTTGGCAGACCACTGTGCTGATCTCGTGTGGCTGATGTTCCAGCAACATTAACAATGCGTTTAAAAGAGAGAAAATGTAAAAGGAAAAAGAGATCATTGCACGAGTTTCTTACCATTCAGAATCAACTATTCGCATGAGCTGTGTGCATTTGAAATTTGAGATTGCTTTGGGAATAATTGAAGATTGATTTTAATTTTTCTATCATATATTGCATATTGAATATCATCATTATCATTATCACTAGTATTTTATTGTTTCTTCGTAGCTCATGTTATTGGCAGTGGTACTAATGCCAAAAAAAAAAAAAAAAAAAAAAAAATCAATTGGCAGGGGTATCAAAAGATGATCTTTTTGGCCAATTCATTAGTGCGCTTGAGAAACTTGACTTCTTTAAGACCAGATCTGATGGGAAGGATGACCAGGCCTGCCTGGATAAAGCATCGAATTTGTTTCATGGTGCTCTTCAGGTATTATTTATAGTATTCTCAGTTTCTTTGTCTGGTAACCCATGTTCTTATCATTAAGAAAAGAATTATATTCCTTGTTTGAAAAAAAAAATGGTCATACACTTCCAAGTATGTAAAACATTTGTGTATGAGGTTGGTGCTTTTCATTGAAATCACAAGAGTATTTTGTTAAGTCCAGGTTCCAATCTCGTACTGAATGAATTGGAAAAGGGGTCATGTATTTCCTTTGACCCAATTGTTGATACACAAATTGATAGTGAAGATCTTAGGCACATATTAATGAGATATTAAAGGAAATGACCAGTAGAAAGGTCCTTTTGCGTGAAAGAAATAGTTAAGTGAAGACTAATTTTGTTGGTGCAGATTTGTTACAAATGCATCTGTCTATCACGGTGAGCTTGGGGATGTCAATGTTCTAGCATATTAATGGGTGTTTCCAGGTGTCAACCTATTGAACTCTAGAAGGAGGAGTTATAGCGGTTATAGAGGTTACTGAGGCAGAGATCAAAGGGCAAAGACCACAGCTCAATAATTTTACAAGTCCAGTAACTCAAGTTTGCTTTCTGTTGGTCCCCCTTCAGGTTTTGTTTTTCTCTTTGTTATGGGCTTTACTTTCTAGTCAGGTTCTCAGAAGTTAGAAGATACTTGATACTGGTCATATATGGGTTTGGGTTTGGTGTCACTGCTTGTCTTTATTAGAAGGGACAGGAGTAGCACTACTTTTCTGGTGGGGTGGTACTTGTGGTTTTCGTCATGGGGCTTTGGCATGTGGCAAATGATTCCTTCTTCTTTTGCAGAATGCTGGTCCATTTGAGTTGTCCATCTCTTGTACTTCTACTTCTGCGAAATTTTTGTTTCTCTTATAAGTATAATATCCAATTATTGCAACTAATTTTAGTTGGTCAGCTTTTCAGAAGAACCCAATGTCGAGTAAACTAAATAGATTCTCTGTCTGAAATATGGATATATTATTTATTTAACTTGTCCTTGAGGCTCTTTCATAACCTACCTTTGATCTCCCAAACATCTCAAATGTGATGGCTTATCCTCTGGCCCTATTTCCTTGAAGTTTTAGAAAATGTGACTTCTGTAGACCTTTTTCTGTGAAGTTGATAGCTATCTGCTGGATCTATTTCCAGTTTGAATGGAGACCACCGGCTGTTTCTGGAGTTAAGGTGCTGAAAGTAAAGTTTCATCTTATTTAACATTGTATAAAGTTCTCTTGATATCCCAATGCATCCTTGAAAGGCTTAGTAACCTGTGCTTTTCATTCTCTTACCAACGTCACTAGTTTGAACCCTACCGCTGGTCAAAGTTCCTTATCTGCGTTAAAAGGCCTAAAAATTAGGAGCATATGCTTGTGTCTTTGCCATGTGAAAATCAGAAAAATAACTTGTAAATTCAGAAACGTCATTAGTTTTGAAGACTGCTTTTACGTATTGGTACTTGAGGTCCTCCTTTGTTTCTAATGAATTCATACTATCTTCCTGAAATTATGGAAGAAAAGATGTAATTTTTTTCCTGGATCAAATATTATCAACTGATGCACTGAGTACCAGTCATTAATTTTGTATGAAAATATCAATCGTCTCTTTTTTATTTTTGTTGGTTTCCCATTCTTTCTACACATTATCTCCATGCAAGTTGCTTAACAAGAATCAGTTATATCCTATCAGGAAATTGAAAGATCTGGATGCCAGACAATAAATCAGAAGAACTTGGCAGAGATGCTCAAATCCCGAGGTAAATCATACGTGTACATTTGAATAATGAGTTTTCAATGACTTGCTTTTGTAACTCTTAAGTTTAATTTTTGGCTTTTTTTACTTTCTTGAATAGAGTATATCAATGATCGGCCATTATGTATTGCTTGGTATTAGTGTCACCATGTTAGAACTCTTTTCCATTGGATCCTGTGGCATAGTCAGAACCATCTTTGATGGGCTGTTGCTTTAAAGGATCAGTCTGTGTCTGTACTCCACAAATGCATTGTTATTATCTTTGGTCCCATTTGCCCTTTTGGTTCATGTAGAGCATGTGTTGGGAGTTGGTACTGGTAGGCAACCCAAGAGAGGGGTGAATTGGGTATAGCGGAATGATTGATAATTTAAATCTTGACTATTCAAAACAAAAGATGAATGCAATTGTTGTAAAGTTTCTACAAATAACAAAAGTGAGAAAAGGGGAAAGATACAAGTATAGAGATAATGTGATTTAGAGGGGTTCGGCAACCTTGCTTACATTCACTACCAAGTGATACTCACAAACTTGGACTTTCCACGATGTGATCAATTTCCAAATGGAATTGATCAAGCCTTATCACAATGTTTTCCCGGGATCACAATCAACACAAGTAATGTAGCTCACAATAGGATAAGGATCCTATTAGAGGCCAAGCAACAGGATCTAAATACAGCTGCTGGTTAGGCTAGGCAGTTTGGGGCTGTTTAGGGCAAATCTAGGGTTTAGGCTAGGGTTATGGATGAAAGTAATATATGGTAATGATCAGCAGGTCTAGGGGGTTATTTTGATATAAAAATATTGGGATTTGGATCAGTTTAATAATTCCTGTAGAATTAGGGTTAGGGTTTCGGGTTTTAGAAATTAAGAAAAATTACCAAAACTAGGGTTTTGAGTGGGATCTAAGGGCTGGGACTGAGGTCGAGTTTTCTAAACAGTAAGGGGAAGGTTCGACTGTAATATGGGCTGAATTGAATGGCTAATTAGGTCAGAACAGGTTTTTGACTATTTAGGGGGAATTAGGGTTTAGCTATGGAAGATGAGGCCACAGGCTAGGTCGAATGGAGGGGTTGATGTAGTGATGTTGTGTCTGAAGTTTGAAGGGATTTGGCTGATAGGATATGGCTGGACAGAATTTAGAACACTAGGGTTTATGAAATTAAAATAGAAAATAAAGGGGGAATTGATTGGGAAGGAGAATGAATAGAAAAAACATAATTTAAAGTTCAAACTCACCACTAGAATCCACCGGCAGCAGCTTGAATGATGAAGGATGAAACCGCCTTCAGAGAGAGATCCTCCCAGCCGTCACGGCGTAAGGAGTCGCAGGAATCCACCCACCCTTTCCACCTTGAAATCCACAAGGATGCGCACTCAAAGGAGCAGAACAGCAGTAGCAGTCGGGCAGCAGCAAAAGAGACTTTTTTAATTCAAATTTCAATGTGGGGGAGCCTCCCACGATTTCTACTTTTATAATAAAGGGCCAATGGCCAAATCCTAGTACAAATTAAAGTCTCCTTCTAAAATCGTGGAAGGGAGAGATTTAATCTAACTTAAATAATTTAAAACAGTAATTTGACTAAGATACCCCTACTAACTTAAAATAAAATAATCTAACTTAAAACAACTAATTTTAAAAGAAGATTCCATATTAGCCAATAGGATATAATGACCTATTAACCAATGGGAACACTTCACTTAAATTAGACCAATTGAACCAATTGGATGCAACCAATTCTAAACTGGTTCAATCTAAAAACAGGAAAATAAACTAAGTATTGGGCTAATCCCGTATGCAACCTATATACCCCTAGTTTAGGCTCATTAAAGTGGCCTATTACATAGAAAACCCTTGGGATCAAAGGCCCAACATATATATATATATATATCCCAACCCTAGACTTATTCCTAATAAAAGAAGCCCAGTTTGGTGATAATTCTGCATCACCAAGTGTTTCGGCTCACACTCAAACCTTGCTAGTTTTTCGGGATCACTAGTAACCAAAGTGTTTTGGCTCACACTCAAACCTTACAACAATGGAGATTCCCCAATCTTGTACAACAACTCCCTTTGAAAAGAATTACGAAGGCTCAATAGTCAAATACACAAGTAAAAGCTCACAGTGAAAACCTCTAAGAAGGTGGGATATGCAAGTTTAAAGCACAACACAATAAGAAAAAGGGCATACCCAGTGCATGAGGCTCACACCACTGTGGGGTCTGGGGGGCCTTACCCCTGCTTTCGCAGAGAGGCTGTTTCCTCTAAGAAGGTGGGATATGCAAAGTTTAAAGCACAATGCAATAAAAAAAAAGGGCATACCCAGTGCACGAGGCTCACGCCATTGTGGGGTCTGGGGAGGGTCATAATGTACGCAGCCTTATCCCTACTTTCGCAGAGAGGCTGTTTCCAGACTTGAACCCGTGACCACTTGGTCACAATGGAGCAACCTTTACCATTTCACCAAGGCCCACTCTCATTAAAGCACAACGCAATGATTCTCATAAAACCTCTAAACCAAGACTATGTGAAAATGTGCAAATTTCTTGGGTGAAACTCCCCTAAACCTCCCTTAAATAAAGTAGAAGGAATGAGCAAAAACTGTGGCCAGAAGAGTCTCAAACGGCTCTATTTTGGAGCAACCAGTTGACCGCATGGAAAATGGCCGTTAGAAAATGGCCATTTTATAGCCGTTACATACCTGTTGGGAGCAACCGACTGGTACATCAACCACCGACAGACTGCGGGCTGTGTACAGTCTGCCTGCCTGACAGCTTGTTCCGACCACTGCTCGGTAAAATGGACATAACTCACTCTCTAGAGCTTGGATTGACCTGATTAATTTTTCATATGAAACTAGACTTAGAGAGATACAACTTTCATGCTTTGAGATAAGTCTAAATCCGACTACACGGCCATACAAATTTCCCTTGAAGTTGCAGGATGTGTAGGAACAGGGTGCTGAACAGCGCTAGTCTCAGGAAGCATTGACCGGTTGGGAAATTTGGGTGTTTAATACCTTAACTCTATGGCATATGACCTCCTAAAGGTGTTAGGTCAATATACCTAGTCAAATTTACCAATATATGTCCAAAATGTTCCCCTACGGCCATAAGCAAAGTCAATCACATGGTTAAACCATTAAGTCATATTTGGGCACTTAAGCGGCTATGTCCTATGGGTCTAAAAGCTATGAGAATCACTTACAACTTAGGAATATTAAAAGCATTACAAATTTAAACTATTTCCTAAGTCTTCAACGCTGATAATAAACACTTGTAGATGTTCTAGCCACTTAAGCTCTGAGGTTCTTACCACTTGGTCTTACTAAAGTGAAGCTTGATCTTCAAGTAGGCTTCACTACTTCTTGCCACCAATGTTGTTGAAGCTTGATTTTTGGTCTTCCAGTATGTGAAGCTTGCTTTGCGACAACATCTACTTGCTTGGGCTAGTCTTCCGTGCAAATTCTTGATGCTTGAGAGGATACCAATTGACCTTTCATACTTAGGCTTTTTAATCAACAAACACAAGTTAATAATCACCAAAAACATAGTAAATATAATGTCTCAACAGTATGATGTTCAAAAATGTACATTGCTATGTATTTGAATCAATTAGATTTTACTGTCTAAATATTTGTTTGCCTTCCAGGTAATAGGGCTATGCAGTCCAAGTTATACTCAGATGCCATTGAGTTGTATACTTGTGCCATCGCACTTTGTCAGAATAATGCTGTGTATTACTGTAACAGGTATGGTCTTTGACTAACTTCTACATTTTGATAAAATAATATTGTTCTGTTCTGATGGAGCTTTGGTAGTATTGGACTGTAATAAAAAGATCATGAAGGACAATAGCTGGAATGTCAGTACTTTTAATACTTAATATGAGAGTTCTTTGCTTTTTTTTTTTTTTCCAGCTTGTTTCTAGATACAATTTAATGTTTCAAGTCAAGTAGATATTCATTATATTGCCTGTAGATGGTCCCATAATCTATTATACTTAATGATCTATTACAAAATAATGACAATAAGCAAATTGATACAGTTTCTTGTTGTCTTTATAGAGCCTTTTGTAATAGGTGGGGGTTTTAGATTTTCAGAATTAATATTTTGTTTTTGAGTCCACAGTCAACTTTCTCAACCTAAAACATGGGGTCATATTTTTTATTATTTCAGCTGAAATATGATGAAACACACAGAAACAGACACACATAAAGGCAGACATGCAGGGAGGGAGACGGATAATCTTGAGAACCAAAAAAAAAGAAAGAAAGAGGGCTTACCCACTGCTCGAGGTTCCCGTCACTGCGGGGTCTGGGGAGGGTTCTAATGTACGCAGCCTTACCCCCGCTTCCTGGAGAGGCTGTTTCCCGAAATCTTGAGAACAAACTACCCTATGAATTTGGATCCATTAGTTCTTGAACTAACAACCAATGGATTTTCTGCACCCCACTTGAACATATTAAACATGCATTTGTTATATGCAATGATGTTCCAGCACATCTTAGGAAATGAATAATGCAACCATTATATTTTTATTTGTGAACTTTTTCATATTGAGGCTGGGTGTCTCATAAGTCTGACTAACTGTTTCTATACAAGTTGGGTTAACTTATCGGATTTAACATGGAAAACTCCGACTATGGTAATAATTTGAATAATAAAAGATAAGATAGTAAGTAGCTTGTAGAATGTGGGATCTGTTTGACAAAGAGAAACTCTAGAAATCATTATATTATTTGGGGCGCTGTTTTCTGGGTGGGACGCAGGGGCCACACCGCGCAAGCCAGCCAGTGAGAGTGCACGCGGTGGCACAAAAGGGGGCGAAATTTCCGCCATACATGGGGGGCATGTAAAGATGTAAATGGATAACTGAAATCCGAATCCGCATCCGTATCCGTTTAGGGACATCCGTATTCGTTTACAAATATCTGGAAAAAATCCGAATACTCCGAAAAAAATCCATCCGAAAAAAAAATCCAAATACTTAATAATAGAAAATTAAGTAAATAATGATTTTGAGGGTTTTTGAAGATTCAACAGGTTCTAAAATATGATGAAAAGAGAATTATGATCTAAGAGATATGGATTGAGAGTGAATTGTATCCGCCAAGGGGAGGAAGGTCCGGGTTACACAAGGCAGAGTTTTAAACGGATGGTCGAAAATCCAAATCCGATCCGCATCCGAATCCGTTTAGAGGTATCCGTATTCGGTCAGGGAATATCCAGATCCGATCACATCCGATCCAAATCTGATCCGTTTACATCCCTAGGCGCATGAAGGTCATTCCGGCCCCTGTTATGCGTGGGCGTGGCCCCTGCGTCCCATGCAGAAAGCATTCTCCCATATTATTTTTTCTAATAAATTGAAATATAGATTTTTGCAGAGATAAGTGACTTTGAAAGCATTTAAAATGGATCATAATCTTCAATAATAATGAACGTTAAATCAAAATGTGCTTCAGGGTCAAAGAGTCTGTGACATGTGTGGAGAATAGTCCCACATTGGTTAACCAGGACCTAGGAGTTGGGCCTATGCACATGGGAGGTATCTCCACCTATGAGCTTAAGCTTTTTAGTAGGAATCTTCAACATGGTATCAGAGCACCGTCACTCGGTCGTCCCTAGCGGTAATTGCCACGTGTTTGACAACCCAAAAAGAGGGGCAACACGTGAGGGGAAGTGTGGAGAGTAGTCTCACATTGGTTAACCGGAGCCTCGCAGTTGGACCTATACACATGGGAGGTATCTCCGCCTATGAGCTTAAGCTTTTAAGTAGGAAGCTTCAACGATATGAAGGTTTATGGTTTGCCTTATCTTTTGTGAGCTTCTTCTTGTTGTTGTAAGATGTGTAATGCAGTTTGAAGTTGATTGTTGGCACTTGTTTTCTCTTTGTAAGTTGTCTTCTTCTTCGATATATATATATATATTTTCTTTAAATCAGTACTGTTGTTGAATTGGTTTCTTTGGTCATGGATTATCTGTACAATCATAACCATAGGTGAACAGATAATTAGTACACTTGTTGTTCTATTGTGACCAGTCTGGTATTTTTGAATACCATGGCTATTGAATGACACTACCATGGGGTCTGGTTAAGTGGTTAGTATTTCTAGGATTGAAGCATTGATGTAAGATTAAGAATGATCTCCCCCCCCCCCCTGCCCCATAAAACAGGTAAAAGAGTGACCCAGTTGCACAAATGTATGGGGTCAATCATGAATCATTTGAGGGTCCCATAGGCAGCTGACTTGGTGGTCCTCCTTGGAGCTGGTCTTTAGAAACATGTTGACACCTCTAGAAAATGTATAGAAATACTCTAAATGTTAAAATATATGTACTCCAGAATACCGTGGGGGTATTCTGGTCCTTTTGGGGTAATTTTATGTTGTTAAGTGTATTTAGCTTATGTCGGCTATGTGGGTTTTAGTCCCACATTGCCTAGCTTAGACTATTTGTAATTTCCCCTCTATTATAAATAGAGGGGCTTACCTATTAATATAACAAGTCATTCCATTATTTTATTCCCTCTCTCTGACCCACGGTTCAACCAACATGGTATCAGAGCTGGTTTGATCTAGGTTAGAGAGAAGAAAAAAACCCTATTTCTCCCTACTTCTCTCCATCGATCTCTCTCTTCTTCTCCCTTTCTCGGTTTTCTCCTTCTCCTATTCTTCTTCTTCTCAGCCTATAAAGGGGCAGCACTAATGAGGTAAACTGAGAATATCGATGACTTAGTTGCTGCCCCCCCTTCCTTTCTATTTTTTTATTAAAAAATCTGCTCGAACCCTGCTGGAGCCACATCTGCGATTTGGAGTTCCCCCTTTCTTTGGAGATCAGATCTCTATTACCTAATGAAAACTGATCCTCCAATTTTGGAGCACCCTATGCAGCCTTTTCCAGCCCTATTCCAAAACCTAACTTCCCTTTTTTCTTTCTCTCCATCTTTTATTAAGTTTTCCAGCCACAATCCCCAAATCGATCTCACCTTGTCAGGGTTTTTTTGAAAAAGACTCCAATCGTTTTTGGGGCTTCCCTTGTCAGATGCAGCTAATTTTTCAGGGATAATTTCCTACTACTACCAGCCTTAATCGACCTCAGTTTGGCCACTGTCTGATGGCTGGATTTGTACCTACAGCAAAACCTTCTCACCCTGCTATTTTTGGTTACCTGTTAAAACCCTGATTCAAATCGACATTAGGGTTACAAGTTTCAGTTTTTGCTGCCTTTTGGAGGGATGCTTACTCCACCTACAAGGATCACTCGACCTCAATTTCAGCCTCTTTCCAAGTGTTTGAAGACCCCTAACCCCAATCGATCCTTCTTTTCAGGGTTTTGAAAAAACCCCGACAAATATCGATTTTAGGGTTAGGGTTGATAGCTGCTATTGGAGTTTTTTGGAGGTGTTTCTACCATCAAGAAGGACATTCTACTTCAACTATTCCTGATTTGAAGAAGGTCTATTGCACATGATAGCTGCTGCCCTATTTTTCTTCAATTTTTTGGTCTCCCACATGAAGATCAAGTCTCAATTACCAAGGAGATTGGTTATTCGAACTGGAGATCCATTCCAGCAGTGGTGGTCAGCATCTATTACCAGAAGACATCACCTTTGACAAGTCATCATTACTTTGTTGAAGCCCCCTTCCCTATAATCGATCTTCCCTTTCAGGGTTTTTTACAAAACCCTGACTATAATCGATCTAAGGGTTAGGGCAGTCCACTATCGCTGATTTTTTTAGGAGAGTTTTATAAACATCAGAGGAGTATTCAGCCCCTATTTCAGCATCATTCATCAGTTCTTTTTGGAAAAATTCAGGTTCATTCTTATGGCTCGGTTTCTCCAATTATCAACCTATGTTTCTTACTTGTTCCTATATGGATGGTTGCTTCAACTACTTATGGATCTGTCTGGTTATTTATCTTATATTTGCTGGTTATTTTGAGCTTTCATACCTACCTGGCTGGTGTTATTGATTGGCTTCTGTAAGCATGACTGGTTGACATGTTACTGCTGCCTTTATGTGGACTACTGCTGCCCTATTATTGTGACTGAGTTTCCTACTATTGGAGATCGAATTTCTTTCATTCTTGAAGACTCGAATCTGCTATCCTGGAGATCAGTTTATTTGGGACTACAACAGTGTGTTCCCCGGTTCTTGCTTGCAACTATGAACCTATTCAGCTATGTGAAGCTTTTCTGGTTCATATCTGACTCATCTTGGAGCTTGAATCCTAGCATTGTTACTAATTCATATCTGATCCTATTTTTGTTGAAGCTTCTACAATCCATTGCTGTCCAGATATCTTCGTTTGTTCTTTTAAGCATGTGGGAGTTTATACATTGGGGTTTTTGCACACTTGTTCCTCCTTGTTTGAAGATTGATCAAGCCTTGAAGAATGGAGCCTTTCCTTACTTCAAATCAGATCTGTATACTTGTCAGATTTGAATATTGGAGTTAGGAGTTTCTCCCCTGCAGGAGTTTCCATCAAAAGTGTTTTTTTGATCGTTTGAAGATGGTTGGAGATTTATATGTTGCATTACTTACTTTGTACTTCATTATCCTGCTGCTTTTTCTTCACCACCTCCCAAACCATACCTTTAGCATAACCCATAACCACCTTGGAAGTTAATGGTATTCTCTTCATTGCCATTTCTTCTTTTTCCATTACCCTTGGCAGCTCTTGGAAAATTCTGGAATAGTATGTTTTGCCCTATATCTTACGTCATCCCTGTTATGTCCACGTGTATTACACGTGAGGGGGGGGGGATTATATACAGTATACATGCAACCATTGCAGAAAGCAGAACTTGCAGGAACACTTGGTGCAAAACATAGAAGGTCAGAGGTTTCACCATTGCCAATGGGTATCTACTTTGTTATTGGGTTGAGTTTGCCGCAAGGGGGAGGTTGGTCTTAAAATTTTGAAGATGTTTGGTTATTGCCTGCCTATATGAGGTTCTACAGTTGGGTTGTTTTTCCGCTGCTTGCTCTTTATTGCTGCCTGATACATCTGCTCGCTACCCTAGTCACTTATCTTCAAGATTATCAGTCCGAGATTTATCACTGGACAGCTGCTGAAGATTGGTGAAAGCTTACTGATCAAGTCCGCCCAAGTTTTGAAGATCTAATTTTACAAGTTCTTGAAGGTTTATTTGGGAGCTGCGTTCATCTTGAAACTGGATTCTGCTACAACTTATCTTTTCCCATTTTATTCAAGTTGGGCATTAGTACCTTGTATGCGCCAACTTGAGGGGGAGTGTTAGTATTGTTATGGAGTTCTTTTCCTTTAGCTCAAGCTGGATCTTCTTTCTTTAATATTAGTATAATCCAGCTTGAGGGGGAGTGTTAGAATATATGTACTCCAGAATACCATGGGGGTATTCTGGTCCTTTTGGGGTATTTTTATGTTGTTAAGTGTATTTAGCTTATGTCGGCTATGTGGGTTTTAGTCCCACATCACCTAGCTTAGACTATTTGTAATTTCCCCTCTATTATAAATAGAGGGGCTTACCTATCAATATAACAAGTCATTCCATTATTTTATTCCCTCTCTCTGACCCACGGTTCAACCAACACTAACTAATTCTGGTAGATCAATGATTCTGTATACCGTCCATAGATCTATGAAATATAACCTTTCTGTGCCCACATGGTTAATGTTTTACAGAGCTGTTTTTTTTTTTTTTTTTCTCTTCTAATTTCTGTTCTCCCTAAAAATAAAAAAGAGATCTTCTCAAGTTCGTGATTATTGATCATAGGTTCCTGAAGTCTTTAATCAATCCATAGATATGTGAATTATTTTTATGAGTAACGCACAAAAAAAAATCCTTTTTTTTGGGGGGGGGGGGGAATTTGCAAAAGTAAAAAATTACAAAACAATATGCACACAAAGCACCAAAACATAAGCATCTAACCATGATATAATAGTATACAAACAAACATTGACTTCTATATTTAAAAATTTATATATTACTTGAAAATAAAAAAATAAAAAATGTACATTAATTATACTATAATTTAAATATCCAAAATTGAAAAAAACATCCAAAATAAAATTTCAAATTTTATGGAATTCATCCAAAGTTATTGATCCATGCAGAGTGACAACTTATTAAAAATTTCAAACTATTTTCATATATTTTTCACCTTCTTCGCTTGCCCTCTCTCCTCTTCCATTTGGAAAGGCATCTTATCTAAATGCTGGCCTAGAAATCAGAGAATTCTGCCCTTTGATAGAGAGTGGATTTGGGTAGATATGCCCTTTGTTGGATCTTCTATTTGTGATACGGTTGGCAAGTTGGTTTTTTGTGCTGTCATCAACCACATTTGGATGGAGCATAATATCAGGAAATTAACCTCCAACTCTTGGCCTCTCCAACAGATTTGAGATCCATTTCTTTTGAAATTAAAACACTCGGCTGTTCCCTCAGTGTAATGACTCCCCAAGGAACAGGCATATTGTTGTTTCCTGGGGTCTTCCTTTTGTCTCTCTCCAAGCCTCTGCCTCCTCTGTTTGAGGCTCAGGCTCTTTGTGTATTTTGGTTTTTTCATCTCTCCCATTTTGGGGGCTGCTGTATTCTTTTCTCTCTTTGGTAATGAATTTTTTATTCACCCAAAAAAAAAAAAAAAAGATTCAGGGATTCTGCGAATATATATTGAAAATTTTAGATATAAAGATTTCATCAGATTTATATTTTGATAATTACTAACTAATTTTTAAGGGAGTTTGTCTGGTGGACTGTTCAACCATAAGAAGTTAGGTGGTTGAACCTAATATCCACCATATGGTAGGACTAGGTAGATCAGTTGGAGCCAAAATTGTGTGTACAAGTAGGTCTGATGTTACCCTGGTTACCTATCAAATTTGAACTCAATCAGAGTTGGCCATGTGTAAGGATATAGCTTTGAAGATTCAGTAAATTTTGAAAAGCAAATGGATGGCTAAATATAAAAGGAGAAGGCACCAATAGATGGGGTTTAAGTGGTTGAGTTTTGCTGTGAAAATTGACATGAGGCCAATCTAAAGCATGCCCTTCCTATTCAACAGTTGGATTTGCCAAATCATCCTTCCATGTGGCACATTAGGTGGCTAGTAGACTGAGCACAAGAACCTTTACCATTTTATATTGTTAAGGTAAACAATATAAAAGAGGAAAGAGGGGGAGTAACATGAGGTAGGGTCGAGGGCGTCTCCAACTCTGCTGCTACTTGCAGAAACATTGCCAAATGTTAATGGTTACTAAATTTATCAGATTATAGAGATGATTGCTTTATAATAAGTGGAGACTTTTCAATTTACAAAATTCGTACCTGTGCATTTATGCTAACATTTTTCGCGTGCCATACTCCATTCTTTGTTTTCGTTCAATGGACATTTTATTTTTTCTTTTCCTTAATGAATGAAATATAATTTGTTGATTAAATAAGGATAGGAAAATCCAATTACCCAGAAACTATACCGGGGGGGGGGGGGTGGAGTTCATCTGGCTAACTCCAAAATGGTACCATACAAAACGGGAATCGCATTTCCAAGTTTCTCCATTTGAACTGGAAATTCAACTTGGCGTCTTTGTAGGTCATGGTCTGCATTATTACTTGTTAGCATTAAGGCTCATGCATTTTTTAAAAATTTTCTGTATAGATGTGATTGAAATCAACCTAATCCGTTGTTCTATTTATGAGTTGGTTTCCATGTTAGAGTTCATGAATTCTATTATTTAATTTTGTTAAAGTTATAGACCTTTAGTGATTTAATATTAGCACATGGTTAACAGGGCAGCTGCTTACACACACATCAAAAAATGTACTGAAGCAATCGGGGATTGTCTAAAATCCATTGAAATTGACCCAACTTACATCAAGGCATACAGTCGCCTGGGCCTGGCTTACTATGCACAAGGGAATTACAATGATGCTATCAACAAAGGATTTAAGAAAGGTTAGTATGAAATCAATAACATTGGTTGTTTTCATGTTGTATGGTATAGATGTTTGGGATCCATGGGTAGGTTGTGGAACTTAATTCTAAGATCCAGGCCAGACCTGAATCCATTGGAGAGAGTGTGGGTAACATAATCACATCGTCAAAGCTGGACTTCAAAATTTACATCATGTTTGGATACTTTTTATGTTGACATGGATGCGTATTTGATGGATCTGTGATCTCACCTGCTTCATTATTATTATTATTTTAAAAAAAGAAGAAACAGATGAATAATTTGGAAGCAACATTTGAAGGTAAGCATGAAAATGGCTAAATTCTAAGATCCAGGCCAGACCTGAATCTGCATTGGACACAGTGTGGGTAACATAATTACATCGTCAAAGCTGGACTTCAAAATTTGCATCATGTTTGGATACTTTTTATGTTGACATGGATGCGTATTTGATGGATCTGTGATCTCACCTGCTTCATTATTATTATTATTATTAAAAAAAAAAGAAAGAAGAAACAGATGAATAATTTGGAAGCAACATTTGAAAGAAATTGGTAAGCATGAAAATGGCTAAATTCGGTGATCTTGTAAGTACTAAGAAGATATGGTGAAGGACAAAAACTAGTCCTGGTAGTGATGGGACTAAAAACCATAGGTTTTTCTAGCTGAAACTTAATTAAAGATCAATATGAAGAACAGAGATAGGTGCAAACAGGATGATTTGATATCATATTGAATAATAAATTGTATGTCCGATAGAATATTCCTCTCAGCAATAGCAGGTGAAGTAGGTGCATTTTTGTTTCTGTCAGGTGTTTAAGTATTTAAAAAAAATATTGTGTACTTTATGAATTGTATGTCTCTTATGTGAGTTCTCTTTTCTGTCTTAGTTTTTAATGTATTTCCATGCGTATACATAAAGTGTCTTTTAAAATTCATTTACCCCTTGGGAAGTGATAATTGTTTCCATGTAGTTCTATTATGATATAGCGCTCCTCCCCACAAAAAAGAAAAGATTCAATTCCTATTGTGAAAAATTTTAAACCAACAGCAAAATTCTAGCATTCTCCCTGTAAAATATATTTATTTATTGTTGGGTGGAAGGGAGAGACAGATTTAATTAAGGAAAAGAAAAGATGATAGGTGAGGAAACTACAAATATCTAGCCAGGCATCAGCCAAGAAATTGTGTATTCAACCACTACCTGCATCTCCAGTGTGGGAAAAACCTTGTCAATGTGAAGGATAGTCTATTTACTCAACCAGCTAGGATCCTATCAAATGCATTAAGGTAAGCCAGTCTAATATACTAGGCAGTAGATTGGCCATTGTTCAGACTGCTGCTTTTGTGTTGATGGGTCAATGGCTAAACCACTAAAGGATTATCTCATAGAAAGGACCATGAAACTACCGCCATAATCCAATTATCTATTTAGGGTGAGAAGTATACATGTCATTTTTTCTTCACTAACTGTGTTGAACTTTGAATCTCAAAATGCTTAGCATTAGTTCTTGATTTTAGCTTTTGATCACTTTAAAACTATGTTAACACTCCAACACACAGATGGTGAAATTTCAAAAAAATTATATCATTTGAGTCACGTAGACAGTAACTTGTATTAGGAGGTCGAAAACCCTAGCAATTCTGACTAAGGTGCCATTTTCTAATGTCTTTTTGATTCTTCGAACAGTAGTAACACACAAGGAGGAAGTAAGGAATGTTACTTTATCATGTTCAATTGTCGATGAAGTTGTACAGGGTGGCTAAAAGTTTGTTTTCCAAGTGAAATATTGCATTACTAAGAGGAAGTCTGAAACTCAGAAATCATTATGTGGCGGAAAATTTTTATTATCTCCCACAACATCTGGACATTGTTATTTTTTGATTTGTTTAGAAATTGAGAATTGCAGATTGAACAGTTCCTAATTTAAGATCTCATTCTGCAGCCTTACAACTGGATCCAAATAATGATTCCATCAAAGAAAATATCCGGGTTTGTTCATGCCTATCCTTTGCTGTCATCATCTTCATCTTCATGATTGATGTGTTTACTGCTAATACTACTACTAGTAATTGGTAGTCATTGGTGTTTCTAGCTTCCTTCCTCTCAGGGTATTATAAAATTTGGTCTTCATTTTTGCAATTTCTAATAATAGGTGGCTGAACAAAAGTTAAATGAAGAGATGCAAAGGACATTTCATGAGCAGGTATTAGTTTTCCTATTATCTTTATCCTTTTAACATGTGGCTATCTTGTTTGATACCATGGACAAACACTTTTAAGAAGTAATCCTATTTTTGTAAAAAATCGTCATGCTAGTCATCCTTGTGGGTAGTCACTAGAATACTAGATGCTATGCCATCATACCATAAACCTGGGAGTGAATCTATTCTTAAAGCTCACACACATTCCCTCTGGTCTGGTGGATCCCTGCCGCCCGAAGAAGAGATATCTGTTAGGAGTTCGGATGGTAGGGCTAGAACAGGCATAATCGCTTGAACGGCTAGAAGTGGGCCGACTATCTTCCATTATAAATAATATAAATAATAATAATAATATATTTTAATTATAGAAGCACTTTCGTAATAGTAGGAAACCCTAAAGCCTCAACCTTAACGCCAAGGGATGAGAGCATAACCTAGAAGCCCCCCTATTAGTATGTATGGGTCGTCGCTCCTCTCCTTTACAGTCGAGTTGCTTTCGCTCCTCAACTAAGAGTTGCTGTACTTTGCTTACATCCATTTTATCTTGTTGACAGGGGAAACTAAGTTGTTGCACTCTTCCAAGTAGCTTAACCTGTTTACTACTGTAAATCAATGTTTTTAAACTGGGATGGAATTCAGATTTTCTTACTAGGCAGTTGACCTAATGCTCTCATGATTAAAGGGAGGAGGTTCCCATCTATGGACCTTAGGTCCATCTAGGAACTGCTGTAAATGAATAGAAGTTGACATCCCGACTATCCAAAATTTAATTTGTATTTAGTGCTCTATGGGAAAAAACTGGTACTTAAATTATATTTAGCTGGGAATTGTAAATTGTATCTTGGTAAGACCATGCATTAATAGTTTGGCATGAATATGTCTGCCTGCTTTACAATTAGTGAATGTCATCCTTTGGAGGTGTCTTTTCTGTTCTCGCACTATTTGCACAAACTTCATTGGTACCAACGATACTCTTTTCCTTGCTTATGCAGGCTAACGGTTCAACATGGCATTATCAACAGGGTTCATGGAACCATGGCCCACCACCTGATCAACAACAGTCAATGAACCATGGGCCGCCTCCAACATTCACAGCTCCGGCTTTTGATCCTGCTAATTTGGCTAGTATGCTCATGAACTTAGCTGCAAATGCATACCAGGGGCAGAACCAGCAGGCTCAAAACAATCCACATGATGCAAGTGGCAGGGAGGACCAGGAAGGGATGGATGAACCAGGAATAAGAATAGACGGAAACATTACTCTGAATTTTCAAGAGGAGTTACCTGAGGAGTTATCAGGGGCCTGGAGTAATGTCATGGATGCGTTATCGGGAGCAACAAGGCATGATCGTACACAAGGCAACATGAATGATGGATCAGCACCAAACTGATACATTAGAATACACAATTATGCACTGTGCAGAACTAGATCGACGATAAATATTATTATACTTTTCATTTGTTGATATTCCCCATCCCCTGTTTTAGTAATCAATATTGATAGGGTCAACCTTTCAGGAGATGGACATAAACACTCTCAGGTAGTCCATGGTTGGTGATCAACAGGTCTTGCCCGAAATGTTTTAATAGACTTATGAACAATGGGCCTCTAAGGCTGTGTTTAGGTAAGCTGGGAAGCCAATGCTTTTCATGATCCTCAAAGCTGGGAAGTGCTCTGTTGGCCAGCAAAATGCAGAAATCCAATGGCATCAAGTGATAGTTAACTGAAATGACCTGCAGCAGCTCGTTCAGAGCTTCCAAACTGTTGCTTGAGCTTCCAAACAGTGTGGTTGTTTTTGGAAGAGATTGTTAAATCAGCCATTGGAGTCTGTTCTTCAACCCAATTCCTCAAACTATGATGGTCAATTCCCATCCTTTCGAATTCTGTTTCCTCTTGTTCCATGTCGTCTGTGCATGGATTGATATGGCTTTCAGTAAGAGTCCTAACACACAAACTCCTTAGTTTTAATTTGGTGAAAGAGCAGAATAGCATTCAAGCCATCCTTGGTGAGAATGTGTGTGATTTGCCAGAGGTTTCTTGGTTCTATGAACCCATTTTCAGATGGCCAATCTTTTGAAATAATATTTTCTCATATTTAGAAGAAAAAAATCAAATGCTTGTTAGTTATCGTAATTATTATTTTTTGATGGAATAAGAATTTAATTGAAGGAAGTAAAGAGCAATATCTAATACAAAGGGTTTTAGGAATCGGTATTGGATCGACCATATCAAATGATCCATATTGATATTGGCTATGGCCGATACAGATCGATCAATATGGTATGGATATGGTTTTTTTTTTTAAATAATAATTTAGAAAATGTGTTTTGATTCAATATCAAACCAATACAGCCAATATACTTCCACTTTCTCTCCTTCATAGTATGTCGGTGACTGTACAAGAGAAATAACTTGTATTTTAAGAATGGTCAGCAATTTCTCGTTTTCCCCTGCACGCCACCACCACCTTCGCTCGTGCAACCCAAAAACACAATTAATCATCACATGAACATCATCTACATTCTACACCCTTCTTCGTTCAGGTTTTCTGCAGTTCCAGAAGGACGAAAGTTTAACAAAAAAATTTTGAACTTTGAAGTGAACGGTGAATGGGTTTTCTATCTCCCTTTCTTTCTCTCACTCTCTGTTGGGTGGGTAGTCAATGAAGCTTCTCTTCCCGTTTTCGCAGGTAATTGAAGAGGATTTTGTTCATCCGTTTTCTCAGGCAAACGGTAGTGGAAAAGTCACGAGATTACCTCACGGCAATAAGGTGCCTTCCCAAACTTTTTAAAAAAAATTACCGATTCGTCCTTGTATAAGTTCTCTGGAATTCAAGTCGACTTTGCTTCTTGAGTGCCATGAATTCTTCAATGCAGCAGGGATACCCACACTACTGGAGTAAGTAGCTAAGAAGGTGAGGGTTTCTTTACTTGCTGTAGAAGCGAAGAAAGAATCGAACCCAACTCTCTCTCTCTCTCTCTCTCTCTCTCATTTGGATCCCTCTGCAATTCATAAGCTGCCTCTGTTTGGCTCTCTTTCTCTCTCATATTATCGAGTCAATATATGTTCGTATTTCGTAAGTCAATAATATCTATTTATCTACTAGTCAAAGCCCCTATCTCTCTCTCTCCCATCGATATGTTGATTGTCTGCTGATGACACTCTGGATCACCTCCTCCAGTGAAAGCTTAGTTTTCACTACGTGGCTTGTGAGGTTATGCAGCAGAAAGAAAAGAAATCAGTTCTTTTTCATGTCTATGTAATGTTCTTTGTAGCTAGTAAGATCTAAGGCCTTTTTACGGATTCTCAATTCAAGAAAAAGTAAACCTCTTGGCACCTCATGTGCAGTCTCTGTTAAGCCAAAGTAAATGAAGTTCTAATTAGTTAGATATTAAGTTGTTTGGTTTGATGCTTTTCATTAGTAGGATTACTGTGGATTGGTTATTCAATTGATATCAGTGTTTTTATTCCTACTTTTTCGATACTATTAGTAAATCAGATAAAATGAGTTGATTATTTGGTTCTGATGATTAATTCTGCTTCTTTTTTTTTTTATTATTTTATTTAAAATTACATGAATGAAATTAATATGATTGGATTGAATTTATTTGTGGTTTCTTAAGCAAGGCTAAATCTTTTTAGGGGGAGGGTTCCCTGAAAGGCAGCGTGTGTGAATGCATCAACAGGGTGAGATTTCCGCCTTTCATGGGGGTGGGGCTGTCATTTCATGGCCCTCTGTGTCTGGGCACAGGGGCCACTCTGCCTTTCAGGGTTCTTTTTCCCATCCTTTTAATGTCATATTCATTTATGGTGATTGCTTTCATTTATATTTTTGGTTTCTGATACTGAAGGTACTGTAATTACTAATTAGCTTGAATCGAGTGTATGCTGTACTTATAGGTTCTTCACTAGTTATGGTTAGAAACAATGAGAGTAGAGAATTTCATGAATCATTTTTTTCTTAGTCATACAAATTCCTAAATTTATGTCCTTGAAATGTACAACAGGCTTAGTTTCCAAGGAAACCAATTCTGTGGCACGAGTCCCTTTGCTAAAGAATATACTGCATTGAGCCACAGAATTGGTTTTGCACTCGGTAACCTTTTGATCTCTAAGTCAAAGGTCAAGACAAATTTATCAAACATTGAATCCGTCGTATTTTAATAGACTTTAATCTAGGACATGATGTATCTTTTCCTTCTATATGGTCAGGTGAGGGTTACCTTTATTCCATGACGTAATGTATCTTCTCCTTCTATATGATCAGATGAAGGGTTTCCCTTCAAAGCTATAGTTATTTATATGGACAACAGCAGAGGATGGTATCCTGACTATTAACCATTTATTTCTAGGGGCCTTTGCCTGCCAATTATTTGACTAACCTAAGAATATGCATATCCTTATATATTATTTTACTGCCTTTATATACATGAAACTTTGGATATTCTAGGTAATGCCTTCAGATTTGTCCCTTCAAAGCTGTAGTTATTTATATGGACAACAGCAGAGGATGGTAATGCCTTCTATGGATGTTCTAAGGTACATGTCGGCATCATCATTATCTAAACATGTATTGATCAAGGCATTGCCATTTGCCACATGTTAAAAGCAAAATAATTCTTCAAAAGTTCGGAAAGTCAATTCTTCCTGAAGAACAAGGATGTAGGACTGTTGGAAAAACAAGGAGATATGCCCAACCATAAGGTTGAGGTAGACCACTGAATTTGGTGTGTGACCTGTGTGCAAGGGATTCTTGCTCGACCCAACAGTCAGAATGGTTTGGCCCACTTGACTTCTGGAAATGCTCTCCTAGACTGTTAGTCTAGATTTCCTTCTCTTGTATGAAAAAATAGAGTAATATGTAAGGTATGGTAGTAGTAAACTGGAAAAGTTCAGTACATGGTCGACCACATTTTTGCATTGGGCAACCAATTTTGACATATGGCCAATCCGGAAGCATCTTATTTATCCAGTGCTTCAGATCTGCCAAATCATCCATCCACACACTCAGATCAGGCCGCTTATTGAGTTAGACTAACGCAAAACCATTTGCCTGAATGTATTAAGTAGCTCTTGATCCACTATGCTTTAGGTTATACTGATTCATACTGTTTCAAATATATTGAGTTTATAAATTTAATGCAAATTTATTATATTTTATTTGTAGGCTCCATCCTAGAGACCTTGACTAAATATTAGCCAATTGGATGTCCTAACATCTTAAGCGTTTGAATCTCTTTAGGTGGCCAAGAATACACTGATGATATTCTCTATAAAAAATGTTACTGTGTATTATCAAATACTGCTATCATGCCAAAGAATATGGTGTTAGGATTAATAGGAGGGATGAAGCCAGAATTTTCACTCCCTAGCTTTGCTTGTAGCTTGTGGAGTCCACCCCATCCCTCAGGCGAGAAATTCCCTGCTTTGCCCCTGACAGCAGGGCTTTGCATAACCATGTCTGATGTGCTTTATGGGTTCCCAAGGAGCCAACAGAATTGTCATATTTGGGCCTCTGTTTGCAAATAATCAAAGTATAATGTTGTAGAGATTTAAGTGAAGCTCTAACTTGTCTTTTGTGTAGCTTTTTTTGTCTCATTCTTGTTGTGTAGCTCTTTAGGACCATTAGTATAGTGGGCGTTTTTCTTATTAATTAGACTTTTGAGAATTGAAATGAAGGGAAATTCATGAATTATGTTGAAATGGTATTATACAGTAATCATGATACAGTGTATTAAACCAGCACCTCCTCTGTTGCAATTGGAACCTGCTCACATGAACAATGACAAAAGGAAGAAGAGGCAGTCGGCCATCTCGATGGGTTCAGCATCAATTCCTAAGCCCATATTTTGGAGGTCTCTGGTTCGAAGGTTTAAGAGTTCCACAACATTCCTGCTGATTTTTCCAGTTTAGACACAGAGATCCTCTACGCCGGTTAGGGAAGCAGCTTTCCTTGATGTTCCATTTTTCACTTTCTTGTCTTTTCTCAGGGTACCTCCTCTCTTGTCTCTGCTACACTAATAGAATAGTGGTAGTGGCAAAACCCTTGCCATTTCTTCCCCCGAAAATCTCAAGATGCCAGGCTTCAATCCGATTTAATATTTGGACAAGCAGATCCATTTTATCGTGACGGTTCATTTGTATTTTAGGCAAAATACAATAGTCAATACTTGGGTCCCCACAGCTGTATGTGGATTTCACCAAACCGTTTTCACGGCTTGGCTGCCACCTTAGCAAACATATATCCTCTGTCAGTGTTTCAAGCTTTTAGAGGGTTTTCTCTCTCTCTCTATTTGCTACATTTGCTTCTTTTGAAAATTGCTTATTAACTAATGTTCATTTTGTTAGCTTAGCAGTAAGTTATAATTGTATTGCAACCAGATGTTAGTTAATATGACTCAAACAATTGCAGACTAACTGTTTGATTTGATTACCAAAAACTTCAGTTAACAAATCTGTTGCTAATTTCGTATTCATGGGCAGGATCTTGAAATGGAGAACGGTAATGGAAGCACCTTGCAACTACTGTTTCAAAGGCTTGTAGCATTGATCTGTGATATCTTGCAAAGGGTGTTTTTCATGGTGCTCTCAGTAGGTCCCATCCCCAACCATATTGCCTTCATTATGGATGGGAACCGAAGGTATGCTAAGAGCAGAAAACTAGGTCCAGGTGCTGGTCACAAGGCTGGGTTTTCATCCCTCATCCGCATTCTTGAATGTTGTTATAAGTCAGGGGTGAAGTATGTAACTGTCTATGCTTTCAGTATAGACAACTTCAAAAGAGACCCTAGTGAAGTTCAGTCCATTATGGATTTGATGCTGGAAAAAATTGATGAGTTGCTTAGGGAAGAAAGCATTGTGAATGGTCATGGGATTAGAATTAATTTCTTTGGGGATTTGAAGCTCTTAAGTGAGTCTGTGAGGATGGCAGCTGAGAAGACAATGGCAGTGACTGCCAAGAACACCAACGTAGTGCTCTCAGTTTGTGTTGCTTATACTTCTACTAATGAAATTGTCCATGCTGTTCAAGAATCATGCAAAGAAAAATTGGCACGAGCTCAAGTATATTCAAATTTGAATGGTGAAATAAGAGATTCTTTCAGAGGATACACAGAACCTTCAGAGGAAGAGTATTCCATTACTTCGGAAGATTTGGCGAGGCACATGTATTCAGCGGAGTTTCCAGATCCTGACCTCTTGATACGCACGTCTGGGGAAGCTCGCTTGAGCAATTTCCTCCTTTGGCATACTACTTTCTGCTACCTGCATGTTCTAGATGTTCTTTGGCCAGAGATCTCACCTTGGTGGCTTGGATGGGTGATCTTGCATTACCAAAGAGTAAAGCCTTACATAGATAAAAAGAAAGCAGCATTATAACTTCTATTTTGACATGCATGATTGCATGTGCACATGTTGTACCATTGAACTCTAATAGTTATTGCTCTTGAATTGAAAGCAGCTTTGTATTAATTTTTTCTTTCTTGAAGCTGCTGTCTCAGTCATTTCTGTTGCCATACCAGTGCTTGATTTGGCTCTTTTTGGTGAAATACCTGAGCTTTCAAGCTTGGAAGAGTGCAAGACTAGATGGAAATGGTACGAATATTCTTGAATTAAAATTTAAAAAAAAAAAAGGGAAGCCCGAAATTTCACTTACATGTACTAACTACTAAGTGAACATCTACAAAACATGATGAATACATCGGCTGCAATTTTAACTAATCAATTCCCATTATGTTGTGCAGCTAAGGTTGGCTAATGCCTATTCAACTTTGGCTTATTGCCTACCTTTTGCCAATGTTTTGATCGTTTGTTGTTGCTTTTACATTGTTGAATGAGGTTGGATTCAAACTGGGTAGTTGGCATATGAGGAGAGGGTCGGGTCCTAGCTGTAAGCCTGTAACTAAAATTTGGGACTAAAGAAGATGTTGGATCTTGGTGCATCCGTAAGGTTGCTCCATTGCCACTTAGTGGTCATGGGTTCGAGTATGGAAACAGCCTCTCTTCAGCATATTATGACCCTTTCTAGACCCGTGGGAACTCCGTTTCTATTAAAGGAGGAGGGGGTTAAAATATAATGTATTTTTCATTCTTCAATTCTAATGCATAATTATTTTAGGAAAAAGGATGACCAGTCCGTCGGGTTGCCCACCCTGTGTCTATCCTTCTCCCCTCCCCTATGGAAAAGGACCTCCCTATCCCTCCCATTGGGCAAGGCCGGCTATTTACCTCGAATGGGCGACGGTGTGCCCAACTCTCTGTTGTGCCATAGAATTTCGTCCCTCATCGACTGTGCCTTGGTCATGAAATGTCCATATAAGTGGTGGTTAACCTTCACATACTATGACACATTTTAAAGTTATGCGACGAATCTTAGCTAAAATAATAAATCCTAAAAATTCTGAGACCCACCTAAACTCTTAACATGTCAGATTGTGGTAGTTATAACAAAAAGGGATACCCATCGAACGGTGTCCGTGTGGGAATCACCATTCACCATATCCAAAACAGCCTTAAAATCAACGAAAGGTTCTTATTCCGCACTACGCTCATTCTCAACTATTAGTATGGAATCTAAATAAAGTGACTAAATTACCCCTCGACAAGGAGAAGGCAGTTGAACCACCCATTCTCGAGAGGTAACGGTCACACTGATCACTGAACTCAACACAGACTCTTTCTCTCTCACTCTCTCTCTCCATGATCACCTGCAAGGCTTCAAGCATCAGCTTTAGTTCATGCTTTCTTCAACCCACTTGCAAGAGAAACCCCAGAACACTATGGCTACTTCTTTCAGTTAATCCTTCTCTGCGTCGCAATGAGTGCAAAGTTAACTACTCAGTAGACAGAGAAAAGAAGAACCATACAAGTAATGCGAGGTGGGGTGATAAACGAAGGGGAGGTGGTGATGGTAAACAAGAAGAAGAATTAGAAGAACCCGGAAAGGTGCATTGTGAAGTAGATGTGATCTCTTGGAGGGAACGGGGAATCAAGGGGACGATTTTGGTTTATGCCGACATCGATTCGGTGTGGAATGCTCTCACTGATTATGAGAGGCTCGCTGATTTCATTCCAAATCTTATTTGCAGGTAAAATTTTCATCTAAATTAAGTGGTTCTTGTAGTCTCTAAATTTTTAAGTATCCTCAAATGGCCTCTCTCTCTTTTGTCCCCTCGTGAAGACTCTTAGTTCATGTATATCTATTGAAGGCAAAGGAATTTTGGACTTGTAGTGTTTTTGGACCTAAATATTGCTTCAAACAGAGTTGTATGGTGAAGTAGGATTAATGTAGCTGACCCTATTTAGTTGGGAAAAGGCTTAGTTGAGTTTAAGTGGTTTTGTAGCTTTGAATACTTTCTTATGCACAATCTCACAGTATTGATCACTGAATTAAGGTAATTAGAGGCATTTCGAAAATTTTTAGACCTATGAAGATTTTCTTTTGCACAATCTCACAATATTATCAGACTGCTAACTGCAGTTTTGATCACTGAATTGAGGAAATTAGAAGCATTTCAAAATGAAGTTTCTATTTGGATGATATGAATCATACCAACGCTTGAAATTTTGTGTTATTGAGTCATATTGGATATTATTGAGATCTCAATATCCAAAAAAACAGTTCTAGATATGCCAGATGAATCTGTGGGACTAAGTGCAAAACTTGGGTGGTGTCTATTTATTCTAATTTCGGTCAGATTTCTCCAAATACTATGAACCTTGTTTTGTCGTCAATAATCGAAGTTTACTTATTATCAAAAAAAAATGACTGTCTTGTTGCTCCAGCATTGAAAGCATCTTTCAAATTATTGGCTGCAAGGGAGTTAGAATTTCAAATAGAAGCCAATTGTTTAGTTATTCATTTAGTTTTGAACATAATTTATAATATTCCTTCAAGATTGTGTTGAAAAATAATTGATGCATCTGTTCTTCTTCTAGAGGTTTGTTCTATGAGATATATATGTTCAAAGCCTGTGTTAATCCATGAAAGAAAATAGTGCTAATACTAGGTGATTTATCAAGTTTTCTTTTTGCTATGTGATTTGCCCATTTCATTGTCTACCCTAGTTGTCTGCCATGTGATGTATTGGAGCTTTCCCTTGTAATGTTTAAGTTTCTAATTCAAGAATGACAAATTTTGCCACGTTGTCACATGTTCTAATGCCTCTACCGAATATGCTTTTTTTTGGGCTGAAAATTGAGCTGCCAAGTGTAAGATTCCATGGTCATCTATCCTTAGCAAGGGCGGGCCTTGGTGCAGCGGTAAGGTTGCTCCATTGTGACCAAGTGGCCATGGTTTTGAGTCTGGAAACAGCCTCTCTGCGAAAATAGGGTTAAGGCTGCGTACATTATGACCCTCCCCAGACCACGCAGTGGCGGGGGCCTCGTGCACTGGGTACGCCCTTTTTTATAATAACAGTGATTGTAATTTTTCCTGTGAACTTTTTCTTTTTTTCTAAATCTATGCCTTCCATAAAAATGACATTTTTTAGGAAAACTATTAGCGTCAATTTTTTTCCTCCTTTGATCGTTAATTTTTATTAAAGTTTATTATGAATATAACTAATAATAGAAAAACTGTAGTTTCTAAATGTCCGATGGGAGAAAAATCATATTTCGTTTCATCTCTTTAACCCCATTTTGTTGGATCAATGTTAATAAAATCACTACCTTCTTTGCCATGATACTGATATGTATTTTATTTCTTCTTCATGTATATTTTTTTTATTTTGCATGATCACTTGGCTGTTAGTGGGAAAATACCTTGTCCTCATCCAGGGCGGATATGGTTAGAGCAGAGAGGCTTCCAACGAGCATTATATTGGCATATTGAAGCCCGTGTTGTTTTGAATCTGCAGGAGTTCCCCAATTCAGTAAGTTTCTTCATACTGCTGCTAAGCTCCTTGTTAGAGACTACCAAGCATTTCACCTGGTTGGGAGCTCAGATGGGGCTAGGCAGATTTTTGCAAAAGCTCTCAAAGAGTGGTGCCTTATAATTGTATTGCCTAAGGGCTAATCATTTATATAAACCATGGGGATCATATATTTATCACCTCGAAAGGATTTTGACATGGTTAACAAAACATGGAGGAACCTCTCTCTCTCTCTCTCTAACCATCTCTCTACATGTTCTCTTCACCTTTCTCCTTGAGCGATTGTTTTTTAACTCAATTTTTTATTATTATCTGTCAAGAACATTCTATTTCGTGTCAAATTTATTACTTTATGGCGAATAGGAGTAATGGAGACTATTTATTTACACTTTTCTGACTTTTAAATTGTAAGAAATTTAATTCATTGCTGCTCTAGGAAAATGGCCATGAACTCCACTTTTCCATGGTTGATGGGGACTTCAAGAAGTTTGAAGGAAAATGGTCCTTGAAATCTGGAAAAAGGTACTGTCTACGTTTTCTGTTTGATTGAACAGATTATTTAGATGATAAATCCTATATTTTTGTGTTCTCTTATTCCTCTCAAACAATTTGGTCTGGGAAATAGTATTTTTCAGTTGACAACTCACTAGAATTAATTGAACAACCATATGCTAAGCCACCTTGAGTAAATTACCTTTTACAAATTGAAGAAGGACAAATGCTAGGACTTTTTCAAAACTCTTTCATTCTACAATATAATTATTAGGAGAATCCTTATTTTATATATATCACTGAAAGATATAACAAACATAATTGGCTTAAATAAACTAAAAGGTGATAATAAAGCATAAGAAAATTTAATTTCCTTACTCATGAGAACAGTACAGTTTAGGGGGCTAATGTCCTAATTCTCTTGACAATTTATCACAAGAGTTGAAAAGTGCTGCAAAGATTGGAGTACAATAAGAATTAAAATATACTCATCCTCCCCTCGTTCTGATCAGCAATTAAAATCCTATTGGCATTTTTTTTATAGATCAAAACATTACCTCTTACATAAATTTGTATCTATTCATTTCAAATGTTTGGACAGTGTATAATCTTATATGCATGAATGTTAAGCCCTCCCAATGTACATAAATGCATATTAAAGTATTTTTAGTTCTTACTATTTTCTTGCAACATTGCTAAATTTTGAAATATGTCCTTGCACCCAGATTTGATTTATAAATCATGGGAAAGTGACCCACTTTGAACGAGACCTACAAGTTACAATTTTTCTTTCCCTTTTTTGGTTTGGAGGGGCAAACTAGAACTCAAATTTGTTTTATTGCATAAGACATCTTCCATGAACTCTTTCTCAAACCAATTTCCCAAGTTGGAGAAGTACAGGATTTTTTTGTTGACAACCGACCACCTTATTGATATTATTTCAAACATGGTTCTTTAATTATTATGATAGAATTATAGATATCTGTAATGAAAAAAATATGTTTATATAGTCGTCGTATCCATGTACAATTATGGTTGCCATATGATTTTTTTCTTGCTGTTCCAATTCCTTTCGGGCGGCATCTTTTCTTAAAGCGTATGGCTTTGCATTTTTTCTCCTCACTTTGTTCAATCAACATTAATGTGAAAATTTTCCCTTTTTGATGGATATCTTTTTATGATTAAAGACTTTTTTTGTTCATCAATAAAAAAACTTATTAGAACGGACTTGGGAGTTGCCTCGATCAATGACAAGCTCTGAGAGAGTTGTTTAAGGTGGTATGGTCATATTCAATGAAGGCCTAGGGACGTCCCAGTAAGGAGTGAGATGATACCGATTGAAGGCGCTAGAAGAGCTAGGGGCAAGCCTAAAATGACCATAGGAGAAGTGGTGAGTAAGGACATGCATAGTCTCGGTCTTGTACCAAGTACGACCTCGGACAGAACCTATTGGAGGGCAAGGATCCATGTCGCAGACTCCATTTAGCTGAGTTTCTCCCGACATGCTTGGCTGTGCCTCTTTCCTCATACTATCTTTCATCTTTCATTTTTCATTTTTCATTTGTTTTTTTTTTCGTTTTTCATTTCTCATCTCTTTCCCCACCCCTCTTTTTCCATCTTTTCTTTCCCTTTTTGGGTTAGAACTCTGTTTTCCCTACTTTGTTTTGTTTGGATCCATGTAGCCGACCCCATTAAGTTGGGATAAGGCTGAGTTTGTTGTTGTTGTTGTTGTTGTTGAATAAAATAACTTATTAATAAAAGGAATTATCCTAATGTTTTTTTTTTTCATCAATAAAAGAACTTATTAATAGAAAGAAGCATCCTAAAGAAAGGAAAGCCTTACCATGGAGAACCTTTTCGTTGTAATTAAAGACCTTTAATTCATAAAATGGTGGAACGTTAACTACAAAATTGACTTTTATCTAGGACTTTTAGGTTATTTCTTTTTTCAACAAAATTTTAGCATTTTTTCAGTATTATTTCAGTTGTAATAAGGAAATTTTGTAACTAATATTATAAACACCTAGTGAAGTAGGATCTGTTGGTTCATAGTGCGTCCCTTACAAGCACAAATTTCAGAATTTATTTTATAGTATTTGTTTCCTGTTATAAATAGAATAAATAATATTAATGACAGGAAGTATCATAGAAAATTAGAAGAGCATAAAAACCATGGATGATAATATTGGTACACTCCTTGCCCTGCTTTAATAGCCTAGGTATCTGTTAGAATATGTATTGTTGGCGTTTAACTGCTTGTTATTTTATTGCAATGAAATTCCTATATTGTATTATTTTCTTGTCACTTAGACATCGCATTAAAGAACTTCTATTGGACTAGTTTCTTGCTAAAATAATTGAACTAATTTCTTGCTAAAACAGAGATTAAATCATTTAGTCCTCAGAGCACCCTGAATAGCACATGGCACTTGAACTTGCAAATCTTCCTGGATTCCTTCTCCCCTTTATTGTTGGATCTATCAGTTTCTTGTGAGCCAGCTTCTCCTGCCAAATAGAATATATCCATTAGTTATTTTTCCCAATTGAAGCTTCTTTGTGATTAGAGTAATAACAAATATGGGTATGGACTCCTATTTTGGAGTGTTGGCTTGACAACCACTTAAAATAGTTCTTGAGGATTATAAGACCATATCGAATAGCACTTGTCTCCTCTTCCTTAGAAATTGTTTAAATTTGATTATCTGAATCTTTATTCAAGTGTACAAACATATCATTCTTGAAGAATGGCAATTGCCAGTTCTAAATGTGAAAGAGAACTTAGTTGAAACATATAAAGAGAGTAATTGATAAGTTCACTTAATTGATTTGTTTTTCAGGTCTTCGACAACAATTTTATCTTATGAAGTGAATGTGATACCACGATTCAACTTCCCGGCAATTTTCTTGGAAAGAATTATCAGATCGGATCTTCCTGTGAACCTTCAAGCCTTAGCACGTAGGGCCGAGAGAAATTCTGAAGGGAATCAAAAGGCACTAATCACTGGCAGTACCTCTGGTGCAACTTCTAAAGCTGCCCTTCCTTCAGCTGGCACAGTCTACTCTGGTGCATTGATTGAAAAGGATAAATTGTTCCCCAGCGAGTTGAAGGAGAATTATTCAAATTCTAATTTTGGTCCGGTGCCTCATTTTCCTAGTGAATTAAACAATAACTGGGGTGTATTTGGAAAATTTTGCAGACTTGATAGGCCTCGCATGGTAGATGAAGTTCATCTTCGTAGATTTGATGGCCTATTGGTAAATGATTGATTCTGCACTATATCACCAGGAGTTCTTGTCAAAGGAAATTTTATATGCAACCTTTCTCATTAAATGTTTTGGGTTGAAGGAAAATGGAGGAGTTCACCGTTGCGTTGTTGCCAGCATCACTGTGAAGGCACCTGTTCGTGAAGTATGGAATGTTTTGACTTCTTATGAATCTCTACCTGAGTAAGTACACCATATTTTCGCTCTCGTTGCTTATTTAGTATGACTATTTAGTGTTAAGGAGAGTGTGATCTGCCAAGTGTCTGAACCCTATATATAATAAAAATACATGTTGTTAGTTCTTAATACCTTTCCTGGGGGAAGGAATAAGGGGTGTGCTCTTTGCAAGTCGATCCTGATAAAAGACTGAAAAGCCAATTGTAGGATTTGTAGCAAACATATTACCCATTTTCTTGTGATCCTCCCAAAACCCTATAACAGTTGGCTGGCATGGGTAGCTATTTATCCTCTTGCTTCTTCTGAATTGCTGATTGAGGGCATGGGAGAGGGTTTGGGAGGAACACAAGAATTCATAAGTGGATATATGTGTGTGCGTTGGTTTGGTAAAACTAGAATATTAGAAGTTTCGGAATCTCAGACATGGAGAGAAAGGGGATTTTGAAATGAAGAAAATAAAATATTTCCTCTGTCCCACTCAAATTGTCAAGTTTGACAGAACTCATTTCTTAAGGGGAGTTTGTTATATCATTAATTACCTAAATAGTTTTAACCAGTCTTCCAAAATTACTCTTCTTAGATTTACTATCTTTACATTAAGTTCTCCTTTCACTATCCTCTCTCTCTTCTAATGCATCAAACATGCTAAGGATATTATAAGCAAATAAGAAAATTTAATATATTTAATATTGTAATGGACAACCAAATTGGACTTATAAGAAGTCCAATACAAACAATGTTTGTGGGTGTAGAAGATTTATTAGGATGAAGCAATGGTTGGGGTGGCAAAAGTTGTCACTTTCTCCTGATTCACATAGGTGAATGTGAGTAATTTGATCAATGTATTTTAGCCAAGTCCATGGTCCCCAAATGTTTAATATTTGATCAAAGCACTTGATTGATCGGTATCTAGCAATTTTATTCATTTGACTTCTGCTATCAAGAAAGGAAAGACAAAGCATCCTGACATTTGAACGTCGAAGTTACTAGCTTGAATTTGAACAGAAAAGGAAAAACCCACCATAGCTAAATCAAGCTTGCAGCTGACACATAGGGAGTGCAATCTCTGGTCAATTCCCACTGCTGCTGATCCAACGGCTCTTTCATGAGACTTGAAATAATGTGGCTAAGCTCCCCATTTTGTTTATCCAACTTCCTGTTCTGATTCTGGGAATCACCAGAAAAGTTGTCTTCCACTTGAATTTTCCACCAAGAAACCTGCTTCTGTTTAGAACATTGACCAGTTTGGTATTGTCTCCAAGCCACAGCCATTCATCAGCAGCATAGTTCAATACATAACAAATGTAGAGTAACAACAGATAGCAATAATAATTATAAAATACAAAGGAGATGAATTCATGCATACAAGTACCTTAGATAGTCTCAATAATAGTACACCAACGTTTGGGAATGGAGAAAACCCACGGAGTGGGAAACACTCCAGAGTAGCGGTTGCTCAACCCGGAAAATTTTCACTATTTGAAAAGAGGGAGAATACAGAACAGGACTCTCATCACAGGGCTACAGAACTTTCAACACACAGTTTCAGACCACTCACAACTTAGGGGACTGGACAATATAGACTTGTCCTGTTTATAAACCTCAAGAAAAATTCTTTTCAGTGGACACCTCAGCATTCCTTAGCAGTCAAACAATTAAAACAAAAGGGTAGACTCGAACTCGTGACCACTTGGTCACAATGAAGCAACCTTACCATTGCACCAAAGTCTGCCCTCAGTCAAACAATTAAAACAGATTCTCCATAATCTCCCCCCACCTATAATTCCAGACTCTTTTGGGAGGTTCATCTTACAAACGGATGCCTCTGGCAAGGCATGGGGGGCAGTATTGTTGATAAAGAAAAATTCCAAAAGAAATCTCTTTGGTGAAAAAAGTGGAATCTAATAACTATAGAAGCATAAAGCTGATAAGTCACACTATGAAACTGTGGGAGGTGGTTATTGAAACCCGTTTGAGAAGAGAGCCTCATTTCTCAATTAACCAATTTGGCTTTATACCAGGTAGATCACGACAGAAGCTATCTAGTTATTGAGAAGGCTCATTTTGTGGGGTTTTACAATTTTTGGCACCTGATGGAACTTAGTTTCCTTTAATGTTACCATCACTTTCTGTTTTTCACCAACCAAGCTTTTCAGGATTCAAAATGGATTCATAACAACAGATTATTGGCAAGAGGAAAATGGCAGAGTGGCAAACCATAGATTTTTTTAGTCTCTATTCTGAGAGTCGTCGCATGGCATGAAGAACCTGGATTTAAAGACCTTAAAAGTCCTCTCCCCTCCAAATGGAACACATACATCCTGAAAGAAGAGAATGCCTTGTGAAATTTTCTTCCCGTAACTCCTGTTGGTACAAGCTGTCAACCGCTTTCCCAAGCTTTTGATCTGATAAATCTGAGTATTCGAGGTCAAGATGAAGATTCCCATTTATCCATTCCATCAGGTCAATGTCCCGAGGACCAAGAATGATACAATTCAACTGTTTCCCTTGTAACTTTTATGATTTCTGTTAATACTGATGAACTACTAGATGCTAAAAAAACTTTAATGCTGGCAATGGCAAAAGCATCCAAATCTCATATACCTGTCCTTGAGGACTCTATTTCCCTTGGTCTCCTTTCCATTTATTTCACAATATGAGGAAAACTTGCAGTATGAATAATATTGTCTTGAGGGTTTGTTATCTTTCATGCAACCACTCTATAATAACAGTACAGAAAATATTCCTAGTCCATTTGTCATTTCTTCCTTTTTCAGTCGTCTATTTCAATTCTCGATTTCCAGTTTTCATGATGTTGTTTTTGTAGGATTGTTCCAAATTTAGCTATCAGTAAGATTTTATCCAGGGAAAACAACAAGGTGCGCATTCTTCAGGTACGAAATTAGAGTTTACATTTAGTTGTAATTTCTTATGCAGATGTCTATTTACTTTTGGGAACACTTCACCAGTCCTTTTTCTATGAGTGACATGTGTTTAAGGTGCATCACACCCAGTTATCTCATATTGGAGGTCTGTGGAACTCCTGATATATTTTTCCCTTGCAATCATCATACAAAAACAGATATGCATCGGAATATTTTAAAGCAACTCTTATTTATAAGTATGAGATCCAAATCCCATTTTTCTTTTGTTATAAAGAAAGGGGTTTTTTTTTTTCCAATCCAGGATTTGATTCATGTGGTAACAAAAATTCTGTTGCTGTTATCTGAACAATACTTGAGAAAAGCTTGAACTTTAAACAAAGGCTAATCTAAGGACAAGTTTTATTTTATCAGAAATCAAATATACTGTTTGGACATCTCATGGAGTGACTTTTTACCATCAATTTCTATGAGAAAAACTACTTTGACAAGACATCCAAGAAAACATTCCAAACCATTGAAACATGAGACTGCAGGAAAAATAAATTTAACCTCAGAAATAGGTTTGAAACCAGAGATATTATATACTCATCTTTTGTATGTGTGGTGAATGTAATTTTGTATATATTAGCACTATAAGTTACTATTACAAGTTGGTTTCCTTTACTCATTTCACCTGGTTTCTTTAGTATCTACTAATTTGCGTTCTTTCTTGTGTTCTCATCCTCCGAATTTCGGGTTTCTTGTAGTTTAAAAATATTTTAGAAAGTTTAATTTTAGTTTAGATAAATGCTGCTGTTGCATGGGGTGAAACAGTTTGTTCTCAAGATCAAGTTTCAGAGGTGGGTGAGAACAGATGAAAGCATCAAACAGTAGCAGAACGAAGATGACATTGTCCTTGTGCAGTGATCTCTCCATCATGATTGAAACAATTCTGCTTTCACAATCTTTTAGGACATGGAAATAGTATGTGTTCATGTAGTTTAAACATTTGAAGTGCTGGAATAACATGACAACCATTCGTTGTAAACCGAACTCTGTAGATTTTGAATTTATATTTTGCATAGGCCATTTGTGTATCAATTGGCAATGTGATACAAGCTGGATTTTCATCTCTGCTGTTTCGTATTTGCCACTTATGAAAACAACGCAGCAGTGGACTAAAATTAACAAAAACAATGGCCATTCTCTAAATTAATGGAATGCTATCAATGATTAGATTTGGAAAATTTTTAAATGATACGTACGGTATGGTTACTCTAATAATTTTTGTACTTGAATTGAGAAAAATATTTTACTCTATACTTTCTTTTGCAGGAAGGTTGCAAGGGCCTATTGTATATGGTACTTCATGCACGTGTTATCCTGGATTTGCGTGAGCATCTTGAGCAGGAGATTAGTTTTGAGCAGGTCGAAGGGGACTTTGATTCATTTCAGGGGAAATGGCTTCTGGAGCAACTAGGGAATCAACATACATTATTAAAGTACATTGTGGAATCAAAAATGCACAGAGACTCTTTGCTTTCAGAAGCAATTATGGAGGAGGTATGAATATCTCACTCTAGTTTGGAGTCTTGCTACAGAAGTGATTTTCTATATATTTGTTGATATATCTTTAGGAACCCAATTTAATACAGGTTACTTCATGCTTTTGAAATTTCTCTTGGCAAAAACACTACAAAATAGATATTATTCCTAAGGGTTTTATTCTTCACCTCTCTTTTAAGTCAAAACGAAGAAGTTTATCAGCTTACTATTGGATTTAACCACTTTTCACAGTACAAAATATTGATGGTTAATTATGGAACCTGGCTTGTATTATTTGCATATGGTGTTTTTGGAGACAGAAGCAGCTTAAGAAAATCCATAATAATTTTCCTGGAACTGAAATAGGATCTTCTCTACCTGCCAGTACATCTTTTTGACTTGCAAACCCCACTTCATCCAATTATCCAAGTCCACTTCTCCTTAAACACAAGCATGATCTCGAATTTCATCCCACCTGAATAAATACATCCAGCAATCCCCCTGTTTAGTTGTGTACATCTACCTGCTCTTCACAAAGGTACACGTTCTTGCACTCGGAGATTCATAACTGCTTATCCTAAAAAAAATTTGGTTTCTATATCTCACCTTCCATCTCCTTTACATAACTTTGCTTTCTCGTTATCTGCTAACTCCATTTCTCAAAATCACGACAGATCAATGGTTGGATCTGGTTGTCATTCCGTGCTTCCATCAAGATCAACTGCTTTCACTTGCCAACTTTACTTGAAGGCACTCATTTGATAAAAAGATTGGCAGAGTCAGTTTATCTTCGCCTATGTGTCATGATTCCACCATTTGTGCTATGCTAAACTGTAAAAGTGTAACTTCTCAACTTTCCAGGTTATATATGAAGATCTTCCATCAAATTTATGTGCCATTAGAGATTTCATTGAAAACCAGGAAGGAGAAAATTCTGTGGAAACAAGTGACACTGGCAAATGTTCTTGGGGACAAATGACTCCACCTAGCAATGATAATTATGATACTGAAGCCAATTGTAGAAAGTCAATGGAACGAGTGTCTAAAATCAATGACTCAAGTTCATTGAGACAAAGACCAAGGGTTCCAGGCTTGCAGAGGGATATTGAAATTCTTAAAGCTGAGCTCTTGACATTTATTTCAAAGTACGGGCAGGAAGGATTTATGCCCATGAGAAAGCAACTCCGTTTGCATGGTAGGGTGGATATTGAGAAGGCCATTACACGCATGGGTGGATTCAGAAAGATTGCCTCATTGATGAACCTTGCCCTTGCTTACAAACACCGTAAACCAAAGGGTTACTGGGACAACCTTGAGAATTTGGAGGAAGAGGTACATTTTAAAACTTTGTTTTGCTGATCATGGCAGCCTTCAATGTGATTCTAGCTTCCCCAACCCCACCCCCAACACCCTCCACTCACAGGGAAAAAAAAACTGTCTAGAGGTCTCCAAAATGCAAAATTTTACCAGATATTTGAGGGACAATATTAGTCCTGTTTAATTATCACAGTCGAGTCTGTTGATAATCGTGATTGACTTTTCACACTCATCTATTTTTGTTGTGCAGATTAATCGGTTCCAGAGGAGTTGGGGGATGGATCCTGCCTATATGCCCAGTAGAAAAACTTTTGAACGTGCAGGTAAGGGAAAACAAAATCAAACTTCTGTGAATGATCTTACTCCTTGTTATATTGCACAATGAACAATATCTAAGGATTTGATCAGGTTTCGAAAGTTATTTGGATTTCACTTGGAAAAAAAAATTACATAAATTTGGGAGACAAAAAGAAAAAAAGTACTTGGCCATTTAAGTTTGAAAGCTATAAGCTGTAGTGAAACATTCCTCTATGACTTTTGCTTTTTATAGGCAGTTGGAGAACTACAGGGTCCAGATTTAGGGTGTTGGGTCAGGACCAGTTCCCAAGAATATTGGATTTTGATATGGTATGGTCTTTTCTTATTCTGCTTTTTTTTCTCAAGGGCGCTATGACATTGCACGTGCCTTGGAGAAATGGGGAGGTCTTCATGAAGTTTCGCGGCTCTTATCACTCAAGGCTAGGCACCCAAACAGACAGGCAAACCTAGCAAAGGAAAAGCAAGTTGATTTTATAGCTTACACTGATACAGTAGCTGAAGAGAAAGTGCCATATAAACCTTATGTTTCTCAGGATACACATAAGTGGCTATCAAAACTAAAACATTTGGACATAAACTGGATGGAATGAGAAGACCATTACATTGATTGCTGTATATATCGATTCATGAATGTGTTTTTAAATATGTGCCATGAAGTAATAATTGGGAGGCTCATGGCATAATGTTTTGACTATAGCAGTACTTGCGAAGGGAGTGTCTATTATAGATATAGTTTGTCAAGTGTACATTTGTTTCTTATGAAGCAGTTGGGATCCAAATTCTCTACTGTCGAGCTGCCCGACAGGACCGTGCTGTCCAAACACGGTGAGACACACAATGATCGCCTTACCCCCACTCGGGCAAGGTGCTCGGATCCCAAATTGAGTTGAGAAAGTCCTACAAAATGTTACCATAAGATATTTTTGGGTCCGGATTCATCACCATACTTCTTTCCCCTTTGGTACTAAGTCCTACATCCACAGATTGGCCCCAAGAAACCCTTTTTCCATTTTTAAATAAAAAGGTAAGCTTGTTGGATTAAGCCCAAAAGGCCAAAACCTTCTAATTCCTTCTTCTAACTAGTGCTTTGATGTTCTAGAAATTGTCAGGAGCTTTAATTCTTCAACCATCCATGACTTAACTCCCCCACTAGTCATTAATCTGTCCTAGGAAAGGGACACAAAGGTAAATTGGTGTTGAGCCATATATAATTCATTTAAAATGTTATTGGATTATATAATGATTAGAAGTAAGTGAGGGAAGGGAAATTTGAGAGAGATTACCACAGTTCTTTTCCTAGCCACTCAATTCCAAGAGTCTAGAAATCCTTGTCAACACAAGAGAAGGTTGCATATTGGTACATATAAAACTTGCAATTTGCAAAAGAAAAATTTTGAAGTGTGTAAGTGAGATTATCTAGCATCACATTAAAGAATTTGAATTGCCTTAAACCTTTTTTAAGTATGGGAAAAAGAATGCTACCTGATCGTGTGGTCAGCGCGGCTCCTGCGCCTAGACACAATACCACCCTGCCCCCATTGGAAGGCTGAAATCTCACCCAGGTCGATGCTTCCATTGATCAGCACATGTGTGTAGATTCTAGAGGCCAAAGCAGTGTTCTCTTGCCCATAAAGTAAATAGCAAACATGAATGAATAAATGAAATTAGTAGTGTAAAAGTGGTACATTTAATTTGTTGGAAGTAAGGATTGTACGAAGGATATTGGAACACGTGGAAAATCATTCTTTTATTTAGGGTTTGTTAATTATCATTCCATATTCCCTTCATGCAAAAACTTAGACCAAAGAACTTGATTATTTTACAAAAGGTCAAATTTTGGATCAACAAACCTCTACATAACCAATTTTCTTTCGATTCCAAATGCATTTCATATTATGGTTTTCTCATACATTAATAATTCATGGAGTTGATGAGTAAAATGACCATCTGAAATTAGTTGGGGATGATTAAAAAAATTAACCATGAGTTGATTGGAATAGGTAAGAAAAGAGAAAGAATTAAACCAAAAAAAGATAGGAGAAGCCATCAATCTCCAAAAAAACATGCATCAGAAAGATGTAGGAATTGTTATCCCCTCCAATTCGCTGTCCCTCAATTCCTCCAATTCCTCACATGGGAGCAGCAATAACCACCCTACCCCCTGCCCAAAAATACTATCTAAAGTGGGATCCATTCCCCGTATTAGAGGAATTGGAGGTGCCCACAAATTGGAAGGGATAATTATTCAAGATGTAGAGGATCCCTTTGTGGTTTGAGTTCCATAATCCATTCCAACCGTTCATGCTAGATATCCAAGAGAAATATTCTATCTTTATCCTTTTCGAGGTCACCCTCAAGGTGGCTAGCTCCTCTACCATTTCTTGTGGCTGAGATATTCATAGAGGTTCATCTACCTAATAAAACGACATTACCTACCTTCTTTATTCACCTACTACAGTTTTGTGGCCGGGTAGCATGGTTTGAGAAATCGGTATTGGATTGACCAATTTATATTGGTATCGGTTCTGTCGATACCAAGGCTGATATCGATTCCATATCAGTGGATTGATACAAATTAAGGGTAGAAAAAAAAATAAATAAAAAGTTAAATTGTAGAAGTAAAACAGGGGTAGATCATCTCATTTATTGTAGTGGTCTAAAAATGATTTAGATTGGCCATCTGCCAAGGTGCTTCCAATATCCAAAGATAATTTTTAGATCACTACAATAAATGACACGATATATGATTGAATTGAGCACGAAATTCAATAAATGGTCAATCTAAACCATATTTAGATATATAATATTTAGGTTTGCCACATACTAATCCACTTGGCACAACTAGATAGGTCATCCATAGATATTTCATAGACGGCTTTATGTGTCTTTTCATTTTAAAAATAAAAGAAAGGGGTGATATTCTCTGTGCCACAGCATAGCTTGTGCCCAAACACATAGGCCTGCCATTTAGGGGGTAGGATGGTCATTTTGTCCACCCCATGTGTTTGGGCGCAGCCTACGCCACCTGCATAAAAAACATTCTCCCTAAAATAAAAATAAAAATTATGCACAAAGACCAAGTGATTGTTTTGCTAAGGTCACATAACATGTCATTACATACGTTATATTTCCAATGAGGACATGCCATGCAGATCTTTTGGTATCAAAAGTCAAAACCCATAAAATATGAAATAAAAAAAATATAAACTTTTATATCGATTACTAATTGATCAATTGATATAACCTACACAGGACCACATTTTCAACCAATGATATATCTTTAAAGTCCAAACAAATCAAATATCATATAGTGGACAAGAAGTGCGAGAAATGTGGATTATCTATATATATTTATGGAGAAAGTTCCCTGTTCGGGAGTGTGGCCTATGCCAATACTCCCATGAGTTTATCTCTTTCCTCTCCATATGAAAAGACACATTTGCTCCCTTGTTTTGAGGAGGAGAGAGATAGACACATGGGAGTGCTAGCGTAAGCCACACTCCCGGACAGAGAATTACTTCCCATATATTTATAGGAAAAGAACGTTATGGTCGTGTGCGCGTCTAGACACAGAGCCAAGCGTACCCCATGGAAAGGCCAAAATCACTGAGGGTACAATGACCATTGTACGATCTTGTGTCTAGGTGTAGGAGCTGCACACAACCAGGTAGCGTTCGTAAAGGAATCTCCCGCCCAACCAAAGGGAGCATAGGAGGGCGAGGTGATACAAACACATTTAGTAAGGGTTGGGTTATTAGAGAAAATAGTATGTCAAGGAGGAGAGAGAATGTGAGAAGGTGTTGCACGCCTAGACACCCGGCATGTTGATAATTTTTCCCAAGTATATTTTCTGCCGTGTGTATGTGTTGGTGGATTCGGCTCTTCTCCAATGAGTCTGCCCCGCCCAGGGAGAGCCCAATGAGGCATTCGACGGCTGGATGGATCTAGCTCCACTCCAGGGAACTCAGCGCCCAGGGAGTGCCCATGGGACATCCAAGGGTTGGGCTGTGCCACATACATCTCGGCGCATATCTAGGGATGTGTGCGGCACAGCCCAACGGCTGGATGCTCCCTGAGGGTGCTGAGCTCACTGGAGAGGAGCTCAATCCGGACTGGACTGGGCTTGGGAATGTGTCAGCCAGCCCAACCGTTTAAATGACTCATTGGGCGGATTCCTCATTGGAGAGGAGCCCGATGCTCTCTGGTCCATCACTGAAATAATGAGTTTTCATCCTCCCACCGTTCTTCTTAGCACAACTTAAAAATAAATATTAATTTGCTACCTATAGTACTGGACAACTGTTTGGTTAGTTCTGAAACTTCAACCTCCTTCGGTCCTTCCGCGCCTCGTCTCGTTGTCTCCGCCTCCTCTCTCTCTCTCTCTCACACACACACACGCACTAACACATTTCTTTATTAGGTCTCCCATCAATCTTGCTTTCTCAGTTTCTCAATAAGCCAAAATTAAAATTCTTAATACTCATTCGTATCTTTCTCTTTCACTGTTCAGATCTCTGAACTTCGTCATTTTTGGCTGAAAACTCAAAGGTGATGAATGATACGACATCTTTGTTTCTTTCCCTTCTTGTTGTTTTCGAAATCAATCTTTATTAGCTTCGATGTATTTTCTGTGAAATTCATGTTTGCATTTGCATTTGTTTTTCTGGGTCTTGTTTACTTGTATGCTCCGCAGGTGTTTCTTTTCTGCTGTTGATGAACTCCGTTCATCAGAGTACTGCAGAATTCAGTTTCTGGTTTACTCATTTGCTTACTATGAAATGAATTGAGGTGATGGTGGATTCATACTCTGCACTATTGATACTTTATTGGTCGGTGAATTTTTCTACTGTAGATGGAGTTAATGGTTGCCACTGTTTCTGCTATTTGATGCCATTGGCTGGTTTGTAGGTAGACCTTGAACAGCTTCTGTGTCATTTTAGTAACAAGAACTATTCTTATGGCAAGCTCATGTACAATATTCAATTGTTTTTATTTTTTTCCCCTTTCTTTTGTTAGCTGTGAAAGTGGCTCTGGATTCGTTTTTTACTATTAGAATTAATAGCTTGGGTTTCTATGCTATTTGTTGTGATGAAGATTTTGTCTGTTTCTTGAAATGGTGTATTGGGAATCCAAACAGATTGCTCCTGAGAAGACAGAAACCTTTGCCAAACGGGCCAGGGGATAAAATCTGGTTTCAGAACTTTCCAAAATATAGTTTTACTAGGCATGCTAAGTGTCTTCTATTTCTTTAACAATAAATAATTATTGTGGCAAGCATTAATCATTTGAACTCAAAACATGGACTCAAAGATTCAGGTTTACATTTACTGATTCGCCAACCAGATATCCATATTTCAAATTCAAGGGAGGTCTACTATGGACAATCTATTCAAGATTTAAATGTTGACTGCTGGGATTAGATTGGAACATTTATCAAAGCACCTAGAAAAATATAGTGTATTAATGCCTAAGATTTTGATTTTATTAGTTATGATAAAATTCCTTGACTTTCTTATGTTTATTTTTATACATGTTGAGTTTTGGGTCCCTTTGACCAATACGTTCTAAAATACTCTGATGTTAATCTAAGTTATTCGGAAAACTTACTTGAGTTGGGTCAAATTGGGATTGGGTTGAGTACTTGAGCCTGATCAAGTTACACTCTACAGTGTTCTGATGATACAATAATTTTCCTCATCCAGAAGTAGGACAAGCAGAAACTTTGGGGGTAATGCTGAGATGTTTTGAAGCCATGGCAGGATTGAGTAAACCCTGACAAAATGTTTTTCATTGGAGTCAAGAATGTGACAGCGAAGGTGGTGATTGAAGGAGCCCATAAACTATGCTGTATTTTTGGGAAAATCCCTTTAATTACTTGGGAATTCAAATCAGGGCTTATCCTAAATTTTCTGTGGTTTCGGATCCAACTTGGAAAGCATGGACAAAGGACTTGTAGGCTGGAAATTAGATTTGTATCAATTGGAGGCAGGATTACAATTATACAAAGTACTTTTGCAAGTGTACCACTATATTTGATTTCTTTGTTGCTGGCTCATATGTCTGTAACAAATAAAATGGAGAAGTTGATGCAGGATTTTTATATGGGGTTAAATTGAAGGGAAGAAGTAAACACCATTTAGCAAGGTGAAGATGGTGTTACAGGCCTAAAAGAAGGGGTTAGCTTAGGTTTCAGATTGATGCCTAAAATGAATCCAGTGCTGCTAGGGAAGTGACTGGAGATTCTGCTGGAAACCTTAGCCCCTTGAGGGAGGTAATGGCAGCAAAATGTGGTACCTCCTTTTTAGGGTTTGGATTCTTGGAAACCTAGAGTGTCTTATGGATGTAGTGTGTGGAATAATACAATGAACCAGTATGAATGATTTCTAGCAACAATATCTTTTATGGTCAGAAATTGATAAGGTGAAAATTATTGAAGGATTGGTGTCCAAGATTATATATTTATATGGAACGGCACAGATAAACATTGTATGGTGGCGGATTGTTTTGAACTCAGAGATGGGAAAGTAGTTTGGATGCCTTACTTTAGAAGAATTTGATGGATAGGGAGTTGGAGGGAGTTTCTAATTTTTTGTGTCTTTTATATAGCTATGGTATTGAGTTGGGTGAAGATGACTTGAAAATTTGAGGGGTGGTCCTGGAGGATGCTTTATAGTGGCATTTATTATGATTTCCTAACAAAGTTGATGAAGAGGAGGAGGAGGAGGAGAGAAGGTTGTAAATTAGAGAGAATTAGAAGGAATTTTGAGGACAATCCTAGAGTTTTCCTAAGAACTCTTCTGACTTTGCCAAGTATTTAACCAAGTGGACATTAGCTTGAAAGGAGTCTATTGGGGTGGATGGGTATTTTACTTCCAGCTGGCACTCTATGCTGTATGAATGACATTATTGGAGCAGTATAATTTTTGTTGATAGTTCTATTTTTCATGTTTAGGTCGTACAGTTTTTGGATGGAGCTTTTTGGATAAGTGAACATTTGTTAGTATCAACCTTTTTGCATGATGAAATGAAAGTACCTTGTTATTGCTGATTAAACAATAAAAAGGAAGATAACATCCTTGGATTACTTTATATTTCAGTCGATTAAGTTTCCATGTTTTTCTGATTTTTGTTGCTAAACCTTATTTCTCTTGTCTACAAACCTGCTCTCATTTGCAGATGTCATTTGGAGGCTTGCATGTAGATGACTGTGTCATTGCATCATAAAGAGTTAGTAGATCGTGCTATATCTATAGAGATCTGCTCCCAGCACTTGAATAATGAATCCCTATATTGTTGGAGTCCTTGTTCCTCTTGTATTTTCAGTTATCATACGCAACAAAAAGAGTGGAAAGAAAAGGGGACTTCCTGTTGATGTTGGTGGGGAACCTGGATATGCAATCCGAAACTATCGTTTTACTGCCCCTGTTGAAACAGCTTGGGAAGGTATTTCAACACTTGCAGATTTGTTTGAGCAGTCATCCAAACAGAATGCTCGTAAGCGCCTCCTTGGAACTCGGAAGTTGATTTCAAGGGAGATTGAAGTAGGTGCAGATGGAAGATCATTTGAAAAGCTTCATTTAGGAAATTATGAGTGGCTGAGTTATGGTGAAGCTCTTGAAGCTGTGTGCAGCTTTGCTTCTGGTCTGATGCAGTTAGGGCATGGGAAGGGTGAGCGTGTTGCAATATTTGCTGATACACGGGCAGAGTGGTTTATTGCATTGCAGGTGCTTGTCACATATGTTGTTATTGCATTCTCGTTAAAGTTATCTTTGCATAAAGTGATTAATGCTTTTATTTGTGTCTTATGTTAGCTTTTAAATTTTAAGAAATTTCTTTTGATTATAATTTTCTTCAATTGCATCTTGGGCTTTATGGTCTATTTATTCTCATGAGACTTGGTCAATAGATCAACTCTGTGATTGCACATTTTCATGTTAACATGGTGAGTTTTTTATTTTTTCTTTGAGCAGGGTTGCTTCAGATGCAATCTAACAGTTGTCACCATCTATTCATCTCTTGGGGAGGAGGCTCTTTGCCACTCATTGAATGAGGTTTGATTTCTTCTCTCCTCTCTATTCGTTGTCTCTTCTTTTGATTCTTCAGTTTAGATTCTATATTTTGCCTAGATATTGCTGCTCTTGCTTTCTAGCTTTGGTTATTGACTGCTGCTACTCAATGTTCGAAGACTTGCTGGCCTACCTATTTTAATTTGATTATTATTATTATTATTTTCATTTGATGAAATTGGATTTTTCTTGATGAATTATCGCAAAGAATGACAATTTTGAGACCTGGATTTATTATATTCAGTCAATTTGGAGGAAGGAATTGAATTATCCCGCGAGTTAGTTATTTCATGAATTTCGGTGCCGGAAAGCAGCAATACGACATATGTTGGATACATTCTCCCTACTTGTTCAAATCTTACGGAATTTTAGGGTTTGAATCTTCCAGGACTGCCTTTTAGTTTCGTAACATCCAATTGCCATTGGATCTTGTTTGAGAGGCTTTCTTGCATTGTTGATTCAGATTTTTTGGAATGCGTGAATGTACAGATAGGGTTTATTACTGAGCCAAGATAGGTTTTCATTCCTTACCAAATTTGTGCAGGGTATATCTTGTCCGAATTGAAAACTAGTCTACCTTATTTCCAAACCACCCCCCCCCCCCCCAAAGTTTCTGCTCGTTCAGATTTCATTTGATATTGTTTGACAGGGGCTTAGCATTTATGTGCTGCAGCTCAGCTTTTCTGGAAATTCTGACATTGTTTGGTTTTTCTGCTGTTGTCCTACACCAGTTCTTCATCTAATCAACCATGGATGATTTCCATTCTGTTAACTAGATTTGTCTGTTAGATAAGATCTAAGCCTGTAACGTATTTTTTCATATCTTGGAAAAAAATGATAATAATGAGCTGGAGAGTAGATAGTTCTTCACATAACCTCACAACTAAACCTTCATCTCGTTGTGTCATTTCCCTGATCTGGCTGGCTGTCATCCTGAACCCACTCAACATTGCCGGACCCAATGCTACCCAACTGATGTAGGATATAAAGCTATAAACCCTGGTCCTAATTGTTCAGGTTGAGAAAAACCTCTCGCAAATCCTCTCATAATGGGAATCTTATCCGGATTTTTTCCGGTCCAGTTACATCAATCAGATTCCATCAGTTTGTTTTTTATGCAAGGTTCGAAATTTTCTGATTTCACTCTCTGCCGAAACTACCTATAATTTTCTGTGAAATTTCAGACTTGGTAAATTTCGCATTTAAATGACTACCTTCTTCCGAAACTACCGATAATTTTCTGTGAAATTTTGCATTTAAATTTTGATAGTCATTTTGTTTTGGTTTCCTGCGAAACCTAAATATTTTGGTAATTTTGTTGAAATTTCAAACCTTAATTTTACACTATTTTATTCAACCACGAGTTCATTTATTTTTCTTTGTTCGGCCATTATCTGTTTCAGTTGTCTATGTAGAACCTTGAACCTGCATTAACTCACTCTTTGCAAAATTGCTGTCACTGGTCTTTGATGAAAGTTATTAAACCATCTGTTAAATCTTCTTTCTTTTTGGCTAGTGCATCTGCTTCTTAGTTACTTATATGCATTAGTTTTTTCTTAGTTTCTGTGGGGAATAATTTACTTTGACTAACTCTGGGACCTTGGATAACTTCATCTTCCAGTTGGGCCTCTCCCTCTAACAACTTAAGTTTTTGGGTTGGTTAATTCAACAGTTTCATCACTATTCTGTGGGAATATATTGAATAAACGGCATGGAGGTGTATGGTTGGTAATTATATACCTCATCTTTTTCACATTGGATATTACTTTACTGATGTGTAGCACAACATACCGCCATAGTTGTCATCGCCAGCGTCGCCATGGCGCGGCGTGGGAGGGGTATCGAGCCGCCATGGTGGATGTCAATATTTACATGCGCGCCATGGCGCCATGGCGCCATACCGATATGTTGGCATATCGTCGATATTTGTACATATAAAAGTTAGATTAAAATTTTTTTTAAACCATTTAATAGCTTAGATGCTTTGCTCCAAATCACATACACTAAAGAAAGACTATTGCTATCAAGCTTAAACAGTTAGCCTATCATTTGATTTTACTATTGCTTTCAATTATTTGATAGGTTAATCTATATTTTCAATTTTTCATACTTTCATATACACTAATGGATATTAGTCACTTTCATGAATTAAACCATAGTGGCATAGTATATTAGTAGTAGTGTAGTACATTTCATGTTGATTTTGATGTTGAGGACATATATTATAGCATACTAAATGACATTAAAAATTAGGTATCGAGGACTGTAGACAACTATATCATAAGAATGAGAAAAGGTCTGTAGTATCATTTGCAATCTTGAAGACACTGTTCTTCCTTATGGGTGTCAATGGATCTTGCTGAAGAGTTTAATCTTAGTGTTCATTCATGAATTAGATGGCATGTACTGTTAATCTTGATGCCTACTTATGCTGTTTTACTTTGGCATTACTAGAATTAGATCCAAACCTATAATATCTGAAACCTATATTGATAATTTCATGTTTTCTTGAAGACTACAGCTGAAGTTGTAATATATTTCAGTACAAAGATGGGTTGGAGAAACACTACTTGGTGGGGTTGTCACTTGCTCCAGGCTTGGTTGGCGATTGATGAATTTCGAGTAGGGCTGAGCCTATCTAATGTAGTCCTAGATAGGTAGGAGACCTACGAAGAGCCAGACAACCAGGACCTGTTGAGCTGCTGGTTCGATGGGGGCAGAATTGAGGTTTTAGGTCAATTTTAGGGTTAGGGTTTGGATAATGGGATTGTATCTTATATGGTAAAGCTAGGCAGGTGTAGGGGAGTCTAATGAACTAGGTTTTATGGGTTTTGGATGGTTAAAAATAGGTTAGATAAATTTGGGCAGCAACTAGGGTTAGGGTTTTGAAAGGTGGAAGATGATGGAATCGAGGGTAGGAAATCAGGTGGTTGAATGGGCTTAATATTTAGGTCGAATATGGGTAGGGTAGAGGGGAAGACATGTTGAAAGTTACAGCTAAATCAGATGGTTAAATATGGAGTTATGGAGCTTTCCTAGTAGAGATAGGAGAGAGGGGTAAAAGTTTATATTGTAGTCCTAGGTAGGAATAGTCCCACTAGGAGCCAGGGAATGGGGTCACACACTAGGGCTGGCCGATTGGGACAGCATAGGCTAAGTTAGGGCAGAATTAGGGTTAAAACTAGGGGTTTGAGTTAGGGCTTTTGTAGTAATGACATGCAGGTTTTTAGGAAGCTAATGGTAAAGGTTTAATTAGGATTGAATAAGAAATTAAAATTCTGGAATTCTAGGGTTAGGGTTTCGGGTTTTGGGAATGAAAGGAATGAAGGGATTTAGGGTTTCTAGGGGGAAACAGGTCAAGGGCTTCTGGCCGAGTGTCACAGATGTGGGGAAGGTGATTCGGTTGGAGTTTGGTGAGGTTTGGCTGGCTGGTTAGGTCTAGATAGGTTTTAGGGTTTTAGGTCTTAATGGTGAGGGAGGGAATTAGGGTTTTTAATGGACAGTTGTGGCTGCTGGTTGGGTCGAGTGGAGGAACTGATATGGGGAGGCTATGGTCTAATTTGTGATGAATATGGATGAGGAATGAATGCTGGAATGTAATTAGAGAAACTAGGGTTTGGGGAAATCGATTAGGTTAGATGGAGGAAGAAGAAAGGAAGAATACAGTTGCAGAAATTTGTAAACTTACTGGAATTGCAGAACTTCAATGGCAGCAACCTTGAAGAGCTTGATTGAAGGAGAAGATGGACCTCCCGATCTGCGAGATGCAAGGAGTCGCCGGATTCCTCCAGCCCTAGCCCTTGATATTACTCACAAGGGGATCCTTGATATTACCCACAAGGAACACTCTCATAGAGCAACAGCCGGCAGTCATAGCAGCAGCATAGAGAAACGAAAATTTTAAAACATAATAGGTGCGGAAGCCTCCCACGAAATATCTATTTATAATAAAGGGGGGGGGGCAAAAGGCCTTACAAATAATCAATCTAAAAGCAAATCCTAGTCAGATTAGAAGTGGGAATTCCTAATCTGAATCCTAATCACAAACATAAAACATAATAGACTTATACTCTAAATAGGAGTATAAGCTTAAACAAATAAAATAAAAAAAATACCTATCCCTCTAAAATCGTGGAGGGAGAACTTCAGAAAATAAATATAAAAAGACTGTTTTAACCCTATCATAAGAAAAGTTAAAAGGCTCCAACGAAAATCAAAGAACAGCCAATTAAATCATGGTTTCGGTTTCTGCATCAGTTTAATTTCAGACAATTGGCTGGGTGGATGGTTCTGAAATTTGGATCGAATCTCTGTAAGGGTTAGAGGAAGATTCAATCAAAATTTTAGCAGGGTTAAACGATTAGATTTGGCTGGGCAGAATTCTCGCGAAAATCACCTTGCATGTGACCTTCTAGAAGGGAAGAAAAATAGTTGCAGGTTTTAGGGTTCTAATGGATCTATGGTTTTAATGGTGGATGAGGAATGTAATAAGGTTTAAGTGAATAAGGGTTTAGGGAATTCAAATAAAATAGAAGGGAGATGTTAGGGTAGGTTGTAGAGGGTTTGGAGAAGAAGGGGGAATGATGAATAATGCTAAACACTTACTTGGAGTTGCAGGTCTTCAATGGCAGCAGCTTGAAGACAACTAGAAACAGATCCTCCCGATCTACAAGATGCAAGGAGTCGATTGGAGGTCCACCAATCCCTTATAACAGATCCTCCCGGTCTACAAGACGCAAGGAGTCAACTGGAGATCCACCAGTCCCTTCACCTTGAAATGACTCACATGGCAACACTTAATAGAGCAAGGCAGCAGCAGCAATGGCAGCAAGCAAAAGCTAATTTTATCAATCAAATTCGTGTTCAATACTTTGCCCCCTTACAACCTTACATAAAAGACTCAAAATTAGACTCCTACACTAAAAAGGAAAGGCCTAACCCAATCCCTAATCTATTAGGTAACTTAAACTGACTAGGAAACTGAAATAGACTCAAAATAGAGTCCTAATCAAACCCAACTAAACAATTATAAGAAAAACTAATAAAATCACTTAAATTGAACCACTGGTTCAATTTAAAACATTAAACATGAAAATAAACTAAGTATAAGTTAATACCGTATGCAACTCATGTACCCATATTTTAGGCCCATAAAAGTGGCCTATTACGTAGAAAACTCATGGGATCAAAGACCCAACATGTATATAACCAAACCGTAGTTTGGTGATAAATCTGCATCACTGTCTTCAGTGCCACATAGTTCAAATTTGAGCCTGAATTTATCCTGGGCCTGCCCAAGTTGCTTCCCTACTCTTCTGTGTTTTTTGTTCATGACTTTGTGCAATATGGATACCAACAATCAATTATCCTTTTCTGAGAAGCAATTTTATTGAATGAGAAAAGTAAATACTTTCATAGAACAGTCCACCAAGGGATCAGCCACTTAGGGAGCAGGCTAAATCATAATAATATCACATGGTAGGAAGTTAGTACGACATAATGTACATACCCCAATATAGAAGCCTGCTACTCGCAATGAAAAAAAAAAATCCCAACTCATCTGCTACGTAATTTGCACTCCTTTGGGGGACCATTGAAGAGAACATCCTAACAGGAGGCAAGGTAGTGAATAGATCTGCTGGTATACGAATAATGCCATGGATCTTTGGAACATTCTGCATGTATATTACACCTGTTCATTGTGAGCAAAAATTTAGATTTATTTACGTTACTCTATTGAAAGCTCTTCTCTTATTGGTCTGCATGTTAGAATTTCCTTCTTCTTTGTGGTAATGAAATTATTATAGTATATTTGCTAATATAAATCTGGTATTTGTTCCTTTCTGTTTTGCAATTTTAACAATCATTAGTATGGTTGTCTGTTGATCTTCACTTATTCTGCTCATGGTAAATTTCTAATTATACTCAGATACTGTTTAACTCTATGGTTTATTTTGATCCTCCAGACGGAAGTTTCAACTCTAATTTGCGGAAATAAGGAACTGACGAAACTCTTAAACATTAGTGGACAACTTGACACAGTGAAACGTGTAATATATATGGATGATTATGGAATCCCATCTGACATTTCAGTCATCGAGAGGAACAGTAATTGGTCTCTCACTTCATTCTGGGAGGTGGAGAAAATTGGTAGAGAAAGTCCTGTCAATGCAGAGCTTCCTGTGTCAGCGGATATTGCAGTTATAATGTACACAAGTGGGAGTACTGGATTGCCCAAGGTGGTAGAAAAATCTGCTTTTTTCTTTCTTTCTTTCGAGTTTTGCCTCTTTTGGTTTTAATCTAGTAAACTGGCTACAGGATGATAGTTTATGCCTTCTGTTCTTCAGACAATTTGAAACCTAAACTTGGGTGTTATAGGTATCTTATTATCATTTGGATATAAGTGATAATCTTGCTCCCTGTGTTGGTTTTATAGTCTTGGAGCCAGATGAATGTGATAGATGTACTTAGTTTTTGCATGTTCATAAGGGTTTGCTTGTGTCATAAGGCTATTATGTTCATCAATTGAACCAGAAAGAAAAATAAAGGATTAATATATCTTTTCAGTTATTACATTTTTGGTGTCAGACATATCTAAACCACTCAAAAGAGGTAGAAAAAGAGACACTAAATAGCCCATATAATATCACAATGAATGTGTAGTGATTTCTCTTCTCATTGACTTGAGATGTATTTGTTGGCAACAGGAACCCAGTAGTATTAAGTTTTTCTCTTTTCCTATTAAGTACAAGATTAATTGACCACATGTACTTGACATTCAGCTGGGTATCCAGAAAACAACAAGAAAAGAAAATTCAATCCTCCACAAAAGTTTGAATCCATGTTCACCAATGTCCTATATAAATGTGCATCCTTAATCTCCATGACCTTTGCCTTATATATCATGAACAATCTCACCTTCTCTCCCACTTATCAAAGAAGAAGTATACTTGTACGAAAATTCTTCCATTTCTTACCATGGAACCCATCCTACCACTAGAGGCAAAAGACTATTTTCCCTCTTAAACTAAAGGCTAAATTTCAAGCATGCTGTAAGCTCTCAATTGTTTTCAGGCACACCCAAGTTGCACCAAATAACTCAAAATATTTGCTTCATTATGTGCTTGTGAATTCAACTAATGGCTCAGAGATTCTTCTCTCCTTGTTCTTTGCACAACTGTACAGGTTCCATTTGTCTTCCTTTCTGATATGACTCTTGGTTGGAATCTTATCCAATTCCACATTCCAGAAAGAAACAATAGATATTATTCAGGCTTACTGCTTGTGCTATTGGGTAATTATATTCTTTTAAATTGATAAAGAGATAGATTATTGTGTGAAACATCCACTGGCTAATCTGACCTATATTCTTCTACTTTCCTTACACTGCCCAAATAAGGGAGCCTCTGTACATGAAGTCTCTAGGTCCTATTCTCCACGTCTTTCAATTTTTTTGGCTGTTATTGCCCTGTTTCTGCTAGCTACCTTGATTGGAAATGTTATCTGGAGAATAGGATCCACAACAGAGATCATCTGAAGAGATCACCTGATTGCCCCTTATCCACATTATATATACTTCCCTCACAGAAATGGTTATAATATTTGAGCTATCTTTTCATACAATAGTGCCTTTTGAAGTGTCTACTGTTAGTGTCATGCTGGTACTTTTGTTCTCCTTGTATTCTTCCTTACATTGGTAGATTCCAGGGTGTTTGATGCTCAGATGGTTCACTCCTGGGAGGACTAAATTTCTATAGCTGGAATGGTGTGGGTATTAGTATTCAATTGCTCTTAACTGGGGTCTATGTCCTGGTGTACACTTTCATCTTTGCAGACCTCTAGGAGGAGCTAAATCACATTAAGCGGGGGGGTTTGGAATTACCTTGGGTTGTACGTGGGGAAGAGAAAGAATGAGGTTGATTCAGAGTTGTTTCAATTTTTTCAAATCTATATAATCTTATCGATTCCGCTTTAATGGGGTGCACTTGGTCAAATTTTTAAGATCCTCCTTTGCAGTAGACATGATGGATTTCTATGTTTTAAGGACTTGAACTGAATTCTTCATCTCGCTTCCCAGTTCCGATTGCATAAGGCCAACCTTTGATCACATCCCTAATGCAATAACCAGTCCCCAAACTAGAAATAGATTTGCAGAAACTCATGATCACCAGAACACAGTAGAAATAACAATTTAAGGAGAAATTTTACAACAGCAAACTGAAGAACAACTAGCCTGTGGGAATCAGTTGTTGGAATGTTAGAAAAGAAATTGGGTGGGGTGAAAAGTTGGTTACTTGTTTAAAGGAGGTAATCTCATACTATTGTAATCCTTCTAGCTAGCATTCCTACCTACTTACTATCATTTTTCACTATCCTGATTCCAATTCTTAACAGTTTAACACAAAAGAGCAGCTGTAAGAAATTTCCTGTGGAAAGATTGGAATCATGCTGCTAAATCTTATCTTATTGAGTAGTTCCAAATATGTGAACCAAATATGAACCCTGTGATGTTATGTAAATGGCTGTGAGAGTTTTACCGAATTACCGGTGTATCTCGAAGACTGAAGAAAAGTCATTGAAGACGAGTATGACAGGAGCAACTCTTGGAAAACTGTTTTAGTGCAGTCATGGAGTGGACCATTGTGAAGGTATTATGAGACATTACAACTTCAGACTAGGGGGTAAGAATTCGAGTAGGGAATAGTAGAGAAACAAGATATTGGAAGGACATATGTGGGACCAGCCTTTAACGATTGTTTTTCCAACACTGCTTCAGAGAAGATGCTCATGTGAGTCAGTTTATAGACTCTCTGATCCTGAGTTTGTCTGGCAAACTACTTAGAGAGGAAACCTGAATGAGCTAGAAATGACCCTCTGATCTTGCAGTTTCTAAACATGTTAGCATAGTAGTACCGATAACAGCAGGGTTGATACTTGGTAGGTAGATTTGCCACTTTGGTTTGGGGTACCTTTTTTTGAATATCAATATGAAGCTTTATTCAGGAATAGACTCTCCACTTGCCCCAACCTTTGTTTGGAGGAAAGCCCCCATGAAAGTTCACTTTTCATGTGTGCTGCTTCTCAGGACAGTGGATTTAACATTAAATCACCTTACTACCAGAGGCTTCTCCGTCCCTAATGATGTTATCTGTGCATCTTGAGTGCAGTAAATGTGCCCCATCTCTTTTTGCTGGAGTATCTTTGAACCTATTGGAGTGAACTGGGTGATGTCCTCAGATCTGGAAGAAATGTGCTATGGATGGCTAATTAAAGGCTTCAGTAGTGGGAGACTCTGGAACCTTATGCTGCCAGCTAATCTTTGGAGTATTTGGTGGGCCTTACAACTTGAATATCATAGATCATCATACTTCGTCCAGAAAGGGTGGCTAATAACAAGGTTTTATTGGTAGACACCAATAGAAACCTACTAGATATGATACAGAAATAAAAATATTTTGTCTCGGATTGTATCGACCCGAAATGATACTGGTCGATACAACCTGATACAGTTTGAATCATCTCAGGCTTATAAGCCGCGGCGAAGAAGAAGGGGCAGGGGAGAAGAGGCACTGGGTCGCGTACATATTTCCAAGGATTTAAGTATTGGTATCCTGTACCATATCGGTGGGTTGATTTTTAGAGACATATCTTATCGTATTAGAGAGACGCAACATACGCTAAAGATGCAAATGTAAATGGTCAAGAAATGCATGGATGTGCTTTTGATAAACATAAAATTCATTTTGAAGCATAAAACACCTTATTGGGTAATATGTAGATATATTTCAGTTTGATGCAAAGATATGAGTCATTTTTACGTAATCTACTGATGAAAAAAAAGGAAGAGACATTAGAGGAAACTAAAAAGAGTTCTGCAACTTTATCTCTTTTTCGCTCAATTCTGTTTCTATCCGTGATTTGAGCACTTCCAAAATTTGTTGACATGGTGTAAATTAGGGTCCTCTTTTTATGTTAGATGATTTCCCCCAATTCAGATCGAGGAGAAATCAAGTTTGCAAGGCCTTTGGGTACTCTTTATTTTGTATCTTACTCACGGTTTCTGTTTTGTAGGTTTAAAGGAGGCGTATCAAGTGTATCTTACCTTTATCGATCTGTATCGGACCGTTATTGGGCTATATCAGTCCCTTATTGGACTGTATTGACCATAGTTGGCAAGGCGCTAAGGCTACCCAAGGCAGAGGGCCATGTAAACGCTTAGGCGATAAGGTCCCTGCCAAGGCGCCCTTGGTTTCTTAGTAATTTTTTTTTTTAATTTATCCATTATATCTAGTATAGCAATGATATAATTTGCTGATACGCAATATCAAGAATCAACATTTAAGCCACATCCAGAGTCAGTGTAGAAGTTATATCAATGCAATATGGTAGAAGACTAAGTCACTAACTACAACCTACATTAGAAACATTATAAATAAAGTAATGCCCCATCATAGAAACCATTTACCATTAAATTGAACATTCATAAAAAACATCATAAATATTAATCATTAAATAAATTGAACAATCAACAATGAATCAAAAACATCATCCCCTAGGAAGTAGGAACCATAGCTGTCATGGTGTCTTACTCAAAACCATAATCCATCACAAATCAAAACTGACAAGTGACAATCAGAATTTGAAGAAGAAACAAATACTTGAAAGTTAACGCTTTACAAATGCACACTTAACTGAGAAGAAGAAGAAACAAATAATTGAAATTAACACTTAACAAATGCACACTTAACAAAGGTGGTGGCCGTTAGGGTTTAGCGCTTGTGAGACTGTGACTGAATATGAAAAGGAAGTGCTCGGTTAGGGTCTTTTTTTTAACAAAATGATTCCATGCTTCGCACTGCTTGCTACCATGTACACAAACCAATACCAATGATACATACAATATCATTTTATTATTTATGGGAAAAAGGAGCCTGTTCGGGAGTGTGGCCCCTGTGCCCAGGCACAAAATGGGGTGAAATGACCAGTCTGCCCCCGTGAAAGATTGAAATCCCACCCTTGTTGATGCTTCCACGCATGCTCCCATTGCCCCCCTGCGCTGGCACAGGGGCCACTGTCGGACAGAAACTCTTCCCCATAATTTACATGGGAAAGTGTTTTTTGTGGGGGAGCATGGCCCATGCATGCGTGCAGGAGCAATGGGAGTGCACGCGGAAGCATCAAGCAGGGAAATCATTTCGCATTTCATGGGGTTCGGGCGGTCATTTCGCCCCCCATGTGTCTGGGCGCAAGTGCCACGCTCCCCCACAGAAACCATTTTCCCAGTTTATATAATAAAATAATATATAGAAGAAAGGCGCCCGCCCAGCATACTAGGCGGCCTAAGGCGCCTTTCATGAATTGGTAAGTCGAGTGTCGTTTAGCTCCCACAAAAAAAAGCCTGGACGTCAAGGCGGCGCCTAGACAACTATGGTATTGACCCGTACTATCGATACAATTTTTTTTTTTTGTAAAATAAGTGTTGTATATTAGTAAGTATTGTATCGATACCTACCGATACCGATACTATATGGTACACACCGATACTTAAAACCCTGCCTATTTCTGCTGTTGGTCAATAACCTCCTTTAGTGTTTGATCTTCTCAGTCTTCTCTCTCTCTCTCTCTCTCCTGCCTCCATGCTGCAAGCCTTACTAGTGGTCATAAGATATAGAGAGGGAAAAATTGAAAAGGACGGAGGAACTGAGGAAGGGGTTCCCGACTTAGAATCTTAGATAGATGAGGGTTGTGATACCATGTATCAGGGTTTACTAATAAATCTATGGACCCTAGCTAAGAATTAGTCATATTGAATAAATTTTATAATGAAAGCAACTAGTAAAATATATCATATAATGTAGCATACATGCACAAAGCAATGATGTACAAGTCAATAAAAAATAACAAATTATATTTCAACCCATCAAATGATTCCATTTCTGGATGTATTGTTGGCCCATATCAGATATCATAAACAACTCATCAAATGATGAGATCAAGGTCTCGAATTTGATAGGTATTTAGGGTATATTGGGGCATTCTTGTATGCAAAATTTGGTCCCTAAATAATCTGCCACATGGCAGATATTGGGTTCGACCTAATTACTACTTCTTTATGGTGTATTATGCTTCAAAACATTATTTTGCATGTATCTTAAGCATTTCCATGCATTCGTGAAGTGTTTTTATTTGTATTTTTAGCGTATCTTGTGTCTCTTAGTGTCTTTCTGATATGTCCTCAAAGACGTCTCTTAAAACCACCCTCCCGATAACTCAGTGAAATAACTTGAACTTCGACTGCTGAATAAAAGTCTCATATATTTTTAAAATCAATTTCCTGTAGGGAGTGATGCTGACACATGGAAATGTTCTGGCGACGGTTTGTGCCGTGATGACAATTGTTCCTGGCCTGGGGACCAAAGACGTTTATATGGCCTATCTACCTTTAGCTCATGTTCTTGAAATAGCAGCTGAGGTATGAAATATTTCCTGAATTGATTGGATTCTGCAGTTTTAGTACTTCAGTTGCCATTTTGAGCCAAATCACTTAGCTTTCTGAACATGTGGGTAACCAATTTTTCTCTTTGTATTTTAGAATGTAGTAGTTGCTGCTGGAGCTTCCATTGGATATGGATCGCCTTTAACTCTTACTGATACATCAAACAAGATTAAAAAGGGTACAAAAGGGGATGCTCCTACATTGGGGCCAACGGTAATGGCTGCAGTGCCTGCCATTCTTGATCGTGTTAGAGATGGTGTGCGGAAGCAGGTTCACAATCGTTGCATGCTTGCATATCTAGAACCCCCTTTTTGATAAACTTGGTTGGTTTCTGAAAGTAGGGCTTTTTCTAAATGTTTCAGGTGGACATGAAGGGGGGTCTATCAAAGAAACTCTTTGACGTTGCATATGGGCGTAGATTGTCTGCAATAAATGGTAGTTGGTTTGGTGCATGGGGCTTGGAAAATATTTTATGGAATTTGCTTGTGTTTAGAAAGGTTAGAGCAATTCTTGGTGGCCGCATCCGTTTTGTGCTTTCTGGTGGAGCTCCTCTTTCTGCTGATACACAGAGATTCATCAACATATGTCTTGGGTTAGTATGGTTTATGTGGTTTTCCACTGATCATAATTCTTTTCTTTGATTTATACTTGTGCTGATTGCAGTCATGCATGGATGATGTGATGGGACATGACTGCCTATGTCATGTTCCTGGCAAGCACCTCGTAGAAAGGGGGTGCTCGATGGTTTGTAGGCATGGACACGCAGTTAAGTGATACACAACAAAGTGTTTCAAACAATTAGGTTAAGAGGATAACTTAATTGTGGGACCAAATAGTGAAACTGTTATTGCTTAGAAAAAGTGGGGAGGGAGTGTAGACTCCTTCCATAATACATTCTCTGTCTGTTCATGATCCTTTACTGTAGTATGACCAGTATAGACTACATTTTTTTCAGAGCTCCAATTGGGCAAGGATATGGTCTCACTGAGACTTGTGCGGGTGGTACCTTTTCTGAATATGATGATCCATCTGTTGGTCGTGTTGGAGCTCCACTTCCTTGCTCATTTATTAAGGTAAGAAATGAGAGTATCCCTCTCCCAGTCTGGTTGACATATTAGGTAACACAGTCACTCTTTTTTCTTTATCTGCAGGGGGTTACACTTTTAGTTTGGACAAATATGAACACTTATGATAATCACTGAACTTAGTGAAACCTAATATCTACAGGCTCAGTCATCATTATCTAAAGTTATCTTTTCTTTATACTGAAATCAGATCTATTCTTTGTACTGAAATCAGGTTATCTCTTAACACTTAGATGTCAATAATTTTTCCTCACATTATTCTCAAAAGAACATCTTCAGTAGGCCTGCATAATATATTTGCTAGTCCTTTTGCCTTTGCTCTTTCTTCTCACCTTACTCACAATTTTGGCATTTTTATTTTGTTTGGTAATAATATTCACTGGATACCACAATTTGCTGAGAACAAAGTGGTGCCTTAATTTTTCTGGCCTTCATTAGGATATGTAGATGTGTTTGGTCGCCTAGATGTTATGACAACTATGAATAACATTAAGAAAGTTTTCCAAACACATCTGGAGACACCAAGAAGGCCACTAGGTGGCACCTAGGAGCCCAAGGCGGTCATCCATCAAGGGGCACCTGGACACCTATGCCTAAGCGACGCCTTGAAAACTATGATGTTATTTGCTAATTTTCTTTTGATATGTAATTTAGATTGAATTATCTATTCTATAGAGATTAAAAACTTAATCATGACTTTGTTGCAGTTGGTCAATTGGCACGAGGGAGGATATTTAACTATTGATTCACCAATGCCTCGGGGAGAAATAGTTATTGGTGGTCCAAATGTTACGCTAGGATATTTCAAAAATGAGGAGAAAACAAAAGAAGTATACAAGGTAGTGTGTCAAAGTTTTGGAATTTTTTTTGGGTCTACAGTTGAGGAAACCCTCCAAAAGAAAATTTCAGGTAATGTGCTAACTTTGGGCTAATACCTGGTCCTCCTGGATGTTAAAAGGTTGATGAGAGAGGAATGAGGTGGTTTTACACTGGTGACATTGGGCAATTTCATGGTGATGGTTGCCTTGAAATAATTGACCGTAAGAAGGATATAGTGAAACTTCAACATGGAGAATATGTTTCTCTTGGGAAGGTATGATTGTGTAGATTGTGTCTTATTGTAATAATTTATCAGAAATTTACCTTTTTCCCCTCCTTACAGGTGGAGGCTGCTCTGATTGTGAGCCCCTATGTCGACAATATTATGTTGCATGCTGATCCATTTCATAGTTACTGTGTGGCTATCGTGGTGGTTTCTCAAAACACATTAGAAGATTGGGCTACTAAGCGAGAAATCAGCTTTACTGATTTTTCAGATTTATGCCAGAAAGAAGAAGCCATTAAGGAAGTGCATGGATCCCTCGTAAAGGTTGGCATGTCAACTTATAAAATTCCGTAGTCTTCTTTGATTATATCATTTGATTTGGAGGACTTCAACTATCATGAATTTGCTGTCCATAAAAAAAATTGTTCATTGAATTTACCCCTACCACATGTATTCTCAAATTGTCCATTGAACTGATTCTCTCATTTTCCCCCCTTTTTTCTTTTACAGGCTGCAAAGACTGCACGCTTGGAGAAGTTTGAGATGCCTGCCAAGATCAAATTGCTTCCTCATGCATGGACTCCTGAATCTGGCCTAGTCACTGCAGCTCTCAAGCTCAAGAGAGAAGTCGTTAGGAAGGAATTTGCTGAAGAACTCTCAAAATTATATGAATCATAAAAAATCACAATTGGTTCAAGGTCTATACTATTTAGTATTGATCTTTGGAGGCTATATAGTTTCTTGACAGGTTGACAGAGGCCTGTCCTGATGTATTCTTTACTTGTCTTCACATTTTGTGGGGCAGGCAGGGTTATGCCTTCACAATTTTCCAAATTGTAGTTTCTTTCCCAATCCTTTCTTTTAAGCTAGAAATAGATGTTGATATTATCATTCTGGCTGGACGTAGTCAATGTTGCCGTGGTTCTTCACAGACTGCAATGAGAAAAGCCTTTCAGTTTTGCATTCTTTACCTTGGTGCATGGGTTCATGGTGTGCTGGAATAGACTCGACAAAATCACGCTGTGACTGTTCCCATCTTATTACCACAGGTAGACGGTTGAAATGTTTTGGTGGAGAGGAGTATGACAAGGAAAAAAATACCACAGAACTACTTGCATGAGTATTCTGAAGTTCTTATATTCAGGCTGTTCTAGTTTATAATGATACATGAATGTTAGGATTGACAAAGAGGTAGCCCTATTGAGCCTTACCTGTCCATTAAATTTGGGCCCTATGTAATCTGCAATGTAGCAGATTTTTGGACCTTTAACTGCTCCATTTCCCAAGTTGCTCTGATTGAGGGGGCGGATATGACCACCTTACCCTGCCTGAACACACTGTCCGGGTGGGATCCACCCCCTCTGTTAGAGGAACTTGGGAAATGGAGTAGATAAAAATACCAGATTTTAGGACTGTTTTAAAGGTTTCTTAAACAGGCCTTGTAGTAAACCTTTACCCTAAAATTTTTAGTGAAAAGTTCTGTCCAGTGAGTGTGTACCAGACTCTAGAGTCTATCTCTCTCTTTCCCATGTGAAAAGACACCTTTGCCCCCTTGTTTTAAGGAGGAGAGAGATAGACACATGGGAGTGCAGGCATAGGTCACACTCCCGTAAAGAAAACTGCTTCCCAATTTTTTTATCTTGGGTAATAGTTATTCTGTCATCCCTTGCTTGGATACACTTCAGCAGAAAATTAATGTTGAAGTTGATGAAAGAGAATCAGAAGTTTGCTAAAAAAGCTGACATTTACATTATCATAGCTTCGCAGATTCTGGTTAATTATTTCTCTTAATACTCTAGTTATAAAATTTTCCAAATCAGCAAAGACCATGTAGAAATCTTTCTGACATTCTCTATATCTTCCAATAAATCTTTCAAATAAATAAATAGTTTCAGTCATTGACACCCTAAAATAAAACCGACTTTATTATTTGAAATATAAACTTCTGGTTTCAATTTCGAAGTTTTAATACAACTTTGAAAATCACCTTATTTTTATAAATATGAACTACAATACCACTTCTCCAATCAATTAGCACTTTTCTAGTTATAATAACTGTAAAGTCCATTTAAACACACTTCATCTAATTGTTTTATTTATTTATTGAGAAAGCTCAAGAGGAATTAAACATCCAAGCTTAAGGTATCCACTACACCATACATCAACTTGAGGCACTATACAGTTAATTTCAATGGTTAGAAAATACATGAAAGACTCTACAGCTAGACATCTTGATCTTGATATACACGGACAGCATCATATGAATACAAGAAAGAAAGAATAATTGGAATACAGCCATTGAATCCGTGAAGTAGGCAGGCCTTAGCCAAGGTCCCCTTTCCTCAAGCTAGCAGCCTGGCCTCCTGCACCCTTGCCCCATCTCCGCCTTCCCCCACCCTCCACATCTCCCTCCTCCCTCAATCCCAACATCAGCCCTCGCCTCTTCACCCTACCCACATCTCCCTCTTTCATGGCTATTTAATTTGGAAGATATAGGAGCAGAGCTTCAAGCAATTGAGGACAATTTGGTTATTGATGGTCCAATTGAAGACCTTCTTTGATTGTGTTGTGTAGAGGTGTCAAAGAGTCTTAGTTCAGTTCAGTTTTGATCGGCTTTTACATATTGTGGATCAGACTAAAACCAAACGAATTGGGTCTCCAGTCTCTATGAAAACAAAATAGAAGATTACAGGTTATCAATCCAGTCGATTTTGAATCATTATCAGTTTATCGTAAGTTCTTAACTCTCTTATCGGTCCTTTGTCATTTTGTTATTACTCAATCTCATTTTTTCATATGTAAAAAGGAAAAAAATATTGAATTATATCGATTTTATCAGTTTTTTTTATCAGCTAAATTTGATTTCTGTTCATGATCTCAATATAACGAATATTTATTTTCTTCAAATCTTAGATATTATATCAGATTCAAACCCTAAACGATTTGGAGAAGATGAGGGTAATTTGATCATTTTATTTTTTTAATTTTGATGGGTTTTTATCAGAGGGACATTTTGGTCATTAGATTCCCTGAAACTAACGTTTCCCAAATCAACAAACTGGATCAAAGTGCTACACTATTTTGACAGTAGAGAGGAATTTGCAATTAAAAAAGTTATAGGGGAATATTTGGACAAATAGACATTTTCAAGGGGGAATTTATAAAAAACCCTTTTTTTTTTCGTTCATACCCTCCTTCTTCTTATGGATCCATTCACAACTAATCAACTCTACGATTTAGGTTAAATCGATAAAATCTAATCTTGATTAGAATACATAGAATTAATTTCAGAGTGCATGGCTTCCTTCTAGCAAAGACTCAACATTAAGAAGAGGGAGGGGAAAGTTCAGTCCTGGTAGAACTAGACTTTGGTCCTCTCTCTCCCCCCCCCCCCCCCACCTTTCCAGGCAAGAACATGAAAACAAACAATTACTGTACTCCCAAGCCTTAATTAGCTTTTGAATTGGCCAGGTTATCGTGCATTAATTGAACTCCTAGAACAACAATTGGTCGTGCTTGAGGTACAGATCTTCTAAACATCCACGCATAAGAGATAATGACAGGGTTCGATTTTACTTGATCGAAGCTCTGATTTGTGCTTCGTTTTGCAGTAGGAAGACGACGCGATGTTGATCCCTTACTCGTTTTTCGCCGACAGTACCAAGCCAATTGAAGGTGAAATCATGTACTGTGAAGTTTGTGACGCAGAGTATATAGGTTTGTCTGATTTTCTGGTTGGCTTTGATTCCTTGGACATGGCTCAAATTTGTTTTTTAATGGATAGCGGATATTATATGATTGGCACGTAACAGATAATGCTGCGGTTGATGTCATGGATTTGGATTATTACGACTCCAAAAAGGAAACAGGTTATGTTGGACTCAAGAACGCAACTGCACCCAGTTACGAGCATTCGCTCCTCCAGATTTTGTACCATATCCCTTACTTTAGAGAGGTCAAGCCTTAAATTGTTTCGTTGCTAATATCTTCCCTTGCGGTCTTGCTTCTTCCCCCTCCCTGTAATTTTACTTTTTTTTTTTTATTAGAACAAAGTACCGTATTTGATTTTGTCTATTTCAGACTGTGTACCAGTACCATCATCCAAAACCCATGGAGGATATTCTACCAAAGGGCATCCCTCGGGGTCTGCAGAGCTTATTCTATAAGATGCAGTACAGTAACTACAGTGTTGAGACGGAAATTCTGCTGAGTTTCATTCGTAGGGACACGTTTGATTTCATTCAACATGATGTACTGGAATTTAATAAAACCATTTGTGTAAATCTGGAAGATGAAATGAAGGTGATTGTTGCTTTTTCTTCCCCCAATTTTATAAGATTTATGGAGGCAATCTGAACTTAGCATTTTATCTACTGGATCAGGGAGCTGGTATGGGGGGTAGAATTCAATGTTTGTTTGAAGGGCACTATGTGGATTACCCTGAATGCATGTCTGTGGGAAAGCCTACAAGAAAGAAGTCATTTTTCGGTATGTATTTTAATTTCGGTATTGAGTTGTCCACGTTAGAGCTGTATGGTGTTAATCAATATCCTGACATGTTATTCAACTCTATATATATTCGTACAACAGGCCTACGGCTTGATGTCAAAGGCTGTCAAGACGTCTATGCTTCTTTTGATAAGTATGTGGGAGTTGAACACCTTGATGCTAATAACAAGTACCGAGCTTTGGAACTTGGATTACTGGTAAGATGCTGTCTTTTCATAGTTAATGATGAGCATTATAGTAGTGTGGGAGCATCTCATGCTTCAAACTCACAGGTTACATGGGCTTCCATGCTTGTCCTGTATCACACAGTAAGATTTGTGTAAGGCATATATGGTGAGCCATTTCGAGTAAGATCAAGCTCTGGATTAGTTTTGAAAGTAAAAAATATTTTTTTTTAATCAGTCCTTTTCTCCTTAGGTCTGTTGAACTCACTTGTTGTGACCTTCATAAGTTGCTAACACTAATGACGAGTAGAAGAGACATTTTTTTGAAGTTTTATCATTTCTAATGTCTTCCTGTTCATTACTGGGCTCTTCTTCAACTTTATTTGGATTTAGTTAGCAATTTGTTTTATATTTAATTGCATGACATGATGATGTAAACATGATCATATGTCTGATGACTTGCTTGGAAATGATTCTTAGAGGAAATGTTGTTAATTTGATATTTCCAGGATGCTACTGATAGGAAGAATGTCCGGTTCGTTGACTTCCCTCCTGTCCTTCAGCTTCAGCTAAAACGGTTTGAGTATAATTCTATAGGGGTACCTATATCAAAGGTTAGAATTATGCCAACTCTCATTCTACATCATGATTTCTTTGGATGATTGCTACACATTTTCCTTGTTTATGTCTTTGCTTGATGTGTATTGTCCTGTTCAATCATCAGTTAAGTAAAATGAGTGGAAGGGACAAAAATTGTCTGAATGTCATTATGTTAAGTTATGAACTCTATCCATTTGTGAATAAAATTTAAGAGCTTCCACTAGTCAAAGTCATAGTGCAATATGAAACTAAGAACAGCTTATATTAAATCTTGTATAAAAAATTTACATTAAAAATCCAATGTGTTGAAAATAACACCAGAGGCGATTGAATTTTGTTTCTTCTATTATTGGGATGAGGGTCCTTTTGTGGTCATAGTACTATGACCCTGAGGGTTGTAGTGAGAAAGTAAATCCCTAGGTTGCTAATTAGAATTTGGAGATACAAATATAACATTAAATGAATTATTTAAATCCCATGAAAAATTGAATGTGTTGAAAAAGTAAAAAATGCATTATTAATCAAATGTCCTTTTTCTCCCTCCCCCAAAATTTTTAATCTAACTTTATAGTACCTTTCTAGTACATTTTGTGTGTGCGTGTCTATCAACTTTATAATATCTTGTAGATTCTCATCGTTCACTGATCAACAACAACAACAACCATAACCTTATCCCAACTAAATGGGGTTGGCTACATGGATGATAGATCCGATAGAGGTTTTAAAATAAAAAAAATAAAAAAGAGAGGTAAAAAGGAAAACAAAAAAGTAAGGAAAAAGTCAAAGTAGTAGTCAAAGCAGCATCCCAGAGACATCCTCCTACAAGGGTGGGTCGGCTACACGGGTCCTTGTCCTCTAAACAACTCTATCTGCAATCATAGTAGGATTGAGCCCTATCAGATGCATATCCTTTCTTACCACTTCTCCAATAGTCATTTTAGGCCTGCCCCTACCTCTTTTAGCTTCATCAAACTGAATCTGGTCACTCCTTCTTACTGGTGCATCCATGGGTCTCCTTTGTACATGACCATACCACCTCAAGTGGCTCTCACGGAGTTTGTCTTGGATTGGTGGATTGGTGCAACACTCAAATTGATTCTAATAACATCATTTCTTATTTTATCTCTCCTGGTCTTGCCGCACATCCTCCTCAACATCCTCATCTCCGCTACACTCATCTTATCTATATTACTCTTCTTAGTTGCCCAACACTTTGCTCCATATGTCATAGCTGGTCTGATTACTGTCCTGTAGAATTTCCCCTTGAGTTTAACAGGCATGCGTTTGTCACATAACACTCCCGATGCACTTCTCCACTTCATCCATCCTACCTTAATTCTGTGGGAAACATCATCTTCTATATCGCCCTCCTTGTTAAAGGTTGACCCTAGGTATCTAAAGCAATCACTTTGTAGTAGCTCTCGCTCCTTAAGTTTCACCACTTCATCTCCTCTACTGGTTTGGTTGAAGTTACACATCATATATTCTGTCTTGGATCTGCTTAACTTAAAACCTCTTGATGGGACATAGGGTTAGATGTTAGGGTGAAGTTAGGAGAGAGTGGATTATATGGGAGAGAAGAGATGCTGAAAGTTATAGTTAAATCAGAGGACTAAATCTGAAGTTATTGAGGAATCCTAGTAGAATAATGTAGTTCTAGATTGGTAGAAGACCAACTAGAAGCCAATAACCAGGATCTATTCTTGAATGGGTAATAATTTGGCTAGGTCAACTATGTGAAAATTGTAAAATTAGGGTTAGGGGTTGATGGGACCTAGGGTTAGATGTTAGGGTTAAGTTAGAAGAGAGTGGATTATATGGGAGAGAAGAGATGCTGAAAGTTATAGTTAAATCAGAAGACTAAATCTGAAGTTATCGAGGAATCCTAGTAGAAATAGGATTGAGGGGTAAAAGGGTAATTTCAGACAATCAGCTGGGTGGATGGTAATGAAATTTGATCGAGTCTGTCTTAGGGTTTGAGGAGGATTAGATCAAAATTTCAGCAGGTTCTAATGGTTAGATTTGGATGGGCAGAATTCTTGCGAAAATCATCTTGCATGTGACCTTCTAGAAGAGAAGAAGAATAATTGCTGAATTTCAATTTCAGCCTTGTTATTTGAAAATATCTTGAACCTTGCAGAGAATTTCCAGCAACTGAAGAGGTTTCTTCAAGAGATCAGCTAGGGTAGAACTGGAGCTTGAATGGAGATCGATGGAATGGGGTTGGGAAAGGGAATGGCTATCTCAGCCTGGGCATCTCACCCAACCTATCTCAAGAATTTCACAAAGGCTAAAGCTAATATTTCATTAATCAAATTCGTGTGCAATGCTGGCCTCCCTTGCAAACTTATATAGAAGGCTCAAAAATAGACTTAGACACTAAAAACGAAAGGCCTAACCATATCCTTAACTAATAAGGTAACCTACATTTGACTAGGAAAGTGAAATAATAAAGGAACAGACTCAAAATAGGACTCTAACTAAACTAATGAACTAAATCCCGTTTTCCTACTTTCTACCCATATTTTAGGCTCATTAAATTAGCCAATTACAAAGTAAACCCATGGGATCAAAGTCCCAATACATATATGACCCAACCCAAAGCTTATTTCCACTAAAATAAGCCCCAAGTGACTTTTCTACATAACTACTATAATGGTCTCTACGGTCTTCGTACCGACATCATCAACAGAGGTTACCTTCTCAACCATTTCTGAAACCACCACGCCACTAATGCCTTTCGCTTCCGGTGATGGAGCCATTTTCGGTTTCGGTGGTGGTGTTTCTTCTTTCTTCTCTTCCTTCACAACTCCCTCCTGGAACTAAAATTCGTGAGATCTCGAGCGGTATCTCAGTTTTTTGGAAAGTTGAGACGCGATGGCCTATGAGTTAAAAAAGTGCAATTTCCAAGTCAAAATCTCAGTCGAGTCGAGATCTCGACCCGACCCAGATTTCAACCCCCTTTTCTCTTTAAAAGTTCTAGAACTTGACAGAACTTGCGAGTTCTTTGTCGAGTTCTGCTGAGACCCTCATTTCTTCCCCAATGAGTTGTTGCTGCCTCATTTTGCCTATAGATTTCAACATACAACCTGCCGGAGAGTTGATTCAGCTACAAAATTGAAGGATTTGCATCATATTTGTGAATCTTCATCTCAAATTTGAAGAATTTTTGAAAGGTAAATAATTTTTCCCCAAATCTGTTTTTTTCAGAATAATTTGTTCAAACCTTGGTAGATTCATGTCAATTTAAGTTATGTTATATAACTTTGGATGATATATCACTTGATGGAGTCCAAATTTTTTTTCCAGTTATTATATTTTCTGCAAAAAAATGATTTTTTTGAAAAAAAAAGTGAAAAAAATAGGTCAATAGTTAATATTAAGTGATTTTCATGTATGTTGATCACCTTTGGATCAAGGAACTAAAACTCGGAACTTGACTAGGTTTCGACCTTGGAAAAAAACGAGTTGGTGTATTTTTTTTTTTCAACTTTAAGGCTGGTTTCGGTGGGTTTTAGACTTAGTTTGGATCTGAAACTTGGTACTTAGCCTATTTTAGGCCATTTAAACACAATGACACTATCAGATTTTGCAAAAAACAAAGTCCAAATAGGAGTTTCACTTTGGAACCTAGGTTGGTAGGCGACGACGTACTAAAATACCCTGCTCTACACATAATTTAGTAATAGAAAGCAATCAAAACATTCAATTCATGTAAAACAACTTAAATAAGCATTAGAAATGTTAAAGTGTACAATACATCAATCTGTTTAACATATCACATTCTATCATCCCATAAAATGTGATTGACACACGTATTTAGTCCCAACTCGTTCCACATAGTCTTTCCATGTCATAGTGTTGCTGTAGTGTTACACATAGTTTCCCACAACACTCATATAAGTATTGTCATCAACATATGCCAAGTCCCCTATCCAAGGGTGTAGAAGAAGTGGTTGCCATGAGGCGTGAGATCCACTGCTACTGTCATATTGAGGCATGTATGGGTGTGGCTGGTTTGGGACTAGGTATATGGGCCCAAAACCTGACCCAGTGCTTTGGTTGTCGAACTCAAGTGCTGACTGGCCAAACTGCCCATAGCCACTATATTCGGAACCGGTGCTCTCCTGGCCATAATCATAGTCATGATGAGGCTGAGATGAATGCCACGACTGACGCTCACTAGCAGTATCTATACTCATGCTTCCGAAACTTGCAAGCATGATCTTCATACTCATGTCATCATCCTGAGCCTGTGACTGTTTGTGACCCTTCTTTCTCTTGCACGTAGCGGGGGCATCATGGTCTTGATCCTGTGTGGCATGTATAAATTGAGACTCACCTATGTAACGCACAGGCCCTGCCTGCGTCCCCACCTCATACTGGTACTGCTCGCGCATCCCCTCATGACGATCATCATAATAACCATCACTATGCATGCCACCACCACCACCAGCAGGGTTATCACCAACCCCACCATCACTATCACCTCCATTAGTCATTATTATGTTTCTAATTTGTTTAAGTTTCTATTTTGTGGCTGAATTATAATTTATTATAATTCAGTAGATTTAGTTAATTTCTCTTAGGATTTAGTAGTTTCTAATTTATTGAGTTTCTATTTTAGAATTAGCTTTAATTTTTGGAAGTTCTATTGTAAGCTTGCCTATTATAAAGCATCAAATCTTAATGAAAAATACAGAATTTGAGAAAGATATGTATGGGTGTTTCCCCTATGCTGCAACAGCTGAGATAGCTGTGGGTGAGAGGCCCATTCCCCTACCCCCTTCTTCTATCTTCTCTTCTTCCCTACCCTACTCGATCTCCATTGCTGCTTTTGTGTGTGTCTGCAACCATTTATTAAGAACTCAACCTGAAGATCAGAACTCACTTCCGATTAATTCCAAAACTGTTACTGCTGCAAGCCAATCGATTGAAGACTGCTATTGCTCCTGCAAGCTACCTTGTTCGAGTGTATTTGCTGCTGATTCAAGTGCTTACTGCTGTTGCACACCATTAATAGACCCTTATCGTGTTGATTCTGGCTGCAATCAATCTCTCACTGGTTTCTCACTGGTTCGACGTCAACTCTTTTGCATTAGTATCGATGCAGAAATCAAAGGAAAAATAGAAAGAAGAATGAAGAGAGAGAAGAGGATGTAGAAGGGGATTTAGCCAAGCCTCTCACCTATGGCCTAGATCAGTCTCTCACTAACCCTAATGGCATCACATCACTATTACAAGGAATCTTGCATACTGTCTCAGAGCAAAAGCAAACAGCAGCCTGACTTTTCTTAACTTCATAAATCGTGGGGTTGGGCGCTAAGGCCGTTACAATATGTAGAAGGGTCTACTCCCTCCAAAAGGAAACTAATAAAATATACACTACCAAAGAATAGGCTCGCACATGTGCTGGTGGACTTGTACATCAATATAATTAGAACTTAAATAGAAACTAGCCTATTGCTACCAAATAACCAGAATAGAAACTCACTAATTGTTGTAACTACTAATAACCAAAATAGAAACTAGCAAACATGCCCCCACACATGGACTACTTTTAAGGATTAATTGATGGACTTAAGTCTGGCTCATTAGGTGGACCAAGCTCAACCGCAAGGGCCCAACCTGGGCTGCTCGATGGGCTAGGCTTGCTGGCCCCTCTTCTCTTCTTCCTTCTTCGATCTATATCCGAGATGGTTTGATCATTTGTAGTGAAGACAAATGTATTAAGGAGTGATGAAGTGCAATTCAAAAGATCTATAAGTTCCAGTGGAGATGGTTAGAGGTGTGATTCAAGGTGCTCCGAAAACTTTTGATGACTTGTGATTTATCAGCAGATCTCTCTGGATAGCGTAAAACAGTGGCATAAGGTTTTTGTTTTTTTTGTGAGATTAGTGATAGTCTTATGCATACAGATTGCAGACTGCAAGGCAGTGTATAATAGCATCAGTAGGAAGGCTTCCCAAGATAAATTATATAAATTAACATCAGATTAATGCTGGTTTCCTTTTTCCCTTTTTAGTACTGCATTGAACCTTGTAACTTTGGTGACCAACTTTGCCAATGTCCACTCTTAGTCACTTCTGTGTGCAGTAGTGTTGGGGCTGCTGTCTTTTGGTAGAAAGCTTTGTACTCTAGCCTTTTAGTAAGCAACTGGGCCACTTCTTTCAATCATTTGTTTGATTGAACCATTATAATTTTTTTTTTTTTTGCACTATGAGTTGAATTTTTTTTTTCTCACAATTATAATAGAAACTGAATTTCTTTTGCTGGGGAATAATTTCACCATCCATACTAATTTGATATTCTCTTCTTAAAATGGTTTAATTATTGGCTTTCATTGTTGTAGAATGCTCGTTACGAGTATCCTCTGGAATTGGACCTTAATCGAGGTAATGGAAAATATTTGTCCTATGAAGCAGACCGGAGAGTTCGCAACCTTTATGCACTTCACAGGTATCAGTTATATCAGGATTTACATTGTTTGGATTTGACCATTAAAATATCGGTCATTGCTTGAGTGATGTGCAATTATGTTCCTGGTTTTTTTTTGGGGGGGGGGGTGGTAAATGAAAAAGAATGTATTCAACAAAGCCCAAGGAATCAAGGATTACACAAAAGGACAGAAGAAAAATAAAGAAAATGGGGAAATTACCCCAACCAAGGCCCTAACTTAAGGGGGCAGCACTTACATCCGAGACTTAGCTGTAAAACTATGACAAGGGGCGAGCTGCTTGAACCAGTGGACATCAAACCAAGGAACTTCGTCTCCCTAGACCTCACTAGGTACCAAGCAGACAGGGAGGAGAAGGTACCAAAAGAATAAGTCCACGAAACCCAGTCACCAGCTCCTCAAGGGCCTCTGGAGATCTCAGGAAGAGCACCCCAAGCCTTAATAAGGCTAGGGAAGGAAGCCCGCCCAAGACACCAATTGTCGTTTCAAATAATTGAAGAAACCTTTGTCAATCTCTCCAAACCCACATTGTATCTAATCCTGTCTCTGTAAGTGTTGATAAGAACACCATTAGGGAGCCAGTTGTCTAACCAAAGAAGGGTTGATGAGCCATCATCGATCTTGGATATTATGGAGGCGGCCACAAAGTCTGTACTTTAGGATTTTCCTCCAAGACTAAGAGGCATCTTGGGGATTTTTAACTGTCCAGATGGAGTCCTTTGAGAGCTAATGGGAGGAGATCCAGCCACCCAGATGCTCTTAACTCTATCAGCCACTTGCCAAACAAGCTTGAGAAGTCCTGGCAAATTTGGTTCCCTAACCCTTCTCAGAACAAGGGCACCCTCCTTTTAGGCAATCCAATAAAGGACCAACCAATAGTGTGAAGAAATTTATTGCTATTTGTACCTTTCCAAAGGAAAGCACTCATTAAAGATTCAACTTGCTGAAGAATAGAATGAGGGAGCCCAAAGATTCCCCAGAAGACATCGAAGCTTTGTTTGGCTTTCCAGAGCTGCAGACTTTTCCTGAGGGAGTGCATAATAGGGGAGCAGTGGTGAGTTGAAAGCCTTGAAGAAGTGAGGGGGAGCCCAAGGAACTTTACAGGGAGATGACCTTCTGGAAAGCATGAGATAGCCTTCAATCTCACGTTTTGGTCCTCAGAACAACCAGCTAAAGAAAAGGAGAGACTTCAGCCTGTTAACACTAAGGCCAGACATGGCGGTAAATGAGCTCAAGAGGCTTGAGACTTCAGCCAAGGAGAGGAGCTTATACTGATGCAGATTGGGTAGGCAGCCCTGATGATAGAAGGTCCACTTCTGGATATTGCACCTATGTTGGAGGTAACTTAACTACTTGGAGAAGCAAGAAGCAGGCAGTGGTTGCTCGGTCAAGTGTTGAAGCTGAGTTTAAAGTCATGGCACAAGGCATCTACGAACTTCTCTGGCTCAATGGGCTTCTTCAAGATCTTGGAATGTCAGTTGATCTTCCCATGAGACTCTATTGCGATAGCAAATCTGCAATCAGCATTGCCCATAATCTAATCCAACATGACCGCACCAAACATGTTGAGATTGATCGGCACTTTATCAAGGAGAAGCTGGAGCAAGGAGTCATTTGTATTTTGTTTGTTCAGTCTAGTGATCAAGTGGCTGATATTCTTTTTTTGGATGAATAAAAAATTCATTACCAACGAGAAAGAGAAATACAGCAGCCCTCAAATTAGGAGGGAGGGGGGGAGGAAAAAGAGGAAAATACAAAAAGGCCAAGACTCAGAGAGAGGAGTCAAAAGCCCGAAGAGAGATAGAGGTAAGCCCCCAGGATACAACAATGAGTCTGTTCCTTGGGGTATCAATACAAGTGGAGGGGGGAGATGAGCTAAGTTTAGCTTTAATCTCAAAGAAAATGGAATCCCAAATCTGCTGAAGAGAGCGGGATGTGGTCGTCCATTTCCTGAGGTTACACTCTATCCAAATATGATTGATGACAGCACAAAAAGCCAGCTTTCCGACCGTGTGACAAAGGGTGTGGCCACCATAAGTCATGTCAACCCAAACCCATTCTCTGTCAAAAAGGAGAATCCTACGGTTTTTTGGCCAGCATTTAGCCAGGATGCCTTTCCATATAGAGGTAGAGAAAGGACAAGCAAAGAAGAGATGATTTGAGTCCTCGACCGCATTCCAACAAAGAACACAGCTTGGGGAGACTGCAATGTGCCGGGGCCAAAGAAAGGCCTGCATTGGAAGACAATCTGTAAAAACTCTCCAAGTTGTAAAGCAATGGCGGGGGATGTGGAGCTTGAACCAGACCAGCTTCCTCCAAGGGGCTAGAGGGTTGCGCGAGCAAATATGATCCCAAGCGGCTTTGGAACTGAAGGAGCCCGAGCCCGAAGAGTTCGGCAGCCAAGTAACACAATCACCTCTATTATGGGGTCTCTTAGGGATAGAAGGCAAAATATTCCAAATGTTGTTGAGCACAGGGCTGGAGGAGTACGGCGGAGACCAGCCACTCGGATCAAGAATATCAGCAGAAGCAATCTTCCATATCAGCTTGATTATGCCAACAAAGTTCACCTTCTTTATCCTTCTGATGCCCAAACCTCCTTCTTTCAGCGGAAGACAGACTGAGGCCCAACCAATGGGCCGGAGAAATCTTGTAGAGTCAGAACCTTTCCAAAGGAAGGAGGACATAAGGGATTCCAAAGACTTGATGGTGGAGTGAGGAAGCCCGTAGATCCCAGACCAATAAATGTAGTAAGATTGCAAAACTAATTTGATGAGAACCAGTCGCCCCGTGAATGAAAGAAGTTTGCCTTTCCAAAGTTGAAGTCTTTTCCTGATGAGATCAAGCATTGGAGTGCAGTTACTAAGGGAATTGGTAGTAAATTATTTTGTTCTATTGTTAGCAAGTTGGGCATGTTTGACATGTATGCACCAACTTGAGGGGGAGTGTTGTAATATGGGTTCAACGGTAAAATGGTCTTAGGGGTAATATTGTCCTTGTACCCATTCCAGAACATTCTTTCTCTTATTATAAATAAAGGAAGGCTGTAGTCACTCCGACTCAAGCCATTATTCAAGGATTTCATGAACAGATCAGATTCAAGATCTATTTGAATGTTCCATACTGGACTAGAACCCTTTACTACACGGGATCTTTTACAGGAACCTTTGTAAACTTAGAATTTTGGAGATAATATAACCACAATGACTCCCAACTCCCATGGGTACAGGAAACTTCTAAAACCTATATTTTCATCCTGCTGGGTTTGAGTAGGAAATCGTTGTCTGAAAATGTTTTAAGGATCTAAGGGAAGACATTTTTTCAGGTAATGAATTCTGAAACTTTGCTTTGTTGATTTCTTTTTTGTGGGGGAGAGAACCATTGGGAAAAGATAAATGAGAAGTCTTGTTTTGGAAATTTTTGATGTGGAAAAGGATAGTTTTGCTTGAATAAATTTTCTAATTTTTTTAAGTGCCCAACACAGAATCCCACACTCCCCCCCCCCCCCCCCTCACCCACCCAAAAAAAAAGTGGGAGTTTCTCTACTTCCATTTCAAATTTGCAACCAGATATGCTTATAGGCTTTTGAAACAAGTTGAAGCATGGGCTTTAAAATATTAAGTTGATGTATGTTGTTAGTGCAAATTGAAGGTACTGTTGAAAGGTATTAAGCATTGATTGTTACTGCAGATTCCTAAAGAACAGGAAAGCCTTGGTCCTCGGGATCGCTTGATTAATGTTTTCCACTTCACAAAGCCCCCTCAAAAACTGATGGTAAAAAAATATTAGATTGTATCTTCATACCATCACTCTTATTTAAAGTGTAGGAAGTCTTTGTAGAGTGATGAAGCTCATTTATTGATAAAATCAACTGTCAAAATATTCCTATGTTTTGGTTTCAACATCTCTTACAGATCTTTGGAGAGCCCTTTGTCTTGTTCGTTCACATATACGAGACTTTAGCTGATATTAAAATCCGTATAGAGGAGAAACTTAAGGTTCAAGACAAGGAGTTTGCTGAGGTATCTTTTTTGTTCTTTATTTTTTTAACTTGCTTTTTATTTGTTTGGGTATGTCTAGTGGTTGCCAACGTAGATCTTTTAGCTGTATAGCCTTAGTTGTACCTATCCACATGTTCTGTACCCCATGAAAAAAATTAGGGGAAAATTTCTCTCCCCTGAACTTGCACTTTATTTACTCAAACTCCCCTGTTAAAAGTTCCACCTCTGATTCCCCCCAAAAAAGTGAATTCTTACCTCTTCTTCTCCCTTATTATATTAAAATGGCCAAATTACCCCTCCTATTTACCCTTTTTTTTATTGTTTTTAATTTCTTCCTCTTCTTCCCATCTGTGGAATGCAGCAACATCCCTCTTCTGACCGCACCCCCCACCCACCCCTTTGTGAACCATTCTCCTCTCCCGCTCTCACTCTCACCTCCCCTCCCTCCCTCCCTCCCTCCCTGTGCTTCCCTGCCCCCCAGCTCACCTGAATCCTCTCCTCTAACACACTCCGCCCCACCCTTGCAATCTCTCATCTCTCTCCCCAAGTCACTTCTTCTGTCTGTGCCTCCATCCCTGCTGCAACCCTGCAAATCCCACCCCGCATATCTATCTTTTTTGGCTTGTTTTCATTTTTTATAACAAAATCCCTTCTGGTTATTGTAATTCTTGACCCTCTCTCTCTCTCTCTCTCTAGAACTACAAAACCTTTTTTTTAAGGATCAAAAACAATATTATATAACCCACTCCAGTATCGATAACTCAGCTGGGTAAGGGACCCAGATAATCCGAATAGCTGTAGGAGTATTGCTTCAATTCAGTTGTCTTGCCTCATTCGCTTTCTGGTCACTAAGCTTCTTTTGTAACAAAGCTTTACATGAAGTTACAGACTTGCAGTTGCCCTCTCCATATTTGAAAGAAGATTAAGAATGAAGAGATTAAAGAAATGGGTGGGTGGGTGGGTGGGGGTGGTCGCAGGATTGCAACAGGGGCGGGGTGGAGTGGGGTCAAAAAGGGAGGGAGATGTCATTGCATTCAGTGGTAGTAGTTAAAAACAATAAAATAAAATAAAAGTTAATAGGAAATTAGCCATTTTAAAAAAAGAAGGGGGAGAAGAAGAGGTAAGAGTTCATGTTTTTTGGGAGAATGAAAGGTGAAGTATAAGTTCAGGGAAGTAAGAAATTTTTCCAAAAATTAACTGAAGGCTTGAGGGGAAGCGGTTCGACTAAATGGTTTTCAGGATCTGGATATTAGACAGAACTTTATGAGTGGATGTTGAGGTGGTGTATATGTTGATCCATTTTGACATCTTCCTTACGTCTCAGTTGACACAGACAATAAATGAAGTATCACTAACCATCATAAAATAACAAATCATCATAAACTTCTTGTTGTGGGGGTCTTGCCATGTAGAGCCATTTTCTCTTCCCCTTCCCCCAACCCTCCTTCCTCCTTGGTAGTTAGGGGACGAAAGTGTAGTTTATCATAAATAGTTGCACATTAACCGCTGAGATGTGTCCATGATATTATAAACATGTTTTTCTTATCATAAAATAACAAATCATCATAAACTTCTTGTTGTGGGGGTCTTGCCATGTAGAGCCATTTTCTCTTCCCCTTCCCCCCACCTTCCTTCCTCCTTGGTAGTTAGGGGACGGAAGTGTAGTTTATCATAAATGGTTGCACATTAACTGCTGAGATGTGTCCATGATATTATAAAAATGTTTTTCTTCTGAGTACATCTAATAAGTAATTATTTTTTTCTTCTTTTGGTTCAGTGGGTTTTTGCAATTTTTATAGTGGATCGTATCACATATCTTGAAGATTCTGACATTGTATACGATTATTTTCAGGTGAGGCCATTTGAAACTGTTATTTTTAATATACTTTGTTTTCGTCCATTCTATTCCTGGTTTCTTGATATTTTTTTGATCCTGTATTCAGCCAAGAGATAGCTATGAAGCTTATAGGCAACATCTTGGACTCGGGCACTCCGACAGTGCTCTTTAATAGGGTTTATGCAGTCAATCAGGTATGCAAGGATCTTGGAGGGATCATTATTTTTGGTTGATTAGTGACGACTTGGGTAGATGGCATGTAATATTCTCTTCTCTAATATGTGATTTCTAAACGAGTGCGAAGACTTGGCAGATACACGTGATATTCCGTTACCACACTTTGTGACCATGTCTCCAAATTTTGCAGAACTGTCCTACATTTTAGAAGCGGGTAAAGTGGACCGATCTCTGCCGGTGAAATTGGGGAAAGAAACATGAAAGGTTGTTTGTCAGTCGTCACGTCTCTGATTTTAATCATTGTAATGGACCGTAGAAGATGCCTAGGTTCTTACTGTAAATTATTGTCCTTTTGAAAAGAAAAAAAAAACATGAGGCGATCTCCTGTTGTCCCCAAAGCTTGAAATATACCACTTGAACATGCGAAGGGATCACCTTTCTACAATATTTGAGCACAAATTAAGCTACCATGTGGTCCTAAATAGGCCAATATCAACACTCCATCAGGGCTCCACAAGGAGGCAAGGAGATGACCCACAAGGGGTCAAATATGATACCCAAAGGCTCCACTTTCTGGAAAGTAAATAAATGTGGACTAGGTGTCACTAAGGAGACTTGAACCACCAATCAAGCGCCTAACGTAGATCTCCCAACGGAGTAGTGAACCACCAGGGCAAGCTTTGGATCGACCTTTGATAGTCTCTTAGGGATCGAAAGTTAGGGTTAGAAATCTTATGTAGGAAGCCAAAAGATTTGAAAAGTTGCAAATCAGAAATCCATCTTCTGGAGGTGTTGTGCATTTGCTTATTCTGAAAAATACAATGATTTCTACGCAACCAAAGACTAGGTCAAAACCAGAATCTTAAGAAGATGAAACAAGGAAGAAGTTGTGTGTGCGTGTGTGTTGTCTCTTTTCTTTCCCACTTATATTTGCTTGATTGTGGGTAGGTGTTTGAAAACTCCCTGAACTTTTGCGGTTATTATTGCACAAAGTTTTGAACCTTAGTGTTTTTAGTCTTCAAATTTTTTCAATCCCAACTCATCCCCTTCTTGGGAGATCTCTCCATCTTATTGTCGTCATATGACCATGCAAAAACTAGCTTGTGTTATTTAAGTAGTTCTATTAGGGGCTTAGCCTCCTCTTGGATGAAGGAAGCTCCAATTTTAAGCTCTCTTCAAACATTTCATAGTTTTAAGGAAGTCAAGTGGAGGGTGTCATTCGAATCTTCATTAATGGAAAGAAGAGGAGAGTAGGTATAAATAGAATTAATACTTGCATTAATAAAGTCGGTTACAAGAACTGAAACAAACACTTTGTTGGAAAAAGAAAATCCTATATCTAACTCTGATTCGGACCCAAATGACGATGGTGACTCAAAAGAGGAAGAGGAAGACTTTGACTCTGAAGATGATTGCGAAGAAGACTGAATTCCGATTTGGCTACTCGCCCGCGTCCACTCCATCAGTGAAGATAAGCTTTATTTTGACACTCCAATTAGGGATCGTTCCTTCAACTGGATGGATTAAATCTGGAGAGCTTGGAACCGCTTCCGCGTCCTTTATTAGTGCAGGATTTCTTACCCTTGTTACACAGATCAAGGATTTCTTTTTCCTGTTGCAAAACACAACCGTAAGCATATGTACACTAAGTCCAAACCGAGTTACATATACAAGTTCATACAGCAAAATGACTTCTTCCAAGTTTGAAACTGTACCAATTTAAGCACAAACCCAAGAAACTAGGTGGTTTGTTTTAAGTCATTTAGTTTCTTGGGTTTGTTCATTTAGGTTTTTGTTCACTTTTGCTTTGGGTTTTCTATTCTTTAGACATCAACATAAAGATTACATAAAATATACAAATAAAAAGCGCGCAAATCCTATGTCTTCAGATGTCTTCAACTTGATCCACTTTCATCTTGATGTAATCTTTAATTTGTTCTTCAAAGCTGGATCAATTTTTAGTTCCATGAAAGTCTGTCGACAACAAAAAAATTTCAATCAATCGTTGCACATCAAGTACTTGAGTTTTATCAATCTCTTAGCACTTTTAACAAACATGTTAGAACATCCAAAATCATACAAGGTTTTCATACCCAAAACACATAATCATATAGAACCTTCTAGGTTCAATAGAAAATTTTGTTAATTTTGTCCAATTAACTCTTTCTATGGGTATTTTGGTAATTTTAAAATTATAAAAGTGTGTTCTTCCTCTTGTCCTAAAATGGCCAATTCATCATCACAATGAACATCCTTAGGGTGACAAAATGGAGTGTTCACCTCAACATTAAAATTTATAAAAAAAAGTGTTTAGTAAGCTTGACGCGTTGGTAGGCTACATACCTGATGCCTTAATGTCTAAGAAAATTTACGTATGGAATGAACTCTACATTTAGACACGTTGGATATAAAAAAAAACTCAATTCAACCTTATCCCAACTAAATAGGATCAGCTTCATGGATCCTTTTTCTCCATTCAGCTCTATTTAAAGTCATATTTGTTATTGATTCAAAGCTATACATGTCTTTCCTCATTACTTCTGCGAGAGTTATTTTGAGCCAACCCTTGGCTCTCGTAGCTCTTTCAATCTCAATCAAACCACCTCTACATATTGGATCATTCAAAGACCCCATTCAAAGGCCTTCGTTGCACATGTCTATGCGACCAACTTAAACTATTTTTTCACAACTTATCATGTATCGAAGCTACTTGCAAATTAGCTCTTAATTTGTTTATTTATTATTTTTATCATTTCTAATCTTACCACTCATCCATCTCAACATTTTCATTCCAACTACACCAAGTTTGTTATATGTTGTTTCTTCACTGCCCAACATTCAACTCCATACACCATAATAATATAATATACATAGACAGTACACAGATGAATACAAGGAAAGAAATACCCTCAGATGCTCTTCTCTACCATATGAATGGAACACTAAGGATAGCTCTCTACTAGTGAAGCAGTAAAGGTGCTCAGATGATCCACTCTCACCCACCCATCAGGTTGAGGTTAGTTAGATAGATAAATCTAGTAGGCCATGCATAGATGGTCATATATATATATATATATATATATATATTATGTATCTTACAAGCCTGTCTACACACACGTTTGCACCAATCTTCTCTTGCTTTATTATTCCTCTTTCTCTCTCTCTCTCTCTCTCTCTCTCTCTAAACCTTTGTCTTGGCCTTTTTCAACATGAACGATTTTGCAGAAGATAACCACTCCTGCTATTTCCATCCTAAGGAAGTGGTTGTAGGTGTATGTGCAATTTGCTTGAAAGAGAGACTTCTCATCTTGGCCTCCTCAAAACAAGGACGTGTTACCCTAAAAAGCACAAAGAAAATTCGCAGTGTTCACAACAAGAAGCCTTCTATCACCTTACCAAGGATATTTGATTTGGGTTCCATCCTCCATCGCCTTGAATTCCGGCACCGGAAATCTGATCTCTCCGACCGTGATACCTCAACAAGCCCAGAAGGTAAGTATTCAAACCAATCCTGTTTGTTCCAATTCAGAAACACTTCAATATTGAGAACAACATCAAAAAGAACAGAACACTAATTGGGTTTCTTTTTATCAATTCTCTGATACATCTAGACTCAGGGAATGAGGTTTCATTTCTGAAGTAATTGCTTCAATAGATAAAAAGGAACTATTCTACCAACCCCTTCAGAAGGAGGAGGAAAAAAACAAGAACAAAAAGTACTCCCACTATCAACCACCACCACCAGGAAAACCCATAAATGAGAGTTGTTACAGATTTGATAGGTAGCAAGAAAATGTAATTAAGAGTAGTAATGCCAATTGAGTGAAGACTAAGCACAATCATACTCATTACTTGATGCCATTTCTGATTGGATTTTGGTGTTTGGAACCATCTGATGCTCTACTCCACTCATGACATTCCCCTTTTAGAATTTCAATTAGGTATTTATGTTAATTTGATCATGTTGGTTCAAAGGCATGTATTGAAGAAGGGTATATTTGGGTTGTCAAGTTCTTCCATTAGAATAAAAACAAGCTAGAGAGAACTACTTTATTAATTATTGTTGGGAGTTTAACCCGGCGCACGCAAAGATTTATAAGGACTTGGACATCTTCTCCTTGATAGCTAGCTTTTAAGAATGAGTTCTACCCACTTGATACAATTTCGAAGATACAAATTTGTTACAATTGCACTCTTGCTCTGGTTTAAGTTTTACCTCTCTCCTCCACCACCTTACTAGCTAGTTTTCTTCTTTCTTTTTTTTTTAATGATCATTCAAGCTAGGTTTTTCTTCTATCTCTACATGTTGCAGATTCTTTTATATCTATCAGATTTGAAGATAATGGTATTGCCTCATGGGACAAAGGTACAAATAATTCTAAGGTCCCTCCTCCTCTTGGAGCCCTCACGAACATGGATTACAGCACTCAAAACTTGAAGAAGGAACCAAGGGTGGTTAAAAGTGTTGTAGAACATGCAAAACCTCAGGCCATGATGAGGTGGCGAAAGCGGATTGGTCACTTGTGCCAACTTATCCGATGGAAAAGGTCCAGCAAGGCAATTAATGTGTGTCACGGTACTGGTAGTAAGGTGGAAGGAGTTAAAGTCAGTAAAGGTTGGATAAAGGTTCTGACAAAGAGGAGGACCATGGAATAAATAAAGAGACATATAGGAAGGGACACACACATTACATTGTTGGGTTTCTTCATGAATGGAACTAAGAAATAATATATTAAGAAGAGTTCCACCATTTACTCTATTGTGCATTGTTTTGATTCCTGTCCTCAGCTCAGCTGCTTGATTGTCTTCACCCTTCACTGGGCTTGCATTAATAGTATTTGTTTACAAGTGAATCTTAATATATATATAAAAGATGTCTTTCAGTATGAAAGTTGGTTACCTAAAAAAAATTGGGTTCTCCTTTGTTTGCCTTAAAAACTGATAAAAGACTCAAATTTGAATGTTAAAAACCCTTGGAATGAGGTTTGAATTGTTTTCAATTTTGGAAATTAATATTTCTCCTCTTAATGACCTAGGTTTCAATCTATACAAATTTTAATAGGCTCAAAAGCTGATAGCCCCTAGATTGATCAATTTAATTATGTGAATAATCTGTCCAACTTTTTCTTTGAGTGGATAAACCCATCGAGCAACTTGTTGACCATGTGTCTGGTTCACTTTTAAGAACACTTTTTTGTATTGCTTTTTGTTCTTCAATCTTCATATAATGATCCCAAACTCTTTTAATAAAATGGGCTTCCATCTCAAAAGCTAGATCAGATCAACTTCTCATACAAGATCTCTCTCTTTCTCTCTCTCTCTCTCTCTCTCTCTCTCGGTAAATATATATAGTATTTGAGTGTAACTTTGGGAGGGTGGAAGGTGAAGTGATTTGTCTTTCTTGTTGGTTGTTCTAACCAATACAGACATGGATGGACCATTCCCACCTGCAGACCACTAATGGACAACTCAGAACATGTTTAGATTCGGTTGGCAGAAAATGACACAACAACATGTCAACAAGAAGAAAGACCAATATTCATCCACATTTCATCTATCTGAATGGTTTGGATACCCAACCCCAAAATCCAAACATCCAGGATCAAGATTAGCTAGCTGATGATCAACTCAAACTCAACTAAACCTAATTACCTCATCCCTTGCAATAACCAGACAAAAGGAAATGAAAACCAAAAGAAGTATATTAAGAACCTTATCCCAAGTCCAACTAAGACAAATCCTCTAAAGTCTTATTTTTTTTTAGGGAGAATGTTCTCTGTGTCGGGGGCGTAAACTGCGCCTAGACACATGGGGGTGGGTGCAATGATCACCCTATCCCCCTGAGTGGTAGGCCCATGTGTGTGGGCGCAACCTACGCTGCGGCACAGAGAACATCAACCCTAACAATGGAAAAGCCAATCATATCTTTCCTCACACCTTCTCAAATCTTTTTTGGTCTTTTTGTTTTGGGGTTTTCTTTCCCATCACTATGCTTAGTAAAGTATAATTTGTCACATGGATTAGCTCATGTGATAGAGGACCGGACAAGCATCTCATTGGTACAATTTCAGCTTAAAATGAGTAAACGAAGTAGCTAAAATTAAAAAAGATGTCATTTTGGTAATTTTACTGAAACTTCAAATCAGAGTTTTAGCAATTTTCTTTGTTTACATTGACTAAAATTTGACTATTGAGATATATGTGGGTCCTCTATCATATGGACTAACTCATGTCCTGACAAATGACAAATAATAAATTAAGAATTATACTTTACTAGGTATAATGACGCGCGCCTAAAAAGATCCATATTTTCTAAGAAGATGATTCTATTAGAGGGGAAGAAGAAGAAGAAAGGGACAAGATTAAGGATCACAACCAAGATGACCAAAAAATATAGGCTACTTGAGTGTTTGATAGACCATGAAAACTTCATCCATTAGAAGACAAGTTAGGACATGCAGGACCATGGAAACTTTGGTCATCAAATTGTGAGTGGAGAGAGAGATATGGGCCCAATTCAATTAGATTGTGTGATATGGGTCAAACACCGGAGGCCTATTAGATGGACCCAATTCTTCCATAATGGATGTTAAAAAGCTGAACATCCCATTGGAATGGTCTCTTTTTATGTAGTCTTGTAATATCATATCACATGTGAAGACACAAGAATGTGGTGCCCCGGTCCACAGTCAATGAAGCTAATCAATAATGTGATTGGTTATTGCTTCACATGACATTTATAAAAAATAAAAAAATAAAAAATAAAAAAAAGTTGTTTCTTTGCACAAATTAAATTCTAGAAGCTAAATTATTTTGCTCCACTTCATGCATCTTTTTCTTTTCATTTCGTTGCTTTCAATGAGCTTCATGTGCCTTCTATTTTTTGTATTATATTATGTACACGTGTTAGGTAGTCTAGTTAGAGTGAGTGATTTGTAAGCTACCAAGTAGCCTACATGGGTACGGACTTAGGGTTGGTGTATTATTAAAAAGCCACATGGTGAGTTTGAGGTCCTCTAACATTAGGAAAATTCCATACTAATTGGGTGAGTGCATTTCCCGAAAGACCCAGAGTTAAAGTGATATTACCTTACTTTGTTATCTTTTATTCGATTTTTTCATTATTATAATACAAGGGCAAGAGATCACTATCTGGTTGCATGGCCCCTGCACCAATGTAGGAGCCAATGAAAGTATGCCCAGGGGCATCAATTGTTGGGGTACGATGTCTAGTATTTCATCGTTTGCATTAGTAGGTTGATTCTGAAAGACCATAGGGGTTGAAGGGGTTTGGGTACCTCCAAAGAAATTTTTTTGGGGCCATATGGGTATTTTCGTAAAACATACTTATGTAAGGTTTCACTCTCTCTCTCTTTATATATATATATATATGATTTTTCTTAGTAATCAATCTAGGATAGGTGCGAGGATGAGTGGCTTTAACCCTATTCTCCATTAATAATGAAGTAGATCTCATCTCACTGTGGACGTAGATAGTTTTTCTGAACCTATGCATTAATGTGTGTGATTTGTTTGTAATTTTCATTATTTTCTGCATAACTTTTTTTATTTCACGGAGAGTAAAGGTCTTTCCATATCAATTTGTCTATTGGGAAATCATTCATTTCAAAGTTGAGGATAAGTGTTTTTTTTTTTTTTTTGGGTAGTCAAAACAGCAGAGAATGATGATGTCAGTATGATGTCAAGAGATGTTATTGCTCATTATTATCTTGTGTTTGGTTTCTTAGCTCACAACAAAACTCCTCTATATTTTCTAACTTATTATTTGCATTTTCACTTTAAATTGCATCACACTGTGAGAGAGAGAGCCTTGCCACTTATTTGGGCATGCACATGTGTATCTGCTTTGAGTCAAGCATAAACTTGTACTAAACTTCTTGCACCAAATTTTACCCCCTGGGTTTGCTTGGCTGGTTTAAGACAATGTGTTTTGGTCATGGGGTTTTCCACGAATGAAAACAGTAAACCTGGGCAGATTCAATGATTTACTCATTAGCAAAAAAAGAAAAAAGCACAAATTTATACTAAATTTCCTAATGTTGAGAGAGAGAGAGAGAGAGAGAGAGACTTTGGCCATCTCACCCTCCGCAAATGAAGGAAGGTGGTCACAACTCCATGGTATTAAGTATGGGTATCATCGTATTATCATATCTGCTAATATGTATCAATATCATCAGACTGATGCCAGTATGATATCAAAACGAATCAGTGACGCTGGTATCTATCAGGGTATTTTGTTAAAAAAAAACCGACTTCTTACCCAAATTTGAGTGTAAAATCCGATATCGTTATCGACCGAAACTGATAGCGATACTGCATTTTTTTTATTTTATTTTTTAGGGATTAAAAATACTTGATTTAAATCCATGCTAAATTCACAAACATACCTTGTGAAATATGTCAGATATCCTTTATTGCATTCATTCTAAGAAGAGAGACACTTTAAGCAAAAAAAAAAAAAAACCTGCTTTTGGTTGGCACATTGTTATGTCAAACTCTAAGCAGGTAGAATAGAATAGAATGGTCCATTTAACTTTTAAAGTGAAACACGAATGACTGGTAGGCCTCCCGGCCACAAATCTTTCCCTTTTTTCCCATTCCTCCTTTCCTTTCCTTTCTCCTTTCACTTCAAATACATCCAATCCCAAAGAAATTAATGATTCTTGTCTATAATCACTTTCTCCCCCTAAAATATTTCTGGTTGATTTATAAGTTTCTCTCATCTTCAATCTTTTGGATAAATTTTATTTGTTTATATGAAATTAATGAGAGTATAAATTATACAAAAACAAAAGAGTAATTAAAGCTCGATCATTTGATTGCAAGATAGAGACTATTGTTGCACTTTCAAACTCATTTATATGTTTAGGTAACACTCACTCATGCATGAAAGGAGGTGATGGGTCACTATGGGCAAGAAATTGAAAGGGGCTGGAAAGGGAATATGGCCGGCCCCCATATATATATAATTGATAACTCTTTCGGTGCAAGATAAACTTCAAGAAGCAAATAGGAAGCTATCTTAGCTAGCTATACCTATACATGTGAATAAAGGTTGTCTACCAATCTACCATATCAAGTTGCAGTTGCTTAGAACCAAGGCTACCAAATACGGACCCGGGTCGAGTTGTTTGGAAAAATGGTCCAAAGTCCGAACAGTAAACAATTCTAAGAAACAGGTCAACAGTTTCAAGAGAAATTTTTTTAGTATCCATCAGCATCTTCCATCCACATTTTTTTTTTCTTTAAATAAAAAGGGCGAGGGTTAAGCATGCCGCTGGCTTTCCTAGAGTTAGCAACTGTGCCCAATGGAGAGGCTGGGATGGCTAGGCAGCGGGAGGCCATTTCCATAGAGGGTGGGAAAGAGACAGACACAGGCTGGGCACAACACCGGCGTACCCAGCTTTTGCCCAAATAAGAAACATAAATTTCATTTAATCCCCCACCCTAATTAAACCCAAATTAGTTTGGACGGTCCTAGGCTAAGAAGAAGGAGAAGGCCCCTCTAACCCCTCTATTAATTAATCAATATTAATTCAGTTAAAAATTAACACATGCCAATTACTTGATATGCTTACCTAATCCTCTATCACATGGACTAACTCATGTAAACGTTATACTTCACTAGTCAATAGTCATAAGAGAAGAAAACCCTTCTTTATAACTCTATAACTGAGGAAGAACACAATGATTAGCCATGCTACCTTCATCTAATTTACACATCATGTTGTAAGTACTCTAAAAGCATTATAGAATAGCCTTTGGGCTTTAATCTTTCACTAATAATTTTTCTTACTCATAATTTACATCCATCATTATAATTTCTTCATCTACAAAGCTTTCTAAGTTCTAGATGGATTTGATTTCTGATATTTGTGGAGTCTCGGATCCACCACATATCTATTACAGTAGAATTCATTTCTTCAGATAGTTTGGAATTCGTCTCTCCTTGGCTTCATTCAAATTTATAAAAGTTGCACAACTACTGTCAAACCATAAAATCCAGGCATATACACACACGATGGCTACATTCTTTCTTATAGACCATTCTAGGAATGAGGTTTTTACCACTCTGGAGAATTTCATTAATCAAGCAGACCCTTTTGTTTACCCCAGTAGAATGCTGACAAATACAAAATCACAATACCTCCAACGACACCAATGTTGGTCTGCACAAACTGTGGCATTCCAGTATTAAAGAGAGGAATTCTGATGTTCATGCCAAATACACCGACAATGACAACACCTGCAGTTAATAGCAAAGTTGCAGTGCTCAACATGACTCCCATCTGCAGCAGCTGATTCTGTTTGTCATCCAGCATGATATTGATATAATCTTCAGTGTCATCCACATACTCCCTCAACTTTCAAGAAACAGAAGACAACGTTAGAACTACAATTATGCATTCTGTAATACGAAATGAGACGCAAAATTTTCTAATGAGGAGTTTCAATATAAGAAACAGAATAAAAATTTACAGACTTTTAAACTGCAAAACAGAATAATTACTGCGAGTAATGAGAATCTGTCTGGATTCTAGATTTTCCAACAAAAAATAAATAGAAATCTTCTCATATCACTATCCAAAGAATCAGTGTAGCTGTGAATTCATCTGATATGGGAATGTGATTACTGTTTAGTGTTATGCCCAGTAAGTTATCACTTAATTCTAAAACCAAGAAATCATGTTGTTAGCAGAATAAAAACATTTGACGAAGTTTAAAATTGCGATCGGCTGCACATCAAGGTTGAACCAGAAAAAGAATACAACTCAACTCAACCATGCCATATGTCAACAAAATGGGCTCAGCTACACGATTTCTGTTTTACCATTAAACACTACTGAGAGCAACACTTGTTACCTCTAAGTCCAGCATAAGTCCTTTTTTTTTTTTTTTGGATAAACATAAGTCCTTATTCATAAGCAGCAGTACAAGGTGAGTCCTAAACTAATATGACAATTAATACTTCACAGAAGTGAGGACATAAACATCTTCTAGTGCCAATAGCAGGCAACTTGAGAATTGGGAAATAATTGGCAAGGACATGCCTGAGTACTACAACTATTTTGTTTTATTAAATTATATTTCCAATGGCTTGCAACAAATTTTTGTGCCAATTTCTCTATTCATTTTACACTTACATTCCTTAAAAAAGATGAAGAAAACAAAGTCTAGGTGACACTGCTATTAAGGCCTCAAGGCCCATTGACGAACTACATATTGTTTGTTACTCATTTCTGTGCTGGCTTGCAACATCTAGAAGAGCTTTACAGTTGAGGGGAATTAACTTGGAGCAGGCATACTCAGCTTGAATGGGACTTATACCTCATGAGCTTTTAAATATCAGAGCTCTCTTCCCCTACCACTAATCATCCATAACAAATATATCATTTGTGCATTTTAAGATCAACAAAAACTATCAGAAGAGAGTTAAAAAGTATCATAATAAGAAGATATTTCACAGCAACAGCCAAATAATGTATAGACAGGAAAGGAATCAAAGGATAAAATGAAAGCACAACATACAGTTGACAATTTGTTCAAGGTTCCTCCTATCTGTACAAAGTAAGCTTCTAACAGCATCTCCAACTCCTGAATATTTGGCTTAAACCCAGTAACTTTTCCACTGCTGCTTTTGTCGCTCCCTGACTCTTCATCACTGAAAGTAAAAAGAATCAACAACGAGATTTTTTTTTTTTTTGGTGAATAAAATATATTACCAAATGAGGGAAAGAAAGGGGGGGGGGGGAGAATACACAGGGGGAAAGGGGAGGGGAGAGCTATACAAAGACTCCAGCCCAACAAGCCCTGGGGGGCGGGCTAGGAGACTGAAAGGAAACATCAAGGCTCCAAAAAGCAACTATGAGATTACATCAATCTATAAGTGAATTTAAAGAAACTTCATATGAAACCCATAATGCATATAAAAAGAAACGAGAGGTTTTACCCAAAAGAAATGCCTCTAGTCGGTTTGCCCTGTCTGGGGTTCATAGCCTAGACTTGGAACCAAATCCTATCTTCACTAATTAGCAATGAAGGGCATTCCCTCCTAGGAGTTATTACTAATATAGGACTTTCTTATTCTCAAAACAGAAAAGACAAAAAGTAGAAAAAACAGAGAATCTTCAGAATATGACATTTTTTCCTCCTGCCAGGGCCATTCCTCAGAGCAATGGTAAAAGTTTCGGATTTCCAGGGCAAATGCCCAGGTTTGAGTCTTAAGGGCAGCCACTTTGCGCAAAAAATGCCAAACGTTAGGACCAACTCCTAACCTCTCCCAGGACCCCGTATAGGCGGGACCAGGACAGGGTAATCAAAGTATAAATCTTGCATTTTTTAAAAAATAGTAAAAGCAGTAGTAGAAACAATGGACAAGGACTCCAGACAAGACAACGAAAGATCCAATGTATTTCACTAAAACCTAGAGTTACAACATCAGACCAAACATGACTACATTTATTTTCGAGAGCCAATTGAGCTAATTCATGAGACTCTTTGGATCAGAAAATTAAATAAGAACTGTATGCTATAATAATGGGAAGAAATGCAAACAACTTGAACAGCTTGATCAAATAAAATTAATGTATACATTATCAAAATGATAGAACTAACCATTCATCATCCAATTCAAAGTCATTGTAATCTTTGTCTAATTCATCTTTTAAGCCACTTTCTTCAAATTGTAGAAGGGAGAGTTTATCAGTCAAATACATCTCTGCCATGTCCATATCATCATCCAATAAATTTTCAAGCTCATCTCTCACCTGAAAAACATGACAGAATAGTATAAGAGAGCTAGATAAACCAGTATGCCACAAAATATAGGAAATGTTTTGAAGCTAAATATTAGTTCCATGCATAGGTCCTTGTAAGAAAAATGGGAAGAGCACCACCAGTCTAAATTAAATAGTCAAACTCAGATGGAAAATGTAACTTTACCAACAACGATGACAAACTTAATCAGAAAAAAAAATTATATATATATAGATATAGATAGATAGATAGATAGATACTAATGGCACTGTACATGTGCATGTATATATGTAATTAGGCATAATGTATGCATCATTAGAAACTCAACACTTTTAGAAAAGTATGTACACGGTTGTAGTGACTCCCTTCATTCAGTCACTACCTGAATATTGAAGGGAGTAAAAAATTCACTACCGAGGCCTCAACTCAGCATGACTTATTCAATATCTCTGGTATGGCATACCAGGTGGCAGTTGGTCCTAAGAACTCGAAGAAAGCACAAGTTCTCACCAACAATGTGGGATCCCTGCTTGGCTAATGGGGATCAATATACAGTAAAATGAGTACTTCAAACCAATACCACACCAGAAGAGATACAAAAGAGTTTCTTATCCGGTCACGCAAGAAGATAGGATTTTCTGAAAACAATATGTATGAAGACATATTTGCCCCTCAAGAATAAAGCAAGAGAAAAGAATAAGAGTGGCAAATTAGGAAATCAAATATCTTCACTCTCCTTCCCCCTACCTTTCTCTTCTTCTACTTCAATTGTTCTCCCCTTTTCTCTGTAACTGCCACCGCAACCATGAGTAGCAGCAGGGGAATGTTTGATTGTTGCAACCAAGGTGGCCGGCGACCGTTTGCCACTCCGGCAACAGTTCTCTTTCCCACAGCAGGAATCTGTCGGGAAAACAGCATTTTTTCCTCTTCAATTTTCACTGGCAACTTCTCTAGCTTGTTAAATCTTCGACGTTGCATTTCACTCTTAATGTTTCAGGTGGTATTCAGTAATTCAAACTCCTGGGGTTTCATAGTTTTAAGGTTTCAGGTTCATGATTTAAGGTTACAGATCAAGGTTTCAAGCTTTACAGTTTAACATGTTAAGGTTGAATGACTATTTGCAGCAAAACTCTCTAGCGATTTTGTCAAAGAAGAAGATGTGGTTTAAGTTTAGCAAATCAATGGTCCAAATGGATTATTAAATGTGTAGCACATGGCCAGATTAGTTTTTGAGATTGGTGATCTCACAAACAATTTCTTACAACAATCACCTCCCCGTATATGTAGCTAAGTGCACAAGTAATGCCTTCTTAATATTACTAGATAAGTTTATTGGCCAACCCAAAATCTGCCATATGGCAGGTTGTATGGGGCCCAAATTTTGTGGATAGGTAGACCCAAAGGTACCATACCCACTTGTCAAGTTTCAGACGAATTGGAGTTCATCAACTGGCAAAATAAAGCTTTGAAAGTCCAAGTCTACGAGAGGACTATAGGAGGGTGCATGCCAAGATATGGACAGCTGAAAACACATGGATGCATGGACATACATGGGAGGGTATTTGATTGAAATCAAGTCGAATTTGACGTGTGGCCGATACAGGACATTTCTTTTTCTATCCAATGGTTGGAAACACAACATAACCTTTCCACATGGCAGATTTACATTGACCAACCAGATAAGCTTTTCTGGTTGGGCCGTGAAGTGGCAATTACTCAATTTTTATGTATATACATTTAATCTAAAATGCAAGGTACTTCAGTCATCACACGTTATTCATCCCGCATGGTACATTCATTGTCAACCACAAGAGGATATCATTCTCACCTTCTGAACACGCCCATATACTGCAACTAGCCGACTCTTTATGTGCCGAACGCGTTGCAGATTATAAGTGCTGGTTTTAGAGGTCAATTCATCTAAAGCTGGATATGCCTCTTTCTCCAGTGTGGAGGTCTAATACAAATAAACAAACAAACAAGAGGATTATTATGAAAGAAGTATTTCAACAAAAAATAAATAAAATAGAAGAGTTCAAAAGCTAACCCATTAAGCCTAGAACATGTTATTACAATTAAAATTGGATTACATTAACAATCAGCTTTAAGCCCATATTGCTTACACTAATCATAAACGAGCTGACTAGAGAAATTCAAAATCAGATCCCTTGGTGTATGTTTTTTGCTTATGATATTGTTTTGGTGGATGAAACAAAAGCAGAAATAAATGCAAAATTGGAATTAAGGAAATCAACTTTGGAATCAAAAGGTTTTAATATAAGTAGAACAAAAACCAAGTATGTTGAGTGTAACTTTACTAACAATACTGATTGAAAGTAAGGTGGAGAAAATTGATGATAGGGAGCAACCGCAAAGTGAAATTTTTTGGTACCTAGGTCTAATCATAAATAAAGAAGAAGAAATAGAGGATGATGTTGCACAAAGAATTAGAATAGGATGGATGAAGTAGAGGCATGCGTCCAAAGTGTTGTGATCGACGTATTCCTTTTGAACTACAAGGAAATTTTTATTAAACAGTTACACGACCAACAATGATGTATGGAGCTGAAAGTTGGTAGTAAAGAAAAAACACATAAACAAACTTAGCGTAGCTGAAATGATGATGTTGAGATGGATGAGTAATAAAACTAGAAAAGATAAAATAAGGAATGAACAAATTAAAGCTAATTTAGGAGTAGCTCTGATACAATTACATAAGTTGTGAGAAAGTCGTTTGAGATGGCATGGACATGTGCAACGGAGGCCATTGAATGCTCTAATATGGAGGAGTGATTTGATTCAGATTGAAGAAGATAAAGTGGCAAGGGTAGGCCTAAAATGATTCTAGGAGAAACAGTGAGGAAAAACGTACACAGCTTAGGACAAGTAAAAAGTAAGGCTTTGAATAGAGCTAATTGGGGAAAAGGATCCAAGTAGCCGACCCCATTTAGTTGGGATAAGGCTGAGTTGGATTGAGTTATGAGTTGTAACATTGATCTGGAAATGAGAATATTAGATTAAACTAGAGCCAATTGAGAGTTACTAGAATGATTTGAAAATGGGGTAACAGGAGATATTTATAAGGGTGTCAAACAGTCGGTCCGGCTTCAGTCGGTTTTGCATATACCGGGTCAGACCATGGAGAAGGTGTTCAGTCTACAAAAGCCAAATCAAAACTAATAGCTACCGGTCCGTTATGGACTTATTGGTTCCTTACAGTCTATCAGTCCGGTTGGTTTGGTCCATTATTAGTTTCTTTTAGTGGTTCCTTATCGGTCTGGTCTGGTCTTGGTTTTTCATATATTTTAAAAAAAAATGTAGCAAAAATATTGAATTTTATCGGTTTTACTTAGTTTTTCGCCTTTTCAGGTTGGTCCAGTTGGTTTCCGTTTTTAACTGTTTCTGAAAACCAAAACCAATACCTAACTGATAAGGAGTTTGACCCGTCTGTTTCAGTTCGGTTCAGTCGGATCAGTTTGATCGGTCTGGTCTCATTTTTTTAGACCCCTAGGAGGAAAAAAAAAAAAATTTCTCCCTTTCGGGTCAACCATTAAGGAAACATCAGAGTGCCTAGATATGAAGAGCATATATTTCAGTTTCTGACCTTCATTTCATTCAATCAGCATAGTAACAATTAACTTGTGCAATCAAAATGAACAAAACAAATAACTAATCAAAGAGAAGTTATGCAAGGTGAAGTACGCACCTCTGCTTCGAGGCTCCTGCAAGCAGATTCAAGGCAAATTTCAAGAACTCGGAATTCGAAAGGTAACGCCTTGGGACCTCCCGTCAATTGATTGTCCCCTGAAGCCATGGGACTACCACTCTCGTTCGTTTCAACCATCCCTATTTCAGGGCTCTGAGAGAACTGACGGAGCAAAGGAGAATCCTGATCAGGCTCAGGAGATTTGGGTCCCAAACCCCCATTAGCCTCTTTTGCAGTATCACCGTCCCTTCCCTCACTTGCCTTCTCACTGAAATTGCAGAGTCGAGATTCAAGATCGCGAACGAAGGGAGCAACCCAGGGATCCTTGGAGTTCAGCACTAAAACCTCAGAAGCAGTGATGATCGCCTTGATATGCTCCAAATTGACAACAATAGCCCTCTCTCTCCCAAGAATCGTCGATGGATACGATAGCCCAGGATCAAGAATCCTCATATCACGAGCTGGAAGCCCAGTTCGCCTCATGATCGAGTGTTTCCCGACCTCTTCCACATGAGATTTTCCGCAATTCGACACAACGAGCCAAGCTCTGATTCCGGCGCCTTTTCGCCTCGGCGGTGGTGGGGTAGCAGCAGTCGTGGGGCGTTTCAGCGACATCGTTCAGATGCAGGTTTAGGGTTTGTAGGATGTGAGCAGAGAGGGATTTCTTTATCTGAATCTTCTTCTGCCTCATCGTCATCGGAAGGATTTGAAGACTTTGTAAGAGTTAATGAGAAGAAGACAAGAATAGAAAACAATCTTCCCCAGCTGCAAACTTCACATATTTGTATTGAATTCCATAATTATAACTCGAGAAGGCTCTATTCTCTCTTTCTTTTCTCCCCCAGCCCAAACCTCGCAGTCGCACAGTTAACTTCACATATTTGTATTGATTTCCATCGATAGAACTCGACAAGGCTCTACTCTCTCTCTCTCTCTCTCTCTCTCTCTCGCGCAGTCGCACAGCGGCACAGTCAAGTGGTCAACTCTGCTTTGTGGCTTTGTGCACAAGTGGCTAGCCAATGCGGGTGGACCGCCGATTCGGGTGAGTTGATCATGGAGTCAAAAATACGAAAAATTAAGTAAAATAAAAATAAAAAAATAGACTGGAAATTGGGAAATTATGATAAATTTGACGGATCCGGGAAAATAAAATAAAAATAAAGAAACGTAACCTATTGTATTTATTGGAGTTTCTCTCCAAGATTCCAAAAAACATATGGAATTTGCTTAAAAAGTAAATGAATTTAAGTTGGGAGTACCAGTACCACCTCAAAAAATATAAAATAATCTATAAAATATATATAATCTTTTTTATTCTTCCAATTTAAAATACTTGATGCAATAACGGTTGGAAAACTAGGTTTTTTTTACTCAGACTTTGTTTTCTTAAAAATCAATCTACTCAAATTGAATTATTTCAAGTAGAATTGTAGTTTTAGAGAAATGTTCTTTGTGGGGGAGTGTCTCTGTGTCAAACACATGGGGTGTAATGATCGCCTTGTTAATGCCATTGTGGGCATTCCCATTGGCCCCTCATGCGCATAAGGGTCACGCTCCCCCACAAAGAGCATAGTGCTTGTGTCAAATCCACTGGGGAAGAAATGACCATCCTACCCCCTAAAATACAAAATGACCACCCTACTTGATACTTCAACGTGTACTCTCATTGGCACTACATGCACAAGTGCCACACCCACCACAAGAAACTTTACCACCCTCCCCACCCCACTTTTTTTTAATCATTACTTGTTCCTACCCCACTACTTCACCATCAGTCATCGTGGCATTGTTTTTTCAATTTTAAAATATTTTATATATGGTAGTATAAATTATGAAAGGCATTAATTTTTATTTTATTTTTTTTGGAATTCTTGTCGTTTTGACTCCTTGCTCTCACTCTCGTTGTCTCATGTTAATTATTAAAATATTATAATATTTTAATACATCATGAGTTAGGATAAGACTATGTACATTATGATCCTCTCCAAATCGTATAATGACTAGAAGCCTCATGCACTAGATACGTCTTATGATATGAATGGTCACCAAAACCGTTGTCATTTTGTTTTGTCCCCATTATCTATCCTCTTGATATTTCTATATATTCTCTTATTCTTTTATCAGTAGGGTCAAAAACAAGGTTTCAAAAATTGAACAATCGGATTGGCAATAACAGCGTGTGCCCTAGCATTTACCTAAATGAGATTTTTTTTTAGTTCCTTGGAGGTTGAGCGGTATTTTCGTGCAATCTTATATCTAGGCGCAGGAATCACATGACCAATTAGCATTCTTTTACCCAATATTTTATGATAAATTTAATGCACTCTAAGCAAAAGAATTCAATGGCACATTCGTTGGTAGAAAAGTCTTGTCGATAGATTCTAAAAATATGAAATCCATATTTCCTACCCTTGGATTCATGGTGTGTTGTTGATTGTCCTTATTATGGCGTTCATGCCCCTTCGTCATCCAATGAATAACATTATGCTTTTAAGCCTTAAAATAAATAAAAATAAAAGGATTAAGTTTCCCTCCACCACCCCTGAATGGAAAACCACTATCCTAGGGTCCACAAACCCTTCCAAGATTTTAGTATTTTTCTAAAATACCCTCACAATATCTATTCCTGCCCTCTCACGCGCCGTTGTGAATGGGATCCCCCGTGGCTAAAGGGAAGCTCGATCCTAAATAAAAAGAGGTTAGATGAATGATGATCAATCTAATACTGGAGAAAGTCTTTTTTTTCCTTCCCTATGAAGAAGGGTTCACCCAGCCATCTAGGGTTATTATTATTCTCTCCCCAACACCTCCCTCACTTTATAATGTTGCCTATCCCACTACCGTAATGACCCAAGTTGAAGGAATTCTCCTTCACTGCAGATAAAGTGATACTGGTTCTCTAATATTAATATGGTTCAGTTTGAGATGTTTAGGCTAAGCCAGGGATGCCGTTGAGCTGAGTCTAGAGGAGTTGAGGCAGGGTCGGCAACCCTAACCAGGGGTAAACCTAGGCTGATCATTTGGAACCCCCCATGAAGTCTATGTTTTCATACACCTATCACAAGTCACAACCCACCAGACTAGCACCTTTAATCATCCACTTTTGAGGATTATATTCGTCTTACAAACCTCGTATTTTGGCAATCGAGATTAGGGTTAGAAGAAAAGTGGTTCCATGGTCTAGTGGTGAGGACATTGGACTCTGAATCCAGTAACCCGAGTTCAAATCTCGGTGGAACCTAGGGGTTTTTTTACCAAAACATAAAAAAGATTAGGCTTGAAAGTTGGGCTGATTTGGGCTCAATTTAATCCAAAATTAGTTGGGCCAAGCCACGCTTAGGCTTGAGCTTGTCTTGGTTAAAAGATATGATCAATTCCAGATCTAGACCTGGCCCTCCAACATCCCTAGGATCTGTTTGGTTGCAAGGGAAAGGAAAGAAAGTGAAATTTTCAAACTTTTGTTATCATTGTCCCACATGGTCATCTCATTAACTTCAAACCATTCTAAAAAGTAAAATAAAAATCATATTTAAAAAAATATTAATATTAAATCTGATAAGAAATTTTCATTTTCCTTCCCTTCAATTTCCCTTGCAACCAAACGGAGCCTAATGTTGTATCTTCTAGCCAAACAATCGTACATCTCGGTAATTTGTCCTAGTTAATGTCATTGGTCCATGTAGGAGTAGAAGCAGGGCCAACAAACAAGGAGATGCTAGGCATTAAAAGTTGTCTCTTGATATCTAACAGCCCTTGTCTGTTTAAAAGGCAAGAAAAAGGAAAAAGAAACTGTTTACTTACTAGTTCCAATAAGAGTCACTCTCCCTTAAGCTTCTTATCTACAACAGTAAGCTTACTAGTTTCAATAGACGAATGACAGATAAACCATTTTACATCGAACATTATATATACCAATTCCAAACTTCCAGTATTCAGGAGACAGACAATTAGACATAGGGCAACACTGCCACCTAAAACAAAATAGAATAATTTAAGTTGGAATTATTACATTATTATTGGACAATCACTGTTAGATCCAAAAAACTTTGTATAGTATATCAATAATTTGAACAATTGAGACTTACTGAAGGGGGAGGTTTCATCACTCCAGCAGCCCTTTCTTCTTACCCAGGTAGAATGCTATCAAATATAAAACCAAAGAACCAGCAATAGTACCTAATGTGGTCTCCCAAAATTCAGCAGGCCCACCTTCAAAGAGAGAAATCTGGATATTCATTCCAAATATAGCAACAACTACTATGCTTGCATTCAATAACAAAGTTGCCGTGCTCAACAGAACTCCCATCTGCAACAACTGGTTCTGTTTGTCATCCAGCATAATGTTGATATAATCCTCAGTATCATCGACATACTCCCTCAACTTTGCAGAGCCAAAAGACAACATTAGAGACAAAATAAGAATCCCAATATCATATGCAATTATGCATAGTTCAAAAACTCGTTTTGTTTCGGTCGAAATTTTGAATATTTCGAGTATTTCGGTCGAGTCGAAACGAAATGCATCAAATTGAAAAAAAATAAAATATTTTGAAATTTTCAATTCAGAAATTTCAACCATATCGTTTCAGAAATCTCGGTCATTTTGGCATTTTACACCCACAAATGGACAAACAAAACTCATAGAAAAAATACAATATTTCGCCGAAACTCAGAGAAAAAAATACCATTTTGGCATTTTACACCCACCAGATGAGTGCGGATTCATACTTCTATGAAGGTTTTGGGATGAAGGCATCTACATGTTATCTTTACAGGAGGCTCGATAGAATTCAAGCCGAGGTGGAGATTGTTGGCGGTTTGATGTCTTGTATTCCGCCGCTTGCATAAGTGGGCTGATTTCGAAGGGCCGTTAAGAGGCTTGGAGGAATCGGGCCACCTTGCACATTAATCTAAGTTACTGGCGGGCCTCAATGAATTAGCAGGTCCAAGAGGAGAAAATTTTTTTTGGGCTATATGGGTATTTCAATAAATTACTTGTATAGGGTTTCCCTATATCTCGGTAAATTTTTTAGGGTTCTTTCTCTGTAAGCAATCTGAGAGAGGTGTGAGGACGAGTGGCTGTAACCCTATCATTGATAGAGAAGCAGATCTCATCTCACCATGGACGTAGGCAATCTTGCCGAACCATGTAAATCCTTGTGTGCATTGTGTGACTATTTGTTTGCGATTTCCATTCTTTTATGCATCATTTTAGGTTCTCATTTTTCTACAAGAGTATGATCAAGAATCCACTAGATCTGCAGTGCTGGAATCCACCAGAGTCAACACACCTGAATCCCACAGATGCAAGCTTGAATCCACAAAGCAAAGCTTCTTCTTCATTTCTCAAATTCATGAGTAGGTCATAGCCCTTACAAATGTTTAAATAACACTTCAAAAAACATACTAAAACTAGGCCTAAAACTCCTCTAACCAACAGCTTGCTATGGAAATAGCTTTTTTTTTTTTTTGGTAAATGAATATATTACCGAACCCCGAGAGGGGGAAAGGAAAGGGGAACCAATGTACAAGAAAAGGGAAGAAAAGAAGCAGAAGCAGAAAGAGAGGGGGGGGGGGGGGGAGGCGGCCAGCCAGCCTAAGCAGAGGAGGGAGGCTGCAGAAGGGCAATATCAAGGCCCCAAAGAATCAAAATATGTCTGTTTCTGAAATTGTCCTTGCAATGACGCTGCCGGATACAGCTAAGCTTGGAAGAAACATCGGAGGAGATGGCTTTCCAAATCGTATCAAAAGATCTAGATTTGGAAGTCCATCTCCTAATATTTCTCTCCAACCAGATATGGTGAACTGCAACGCTAAAAACAAGTTCCCAATAATGTCACAAATAGAGTTCCCTGGGAAATTCTTGAGCAACCAAAGCCATTCACGATCAAAGCTCCTAATTCTTCTAGTCCGCGGCCAAATGGAAGACAAGGCCTTGTTCCAGATGGTAGAGGTGAAGGGGCATTCAAAGAAGAGGTGAGAGGTGTCTTCTCGACCAATCCAGCAAAGGTTACAGGCGGGGGAAGCTGGGATGGTACAGTGGATGAGGAAAGCTTGAGTAGGCAGGCAATGTCTGAGGGTTCTCCAAACAGTGAGGCTGTGGCGGGGAATGTGGCCCTTGAACCAGACTAGGTTGTGCCAAGGAACAGGAGGGCTAGGGTCCCTAGAGAGGTTCCAAGCAGAAGAAGAGGTGAAGATACCTTTGGGTGAGGGTAGCCAGTTAACCTGGTCCGCATGATGGGGAGTGTTGGGCTGCATGGGGGGGAGAGTTGCCCAGATCTGAGTGATGATGGAAGGATTAAGATTAGGAGGGGGAGACCAGCGGCCGTCAGAAATGAGGGAGAAGACATTTACATCCTTAAGGAGGCCAGAGGAATAGATTGCTCTGGGACCAAGCAGGTTGTAGAGGATCCCAAGAGGGTGCCAAGGGTCAAGCCAGAGGGAAGTGGAGGTGCTATCCGTAATGGAGCAAGAGATGCCCTGGAGAGCAAGGGGGCGGAGGGAGAGGATCTTCCGCTAGATCCAAGAGGAGTTAGTCGGGGTTTTAACCTTCCAGATGGAGTCAGACTTGAAGAGGTAGGATTGGACCCAGGTGACCCAGATAGAGTCGTGGTGGGAAGTGATTTTCCATAGAAGCTTGAGAATGCCTGCCTTGTTAGAGTCACGGATGGGGTGGAGGCCTAGACCACCCTCCGATTTGGGGAGACAAATGGACTTCCAGCTGGTCAGGTAGAGAAATCTGGTGGTATCTTTTCCTTTCCAAAGGAAGGCACATAGTATGTGTTCAATGGCCCTGATGGTGGAATTAGTGATGTTGAAAATACCGGTCCAGTAGATGTAAGAGGCTTGGAGGACCAAGTGAATGCATTCAAGTCTTCCAGCATAGGAGAGGAGCTTGCCTTTCCAGAGCTGGAGGCGCTTGCAAATGTTGTCGAGCATAGGAGTGCAATGGTGGCTGGAGAGCCTGGCAGTGATCAGGGGAAGGCCTAGGTAGGTGATAGGAAGGGAGCCAATAGTGAAGCTAGTGAGCTGACGAAGAGCCTCTTTGGAAGAATCCGGGATAACAGAGAGGAAAATTTTGGACTTGAGAAGGTTGACACGAAGCCCGGAGAGAGACTCAAAGAGATGAAGAGAGTCCATGATGGCAGAGATAGAGGAGTGGGAGGCCTTGGAGAAGATCATCAGGTCGTCTGCAAAGGCCAGATGGGAGAGATTGATGTGTTTGCATTTAGGGAGGGGAGAAATGAGGTGGAGGTCCGTCTTAGCTTGGAGGCTTCTGGACAAGACTTCTAAGGCGAGGGAGAAGAGGAAAGGAGAGAGAGGGCAGCCTTGGCAAATGCCAACCTTGGAGCGGAAGAAGCCTGCAGGGGTGCCATTGACTAGCACAGAGAAGGAGGGGGAAGAGATGCAGGCATGGATCCAACGAACAAAGACAAGGGGAAAACCCATGAGGGAGAGAACATCACAAATGAAGTCCCAACAGATCGAATCAAAGGCTTTGTGGAGATCAATTTTAAGAAGGGCCGCGGGGGAGTGAGATTTGCGGTCAAAACCACGAACAATCTCAGAGCAGAGAATAATATTGTCCGCAATACTTCGGCCAGAAATGAAGGCCGATTGATTGGGACTAACAAGGGAGGGGATGACAAGCTTGATACGGTTGGCGAGAATCTTAGCAATGAACTTGTAGATGAGGTTGCAAAGGGAGATGGGCCGAAAATCGGACAGGGAAGAAGCCCCATCTTTTTTGGGGATGAGGCAAATGAAGGTCTGGTTGATCTGAGGAAGCTGACCCGGCTTGAAGAAGAAACTACGGATAGCTTTGAACACCTCACCTTTGATGGAGTCCCAGTGGCTTAAAAAGAACCCCATGCTAAAGCCATATGGGCCAGGGGCTATGTTGGCCTTGTGGGAGAGGATAGCCAAAGAAATTTCCTCATCGGAGGGAATGGCAATGAGGGAATCGGAGAGGGTAGAGGGGATGAATTTATCAATGAGCCCCAGCGGGATAGGGGTAGGAGGGGAGGGAGGGGTTGAACAGAGACGAGAAGGAGGAGGTGGCCTCTTTAATAGCAAGGGGGAAGTGAGGGAGGAACCATCAACGGCGGTAAGCTGGGTGATGGAATTAGAGTTCTGCCTGGTTTTAAGAGAGCGATGGAAATAGGCAGAATTCGAATCTCCAAGTTCAAGCCACTTGGAGTGGGATTTCTGACGCAGGAAGCTCTCCTCGAGCAGGGAGAGGGAAGAAAGCTCTTCGGAGAGACGCTTTTCATCAGCGGCAAAGCCTGGGTTGAGAGGATCGGACTGAAGCTGAAATTGGAACATTGAAAGATCCGACCGACAAGAAGAAAGCCTTGAAGGGATATTACCGAAGGTGGAGAGATTCCAACGGCGGAGGGCCGCTTTGGCATTGCGAAGCTTTCTAGCAAGGGCAATCAGGGGCTGCGATGGGGCCGAGACCGGGATGCGCCAGGCTTTCACGATAGTGTCGTGAAAGAGGGGGTGAGAAGTCCACATGTCAAAGAATTTGAAAGGCTTGGGACCAAAGGAGGAGTAAGGTTGGATGTGGATGAGACAGGGGCAATGGTCAGAGAGACCCTGGAGAAGAAAAGAGGCGTGGGAGAGGGGAAAGGAGGAGAGCCAACCTTCATTGACAAGGAAACAGTCAAGTTTCAGGCGATACGGTCCAGACCGACACGTCAGTTGTGCCAAGTAAGAGGGGAGCCGGACCAACGAAGGTCGTCCAAATCAAGATCCTCAAAACAATCATTGAAAGGGTCCACCGCCGAGAGATCAATGGGCCTGCCGCCTAATTTCTCAAGCTGGGAATGGACCACATTAAAGTCTCCGCCGATTCCCCAGGGGAGGGAGTCCATACCGGCCTTGAGGAGGGAGAGATCGGCCCAAAGGGGAAGACGGTCAATGGCCTGATTACAAGCGTAGACCACAGAGATATAGAAAGGGGAGGGAGAGTTGTGAAAGGAGAGACGGAGATGGACAAATTGGGAAGAGGAGTGGGAAAGGGAGATATTGAATCTGGAGGGATCCCAGAGAATCCAGATCCTGCCAGAAGGAGAGTGATCATAATTGGCCAGAAAGGACCAAGAAGGAGCAACGGAGGTAGCGATGCGGGACGCGTTGTCCTAGAGGACACGGGTCTCAAGAAGAGCACAGAAGGAAGAGTTGGAGGATTTGATGAATGAACGAATCTCGAGGTGCTTGGCCAAAGAATTAAGGCCACGGACGTTCCAAAGAAAGCCAGAAAACATGGAGACTGATGGGATGGGGGGGCACCGAAATCCTAGAAGGAGTGCTCCTATGACGCCTGCGGGCGTAGGCAACAGCTGGGCTAGCTACAAGGGAAATAGCTTGTTGCTATGGAAATAGCTTATTGCTACTAAAACTCTAAATAAAATAAGAAAGAAACAACTTAAACAAGGCTGGATTCATAAAGTCCTAATCCAGCTCAAATATAACAATAAAACAAGGGTAAAGGCTGGGCATGCCGGCGCTGTGCCCAGCCTGAGTCTGTCTCTCTCCCACCCCTTGGAAACAATCCCCTGCCCTCCCCATCCCACCCTCTCTATTGGGCACAGCCGCTAGCTCCAGGAAAGCCAGTGGTGTGGTCAATTCTCTCCCATAAAATAATAACAAAATAAGTTGCTTAAACTGCCCCCGATTCAGTCTCCTAAGATTTCCTGACTGAGATCTAAAACTGACCAAATTCATTGAATCTATACACTTAGAGTGGTCCAGTTTTGGTCCAATTTTTTGTCAAATCATGGCCCAACCAATGGCCCCTGGTTTGCTGCTGCATCAGTTCTCTCCGGCTTGAAAGAAAAAAAAAACTCATTCCACAAGTTTTGTAGTGACGCCGAATCAGCCCCGCACAATCATCCTTCAATCTAAAGGGGAATTTTGGCTTTTCCTTGAACAATAAGAAGGAAATTAGTAACCCTTTGTAGTCCTTCCATAGCTCTGATACCAAATAATGCAGAACTAACCTTGAATTAGTGAGATCCACAAGGAAATCAGCTTGCGAGTCTGCGACAGGATTGCAGGTAAGGAATAAAACTAGATTTGAGAGAAAATAGACAACCAACCAAAAAAAAAAATTAGATGTGCAAAAAATTCTGATCAAACGGTCAAATCAATTAGTAGAACAGAACCACAAAAGATGACAAGTCTGATGGATGGATTTCAAGTTATGGAAGAATCCAACTTGAATTAGGAAACTGCAACTCAGGCTAAGACAGAATTTGATGGCAGGAATCTTTAAGGGTTCAAACAGTAAACAAATAATGAACTGATATCGGGATTAACAGTAGTCTGAACCTCAAATAGTAATCAGAAATCAAAACCAGAAAACTGAATTAGAAAATAGAAATTTAGAAAAAGTAGCCCAGAAGGACTCTTGAAAATCGATTTGTTTTAGGGTTTGAAAACAGAAACTAAACTAGAACTGAGAACTAGTAAATAGAATAGAAAACTGAAGACGAGCAATGCAGGAATCTAGCTAACAGAATAGCAATCAATATAGCAAGATAAAATTTAAAAGAGATGAGAAAATCTCATGTGCAGGGTAGCGAGAGAGATCTAACCTTGAAATTGAATGAAGAAAAGAGAAGAGAGGATATGATCAAGAATCCACCTGATTTGCAGGGGTGGAATCCACCAAGATCTTCTACTGAATCCCAAATAATAATTAATCTTGAATCCACAGACCAAACCAAAGCAAAGCTTCTTCTTTATTTCTCGAATTCGTGGTTAGCGCATAGCCCATACATATGTTTAAATAAATATATTTTTTTTTAAAATGACTCATACTAGGCCTAAGACTCCTCCAGCCAATAGCTTGTTAGGAAGTAGTCTACTGCTACTAAACTCTGGAAAAAAAATAAATAAATAAACAATTTGGACTCGTAGAGTCCTACTCCAGCCCAACTATTGCAATAAGATAATAAGCTGCTAAAACTGCCCCACAATTTAGACTCCATTAAGGTTTCCTGACTGAGATCTGAAACTGGCCAGATTCATTGAATCTGTACATTAAGAGTGGTCCAGTTTGGGTCCAATTTATGGTTCAACATGACCCAACTGATGGTCCTGGTTTGCTGTTGATTTGCTGCTGCATCACCTTGCCACCCATAAAAACCTCCAAAAACCTCACCATATATCAATCTCCAACCTTATGTAAAGTATGTGACAGGAAATGATCTGTATTCTTCACAATATTACTCCAGACTCCCACACTCTGAGGAATTCTAGCACTTCCTAGAGTCCCAGCCTCCTCATCAGCTTTCGACAATATTTTTTATAGAAAAAAGTATTATATTATTTTCACATTTGGCTTGCCTCCTTGTTCATAATTCTACCAACATAAACTGTAATTTTATGAAAATCCTGATTTTTCTTGGTTCATTTATTGTTTCGCATCACTACTGGCCTTATATGTCTAAAATATACCCGCAATGTGCTTAATATATTTTTCCAGCTAATTTCTTTGGAGTTTGTGCTCCACAATGGACAAAACAACATAGAAAATAATAAATAGCAGATATACAGACTAGAATCCATTATAGTATCATGCCCAAGGTAGTCAACTAGTCTCAAATAAAAACAATCATCCATCATTCAATGAGAGGAGTGCTTATTATATCACTTTTTAAAAGATTTCCCCAAAGAGGAAGGCAAAAGGCATATGGACAGGCAGAGGATATAATGGAAGCACAACTTACAGCTGACAGCTTGTTCAAGGTTCCCCCTATCTGTGCGAAGTAAGCTTCTAGCAGCATCTCCAACTCTTCAACATTTGGCTTAAATCCTATACTTCTTCCACTGCTACTTTTGTTATTTTGTGAGTCTTCATCACTGAAAGTAAACAGGAATTAGGATGACACAAAATTAATGTATAAGAATCCTTATTTTTCAAAAGAAACATTGCAAGAAATCTCTTCAATATGACAGTAAAATGCATCACTGAACCTTGTAGACAGCACAGATCCTGTTGAAGGATTTGGGATTGACCCGGTTCGGTTCTCTTTAGTTCCCTTGTTGAAGTGTGTAATGTAACTAGGTACACTAGAGTGTCTAGATTCATTATGCACATGTTGCACATGCTAATTATGTTGAGTAGTGCTCAGTAGATCTTCCATATTTGTAATAATCCTAGATTATAAATGAAGTGGTGGCCTCTGTCATCTTGACCAGCCAAATCATTCTCTTTCTTTTCTTTTCTCAACTCGGTATCAAAGAGAGAAACCCTAAATATTTTTTGGTTTTCTTTCTTCACCGCCACCACCAATAGAGCACCACCACCAATCTCGAGGCTCCGCCCTCAACGTGTCAGACATGGTTGACTGAACATGCACCAACGCATGTCGTACCACATATGACAGTCACAACAACCACTAACCACCACTGCCACCTACATACACCACCACCATTTGGCTCTAATGGCCACTCACCACTATCGTTGCGCCTTCTAGCGCCCTCACCCTCTGTATACACCTACTAGGGACCTGCCCTAGCCTATTAGTGATCGACCAGAGCCTCCAGCCCCTGTCGAGTCAAACCAATGGGTCTTCCGCCCCTACTACCGTCGGACAGGGCCTCCTGCCTCTACTGCCGACCTCTCAAGGCCTCCCGCCCCAGTCGCCTGGCCTCTCCAGGCTCTGCTAGAGCCTCTTGCCCATATTGCCAACCTTCCAGGACTTCCTGCCCTTGTCGCTCGACCCCAGGGCCTCCTACCACAATTGCCTTGTCACTCCAACTAGGGGTGTCAATCGGTAGGTCTCGGCTGGTTTAGGTCGGGCCTTAATCAATCCTACCAATTTGAAACCCCAACCCGTGACCAATTGATTAAAGCATTGGTCTCCAAATCTTCTCATCATGGCCGACCGGTACACAATCGGTTGGTTTCCGGGCTTAATCGGGCTCTGTCCCAACAAGGCCAAGAAGAAGAGCAGCGGAGTCGCCGGGGATTGTCTCCTTTCGCTTGAAACAAATAGGAAGAGCCCCCCCGGCTCTGTTAGGGTGAGAGGGTCACGGCAGGCAGAACCAGCCACAGACATGCGAGAGAGAAGCTAGTAGACAAGCCATTGATAGGGAGTGAGAGAAAGAGAGATAGAAAAAGTTACGAAATAGCATAACTCATTCCATCACTATCGCTAACCCTCGATCACTACTGAATCAAAGCCCTAATCAACTTAAAGATGCTGAGTAAGGGATGGGAGGAGCATGCTGCAACTTTGAATTTCACAGAGATGGAATGCCTGCAACTTTCATAGGAAGGAATAGGGGGGAAATCCCAAATCTCAAATCAATGGTGATAGACGGTTTGAGGGTGCTTGGGCCTTGGCGATTATTTTCACGTTACAGGTCTCGCACTCAGAGTTACACTGGAGATTTTTTAGGTCTCACCTCGGCATCGGGGCATCGTAGATTTACAATGAGAAGTTGGAACACGAAGAGAGAGAGAGAGAGAGAGAGAGAGAGAGAGAGAGAGATGTTATAACCATTATGTATTTTACATATTGTATGACAACTGTTCTTAATATCTTATATTAATGATTTAATCATTACGCAGTTTTATTTTAAATCGAGAAAAAAGTGAAAACGGAGGTTCATCATTACACAAATTTACTAAAAAATTATATACAATTACATTTTCGGTCAGTCGGTCGGTCTCTCACTATGGATTGGGAACGACCGATTAATAATTGGTCGGCCCCAAGCCCGACACAATTATAAATCGATCATGTCGGTCCCATTTTTAACCGATCGCCCCCCGGTGCGGGCTTGTCATTGACATCCTTAACTCCAACACTCTACCTAGCCTCTTTAACTCTCCGACAACCTTGCTTGACCTCTCCAGCATTGCGCCGGTCACCTTGTGACCCCTACCGCCTCTGCCTGGCCCCGTTGTGGCTCTTATCACCTCTGCAGGCCCTCTAGATGACTTGCCTGTGCTTTTACCGCCTTGCCTGGGCTCCACCTGGCCTTCTTGTGCTTCTCCAACCTTCACTTGCACACACCCCTGTTGTGTGCTTGGTACTTTTTGTGCCTGTTGCCTCTATTTCATTAGCCTTTCTATGTTGTGAGTAACAACTTTCTTCTCAACTTCAGTACATTTGCTTCGTCCTTTTAATGGAGGGTTCTAGCACAACGTTGGTATTGACAGCGGCGACTTAAGTCGCCCTACTGCCCCACACTATCATCACTCTCTCCAACCCGGACCCACTAAGTTGAATGGATCCAACTACCTAGCATGGTCTTATGCATGCCTCCTTACCATTCATGGTAATCATTTTTTGGGGTATATTACTGGTGATACACCTATGCCCATTGAATCTCCAGCTATGGACAACTGGTTAGCTAATGATGCCCTGATCATGTTGTTCTTGTTGAATTCAATGGAGTCTTCTACTAGTTCCAACGTTGTCCTCCTTAATTCAACCGAGTTATGAGATGCTATGAAACACGCTTATGGTCAAGCCAGCAACTATGCCCATATCTATGAAATTCATCGTCAGGCTCAAGAAACTAGACAAAAGGACCTCTCTGTGTCTGCCTATTACTCTGACCTTACGACGTTATGGCAACAATTGGATTCATATCATCATGTTACCATGACCAGCCCCATTGCAAAGGAACGTGAAATGGAACAAGTTTATACTTTCCTCACTGGTCTTAACCCTGAGTATGATCAGATACACATTCAAGTTTTGAACAGGAGTACATTTCTTACATTGCTCTGATACCAAAATAAAAAGAGATGGGGGTTGAGGGAGAATGGAGCTAGAAAGAGTAGAAGATGAGAGAGGGAGCGGAAGAGGGTCGAAGGGGGAGAGAGTCTGTCTTTAGAGAAGAGAAGAGCTTCTCTTAAATAGAGGTCGGATTCCAAATTTTGTTTTAAAATCCGAATAGTAGATGACGTAAGCAGTGACGTAGGGCGGTTGTCACTGTTCATGGTGACGTAAGTAGACGTCGTTTGGGGGGTCCACAGTCAATCAGACTCAAGGTTGATGTCGGAATCGACACAGCAGGCTGGAGAATAGTTCTCGGCGGCTGCTTGTTCTGCAATTTCATGGGCAGCCATTTCTTCCAGGGCTTCTTCGACTTCGGCAAGGAGAGTAGCCGGGACATCTAACAAAGAGAGTGTCTGCAGATTTTGGACTAACTCAAAGGAGGCGGCGGCAATTTCATCCGGGATCTCGTAATCCATGAGAAATTGGGTGACAAAGATTCGTCAGCCATTGAAGACAAGATAACGGTACTTGGAGCATCCGTTGGGGAAGATAAGTGTCAATGCTTCTTTGTGTAGAGCAATGAGGAACTGTTTGTAGAGCCGATCAGCATGGATGAAGTGGCTGGCAATGGTAGCTGCTTCGTCTTCATCGGTGATGAGAGCAGGTTCCTGAACTGTGTAACAGGCTGCTGGTTGGAGGTGCCAAATCTGATATGGCTGGAAGAAGCGTTCTCTATGTCGCCATCCCAAAGTACTGGTAATGGTGAATTCGAGTCCACCTGAGAATCTCCAATTGGTAGTAGTATGAACGACCATTGTTCTGATCATCATGGGCAATTGGTCGAGGACAGAGGTACAGTCACTAGAGAAGACTGGTTGACCAACGAGTCCCCATTCAACAGCAGCAATACTCCAGGGTTCTTGTCCGGGGTAAAAGATCAGACGGTGCTGTTGATGATGTGTTCTCATTATATTTTTGGGGTATCCTAGTATGAAGCCTTTGTAGCGCTGGTATTGTTCTTCATTACAATGACGTTGTATCATTGGGAAGATTTCTTTAGGAAGGACTTCTTGAGCCTTCAAATATAAACAAATTCTTTTAATTTTAAAGAAGAGAGGATCTTTAAGATGATCTTCAATACAGTCCGAAATCTGAAGAAAGCTTTGTACTTTTTCAGGGGAGGTAACATCGTCCCAATCAATTTGTTTAATTGAGTCGAGTACAACAATCTGTAGGTTGAGTTGTTTCTGATAAAAGAAACCAAGGGTTTTAGAGAAGGTGGTAAGAGCAGTCCGGAATGGTTTTTTCTGTCCGGCTAACTGAGTCTTCCATAAAGTATTAATGTGATGATACCATTTGGTAGGTACACCATCATGTTTAAAGAAATCAGTAGTGTTTGTCACTGACTGACTAAAAGAAGATGGAGCAATAGCCGCTAGTAGTTGTTATACCATCTGGGAATAGTTGGCTGGGGTCATGTTCTATAAATAATAAGGATCCTGACTGTCCTGTTGTTAACTATTTCCGGGGTAGAAATAGGGACTAAAAGGTTGATAGGGAGAAGGGGTGAATTCTGCTGTGGTGGCAGGAATTCGTGTGTAGCCAGAAGCATGCCTTTGGGTAGGAGATGTTGCTGCTGTCTGGGGTTCTCGTATGAGAATTCCACCACGAGGGGTAGGGAGTAAGCCTGGGGTGGCTTTTTTGCGAATGCAATGTGGTGTCGCAGGCACTTTACCTTTTCCTTTATCGGGAGGACGGCGTGGATTCATCTCTGCTAAGATAATCAGCAAGAAAATTGTCAGTGCCTTTAATATGTACAATTTCATAAGAATATTGATTAATGGTGTTGTACCAATTAATTCTGCGAGAATTAGTTTCTCGTTGTTTAGTTTTGAGAAAATCTCTAACGGCCTGATTATCAGTGCGAATAAGAAATTTCTCAGAGAGGAGGTAAATCCGAAATCGTTGGATAGCATTAACGATTGCTAAGATTTCCTTTTCATAAATCATATAATTAATTTGAGCAGGGGTGAATTTGCCGGAGTTGTATCCGCAAATTTGCTCATCCGAGGGATTCTTAAGAGGTCGTGCTTTTAAGACACAGCCCCAATGTTCATTGCTAGCATCTGTTTCAAGAATTAAGACATCACCAGCAAGGGGGAAATACACTGTGGGACAAGATTTTTGTATCTTGTCTTTAATTAGTTGGACTGCCTGTGTGTTAGCTTTAGTCCAGGTAAAAACTACATCTTTTTGTAATTTAGTTAAAGACGTTTTTCTTTGGTAGAAAGGTCTTTAATGTAATTTCGACCATAATTAAGGATGCCAAGAAACTGTTGAAGATGTTTCTTATCAATAAGAACGGTTGGAAAATCCCTAATTTTAATAAGAATATGATCTTGGAGTTGGAGTCCGTGATCGGTTAAGATTAGGCCCAAAAATTCGATTTGAGGTTTCTCTAAGTCGATTTTTGAGGGGGAAAGGATTATTCCATGTTATAGGAATAGATCTCCAATGATGCGAAGATGCTTAGTGTGTTCTTCGGGGGATTTGGAGAAGACTAGAATGTCGTCAATGTAAGCAACACAAAAGGGGAGATTGCCAAAAATGGAATCAATCCATTGTTGAAAAATCTGTGGTGCCGTACAGAGGCCGAAAGGCATAATCTTCCATTGGTAATGGCGGTTAAAGGGTGTGGAGAAAGCGGTTAGAGGTTTGGATTCCTCAGTTAGCTTGATCTGCCAAAATCCTAATTTACAGTCAAATTTGTTGTAGATAGTGGCATCTTTGGCGCGGTGAATAAGGACATCTTTTCGAGGGATAAAATATCCATCAAAAATAATGTTCTGGTTTAAACGTTTGTAGTTTATAACCATACGAGCTTTTCCACGCTTAATTTCCGCAAGATTGCGTACCATAAAAGCGGGACAGGAGTGCGGACTATTAGAGGGTTCTATCAGTCCAAGATTAAGCAACTCAGGGATTTGTTTATCAAATTCTTCAATATCTGCTTTTAGATAGAGAATAGGTTTGACACGGATGATCTTATGTAGAGCATCCAATGTGATAGAACAAAAACGGGGGCTTTTATCCCACCATAAAAGGGGAAAATTACTAAAGTTGGGCTTGAGAAGTTTGAGGAGCCAATGTAGGTTTGGGTCATCGGGTAACTCAGCCGTGACGTGGATTAGTTCTTGGGTAAAACCATCTTTATCACATTGAGAAGTGTGAGATGTAAGTAATTTTAACTCAACTGGGCCAGTAGGGTGCTGGATCTGAAAAATACGAGGAAGAAGGGTGATCGACAAATAATTAAAAAGAAAATTAGTGCCTTGGATAAAATCACCATGCATAGAAGGAAAACAAGTGATCTTGGGAATAACAAAATCTTTGTTTCCAAGGGTAATTGGGACATTAAGAGCTTTGTACTCTAAGGTAGTGGACGGGCCAGAAATACCGCTAACAAAAGCAGGCATATCCATTTTCTGCCAAAAATAACCAGGGATTGCATTATGTTTGCAAATACAACCGGTGGCACCGGTATCCATAAGGATATCAAGGGAATAAGGCTTGAAGCCGGGGAAAGAGAAATGTCCTTTGACATAAGTATATTTTTTCGGACTTTGGTGTGTCTGAAAAATAATATCGGAATCTTCAGTTATATAATGGTTGAAGATGGTAAGGACAGCAACTGAATCGGTGTCTTTTTCCAAAGGAGCATAATCAGAATTTTGTGGTCCTTTATAGAACCGAGGGTACATGAAGTTAGGTACGTAGTTGGGTACATACAGTGGTAGAGAAGATGTAGCAGCTGAGGTTTGAGTTGACGTCGATCCATGGCTAGACGAAGGTATACTAGTGCATGCTGGGAATGGGTGTTCGTCTTTTGAAGTAAAGATTATTACCAGAAGACTGAAGTTCAAACGTTGGTGCTTGTACTTCTCGGATATTTTGAGGGGTGTCTAAAATATCAGAAATTAACCATTCACTGGGTATCTTAATATCATGCCAATTAAGCACTCGAGGTTGTATCTCGTGCTCATAGGGTCGTGGTTCAAAGAGTTCCACAAACTTTTTATCTGGAGGAGGCAATAGTTTAGTAGAGGTAACGTTAGTTAACTCATGTAAACATTTCCAACTAACAGCAAGGTTATGACTGTCAGCTTTCATGCCGGTCCATTGGGTCTTAATTTTTAAAACCACATAATCACAAAGATTCGGGTCATGGATAGAAATAAAGAAATTAGGTTTAAGTTTGAACCAAACCAAACCATTAACCAGGTTGGATTCGATTCCACCGATAAGAGCGTTTAGTGGCTCTTGAAGGAATCTTTTATCGAAAATGGCAACAACAATTGGAGTGTCGATGCCTTGTCGAAAAAGAGCAGTGAGTTCAATCTGTATGAGACCAATGTGTATGTATCTCAATTTAGGGTGTTTTTTAACCAATCGTTTGATTTGGTCAGGATTGAACAAAGAAATTTCAAGACTAGCGTCATCTGTAGACTGGGCCGTGGTATTACCACAAGCTTGGTCAAAATAACGCCGCGACCAGAGATTACTAAGCTTGGATAGCTTGTAAACCTCATCGGGAGTAACCTCTTATTTTATTAAAGAGATTGGGGTCAAAAGAAATGTCTTCTCTCAGAAGGTCGTTGAGAGCGACAGATTCGAGTTCAAAGGCCGAAATAGGCGTGATCTCAATAGGGATAGATGAGTGGGAAGGAGGGGGTTCTTGTGTCTCATTTTCCATAAAAATGAAATCAAACTCGTCGTCGGATGTTTGATCGTCGGATTCAGAGACTAACTCATAAAGAAGTTCAGTGGGGTCTAAAACTTCAGAAAAGAATAATACCTCATAATCAAATTCGTCCAAGTAACGAATCATTTTATGAGCATTCTTGGTTTTGTTGGGACATTCATTTGCAAAATGGCCCTTTTCATTACACAAATAACAGGTGCAATTGGTCTTGTCCCGTGTAGATTTTGTGTAAGGGAGTTTTTCCCTAATAAAGCGTTTATGGGTAAACAACTTCTTAGGTTTGGAAGGAAAGTCTTTGGAATTATATTTTTTCCATCTATACCGTTTGGTAAATTTAGACTTAATTTTAGATTTATGAGAACGATGATGAATTGGCTTGGTACCGAATTCAAACTCGTTATTGAGCATATCTTTACACAGACCGGGAGAGATCTTGTGTTTAAGAGCTTTGGCTGCTCGAGCCTTAGGACAATGATCCAGAATATGCCTGAAAACAAAATTAATTATGTTTCCAAGTGTATCAACGCTTTTGGAGTCGTTGATAAAAGCTGGATAGGTAGAATGACATAATTCATCCCAAGGTGGGGGTAACTTTGGGAAAAACTGGTCCTTCCAATATGCAGATTTTGAGCTATCGAGCAATTGGTAGAGACTCATGTATTTTTTCGAAAAAGCTTCAAATTCAAGAAGATTATTAAGCTTAATCTTAGTTAAATTAAAACTGACATCTTCTGCAAGCTTGTCAGGAGAATGAAAACCACAAAATTCACTTTTAATGATTTTCGTAAAGTCGACCAAAATTTTCTCAAAATTCTTTTGGAGAATTAGCAGGTTGGTTTTAGCCAGTTTGCCGTCTTCAGTTTGATCGAACTTTTTAATAAACTGCAAGACATCGCCTTAGAGTGAACCACTAAGGTATTCCAGGAATTTGTCGGCAGACCAAGTAGCCTTATTATTGGCAATGAGAATGGCGAAAGTTTGTGCCCATTCATTAATTGCTTTATCATAATCTTTAATGGCTATATTGGTGAAGTCTAAGTAGGTTCCGTCGGAGGGTAAACCATATTTATGGAGGTCATCCTTACGGATGTATAGACCCTCTGTTTCTGTGGCAAAAACAGTGTCGTGACCAAAGGTTTCGCGTTGACCGGTTTGAGGTTGGAAATCCTCATCGGTGTCTAGATGGTCGGTTTGTGCCTCCATCTTACGCTTGGATCTTTCACCAACAGTGGGGGTACTGTGGGGAAGGGCTTCTGAGTCGGAGTCAGAAGAGGATGAAGATGATTCTTGGTGAACCATATCTTCGTCATCGGAAAAGAGAACAAAGTGGTGTGCGACAAAACTCTGTTGGTTGTCAACATAGAATTGTTGCATCATCCGTAAGAGTCGGTCTTGGTCCGTTGGGTCCGTAGTGGCTTTATAACGGTCTTTCCAATGGTCCATGATTTCTTTGAGGTAAAGATAACCGTCCGAAACAGGTTGTTCTTCAGAGGTTTCCTCAGTAAGAGTGCTAATAACAAGAAAAGTATCCCGGGGAGGGAGTTTGGGGGGTATGATCGGTTGGTTGTCAACCAGATCAGTAAGTAGAGTGATAGTAGTATCTAATTTTTTTTTTTTTTTTTTGTGATTATCTAAAGACATCAATTAAAAAATTTAAAGCGCCGCTAATACTATTACTATCTGGTAAGGCATGGGTGCCATGTTCAAAAGGGAAAGATGGATCATCACTATAACAAGGGGGATGGGAAGCCATAATAATGATTGCAGATTACAAGGATAATTTCCTGGGGGCTAAACCCGTTCTATAGTATCGGCAGGACAAAGGTCCAAAACACTTCCGGTTTTCAAACCAGTGTTTCGCTGGACATCACCACCACTACAGAATATATGGCCGTGGAAATTACAAAGATAAAAAACAATCAGAAATTAAAACTTCGTACATCACCACTCGTTAGCGGATAATCTGTCCTTGAGGGATAGTACCAGATGTGTGTGCGAAGCAAGTGCTAGAGATCAAAAAGAAAAGATCCGTTGCTGCACTCAAAGGGGGTAACCCATATCACGGCAGAAGTCTTCCTACGAATTGGAAGAACGATAAGGGTTACATAATATGATTCAGCATAAGGATCACCATAATTCTGTCATGATGCCTCCTACTGCTCCTCCTTGGTCTGCTCTTGTTACTACACCAAAGACCTCTGTACCTGTGGACAGTGCTGGTTCGGTCAGCAAGGCTGGTGCTTCTCGTGATCCAGTAAAATGTGACAATTGTGGCCGCCCACGTCATGCTAGGGAGACTTGCTGGAAATTACATGGTCGTCCTAAAGGGGGCAGTCAGCAAGGCTGGTGCTTCACGTGATCCAGTTAAATGTGACAATTGTGGCCGCCCACGTCATACTAAGGAGACTTGCTGGAAATTACATGGTTGTCCCAAACAGGGCGACAAAGGATGCAAATCTAGTTCTACTCGTCCCATGCTCACTTAATTGAGACTACAAAGGTCGTTGTTGGTACTCCATCTATGTCTGCAAAACAACTTGTGACTCAGCTTGGTTCTGCCTCTTCTACCACGGCTTCCTCTACCTCCCCTCTTTCCCATTTAGCCTGGTCGTTGCAAGAATAAGCCTACGTACATTATGACCCTCCCCAAACCCCGCAGTGGCAGGAGCCTCGTGCACTGGGTATGCTTCTCATACTTTTTTTTTGTCTAATTGATTATGAAGCCTCAGATCATATGACCAGCTCCTCGGACTTCTTTACCTCTTATAACCCTTGTTCGGGCAAGGACAAGGTCTGAGTCACTAATGGTTCTCTTTCTGCTATTTCCGGTAAAGGGTCTATCCCATGCTCTCCCAGTATTTCTTTATCTTCTATCTTGCATGTTCCCAATCTCTGTGCCAACCTACTTTCCATTCACTATCTTACCACTGAACTTAATTGTTTTGTTCACTTCTTTTCTTCTCACAGTGTTTTTCTGGACCTAGCAACGGGGGCAACGATTGGATATAGTAGAGTTTGGGAATGTCTTTACTACTTGGATCTAAGTCTTACTGCTGCTCCCTCTCCAGTTTTAACTCATATTACTATAGAAGACAGTGCTCTCCAACAGCTCCAACAATGGCATCGTCATATCGGCCAAACTTCCTTTTATATTTTGCGTCGTTTGTTTCCTTCTTTAGTCAAACAGTATAATTTGAACCACGTTAATTGTAATATCTGTGAACTTGCTAAGCACACCAGGTCCTCGTATTTTTCCAGTGATAATAAAAAGTTTGATTTCTTTTTTTGTGTAGAAAACCTAGGACCTGTAACCAGTAACTTGAGAGAAGAGAAAAAAGAGAGAATGAGAGAATAATAACTTGTTTTTATTGATAGGAAAGCCCCTCTATTTATAATAGAGGAGAAATTACAAATAGAAAGGGGAACTCCTAATCAGATAAGGAATTCCTAATCATGATAGGATTCCAAGTTACAATAGGAAAAGAACTAGAACTAACAACTTAAACTGAAACTAAGACTAACAACTCATAGTAGAATTAGGACTTGACATAATTAGAAACTAGGACTCCAACTAGGACTAGGAAAATAGAAGATACACATATCAACAAAATCACTGTTCACGTGAACAGTGTCACGTGAACAGTACTTCTCAACACTCCCCCTCAAGCTGGATTATACAAATAAGTAAAGAAAGAAGATTCAGCTTGAACTAAAGAAAAAAGAACTCCTAATAATGCTAACACTCCCCCTCAAGTTGGCGCATACAAGGTACTAATGCCCAACTTGAACAAAATGAAAAAAACTAAGTTGTAGTAGAATCCAGCTTGACATATGAATGCAGCTCCCAAATAAACCTTCAAGAACTTGAAAAAATAGATCTTCAAAACTTGAACAGACATGATCAGCAAACCGGGACTGGAATGTCTTCCAAAAAATGCAGCTTTCAACGATCTTCAATAGCTATCCAGTGATGAATCTCAGATTGTCATAATGACTTAGAATCTTGAAGTGAAATAACTAGAGCAGCAATTAGCGAAAACAAACTGAATCAGGCAGCGGAAAAAATACCGTATCAACCCAACTGAAAATCCTCAAATAGGCAACAACCAAATATCTTCAATACTCTTCAATACTTCAATCTCCCCCTTACGGCAAACTCAACCCAATAACAAAGGATACCCAATAGCAATGGTGGAGAAAACTGATCTTCCATGTTTTGCACCAATGTTCCTGCATGTTCTGCGTTCTGCAATATCTGCAGGTGTATTATACATAATCCCCCCCTCACGTGTAGTACACGTGGACATAATACAGATGATGTAAGAGATAGGGCAAAAACATAATATTCCAAAATTTTCCAAGAGGTGCTAAGGGTAATGAAAAAGGAAGAAATGGCAATATTGTAATTTACCAGAAGTTTCCAAAGGTGTTATAGGTAAATGCCAAAGGTATGTTTTGGGATATGAAGGGAATTAGAATTATTGAAAGGGAACGGTGTTGGAAAAAAAAAGGATGGCATGACTGTAATTTGGTGGAAATCCACTTTTAAATACAATCCAAGCCAAGGGGTAAACTGGTAATAAACCAGAATTTTCAAGGGTCAATTGGGTAGTCAAATAGGAGAATGTATTAAACAGGTACTGGCAGTGCCGTAAATAACCAGAATTTTGCAAGGATTTTTTGGTAATCAAAAAGCAATGGATTGCAATAAGTAAAATGATGGTTATGGAGAGTGGCAATTTGGTAAATAATCAAAATTTTCAAGAGGCTCTTGGGTAAATAAATAGGGGAATGGCACAATTGTAAATAGCAGAGTTAAAAAGGGATGGCATAGTTGTAATTAACCAAACAGTAAAGGGGAAACCAAATAACTAAAGGACTAGTGGTTAACTACGTAAATTTAATACCATAAGAGGGTGAATAAGACTCTACTCATAGTGAATATGGGCATACTTGTCATTATGCTGAAGTACCCTTCTTCTCCACGACATAACACCCAAGGCAAACCCAAACACTTTGCTGGAACAGAGGCTTGAACACCACGGCAGTAAGATTGGGGGCGGTAACCAAAGTAGTAAGTGTTGAGGGAATCGAAGCCAACAAGAATCAACCCTTGAAACCAAATCATCAGTAGTAGCCATCAACCAATCCTTCAAGCCAGGAAATACCAGAGCCATAGCAGCGGCAGCCGGAGATGTAGAACCAGAGGCGGAAACAGCATCTCCTCCTTGAGGTTGATTGATACCAGGGAAGGACTTTATAGGATCGTAGGCCAAGGAAGGGCTTCAAAAAATAAAGAGAGGCACCATCGATTTCTGCAGTCGAAGATAAAAAATCTGATCTGTAGAATGATGACCAGAATTGATCTCCACAAACTGAAAAAAAACTTTAAATCTGAACAACCATGATCAGCAACTTGAGATGATCTACAGAAGTCGATCTTCTAGAGGGAAGAATCGATTCTTGATAAGGCAGAATAATCTTAAAAAAACTTGCGTTCATCGATCTTCATATTGGCTGGCCAGCAGATAAATAAGTCTCCAATCAGAAATAGATCTGTAATAAACAGATCATGTGTCTTCAATGAAAAAAATTCAGATTGAATCTGGAAAAAAAGAAAGAATCGATGCAGCTTTTAATCTCCTCAAAAGGGAAGAATTGATCTTCAATGTAGATCACGACTCTCAAACAGAGGCAGCAGATGATGATCTCCAACCTTCATTGAAAGGAAAAAACAGCAACATAACTACAGAAAATTTTCCAAAACTGGAAACCGCAAGCCTTCAATGTATAACCCCATGATTTCCAAATAAATAAAATTAAAAGGATGAAACAAGCAGGAAACCCTAGTACTTCTTTTCTTTCTATGAACTAGGGTTTCTCCATAAATCGGAGAACCTTGAAACAACTCTCAAAATTGCAGATCTTGGAGAGAATCAATCACTGGTTACAACAGCTCTGATACCATGTAGAAAACCTAGGACCTGTAACCAGTAACTTGAGAGAAGAGAAAAAAGAGAGAATGAGAGAATAATAACTTGTTTTTATTGATAGGAAAGCCCCTCTATTATAAATAGAGGGGAAATTACAAATAGAAAGGGGAACTCCTAATCAGATTAGGAATTCCTAATCATGATAGGATTCCAAGTTACAATAGGAAAAGAACTAGAACTAACAACTTAAACTGAAACTAAGACTAACAACTCACAGTAGAATTAGGACTTGACATAATTAGAAACTAGGACTCCAACTAGGACTAGGAAAATAGAAGATACACATCAACCAAATCACTGTTCACGTGAACAGTGTCACGTGAACAGTACTTCTCAACATTTTGTTATTTACTCTAACTTGTGGGTCCTTCTCGGATAGTTGCTTTGGAAAATCCAAGCTTGGCAGTTGCTGGTTGATCTTTCGAAATTTTACAGGTATTCCAGTGGGAAGCTTCTCTTATTTTATTGAAAATGGCACAAACTTCAAGGCTGAATGTTCGGCTTTTTTGCATTAGAATCAAGTTTGCTATGCAAAAAGGTATCCAATCTCTATGGATTGAATCAGATTCTGAAGCAGTGATCCAGTATGTAAAGAATCATTCAATTCCTTTAGCTTTTCAAAATAAATGGTAATAAAGCCTTCCTTGATTCCATTCAATGGAAGATATCACATTGGTTTAGAGAAACCAATCAAGTGGTGGATTTGTTGGCAAAGAAAGCAGCTTCTACAAGATGGATGAGCTGGTGGGAGACAAGTCCTCAATTTGCATCCGGGGATGTATTGTGGGATATGCAGGGTAGATCTCGTTTCAGATTTGTAAACCTTTGATTTATCTTCTTCCTTGCTGATGGCATTGCCGAAGGTGATGATTGTAAGATAAATTTTGGTAGGCTAGGAGTTCTCTGCTGATGGCATTGCCGAAGGTGGAGATCCTTGCCTCTGTTCTTTTGTTTTTATCCCTTGATGGGATCTCCTTGTATTCTTTATTCTTTTCCTTTTAACATAAATCCTTGCTGATCTTTAGCCAAAAAAAAAAGTCTCTTCTTGAACGTAAGAGAAACATACCTATCATGTCTCATCATTCTCTGGAGACTAATTTCCAATTTAAGTCTTCTTCATGGTTAGATGGAAAGTTTGCTAGAAAGTGGAAGATTTCAAGCTCATAAAGTGCCTTGCTGTAGTTGAGTTTTAGATTAGGTAAACAAGTAATAGAAGAGGAAGAAGATGAAGAAGGAAGAAGAAGAGAGAAGGAGACGTTTGGAGGGAAGAGAAAGAGAAGGAGAATGTTTGAGTTGTAATTGTCGTGTGTGAGAGTGATCTCTCCACCCCTATATTGCTTCACTTAATAGAAATACAGAATTACATACACCTCCCTAAGGAGGTAAAGTGTAAAAAAGGTAAAAAGATAGAAATTACATATTAGAGCAACTAGTCAACAGGCTAGTTCCCAAACTACCCTTAGAACATAACTTCTAATAACTCTAACACTCCCCCTCAAGCTGGTGAATATATATCATGCATTCCCAGCTTGCTTAAGAGAGTACTAAACTGAGGAAAAACAAGAACCTTGGTGAAGATGTCGGCCAGCTGATCACCAGTTTGTACAAATGGAGTACAAATGTAGCCAGAGTCTATCTTCTCCTTGATGAAGTGTCTATCAACCACAATGTGCTTAGTTTGGTCATGTTGGACTGGATTGTGGGCAATACTGATGGCAGCCTTGTTGTCACAGTAGAGTCTCATAGGGCCCTCAGTATCAAGTCCCAGTTCCTGAGCAAGTCTCTTCAGCCATATGAGTTCACAAACACCATGAGCCATGGCTCGAAATTCTACCTCTACACTGGATCTGGCTACAACATGTTGTTTTTTGCTTCTCCATATAACCAAGTTACTCCCACAAAGGTACAATAACCGGAGGTAGATCTCCTGTCTATAATGGAGCCAGCCCAATCAGCATCAGTGAAGCCCTCCACTCTCAAGTGATTGTGCCTGGCATACAACAGTCCTTTCCCCGGAGAAGACTTTAAATACCTAAGAATGCGAAACACAGCATCCAAATGGCCACTCTTGGGAGCATGCATGAATTGGCTCACAACTCCCACTGCATAGGAGATATCTGGGTGTGTCATAGCAAGATAGATAAGCTTCCCCACTAGTCTTTGGTACTTTCCCACATCAACCAAAGGAGAACCGCAATCTTCTCCCAGTTTATGATTCTGCTCAATGGGAGAATTTGCTGGTTTGCAGCCTAACATCCCTGTCTCTGTCAACAAATCAAGAACAAACTTCCGTTGACATATGTTAATTCCTTTCTTGGTCCTTGATACTTCAATTCCTAAGAAGTACTTCAAGGGGCCTAGATCTTTGATCTCAAACTGCTGTGCCAGGTAGTTTTTCAGTTTACCTATCTCGGCTATATCATCCCCTGTGACCACAATGTCATCAACAGACAATGAGGGCTGTGATGGTACCATTGCCCCGCTTGGTAAAGAGAGTGTGATCAGCTTGACTCTGGGAATACCCATTCTTCGGAATAGCCTGTCGGAAGCTTTCAAACCATGCCTTTGGTGACTGTTTGAGACCATATAGTGCCTTCTTGAGGAGGCACACCTTCCCTTCAGCTGAAGGCATTTTGAAGCCTGGAGGGGTTTGCATGTACACTTCTTCTTCCAAGTCACCGTGGAGAAAAGCATTCTTCACATCCAACTGATATAATGGCCAATCATTATTGGCAGCCAAAGATAAGAGGACTCTTATAGAATTGTGCTTGGCCACAGGTGCGAATGTCTCCTGATAGTCAATCCCATAGACTTGACTGTACCCCTTGGCAACCAACCTTGCTTTATATCTTTCAATACTGCCATTAGATTTATACTTGATTGTATAGACCCATCTGCAGCCAACTGGGACACGTCCCTTAGGAAGATCCACCAATTGCCAAGTACCATTCTTCTCAAGGGCCATCATCTCCTCAGACATAGCTTGCCTCCACTTTGGGTCAGACATAGCATCAGTAACATTCCTGGGAATAGAAGTTGTAGAGAGAGCAGTAATAAAGGCAATACTTAAGGGAGAAAGAGCACCATAGGAAACAAACTGGGCTATAGGATTAGTACAAACTCTTTTCCCCTTTCTAACAGCAATAGGAAGATCTAAGTTAGATGGAGAAGAAGGGATATCACCTGATTGAGAAGGATGAAGCTCAAGATGTGGATCTGGATCCAAAGAGGACTCTTGGTAGGTCTGCTTTCTTTGGTTATGTATGCCTTCACCCTTTTTGTATGTAATGTGGTAATCCTTCTCCTTACTAGGACCACTTTCAACCACCAATTCTGTATTCACATTGGATTGATCACCAGTATTAACCACCTCCACAGTCTTGTGCGTACCAATGTCAAACATAAAAGGAGAGATAGAGAGAGGAGAATGAAGGAAATCAGCAGCCTGTTCACTTCCATACTTCTCCCCCTGAAGAGGATGCTGAGAAGGGGCAAAGAAAGGAACAGATTCAAGGAAGGTGACATCCTTGGAGATAAGACACCAACGAGAAGAAGGGTGGTAGCACTTGTAACCCTTGGTAGTAGAAGAGTACCCAAGGAAGAGACACTTGAGGGCTTTGGGATCAAGCTTAGTGCGTGCAGATTTGTTTACATGCACATAACAAACGCAACCAAAGACTTTAGGGGGAAGAGAAAATGCAGAAACCTTGGGAGATAAGATGTCCAAGGGAGAGCTAAAACCAAGAAGCTTAGTAGGCATGCGATTGATGAGAAAAGAGGCAGTGAGAGAGCAGCAGACCAAAAGGTCTTGGGGACATGCATACCAAACAAGAGACTACGGGTGACCTCCAATAAATGGCGGTTCTTCCTCTCAGCAACCCCATTTTGTTGGGGTGTGTCAACACACGCTAGCTGATGGAGAATGCCATGATCAGTAAAGAAGGCTTGGAGGCCACCAAACATGTATTCCCCCCCTTTATCAGATCGAACAACTTTTATCCGAGTGTCAAACTAAGTAAGAATCATCTGATAGAATGTTTTAAATGCATCACAAACATCACTTTAATGTTTCATAAGAACTGTCCAAGTAGCACGAGAAAAATCATCAACAAAGGACACAAAGTATCGATAACCAAATAAAGAGGTAGTAAGGGAGGGTCCCCAAACATCAGTATGTACAATATGGAAAGAAGCAGCAGTTTTATTACCATGATATGGATAAGAAGAACGACAATGTTTGGCAAACATACATGGTTCACAGTGAAAAACATGAGAAGAAGCAACAGAAGAAAATAAGTGAGGTAACTGTTTCCTCATTACAACAAAAGATGGATGGCCAAGACGACAATGCAATAACATAACAGACTCTACAAAGCTACTATCAGTACTTCCACACACAAAAGACTGAGCTGTGGTAACAGAAGGGTCAAAAAGGTAAAGGCCTTGCTCTTCACGTCCACTACCAATAATCCTCTTCGTCACCAAATCCTGAAAAAGACAGTGAGAAGGGAAAAATGTGACACAGCAGTTCAAAGATTTAGTCAGGTGACTCACAGATAAAAGATTAACTGCAAGATTAGGGACATGAAGAACTAAAGTAAGAGAAATAGAAGAGGTGACAGGAATGCTACCCTTACCAGATATGGAGGATAGGGAGCCATCAGCTATCCTAACCTTATCCTTACCAGAGCAAATGGTATAGGTATCATAATTATAGGACGTACCAGTCATGTGGTCAGTGGCACCAGAGTCAATGACCCAAGACTGGGCTGCAGTAGGGACTGAGGTGGAGACCTATAAGGCTGAGGATGATGAGGAGCTGGCCGCAGTAGGTGAAGGAGATGTGTTGAGCTATGACATGACCCTGCGGACCACTGTATCCATGAAGAGGGAGTCATCCTGTGTAGTATTTGCCTCTGTCATCACTGAATGAGCTCGAGCTCCCCCTCTACGGCCACCACGACTCCGTGTGCCAGGAGGACGGCCATGAAGAGACCAACACCTATCCTTGGTATGGCCAGTTCTCCCACAATGATCACATTTAAACCTGTCTCTACCAACTCCACTGGCACTAACAGTCTCCACTGTGTTGGCTACCTCACGGTTAGGCCCTGGGCCTCTACCACCTCCACGGGTGTCTCTAGAAGAACTAGAATGGAGAGCTGATCTCTCAAGAGAGGATACAAGAGCTGGTTCCATAGCAACACGCCGAGTCTCCTCACTCTGTAAGTAACTACACACCTCACTAAGAGATGGAAAGGGAGATTGGCCTAAGATCTGAAGCTTGATGGGCTCATAGTCAGGGTTCAGACCACCAAGTAGAGAGAAGACACACTCTTTTTCAAGAGTCTGGTATACCTTAGCTTCATCCTCTGGATCCTTCAGGTGGAGATCCCTGTAGTGGTCATATTCTTCCAACAGGGTAAGAAAGGCATTGTAGTATTCAGAAATTGTCTTGTCACCCTGCCTCATGGAGTTAATCTTCTGGTGAAGCTGATAGACCTTAGCAGAGTCACCCACTCTATCAAAAGTTTGGGAAACACTGTCCCAGATTGCCTGGGCAGTTTCCTTTCGGATAAATCTTCGTCCAATCTCAGGAGTCATGGAGAAGATTAACCATGTCATGACTGTAGAATTGTCGGCCTCCCATTGATCATTGGCAGGTGACCCAGGCTCTGGAGCTGTAATGGTGCCTGTAATGTATCCCAATTTTCTTTTACTCTTGAGTGACAACCTCACAAAGTGTGACCAGTCCAAGTAATTGGTACCATCAAGCTTCACAAAGGAGATCTGGGTAGTTATGTTCTCATAAACAAAAGGAGGAGGTGTGGGAAGGGGCTGTGAAGCAGCCGAACCAACCCCAGATGTAGGCGTATCAACCATATTATATGGGAAAGAGCACTTGACCATAAAACAGATAACAAGCAGCAGTTGGGGAGTACACACTCAACCCAAATAGAAGAGTCCAATACCAAACAGAAAGTCCAGCAAGGAAAAAACACAGATATAGGCTGGTCCTTAACACTTTCCATGAAGTAATACAAGCTTAAAAAAGGTCCAAGATCTCAAACAAGGTGGCCATTATCATTCTTCAACCAAGAAATCAGCATAGGGCAGCCCAAATACAAAAAACACAGAGGAAGTGCAGTTTCGGTTTACCTGGGCAGAACAGAGATTCCATAAAAAACTGAGATAGTTCCAATAGAAACTTCAAGCTGCAAGGAGGGACTTAAGGGGCCTGATAAGCACTCTTGGGCGATTCCAAAGAGCCATTCCAAGGCTGAAACACATCTGAAATGAGAGAGAAACAGAAGCTGCAACTTCTGGCTGGCGGAAATTTCTGTGGTAGCTGTAAGAGCTACAAAGACATAAGGGAGCTGCAGCTGAGTTCAAACAGCAGCTTCAACTACACCAATAGGTCAAATCGAACCTATTCCATGCTCTTTCAGCAATCTTCTACATAGGGATCTTCTCCTTGAACCCCTTTGTATCCTAGGGTTTCAAAGAGAAGAAAAAGAATAGGAGAGAGGAGCTAGAACACGACTCTCAAACCTGCTCTGATACCAAGTTGAGTTTTAGATTAGGTAAACAAGTAATAGAAGAGGAAGAAGATGGAGAAGGGAGAAGAAGAGAGAAGGAGACGTTTGGAGGGAAGAGAAAGAGAAGGAGAATGTTTGAGTTGTAATTGTCGTGTGTGAGAGTGATCTCTCCACACCCATATTGCTTTACTTAATAGAAATACAGAATTACATACACCTCCCTAAGGAGGTAAAGTGTAAAAAAGGTAAAAAGATAGAAATTACATATTAGAGCAACTAGTCAACAGGCTAGTTCCCAAACTACTCTTAGAACATAACTTCTAATAACTCTAACAGTTGTAAGCTAGTGCAACAGTTCATAATCCATAATGGATCTCAATAGACAATTCTACTGCAAAACTAGATGATTAAGCATTTAAGCTAATGCTGAAAATCTGTATTGAAAATTTTTCATGTTGCACATCGAAAGAATAAATGTGCACAGTACCAATACATTATGGATGTCATAACAGGTACAACTCCAAAACACAATTTAAATCACATAATCATGTAAAAGTAAACACTTTTTTTTGGTAGGAAGTAAAAAATTAACACACAAAATTAAAATTGTGGACTGACCTTTCATCATCTAAATCAAATACATCATTATCTTTCTCTGTTTCTTCTTTTGATGCATCTTCTTCAACTTGTAGATCGAAGAGCTTATCTGTCAAATACATTTCACCCATGTCCATGTCATCATCCAATAAATTTTCAAGTTCATCTCTCACCTGAAAAGATGAGATGATAAGAAGATTAGAGAACTAAGAAACCAGTACACCTTAAGTATAGGGTATGTATTGAAACTTGTCTCGGGCAGTGGTATGATGGTAATAACATCACAAATCGCCATTTTTTCTGTTTAGGAAGGACCCATTTTACCATCACGACCAACTACAACAACAGTGGCATACTGTATAATTATGGACATAATATATGTATCAATAGTTATTGCTTCTAGTAGACCAACTTTATAGGTCCAATAATTTGTTCAGTCATCTAGAGTCCCCGTGTGAGCATAAATAATGCAAATCATCTGACATGGCTTGCCATGTAGCCCTTGGCCCTAAGAGCTGGTAGGAAAGCATCACAAGAGGTAGTTACCAATCAAATGCTCACACTGACAGGTTGGATCCTACACTAAATTGCAACCACTGCGCCAAAACTATACAAGGGGGAAGATTTTTCTGTTTGGCAGGACAAGAAGGTGGGTAATGTAGAATAGCTAGGCTGCAACCAATGCTACAGGAGGATCGTAAACTTTTCAATGAAGAGCAGCATCCACAGGGTATTTGATTTCTTCAATCAGCAACTATGAAATCTTCTATTGAATTAATAAATCTCATGGAAGAAAAACTCGACCGAAACCTGTCGAAACAGGTTTCCGAGACGAGTTGAAGGGGAATTTTATAAAATCCCTGGATTCGACCGGGTTTTGATGGTTTCGACCAGTTTCGACTGGTTTCGACCATATTTCGGTGGTTTCGACACATATGCCCATCGAAACTAGGGGAAACTTGGCTCGAAACTAGGACAGACAGGTATTTATGCCACAAACTGCCAGAAACCAGAACAGACACTTAGTTATGTGTTGAAGTATGTACGGGGTATTCTGGTCTTTTTCCTGTCTTTATTTCATGTACAGCCATGTCGGCTATGTTAGGGACAATTCTGTCCATGTATTTTGTATCTCTTATTATAAATATATGGCTTGGGGTCTACCTTAGACCATCGAAGCATTATTCTCTAATTCTAAACTCTCTCAACATGGTATCAGAGCAGGCAGGGGTCACGGTATCGAGTCCCTCTGGCAGTGGGCAGGTGTTGAATTATTTATCCACCCGTGTCCCCCTTTGGATAGTCCGCCGTGTTAGAGCTCCTATTTGATATACATATTGTTTCTTCCCTTTCCTACAAGGTCAGCCTTTCAGAGGAAGCGGTTTCTACATTATATCTAATATCATTTAATTTTCAACTTTCTAATGCTGGGTTTTTTCTCAAATCTAAATTTTTTATAAATCTTAATATGATAAAACACTGCTAAAACCCAAAAGTGCAGTAAAATATTCATTTGTTTTGATGTCCAAAAAAATATTTTCATTCAGAGCGATTTTGACAGCATTCGCGCACACCAAATTAAGTTTTATCGGTACATAACTCCTTCAATATAAATCAGATTTAAGCAAACTTGGACTTGTTGGAAAGCTATCAAAACAAAGCTTTCTAACAAACCCAAGATTGCTTAAATCTCATTTATGGCATCGGAAGCTCCAAAGGTGTCCCAAGGGTGGGCGCAACCCTAAACCAGGCAATACTCGTTCCCAGGCCAATCTTTCTGATGCTTCCGATGTTGTCACTGCTCTTGCTGCCCCGGCTCCTTTCTCTTTGGATCAAATGGCTGTCATCCATAAATTGGTGACACAACTGACTACTAGCTCCTCTCATCCTCCTATCTCCAACCTTGCCTTGTCAGGTACTTTTCATGTTTCCTCGCCGAGTCTTTTGTGGTTAATTGACTCTGGGGCTACTAATCACATGACTAGCAACTTAGAGGTCTTCCATACCTACTCTCCGTGTTCTGGACGGGATAAGGTACGTGTGGCCGATGGTTCTATGTCCCCCTCTCGGGTAAACGTTCGGTGTCTTGTAGTTCCCATCCCTCTCTTTCTTCTATTTTGCATGTCCCCAAGTTATGTGCTAATCTATTATCTATTTATCGTTTAACCAATGGGTTAAATTGTTTGGTTTGCTTTTATTCAACTCATTACTTGTTTCAGGATCTAGTAACGGGCACAACGATTGGGTATGGTCGGGTCCGTGATGGTCTCTATTACTTGGAATCTACACCAACTGCTCCAGCTCCCTCATCTTCTCATACCCTACATTCTGATAGTGCCCTGACCAAGCTACTACATTTGCAACGTCGCTTAGGACATCCCTCTTTTCATGTTTTACATTCTATGTTTCTAGATTTAGTTAAACATTGTGGTTTGGAACAGCTTAATTGTGAGATCTGTGAATTTTCTATGCACACTCGAAACTCTTATTTTATTAGTGATAGTAATAGTAATGTTCCTTTTTTCATTATTCATTCTGATATTTGAGGTCATGGTTTTCGGTGGTTCATTACTTTTATTGATAATTGCACACGCCTCACATGGGTTTATCTTCTCCACAATAAGTCTGATGCATTTTCTTGTTTTCAATCGTTTCATGCCATGCTTCGGAGTCAATTTAATGCTTTTGTCAAGGTCCTACGCAGTGATAATGGCACTGAATACCTTGACCATGCCTTTCAGGAGTACCTTTCTTCCCATGGCATTCTCTCCCAAACTTCCTGTGTTAGGACCCTTGAACAAAACGGCATCCTTGAAAGGAAAAATCGGCATTTCCTGGATGTGGTGCCTTGATGTTTACCACTACTGTCCAGAAGACATATTGGGGAGATGCTGTCCTCACTACTGCCTAACCTCATTAATCGGCTTCCCTCCAATGTCCTTAACTTTAAGATACCTCTATCCTTTCTCCCTGACCCTGCTATTGCCACTTCTCTTCCTCCCAAAATATTTGGGTGTGTTTGTTTTGCCCACAACTCGTCCCCTTCTCGATCTAAGTTGGATCCCCGTGCTCTTCGGTGTGTTTTCCTTGGTTACTCGGCCTCTCAAAAGGGTTATAAGTGTTATCACCCTCCTTCTCGTCGTCTCTATATAACCATGGATGTCACCTTCCACAAGTCGGAACCCTAATTCACGACAACTCTTCAGGGGGAGAGTCTTGAAGAAGAGCAATCGTGTCTTGTTCCTCCTATGGTTATTGACAATTTTCCGGTAACTAATATTACAGTTCAGGGGGAGCCCACAATTAACAGTGACAATGAGAAAGTAATTGATCCTACCCCCTTGGAAGTAATAACTTACACTCAGAGTAGATCCAAGAACAAGGGAACCATGAAAGACCAACCATTACCCACTGTGGCGCCTCCTCCAGATTCGCCCTCTTCATCAGGTAATATCTCTCCTATTTTTGATAGTATACCTAGCTTAGATAACTCCTTGCTTGATGATCGTCCCATTGTCATTCAAAAATGTGTTGGCTCTTGCACACAATACCCTATCTCTCATTTTGTATCTTATGAGTCTTCATCACCTTCCCATCTTGCCTTTGTTTCCTCCTTGTCTTCTGTGTCTATTCCACAAGATTGGAAGGAAGCCATTAAAGATCCGAAGTAGAAGGTTGCCATGATAGAAGAAATGCAAGCGTTGGACAAGAATGGCACATGGGAACTTGTCCCTCGCCCAAAAAGGAAAAAATTAGTTGGATGCAAATGGATGTTTACAGTCAAGCAAAAGGCAGATGGTACTGTTGAGAAGTACAAGGCTCGTCTAGTTGCTAAGGGCTTTACCCAAACCTACAGGATAGATTACCAAAAAACTTTTGTGCCCGTGGCAAAAATGAACTCAGTCAAAGCTTTGTTGTCCTGTTCTGCCAATCTGGGATGGGACCTACAACAACTAGATGTCAAGAATGCCTTCTTTAATGGAGATCTTGAAGAAGAGGTCTATATGGATTTGCCTCCCGGATTTATTACACCTCCACGGCTGGCCGAGTATGCAGGTTATAGAAATCCCTTTATGGACTCAAGCAATCCCTTAGGGTTTGGTTTAGCGGGTTTTTGAAAGCCATAAAGAAATTTGGGTACCCAAAGCCAAGTTGATTATACATTATTTGTGAAATGGATTAGTTCCCAAATCACAGCTCTTATTGTGTATGTAGATGACATCGTGATCACTAGGAACAATGATACTGAGCTCTCTTACCTAAAAAATCTGTTGGCCACTGAGTTTGAATCCAAAGATCTAGGACCTCTCCGGTATTTTCTTGGGATTGAAGTTACAAGGTCCGACAAAGGGATTTTCATTTCCCAACGAAAATACGTCCTGGCCCTCCTTAGTGAGACAAGTATGCATGGTTGTAAACCTATTGATTCCCATATTGAGGTTAACCATCAGCTATGTAGTGTAGTGGGTGATCCAATTAACAGAGAGTAGTACCAGGGACTTGTTGGTCGGTTGATCTATTTGTCCCAAACCAGACCTGACATTGCCTAGGATGTGGGCATTGTTAGCCAGTTTCTCCATGACCCAAGGACAACCTACCTAGATGTAGTGCACTGAATTTTGAGGTACCTGAAGTCTGCCCCTGGGAAAGGAGTTCTCTTTTCCAACAATGAGAACCTGAGGCTAGAGGCTTTTACTGATGTCGATTGGGCTGATCCATTGATGATAGGAGGCCTACCTTTGGCTATTGTTCATTCCTTGGAGGTAACCTGATGCAGATAAGTCACATAATGGGCTTATTTTATTGGAAATAAGCCTTAGGTGGGGTTATGTATGCATCGACCCTTTGATTCCATGTGTTTTCATTGTAATGGACCACTTTAATGGGCCTAAAATGTGGGTACAAGGAAGGCATACCGAATTAGGCTTAGTAGTAGCTCATTTTCATATTTCCTAGGTTTATTTAAGAGTCTTTTCATGTTTTTAGGTAGAGGTCTAATAGTCACTAGAGTATCTCCTAGTTTTTGGTATTTGTCGTTTAGAATTCCAAGAGTTAGTTAATTTTCTTGGTTTATGTTTCCTATGTATTAGGGTGGGGTTCAATGTTTTGGGTTTAGTTCTCTGAGGTATCTTTGTTTAGGATTTATTATCTATGTATGGGGAATTCCAAAAGGGGGTTTGGAATTCTAAGGGTTTCTTTTTATTTTGTTGTATTCAAGGTTTTTACCTCTATATAATGCATGCCTTGGCTGCTCTCAAAGGCAACCCAGAATTTCGAAAACAAATTTCCTCTTTTGAGAACCCTTGTGAGAAACAAGAGCTGTGAGACTCAGCAACCAAGGTGGGACTCCTACGGCTGGTAGACTGGTGGGACTCCAGCTCTACAATCTAGCTATCCAATTTCATACCTACCTATTCTCTTCCAGATTCGATCTTGGCTTGCTTACCCTCTCGGGTTTGCATCATAACCTGGTCACATGGAGCAATAAGAAACAGCCCATTGTATCACAATCCAGTGCAGAAGCAGAATATCATGCTATGGCTCAGGGCATTGTGAACATTTGCAAACTGATGTGGCTTAAAGGGTTGTTGAGTGATCTGGGTGTTATCTCTGAAGCTCCCATGCATCTCTATTGTGACAATAAAGCTACTATCAGCATTACCCATAACCCTGTTCAGCATGACAGGACAAAGCACATTGAGTTCGATCGGCACTTCATCAAAGAAAAGTTAGAACAAGGCCTTATCTGTATTCCTTTTGTCAGTTCTGTTAATAAGCTGTTGATGTGTTCACAAAGGGGTTAAATTGTAAAGTGTTTCACTCACTGGTCTCCAAGTTCGGCATGTATGATATATTTGCACCAACTTGAGGAGGAGTATTGAGATCCGTGGGATTAGCAATTTATCACTTTACATTAGGGTTTTATATTATTTTCCTTTTTCCCCTTTTTACCCTCTTGGGTTGTAATCCCATTATAAATAAAGAGGACCTCTGTCATTAGTGACAAGTCAAATCATTCTCTCAACTCTGATTCCAAACTATATACTCTATTAAACTGCTGGCCGACACGCTATCCAAACCCGGAAATTGGAAATTATAATCTCCACACAATCTGGACTGAGCTGCCTTATGATGCTCCATCAAACCAAAATAACCCGCCACATATGCAGACCAGGCTGTCTCCCACAGTAGTTGAATCCCACAATGGTACTGGGCTGGTTTTGGGGCCTTCTGCCTGTGGCTACACATGGACCTTTGATCTACATCAGACGACTTTGCAGGACACCCAGTCGGTGCAATGCTGTGCTGGCAATGCAATCCTAAGACTGATGACAGTGTTCAGCTCACATGGAATGAAAGGGAAGCACAAACAGATCTGTTCAGAGAAAAATTAGCCCACTGGTTCATGACAGCTTTCTGGAAACATGTTCCTACTAGAAGCTCTGAAAAACTCTTTTCTAATTAAGATGTCACAGGCCTCTCTCCTAATCGCTAATCCTATATGGCTATATATTAATCTCTCCTTTGGAAGTGGGAGAGCATGTTTTCACGAGTTTTGAGCAATCCCTTCTTCAGTACCAAACACTCATCTCTTATGATACCCTGAACCTGTCCCAGCCAATAAATTGCCACCCTATCTGTGGTACTAGCTACCATTCCTGTTATAAAACTCTGCAGAACATAAGGCTTTATATTTTCTGGTATCATCTTCTAACAAGGTAAATAATATTAAACATAAGGGAAAAAGAACACTAACTGCGAACATGCGGCGCGCTGCCCCTGCACCCAGACACAGGGGCGCATGAAATGACCGTCGCACCCCCATGGAAAGGCAGAAATTCCCGGGGGCACGGCGGTCATTTCACACGCCCCTGTGTCTGGGCTCAGGGGCAGCGCACCGCAAGTGCCCAGGTAACGTTCGCTTTCCCTAAACATAATTTTAAGTGCAGAAAGAAACTATAAAACTATATACTGAAACGCAGAGTGCATATTGCTAATCATTCATGACCAAATTAATCTAAGCTGCATGATATATTGAGTATTGATCATAAGAGGATATTCATTCGCACCTTCTGAACACGCCCAAATAATGCAACTAGACGACTCTTTATATGTCTAGCACGTTGGAGATTGTGTGTGCTGGTTTTAGAGGTCAATTCATCTAAAGCTGGATATGCCTCTTGCTCCAATGTGGAGGTCTGTCATAATAAATAGAGTAATAAGCAGTTTAATGTGAAAGGCAATTTTCATCAAATATATAAAGACAAAAATAAAATATACATAAAAATACAAAATAATGAAGAACCTTCTAATAATTTGACAGAGTATACAAGAATTTAGCACCCAAATAGCTGAGACATAACCCTTTAGATAGCTTCATTGATTAAGTAGAATTTATAATCAAACATGAAACTCATATCTGTACAAGATCAGATCAGACCAGAGGTGAAGGGTAAACAATTCAGTCATGATATAAATCATAGCAACTATCTTTCAATTTTAGAGATCTGCCATTCACTTCTGCCTCTTACTTATATTAAACTCTCTTTCTTCCAGAAAATGGAAGAAGGGATTGTTGGTTATTCTCATTCCCAAGCCAAAGATGTGGCAAAGATTACTAGGCTTCTGTTTACTTACAAAATGGAAATTCATTTATCAGGTCACACTCTGCTCTAAGCACAAATTACAGAAGAAACATATCAAAATCTCTTACAATTCTAGTATCTTTTATTATTATAGCCACTTATTCTTCAGAGTCTCAGCATGTTAACTTCTTTCAAAATACCCATGTTGAAGCAGGCTGATAACTCACCAGAAGTTCAAATGGGCCTAGCAAATCCCCATCATCATGTGGAAACAGCGTAGCTTGCCACCAGGACCTGCTGCTTCCTCCAACAATATAGTATTCCTTTTCCTCAGCGAGACAGAGAGAGAGAGTTGATTCGGAAAGATTTTCCTTGGTTGCATCTTGTTTTATTTCTTTATTTTAGAGGTTCAAAATAAGAAAAAGCTTACATTTGAATTTTTAGGAGCCGAGCCCAAGTATTGGCTAGATATCATCATAGTTTTAAGTTTGGGTTAAAACTTCAATTTTCGAGTTTTGATCGAGACATCTTGTTTCGAGGCAAACCGAGATGAAACCAAGGTCAATACTGGTTTGGTCCAACTATCGACCCTGTTTTGAACCATGAATATAAATTACAGGTTTGATCGAAACATGTCATATTTCGACAGGTTTCAACCAAGAGCTCATAGTTTTGCAAGTTTCGACACTCTTCCTTTGGATTTTGCCAAAAACTGCACTTGATTTCTTCCCAAATTTTTATGTTCTTCTAACTCATTCAACCCTTCTACAGCTTGGATTTGCGTAATTGGAGCTTGAAGGTAATGGTTTTTTTCCCCAAATTTTCGAAGAATTAGTACATAGATATAGTGGTTTCATTTCAATTTTTTATACGTTGGATAGAATGGCCCAATCTACGACTTCACGGGGATGGATTATTTTTTAGGTTGTTAAATTATTTATTGAAATTTCTGATTTAAAAATACGATTTTCCCCCAACAAATTTTTGAAAAAAATGGGGTTTTCTATAATATGTGCTGGATGGACTTCAAATTAATATATGTTAGACATCATTGGCTGATCTATGGCTTGACGGAGTTAGATTTTTTTTTCCTTTTTTATTTTTTAAATTTTTATGTTTTTCAAAATTAATTGATGAAAAAAAAAAAATGAAAAAAAAAAAATAAGAATAATATTCTGTTTTTGCTTGAAAAATTAAAAAAAAAAACAATAAAAGTATTGAAAATATGTTTTCAGCCGAAATTGATTAATAATGTGATGTTCTTTAATTATTTTTTGTTGATTAAGTAATTACCAATTATTTTTTAAAAATTAAAAATAATTTTAATTAGATAAAATAATATAAGACTTAGAGGAAATTTTAGAATAAGCTCGGTTGCAGTTTTGGGAGCCTTATTTGATGTATGCATGTTAATAATCTTTGCGTTCTTGTTGCAACAGTGTACCAACAACAAATGCATAATGGTTGATCGGGAAAGCGGGGACATTGCATGGAAGCATGGGATACTCCTTTCGGCCAACAAGATGACTGTGGCATAAAAATAATGGGAGGTGGGCCACTAGACTGAAGTTGCATCTTGCTGGTGGTGATAGAAATGTCATGGGCTGCACTAATGTTCCTAGTGAGATGAAGAAGGCCATGGCAACACTGATGACGGGCGGGATACAGAAAAGGATAGACAAGAGGGAAGACAGGGCAGAGTTTGAGGAAGCATGTCTAAGGAGGATCCCTGATTTAGAGGGGCAAGATTATGACAATGACTAGACAGGTTTGGATGACGTAGTCACAGTGGCAGAGGCTGCACAATTGAGGAGAGCAAAGGAAGCGAGCAAAGCTACCTTTGTGATGAAGCAGGACAGATTGATGCAGATGCCCAGGGGAGCTGGTTTATCTAGATAGGCTCCAGCAGAGCCAGATCCACAGCCACAAGAGAGGAGAAGGAGGAGGAGGCTGAGACTTAGAGAGCCAGAGATTCCATTGGAGGAGCCAAAGTGTGAGGGGCCCACCCCCAACCCCAGTTCATGACCCAGCCATTGAGATCCTCCATCTTTCCAAGAAAGGACAAGAAACAGAAGAAGCTGAAACAAATGTGGACTGATGTGAAGGGGAGTATAGGGGTTGCTATCTGCCCATCTCCAAGTGGTTCTTATACCACAACATTTCAGCTCATACCATTACAAGGCCATATTATCAGAGCATGCTGGATGAGGTAGGTAGGGTTGGCCCAGTAGTGAAGGGGCCCACATCATATGAGTTATACAATACCTATTTGCTCTACCAAAAAAAAAGGAGTCGAAGGCGACATGGGAATCATATGGTGTGACTGTGATGTGTGATGGTTGGACTGGACATACTAGACAATCCCTCATCAACTTCATTGTATACTGTAATGGAAGGACCACATTCTTGAAGTCATTAATGCATCCAAGGAGAAGAAAGATGCATATCAAGCTGCTGCAAGAGGTGGTAAAGGATGTGGGGGTGGAGAATGTGGTATAGGTAGTCAATGACAATGGGAGCAACTTCAAGAAGGCTGGGCAAAAACTGAGGAACAATCCTAGGTATCGACTTTTCTGGACTCCATGTGCAGCTCACTGGATCAATCTCATGTTGAAGGACATGGGGAGTTATAAGCTTGTGAAAGAGGTTGTAGAGAGGGCAAGGCAAGTGACCACATTTGTCTACAATCATTGGATATGCCCTACAGATGTTGAGCAGCAAGTGTGGTTGGGTCTTGGTGAGGCCAGGGCTGACACGCTTCGCCACAAACTACACCACTCTGAAGAGCTTTGAGACGACGAAGTCTCTACTTAGGTCCATATTTGCTTCAGAAGAATTGGTTTGAGTGGCAGAAGTCTGCTTCTCGTGAAAGTCGGGCATCTTAGCGACCATTCTAGTGACAAGTTTTGGGATGACCTGAAGAGGGTCGTCATGATCTTAAAGTCGGTCGTCAAAGTGTTGAGAATGGTGGACTCACAGAAGAAGCCCACCTTACCACACTTGTGGGCAGCTATTGATTTGATGAAGATTCAAGAGGAGGAAGTGTACAGACAGCTGCCACGAAGTACATTTTCTAGTCCTCGAAACCTAGGTTTCAATTTTGGCCCAGAAAAATTCCAGGTTTCGGTTTCGACCATGGTCGAATCCTGAAACCTAAAATAGATACTACTTTCATCTGGAAATCTTATTGTAAATTAGGATAGGAATTATAAATTGATTGGATATTAGAAAGTCTAAGATTTGTTAAAATTTAGGGTTTAACCTAGACTTTTCAAGTATCCACAAGTATCCAGTGATGGGGCATCACACTTATGTATGATAGTCATTTCTCATTTATTACGGCCACAGATTTCTTATCCATGCCTAACACATCACATCCCTGTCTAAGTTACACAGGTCATATAAAAGAATATTACGTTTGTACATACAAAGAATATACAACACACCCTTTTTTTAGAAAAGGATTGCATCCTAGAAAGGATAAAATCCCCATAAGAGAACCTAGGACGAATAGCACCCAGGTTACCTAACTAATCTGCTATATCAATTGATGATCCCCAGATTCAATCAAAACAAACAGTTCAACCTAGAAACGAGGTGCTATCACATAGTTTTTTAGTTCATGGGTTTTTTCCTTTTGTTTTTTTCTCAATCCCCCCCCCTCTCTTATTTTATGGTAAAACAAAACTTCAGGAAAGGGAAATGAGTCAACTTTGTAATACTAATAAGGGGAGAGTTTTCATGCACGGGGGCATTACGCAGGGGTGGGTGATGATGCGTCAAATAGGAGGGGGGGGGGGTTGGTCATTTCGACCCCAAACCTATGACTACACAAAATACTCCACCTAGTTGGCTGACTTGCATGGTAAAATCAACACTTTAGATGACTCGTTGACTCCAGTTGATGACTAGACAAAACTGCTTAATAGGTACTTAAGTCAGTGTATAATGAAAATGAATACTCGGTTTAGCCATGAACTAGTCAACACCTTAACTTAAGTATTGAACCAAATCCAAGTGGATAGAGAATTGGAGAGCATTCAATGTAATATGTCTACCTTCTAGAGATATGGGTAACCAATCAGTGTGAATGAACTTGCACCTCAGTCCATAATATGTGGAAATTGACATAGACATGGCAGTGTGACACAGACTTGATTGCCTATGTATATCCATGATAATGGGTTATTGACACACACACACACACACACACGGGGGATCCCACACTATCAGAGAGAGATGTTAAAATTTCTACAAAGAGCTACACAATATACCATAATAAGTAATTGGAAATGATTTGAGAAGACTTTGGGCAGGTTGTATCTGGTTGTCAACTTTTAAATTCAGAACCAACAGACAGCCTCACCTACATGTATATGCACCAATGCCCCTCAAATTCAGACCTAGATAAAACCTACCCAACTTCTTCCTGAATCGCTGCATATAATCTATAACTTCCATAAACGTAAAGGCAATACAAAATTCAGTTCTATAATATTAAAAAGGAATAAGAAGAGCAACTGCACACTAATTTATAAATAAATAATAATTCACTCAATTTCATCACAGTTACGAATCATATACATGGCTCGATAGTAAAATATCTTTTAAATTCTTTATTTATAGACGTTTAAAATTAAAATAAACTACTTGCTAACTATAGAACCAAATTAAGTAACTGATCAACATAATCAGATGGAACTTAGTGGAATCTGAAGTGCACACCTCAGCTTCAAGGCTCCTGCAAACAGACTCGAAGCAAACTTCAAGAACCCGAAACTCGAAAGGCAACGCCTTAGCCGTACCCTTGACTTGTATATCCGCTGTACCCACGAGACTCCCACTACCATTCGTTTGAAGCATCTCTGCTTCAGCAGAAGAATGTCGAGAATCAAGAACTCGCGGCGATTCCACCATCGTTAAATTTCGCGTCGTCTCATTCAGATTTGAGACGCGGCATTCAAGATCACGAACAAAAGGAAAAACCGAAGGATCCTTGGAATTGAGAACCCAAATCTCAGTTGCAGTGATGATCGCTTTAATATGCTCGAGATTCACAACAATCGCTCTATCTCGACCAAGAATTGTCGATGGATACGAGAGCCCAGGATCAAGAACCCTTAGATCACGAGCTGGAAGCCCAGTTCTTCGCATGATCAAATGCTTTCCAACCTCTTCCAGATGTGAGTTTCCAGAGGCTGAGACAACGAGCCAAGCCCTGATTCCAGCACCTTTCCGCCTCTGCTGCGGTGGCGCAGGTGGTGTTGGTGGTGGCACCGGCGTTGGAGTTGTGACGGGTTGTTGCGTAGGCATCGTTTGTGGTTTGAGGGAGTTGAGAGAGGGAATAATGATTCGTTGATTTCTTCTCGCTTCATTTAGATGATCTGGAGACAAAACTTGTTGGGAAAAGGCGATAGAATCTGAACAAGAAACTGGTTTTAAGATCTGAAATTAATAATGGAATAAGGGGAAGTGGAAGTCTATTCAGATGCATTTGTAGATCTTCTGCTTCGCTTCCCTTGCTTGATAATCTACTTTAAGCTGTACGTATTCTTTTGGGCGGGAAGCGAAAGTCCACTTCCTTTCTCCTATGGTCGTTCGGTTTCCTTTCCTTTCCTTTCCTTTCTCCTATGGTCGTTCGAACCAAGTTTGCCTTTTATCAGAGAGATATGGGTGGGTCCATGTAAACAAGAGAATTCAGACATGGCCCACATGTTGTAAGAAATCGTTTCCTGATTGGCCACTTAGGAACATTGGATTGAGGTATCGGCCAGAAAGGATCGTATCGGTATCAGTCGAGGCCAGGATATCAGTATGGATAAAGGTAAAATCATTAAAAAAAATTTGTTTTTTAATAAAAAGTAAGGGTAAAATTGACCATTCTGGATCAATAACAGCTGATCCCCAATATCTGATACCAATATCTCAATCCTTGCTTAGTAAGGCATTTTTGTTTAGTAGTGAGTCACCCATCGGGTTAGTTACATGGAATCTACTGTAGGACCCATAGGAAGAATGGATTTCATGTGAGTAGCCCCCGAAGACCTTGGATGGTACTTGTACAAGGATATGATCCAGTCTCATTTAAATGGGCATTACTCAATTGGGTGTCATATGGCAAACCCATGTATGGGCAACCAACCCATATCACAATTGTTCTATTCCCCTTTGGGCTCACAATAATCTCTGTAGGTTTAGCATTTTTAAAAATATCCTTTGGGATTTCAATTAGATCTTTAGTAGCATGATTGCTTGGATAATTACAATTAATTTAGCTAACTTTTAAGAGGTTTAGTAACACCTTACCAAGTGGGTCACGCCCTTTTTGTCCCTTTCTTTTAATTTATGAACACCCTACTATAGTGGGTACATATTACTAAAAAAAATACAATAGTGGGTAGATATTTATCAAAAAATAAATTTTAAAACTATGGTGGGTAGATAATAACCCACACCAACTAGGGGGAGAGAATTTTACCAAAAAAAACTAGGGGGAGAGAAAAAGATTGCCTCCATTAGCAATCGACCAAGGAGGGGAGAGGCGAGAGGGTGTCTCTTGGAACCTAGGTTTTGAGGGGTGCTCTTTTTATTTTCTTCTCATTTTCTTATAGGGAGAGGGTTGTCTGAGCAAGCGGCATAGAAGAGCATACCAATGAAGTGCAGTTAAGTGATTTCGTACATAGAAAGCATCAAGGTCATTTCATGTGAGGCTAAGAGAGAAAGAGTATCTTTCTTTTATTATTCTCTTTCTTAAGAGCCACAGAGTGAGGTATTGTGTGAGAATCCAGATCCTCTTCAATGACGTTTAACCGCCAGGATCAATCTCCCACCATCCGTTGGGTGTGGGGATCATAAACAAAAATGGGTCCTTGGTCTCAAAACAATATTTCTCATACAATCCTAACATTACAATAAATTGATTTGTTGAAAAGTTGGCTCTGAGACATAAATTGATATTTGAAAAGGCCCTTGGGTCATCTACCCAAAAAAAAGATACAAAAAAAAGGCCCTTGGGTCCCTCGATGGCCAAATATATATATTGGTATAGATATGTCGAATCATACTCATCATATTTACAAGTTTTTTTGATTTACTAATTAGAAGGAGTTTGAATTTTCCTCTAATCAAATTCTTTATTCCATTATGATGTTGCACTGAAGATTTGAGAATTCCCTTGTTGCGTCTGTTCACAATAAAAAACTAATGGGATTTTGACAATTTAGAATGGCAACAAGTTTGATCTCCACACATGTTGAACGCAATACTTAAAAGTTCTTCCAAGTTCATAAAGAAATAATAAAGTTATAAGATCTTTTCTTTGGAAATATAAGGTCTATCTTAAGTTTAAATTCTTTATATAGAAGATACTTAACAATGGAAATCACTACAAAAAGCCTCTTTGAGTCATTTTCTAACTATTGATAGTAGATGTACTTTTTGTTCTAGCGAAGACAGCCTGATTGACACCTATTTTTTTGTCTTGCAATTTATCGAAAACGATCTCGGCACAAGAATTTTGGGGTTCAAATCAGATTACCTTCAAGCTCATTCTTTATCCCTTTTCTTTGAAAGCCTGTTGTCTTCCTCCCTTTTTTCAAAAAAAAAATGTCTTATATAATTTCAATTTTTTCTGTTACTTGTTATTTCCTATTGATGGCTAGAGATCAATGTTTAATGACAATGATAGGTGGATAACGGATTTAGATTTGTTTCAATTCTCACCTATTCTCGATCCATCTCCGACCCAATCAGTTGATATGGCACTACACGATTACTATGTGTTGCTCTTATCTGAATTAGTTATTTGTGACAAGAGTTTCTCTATAAATGGTTTTGAAGGAGGATGGACATCTATGGTTGCTTTTGATAATAAGAAAATTTGTTGGTACTTTTATAAACTTTTAAGTATAAATAAGAACCCATTAGAGGCCGAGGCAAGAGGACTGCTCGAAGGAATGCAACAAGCGTTTAGACTGATTGTCAAAGTTTGATGGATCATTATAGCTGAACATGGGATGCTGGCCTTAGAAACTTTGTACCTTTTCTCTTTGACATTAAGAATGTTATGAATGAATTATCAATTGTGTTTATTGTTAAGCACGAATATAGGATTATATCCTCAGCTTATAATCAGCTTCAAAGGCAAGGATGAACAAAATTAAATTATATGTAATAGATGATGTAGGCTCTTTTCTTTCTTTATAGTTTTTGAACATTTTTTTATTTTTTATTGATAAAGAAGTAATAAGTTTGCCCAATTTTTGGTAAGAACAGCATTACATATAGATCAAAATACCTGTACATAATAAAACCCAATTCGTGATTGTCAAAAGAAGATCAACTAATCACAAACCCTCGCAGCAATCGTGGAATTCTTCTTTATGGCCGCTCCCTTCACAGTACAAGCAATCCAACTGGCAACACTACACCAATGTATCATGTCATAGTTCCCATCTACAATCTATGAGCAGAGGAGAGGTTGATAAATGTTGGTTAAGGAACTCATTTCCTACAATGGCACTTCTGTATGTGATGTATGATGATGACTTTGAGAAGCCATTTCATTGTAAAGATAATCTTTCTACGATCCTTCTCAAGCCTTCTTGGTTGTTTGATGGTTCTTTAAGCAGGCCATGGCAAACACACAGGAATCTTGCCAATGTACATTAGATAACCAGCGGAACACCAGATTCTTCAATGGACAAGGGTTGTAAAGCACGTATTTTGACATCATATTTTTTATAAACAGAGTTTCCCTTTCCTGAGGTGAAATCTGATCCATCAGATGAGAGATTAGACGAGGTACGTTCCTCGTAAGCATGGCCAATATGGTTCCCACATTTACGGCAGAGAAGCAATGTTCTTCGGCGGACCAAACCCCAAGAGTATTTGGAGATGAAGTAAGGTATGCAGAAGATTTCATCAATCTGAGTGAATCTGCTCTCATCGATTGAGAAGAATGATATGATCCCCCTCTTTATGGATTTCCCGTATTTAAGTCCAATGGTTGAGGTGTTCCGGTTGGAGGAACATAAGTTCAGTGCATATCCACAGGAACCACAGCTGCATCATAAAGAGGAGATTGTTTGTCAATGAAAATTAAAAGCAATGATAGCAGTCATCTGATAAAAATACCTCAATCATGTCATCAAAATTATTGATAAAGGAAGTACTCAGATTATGAGAACACCGGCAACAAATTAGTTGTAGGAAGAGAGAATCAATAGAGTAAATCTGTTTTGAAAACGAGGAGGAAAGATGATGTGAGCTGTGGTTCTACCAAAGAGTTTGGAAATGTCCATGGAAGTTCTCCAGAGTTGATAGTTCCACCAGCGACAGAGTCCACCACACTGGGGACGGCAGAATGCCGCTGAGGAAAGTTCCAAAACAACCACTGTATCTCTTTATGGCTCAAATATGTGGGGAGCACTCAATGTTGAGACGGATACATCATACATTTAGGGAGATCAAGGGACTGAATCAGATTTTCTACCTTGCCGGTTTTATCAACCGAGAGAGACGAGGAAAAGAAAATCGATATATTATTAGGATTGGATAGAAGTGATGAGGGAAAGAAGAAATTATCTTCTATCGCACATTTTGGGGATGAGGATATCAGCTTCTATTGCACAAGTTTGGGGATTTTCTCCAGACACCTTCAAGACATCACTTGTGCCGCTGGCTATAGAGCAATCCAATGCCAGAAAAAACAGAACGCTTACAGCAAACATTTTCAAACAGCCACTATATCCCTTCAGGGTGCAAATTCTTAAGTACCAACACTTCTTTTTAAGGGTGTTTTAAGAGATCAAAGCATTGAATCAGGTTTCATTATTGCCCTGCAAATCTTACTGACCCATAAAGATGGTAAATCAAACTAAGAATCTTCACTGATTATCACTTTAAAAACAATATGTTGAATTAGAACCGCGTGAAACCAACTCAAGAAATAGATTAGTATTATAATTAGTGGTCAAATAGAACTATAATTCACTGGATTCCACAAATCAAGCAGATCTAACAAACAGAACAATTGAAAAGTACGATGATTAGAGGTCAAATTAAGAAATTCCTTGTTTCCACATGTAAAGCAAACAAGTGTAAATGATTTCCAATTGAATCTTTTGATCACAGGAGATAGAACTAAATTACATGTCTTATCCAATCTTACCTAAAGCATATAATTCTGTCCATTCCACACATCGAGCAAATCAAACAAATAGCAAACATGGTGGCTCAGTGAATGAGTTCCATCTGAATTAAATTAAAACGAACTCATATATCTAAGATCAATTAATTTAAGTACCAGATTAACACCAGGTAATCTCGTTGGAAACTCAGGAACACAATTACCCAAATCCACTAAAACCCCACAGCCTGAACAGGCAAACAGAAGAGTTTGAGGAATACGGTTATGTAGATTCCATCAAGCAAACCACAAGTATTGTCATCAAATTTTTGAATACCAACCAACTGGGTTCAAATTAAACAGATAAAGGGAACCCGCAGAAATGTTGAAAACTGTAATTTGAAGTTTCGTAACTTATGAACATAATAGCTCATATCTGCTATACTCCCACTTCCTGAATAGGCAACACCAACAGCAACAAGCAACCGATCGACCCAAGCGTATCAATCCAAGCACTAAACAATCCAGCAAGCCAAATGATCGCCGCATTCAATATTATGAACCTCCAAACTCAAAAAACAAGACCAAGTTTCGCCATCAATTTTTTGATCATCAACCATCTGGGTTCAAATTAAATAGAAAAACGAATCCATAGGAACATTGAAAACTCGAATTTGAAGTCTGAACATTGGGGGAAACGAAAATAGCCGGCAGCAACTCAGGAACATAATTACTCAAATCCGCTAAAACCCGACAGCCTGAATAGGCAACAGAAAAACAAACTAAGGACCCAATTCTGTAGTTTCCACCAAAAAACTATAATTCTACAACGACCCAAGTGAATCAATTCAATAACTTAAAAACCCAGAAAGACAAAATATGACACCATTCCAGACTACGAACTGCGACAGGTCAGAATTCCCATACTAAAAAACTATCGTGTTCTTCACAAAAGCAAAATATCAAATCCCACCATCAAGTTTTTGATTGTCAATCATATGGATTCAAATCAAACATAACAGGGAATCCCTAAAAATATAAAAAGAACTGTAATTTGAAGTTCAAACAGTAGATGAAACAACAATAACTGATCCAATCAAGAGAGAGAGACTGTACCTATAAATCACATCTCTGTGAGAAGATGAACAGAAGGAGGGATGATGATCGCTATATCCGCTGGCATAACTGTCCTGTATAAACATCTGAAATCTCTAACTACCAGAGACGATGACAGTGAAGAAACCTCTGGAACTTAATAGCAGCTTAATGGCTTCAACCGAAAGCCTCTCTCTCAAGTCAAGAAGAGAAGGTTATAGGTTTTTAGGGCTTTAGGGAACGACAATGGCGTCGAAATCGGGAGAGAAACCGCTAAACTGCTCGTGCTCAAAATCCAATCAGAGCAAACAGTTTCAATTTTCCTTCGCTTGATCTTTAAAATCTTGAAGAGCTCAAGTTTCGGTCGCTGCGACTCGTCTTCGTCGTTTTGATTTAATCGAAATAATTATGGAAACAAGTTAATAAGGTCCAACGGGTGGAAGCGGAATAGGGTGTTTTGGTAAATTCAAGTGTAGAATTGGATGTGGAAAATGAAAATTCATCATCGACACGTGGAAAGATCGTATGGACAATGATGTAAGGCAACTTTCTATTTTCCTTTTTCGAAAAGAAGTAAAAATAACTTTGACACGTTGATGTTTGATGGATCCCACGTTGGAAGGTCAAGTCAGACGTGTCAACGTGTTGCGTGCGGATAAGATAAACGACGCCGACCTTCTGTTCTACGAACCTTAGTGGTTGCGTACTTTGGGCATTCATTAGATTAGGCCCACAGCCCACTTCCTGATGGTTCTGGTCCTTTGGAATCTGGTCCATTTTGGCGGGTTAATTCTTTGGGAAAAAATCCTACCCAACGCCGGACGAGAGATTTTTTCCTATGCCTTCCACATAAGGACTACTACGTATTGAGCGAAAATGGATCATTTGCACGTACGTGCAGGTGAACATACATGTAAGAGGCAACCAATTGTTTTTTTTGTTTCAATTAATACCCCTTCTCCCCTTGTAAATGGTAAAAATGGGACACATGATTAGTTCTCACATGTACATGCACCTGCACCGACTACATAGACATGCAGAGGAACTTGTATTGAGTTAGTCGATTTTGGAATCATCTACAAAATATGGAGTTCAGTTCCTCTGCACGTACATGTGAGAGGCGGTTACCTGTCCTATTTTTACCATTTATAAAGGGAGGAGGGGTATTTATGAAAATAAAATAAACATGTGATCATGGTTTTAAGTATCGGTATCGTATCGCCCATATCAAGCGATACGTATCGATTTTGCTAGTCACCAATACTAATACTATGCTGATACCGTATCAGTAGCACGATACGAACAAGGGGTAAAATGATCCAAAAACTCATATTTTAAAGAAATCAAGGGATAATTTTGTTCGATATAGCCGATCCAAATTGATACTGTATTGGTATCGTATCGATTTTCCATGTTACTGATAATCGTTCTAATACCGTGCACTACAACCATGCATGTGATTGACTCTGAGATGTGCGGTCACCTACACATACGTACATAAGAGAGATAACAAGATTTTATAATGATAAAAACAATCTATTGATTAGAGCGCGAAGGGCTAATGGAATCACAATCACAAGTTTAATTACCCATAGAGTGGACTGCGGCCATGTTATAATGCACTCTAATGACACGGCCTTCCTGACCAAGATATCATCAACATGGTTGATAGAAATTGGCATGTGGGAAAATAAACTACTAATAAAGAATTCCCCTGACGGCTTGACTTGCCTAAAATCATCCATTGGTTTGTTAACTATTTTATTTTTATTTTTATTGGGAGGTTGATCCGGTCAAATTGATCAACCCATGGATTGATAAAATGCTTTCAAGGTAACACTATCTCATCGCATGAATCTGACGTCAAGACATAAGCATAGTTCGAGAACTTGAGAGATTTCGTCTAGTTTCTCAGTTTTTGGAAAAGTCAAGATGAGACTGTCTGCAAGTCTCAAAAGTGCAATATCTCAGGGAGATTTCGGATTTCGGTTTCGATCCATTATTTTAACCCACCTACCACTTAAATACCTTACCTAACTCGACAAAACTCGACATATCTCGGTGAGATCTCGGATCTCGGGTTGACCCAAAGTTGAGGCTTCAAGTTGGAAAAACAAAAAATGCACCAACTCGGCGAGATCTTGACTCGTCTTGATTTTTTCAAAAGCTGAGTTGATACCGAGACCTGAGTTTTAGTACCTTGAACATAGGAGTGCACGAAATTACTATTTTATTATTGCAAAATTAAAAATTCCATCCATGTTGATGCTTCTATGTACGCCCTCATTGGTCTCAATGCTGGTGATGCAAGGGCCACACAATCAAGCAATGATCTTTTGTAAGGGAAATGGTTATCTGAGTATGAGTTGTAGGAAATGCCTACACACATGGATTTTTTATTCAATTTTTTTGGAAAAAAGAAAATATAATAAAAAACTGAATGTGAGCAAACATGCCCTATGCCTTATGTTCAAAGAGACTTTTTCGATGGATAAAACTTAAGTGTATGAAACCCCTTTTTAACATAAGATATCAAGAAGGAGAATGATGCTTAGTTGTGTGTTCCCTGCGCAACAGGAATGTGCACCCAAGCATATCCAACATGGAGGGTAGAGTGGTCATTTTGCCAATCGTGTGTCTGGGCTTAGGGGCATGCAAGTATGCAACAATGCAGCTTTCTCTCTCCCATATATTATTACATATTGAGCTAGTCTAATTCAGAATCATCCACATGATATGCACCTAAGATATACGTGTGAGTGTGAAGTGTGCACATGCCTAAAAGAGAGAAATTTGTGTAAATTAGGTATAAAGTTAAAGAGAACATTGTCTGGTTGCATGGCCTGCAGTAGCACTGGGGCCAATGAGAGTGCATCGTATAGACATCAATATGGATAGGATTTTTTATTTGCAGGGGATAAGATGGTAATTTCATGAGAATATCATGAGTATAGGGGAAGGGGTCACACGACCAGACAACTTTCTTTTTACCCCTTCTTTTTATTATTAGGGCTGATGTTCTCTGTGCTACTGTGCAACCTACACCCAGACACATGGACTACCATTCAGGGGGTAGGTTGGTCATTTTACCCACCCACATATGTCTGGGTGCAGCCTGCGTCCTCAGCACAGAGAACATTTGGCCACATTATTATTAGAAAATTACTTGCACATTGGCGTCACCCATAATGTTCTCTGAACCGTTTGATCTTATATTTGTGATCTTCTTAGGAATGATCAACTTCGAGCTACAGGTCAACGTTTTTCATGTGATTCACCGCCAACCGACTTCACCGTCCCTTCGAATGCAATACAATATAGTTGTGTGTAGCCAGCTTGGCTCCTGTGCTTTAGACACACAGGACCGCCCTGCCCTGCCCAAGTGGATGCTTGAGCATGCACTGAGAATTTCCATATAGGTATATACATATTAAAACTCATTTAATAATTAATATATTTGTCTGTATAAGTATACCCTACTCATTAGGTAACGGTCAAACGTTATTTAATTTTTTTGGGACACGTTTGGGGAAAAAAAACCCCTGTAGTGTCTTAAATCTGGCAGTGCAGGTTTGAGAGTTCGATAAGTGATAGATGCGACATCCAATGGTGCCAAGTTCGATAAAAAAAAAAAGAAAAAAAAACTGTCTTGCATCGAGCTTGCATTATTGGATGAAAATTTGTCCACATGTCGAGCTCTTAGGGCCGCATTGCAATGCACTACCAGATGCCCACATTGCAGAGGATTTTTATCCCACGTTTGGATGCACAAACATGACTTGATTTTGAGGGGATTTTAAGTGGCTTCACGCAAACTTTACACCTCTAAAGCCCAACTTGACAATTATTTTATTGCGAAAAGGAATGCTAGCCCAGAGTTGCGTGCAAATGACCGGCACACTCCTGCTCCGTTCTACCTTTCAGGGGGTGCATCGGTCATTTCACATGCGGCAGTGTTTGGGTGCAGATATATACCGCACTGCACGACTGGGTGGCATTCTTTATCCCTATTTTATTTTAGAAAAAAGTACACTAACGGGTCGCATGGTTCCTATGCCCAGACACAGGACTATGCGAAATTACTACTCAACCGCTAATGAGCTAAAAATCCATTCAATCAAATACTCCTACATGCACTGTTATTGACCCCCGCACTGGTGCAGGAACTACAAGACCAGACAACGATCTCTTGCCCTTTATTTTATTTTGAGAAGGGGTTCTTATAAAGGGATAAGGTTAGCCCAATCCCAATTGAATCATGGGAGGGGTGATGTGGTCCATTGGAACCTTTGGATATATTTATAAGTAGTTCCTCTAAAATAGAAATTTGAGATTTCCAAGCCCGTTGTTGGCCCTGGACTAGATCTAGGTTGGGGATATGAAGTCTTGGGCTAGCAAGGGTTGAGTGGTTGACAACAAGAAGCCCAATTTAATTTCGGTTCCTCTCTTTCGTTGGATAAACCATCTGGTTGAACCCGGTTCCTCCTGGTTTGATCCTTTACCAAATGTAAAGAACTATATACCAAACATCCCATGAATAAAAGGGACCATAATTGAAAAGAGGAGAGCCCATTAGCTTACAAAGTATTTTTTAGATTCAACAACTACAAACAAATGTATCTCTTTAACAAAAACACACCAGAATTTGATGATTTCTCCCCTTTCATCATCATAATCACAAACTTACTCTTCATCTGCATCTGTTAAAAAAAACTTACCAGTGCCAGGATTCAATGCAGCAAAGAGGAAAAATGCAATATTGAACAACACCAGTGGTTCAAGTTCATTCAGAGGGACTCCTGTCTCAATGTTCAGCTGTGCTAAAGCACCCTTTCCTGTGATAATTTCTCCAATTAAAGAGAAAGCAAATCCCAACTGTGCTAATCTTCCGACGAAGAGCTCGTTCGCCTTTGTAAATCCGAATAGAGGACCTTATTCCACAAGAGCAATAAATCTTATAATTATAATTTTTTGGCAGAGATTGTGATAAAATTAATCCAGTTCTTAGAGATTATGGCAGTGTTTGGTATGGTCTATTTCGCATTCTTGGACGTAAAAACAATTGTTTTTATCATCCAAGAATGCAAAATCGACCTAGAATGCATTCCAAGAATGGATACCAAACACAGCCTTAAAATAGACTACCTATATATCATGAATAAATATGTATAAAATAGTGTTGTACCTTCTCCCCTAAGGCCTAAAGCTGATCTGAAACCTTTTCCTGGTGGGATAACAGCCTTTTCAAGTCCAGTGGCAGAGTCATCAACAAATCTGCCTCGATCACCTAATGCTCCAATTGCTCCAAGGAGAGTAAAGAGGATGAAGAAGAGCAGAAGTGGCTCAGCTTCATAAACAGGAATTCCAGTTTCTAAGTTCAATTGTGCTAGAATTCCTTTCCCAGTAATTCCTTCTCCCAACAATGATGCCTACAAATTTTTGAGACATTAACAATAAGAATTTCATGCATTTTAATTGATAGCGAGCGTCATTATGTATGCAACCACTAAGTCGCAATGGAGCAACTTTACTGTTGTGCCGCTGTGTATTGCCATGCATTCCATATATATCTACAAGCGAACACTACTTAGAGTAACGCCATGCTCCATTAGGCTGAAACCTGACTTACGAGTAGAGAACTTATGGATTTATTTTAGTTGTTCACAAAGTTTGAGCCACATCTGGTTTACCACGTAGTAAAATTTTAAGGCCATTTAGATACGGCTTCTTAAATGTGCCCGATTGAAAACCATTACCCTATATTAACTATGGGAAAAAGAACGATATTTTATCATATGGCTCCTTTGTTCAGACACAGGAGCATGCGAAAGTACCGGCTTGCCCCCTATGAAATTAAAAATTGCATCTATGTTGATGCCTGCATGCGCTCCCTAGTCCACAATCTCATTTCCTACTTACGACTCACCGACGTCTCTCTCTATCTAGCCTGTGTGTTGCAAATTGTATTCGTTAGTTTATGGAAGGGATGCAACTGGGTCGGGTTCGGCTGGGTTCTTGAAAACCTAGGCCAACATAGGATCGTTAGGGCTCAGCCCAGGTCCGTCCCCATCAGGCTCGGGATGGGCTTGGTTTGCCATTATTTCTGTCATTTGTATATAATTTTTTACATAAAAAGAAAAAATAATTTATATCCTAAATAAATATAATATAATATATTAAATCAATGACAATATGAATATAAAGAGTGGAACTTGTAGTTACCAAAGCGGTGAATCAAGAAATTATAATTTTCTTTTAATTTTCCATTACCTTATTTCATAAAATTATTTATGCATGGGTTAAAAAAGATTTTCAAAATATAAAAAAAAAATATTTAATGCATTATTTATTTGAAATCACTGATAAAATTGTACGTTATCTTAAAAGGGCAAAAAGGTATGGTTACAATTTCTTAGTTCACCACTTTGTTTACGATAAGATTTTCTTAAATATATATATTACGATACTTAAGTCATGACCTATATATTGCATACCGGGTCGAGTTGGGTCAGGGCAAGGCAGGTTAAGTTAGGCCCAATTCCCCAGTGCCTCTAATAGGGAGTGCAATCACGTATTTTTGTCTGCTCCATTTCCTGGGCAAGTCCATTTCCCCAAGCTCCTCTAATTGAGGGGGGTGGATCCCACCCGAGCAGTGTGTTCAGGCAGGGGTAAGGTGGTCATTTTCACCCCCTCTATTAGAAGAACTTGGGGAAATGGACTTGCCCAAGAAATGGAGTAGATAAAGGCCTGCGCAATCACCACCGTACCCTTGATGGAACACTCTGCCCGGGTGGGGTCCATCCCCTTATTAGAGGCACTTGAGAACTGGCCGGGCAGGGAACTGGAGGAGATAATTTTCCTACTCGCCAATGTGGCGGCTCCTCTCTCTCTACTTTGTGGTCTCATCAGTCCTCTCCAGTGGCTGGAGATGAACCTTGGCCGGTTGCCATCACCCCCTTAAACACTTGTTTAAGAGTGACAAGGAACAAATTTTCCTGTAAGATTACAGGGCTTCAATTTGAATTAATTAACTGGCCATCTCTATAAAGAAAAAGAGTACATGGCGAAGCCGATCATGGCGACACGACCCGCAATTTCGGGTCGGGGCGGGTTAAGTTAGACCCAATTCCCCAGTGCCTCTAACAGGGGGCGCAATCACATATTTTTATCTGCTCCATTTCCTGTCCGCTCCATTAGTTCCTCTAATGGAGGGGGTGGACCCCACCAGGGGTAGGATGGTCATTTCCCCCTCTATTAGAGGAACTTGCCCAGGAAATGGAGCAGATAAAGGTCTGTGCAATCACCACCCAACCCCTGTCCGAACACTCTACCCGGTGGGGTCCATCCCCCTTATTAGAGGCACTGGGAACTGGAAGAGATAAATTTTTTTTTTGGTAAACAAAGGAGATAATTTTACTATTTTGTGGTCTCATCAGTCCTCTCCAGTGGGCTGGAGATGAACCTTGGCCGGTTGCCATCGATCACCGAATTTTTATCCTCTGCTACTAGCTGCCCAAACAACACAGTGTCCTTACATGGGGCGTGAAATGACGACTTAACCTCCCTCGAACAGTGTGTTCAGACAGGGAGGTTAAGTCATCATTTCGCCCTCACGTGATGGGACAGCAAGTGTTGTTCGGGCAGCAGAGGACAAGGAACAAATTTTCCTGTAACATTACAGGGCTTCAATTTGAATTAATTAAAGAAGAAGAAGAAGAAAAAGAGTACTCACGGCGAAGCCGATCATGGCGACACGACCCACAAATAGCTCATTCTCTTTAGTAAACCCAATGCCACCTGATGTCCCAAATATACCATCTTCCACCTTTGGCACTGGCTTTGGCTCCTACACAAGAACCCAACTACAGATGAGTATATATAGAAACTATTATATATAAAAGCTGTTTTTTTTCAAGAAATAAAATACCTTCTTTGCTGGTGCCTTGGTCTTTGATTTGAAGAGAGCAATAATAGTAGTTGAAGTAGATGATGATGGAGAAGAAGAAGAAGAAGATGGAGATGAAGGATTGATTGAAGAGAGCAAGAGATGAGAGAATTGATTGGAACGAAGTCTTTGGATTTGCAATTGTAGTAAAGGCTCTCTCTTAAAATCAACTACACGACCAGTAACACCAGACATTAGCATAGTGGTTTGAGCCATGGTGTTGTTAGCTTCTAATCTATTTGAGAAGAAAAGTTTTTCTGGTTTTGTGTGTTTAATATTGTTGAAGGAATGAGAAGTACTCTCTTTTAATGTTTTTCTTCAAGAGGAGTTTTAAGTAACTGTGAGAGATGAGGATAGGGTGTGTGAGTAGTGATGGGTAAATAGAGTGAACACGTCTCTCATGTACTTTTGATGATCTAATGCGTTTGTGGTCATTATGTGCCGTTTGATGTGAGAATGAAAATGTGTGTAAGGCAATCTAAATTGTATGTATATGTGAGTTGGGTTTTGTGGTTGTGAGGGGATTGGAGAAAAGGACGTCTTTTTTGGACATTATTTGTTACTAGAGGGTCATATTCGGATCTCCACTCCCCAAATGGGCCTAAATGTAGGTAAGAAATGCACCGTCAAGTTGTTCAGGGAATGGAGACAAAGGGCCACAAGGGAGCTACTATACCCCTCTCTCTCTCTCTCTTAGGAATATGCCTTGAACATTTAGGGTTGTTAAAGTTAGGTCCAGAATTGAATAATCATAGTTAAGGGCTATGTGGGCAAGGGAATCAAATATTATGCATTTTGGTGTACTAATGTGTACTAATTTCATAGATCCCATATTTTATGGGGCATTTGGGTTGCTTACTTGAATGTGATATTCAAGCATTCTGATACTTTAGTGGGGGGAGATTATTAAGAAAGCCATTCATTTCACTTCTGAGTTTTTTAAAAACCAGCAAAATGCGAGCCTAAGCATTTTGATAACTTTTTAAGTTAAAAAGTGGACCCTCCTCTTTGTCCCTTCATCATTGGCTCATTGCCATGAATATCCTAAAGGGGGCATGGTTCTAGTGCACAGTATCGGTCACTCATAAAATCGATACAATATCGATATGGTATCGAAACGGATCGACTATATCAGACAAAATTACCCTTGAATATCTTTAAAAATGAGTTTTTTTTACTATTTTACCCCTTATCCATATCGTGTCATTGATGTGGTATCAATATAGTATCAGGATCAGCTGCATGCAAAATCAGTACGTATCATCAATAAGATACCGACTTAGAACCATGCTAGAGGGTGAAAAAAAAAATTTGAGGTGTTTATAAGCAGCCGAATGGCCCGAATGTGAGAACAAATCCTCTCCTAACCCATAATGGCAACAGTTCTGTCAAATATGATAAGTGAAGATTTCCCCAGTTTCGAGTTTCGACCCCATTCTTCTCATCCGATCTCTTGACTCCTCTCCGCTTTCCATACACACAATTATAAGCAATGAAAGAATAAGTAGTGGTGTGGAGGGCAAAAGCTAAAGTAGATGATGTGACCACACAGTTTGATACTGAGTTGTATTTCAACGACCCATGCCCAGAATATGAATATGGTAAGTTCTGGAATACGCAATGGAAGGACCTACAAGTCATCAAAATTGAGTCCTAAGATTCCCACAGATTGGCAAAACAAAAGGATCAAGGTCAATCAAGTCAATAGCCAGAGCAAATAGGTTTTAAAACAGCTGAAGAAGACCCAAGGAAATATATCTATCTGTGGTTTATTAATGACTTCTCCCACTCATCAGGAAAACAGCTTCCTTCTTGAAGGCTCTAACAAGAGTTCATATTTCAATAGAAATAGACCCCACTCAACTCTATCATATGATAGGAGCAGTGAATGCGCTGAATTCAATCATGTTCACCGACTTAGATTTGCTATCTAAAGGAACTAGTCATAACAATCCCGTCCACATAATTGTGGATTGCAATGGTTGTCGGGTCCAACAAGTCGGTTCGACCCTCAATACGATAGTGAAGTGTTTGGGATTCAATCCTGTGAATTTGAAACCCTCAACTCAAGGGGTTAGAGCATATGACCACATCCAGATTCCAAGCGAATGTCACAAGGATTGCTTACAACATTCCTTCATCATTCAACATGCTCCTTGGATGGCTTTGGCTCCATCAAGTTGACGCAATACCGTTCACCTTAGATATTGTGAACACGTTGGCAACCATTGAAGGAAATGATCCTTCAACTTCCCACATAACTTCTGATGTAAAACTGGGAGGATTTGAACTTGGCAACATTTGTGCAACCTGCATTCATGATCCTCTTTGAGTACAGCATCCAAAATACTGCAGTGATTCACATGTGCATGAAGATGGTTTACTTCCCAATTAAGCATGGGATTAGGATGGTGTAGAGCAATCCTACCAGGAACCTCATCACAATGATGGTCAGTATCGTTTGGATACATCCGAACAGGCTAAATGGAGCAGAGCAATCCCATCACAATGACTGAAGTTTATCCTTGTTGGCCATTCATGGCATCCTTACAAAGAAAAACAGCAGCAGCTTCTTTATAAACAACTTTAATTTGTAGTAAGATGATGCATCTGTACAAGGCTTGTACAGATGCATCACCTTACTACAAACAACAAACTAAAGTTGTTTATAAAGCAGCTGCTGCTGTTTTTCTATGCAAGGATGCCATGAAACTACACTTGTACAGATGCATCATCTTACTACAAATAACAAACTAAAGTTGTTTATAAAGCAGCTGCTGCTGTTTTTCTTTGCAAGGATGCCATGAAACTACAAGGAACCAATATTACTATGGGAGATCGAGTCCAACAAAATCATCTGAGAGCATCTCTATTTGAAAGTGCTGACCACCCTTTGTAGCTGAGAAAATAACCGTCTATTTTTTTAAGTTAAGTTCTGAGTTAAAGTGGAATAAAGTATAGTAAAAGACATAATATGCCATTGTGAGCTATGGGTAATACTGGAGATTATAGAGCAACAAATAATCTTCAGTTCCTTAGCTCCAAAGTCAACAAGTCTCAAATAGTAAAACCATACACTGAGATGCATCTATTTCAAGATACAACAGCTACACAAATAACAATTCCTGTCAGAGTTGCATTACAAGGATAAGTATCTTGCAGATTCATTAGGGGTTAAAGTCAAAACTATGGCATACCAAGGGGGAAAAAAAAGGAACAGTAAAATTTGAGATCCCTCAAGTTGAAATTTAACAAGTCAGATCATGAGAACTTAGCTCCTAATAACACCACAGCAGTGTCATCATCCTGCCAAAGCATATACAACAACTGATGATTGAAGATCCCGGTCCACCTTGAAGTGTGCATGAAAAAATCTCCTTAACTGCCAAGCACAAGAAGACTAATTAAGAAAAGGCAAAGAAGTTGCCACTATTGAAAGTGATGAAAACCAACTAAGCATGTACCTCTCTAAAAGAATGTGAAATTAGAAACTCTCTCAATTTTCTTTCTTGTGAATCAAATAATACTATGTGACTAGGTAAAGACCAATTCTTTGCCATGTCAGTTACAAACTGAACTGGATCCATCATGAACCGGTCTGACTCATCTAAAACTCCCTTCTCTGCACTGTGATAATAAATGCCAACAGCTACATCAGAGATACATGTGTATCAATAGAACAAGAATGAATAGCACCATAAGCATCATTAAGGGAGGGAGAGAAAGAGAGAGATTATATAACCAAAGAAATGAAATACTAAGATAAAATATCATTGTCCTCACCCTGGAGAGCAGTCCAAGAAACGCATGGGAAGATTGTGATGTAGGCTAGAGTAGTAAGGTGTAGCATGACAGGGCATTAAGAAAAGGATACTCTTAACTTTCTCATCAAAAGCCTCTTTGGATAAAAAGTTCATAACATCTTCACTTCCTCTCTGTCTGGCACATTTGTGAGTAAGAATCAACTAAAAGAAATGTACAACAAAAATAGAAGTAGATTTCATAGTCATGCAATTTATATTGCTCCATCACATGGACTTGTTCCTCGTCTTTTTTTCAGGGCAAAAAGAAGATGACAGAACTACTATGTATATAGCATTAAAATAAATTAGGGCACATGCCTGCCAAGCCAAGTTACCCACCTGATGAACTAAACTCATATATAATGCCATCGGGAGATTAGTTGCAAGAAGAAAAAATACAGCCATCTGCATTCTCGAAGGACATCTAACATGGAAATTCAATGGTCTTTTCTTTTTACCATTTGAAGAATGAGGAGTTTCCAATGCAGCTAATGAATATCCAGAAAACATCAAAGCTAGTGGAAGCACAGGAAGGACAAACCTGTAACTCAGAGATAATTAGAAGGAGAAACCATGAACTGAAGCTAAGAGAACTGTATCTTTGATTAAAGGATATATTTACATAGAACTTCAAGGATAAAGGATACATTCTTTTCCAAAAAGGAGGGGGGGGGGGTAAAGGATATATTTGCAACATAGATGAGAATCCCTTGATTGAAGCTCATATAAAGGTACCTGAACTCTTTATGACCAAGCACACTGTAAAGCCCCAAAACCCATGCAATCAGACCAGAAAGTTTCCATTCTTTAGATTGAAAGAAGCCAGCTACAGTAAACGGCACAAAAGTGAAGAGCATGACAGGAAAGCCCTGGGTGAAGTACCAGTGCCACTTGTGCGTCCCATAATAGTCCCCACCCGAACAGAGAAAGTTGAACTTTAAAAAATTAAGAGGAACCAAGACCCACGACCCATACATCAACCGATCCAATAAACATGTGAGGGCTAGCACCAAGAACCTGATCCCAAATTTTAATGGTGTAAGAGAGACAAATGGCAATGTGAAACATCCATCCACAATGGTCAGATATTAAATGAAATGATACTAGCACAATCATATCCTTTCATATGTACATCAGTACCAAAACAGTTGAAACAGTGTTGTTAAGATGTGTGCCTCCTTACCTTGGGCTGCACTAATTAACAAAAGCAGGCACCTATGTTTGCAATTTGCAACTTGGCACATCTTTGTAGTTGGTTTCTCTATTCAAGCAAACAACATAACCTCTTTGTGTTCGACCTTGCAGGGATTACTCCAGTTGAACAGACAGCACCTGCTCTAATGTTTTGTGAATTGGTTGTGCTATATAGCTTTCTCTTTGTTATCATGCACATCAATTATATGTTAAATAATTAAGGCTTTCTTATCTTCCACATTTGTAATCTTGTCACTAATTCCTCACAATTTTGACTAGATTGCTTTAGTTTTTTTTTTGTTTTTTTTATAGTTAGGCCCCAAGTAGAGTTGAACTCATGACCTCTTATTTTTGAGGTGTCGGTCCTTGCCAACTGAGCAACCCTCTTGGGATTGCTGTAGTGAATTTACAATATTTTCATCATTTTAAGGAAGTTTTAAGTCTGGGGCTGCTGGACCTGTACACCAGTCTAGGGCACATAATATGTCACATCTCGCACATTGAAAGGATCAGAACCTATACATGAGTTGCTGACATTAAAAATTATAAGTATAAAAAATCAAGATGATCAGATGGCTTTTAACTGTCTATATAAGTGATTTAACTGTCTATATAAGAGTTGCTCTTCAGAAGTTTTTGAAACGATATTCAGAAGACTCTTGACCATCCAAATGAAAAATAAAAGGATATGTTGGAACATTAATCATTCTGAATTCCGTTCCATCTGCTCTTTTACATAGGACTCACCTAACTGAAGTTCTTGATCTTCTACCGTTTAACATAAGACAAACTATAAAAGCAACAGCCTTGTAGAAGGGTCTGAGTACATACAACAACAAACTCAGCCTTATCCCAACTTAATGTGGTTGGCTATATAGATCCAAACACAACAAGGAAAGCTGTGTTCTAGCAACCCCCCCCCCCCCCCAAAAAAAAAAAGGAGAGAGAGAGAGAGAGAGAGAGAAATGTAAAATGTGGAATGCCAAATGAAAGATGCAATATGCTAGATAAAAGATAGTAAGAGGGAAGAAGCCCAACCCAGCACAATAGGAGAATCTCAGTTAAATGGGGTTTGCAACATGGATCCTTGCCCTCCAATAGGCCCTATCCGAGGTCATACTTGGTACAAGACCTAGGCTAGGCATGTCCTTCCTCACCACTTCTCCTATGGTCAAACTTCATTTGATATACGCGAATGCTGTCAAATAAAGTTTGACCGGAACGTAACTCTTTCAATATAAATCAGATTTAAGCAATCTTGGATTTGTTGGAAAGCTGGCTTTGTGTTCTACCTAATACAAAAAGTCTCATGCAGTCAACCTTCTCAAAGAACAAAAACATTTTTCTAAATCGAGAGCAGTCTAACTATTTATAGATAAGATCATATTTTCTAAGAACAATATAAACCAAATGCGAGACTAGGTATATCAAGACAATGACCAATTCCAAGAACAGTATAAACCAAATGTATCTTTTGATTGTTTTAAACTTCCAATAGCTTGCTTCTTCAATTCTGCTGTCTTCTAGTTCTATGTTGATTTTTTATGACTTGATGTGGCTTAATATTGATTTTTGATGACTTGATGTGACTTAATGTTGATTTTTTATGACTTGATGCGGCTTAATGTTGATTTTTGATGACTTGATGTAGCTTAATGTTGATTTTTTATGATATAAGGTATATTTTGTAGCATACTAAATAATGTTAGAAAAGAGGGGATATAAAAAATAACACTTGGACACATTGTCACCTAAACACTTAGGCACCCCTCCACCGCCTCGGGTCGCCTTGCCGCCTTGACAACTTTGAAACATAGTAGTAGAAACTTTTTTTTTCCTTCTCTTTTCTCTTTGCTTTTCCTTTCTATCCTACTCTAGACAACTGAACATAACCTTAAGTGTATTATGCATAATTTTTAAGCGCTCAAAATATATCATGTATATTTCCCGGCAACTGCAATTTACTACAGTTAGTGAGACACCTAGCCTTGTGCCCTAGGCCTTGGTGCCTTGCATGCACCTCTTGCTTTAATGAATCTTTGTTGAAATCATATCTTTCATCACCAAACCATTGACAAACAGACACACACATACACATATCTGCCAGATTCACTTTCAGAAACAGGATTTCTGATGTATGGAACAATAGCAGATGGCTTCAATTAAAATCTCATATCTTGATGTTGATGACTCAATGCTAAACAATATATGACAATTTTTGTTTTAATACAAAGATGAAAAGAATTGGAAAGTACATCACTATAGGATCAGGTTTACATATTGTGGGGCTTCAAGAGACCAAAAAAGCAATTACTAGGAAAAAAAATTAGGTTTTGATATGGAGTTTAGAGATGAAAGTGTCCCAGTGAGGTGGTATTTGATTTTATTTTTTTTTTAAAAAAAAAAACTGTTGATATATCTTGGATATTGTGGCATGTATGTTGTAACCCAGCATATACGTTCTCCATTTTTTGGGTTCTCTTCCTATCGGTGGAATTTTTCAACTTGTCCCCTCTTCCCCAGGTCCCTCTCCAAAACAAAAAAAAGAAGAAAAAAGGGCATTCAATCAGACAGAATATAAGAATGTAAGGATTGAGCAACTTTTGTTCAAGGATGGTTCTTGTTGGTTATACTTCCTAACTGCATATATAAATTGATCACTATTTTGTGACAGCTGTTCAGTACTCAAGTATACTCGCTATGCTGGTATATCTAATAAATCCATACTCACTATGCTTGTATATCTAATAAATTATAACTTTACTGATCAGGAGAAAAGAGGAAAAGGTTTTACACAAGTTCTAAATTCATGAAATAATTGTCACTCACACTAAAGACTGAACTTCAAGAACATAATAAGTATCAAATTGAACTGTACTGGTAGAATAAATAGATGATGTAGATGAAGTATGATACAAGACAGTAATATAACAGAAACTAGGTTCTGCTGCTAAATTTCACATGCTGTGATGATTTTTTACAGTAAGAACCCAGTATCCAATTGACAGTCAATTATGCCTAACGATTCAGCTCATGCCTATAATCACAAGTTTATAGTTTTCAAGTCATTGCTAGAAAGATGATAGTTATAACAATTCCTACTTTATTCTTAATCAGATAAGAGTCATAAATCTACATCAGAAGAACAAATATTGATGATCATCAATTTGCACAAGGAAAAAAATAATTTTCTGAAACAAAATTTGTGAAGATCATCAATTTCTAACTCGAAGCATTGTTACCTACCCTATAGGGGCTACCTCCAGAAATATGAATGTCAGTCTATTGTGTGTTTCAACCAGCTCCAAAAGGCCAACATACAACCATATGATAGCACTTGTTGGTCGAAGAGCACAGGCTAGTGCTGCTATGGCCAAAGCATACTTTCTTGAAGCAACAGAAGCTTGGTCAGAACCCTTGAAACAAGGCCAATAGTATAGGCTCATGATCGTAAGGACTGCCTCCAAGCTATTCGATAAGGTTCGAGTGAAACAGAAAAACATAAACCAGTTTGCGAACTGAGAAAAGAGCTATCTCAGAATTAAGTACACCACCAACTTTATCAGTATACAAAAAAATAAAATTAAGTACATTATCTTCTTCAATGTAGTAATGCCCCTTGGTAAGTTAACCGAGTACATAATCAAAGGATACAGTCCACTGTGCAACACGATCACCAAAAATAATACGGGAAAGCTTGTACAAGTAGAAGTCACCAATTGAGGAAAATAAGGACTGCAGCATACGTGGAGCCTTCATCTGAAAACCACAGAAATGAAAATGATACAAGGAGTGGTTGATTCTTCAGAAAATAGTGGAAAAGCAAAATTATTCAGGGAAGATTGCATAAACATCTTATGTTTGAACCACTCAGTGATTAGAATAATGAAGACTGAAGGAAACATAAAAGCTCACAAAAATGGGGAAAAGGTTCTCTTTATTTTTCCTTTCAAACATCGCCCACTGACTTGGTTCTCATTAATACCTCTTAATTCAATTCATGAGCAACATATAGAAAATCAAGGTGCTACTAAGTATGCCCAAAATAACAAAGATGGGAACCATAACAGAGAGCTACAAATATCCATGCATTCTTTCAAACTCTTCAACATGAAAAAAGAAAATCCAACTTTGTACTTTTTCCCTTGAATAAATTAGTAAGAACATTCTTATAGTTTAGCATAGAATTGCCCTGCCAGTCCGCAAACAGACCCAACTGCTCAACAACATCCTAATCTTGTTTGCTCTAGAAAACAAGTATTTAATGATGAATTAGGTTCACATCTTGCTTCAGCAGCCCAAAACCAAGAACATAAGGTAGCTGTGGCTACATTCTATACTTGATCCCAAACCAAACTTTCCCCATTTCAACTATTATAACAGTATATTCCTTCTTTACTCTATATAATGGTTTACAATGTAAATCTGATCACCCAACAGCTAAGCCTCTCGAATGACAACATATAAAATTCATCTCTCCACCTTTTTTCTTCTCTTTTTTTTTTTTTTTTGGGGGGGGGGGGGGCCCCCCCAGAGTGTAAAAGTGGCAGAGATGGTAGTTATCTTTCAAGTTCAACCAAAAAATAGCGTAGAATTTTTCAGGTTTTTCTTGCAAAGAATATCAAGTTATCAACATAAAATACCTAAAGCACCCAAGTTTCAGCAATTTTCAACAAAATTCAAATTGAACAGAATAAATGCTTACCATGAACCAGGGAGTGTCAAGATGAAAGAAGGCAAGAACTTTATAAAGAAGCACAAAAACCATTGTATGCAGATAACTACGAATACCCTTCTTCCATTCCCATGTTAAATGGCCATATCTGTGATCCCATTGGACAAAACCCAAACAAAATTAATGAATTAATTATTACAAAAACACATTACTAAGATTACACAAAAAAAAAAAAAAAAAACAAAAAAATCAAAATGTCATGATTTACATCCAGGTTACCCGAAGACTAAGCGATGAGAAACTTCTAAAGCTTGCCAGTGCTCATCTGGGTTGAAATAGGTCTGTACCAGCAACGAATTCGCCAGACGGAAAGCCAAGCAAATCGCCAAAACTCTCTTTGATGAAGAAAACAAATCAAAGGTTGAGGTATGATGGGCTTCTCCTTTTGTACAACAAGAGTTTCTAGTTTGATCTTCAGCCAGTATAGTAGCCTTATTGGGTCTCCGCCTCATCATCATCTCTGAAAGCAAGTATTCAACAGAAAACTGTTAAATGCAAACTCTGAACTTGCCTGGATTCTAAGATGCACTAATGAGACACATATTTGTCTAGGGGAACCCATAGATTAAAACTGGACTGACCATCAAACCTCCAAGGAAACCGGTTCCAGTGATGACTCAGAACTTGGAAGCTGAGAGAGCTAACTTGGTTCTGCAAATTGACTAGAGCTTCAATCACAGAAAACAAAAGGGACACAGGAGAGAAGCCCCAAACGTGATTTATCATTTACATTTTTTCAATTCCATTTCAACCATATTAAAGGAATTGAAACCTCCACCAAATAGGTGGAGTTCATAAACTCATGAATCATTGGAATCTGAAACTGACGGTTTAAAACAATAAGACTGGGTAATGCATTGTTACCTTACCGAACCAGCACCCCTGCTACCATTGATATATCTAGCTTATTTTCTTTAGATTCAGGTTGTGTAGTAGTGGATTAACTTTTCACTTCACCCTGTGGATGGGTTTTAATTTTGATCCTCAACCTAGTTGACAGGGGTATCAACCAGTCCGTCTCGTTCAGTTTTGGTCGGACCTGATCGATCCCCATCACTTTAAGCCCCACACTGTTACCACATTTTTTAGGGCCTCATAAGCTAGGCATGGCCAATAGGTCCAACATAAGGATTAACAACATTAAACTTCAAAGAAGATTAACAGAGAGCGTCATCGCAAAAGCCACTTCAATCTATCCAAAATTAAACACGAGGAAAAACGTAAAAGAAGATCAGCCATACCTGAATCAACCTAGCCTCTATCGATTAGGGTAGAAACTCACTGTCCTCCTCAAATCCACGATCAAAATGGTTGCCAGAGGTATCCAAACCTCAAATCCACCGTCTACGGCTTGATCTTTTGCAAGTGGAAGAGAGAGAGGCGGAACGACAGAGGGGATCCGAAATTTCTCCTGCAAATATGTTCTCCAAGTTAGAGTATCAGAGCATCTCACAGTGAATGGAGCGAGCCGAATAGTGAGAAAGAGAGAGAGAGATCGACTAGGAAGAGATGAGAGAAGGACTGATAAGTTCGCGGGAACTTCGATTTTCTCTCCCAAAACTAGATCGACTTGGTGGGATTAATTTCCTTCCCAAACCAAAAATAAATATCTACATAACTACGGATCAACCAAAATAAACCGGACCGATCGAAACGCTATGAGCTTATTGGATGATGTTTTGAATTGGGTTTTGTGACACAAAAAAACGTTTAGACACCAAACCGAACTTTAAAATGGACCGAAATCGATGTAATCCGATAAGAAATTGACATCAGCCCAAAATTCATTAAATAAAAAACACATTTTTCCCCATATTTTTTAATATATTTACATGGCAAACCGAAACCAAATCGATAGTAAATCGATAAAAGAAACGGAAACAGTAAACCCTTTATCGGATCATGTTTTGGAATCACTCATTCTCTCATCAAAACCGGTGAAACCGAACTGAAACGAGTCGAAACTCCACACTAACCGATTGGCATCCCTACATAACCAACGAGTTTGTCCATCCCCACTTGTTAAAACTTAGCAATGGGAAGGTGTGCCCTCCAATGCGTCGCAATGAAATACCAAAGAACTAAAATAAACATGTAATTATCCCAAAAACAAACAAACACATAATTAATCATATAACAACGGGGTGATTTTTTTCTTCCCACAAGATAAATTTGAGCCATCCATTATTATGGCTGTTTTTTGAATCTAAATAGTCTATTCTTGCCTCAAAGTTTGGAGATTGCACATAAGGATTGGAGTGCTGCTACACATGCATGAAGATACATGGGATGCATATAAAAAATGGGGCAAAGTACATGGGAGGGGATTTAATTTTCCCTAATAATAATTCGCCCAACAAATAACCATTGTTGAACAAGATATCAAATGTTTTTTTGAGTTGAAACATCAATTAGAGGTGCAAGTTTGGCTTTGTCGGCCCTAGCCGCCCTGAGCCAGAATAGGGCTTGGGCTAAGATACGGTGGCCTTGAGGGTAGATCAAGACTATGAATTTCTGGCCCTAGGTCAGGGCCGGTCCAAGCCAGGGTCGAGGCTTTAGACTGACCTCAACTCAGCCCATCTTGGCGATGTCGTCTTCTTCTTCTTCTTCTTCTCCCTGGCCTGACCCAACCCTTGCATCTCCCTTCCCCTTCCATGGTCAGGGTCAATGAAGGTCAACCATGCCTGGCCCTGAAGATCGGGTTTTAGTAATCGATATCAGTCTTTGCCGATATTAATGGTTTGGGTCGGTCATGTACTCTTAAAAAAAAAATTTTGATTTGTTTACATTTGTACTCTTGTCCATATCAATCCACCGATACGGGATCTGCCAGGAATTGGTATCGGTCTCCATCGATATCGATACAAATCGATCATTTTGATACCAATTCTTCAAAGGTTCAAACCATGTTGAGGACGGGTTAGGGTTGGATTTTTTCAGGCCCTAAGTTAGGGTCGGGCCATGCCAAGTTTGGTTTGCACCCAGCTAAAGGGACTCAAGGTTGGGTTGGGGTTTTAAAATCCCTAGCCCAACTCAACCTTGTTGCAGCTCTAGTCCCAATACATTATTCGCAAAACATTTTTTTGGGACCGATACTGTGATGGAAAAAACATTTCAAATGAATAATACAATTTGTCATAAAAAATAGTGTTAATATACACATATGGGACATAAACTTTTTAGGGACGTAATATATTTTTGGTCCCTAAAAGCTCTCTTTGGCATAGTTTATATTTATATTTATGACCTATTTATGAATAATCAATCATGATAATAGGTTATGGACTAGAAACAATAATCATTTAGTTACTACTAGACATAACAAATTATTAATGAAAAATAGGTTTGATATGCTTAAGTGAATAAGATATTATGTATTATGGTGGGGGCGGGTGGGGTTGGAGAGAGAGGGGCAAAAGAGAGACTTTGTTATAATTTTCATTAATTTAACCAATTTAACCTCACTTAAGTAGCAATTATGCACATGTTCATTACTGGTACCCTATAAACAAAAATTAACAGTTTATGGTGATAAATCATAAACAACTCAAGTGTTGTTTATGAATTTATGCTTATTTTGATTTATTTTAATGAGAAATGTAGATCATATATCATATCAAACACATCTATTTATGTTTATGTGCCAAATAAACATAAATTTAAACTATACCAAAGAGTGAATAACAAATTTGTGAATGATATTAGGGACGATGATGTTTTTTGTAAATGAATATTAGACGGTTAACTTTCTACCCTAATACCATGATATAATTATGGTACTTTTTCATCGCTAAAAAGTCTCAATCTTAGCCCTTTCTCTTGTGGTGATATTAATATGTTAATAATACGATGAAACAATCAAATAAATTAAAACCAAAATGTTAAAACCATGACAATCTCATCCCAATTCAATTTGGACAATAATAATTTACTTGCAATGTCAATGTGATAACTCTGAGAGAGAGAGAGAAGCGGGAAGGGGTGGGAGATTAATGTTACCGTTGTTTTAGTTTTTCTTTTTTTTTTCTAGTTCAAATGGATTAACCAACCTTTAAAGCCACAGAGTGCAAATAAACACACACACCCCACCTACCCGATGTGGTACTAAAGCCCCACCACGGGGACAAGCAATATATTTTTTTGCTTGTTTTAAGTTAACTGTTCAATGGTTGAGATTTGATGGGGTTAGATCGATGGTTCTCAGTCCATGAATGCGCTACCAACTTATTCTCATATTTGTCCCCCTTAAATTTAAAACAAAATGATCATTCTCAAATATCACACCCAAAAAATTGATATGATCGCTCTTACTCAATCACTCTAATTTTTTTTTATTTTTTTTATGAAAACAAAATAAACTAAAGTAGAAAAAGAAATAAGTTGTTCATCACATCTTCAGAAGCCACACTACTCAGCTTCTCAGGCATAGCTCTACCAGTCATCCTTTAATCATCCTCACAAGAGAATCCTTAGACTTAATAATTACAAACTTTTCACTGCCATAAATTAAAAGAGAAATATCAAACAGGATATGAAGAAAAAAGAATCCCATGACTACTCACTTATCTTTGGTTTAGAAACTGAGTCAACCAATAACATGGAATCCATCCAAGGTTCTTCTACTTGACATCCCACCCGATTTGCTTTTGTGTCATTGTAAAAGACCCCTGATCGAATCGTTATCCTCTGTTGTCTGCTGCCTGGACAGAAGAGTGTTGTCCCTTCACATGGGCACGAAATGACAATTTAACCACCCTACCCGAACAAACTGCCAGAGGGATGATTAAATCGTTATTTCACACCCATGTGAGGGGACAACAAAGGATAAAAATTCTCCTTGACCCTAGCTTTAGTTTTGCTCTCCGTCATTCCATAATCCATCCAATAAAATAAACCGATCATAACACATAATACCAGAGGCCCATCCAGCTTCATTAATAGGGGTTTTAAAACAACTTGCAAAATATAAGAACAGGATGATGATCCACAACGACCAATGTTGTGATGTAACAAATATTACAAATAACTTTCCGTATTCAAAATAGGGGACAATTTAAGATAAGAAACCTACTGCAAAACATTAAGAAGAACCATGAAACTATGAAAGGATTATATGTAGTCTTACGAAAAATAATTTGATTTCTATGAGCCCACATAAAATATAGAGATACATATATAACGCCACAAAACCAATTGAGTTCAAAGTAAGATAATGTTCCAAATTCTAAGAAGGAAAGGAAGAGATTCAAGATGGAGTCACTACACAAAGATTCAATTTTCAACTCCAATAATATTATTCAGTCTCGATGCGAATGAGGATGAAATAAATTAGTGCCTAGATAAATAGCCTCCCTAGACATTTCTTAATTCCCAAAATATTACTTAACCCTCTCGTTTTTTCACAAGAAACATTTCTACTAAAATACACCCCACTTTTGTGGAGGTTAACATGATGGCCTAAGAGATCAGAGAAAAGATCTAAGATTGCCTTAATAGTAAACGTCCTCATTAGTAGCACAATAAAGATAAGAGTATCATCTGTGTTTTTTTTCAAGTATGAAATCTCAGGGGCATCTCTCGCAATCTTAACTCCCTTAAATAAATTCAAATCTCTATAAAGGAGAAGTGAGTGAGAAATCACTTCCATCATGGTTATAAAAAGTATAAGTGCTAAGAAGACATCCTTGCCTTATCCCTTTCGAGGCCTCAATATTATCAATACTACTCCCTTATAACTCTCATAAAAAAAAACTACTCCCATATAACTTGATTGAATACAACATTGAAGAGACTAAATAACCAATTAAATCACACCACATATGATCAAACCTAAAAAATTTAAAGGCAGTCTTAATAAATCTCCATCATAAACAATCATAAGCCTTAGACATATCTCATAGCAAAATAACCTATCTCACCCTTCTTATGTGCTACGCAATAAAAAATCTCTTGAACAATGATAATATTATTTGTAATTTGTCTCCCAAGAATAAAAACTGTTTGAAAAAGTGAAATATACGTATTTAACAAACCCTTCAACCTATTCCCAATAATTCTATAATAAAAACATTATATTTAAACAAATAAGCCGAAAATCATCCATCGTAATACAACCTAGTTTTTTAGGAATTAAACAAACTAAAGTATAATTAACCCCAAAGAGTAAAGTCTGAGTGTGAAAAAAGTTGTTGACGAAAGTCCCCCTTTCATCATGTTTCAAAACTGTTGATAAAAACAAGCCTAAAAACCATCTATACTTGGGATAAAAACACTTTCTACAATGAATGGGTCTAGAGTATTAGAAGTCGTGTAATCAACAATATAATCAATCATATGCTTTGTAAGGTTCAATTTAAATATAGTATGATAAAACCTATTATTCCTATCACCATCATTCATATAAGAATGTTTAAAATTTTGTAACCAGAAAAATTCTTTAACATAAAAAAATGGATAAAAAATTCCATTGAATATAATTAAGGTTCAACTTGAGTAAGGCTAGCAAACAGCATGGATCCACAAGAAGAATTTTCTAGAGATATATAATTATCAAAAAAATATTTTTTAAAGAATCAACATGTCCAAAAATATTAAATTATAATTTCCCAAAAAAAAGGCAAAAATCAGGATGACAAGTCCAGAATGCTTGATAATGAAATAATTTTTTATATGATGAATACACACCTTCAGTTTAAAGAATGATTGGATTATGATAAAGTCAAGAGATGGTAATTTTGTGAGAGAAGCTAAGTGCATTATTCTAATAGTTTAGTCAAAATCCCATGGTACAAGTGTACAACCATGGAAGTTAGATAGGTAGGGGGAAAAAAGAACAAAGTTTTCGTGCACCAATAGAGGATGATTCACCCATCATCCTAGGGTTCATAAACCCCTCCTAAGGTCTTATTATGTTTCAAAATACCCTCTCGATACCCATTCCCGCCCTCTCCTGCCCCTTGGTGAATGTGATCCCATTCATCTTTTTTTTTAGGTATTGGTAAAATATAATTTTATTGAGAAGAAACCTGTGAACAAGTCGAGACTTCCACCTTACACAGGTCAAAAAGCCAAGAAATGAAAAGTGGCCAAATTGTTGTGCACAAGATTGACAAGACTTTCCTTGCAAGGCCTAGTAGATAAGGCAAGGACATATCATTTAATAGAAAATTATCCTCTCCAATTCCTTAAAGCGAGGCAATGCGGCAGTGGAAGGAAAGAAGACCCCCTTGTGGGAGGTAGAAGATCTTGTTGCTGATGTGCAGCGTCTGGTCCCTTCTTTTCTTCTGTGGTTTTTTGTTGTGTTCCTAGGGCTATGAATATGGTTGTAGATGCCCTAGCAAGGAAGGCCCTGTCACTTGTGTGTGTGACGGATTGGCCACATTCCATTCAGTGGCTTCATGAGCTCTGTGCGAGTGAAGTCACTAGTTGTATACACTCCCCCTCTCAATAAATCTCCTCTTTACCAAAAAAAAAATGCTAGGTTGAGATGTCGACACCTGATGGCTGCTACATCCAACTATCCATACCAATGAGCTTGGATCGTTGGATGTAACAACTACCAAGTGTCAACATCTCCACCTAACACTCCCGTATTGCCACACTTTAAGAATTAAAGAGAATAATAATCCATCATTTACCACCATTTGCATTCTGATTTGGAAATCATTGACTTTCTAATCTCAATACGCCAGCCACGACACATCAAGTTTTTGTGCTTTCGAACTCTTTATACCGCACGCATCACATTAGACAAATGTTGCTTTGGTAAGAGGGTTTTGTACAATATCTTTTTGTTATGTTAAGCAAGAACCTCCTCCTTTTTTGAAAGAGAATTACTAGCTCTAAGTACAAAAGCTCGTGAGAATGTATGGCACCCCTTGGTTCTTGCATATGAAAAAGTAGGGAAAAGAATGTTACCTAATTTCGTGGTCCGCATGGATCGATCTTATGCCTAGACACAGAAGTGTGTGAAAGTATCATGCTGTTCCCATGGAAAGATAGAAATTTTGCCCTGAACAATGCTTAATTACAGGCACACTCCCATTGGACAACGCACACATGCAGGCTCTAGAGGCCCAGACACATACCTGGTCACGTGACTGTCTTTTTCTCTCCCCTTTGAAATGACCCCCTTCCTTTCTATTTGATGCCTCCTCCCACACCCCTATTGGTGTTGTTGCTAGCTTACCGCACTCAGGCGGTGTGTCTATCCCTCTCCCTCAATATTGTTAGCGTAATCCATATCGTATCTATTATCATTATTTATGTAGCACAGTTATATTGATGTCAGTTTCTTATCTTTTCTTATTTAGGTTTGAGGGATCGGGTGAATCACCTCATTCGAATTAGATTCGATGCATCCAGTCTTGATTCCAATTGATTTTTTATTCCTATTTTTGAATGGTGGCAAATCTAGTTTGATCTTTAATTTTTTGTTTCATTATTTTGTTATTTTAGTCAGTAAAATAGTAAAAAATCAATATAACTTACCTCTCATAGAAAGATGCCTTAGTTTGTGAAAGCAAAAACTCCAAAATATTCATATATTTTATTAATTCTTTGCTTATTCTTTCTAATTTCATTTATGAAGTTATAACTGATTTTGGTCAATTTCAATCCAACTAATCAACCAATATCATCCCGATCCCATACTCATGAACCTTGATTGAATGACTTAATAAATTTGACAAGTAATTCAAGGAGCATGCCTTAACAGTCAAGTGTTTCCTTGGTTAAACACCCCCAACAAAAGTAGAATTTCGGTCAACTCCCCCACATGTAGAGTAATAATTCTTCATAGACATGTATATTTTTTTTTACATAAATACCCTTCTAAATATTCTTAATGAGGTTAGGATTCCAATCCTTTTAATTAACAACATGAAGAGACATTTATGAAATCTAAAAGACACTTGTGTTTGAGATACCTTCACATGCCATGTTCACCAGGAGGAATATAATGATAACTGATTAGTGACTCCAAATCTAATTCCGATTTGACGTTAAAAATTGACAAATCAACTAAACAGCCAAGACCAGATTCCTTTATACCAATCAAACGGATGAAACTAATAGTCACATATCATGGAATAACCAATCTAACGGCAAGAAATTACATTCACGTGTCACAGAATAATCTTGCTTTAGACAGCGTCAAATCGTCATTCTCAGTGAGGTCGATCTCATTGTAACATTCTTGAAGAACACCAAGGCATGGCGGCTTCCTTTTTCTCTTCGCTGAACTAAATTAATATTGCCAACCCAGAAAATATCGATTAAAAAAATCAATTAAAAATGATAAATATTTAATGGCGAAACAAACCAACTACCATTTGAGTGGGCTCCCAATCATGGAGACACGCTTTCCTTGCAGGCGTGTTGGTTTGAAGCAACAGTAAAAATGTTTGTTTCCAAATTCTTAAAATTTCTTATTTTTTTTTTGTGTAAGTTTATCGATTCAATTGTTATGGTGTTTTTATTTATTATTTTTTTAATTGATTTTAAACATGTTACCATATTAACCAATTTTCTCGATCAACACCCATTCTTTTACTTGTTCTAAGTTCCATCCAGGAATTCCTTGAATCAGACATATTTTTTGGATCATATACAATCTGGGTTTTGATGAAAACGGCAAATGATGGAGAATTTCTATATGGGGGTTGATGATCTTTCATTTTTCAGGGAGAATTCTGTTGTGGGTTGTTCTTGTTTCTGTGAGAGTTAAATGCTTTTGAAGAAAAAGAGGGTGGTGTTTTGTTGGTTCTCTGGTCTCGAGTTCTCGAAGTTGACAAGGTTTATAGGGATAGTCACTTATCGAATTGGACGTTTAGGTTGTAATTCTGTTGTGGGTTGTTTTTGTTTTGGCTAAACGGTTCTCTGCAGAGAGAGAAAAGGGTTGCTTCCATTTCTGTGACTCTCCTACCTCGAGAAAAGGGAGGCTTCTTCACATTATAACCAATTATTTTGGATATAGTTTTGGAAATTCGGTTGGGGTTATTCGTTATTTGATGATGAAGAAGACATTTTTACACAGAGAAGCAGAGGATTTTCACAATATGGCTTCTTATGCTATTAGTAAATCTTAAGGGACTTCTACAGAGAAGAGACCAGAATCTTCTCTAATAATAATCTGTAACCTGTGGAAATCATGAGATTTCTGAACATCATGGGTAATTCTTTTGGGTGCTCTGCTTCTGGGGAGCGCCTGGTTTCTGCTGCGAGAGATGGGGATCTTCAGGAAGCCAAGGCCTTATTGGAATATAATCCGCGCCTAGCGAGGTACTCGACTATTGGTGTTCGGAATTCTCCCCTCCATTACTCTGCAGCTCAAGGCCACCATGAGGTAATTCACATATTGTCTCACTATCTCAGATTCTCAATAGTTTTTTTTTATCAATATCAATCTTATTCTCTTGAATTCACCGTTACTAACAAATTATTTTCTCAACAATGGTTCAATTGTATTGAATCTTTAGATTGTCTCTCTCTTGCTTGAATCCGGAGTTGATATTAATCTCAGGAATTACCGTGGCCAGGTAAGCCAATCCAATTGTCTCACTGGAATCTGTTGTCCTTATCCTTCATTTTTCTTGAGCTGGATTGGATTTCTTTCCAGCTTACTACTTTTCACAAATTAGACTACCTAAATTTGAATTTGAAACTAGATTTGATTCTTATTCATAATTGAGTTACTCATCCTGTTGAACAGACTGCTTTGATGCAAGCTTGTCAACATGGTCACTGGGAGGTTGTTCAGACTCTCATGATTTTCAAAGCCAATGTAAGATTTTTATTTCATCCAACTATTTCCTATTCCATTGGCAATTAATTGATTTAAAGTTTTCAGGGTAACTCTCTGAAAGATACTTGGGTAATTGAATTTTAGATTTGCAGAGTAGACTATCTAAATGGGGGTACAGCACTCCATTTTGCTGCCTTAAATGGGCATTCCCGATGCATTAGGCTCCTCCTTGTGGATTACATTCCCAACATTCCTGATGTGTGGAATATCCTAAGGAAAAGATCTGCTAAACAAGAATCCACAGAAGAATTTGATGAAGGGTACACGGACCTTGTTGTTCTCCCTTTTGCTTTTTGATATTCTGGAAACTATTGATTTGTGTAACTTTATTCGGTTTCGTTTTCTTTTGGCCAGTGCCCTCAACAAAATAATAAATACACCTGCCGATGGAGGTATCACTGCCCTTCATATGGCAGCCCTAAATGGACATGTGGAGACTGTACAATTGCTCTTAGACTTAGGTGCCTGCATTTCAGAGGTTACTGTGGAAGATGGTACAACAATTGATCTGATTGGTAATTCACTGTAGTGCTTAATTGTTAATTTCTGATTATTACTCATCCTTTGTTACAAAACAATTTATTCTGTCATTTGATCATGGTTGAAGATCCTAGGCAAAATTTTTCCTGTATGATTTTTTTCCCCTTTTGAAAAAGATTCAAGGTCTAACCATTCTGATTTAATTTTTTATGTTAGCATAATTTAATAACTTTTGAAATTGTGCATGACAGTTGCCTAAGTGGTTCCATTCTTCTGATGATACTCCTAGATGGTTCCTGCTTAGCACTTAGTTTTTTTCCCCCCTTTCTATATGCTACTCATCTCACGGTTGTAACCTACCTATCGGATCATTTTCTCTGTAATAAGGATTTTGTGAGATTTTTACTATAGACTTAAACAATGCAATACTAATGGAAAATAGATAACAATAGGTTTGTTCTTTTTCACCCTCCCAAATAAGCAGAGAGGGAGCCTTGGTCAACTTTGTGTTTTGGTTTTTGATCCCTAGTGTTTTGTTGTGATGCTAGCATTTTTTGGATTCTTTGAGAAATTACCTACTCTATAATTAAGTTATCAGGAGAAATCGAAGGTTTCTACATTGTATGAGAGCTTGATGAGTATATGTAGGTTTCCATTGCCTAGTGTCAACCTGCTCACATATTTTCCTTTTTTTTCCCCCCTCTCTCTCCTCTTCTTCAATTTCATTTGGATTTCTAGTATAAGCATGATGAAAGGAAGAAAATGGTTTGAGCACTATGACTTAAGTGATAAGATAATAACCCATCTGGAAATGCTAATCTTTATTTACAATTTTTTACAACAAAAGTTGCCAACTGGCTACCGTTTCTCAGTATATGCTTACAGTTCTTGATTTCCATTCACTATGAAACTATTTGGCCTTGTTCACGATCATGTCTTCTGTAAAATCACCTTGTTTCCACTCTGCAGGTGCCGGAAGCACACCACTTCATTATGCTGCCTGTGGTGGAAATATGAAATGTTGCCAAGTATGTTGACATTATGTTGTAACTGTATTCTATATGGGATGATTAATTATGTTTGTTGCAATCTCATCCTGAACGAGCCTATTCTTTATGTGTATCTTGTGATTCAGGTTTTGATTGCCAGGGGTGCCAGCCTAACTGCTGAAAATGCAAATGGGTATCTCCTTAACTTACAATCTGTATTTTTGTCTTTGTACATAACACAAGATTTTTTTTAGTTTCAACTTTCAATCGGTCAAATATTCAGTTTCTTGGCCTAGTTTCTGTTTTTAAGAGTAGGCACACATAAGGGCATACAAGAGAAAACTAGAATTTTTTAACAGTTTACCTTTGGGTTTTCATGACCTATTTATCTGTATGAGAAATTACACTGCATTTGTTAGATTAGTTCGTCCATCAAATTGGATTGCCAGAATATCATTTAAGTAACTTAAAATTATTTTGAACATTATAATACTAAACTGCTACAGTGCCATAAGGCTTGAAGATGAAAATAGTCTTGCGTTTAGATTTGTTCAAACATAGTATGGGATATTTGTTAATTTAGATTGTCTCATTCCACTTTCCAAGTTTCCCGCAGTAGTGCTAGAATTTAAGATCCAGAACAGCTAGCCTAACCATTGGATTAAATATCTCACCACCAAACCTTTTTGTCCAGATAGGTGCAGAAAAGATGGTTTGTATTCATATTGAAAACTAACAACATATCTATAATGCTTTGTGCCAGTCATCATATTCCAAAGTTAAACAACATGAAGAAAATTATGCAATTGGAGATACAGAATGCAATCTTAACATCGTGAAAGTATTTGTTTCTTGTAGTAGCACACAAGAGGCATTTTGTTTTCTTCTACGAAGTCATTAGGGCATTAAAACCAGTTAAGGAAAATGGGACAATTTAAAGTGAGGCACGACTGGATGAAGAAATGAAAGTTGGCACAAGTGTAGAACCTGAGAACTAGGCCCAGATTTTGAGAACTGAACATGATTTTTCTACAAAGAATTCGACAAAATTTGTCTGACCGTGAAATCATGCTTTAAATTAAGAAGAAAATGAGAGAAGGTTCCTAAGGGATTCTGTAAGGGAATGACCCCAAATAAAACAAGGCATTCATTGTTTTTCTGCTTCAGTGGGTGGATTTTGGAATGGCTGCATGTAAAAAGAAAAAAAAAAAAACTAGTGATGTTTTTCCACATCACTAGTTTATGAATTGCCCTGTCCATAGGGTATCTATAGACACTAACAAACAGGAGGGCAAATGGTCACAAGCCTCTAAGATTTGGATAAAATCCGGCTCCTGCTTATGGACAGACCTGTCCATTGGGTATCTATGGACGGCCCACCTTTTGTACCACATAGCAGGGCTGAAATTTGGTAGATAGGTAGACCCAAGGGTCCCCTACTCACATGTCATGTTTCAGCTCAATTGGGAATTGGCCAAGTGGCAAAATAAAGCCTCAAAAAATCAAGGACTGCCAAGAGGGCGTTTTACAATGCTTAGATGATCAAGAAGGTGCATGGCAATAAATGAGATGGTACATACTTGAATTTAATTATGGGATTTGGCAAGTGGCCAATCCAATTCATGCTCTAGATATCTAATGGTCAGAATTGCCACATCACCAGTCCCCATGGCACAACTAGGTGGGTTATCCATAGATACTCTATGGATGGGACTGTCCATAAAACCTTTTGCCTTTTTTTGTATATTCCTTTTTCTCTATATTTTAGGGAGAATATATGATCCATAAGGCATTGGGAAATTCCCAATTATTTGGGTTGAGATCATATAATTTTTCTAACTTCCAATGCAATTTGTGTGAATGCTGCCAAGATGGAGACTTCCTGAGGAAACTTTCCTTGAGTTCAAATTTTTTTTTTTTAAAATCCAAACATTTATTGCAAGTCCATTTCTCTTTCTTTTTTGAATTATTTAGTGCAAACCAAGAATCAAAATTCAGTTGAGGTTCTTTTGAGATCAAATCCAGTAATTTATAGAGAAATCAAATTCCAAATTCAGTCCGGCCTAAATTCACTTAATTTTGTACTTTTCCTTTTCGCCGGGGGAGAGGGGTCATTAATATTTGCTTTGATTTTTGTTCCATTGTTCAGTTTCATTAAGCTGCTCTACCACAAAAAGTCCTAGGATACTAAGAAATGGCTACATAGTTAATATTGTATATATATATCTTTTTTTTTTGCTTATGGAATCCGTTTTCATTATGGATCCCACAATCCCACACAAATATCTTTATCAATCTGATCATGAATCTTGTTTTTGAGGGGAGATCATAAAATATAACTTTCTAAGAGAAAAGTGATAGTAGGACTTATTAGGCATCCCAACGTCCTTCCAATGAACAAGTTGCTGCCGTTCTCACCAAAACTTTGTTAGGAGAATGTTACATCTGGAATAGTTAAGCACAAAACTCCTGACGAATCTCTTTTTGGAGGGCTACATTTGTGATTTATATTTTATACTACAGTAGTGCAGCACTCGGATAATTATTATAATTGTTGTCTATATGTGAGCAAATTCAAATATAATTTCCTCTTTCATAATAAACAAAAATATGTATAGATATAATGTTCTGGAAAAGGAATATCTACAAGAAGAATTTGCAATAGCTTTCCCAATACAGAATATGTTTTAGAAGCAAGATTATAGTAGATGCATAAATTGAACCTGCTTTAGAACATGAATATTGAATAATTGTGATCCTAAATAATGATGAAGTTGAGAGCAGAGTTGTTAATGTTGAGTCGAATTGTAGAACCTCAATCAGGTCTTATTGAATCAAATCAGGATTCGAATCATGAATCTTATAACAGTTCAAGAAAATAATTTGGAAAAATATAAGAGAATTTTAAAAAATCAGAAATGAAGGAAGAATTAATTATCTATCTAATTAAATGCACCCACAATCAACTCAAAATCATGTAATGAAGATTTGGAAACTCATACACATATTAAAACATTCTCATTGGTTTGTAAAGAAGAAAAACTCCAACTAAATGGGGTCTGCTACGTGGAGACTTTTTTTTTTCCAATCAGCTCTATTCAAACCATACTTGTTACTAGTCCTAAGCTATGCATCTCTTTCCTCACCACTTATCTTAAAGTCATATTTCAACTGAATCAACTCAATTAGGGACCTGGTTGCAATTTGTATGAATCACAAGAATCATCCGAATCGGACTCTTGAGTGATACAGATTCAAAGGATTTTTCTGAAAAGAGATTTAACAAGGGTTTGTGAGTCATTTTCGCACTGATTCACTTTGAATCGTAGGATTCATTGTGTGAATTGGTGGGAGTTCACAACAGAGGCTGCAAACATGTGATATGGAGCTTGGGAAGGAGATGAAGAAGAATATTATTTTAAGCAAATATAGTAAGGATTTTTCATATGGTACATTTGTGTAGCCAATTCTTGATCCATTGTTGTGATGAATGGTCCTTGGATATGTTGCAAGACTTGAGAGTATGCCTTTGTGTTTTCTATTAATCAAACTGTCTTCTTATACCTGCTTTTATTTGTTCAAAGATTGACACCCTTCATGGTTGCTCGGTCGTGGCATAGAGACTGGCTTGAGGGAATTTTAAGTGTACGGCCACAAGGCCAGCCCCAAGTTCCTCCTTCACCATTCCTCTCTCTTCCCCTTATGAGCATTGTCAAAATTGCAAGGTAATTACTCTAACTTCTTGTCTCCAACGATCTTCCATTGTATTTAAGTATATAGAATTATCCAGATTGTTTCACTTGTAGACCATTGCTTGAATTTTTCATTTGCAGAGAGATTTGAGTGAACTTCCAAACTCTCCCCCCCCCCCCCCTCCCCCCTTTTCCAATGTGTGTGTCTGTGCTTGTGCTGACCCCCCCAAAAAAAAGGAAAAAGATTCGGACTTTACCAAGTACCAACAAAGCAAGCTGGCATTAGGACATAAAATGAGTCAAATCCAGATCAGGAACTTGCAGATCTGGTGCATTTGTGACCCAGAATAGATCAAATTTGGATTCACTAATATGGATCAATATCCACTCCAATATCCACATGGTTCAGAACAAGGTTTCTCTGCCTTGTTCATTAGATGCATATGTTATGACCTATTCGAAGTCTAGATCCTGTGTTGCTGGGGAGTTTAACATCTATTCCTGCAGGAGATGCAAATAGGCCTTAAAGGCCTTGGAGGCAAACATGCCTTAAAGAGACGCTTTTAATATGTTTTTCCAAACAGGCCTTAGTAGGCTGTTTAAGATGAATGGTGGCTGGGACCACCAGCTTATTGAGACTAGCTTTGAGCTGGTTTTTTATTTTCTTTTTAATTTCTTATTAGCTTTAGGGGAGAGGTTTTGTGTACGGTTGTGCATGGTGCACGACCATGACCATGCACAACAACCGTCGGATGGGTTGTGATGAAGCAGGATATGTGATTCCTTAGTTTAATTGGTGTTGTTCCTTATACCTCAGGATCAAAGTTTGGATCCTAAGGGTGTAGTTTTGACCTTCAAATACAATTTCTTTCCTTGACTTTGGGAAGCTGCCTTCTTTGTTGAGACTAAGGATCTATCCATGCACCCAAACATCTGGAAAGAATTTATGAAATTTTACAGCAAAGAAGTTCACCCTATTTACTCTTTCAGATTAGTCCTGCTGTCCTGAACCCACAAAAACCGCTATAACTAATATCGTATGTGATTTTAATTGCATATAAATCTCAATTATCCACCTTGTTACCTAGGAAATTATCTGGATAAGAGAAATAAATGCTTTGTTGGAGAGAAAATAGGAATACTTTGAAATGAAATCATATCTTTACCTTTTTGTAAGTGTAACTTTTTTAACCTACTATGAGAAGAAAAGATGAGGAAGAGGAGACAACTGTTGAACTTATCAGTCTCCCTCATAATGCTTGTATTTATAATCTCAAATTACAATAGAAAGGGGAACTCCTAATCAGATTAGGAATTCCTAATCATGATAGGAAAAGAATTAGAACTAACAACTCACAGTAGAATTAGGACTTGACATAATTAGAAACTAGGACTCCAACTAGGACTAGGAAAATAGAAGATACACATATCAATCAAATCACTGTTCACGTGAACAGTGTCACATGAACAGTACTTCAACACTTCCCCTCAAGCTGGATTATACAAATAAGCAAAGAAAGAAGATCCAGCTTGAACTAAAAGGAAAAAAGAAAAGAACATAATAATGCAAACACTCCCCCTCAAGTTGGCGCATACAAAGTATTAATGCCCAACGTGAACAAAATGAGAAGAAACTAAGTTGCAGCAGAATCCAACTTGACAGATGAATGTAGCTCCCAAATAAACATTCAAGAACTTGAAATAATTGATCTTCAAAACCTGGATGACATGATCAAAAAACCGGACTAGAATTTCTTCCAAAAAAGCGACTTTTAAAGATCTTCAATAGCTAACCATGATGAATCTCGATCATCATAATGACATAAGAAGTTAAATAACTAGAGCAGCAAGTAGTGGAAACGAGTTGAATTAGGCAATGGAAAAACACCGTATCAACCCAACCGAAAGTCCTCAAGTAGGCAACAACCAAATATCTTCAATACTCTTCAATACTTCAATCTCCCTTACGGCAAACTCAACCCAATAACGAAGGATACCCAATGGCAATGGTGGAGAAAATCGATCTTCTATGTTTTGCACCAATGTTCCGCAAGTTTTGCTTTCTGTAATGTCTGCAGGTGTATTGTACATAATCCCTCCCTCACGTGTAGTAGTACACGTGGACAAATAACGGAGATTATGTCAAAGATAGTGCAAAAGTATAAACTTCTAGAATTCTCCAAAGGTGCTATGGGTGTGAAAAAAGGAAGGAATGGCAAAATTGTAACTTACTAGAAGTTTCCAAAGGTGTTATGAGTAAATACCAAAGGTATGGGATATGAAGGGAATTAGAATTATTGAAAGAGAACGGTGTTGAAAAAAAAGGATGGCATGGCTGTAAGTTGGTGGAAATCCACTTTTAAATACAATCCAAGCCAAAGGGCAAACTGATAATAAACCAGAATTTTCAAGGGTCAATTGGGTAGTCAAATAGGAGAATGTATTAAAAAGGTAATGGCAGTTCCGTAAATAACCAGAATTTTGCAAGGGTCCCTTGGTAAATAAGAAAGTAATGGGTCATGTAGGGAATTAGATTTATAAATGGGGAACAGACTTGGAAGGGAAAATAAGTAAAGACTATGAAGTAATTGAAGGCAAAAGTAAGGGCAAAAGTGGGGGCAATAATGGGATTCAGAAAACATAATAATAAAGACACCACGTTTGTGGTTGTCTTCAACCTTCAGAACCTGAGACGGTAAAGTGAACAGAGAAGCAGCACCGTGGGGGAGAAAAGGGGCATGATGTTGTTTTCTCTCTTCGATCAGCAAACATAGATAATCACACCAGATTCAAAATCAGATTCGAAGGAGCAGCAGATATCAACATCTTACTATAGCAACGCAGAAGAATCACCACCACTCCAAGAATCAGCTTACTGTTTGTGGATTCTAAGAGAAATAAATCAATTCAAACAAATCTCCAGCATCTGGTTTGAAACCAAGAGCAGCAGTGACACTGGTTAGCTGAGCTTCGATCAAACAATTTTCATTGATCAATTCCCAACAAATTTCAGGCAGAGTTTGAGCAGAAAAACAGCACATCAATAGCAACCAGAAAACCAGCAAATCGATTTCAAGTCTTCAACCCATGAGCAATAAATCAGCAAATAAATTAGCAGCGGAATCGATTCAAGTATTGATCAATCGATAACAATATCAGCAATAATCGAGAGCAAAGAAGGGATCCCAGTCTCCTTCGATAACTGCATCACAGAGCACATACCAAATAGCAGCAGAAAATAAATCTTGCGCTGTCGGAAGAATAGAACCCACGAGAGGGGTTTCAGCTGCAGTCTTCAACAACCGAAGCACACCAGTAATATGATAAGAAAACCTTTTTTTTTTTTTAAAAAAAAGGACTTGCAGAGATCGTCCCTCTTCTTAAACTTACAAATTTTTTCTTCTTCTTTTTCATAGCTCTGATACCATGTAGAAAACCTAGGACCTGTAACCAGTAACTTGAGAGAGAAGAAAAGATGAGGAAGAGGAGAGAACTGTTGAACTTATCAGTCTCCCTCATAATGCTTGTATTTATAATCTCAAATTACAATAGAAAGGCGAACTCCTAATCAAATAAGGAATTCCTAATCATGATAGGATTCCAAGTTCCAATAGGAAAAGAATTAGAACTAACAACTCAAACTGAAACTAAGACTAACAACTCACAGTAGAATTAGGACTTGACATAATTAGAAACTAGGACTAGGAAAATAGAAGATACACATAGCAACCAAATCACTGTTCACGTGAACAGTGTCACATGAACAGTACTTCAACAAGTACTTTTACGAGATATAGTATGATATATTGCTGAGATGAGATATAAGTTCTGATTTCTATAACCTGCTTATGACCTTTGATAACCTCAATCAAATCTTGGCTTTTGTTGATACATTACTATCTTTTGGTGGTAAATTTTTTCTTCGTCTGGTTGAGGGATGTGAAGGATTGAAACTACGCAGGAAACACATATGTGAACTTTTATTCCTTCATTTATTTGTTTTATGTAGAGAATTTGGATGGAGGAACAATAATTCAGTAATCACATGCCTGGATCCATGTGCTGTTTGTTTGGAGAGGAAATGCACGGTAGCTGCAGAAGGTACACTCTCAGGACACTAACCATTGGTGATAAAAGATTGCTATTGTTTTTTCTCTAAATTACTGAAACGTGTTTCTCAAAATCCCTCTCCCGTCAAAGCTGCAAACCAATATGTGTGAGGTTTGCATTCAGAACTTGAGCTTTACAAGAAGCAACATGAATGATTTGTATCTTCTTACGTTGGACTATAACTTGAGTTGGTCATACCCCAAGCTTGCATTATTTTCTGAAGATTCATGATATGCAGTCTGCCTTTCAACTCTAATGATCAAATATAGAGATATAGATGTTATATATACAGCTCGTGGTCATTGATCCATGCAAACAAATAATCAATATGCTTATTGATCCACCTCAATATATTAGAGAATTTTCGTGACTTGCACAACATGTATTTCATACTCTGCTTCAAACATTTATAACCATCTGATCACTCACCACCTTGTGGAGCATCAAAACCATAATATATGAGGGTTCAGAATCAATGGTTCATTATATCAGTATCCCAAAACTAAACAATTTCTGTCTTGCACAATCCAAGAGATAAGTCCAGCATCTAGCCAGCCTATAGATCAATGACCAAGTATGCTGGATCCTCATTTCTGAAACCACAGATATAAATAATGTAATGATCAAAGATTCAAAGATGCTAGTTCATCCATTGACAGTTTGGACTAACAAATGAAGATTTCAGATCAACAAGAAGGTTGATACGTATGAATTTAGAGAAATCACAACATAAGCAAGTCCTAGAGCAGTCAAAAAAGAAACCTCTCAAATCTTTAAGCTGCTAATCACATTTGCAAACCAATCTACTAAGCACTAATTATTTCCCAAAATGGATAAACATGCATGAAATTGAGTCATCCTAGCCATCGGTATCCTGGGAACATCTGGGTTGTTTCCTGGGGACAGTCAGGTTCTCGAACTACTACTCACCTTCTGACTCAAATAACCTGACTGTGGGTGAATGTTGGAACAAACTTCAATGTTAAGTGTACAGCTCATTTCTTTTTCATTTTTCCTTTGCATGGAGGGGGGGTTTCCTCACACGTTGGACGATTGCAATTTGGTAGAACTTGACAAATTGACGAGGCCTCTGTATATCAGATTAAAGATAATCTCACTTGTGTTTGGCTTCTCGAATTTTACTTTCTTGCGATTTGATGTAATTGAATCTTTTCTTATCAAATCCATCAGAAGTTACAGAACACAATATTTATAACATGAGGGCTATTGACTTAACCTGAGGTTTGTCTTTTGTGTATGGTATTTCAAAACACTGGTCTACATTTTGCAGCTTTGTTTTGTAATTGCCATTTTGGTTATCTCATACCATGCATTGTCATTAAGCATGATCAATTCGTCACTTAAAATACAGTCGTTTTCCTGTTGCAGGTTGTGGCCATGAGTTCTGCACTCGTTGTGCTTTGTATCTCTGTTCCACCAACAGCACCTCGACTGCCACAAATGGCCCTCCAGGTTCCATTGCATGTCCTCTCTGCCGGCATGGCATAGTTTCTTTTGTCAAGCTTCCAGGCAATACCCCAAGAATCAAAGAAATAGCTAGGACGAGCTTATCTTTGACTTTTTGTGCCTGCTCGACTGAAAAATCAGAGCCCACTTCAATCTCAACCCCCTTCTGCAAGGCAGACTACCATTGTGCCCGTATTTCACCTATTGGATCCTCCTCCTTCCGGAACCTCAGCTGCCAGAATTTCCCATTGGTAAAGCTCAACTCAAGCTTTTGCATGGGAGCTCCAGACACTAGTCCTTCCCTAGTTCCTAGTGACGCCAGACGGAACCTGCGGAATCACTTGTGCAAGTGTTCAAGATCAAGCTTACGAAGATCAGCTTCACACCATGAGAGTAGAAGGTCTTGGCTCTCTGCACTCAATATGTAGCCACTGGTGGGTATTAAAATTTTTTGTGCTGGAGTGTTCTTTCATTATTAGAAGTCCATAATGAGTTGATAATGTAAATACATCAATATCTACTTCCATGTAATACAAACTGATTTAGCCACACATATTCTTTGAACTCTTGGAACTTGTACTGAATTGGTACTGCTTTACAGTGTTTCAACAAGAATCAGATGGGTAGGAGTTATATCTCATGATTTTTCTTACCATTACATATGGCATGATGAACAGTGATAGAAGAAGCGTAGATTAAACACGAACAGATTCAAATACAAAGCATGAAAATGAGAACCCAGAAACTTAATGTACTGAATAATACATCTTAATGAACTTGAGTCAAGCTCTTGAGGGACAGGAGCCGCAGGGTGCAGTATGAAAATGGGAGGTTTGATAAGAGTGATGATAGGTTCATGAACTGCAACAGAGTAAAGAGTGGCTGTGAAATTCATCTTGGACAAGTCTAGCCAGGTCAAGAAAAAAGATGAACTTGCAAAGAGAAAGAATGAAGGAAAGAAGGAATTTTAATATTTTATTCATTTAAAAAAAAAAGGAGAGAGGGAAGTTCAACAAAGATACCACCAAACCTTATGGATGCTGTTATTGTTTCTTCCTCCATTTTTTGTATGTCTCAAGTTTTGTAAGCAAGCACAAGGCACAGTCAAATCTCATGAAAATAATCTGGCAATCCAAGAAAGAGGTCGTTGAAGACTAAGAGACAAAAGGGACAAAATTAAAGACAAGTTTATGGTGCTGTGAAGCGATATAAATTGGCAAGAGGAGATGCTGCCATGAAAGGAGTTCGGGCATTAATATAGTTGCTGAGCAGGGAAAAAGTGACCATAAGTCGATCTATATCGGAGTAGAAAAGTAAGCTAAAAGTGAGAATTGAAGTCCAAAAATGGTAACTGATTTGAGGGAAGGTAGTGTAGTTATGTGATTTAATCATCTGTCAGAAAAATATCTTTACTGTAATACTTCCTCTCACATCTTTTGCCTCCTCACTCTTGCAACTCGATGAACTGAGGCTTCTGGGCTCCAAGTTTCTATTTTTTTCTTATCAGAAGAAGATGAAGAAAGCCACTGTATACTAACAAGGTTGCAATAAGGATTAAGAAGAGGTTGAGGAAAGCAGGAGACCAGACTCCTCCCTACTTGCCTTGTCTCTTTCATACTGATGCAAGTCTTCTTTGACTATATTGTGATGATTTTTTTTGTTAATTTTGTGAACAATTTTATATATAATGTTTGTGTGCATGTGAGTGGGATATTAATGAAGAACAGTTGAAAATTTCATGACAGGATATGCCAACATCACATATCTTTTTTTTTTTTTTTAGCTAAAGGTCAACAAACGATTAAATTAAAAGAAAGATAGAATATACATAATTAACGTCTAGACATACCCAGACAACATTTAGTTCACTTTTCCACCTTGGGCATGGCCATCAGCAGAAAAAATGTGTTCTAACAAAACAAGAAGCCAAAAAAGACTCAAACAAATTTATAACACAAACAATCGATAGCTCGGTTGGTTGGTGGTATTGCCAGTTGAGTGCATGCCACCCCATGACGTCAAGGGATCGATTCTCTTGGATTGGATATTGTGCCAAAAAGGCACCCTCTCTCCCTTCCCCCGGTGGTAGTAATAGTAATTTGTAGTTGGCCTATGGGCCCTGAGTAGGATATAAAAAAAAAACCATCTATAACAAGTTTTGTTGTGCATATTCCACCAAATATCCTTAGTTATAAAAGAAGGGGGAACATCGAAGCCGATCTTATAAAGCAATCCCTAGTCCTAAGTGATATCATCCAATCAGTACGTAGGACTAGGTACATCACCCTTCTTCTTCTCTCTTTTTTTTAGGGTACATGCAATTTCGTATCAATCCAACATCCCAATCTATCATTGTAAGTGTGTTTGAAATGTTTAAAACATCTAAAAATGAGTTCAAGAACAATCCAACTGGAGCAAATGGAAAATCAAAGAGGAGTTAACATTTTTTTTTCAGTAAAAGAATTAATACATAATAAATTATAAATTAAGATAAACCATCAAATTTGACTTAAAAATTTTTAAAGGGTTCTAAATCTATCTAGTAGTTAGTCTATCAGAACATCCATCCACGTGATTTAAAAGTGAGAGGCACGACGAGTGATTTTTTTTTTTTTTTTTTTGGTTTGATGAATGAAATTAGTTGTCAACTCTTTATTCATTGCTGTCATGTGTTGCTTTTAAAAGAAAAAAAGGTAATTTAGAAATACCACAGGTTTAATGAAAGTATGATTTTACCCCAATTTTGAAAAATTTTACGTATCCCTTGAGGTTTACAAATGTTAGCAAATAAACCCATTTCGCCAATTCATGACTAACAAATCGTGTTAAAATCAAGGGGTAAAATTATAAAAATACCCTTTAAAGGAAAAAAAAAAAAAAAAACGCCTGCAACTCATCTTCCCCAAATCGATTTGGGGAAGATGAGTCGATTGGGGAAGATGAGTTGCTGGTATCCTTGAGTCTTGAATGTGCTAGGGTTTTGGTTCCGGAAATGGCACTTTTGAATAATGGGGAAGATGAGTTACAGGTATCTTTGAGTCTTGAATGTGCTAAGGTTTTGGTTCTGGGAATGGCGCTTTTGAATAAACTATCATGGCAGAGAATGAGAATCGATCGCAGAAGCAAAAACGATGATTCTTTCTCTTTAGCTTTTGATCATTGCAAGAAAAACTCGATGGGGATATGGTCGGATATGGATGAGATTCCTCAGGATTCCGTCGGGAAAGCTTTGGTTTCGGTTGGAAAATCTGTCGAAGCATCCCCGGAGACTTGGTCAGACGTCTCTTGCTTGACGTATTCCGACGAGAAAGCCAAAACAGAGCTCTCTGTTTCCTCTCGTAAAGGCATTACGCACAGAGCGAGAGAGACACCACCTACCTGCCTTTCTTGGGATTTCTTGGGGATCATCAGCTCTGCTTTGCTCTACTCTACTCTGATCCTATCCTTGAAAAGGGGTAGGTCTTTCACACCAGAATAGAGAGAGAGAGAGAGAGAGAGAGAGATTCCAAGGTTCTTTCTTTCTTTATCTTTGCGTCTGTGAGATCAATCTTCATCAAGCTTAGTCTGCAAAAACCAAGGCAAAGAGGCTCGGGAGGGTTCATCATCTTCTTCACCAAGCTTAGTCTGCAATTCAATTTTCTTCTGAAAGAAGAGGAATACAACTATCATCAATTACAAGTGAAGCAGGGGCCGGATGGGTGTGATCAAGACAGCCATCGGTGATGCGGTATTGACTTCCATGTGGGTGTTCTGCGCGTCTACGCTTCAGGTCTCCACCTCCATTATCCAGAAGGCGCTGGGATTCGAAAGTATGGCTTCCGCCCTCGTTATCACGACCACCCTCGTGGCCTTCCTCGTCTTAATCTTCACCTTGCTCGGCGGCGCCATGGGTGGAGCCAGCTTTAATCCCACCGGCACTGCTTCCTTCTTTGCCGCCGGCATCGGTGATACCGACCTCATCCGTATGGCCTTCCGATTCCCTGCTCAGGTTTCTTTTTAGTCCCCTCATTAATCAGAACATTTATTTCCTGCTCTTTGGTAGGATAATTGCGATTTGGGATTTGATATTTGTCCTTCATAACAAGCAAAGTCACTTGCAATCATATTTCCGTCGAGTTTTTCTTGCGATGATCAGAAGCTAAAGAGGAAGAATCAACACCGAAATCAATTTGTTTTTGCTTTTGCGATCGATTCTCGTTCTCTGCCATGATAGTTTATTCAAAAGCGTCATTTTCAGAACCAAAACCCTAGCACACTCAAGATTCAATGATACTTGCAACTCATCGATTGGGAAAGCTGAGTTGCAGGGGTTTGTTTTTTTTCATTTTCCTTGAAGAGGTATTCTTATAACGTTACCCCTTGATTTTAACACTGTTAGCCATAAGCTAATGGAATAGGTTTATTTGTCAACGCTTGTACACCACAGGGGTACATAGAAATTTTCAAAATTGGGGGATAAAATCATACTTTCGTTAAACCTCAGGGGTGGTATGTGTAAAATACCTAAGAAAAAAATAAATTTAGCACATTTCTAGAAATAAGTAGGGGTGTAAATGAATAGCCGAAATCCATTTTCCTATCTGTGTCCGTATCCGTTTAGCACTATCCGAATCCATCCGAAAGCTAAACGGATGCGGATACGGATAGGCTATAGCTATCCGAAAAGCTATATTTACATGTAAACGGATAAAATATCCGATCACCGTAGGTCCGTATCTGTTTAGCACTATCCGAATCTGTCCGATAGCTAATCAGATGCGGATGCAGAATATAGAACTATCCGAGCCGAATCCGATCCATTTACAGCCCTAAAAATAAGGAGAAAAGTTCCTTATGAAGGAGTGTGCGATTTGCATCTAAACACAGAGGGGGTGACATGACTGCCATGCCCTTATGAATGGCGATAATTAGGGGTGTCAATGGGTCGGTTCGGTCCGATTTTGGTTCGGGTTTTTGATTTCGGTGTGGCTTTTAGAGAAACCGAGACCAATCCAATAAGAACTTTTCAGTTTCGGCTCAATTTCTGTGCGGTTTGGTTTCGTGTCGATTTTGATTTATGATAACGGGTTGATATCGGTTTGGATTCGGTTCGATACCGGATTTTTTTAAACAAGTTGAATTCGGTTTGTGCCTATTTTCTTCTCTTTCTCTTTTCAACTACATAAAATATTTCATTAGCCCCACACTTAAAAAGAAGATCAATGGAACAAGTATTGTTACAAATCAATTTCCCTAATTTCATAACCTCATACTCATTGATTTGTAACAATTTATCTTATAACCATAAATTTGCTCACTTATATTAAAATCAATTCAATGATTCATAACCGTATCCTCATTATTTTTTTAACGGTTTCATTCGGTTCGGTTTGTTATTGGTCGGTCCTGTGCGGTTCGATTTTCAACCGGTCTCGTCATATCCCAGTCCAAAACTGATCCAATAAAGATCGGTTTGATTCGATCTTGGGTTTTTTCGATCGGTTTCGATCAGTCTTAACGGTTCGGGCTAGGTTTTGACACCCCTAGCGATAATGATCACCATTTTGATACCACTACACACTCTTCCATTGGCCCCGTACGCACAGGGGCCACTCCCTTTTGTAGAGGACTCTTGCCCTAAAATAAATGTTGCTTTTGAAGGATGAAATATTCATTTCTCTCATGAGTCAGCGCACTCAGTAAAAAATAAAATAAAATTGGGTGAATACTTTTAAAAATTTTAATATAAATGCGTAAGTGGGACCCATCAAAAGATTACGCTGACGTAAACCGAGAGAATTTCAAGACCAAATCATCACCGTCCAAATGGAACATACATAAGATACATTACGTTTCCGAAATCCGTTTGATGATAATTTAAAGCAAATTTTCTACCAAAAAAAAGAAAAAAATTAAGCAAATTTTAAATTTAAAAATCTCAGATTGCAAAGTAAACTGGTGGGAAAGAACAGCGAAGACTGAGAAGGAGAAAGAGAAAGAGAGAGAGAGAGAGAGAGGGAAAAGAGCAAGTTGGGGGAAGGGAATCGAAACCCCAGGCGAGTAACCTTTCGAATCTCTTCCTTTCTCTCTCTCTCAGTTAATTGTGCTAGAATCATTTTCTGTACAGAAAAAGTTGGGTTTTCATGGTTTCAAGCATCTAGTTTTTTTTTTTCCCCCTTCTGAAGAGTCGATCTCTTCTCAATTCTGTAATTCAACAGCTCCAAGATGAGCAGCCAAGCAATTTCTCATCCGAGGAGAAACAATCTGAATCCGAGGCGTAGTCCGTCAACTGTAAAGAAATCGGATCCTGCTTCTGAGAACGGCAACAGTAATGGAACCCAAACGAGGCCGTCATCTCCTATCCAATCGTAGATTCCAGTTCTCTGAACTTTGTTTGCTTTAGTTTGATTGGTTTCACATTATTATTTTTTTGGTTGCAATTGCTATTTAAATAGATTTGCAAAAAAAATTGGACAGGCATGTTGTTGGAGAGAGGACGGTGAAGAAGTTGAGATTGTCAAAATCTCTCACAATTCCTGAGGGAACGACTGTTTCTGATGCCTGTCGTCGAATGGCGTCTCGCCGTGTTGCCGCAGCTTTGCTTACTGATGCCAATGGTTTGCTATCTGGAATCATTACTGACAAGGTTTGGTGCTTATTCATTCTTTCTTTGCTTTATGTCTTAGTCTTCATATCTGCTTTAATTTCTTCTTTTCGATTTCTCTAATTTTATTATGTTCTCGGTTCAGGATATTTCCACTAGGGTTGTAGCGGAAAGGTTGAAGCCACAACAGACGATTGTTTCAAAAATTATGACGAGGAATCCAGTTTTTGTTCCGTCAGATTCATTAGCCATTGAGGCTTTGCAGAAGATGGTTCTGGGTTAGTTTCATATTCTCAATTTGCTGCTCGTTTGCTTGGATTAGAAAACCACTTAATTGATTGGGAAATAAAAGATGAAAAGGGTAGAAGATGGATAGGAAGAAGGGTTGGACTTTCTCACTCCTGGGTCTCTAAACCACAGCTATCTCTGCTGTTGAAACAAAGATCTCTCTCAGATCTCAAGCAAGCAAATTGCAACTTTATTGATTCTTTTTATAACTGTTTAACATTTCAACTGATGGGCAATTTATATAGGTTGGCCAGACTTCTCAACAATAGAAGGATGAAATTTAGAAAGTTAAGAAAATAGAAACTTACAACTAAAAAGGAAAGAACATAAAATTAGAAGGTACCTAAAATTGAAACTACTTGTCCAGCAAGGACTTACTAAAAACTAACTTGCTTGCTTGTTGAATAATCAACATAGGAAATAAAAAAAGAAGTAAATCAGTCTTCTAGGAACTGTAGCTGATCTCCCTTCTTGGTTTCTTATTAAGACAAAATAGGGGGCAGATCTGGTCTTCAACTTGGGTCTTCTAGAAGGATTCCCAATATGGCTGTGACAATGTTCACGTTAGTACTCGGGTACTGTTCACTACATTGTTTTGAATTTGATTTTGGTCCTTTCTACATCAATCTCATTAGCTCCACTGCAACACAGCTATTGACACAAAACCAGAAATTTCAAAATGCCTTTTCTTTTTGGTAAACAAATTTCAAAATGCTTAGAAGCAGTTCTTTTATACAGTGGCTGGGAGGGTTCTAGACTCTCATTGGGATTTTCTCCTACATTTAATGGCCTATACATTTCCTAGGACTTACATTGGGACTTCTCAAGATTTTTAATGAATTTTACATTTTCAAGGACTTTCACAACTAACAATGAAACTAACTTATTGACATCCCCAAGACTTCATAACTTTAGAGGACTAGATACAACTAACTAGTTAAATTCGTATGGACCACTTATCCCTCATATTTCAGCTTTCAAAATAGGCCAAGTACAAGAGAGAGCATAAAAATTCCCAGCCCATGACCTATATAACCTATTAGGCTACTTTTTTAATCCATTAGATTAGGATTTTTCAGTGTGAATACTTGTGTTGAAACCTCTCTTGATCTACATCACCTAGGCTATCACCTTAAGCAAACAGTAGATCTCTCTCTCACGGCACATGTGTGCACACTAACTTTGTGAAGAGGTAAATGAATTCACCCAACCAGAGCCCTCAAGTGGTTGTAAACCGATCAAAAAGAAAGAAATCTTTACTTCACCCAGCAAAGCAGTGGAATCTATATGACTGGATTACATAAGTCTATTAGGGTCGAAAGGGTACTAGCGCATCTGATTGAAAAGAAAAGCCCCAGCACGCCTTCAAAGATTTAAATTGCCATTGGAATTTTTGACGTGGATGTCACTGCAAGAAGCACACTTTATGTGCCTTGTTGTGATGAATGTCAAGTAAAACATCTGTCGGTTGAGGCATAGGACCTTCAAATTTTACAAGGGCTTCTTTTGTGTCTGTTACCCTAGGATTAAGTGGAAAATCTAGTGTCTATCTAGTACTTTAGGCATTTGTAGTTCCTCTCTTATTTTGCTTATAAAGACTTTGGAGTTCCATTCAGTTTTGGTGTACAGGTGGACGGTTGGTCAGTTGGGGTTGTGCCTGTGTGTGCGCCTATGTGTGCTTGTGTTTAGCTTCTTTTGATCAATATTAGTTGCTATGCATATCCTGGACTATTAGTATTTCTGATGCATTTATAGCCAATTTTACATTTGTATACTGGATGTCGTGCATGGAAATCTTGTCTTCTAATCAAGTTCTTGTGGATGAAACATTAACAAATGCAATTTAAAAATTAACATTTGGCTGGTCCTACCTACTAGGTGACTACATCTGCTGATAACACAATCTCATGTTGCATCTTGCCACTGATTAAAATTGCTGAAACTATTGACCGGGACGATCTGTTTTGTAGTAGTTCACCAAAGCTTTTGTTTCTTTCCAATTTTTTTTGAAAGAATCTATTTTTGGTATTTCCCCCCTTTTATTTCCTTTGTTAATGGCTATAATATTCTCTGGTTCGCACTGAAAGTGTGTGTGTATGCAATATCTTCTATGAGAGTACTAACAAATACCTAGAGATGGCTCCTCAAATTGTCTTTAATTATTTACTCATTTCTTCTCCAGGGAAGTTTAGGCACCTCCCTGTCGTTGAAAATGATGAAGTTATTGCTATGTTGGATATTACAAAGTGCCTTTATGATGCTATATCTAGAATGGAAAAGGCTGCAGAGAAAGGAAGTGCCATTACAGCCGCTGTGGAACGGGTGGAGCATCAGTGGGGTAGCAGTTTTTCAGGTTAGTTACCCCAGAAAGATCTTCAGTGGGTGGTTTCAATTTTATTGAATCTTTTATATCTGGGGAGTGGAGACTAAGAAAGTGTTTTTTTGATAAACTAAAGTTACATTCATGGTATCACAATTTTGCGTTTAAACCATACTGATATTTTACATGGCTGAGTTCCAGTAAATACTGAAATGATGATGCAAGGAGAAAAGCTTATCCATTTTAGTTTTCCTTTCTTTTTCCCTTGAGTATAAAACAATGTATATTATGTGTTGGGTCAATTTAATATATGGGACATGCTTGCTAGGTAGGTCAGATGATCACTGGCAAAGAAATCTAGGTGATCATAGAATCCTCCAATAGTGGCTTTAGTTGGCTGCCAAAAAAGGCTTGACATGTTCCTATGCCATTGTTGTCTGGTGAATTCTATCTTAAGTGCCATATCTGAGGGAAGAAGTACGTCTCTCTTTGTTTGTATGCCATTTCAAATGGGAAGACAAATTTTGATAGCCTAAACTACAAGCTGAAAAGTCATTCATCGTTGGCTGGACAATGGTGGTGGGCAGTGAAACTTCACAAGGGACCAACCCAATGTGCCTCCTATTTCATTGGTCTGGTCCCTCTTTTTTCTTTTTTCTTTTTTTTGGGGGGGTGGGTGGGTTGGGCGGGGATGTTCAGCTGTATCATCTTTGAAATCTCACCTAGTAAAGGAATCTATATGACCCACCTGGATGGCTGGAAACGTTTTCACTTTTAATCTGTCATTAGTTTCATGCAAGGTGGCAAATCGATATATTCCTATCTTTTCTATTTTATGTTTTTGGTTGCAGCTCCATATGCCTTCATTGAAACTCTCAGGGAGCGGATGTTTAAGCCTTCCTTGTCAACGGCCATCCCTGAAAATTCCAAGTACTATATTATTTGTTTATGAGTTGTTTGTTGGCCTTTCTTTATCAAAGTCTTTCATTAGCATGTTGTTATTTTGGAAATGATTTCTTATTACCAATTTTTATTCTGTGTTCACTTGCAGGGTTGCAATAGTATCTCCATCAGATAGTGTCTATTTCGCGACAAAAAAGATGCAAGAGTTGCAAGTTAGTTCAGTGATTATTGCAACTGGAAACAAACCTCAGGGGATACTTACGTATGAGCCTTTTCTCAACTTGGCTCTCTGTGTGTGTGTGGTTTAGAACACCTGTCATGTGCAAGATGCACATTATGTGGTGTCCAATGCCTTGTATTTTTCTGCATACTTATATAGTTGTTTGTTTCTCTGGGTTGCAGTTCAAAAGATGTGCTTATGCGAGTTGTGGCTCAAAATCTTTCCCCTGAGCTGACTCTTGTCGAAAAGGTTCTTACATGTTCTTGTGCTTTACCGAACCTTCCTTTTTGTAATTTATCTTTACAAGTGTGCATTCACCCTGTTTTCTTCTTCAGTGGTGTGCTTTATTACTTATCTGTAGCAAGTTGTGACCGTTTTAAATGCGACCCTAAAGAATCAGCATTCGTTATGTTTTAAATGTTTCATTGGTTAAGTAGGTCTTTTTTTTCTTATTTATTTGATGTGATGAAGTAGGTTTTATATGGTCATGCCAGTCATGGAGAGTAATGTTACCACAGTTCTGGGCCTGGTTTGAAGTGGAAAAAGAAATGTCAGACCTTGACCTCTATCAGAACTGTACAGAAGCTGGCTGGTCTGGCCAGATTAATTTTCTAAAAGCTGGGTTTGGTGATTATCACCTTTTATAGAGTCAAAATCTTAGTGGTGTTTAGGGACTAGGCTAGTGTTAGTTGTTCAATCTCTTCGCTTTTAGGCACCTCAAAGAGGGAGATAAAGCTTTCACTTGAGCTTTCTTTTCTGTGTGGTTAAGAGATTTAGTTAAATTAGTTAATGATTTGAGGCTCTCAGCTATATTTCAATTGGTATCATAACAATAACTATGAACTTTTTGATAGGTTTAGAGATAAAGTAAGGTGAAGAAAAGTAATCATTTTCTATATTAAGTATAAAAAATGAAGCTCTCGCAACTTGTTTATCAATCAGTTGATAGTTCTATGCAATTGCAATGAACAAGTTTTGGGTTGTAATTTTGAGTGTGTAACAAGGGATAACCTAACAACCAGTCAACCAGAGATTGAAGAAGAGAAGAAACAAAGAGAGAAATAGGGAGAGAAACGATGGAGAGGGAAGGGATGAGAAGAGAACTGGTTCAGCGTTGGAATCAATGTATATTCTATCGCTGGACTTCCGTACTTTATTTATAATGCAGCAATTGTACTCTTAGTAGGAATTACAGTCGAGGAAACTAAAACAAGAAAGGAAACTACCAAACCATAAATAACTAAAACTCTCTCATGATAGGGACACTCCCTCTATCGTGACTACTACCTAACTTCAATACCACCAACAGGAAGAATGGGCCCAATGGGGGTCCCCGACACCTATAGGACTACAATTTAACAGAGAGCAATACCTCAGATAGAGGGAAAAATAGTAAGAACATTAGAGGAATTAAAAACATTAATGAGGGAAAGTAGGCCTTCTAATTGATAACTAATCAATTTCTTAGGGCTACAATGGTTGAAAGGTACCATTTGAATGAAATCAGCATATTTGTTGCTTAAATTGACGGACATGTAATTGAGGGAGGTAAGTGATTGACCTTAAAATCCCAAGGGAAGCTTATAATGATAAAAAACCTCAGAGGTCATGATATTTTTATAGACCTCCTCTGAGGTGTTGTGTTAAATTGTTAATAGAGTTAAACTTATTACCGCCAATACTATGAACTCCTAAAGTTTCTAAAGTAGACTTTTGGGATGCAATATGATGTTTTTCTTGTTCAGTGAAAATGGGTTCTTTTCCCCTTGAATCTACTCACTTCAATAGGGCCAGGCACTATATAGATTCTTCACGCCACACCTGTATTTTGTGACGCTTATTATCTAACTTCACTTAGGAAATACATAGTATCTATGGGCACATGAACTTAGTGCACTTCCTTCCTCTACCGCCTGGAAGGAACTGGACACAGTTAGGTTTGCCAAAATCAGAGAATTTGGCCTCCTAAAATTTCACAAGTGGATTGTAAATTTGGGAAACTTCATATAAGCCATCTGAAGTGGTGCTATGGAAATATCCAGATACACTAACTTATTTCAGTTAGGGATTCTTAATACCATGAATCTGCCAAGTTGTGACACCAATAGTTCCTGAATAAATGGTAAATTTTTTCCACAGAATCAACTAAGGGTGCACAGATGGTAGAAGGTTGTGTTTCTTGTGGGATTTGACTTCCTGGAAGCTTATCTACCTCATGAGCACAAGGTTGGTAAGAAGATAATACTGGGAGGGAGATATGGGCCCCAGCTGGAAGACTTGTAGATCCTATCCAACTGGTTGACTTATCGAACCTTCCTTTTGTGGTATGTAGTTGTAGGCTGATACAATCCCTTGTTAGTTGGATCTAGAAGTTATACAAGGCTTATACAGGGCTTGGATAAAAGTTTGCTTTTTGAAGTAATCTAGTCGACCTACTGGTTACATACTCTTTTTACGGACGTGAGATGTTATGCTTCTCTTCCTAGACTATTTGGCAGTTCCTATTGATTATTCAAATTCTACACAAGCTAGTTAGCTTAATGTGATGTTTGATACTAAATAACATTCCCATCATATTGGACATTAAAGAATTAACTCCTGATACTATTGATATAAAATAATGTTGTGTTGCTTAATATTCACTATTAGTGAATTAATGTTATACCTGTATGCACTGAAGATGACTCCCCCAACATTAAGCTGTCTGAATGAATGGATGCTTTTCTTACCTTCAGTTTGGTAGCATTACCTTACTTCTATGGTTTCTTTTGTAGGTAATGACTCCCCACCCAGAATGTGCAAAATTGGAGACAACAATACCTGAAGCATTGCATATAATGCATGAAGGGAATTTTTTACATCTTCCTGTTGTAGATAAAGGTGAGCATTAATTTCTTAGATTGGGGAGACATGGTTACATAATCCTGGATTGATAATAATTCGTTCGCAGATGGATTCGTTGCTGCTTGCGTGGATGTCCTCCAGATAACTCATGCAGCAATTTCTATGGTAGAGTATCATGTTAATGAATACTTCCCTGTTATCTTGAACTTATCTGCTCATATTTAATATCTATCTTTTCAAAGATGGAAACCTTTAAAATTAGTGGGAGAAACTTATCTGGTTTAGTATCTGTTTTGCTGATTGGAAATGTATTTACATAATTTTTTTTGTAGCTTCCATGCTAGCAAGTAAAACCTGTGCAATGCATGCCAAGCTAATAGTCCAACACATAGCAACCCAGGGTTAAAAAATCCAAAGAATGATCAAATCAACCTAGATTTATAGTCAAGGCCACATACCCAATCAAGACAGTTCTGAATCACTATCACATCTATTGGGGATCGATAAAATTAAGCAAATCATCATGATCATGTAGCTATAAAATGGATGCTAAATGTTCTACTACAACGATATTTTTGTTGTGGTATAATTCATTGGATCCAAAATATGATGTTCCCCATAAGTTTCCACTGTTAAGGATTCTGAAGTGATACATTATATCAACCCGCAACTAAATATGACATATCCTATCACTTTATAACACCAAAATGTTTGATTGTATTCAGTTATGGTCTCTATTGATTCTGTTCTCCTCTTCAGAGGATGTGCTATATTGCTATCCCCATTTTTATTTTTAATAAAGTATTTGTAACTTATCCCATAGGAAGAAAAAAAATCAGCTCAAATGACAGAATACATTAAATGGGTTGGTGATGTAATTCACTTTTGCTTGGGTCCTTAGCTGAAGCCGTACCAAATCAAACACATCTGTTTTGGAACTATTTAAATCAGTGACTTGCTTAAGTGAGGGAACACATTTTTCTCTGGAAAAGAGAAACAAATAAGAAAATAAAAAATTGGGACAATTAAGCACGAAATTCAAATTGCTGATTAGATCATTAAGATGAGAATATTTGAGATATATAAGATATGTAAGTAGCATTTTGTTAAATTTTCTAAGAGGATAACTTTAGTCTCTGCAATCAAGGCCATAGACTAAATTTCAATCCATTATTTAAAAATATTTTCCCTAGAAAATTTGATAAAATAAATCAAGATCCTGCACCAAAACTATTCACGATATTTTCCGAATGTAAAAGATTCTGATTCCCATTTTTGGTCGAACCCCTTGTTCTCTGTATCTGCAACCCATGCTCTAGCCTAGTTTTTTTTTAAAACTGTCTAGCCATAGCAAGCCCTACCAGACATCTTTGCTGCAGTTTCCTTCAAGCTTGATGATTTACCCCCTCCTTTGCCTTTTTGGCTGCTGTATTAAGCTTCTCCAGTCCCTGCTGTTTGGACTTCTTTTTCGCATATTGACCAAATGGTATTTTCCACTAGTACTTTGCTTCACATGGCAAGTTTCAGCTAGGGACCTCTGCCACATGGTGAAAGATAGACCTTGTCTTTTCATATTCTATTAATGTTAAAGACTAAGTCAAGTCTCTTTTGTATACAATGGGAAAAGTTAATGCAAGGAAAGCTGAAATCCTGTTAGGGGTCTGTTCATGTTGCCAGTCCATATTCCATAGGCTGCTTTATTACATGGATGGTGTGAGTAACTTCCTTGGCTCACTTGGAGGGGATGAAAGTTTGTTAACAGGCAAATAGAGGTCAACAAAGTTGGTCACCGTTGATATATTAGTATCTAGTTTATGCTGGTCATAATTGGACACTGCAGAGTTCTTTTAGCACCGTGCACTGAGCTGCCAGTTTTTGTAGGTTGAGGGTTGCTCTGGAACTGCCAATGATATGGCAAACACAATGATGCAAAAGTTTTGGGATTCTGCACTTGCCTCGGAGCCACCAGATGAGTGTGACACCTACAGGTAACTTTTTGTTGCTTTATTTATGTGTTGTGTCTTGGTTTCTTCTTATGACTTGAGGTTATCTTCTGTCACTAATGATTCTGCATGTGCTTTGCAGCGAAATGTCTGCACCAATGGCATCAGAGGTTACAGAAGCTAGCAATCTTATACATCCATCACTTGGACTAGGGAATTCTTTTCCCTTCAAGTTCCAGGATCATAAGGGCCATGTGCATAGATTTAATTATGGTATGTGTTTCAGAAATATCATTTGCTTTACCTGGGTCATGGAGGTCACTGTGGTTGTTTCTACTAACCTGATTACCAATTTCTATCTTTCTTGATGTCCCATAGGTACCGAACATTTGGATGAACTTGTGTCTGCTGTCATGCAGAGGATAGGGACTGACAATGTTCAAAATCATCCTAAGTTTTTTGTGTGTTTTTCCTATCAAACTCTGCTCTTGTTTGCCTACACTTGGTTTAGGACAGTTTAGCTCAATCTTATTGTTTCATCCTGTAGTATGAAGATGACGAAGGGGACAAAGTACTACTTTTGACTGATAGTGACCTTATTGGGGCTGTTAGTCATGCCAGACAAGCCGGGTTAAAGGTAAACAAACATCCATGCTTTTGCATTAAGTCAGAAATGAGTATTGCCATCTTATTTTTCAAATCACTATCAATTTCTTCAAGGCCAAATTTATCTCTACAAGTGTGTTACATCTGATCAATTTAGGGATGCAATTCTAGTGTGCTGCATCATGTTTCCTATTGGCTGACTTTTTGTCCTTTCCAGGTCCTAAGGTTGCATCTTGATTATTCTGAATCAAGCAAGCAGGCATCATCTTCAATGGACATGACCACAATTCAGAAAACAGATGGGCTCTCTCTCCAGTCAGGGCTTTTGGCTGGTTCAGCTGCATTGGCAGGCATCGGTTTATTGGCATACTTGAACCGCTCGAGCCAGTAATGTTGGTGTATGGTTCGCTAAAAGTTCTGCACTCTGTAGTGTTTCATAGAGGAGCTATTAGAAGATCCATCTGAGTTAAATATAATACTCTGTATTTCCCTTGGTTGCCATAATTGTTGCTCTTTTGTTCAACTTTTTTCTTTCAGGGGCTGACAAGGTGCCAAGATGTGTAAAGAAATAATCATTTACTCAGTGAATGCTTCAAACACAACTCTAAAGAAGCAAAGCGCGAAAGCATGGTAGTCCAATGAATAAATCCAACAAGTGCATCATCAGACAGAATCTCGTCCACGTCTCAGACAAACCTCATTTTTAAGGGCAGGAGGATTTTCGACAGTCAGTTGGGGGAATCTCCTACTCTACAGCAATCATGGTACCAGAAAGGATTATGTCCAATAGGGGGGGTTCATATGGTCCTCATTTTTAAGGGGAGAAGGATTTTCGACAGTCAGTCTGGGGAATCTCCTACTCTACAGCAATCATGGTACAAGAAAGGATTATGTCCAATAGAGGGTTTCATATGGTCGAGGTATAAGGATGTGAGGATGTCAGTGCTGAACCCACACGGTCAGGATGTGAGAGGATGTGGGAAATCATCCCTACGTTGTTTGTGTGATGGGGATCTTTTTTCCTTTTAATCCCAATCTTTTCAATAATGGAAAAAGGTCTTATGTTGCCTATAATGGCTATATACTAGATCAAGCCCCATTAGACACATAACACATTACCTTGAACCACTCTCAAATTAAATACAAGTGCACAAGAAATCAAATGGAGTGGAAAAACGGTGTCAAGTCACTAAATCTGAAACGCAAATAGCTAAAGGTATGTACTAATTATTTAAGCCATATTCTACAAAATATGAACATTATATAGAGATATCCTTCCATCCCAATTGAAATGTGATTATATGCCACACTGCTATTGTTGATCAACATGTTAGAGTACATGAGTGTTAACCTGTGTAAAAACTTAAAAATGTCCAATTCATTAGACTTGGATGACTGTTATTGCTTATGAGAAAGGTAAAAATAAATTATTACCAGAATTACATAGTCAGCATTAAAAGAAGATGAAATATAGTTCAGGATATTTACTTTAGACAAGTTAAGATCAGAACCTGAAAAAAATGGTGCATGGCTTCGATTTGCTTTGTATACCAATTGAAAAAGAATCCATTTCTGTCCCAGAACATTAATTACTATTTCTCAGTTAAAATTTCAGGGAGTTTTTAATCTGGCAACTTCAAGAATATCCAAGCCACATACAGATCATTATTTAACATCATCGGCAAAGCTGACCTTTATACAATTAACAAAGTATTAATATTCAATAGAAGGGGAAAAAAATAACTACCTATTCTAGAATGAAAAGGCCATAATGTTTTAACCAAGTTACAATTCCGAAAAAATTTCCATTAAGCGGTGTGAATACGAATGCAATCAAAAGGTGTCAAGTTGAATACAACTATAGAGGAGTCATTTAGACAGTTCATTATTAAAATGATTTTACAATGTAGAATAAATGACAAACAAGCATTGGAGAATATTACAATGACATTTTACATTATATTTTATCTTGTACCAAAAAAAAAAACATGGGAAAATTTTTCAACTTGTAAAATTTTCCATGTAAATTTCCAAGTGAAAGGTTTAAATATAATATTTTACAGGAAAACAAACAGAGCCTAAATGAAAATACCAAACAACGGTAGAGGCTTCAGTAACAAGGACGTCCTTCACCATCTTACTACCAAACCTGGATTAAGTAATCTCTTAGATGAAAGTATAGAAGATTCAGAAGTTAGGAGCTGCGACATTATCACATTCCTTATACCTCACTCAATGGCCTTTGTGAAAGATTCAAAAGGGGTGAATCCCACCGCTTCTTTGAATATTATGGTACCAGTTTCATTGTCGAACTTGATGTCCTGCGTATCAAAATAGAGTGAAGCAACAGTAGAAGCAAAAATCCACAATATGAACTCCCAATCTACTAAATGCCATCCAAAATATTGTTTATGGTTTTAAAAAGAGTAGATGCCAAAGTCTCATTGGCTGTACTGATAACAGTCTGTGTTGGACTAATTTCTATCAAAGCATTCTTGGGCTTATAGATGCGTAGAAAACATGTATTATGTTCTCCAGCATTTCTGTCTTCATCCACCAACCCAGCAATGCCCCTTTCCTGCAAGGCTAGCAATACAAGATCTGGATCAAGCAGACCCCATTGCAGGAATGTTCTTTTTTCTAAAGCGGTACAATATTTCTGGAGCATTTGACTTTGTGAAAAATCAATCACTTCCCTTTTAGAGACCAAGAAATGTTTCCTGTGATTTACATGTAACTGCCCCTTCAATCTTGCAATTTTCATGTTTTCCTGTTTCATTATTCTTGGCTGAAGCTGGTTTGCCAAGTCTGTATCCAAATCAACTTTAAAATCATCCATCACTGTTGGAACGCATACAACTTCATTTTCTGAGTAGTGAATGAATGAACATGAATTCATCTTGATAGCAAAGTTCTGTTTCAAATCCTCGGGGAACTGCGATAAGCATTTAAAAGAAAAAAACATTTATATTATTGAATTGAAAGACTAAAAAGAAAAGCGAAAGAAGGCAAGCTCCAATTAGGCCTTTACAATAAAGCAAGGTTATATCTCCACAGTTAAAATCGAGACGTTAGATTTGATTACCAGAACAAATTTCGGCTGTAAAATCTCTAGCAAAGGCTGAATTTTCTGCATCCTGCAAACAAGCCACATAACTGTACTTAAAGAATGGTTACGAGGACCAAGCCAATAGCAGAAGTAGATATGCTATAGCATTGTTTGAAATTTAAGAGAGTAGCTAGATACTTTATCCTTATCAAGGTTTTGTGTTTCAAGCTTAGGACTTGTAGAGATCTATACGCAAATGTTTGCCAGGTTTATCATGCTCAGAGGGACCAATACCTAATGCTGATGGGTACTACCTTAAAGAACATAAGGCTATAGCACAGAGACTGTTGTGCTACCGCTAGCACACTGTTAAGGTCATAGGTAGGTCCCACTGCCCTCTATCAAACTATGAAATTTCAGTCCAAACAGAGTCCTCCATGTGGCAGAAACTGGGGTTAAAAAATGGCACATGCATGCTTGTTCAGGATTCAATTAACAATCAGATTACAAATGTTGAACATACTACTAAAGATGGATGCATACGAGACTGTTTGGCTTCATTTGATTGGTGACCCCTACTTTCTGTAATATTGAAAACTTCAATTGGCTTTTATATATCATCCGTCAAGTGTTCTCAAGAACATGACCAATCATAAAGATAAGAGCCAAATGACTGTACAGATTTTTGATGTTTCTCTTGACTTGTATTCAAATAATACCCTGCTTCTCTGTTTCCAAATAAGTTAATCACATACATAACATCTGCCATAAAAACCCAACCTCTTGGGCCAAATTGTATTGCCAACTAGATTCCATTTAAAATCTTGGTGTAATTTCGATTCGGCCTTGCTGGCTTCAAATATACCCATCAAAATGGACCAATAGCTATAAAATCTCCTTTTATTTTTTTCCTTTATTCAAATGATTGATTAGTGAAGTGTAGGTTTAATGAGTTGTTCCCATGTCTATTCCATCATTCCCTAGATTAAGTCGCATCTTTTAATGTTTCCTAAACTTTCCACTTCCATATATTCCAGAATATCAATAATATTTCCACAGCATTCCATGGTTTCCAACACTACTTATTTCCTTTCTATGGGACAGAAATAATGACATGTCTTCACTCTTGTTAAACCTCAAACCAACATACTGTTTTGCTTGATCAGGCTGAAAAACCTAATACGATATTTAGGTGAATTTGGGCTGGAGTTGAGACCCTCGCATCAATGCAAACCTAATTCCAACTTGAGTATTGCATAGAGTTTAAGTGCTTAGTTTTTTGTTTAGGTACCGCATAGGGCTCAAGGAGCATTTGGCAGATTCTGACGGTCATTCCAGCTTATATTTCATTACAGCTAAGTTCATGGACACACCAAAGTCTACCAGGTTCTATGCTTGCGCAATAAGCACTCTAACTTGGGATCAGGTTGAAGGTTGTATGGTTGGGATTGGTTCAATCATTCTACAGTGCTCTCAAAGGGGAGGGGGGAGCGGGAAGGAGAGGAAGAAAAGAAAATAACAGAAACTATACAAGTTTTCGTTAGCTTAACCAATACAGAAACACCTTTAATTAACAAGACCAATCATGAACCCTTACTTCATTCCGGAAAGAAACGAACACTGAAGGACCTTCATCGCTACTGGCTTGAAAGGTGAAAGAGCAAGAGCAGTATCCACCTCTTGCTGCAAGTTTGCATAATGATAACACTACTCAGTGGAGGAGTCAGCTTTAGAATTTAAATGTAAGTATGTTTGTATGTTGGAAAAGCTACATACAATGTTGGAAGAAAAAATTTACAGAATAAAGAATACCTCCAGTACAAGTAAACAGTGTTGATCCCTAAACCACCGATGAAGCAAGGGAACAACAGGACCAAGCCGCAGACACCAGTGAGGAGAAAACACTATACAAGGTTCTCGCCACATTTTCCTGTGTACAAAAACATCACCTAGTTTAAAATAAATAGATCCTAGAAGAGGAAGCACTGAAATTTATCTTTCAAAAGAGGTTCCTATTCAGTTACATTACTGACAATAGGAAATCTGACAAATAGGTCTTTGAACAAATGCAATGTCTTACAGTAAATTTGGTGAATGAACTGTTGGAAACAAATGAAGCTTCTTTTCTTTTATTAGCTCCACGTGCCCAAACAATGGATTGCCAGAATACAGCTGCAAAATTAAATTTGAGAAAGTATTATGTTTATTTTTCTTCATGACGTCAATTGTTATCAAATTAATGTGTTCATGGATTAGGAATACTAAGTTCTGAAGAAAATATGCCTTTTGTTGACGCAGCTCGCATAACCATTCGGGCACAATATTGGTGAATGCTAACAATTCTTCTGCCACACTAGATATAACAAATATGGGAACCTACAACAGAGATAAACAGTATGGGTTACTAAAAAGAATGACCCAGTAGCAACCAGAAATATGATCAACTCAAAATTTTAAAAAAAAAACAACAACCGTTAAGATATGTATATGGTACTGTAGGGGCATTATAGTCAAACCCTGCAGTATTCTGTTTAGTTTTAGTTGGTGTTAGTTTTTATCTTTCAGACTTTATCTTATAGTCTAATTAGTCTTCTATTACGGCAAGGACCGAAGATGAAAAGTCTTCTAGTCCTTGCGGCATTGTAATTGTTAGTTTATATACTGTTGGTGAGAGGACTGCCACAAGTATGGATTGTTGCTCTTCCTTGTGGCAGTGTCTTCTCTCCTTTCTTCCTCGCTTCTTCTTCTACATTGTTAGTTCTGTTTTCTATTTCTGATATTATTATATGATATCAGAGCTTCTCCAAATCAGTACCTACCACTACTTCTATGTTTTAAAAGTTCCATTAGGAGTTTCTTCTTGTAGATTGCAGCACCCTATGTTTCTGTATATCCTATGAACCCTAGTTAAGGAAAACATGAAAAACTAGGGGTTATCTTCATGGTGTGTTGCTGTTTTCATCTACTTACTGATTACATCTTGTGTGGATCCTGTACAGTATGAATCTAGACTGAAGACATCACAATATGGAGTAATTTACCTGCAATTTTCAATCAAGGAGCGGCCCCTTGCTCTGCTGCTGGATTTTTAGAAGCATACCAGGTTTGTTTACAGGTTTAATAAACTTCTTGTTTTTTTTTTCCTGGAACCCTTGCTCTCCAACCCCATTCTCCGACCCTCACCCTTCACATTCTGTACCGCCTCCACCATTCCCTGATTTACAAACCTCATACCTGCACCTTCTCTACCTCCTACACCACCTGATTTTCAGACTTCAGATATTCACCTTCTCTACTATCTCTACCACAACCGAAGGTTTAATTAAAATATATATATCCTCTGACTTACCCCATCATCAACCCTACCTATACCCAATCCCTGTTTTTCAACCCACTTCTCACTCCCTGACTTTCAACCCCCGAATTTTCCTATACCCATTCTTGTTTAACTAACGACTCTAGGACACTAGTGCCAAGAGATAGAACCAGAACCAGAATCAGAACCTGCAATTCCATTCCTTTCACCTTCCCTACCGCCCCCACCATCACTAGGGCCCAGGACCTGATCATATAATCGGAGGATAAGGGTACTCTGCTGAAGCAAATAGGAGCATACTTGTTTAATCCTATTTGGTGTTCTGTTCATCCATTAATAATTTTTTTTAAAAACCTTTAGCCTCTGCTACTTTACTTGACTTTTGTTTTACCTACAACACTACCTTCTTGCTTATTGTGGTATTACACTATTATATCCCTTTGTATTGCAATATTACTAATTGTTGTATTAGTGGTTATTGATTCATTGCTAACTACTTTGTTAGTGCCTTACCTCTACTGGTTGGGTTGTCCACTGCCACTGTTTTAATACACTGCTCCACCCTTGTAGTACGTTATCTCTACTTGCCTATTGTCTTAATACGCTATTGTACCTCTGCATTGCATTACCTCTTCTAAGTTATTGTTTTTATTAAACTATTGTACCCATTGGTATAGTGTGATTTACTGTGTAGTAATCTGATCTATCCTGAACTATCTTGTATTTTATTTGAATCTTGGGTATTTTGCCTTGTTTACCTCACTTTGTTCTGATTTATCACTTTTGGTATTTGACTGTCTGTATAATGTATACATTATATTAAGTAACCTCTTGGCACTTTACTCTATTAACCATACGTTTCATATTATATCTATATCTTATATAGTTTTTATTCTACATTGGTGCGTCAGGTAGACAGTCGGCACTATATTTTATCCAGCCAATCCCTTTTGTATGGATCCTATTATTTTTTTTATTATTCTTTACCTCTTCTTATATCATGTCCTTTAATACTAATCTTGTTCTTAAGCATAGGATAAGATTTGCATCCTGGAACATCGGATCTCTGACGGGTAAGAGTATGAAGCTGATAGATGTTATGCGGATAAGAAGGATTAATGTTGCTTGCATTCAAGAAACAAGATGGAAGGGTTACAAAGCCAAGGCATTAGATGACTTCAAGCTATGGTACTTAGGAGATGAAAGCGGGAGAGGTGGAGTGGGCATAGTGGTGGACAAGGACCTTAAGAACGAAGTAATGGATGTTAACAGATTTGGAGATAGGATCCTATCTATCAAGCTAGTGCTAAACAATGAGGTTATTAACATAGTTAGCGCGTACGCGCCCCAGACAGGATTAGATGAGAGTGTTAAAATACAATTCTAGGAATACATGGATGGTTTAGCGCAAGGTTTTGATCAAGGAGAGAATATTATCGGAGGTGACCTTAACGGACATGTGGGCAGAGATCGTAGAGGCTATGAAGAGGTTCACGGAAGATACGAAGTTGGGGAGAGGAATGAAGAGGAGATGTTAGACTATGCAGTAGGGTTTGACCTGTGCATTACAAATACCTTTTTTAAAAAGAGGGAAGAACATTTAGTTACCTACAAGCGTAGGCAACATACAAGCCAAATAGATTTCTTCCTAACTAGGTCTGACAAACTATTATGTAAGGACTGTAAGGAGAGAGCTTAACCGCTTACATCATAGTTATCAAGGCGGGAAAGCGACCATGGCGTTTTAGAGGGGCAAAATTCAAGGCGGCACCGCCATGGTGACAAGGCGCCTGCCATGGCGCCCAAGCCGTCCAAGGCGACCAAAGAGCATGGACGCCATGGCGACGCCTTGGCAACACCTTGATAACTATGGCTTACATTGATTGGTGGTCTTGGATATGTACCTTGGTACGAGGCAACATAAGAAGGAGAAAAAGGTTTTCCCTAAGATAAGATGGGGGCGACTACAAGGAGTTCTCCTAGAATCATTCACCGATAAAGTGGCTCTACAAGGAAATGGGATTTTAAGGGAGATACCAATAAGATGTGGATTGAGATGTCGACTTGTATTAAGAGGATTGCTAAAGAAGTCCTGGGGATATCAAAGGGTTTGCGTCTGGCCCCTAGAGAGACTGGGTGGTGGGATGACGAGGTCCAAGCAGCCATTAAGACTAAGAAAGATCGTTTTAAGACCTGGCAGAGGACTAACGAGGCCGAGGATAAAGTGAGATATTATGTAACCAGAAAAGAAGCTCGAAAGGTTATAGGAAAAGCAAGAGCGAAGAAATATGATGACCATGAAAAACTTAATACAAAGGAAGGAGAAAATGTGATTTATCGAATAGCAAAAACAAGAGAAAGGAAGAGCAAAGATTTGGACCATGTTAGATGTATTAAGAGCGAGGATGATAGAGTACTATTACGGGATGAGGACATTATGGAGAGATGGGGTGAATATTTTTACAACCTACTTAATGGAGCTACCTTGACTGATAGGATGGACTCGGAAGTGGAAAGGAGTAGTCCTCAAGTAAACACACGTCATGGACATCTACAACGAGTTGACGAGGCCGAAGTTAAAGAGGAACTATGAAAGATAAAGGTAGGCAAAACACCAGGAACGAATGAGATCTCAATTGAAGTGTGGAAGAGCTTAGGAGTATGGGGGATATCTTGGCTAACCAAGCTGTTTAAAAAGATTTTGAGTACAAAGAAAATGGCAGCTGACTGGAGGAGAAGCACCGTAGTTCCAATTTATAAGAATAAAGATGATATCCAGAACTGCAATAACTATAGGGTCATAAAACTAATGAGTCATACCATGAAACTATGGGAAAAATCATTGAAGGGCACCTAAGAAGATATACTGATATATCGGACAATCAATTTGGTTTTATGCCAGGGAGATCCACGACAGAAGCTACTTACCTTCTAAGGAGACTTATGGAAATTTTTAGAGCTTACAAAAAGAACCTCCACATGATCTTTATCAACCTAGAAAAGGCTTATTACAGAGTCCCCAGAGAGCTCATTTGGCAGGCCCTAGGGAAGAGAAGGAGCTCAAATAACTTTGTGGATATAATTAAGGACATGTATGAGAGCGTGGTGATGAGTGTCAGAATTGTAGAGGGCCAAAGTGGTGAATTCACAATTACAATAGGGTTATACCAAGGATCAGCTCTAAGCCCTTATTTATTTGCACTCATCATGGATGATCTAACTAGGCACATTCAAGATGAGGTTCCTTGGTGTATGCTATTCGCGGATGATATTGTTTTGATAGATGAGACAATAGAATGGATTAATGCGAAACTGGAATTATGGAGATCAAGCTTGGAATCAAGAGGATTTAAGTTAAGCAGAACCAAGACAGAATATATGATGTGTAACTTCAGTCAAACCAGGAGAGGGGAGGAAGTGGTGAAAATTGAGGAGCGAGAGCTACCACAAAGTGATTGCTTTAGATACCTGGGGTCAACCTTTAACAAAGAGGGTGATATAGAAGACGATGTTTCCCACAGAATTAAAATAGGATGGATGAAGTGGAGAGGTGCATCCGAGTATTGTGTGACAAACAAAATGCCCGTTAAGCTTAAGGGGAAATTCTACAGGGCAGTAATAAGACCGGCTATGACATATGGTGCGAAGTGTTGGGCAGTTAAGAAGAGTAATATAGATAAGATGAGTGTAGCGGAGATGAGGATGCTAAGGAGGATGTGCAGCAACTAGGAGAGATAAAATAAGAAATGTTTCTATTAGAACCGAATTGGGAGTTGCACCAATCCAGGACAAACTCCGTGAGAGCCGCTTGAGGTGGTATGGTCATGTACAACGGAGACCTACGGATGCACCAGTAAGAAGGAGTGACCAGATTCAGTTTGATGGAGCTAAAAGAGGTAGAGGCAGGCCTAATATGACTATTGGAGAAGTGGTAAGAAAGGATATGCATGTGGTAGGACTCAATCTTAGTATGACCGCGGATAGAGTTGTATAGAGGACAAGGACCCGTGTCGCCGACCCTTTGTAGGGGGATGTTTCTGGGATGCTGCTTTGACTAATGCTTTTATTTTTTTCTTTACTTATTTTACTTTTTACTTCTCTTTTCTACTATTGTCATAGCCTCTATCGGATCCATGTAGCCAACCCCATTTGGTTGGGATAAGGTTATGGCTGTTGTTATTGGTTCTCCACCTGAAGCTCACATAATCTGGATTTTTCTGGTCGATTTCAGAGCTGGCAGATGCTCTGTTTTTTGGGTTTTTTAGCAGAATAATATCTACTCCAGTTGAGGATCTGACCATCAGATCCTCCTAACTCTTGGTAAGGTCCTTCAACCTTAAATCTGGGGCTGGCCAAAGCCCCTGATTTACTGTGGCTTACATTCTCTCAAGATTGGCGATACACTGGTTTCCTGGACAAAATTGATATCTGAGATTATTTTGAATCCGTACATTAGAGTTGCATGATATTTTGGGGGTATTGAGGACCCCCTATTTCAGTCCTTTGAGAAGAATATGGTGTCAATCTGAAACCGGGATTTTATAGGATCTAAAATCTTCTTGAATCTGGACTTACATTTTCAGAGTTGGACTTCTTTGCTGCTAGATTTTTCCCCCTCTTGACAGATTACTGTGATATCTTTTGAGTTATTATTCTCAGCAGCATTGTTCTGTTCTGTGCTTTGTGGCTGAATCCATATCTGCCCTGTGATATTCCTCGGTTTAGTATATCGATTGTTGCATTCTCCTACACTGCTGATTATTTTATTTTCATCACGATGGCTGATTCCGAACCTACTTTGGACAATGTTAATGTCCAGATTACTACTATCAAACTCAATGGAGTTTCTAATTATCTATTATGGGCCCAGGCAGTTAAGGTTTATATTAATGCTAAAGGACAAATGCAGTATCACAGATCTGAACTGTCATTCCTCATATTCCAAAGACTATGAGGAGTGGATGCGTGAGAATGACACTCTTTTCATATGGTTGTGGAGTAGTATGGACCCAGGCACCCAGCTATTGCAACAAACGTCATGTTCCACACCACTGACAAAGGGGTTTGGGATGACTTGAAGGAAAGCTTCTCCCAGGAGAAGAATATGTCATGTATTTATGATCTATATGATAAAAATATTTATCTTCAAGCAAGGGGACAAATCTTTGAATGAGTATTTCAGTGCTTTTAAGGGAATGTGAGAGGAGCTCAATATTCATCAATCTCTCACTATTGATCTAGAAAAGTTAAAGGTTCAACGGGTTGAATTTCAGGTTGCTATATTTATGGCCAGGTTAAATTCTAATTATCAGTCTATTAAGAGCCAGTTGCTTACCGGGAGAAGGTGCTTTCCCTGAATGAGACCTTCTCTCCTCTTCAACATATTGTTGACATCTCACCCTCTCCAAAGGAAGGTTCTATGTTTGTCGTTGGTTGTGGCCAAGGTTCTACCTTTCCTATGAGAGGTCGTGGTCATGGTACAAATGAACAACAGACTGACTGATCCTCCAGACAATGTTCCTTTTGTGGCAAGCCCAAATGCCCAATCATAAAGTTGAGACATGTTGGGCTAAACATGGTAAACCAGAATGGGCTCAACAATTAGCTAATATTGTTGTGTCAGATAGTAATGTTGAGAAGGTGTCTCTTGGCAACACCACCCTTGCATCCTCATCTAGAGCTTCTCCATTAGGTTCTGTGTTCCGAGACAGCTATAATCAAATAGTTAAACATCTCCAAATCTTGAGTCATCCACTGCTACTTCCTCATCCATACAGTGTTCCTTTTGTTGCAAGCCCAATCATAAAGTTGAGACATGTTGGGCTAGACATGGTAACCAGAATGGGCTAAAAAATTAGCTAATACCGTTGTGTTAGATAGTAAGGCTGAGAAGGTGTCTTTTAGTAACACCACCCTTGCATCTTCATCTAGAGCAAGGTGGGCCTATTTGATTCTATACTATGACAGAACCTCCACACAAAAACCCAAAGAATCTCTAAAGGACTTTAAAAGACTTTCCCCCACTACCAGAAGGGCCTACCAAAGCAACCATCAAATTCCCACCCCCTAGGCAGTAGCAAAGTAAAAGGTTCCCAATGCCATGTTCTCCAAATAGCATACAAGTCATTCTTGTCATGGGCAATTCTGCTTCTGTTCTAATACTCCAAGAAGAATTTTCTAAATTTTGAAGATTTCAGAAATAGGATCATTATGTTAAAAGTTCCCAATTTCCAATAATAAAATGAGTTAAATTTTATCAACAGAAGAGAAAAGTTCAATTATAATGTAAAAACAAAAAAAGTGCTGCCACAGCTACCTATCTTTTGATATACTTGAGCATTTTCTTAACAGAAATCAATAAAACCTGATGGATTATATAGAAACCAAAATTACCAATACTAATAGAACTAAAAATGTAGCTTCCTGCTTAGGCTATGACAACTAAAGAACAATGACAAGAGAGATAGATATTGAATTGGACTACAAATTCACTAAGAGAAATCCAAATCAGAATAGGAATTTAGCAGAAATATAAGAAATTATGAGAATTAAAAATTAGGGTCTTCAGGAGCAGCAGTACAACTTGACAACTAAAATACCAATAGCTCTGAAGTTTAGGTCAACAGTCTAGGGGTCCTACTCTACCTTCCAAGACATGACCATAAAGAAAAGAACAGATAAATATATGACTAAAAGAGCAAAGGAAGGGAGTGCCCCGCATGCAACCTCTGGCCTAGCTAACAAGTCTACTATATTAGTAGTTGTCTTTGCCTTCCAATTGAATGAGAAGTTCAATTAGAAAATTTTCTCTCTAATCTGAAAGGGTGTGACCGAACCTGATCTGGTTTCTGGTATGAATTTCAAGGTTTTGCAGACAATATTAAACTGTACAATGGAACTTTAATTTGAAAGAAGGTTAATTGATTGAAAAAGGCTACATAATCTAAAATGTACAGAACAATTCAAACTGAGAAGAATTTTAGTTTCATATTAAGATTTAAAGAATAGTAGCAGAGAACAAAGCCCAACTTGCAGGCACAAATTTAAAGGGCTACTGACTAGTTAATTTATCAATAGAAATCCACCCAAAAAAACTAAGGGATCCACATTAGTAAATCCGTAAAGCCATGTAGAAGAACTTCTAAGATTTATCAATAAAAATCCGTGGCCTCCTTAGGGCAGGGTAAATGGCTTCTTATACTAGTTACATGGAGATTAGAAAATCCTAATGCCGTCACAACTTCCCAATGAGTCTCAACTCCTAATTCAAACATAACTTCTAAACTGATCACCTAAGCTACAAAATAAGTAGTATGCAATAGGAAACGAGGCTCTAAAGAGCCCGTGACTAGGCTAACAAGGGCCTGCCGCATAAAAAAAAAACAAAATCTTTTCTTAATCTCGAGCAATAAAGTAATAATTCATCAATTTGGTTCAGACTCCAAGCATAAGCACTTTACATTTAGGTTTGCAGATTCAAGAGATAGTGATATCTGCTCCAAAAGCTGCAGCACAATTCCAAGTCGACCAATGGGTACAAGGACAGAACCTCCTTGTGTAACAGAGTCTATGGCGCAGGAGCAGATGAAAGCAAGCTTGTCCATCTCCTCTGAATATTCTTCAGTACCAATGAGTGATTGGATGAAATTCTTCCCATCATTATCATCATTCCTGCAACATGTCAAGCATTGAAATTTGAATCTCCAACTGCAGCTATTAAAAAGGGGCAGGGAAAGGAGAAAAGCTAAAGCTGGCAGATGATCGAGTTCTAAATGAATTAAATGATATGGAACCAGTAAAACAATGAGAAGCCTTTTATAAACTACATTAAAATTAAATAGGGTTATACCTTAGGGCTGAGAAACTACAGGCAGTTGGGTGGTTGACCTCAGACTCTATCTGATTCATATGGGCAAGGGAATCCTTACTAACATCAACTTCATCATGCAACAATGAGAAATCAGAAAATAGGATCAGATCATTCCCTTGAAGAGAACTGTAGTCAAAACTCATTGCATGAGCAGATTCGAAGATGGAGCTTGACAAACAGGTAATGTTTCTTCTTGGACCATGTATTGTCCAGTTAGATGTTCCTATTTCCAGGCCAGAACTGAATGCTTTTAAAATCAATGTTCCATTGTAGCAGACTTCTTCGGCAAATCTAACAGACTGTACTTTCTGCATACAATCCTTCACATCTGTTACACTGACACATTATTCATTAATAAACATAACTAAATTCGAAATAAACAGAAAACACTATAGTTTGCAATTATGGATTGACATCCTTACCATTAAACTAGAAACCATGCATACTCAGTCTTATGAGAAACCAATTGACCCATTGCAGAACTAGAAAACGGTTTATGGTGAGACGAAATAGCTAGTCGAATGTAGAGATGTCATCATGGGTATCAATCTTATCTTTTTTCTAAAGGTGATTTATGACCTATTATTTTGTTAAACAGCCATGTGAGTCTAAGACTGATTTCATGATCAAGCTACTTCTAGCCTCTTGAGCAAGTCACCTAAGGCATAGAAGTGCTATTATGGATGTAGACACAGACTTTGAAATATTCCCTTGAACAAGAGAAATAATTCTCTTCAAACCTGGACCATTGAACTAGAAGAGCAACTAGTTGTGTTTAATCATTCCCTAGCTCCATCTATTTCTCACTTTTTTTGTAATTTCCTGACAAACAAAATCATGATACATTTGGAATTTGCTTCTTCCTGTGTCAAATATGGCATCATAGACAAAGTAGATCAGTATGAAATCTCAGTTACAGGACCATTTACCGGGCTACAATCATGCCTTGATCAACTAGGTTGCGATTCCAAAATTTGCAGTGCCAAGAATCATAGGTGGTCAATGGAGGCACCAGAAGACGACCATAACCTTCAGATCTACCAGAAGGTGGATCCAAAAACGAAGAAGAAAATCCATTTCATTGTCCCACGGCTCCCGCCACTCATGAACAACCTGAAATTCATTGAATGTTGAAGATCTCAGGACTGGGGTACCTAATCTTCATGGATAGCTATGTTGAGAAGTTTCTAGATTGAGATACTACTTTTCAGAACTATTTTGAGTGGAAATACATAGTGGAACAAAGGTTCTGTTCATGAAACTTAGAAGTAAAAGGGGCAGCATTACAATGGCAGGAAAGGTATGAAAAATAAAGGGCTAGGCAAGGAAAATTAAGGTTAGAATTTGGAAGCATATGAAGATGAAAATTGAGGAAGCACTGTCACCTCTAGGACCTCAACTATTACACCACTACAATTTTCGAGTCTAGGAAACAAACAGCAGAGTGCTTTTCAGTTGTGAAAGTTTCCTGTCACTTGACTTTGGTTTTTCTCCATTTCCATTTCATTTCTGTTCCTTCTCTTTTCTTTGACAGTTCTCTTCGGGTGTGCTCATTCTTGTTAGGGAGTGGGTGTTGGTACAGGGTGCTGCTATTGTAGATTAGGTGATGGCCATGTTTGAAATAGGTAATCTGCTAGAGGGTAGGGGCTTGAAAAGCAAGTGCCTCCTTTTGTTTCTTTTCTCTTTTTTTATCTTTTGTTGCCCTCTTTTGGCTCGGCCTTGCTTCTGCTCTCTCTTCTTTTCCGCCCCCCATCCAAAAAAAAACCCAAACCCCTTTCTTAATAAACTCTTGTTTTCACCTACAAGAAAAAGGATACAGCCGAATTCATCAACTTATCTACATTTGTTGGCTTGCATGAAACCAACAAATATCCGATACCATGCTATATATATATATATAAATGGATATCAATTGTTCAGAGATGAGATGGGAATCACAAGGAATCAAGGATCACAATGCTAGGGGTGGTCTGATTGGCCGAGTAGCCACTCAGAGAAATCATATAGCCCCATCTTTGATTACAAATGCAGAAATAGCGAAGAAACCAACAAGACCACAAATTAATAATCATGCAGTCAAATATTTTTCACATGGGACCAGCAACTTGTCACCTGAATCTTGAGAAAGAGAGGCACAACACTTCTTATGCATCCCCACAAGAAAGGGTTAATTATGCTGATAATGAGAAGAGAAACCCCCTAATTGTTTTTACGACGACAAAAATGGTGAACTGTTTACATAAGTAATGCAGATCAATAACCCCAAGCCTAATTTTGAAATTAGGATAACAGGATCTGCTGGTAGGATTCCAGGAGAACAGAACAGACATGTAGAAAAATATACAGTTATGAAACTAAACAGAAATAACAGAAAGAATAATGGAATAACATAATGTACGGAAAATTAGAAATTCAGATATAAGAAATAGAGGAAATCAATAATCAGAAACCAGGGAACATTAAAGAGAAATAAGGAGAAATCTGATACGGTAAGGTTGCTCCATTGTGACCAAGTGGTCACGGGTTCGAGTCTGGAAACAGCCTCTCTACGAAAGCAGGGGTAAGGGCCATAAGGCTGTGCACAGACCCTGCAGTGGCGGGAGCCTTGTGCACTGGGTACACCCTTTCATTAAGGGGAAATCTGATATGATAATCCAATGAATCAAAGGCCAGGAAGCTCTAATCAAGTTCTCTCTGGTATCTGATCTATCATATTACAAAAGAAAAATAAGCTTCTAAGGTGATATTTAAGGGGCGATGGGACTGATGCGAAAAATAATGGAAAAAGGGCAGGCACAGATAATAATAGAGAATATTAAACACATCCCAATATAGGTATTACTGAAAAACAAAACTGTAGGGCAAAGATTACAGAAAACATGTCTACAATAAAGATTTCTGTTTCTAACAGACAAGTTTTCTCATAAAATTTCTATGAAAAGCATAGAACGCTACTGCTGCAGGATCACTTCCTTAGACCGGAATGAACCTGTTTGAGAACCCAGTCCAAATTTGGGCCTTTAATCTAGTAGAATATTTTAGGATTTTATACGTTTCTGTTCTTGGGATTCTTTGTAATTTTTAATTATCTTTTTTTATTGACGTTTTAGTTAAAGTGAAATACGTAAGGATTTAGTTTCCTTATTTCACGTTTCCTAGTGGCTTAGTTTCCTTGTTGAATTAGTTTCCTAGCTTTATAGTAGTTTACATTTGTAAGAATCTGTATTTACTTTAAATATGCTTGTAACCCAATGCATTGAACAGATTTGATAATGAATGAAATTGACTTTGAGAATTCTCACGATCTGAGAATGTGAAGCAATTGGTGGCCGTGTGCCTTCCTCCTCTTCTGCAGCTCTCACTCCTCTCACTTCTCTCTTTCTTCTTCTATTACTTCTTCTGATTGTTCTTATCTTCCATCTTTCTCTAGTTACTTGGTTTCTTTTCCACACTCTCAGGCGACCCCTGTCGTGGGTGTTAATTGCAGTAGAGATTGGTTCGAACTCCCTTAACCCTCAACCTTCCTAAAATTTCATGTGTGTAATCCTTACCTGAGGTGACTTAACCTGGAGAGTTTGGCACACACATCTCACATGTGTAGTAAGATCCAACCTGCTGTTGGGATTTGCAACTGTATCAGCGACCTGATCTGATTTTCAGAGCATCAATCCCAATTATTTGGTGGAAGATTTGACCTATTGTTGGTTACATTCAAGAGGATTAGGAGTTGGGATTCTTCTCTTAAAATTTCAAGACGATTGGGTTCCTATTGGGAGAGTTCTAGCACCCGTACACAAGCAAACCCTCCGCAGGTTCTGTTTCACGAAGGAAGGAGAGTTCTTCTCGTTATTTACTCTTTTTCTTTTGTACTTTCCATATTACCCTTCATACATTGATTTAATTCATTCAATATCTTTATTATTGTTAGTTTCAGAAGTACCCTCTACCTTTGGAATTAATTCCCAACTTGTCCCCCTTTTTCAATTGCTTTACCCTTAAGGGCCTTACCTGCTTTTGAAATTACATATTTGACATTACCTTTGCATTTTGATCCCTTTACTAGCTTGGGTGGGGAGCCCTAGCAACCCCAAACAGGGTTTTCGAACTCGGGATCGCATCAGCTACAGATTCTAGATGTTGGTATCTCACGCCCATTTCGTATGCAAACAATACAAAAGAGGTATTTTGTATCAATATTTTAGTCCTTGGGGATGCACCCAAGTTCAACAACACAATCCAATGCTAATCCACTACAATTTGAAACATTTTTACCTGCTAAAATTGTACCTTGGTGCTCTATTATCATTAGTTTATTGAGGTAACAACCGATACATGAGGCTCAATCAAGAAGAATGAAAAATGCAATCAAGTCTCCGAAGCCACAAAATTCAGGAGGATTCATGCCGCTGTATTTACAACTACCTAAGGGCAGAAAATACTCCAATATATCAAAGATAGGAAGCATTAGCAATTTCAAACATTTTCAATTTATTGTAACCATTTTAGTCCATCAAAACACAAAAAATGTAGAATCATTACATGATACTAGATTTAGCAAACCGAAACATGGATAAGGCACAAATAATCAAACTGAAGAAACAAATATTTCTAAGAATAGTTCAATTGTTCCATGAATTAACATGTATAGAGAACTTACTTATACAAGGGCTGCCAGCTACCCAAATCTGCCCCATCTTCTCCCATAATAATCTCCCTCAATTCATATGGAAGCGTTTCAAGCTCCTCCCATTTCAACCAATGAGGGAACCTGTCCTCCTCAGGCCCATAAAATTGCCTATATTCCATATGCATTGAAACAAGATCTTCCATCATAAGCTGTCCAATCCTTACAGCTGCCTCAGTTGCATAAATCTGACAAGTCATCCAAAATCAACAAATTTAATACACATTAAATCAAGAAGTTAATAACAAATTTGGTTTTATACCTTTCATTTACCTTAGCTGAGAGATTCTTATTTCGAGTAAGAAATGGCAGCCCAAGGATACCCATTGGACTGGAGATTAATATAACATCAATGAATGAAATATCCAGTAAGTGCATTGTATTAACAGTCTTATACCAAGGCACTGCTTTAATCAGATCATCTGCTTCGAGGGCTTCATTGACTCTACGCCTTTTCTGATCCCTCGAATCAGAAACTGAATTCTGTATTGATGAATTTGGGAACTGGATGTTTGGGGGTTGATAAGAATAAGTGGGAACAGGAGAAAAGATTCCCAGGGCTGAAAGGTCAATTGGGCAATCAATTAAAATCTGAAACCCACACATATTGATCATCTGACATGGCGGAAAATGGAAGCCCTTCCCTTTGCTCAAACATGTCTGCAGAAGATTAAGTAAAAGTAAATGGTGAAACAAGTCAACACACATTCATAGAGAAGACAGAGAGGAGAGGGGGTGGAAAGAGACTTACAAACTTCATCGGGACAAGAAGACACAAAATCAGTGTTGTTGCACTAGCACTTCCACGAGGACCCTACAAAAATTCAGAAACTGATGAGGACATCACTTAGGGATTTAGGACATATCAGAGGAGATGCGGATGTACACAGCCACACATCACTTCATTGTGTCTAGATGTCCCTTATTAACTTGTGTGGATGCATATTTCTGTTTATTTATGTGTAGTTTATTTTATTTTGTTGCATTTTATTTTATTTGCTGTCAAAACTGTTATCTACTAATGTTGTAATGCTAAGTGGGGTAGTAATTAGGAAGTTATTAACAGAAAAGTAGTTATTAGGGAGTTATTTCTCTTTTCTAATTTTGGTTTTTAAAAGACTGTATTCTGGGATGGAAGACAATGAAAATATGTTGGCACTTGTGTGATCTCCTCCCATTCTCTGCAGCATGAGTGATTCCCTGCAAACCTTGGAGTGAATCCAAGTTGGTGTGGAGCCAAGCCCCCTTTCTATAGGTCCAATATTTTATAGGTTTATGTCTGATCATCTGGTCCAAAATCCTTTAGGAGATCAGATTTTGGACCAGATGATTAATCCTCGGCAGGGTAACATGTCTGTTGCTGATTATATGAATAAGTTTGATGATAATGCTCCATTGTGATGTGAATGAAGATCCCAAAGAGACTCTTTCTCAATTTCACACTGGTCTTAAGCCTGAGATTAGAAAGGAAATGATTCCACAAACAGTGGATTCAGTTGAAATGGCCTACCAATTGGCACTGGAATTAGAACAGTACGTTAGGCAACCATTCATGAGGATATATGGGTCCCAATCAGTAGAGTTATTCTCAAGAAATTCTCTGATGGTAAACGGGCATCTAATCTGTCCCTGCTGTATTTAGAGGAAGCAGTTCTTCCCAATTCACACCTAAAGATGCAAAAGGGAAAGGATCTTCTACGGAAAGTTCTAAGGGCAGCAAAGATACGTGCTATCGCTGCAATGGCACTGGGCATTATGCCTATGAATGCCCAATCCGTAACCTTTATACTAGAGTCGAGGAAAGTGCAGAAGAGTCTGAACATGTTGAGGATGGGTATGTACACATGCCTGAAGAAGGGACCAATGATGAAGAAGCCCAAAAACCTAGAGAAGTGACACCCCAACTGAATATTGTGAGGTGTATGGTCACAAAACAGAAGTCAGAGGATGACTGGCGAAGAACCAGTATCTTCCATACACTAAGTGTGGAGTTAAGACAAGGTCATTATAGACAGCGGCAATTGTATGAATGTGGTTTCTCAGGCCACCATTTCATGATTGAGCCTTAAGCCGGAGCCTCATCCACATCTCTACAATGTTGCATGGGTAGATCAGACTACCATTCTAGTTAGTCAGCGTCGTTTAGTTCCATTACAATTTCCTGAGTATAGGGACATCGTTTGGTGTAGCGTACTTCCCATGGATGTGACACACATCCTATTGGGAAGGCCTTGGTTATTTGACCTTGGTGTGACACATTTTGGTAGGTCAAACACTTATATGTTTGTCTACAAAGGGAAGAAAATCAAACTCAATCCTCCCCAACCTCAAGAGTTGCAAGTGAGTGGCGAGACAGTGAATCCTTCTAAAATTAATCAATAGAAGCAACTGCACTTCCTTAACAGACGAAAGTTTGAGAGAGAATGCAAAGCATTTGAAGTAGTTTATATCCAGTTGTCAAAAGAAGTGAAAGCATGTTCCCTAGATGTTCCATTAGAGATCCCAAGAGAGGTTGTGCTCCTATACTCTCTGAGTTTAGTAACATTATCCCCGAGAAGTTGCTAGATGAACTTCCTCCCATGAGGGAAATTCAACATGCGATGACCTTGTTTCGGCATTATCTCTTCCCAATCTTTCTATATTACCGAATGAATCCTACAAAACAGCCTGAGTTGAAAAGACAAGTTGATGAACTCTTGAGAAAAGGATTCATCAGCGAAACTCTAAGCCCATGCACAGTGCCCACGTTACTAACTCCAAGAAAGATGGCAGTTGGCGCATCTGTGTAGACACTCGAACAATCAATACGATTACCATAAAGTATCATTTCCTAATTCCCAGATTTGACGATATGCTCGACATGATGGTTGGTTCGAAGATATTTTCCAAAATAGATTTGAGAAGTGAAAATCACCAGCTACACATCCGGCCTGGATATGAATGGAAAACTGCCTTAAAAACAAAGGACATGTCCTTTGTGTCCTTTGTATGAGTGGCTAGTCATGCCATTTGGCCTTACAAATGCATCCAATAGGTGCTAAGGCCTTTCATAAGAAGGTTTTCGGTCGTCTTTTTTGACAACATTCTCATTTAGAGTAGAACCACTGAACCAGGAATGATCATGTCTCTCATCTGAGGCAGGTTTTCATTGTTCTCAGACAAGAGAAATTGATTGTGAATTTGAAAAAGTGCACCTTTCTGAGTCCCCAAGTGGCCTTCCTTGGGGTTTGTTGTGTCTTTTGTGGGAGTTGTTGCTGATCCTAAGAAGGTTAGAGCGATTTCTGAGTGGCCTAAACTGCATAACTTTTACAGTTTAGCCACGCTTTATAAGAGGTTTCATACGACGCTTCAGGTCGATTATGGGTCCAGTCACCGATTGCATCCGGATATGAGATTTCAGTTGGACAACGGTTGCTGCCAAAGCCTTTCAACAAATCAAGAAGCGAATGATCGAAGTGTCTGTGTTACGCCTTCCAGACTTCTTAAATTCTTTGAAGTGGTGTGTGATGCATTTGGAGTAGGAATAGCTGGTGTCCTAAGTCAGGAAGGACATCTCGTTGCTTTTTTTAGCGAAAAATTAAATGAGGCCAAGCAATGCTACTAAAAAAAAGGGTGTATCCAGTGCACGAGGCTCTCGCCACTGCGGGGTCTAGGAAGGGTCATAATGTACGCAGCCTTACCCCCTCTTTTGCGGAGAGGCTGTTTCTAGACTCGAAGATCACAATGGAGCAACCTTCCCGTTGTGCCAAGCAAAGGTAGTCCACCCATGATAAAGAGTTGATAAAGAGTTCCATGCGTTAGTACAAGCTTTGAGGTATTAGAGACATTACTTACTTCCACATGAGTTTGTTCTCTACTCTGATCATCAGGCCTTGCGGTATTTAAGCTCGCAAAAGAAGCTTAGTCCTCGATGCGCAAAGAGGGTTGAAGTTCTGTAGGAATACACATTTGTATTGAAATACAAAGCAGGTGTAGAAAATAAACCCATTGATGCCTTGAGTCGTATTCCGCCCTTTTACATTCTATGAGTGTCAAGGTGACTGGATTCGAGAGAAATGTATGCGACTATGCATTGTGCCAAGATTTTGGGGACATTTATGCATCTTTAAGTGAGGGATACTAAAAAATGAGCATAGAATATACCCTCCCAGTTATGCCTTCTGAGTACATCCATTAGAGAGTTTGTTATATCACTTATATGGGTGTTGCATGCCGAAGGTGCATCAAGGCATTTCGGTAGAGACAAGACGATTGCCACTAGGTGTTCTTTTTCGAAGATAACTATCAACCCTCCACTAATTTGAAAGCTGAAATACGAGGGGAAAAAGTATTGTATACAGCCTTCTACCTTTACCGAAACCATGGATTAATGTAAGACTATACCAGAATAGGTCTAATCCCAGACAGGATCAAATAGTAACCAAAGAGAACAATGAGATCTCAAAAGAAATCTTAACTTCTCTCTTGAAAATCGAAGAAATCATGTGAGGGAACCAAGAGAACAATGGAAACTCAAATGAGGGAACAATTTGCTTGGTTGAAGTAACAAATATAAACCCACAAATTTGTAACCTGTTGAAGCAGCAATGATCTTGATGCAATAATCTTCAAGAAACCGATGTACCAATTTGTTGAAAAGAAATCCCAAAAACTTGCAGCACTCTTGAACTTGATTTGACTGAAACTAAGGTTTAGAATCAAGAACCGATGGAAGGGGATGGGGAAAAGTGGGGTTGGCTATCTCAGCCTGGGCATCTCACTCATCCTATCTCATGATTTTCATAAAGGCTAAAGCCAATATTTCATTAATCAAATTCGTCTACAATGCTGGCCTCTCTTACAAACTTATATAGAAGACTCAAAAATAAACTTAGACACTAAAAAGGAAAGGCCTAACCCTATCCTTAACTAATAAGGTAACCTAAATTGACTAAGATAAAGAAATGAGACTCAAAACAGGACTCTAACCAAACTAAGGAAGTAAATCCCTTTTTCTACTTTCTATCCATATTTTAGGCCCATTAAATTGGCCAATTACAAAGTAAACCCATGGGATCAAAGTCTCAATACATATAACCAAACAAAGCTTATTTCCACTAAAATAAGCCCCAAGTGACTTACCTACATCATGAATGGTATGACATGTACAGTTACAAAACAATGGAGCTTCATAAAAAAAAAATGAGATGTTACCTTGAAACATTCTCACATTTGATCAAATTAAATGCAGGTGCATATAGTCAACGTGACAGAGAAATTGAGACATTACCTCAAACCTTGCTTGGATCTTTTAGGTCCTCCATTGCCATTACGAGCGGTCCAAAATCCATTGTCTACAAGCACAGATCAGGATAAAAAGAAATCAAATGAAGAAATGAATAGAAGGGAGTGCAAAAGAACTGAAGCCACTAAAGAAGAAGAATAATGGTAAACCCTAGAAAAAGTAGAACCTTAGAAATAGGAGGGGGAAGGAAAAACCCAAGGGTTCACAGCAAACGAAACAAACAGTCCATACTCAAAGAGAGGCACCCACTAAAAGGAGAAAAAAAACACTAAACCCTAGAAAGTAGAACCTTAAAAATAGGAGGGGGAAGGAAAAACCCTAGGGCTCATAGCAGATAAAATGAACGGGCGAGTTAGGCACTAGAAGCGATTGAGGTAAAGATGTAATAATAAAAAATAAACGCTGAAAATGATTTCAAAATTAGGGTTTAAATTGGATTTGTTGTTTGCATTGGTCCCACGCAAGATGACTATTGACTGCAACCTACTTACCCTGCTATATTACTTGGCAGTTGGCACGAGTCATTGTATGATACAAGCTTTATCACTCTTACATTCTACATCGTTGAGGCCTCGTTTGGTAACACTTTGTTTTGCATAAGTGTTTATGAGCTAGAAGTGTTTTTACTTATTTTTGTTCTTGGGGAACACTTTTACAGGAGTGAAAGGCGTTTGGTATCGAGTCGAGCTCAGCTCCTCGTACGAGGCTAAGATGAAATCCACTACCATCAAGTGGGTCCAGTGGATTCCATCTGAGTGGAGGCCAGCTCCCAAGGAGCGACCTCGTATGAGGAGGTGAGCCGGACTCTTTGGTAACAAGGCGTAAAAAGTGTTTATAAAACAGAGGCACATTTAGAAGGTACTTTATCAAAAGCACTTCAACAACACCAATTTTAAGTAGGATTAATAGACAATTGCTCCATAAACCTATTTTTTCAATGCCAGTAGAATAAAGTATCAATAGGGGGGGGGGAAATACAATGCCCATGTTTTAGAGCCTAGATGCATGGCAATGGAGAGAGCTTGTCTATTTTAGTTAAAATAAAAAGTATCTTTGACGTTTCACTGTCATCAAAATTCAGAAATTGACTCTATTAACATTCTTGCTTCGCCTCACCTGTACCATGTGCTAGCTTAATCAAGGAGATGAAGATACCCACCCCAAGTCACCACCATCCATAAAGAAATTCTAACCCAATGTGTTTCATCATATGCATCTGGCAGAGTTATGCTTTGAGAAATAGTTGCATAACTAACAATGCAAAGAGAAAAGACCGACACATGGAGGTGCAAGATATTGGAGTATGCAGTATGAAATTTTAGAGAATCAATTCAATCCAACATTTTTAGTACCATGGATCCAACAAATAAAGTGGAAACATCATCCCCTGCACATTTGTCAGATTTATAAACCACCTACATTCCTACACAACTTGGCTAGGTGGAGGTGGAGGTGGACCCCCTAAATACCTTGACCCTCCCAGGAGTTTAAAACTTTGTTTCATTAACTAGGCAATAATGCCATGCGCATCATTCAAAAAAAAATGTTATTAAATGGTAAAGATCCATACCATGAGGATATCTGAATATGTATGATAAGGAGTTTAAATCATTGAGAGAGTAGTGGCAACATAAGTAATAACATGCACTGCTAAATTTCACAAGGATAGAAGGACCTACATCTGCTTTTTCATGACTATGATAATCCATTCAAGCTATCGATATTGGCAGTTTTTTAAGCACAGCACAATCATTTGATTCTCATGTTCAAGTTCGGGAAAGTGGAACTGATATAGGATAGTAAAGGTTCCACCAATAGCAGGCCAAACACTAACTTCATTCTTACCCCACTCACTTTTTTTATATATATATATAATTACTTGCTTCAGACAGAACTGAAAATTCTGACAGGCAGGACTAGCAAATCCACCCACAATTATGAGAATGAGAGAAGAGGGCAGCTAACATTCACAAAAGCTCGTAGTATTTATTACAGGAAAAGGCTAGTACTTCCTTAACTGGATTTTAGATCCTTATAGCAGCGTAGAAAAATGGTAAAGAATGGCAAAGTATCATTCAGTAAGCCAGACAAGTGAACAGCCAAGGAAATAATCCATCAACCAGACTTCAATAAAACAGAAATGTTGTAGTTGACACAGAAACTGACATGGACGAAAGAAAGATCTAAAACCATATCTGCTTCAAACATAGAGGAGGTGTTATGCTACATGACTAATAAGGATTAGCGTCTGCCATACAAGGAAACAATGACTGAAAGACTACTAAGCTATTGATGTCACACTGACCCCACTCCTAATACTGTAGACGCCATTACTACTGCCGTAAGAAAACCCCAAATTTTTATCTTGCAGTATAATGAACCACCAGCCATTACCATTTAGGCAGCAAGATAAAAAAAAAACAAAAACAAAACAGTACCGAAGCTGTTCCAAAACCAGGAACAAAGCATATAAAAAAACAACATAAAAATATCAGAAGAAGAGTGAAATAGAGAGAGAAGAACGAACCTGCGCATGCAATGGAGTCCGGGATGAGGAGAAGAGATGGATGAGCAGAAACTGATATAGGCAGCGGAGAAGGGTGGAGGTGCTCCGTCGACGGTTGTGAGGTGAGACGGAGTTTTGGAGGTTGAGACTTGAGAGTGATGGGGTTTAGAGGGATTTGTGTTTTGCCACAAATACATCTTTGATTATGTTTGGATGCTAGGAAAAGAAAAAACAAAAAATCATGAGAAGTAATGATTGATTTATATGTCTATCAATCTATCGTCTTTTTTTTTTGTTTTTTTATTGACATCCAAACATAGTATTTGAATTTTTTTTTAGGGAAGTAGTTCTCCAACCTACGCTAGCACTCCCATGTGTCTATCTCTCTTCTCCTCAAAACAAGGGAGCAAATGTGTCTTTTCATATGGAGAGGAAAGAGATAGACTCATGGGAGTGCTGCATAGGCCACACTCCCGGACAGAGAACTTTCTCCCTTTTTTTTATTTATGAGTTCAGTATTGTGGTCAATTTTGTTGCAATAATACTTGACATGTTACAAGGGTCCTTTAGGATTGAGGCCTATCTAACCAACAAATTTGGGCACATACTGATATGATGTAGATGATTTGAAAATTATAAACAACTATTAGGCTCATGATCTGATAAAAAAAAAAAAAGAAGATTTGATTGTTGTATAAAATTTTAAAAAAATGGAAAACTACTGTTTTCAACAAGTAAAAAGAATTGGAGATGGTTCCCTACACTGCTTGAATGCAGTTTCGCATGAATAAGGGAAGCCCCAGGGATAAGTATTTATGACATCACCCCTTCACATGAACAATGATATCTGAGGAGATGTGCAATTTCATTTTTGAGCTGACATTATACAAAACTTTTTCCCAACAAATATTAACAAGAAGCACAAATTTACTACGGATGTTAGTGGTTATTTCACTAGCATTTCGACGTGTCAAAACATCACCCAAATTTTTGAATCACAATATCAACTATGGATGCGCAAGGATTATCCATGTTGTCTTTTATTGTGCTCATTTAATACAACTTCACCATTCTACTATAAAATGTTAAAGAAAAAACATCCACAAACAGCTTCAAGAAAACCAAGGAAAGGACGATCAAGCTAAAACAACAAACCTCCTTATTTGAAACTACTTTCAATAAAACCATTATTTTTTATTTTATTTTATTTATATATATATATATTGTTTTTTTATTTTATTCTTTTTGGGGGGGGGGGGTGAGAAGGAGAAGGAGACGAAGAAGATGAATATTCTGTGCCACAGATACTTTTATAGTTATAAATAATTGGTCCTTATGAAGAACATGTCTTTCTACAAGATGTAGACAAAATCAGCAGGTATGACCCCACATTTTGCCAGTCAAATGGGTACAGCCAAGACCATTAGAGTACGTGGACAGTTTGTAGTGATCTTCTTGGCATGGCATTCTCAACAATCCAAAGTCTTTTAAGGATTTTTTGCTTTAACTATAATTTTTTTTCTTTATTTTGTTAGATGGTACAGTTGGTTGGATTCAAAGTGATAGATTTGAGGACATTGTCAACACTCAACACAGTTGATGGTAGGGGTCCAAGGAGGTCATAGGATCGACACTTTCCTCCACTGGATGGGGTTGATAGCTTTTAAGGGGTGGGGAGAAATTATATTCTCTCCTATACAACTCCCCCCTCCCATAAAATTTTGCTATATATATATATATACTAGCAAACTTGCACGTGTAGGCACTTGTTTGGTGGTGGACAGAAAATTTCTATTACTATTTTAATTAACATTTTTTGTATAGTGAGTCATACATGGGAATTCAAATATCTTAGAAAACAATCTCATCCTTGGAATCCCGGTAAGGCTCCACACACTTATCACCCGGAGGGGGTAACTGTTTTTGGGTTGAAAGAGAATAGAACCGATTTTAACCTGCTTGGCTTGGTTCTCAAGTCAAATAACAAGAACAAAGAGAATAGAACCGATTTTAACCTGCTTGGCTTGGTTCTCAAGTCAAATAACAAGAACAAAGATGTTTGATTATCAGTTGTTGGTGAAAAAATGCCTCTTCTTATTGGAGTCCTGGCCTAGAATTTTCCTGATCACCTCAGCCTGAAAGAATCAAATAAGAAAATAAGCAAATCCAATTGTTCTCAAACAATAACAAATATTATTGAATATTAAATGGCAGGCAGACCTCCGATTCTCTAGCAGCCTTCTTCTCTACTTGCTGTGGCAGGGAAAGCCCAATTGGAAACTCAATCAGACTTCTCCAGGGAATAAACATCTTTTCCAGATCGTTGTGCCCGTTGGCATGTCGTAATAGAAATTCTTTTGATGGTGGTTCTTCTTCAAAATAATCTAATATCCTCAGACACCCTATATATCCGATCTTGACATCTTCATACTGTCTTTCCTGACCTTGATGGGCCATATTCTTCCATATCCGGCCTCTAAAATATGAAAATTCCAACCAAGTAAATGTCTAATTGATTCAAGTTAGCTTCATCTTTTAGTTCTTATTTAACTACTTCCTTTCTTTAAAACAGAAGAGTATGGTGTGATGGGAAAAATTTTCAGTGAAAACTGAAATGAGGGGAATAACTATAAAGTTTGTTGTCGTTTTGGTTTTTAATAATGTTAATCAAAGATGACAACATGAAAGTGAGACACAATGGTCCTAGAGACAAGGGCCCCTTAGTTCTTGAGTAAGTAGATTGACTACGCAGTAGAGGTGCATGGGCTGTATTTTGATTGGAACTTCATTCATGCAAAGTTTTTAGAGAGATACTGATCGTGTTTAGAGAATGATTTACTATTATATGAGGAACTTATCCAAAAAGTGATAGGGATCCACATCTGAGAATCAACCAATTCTTTCACCCCTTGTTTTAGTCAATTAACACACCCCAACCTATTTTATTTTACTCTCCTAAGTCTCTAAATGGCATTAGACCCTAACTTCATGTTCAATGCATGGGATAAATTGCAGGAGAAAAACAAATAATTAAAACAAGACTGACTCTAGTACCTCTCTTCTAACTCTTGGTTATGGATGAAAAGCAGGTTTTTTCTGCAGTTTGTTCCTGATTGAATAGCAATTGTAGGAAATGGTTACATTGGCCTTGAATTCAGTGTAAATGGCTAGGTTAGAAGATTGGTAAGTGAGTGAATGCCATTTTTCAAGTCAGACATGAAGTACCAAATAGTGCCAGTTCTAGGTCTAAATTAAAATAGGTACCCCATTCCCTTCTGCCCCAACCCCCCCTATCCAGTTGACAGTACTGCAGAATTTGCCAAAACTTTCTTTCTTCTTTCCAAAAGAAAAAAAAAAAAGAGATTCAGTTTCTACTCTATCTTATGTAGTTGCTTCTGCAATGGGATATAGTAATTGGTACTCCTAAACTCTATAATTTCACTTTTTTAAGGTTTCGAAAACAAATTATGAAGCCATTTAGTATCGGTTGCCTAATCTATTGAGACTGAGGAGAAAATACCCATCTCAACAAGTTCTTGGGATCACATTTCATGTTTTTTTTAATCTCATTTTATGTTGCACAGATGGTTCTTTCCAACTTTCTAAACCTCAGTGCAATAAGCATCAGAACCAAGAATTACGATGTAAAGCTTGAAACAACAGTACAACACCATGGATCAAGTTACCAATCTAACCTTCAGAAATTGAAACAATTAAACATGCCTCACTGCCCAAATATTACTCAACCTTCTAAGGACTAACCAATGACCCAGAATCGAAGGAATTGTTATGAGTTATATGATAGACTTTGGTTCAAAAGCTGACTTCAGTCTTAACAAAATAAGAACTAACACCTGGCCTACTTGCCTAACATAAAGTTCCAAGCTTATTTGAAGACATTCAATAATCAGATCTTATGACAATTCAGGTTTGAATAGAAATTATCGAAAGCATCGAAAGTGGACCGTGCCCTTTCACCTTGTTAGATGGTGATCATGCATAGGAACTGGACCATGCCCTTTCAAAAGTATAGGGTACTAATCCATTTTGTGCCATTTCCAACTCTATAACCGACTCATCCTAAACTCTATAAACTAACTTCTTAAAGGTTTCAACACCAATTGAAGAAGAAAGAAAGGAAAATTGAAGGAACAATACTTCAGTTATCACATGCCTTGATCAATGAGATGTTTTTTTGTGGAGTAAATCCACGGTTGTTGTAGAAGGTATGCTCTCAGGACATTAACCATTGATGATAAAACATTTCTATTGTTTTTTTCTTAAACTGTTATGAGCTACCAAAGCCCACTATCACATAGAATTACTGGTAGAGCTTATCAATCATGACAGAGAGAGTCAAATCTAATTACAGTGAAGAGGATGATATTAACTCGTTTCAGTAATTTTGAGATTCATTCTGAATCTTCACATCATATCAACATGTTTCTAAAATCCATACCTCTTCAAAGCCGCAAACCAATTTGTATGAGGTCCCCATTCAGGACTTGAGCTTTACAAGCAGCAACATAAATGATCTGTATCTTCTTATGTTGGACTATATATTCAGTTGGCCATACCCCAAGCTGGCATTATTTCCTGAAGATTCAAGACATGCAACCTGTCTTTCAACTCTTATGATCAAATATTAGAGAGATAAATGTTATATATACAACTCGTGCTCATTGATTCATGCAAACAAGTAATCAATAAACTTATTGATCCATCTCAACATGAATTTCATACTTTGCTTCAGACATTTATAATCATTTGATCACTCACCACCTAATGCATCATCAAAATCATAATATATGACATTCAGAAACATCCCTCACTGCCCAAATAAGGCTCAACCTTCTAAGGTCTAACCAATGATCCAGAAGTGAGCCATATGACACTGTTTCGTTCAAAAGCTGTCATAACCATCTAAGAACTAAACTATGGCCTACTTGCCTAACAGAAAAAACAAATCTTATTTGAAGACCATCAACAATCAGATCCCATGACAACTCTGGTTTGAAGTTTGCTCTTGCAGAATTACAAATGTTAGGATCAACAGGAGTCCAACATACTGGATCTATATTGCTACTGAAACTCGTTGAACTTCATGGAGACCTTTCACAAAATAATCTCGTAATTTATAACTATATGTCCAAAACATGTTACCAAATAAATCAGAGGCAACAATTAGGCAGAAAAGGACAACAGAGTGGACAAGTCTTATTTTGGAGGCTCTCTATTAGAAATAAAAAACCTCAAAAATGGATGTGTGAACTCACCGGGTCAGTGCCAAATATATCAAGAGTTGTGGGGTTTGCAAATGGGGGCAACGTCTCCTACAGGTGGTATTCACATCATGCACCCACATTCTATTACGATCAAATGTTTCTTCCCTAAAAGAATGTAGATTATTCATATCCATGTTTATGTTGGTCATGCAAAGCAAATAAATAAATAAATTAGGAAGTTGGAAAGAAATTTAGCCCCAAACCAGATCGATACGGTATTGAATACTTTCACAGAATCCCTCCTGATTTATGGAGCAGAATGGTAGGGTAGAAAGTTAGAGAGAGGGATGGGGGAGGGGATTCAATTAGAACATCGGATTTGCATATCTGCTTGGTTGCTGATAAAGATGATACACTGATATATTTATTCAAAAAAACGAAAAAAGATGATACATTGATGGTAGGCCTCCACAATTAATTTGAACTTCAATTCTAGTAGTCTTGCAAAGCACTTTTTTGTTATTTTATCAAAATTGATTTTGTATAGTATTTGGACTGAAGCTAGATTCATTTCTAGAACATCTTGAAACAATGTTCAGGAGTTATCAAAGATAATTGGCCAGCATGTCTCAAGCAATCACCTAGACAAAAAACAAAAGAAGAGTATTTTCCATTTGAACAATCCTAGCTATCAAGAGAAAAAGAAAAATTCTCCCCACACAAGGCAATGTCCTTACAATCTTATTTTTGATAACTGCAAATTTAAAGTCAAAAGATAAAGAAAATTCTTAGAAAATCCCATTAAACATCGATGCCAATTCATAGAGGTTGGGGGATGGACTGCACTGACACAGTCGTAGAAGCAGAGATAGATGATGTATAGAAAGAAGCCAGAAGCCACAGAAATCGATAAGATGCTCTCTCCTCAAACCAATGCCTTATAATCGATACACAGAAAGTGAAGGGGAGAGAGATCCAATTGGAGGGCTTAAACACAGAAAAACATACAAATAGATACAGTAAAGGAGAGATCTATTAGTGCTTAAAACCCAGATTCCTTGCAGAATTAATCCCAAAAATATATATAGGGCATCCAATAAATACAGAAGAACCACATACAAAAACAACTAGAAAGGAAAAGAGAAAGAGAGAGGCAGATGATGTACAGAAAAAAGCCACAAAAATCGATAACAAGGTAATGGAAAACTCAAATTGAAAAGCTACAATTATAGAGAACAACATACCGAATTCAATACGGACAAATGCCTGAAGTCGAAAACGCAAGAAAAATCCCAACTAAAATCTGCAATGGGGTAAGAATCAAATAGATTACAGAGAGAAAAAAGCAATGTATAAACCCTAACTCAAAGAGGGACGATAGAAAGGGAAATTTAAGGAGAGGGTGAGAGAGAGAAGCAGGGTAGAGGGAATGAGATTAGACTGATAGCAAGAGAGAGCGAGAGAGATTTACCCATGGGAGAGGGAGAGGGAAGAGGGGAGATTGGGAGAAGACTTCAAAGCCCCGAGAGAATTCGAAGAAAATTTTAATATAATTGTAAAGGGTTTTAGAATAAAAGCAATAAATGAGAACAAATGAAAATTATAACGAAAGGGTTCCAAAAGATTAGACACAATATACAAAAAAAAATAATAATAATAATTAAGCAAATAGAATAATAAGGGTATTAAAAAAATTTCAAATTAAAATTACACGATTAAAATGTAAAGGATTCTTCCTACCAAAAAAATGATCCGAAGGATTCTTATAGAATACATGAGATACAGAGTGAAAGATTTCATTTTATGAGAGAGAATTGGATAGATTTTCTCTCCATAATTGTTAACTGATTTATTTTTGGTAAATCTAATTTTGTGGAGTGATTTACTTTAAATAATAATAAATATTATTAATATTAAATATTAATTAATACTAAAGGTAGATTTTATTTTATGAGAGAGAATTGAAGAGATTTTCTCTCCATAATTGTTAATCGATTTATTTTTGATAAATCTAATTTTATGGAAAGATTTATTTTAAATAAAAATAAATATTATTAATATTAATTAATACTAAGGATATCTAAGATTATGAAATTATAAGAAATAATGACATAAAGATTAAGAATTAAATAATAAAATTTTATATAAGAATAAAGGGTAGAATAGGTAATTGAAATATTTGCCACAACGTGCTTTTATATAATAGTATGATATGATATTTTTCTCTTATGTTAAACAATTTGGATCCTCTACTGCCAAGCTGCCATGTCCATCGTGTTGTGCAAACACATCAAGGCGAGAATTGACCGCCTTACCCTTGCCCAAACGCCTTGCCCGAGTGGGGGTAAGGCGATCATTTCCCACCTTGCGTATATACGCAACTCGACAGTAGAGGATCTGGATCCTATGTTAAAAAGGTTATATGCACATACTACACATGACTGCCTTCTATTTGACTTTACGAAATGTGATGCTGCTCGTTTTTAATTTAGTTATTTTCTTTTTATTTATTAAAAAAATTGTGATATATTGAAGGATGACATAGCAAGGTTGATAGTTTGGATGAATAAGATGTATTGGATTGCATATATATCTTAAATTTCAAAGTCTAATCCAATCATATGCCACCATTAACGAGATTGAGCTATACGACCACTCTCACTTGGTCCCACTTGCAACAAAACAAGCCTTTGCAATGTAGCTACTCGTATTCTTTTTCTTTTCCCCTTATGTTAAAATGTTTTCTCTGCATACCACACATAACTGCCTTCTATTTGACATGCCAAATTGTGATAATTGAAGCGTGACATAGCAAGGTTGATAGTTGGGTTAATAAGGTAGATTGAATTACATAGGTCTAAAATTTCAAAGTCTTCATATACCACCATTAATAAAATATGTGCTCGTTTTTTCCAATCCTCCATTTGTTCTCAATTATTCTTTTAAAAGTTTCATTTGCACAATAGCCTTTTGAAGTTGTACAATGCAGCATGGCCACTCTATCTAGGATCTCACTTGATATGTGATCTAGACGACGTTGGGTGCTATCCGTCCACAACATTTAGGCCCCATCTTTCATGTGGCAAATTTTTAGAGACACATAGAAGGCCTTCCTAAGTGAGCCATTTAGAAAAAAATTTCTCTCTATTTTCAATCATGTTTTCCTTGCAATATTACCGTTTTATTCATAGCAAAATCTATCATGAAATATTTGTAGGTGAAAGGTCCTTTACACATCATATCTATTTTTACCATGCAGCGGGTGATGTCGAATTTCTAACAAGTGGATTGATAAAAAATGGTTAGGATTGGCCACTTGTCACATTTCAAAGTAAAATCTAAACATATGTCACTAAATCCTATGAAGTGGCATTATCTCTTCTATTTCTAGTTGTTAGGGTTTTTTTTCCAACTATTTTCAAATTTTACACATTTCCAATCATTTGCTAACAAAATTTAAAAGTTCTATTTTTCCACGTGGTTTGTTTGGTTTTGACTAAAACTCGATATGTGAGTAGAGAAACATGATCCTACCAACCAAAATAATTTTGGTCCATCCTGAACTACCACAAATAGACATTAAGTCCACTAGAAAACATTCCCAGGTGGACTATGCATGAAGTCATTGACCAATTTTCAACAAATAAATATTTTTAGGGAAGTAGTTCTCTGTTCGGGAGTGTGGCTTACGCCAGCACTCCCATGTGTCTATTTCTCTCCTCCTCAAAATAAGGGGGGCAACGATGTCTTTTCACATGGGGAGGAGAGAGATAGACTCATGGGAGTGCTAGCGTAGGCCGCACTCCAGGATAGAGAACTTTTTTCCATATTTTAATTTGGGTGTATTTTCATGGTCAGTTCCCCAAGAGAAGCTTATCTAGTTGGGCGACAATATTTACCATGTGGCATGTTCAAGTAGGTCCCAAATATTATACATAGATAACCCCCCAATGCCCCTGTCTTACATGTCAATATGAAGTTTGAAACAACAACAAAGCATCATGTTATAAATATACTTGATTTGATGTAAGATATTTAACATCTAAATATTTTAAGTAATTTTTTTTTTTTATCATTTTTGTGTAAAAAACAACATAAAAACAACAAAAATAGGCCAAAAAGATCAATATACCCTAAGCCCAGTATGGTTGGGTTTGGGCTTAGCCCTAACATTTAGACCAAGCCATGCTTGGGTTGAGGCTCAGAGACTCAAATTGAGCTCGAGTTTTCAAAAACCCAGGTCAATGCAAAACAATTGCATCCTACCCACCATTATCTATTCAATGGTTGGAACTATCACATCATTATATTGCGTGATAAATTTTGTGAACTGTGGATAAACTTATTTCAATATGGTTGCACAGAGTTATTTGTCTCTTGCAATATATAAGTATCTTTTATTCCCCAAGTATGTTTGGATGCCTAGAAAAATAAATAAAAGAAATAATTGAAAAAAATTTAACTTGGAAAGATAGATAAACACATAAATCAATCATTGTATCATCATATTTTTGTCTTATTATGTTTTTCTTCTTGTCTTCCAAACATAGTCCAATAGAAAAATCTCAATCTCTCTCTCTCTCTCTAAAACTATCACACTCCAAAGTTAATTTTTGAACAGAAGTTACAATGGAGAATGAAACATAGTCAACATAATGGTCGAAGGAGATGTAGTCTATTGCTCCAGATTTGCCCTGTTAATGTTTTGGCTTACCAAATACGATGACCACCTCCCCTCTCTTCTTACCAGATGCTTCTTTAAGGCTATGTTTGGTTGCCAAGAAAGGAAAAGAAAGTTCAAATTTTGAAAGAAAAATAGACACATAAATCAATAATTGTGTCATCATATAAATATATTTTCTAATCTTATTATGTTTTTTTACTTTATAATCTTTCAATTTCTTGAAAATCAAACATAGCCTAAGAATATAAGGGTGTTTTTGTCTTCACAACCTTTTCTTGTTGTCACTTCCTCATGCAACGACAACAAGTCAACCTCTCATTCATAGCCATGCTTCAATGGAACCCACTATAAGCGAGTAAATTCCGCGCGTGAACTCCCGCGCGTGGCAGTTATTAATCTCATTACACAAACACGCCAACAGAAAGGAAAAGGAAATTTACCAAAAAAAAAAAAGGGAAAAGGAAATTCTCGAAACTATCCACTTGACTAGCTCGGCTTGTCTCGATACGATCCCCAGTCCTCAGCTTGGTTTTATGTATCGGTCTGGATCTTGTGGGATCAGACATATTAGCCGATCCGTACCTATATCGGTGGATACCAAAATTAATATATGACTAAACGGTAATCACAAGGGTAAATGCGTCATACTTGGCTTGATTATGAGCGATACGGATCCTGATACCGAGATTACGTACCATGCCCGCAACTCAAACTGGTATAGCCAAACAAGCTCAGCCCAATTAAAGTCAATACGAGCCAAGCTGAGCCGAGCTTTTCTAGGATAGGTAAAATGAAGGAAACTAAACCCTACTCTTCCCATTTGCGTGATTGCGTCTCTCTCTCTCCTTCCTTCCCCCATTTCCCGCTCAATCGTCTGTCCAGATGACTTCTCTGCAACAATCAAAATCCAAGACCTGATCAGTTATTAATCGTCTCTTTTGAGGCGGTGATAAGCCTTGCACAGCTCCATTTCTCTTGCGAGCTCAAACAGGCGATTCAGTTTCAGTCGCCGTCTCGTCACCAGAAAAGAAGGGAGAATAAAGGAATAATAGCAGGCATTTTGGGGGTTTGACTGAATCTTTTCGACTCTGTTGTCCGTTTCGCTCAGAGTAAATGGAATATAGAAGACGAAGACGTAGCGGGAGATTAAGAAGGACTGTATTTTTGGTTTCTGCGAACTTGTCTTCTTAAGGCCCTTGGGATCGGTTTTTTTATATTTTATTTTTAAGCATATATGGCACCAGATTCTGGAGATTACAACAGACTCTCTTTCACCAGGTAAGCCCATCTCGTTTCTCTTTTTTTTTTCTTTTTTGGGTTTAGTTTTTCCTCCATTCGTGAACATTCAGAGCTTAAAATGTGTACTCTTATTGTTTTTTTATAATTTTGGCATCTTATTTGTTTCGTATTTGAGCATTGTTGATGTTTCTTAGATCTTTACGTTAAAAGGTTTCCCTGCTACTGTGGTTTCGAACCGTGAGCTGGTGTTAGTTGTAGCAGCAAAACCTGCTGGCGAGAAAACACAGGTGCTAACTATATATGAATCTATCACTTATGTTTGAACGTCAAAAGTAAGATTAATGTCACATTTAACTGGATCACTTTGGAAGCTTAGAACTGGTGTAGACTTATCGGCATTTTTCTTTTTTCTTTTTATTTTTTTCTAAAGGAAATCATAAAGATATTTTCTCGGAGAACAGCACTAACGGGCAGAAAGTAAGTTAGAATTTGGCAGTTCAAATTCACAAGGATAACCTAATCTGTGCCATTTATCAGCGCCAGGCCCTTTAAAGAGCAGGATGTACATCGCCATTGCTATTTTTTTTTTCTTCAAAGTACAGAAGATGATGAAGTGTTCAAGGCTTAACGACCTGAAACTGGGTAAGGGATCGGCTTCATGGATTCCGATTTGAATTGCCCCTGAATCGATTGGACTTGGCCTAACTTGGCTGGAATTGCTCAGAGTTTGCCTGATGTGATTGGATTCAGTACACTTATAATCAAGGTTAACCTGAGTCGCCCCGAGTATTATCAGTTAGTAGTTTCTTTTTTATGCTTTTCAAAAAAAAAAAAGGTTTTATTTAATCAAAGCTCACCAAGTGAAGTACCCACCACAAAGGAATACACACATGCACGTGCATCCAAAGGGACACAGGAAAACTTGGGTGGTTAGAGAGAGAGAGTCGCCTTGTATAGAAAGCACATCTGAAACAAGGATGTTATAGTCGTGGAAGCTAACTGCTTAAAATGGAGGTTTGAGTCTCAGGAAGATAACCGACGTGAACAAGGCTCTTTGTCGTCTAAAAAGTTGCTGGGTTTGGGGCAGGAATTTCTTACTTTGGGAGGAACCTGGTTGCAGAAAAATTTGGGATTGATAACTTTCAGGTAATCAAGATGTTTTTTTTATGGAAAAGTGTAATAGGAAAAATAAGGGTCTGTCGCTTGGTGTGATTGTAAAAAGTTTGGACTGTCAATGTGAAGACGAGGGTTCGATTGTCAAAGTGGTTTGTACAAAAATGACAAAGGTTAGGACCACCTCCAATCCGTTCTTCTTGGGACCTTGAGAAAGTGGGACTTACATTGGGTTACTGCCCTCCTCTCCTCCCCACCAAAAAAAAAAAAAAAAAAAAACAAACAAAAAGAGAAGAAGATTTTGAAAGGCATCTATCTATGGGCGGTGAATGGAGTAAATCATTCTTTGATTTTATTTTCTTACTTTGAGTAATGTGGAAATGAATGAGGTGTTTCCTTTTCTTATTTTTTGGTAAAGGAATGAATGAGGCGTTTCGGAGGCTGAATAACTAAGAGTTAGAGTTTCTGCTAGGACAACACCTGCTTTGACTTGTAGGAGAGAGACTTGAATAACTGGGAGATAATGCAACCAGCTACCCTCTTGAAAATCTTGCATGGTGTGGATTTATCAGTGAAGAGGAAGATAAAGGATGCTTGAATCATTGTCTTGGTCTTTCTAAGAGGACAACAAAGGTTATCGATTCAATTATAATCCAAAGTTCTTGTTGCTTTTGTAGACGATGTCTGTGAATATAGTTGGTGGAAATTAGAACAATGAATAAGAAGGTTGTAGTATGCAAGATTGATTCTGTGAAATTTAATGACAGCATAAGCTGTGAAGTATTATACTTTGCTTTGGAGGGAACCTGGAGGGAGTGGATTAGAGGATAAACTAGACTTCTTAATTATTCCATCTTGCTTACTGGCTTTCTAAGTGTATATTTCAAAGTGGAAAAGGATATTGGACAAGGGGAACGACTCCCCCTAGATATATTTATATTGATCATGAATACAATTATCATCTTATTTGAGGCTGAGGAAAAGCAGCTCATCAACGACTTTGTGAATAGGAGGATCATGTGGATGTAGGGAATTTGGATTAAAGCAGGATCATATTGCTTTACTTCTTGTACATCCTAGGACGTGGGATGGAATCAGAAACTTGGCAAAGAAAATGTTCAAGCTTTCCTTTGGTAAAAATTCCTATTGAAATTTATTTGCGTTCGATCATGGAAAAATTCAAGAAAAAATTGAAGTAGGAAGATAAGCTGCTTTTCAGTGGTGATTGATCAACCATAATCATGTCTACCATGTAAATCTACCCAGAATTTTCTTTTAATGCTCAATGCTTTGGTCTGGAAAAAGATTGAGAAATATCAGGGGGACTTCTTATCGGAAGCTGGGGACTCTAAAGAAGACCATTTATGCCACCAAGACAGTCAAGAAAGATGTCTTAGAATGGGCAACATTGGGAAGGTAACTGAAGCTTTATTTGCCAAATTGATATGGCTATTTGTCCTAGATCCTAATAGGTTGTGTCGTAGTCATAATATCTGAATATGGTATCATACAAAGTGGTTGTGACTCAAGAGTCAAGACTGATATCTTAATGATTGGTAGATCATTGTTTGGATTGGCCAGGAACCATATTAGTTGATCCAGATTGGTCCAAGTTCGTGTTGTCGGGACCATAGTTAGCAAAAATGGGAACGACAAAAAGACACTCTTACGGTACGGGTTTTAAACGGTAAAAAACGGAAAATGGACGGTACGGGATTTAAACGTTTATATTTAAAAAAAAAAAAAAGGCGGAACAAAAAAAAAAGGGGGCACTATTCTCATATAAATTGAGGAATTTGTATTTGAAATACATGCTTCTATTTTCGGTATCCGTGCACTGACCTTGAGTTGAAGGTGATATCATGAAAAATGTAGCCCTTCGAGTCATTTTTACGTCGGTGAAAGAATCAGATCGATTAGAGTTCAGGAGAGATAGATATGGTCAGTTAAGTCCAAGGTCTTGAAAAACGTCAAAAACGTGATAACGTGTTTTAAACGCGTTTAAAACGGGAAATGCTTGCCGTTTGCCGTTTTTTCTGTATGTTTGGGAAACATACGACAAAACGTATTTAAAACAGTAAAAAACGTGAACGTGTTTAAAACGCGTTTTTGCTAACAGTGGTCAGGACCATAGCAATTCATTCATCCTTTTTAAGACCATTGAGGGAGTTACTCCACTAGCTTGTCCTTCAGTAGTGTATTAGGAGGGGCATACCTAGTGCACGAGGCTCCCACCACTGTGGGGTTTGGGGATGGTCATAATGTACGCAGCCTTACCCCTGCTTTCGTAGAGAGGCTGTTTCCAAACTTGAACCTGTGACTACTTGGTCACAATGGAGCCACCTTACTATTGCACCAAAGCCCAATTGGTCACAATGTTGCATATATTTTGTGAGTTATTACCAATGATGTGTTGACATGGACACGTGTGTTTGGTTTTGGTGTGACATCGAGTGGTGGACATGGGCCCCACCCAAAAAAAATCCAGAAATGTGGGACATGCCTTTGTAAATTTGGTTGATCAATTTGATGCAGATTTATCACCAAATCGGGCTTCTTTTATCAGGAATAAGTTTAGGGTTTGGTTATATACATGTTGGGACTTTGATCCCATGGGTTTTCACTGTAATAGGTCACTTATATGAACCTAAAGTAGGGGTACATAAGTTGCATACGGGATTAGCTCTATACTTAGTTTCAAGTTTAAGTGATTTTAGAATTTTCTTTTAGGATAGAATCTTTTTAACTTAAGTTATATTTTAGGGTCCACACCTCTCCACGAATTTTATAGAGTGAGTGTTTTGTATTTAGACTCAGCCTGTGATTTCCTATTCCTAGGCTGCATAGGAATTTAGGCCTTTGGCCAATATAAATAAAACTAACTGTGGGGCTCCTCTTGACCTCACTGTTTTATAATATCTGCTCTTACAAGCTGCTGCAACCTTTCTTCTATTGAAGATCTGCTTTGTGTGTGATCAAAGATGGTGGGATTGGTGTGTGATCCATTCGACACTTGCGGTGTGAAGCTTGGGTGGTTCGTTGGTGGGATTGGAGTTTGATCCAATCGACACTCTGTGGTGTGAAGCCTAAGTGGTTCCTCTCAAGTTCTACTTTCAAATTTCTGTCCAAGATTTGATTTTTATTCAAGTTTCTCTATCAACAAGCTGCTGCCGATTACATTCTGCTATTACAAGCAAGTCTGAAACATTCAAAATTTTTGAAGGATCTTACAAAACCCAAATACGACCATTGGAATGATGGGAGTAGTTGGATAAAAGAGACCAACCAGGGGCAAAGGAATTTAAAATTTTGGAGGCATTAGACTCTATGATATGGGTTTCTAAGAGACAACAAAAGGTTGGGCGAAGAAGCCGAAGGCGGGAATGGACAACAACATGTTTAGAGGGGGAATTAAGACCCCTGGTGTTCCAAAGGACACCTTGATTCACTTAGACGAAGGTGGGGGGAGCAACTCAAGGCCATGAAGCCTTTGGAGGAAGCTCCTAGATTGGGAAGAGCTTCGATTTCGCCTTTGATAAGAGCGAACAAGAGCAGGGCTAGCTGGAGGGCCAAAAGAGAGGTTGGGAACAGTAGATGGAGGGGACTTGCCTGAAGCCCGGGAGATAGTCCTTGAAGATAGAAGAAGAGAAGAGAGAAGAAAGGGGAGAAAATCAGATAAAGAAAAGAAAATAGAGATAGGAGATTGAAGATAGAAGAAGATGTTGGGATCATATGGAGAAGAGAGAGAGAGAGAGAGAGAGAGAGAGAGAGAGATCGATCAGCTATAGAGTGGGGGCATTTACTTAGCTAGCACACACTTCGTTTAAAGAAGTTCTTTATTCTTCACCAAGATCTCGTATAAGAATGCACAGCCATATATAAGAACTCATTAAAATAAGAACAATAGAATACTAACGGTAATAGAACTCTTTGTAAACATTCATAATCAAAGACTCCTTAAAAATAGCAACTTCTAAGCACCAAAACGGACGATATGTTCAACTCTGACCCCACGCTGACACAATTAAATATAATATTTAAATTAAAATACTCCACATGACACCACCACTGGACCCACTAATAAAATAAAATTCTCAACACTTAAATCTACTGATAATTTTAAAAAATCCTATGTAACAATCTCATGGTAATACAATACATCCAATTAACAAAATACAGACAAAGACCTTATTTCAAAATCAATTTATATCAGATTCTTGAGATCTTTCTTCTGCATTTCCGCTCTTGTGGTTGGCCCTGGATAAACCAAAAGAATGCCATTTGTTAGAAGTCGATATATGTAAGGGGGAGGGAATCATGAATTAGTAATTAGCGATAATTCACGATTCCCCCTTGAGGGTTGTTTTTGTCTTTTCGGTATTGAGATTGTTTACCCTATAGGGTAAACTTATAAATATGAATGAATTGGGACAGTCGACATTAAGACTGCGACTCCCACTGTTGCAGCGTTCTCGTTTCTCTTCTCTTTATTGTTTATTACATGGTATCAGAGCAGGATCGTTAGAGACTGGTTCACACTTCCGAGGATCGATTGTGCTCTTGTAAGGTTTACATTGACTGAGTTCTTCTTCTACAAACAACTCACGTTGTAGACTCTCCAACTTTTCTTTTAAAGGGGTGCAGCGCCCTAATGCTGTGTTTGATCTTTGTTTAAGACTAGTTCATGATTACATGAAGGACTAGGTCTATTGTTGGTGGTATTGATGATTTATTTTGGGGGAGAAGATTGATGAATTGAGATCAGTTTTATTTTTCAATCAGAAGTTAGTGATATTAAGAGTGTTCACGATTTTTCTCTTAATCGTGCCACTTTATGTTGGTTTTCTTTGTGTGCTGATTCACGATTTGTGTTCAATCGTGATTGTTTGGTGGTCAATTTCTGGGGCTGCTTCTGATTTTTGAGGTTTCTTTGACGGTAGAGAATGGTTGAGACAAAGACTGCGATGACTGAAATCTCATCATCTTCTCATCGCATTACTGAAAGGAAGTTAGAAGGAATTTTTAATTTTCAGCAATGGAAGAAGGTAGTCAGGTTGGCTTTGACTGGTCGTGATCAACAGGATCACTTGACGAAGGCAAAATCTGAGGCTGATACGACTTGGGACACTGTGGATGCAAGGATATTGAGCCAGATGTTGAATTCGATGGATAATCTGATTGCCGACTTGATGACTCATATTGACACAGTTAAGGACTTATGGGAATATTTGAATGTCTTGTACTCTGGAAAGGACAACTTGTCTCGCATTTGTGATCTATCCCAGGCTTTCTATAAGGTGGATCAGAAGACCCTTAATGTCACCCAATATTTTGCTGAGTTCAAGAGGTTATATGAGGAGCTGAATTCTGCCCTTCCTATTACTTCTGATGTACAAGGCATGCAAAAACAGCGAGAACAGCTTGCTGTTATGGTATTTTTGGGTGGACTTCGTAAGGAATGTGAGTCTGTGCGATCCCAGATTCTTGGTGGTGATAAGATCATCACACTTTCAGAAGCTTTTTCTCATGTTTTACGTGTTTCTTGTGAGAGCAGCCAGGATTCTACCCCTGTTGAAAATTCGGCTCTAGCATCTTTTACACCAAACCGTGGGCCCATTGGTGGGACAGATAATGGTGGTGGTGGTCGTGGGACTGGTACTGGTAAAACTCCCACGTTTGGTGCTTCAGAGACTTCAGGACAGGTGAGAACTTGTCACCGTTGTGGTAAACCTGGCCACATTCAGCTTTTTTGCTGGAAGCTTCATGGTAAACCACCTCAGTTTGCAAATTCGGCAAGTAGTGATTCGGTGGTTCCTTCTTCTTCCAAGCTTGAGGTTAAAACAGTAACCATGTCTGATGAAGATTATGAGCGTTTTACTTAGTTTCAAAATTCCCAGTCATCTCAATTCTCCACTGCTACACTTGTTCAGCCAGGTAATGCTATTGCGTGTCTTTCGTTCGCTTCTCGTCCCTGGATCATTGATTCAGGTGCTTCGGACCATATGACTGGGGTTTCAAGTATTTTTTTCTTCGTTTTGTGAGTCTTTTTCGATTGTTGTATTAGCCGATGGGTCTTTAGCTAAAGTTCGGGGTACAGGCACTGTGCATGCTACCCCTTCTTTGTCGTTATCTTCTGTTTCTTATTTGCCCAAATTTCCTTTTAATTTATTGTCTGTTCGAAAATTCACTAAAGCTTACAATTGTTCTGTCACCTTTTTCCCTGATCATTGTGTGTTTCAGGATCTCAAGTCGAAGAAGACAATTGGTAGAGGCCGTGAATCTGGGGGGTTTTATGTCCTTGAAGACACATCAGCTGTGGCATGTTCGAGTATGGCGCTTCCCCATCAAATTCATTGTCGTTTGGGTCATCCTTCATTGGAAAGTTTGAAGATTTTAGATAGTCGGTTTCGGTCTTTGTCTAGTTTGCATTGTGAGTCTTGTTAGGTTGGGAAACTTCACCGTGTAAGTTATCCCCCTTGAGTCAATAAATGGGCTGCCCGACCTTTTTCTTTAGTTCATTCAGATGTATGGGGTCCGTGTCCAGTTATTTCTAAGTAGGGCTTTCATTACTTTGTTACTTTTGTGGATGACTATTCTAGAGTTACCTGGATTTATTTAATGAAAAATCGTTCTGAGTTATTCTCCATTTTTTGTGCCTTTGTTCTTGAAATTCAGAGTCAATTTAATACTTCATTGAAAATTCTTCTTAGTAATAATGCTAAAGAGTATTTTTTTCTCCTTCCAATGACTTTATGTTTAAGCATGGGATCATTCATCAGTCCTCTTGTGCGGATACACCTCAACAAAATGGTGTCTTCGAAAGGAAAAACAGACATTTGATGGAAGTCACTCGATCTCTTCTGTTTGAGATGAAAGTGGCTAACATTTTTTGGGCTGATGCTGTTCTAACTGCGTGTTATCTTATTAACCGGATGCCTTCTTCGGTTTTAAGTGGTGATATTCCGTATTCTTTGTTGTTTCCTTCTAATCCTTTGTTTGTGTTACCACCACATGTTTTTGGGAGTGTTTGTTTTATTCGGGATCATCGTCTTCATCGCTCTAAGCTGGATCCTAGAGCCCTTTAATGTTTTTTTGTTGGGTATTCTAAAACTCAAGAGGGGTATCGCTGTTATTCTTTTGATTTAAATAAATACTTTGTTATGGCAGATGTTTCTTTCTTCGAGTCTACTCCCTTTGTTGAGTCTTCGGTGCCCAATTCAGCCTTGGATGATGATCTGCCCGTATATGTTGTTGAGTCTTCTCCTTTGCAGGTTCAATTGCCTTCCGTGCCACCTCCTACAAAGCCACTTGTTGTGTTTCAACGTCGCTCATCAGTCGAGGCAGCGACACCCCGAATTGCACCTTTTGATCAATACAACACCCGGTTAAATGCTTCTACCTCGTCTTCTTTACCTTCGGATCCACCAATAGGTACTTCCTCTTCTTCCACCGTTCCTATTAGTTCTGACTTGGATTTACCTGTTGCGCGTCGTAAGGGTGTTCGGCGTTGTACCGGGCATCCTATCTCTAATTTCGTGTCTTATTCTGGTTTGTCTTCTACCTTTGTTGTTTGCTTTTCTACTGTTGACTATCATCCTATTCCTAAGTCTGTGTTACCGAGGCCTTGTCTAATCCTGGGTGGAAGGTTGCTGTGGCTGATGAATTCTCTGCGCTGGAGGAAAATCAGACATGGGAACATGTTTCGTTACCTCCTGGTAATTCTGCCATTGGTTGTAGGTGGATATTTGTGGTGAAGGTCAACTCTGATGGGTCTGTGGCTCGTTTGAAGGCCCGACTTGTTGCAAAGGGATATGCCCAAGTATATGGGGTCGATTACCTGGATACATTTTCTCCTATTGCAAAGCTTGCATCTGTTCGCATTTTGATTTCTTTGGCTGTTACACATCATTGGCCTTTGTTTCAGTTAGACTTGAAAAATGCATTTTTGCATGGTGATCTACATGAGGAGGTGTACATGGAGCAACCTCCTGGGTTTGTTTCTCAGGGGGAGTCTGGGAAGGTGTGTAGGCTAAAGAAATCGTTGTATGGATTGAAACAGTCGCCACGGGCGTGGTTTGGTCGTTTTACTGATGTTGTATTGGAGTTTGGGCTGAAACGGTCTGGGAGTGATCACTCAGTGTTTTTCCGGCATTTTGATGCTGGTAGGATGTTTTTGGTAGTTTATGTGGATGATATTGTTATCACAGGAGATGATTCTTCAGGTGAGAGTTTGAAGATACATTTGGGACAGCAGTTTCAGACTAAAGACCTGGGACGACTGAAATATTTTTTGGGTATTGAGGTAGCTCAATCACATAAAGGGATTTTGCTCTCTCAACAAAAATATGTTCTTGACTTGTTGTCAGAGACAGGACTGCTGGGCTCTAAACTTGTGGACACACCTATGGATCCTAACGTGAAACTTATGACAGATGATGGTGATATTCTTGATGACCCTAAGAAGTATCAGAGGCTTGTGGGGAAACTCAACTATTTGACTGTGACTAGACCTGACATTTTCTTTCTTGTCAGTGTGCTAAGTCAGTTTATGTCCGCTCCTCGGACGTTTCATTGGGATGCAATTATAAGGGTTTTACGCTATATCAAGAAGGAACCGGGACGTGGTCTCCTATATTTTGATCATGGTCATGGGAGGATTGTTGGATTTTTCGATGCTGACTGGGCAGGGTCTCCGGTTGATCGAAGTTCTACTTTAGGTTATTGTGTGTTTGTTGGAGGGAACCTTGTGTCATGGAAGAGCAAGAAACAAACTGTTGTAGCCCTGTCCAGTGCAGAGTCGGAGTATCGGGTTATGGCACATGGCACTTGTGAGCTGATGTGGGTTAAACAGTTGATGACTGAACTTGGGTTTGGTGATGATTCTCCTATGTTGCTATGGTGTGATAGTCAGTTTGCTATTCATATTTATGAGAATCCTGTGTTTCATGAGAGAACAAAACATATTGAGATCGATTGTCATTTTGTTTATGAGAAGCTGCAACAAGGGGTTATTTCTCCTCATCATTTTCGAATGGGGGAGCAACTTGCTGATTTGTTTACAAAGTCTTTGGGGAGTGTGAGAGTAAATTATATTTGTAACAAGCTGGGCATGGTTAATATCTATGCTCCAGCTTGAGGGGGAGTGTTAGAAGTCGATATATGTAAGGGGGGAGGGAATCGTGAATTAGGAATTAGCGCTAATTCATGATTCCCCCTTGAGGGATGTTTTTGTCTTTTCAGTATTGAGATTGTTTACCCTATTGGGTGAACTTATAAATATGAATGAATTGGGGCAGTCGACATTAAGACTGTGACTCCCACTGTTGCAGCATTCTCGTTTCTCTTCTTCTTTCTTTCTCTTTATTGTTTATTACACTATTTATATGATCTCTAAACACTTCATTGATTCCTGTTGGACCTGGGCCACTAAAATTGCTTTCATAAAAGTCCAGTTTACTGGATGAATCAGATGGAGGAATCTGGTCATGTCTCACCACTTCCTCAGTGGTCTAGTTGTTACCTTAGTTCTTTGCATGCCATATGTGAATCAAGTTAATACCTTGCAATATCAGCAAAAATCTTGGGGAAAACTCTGAGATTGTCTTTCCTTTTTCGCTTAGATGAGGATGAAAAGGGGCTTCCTAGCCAAAGCAGTCTTCTCTTCCCTATCCGTCTTCTTCAAATTTTGCAAAAGGAGCAATGACAAAAATGCATTGAATTGTATGGTTGACTTGGTCACATCTTTTTCTTGCAGTGAAATAATTTTTTTTGTTAAGGGAGTGTGTGCTGTACTGGATATCTTATGCTAGACTAATTTTCTTTTTGAAAATTGTTCTCTTTTTAGTCTTGATAGACTCTTGTTTTTCTTTGTGGTATTTATGATTATATTTACCTTGTTTTTAAGCTTAATTGGTTAGATTTCCAGATGATGTGTGATTTTATGTTCATCACTCTAATGCATAGAAGTTGAACCAAAGTAAAAGTAATAGCTGATACCTTTTAACTTAAAGTATTTTTTAGTATTATATTGTCAGTTTTCTGCTTCGCCTTGTTTATCATTTGACTTCTTTAAATGACATACATGTGAGTGATGCATCCATTTCTTTGTGAAGGTTTGGTTCCTCGCATCAATCTTTGCCATTGTGGCACCAATACTCACTTACTTTACAAAGTATGATCTTCCTTGTACTTATTGATTAATAATGATCTCCATTGCTTTTCTCCTATATGCAGACTCTTCTTGATGGAATAGGTATTTACAAGAACACCATGGCCTCAAAAGGTCCTAGGTACAAGTTTGATAATGAGACAAAAACTAGGCGCCAAAAGGTTGGTTTTGTGAAACTTGTATAACATTCAATCTTATAATTCTTGTGTGAATTGCTATTGTGCATACTTCAATTCTCATAATCTCATATTGGATTTGACTCTTTCAATGTTTTACGTTTTGCCGAGGGTGATTCCACCCTTGGCAAAACCAAAATTTTCACCAAATTTTGCCAATCTCACATAAACTTTGCATGTTGATTTACTTACCCCATGGATTCCGAACTGCATAATTGTCAGCATCCTTTTTGGAACCAAAATTTTCCCTGCGCGTGTTTTACTTGATGATACCAGGTGTGCATGGATGGTCATCTTTTACTAATATTGCATTGACACCCGTTTGCTGTTATTATTATTATGTTTTAAACTTTTCCTTGTATTCTCTTTATTGTTCAAGGTTAGAAATTACTGTTTACCTTTCACTATCCTTATTATGGAAACAGTTCCATAAATCTTATGTCTAGTATGGTGTGGTGAAATTCAGACAAGCCTCAATGTACCAATTTTATTTGAACCCATGTGAGGGCGTAAATGTTTCAATGATAAAATGTGGGTATTATTTCTCACAATTTTGTATTTTCTGGTGTCTGTGAAAAACTGGCCCATCTATCATTTTTAAGTGGATCACATTTAGTGCGGAGCAGAAACCTTTCTACCAGAAGTTGAATTATAAATTTATTCAAGCTTGTTGCAAGTGGATTTTTTTAAGAGTAAAAGGAAAAAACAATTAAAAAAGGTTCTCTGAGCAAGCAGCATAGAGAAGTGCACCAATAAGGTGCGACAAAACGGTTTCATACAGAGGAGGGCAGTGAGGTCATTTCATGTTAGGAGGAGAGAGATAGACACAAGGTGCTAGTATACCCTGCCCTAGCAGCTCAGAGAACCTTTTCCCATTAAAAAATGAAAGTAAAACCTTTGTGCACTTTCTCATATTTGAACTTCCAAGTTTTGAACCATCAATTAGATCTAATTGAAGATGCTCTAATGGTTGGAGCCTGTAGACTATTTGAAACTATGAACATCCTGTTCACCATTCCAGGATGAATATCAAAATGTCAAAATTTGCCATTGCTGTTGCCATTGTCACCCTCTCAATCCATTGTTGTCAATGTCTAAAAGAGTTGAGTTGATACAGAAATTGGGAGAGAATGGGCAGAAGGAAGCACGAGAAAATGTAAATTTATGAAAGATCTAATCATCATTTGTATCTGTTGCTGGAGCTTTTGGGGTTCACTGGATTTTACTGATGGAAAAGGGTTGGAGGTTTGGTTTGGGGAGAAAGAAGAGGCAGGAGAGTGGGGGCTTTCTTTGATGCATCCTTATGTTCTTAAAAGCCCAGTCCTCACGGCAGGAATAACTTCATTGAGATTGAGGAAAGCAAAGTTGTGATCCACAAGACATGCTTTATGTTAAGGATTTATCACCTATCATTGCTGGCCAAATGTAACTGGAGGTATGGTTGTGCAAAGTACCTTCCTCAAGTAATTTGTGTGTCAATAGCCAATGAGCATGTTACATCTTTAAATGAGCTGTTGCTGATGCTAGCTTTTTGTTTACCCCTCATTGCCTACATTGGAAGTCGAGGTGAATCTTCTCACAGTTGCATCACTCAGAGATGGGCAGTGAGGAAGTTGCCATCATTAAATGAGTCTTTTGCTAATGGTAGCTTTTTGTTTACCCCCTCATTGCCTACAATGGAAGTCGAGGTGAATCTTCTCACAGTTACATCACTCAGTGATACAGAACCAAGGGTGTACTCAAGGAAGAAAAAGAAGAAGGCTGGTACCATTTGATGTAGATCAGCCCAGCCTTAATGGGCTAGGACTATTGATCCTTAATGGACTAGGATTATTGTTGTGGATCAGAACCAACACCATAGGCCAAAGTATTATTAGTCCTAATGGGCTTGGTCTAGACCCAAGACTAAGGCCCAGCCCATGCAAGTTGGGTTTGGTCAATCTATGTTTTATATTGTAAGATTATGCGTTATGTGTGGGTGGTAGGTAGTGAGTTGGTGGGAGTATTATCAATAAATGAGGCCTTATTGTCAAAGGAAGGCTCCATTGTCAAAGGGAGGCTCCTATGTCAAAATTAGGTAAGGGTTTGGTGGTAATAAATTAATGTTTGGTAGGAGATTTCCTATTTTCTAAAGTCAAGAATTAAGTAGGAAAGTTGGGTTTGGTGTCCTTTTCTTGGAAGCAAGTTTTTGCTTCTATTTATTTGTAAGGCTGTTTTCAGCCACGTAGAGAATTTTTGCCATTCAATATTGCTGTTAAGCTGTTGCTTCTTTTGAAGTAATTCCATGGTGTCGATCTTTGGTGATGGAGCTGGTGTGTGATCCAAGCTGACTCCTTGTGGTGGGAAGCCCAGGAGGTTACTCTTTAGTCCTTTTTCCACTTAATGTAGGACAGGATTGAAAGTTCAACCAGTCCCAAAACAGGATTTGAATTAGGGGGAAAGGGGTTCAATTCGATGAGGTTAAGGTTGGGTTGGGTTGGTGTATTAATGAATAGGCTAAGGGCAAAGGTAAAGAGAGGGAAATAGGTCTAAGGATAACATGGAGTCAAGGGATTAGGCAAACAGATCTGTAGCAAGCAGCAATAGTGAGTCTCGATTGGAATGGGGATGTCTTCTAATGGCTGGAATGCTTGAAAAGAATGAGAACAAGGACTGAAGAGTAACCTCCTAGGCTTCCCACCGCAAGAAGTCAGCTTGGATCATACACCAGCTCCATCACCAAGGATCAACATCATGGAATTACTTCAAAAGAAGCAATAGCTTAACAATAATATTGAATGACAAAATTCTTCACATGGCTGAAAACAACCTTACAAATAAATAGAAGCAAAAACTTGCTTCCAAGCAAAGGATACCAAACCCAACTTTCCTACCTAATTCTTGACTTTAGAAAATAGGAAATCTCCTATAAAACATTGACTTATTACCGCCAAACCCTTACCTAATTTTGACATAGGAGCCTCTCTTTGACAATGGAATCTTCCATTGGCAATAAGGCCTCTTTATTGACAATACTTCTACCAACTCTCCACCTGCTACCCACACATAACGCATGTTCTTACATTATAAAACATAGATTGACCAAACCCAACTTGCATGGGCTGGGCCTTAGTCTTGGGTCTAGGTCAAGCCCATTAGGACTAATAATACTTGGGCCTATGGTGTTGGTTCTGATCCACATCAATAGTCCTAACCCATTAAGACTGGGCTGATCTACATCAACTGGCAGCAGCCTTTTTCTTTTTCTTCCTTGAGTATACCATTGGTTTTGCATCACTCAGAGATGGGCAGTGAGGAAGTTGCCAACAGGTTGTTGGAAATTGGCCAAAAGACTTGGTCTCTTCTTTCTAGTAGAAATTGTGCTTTAAGTTCTTTAATGAGGTGGAAATTTGAGATAGAATGGGGATGTTGGGATGGACTTGTGTGATTAGTATTGGAGGGTCAAGGAAATGAGGAATTTAAAACTGGAACGTAGATCAGCCTAGGGTCTCAGTGTCTCACCCTTAGATCTCAGGGACTAAGCTGCGCTTTCATCTTCTCACCACACACAAAGGCATTCATCAATACCAATGTATCAGATATTTGCTCCAGCATTGTCCAAAGTAATAGCAATTTCTTAATGCCCCAGTCTAAAAACATCTTTGATGCCCTATCATAGATGTGAACTCTATTGTGTGGAGGTGGCGTGATGTAAAATCTCAGCAGTTTCTTGTGTTAACCTAATCCATGTCAATGTCGTGAGAGAAATGTAATTTAGTGATGGAGGGCCACAAATTAGTGGTCAATGATACCCCACCAATTGAAGGATTTTAGGAAAACCTTGATCCTCTTATACTCCCTAGTGTGCCACCTGAAGATTTCAGCCAATTTGGTGGTACTGCAAATGGGGCTGAATTATGGATAAAGATAGGTAATCAAATCCCTAAATTCTTCATTCTATACAAATACCAAAGGCAACTTCCATCTCACAAAAAGTGTAGTAATCTTATCACACATAGGTCTGCCTCAAGCTTCATACCTTTAATCATCAAAGTCCCATAACTTCAACTCATGAGCATTTGGGAGCCATCTTTGCTTTGCCGTTTGGGCCATTGCTTGAGATGTTTCCTCAAACTGCCGGTGCCATTGATGTCTAAGTCAGCCAAATAAACAATTCTAGAGTCTTTGCATTTTTCTCTGTCTCCCATCAGAACCTTTTTCTTTAGGGATTCGAATAAACTCCTTCCAACCTATAGATGTTCTCTTTCTCTTTAAGCAGTGGCAGATGTTACAGTTTCTAAAATTTTATGTTCAGATGGATTTCCAGCATCATCTGATATCTCAAAATCAGGTTCATTCTACTTCATTGACATTTTTCAAAAAAATAAAACACACTGGCAAAAGGGTTGCAAATAATAAATCATGACAAAATCAGATTTCATACCAAAACAGAATTGGATTTCTAATTTTCATCAACATGCCATCATTACATAACTTATAGCTACCAATTATCATTACCAAATACTTGAAAACGAAAATCATGATTTCAGTTTTTCTTACTTTCTGAATTCATACACACCTTACAAATAATAATTACCATTATGACAGAAAGACTCAAAATAAACCTTATGATGGTGCTCACAATCATATGGTATAACAGTAGACATGAACCATTTATGTTTGTTACCTAAAAAATATCCAGGGAGTACCATCAGTTTGTCACATTTTAGTAGCTATTATTATGTATATATTTTCTGTGAAAAACATTTTCAGTAGCTATTATTATACTACAGGTCTACAGCGCCTTACAATTACAATTAAGCGTAATGGGTCTTGGTAGTACTATTTCTGCATCTCCCTGACCAAATCCACCCACATTGCGATTACTCGTTAATATAGTTGTCAAAGCGTCGCCTAGGCGCCTTGGCGCCTTGGCGGAAAATCTGGGCCAAGGCAAGCTGTCGCTTTATTGCCCAAGGCGCTTTGGTGTTGGCAGCACATGCTCACCCCTGCGACTCGACTACCCCACCCCCGATAAGAAGGAAACAACAACAGAAATACCACCGCTGCCACCGCCAGTGCCATAGCAGCAGCATAGCAGCATAATAAGTAGAAGAAGATGAAGATGGAAGGAGAGGGAGGAGGAAGAATAAGAAGATTGACAAAGCGGTAGCAGTGGCAACCACAACACTTGCCGCCGACGAAGATAAGTTGCAGCGGCCACTGCCACACCATCATCGCTACCATAAAAGGAAAAAAGAAAAAAGAAGAAAGAGGGTGTGTACATGTTTGAGTTCCAGTGCTGCTGCCACTCCTTTCAACAGGGTCGCAATCTAATCTAGAACAGGCAGCCACAGAGTCGCGATTCTTTCAACATTGTGCATAGTGCACATTTCTGGGAGGACAAGTGGCTTTTGCTATGCTGTTCCCCCTGGCCCTCCAGTCCCCACTTCTAGAATCCATCGACATCAGGAATGCCCTCAACTCCCCCTTCTTTAATATGATCTTTGTTTATTTTATTTTATATTTTAATTCCCTCAACCCCCTTCTTCAATTAGTTTGTGGTAGAATCCAGCGAGAATGCCCTCAATCCCCCCTTTCTTTAATAAGATATTTGTTTATCTTATTTTTATAAATTAATATTCTATTTTATTATAACCAAAAGGAACTGGAAAAAAAATATATATATAAGTAAGGCTTCCAAAGTCTTTTTGGACATTTTATGATTGAGATGATGACAAATCTTACGAGAATGCATTAAAAAAAATACTAAAGCGCTTGAGGTGCCTAGGCGGGTACCTTGTCACCTAAGCGCTTAGCTGGCCCTTGAGCAACTTGGATCGCCTAGCGCTTTGACAAATATGCTGGTTAATGGTTGGTCAAGGTTGATAGATTCATCCTCTGAAACAAGAAGTTCTGGTCCTTGAGGTATAATATCAACTACTTAGTGTCCATCCACTGTATCCTCTATGGTTATTTCATATCAATGCATTGAGTTAGTTCCTAGAAAAGTTGTTTAAAGAATGCCTTGTTAGACTCAAACTTAACTACTAATGAGCTTACTTATTAAAAAAAATAAATTCGCAATAGGTGTTGGCATATGCATGATATACATAGATTTCATCATCAATGAAAAGAAAAGGTACTCGGCTAGGTATCCCTGTTCATCTTCTCATGCCAATCCCTTTGGTGTGTGCTCTCTCGGAGAGTTTGTTGGAGTGAAATTCTCAGTGTGAGTAGATTTTTCTAACGATTTAAATATCGAAAATCCAAACCAACTCTACGCTAATGTGTGACTTATTGATTCAGTTATCTAATCCATTTATTTAGTTGGTTGCTCGTCAATCAAACAACACTCAGTTATCTTATCCTTGTATTTAGTTGGTATTTCAATAGAGTGCTGTATTTGGAGCCCATCATCATTCATTAGCCTTTTTTCTTGGACATTCAACTTGATCTTTAATTAACTTATCAGTATTGGATATTCATTGAATGACAATTGCGTCTGATAGGCATTGACCAGAATCACCTTGATGTTTTGTTAATTTGTTATAGAGAAACCCCTTCTCTGGCTGCAACTTGCCAAGGTTGGCACTTACCATTCACGGACGACGTCTATGCAAGACAATTAAATTTCAGCAGCCTTTAAACAATGAACAATTTGAACTAGTTTGACCTTAAGGTCATGTAGGATTTTTCAAGCAATAAGTTCAAGTGTTCAACTGTATGGGAAACAATTACATAATCAAAGATTGAGTGGGCATGGAATGAATATCTCACGTTGATTGTTGTGTCAAGTTTACTTAAGGGGAGTGAGATAAAACTTTCTACATTTAAATGATTTTAAAGATTACTACTCTTTTAACTACTCCTGATATGCTTTGATATTCAAAACCTGCAAGGTCTTATTCTCTTGATCTTTAGCCAGCAATGGACTCCAACTATGCCATATCACATCCTCAATTTATTTATTTTTTTGATCATACAAATTCAAGTCACACTGTTGTTCAATCACAAACACCTAACTGGGAAAGTAAAGAAAGAAAGAAAAGGAAAAAAATTGCTGCAGACCACCACTCAAGACATGCGGATAGTCTCAGACAACCCATATCCCCCCCCCCCCAAAAAAAAAAGAAAAAAGAGAAAAAAAAAGAAGTGATGATTGATGGTCAGAATGCTCTCTTACCAATGCCTACAAAAAACTTTGGACCATACCATGTTCACAGGAAAATTGGGCTGTTCTGCACCTTTAAATTTGTCAAATCACGACTTTACAATGGACTGTCCTGATTTGCCATATTTCCATACTTTCTTTTGCTTTTCTCACCCCCTAGTTAGCTCTTTTGAGTCCTAATAAATGAATCAGTTGATAGAATGCCATGTTTGAATGTATGCGTATATTCATGTATTAGTGTGAGTTTACTATGTTCCTGTGTCAAGCTGATGTATCATATCATGGTATATGTGCTTGAGAAGATTAACTTTCTTTGGAACTACAAAAAAAAGTGTTCATTTATATTTACTTTGATTTTCCCCACTCTCTTATGAGGGTGTGTTAGGATGTACATGACGTGGGGCCTTGGCATTTGCTAATTTTGAATTGCCTGGCATCTGAAGTCCACTTGAATGTAATTGAAATTCAGGCCAAATTACTTTATGTGCTCACTTGTGTATCTTTAATTTTTTTTTTGGGGGGTGGGTTCACTTTTTGACCGTAATTTTGGCTATTCGCAGGCGCTTGAAGCTCCTAGAGAACCAAATCGCCGCAAAACACATTGGGATCATGTTTTGGAGGAGATGGTTTGGTTGTCAAAGGTAAGTTACACGCTTATTTTGTGATATCTAATTCGTTCATATAAAGCTTTTCTGTAACAGCTTTTACATTGTCATCCTTTAATTTGTTTGTGCTTTGTCTCACTCCGTAAATAATTTGTTCGCAGGATTTTGAGTCAGAGAGAAAATGGAAATTGGCTCAGGCAAAGAAGGTAGCAATTAGAGCTAGCAAAAATATACTGGACCAGGCAACGAGAGGTGAAAAGAAAGTGAAGGTTTGGCTTTTCCTTTTAGTATTTCCAAAAGCAGTTGTATTTGTAAATGATTGGAATTTAGAATTATTAATAGGAAGGTTCTTCTTGCGAATAATTTGGACATGGTGTGAACATAGCTACATTTTTTTCCAGTATATTCTGTTTTCTTGTTCTATGAGCCAGGACCTTTAAGAGCAGTTAAAAAAAAAATAAAATCAAATGTCTTATTGTTTGTTCTTGTTGATTTTCTGTTGAGATTCAGGAAGAAGAGCAGCGATTAAGAAAGCTTGCACTCAATATTTCTAAGGATGTGAAAAAATTTTGGATGAAGATAGAGAAGCTGGTAAGTTCATATACATAACAAACTCAGTTCAGTCTATGTTTGCCACATTTGTTTGTCTTCTGAAAATTGTATTCTTCCTACAAATTGTCACAGGTGCTTTACAAGCATCAGCTGGAGCTTGAGGAAAAAAAGAAAAAAGCACTTGATAAGCAGCTAGATTTTTTGTTAGGCCAGACTGAAAGGTAGAATGTTATTCTCCTTAAACCTAGATCTATTTTTTATTGTTTGCGGAACATGCAGTTCATAGATCACTCTCCTCTTTAAACTTCTTGTGGTATTGTATTTTCTCTGTGCTCTTTCTAAAATAATTATGACTTTTTTCTTGAATTTGTCTCAGGTACTCAACGATGCTTGCAGAAAATCTTGTCGACCTGCCATTTCCTCGTAAATCAGAGCAACCAGGTTCTACCATGGAAAGTATTCAAGATAAGGAAGGGGATGAAACTAAAATGGGAGCAACTAAATGCCCTGGTAATGATTACAATTTATATGTTTTCTTTCTTATCCTGTTTCAACTTGAATAACTCACTTTTTTTGTGCAGAACCTCAATCGGATAATGTGGATGTTGATGGTGATTATGATGTACAATCCGAAGATGAGTTGGTAGGGCTTTCTCATCCTTGTCTTTTAAGTATTGCACTATTGCATGATGCATTGTTCTTCTTGGACTTTGTCACAATGATTCGCATTGTATATAGAAACTTAATTATAGATAACCCAACAACGCATCGATTTCAAAATATGTGACCTGTCACTATCTAATAACAAGGGGTGGCATTGGGTTGTTTCAGAACATAGTTATGTTAAATGTTTCTTGACCTGAACATGATCCCTTTAATAATTATAATTTTTGAATTTGTGTCAATGTATCTCAACCCTAACTCAACTCAGCTTTATCCCAACTAAAATATCTCAACCCTAACAAACCTGTCAATAAAAAAGTTATATTCAGTTCACCTGCTAATGGTGTCAACAGGTCTTGTTAGGTCAGAGAACTAGCAATAATAAATTTGTGTTGGGGGGGGGGGGGGAGGAGAAACTGGATGAGGAACGTAGCAGAAAACATATACTGGAAGGTATTGATTATTGGGATAAATGTATGCTTGTCATAACTCTTTTACACATGGATTAGAGCAGCTCAGTTAAGTCGAAGTCTTTTCATATCAGCTGATTGCATTCTGTTGTGGAGATGCCCGAAACAGTTCAAAATGTGTTGAGAGATCTGGATCTGGAAGTCCATCTCTTTGGACCACTATATTTCACTCAGCCCACAAATTTCAGCATATTGCTGTAGGACCTAATCTCCATAAACCCATCATCATGGGGAAAAGACTTAAATGCTCATCCGATATTTGAGAAGACTGGGCCAGGGCTTTCTAGATGCATCCAGTATATGCTGACATACCTTCCTGGAGAAAGGACAATCTGGCAGAAGATGAGAAACAGCCTCAACTCCTCGTCATATGGGCTACTTCTATTGGAATTGACCATCCTCCAGAGACAATATGGTTGGCAGCAAGGATTTTATCCTTGCAAGCAGTCCACTAAGCCATGCAGTTTATTATCGTTTGAATATAGTGTACATGATTTTTATTTGTAGATAGACAGATTACCATACATTTAATGGGTAGAGAAACAGGTTACACTATCAAGTATCAACCATTACATGTCCCATTTATCAATCATGCTGTGATGCCTTATTTCAGATTCTGTGTTGTTGAATTTTCCTCAACCCAAATCCATTAATTTCTTTTCAAGTTCGTCTTCGGTTGGTGGGTTGTGTAAGAAATATCTGCTATTACCGAAAGCCTATGAGCAGTTTAGGGCTGGGTTCTGTTTGTAACATGGTTATGGAAGAAAGGAATTAGGAAAAAGGCACAAATCTCATTCTGTGAGGTTCTGAAGTTACTTTGCTGTATATGATTCGATATTTGCATTTCTAGTGCCTCAAGTACATCTGTATGTGTAATCCAAAATGGCTGAGAGCAAGTTGAATGGAATGCTAGCGCCCCACCTTTCCAAGGGTTAAAAGAAACAACAAATCAAGTTACATATAAAATTTTGTTCCATGGTACACAATTACATCTTTTAATATTTGATTAATAGTGTACATTATATAAATAATGTAGACAAATTGGTGTAAAATATTTTTTGTTAGTTCATTAAATATTTTGAATTTGTTATGTATGTATATATATACCTTCAATTGGACTGGATGGTTGAATTAATTGGAGAAAGGAAATTTTGATTGCTTGGTCACAAAATTTACCTAGATCAATGATTTATTGGTGTGTCGATGATGAATTGCTGATTCTGTTGAATGCAGATTGGTATTTCGTTTAAGAAAATCTGAATTCATTTGATTGTTGCATCATCATTTTTCATAGTTGATGATGCTTTATTTGTATTAATTTACATTTATATTATTAATCTCTATTTAAATTCCTGGAGTTCATTCTTTGGACAAGTAAGTTTAAATAATTCCAGTGGACTCCTTCCTACATGCTACATCCTTAGTGGATCTCTGGAAAACAAGTAAGAATTTTGTTTGATGATTGTTCAAGTATGATTAAGAAGAAACTGCTTGTGCAGATTGTTTATTGGTTTACTATTGCTGTTCATTTTCTTACCTGTGTTTGTACTGTCAGAAGAGTTCTGTTGTTTAGCCTTCTGTTTCTTCCATAAATAGGTCAGGTCCTGTGGTACTACAGTGGCAATCTTCTCTATAGTTGTTGTTTGTGGTAGCTTAGCATGAAAATAAATAGTTCCGTTTTATCATGATGCTGTTGCAGGAAGATGATGAGCATACCATTGTGGAAGATGAGGCTCTTATTACTGAGGAAGAGAGGCGAGAGGAACTAGCAGCATTGCAAGATGAAAAAGATCTACCCATTGAGGAGCTACTCAAACATTACAATATGGGTAAAGGTGAACTTGCATACTTTTGGGCAGTTTGTTTCTATGATTGAAGGACCATGTTTGAGTCTTAATCTATATTAGTGCTTTCAGTTAGCAGAGAAGGAAGCCCAGTAGCTCAGGAGGTCCAGGTGGGACAGATTGAGATTAGGGTTATGGTGCAAAAGCTGGGGCTTTCTACTAGGATTTTCTTCTGCTTTACCTCTAATGTTCTTTTCGTGTGAACCTAGCAGTTCCTTTCATCAATTAAGATGACAAAAGGTTTGACCATTTCAGGCGAGGAATACTCTCCTCCAACTGGCAGTGAGATTGGCACAGGGAGCTCTCTCACTATCACTGGAAATCATTTTGTATGTCTTATGAATTTTATTTCCCTTTGGCTAGTCACATATTGTTTCCTGGTGTCATCTGAATATTTTCCTTCTCACAGCAGGATGAAAGTAATGACGACGTTTCCATTCTGAAAAACCAAGCATCAGGAAATGAGATTGAAGAAACTAATATTCAGCCAAAAGATCATAGGAAATCAAAGAATGAGCATTTGCTATCTTATTCTACTGAGGAACAGGTAACAAAATGAATTCATTCTTTTCCCTTCTTTTTACCTTTGTTTTGGTGTGTCGTGAATGACCCAAATTATCCGTCAATGGTTTCGTTGAGTCAAAAGGGTGGGAGTTTGCTTGGTAACTTTGTGTTTTCATATTTTGTCTTCACCTTGGAGAGCTGTGATGTTTTGAGAGTTTAATAAGTTGATTGTAAAATTCTTAGATGCTTGATACATCCCATTTTATGCTTGAAGTTTGTGCTTTCCTCCTAGATTGTTCTTAAATTTTAAACCAACTTTAAAGATTTTGGGATCAGCCAGTTTGATGTCATCTTGCGACTGCTTTGCCATTTGTACGTAGTTTGACAAATTTCTATGTTATTTCTACAAATCTATAGCTGAAATTTTTTGTTGTTTGTAATCGAGCTGTCATTAAGGAACCCCAATCTCCTATGGACAAAAATGAGACTTCTCTTTTTTCCTGTGTAGGTGCCTAAGAATTTCCCTTGTACTTGGATTCCCCCCCTCGGTTTTGGTGGGTATCTATATGGGCAGTTTTTCTTGCTTTCTGTTTCTTATGGAGGTGGCATAGTTGTCAAGGCATCGCCTTGGTCGCCTAGGACGCCTTGCTCGCCTAGTTAGTGTCGCCTGGAATTTGAACCCTCTCCACTGCCTTGGGTTGCCGAGACGCCGTGACAACTATGGTAGGTGGTCGGTTGGGGATTGATCTGAACCTCTCTGGCCTGGATTTTTGATGTGTCTTCAGGGTGCCATGGTTGTGGATGCATACACATGCCAGGGGGAGGGGGATGTTGCCGTAGTGGGTATCTATTTTGGCAGGTTTTCTTGGTTCCTGTTCCTTGTAGAGCTAGTTGGTTGAGTGTTGGTCTGTGCATCTGTGTGCTTAGGGTGGCCCCCCTCAGTTGAAAAATCCCTTTTTATATATATTTAATATAAGAAGTTACTATAGGTGATATATATAACCTGCCCGGCATCCCACAGAACATTAGTCTGGAAGGAACATATGTATTTTTTAAGTTAAATTTACTATTGAAGACAGTTGTCACGGCGTCACGGCGATCCAAGTCGGTGGAAGGGTGTCACGTCGATATATCGACATGTCGCCCGCCATGGCGTTGCCATGGCGACCATGTCGTTGCCATGGCGACCATGTCGGCCATGTTTAATTTTTTATTTTCTCTATTTTTAATGTCATTTAGTATGCTATAATATATGTCCTAAAACATCAAAAATCAACATGAAAGTGTACTACACTACTACTAATAAACTATGCCACTATGGTTTAATTCCTGAAAGTGTAACTAATATCCATTAGTGTATTTGAAAGTATGAAAACTTGAAAATATAGAGGTTGCGAAGAAGAAAAAAAAAAGAGAAAAAAAAAAACCGAGAGGCCCCCCTCTGTCTCTCGACTATCTCCCACTGTACAAGCAGTTGCGAAGAAGAAAAGAGAAAGAAAAAAAATAAAAAACAAAACCGAGAGGACTACTAAGTACTAACTGAAATAAATCCCCCCCCTTCTGTCTCTCAACTCTCTCCCTGTCTCTGTGTGTAACTGCGTATGTGTGGCTGTGCAAGACAAGAAGGAAAAAATAAAAAAAAAAAAAACGATACTACTACTACTGGCTGTAATCACTAATCATTACCGGAGGCTGGGAGGAGAAGAACTGAAGAAGAAGAAGTTAAGATTAGAAGAAGAAGAGGACTGCTGGGAGGAGAAGAACTGAACTCAAAAATCGAGTTGCAGAGGACTGGGAGGAGGAAGAAGAACCAAATTAAACAAAAATACAAATTACAAAATAATAAAAACTTACCGGAATGGAGTCCTGGAGGTTGCCGGAGATGTTCGCAACTTCGAAGGAGTGAAGAACTGCTGCCGAGAGTTGCAGGAAGCTTGCCGGAATCTCGTCTCACGAACTCTTCCTCACTTCCTCCGTCTCAACTCTCTCCTCTCAACCTCGAAGTCTCGAACTGCTTAGCCTTTTGCGATTTCTATTTCCCCCCAATTATTAGGGTAATATGTTTATTGTTTTTAAACTTTATGATACATTGATACTGTGTATTGTAGATGTATACTTTTAAGTTACACCTCCAATAGACATTAATAAAAAAGCATCTAAGCTATTAAATGGTTTAAAAAAATAAAATTTAAATCTAACTTTTATATGTACAAATATCGACCGATATGCCAACATATCGTGGTATGGTGACCATGGCGACGCCATGGAAGACATGTCGAACGATATATTTACATCCACCATGGCGTAGCTCGATATGCCACCTCTCCCAGCGCCAGGACGCCATGGCGACGCCATGACAGCTATGATTGAAGAAGTTATGCCCTTTACCTTTGAAATCATCTTCTCATGGGCTTCAATGACTAAGGAGTTAAAAGGGATAAAGCTCTGTAATCAGGCAGATTATTTTGGAAGGACATATTCTCTTGGGTAGGGAACTATTTGGGAATTCAGTGTCACTGCATTTGCTGTGCATTTTGATTTCTCCATTGCTGTACAATTGTTTCTCTTTAGATTGGTTACTATACTCTTTTAACCACAGAAAAACATTTCCTTGATCCTTCATTTGTAGAAGAAACCCTATTCATTTATTTTTCCTTTCCCCCTTCTATAGTTTACTTGTTGCAATTTCAAGGCTTGTGGGATTCATCATTATTTCTAAGAATGTGAGGTTCAATTGTATGTGTTTATCTTGACTTACGTGTTCTCAAATTCCTGCAGGATGATGGGGATTATGTTCTTGCTTCTGGTGGAGAGGAAAAGGTAGTACTATTGAAGTTTGCCTAATTCATAGGTTAATTGCCCCCTGGATGTATATTCTTTCGGTCGTACAAAACTATTTCATTGATCCTTGAATACTTGAAGCTGTCTGGTTATGTAATTAGGAATGGTGAAATTTGTGAGGAAACAAGCAAAAGGAAAAAGATAATCTAGCTCATTGTATGTTCCTAAATCAATTTCTATAAATATCCAGGATGATGAGGCTACCTTGTCTGAGGAGGAGGAACTGGCAAAAGCAGAAGCAAGTGAACCTTTAAATGAGGTAAATAGTAAATGCTGCTTTCTCGTCTCCCCACAGAACTTATTCTCATGTTGTACTGTCATAATTCAGTGATAAAACTTGCTTCCTCAATATTGATACAATTAATTGGCTAGCATCCTTTCTTTTTTGGAGTTCTTTGTTTGGGGGGTGGTTGAACGCAGTACTCTATTTCTTCTGAAAGCTGTTGTTATTTAACAGATTGAATTACTAAAAAAGGAGAGTGAAATGTCTGTTGAAGAATTGCTTGCAAGGTATAAAAAGGTAGGTAGGAAAGTTGGTTCTGAATGTTACTTGTGTAGTCCATATCCTATTGTGATTTTTGTTCTCTAATCAATTTTTTATCAGGATTTTGACACTGATGAGGATGCAGAGGATGAATCTCTGTATTACTCCTGTAGTTCAGAGGATACGGCAGATTCTCTTTCGCCTCAAGAGTCTGAACTGAGGAGACAGGCTGTTTCTGCGGATGAAGATGCAAATGAACAGGATGGACCTGGTGAATTAAATGAAGTTTTGCATCCTGCTGCAAAAGAAACAAATACAGGGCCTCAAGTGAAAAGCGAAGAAGAAAGGGAAAATGAGAATAGGATTGCTGATGCAGCAGCTGCAGCAAGATCAGCACAACCAACAGGCAACACTTTTTCAACAACTACTGTGCGTACAAAGTTCCCTTTCCTTCTTAAGTTTCCTCTTCGTGAATATCAACATATTGGCTTGGATTGGCTCGTTACAATGTATGAGAAGAGACTTAATGGGATTCTAGCTGATGAGATGGGCCTTGGGAAGACAATAATGACAATTGCTCTTCTTGCACACCTGGCATGTGACAAGGGGATTTGGGGTCCCCATCTCATAGTTGTCCCAACAAGTGTCATGCTCAATTGGGAAACTGAGTTTCTCAAATGGTGCCCTGCTTTTAAAATTTTGACTTACTTTGGAAGTGCAAAAGAACGCAAGGTTAAGAGGCAAGGTTGGTTGAAGCCAAACTCCTTCCATGTTTGCATCACGACTTACAGACTTGTCATTCAGGATTCAAAAGTTTTTAAGCGTAAGAAGTGGAAGTACTTAATTTTGGATGAAGCACATCTGATAAAAAATTGGAAGTCCCAGAGATGGCAAACCCTTCTAAACTTCAACTCAAAGCGGCGTATTTTGTTGACTGGGACACCTCTGCAGAATGACCTCATGGAGCTCTGGTCTCTTATGCATTTCTTGATGCCTCACATATTTCAGTCTCATCAGGAATTCAAGGATTGGTTTGGTAATCCAATTTCAGGAATGGTAGAGGGACAAGAAAAAATAAATAAAGAAGTTATTGACCGCTTACATAATGTGCTTCGTCCATTCATACTCAGACGGTTGAAGAGGGATGTGGAGAAGCAGCTCCCAAAGAAATGCGAGCATGTGATATACTGTAGACTCTCGAAGAGGCAGAGGAACTTGTATGAGGATTTCATTGCCAGCTCAGAGACCCAAGCGACACTGGCTAGTGCCAATTTCTTTGGGATGATTAGTATTATAATGCAACTCCGGAAAGTGTGTAATCATCCAGATCTATTTGAAGGCCGTCCTATCATAAGTTCTTTTGACATGGTTGGCATTGACCAGCAGTTGAGTTCTTCTATTTGTACAATTTTTTCTTCTGGTCCATTCTCTGCTGTAGATCTGAGGGGTTTGGGGTTTCTGTTTACCCATCTGAATTTCAGCATGGCATCATGGGAGCAAGATGAAATTGAAGCTATTGCCACTCCCTCAAGTTCAATCATGGAGCGTGCGAACTCGATGAAAATAGAAGAAATTGGTTCTCGATCCAGGTTTCATGATAACAGAAGAAAATCCCAGGGAATTAATATTTTTGAGGAGATTCAGAAGGCTCTGTGGGAGGATAGGGTGAAGGAAGTGAAAGATAGGGCTGCATCGATTGCATGGTGGAATTCCTTACAATGCAGGAAGAAGCCCATGTATGGAACAAATCTAAGGGAACTCGTTATGGTGAAGCATCCAGTGTTTGATATCCATGGTCAAAAGATTACCCCCACATGCTACTTAAGCTTCTCTTCAAAGCTTGCTGATATCATTTTGTCACCTGTTGAACGCTTTCAGAAGGTGATGGATCTGGTTGAATCTTTCATGTTTGCAATCCCAGCAGCTCGGGCCCCCTCACCTGTATGCTGGTGCAGTAAAACTGGCCCCCCTGTCTTTTTGCATTCATCTTATAAGGAGCTATGCACGGAAATCTTGTCACCTTTTCTCTCACCCATTCGACCTGCCATTGTCCGGCAACAAGTATATTTTCCTGACAGGCGACTCATACAATTTGACTGTGGGAAGTTACAAGAGCTTGCAGTCCTGCTCAGGCGGTTGAGATCAGAAGGGCACCGAGCATTGATATTCACTCAGATGACAAAGATGCTTGATATCTTAGAGGCTTTCATAAACTTATATGGCTACACTTACATGCGTTTAGATGGATCCACTCAGCCAGAAGAGAGGCAAACGTTGATGCAGAGATTTAATACAAACCCAAAAATCTTTCTTTTCATTTTGTCAACCCGTAGTGGAGGTGTTGGAATTAACTTAGTTGGGGCAGATACAGTCATTTTCTATGATAGTGATTGGAATCCTGCTATGGATCAACAGGCTCAAGATCGATGCCACAGGATAGGGCAGACACGCGAAGTACATATATATCGTCTTATCAGTGAGTGCACCATTGAAGAGAATATATTAAAGAAAGCAAATCAGAAACGTGCACTTGATGATTTGGTCATACAAAGTGGGGCCTACAACACTGAATTTTTCAAGAAACTTGACCCAATGGAATTATTTTCAGGTCATAGGGCACTTCCAATCAAGAACATCCAGAAAGATAAAAGTTCCAACAATGGAATGGAGGAAATTTTTTCCAATGTAGATGTTGAAGCTGCTTTGAAATTAGCAGAAGATGAAGCAGATTACATGGCATTGAAGAAAGTTGAACAGGAAGAGGCTGTAGACAACCAGGAGTTCACAGAGGAGACCATGGGGAGATTGGAAGATGATGAGTTTGTAAATGAGGATGACATGAAGCCTGATGAGAAGATTGCTGGCGATGCAAATACAGATGGTGGGGACTCCTTGAATAGATGTAATCCAAATGAAGAGAAATCTCTCACTTTGTCTGTTAGAGAAGAGGATGTTGACATGCTAGCTGATGCCAAGCAGTTGGCAGCAGCAGCGGCAGCTGCAGGACAGGCAAGCTCATCTTTTGAGAATCAGCTCCGACCAATTGATCAATATGCAATGCGCTTTCTGGACCTTTGGGACCCAATAATAGATAAGTCAGCTATAGAATCTCAAGTTATGTTTGAGGAGACAGAATGGGAACTGGATCGAATTGAGAAGTTCAAAGAAGATATGGAAGCTGAGAACGATGATGACGAGGAGCCTCTCTTATATGAAAGTAAGTTTTTTTAAGGAACTAATAAATTTTCTGAATAAGTAAATTGATTTATTAGAATTTACGAATTGATAAGCTTCTAATGTCTCCTTCTGTGATGAGAGTGTGATAGGGTATAAAACCATGGGGAAATTAAGAGGCTATACATTTTAAATTATGACAAAAACAAAGACATTTAATATGCTTTTATGCCTTCTTGCGGTACTACCAATGAATTCTTTTTGTTGAAAAAGAAAACAAAAATTTGTATGCAATTGTTGGAATTACTATGATAGATTGTTTTATATTGTGTAGTGTTGTTGCAATGATGCGAGTATGTTTTCTACTGTTAACATAATTGTAACGATGTGAATGCTTTTGAAAAAGTTTTTTATTTTGGCTCAGTTTTTGACACCACCAGATGCAAGTTTTGTGGTTTTGGAACCATATGAGTAGTAGGACATATTGAACTGTGCCTAGTTATGGATTTGGATTTGGATTTTTGAGTCACTTGTCTACTACTAATGTCAGGATGGGATGCGGATTTTGCCACTGAGGCATACCGGCAGCAAGTTGAGGCCTTGGCGCAGCGTCAGGTTTGTGATTTAAATTTATATGACTTAGTCTTGGGTCCTCTTGGCCACACAGTTGCATTCAATTGTGCTGGTTGATTACATTCTGCTGTGCTTTCCAGTTGATGGAAGAATTGGAGGAAGCTAAAGAGATAGAGAATGCAGAGGACGAAAATTGTGAATATGTGAAGTAAGACTAGCCTGAAATCTTATTTTTTGAATTTCTTTTACTAAGAATGTCTCAGGAAATTATTGTTTCTTTTTTATTATACTTGGGGTTTAGAGAGAGAATGATATGAATATGCCACTTTTTGCAATTTTTTGCAAAAAGATACTTCTTATTTACTGATAATTAAAACTAAAAAAGAGAAATGAGAATGAGATGTAAAAAGCACAGAAAAGGGACTTGTGCAGAGCCAAAGGGAGACCAAGCCAGCAGGGCTTCTAGATCCCTACGACCATCATACTCAACCATCAACGTACCCTTCCACCATCTGTACTGTAGCTAAAAGCAAATTCAAACAAATACCTTCACTAAGATTCTGGTCTACATAGCAACTTCCATGATGATGTTTTGAGTTCCTGTCATGACCTTGCTCCTTTTGAAGTCTTTCATTTTGCTGATGCAGGCCAATTAGATCAGCCTGCGGGTATGGACCCAAATACGAAAAAATCTTTTAAGGGGTGTTAGAGTGTTGGAGAGGGAAATAGGAGTCTCGGGATTAGCATCAGGACTCTGGCGCTAATACCGAGAGATTGCCATCTCTATTTTATTTTATTTGTTGCCTCTTTCCCTTTATACCCCTGTACCCTATTTTGGATATATGAGAGCATATTATAAGTCCTCTCTTTCTAAAGGGAGGTCTGCTTCTTTGGCTCTCACATTCTCTTCTCCTCCTCCTTCCTCCTTTCTCTTCTATCTCTGTTTTCTACTTCTTTACTAGGGGAAATAGGGAGAGATCTGATGGATATGGGGAAACAGTTCAGATTTAAAGGAGAATAACATAATTTAATTTATAAAAATACCATTTGATTAAAAGATCTAGGGAAAATCAGTAGGTTGAAGTGGAGGAGTCAAAAAGAGTGTTGATGGGTGATAAAAGTAGAGAATTTAGGAGATTATTTTAGATCTATAAAATAGAATTAAGAAACTAAGCAACTGTCGATTTTAAAGAAAAAAGGGAAAACTAAAGATTTTGGTAGAGAAAAAGAGAAAATAAAGGTGAGAAAAGAAGAGAAGAGATCACCAACAGTGAGAGAGGAAAAGGGAATAAAGCATGTGTGGGGAGGAAAGAGCCACTTAGGCTATAGAGAAATGAAAAAGATTAGGAACAGAGAGCAATGGGGAGAGAGAAATGTAGACATTACACAGAGAGGGACTAGAGAAAAAAAGGTGACGGGAGAGAGAAATGAGGGAGAGGTTGGAGAGAGAAAGAGTGAAGGGATAGGGAGATAGATGGTGAAATGGACAGGAGGGTTAGAATGGGGGGTGAGCTAGGTGGTTAGCACTTAGCAGGCATTTGGACCTTTGAGAGGAAGAATGAGAAAGATAAAAGGGTGGTAAGAGTTTTATATGTTTTAGATTGAAATGACAAAATTGCAGCCTTGCATTCAACCATGTGCAAGATTAGCTCACTTAAAAATTGAGCACAAAGACAGAAAACTAGTTTTCATAACCCCCCCTTTTTTTTGGCATTTTGAGAAGCATGCCTTTTTTCTATTTAAAAAAACGGATTCTTGCCTAATAGTTTTTCAAAACAGTTGACTTATCAAACAGTTTTTTTGCGATATGTGACATTACTAGAATCCATCGATTGGGCCATTTGGGGGAGGGGGTGATTGCATAATAGTAAAAAATTGCAAAAGAATTGTAAAACTTGGACTCCTGATATTTAACATTACTAACAATAGGACTCTAATTTAGACTAACTTGCTAACCATGTAAGGACCATAAAATAATTTATTTAAACTCAAACGCTCTAGTTGACACTAACTAGAAAGGACTATAATATCAGCCATCTAAAATTACCAGAACTTGTAATCCCTCCCCCCCATAAAAATAAGAAAAGGCCAATCTACCGTTGAGGCCTTGATTCTATTAAATTGGTCTGATGTAATTGGAACAAATCCATGACATCCAATCTGGAATTCTAGGCGCCGCTACATTATTTCATTCAGTCTAAACCTTTCAAAAGCTAATTGGTTCCACCCAAAGACGTGCCCTTAAATTATTTTACTGACCTAAATTATGTCATCTGCCTTTTTTAAAGCATGTATTATTGCCTAAAAAATCCTTGACCCGAGGCATTTTCTCCTCTAAAATGGCATGTGAGCATTACATGAAGGGCTACTTTGGTTGGCCAGATAACAAAAGAAAAGAAAAGAACTGAACAATGAAAAAAAAAAATGAACATTTAATTTTTGTGGTTGCGTTGAGTTGAGACCCTTTCGCCCCCATCTTCAAAACCTTGCCAAATGTTGAAAAAAAGGTTCAACCAAATTATTCTCTCCCACTTCATTTCCAACTTAAATTTATTCTTCTCTTTCATTTCCTTGTGAAATGAACACAGCCTATGTGGCCACAAATGCTACTGCTAGTGCCACTTTCTCTGGAATAATAAACAAAACGATTGTTATTATTCTTTCCAATTAAGAACTTTAAATGAAGGTAAACAATGTCCACTGACCTTCCTGCAAGATAAAATTCGTAGGAAATGAAAGTTATTGACTTTCTGCGGTGGATTTCAGTAGCAGTACTTAAGATGGAATTTCTCACGTCTCCTTTTAGTCTTTGTGGTGTTGGTCTTCAGAACTTGGTTCTATTTTGAATATATAGTAATTTATATGTCTTCAGAACTAGCTTTACTTCAAAAGTTAAAAAAATATAGGCATTGACAGTTTGCCTTCTGCATGATAATCCTAGTCTCCCTAGAAAGAGACTAGCTCTGAATCTCTGATTTGATTGTGCTTTTATTGTTCCAAAATTGAGTATTGGCATCTTTTTACTGTGAGCAGGAACGAGCTATGTGAGTCTAAACCCAACTCAAAAAAGAAAACAAAGAAAAAGTTCAAGTCTCTGAAGAGAGGAGCTCTAGCATCAGAATCAGAAGCATTGCATGAAGAACCTCTAGTAGAATCCATGATCCTTGATGATGAAGTTAATCATTCAGGGATGCTTACCTATTCAGAAGCAGGGCCACCACATTTACCTGTTCAGAAAAAACGTAAGAAGGTGCCTGAGGCAGAAGAAGAAAAATCTACAAAGAAAAACTCCAAGAAACTTAAGGCGGCTCCTGTTGGAGTCAAACTTGCGATTGATTCCAATGCATTTGATAAGCAGCATGATGAAGCAAAAGAGTCAAAAGCAAGTGATGGTGTGGTCGTTGATCCTGATCTTAAGTCAGCAAGCAGGAGCAAGACAGGAGGGAAAATCTCAATTACTGCCATGCCAGTGAAGCGGGTGATGGTGATCAAACCAGAAAAGCTGAAGAAAAAGGGAAATATTTGGTCAAGAGATTGCTTTCCTTCACCAGATTCTTGGTCACCACAGGAAGATGCAATATTGTGTGCCATTGTGCATGAGTATAGTACACACTGGAGTTTAGCCAGTGATGCACTATATGGGATGACTGCTGGTGGGTTTTATAGGGGGAGGTTCCGGCATCCTATACATTGTTGTGAGAGGTTCAGAGAACTTTTCCAGAGATATGTTTTGTTGCCAACAGAGAATCTTAATAATGAGAAGGCTGGCAATGTTGGCTCTGGGAAGGCCCTTCTCAAAGTAACAGAGGTAATGACAAATTCAAGTAGTTACCAATGACCAAATAATATTCTTATATTTTTGGTCTTGAGCTAAAAACTATGACCTCATAATTAGTAGTTGTCATGTCTGTTGCTTGCTTTCATCCTTGTTTTCTGAAGTTCACATCTACTGAAATAGGCACTCATATACTTTGAGCATGCATATGTCCATTAGTCCATCATACCATACCTATCATTTCTGCACATCTGTTTATGGTATCACTTATGAGCATGATTGTTCTAGTATGCGGTATAATTCATTGGTACTTGTAAGATGGTATATATCAATCTCAGTTCTATGCATGGTGTACTGAAGTTGCAAGTGATTATAATTTATCAGTTCTGTTTCCATCCTGTTTCCAGGATGAGGCTGTACATTTTTTTTTTTTTGAGAGAAGGTAAGTGAAGACTACATATTTATAGGATCATTTAAACTACCCTTTTAGTTTTTCTTTTTCTAAATGAATATCAATTTTATTACCTAAACAACTGAAGTCTGCCAAGCTAGAGAAGAGTACAAGATGTATAAATAAACAGACTAGTAAACCTTTATATTTTTCTGCTGAAAGGTGAGCGATTAATAGTAATAAAAAGAAACAATGTACATGGATAAATGACAAGGTCTACCTCGGATCTAAAGATACATGATAATGTAGTCCTAGGTAGGAGTAGTCCCACTACGAATTAGGGTAATAGGATCACCAAACTAGGCTGGCCGATTGGGACCGCTTAGGCTAATTAGGGCAGAATTAGGGTTAGGGTTAGGGTTTCGAGCTAGGGTTTTATTTGGTAATGATGTGCAGGTTTTTAGGAGTCTATTGGTGTAGGTTTAGATTGATTTGGATGAAGTTGGAAATTTGGGGTTTCAGGTTAGAGACCTTGTAAAAATGGAGTGTTTCAGGATCTAGGGTTTAGGGTTTTGATGGACAGATTGGGTTGCAACTGAGATCAAGTGGAGGGATAAGGCTGGACAGATTTTAGAGTGAGGCTAGGGTTATGGGAACCGATTAGGGTTAAGTGGAGGATTAAGAAGAGGAATGAAATTGCAAAATTATAAAACTACTTACTTGAATTAACACTGATCTCCAACAGTAGCAGATTGAAGAAAAGCTAAGAGAGGACCTCCCGATCTACAAGATGCAAGGAGTCGATTGGAGATCCACCAATCCCTTCACCTTGATATTACTCACAAGGCAACCTAGATATTACTCACAAGGCACACTCACGATGGAGCAAAGGCAGCAACAAAGGCAGCAAGCATAAAGCTAAGTTTTTATTAATCAAAATTCGTATTCAATGCTGGGCCCCCTTACAAACTTATATGGAAGACTCAAAAATAGACTTTGACACTAAAATGGAATGGCTTAACCCTATCCCTAACCTATTAGGTAACTTAAACTGACTAGGAAACTAGAATACTAAAGGAAATAGACTCAAAACATGACTGGACTTATAGAGTCCTAATCCAGCCCAACTTACATCACATGACCACTTAAGTTGTCACATGACCACTTAACCAAGTCACATGATCACTTAAATTGAACTAGTTGGATGCAACCAATTTGAACCGGTTCAATTAAAAAACATAAAAATAAACTAAGTATTGGGCTAATCCCGTATGCAACCTATATACCCTTAGTTTAGGCTCATTAAAGTGGCCTAATACATAGAAAACCCTTGGGAACAAAGGCCCAACATGTATATAACCCAACCCTAGACTTATTCCCAATGAAACAAGCCCTATTTGGTGATGAATCTGCATCAACTCTCCCCAACTTGAAAAAATTCGTCCTCGAATTTTGTAGTGATGAGGGGGAATCAACATGTGATCGGCAGCTTTGACCATCCCCAAACAAAATTCCGGTGAAGTAGGAACATTGGGGATAAAATCTCCAAGGCGTGGAGCTTTCTCTTTGAAGAACCATGGTGGCATAACAAACTCTATGTGTTCTTTCTTTGAATCAGCAGCAACTGTCAATGTCTCGGCCATAGAGCCTTCAGTGTTAGCAACCTTCTCATCTAATGCATGAGACACAAGCTCCACCTCTTCAAGAACAACATCTTGAAGGTCATTGTTTTCCTTTGGAATGCTCTCAATAAACTTTTCATCTTCTATTGTTTCAGCTTTGTCTACTTTGTTCTCTTTAATGTATACCTCTTCAGTACAATCTTCTACAATTGTGTTTTGGACCTACACATCAATTTGATGGCCGAGCTTCTCAATTATGATCTCAACTACTGGTGCAACTTGGTCTACTTGAATTTCTTTAGCTATCAGTTCTTGAATCTCTTCAAGACAAACCACCTTTGTAGAATCTTCAGTTGGTGCATCCGCCATTGGTGAAACTTCAAACACAGTCGATGCCACTTGCATTTGAGTTGACATGTTCGGCAGTCCCTGTGGCTGTACAGTCGATGTGGTCACCTTTGGTTGTAACCTTTTCAGAGTAAACAAATGGTATAGACGGTGTCGATCAGGTAGGACACACGAGTTGTTTTTAGGTTCAATCCAACCTTGTCGCTCGTCCAACCAATTATAACCTACTGCAATAACACTCCTTGGAGATGGTACCGGCTTACACCAAGCACAGTCAGAGTATGAGGAACACCCAAATTCAACAAAGACTTTACCTGTAGGCATGATGCAAATTTCTCTTGATTGGGACAACATATCCACCATGGATTGTGAAATAATGTTGTTACATCACCTCTCATCAACAACTAATATGGTTGTGCTCCCATTGGGTAGACAAACTTGGGTCTTGAAAAAGAAGGGAGGTGGGTCTTTCGAGGCTTGGTTGGAGCTTCCCTCCACCATAGCTCTGATACCAATATAATGTAGTCCTAGGTAGGAGTAGTCCCACTAGGAACCGGGGTAATAGGATCACCAAACAAGGCTGGCCGATTAGGACAACTTAGGCTAATTAGGGCAGAATTAGGGTTAGGGTTAGGGTTTCGAGCTAGGGTTTTATTTGGTAATGATGTGCAGGTTTTTAGGAGTCTATTGGTGTAGGTTTAGATTGATTTGGATGAAGTTGGAAATCTAGGGTTTCGGGTTAGAGGCCTTGTAAAAATGGAGTGTTTCAGGATCTAGGGTTTAGGGTTTTGATGGACAGATTGGGTTGCAACTGAGATCAAGTGGAGGGATAAGGCTGGACAGATTTTAGAGTGAGGCTAGTGTTATGGGAACCGATTAGGGTTAAGTGGAGGATTAAGAAGAGGAATGAAATTGCATAATTATAAAACTACTTACTTGAATTAACACTGATCTCCAACAGTAGCAGATTGAAGAAAAGCTAAGAGAGGACCTCCCAATCTACAAGATGCAAGGAGTCGATCGAAGATCCACCAATCCCTTCTAATGTAGTCCTAGGTAGGTAGGAGACCTACTAGGAGCCAAACAACAGGATCAATCGCAAAAGGGGTTGCTGGTTCGAATGGACAGCACTAGGATTTAGGTTAATTCTAGGGTTTAGGATGGAAATTTGGGAATGGGTCTTATATGGCTTTAATATGCAGGTCTAGGGGGTTATTATGGGATAAAAATAATTGGATTTGGGAAGGTTTTAAAATTCTGCAATTCTGGACAGAATTTGTCCAGAATTGAGTTGCAGGTTTTGGGTTTAATGGAGTGGAGGAATGGAGGGGATATAGTGGGGATTATGGACTGGGTTTAAGGTCGAATGTAGGGAGAGGTGTGGGGGATATAGGCTGGAAGTATGGTTCGAAATTGATGGCCAGATCTGTAGTTATAAGGGAGTCCTAGTTGAAGTAGGAGTTGTAAGTTTAATAGAGATTAGGGTTTGATGGATCGAAGGGGAAGGTGGATTAGATCTAAGGGAAGGATAATGGCTGGGTAGAAGAAGGTTTTTAAACAAGGTGCAGGTTCAAACTTACTGTAATGCAGAAACAATGGCAGCAGCTTGATATCTTGAAAGAACCTCCCGATCTTCACAATGCAAGGAGTCGTAGGAGTCCACCCACCCTATCCACCTTGAGATCCACAAGGATATACACTCACAAAGAGCAGCAGCAATTGCAGCAAGCATAAAGCTAATTTTTATTAATCAAATTCGTATGTAATGCTGGCCTTCCTTACAAACTTATATAGAAGACTCAAAAATAGACTTAGACACTAAAAAGGAATGGCCTAACCCTATCCCTAACCTATAGGTAACTTAAACTGACTAGGAAACTAGAATACTAAAGGAAATAGACTCAAAACATGGCTGGACTTATAGAATCCTAATCCAGCCCAACTTACATCACATGACCGCTTAACCAAGTCACATGATCACTTAAATTGAACAAATTGGATGCAACCAATTTGAACCGGTTCAATTACAAAACATAAAAATAAACTAAGTATTGGGCTAATTCCGTATGTAACCTATATACCCATATTTTAGGCCCATAAAAGTGGCCTATTACATTAGAAACCCAAGGGATCAAATGCCCAACATGTATGTAACCCAACCCTAGACTTATTCCCAATGAAACAAGCCCTATTTGGTGATGAATCTGCATCACTTTCACCTTGATATCACTCACAAGTAGGGGTGTCAATGGGTCGGGTTGGGTCGGGCCTGCCTAAACCTTGACCTGACCCTAGAGGCCTTAACCTAAACCCTGACCCTGACCCAACACTGGCAGGGCCAAGAAACACTCAACCCTGACCTGGCAGGGTTTTCCCTAACCCGACCTGACCCGACCCGACCCTAATAGGGTCGGGTAGGGTCGGGTTGGCCCTGATTGACCTTGTCCCTGATGATGTGTGGGAGAGTGGAGGGAGAGAGATGAAGTGAAACCCTCAACCTCAACAACCCTTCAAACTTCACTTCAAACCTCTCAAATCTCTCAATCCAATTTCCAAACCAGAAGAAAATCCAAGAAACAAAGTGTACAGACAGAAAAATCGGCTCCATGGAAGTGGGACGGGAGGCGGAGCGGCCAGGGAGAGTGGGTGACGGAGTGGTAGACCTAGTGGTTGGAGTGAGGATGAAGAGTGATGGGCATCAGGGCGGTGCCGCCAGTCAATAAAGAGATGGTCCTTGCCCAAGTCTCCCACACCGTGCTCGAAGGACACGATGTCTCCTGCATCAAGCTTCTTCTCCTTCACGAACCGGCTCCAACCTTTAGTCATCACATAGCTCTGGCTGCTGTTCCAGAAGGAATATCGGAAGCGCCATGGTTTGTCGTTGCGATTTTCGAAGCTCAACAGAAGTCCCTTCTCGTTGATGGTAGAGTCCAGTGGAAAGTACTTCTCGGCATGCAGAGGAAAAGAGATGGGGTTTGGGGATGGCGGATGAAGGGAAAGAGAAGGGAAAGAGTTTTAAAATCGAGGGTTTTGAGTGTTTTTTTTTTTAATTTTTTGTTAGGATAAAGAATAATATAATATATATAAATATCTATATATCTATATATTTATTTATAAACAATTCAGGGTTGGGCAGGGCCGGGCCGGGCTCAACCCGAGGCCTAAACCCGATCCTGACCTGACCCTGCCAGGGTCAAGCTACTCCTAAACCCTAACCCGCCCTTCGGGCTGAAAAATCAGGGTCGGGTCGGGTCGGGTCCGGGCTCAGGGCGGGTTCGGGCCGAGCGGGCTTTATTGACACCCCTACTCACAAGGCAACCTTGATATTACTCACAAGGCACACTTACGATGGAGCAAAGGCAGCAACAAAGGCAACAAGCATAAAGCTAAGTTTTTATTAATCAAAATTCGTATTTAATGCTGGCCCCCTTTACAAACTTATATAGAAGACTCAAAAATAGACTTAGACACTAAAAAAGAATGGCCTAACCCTATCCCTAATCTATTAGGTAACTTAAACTGACTAGGAAACTAGAATACTAAAGGAAATAAACTCAAAACATGACTGGACTTATAGAGTCCTAATCCAGCCCAACTTACATCACATGACCACTTAAGTTGTCACATGACCACTTAACCAAGTCACATGATCACTTAAATTGAACCAGTTGGATGCAACCAATTTGAACCGGTTCAATTAAAAAACATAAAAATAAACTAAGTATTGGACTAATCCCGTATGCAACCTATATACCCCTAGTTTAGGCTCATTAAAGTGGCCTCATACATAGAAAACCCTTGGGAACAAAGGCCCAACATGTATATAACCCAACCCTAGACTTATTCCCAATGAAACAAGCCCTATTTGGTGATGAATCTGCATCACATGAGCAAAACTAGCAAGAATTAATCACCTTTGGCACTGCCATCAATAGTTAATCGTACTAAAGTCTAACAAAATCTATGCCAAGGTCTGGACGTAGGATCCCATTCTAAGTCATCTGCATTTGATGGAGGAGATGATGCCCAATAAAAGTCTGCTCCCGAGTAATGCGGACTAAAGATAGAATCTAAGATTCCACTATGGCTGAATAAATTTTCAAGAAGAAGTTTGGGATTGTATTTCCGAAATCAAGGTTGAAGAATTAGTTTCAACCACTGTTATTTCCAGTGCTTTCAAGCTGCGATCTCTGCTTAACATAGTTGTCATGGCATTTAGGCGACCCAAGGCGATTATGCTGCTGAATGATTAGAGTTAATCCCATGAGACATGGCAAAGGAACATATAGGTCTACAATCATGATCTCTAAAAAAACCTCCACTACCAGGATGATCTGGATTCCCTTTAGAAACCCCGTCAATATTGATTTTAACCCAATTAGAATCCAGAGGGGACTGCACGATCTCCTTAACAACAGAAATCTCTAGCATTCTTTTTTTTTTAATACATGTAAGAACAAATAAAAAGGATATGACCTTGGATTCACCACCAAAGGTCTGCGGGAATGGAATCACCACTAAACCCTACCTATTGCTTTACCACAATAGGGCTGGAGCTGCATCACCACAGTCCAAGAAACACAATCACCACTGACCCAAAGAGGCAAAAGCCAAATTTCTCAATCACTCAAAATCATAGGGCATGCATTCCCCTTGCTTGCATTTATAAAATTAGAGGCTGTGATACAAGAAAAAGTTTTGGCTACTAAGTAGCTTACAAAATAACAACTCTAGAAAGAAAAACAAAAGAAAGAAACTTTCTAGAAAGAAGATATAGTTGCTAAAATACAAAAAAGGAAAGAAACAGAAAATAGTAACAACTAAGTAGCTATTGACAAACAACTAAGACCAATACAAAAAGTAGAAACTAAAGTAGTAGTAATAGATCTAACAGAATATTCCAGCAATCTTGTAGATAAATCTTCTCTTCACACAAATCACATGGGGCCACACGAATTTTCATTCAATCTTCTAGAATATCTCCATGTATATTTCCTCCAAATCTTCTAAAATCAATAATACACCAAAATAGAAACTAATTACTTAATCCTGTATACGACTCAAATCCCTAATAGAAACTAATTACTTAATCCCTAATATTGCTCAGAGAGCGGGCCTTGGTGCAATGGTAAGGGTGCTCCATTGTGACCAAGTGATCACAGGTTCGAGTCTGGAAACAGCCTCTGCAAAAACAGGGGTTAGGTTGCGTACATTATGACCCTCCCCAGAGCCCGCAGTGGCGGGAGCCTCATGCACTGGGTGCGCCCTTTTATGATTGGATTATTACAATGGTAAACCCAAAAATACCAAGCCCATGGGCCATGTCCCATATAACCATTGGGCTCTCAAATTAAGCGGTACTTAAAACAGAACTTAAACCATAGGTTTAGTTGGAACCAATAAACTAAACCAAACTAAAACAACAGTCTCATCTTCTCTTCTGGCTGGAATTTTGCATCAGAAAAGCTCAGTGATTATGCTCTCTCCATTTCTCCAAAAGGCAAAGAGTCATCGAACATTTCATAACATCTCCAAAGCTCTATGAAAATGGATCTTCTGCCATCCTTGTAATAGCTGCTGCACATTACAAAAAACAAAACCACCAAGGCCAAAAACTTGAAATTAGATCCCCCAAGCTTTGTTAGTGAATGAGCATGAACAAAAAGTGTGATTAAGGTCTTCACTATGCATGTCATAATGAACTGTTGTGATTTGAGAATAATGGCTTGTGACTAATTGATCACAACCCTTCTTTATTTATAATAGACGAGAGAACATTCTAGAATAGGAACAAGGACATAAATACCCCTAGGACAAAATTACCCTTGAACCCATTTTACAACACTGCCCCTCAAGTTGGTGCATAAATGTCAAACATGCCTAGCTTGCTAACAATATATACAAAATTTTTACTATTAATACTCTTAGTAAGAATATCGGCTAACTAATCCCCAAACTGAACAAATGGAATGCATATTACTCCTTGATCCAGCTTCTCCTTGATGAATTGCCGAACGATCTCAATATGCTTGGTGTGATTGTGTTGCACAGGGTTATGGGCAATACTTATTGCTGATTTGCTATCACAGTACAGGCACATAAGCGGCTTAACAAAATCACATAAATCGTGAAGAAGTCCTTGCAGCCAAAGGAGCTCACAAATACCATGGGCCATAGCTCGAAATTCTGCTTCAACACTGGATCAGACAACAACATATTGCTTCTTTCTCCTCCAGGTCACTAGATTCACCACTAACAAAGGTACACTATCCCGAGGTAGACCTCCTGTCATCCAGACATTCTGCCCAGTTTGCAGAGCAGTGTAGGCCTCAACTCGTAGACCCTGTGGAGAAAAGAGGACACCTTTCCTGGGGGCAAACTTCAAATATCTCAGGATCCTATATGTTGCCTCTAGATGAGCGGAGTGAAGATCATGCATATACTAGCACCCACACTAATTGCAAACGCTATATCAGGCCGTGTGTGATAAGTATATCAAACGACCAACCAATCTCTGATAGCTGCCTCTATCCACGGGATCTCCATCCTTACTCTTTAGGTGAGTATTTGGCTCCAAAGGGGTATCTGCAGGCTTACACCCCAAAATCCATGTTTCAGATAACAAGTCAAGAATATACTTCTGTTGTGAGAGGAAGATAACTTGAGCTGAATAAGCGACCTCAATCTCAAGGAAAGATTTAAATTTCCCTAAATCCTTAATCTCAAATTCTGTCCCCAAATAGGTCTTCAACTTATATCATCAACATCACTTCCAGTTATGACAATGGTGCCTACATAAACAATCAATACTGTGATGTGCTGACCTCTCTTCTTGATAAACAAAGTACCGTCAACATCTCTTTGTTTGTAGCCAATCAACACCATCGCTCTATGGAAATGTCCAAACCAAGCTCTTGGTGACTGTTTTAGACCGTATAGAGATTTCTTGAGACGACATACTTTGCATTTTGTTTCTTTAGCAGCAAAACCCGAAGGAATGTCCATGTAAACCTCCTCTTCAAGCTCCCCATGAAGAAAGCCATTCTTCACGTCCAATTGTTGAAAATCCCAACCTTAGTTGCACAAGAGATGATAACTCTGACAGTATTCATCTTTGCTTCTGGAGCAAAGGTTTCTTGATAGTCGATCCCATGTGTCTGAGTGAAACCTCTAGCAAAGCTGCACAAGAGATGATAACTCTGACAGTATTCGTCTTTTCTTCTGGAGCAAAGGTTTCTTGATAGTCGATTCCATGTGTCTGAGTGAATCCTCTAGCAACTAGTTTTGCCTTATATCTTTCCACTGTTCCATCTACCTTATGTTTGACAGTGAACACCCATTTGCAACCAACCGATTATTTTCCTAGAGGAAGACTCACCATATCCCACTTGTCATTTTTTCCAATGTCCTCATTTCTTCAGTCATTGCATCTTTCCATCTTGAATTGGTCGTTGCTTCCTACCAGGTGGTAGGGATGGAAATAGAAGACAAGGTGGATACAAAAGCATGGAATGATGGGGAAAGAGACTCATAAGGAACGACATTAAAAATGGGATGCTGAGTACAAGTTCTACGGGGTTTATGAATAGCAATCGGTAAATCTAGAGTAGGATCCAAAGGAAACTTACCAGGAGGAGTTGGTGAAGAATTTTGATCAGAGAGCAACTGGTTAGGTGCAATGGTGGTAGTATTGTCAACTTGCTTTTGTTTATGCCACGTTCCTCTGCAAAAAAAACTTCAAGGTGTCAGATTTCCTAGTCTTCCCCTGGACCTTAGATTGCTCCTGTTCCTGCCCTGTTATTCTCCATCCTCGAGTTTAACCAATGTATCTTCTACCATGGGAACATCAAGAGAAGTAATCAAGGGCAGCTCTTCATTGGTAGACTCCCCCTGAAGAGGAGCAGGAGATGGAAAATACGCCTATCTCCCAAAAAACAAAATCCATAGTGATAAGCAACTTTCTGGAGGGAGGATGATAGCACTTGTATCTCTTCTGGGTAGCAGAATAACTAAAAAAATGCAATGCAACCCCTTTGGATCAAATTTGCCACGTTCATGGTGATTCCGAGAAAAACAACACACCCAAAAACCTTAGGAGGCACCACAAAAATCGAAGAGCCCAATAACACTTTAATGGGGCAGCGGAATGACAAAACCCATGAGGGCAGCCGATTGATAAGGTATGCTGCTATCAGTACAACATCACCCCAAAAACGAGGTGGAACATTCATGGCAAACATTAGGGATCTGGCTACCTCTAAGAGATGTCGATATTTCCTTTTTGCAACGCCATTCTGAGCTGGAGTATCCACGCAACTCGTTTGGTGGATAATACCATGGGTGGACAAATATGCCTGAAATTATCCATCAATATATTCCTTCCCATTGTCAGACTGAAGTATCTTCATCTTGGCATCAAATTGCGTTTGAACCATTTTGTGGAATAATTGAAAACAAAAAAAATATATCATTTTTCTGGTGCATAAGATGAACCCAGGTGGTACAACAAACAATCTATGAAAGTTACAAACCACCTATCACCAGAAGTGGAAACATAACGGCCAGGGCCCCATACATCAGAGTGAATCAAACTAAAAGGAACCAAACTGCGATTATCAGAAATAGGATAAATTGCTCAAGTTTGCTTTGCAAAAGTGCAAGCATCACAAACAAAATTATTGTGCTTACAAGTCTTTACTAAATTGGGAAATAAAACAGATAAAACGCCTAAAGGGGGATGGACCAAACAACGATGCCACCGATGTAATACGAATCAGATTGGGAAACTACCAGCCACTTTAGCACAACCAATCGTATTTCCCGTCACCAAGTTCTAAAGAAAGACAATGATCAAGAAAAAAAATGTTACTTTGCAATTGAGGTCCCGTGTATGACTACTATTAGTAAGTAAATTAGTAGAAAACTTGGGAACATGCTAAACAGAAGAGAGGGACAATGATGGAGTGCATTTGATCGTACCCTTCCTAGGAATAGAAGAAAGGGCACCATCAGCCACTTGAACTTTGGTATTACCTGATAAAGGAGAGTATTGGGAAAATTGAGTGGGCAAACCAGTCGTGTGGTCAGTAGCCCCTAAGTTAATGATCCAAGAATTGGTTGTGACGGAGGAGCTATTGGCCACAGAAGGAAAAAAAAAAAAACCTAGGTGGTTAGAAGTAGACGGTTCAGGTCCCTGACAGGGAAGTGGCTGAGGCTGCAGATGGAGCCGGTGAAGATGAGTCCAACCGAGTCACCAGACTACGCAGAGTATTGAGAACCTCCTGAGAAAGAGATTGGTCAGCAGCATTGTCTTTAGATGAAGTATGATGTGCTCTAACAGAAGAGGGATGACTTTGTCCGTGACCCCGAGGGTCAGTGGGACGCCCATGTAATTTCCAACACTTTTCACGGGTATGACGTTCCTTGCCACAATAGTCACACTTCACTGGAGCTCAATTAGAAGGAGGACGATCACCAATACCATGAGAGAGACCACCATGGGATAAATTTTGAGAACCTAGTAGCCAAGGCTGATCGTTCCTGCGAAATTGGGTGAACTTTGGCATTATGATGACTTTCCTCTAATTGTGCCATGACATAAGCCTGCTCAAGTGTTGGAAAGGGATCCCGATTCAGGACATGAGCCCGAATCTGATCAAATTCAATGTTAAGTCCTGCAAGAAAGTCGAAGACACGGAGACCATCCTCCCATTTTTTAAAGGGAAAATATCTATCCCCTCCCCTCTAAGTTTGCCTAATATCAATCCGGTACCCAAGTTTTGAAAAATATCTACCCCCTCCCCTACTGTATAAAGATTATATCAACCGTACCCCAACCGTTAAAAACCTCCATTAAGTGATGACATGGCATGTACAAAATTTTTAAAACCCCAAAATACCCTTCACATAACTTTATTTCAATTTTACCCCTTCCCTACTTTCCCTTTTCGTCTTCTTCTCCCATTTCCTCTGTGTTGCTTCTTCTTCTTCTTCCGCTAGCACCACCATCATCGCCACCCCTGCCGCCTCCGATCCTCTTCTACCGCCGCCACCACCACCACCACCACCACCACCACCACACCGCCGAAACCCCTCCTGCGAAACATATGCCAAATATATTTCTGATTCTTCACTCTTTTTTTCCCTGTTGGCTAAGTTGACAACTCAGAAATGGATTAGTTGAATCAATCGATTTGAATCGGAATGACCATCGATCCTGAATCCAGTCAATCCGACCCAGTAATTCAAGGTCATTTTTATCGATTTTAGGTTGATACTTGCCTGTTTCAGGCCTATTTGCAACATTTTTAACTATCAGGAATTGCCGTAACTACCTTTGGTTATGAAGATTAAGGCACTGTTTATGGGCATCACGTCCCAGCTCTAACGTTTCACTGGAACTGTAAAAAAATAACGAATGCTTGTTCGTCCGAACTTCAATTTTTGGCATTCAGCTCAGAGAAAAATTCTTTTAACATCAATAAGTATCGTTGGACGAGGAAAACCCAATAGCAACAAAACCCAACTAGAGATGTTTCCCCAGAAGGGATTCTGCGTGTCTTCCCTCCTCATTTCTGCTACTACTGTTAATGGCTACTGGAGCTGTTGGGTTTGGTTCAATGGTTTCGATCTCCGCCGCGTTCGGAGAAGAACGGTTTTTCTTCTCTCTATTCATTTAGTGTAGAATAAATGGGAAGAGGGAAGAAACTGGGTGGATGGCACATTAGAAAAGAAAAGACAAACAAGATATAAGAAAGAAAAAAAAAGGAAGAATAAAGTAGACGAAATGCAGTGAGTAGGACAAATGAAGAGAGAAGAAACGAGGAGGGTGGGACACTAGAGAAGAAAAGACAAAATGGATGATCGGAGATTTAACAGGCATGGTTGAATTCGGTGCTTTGTTGACTAAGTGGAGGATGGGGAAGACTCTATGTCACTAATGTGGGCGGTGGAGCTGCTTGCAATTAATGGCACCAGTATTGCGGTGGATAGGAGGAGTGGCGATGGGGCAAGGATGCGAGACGAAACTAAGAATCGCATTGGGGTCGACACGGTCACACGAGGCGGAGAAATGGTGGGATAGACACGACGGTGCGGATGGTGTCCTGTGGTGAAGCTGATGATTGATTCGAGGCATCAGTGGCTTATGACGGTGCAAATGGTGATGGCTGGGATTGTATTTGGTGATGGATTGGAGACGGCAGAGGTGGAGGTGGTGCTAGCGGAAGACGAAGGAGCAGCACAGAGGAAAAATAGGAAATGGGAAAAGAAGACGAAAAGGGAAAGTAGGGATGGGTAAAATTGGAATAAAGTTACATGAAGGGTATTTTGGGGTTTTAAAATTTTTGTACATGCCATGTCATTACTTAATGGTGCTTTTTAATGGTTGGGGTACGGTTGATATAATCTTTATAAAGTAGGGGAGGGGGTAGACATTTTTCAAAACTTGGGTACTGGATTGATATTAGGCAAACTTAGAGGGGAGGGGGTAGATATTTTCCCTTTTTTAAATGTTGTAACATCAGTATCACATGTAGCGGTAAAGACCCCATAACAATCTAACTGTTGCCACAAGCTATGTAGAGTTGAATAATACTGGGATAGAGATAACTCCCCTTGTTTGGTAGAATGAATTTTCTAACAAAGTTCATAACACTAAACAGCATTACCGACCTGGGAGTACGTGTCTTTGTCTGTCTTCCACATTTTGGTGGCAGTATCAAGAAGTAAATAGCCCTGGCCATGGTAGGATCCATGGAGTTGATGAGATTAGACATCACAACAAAGTTTGATGTCATCCATTTATCTTGGGCACGACCAGCAGTGGTAGGCATAGCAGTAGCTCCTGTAAGGTAGCCAAAAAGACCATGAGCACCAATGGCCAGGAAGCAAGATCGCGCCCACATCAAATAATTGCTCCCATTTAATTTAATGGAGCTAGCAGGGAACGGAAGAAGATCACGTTGGTTGACTTCTTCCTGTCCAGTAGATATGGAGGAGATCTCGAAATCACTCATGGTTGCTGGTCAGAGACGTACCCATATTTTTCCATCACGACGCGCATATCGTGTCATTGAGAAAAATCACCAATACAAGAGGTCTCCCACGAGACGTCACCTATAATCGCCCTGCCCTTGTCAAAGAAGCTTCAGTGCTCGCCTTACGAGCGAAGAATTTCAAGAGTGATTCGGAACACCCCTTGAAATGAAATTTCTAAAACCGAGGCGAGCGGAGTGAGAGAAATAGGGTGAATCGCTCACAAAATCTGCTCGTTGAGTGTTGGACCCTCTTCGGCCAACACATCATGGATCCAAAAGAGAACATCAACCTCTGAAAATCGAAAAATAATCCGATCATGGAATGTTAAAAAATCCCCTTGGGAGGAGTAACTCACCCCCAAGGGTGAAACTGAGAGAGAGGCGAGAATGGTGGAGCCTCTAGAAGTGGTGGGAGGCGGTGAAGGGTGTAGGTGACGGAGGCAGTGAAGGGTAAAGGTGGCGGAGGTGGTGAAGGGTGTAGGTGGCGGAGGCGGTGGTTAGAACTGAGAAGAGAAGGGAGAGATGGTGGTGGCGCCAATTGGTGCCAGCGACGCAGAAACCGGGAAGAAGACAGAGAGAGCCTAGCATTTCGAGATGAGAACCATTAGGGTTTAGGTCCTGAAGTGGATCCTCTCTCTAATACCATGTTGTGATTTGAGAATATTGGCTTGTGACTAATTGATCACAGCCCCTCTTTTTTTTTTTTTGATGAAAAAAAAAACAAAGTATATTACTAGAAAAGCTAATGGCTAAATCCTGTCCATACTGAATAATATTACAGTTATCCAAAATGGCCTTTTGAGGCCAAATCCCTAATCGTACTGTTTAAGGTAGGGTCATGATTCCAAAAAAAACTTAACACTAGTAAAGTTGGTGGTTAATTCACAGCCCCTCTTTATTTATAATAGACGAGATAACATTCTAGAATAGGAACAAGGACAGAAATACCCCAAGAGCAAAATTACCCTTGAACCCATTTTACAACGTGAACATATAGACACACATGGAACACCTTTCTACTGATTAATGTCATCAGTTGGTGATCTCATATGAAGCACACACCAACTCAAAATGGAACATTTTGGGGGCATGTAAACAAGCCAAATGTATGTATGCCAGCTAACAATCTCTGACCTATACCTAAGTGAATTCCATGTAGATTTAGCGGTAAACCTTCCCTGAAGAGAAGGCTTCCAAAGAAGCAAGTCATCATGATCTAGAGCAGGCGAAATAGATTTCTTAGCAGAGGAAAGTATATTTTATATGAACATAAAAGAAGCAATAGGAAAAGCCACGAACACCTATCTGAGATGAAATCAGAAACCCTAGTTGAGTGGTGATGCAGATCTGAAGACTTATTCAAGGAAGAAGAAGTCCAAGTGAGTAGGCCAATCCATGGCCTACTAGTTGCTGTTTTGTTTATGCTTTGTTTTTTTTTTAAGTCCTTTGTTTTGTTAGTTGAACCATTGTGCAATATTTGGTTCAATTTAAGTCATTTTATTTCTGTATTTCAAGTCTTATCAGTTTTTAAGTAATTAGTTTGGGTCCACACCTCTCCACACATAAGAAAGGTTGTGCAATGTAAGTTGAGTCGGCTAGGGGATGTCCTTTTCCAACTCAAAGTCTGAGTTTTACCCTTACAAATAAAATCATGCGTGTGGGGGGTCATTACCTTTCATATGATTTGAATTTAGAAGCTGCTGCTCTGCAACTTGCCTTCTCCATTGAAGATTGGCCTTGTGTTTGATCAAATGTTGAAGGAATCAGTGTTTGATCTGTTGACAACTTGTGTGGTGTGAAGCCTGGGTGGATCGTTTGCCTGTTTTTCTAGATTCTCTACTGCTGTTCTATTGGTTTGAATCCAGATTTCAAGTTATTGCCATTAACAAGTAAGCATACTGTCAAACCTGCAACTAGAACCAATCTCCTTCTAGAAGATCACAGACTAGGTATTTTCTAGATTAAGGAAACCAGCCACTCGATTGACTTAAGATGTTTACCATACATCCATCAACCTTTGAAAGGAGATCGATTCAATTTTGGCCTAATTTCTGTGGTCTGATTTGAAGATATCATCCTTATTCCCATTTTGCCCCTACCCCCATTAACACACTATTTCAGTCCTTTAAGCCTTAACCGATTCTGGATTCACCCTCTAATTAGCTACTGTTTTCAGAATACATTATACCTGAGATCAGTAGATTAGTGTCACCTTCTGAACCCTAATTTCAGTACCCTAATTTACTATATTACCCCTACTCCTAAGTCCTATTGACAGTAGGATTGGCATTTAGTTACTGTTTCATTCATCCAATTTTGTTCAAACTTTTAGCAGACCATCCCCTTAATACCTACCCCATACGACCTCCATCACAGCCCCGTCCTGTTATCTATTTGATTGCTATCTTAGTTTACCCTAACCTGAACCTATCCTTTGAAGAAAGATCTTGTTATTGGCTATTGATTTGAGCATTGAAACTGGTACTACATTAAGTAGTCTTGGAACACATGGAGAGGAAGATTTGCAGATTCAACTATTGGATATTTACCCAACCAACTCACTCTCAAAAAATCGATTTATTTGCCATTACCATCCATCAGTCTAATATTATGGGAAAAGAAATACCATACTCTTTTAATACCCTGCCAGATTGTGGAGCAAAAATTATTGGCTTTAGGTAACTAAAATATTTGACTTGCATAAAAATGGCAAAAAAGGGTACTGCCAGATTTTGTTTCCCAACAGAGCTTTAGAAGCATGCATTTGTTAGTGCCCCTCAATTTTCTGATTCTCGAACCCACTTCATAAATTGGCTTACAAATTGTATCCCATTTAACCACCACAGATTTGGAAATATTTGGATCTCTAGACCAGATGAAGTTTCTGATCCAAGACTTGACTTCTTTAATAGCGGCCACCAATATATTGCAAAAACATGGATGGTCATTGAAGAAACAACAAATTTCACCTACGAACCTTGCCCATCATAATTAGATGCTTGGAGTTCCTAGACATTTGGAACCAACAAATTCAGATATTACTTTGATTAGTCAAGGATCTAGCCCTTTTACTTCTTGTGACGTCCACAAAATTGGGCCCTTGTGGGACACCATCAAATAACCTAAGCTAAGCTTTTATCCCTCCACCATCAACTCAGGCCATGCATACAAAGCATAAATGAAAGAGCCCTTGAATAATGGCTCTTAGGTCAGCTGTATTGTAATCTGTCCTGCCAATCGATCAGAAGAAAAAAGGCAAACATGAGATGTTCTCCACCATGTTTGGTTGCCAAGAGAATGTAAGACAAGATTGTGTTTGAATGTGAGACCATAAGGTTCAGTGAAGCTGTGAAACATTTTCCATTTTTAGTGTTTGGTTGTTCTAAGAAAGTGTAACAGTGAAAAAGATGGTTGGACCCACTCTTCTTGAGCTTTAATGTGCTCATAATATCCAAGCAATTTTTCAAGGATTCTATGACAAGCCAACCTGAAAAATAAAATAGATAATCTGAAATAGTCCACCCATAGCCCTTCATTTTGATTTCCCCTTCTCCCAGAAAAATTGAGTTTGATCTCTTGCGTCAAGGGAGGCTTCCATTCATGATGTGCCATCTTCAAAGTGGGACGTGATCAAGCCACCAATCCTGGTGCCGAAGCAAGCCATGGTGCAAAGTCTTATTCTGATGCACGGTGGTCGGATTGGGCTGAAAATCAACCCATGGTTTGATGCTGACATTGTTTTCATGCCCACAGATTTGGAGTTAAACAAACTCTGCCATGTCACAAAAAGCCTGCGGTCGGGGAATGTGCTGGCCTAGGTTCCCCGTTTCCAGTAGAAAAAGAGCTGTTGCAGTTTAATCCATTAGTTTCATAATGATATTCATTTTGTGTTTTTTTTCTGAATATTACTCATGTTAGGAATCTTCATTCTTTCTCCTGTCTTCTCCTGCTTGTTGAAATCCTGAATGCCTTGCATACAACAACAACCATAACCTTATCCCAACTAAATGGGGTCGGCTCCTGAATGCCTTGCATATTCCCTATAATTTTCTGAGTTGCCCCATACCATTTTTATGGAACTTGCTCAGTGGTGATATCTTTTTTCTGGCAGGATAATGTCCGTGTGCTATTAGAGGTGGCCAGTGAGATGGCAGATAATGAATTAATCCTTCAAAAACATTTTACAGCTGTGCTTTCGTCTGTCTGGCGAGCAAGAACCCGCTCTGACCGCAGGCAAAGCTTGTCATCATCTTCCAGGAACGGCCTTTATTTTGGTGGTAAGTTTTTTACCTCTGCCACCAATCAGATTACTGGGATATCCACTAAGGAACCACTAGAAAAGATGAACCTGGCAATTTTGGGGCAGAGCAGTAAGTTAGTAGCGGATGCCCTCCAAGATGCTAATATGAAAGGACAGGAAGACACAATCTTACCATCTGAACAGGGGAAAGAAGCTTCAGCCACAACAGAGCAGTTAGAAATAACTCTGGAGTTCCAGAATAGTAATGGGGATCCTGGGTTACCTTTACCATCAGTCACCACTCTCTTTATATGTGGAACAGATCCAGCACCTTTAGCAGATGAGCAAGCAGAAGGGAGCTTGCTTGCATCATCTTCTTGCAACATAGCTGAGCACCGGTACAGGTATGGAGATAAGTATTTTACTTTTTTCTTTACAACCTGGAATGGCCTGGCTGGTTACCTATCTCTAGGATATCAGCTGCTGAACAGTGGGTGTTTTCTCTTATTCAGATGTACATGAAACTAAGAGTGCAGTGGCACACATGTGAACCTGTCTGTTTAAATCACCAAATTGAACAGAATATTTCAAGGCAATAAAAAAAAAATTGTTGACCCTACTCCTCCTTGTTTGATCAATTTATACCTAGTACATCTCACCAGAACTACCCTAGTTCAGATTTCCAATTGTTGGTTTAAATCATGCTTTATCAAGATAACACATCTACCGGAAAAATTACATGAATTAAGGATTTTTAATGGTTGAACTCACCGAACTGTGTCTGGATAAACTCTTCACAGGAAGTTCGGGAACAAGCACATGACTCGGTGCTTACAGCAGCTCAGTTGGCCTTTTGACGTTGTTACCTGGCCTTTGTCCTATTCCTGACTAGTTGGGGATAAATTCTACCCGAGTAGTTCCATATTCTTTCATAGTTTCCTCAACATAGGTCCAGTTGCAGTATGGGGAAAGGGGTATTGGATCTGAATTTTTCTTAGGTTCCAACTTAAAATATTGGACTTAGATCACCAGTGTTTTGGCTGTCTATTGGCCTGAATCTTCTTGTCGACTGATCTCACAGTATTTTACTAATATGACCAGATTGCTGACATTACAGGGTAGCATCAAAATCTTGCTTTGAAGGTGAAGGTCAGGGTTGGGCTTCATCAGCTTTTCCAACTAGTGATCTTAGATCTCGATCGACTTCAAAACCACAATCTTTGGGAAAACACAAGGCTTCGTTCTCTGACTTGATCAAGCCTCCAAAATCCAAGCTTCAAAGAACTACAGTGGAGCCCGCTGATGTGGATCAGCACCTAATCAGTAGTCCAGCACTCTCATCACATCAATTGGTGGTTTCGCCTTATCCTTTTGGAAGTTTTGATCTGCAAGCCCCCACCACCGAGTCCGTTGGCAACAATGATGAAGGTGACATGAATTCCAGCATGGATGATAACATATTTCCAGAGGCACAGATTGAAGGAGTCCCACATTACTATGACCCAAGCTTCGTCTCAGGCCTTGATGATTGCATACTGTCATGGGAAATTTTGGACATTGGGTAGTCTGAAACGTGAAATTGACTTGACCTGTCGCACAACTTGTACTAGCACCTGATTCGGCCTGGAACAGTTTCAATTCTTGACTAAGCCCCAAGTTTGATGTGCAACTAAACGGGCTGCAGATTCTTTTGGAGGCAGATGATCATGGTATGAGCATGGCATGTTTGGTGCCTGTTTACATGTCAGGAGGATGGATCAAGGGACTAGGGTGGAGAGGAGGATGTACAGTAGGGTTACAGTAGCATGCGGGAATTGTATAATATTCCCTTAATCTTTATAATTTTATTACCACAGGGAAATGTGTTCATTTTTTGTGCCTAATTTGGAAAATTTTTGTAGACTCATTGCCCGGGGATGGGATAAAAAGAAGAAAAGGATAGTATATGGAGAAGAATGAAGATGGGATTTTTTTTTTCGCTTCTGTTTACTGTGAAGTGGCTAGCAATGGAATCAATGAGTACTTGCATATTATTTTGTAGGGGAAACTGCTGGTCCGGTCTGTAATGATGGAGTGGCTCCTGAAAGCCTGAAAGCCCTCACATACCAAGTGCCATTTCAAGAGATTTGTAGGGAGTTTACCAAAAAAAAAATGGAGATTTGTAGGGATTTCTTAACGGAAATCCCTTTTAGTGGCAGATAGGGATTAGGTAGTTCAGGACGATGTGGTAGGAGAGAGAGAGATTATGCCTCCCCACAAGGATAAACAGCTTTTCATAGCCTGTCGAGGAGTTGGATCAATCCAAGAGAAGTGGGTTCACGACCTATTTCAATTTGAGCCGGCGATTCAACCGTTTCGACCGATTGCAGAAAGGGTGGGTCAGGATTCATGCCTTAACCTAATAATAATATTTATTTTTTTGGGTGATTTTGGCTGGACACTTGTGGTGTCCGGGTGAAATCTTATCAAATGATTTGTGATTTGAATTCTGAGCTGCTGAGTAGATTTGGAATACTTTTTTCAATTGGATTTTCAAAATAAGTTTGGTTTAAAGACAAGTGGAGATGGGTCAACATAAAAATTCATTTAAACAAATAATCAATGACGGAAAAATCATGGCGTTGAATAAAGGAAATTCAGGCTCTGATTGTGGTTCTTATCCAAAGGTATAAGGTGTGTTGTGAAAGTTTAGAACTCAGAATAAAATCTCTATTGGAGAATTTAGAACTTGACACTTTTGATTGTTTTTTTGTTTTATTATCAAAAGTTCATTAAAATATAAACATAAAAAAATTTTAAAATATAATTAAAAAGTGATATATATTATGCCATTATCAAAAGATTTCATTTAAACATATTTTTCAGAGTATACATATGAAATGATACTATTATCCTTGTTTAAAAAATTATATATTATATTTTGGTGGTAAAAAGTAGGGGTGCAAGTTTGGCCCTACCTGCCCGAACCCGCCCTGAGCCCGAACAGGTTCTGGGTTGAGATATTTGGCTCTGAGGGCGGGTCAAGATTGGAAACTTCTGGCCCTGAGTTAGGGTCGGGTCAGGTTAGGGTTGAGGCCTCGAGCTAAGCTTGGCCTGGCCCGGCCCGACCCTGATTTAAGTTATACTATAAAATATATATTGATATAATTTATATATTATGAACTTTAAATTTCACCCACATTTTTTTATATAATATACTATATATGAAGACAATAAGTGTTATAATATAATTTATTATATTATTATTTTATGTAAAATTAATAAGTTCTTCCCAACCCATGCATTTCTTTCCCCCTCCCCATGATCAGGGCCAATTAGGGTCCACCCGGCCCGACCCTGAGGACGGGTCAAGGTTGGATTTTTCTGGCCCTGAGTCAGGGTCGGGTCGGGCTTGGGCCCAGCTAAGGGGACTTAGGGTTGGGCTAGGGTTCTATAAAGCCTGGCCCAACCCGACCCTGTTGCAACCCTAGTAAAAAGTATGACAATGATGGGTGTCAATAAGAAAATCCCATTAGAAAAGTAATAGACCTGCTAATTGTAGACCACTCTCTCCCGTTGGTTGAGTTGATTTACCATTGGTGCCCTGTTGAGTTTTGGTTTTCTTGTGCTAAGTCGAGGCGCGAATAGTCAACTTCCCCGACGTTACTAGATGGGTAACTTCCTTCTATCCTCCCCCTGGATGTTTCCAAAGTGATCATGTGTCCCTGGATGGAATACAACTGAAGAAGGAAGATAGCCAATGTCACAGGAGTGCAACTGTAAGGGCTCAGTTTGGCTTTTGGCGAACTCTTTCATAAGGCAAACGTTCGTAACCTGTGCCCAATTATTAGTAAGCTGATCCTAGAGCACCGTTGCGCGTTAGTGATCTATGACCCTTTTCTTGCTGCTAATCGTAGACCACTCTCTCCCGTGGTCGAGTTGATTTACCGTTGGCGCCCCTGTTGAGTTTTGGTTTTTTTGTTGGTTCTGTAGAGTAAGAAAGGCCATGATCCCAGAAAGAGTAAGGCAGTTCCCAGGCGAGGGGGAGTCCAGACCTCTCTACCTGCTATGACTTTCAGAAGGGAATACTTTTGGTGACTTTAAGGTTGAACGAAAGTAAAGATTCGGGAAAGAACGTCCTGGTGTCACTAGTCAAGCGAAAGAAAAGGCTGAAAAAAGCTCAAAAAGAGTGTATGCCATCCGCTTGCCTTCAGCTTGACCAGTAACACCAGGGAAAGAAACCCTTAGTAAAAGAAGACAAATGATTGTGCGAGCCAAAGCTATAAAACAAAATAGAATACACGAACCATCGTTGTTCAACAACTGGAGGAGTAGCTGGGCGTGTTAGCATGCCCCTTTATAGTTGAGGCGTTAGCGCTTTTCTTGCTGTTTGCGTGGTGCGGTTGCACAGTAATTTGATTGCTACGTTAGCGCAGTATAGAGAGAGGGTTGGGGCCGTTGGGCACACTGCCTGCTTTAAGTAAGCGGGCAGCCTTACCCAATGGGAAGGGTGGATGGGAAGTGCTGGGTGGTCCTTTAATATGGGGAGGGGGAAAAAATAGACACAGGGTGGGCACCCCAATCCTTTTCCCTACATAGATAAGGGAGTGTCAAAATGAATTTGACACCTTTTAATTGTCCTTTTCAAAAGTTTTTTAAGTTAAGGATATAAATGGATTTTCAAAAATTATTTAGAAAATGACTATCTCAAAAAAAATTTGATTTTTTTTTTCTTTTCTTGACATCCAAAATAGCCTTCAGTAATTTGTGATTTTACTCAGATTGTCACCGTATTGAAGATGTCTTTTATTCATGTTGCACAAAGAAAGATACCATTCAACTATGAGGTTTCCTTCTCTACAACACAAGAACTAGTAATGGAAACAAAGAACTTTCTTGAAGCTTTTCTTGATTTCTCAATTGTTCGATCACCTCCTCCTTACATGGGGCTCAATGCCCTCTATTTATACAAGTTTTATACCCCCAATCCCCTTTACAAAGATATGCTACGTTGCTTTCCATCCTTGTCATGTGATTGAATCATTCTCGGCTTAGGATCCTCCCTGCAGGAATGGTCTTCTCCTATTTTTCAGCAATTAGGAATCTTTCTTTACGTGGATTACGGTTACCATTCATAACACCTTCTGAATTCTCTTTAACTGTCTCTGTTGACGTGTCTATACCGGTTATGGTACGTATTTTTTGGGTCTCAAGCTTCCATGTGTCACCCTAGAACTGGGTGGATAAAATATGGTGTATCAATTCATATGGCGGAGTGGTCTTCTTTATATTATAGAGGGTAAAAATGATATTACACATTATAATTAAAAATTCTCATACCATACAATATAATCAGTTTAAATAATTATTATTTTTGTCTTATTTGATCGATCAGGCATCGAAAGGTTAGAGCTTTGCGCCTTTTCAGAAGAAGAATATCCCATATTCCCATTTGTTATGGAAATCCTGGTTGTTCTTACCTTCTCTCTCCTTCTTTGTTTTATGATAAACCTAATGTTGTCGGGCCCATTATCAGCCTAACAGGCCCAAAAGGGAATTCTGTACTTTAGAACCGTTTAATTTTTTATTTTTATTTTTTTTTTTTACCATATTTGGATCCCACACCTTGTAGGAATAATTAGAGCGAGACTGTGGGTATGGTTGGGTTGATGCCCCTGTGCGCATTCTCATTGGTCCCCACGTTGGTGCAAGGCCTACACAACTAAGCAATGATCTCTTGCCCATAAAAATATATTTGAATTTTAAGATTCACAATTGGTTGATGGATAAGACAATCACCCAAGTTCATAAGGTTAATCTGCAATATTTATTACTTTCATTAAATTCCAGATTTTCAATCTTGTGAGGAAGAAACTAATAAAGCTCTTACATATATCTTTAGAAGAAAGGGTTTTAAAAATCGGATTGAAATTGGTAGAATCAGCTGACTGGACTAAGAATCTACCAATAATGTCAATTAACCCCAATTCTTTGCTTGTAGAGTCCGGTTAGGTTCGGCTGATTCTGAATTAGTATGACCGGTTTCTAGACAATGCAAATAAAAAAAGGCATATTCAGTGCACGAGGCTCCCGCTACTGTGGGATCTATGAGGATCCTAATGTACTGCGGGGTCAGGGTTTCAGGACAATGCAAATTAGAATCAGATAAATATATATGAATATCAATTCCCTACCTAATTCAAATTTATAAACCTAGTTAGTGGGCAAAATGAAAAACCTTGATTTATACTAAGCAGACATTAAAGATATGGTTCTCATTGTGCATATTGCGCCCAAAAACCAAACTTAAACAATACTTAACCCTATAATAATGTGTCTTTGTTGAGTTGTATAAAATTATCTATTTTGAGTTTCTTTGTTGAGCTGTGCAAAAAGAGTTGAAAGATATCGATTTGACTTTCTTTCTAATTTTATTTATTTCAGCAGATTATTTCCATTTAAGCCGAATTATTGAGATCATGTATGAATCAAATGAAACTGAAAAGAAACTGAATAAATTTGAACCGATTCAGTTTGGTTTCAATTTTGAGGTAATGAGAGTTATTTGGTTTCAGTTTGTACATATTTCATCCTAAACCAATCCGAAATCAAATCAAAAACCCGAATTGAACTGACCCTTGGGCAGGTATGAAGAATTTGGCAAATATGGGATAGATTTCCAGCTCTTGTTTGTCAGAGAAAAAATAGAGACAATATACTTTGACCATATAACAACGGGAAGGGTTTCCCATGACACCAGAGTGGGAATAGTGTACCAATGAGACATGTCGGATTGGTTTCGATAGTTGTGGGTAGAGAGAGAGAGAGAGAGAGACTTTAAAAGAGTTCCTCACTCTAGCGTCATGGAAAACTTCTCCCATGGAACAAAGAGGGAAAATTTCCTTCACCATACGATGAAGGATCAACCACCATCCTAAGGTCATTAATGTTTTAACTTATCTATCGGAAGAAGACGATGATGCTCCCCACCCTTTGCGCGATACCCTCTCAACATCATCCACACCCATCAATCAAGGGATTTATGTGGTTAGAGGCAAGGTAAGGTGGCTACATCCATGACAGCAGAATATCCAAGAAAAGCTCCTCCAACCAAAGCAAGATTACAAAGATCAGATGAAAAGAATTATATGTCATCAAAAAGTATCCTCTACCACACTAGTCGCATCAGATGATCTGGCAACATTATTTCCTTCTTTTGTCCGTTGAGTATAACACATTTCCATTTCACTACATGCCCCACCTTATGCCCTAATGAGACCTTATAGAATCAATATATATCTCTCTCGCAAAACCAGTGCTCTAAACCCACAGAACCACACAACAAAACAATCAAAACCCTAATAAGACACCAAAACTAAATTGACAAAACACACTAAATTACAAGAGTGAGATAGTAGGAAACCAGATTTCAATCACCTTTAAATCTTTCTAAAAACCCACAAATTCATGGATTCACTCCTTCAGACTCACCCGACCCAGGCTCCATTTTTTTTTGCCATTGCTTATTTCTTTTAGTCAATAAAATAACAAATATTAGACTTAAGATCCCCAAGTTTTAATTTTAAACAAAAATTTAAAAATAAAAATGGGAAAATTTTCATACACGACTGCGTGTATGTGAGAGAGTGGGAATTTCAAAGCATTAATTAATGAATGGGAGTTTATGACTTTTCAAACCCTTTGTGAGAGGAGACACGGTCGTGCATAGTTACACGGCCGCATATGAAAACTTTCTCCATAAAAATTCACAAATCTTAAAATAGATAGAGACTTGCAGACGAGAGGAAAGGCGTGCTTCGTTCTCTTCTCTTGTTTTAGTCGCAAGGGGTAACATGTCAAAAAGGACTTAGGTAATGCATCTGGTTTCGAAAAAAATGTTATCCTAAAATGATCTTGGGAGTGAGAAACATAATTTGCTTTACTAAAAAAAAAAGGTGAGAAACATGATTTGAGGTATTTCGTAAAATTCATTTTGGGGTGACTTGGGGACCCGATTCGTTTATTGGGCACAGAAAAGTGATTTATGGATACCAATCGGTTTATTCCATATTTCTGATCCCGAATAGAATAAAAAACTGGAAAAATGATATTGGGAGCTTTATCAACGTGGCCTCAATGTCTATTAAATATGGATTCGTAATACTTGGATTTCACCCGCCAAAATGGATTCTCTCGAAGTTCCCGAAGTGAGCTGTTCAGATTGATTTGTTGCTTGTGATGCGATCATGCACTGGAAATAAGGTCTATTATATATGAATAATCATTTTTAATCATTAATATAGTAAATTAACTTGGGGTTTGGGAATTCTTGGAGTAATAAATAAATGAATAAACTGATAATGCTATATTCCTTCTTCAATTTCATACAAGATGTTCACACTTATAAGATGGAGGTGAAAAAAAGTTGAGCAAAATATTTTAGAGAAAAAGGACTCTGTATGTGAGTGTAGCTCCTACGCCTAGATTCAGTCTCCTATGAAATGAGTTTGGATCATGATTTTGTCGGTCCTTGGGACCCGATCTCCACCCAAATGGGATCCACTATGAACCTCGTACGAGGACCCGATATGCACTCTTGAGAAATGACCACCCTGCTTTCATGAAATTCTGCTGAAGTTGATGCTTCCATGTGTGTTATTATTGGTCCCATGCTGACGCAGGAATCACACTCCTAAACAGAAAACTCTCTCCCTATATTTTATTCAATATATTTGATCCAATTTCATTATGCATAGGCTGAAATCAGTTGGAATCGACCCTAATCAGCCATAACCTTAGATACTGGATATGGATCGGTCAATTTGAATCGGACAAAATCAAGATCCTGCATATCTAACCGTCAGAACAGCCACATCAATGTCTTGATAAGCTTATCAAAGACATTGATAAGCTTACCAAACCAAGGCTATGAGAATGAGTTTTTCCCTAAAATATTAAGTTCGGGAAATAAATATTATACATTTATCTAAACAATACATATTACTCATTTATGAAAAAAATAAGTATAATAGAATAATGAAGATATAATTGTCCCTTCTCAATGTAATGATACTTTTATCTTCCATTAAGTATTAATTATATTGCTAAATTAGATACAAAGTGATTTGACACATCAAATCAGCCAATACAGTTGATACGTAATATTTATGATATATATGATGAGCTCGCTGTTTGACTTGATTAAGCCCCATTTTGTCTTTGCTGTTTTTCTATCATCTAAAGCATAATAATTTTTTTTTTTATAGGAACAAAAAATATACGAAGAAAATCCTGGTCTACGATCACCCTACGGTTGAGCTGGTCTAAGAAAGTTCTCAAACCAATCAGGGACTGAAAAAGATTAAACGATTCAATCCCAAACTCTTTCTAATGAAACCTTCCAAGTTTTTAGAAAAAAATCACGCAGAATTTTTGCTACATTGTGAAAATGTTTCATAAACAATATCAATGTCGAAGCTAGGCACTAAAACCCTACCCCCACCACCCCAGTAGCTAAGGAGGGATTTGATTCCAAGGCCTAACCAGACCTTTACAAGCTGTGTTGTTGGCACCTTCATTAGATATATGGCAAAATGTGGACCCCACGAAGATGCCCTTCCTGTGTGGGCCGTTTTAGAAACCGGTGGCCACAAACTTAACATGTAATAGTTTCCTGAATCATATATGATTCCTTTCAGTAATGTTTTATTCGTTGAAGAAAGCAGAATGAATGCTTCAAAATGATAAATGAAACCCGTGAAGAGGGATTGAAGCCGCCTTGAGTGATTAGGTCGTGTTTGGTAGTACATTTACATCTATCTGTCTTTTTTGACATTTAAACGATAGTGTTGTGGGGTACAATACCAAACACCAAACATTATTATTTAAAGTTTTTGAAACAATCAAATTGATGATGGAGACCTCATGGAAGAAACCCGGAATTATTGAACAAAAGGAGTGAGAAGAGAAGATCACTCTTGTTCCTTGCCCCACATATCCGCCCCTTCAAATCACATTTATAAAAAAAAGATATCTAAGATCCATCTTGTTGCTTCGCGGACAAATCTGCTCCTCCAAATTAATTTCACTTGACTTTTGAATTTCGGTTTGTTCCGGGTTACCTGAAGAGCACCCTTCGCCCATTTAGAAGTAGATTCGATTCATTCGAATCACTGACACAAGGATTTTCAATCATTTGCTCTAACCAGTTAAGCTATCTAAACCACTTTTCTAACGTGTGTTTTTTTTTCATTGAATAGTGCCCTACCTTACCAAGCAGTGGAGGAACTTGCTAAAGAACCAATAGACGTTTAATTCTTGGCTGGTCCTCATTCAGTCAAGTGTGTTCACTTAATTTTGTCCGCCCATTCCATGCCGGAGGATATGGGATTCAAACCCATGATACAATCTTCATTTATATAGTCGGCTTAGCAAACCAATGCCTTAAACCACTCAGCCATACCTCCAAGTTGTTGATCAAAATTTGATGTCTTATGTTTGGCTGTTACTCAGAAGTTTCCAATCAATTGTGTCAACCCTAGTGTGCTAGCGTGTAGTCGTAGCGTTCTTTTTCCTTTACTTAAAAATATATAATTTTCAGCACAAATCCAATGTAAATTCAATGTAAATAAACCACTCTTATACCCAAAAAAAACAATGAAAAATAAACCACTCCAATTCACTTCACGTGAATGCATAGGATTTGATTTTACCCAAAAAAATAAAATCATAGGATTTGATAATTTTGTTCTTGTAAATATACTCAGTAACCCCTAATCCAATTCATAGCTTGACTATACATCCCTATAGGCTTTGAAACAAAAAAAAAAAAAAAAAAAAAGGTCCCTAAAGACTCAATCCACTTTGATATTAGAAATGTTGTGGTTGCAGAGTTGCAGAGTTACAGCAGAATCAATCATAACTCCCTACAACTTTTCAAAAACCTTCCAGTTCAGTGTTATCTGACACAATCTATGTGAGACATTTTTATTGTGTAATTCATCAACCATGAAAGTCGCCAAAATTTCCGCCGTGAATCCTTAGGATTTGACAATGAGAATTGTCCTACTCTAAGTACAACATTATTTATTGGGTAGATCGCTTTCGTATAGTGCCACTGTGGTGGCCACCAATGAAAGGGCATTCAGGGTATCAACAAAGATGTCATTTTTTTGTTTTGGGAAAAAGTTCTCTGTCAGGAGTGTGATCTACGCCAGCATTCTCATGAGTCTATCTCTCTCCTCCCTATATGAAAAGACACCTTTGCCCCCTTGCTTTAAGGAGGAGAGAGATAGACACATGGGAGTGCTAACGTAAGCCACACTCCCATACAGAAAACTGCTCCCCTTTTTCTTTTATCTCATGAGGGTTGTGATGATACTTTTATACGTTCTTGGGTTTGAGTACAGGAGCCACACGAGTTGGTAGCGTTCTTTTTTTCTTATTTATTTTAGGGGGTTAATGAAGGTCATGTCTCTGTCTACACTAGCATGGGCTAATGGGAGCATGTGTGGAGGCATCAACAAGGGTGAAATTTTTACCTTTCATGGGGGCAAGGTGGTCATTTGCCTCATCTTGTGTCGAGGTGCAAGGGCTACACTCCCGAAAAGTGTCCTTTTCCCCTAAAAAATAATACAAACAAAATTTTATGAGGGAAAATGTTCTTTGTGGGGTGGGGGTGGGTCGAGTGGCACAGGCCACACCCAGACATAGTCGAGGGGCGAATGACCGCTTCACCCCACCATATAAGGCAGAATTTTCACCCCCAAGATGCCAGTGCACACGCTCTCATTGGTTGCCGCACACACATGGCCCCTACGCTCCCCCAGAGAACACTCTCCCAATTTATAATTACAAATTTACTTTGTCAACCAGCACGCACATTATATATATATATATATATATATATATATATTTTGATAAGTAAGGGGAGATGTAGGATGTGAACCAGGAGATTTGAACTCAAGACCTCCTGATAGCAATGGGCCTTTACGCACCACTAGCTATCAAGTGCACTAGGCACTTGACCACAACACGCACATTATAACTTTAGGGAGAATGTTTTCTGTGCCGCAGCGTAGGCTATGCCATGCATATGGACAACCTGTGTAGGGGGCAGGGTGGTCATTGTGTCCACCCCCATGTGCTTGGGTGCAGCCTGCGTTGCGGCCCAGAGAACAGCACCCCATAACTTTATTTGTATTTCATCTCAAAGGGGTTTTCTCTCATGTAATGCTTGAAGGCTCTTTGTTGATATTTCAAATATCATTCGATGGTGAATCGTTCTTATTAAAGAAGACTGCTTCTCTATGGTGTTCCATTTTGCATAAATATCATTTCATTAAGTAAAATGGAAAAAAAAAAATTCTATTAGGAACTGTGGTCTATGCCAGCATTCCCATGTGTCAATCTCTCCTCAAAACAATGGATAATTATTTTATATGGAAAGGAGAAAAATAGATTGATAGATTCATGAGAGTGCTGGCGGAGCCACGCTACCGGACACAAAACTCCTCCCCAATAAATATATATAAGGCAATGCATCCCGGTTGTAGGCTTGTAGGTGCCTTCACAGGGTTTGGTGTAATCATCAATTTTTTGTACTTTTGTTTCTTAAGTCTTAACCCTTTCCTATCCACTTTTTAATGTTTGATGTGATAGCCCTATCCCATCGTTGTTTGTAAATGAGGGTTTTCCCTCTCTTCCCAAAAAAAATTTTGTGGGGTCTATTGGTTGCTATTTAAGCTTTGTGGAGATATTGCAAATCACCATTGATTTATATGGAAAGTTCTAACCCTAAAATATCGCATTTGTTGTATAAATCAACTAAGTCTATTTGGTGAAATTTTTGGATGATAAGGAAAAATACTCATTACATGATAATATGATTGAGTTTAGCCATCTAAATTGAAAATTTGCTAACCTAGATGGTTGTCTTCCCATCCAAGATTAGAATTGATTTGATGGTTAAGAATATTAGGCAAAAAACACATTAGCTGGTGGACCATATATTTCTTGGATCATATCATAGACTTTGACAAGTAAACTATAGAAAGGTTGTTCTATCTATTCAATGGTCGATTAGGCAATATCAACATTTCACATGACAAAAACTTATCACTCTACAAATTTTGAGGAAAGGTTTTTTTTCCCACCGTGCACAGGAAAGAATCGTACAAATGTCAGTGACTGTCAATATTTACGATTGATCAATAATACCTCTATTGTTCCCTTATTTCTTATGGACACTACCCAAAGGCCTTTTTATTTCACTTGGCTGTGGTTGAAGGGAAATTTGGTCCATAGGCTTTTGTCAAATTATATGCCAAAATCTTCAAGCATATTCACATGCATCACTGCATCCCTTAAACTACAAGTTAATTTGCCCAAACTCTTCTAAGAAATACTTTTTTTTGTTAAGATATAACAACACAATAGATTGGCAATTTGCAAAAGAAAACAAAGAGAAAGCAAATATACAAGACAATGATTTTACGTGGTTCATCCCCAAGAAGGTATGCTACATCCACAACTGAGCGATAGTCCAGATCCACTATTTCAATGAAAAAATTATAAACCCTCACACACCATCTCTCAAAGAGATAACCACTATATATAATGTTTTCATGCGTTACAATATAGAGAAAACCCTTACCAATGAAAGTATAATACTGCCTCCAAAAGCCCATTTGTTCTAGTCCAAGATACAAACCAATCCAGGCAAATAATATATAAAATCGAAGATCTCGACCAGCATAGGGCAAATAATTTGCACTTTTTTGCCATTTTTATGCATTACGAAGGCGAAACAGCCCGTTGAAGAATCAAAAGTACTTTCTAGATTAAAACTAAGATTAAACTTCACCAATAACAGTTTTCTATATCCCCCAGTAGATCAAAATTTCCTCCCCTTCTCCCTTAGAATATTAAAAGAATTGAATTATCCTTCAATGGCACTTAACCAAAATTATCCCTTCAATTCTAGATCCACTCCCAACTGTATAATGAGATGATCTAATTATGTACTTCTGCAATGCTATTAGCCATCTACCTGCACATCAAGATAATTTTGATGCTTTGGTGACTCATAACCTTGATGTGAAGCTGTTTCAAGGTCATGAAATGCATCTCTCCATCCTCATATAGCATTTTAATTGATATCCATGTGGGTATTATTAGTTCTTCAATTCTTAGATATACTTCCTAACTACATAATGAAATGAGCTAACTGTGTATTTCATAGCCATCTAATGCTTATATTTGATGCACGTAGCACTGGTCCCCATTTCCTATTATAATATGTGATTGCGTATTAATTTGTTTATAACTACATAAAGGGAAAGAAGAAATTAATGCACATGATATAGGTAGTTGAAATTTTATCTTATTTGGGGGTTTAGGCTATATTGGTATATGTATGGATATGATTCTAATTCTCAATTATAGGTTACAAATGGCAGACACTATGTACATGTTTCCTCCAATTCCAGGAGTCAATTATCATAATTATGTTACAATTCAAGTCCAATACTCCAATTCTGAGTTCCAAAGAAGGATTTTTTAAATTGAAAATTGTAATTCCACCAAAGATGGATTTTTGGTTGCAGGGAAAACTAAAGGAAAGAGAAGTGAAACTTTTCAAACTTAAAATAGAAATTTTTGTAATCATTATCCAACATGAATATATAACTACTTAAATTTCCTATCATGTATAATAATGATACTTTTAGATGTAATTTTTATTTTATTTTTCAAATCCAAGGGATTTAGATGCAAAGAAAAATAAATTTAATAACCAAATATGAAATGATTTGGAATTAATGACATAATCATGAAGGCTTTAGGGATAATGATTAGATAACTCTCTTTATTAGATTTGAAAATTTCACTTTCCTTTCCTCGCAATCAAACAGTGCCTAAGATATGGTGATGGAGGAATTCATTCTCTATGGACATTTCAAAGTTTCAACAAATAAGAGAGAAGGTAACCATTGAGGGGCAGATTGGTGGGTGAATCCTTAAAGGTGGATGAAAAAAAACTTAATATAGTGGGGACATTGTGGTCATTTCATGAAAAGACAAAAGGCACATTCAAAACTACCCTACTAACTCATTCTCACACGTGAAGCAAGGGGGAAGACACTTTTTTGTGGAACTTAACTGATGCTATCTCTTCTTAGTCCTCAATTTTTAAAACTCTATTTTACCAGTTAACAAGCTCAAATTAAAATTTTGAATCTTGGATCCATTTATTTGTGCACAAAATTTGGGTCAATTCAATGTGTTATGTGATTTATATTTAGGCCGCTTTGATAAGGTTATCAAGGTGATCAAAGCTATCAAGGTGGATCGTTTTGAAAAGTGTTGCTCTTATTTTATCAAGAGACAAATAGATGATTTTTTTTTTTTTTTTTTGGGGATAACGGATATAGATGAAATTAGGAGACTGAAAAAATTTCCCTTGCAAAATTAAGAAGTCTACTTCCTAATTCCTATATGCCTATGGTAGGAATTTCTTCTACACACCAACTCTGATTGTCAAGAAGTACTACATGGTCAATAAAGTAGAGCATCTTGGTCCTTTGTTCACATATCAAGTTTCAGCTTTATAGGTGTTTGTTACGAGTCCAGATCTGCTCCCCACTTGGGGATTGTGGGGACAAATTTGAACCCTCCATGGGACGTGATTTTCACAGCTCATGAAGAGTTGGGATCTATCTCCACTACTCCCCATGTGAGTAGCTGATCCCAACTCATTTGTTACATGATTAAATATTGCTTTGAAAATTATTACAAAAAAAAATAGTATTGCTTTGAAAATCCAAAGCTCAAGAGAGTCACACATGACTACATGAGTCATTCAAGTACAATAAGTATGTATATTTAGCCACGTGCAGTGGGAAAGAGATAGACCACAACGTTGGTGTGCGCAGCCTTTTACCTTTGATTGAATTATATATAAATGTTTCCTAGCTAATGCTTCTATGAGCGCAGGGGCCACGCTCCCCTGGAGAATTCTTGCCCTTCAATTATATCATGTGTCAAATTCCAAACTATGATCTCCCTATAAATAGTCACAAGATTATTCATAACTGAGTCCCATCGTATTGCCGAATTTAACTCGTCTTTAGGAGCCTAGCACGCTCAGGATGCTGCCAATCATTGGGCTGTGTCGCACATATCTCTAAGAGTGCGTTGAGATATGTGCGACACAGCTCAACTGCTGGATGCCCTTGGCAGCACCTCGGCGCTGGGCTCCCTGGAGACGATCCCCCATCATATTGCCCACCGATAACAGTTGTATTGAAACAAGCATGATCAATCCTCGTGATCCTCCCTTATTTAGCATCGTATGATTAATTATGGATTTATTTACAAAAGTACCCTCAGATTCCTTTCTCCTCCTTATCCTTCCCTTACGATTGGTTCAATTTTAGCCATAGATCGATTTTTTATCCCCTACAATTATGACATCCTTCAATTTTCCTACAATCCCTCATATAGGAGCTGAAATGACCACTTATCCACTATCTGGACACACTTCGTAAGGTAGTGGGCAAGTGATCATTTCACTCTCATGTGAGGGAAGGTAGGGAATTGATGGGTGTAAGAATTGTAGGTGATAAACCCATAGATCATAGATGACCCATTTCCGACATGAGATTCACAAGGGTCTGTACAATTGTGTAATTATAACTGATAATGGAGGGTAGATAACAGTATAGTGGGAAAATCAAATAATAGATTTTCTGCTTTCTCTCTCTCTAACTGCATTAACTATCATAGAGCAAACAGACAACAGCAGAAAAGCTGAGACACATAGAGGAGAGGAAAGACTAGAGAGAGACTACTTAGACTAGAAAGAGAGTAGAGAGAGGGTTCTTCTCTGGAACAGTGCAACGTATTTATATTTCTTTTTCACAAATTTGGTAATTAATTAATTATAGTGCAGAGAAGAGAATGAGAGATCGCTCCGGGCGGGAATATGAGCAGCACCATTTGAAAAAAGAAAGCAAAAGCTGAAAAAGTAATTGCAAGACTTTGTTCTCCAGTCCTTCACATGCTCTTCCCTCTTATTGTTTGAAAATTACAACCCCAGAGGCAAAGGCAACAGAAAATAATTAAAAAAAAAAAATCATTTTCTATCTTCCTTCATCTGCATTTTGACTGACATTCTGCAGATCTTGCGGAATTTTTTAAAATAATCTTCTGCAACTACCTTATTGTTTCGATTATTTTACTGGGTTTCCTTCTGATCTTGGGCTTGATTTGTTGCTCAGGCAATGGTTTTTGATTTGAGTCAGCTCTCTTTCATACCATGTATATACCATTTTGTTTTTATCTTTTAATTTATGATCTTTCTTCTTCTAGATTTTAGGGAAGTTGGCCTTTTTGTGTTTGAGGGATAGGTTACTTCTGGGATTCTTTTCTGGTGGGTATTCGCAATTCTGAGTTTTCGACGAGGTAATCTTTCGTTATGGTTGTCTTTGTTTTCCTAATCACCCTCTTCTCTTTATCTCTTCATCGTTTTATTTTTCTGAGATTTGATAGTTTCGATTTGATGGGTTGTTCTCATTTTGCATTTTAAGCAATGGGTTGTCAATAATTTTACAGTTCAAAACGAATTATGCTACTGTTTTTAGAATTGGGTGTTTGAGCGGAACAAGCAACCCTTCTGTTCTGTAGTCTATTGTTATTTAACTTTTTCTCTTTGTTTTTTTTTTTTTTAATATGAAACTTTTTCATCAGCGTTTGAAAATGATATATTTTTGTCGGAGGTTGAATGGTTTTGTGGAGTAGATTTGAAGCAAAGCTGGAAGAATGATGAGCAGTGTCCCTTTTTCTCTTCAACTACTGAGACTGCGATTTCTTGGATTAGGGTTTAGTTTTTATTTTTTAGACCTTGGTTCGGTGGTATATACATTCCTTTCTCTATTATCATTCGATTCTCCAGTGCGTTTGGTGAATAGGATTTGAGGTTTTGTAGCTTTGTTCTGTTTTGGGTTTAGGTGATTCTTTTATTGAGGAATAGTGGAAATGCATTTGCAGATGATGTTTCTGTGAAGTCTTGCGGGGTTTTATTGCATTATTAAATTGAGAGATGGATCGCCGGAGTTGGCTGTGGAGAAGAAAGTCTTCCGAGAAGAGCCCTGGCGAAACCGAAAGCTCAGGATCAATATCTTCTCATTCAGAAAGATTCTCGGATGATCAGGTTGGTGGCTAATCCTTTCACAGGATTTAGATTTGGTTGCCCCTTCTCCCTGGCTAGAGAGTATATGTTATTGATTTTGAGTGTAGTGGGGTTCCACTAATGTATAAACTATGATTTGTTCCTCTTTTCAACTCATTTATAACGATGGTCTGGGACAACCCACTCCTTCCCTGCTTTTTTTTTAAATTGATTTTGAGCTTGACATTGCCTTGATTATTTGTTAATTAATCATTTGTGATCTGCTATTGCATGATTCATCATTCAGTTATTCTATTTTGAGTGTGCATATTTTTAGTCAACTTGCAAAAGAGATAAGTAAAGTTGCGGAGGTTCTGTGAACGTGGGATTCAGTCATTTAGGCTTTAGTTTTGCGGACCAATTTTTACCATCAATCAAGAATCCCCAGAAGTGGTATTTTTTGAAAGATCACTCTGAGAAACCCATTCCATTTGCATATGGCCCAAAAGTTATGCCTGTTATAGACATTTAAATTTTTTTCTTTTTTTTTTTGGGGGGGGGGGGAGGGTTGGTTGGTTGGTTGTGTATATCATACAGACCAACAGATTTGCACCCCTTGAGCCTCTTCACAATGCGGCATGGGCTAGGGATCCACCTGAAATGATGTTACTAGTCAAGAAACTAAAAAGAAGAAAAACAAAGTATTTCAGGCTATTTTATGGTTTCTCTATAATTCTTGATTTTTATATGGTACTTATGTTATAGTGAATTCACCCTTATCTTTTTAATGGATGGTTATGGAAGTCAGATAAAATTAAGGTCATAAATTCATGTTTAAGCAAAATGCTGAGCTTCTTTGTGCAACAGAATATTTTCTGGAAGTAATATGAATTCCCAGAATCATGAATGATTTGTTTCTTTCAATGTGGAAACATGATCAATTACTTTAGTAGTCAATGGAAGCTTATGCTTGAAGAATTAGCTGGATTCTTATTGTTTATTTAATGTGAATGCTTTTTTGCTTGAAAAGAAATCTGGAAATGTTTCATTGATGTGGTTGTCTTTTTCCCCCCCCCCTCCTTTTTCTTTGTTTCTCTTGTAATGAAGTGGTAACTTTGACATGATCTAAGAAGCTTCTTTCTACTGTTGATAGCAAACCCTACAAGTTACAGGGAGATGGATGTAGTTTGCAAACTCTCCATGGTTTCAAATACCAGATGGCACAAGTTGGGTTGGTCTGATTTTTGTCCTGGATTGAATGTAACAATGACAGTCATTTGGTATCCTAAGGAACTTGTGTAGTTGTGTTCCTGTCAGGTCATCAATATGTGAAGGTGGAAAAGGATAACCTGTCAACTTGTAAGCCTCTTACATGATATTTCCTGATGTTGCTGCCTGAATCTTGGGCTCTGATACCCATAAGAGCTGAAACAGCATGTTCCAAATGCTTCTTTGTGTACACACCTGTACAAGAAAACAAAAGGAGGTGGGAGGGGGGGGTGCATTGTTGGCATCCATTTCTTTGTGCGGCACAAATCTATGTGTCAGCTGGCCCAAACCAAAGTCAGATTGACTTGGCCAAATCTTTTCCAGCTTCAAACCAAAATTGTACTCTTTAATTGAGTTATTTATGTGGTGATCTCTTTGCCAATTGCAGCCTCTGAAATTAAGCTAAATCTTGTGGAGCCAGTAGTGGCTTGGCTAAGAAGAGTGTGGTAGTGTGCTAGATTCATCTAATTTGTGACCACCACAATCTTGAAAATACCTCGCTGGTATGGGAACATAGTTTCAATAATGGACATGTTTCCTGGCCCTAGCTGCTTGAGCCTTGGTGTCAGTGAACCTTTCTCGGTTTGATAAAAAAGTCTAATCGTCCTCATTTTTATATTCTTCTCTTTGACGATCATGTATTGTTAACATTTCAAACTATAATCTGCTCAATCAACTATTAACTGACATATGTGGAAACTTAAATGCCCTCTTTACTCGACTCACTAGCCTGCTATTTATTTTTTACAATCTAGAAAAATTGCATTTGAAATAACATCTTTTGATCACTGAACCGTAATCTGGTTTTAACTTGAGATTTGGGTCATTCCTTTCCTTCCAGCATCATCTAGCATCCGTTACCACACGTTAAAATAGTTAAAATGATTATGTGTGCATTACATATGTCTATTTGGAACTACAGATTTGACTTGAGAAGTTTAGTTAGAAAGCATGCCAATGAAGTAAGATGGTAACGCAAAATCAGGTTACTGCTCAATGACTGGTCTGGTCATGCATATTTTGACTCTGCTTTGTGAACGACTAAGTAAGCTTCTGGGCTTCTGGTTTATAGGCTTCAAGAAGCTAGCTTTTTGGAAGCAAAAAGAAGGATCCAACCAGGATAGTCAGTTTGGACAATCTACCATCTAAAGAACGAGAAGCTGAGAAGCAAACAACACCCCCCTCAAAAAAAAAATTAAAAAAATTCTGGGTTTCTTGCGTGGGTGATTGTAAAGATTCCAAACTGATTCCGCCATTGCAGCCACGTTTTGGCCCTCTGGAAGCTGCCTTCTGAAGCCCCCCAAGAAGCTTACCCAAGCAGGCAATAATATTATAAAATGACTTGTCTGGTCCTGCATGTTCCTACTACTCTGTGAATGTTCGTCAATAAGACATAAAAATGTATAAGAAATATTGAATTTTGTGAAGGGGAGATCTTGGTAATACATTGGATGTATATGTTTTGAGTCGGGACTTTTTGGAGGTGGGACTTTTGGTCTTCGAAAACTAAAATCCCTTCGATCTCTTGAAATAGGACTTGAGAGAATCCAAACTAAGTATTTAGTTTAATGAGGAATAGGATATAAGGGGGCTTAAAAACAAAAGCCTCTCGACTTTTCTTTAAGAAAGGAAAATGAAATAATAATATTTCTAAAGGAAAAAACTAAAGACTTATTGGCTCACTTGGATCACAAGATTGGAGAGTACAAAAGGGTCTTAATCAGGAACTGAATATGAATACACTGATAACAAACTGGCTTGTGTTGCTACATTAATTAATAGACTGTTACAAATGAATGAGAAGCCCCTGAACAACCTTTTTGGGTTCCTCCAGGTCCAAAATAAAAACAGGAAATGGCAAGTGAAATCAAATGAATGACAGGGAGAAACACTGAATGAAACCATGAATGTTCATGAGTCAAGGAAACTTGAATTTGCATTGAAGACAAGAATGATTGAGGAAACGACATACTAGGAGGAGCTCCAATATCGAATTGTTCAGCAGTCTATGTTTTGGAGTTTTTGTCTTTCGCTTTCCCCCTCCTTCTGGTTTTCTACACTTCTTTTACATTAGTCTTTTCTATGATGACGATGCTGTATTGACATTCCAAATCTTTTGTCTTTTGTTGATGTCATTTCATACTTGTGCTCAACATTGAATTTATCCTTTTGCATGATGATGATTTGGTTAGTGCAAACCTAATGGTTTACCTGTCATCAATGAGCCAGGACACATTAAGGGCATCTCCAAATCATCGTACTCAATCACCAGAGGTCACATCCAAAGTCTCGGTTAGTGGTGAAGATGTTACTGATGATGTGAAGAGTCTGAAAGAGAAGCTATCAGCTGCACTTTTGAACATCAGTGCCAAAGAGGACTTGGTGAAGCAGCATGCTAAAGTTGCAGAGGAGGCTGTTTCAGGTAGTAATCATCTTGCTTCATTCTCCTTAGGCATTGTATTTCTTAAGTAATTCTGTGTACGAAAAATTGAGCTGTATTCTGTGCTTTGGGGGGGGGGGGGTGGGGGGGTGGGATTGGGGGAAGTCTTCATTATGAACTTTACTTTCCATGCAAGTATCTGGATCTGATCGGCTGATCCACCTAATCTGTAGTGATATGGGGTGAGACCCAGTGCATGCATCTTACCTATTGGTTCAGCCAATCTATGATCTATCTTTAATTAAGATTACAAAATCTCCAATTATTGAAGGTTTCTGATGGAATCAATTCATGCCTAAGGAAATAACAGATTCCAACCCAACAGGCAGAATCTCAGGGCAAGAATAAAGGCCAAAATAGAAAAATCTTTAAAACAGAGCATCTGCAGGTATGGTTGCAGCAGAGAATTTGATTCCAACTTAACAACTTCAACAAACAGGAGCAGTAGTCTTCAAAATAATCCTCAAACAGTAATACAACAACGACAACAAACTCAGCCTTGTCCCAACTTAATGGGGTCGGCTACATGGATCCAAACACAAGCATAGTTCGAGAACTCGCGAGATCTCGGTGAGTTTCTCGGTTTTTTGAGAAACCGAGACGAGTTGGCATACGAGTTGCAAAAGTGCAACAACTCAACCGAGATCTCGCCGAGTTCTCGAGATCTTGAGAAACGCGACCCAAACTCCTTTATATGAGTGTCAGATCTCGAGATCTTGGTGGAAAATCTTGGTATACAGACACCTATCTATGCAAACCTTGGTGTATAGACACTTATTTAGGCTAGGAACTAAGACAGACATTTATTTATGCCTAATATCATTTACTTAAGATATTATTCATAAATAAGCAAATACCCCCAATTTGAATCCAATAAAAATAGTAAAAAAATCGAATTCCAAAAGGAAAATAAGTCAACCCCCCAGTTCAAGAACAAAAATTGGATTTTTGGCGGTAGGTGCAATTTTCAACTTTCTAATGCTGGGGTTTTTCTCAAATCTAAAAATACCATAAATCTTAATATGGTATAACATTGCTAAAAACCAAAAATGCAGTAAAATATTCATTTGTTTTGATGTCTAAGAAAATATTTTCATTTAGAGTGATTTTGACAGCATTTGTGCACATCAAATTGAGTTTGACCAGTACATAACTCTTATTTGGGCTTTGTTTATGCAAAATCTGATAGTGCCATTGTGTTTAAATGGCTTAAAATAGGCTGAATACCAGGTTTCAGACCCAAACTAGGTCTAAAACCCATCGAGTTGAGGTTTCGAGTCGAAAAAAAAAATGCACCAACTCGGCGAGATCTCGCCAAGATCTCGGCTCGACTTGGTTTTTCAAGGGACCGAGTTGGTACCGAGTTCCGAGTTTTAGTACCTTGGACATAAGAAGGAAAACTGAGTTCTAGCAAAAAAAAAAAAAAGAGAGAGAAATGTAAAATGGGGAATGTCAAATGAAAGATAGTAAGAGGGAAGAAGCCCAACCCAGCACGACAGGAGAATCTCGGCTAAATGGGGTTTGCAACATGGATCCTTGCCCTCCAAATCTCTAATAGGCCCTATCCGAAGTCATACTTGGAACAAGACCTAGGCTATGCATGTCCTTCCTCACCATTTCTCCTATGGTCATTTTAGGCTTGCCCCTAGCTCTTTTAGCTCCATCAATCGGGATCATATCACTCTTCTTTACTAGGGCGTCCCTAGGCCTCCATTGAATGTGACCATGCCATCTTAAACGACTCTCTCGAAGCTTGTCACTGATCGGGGTGACTCCCATGTCCGCTCTAATACGTTCATTTCGTACTTTTATCCTTCCTTGTTTTTCCACATATCCATCTTAACATCTTCATCTCTGCTACACAAAGCTTATCAATGTGACACTTCTTAACTGCCCAACATTCTGCCCCATACATCATAGAAAGTCGTACAACAAGAGAAGTGGTACGACTTGATTCTGCAGGTTCAAAACAAAAGAGAAGAAGAAAAAAGGTAGAAGGATATGTTGGTTTCCCACCAACTGTGCAGAGAAAGGCCTCTCACCAATCCCCTACCCGGATTCCCATCAGATCTACTGTATCTCACAGCAGTTGGTTGTCTCTCACAACCAGAACATTGCATATTCATGTATTAATAATCACCATAATCGATCCCTATGTGGGGTCTTCTTTATTTATAAAGTGAAACATCATTACAAAATTAAAAACACTTCATAGCTAAGGAAGAGTTAATAAAATAGAATGTATCTAGAACTTACAAGAACTAGCAACTAGGAGAATTAAAGACTTAAGACAATAACTAAGAAGTTATATTAAAAGAAACCCACCTGGGTAGAGAAACTACTATTTGGGAGAATCAATTTGGTCTTATGCCAGGTAGATCCACGACAGAAGTTATTTACTTGCTTAGGAAGCTCATGGAAAGATTTAGAGTCTGCAAGAAGAATCTCCATATGGTCTTTATTGATCTAGAAAAAGTGTATGACAGAGTCCTAGAGAGCTAATCTGGCACATATTAGAGAAGAGAAGTGTTCCAAGTAAATATGTGGACCTAATTAAAGATATGTATGATGGCGTGGTGACCAGTGTGAGAACCATAGGGAGTCAAGGTAGTGAATTCCCAATTACAATTGGATTACAGCAAGGATCAACTTTAAGCTCTTGTTTGTTTGCACTTATCATGGATGATTTAATTAGAGACACTCAAGATGATGTTCCTTGGTGTATGCTTTTTCCTTATGATATTGTTTTAGTGGATGAGACAAAAGCAAGAATTAATGCTAAATTGAAGTTTTGGAGATCAACCTTGGAATCAAAAGGCTTTAAGATAAGTAGAACGAAGACAGAGTATATAGTGTGTAACTTTAGTTACACTAGGACGAATATTGAAGACGGTGAACATTGATGAGAATGAGATTCCGCAAAGTGATTCTTTTAGGTATCTAAGCTCAATCATAAATAAAGGTGATATAGAGGATGATGTTCCTCAGAGAATTAAGATAGGATGGATAAAGTGGAGAGGTGCGTCCAGAGTGTTTTGTGATCGACATTTTGCTTTAAAGCTTAAAGTAAAATTCTATAGTATAGTCATACGGCCGGTTATGATGTATGGAGCGGAATGTTGGGCAGTTAAGAAACATCATATAAATAAACCAAGTGTAGCGGAGATGCAAATGTTGAGAAGGATGTGTGGCAAAACTAGAAAGGATAAATTAACAAATGACCATATTAGAGTGGATTTGGGAGTAACTCCTATACATGATAAGCTATGAGAAAGTCGCTTGAGGTGGCATGACCTTATTCAACGAAGGCCTATGGATGCTCTGGTACGGAGGAGTGATTTGATTCAAATCGAAGGAACTAAAAGAGCCAGGAGCAGGCCTAAAATAGCCCTAGGAGAAGCAGTGAAGAAAGACATGCATAGCTTAGGGCTTTTATCAAGTATGACTTTGAATAGAGTTGATTGGTGGGCAAGGATCCATATAGCCAACCCCATTTAGTTGGGATAAGGCTTTGTTGTTGTTTGGTGGTGGTGTTGTTTATGATAAAGAAACCACAAAATAGAAGCCCACGATTTTAGTGGCTTAGAATATTGCTGGAATATACCAAAATGAACCCTCCATGCAAATAGCAATCTTGGACCGACTTTAGGGACCTAAAACCTGGTCCAATTTTTGGTCCAAGTTCAACCCAAGGACTGGCTCAATGGGACTTGGGCTGGCCTTTCTTCTTTTCTTCTTCGATTTACATCAATTTCACTCTCTTCTATTTCTTCTCTCGAAAAGGGTGACTAGCAAAAATGGGGTATGCTCTCTTTTGACCTCTTTCTTCTTCTCTCATCCTTGACTTGAGAGGTTGATAACAGGCTCTTGATCAAACCAGATTTCATGAAGGGGGGTCCTTGTTCTTTTGGCAGCTGCTGGGATCCTCATCTAACCCTAAAGGCCTAAACAAAACAAAATGAAAGAACCTATGAGAAGAAGATTGTTCCGGAAATTTCGGTGCGCTCTCTGTTATAGAATTAATAACATGAGCAGTTAATGCTCTTTGTGTCTAAACAGGATACTCCTCTTTTTTGCTCTTTTCCTGGTGTTGTAGTCATTACCGGGAAACTAGTCTTGCGACTCGTCATGATTGGAACTATTGAAGAAAGAAACATCTTAGTCACTTTTCTTCAGGTCCATTAAAACTTGCCCTTGTGAAAACTTTCAACAAAACTATACAAACCATCCAAGTGGATGATTATACAAAAATGATACCCAATGATTCTGAATTACTGGTAATTTTAGAATTCAGTCCAGGTTGAGGCCCACCAAATAGGTTTGAATTGAGACTTCTAGTGAGCAAGTGGTGCAACGGTTAAGTTTTGCTATTGCAACCTGTTGGTTGCAGGTTCAAAATTTGGAAACGGCCTCTCTTTCGAAGCAAGGGGTAAGGCTGCATACATTGGCCCCTCTCAGACCCCCTGCAATAGCAGGAGCCTCGTGCACTGGGTTGCTCTATAGACCCTGTATACCTGTTGTGCTTATCCTCCAAATACTATGTAGTTTCTTTTGCTCCATAAATTCATTAAAAATTTCATAAATTTCTTAGCTATCCGCCTGAAACTCATTTCATTCCCAGCAGATATTGACACCACTGAAATGATGATCCCAATGGGCCACACATGAGTGAATGCAAAGTAGAGCATGCAAATACAACCCTGTGACAACTCTGTGCTTTTATAATCAGGTTATTGATTATAAATGTTTTCTGTAAAGAAGCAATCCAGACATAGAACCTTCAAAGGAACTTCCCTAACCCGTATCATATGTCACTACAGGCTTCCGGTGCTGGTGCCGGGAACTTGAGTCATTACAGAAAACTTACCTGATCCTTGCCATCCCCACACCCTATCATCCTTTCCTACTTTTTATCACCATAACTTTTTCAGTTGGTCTTCTTGTATGGTGATGTATTTTGAAAAGGGATGAACACCAAGGAAAGTCTTAATGGATACTTCTCTTTGTTTGGCGTAACATATGACTGATGCACTGTATGGGAGGAGTGTCTGTCAGCTATCTGGTTCTGTTTTTATTAACTTCAAATTAACCATGTAGTTACCTTGATTGCTAACTTTTCAAATTAGAATCTCTCTCTCCCCTCCCTTTTCTGACACATACAAACATGCTCATGTGCATGTGTTTCTGTTAACCATAGCTTTTTTATGATGATAATTTGGTTCTTCTATTTGAATCTCTAATGCCAGGCTGGGAGAAGGCAGAAACTGAAGTGGTAGCTTTAAAGCAACAACTAGAAACTTCTGCACAGAAGAACTCAGCCCTTGAGGATCGTGTAAGCCACCTTGATGGTGCCCTCAAGGAGTGTGTACGACAGCTCCGTCAGGGCAGAGAAGAGCAAGAGCAGAAGATCCATGAAGCCGTTGTCAAGAAAACCCGTGAATGGGAATCTGCAAAGTTTGAGCTTGAGAGGCAGCTTGTTGAGCTCCAGATCCAAGTTGAAGCTGCAAAAGCCAAAGCTGCTATAAATCCTGACCTCCGGCTGAGGCTTGAGGCTGCAGTGAAAGAAAATGCTGCCCTCAAGCAGGAGCTTCTTGCTCAAGTTGAGGATCTAGAAGTTAGGACTCTGGAAAGGGACCTAAGTACCCAAGCAGCGGAAACTGCTAGTAAGCAACATTTGGAAAGCATAAAGAAGGTGGCTAAGCTTGAGGCGGAGTGCCGTAAACTAAAAGCTACATCTCGGAAGGCATCCTCTATTAATGATCACAGGTCCATTGCTGCTTCTTCAATTTACGTTGAATCACTGACAGATAGCCAGTCAGACGGTGGGGAGCGGTTACTTGCAGTCCAGGCTGATTCCAGCAAAATGATTACATTGGAACTCAATGAGTGTGAGCCAAGCTGTTCAGATTCATGGGCATCGGTTCTAATAGCAGGGCTTGATCAGTTCAAGAATGACAAGGCCATTGGTAGGAACCTTGTGGCCTCTTCTGCAGAAATTGATCTCATGGATGATTTCCTTGAGATGGAGAGGCTTGTAGCCCTGCCAGAAACGGAGAGTAGAGGCTATGGCCTCGAGTCCGGAGTTGTTTCAGACCAACTACGTGGTGGAGATAGCACATTAAAAGCCGAGCTTGAGACAATGATTCAGCGAACAGCTGACTTGGAAGAGAAGTTAGAGATGATTGAAACAGAGAAAGAAGGGCTCAATGCAGCTTTGGCCGAGAGTCAAAGTCAACTTGAGACATCACAGGGTCAACTAAGGGTGGTTGAGGAGAAGTTGGCGGAGCTGCAGAGGCAGCTAGGTCTGGCCAATGAATTGAAGAAAGCTTTTGAGATAGAAGTCAAAGCTGCCACTGCAAAGAGAGAAGAAGTGGAGACACAACTTGTAAGTGTAGATGCAGAGGTTCACACTTTGTATGCAAAGGTAGATTCATTAGAAGCAGAGCTTGAAAAGGAGCATGCATTGTTGTCAGAACTCACAGCTAAATGTGGGAAATTGGAGAATGAGCTATCAAGAAAGAGAAAAGAAGCTGAGTTATGCCAAACACCGAGTTCCAATGGCGAGTTGAAGATAAAGCAGGTCAGTCTTTAATGACGTTATGTTTTAATTTATAAATTATTATCTTTGCAAAATTCTTTAACTGATGAAACGGTATTTGTGTTTTCTCCCCCAGCATTTGCATGTCTTAAACTTAATGGCCTCTTACCACACAAACACGTGCACACACAAGAAAGGAAAACCTGAATGTTGGCCATAGTTGTAAGGCACTACAAGGCTACTGGTTCCATCTGATTCGTGATTTGAACTGAATGGTGAACCACCCATTCCCTATGATTTATGGGTTGGCTACTATGAGTTTGTATTGAGTATGGAGCTGATTTGTGGCCCATCATTAGCCTATCATATATGTGTGACCATATCCTGGTATAGTATCGATTATATCATCATTCCTATAAGGTGGAACTAACAAGGTTCCGGTCATTGTCGTATCTAAAAGAACGAAAAACGCCAAGATTGAGATTGTTTAGGGCTTGGAAGGAAAGGCTGGAAACTGATTGGTAAAGGGAAAACAAATTTACTTTAGGTTTCCCCATCATCAGTTCATCTATTTCGATCAAGCATTGATGATTCTTTTGTATAAGGTACATTTGCTTCCACAATTGTTGTTTCTTTGTTTTAATGGTTATAATTTGGTGTATGCAGGAAGAGGAGTTGGTGGTAGCTGCAGGAAAGCTAGCGGAATGTCAGAAGACCATTGCATCTCTTGGACGGCAGTTGAAATCACTAGCTACACTGGAAGACTTCCTAATTGATTATGAGAAGCCGCTGGAGCTTAGCGTAGGAGGATCACCCATACCAAGAGGTGGAGAGCCATGGAAATTACATTCAAATGATGCTTATCTAGCCAGAAGTGAAGCTGATTCTTCAAAAGTAGTTGGTGATGGCTCTGGTTGTGTGAACGGTAAAGTTGGGGAATCTCCACCATCGTCTGGATCATCTTCATCAGCCTCGTCAGTAAACAATGCAATCGCCCCTGAGAAAAGCCGAAATGGGTTTGGGAAATTGTTCTCTCGGAGTAAAAGCAGTACCCGTGTGGAAAACCAGTGAAAAAATGAAAAGACACAGATTGAGGATACCTTGTCATTGGAGTTTGTAAAGGAGAGGGTTTACTGTTGTTTTATTTAATGAATTTGTCAATTAATTGTTTGTTAATTGACAGCTATTTTTGCATACTTAGTGCATCTTGGGGTAATTGAAATCTGGTTGACAGTTACTTTTACATACTTAGTACCTCTTTGGGTAATTGTAATCCCCGAAGAAATAGCTTAAGGAATGGGAGGATAGCATAGCAGCCTATGATTGCTTGTGTACCCAGTTAAAGAGTAACTCTTCACTGCCCGCCAGTCTTCTCAAACCCAGGCTTCTATAAGTACTATCTCTTAAAGCCTTAGCTTCTGAAACCAATGGGTCAAAAAGAGCTCATGTCTAAACTTTGGCAGTTACAAATGTTCCACAACCAAGCTGTCAGACAGACACCAATTATACATGTACCCTTTTCCATATTCTCATTCACCTTATGCCATTCAACACAGCAAAAGCGGTAAATTTGGATGAATTTAATGCCTCAACCTGTCAGCAGTTCCTGTTTCTGCTCTTCCAAATGTATCAGCATAACAAATCCAATCTAATATACCAATCTGTAATCGAGGAAATACTTAGGTCCATAGAGATCTTACAATCTAATACACCAATCTATGTCAGGTTTGGAGTTTCACACTCAAAAAGCAAAAAATATTGGGGTGAGAGAGGCTCGAACTCTCGACCTCAGGATCACTCAGAAGCTATGAGACCTACGCGCTAGCCAACTGCGCCACCACCCCAAGATGTTACTCTTTTGATATATTTTGATTAAACTATCCAACTGCACCACCACCACAGGATGTTAATATTTTGGGATATTTTAACTAAAATTCACTTGTACCATCTTATTATGATGAATTCAAAGTGGAAAGATGATGGTGGATGGTGCAGCCAACAAAGCATACAGTTAGGGATGTAAATGGATATTCGTAAATCCATATTCGATCCACGTTCGTATCCGTCCGAAACTAATCGGATACGAATATGATAATCCTCCTATTCGATCGACTATTATCCGATTCGTTTAACAATCCAACGGTAATAAAATATTTGAAATATAACTCTGTGTTTGTCTATCCTTTTAAGTTACTTTATTGGATTTTGTTATCTTATTTTTATAAATTTATAAGTTAAGATAATGTGATTCTTTTTCTAGATTTGCTATTGGTTTATATATATTGTTTTATGCAATGTGATACATGGAAAAAATTAGATATCTATTAAAAAATCAAAAGTAAAAAACGTAAGAGAATAAAAGACTAGAAAGAGTAGAAGAAAGGGTAGTTATTGAACTCTCAAGTCTCAACTCTAACCCTCGTCATAGAAACGGTAAATATGTCAATGGATAGTCGAAAAATCGTATTTGATCCGTATTCATATCCATTTTAGGAGAACCTGTATTCAAAAAATCATTATCCGGAAATTATCTGAATCCGTCCGAAGATCGATAGGATATTATCCGAATTCGTATGATAATGCTACTATCCGACCGAATTCGATTCGTTTACATCCCTACATACAGTTTTGGGTTTCATGCAACGTGTAAACCTTCCAGAAGTATACGTGACATGATGTCAGATGGTTGGAGCATAATGAGGTATAAATAATCGTTGATGAAGACAGATAAGTATTGTTATATATAAGTTAATAAGATAATGAAAACTTTAATAAATGTATAGGTTCCATGGTGTAGTGGTTAGCACTTTGGACTTTGAATCCAGCGACCTGGGTTCGAATCCCGGTGGGACCTTTTTCTTATTATATCAAATTTTCATTCAAGGTTATTACCCAAAAAAAAAATTAAAAAAAATGGATGATTTTACTTCACCTAGCATTGCCACCCTTTAAGAATTGGAAAGGATATAATCCGTCTCAAGCATGGTTCGATTAATAAAAGAAACTGTATGATTTTACTTCACAATCTAAGATTCTCGGCAGCATGGTTTGATTAGACCGATCTAACAAGGTTTTATTGGATCGGTTAATCCAATACTTGTCAGTTTTTTTGTTTTTAAAACCCATATTTTTTCGTCCTAGAGTCTTTCAAACTGTGATTCATAGATTTGGAGTTTTAAATCCGTGAGAAAAAGGGAGGAATCTGACTGTTTTTTATCAAGGAATCGATTAAGGAATATTTCATTCCATGTAAATATTGATCTACTTAAGGTGACCAAGATTTCACACCCATTATTTAAAGATTTAGCCTCAAATCCGCGAGTGAAAAAGGGGGATCTTACCGTTTTGGATTAGGAATTCATTATGTGAAGATTTTATTCCATGAAAACATTGATTTGATCATACAAAATATGGAGTTTTTTTAGATAATGGCGGTAGTGGTTGAGGTTGAGGAGGTGGGAAATATATGATCAACCTAAAAAATAAGGTTAGGGAAACCGTCATAACAGTAATTACCATTTTTTCAGCCTGATTTTTTTTTATTTTTAAATTTTCTTAATTACAACAATCGATCTGATAAAACCTAGATTTAGTCATTTTTAACTGGTTTAAGACGATTTTGACCGATCCAGGTCGGTCCTGATCGATCCCGGACCGATCCCGAGATTAGGAGCCTTTGTCTCAAGTTGAGACTCACAACTCTCAATCATGGATTTAATGGTTTTTTTTTTTTTTTTTTTTGTTGAAAATAAAAATCATTTTGCTTCACAATTCCAAATCCTCAAGTCTCAATAGGACATGGTGACTTCTAACTTGATATAATCTTAATTTTTTGGGATAATGTTGATTTTTTTTTTTTTAAAAAGAAGGCACCTAATAAAAGTATGAAACTGATTTTCATTTGGGGGGAGAGGTTTCGTACATTGCCGTGTATGATGCATGATAGTGTTTGAGAATTGTATTGTTCAAAGACAATCCTCTTGCTGCATCCATGAGTTCACACTATGAGAATTGAAGTATCCGCAGACTGCTATTGGTGCATCTAAGTAACAATAGTATAACTTGTTCTTGTTGTGTAAAGACTCTAATTTTCTCACTGTTGCTCTTTTATTATAGTTACATTTTCGATTCACATACGTCAAAGTATCTTGGTTGTTGTTGTCATTCACATATGATGATGACATTATGTATCTATAAAAGAAACATGTTTAATATATTTAAACTCTTAATAGATAAAAGAGGTTTGATATGTAAATATAAGAACTGTAAGCAAAATGATAACCAAACAGGTTAGAATGAATCACATAGTGTCAAGTGGAAGAAGAAAAGTAGGAGAACATACTATTGAAGAACTAATGGGGTTAGTTCATTACTTCTGATTCATTTGGGCTCAATGTGTATCTTGTACTAATACCTCATGAAGATGAAGTCTTGAAAACTTTATCTAGGTTTCATCAAATTTTTAGGTTGTCATCTTCTAACACAAGATTTTAGAAGAAATAATGTGTGAGGTGTGATTATAAGATTTGGTGAAGGATTTGGGAGATAATGTTGAAAAAGAGTGTTTTTTTTGGAGATTTGATTTTCAGTTTTGGAGGTTTGATTTTAGGGTTCATCTTTCCCAAATGGCTTAGGGCTTGATTTGGGGAAGATGAGGGCAATTTGATCATTTTATTTTCTAATTTTGATGGATTTTTATCAGAATGGCATTTTGGTCATTAGATTTCCTGAAACTAACGTCCAACGTCCCAAATTAACAGATTGGACCAAAATGCTACACTGTTTTGAAAGGGGGAGTTTGCAATTAGAAAAGTTGTAGGGAGGCATTTGGACAAATGAGCATTTTTAGGGGAACATTTGTTAAAAACCAAAAAAAAAAAAAAGAGGAAGAGTGAGAAGGGTATTTAGGTAAAAGCAAATGGTGCTCCAAGGCTTGTTTTGGTTATAAATATTGCCCAACCCAAGCGATGAGTTTGTAACTTGTAAGAACAACAACCCAAGCAATCTAGATCTTCTACAGCACGCTACCGTGTCCTGCCTGTGTTGCGTAGACATAGGGCCATGCGCAATGACTGCGTTACCCCCACTCGGGCAAGGTGCTCAAGCAGGGGTATGGCGGTCAATACATGCCGTCTTGTGTTTGCGCAGCTCGGCAGGATGGTTAGCCCACGTCGTAGAAGATCTGGATCCCGGTTTGTGTCCGTAAACTCTAGGTAAAGGGTGCACGTGTGAGAGAGAGAGAGAGAGAGATGTGTGTGTGTGTGTTCAAAATTACCCATGAATCTCCTTAAAAAATGAGTTTTCTAACCATTTTACCCCTTGTCTGTACCGTGCTATTGATACGATATCGGCATAGTATCGGTGACTAGAAAAACCGATAGGTATCACCCGATACGGACGGTACGAAACCAATACTTAGAACCATGATCTGTTCGAAGAAAAACGATGAGGATGAAATGTTGAATGCAAAATTAATTAAATAGAAAAATTAAAGAAAAAAAATGAATGGAGTAAAAAATGGGAGAGAGAAGAAGCGGGTGGATGCTTTCATTTTTTACTATTTTAGTGAAAAAAATAGTAAAAAATAGAAGAAGAATGGTCGGTTAAATAGATTAGAAGGTTACTAGGTGAAAAGCAAGGGCAATCTGGGTATTTAAAAATATGAGAGAAGAAGGAGATGTAAAAGTTTAAAAGCAGGTAGTTTCAAAAAAACAATTTAAGGTAAGGTAACTTTTGTAAATATAGGCTAAGTGTAGGATAGTGATACTAATTGCCCTTAAAGAGAAGATTTTCTTAGTTCAGTTTATGTCTTCTTATATGACTGGTTAATGTCAAAAAGGCCAAAAACTTGTATGCCCCTTAAAGATCTGGAATTACCGAATCGGATCATGGCATGTGGAATCTCTTGGGGAACCCACCCCCAATTTTAATTTTGAAAAAATTATTTAAAGAATAATAGTTTTAAACGAAATTTTCTCCTCTTAAGTTCCTATCCGGTCAGGTTCATAGGTTCCTCTCATAGGGAGAACAGAAATGACGATCTCACCCCACCATGCAGTGTGTTCGTACAGGGATCCTGAGAGAAGTTAGATTCTAAACCCGAGCAATTGTTGTGGTTCAAGGAGTTCAATTAATGCATGATAAGTAACCCTGGCTTATTCAAAAGCTAAGGCTTGTGACTTGTGAGGACAGTATTCGTTTTTCTACTCTTGCAACACTGGAACCATGCGTGGTGGGAGGTGGGGGTGGGGGGTGGGGGCAAAAGAGGTGTCCGATGTGCCTGCTCTGCCCTCTGAGTTTTCTGTGCCCTTTGTCCTCCTGTTTTAAGTATGGAGTGTAGAGGTGTTGTTTATTATCAAAAAAAAATGTAGAGGTGTTGTACGTGACTCCTCAGGGTTGCCAGATGCCTCTTGCATGCAACTGTTCTGAGGATCCAGATCTTGAATGGCATGCTGCCCGTAGTGGCCTGTACGGTATAGACTGGGTCGCATGTGCAATGATTGTCTTATCCTCGTTCGGGTAAGGTGTTTGGGTAAGGGTAAGGCGATCATTGTGCCTGCGGCTCAGGCCGCTACATGCAGTATGCCGTAGAAGATCTGATTAGTAGTTTAGTACAGGCCACTTCTTGTGAGGTTTTTTTTTTTAAAGAACGTTTTAGGTACTTAAGTTTGAAAACGGGATGTTTGGGGTTCCTATTATTAACAGGTTTTCTAGATCAAAGTTATTTCCATTTTTACCCTTGTAATCTAGTGTTTGGTTAGCCCAAATTAATATCCACCCATCACCACCACCACCACAACATACTGTACTGCAGCAACCGTGATTGAGCAAATTTTATTTTTTCTTTTCTTCTCGAGCTCGACACTACTAAATGTCGCATCTTCTACGTGTTGAGCTCTCAACACTATAAAAGAATTGGAGAGGGATTTCCCTATCACCCTTCCACCTTATCTGCACTACTTCGGGGTGCTTGAGTAAGAAAAGAAAAAAAAAAATAGAAAGTATAACAAGGGTACTTAGGTAAAAACAAATGATGCTCAGAGGCTGCTCCGGTTATAAATATTGGCCAAACAAACAATGAGGTTGTAACTTGTAAGAGCAAGAAGTTATAACTGGTTGTGTCTGTGTAAATCGTAGGTGAAGGCTGTAAGTGAGAGAGAAGGAGAGAGAGATCGAGATGGGTGTGAAGGTGGTGTTGATGATAACACTAATGGTGTTGTTCTCTCTAGGAACAGTCCCTGCTCCACTGGGTGCTACTAGGGTCGACGTTGCTGAGCTTCTCGCTTCCATTGACCAACCAAATGGTAATATATATATATATGCATATATGTGGTTTGTGAAGTCAGAATGAGTACTAAATTTAGGGTTTCAGGTAGCAAAAAGGGTTAATATTACATTCTCATGACATTGTGTTATGCTGCTTGCTTGTTTGATTGTTTGATTGACAGGAAATAGTTGGGACGATACCTGGTGCGAAACTTGCGTCTGCACAAGGTCAATTCCTCCTAGATGCCACTGCGAGGATGCTTCTGCCTGCACCAAATGCGTCTGTTACATAACTGTGTCTGCTGCACTTAAGCCAATGTGCGAATCTATCGCTTCTCAGTTCGACAGATTCTGTCCTCTTAACCTTGCCACAACTGCTGAGAGGAGGAACCAAGCAATCTTCCCCTGATGACCTCAACCCTAACCACCATCAAATAATAGTCTCCTCCATCGATCTACTATATATGTCTCTCAAGTCTGAACCATGGTCGTGGTCCTGCTTAGGTTCTTAGTGTGTGTTTCTGCTTTCTTTATGTTTTGTATAGTTTATTTGCAATCCCTACTACTCATAGTTTCATCTTCATAAGATTGTAACCAGTGGATGGGTGTTAGCAAAGTTGTTTCCTGATAATAAAGAGGAGATTTTCTTATTACTATCAACAATGTTTGGCTCAAGTCAAAAGGGTTTAAAAAAAAAAATAAAAAAAAATAAAAAAAAATAAAAAAAATCTTGTGTACCTTAAAGATCTTGTATTACCCAATCAGATCATGGCATTTGAAATCTCTTGTAGAGTTAGACGTTGACTCCTTATTATTTACCCACTGAATCTTATGGATGGATTTGTCTGAAGTGAAAAAAATTCCTTTGCAGTGCCCTAATCTTGCGGTGCACTGCAGTGCGGGCTTGAGAGCTCGATACGTGGAAGATGTGACATCTAATGGTGCGGAGGAGGTCGACGAGAAAGAAAATAAAAAGAATAAAATTGTATTGCATCAAGCTCACACCATACTTTGGATAAAGGTTCTTCCATGTGTCGAGCTCTCAAAGCCGTAGTGCATTGCATTGCAGGAGATTTTAATTAGTTTGGGAGACCAACCACATTTTTTATTTTGAAAAAATTAATTACGTAAAACAGAATTGATGAAATTCCAATACACTAAAACCCTAAGCACGAACAATTGTAGTTATAGGTGTTCAATTAATGCTCGATAACCTGGCTAATTCAAAAGCTAATTAAGCACCCTACCTGGGCCACATGTGCAGCGTTGGACACAGTGAAACGTGAATAGACCGCCTCATCCCTGCCCGAACACCTTACCCGAGTAGGGAAGATGTGGTCTTTTTATACCTCACTGAGTACCCGGGCAGGGTGCTGGACAGGATCCTTTCGGTTTTCTAATCTTGCAATTCTGGAAGCTTGTGAGGTGGAGGCCAAGAGAGATGTCTGATGTATCTGGCTCCGCCATCTGATTTGTCTGTGACCTTTGCAGTACTGTTTTTGTAGGGAGTCTTGAGGTGCTGTGACTCCCTAGCGTTGCCAGATGCCTCTTGCATGCTTCTATCGTTCCAGCTGGGGAGAGCACTTCTCGAGTAATATTGCCCGATGGGTTAGTGTAGGACAAGTTGCAGGCTTCGGGCCTCATGGTGGAACTATGGTTCGGGGTTCTGGTCTTAAGCGTGTCAAGGGGAGGAAATCTAGTTCTTTCAGAGTTTCAGGTTTTAACCTTCCACACCTTTCTTGCTCGATCCAGTTATAACTAATGAGCTTTACGCTTTAAGTTAGATCTACAAGAAGGTGTAGATGAAAAAAAAAAAAATAAAAAAAATTCAAAGCAAAACTGATTGCTAAAGGCTACACCCACAAGAAGTGATAGATTATTTTGAGGCATTTTTACCATTAAGTACCCTAAGTTTGCATAAAGAACGTTTTAGGTACTTAAGTTTGAAAAGGGGATGTTTGGGGTTCCTATTATTAACAGGTTTTCTAGATGAAAGTTATTTCCATTTTTACCCTTGTAATCTAGTGTTTGGTTAGCCCAAATATCCACCCATCACCACCACCACCACATACTGTGCTGTAGCAATCGTGATTTGGCAATTTCTTTTTTGAGAAAATTACTTGGACACCCCTTGTACTATGGCCATTTTGCTTACGATTACCAACGTTTGAAACAATTACTTGACACCCCCGAAAACTGACGGTGTTAGTCTGTTGTTAGTATTTAATTGAAAATGTCCATTTTACCCTTGTCACTTATTCAATAGAAAACAGTGAAATTGACAGATTTACCCCTTCCTCCTTCTTCTTCTTCTTCATGCAACCCACCGCCCCTACCCCTACTGATTGCAAACCCTAATCGAGTTAGAAAATTTCTCTTTTCTTAAACAAATTTCAAATCAAAATAACCCAAAACCGTTAATTGATTTTCAGATTAAGGGTCTGAATCTGATTTTTCCTTTTTCTCTTCTACAAGATGGAATTTTGGAGATACCAATCTGTTCTTAGACCAAACATTTCTCTCACCGCTGTCCAAACCACCTGAATCCATGAGAAGAATGGTTCTTGTGACATAAAAGACTTCCTATACCAATCCTCTCACCAAAACAACTTGGATTCGCTCCAAATGTAAGCTTTTGAGAAATGAGGGAAAGGGTACTTCAAATTGGGATTCAGTCCTGAACGTAGACGAAAAAATAGAGGAAAAACAATTTGTAGAATCTCAAATGAGAAGACACCCCAGTACTATTGGTATAGCTCTGTTCTTCATTGCAGCTCTTACGATTTGGAAAAAACCCAAATGAACAAAAGGGTATAAAATCTGGGTTTTGAGAATTAGGAACACTGAGATTCAAGGATACATTGTCACATTGATGGGTTCATGAAAAGGACTAATGACCATCAGAGATTTATGTTTCTTTGTACTCTGCAGCTCTGCAGGTGAATTTAATGAAACCTCATTCGAACCCTAAACATCCGTCAAGACTACTTTTTTCTGAAATCGATTAGGGTTAATCAAGCATCTGCTTTTTTCTGAAATTGATTAGGGTTTGAATTTGAATCGGTGGGTTATAGGAAGAAGAAGGATTTGAGTTATTTTGATTTGAAATTTGTTTAAAAACAGAGAAAACTTTTTGAAATCGATTAGGGTTTCTGAAATCTATCTCCATTGTTGGCTCTCACAGAAAGATGGAGCTCTGTATCAAAGCTCAGCCCTTTTGGGTTTTGGTGCCCTTGGTTCTGGGTTTCCTCTTGGGGCTCAAGTCTGCCTTAGAGTCCCTCAGATGGATTTACATCTACTTCTTGAGACCTGCAAAGGATCTCAAGAATACGGTTCCTGGGCACTTGTGACCAGACCTACAGACGGCATCGAAAAGGAGTTGGCCTTGTAGTTGGTCCGGAAACAATTTGGTGTTGGTGGGTCGCAATCCTGAGAAGCTCAAGAGTGTGTCCGATGCGATTAAGTCCAGATATGGTTGGGGGTAAATCTATCTTTTTCTTTTTTTTGTTTGTGGAAAGGGGGTACATCTGTCACTTTAGCACCCTTTAGGGTAGTTTACGCATTACAAAAAATTTAACCAATGACATCATCACTAAACTGACGGACTTGACCTACTTGAAAGAAATGGTAAACTGCAGGGGGTGTTCAAGTAATTGTTTCAAACGCTGGTAATCGTAAGCAAAATGGCCATAGTACAGGGGGTGTCCAAGTAATTTACTCTTTTTTTTTTTTCTTTTCTTCTCGAGCTTGCCACTGGATATCGCATCTTCCACGTGTCAAGCTCTCACACTAAGGGAATTGGAGAGGGATTTCCCTTTATCACCCTTCCATCCTCTCTGCACTACTTCAGGGTGCTTGAGTAAGAAAAGAAAAAAAACAAGGCCAAATGTTTTCTGTGCCGGGGCACAGGGTACGTCCAAACACATGGGGGTGGATGAAATGACCACCCTGCCCCTCGAATGGCAAGCCCATGTGACTGGGCGCAGGCTGCGCTGCGTCACAGAGAACATCAGCCCAAAAAACAAATAGAAAGAATAACATGGGTACTTAGGTAAAAACAAATGATGCTCAGAGGCTTGCTCCGGTTATAAATATTGCCCAAACAAACAATTAGGTTGTAACTTGTAAGAGCAAGAAGTTATAAGTGGTTGTGTCTGTGTAAATCGTAGGTGAAAGCTGTAAGTGAGAGAAAGAGAGAGATCGAGATGGGTGTGAAGGTGGTGTTGATGATAACACTAATGGTGTTGTTCTCTCTAGGAACAGTCCCTGCTCCATTGGCTGCTACTAGGGTCGACGTTGCTGAGCTTCTCGCTTCCATTGACCTACCAACTGGTAATATATATATGTGGTTTGTGAAATCAGAATCAGTACTAAATTTAGGGTTTCAAGTAGCAAAAAGGGTTAATATTACATTCTCATGACATTGTGTTATGCTGCTTGCTTGTTTGATTGTTTGATTGACAGGAAATAGTTGGGACGATACCTGGTGCGAAACTTGCGTTTGCACAAGGTCACTTCCTCCTAGATGCCACTGCGAGGATGCTTCTGCCTGCACCAAATGCGTCTGTTACATAACTGTGTCTGCTGCACTTAAGCCAATGTGCGAATCTCTCGCTTCTCAGTTCGACAGATACTGTCCTCTTAACCTTGCCACAACTGCAGAGAGGAGGAACCAAGCAATCTTCCCCTGATGACCTCAACCCTAACCACCATCAAATAATAGTCTCCTCCATCGATCTACTATATATGTTTCTGATGAACCATGGTCGTGGTCCTGCTTAGGCTGTTAGTGTGTGTGTTTTTGTGCTTTCTTTATGTCTGGTATAGTTTATTTGCAATCCCTACTACTCTTCGTTTCATCTTCATAAGATTGTAACCAGTGGATGGCTGTTAGCAAAGTTGTTTCCTGATAATAAAGAGGAGATTTTCTTATTACTGTTAAGAATGTTTGGCTTAAGTCAAAACGGATAAAAAAAAAAAAAAAAACTAACTTGTGTACCCCTTGAAGATCTTTCATTAGATCATGGCATTTGAAATCTCTTATAGAGTTAGACCTTGACTCTAACCACATCTAACGGTGTCGAGTTGGAGAAGAAAAACACGAAAAAAAAACATGTCTTACATCGAGCTTGCATCGTTGAATGAAGTTTCTTATATGTATCGAGCTTTCAGGGCGCACTGCACAGAGAATTTTAATTAGTTTGGGAGACCAACCCCATTTTTTATTTTGAAAAAATTAATTACTTAAACGATAACCTGGCTAATTCAAAATCTAATTAAGCACTCTGCCTGGGCTACACGTGCAGCGCCAGATATAGTAAGGAGTGAAAAGACCGCTTCACCCCTACCCGAACGCCTTATCCGATTAGGGATGAAGTGGTCTTTTCATACCTCACTGTGTCCCCGGTGCTGCACATGCAGCCCGAGCAGGGTGCTGGACAGGATCCATTCGGTTTTCTAGTCTTGCAATTCTGGAAGCTTGTGCGGTGGAGGCCAAGAGAGATGTCTGTTGTATCTGGCTCAGCCATCTGAGTTGTCTGTGACCTTTGCAGTACTGTTTTTGTAGGGAGTCTTGAGGTGCTGTGACTCCCTAGCGTTGCCAGATGCCTCTTGCATGCTTCTATCGTTCCAGCTGGAGAGAGCACTTCTCGAGTAATATTGCCCGATGGGTTAGTGTAGGACAAGTTGCAGGCTTCGGGCCTCATGATGGAACTATGGTTTGGGGCTCTGGTCTTAAGCGTGTCAAGGGGAGGAAGTCTAGTTCTTTCAGAGTTTCAGGTATGAACCTTCCACACCTTTCTTGTTCGATCCAGTTATAACTAATGAGCTTTACGCTTTAAGTTAGATCTACAAGAAGGTGTGAATGAAAAAATAAAATAAAAAATTCAAACAAAACTGATTGCTAAAGGCTACACCCACAAGAAGTGATAGATTATTTTGAGGCATTTTTACCATTAGTGACGATTAAATTTATTTGAATTTTATAATCCATTGTGATACACTATGATTATGAGGTTTGACAGATGAATAGATATGCAAACTACATTCCAAAAGGGTTCTTGAACAAAATATTTATATGCAGCAAAGAGGGTTCACTTCTTAGGGAGAAGAGACCAAAATGTGCAAGTTTTTGAGATTTATCTATGGTTTCAAGCAAGCTTCTAGGAGCTAGAACATCTGTTTTGATCAAATAGTTAAATGTTTGACCTTCAATAAAGTATGGATGAACCATGCCTTTAAAAGAAAATCAGTAAGAATTCATTGAGTTCATAGTCCTATATGTAAATGATATATTACTTATTAGGAATGATGTGGGAAATGCTTTCCTCTGTGAATATAGAACTAACACCAATTTGCTCAATGAAGGACTTAATAAAAGAAACAACCTAGACATCAAGCCTATGAGAGGTCGCAAGAATAAGAAGTTGTGACTCTCATAATCCAACTATATCAATAAATTTCTGGACAAATATAATATCTTAGACAACAAAATGAGAAATATTCTTTTTCAGACATGGTATCAGTACGCACAATGACCTTAGTCCCCTTGAGGATATTAAGCAATTCGACTCCTCTACTTCCGCCTGCCCCTACTGCCGTGTGAGCCCCACACACACAAGCAAGGCGGAATGTACCACTTTACCCCTGCCCGAGCGCCTTGTCCGAGCAGGGGTAAGGTGGTACTTTCTACCGCGCTTGTGTGTGGGGGCGCACGACAGTACCGGGCAGGCAGAAGTAGAAGAGTCGGATCCAGATATTAAGGTCATGAAAAAAAATCATATATAACCGATAATAAAAAAAAACCCCAATAAAATCGATATAATTCAATAGTTTTTCCTTTTTACATATGAAAAATGAGATTTGACTAATAATAAATTGATAAGGGATAGATAAGAGACAGTTAAGATAAACTGATAAGGATTCGAAATCGACTAGAATGATCGATAACTATTGTCTTCTATTTTGTTTTTGTAGACTGTAGATCTTAGAGTTTGGTTCCTCTACACGTATCAACAGGTGAACGTACATGTCTGTCCTATTTTTGCCATTTACAAGGGAAGGAGGGGTTTTTATGGAAACAAAATTAAAATGTGATTGATTCCCGTTGGTTCGTGCAGATGATCCATTCTCGAGACCCTATTCGTTTGGTTTTAGTCTGATCCACAATATGTGAAAAGCTGATCGAAACTCAACTGAACTAACCGTTTAATACATCTATACAATACAATCAAAAGTCTTCAATTGGACCATCGATAACCAAGTGTCCTCAATTGCTCATAATTTATATTCTGTATCATAAAGCCTATTTAAAGGCTTCAGGAGGATACAGGATTCAAGGTATGCCAGTTTAATTTGCATGTTTTTGGAAATTTTTAAGGAGCTATGTGAAGGAGTCCATCTAGGTTTTGGAGTTCAGACACAACCTTCAGAGTGCGCTTTCAATTTTTTTTGAGATACTAATGCAAACAATATATTCACATTAATATCTAAATCACAATAGACACTTTTCATTACCCTCTTTTTTTTTTTTTTTTTTGGTAGAAACTTTCCATTACTCTTGTCACAACAATGGAAATGATTAAGGCTGGTTTTCTTTTTTGAATAAAGGCCAAATTAAATGTCATTGTCCCAACCAAGGCCATAAGGGCGAGAGAGATGTAGAAAGGGCAAAAGGGGGAGAATTTTTTTCTTAAAAGTAAATAGAGAGAGAGAGAGAATTTCTAGCTTTTGCATAACTTTTTAAAAAAGAAAAGAAATATTGGCCATATAAAAGGTAGGACCGAGTTTTCCTCCATTGATGGTGAACAGATTTTCATTCAAAGCTCTCATCAATGTGACGAAATGTGAAATAGTATCTTTAATCAATCAATAAATAAATGAGCAAATTACTCAAACCTCCCCTAACCATTTTGACAATTCAAGAAATCTCTCCTGCCCTTTTGACAATTACCTAGACTTCCCCTATTTTTCAAACTGAGCTTCACTTAACCCCAGGCTGTTAACGGTGTTAATAATTAACCTAATGTGACCAAAATGCCCTTATTTACAAAAGACAACAACAACGCACCTTTTCCCTTTTTCTTTCTTCTTCCTCCTCTCCTCCTTCTTTTACCTCCTGCAAACCTTGAACGTAGATGAGATGCAACAACACTCCTCTCCAAAACCCACCTCCTCGTCCTTCTCGTTTCGCTTCCACAACTCTCTTTTTCCTCCAAAACCCACCTCCTCTCCGTGATTTGTGAGGATTTGGGAGTGCAATTTGATGAGATCGTGGGTTTGTTGCCCTAGATTTGTTCTGTAAGTGAATCTAATTCACCCTCTCAACTCAACCCTAACCTGCAAATAGAAAAGATTTATCTAAAAAAAAATCTGTTGCATCCCCAGGAAAGGATTTTTCCTGCAAACCCATCTGGGTTATCAGCAATGGAACTGAAACAATAAGTTCTAAGCTTTTCCGGCCAGAGATGGAGCATTGACCCAAGCTATCGTTGAGAAACGAATCCTCTAATGAGTTCCATAGTTGCGAGTAAGAAGGCACCGAAAACTGTTGGAACCAATACATAATCGAACCCAAGCCTGAGTATAAGTAACCAAAGGAAGAAGAAATCACCACAGAATGACACTGATCTAATTAAGAGTCCAACAAACAGTGAACAAAAAACTGAATTCTGCAGATAAAACACCCACATTTTGGGTTAAATCAAATTACTTTCAATCTGAGGGGCAGGTTGCCACCAAAATCAGACCAAAGGACCCTCCAAAGGGCTGTAATAAAATCCTAGAAGGACAGCTGAATTTGATGGACAGATTCAGATTAATTGCAAAAAGAAAATATGAAGAAAAACACCCAAAAACAAGGTACCGCCAGCAGTATGTGTGGAGAAGTCTAAGACAATAAGGAACCTCTTGCTCGAACAAAGGCTTGCACTGCATAAGCTGAGAAATCTGCTCATCAATTTAAGTGTCTCCGTCTGGAAACATGACTTTGTTTGTTCATTTTGCTTTCATCTGTTAGTGATCTAGGATTTGGGTTCAGTTAGGGTTTTCTCTGGTGTTCTGGGAGTGCAATTTGATGAGATTGTGGGTTTGTTGCCCTAGATTTGTTTGGTAAGTGAATCTAATTCGCCCTCTATCGTGTTCATTTGAAGTTCTATGGAGTAAAAACTGCTCCAATCTTCATACTTTAAGAAGCATTTACTTCTTCTCTTCAAGAAAAAAAGTGTTAGAGAGAGAGAGAGAGAGATTTAATATGTTTGTCAGGTGGAGAAGTGTAGGGATTGCGACCTACGTGGATGGGGTTGCAGAGGGGTGGGAGCAAGTGGGTTTACAGGGGGAAGAAGAAAAAGAACAAAAAAGGAAGAATGTAAGGCCAATAGGATAATTTTTTATAGGTAAAAAAGTTATAATTGATAGTTGTTTTAGGTTTTTCAAATTTAATCGTTACTTAGCGTTAAAAAACTAACGGACTGGAGTTAAGTGAAGCATAGTTTGAAAAATAAGAGAAGTTTGAGTAGTTGTCAGAAGGGCAGAGCAGGTTCCTTGAATTGTCAGAAAGGTTAGGAGAAATCTACGTAATTTACTCTAAATAAAGAACGTAAATAATTGTCAAACTATTTTGAAAGAGCCAGTAGCATAGATTTTTTTTTCCGGTCAAAACCTAGGAATATAGTAGTATTTTTGACAAATGCCCCCTGAAAATGCCCATTTGTCCAAATGCCCTTCTATAACTTTTTTAATTGCAAACTCTCTCCTACTTTTAAAACAATATAGCACTTTGGTCTTTGCCGTTAATTTGAAACGTTAGGTGTTAGTTTCAGAATATGTAATGACCAAAATGCCCTTCTGATAGAAACCTACCAAAATTTAAAAATAAAATGATCAAAATGCCCTAATCTTCTCCAAATGGTTTAGAGTTTAAAACTGAAAATCAAACCCTAAACCACTTGGGAAAGATGAACCCTAAAATCAAACATCCAAAATTAAAGGTAAGAGAGCTGAGAGATCCGGAGCGGAGGACAAGGAGGAGGGGCGGTGCCGAACTTGTCTCAGGGAAAAGCCAAACTTATAAAAGGCGACGACGACAACAATTATTAGAGATGTGCAAACCCTGTCGCAACGGGTCACTCCTCCACTCCTTGCCTTTCCAATTGGATGGATTTGTTGAATTAATTAGCTAGACAAACAAACTCACATGTGGATGGTTGCTTTGTGTTTCGCTTATGTACAAAATTTGTAAGACCACCACTTTCACCTTTTCTCGCTACCACCCACCATAAGGACTTCCTAACCCTATTCTCCCATTCCTTTCCAATACGAGAGGTAGGTCTCTCCCTCTTTCTCTCGTTTATGCGCCAACTTTAAATTCCTTTCTTGTGTGTGTGAGAGAGAGAGAGAGAGAGAGAGAACGTGGGAAAGCATCTCCTCAGTATCGTTAGCATTTTTTTCCCTTAACTTGCAGGTTTGAATGATAGAAACATGTCTCCTAAATAGTCCGGGTTCCCACATCTCTATTTTCCTAATCTCATAATAGCCTCATCATACGATCATAATTCTAAAAAATTTGCTATATTTGTGTATTTTAAACTTATCAACATCAACAATCCTTCTTGTCTTCCCATGATAGACATAATATTATCTTCCAATCTATTAGTTCAATTTGTGGGTCTCACCATGCCCACAAATTTCTTCGCAATTTCAATTTTGAAGGTTTGATTTTAAGGTTCATCTTCTCCAAATGGTTTAGGGTTTGAATGAGGACATTTTGATCATTTTATTTTTAAATTTTGATGGGTTTTTATCAGAAAGGCATTTTAATCATTAGATACCTTGAAACTAACATATAATATTCTAAATTAACGGCCGAGGCCAAAATACTACATTGTTTTAAAAGTAGGGAAAAATTATAAAGAGCATTCGTCAAAAACTCAGTAATAAGTGTCATTCAGTGGTTCAGTGGGCCCCACTTGTTGACCCATATTCTTTTTTTTTTTTGTAAATGAACCATATTCCGCTGTACTGTATTGTGTCTGTGTAAACAAATGGTTACATTACGTGGGGATGTGCCTTAATTACTCTCCTTTGGTGGTCCAACTATAATTATTAATAAAAAGACAATAATAATCAAGTTCTATTATATGATCAATATTATAAAGCTTTCTACGTGTACTAACTAATCTATTCTATCATGGCCCAATATTATAAGCATTCGTCAATATATCTTTCATTAGATCGAGGAGATTTTATTAGTATACTGTTTATGTTTTCTGATAAGAATGTGTGCTTGGTTTATGTCTAAAAGACAAAAAAAAAAAAAAAAAAAACCCTTGTGTACCCCTTAATTAAAGATCTGGTATTACGTATCCAATCAGATCATGGCATGTGGAATCTCATGTAGATTAAGACCTTAAGACTCCTTAGCGTGGATGTTACCCACTGAATCTTATGGGTCATAGTAAAATTCTTTATAGCTAGTGGATGTCTGGGCGACCCAGGCCACCCCCATTTTTAATTTTGAAAAAATTACTTAAGAGCAGAGTTGATGAAGAAGTTTCAATACACCTAAATTTCAAGCCAGAGCAAGTTTTTAATTAGTGTGGTTCTGGGCCCTAGCAGTCCTAATCAAGTCAAGGGCAGGAAGTCTAGTTCTCCCAGGTCTGAGCCTACTCCTTGTTAATGCTGAGTCTTTGTTGAGAAAAAGTCATACACTTAAAAAAAAAATAAAAATTAGATCAGATCGGACCGGGATCGGGCAAACTTGGATAAATATGGCACTTTTGCCCTTTTTTTTTATGGGTAAAATAGCTGATTTTTTTTTTACCTTTTTACCTTTAGTAAGTTGTGGCCCCTTTTGGTTAACCTAATGTCTTTTCATATTTGGCATGAAAGAAATAGGAGGTGTTTTGATAACCAACATCGTTCCACATCCTTTGTGGTAAAAGCTGTCTTGAGTGCTCTTCAAGATTTTTCAACTCTAGTAGCTATCCATATTTCGTCCGTGAAAGAGATATTTTTGTCGAAGAAGTTAATGGTGAGCATTTCCAAACCTCCGCCTACGAGAATTGTGGAGGTATTTTGGAGGTGTCCGATGTTGGGTTTTAATAAACTAAATATTGATGGGTGCTCACTTAGTAATCTGGGTAATTCTGAAACAGGTGGGGTATTTAGGGATTGTGGTGGTTTTCCGCTACGAAGCTATGCATATTATGAGGGAATAGGTACTAATTTTATGACGGAATTTGCAGTATTCTTTATTGGTCTTCATTATGCCGCTGAAATGCGGATAGACAAATTATGGATCGAAAGTGATTCCCAAATTTGAAGAAAAGCCAAACGTTGTTGTTATCTGAAAACACAAAAGAGTAATGAGAAATAAGAAAATCTCCTCTTTATTATAAACAAGCCACTTTGCTAACACCCAGTGGTTACAATCTTCCGAAGACGAAACAAGCTAGAGAGGCATTACATATGGTAGACATACAAGAAGATACACTGCACACGACATAGTAAGTAGGACCACGACCATGGTACTTCTTCAGGAACATAGCTAGCTAGTAGAGGAGAGACAGAGACTATTATTTGATGCATGGTAAAGTAGTTAGGGTTGAGCTCATGGAAGGCTTGCTAGAGTTCTCCCAGCAGTTGTGGTAGGGATACGACAGTAGCTGATGAACAAAGGAGCGAGAGTTTCGCAGTTTTTAGTTGGCAGAGTTTTGGAGCAGACGCATTTGGTGCAGAGAGTAAGATCCGTGCAAAAGCAGATTGGTGGAATTGAACGTGTGCAGATAGAACAACTATCACACCAATTACTGTCCCCACTCTTTCCTGTCAAACAAACAACCCCATAGCACAACAATTGTGAGATAATGTAATCCTGAAAGGCAAAATTTTTTAGTGTTTCCCACATAACACACATACATACATACACAAAGTTGAGAGAGAGAGAGAGAGAGAAGCAGGGAGGAAAGGTAAAGAGGAACCCAAATTGCAGAAATATATATATTACCAGTTGGTATGTCAATGGCCGCAAGCAGTTTAGCAACATCGAACCTAGTTGCTGCCAACGGAGAAGGCATTGTTCCTAGAGAGAACACCACCATTAGTGTCATCATCAACCCCACCTTCACAGCCATCTCGATCTGATCTCTCACTTACAAACTTCACCTACACTTTACACCCACAAACACACAAACCAGTTATAACTTGTTGGTCTTGCAAGTTACAACCTCATTGCTTGGGCAATATTTATAGCCGGAACAAGCCTTTGTGCACCATTTACTTTTACCTAAATACCCTTATGATTCTTGCTATTTTTTCTTTTTCAGCCTCTCTTACTCAACCACCCCAAAGTAGGGCCTGTAAGGCTGGAAGGGTGAGAGAGAAAGAGAGGGAAGTAAAATTGTTCTTCTCATGTTTTTTGTTATTTACTATTGGGATTGTCTAAGTGACACTTTTATGGAAAATTATTGCCCCCAGTACTGGGGTCGGTCCTGTGCGCATCGTGCGGCTGGACACCGTTCATGTGTGTACAATGGGTCTCACCGTGCACACATGGGTGGTGCCCAGCCGCACGATGCGCACAGGACCCCCCTAGTACTGGGGGCGATAAAGATCCCACTGTTATAGGAGTATTTAGAACTTGATACTTTCTTATAATTGCCTCTTGTTTTATTATCAAAAGTACTTTAAGGTAGGGATATAAAAAAAGGGTTAACTAAGTTGTCATGCATGAAGTGGGGACCCAAAACATGGTATATATAATACCGTCTTGATTCTAAATTTTAAATCATAATGGATTGAACCAGCATATCTCTACACTGGAGAATGAATCGAACCGATCTGTGCAATTTGATTCTCACCAACTAATCAATCTAAATAATTAATTAAATCCATAATTCTTATAATATTTCCATCTCACTATTGTATTATTGCGCAAAGATGATCAGAAATGATACATTTAACCATGTGACGAACCTTTAAATGTTGCAAAGCTAAGCGTGATGGGACCATTGTTTGAGATAAGCATATATGGTATAATTAACCACGTGATGAACCTGCTTGGGCAATTATGAGGTACAATCCCCCATTCCCATGTCATATCTCCGTCTCACTATTGCATTGTTGCATACAGAAAAGCATACATGGTATAATTAATCACGTGACGAACCTGCAAAAGTTGCAAAACGCAGGGGGACCACTATCAGCTTTGGATCTTTTCTTCATTTTTGTTATAAGAAAAAGGACCACATTTTATGCATCCTCCTATAATTAATGGTCATGCCTTTCAAACGTTGCATGGGGGATGGGGGATGGGGGATGAGGATGGGGAGAGAGAGGGGATGGGTTATTATATTTCTGCCCACATCCCACCCAATGGTTAAAAGGCATGACTATGTACATGTACACATTCATGCTTAAAACCTTTTGTCATAAAAAATATTATTAATGAACCACAAAATATTATGGGGTCCACTAAAATACTTTACCAAATATTTACCAATTTCTTGTTAAATAGAAAATTACTTAGTAATTGTGATTCCATGCGTTTACTGCAATGTCACTCTCTCTAGACTCAAGACTTCACTCGATGTCCATTCTCCACTAAGGATGTAAATGGGTGGTTGGAAATCCATTTCAATTTGTATTTGTATCCGTTTAGGGGAATTCTTATTCAGAAAATCAGTTTCTAAAAAGTATTTGAATCAAGTCGGAAGGTAATCCGATTCAGATACGAATAATGTTATAAACTTATATTCAACTTTAATTTGATCCATTTTTTTATTTATTTATAAACAATTCGATCCATTTATATACTTAATTCTAATTAAACAATTATTTGACTTCTTTATTTATTTATTGATTAAAGGTACTGCTCCATCCAATGGCACATCACACACTGTTTCCGTGAGGTAAATTCTGCTGCAGATGCACTCGCCAGAAAGACAGCCACGCTACAACAGTCCTTCTCTTGGACCTCTGCCCCTTCCTTCGTTCAACGGGCAATTGAATGGGAAGCATTGGATAGGTCCTACTACAGATTCTGCCAGGATTCCAGTTAGAAGGAAGTTGTGGTTGCGTTTGGAAAGATTATGATGGATATGAATGGCCAGTTTTGGCGCTGTTTTCTTACTTCCTTCCTCATGTAATCTTTTCATTATATTTCTAATATAAACATTGTTGATTTCTATCCAAAACATTGAATAAAGGTACTATTTCACATTTCATCACATTGATGAGAGTTTTCAATGGACCACAAAGGAAGATTGAGAAACAAAGTACATCAATAATTGTTTTCGAAACATTTATTATATATGTGATTGAAAGAGTGCCAACATTTATCACATTGTAAATACAATTTTAAAAGCCCAATTATACATCTTCCATTCTATATCTGAACTCTAATTAATCATGCCAATTAAAAGGAATAAATGTGATACTGGAAAGTTTTCTTCCGTTAGTAGAGGACGGTTCATTGACCATCTTAGGGTTCACAAATCCCTTTAAAAATAAAATGACAAAAATGCCCTTTTGATAGAAACCTACCAAAATTTAAAAATAAAATGATCAAAATGCCCTCATCTTCTCCAAATGATTTAGGGTTCACAAATCAAACCCTAAACTATTCAAGGATGATGAACCCTAAAATCAAACCTCCAAAATTGAAGGTAAATGAGTTGAGAGATCCGGAGTGGAGGACGAGGAGGAGGGGCGGTGCCGACCTTTTCTCACGGAAAAGCCAAACCTATAAAAGGCAACGACAACAACAATTATTAGAGATGTGCAAACCCTGTCGCAACGGATCACTCCTCCACTCCTTGCCTTTCCAATTGGATGGATTTGTTCTACCCAAAAAAAGTAAAAAAAAATTGGATGGATTTGTTGAATTAATTAGATAGACAAACAAATCCACATGTGGATTGTTGCTTTTCTGCTTCGCTTATGTACAAAATTTGTAAGACCAGCACCTTCACCTTTTCTCGCCACCACCCACCATAAGGACTTCCTAAACCTATTCTCCCATCCCTTTCCAATACGACAGGTAGGTCTCTCCCTCTTTCTCTCGTTTATGCGCCAACTTTAAATTCCTTTCTTGTGTGAGAGAGAGAGAATGTGGGAAAGCATCTCCTCAGTATCGTTAGCATCTTTTTCCCTTAACTTGTAGGTTTGACTGATAGAAACATGTCTCCTATTCTCATAGTAGTCTCATCATATGATCATAATTCTAAAAAATTTGCTATATTTGTGTATTATAAATTTAAACTTATCAACATCAACAATCCTTCTTGTCTTCCCGTGATAGACATAATAATATTATCTTTCGATCTATTAGTTCAATTTGTGGGTCTCAACATGCCCACAAATTTCTTCACTGCAACTTCAATTTTGAAGGTTTAATTTTAGGGTTCATCTTCTCCAAATGATTTAGGGTTTGATTTTTAGTTTCAAATCCTAAACCATTTGGAGAAGATGAGGGTATTTTGGTTATTTTATTTTTAAATTTTGATGGATTTTTATCAAAAAGGCATTTTAGTCATTAGATACCTTAAAACTAACATATAACGTTCTAAATTAACGGCATAGACCAAAATACAACATTGTTTTGAAAGTAGGGAAAAATTGTAAATAAGCATTTGGACAAATGAGCATTTTCAAGAGGGGCATTTGTCAAAAACCCAGTAATAAGTGTCGGTCAGTGGTTCAGTGGGCCCCACTTGTTGACCCCCTATTGTGTCCTTATCGGGCCCTGATGTGAGTTGTATGCCCTTCTCCATACATTGTACAATAATAAAAACAGATGTAGGGTTTCTTTAATTTATTTTATTTTTTTCTCATGAGGTGTGTCGCTGTACTGTATTGGGTCTGTGTAAACAAATGGTTACATTACGTGGGGATGTGCCTTAATTACTCTCCTTTGGTGGTCTAACTATTTTTGTTAAAAGTCAGCAATGTATTGAATTAATGAAGTGTAAAAGTAATGAAAAATACACGAAAAATCCAAAAGTGAATCCAAGGTGAGAGCTAAAAACCCTTAGCCTGGCTGTTCCAATCAAGCCGCTCCTGCTAGTAGAAACAAGAAGAAGGTTCTAGGTGAATCTTTAATAAGGCCGGCCAGAAGCTTCCTAGGAAATTGCATGAGCTAGGAAGTTTGGAGGAGAAGTCCAGAAGCTGGTGGTTTGCTCCTTTGCTGCATAGTTCGCAAGCTTATCTGCCACCACATTCGCTTCTCTGTAACCGTGAGTTATGCAACAATTGATAGAGTCTAGGTACGAGGACACTGACCACCTTTTGCAGCAAACTCCGAGGGATGTTTCTTGAGAGAATACTTGTAACCATCGCAGCTGAGTCACTCTAGATCCAAATTCTATCAATATTCATTTTTTGGGCTTGTTTCACCCCACCAAAAAATGCTTCCATTTCTACCATATAGTTGGTACCCACTCCTTTGAAAGCTGCAAAGCACCTTGCTACTGTACCCCTGTGATCGCGAAAAATTCCTCCTGCCCCTGCTGGCCCTAGGTTACCCCTTGATGATCCATCTATGTTGAGCTTCCACCAGCCCATGGGTGGCTGCTTCCAATGAACTTCAATGATTCTCCTTGTTGCTGGTCTTTTGATGGAGAGCTGCATGCATCTTGCCATAACCCGAAATTGAACCAAATTGACCTGCACCCCATGGTGGTCTAACTATAATTATTAATAAAAAGACAATAATAATCAACTTCTATTATATGATCAATATTATAAAGCTTTCTACGTGTACTAACTAATCTATTGTATCATGGCCCAATATAAGCATTCGTCAATATATCTTTCATTAGAGGAGATTTTATTAGTATACTTTTTATGTTTTCTGATAAGAATGTTTGCTTGGTTTATGTCTAAAAGACAAAAAAAAAAAACTTGTGTACTACCCCTTAATTAAAGATCTGGTATTACGTACCCAATCAGATCATGGCATGTGGGATCTCATGTAGATTAAGACTTTGACTCCTTAGCGTGGATGTTACCCACTGAATCTTAAGGGTCATAGAAAAATTCTTTATAGTTAGTGCATGGATGTCTGGGAGACCCAGGGCCAACCCCATTTTTAATTTTGAAAAAATTATTTAAGAGCAGAGTTGATGAAGAAGTTTCAATACACCTAAATCATAAGCCAGAGCAATTGTTTTTAATTAGTGTGGTTCTGGGCCCTAGCAGTCCTAATCGAGTCAAGGGCAGGAAGCCTAGTTCTCCCAGGTCCTTAATGTTGAGTCTTTGTTGAGAAAATGCCATACACTTAAAAAAAAAAAACAAAAATTAGATCAGATCAGATCGGATCGGGATCGGTCAAACTTGGATAAATATGACACTTTTGCCTTCTTCTTCTTCTTCTTTTTGCCTTTTTTTTTTTTTTTTTTTTGGTGCGTGTAAAATATCTGATTTTTTTTTTTTTTTGAACCTTTTGACCTTTATCCGTACAAGTAGATCGTACTAAAGCGATGGTCCCTTTTAGTAAGTTGTGGCTCCCTTTGGTTATCCTAGTGCCTTGTCATACTTGGCCTGAAAGAAATAAGAGGCGTTTTGATAACCAGCATCGTTCCACATCCTTTGTGGTAAAAGCTGTCGTGAGTGCTCTTCAAGATTTTTCATCTCTAAGTAGCTATCCATATTTCGTCGGTGAAAGAGATAGTTTTGTCGAAGAAGTTAATGGTGAGCATTTCCAAACCTCCGCCTAGGAGGATTGTGGAGGTATTTTGGAGGTGTCCGATGTTGGGTTTTATTAAACTAAATATTGATGGGTGCTCACTTGGTAATCTGGGTAATTCTGGAACAGGTGGGGTATTTAGAGATTGTGGTGGTTTCCTACTACGAAGCTTTGCATATTATGAGGGAGTAGATACTAAATTTATGACGGAATTTGCAGCATTCTTTATTGATCTTCATTATGCCACTGAAATGCGAATAGACAAATTATGGATCGAAAGTGATTCCCAAATTTGAAGAAAAGCCAAACGTTGTTGTTATCTGAAAACACAAAACAGTAATGATAAATAAAATCTCCTCTTTATTATAAACAAGCCACTTTGCTAACACCCAGTGGTAACAATCTTACGAAGACGAAACAAGCTAGATAGGCATTACAAATGGTAGACATACAACAAGATACACAGCACACGACATAGTAAGTAGGACCACGACCATGGTACTTCTTCAGGAACATAGCTAGCTAGTAGAGGAGAGACAGAGACTATTATTTGATGCATTGTAAAGTAGTTAGGGTTGAGCTCATGGAAGGCTTGCAAGGGTTCTCCCAGCAGTTGTGGTAGGGATACTGCAGAAGCTGAGGAACTTAGGAGCGAGAGTTTCGCAGTTTCCAGCCGGCACAGTCATGGAGCAAAAGCATTTAGAGCAGAGAGTAAGATCCGAGCAAATGCAGTATGGTGGAATTGATGCTGTGCAGATGGTACAACTATCACACCAATTACTATCCGAGATTTTCCTGTCAAACAAACAACCATAACACAACCATTGTGAGAATGTAATCCTGAAAGGCAAAAATTTTTAGTGTTTCCCATAACACACACATACATACACAAAGTTGTGAGAGAGAGAGAGAGAGAAGCAGGGACGAAAGGTAAAGAGGAACCCAAATTGCACCAATATATATATATATATATTACCGGTTGGTATGTCAATGGCCGCAAGCAGTTTAGCAACATCGAACCTAGTTGCTGCCAACGGAGAAGGCATTGTTCCTAGAGAGAACACCACCATTACTGTCATCATCATCAACACCACCTTCACATCCATCTCGATCTGATCTCTCACTTACAAATTTTACCTACACTTTACACCCACAAACACACAAACCAGTTATAACTTCTTGGTCTTGCAAGTTACAACCTCATTGCTTGGGCAATATTTATAGCCGGAACAAGCCTCTGTGCATCATATACTTTTACCTAAATACCCTTATGATTTAGATCCAGATCCTCTACTGCCGAGCTGCCCGGCAGGATCGTGCTGCCTAGACACGGAGCTACGCATAATTACCATCTTACCCCCACTCGGGCAAGGCGTTTGGGTAGGGGTAACGCGGACATTGCGCGCTGCCCCGTGTCAGGGCAGCACGGTCCTGCCGAACAGCTCGACAATAGAGGATCCAAATTATATGATTCTTACTATTTTTTCTTTTTCAACCTCTCTTACTCAACCACCCCGAAGTAGGGCCTATAAGGCCTGAAGGGTGAGAGAGAAAGAGAGGGGAGTTAAATTGTTCTTCTCATGTTTTTTGTTATTTATTTATTGGGATTGTCTGAGTGACACTTTTATAGGAGTATCTAGAATTTGATACTTTCTTATAATTGCCTCTTGTTTTATTACAAAAAGTACTTTAAGGTAGGGGTATAAAAAAAAGGGTTAAATATGTTGTCATGTATGATGTGGGGACCTGGAACATAGTATATATAATACCGTCTTGATTCCAAACTCTAAACCACAACGGATTGGGTCAGCATATTCCTAAATTGGAGAGTGAACCGAATCGATCTGTGCAATTTGATTCTCACCAACTAATCAATTTAAATAATTAACTAAACCCATAATTCTTACAATTTCTTCAACTCACTAGTGCATTATTGCGCAAAGATGATTAGAAATGGTACATTTAACCATGTGAAGAACCTTTAAATGTTACAAGGCTAAGCGTAATGGGACCATTGTTTGGATTTATTGGCCTTATCCATGGCAGAAGGGGGTGGATCTATATATAGCCCATTAGGTCGGCTAATCGTAATGGGACCATTGTTTGGGTTTATTGGCCTTATCCATGGCGGAAGGGGGGGGACCTATATATAGCCCACCATTAGGTCAGCAAAGCGTCATAGGACCATTGTTTGGGTTTATTGGCCTTATCCATGGCGGAAAGGGGGGACTTATTTATAGTCCAACATTGGCTCAATTCTGTGAAGACCAAAAGCCTTAAATGATTATTGTCTTTCATTGCACCATTAATGGAGATCGAATAAGGTACATTCTCAATTCTGTTTTTAAGTTTAGTTTAAGAATACAATATAACCAAAACTGAATAGATTTAAAAAAGATTTTTTTTAAAAAAAAAAGTGGAAAAGAATGTTATCTGATTGCGTGGTCAACGTGCTTTCTGCACCTAAACATAAAACCGCCCTTCTCCATGGAAAGGTGGAAATCCCACTAAGGTCAATGCTTGCACGTGTGTTCCCATTGGCTAACACACATTTGCACGCTCTAGAAGCCCAAACAACGTTCTCTTACCCAAAAAACTAAAACTAAAGCCAAATTGGTTCGGCTCAATTCTTATTAGGTTTTCATGTATTCATTCTATTTTGGTTCTTCTACGGTTTTGAAATTTCATTTCAGATTGTAGACACCTCATTTTGTCACACTTTAAAAAATGTGCATCAAGATGGACAAACCCCATGGCATGATTTTTGGTTTTCTCGAGTAGCTTCGGGTTCTCCAGGGCCTCTCATTTAATTGCAAAACATATTTTAGAAAATTTGCCATTAATGGTCAAAAATGCTTTTGACAAAGTTTCATCGGTCGGAGCCAAGTTAATCACTTGTTCACTAACATTTCAAGCTTTAAATTAATCATATTTATGTGGAATATATTAACCGAATTGGTTTGGACCTTGTTCAGGTCGTTTAGGGCCGAATCACAGACAATTGGGCATGGCAATGAGGTGTCAATATACAATATCTAATCGTCAACTTTCACTAGTTCCCTTCAATGTTGACTGGCCGTCAAACATGGACCAATCGACGTCGAATTTTTCCCGTCTACAGTTGTCCAGAATGTACTCATAGTCATGTTTTCAGATCTTCTACTTTTGCCTGCCCGGTACTGCTGTGTGCCCCATACATAGCAAGGTAGAAAATACAGTCTTATCCCCGCTTGGGCAAGGGGCTCGGGTAGGGATAAGGGGGTATTTTCGCCGCCCTGCCGTGTCTGGGGCGCACACGGCAGTATTGGCAGGCGAAAGTAGAGGATCACAATTCTGTTTCACTCTATGTTGATTTCTTATCGAGGCTTTGTATATAGAATCCCAATTTCTTGTAAATTGATCCTTTCCAATCTTGGGAGTGTCCATCACGTCACACCTTGGCAATTGGATAGGAGCAAGAAAATCTTGTAAAAAATGAATTACCTCTCACTTAATGTTTTGGATGGAGTTTTCACTCGTTTTTGTTTTGCCATTAATGCCTAATCGTCATATTACACTCAAAATCCAGCAATTTTTAGTGAGGTTCATTTCTATTTGACCTAGGGAGGCTTTAGGAGAATGTAATACATCACTTCCAGTCTCGCAAGTGGAGGGTTGATTGGCAAGAAAATCTAGTTGCACCATAGGGAGCTTTTACAACCTTAAGGAAAGTGACCATTTGGCATAACTCTACACATTCAAAGTGTTGCAGAATCCGAATTTGATAAAGGTCATACACTTTCCTTCAATTGGTAGATTTTCCTTCATATATAAGAGATAAGTCTTATATTCTTTGGTGTTTTATATTACTACAGAAGGCGAGAAGAAGAAAGGCTGAATACACTATCTCACTAAAATTGATGTTGAAGTATCATATATGATATAACATAGATGTCATCATGAATCTTTTTTTTTTTTTTTTTTTCATTTAGTTTCTTGTTTAATTACTTGTAACATACCGTGTGTAAAAGCATTGAAGTATTACAAATAGTATTATAAATTATTATTTAACCATAACTTATAATCAGATACAGATTGAATAATATCGAGAAAAAAATTGAAAGATCTGTATTCACATCCGATTGGTTATCAAATGGATTCAGATTGTTTCTAGAACCAGATTTTCAATAGATTCTCCTAAATAGATATAAACACGAATCGCATACGAAATTTTGATTATCCATTTACATCCCTGATTAAAGTACTATAAATATAAGGTCGATTCCATAATACGTAGAATACTATATGATTGAGAGAGATTACTAAATTTGACATGTGGCCTGTCTAGAGTGTTGTATTCCTCTAGTTGCCCAAAGAGCACATTAGTCCTCCATGTGGAAAAAATAGGCCCAAAGTGGATAAGAAAGACATTTCGTAAAACAAATTGATTGTTTTGTTGCTTGATATGCACCATTCATTCTTGTCAAAACCTTCCCTTTAAAATGTGTTTAGTCCATTTCCCTTTCAATTGAGATTTGAGAAAGGTAAAATGGAAGAAATTTTATGGTCTTAGTCTTTCTTTTTTTGATAGTATATGAAATCTTACAGTCGATTTATGCTTTCACTTTAATGCAGAAAAAGTTTTATTTTTTTGTACGATTCTGTCAAAGTGTTGGCTTTGTTTGGTATTCATGACGTGGGAATGAATGTACCTTATAAGAACTCTCCTTTGGTGTGGTGCAGCTTTAATTATGAACAAAAAGGACAATAATCATTTCTGACAATTGGTCATTACAGAATAGATCAAACGGGTCATATGGCATCCATAAATAAACCAATAAAACCCAATCAATGGTTCTACCCTACCCAAGTGGATTCTGTCTCACAATAGATTGAGAAGTTCTATCTACTTTATATAAAATAGTGTTACATAGCCATGGACTCGGCTCTATTCTATAAAATGGTTCTATACGGATATATAGCCTGTCTCTTTTCATTAGAATGATATAACCTTATCTCCATTATTGTGAAGAAGAGGAGAATAGAAATCGTGTTCCTTGATACCCAAATAAATAAAGGGAAATTGGTGAGTTTTGCCTTTGAAAAAATGATTAAAATCTGTCGATATCCAAATATATGTATACAAGAAAACCATATTAACCCTTCTGTGTCACTACTTTTTGCAATCTTTAAATAAATGTACCATTTCTGCTCCTGCTCCTCTCTGCACAATAATAATTCAATACTAGTGATGTAGATAAGACATGGGAATGGATTTGTACGGAAAATCAATCAATCTTATTTGAAATTAATGACCCAAACACTCGATTGCAATTTGATTTCTAAGAATCATCCAAATCGATTTATGTTAAAAACCATAAAACTGGCTGAAACCGGATTGAACCGATCATTTGAAACCCTTGCAACCATGGTTCAACATCTAGTTTTCGGACTCAGTATCGGTTATTGTCAAAATCTTTCCGGATTGGGATCGGATCGGATCGGTCAAAAAACCCCCAAAATCGTTTTTTTATGGATTGGGTCATGTATCGGCCAAAGTTGATGGGTGTTTTAATCTCAGAATTAGATTGATCGATATTATCTGGATCGGATCAATCAATATTGGTTGGTATCGATCAAAATAATAAAAAAAATAAGAGTAAATTATAGATCACCCTTTAGTTTTCAATTGAAACACAGATCACCCTCTGAATTTTGAAAAAACTCAAATGTCTCCCTCTATAATAACGGTGTTAGTTTACTGTTAGTTATTGGTGTGAAATGACTATTTAATCATTGTACTAAAACATTAAAATTAAATTTACAATACTACCCTTCTTTCATCTTCAACTTAAAATATGTCACTCCTTTCCTGCAACTTCGCTGGCAGCACCGCCACCGCCTCTGCTTCGCCCTAGCCTTGTGGTCCATTCGTTTATCACGCCCGTGCTCTCTAGAACTCTCTCCGTCGTCTTCTTTCCTTCTACCCCCTTCTTTTTCTCTTGATGCTCTACTACTGTAACCCCCCTTCTTCTTCTTTTACACAAGGTGGGGCAAATTCCAGGCCAACTGCCAAATTCCAATTACATACGGTTTTAGATTCTTAGTTTTTGCAGAAAATCCAAGAGACTCAGACATTCTTGAATTTATCGAAAATAATTCTCCTGAGTTGTTCGCATCATGAAAGTCCCTGGAATTGACCCATCCAATCATCGAGTAAACAAAGAAAATCAAATTCTAGGATATAGTACAAGTAATGGAGAAATCTCCATGGAGCTCATCACCGTCAACGCCACAAAAATTAGAAATCCCCCCAAATGCCTGATGATTACAATTTCATCAAATTCTTCATTTCAAACCAAAAAAAAGAAAAAACTTAGAGAGAGAGAACGCTAAGAATGGATCAGACAAGAAAGAGGGAAGGTTTGAAATGATGAATTTGAAATTGTAACCTTACCAGCGGCGAAAATCGACGAAGTCAAGGCTTTCCCTCTAACCTTACCAGCGGCGGAAACCGACGGGCTCTACTGACCATCTCATCTGCCACAGCCGTTGAGTCACTGTCGGAGCAGACAAAAGAAAGAACGCTCGTCTTTCCCCTCTCCCTCTAACCTTACCAGCGGCGGAAACCGACGATGACCGAAAGGCTCCACTGACCATCTCATCTGCCTCGCCGTTGAGTCACCATCGGAGCAGTTGCCACCACCGATGGCAGTGTCGCAGCTCAACCGGTGTTCGACGTGTCGAAAACGTGTTGGGTTGACTGGGTTCAAGTGCAGGTGTGGGACCATCTTTGGCGGGATGCACCGGTACTCGGAGCAGCACAGTTGCACCTTTGATTTCAAGGCACTGGGGAGAGAGGCCATAGCTAAGGCCAACCCTGTCGTCAAGGCAGAGAAGCTCGAGAAGATCTGACGCTGTTTATAATATGAACATGTCTGTTCTTCCTCGTTGTCTCTTGGAGTTTTTTTTTTTTTTTTGGTGCCTTCTCTCTGGCGAATTTATGCTTGAGATTGAGTTGCAGGTGTGAGGAAGAGGATGAATTTGGTCTCTTACTTAAGGGTAAAATCGTAAATCAACACTGATCAAGGGTAGTTTAGGGGTTTAAATTTATTTAATTGAATGACATCATCACTTAACAGTGTAAAACTAACATCAAGGACTTATTTGGCATTTTGGGGTCTAAATCAGGGAGTGATTTGAGTTTTAAAAAAAACCAGAGAGTGATCTGAGTTTCGATTGAAAACCAGATGGTGATCTGTAATTTATCCCAAAAAACATACTTAAAAACTTTGAAAAGTGAAAGGTAAGCAAGTTAGATTAGGAAAACTACTATGCATGCATGTAGGCATTGCACCTGTAACTTCTAAAAATTTCAGTAAGAATAGCAACAAAGAACGAGACACCGTTGCCCAGAAGGGACCATGTGTGGGGGCACCAAGAAATATATAACAATCTGCATGCAATCTCCTAATTAAGATCCTTCTCTTGAGTAGGATAAGGACTTAATTGCATTAATGAAAATCCTGGTCCGTTCTCTTCTGCATTAATTATTAGTCGTATATATTTAATTAGGTAATGATATTGTTGGCGAGATTGATGTGCGGGGATCTCCAGAACTTTGTTTGAGTGGTTTCTTATAAATAAAGAGATATATATCAAGGAAAATGAATGACAACAACTTCATCTAGATCGAGTTGCCTTTGTGAATGGAGACAAAATTTTGCTGCTATGTTCCTACAATAAGGCTGGCAGCCAAGAAAATAGGATCTTAAAGGCTATTTTAGAAAATACAAAAACCTAATAGGGTATTTATGAACCCAAAGGGGAAGTAAATTATTCCATTTCCTTGACTGTCAGCCTTGTAGCAGGAACATTACAAAAACTGGCATCAGTCATCAATGTTTTTAAAAGCTAATTTTTTTAAATGCATGAATTTTCTAGTCCGTTCTTATGAACAACAATGTTCTTTGATTGTTTGGCGCGGCCTGAGACTCGTTCGTTGACAAAACCGTCGTAGGAATATTGGAGACCTTTCAATAGAGCAGAGGCGAACTAATCGACGATAAACAGCCCTACTCACTACAAATGAATACAGATGATTTGGTTTTTAAGATTAAACTATTCGTATGCAGATGTCAATGCTGTCTCCTCATAGACTGCGACAGAGACTGCACCTATAACTCGCATGATATAGACCACGAAAATTATGAAGGTGAACCACAATAAGAAACATACTTGCGTTTATTCGAATTGGTGTTGGGAAAATTCTGTAGGAGATGACAGGGAAAATACATTATTAATGTGAAAACAAGTGGCAGCTGTGAAGCAGTCCGGCCTGCAATTTAAAATATTGAAATGGGAATTTGCAAGGTAACCCCCTGGAGTCATGCATGTAAGTAGTGTTGTTTCTAGGTACGTAGTAGATCGGAATTTTTCTTCTCTCAGGTTCCTGGTCTGCCCGGTCTGGTTCGTAGGTTTCTCACATAGGGGGTCAGAAATGACGACTTCACCCCCTGCCCGAATACACTGTCTGGGTGGGGTGAGGTCATCATTTCCGCCCTCCCAGAGAAACCTACGAAGCTGACCGAGCAGGAAACCTGAGCGGAGTTAGATTCAGTAGATCGACTTCCTACAGCATGATCCTAAACAGGGTGCTCACCCACCTAATGATCAAGTTGGTTATTAACAATCAACATAATTGTTGCAACGACAATTTAAGAACTTGAGAAATCAGAACCAAAGAAGAAGAAAAAGAGAAGAGAAGAAGAATTCCCAAACCATGATAGACTCTGAGAGTATCTATCGTGGGCTACAGTCCTTTATTTATAGAAAGAAAGCTGAGTTGTACTACAACTCTGCATACGTACAAGATACACACACGTGCAGTACACGGCATAGTAAGTAGGACCACGACCATGGTACTTCTTCCGGAACATAACTAGCTATTATTTGATGCATGGTAAAGTAGTTAGGGTTGAGTTCATGGAACGCTTGCTAGAGTTCTCCCAGCAGTTGTAGCAGCAGGGGTAGGACAGAAGCTGATGAATTTAGGAGCCATAGTTTCACATTCTTCAGCCGACAGAGTTTTGGAGCAAACGCATTTGGTACAGTCAGTAAGATCCGAGCAAATGCAGTATGGTGGTATTGAAAATGTGCAGATGGTACAACTATAACACACATCACTCTCCCTACTCTTTCCTGTCAAACAAACAAACAAACAACCATAACACTAACAATTGTGAGAATGTAACCCTGAAAGCAAAGAAAACTTTTAGTGTTTCCCATATCTCTCTCTGTGAGTGAGAGAGAGAGAGAGAGAGCCAGGGAGGGGGGAAAGGTAAAGAGAAACCCAAATTGCAGAAACATATATTAATTACCAGTTGGTATCTCAATGGCCGCAAGCAGCTTAGCAACGTCGAACCTAGTTGCTGCCAACGGAGTAGGCATTGTTCCTAGAGAGAACACCACCATTACTGTCATCATCATCAACACCACCTTCACACCCATCTCGATCTGATTTCTCACTTAAAATCTTCAAACTAGTTATATTACTTGTTGGTCTTGCAAGTTACATGCTCATTCCTTGGGCAATATTTATAGCCGGAACAACCCTCTTTTGCACCATTTACTTTTACCTACATACCCTTGTGATTCTTACTATTTTTTTTTTCAACCATCTCGATCTGATCTCTCTCACTGACTACTTTTGTTTTTTCTTACAACCTCATTGCTTGGGCGCGCAATTATGAGGTACAATCCCATTCCCATGTCATATCACCATCTCAGTATTGCATTATTGCACATAGATAAGCATACATGGTATAATTAACCACGTGAAGAACCTGCAAAGGTTGCAAATTAAACGCAGGGGGTCCATTAAATGGTCGTGCCTTTCAAACGTTGGATGGAAGTTGGGGGGAGAGAGAGGGGATGTGTATTATATTTCTGCCCATATCCCATTCATGCTTAAAACCTTTTGTCATTAAAAAAAACAAAATTTATTAATGAACCACAAAAGATTATGCATCCAACGACTAGATGCATGCCGGGATATGTGTGTCCGCACGTATCTTAATGTACGCAAAACCAGCCCAACCATCGGATGGCTCATTGGAGAGGATCTGGGCATAATGAGTTTAATTTATTTCGTAATTGATCTTTCTTTCATCCTATTATCACTTTCAATTGAGATCTGAGAAAGCAAAACCAAATTATTTTGAAAGGTAAAATTGTAAAATGGAAGAAATCTTATGAAAATCTTACAGTCGATTTTTTCACATTAATGCACAAGTTAAAAAAAGCAAATCTTATCTTTAATGATTCTGTGAAAGTGAAAGATTTAATCCCCGTGATGGTTTTGTTTGGTATTCAAAACAAGGACTTGTTTCTCATGATGTGTAACTGTACTGTATTGTCTTCTACTCTTCTCTCTCTTAAGTATTTTACCTTACTCTCCTTTGGTGTGGGGCAACTTTAGTTATGAACAAAAGGACAATACTCATTTCTGGCTATATATATATATATAGAGGTCCCCCTTCCATAAATAAGCCAATAAACCCAATCGATGGCTCACAATAGGATTGAGAAGTTCTATTATTATATGATCTATTAACCCTTACAAGTAATAAACGCTCTTCACGTGGTTATAAATGTACCATGCATTTCTACTCCTCTCTGCATAATAATTCAATATTAGTGATGTAGATATAACATAGGTATGGGTTTTGATGCAGGCCTTGTTTGGCATTGCCATGTCAGCCAACATGCCACATTAGTCGAAATTTATTTTCTAAAAGTGTGAACACAATCGGCCACTTTCCTATTTTTATGAGGAAGTTAATGTTTAGGAGATATTTATCTTTCTTTTATGGATTCTAATACATACTTCGCTGACCTTTAGCAAAAAAAAAAATGTTTAAGAGATATTGCTATTTTCGTATATTGTAGGAAATCAATTTAAGAGGATATTTTCTATTTAATAGCAAAGGAGATTGATGAAGATTAGCCAAGAGGATTTAGAGGCAATAGTTCCACGGATTTATGAAGATCTCAGCCCCATAGTTCACGGTTTTAAGGAGAGAGGTAGAATGAGATGATTTTTATGAAGAGTCCATAAATGTTAGAAGATTTTGTGAAGAAAGCAAGCTTGGTACAATCGTTGGTTTGGAGCACTCAAGGCTGGACAGTTTCTATAGCTCCCTTTCTTAATTTAAGTGTTGTTACTTTTAGTATTTATTAATTATCAAAGAGTTTAGGATTTACTTTGGATTTAGCAGTCTTAGAGATTAGAATTAGGTTTATTTTCTCTTTAAATATGTAAGAGCTATGCTCATTCAGTAGTGAAGTGACGAATGAATTAATGAAAGTTTACTCTGTTGAGTATTTTGAACCTTGAAGAGTTATCCTCGTAACCCTTGAAAGTTATGTTGCATCCTCGAAGAGTTGCAATTTTCCCATGTCCTTGAAGAGTCACGTTAAACCCATTGCGATGTCTTTCTTCTTGTGTCCGTGTGTTTGACTCTCCCAATCCGTGTCTTCCAACCAGGCTGCATTATTTGGTAATCAGAGCTTTGAAGGAGAGCGAGAAGCTGTGATGGCACCCATGCATAGAGGTGATTGTACATCTTTCCTGGAGTACATCAACACAAGAAATGAAGTTCATACGACAACGATTGATGTTGCAGATGAACGAATCATTGTTCAAGTTGATTTTAGTAAACCCCCAATTTTTTAAGAGTACCAGGATGAGTATTGCGACGAATATAATGGTTTCGAAAGTCTTGAACCATATTTCGTTTCGGAAGCACAACAGGATGTCTACCTGCATCACAGCGAGGTCACAACCCATGATCCCCTATCGTTCCCATTGTTCGACAGTGCCAGTACGTATGATGATCCGTATTTGACATGTATCACTTTTACATCTCTATTTCAATTTGTCCAAGGCCTAAGCATAGTCAATCAGCCATGTTTGAGTACCTCATTCATTCAAACTGTGAACACAATTGCTATCATCATCAAATTTGGGGTTGTGTTGAAAATTGTATTATATTCAATTGGAGACAACAACAATGAGTTCATTTGGTTTCCATTCGATCCCGGTGGATGACGGACACCATTGATCGGAACAAGAGTTCGAGGGCGAACTCTTTTTCAACCTGGAGGGAATGCTGCTAGTATACACATGGAGGTGTTTCACTCCAAGTTGGTTTCTCATGGGGGTTTTGTGGAGCCTCATTTGCTTGCAAATTGATCCTTTGATATATTGGGAGTGTCTATCACATCCTTAGACACCTTGACAATTGGATTGGAGCAATGAACACAAGAATTTACGTGGTTCGACAAGATTGCCTATGTCCACGGTGAGATGAGATCTGTTTCACTTTCAATGGGGAATAGGGTTACAGTCGCTTGCCCTCACACCTCTCTCAGATTGTGTTACAAATAAAGAACCCTTACTACATATCTATAGCGAAACCCTATTTAGGAATTTTACCAAAATACCCATATAGTCCTTAAAAATTTTTCAACGGGATTGTTGCTCGCGAACCCCCGCATGGACTCGCTGGTTCGTTGAAATTCCACTAGAACAGTAGATTAACGCACAAGTAGGTTGATTCCTCCACGCCTCGAAACCTTCAGCTTCTTTAACGGCCCTTCGAAATCAACCTACAAACCAAACAATGACATACAAGACATCGTACTCCCAATACAAACGAACAATTATTACTATTATTTTTTTTTTGGAGTAAACAAGAAAAATTATTGCTCAGATCATACAAATCCCATGCGCATGCGCATGTAAAATGACTTTGATTTATTTCGTAACTGACCTTTCATCTTGTCACTTTCTATTTCTCTTATGGAATCTTCCAGTCGATGCTTTTCACATGAATGGAGAAGTAAAAAAACCAAATCTTATCTTGTATGATTCTGTGAAAGTGAAAGATATAGTGATGGCTTTGTTTGGTATTCAAAACAAACCATGTTTCTCATGAGGTGTAATAACTGTACTGTATTGTCTTCTCTCTCTTTAATATTTTACCTTAATTACACTCCTTTGGTGTGGGGCAGCTTTAATTATGAACAAAAGGACAATAATAAAAAATAAACAAAAAGGAAGGACAACAATCATAATCATTTCTGGCCTTTGGTTTTGACAGAATAGACCTCCTTTGGTGGATTCTGTGAATCATAATGGACTGAGAAGGTCTATTATTATGTAGGAATTTGCGCGTTAATGTCTCTTTTATTAGAATGATATGACCTTCTCCATTATTATGAAGAAGAGTAGAATTGAAATCGTGTTCCATTTTACCAAAATGAATTTTTGTGAGATTTGTCTTTGAAAAAATTATTGAAATCTATGTAAAATTTGAATATATTTATGGATAAGAAAACCTTATTAATTCTTCTATGTCTTACTTGATTTCACTCATTAAGTTCACAAGTAAATTCCCTATTTATCAAGCAATTGATAAAAGATTAAATACATAATAAATCAAGTTGAATCGAAACAAATCGGATTTGGTGGATATACATGTCCAACAAATAGTTGTTGTAGTTATTGTAAGCATGTGAAGCATACATAAGATGCATATTAATACATGAGTGAATAAACTAGTTCAAGTATGACAAGGTGATCAGAGCATGTGAGTCTTTTAACATAAGAAAAAACTCCAAGCCCTATTGCTTGGAAATAAATGCTTCACTAGTAGCTTGTCGAAGAAAAACGATGCCATAAAAATTGAAAATTCATCCCTCCAAGTGCATAAAAGTTTAAACCTTGAGGTCAAATCAAGTATATGTAGTCTGATAGTTACGGGAAGAGTAAAAAGGCAAGTACTGCATTAGGATTCCATTAGGATTCTATTGAAACAGAAAAAAAAAAAACCCACTTCTAACATAGATTATTAGTTTTTGATTTAATTAAGCATTAAAATTTGGCATATGACTAATCCACCATTATTGCTTTCCGATTCAATTATGAGACTAGCTAGCTACTTAATATGTCCATATGATAGGACGTGTAGGAAAGATTCCTACAGTGGACTTATAGAAACCTTTAGGTGTATTGAAGTAAATAGGAAAAACAGGAGGACAATTTTACTCTTGCCTATCACCCTTCCGGCTTCTACTGCACTGCTTGTCTGCTTTGGGGTGCTTGAGTAAGAAAAGCCAATTATTCTTTATACCTGAGGAGGGGGGGAAAAAAAAAAAAGGGAAAAAGAACAATAATCGGTTGCGTGGTTCTTGTGCCCAGTTACAGCCTACAGGACTGCGTGAATTTATAGTGCAACCCATAGTGAAATTAAAAGTCTCATTCGAATAGATTCCTTTACATGTGTTCTCATTGGCCCTTATATTGGTGCAGACACTACATGATCAAACAGCAATCTCTTGACCAACAAATAAAAAAAAAAATCACAAGGGTATTTAGGTAAAAGCAAATGGTGCAAAGAGGTTTTGTTCCAGCTATAAATATTGGCCAAAGCAATGAGCTTGTAACTTGCAATTAAGAGCAACAAGTTATAACTGGTTTGTGCGAGTGAGTGATCAGTGTAAACTGTTAGTGAAGAGTGTAAGTGAGAGAGATCAGATCAGATCAGATCAGATCGAGATGGCTCTGAAGGTTGTGTTGATGACAGTAATGGTGGTGTTGTCTTTAGGAACAATGCCTTCTCCATTAATGGCTGCCCCATATAGGGTCGACGTTGCTGAGCTTCTCAAGGCCGTTGAGATACCACCTGGTAATATATATATATTTGTGCAATTTTTGGGTTCCTCTTACTCTCTCTCTCTCTCTCTCAATTGTTGGGTTCCTCTTACATTCTCATCATCACATTGTGTTATATATGCTTGTTTGTTTGTTTGTTTGGTTTGACAGGTGGAAGCAATAATAAGATTGGGGACAGCAGCTGGTGCGATAACTGTGTGTGCACAAAATCAAGTCCACCATACTGCAGCTGCACCGATACATCTCTCTGCACCAAATGCGTCTGCTACTTAACTGTTTCAGCTGCAATTCAGCCATTGTGCGAATCTATCGCTTCCAAATTTGACAGCCTCTGTCCTTCCTCCATTGCCGCCACTACTGCTACTGCTACTGCTGAGAGGATGACTCTTGCAGCAAACCTCCCTGCCTGATGAGCTCAACACTATCTACCATCAAATAATAGTGTCTCCTCTACTTTACTAGCTATGTTCCGTTCCAGAAGTACCATGGTCGTGGTTCTACTTAATGTCTTCTTTTATGTTCTAATTTGCAATGCCTACTACTCTTAGTTTCATCTTCATTTTAAGATTGTAACCAACCAGTGTGTGGGTGTTAGCAAAGTGGTTTGCTGATAATAAATAAAGAGGAGATTTTATCTTATTTCTTATTATTGTCTGTGTCTTCTGCTATAAGAATGTTTCGCTTTATGTCAAAAAGTTAAAAACTTGTGTCAGCTAGACCTTCACTCCTTACTCAATCTTTGGATCAACAAGATTGAAATAGTGGGTGTTTGGGAAACCCGTTACATTTCTCATGGGCCAGCACCAGTTCAAATATTTCTCATCAATCGGATATGTTCGGACCGGTTGGAATATTCAATTTTAATGGAAAACGACAGAAGAGGTGCCCAGAGGTACCCAAAAAAAATAAAATAAGGTATACCTCTTTGTGGAGGCCCGGGTGGTTTCGTTTGGTTTGATCTGATTAGTTTTGACTTTGTAGCGGTAATTAGGTTGTCAATAGGTTCGGTTTCTGTTGTTTGGTTTGGTTTAGAATACAATATAATCAAACTGAATACATTAAAAAATAAAAACTAGGAGAAAAGAATGCTACCTGGTCGCGTGGCCAGTATGCTTCCTGCACCTAAACACAAAACCACCCTACCCCATGGAAAGGTGGAAATCCCACCAAGGTCAATGTTTGCACGTGCGCTCCCATTGGCTAGCACACACTTGCAGGCTCTCATTCTCTTGCCCAAAAAACTAAAACTAAAACCGAATTGGCTCTGCTCAATTCTTATTAGGTTTTCATGTATTCATTCTATTTTGGTTCTTCTACGGTTTTGAAATTTTATTTCAGATTGTAAACACCTCATTTTGTCACATTTTAAAAAATGTGCATCATGATGGCCAAACCCCATGGGCATGATTTTTGGTTTTTGGGAGTAGCTTCCGGTTCTCCAGCGCCTCTCATTTAATTTCGAAACATATTTTTGAAAATTTGGTATTAATGGCCAAAAATGCTTTTTACAAAATTTCATCGGTCCGAGCCAAGTTAATCATTTCTGCACTAACATTTCGAGCTTTAAATTAATCATATTTATGTGGAATATATTAACCGAATTGGTTTGGACCTTGTTCAGATCGTTTAGGGCCGAATCAGAGACGTTGGGCATGGTAATGAGCTATCGACATACGATATCAAATTGTCAACTTTCATTAGTTCCCTTCAACGTTGATTGGCCGTCGAACATGGGCCAATTGACTTCGAATTTTTTCCGTCCACAGTTGGCCAGAATGTACTCGTAGTCATGTTTCCGGATCTTCTACTTCCGTCTGCCCGGTACTACCGTGCGCCCCACACACAGCAAGGCAAAAAAATACCGCCTTACCCTCGCTTGGGCAAGGCGCTCGGGCAAGGATAAGGCGGTATTTTTGCCGTCCTGCTGTGTCTGAGGCACACACGACAATACGGGCAGGCGGAAGTAGAGGATCTCGATTCTGTTTCACTCCATGTTGATTTCTTATGGAGGCTTTGTATATATAGAATCCCAATTTCTTGCAAATTGATCCTTTCCAATCTTGGGAGTGTCCATCACGTCACACCTTGGCAATTGGATTGGAGCAAGAAAATCTTGTCAAAAACAAATTACCTCTCACTTAAGAGTTTTGGAAGGAGTTTTCACTCGTGTTTTGGATTGGAGCAAGAAAATTTTTGTTAAAAGTGACTTACCTCTCACTTAGAGTTTCGAAAAGATTTCACTCTTTTTTTTGCCATTGTTGTCTTTTATCACACTCAAAATCCAACAATTTTTAGTGAGGTTCATTTCTATTTGACCTAGAGAGGCTTTAGAAGAATGTAATGCTTCACTACTTTTTTTTTTTTTTTTTCCTATAAGAGTAATGCATCACTACCAGTCTCGCAAGTTGAGGGTTGATTGGTAAGAGAATCTGGTTGCACCACAGAGAGCTTTTACAACCTTAAGGAAAGTGACCATTTGGCATGACTCAACACATTTAAAGTGTTGAAGAAGCTGAATTTAATAAAGGTCATACACTTTCCTTCAATTGGTAGAATTTGCTTCATATATTAGAGAAGATGAGAAGGTGAAGGGTTGAATCTACTATCTCAGTAAAATTAATGTTGAAATGATATTTATGAAATAACATAGATGTCCTCATGAATTTTTTTTTAATTTAATTCCTTGTTTAATTACATGTAACATACTATGAATTTATAAAGGCATTGTAGTATTATAAAATATTATGAGACTAAAATTGAAAGAACTGTATCTGCATCTGATTAGTTATAAAATGGATTCGGATAGTTTCTAGAACCAGTTTTCAGTATCGATTCTCCTTAACAGATATGAACACGAATCGAACACGAAATTTTGACTAACCATTTACATCCCTGATTAAAATGCTATAAATATAAGACAGATAGCATAATACATGGAATACTATATGATTGAGAGAGATTACTAAGTTTGACATGTGGCCTATCCAAACTGTTGTATTCCCCTAATTGCCCAAAGAGCATATTAGTCCTCCATGTGGAAAAAATAGGCACAAAGTGGATAAGAAAGACATTTCATAAAACAAATTGATTGCTCTGTTGCTTGATGTGCACCATTCATTCTTGTTAAAACCTTTCCTTTAAAATGTTTTTAGTGCATTTCACTTTCAATTGAGATTTGAGAAAGGTAAAATCGAAGAAATTTTATGGAATCTTATAGTCTTTTTTTTTTATTTATTTATTTATAATATATGGAATCTTACACTCGATTGATGCTTTCACTTTAATGCAGAAAAAGTTTTTTTTTTGGTACAATTCTGTGAAAGTGAACAATAAAGTGATGGCATTGTTTGGTATTCAAAATAAAGCCATGTTTCTCAGTGGTAAATTGTACTGTATTGTCTTCTCTTGCTCAATAGTATTACTGATTAGTATTGCAAATGGTTTCATCACGTGGGAATGTGAATTATGAACAAAAAGGACAATAATCATTTATGGCATTTGGTCATTACAGAATAGGCCAAACGGGCCATATATATATAAATAGGTCCCCCATCCATAAATAAACCAATAAACCCAATCAATGGCTCTACCCTACCCTGATGGATTCTGTGACTCACAATAGATTGAGAAGTTCTATCAACTTTATCTAAAATAGTGTTACATAGCTATGGATAGGCCTATAAACGGATCGGATTTGGTTCGGATACCGATCGGATGTAATCGGATTCGGATATTTTCTGATCGAATACGGATACCTCTAAATGGATTCGGATGGATTCAGATGCGGATCGAATTTGGATTTTCAACCATCCGTTTACACCTCTGCCTTGTGTAACCCGAACCTTCCTCCCCCTAGTAGATACAATTCACTCTCAATCCATAGTTTTAGATCATGATTCTCTTCTCCTCATAATCTAGAATTTGTTGAATCTTCAAAAACCCTCAAGATCATTATTTACTTTATTTTTTATAATTAAGTATTCGGATTCGGATTTTTATTGGAGTATTCGGATTTTTTTCCGGATATCTCTAATCAAATACTGATGCCCCTAAATGAATACAGATGCGGATCGAATTCAAATTTTCGATTATCCATTTACAGTCGTAGCTATGGACTCTACTCTATTCTATAAATGGTTCTATAAGGATATATAGCCTGTCTCTTTTCATTAGAATGATATAACCTTATTTCCATTATTGTGAAGAAGAGGAGAATAGAAATATGTTCCTTGATACCCAAATAAATAGATTTTGGTGAGTTTTGCCTTTGAAAAAATGATTACAATCTGTCGATATCCATATCTATATTTTTTTTTTGGTAAAAATATCCAAATATATCTACACAAGAAAACCATATTAACCCTTCGGTGTCACTATTTTTTGCAACCTTTAAAGGCTCTTCAAGTGGTTAAATGTACCATTTCTGCTCCTGCTCCTCTCTGCACAATAATAATTCAATAATAGTGATGTAGATATGACAGGGGAATGGGTTTGTACGGAAAATCAATCAAATTTTTTTTTTTGAAATAAGTGACCCAAACATGCGATTACAGTTTTATTTCTAGAATTACCTAAATCGATTTATGTTAAAAACCATAAAACTGGCTGAAACCGGATTGAACCGATCATTTCAAACCCTTGCAACAACGTAAATTCTTCACATGAAAAGAAATGGAAATACCCCAAACGAGTCCGGATCAGCTCTATCTGTTAAATTAATTTGATTCGATTAGGGACAAAATCCCAAAAGTCAGGATCTCCATAAGGCGTTTAAGAACATAATCAAATAAATAATATAAAACGGAGATAAAGCCACCAACCTTGTTTCGCATCCATAATGACTATGATCGCAGCGAAAATAAAGACCAAAGATCTAGGTGTTTCATTGATTCCCCTCTATTCCCAAAGTAACTGGCTTGATGAGAATACCGTATGCACAGGGATGATGAACATTGAATATTTCCCTCTCTTTCTAGAATGCACTCCTCAACAGAGATTGAGAATTAATAGTTGTAATGGGTAGAGGGGAAACCTAGCTCTCTTTATATAGTAATTCTATAAGGTCTGACTCATCACAGTCCCAATAGGAATCTATCTGCCCATATTAAAGCCAGTCCACATAGGATTCCTAATATAACCCAATGATCCTTTTAATTAGACCAATACCATAATTAGCCTACGTTTTAGGTTATTTAATATTAGTCCATAATAGGGAATATCGAATTTTATTCTAAATATAATTCTAACACTATCAACTCCTTGTCGACTCTTCCTTTCAACTCTATCGGACTTTACTGAAAATAGAACTTGAAAATCTAGAGCTATGGGAGAATGTTTAGTAGTTAATGGGGGTTACTGTGCAATGCATACATGAGATGCATATTAATACATGGATGGGTAAATGATCGCTTTACCCCCACTCGGGTAGGGGTAAGGCGATCATTCCCCGTCTTGCTGTGTCTTGGCAGTAGGGTCCTATCGAGCAGCTCGACAGTAGAGGATCGGGGTCCGGGGGACCACTATCAGGTTAGGTTCCTTTCTTCATTTTTATTATAAGAAGGACCACATTTTATGCATCGTCGTATAATTAAATGGTCATGCCTTTCAAACGTTGGATGGGGGATGGGGGGAAGAGAGAGGGGATGTATTATTATACTTCTGCCCACATCCCATCCAATGTAAAAGGCATGAATGTGTACAGACTGTGTATGTGTACACATTCATGCTGAAAACCTTGTCAAAAAACAAAAAAAAAATCAATGAACCATAAAATACTTTACCAATTTCTTGTTAAATAGAAAATTACTTAGTAATTGTGACTCCATGCGTTTACTGCAACGCCACTCTCTCTAGACTCTAGACTTCACTCGATCTCCAGTCTCCACTAAGGATGTAAATGGGTGGTTGGAAATCCATTTCAATTCGTGTTCGTATCCGTTTAGGGGAATTTGTATTTAGAAAATCGGTTTCTAAAAACTTTTTGAATCCATATGGAAGGTAATCCGATTCAAATACGAATAGTGTTATATACTTATATTCAACATTTATATATCATGCCAATTAAAAGGAATAAATGTGATGAAATGTGAAATAGTACCTTTAATCATGCCAATTAAAAGGCAGTAAACTTGAATTCGATCCATTTATATACTTCTTTATTTATTTATTGATTAAAGGTACTATTTCCTCTAATAGAGGGAGGTGGATCCCACTCCAGACAGTGTGTTTGGGCAGGAGTAGGATGGTCATTTCCTCTCCTATTATATGGAATTGAAGAAATTGAAGGGCAGGACAATTGAGAGGATAAAGATCCATTAATTATACGGGCCATGCATAAAAGGTTCGTGGTTCTTTTTCTTATTACAAAAATGAAAGAAAGGAACCTAAGCTAAAAGTGTGCTTGAATTGGTCCCTATTTTACTTAGGCGAGTGATGGTGGTCCCCTGTGTTTTGTAAACTGTAAATGTTCTTCACGTGGTTAAATGTACGATTTCTGCTCTGCCCAATAATGCAATTGTGAGATGGAAATATGACAATGCCACAACTAGAATGACTAGGACAATTATTTGGTATTATTATTGGTTTTTGAGGTTATAGGAATTAATAGACATTATGCTTCAATCACTGGAAATAATAACGATAGTTGGAGAGTAATGTTATTTCACATGTGTACTGAAAAATGTGCAAGACAACTTAATTTTTGAAAACATTTTTTTTATAATCTTATTTTAAAAATAATTTTGATAATAAAATAAGCGACAATTAAAAGAAAATGTTAAATTCTAAATACACCTATGGAAGTATTCCCTCATACATTCCCAATAAGTAAATAACAAAAAGATCAAATGTTCTCTGTGCCGGAGTCGCAGGCTGAACCAAGATACAAGGGGATGGACAAAAATGACCACTCTGCCCTCCTGAATGGCAGGAACACAACCCATGTGTCTGGGTGTAAACTGCGCTTGCGGCACAGAGAACATCAACCCTAACAAAAAACATGAGAAGGATAATTTTACTTTTTCTCTCTCTCTCTCTCTCTCTCTCTCCCTTACAGCCCTACTACTTTGGGGTGGTAAGAGTAAAAGATGCCGGAAAAAAAAGAGAGTTAGAATCACAAGGGTATTCAGGTAAAAGTAAATGGTACATGAGGCTTGTTCTGGCTATAAATATTGGCTAAAGCAATGAGCTTGTAACTTGCAATTAAGAGCAACAAGTTATAACTGGTTTGTGCGAGTGAGTGATCAGTGTAAACTGTTAGTGAAGAGTGTAAGTGAGAGAGATCAGATCAGATCGAGATGGCTCTGAAGGTTGTGTTGATGATGACACTTATGGTGGTGTTGTCTCTAGGAACAATGCCTTGTCCATTAATGGCTGCCCCATATAGGGTCGACGTTGCTGAGCTTCTCAAGGCCGTTGAGATACCATCTGGTAATATATATATATATATGCAAATTTTGGTTTTGTGCAATATTAGGCATTGGGTTCAACTATAAAATAAAAAATCGAATACTTAATAATAAAAATTAAATAAATAATGATTTTAGTTTTAAGAAAACAAGTTCTGAATATGATGAAAAAGAATCATCAGAGAATGAGGAGAATGTCCGCAGAGGGAAGGTCGTTACAAGGCATATATAACGATCCGATCCGCATCAATCCGTGAGTATCGTATTCGCGGGAATATCCGCCGATACATCCGACCGATCCGATCCAATCGATCCGTTACATCCCTATTCCCCGCCCCTCTCTCTCTCTCTCTCTCTTTCAACCTTGTGTGTGAGATTGGACTAAATTTTGTTTGCTTTGATTTGGTTTGATTTGACAGGTGGAAGCAATAAGATTGGGGACAGCAGCTGGTGCGATGACTGTGTGTGCACAAGATCAATCCCACCATACTGCCGCTGCTCCGATGCTTCTCTCTGCACCAAATGCGTCTGCTACATAACTGTTTCAAGTGCACTTAGGTCAACCTGCGAATCTATTGCTTCCAAATTCGACAGCTACTGTCCTTCCTCCATTGCCGCCACTACTGCTACTGCTACTGCTGAGAGGAGGAGGACCCTCACAAACCTCCCCGCCTATTGATGAGCAGCTTAACCCTATCAAACAATCTCCTCTACTCTACTAGCTATGTTCCGTTCCTGAAGTACCATGGTCGTGGTTCTACTTGAGCTCTGTGCTTTATGTCTTTTATATTCTACTATATATCTTCCAATGCCTAGCTACTACTCTTAGTTTCATCTTTCGTAAGAATATTGTAACCAGTGGGTGTTAGCAAAGTTGTTTCCTGATAAAAAGAGGAGATTTTATCTTATTATTTTTTTCATTCATCGTCTAGGGTTCCATGACTGGTGTGGTTTTCTAGTGCTTCTCACAACAGGGGGTGGGATCCACCCGGGGCACTTGACCGAACACTCTGCCCGGATGAAGTCCACCCTCCTCTTGTGAGAGGCACTAAAAACCACACCGATCAGGAACCGCATAAGATAAAAATTCTTGTGTCTTCTGCTATAAGAATTATGTTTGGTTTAGGTCAAAAGGGCAAAAAAAAAAAAAAAAACTTGTGTTACCTAGACCTTGACTCCTTACTCACTGAATCTTTGGATCAACACACACAGAATAATTCTTTATTTACAGTGGATGTTTGGGAAATCCATCCCATTTTTAATTCTGGAAAAATAACTTAAGCAGAATTGATAATGCCAATACAGCTTAACCTCAAGCCTGACTAATCAAATTGTTGTTCAAATTTGAGGTTAAATTTCTCACGGGCCAGCACGTACAGTTGAAATATTTCTCATGAATTGGCCATGTTCAGATGGTTGGAATATTCAATTTTAATGGGAAATGATAGAAGAAATGGCAAGATGTACCTAAAAGTACAAAAACGGTACACCTCTTTGCTGAAGTCCTTGGACAAGAATCTTTTAGATTTGGGGTGGCTTCGATTGGTTTGATCTAATCAGTTTTGACCTTGTAGTACTAGTAAGGTTGTCAACCGGTTTGGTTTTTGTTTTTTAATTTGATTTTGGTTTGGTTTAGAATATAGAGGCCCACGCAGCATTCTCTTGTCAAAAACACTAAAACTAAAACCGAATTGACTTGACTCAATTCTTATTAGGTTTTCATGTATTCATTCTATTTTGGTTCTTCTACTGTTTTGAAATTTCCGTTCAGTCTATTGTATACACCTCATTTTGTCACACTTTGGAAAATGTGCATCATGATGGACGAACCCCATGGGCATGAGTTTTGGTTTTCTAGAGTAGCTTCGGGTTCTTTGGTGCCTCTCATTTCATTTCAAAACATATTTTGGAAAATTTGGCATCAATGGCCAAAAAAGCTTTTGACAAAGTTTCATCAGTCCAATCTGTTGTTCACTTACATTTCGAGCTTTGAATTATTCATATTTATGTGGAATATATTGACTGAATTGATCTGAACCTTGTTCGAGATGACTGGGCATGGCAATGAGGTGTCGACATACGATATCAAATAATCAACTTTCACTAGTTCCCTTCAACATCGATTGGCCGTCGAACATGTGCCAATCGATGTCGAATTTTTCCCGTTCCATAGTTGGCCAGAATGTACTTATAGTCAACTCCAGAGGTGTTTCACTCCATGTTGATTTCTTATGGAGGCTTTGTATATAGAATCCCAATTTCTTGCAAATTGATCCCTGTCTATCTTGGGAGTGTCCATCACGTATGTCACACCTTGACAATTGGATTGAAGCAAGAAAATCTTGTCAAAAACGACCCCTCTCACTTAAGAGTTTTGGAAGGAGTTTTCACTAGTTTTTGGCCATTGATGTAATGGCCATGTCACGCTCAAAATCTAACAATTTTTAGTGAAGTTCATTTCTATTTGACCTAGAGAGGCTTTAGGAGAATGTAATACATCACTTCTAGTCTCACAAGTCGAGGATTGATTGGCAAGAAAATCTTGTTGCACCATAGGGAGCTTTTACAACCTTAAGGAAGTGACCATTTGGCATGAATCAACACATTCAAAGTGTTGCAGAATCCGAATTTGATAAAGGTCATACACTTTCCTACAATTGGTGGAATTTGCTTCATATATAAGAGATAAAATTTATATTCTTTAGTGTTTTATATTACTATAGAAGGCAAGGAGGTGAAGGGCGGAATCTACTACCTCACTAAAATTGGTGTTGAAGTAACATATATGAAATAACATAGATGTCCTCATGAATCCTTTTTTTTTTTCATTTAATTTCTTGTTTAATTACTTGTAACATATCATGCATTCATAAAGGCATTGTAGTATTATTAAATAATATGAGACTGAAATTGAAAGATCTGTATCTGCATCCGATTAATTATCAAATGGATTTAGATAGTTTCTAGAACTAGTTTTTCAATATAGATTCTCCTAAACAGATATGAACACGAATCGAATATGAAATTTTGACTAACCATTTACATCCCTGATTAAAATGCTATAAATATAAGGCAGATAATATAATAGATAGAATACTATATATGATTGAGAGAGATTGCTAAGTTTGACAACTGGCCTCTTCAGACTGTTGTATTCCCCTAATTGCCCAAAGAGCATATTAGTCCTCCACGCGGAAAACATAGGCACAAAATGGATAAGAAAGACAATTCATAATTAAAACAAATTGATTGCTTTGTTGCTTGATGTGCACCATTCATTTTTGTCAAAACCTTTCCTTTAAAATTTATAACAAATTAAAATGTTTTTTCTATTACATTTCACTTTCAAATGAGATTTGATACAGCCCAACCAAATTATTTTGAAAGGTAAAATGGAAGAAATTTTATGAAATCTTATAGTCGATTGATGCTTTCATTTTAATGCAGAAAAAGCAAAAAAAGCAATTTTTTATTTTGTACGATTCTGTGAGAGTGAACAATAAAGTGACCTGACTCTTGTGCATTTGAGCAGCCGAGTTGCATGTGCAGCGCCAGTCTCAAGGCATTGCATTTTGACCAACTTATCCCTGCACAGGATCTTTTTCGATAAAGTGATGGCCTCGTTTGGTATTCCAAATAGGCCAAAAGCCATGTTTCTCATTAGGTGTAAACTGTACTGTATTGTCTTCTCTCTGCTCTCAAGAACTCTCCTTTGGTGTGGTGCAGCTTTAACTATGAACAATAGGACAATAATCATTTCTGGCTTTTTATCATAACAGAATAGACCAAATGGGCAATATATTGGTCCCCCTTCCCTAAATAAACCAATAAACTCAATCAATGGCTCTACCCTTATGGATTCTGTCACCCGTAATAGATTGAGAAGTTCTATTATTATATGATCTATATCATCAAGTTTCTCTAAATTAGTGTTACATAGCTATGGACTCTCGTTATTCATTTATTCCTCTTGTTTCTCTCTTTTTCTATAAGAAAGGAGAATCATTTAGAGACATCCGTATTCGATCAATAAATATTCGAATCCGATCACATGTAATTCATATCCAAACCAAATCGTACCCGATTACAAACCTAAATAAGGTAGAGTCATTGATCGGGTTTATTGATTTATTTATTGATAGGGACCTCATATATATATATATATATATGTGGGGCCCATTTGATCTATTCTCTGATGAACAAAAGCCAGACATGATTATTGTCCTTTTGCTCATTCAATCAATCAATCCTTTCAAATAGTATTTCAAATGGTTACATCACGTGGAAATATATGTACCTTATAACACTCCTTTTGTGTGGTGCAGCTTTAATTATGAGCAAAAAGACAATAATCATTTTTGGCTTATAATCATGATTCATGACAGAATAGAGCAAATGGGGCCACATATATATATATATAGAGGTCCTCCCCTTCCATAAATAAGCCAATAAACCCAATCAATGGCTCCATCTAGCCTTATCTACCTCCATTATTGAACGAGGAGAATAGAAATCGTGCTCCTCTTTACCCAAAAATAAAATAACCAAATATCAAAGAGTTGCTTTGGTGAGATTTGCCTTTGAAAAAAATAATTAAAATCTATGGAGAATCCAAATAAATCTATAGAAGAAAACTCCGTTAACCCTTCCATGTCTCACTTAAATTTCACTAACAAAGTTCACTAGTATGTATATCCATCAAGTAATTGATAAATATTTGGGTGCAAATTCACAAGTAATCCTATTTGTTAAGGGGTGTCAAAAAACCCGATGAGCCTGAGCCTACCCAAATCCGCTCTGAGCCCAACAAATCTGGGGATAAGCAAAGGTCGGGCTGTGTTTGATATCTACATGGTCCTGGCAGAGTCAGCTCGACTCTCTATTATATAATATAAATTTATAAAATATATAAATATATGATCACGTTGTTATGGGTTCAAATCTTAAAACAGTTTAATTTTTTTTGACAAATGCCTTTTTTTAATCCTGGGCTGTGATTGGGCTTTATTAGTACCACAACTCAATGAGCCAAGATATTCAGGGACACGCAAGGCTGGGCCGGACTTGAAAACCTTGCCAAGATCGTGTTGGGTTGAGGCTATGCTTGACCTTGATAGGGCGAGTTTGGGCTTGAGTTTAGATTAAGGCTCCTAGTATTGAACTAGGGTTTAAGTCAAGTCTGGCCAAGCCCAACCCGTTGACACCCGTACTATTTATCAAGTATGGGTGGAATAATAGTGTCCTAATTAAGTTTTTGAAAGTACAAATATGTCATTTATCTCTAATTTTATTGTATGAATGTGTTAGGACTCTTAATTAGGATGAATAGTTGAGCTTTCTTCCCTAATTGACATTTTTCAGACTCCATAATTTTTTTTGGTTCATTGGTATTTCTTTATTACAAAAATTAACATTAAAAAAATAAAGAAAAAGAAACTTAAGTTAAAAATGCGTTTGATCGTTATTTTTTTTTTTTTTGTGTGCGAATAAATCTATTTATTAGATCTTCTCATAAATAGAGTTACAGTGTTCAAGAACTCCGCAGAGAAGCGGAGCTCCCAAAAACAACCCCAATGGCAAAAGATCGTCCACTCCAAAATAATATGATCCAGGCCGTTATCACTTCGACCAATATAAACAAAATCACAAAAAAAGAAAGAAACCTTCAGGAGACAAATATCCAGAACAAAAAGAGAAAGAAGCCTTCATGACCACTATTTCTCTTATAAAGGTCGGTTGTTCTGCATGGTGACATGGTCTCATTACATTTTTGCATTCCAACCTTTAAAGGTTCTTCACGTGGTTATATGTACCATTTCTTTGCCTCTCTGCACAATAGTGCAATAATAGAGATGGAGATGTGACATGGGAATGGTATTGTACCTCGTATTTCCTTTTGCAAGACATACATAATACATATACTAATTATACAAGTGAATATTTGATTAAACTAAGCACTAAAAGTTTGACATTTGGTTCCGGTTTGATGGTTTCAAATAATTGGTTTTTATTGGTTTTGGTTTCGATTTTATTGTTGGTTCGTGTTAATGGTTTTGGATTCAATTGGGAACAAATCTATTTTTAAGTCCAATAAATAAGTCTGATGTTACAGAGCCTTCACCACAACACCTAGGCCCAAATTGTGACTCAAGAAATAAATACAATTTGAAATAATTTACATGGCGTAAATTCAATAATTGGTTTTTTCTTGTTCAGTATGTACAATTGGTTCAACAGATTTAATAGAAAAAAAATAAAATAAAATAGGTTCAACAGGGTAACGATTCTAATTGATTTTAGTATGTTCAAAGCCGATAGTTTAACTGATTGTTCTTAAAACTATTATCAAACGGTTTAAGTACTTCTTAAAACCAAAACCAAACAAATTGATAAATGATTTATGAGTTCCGAATTAAACTGTTTGAATTTGGATAAATAAAACTCTGTCCAAGAGCATAGCCTACGCTAGCGTTCCCATGGGTCTAGCTCTCTCTTCCCCATGTAAAAAGACATCTCCACCCTTGTTTGAGGAAGGAGAGTGATAGACATAGAGAGTGTTGACATAGGCCTCGTTCACATACAGAGAACCACTTCCCAAGAAAACAAGGAGAAAAGTTCTCTATGGGAGAGTGCACTACTGCCCATGCCTAGATATAGAGAGAAGCGAAATGACCGCCTCACCCCCACCACATGAAAGATGGAAATTTCGATCACCTCCATTATGCCAATGTGTGTGCTCTCATTGGAGCATGTATAGGGGCCATGCTCCTATCGTATTGTCTTCAATCACGATCGGCTTCGATTGTACTGTCTTCAATCATCGTCTTATCTCGCTTCACGGCTTTACCTTGAAATAAAGAATCAAGAGAAGCATTAAAGGTTAGAAGACAAAAGGAAAAACATTGATTACTCAGCATTAATTGCTTTGAAATCAGATTGCTACCATTGCATATTCCTATGCATTAATTGTTGAAATAAGATTGCAATCATTGCAACTTCCTTAGTTTTTTCCCTTTGATTGATTTAAAGAAAAAAAAAAATCAAAAGGGAGAAGTCTGCAAGCATTGATTGACAGAAAGCTTGCTAAAGCTTTTGTGTTGAATATTAAAGAAGTGACATCATTGATTGGTTGTTCAGATTTGGATATTAAAGAATAGTTATCTTTATTAAATCCAAAAAGGTGGACTTTATTACTGTGACTGTGCATTGAAGAATCACATCATACAAGGTACAGAGCGTACAACACCTCATTGTTAGAATTTTTTTTTTGGCTTTCGGGCACCAACACTAGCATGCACACTGTGAGTGTCGACGCCGCTGCACCGCCGCAATCTTTCCTCCGTCGTCTAAATCCAGGGTTCTTCATATCAGGTGTGATTGTTCCTTGAAGTATTTATTTTTATTTGAATGGTATGTTTAGGTTGAGTTTAGCTAATGAAACAATAAACCAGGTTAACCATAATTCACTTGATCCCAAAATACTACATTGTAGGTTAGGACATGTGAACTATAGGAAAATGCTCAAACTAGCTAAAACTCTTAATTTACCATTAGACACTTCAATTAGATTTAATAGATGTGAAATGTGTGTTCAAACCAAAATAACCATAAAATCGTTCAGACCGGTTTCTAGGAGCACTCAACTTATTGAACTTATACATTCTGACATTTGTGACTTTAAAAGCTACACAACTAGAGGAGGTCAGAAATATTTGATAACATTTATAGACGATTTTTCTAGATATTGTCGTTTATACCTGTTAAAATCTAAAGATGAAGCATTTTAAAATTTTAAAATTTTCAAGAATAGGGTAGAAAATCAGTTGAACTTGAAAATTAAAAGATTTAGAAGTGATAGAGGAGGAGAATACAAATTGATAGAGTTCAAGAAATTTTGTGTCTCTACAAGCATAATCCTTGAAACTACTGCTCCTTACTCACCTCAATCAAATGGCATAGCTGAAAGAAAGAACAGGACATTAACAAAGATGTTAAACTCCATGTTGTTGACAGCTGGCATGCCCTCTTGCTATTGGGGAGAAGCAGTGTTGACTGCAAATCACATTCTAAATAGACTACCACATTCAAAACTGACTTCTACACCTTATGAACTATGGCATAATCATCCCTGTAGATATGACACTCTTAAGGTTTGGGGCTGTATAGCTTATGTTAGGATACAAGACCCTAGGAGACCTAAGGTGGGAACTAGAACAAACACTTGTATATATCTAGGTTGTGCAGAAGACAGTGCTGCAGACCGATTTTTGGATCTATCAACCAATGTGGTGATAGAATCTAGGGATGCTATATTCTTTGAAGATAAACTCCCTAGAGATAAATGTCTGACCTTGCCTGGTCTGACTGAAGTGGTTACAGAATCACCTTTGGAATCTGAACCAATTGTTTCTGACACTACTCCCACAATGCTCATTGAATCAGAATCTAGAAGAGTATCTACTAGAGATCGAGTACCCAAGAATTTTGGTGAGGATTTTGTGAGCTACCATTTAGAGGCTGATCCATCCACCTATAAGGAAGCGATGAGATCTAGGGACTCCCTGCTATGAAAAGAAGCCATTGATGAGGAAATGAGCTCTTTAATGCAGAATGAGACTTGGCACCTTGTTGATCTACCTAGAGGGGCCAAGACAATAGGGTGTAAGTGGGTACTGAAGAAGAAACTTAATCTGGATGGGTCTATAGCCAGGTATAAAGCACGATTAGTACCTAAGGGCTATAAACAGGTGAGAGGAATAGATTATTTTGACATCTACTCCCCGGTTTGCCATTTAGCAACAATAAGGATTCTTCTTGCCATAGCATCTATTGAGCACTATGGTGTCCATCAAATGGATGTAAAAATGGCTTTCCTTAATGGAGACCTAACAGAAGAAATCTACATGAACCAACCTAAAGGATTTGTCATGGAAGGTTCTGGAAAAAGAGTTTGTAAATTAAACAAATCTCTCTATGGTCTTAAACAAACACTTAAATTGTGGCATTAGAAGTTTGATAAGACAGTAAAGAGCCTTGGTTTTGAAACCAGCAACTCGGATAAGTGCTTTTATTTTTTATCTGAGTCAAACAAGGTCGCGATTATTTATTTGTATGTAGACGACATGTTGATTCTCGGTTCTGATCTCTCTATAATGAGAGACATTAAAGAAACTTTGTCTAAAGAATTCGACATGAAAGATCTTGGTGTGGTAGACACCATTCTTGGAATGAGAGTAAGCTTCGGTGAGCAAAGGATCACCCTTAGTCAGACTCATTACATTGAGAAGCTACTTTCTAGTTGAAACCAAACACAGGTAACACCGTGAATCAGTTAGATTACTCTAAACTAATTGGTAGTCTCATGTATGCAATGAGTTGCACTAGGCTAGACATAGCCTTTACGGTAGGCATACTAAGTCGTTTCACTAGTAATCCTGAAAAAAGGTATTGGGATGCCCTATCGAGGCTGATGAGATACCATAAGGGTACTCAAGGTTATGCTTTATGTTATACTGGACATCCTCCAACTTTGGAAGGATATTCTGATGTATCTTGGTGCTCAGATTTGGGAGACAATAGATCCACCAGTGGTTATGTATTTACACTAGGAGGAGCAGCTGTAGCATGGAAATCCAAGAGACAGACAAGTATTGCTCTGTCATCTATGGAATCGAAACTTTATGCTCTAGCTTCTGCGGGAGATGAAGCAGAGTGGATAAATGATCTGATCATTGATATTCCATTGAGGAGTTTTAAGTTAAACTCTATATCTATATTCTGCAAATAATCAAGCAACAAAGACGATTGTGAATAACTCACTCTTTAATGGGAAGAGGAGACACATCAGGATGAAACAGGCAATGCTGAATTATAGAACAGAACAAGGGATTATCATTTTGATTGATGTGAGATCGAAGGATAATACGGCAGATGCTCTTACAAAGGGATTAAATAAAGATCGAACATTCAAAACTACAGGGGAGATGGGGTTAAAGACCATTTAGTCAGGTCTTAACCTAACCCAGTATTATTTTGAATTATTCGAATCTCATCTTGTTATACCCGTACCCCGGGATATAATTAAATATCATTTCTTCTCGTGACGTGTAGATACCGCTGCCATGTATGCTGGTGACCTGTTCTCTATGATGGTCAAACCTAGCTACAAAATCGTTGACCACAGCACGGGTTTGCCTGTGGAGGAAAGATTCCTCAACCGCCAGTGGGGAAAGTTCGTTGACGGCGACTTCGTCGACTACCCTCCAAGTACCAGCCCGGAGCGAGGAGTTCGAGGAGAGAGCATCCTGGACCGTCACCTCGCTTGGATAATTCGTTCGGTGATGAGCTTAGCATTGCCGTGGCGAAGCTGTTCGGGGTCATGGGTAATAAACCATGACGGGGAAAAGTAAGTTCTAGCCTCAAGACTTATTAATTATTCTTCCCTTGGTAACCTCGAAGTGCGGGTCCGGGCTTGAACCGCTCGAGCTATTTCATGAGAGAAGGGAATAATTTAAGTTCGGGTCCCACGTACCTTTAGGAAGTACATTGGGGACTTATACCCATCTCTTATGAACCCATCTAAGAATGGGCTTTTCCCTAATTAAGGTTGTGGGCAGGCCCATTTAACCTATTGACCCAATGATGGGTTATTCCATCCACTTACCTACATAGGACTAATGGGTTGACCCATTAGGCCTCATGACCCATTTGTCTAGAGGTACCCAAATACCCATTTATTATAAATGAGTCCATGAGGGAGAGAGAGAACATTACTTCTCCTTCATCATTCTCTTCTACCCTAAATCGTGGAGGAGAGAAAGAGGAGAGAAAGAGGAAGAGGAAGGTGAAGAGGCTTGGAGGAAGGTGGAGACCCCATCTCTTGGGCCATAAATCGTGGAGCTCTCTCATCTTGGGGGTAGGTAAGCTATTGAAGCTTCTTCCTTCTTCTATTTTGGATTTTAAAGGGGGTTGGGTAATGGGAGAGATTGACCTAGATCTCTCTTGGAACCTAGGGAGTCGATGGAGCATTAAAGCCCAAGCTATGGTGGAGTTATTTCACTCCATTATGAGCTCTAATGTAAGGGTTCTCATTGCCATTTGAGAGATTTAAGGTTGGACCCTAATGAGCTTAGGATGGAGTTTCCTAGAAGTTCTTGTGCTTTAAAACCACTTGAAAATGGGGTCCTTGGAGGGAATCCTTCGGATTTTGGACCTGAAGGTGTGAGGGTTTACATGTGGTTTTGCAAGAAACCACCCCTGAAATTACCTTCCCGAGAAGGCCCCTGTGAAGCTCGGATTTACACTCGGTTTGATTTCAAAACCACATCCGCATCCGACCTTGACTAAAATTGTCCTGAGCCCCCGTGAAGCTCGGATTTACACTCGGTTTCGTTTCGAAACCACATCCGCATCCAACCTTGACTAAAACTGTCCCGAACCCCGGTTTCCTAGGATTTACATGTGGTTGCAGAATTTGGGCATGAAACCACTCCTGCAACCACTTTGTTTCGAAACCTTATACTAAGTGATTATGGGAGACCTTTTGGGAATCCTTTCCCTTCGCTCGTTTAACCTTATTTCACTCTTTGTATAGGTTAATATATTCATTTTTGTGGCTTATTGCTTGATCGAGGCGACAACCGATAATCGTGGTGCTTAGCGTATACGTAGTGAGTGGGTTTGGTCGTTTGGCCTGTTATTATTATTGCATTATATATTATGTAATCATTATAATTAATAAGCATGTTTGCGCATATTGCATACTCTTATATACAATTGTTATAATGTTGATCGGTAATGTTGTACCTTGATGGGTCTCGGTGCGGTGGTACCAGTGCGTTGAACCCAACACTATATACATTTATGAAGAAATTATGTTGAATGTCATGTTGAATCGTATGCACGGCCGCGTCTGGTAACTGGGCACTAAACCGGATGAAAAGTTGATGCGCCGGATTACCTCTCGGGACGATAGGACTTGCATGTAGTATATTATGGCTAGGATTTCACACCCTTATGCTACGACCCTTACCAACAGGGTTTAGGTGTTGGGTAATCGCACACCGGATTACGTGGAGGTGGGAAAGGCCGATCATGGTAGTATTGGTTATCGGGTCCGCACTGAGTGGTCTTGGAGGCTTCGATCGGCGTAGGTCCCACGTGACAATTGAGGTTTCATTGTGGCGATAAGTTAAGTGACCCATGATGTCTCCCGAGTTGTCACATGTAGCATATGCCATTGACTTAGTTGTTTGTTAGGTGGAAAAATGGACTTAACATGTGCATGCATCATTGGACTATGTGAATTGCGTGTTTGTGCATCCCCATCCCCTCACCGGCTCAGTGGAGCTAACCCCTCGTGCGCACACTTTTTAGATTATGATGCGGTGACGGATATCTCGCGGGACTTGGAGTGCGCCCTGGGGTACGATGAGATTGGTGAGGAGGAACCGGAGGCCGTGTTTGAGGAACATGGCGACGGTGTCCTTGCGATGATTGTGCCTACGGTCGTGAGGATATTCGGGACTCGATCCCTTTTGATTTACTTTTGAGGATAAGGCCTATGTTGAAATACTTATGTTATACCATTTTTGATAGTTATTAGATGGTCATTGGAAATGTAACTAATTCGTATTTATCATCTAGCCTTTGAACATCTTGTAACTATTCGATTTATACGCTTCGCAATACTATCGATCCTTGGAATGTAATATTCCTCTTTTTCGCATTCTAATATTATATTGTGTTAATATTGGTTATGATCAGTGCGTTGGGACACGTGTCGTGATCCGGGCGGTTTAGTAGGATGACACGCGCGCCCTAGTCACCCTTTATATGATATTATATTCCTTGTCTGGAATAGGGGCGTGACACATCTAGCCTTGGTAAGCATTCGGGACAGTTTACATATTTCAGATAACTTAGTTAGGTTACTAAGTATGGGGGTTTGTGAAACCATTCCAAACTTGATGGTGTAGCAAATTTTCATGTGAAGTCTCCTTACTTTGTTATTTCAAACTTGATGGTGTAGCAAATTTTCATGATGTTGTGCTAGTCTTTATGTCATTCCAAATTTGATGACATGTCTTTCATAGTATGGTGTACCATTCCAAATTTGATGATACAACATAAATCTATGACTGATATGATGAACACAGTATTCCAAATGGAAACATGGTATGATTCTTATGATAGAGACTGTATAGGATCGAGCTCTTGTAAAGAAACTTGATGATGATGCTTATTGTTTTTTGGTTTACCTTCAGCCATATATGAAATGTACTAAGTTCTTATTGTTGAACTAGATACTATTGTGCAAATGATTGAATTCATAATATCTTATGAAATTCATATTTGACAAATTACAGAGAATGGCGAAGATGGAGGAGAACGGTTGAATCTGGATCTCGATGAGGATGACTTACTTGATGAGTAAAGTCACATGGATTGCAAGGACTTTTCTTTTTGATTATTTCTTTTGGTTTAGCCACTTGCATGTGGAACTTCGGATTTATTATTGGGTTTAGTTTTGATCTAAAACCCTAGTTTTATTTCTTGAAGTTTACTTATTTCTTATTTGATTTATTGGATTATTGATATTCAATTTATATTGATTCAATTACTGATTGAACAATGGTTCCTATACATGTGTAATGGATATATGTAGAACATAGGAGGAGATTGTAAGGGTATTTATGCAATATCCCTTCATATGTTCTAATATAATCCTACTTGTGTTAATGCCCAGGCTGTGAGGGGCAATCTAGTAATTAGCCCATCTAACCTAAACCTTAGTTTCCCTATATATACTAGCTGGAGTCAGCAGTCTGGGTATTCCAAATTAGATACTTAGGGTGTAATGCTTTAAGCAACCTTGTGCTTAAACCCTAACCTTAACAGGAAGCAATAATAAGATTGGGGACAGTAGCTGGTGCGATAACTGTGTGTGCACAAAATCAAGTCCACCATACTGCAGCTGCACCGATACATCTCTCTGCACCAAATGCGTCTGCTACTTAACTGTGTCTACTGTACTTCAGCCATACTGCGAATCTATGGCTTCCAAATTTGACAGCTTCAGTCCTTCCAGCATTGCTACCACTGCTACTGCTGAGAGGACCAAAGCAATCCTCCCCTGAGCCCAACCCTATATGTCGTCTCAGAACCATGGTCGTGGTCCTACGTACTTACTACTACGTGTTGTGCTCTTTGTGTGTGTCTTGTGTCTTGTATGTGCTAATTTGCAATGCCTACTACTCGATCCTATAGTTTCATCTTCATAAGATTGTAACCAAGTGGGTGGGTGTTACCAAATTGGCTTCTTTATAATAAAGAGGAGATTTTCTTATTATTTCTCATTACTGTTTTCATTTTGTGTCATTCTATTTGCAATTAATGCCTACTCGCTGGACATATCCATTATTACCCAATCAGATCATGGCATTTCGAATCTCTTGTAGATTAGGTCTTTGACTCCTTACCCATTTAATCTTTGCGTCCATACCCATAGAAAAATTCTTTATAATAGATGCATAAGAGCCCCTTTTAACCCCATTTTCAATTTCTGAAAAAAAACAAAAACAAAACAAAACATTATTTGGGTGAATGAAAAATTAAATTAAAAAAGATAAAGAGAAACAAAAAAAAAAAAAAATGATACTTCAAAAATAAGGATAAGGAGAAAACAACAATTAAATGATGGTGTGCTACACCAAAAGCCAGGGTGCGTCAGAAACATCATTAAAAGGACGATACATCAAAAAATTGGGGATTAGAGAATAATTTCAAAAATTTATTACAATAAAGGTAAACCTCAAGCCTGACCAATTGTAGTTCACATTTGAGCTTGAATTTATAACATGGGCCAACAAGAGTTGCAATATTTGTCATGAATCGTCTTAACTCGACCATGTTCAAACAATCGAAATATATAATTTTAATCCGATTGGATGTTCTTGGTTGAGAATCTTCTTGCTTTAATTGTTTCATTTGGTTTGATCTGATCAGCTTTGGCCTTGCAGGGTTTTGATGTGATCCATGGTTTTGATCAAGAAAGTCACTATTAGGTTATCATCCCATCCCCATACAAGGGGATAATACAATTTTTGGATTTTGTTTGATTTGATTAATTTTTATTTAGGTAATGGATGCACTTATTGTTCCGTAAACAAGGACAAAAAAAAAACTATTTTTGTTTTGAGATTATCAACCATGAGGAAAACAACAATGGCCATAGAGCAAAAAATGGGAGAATAATTGAAGGATAAATTTCTTGGGGGTTTGGGTTTTCTAGGTAGTATGGCTCATAATAAAGCTATAATTCTTAAGTTAGGCGGGAGGTTTTTAACCAACCCTTCATCTCTTTGGATTCAAATTTTGAAAACTAAATAATTTTTAAAATGCAAACATACATTTTTTTTTATGGTAATAAAACCTCTCCCTACCCTTTGACCATTACACATAATATAAATCATTGGGTCTACGGGTTAAAGATTTTACACCTTGCTGAACCATTAATCATAATATAAGATCATCGTTTCTTATGCCTCGAAGGTTATCTATGTTTATCTTTTTTGGATCATTCTATTATAATTTGTGGTGACAATTTTGATCCCAATATTGCATAGGTTGACTAGGCTTCGATTTATTATATTCTTTAATCATCAATTTATTTCAACATATCCACATTTTTATATTTAAGATGTGTTCAAAAAGCAAGGGGATTGCAACAAGGACCTCAAGGTACATTGATGGTGGGATGCAAAGAATTAGAAGTATGGATGACTATCAAGATTTGATTAATTACTTAGATTAGGAAAATAAATTTTGTTGGACATGGAAACTGTAATTTTCTTTGTTATTGGAGTTATCTATTATTCTCTAATTAGTTTAGTAATTATTCTGAAGAAGCATAGATTATTATTATTATCTATAGCACATTGGATAGCCAATAGTATAACAATGTTGACATACACTATTGTGTTTTTCTCTTTATTTATTTTCTCTCTCTTCAGAAAAATTCCACATATGTTGGCTTGAGCTAGACCTTTTGGAAGCCATGTTTCTCACTCGGTATCTCACTCTCTCACTCTCTCACTCTCAATCAATCAATCAATCAATGCTTTCAAATAGTATTTCAAATGGTTACATCACGTGGAAATATATGTACCTTATAACTGTCCTTTTGTGTGGTGCAGCTTTAATTATGAGTTAAAAGACAGTAATCATTTCTGGCTTTTACTCATGATTCATGACAGGATAGAGTAAATGGGGCCATATATATATATATATATATATATATATAGAGGTGCCCCCTTCCATAAATAAGCCAATAAACCCAATCAATGGCTCTGTCTAGCCTAATCTACCTCCATTATTGAACGAGGAGAATAGAAATCGTGCTCCTCTTTACCCAAAAATAAAATATCCAAATATCAAAGAGTTGCTTTGGTGAGATTTGCCTTTGAAAAAAATAATTAAAATCTATGGAGAATCCAAATAAATCTATAGAAGAAAACCCCCGTTACTAACAAAGTTCACTAGTAATTACATCTATCAAGTAATTGATAAAACATTTGGGTGTAAATTAACAAGTAATCCTATTTGTTAAGGGGTGTAAAAAAACCCGATTAGTCTGAGCTTGCCCAAATCCGTCCTGAGCCCAACAGATCTTGGGATAAGCAAAGGTCGGACTGTGTTTGATATTTGCATGTAGGGATGTAAACGGATCGGATTCGGCTTGGATAGTGCTATATCCACATCCGCATCCGATTAGCTTTCGGACGGATTCGAATAGTGCTAAACGGATACGGATCAGATATTTTATCCGTTTACATGTAAATATAGTTTTTTGGATAGCTATAGCCTATCCGTATCCGTATCTGTTTAACTTTCGGACAGATTCGGATAATACTAAACGAATACAAACACGGATACGAAAATGGATTTCGGCTATTCATTTACATCCCTATCTGCATGACCCTGGCGGAGCCACCTGACTCTCTATTATATAATATAAATTTATGATATATATAGAAGTTTTGCTTTGGTACAATGGTCAAAGTTGATCTATTATGATCAAGCTGTTACGGGTTCAAATCTTAAAACAATTTAGTTTTTTTTTTTTTGTTGTTGTGACAAATGCCTTTTTTTAATCTTGGGCTGTGATTGGGCTTTATTAGTACCACAACTCAATGAGCCAAGATATTTAAGGACAATCAGGGCTTGGTCGGGCTTGAGAAAACCTTGCCAGGGTTAAACTAGGTTGAGGGTATGCTTGACCCTGATAGGGCGAGGCTAGGCTTGGGTTTAGATTAAGGCCCCTAGTGTTGGACTAGGGTTTAGGTCAAGCCTGACCCAGTCTGGCCTGTTGACACCCCTACCATTTATCAAGTATGGGTGGAATAATAGTGTCCTAATTAAGCTTTTGAAAGTACAAATATGCCATTTATCTCTAATTTTATTGTATGAATGTGTCAGCACTAGGGATGTAAATGGATTGGATTCGGCTTGAATAGCACTATATCCGCATCCGCATCCGATTAGCATTCAGATGAATTTGGATAGTGCTAAACGAATACAGACACGGATACAGATCGGATATTTTATCCGTTTACATGTAAATATAGCTTTTTAGATAGCTATAGCCTATCCGTATCCGCATCCGTTTAGCTTTCGGACGGATTCGAATAGTGCTAAACAAATACGGACACGGATTCAGAAACGGATTTCAGCTATTCATTTACATCCCCAGTCAACACTCTTAATTAGGATGAACAGTGGAGCTTTCTTCCTTAATTGACATTTTTCAGACTCCATAATTTTTTTTTGGTTCATTGATATTTCCTTATTAAAAAAATTAATAAAAAAAATAAATAAAAAAAAACCTAAGTTAAAAATGTACTTGACCACTATTTCACTTACTAAGGTGGGTTGTTCTGCATGGTGACATGGTCCCATTACATTTGCATTCCAACCTTTAAAGGTTCTTCACGTGGTTAAATGTACCATTTCTGTTCCTTTCTGCACAATACTTCAATAATAGAGATGGAGATGAGAAATGGGAATGGTGTATTTCCTTCTGCAAGGCAGACATAATACGTATACTAATTGTACAAGTGAATATTTGATTAAACTAAGCACTAAAAGTTTGACATTTGGTTCCGGTTTTATGGTTTCAATTAATTGGTTTTTATTGGTTTTGGTTTCGATTTTATTGTTGGTTCGTGTTAATAGTTTTGGATTCTATTGAGAACAAATCTATTTTTAAGTCCAATAAATAAGTCTGATGTTACTGAGCCATCACCACAACACCTAGGCGCAAATTGTGACTCAAGAAATAAATACAATTTGAAATAATTTACATGCATGGCGTAAATTCAATAATTGTTTTTTTCTTGTTCAGTATGTACAATTGGTTCAACAGACTTAACCAGAAAAAAAAAAAAAATTTAATTGGTTCAACAGGGTAACGATTCTAATTGATTAATTTTAGTATGTTCAAAGCCGATAGTTTAAATGGTTGTTCTTAAAACTATTATCAAACGGTTTCAGTACTTTTTAAAACCAAAACCAAACAAATTGATAAGTGATTTATGAGTTCCGAATTAAAATGTTTGAATTTGGATAAATAAAATTCTGTCCAAGAGCATAGCCTACGCTAGCATTCCCATGTGTCTATCTCTCTCTGACCCATGTAAAAAGACATCTTCACCCTTGTTTGAGGAAGGAGAGTGATAGACTCAGAGAGTGTTGACGTAGACGTCACTCACGTACAAAGAACCACTTCCCAAGAAAACAAGGAGAAAAGTTCTCTATGGGAGAGTGCACTACTGCCCATGCCTAGATATAGAGAGAAGCGAAATGACCGCCTCGCCCCGATCCCATGAAAGATGGAAATTTCGATCACCTCCATTATGCCAATGTGTATGCTCTCATTGGAGCATGTACAAGGGCCACGCTCCCGCACAGTAAACATCAACCCAAAAAACAAATAGGAAGAATGACAAGGGTATTTAGGTAAAAGAAAATGGTGCTCAGAGGCGTGTTCCGGTTATAAATACTGCCCCAAGCAATGAGTTTATCACTCGCAAGACCAAGAAGTTATAACTGGTTTGTGTGTGCAAGTATTGTCAGTGAAGAGTGTAAGTGAGAGAGATCAGATCCGATCAGATCGAGATGGCTCTGAAGGTTGTGTTGATGACACTGATGGTGGTGTTGTCTCTAGGAACAATGCCCTCTCCATTAATGGCTGCCCCATATAGGGTCGACGTTGCTGAGCTGCTCTCAGCCATAGAATTTCCAACTGGTAATATATATAACTCTGCAATTGAATTGGTTGGGTGCCCTTTATCTTTCCTCCCATGGGTTTATATGCTCTCTCTCTTTCTCTCTCTCTGACATTTTGTTATGATTCTCGTTTATTTAACAGGAAAGATTGGGGACAGTAGCTGGTGCGACAACTGTGTGTGCACAAAATCAAACCCACCTTACTGCCGTTGCACCGATGCTTCTCTCTGCACCAAATGCGTCTGCTACTTATTTGTGCCTACTGCTCTCAAGTCAACTTGCGAATCTATTGCTTCCAAATTCGACAGCTTCTGTCCTTCCTCCGTTGCTACAACTGCTGGGAGGACCCAATTTATCCTCAACTGAGCCCAAGTGCCCAACCCTAAATAGTCTCCTCTAGCTTAGCTATGTCGTCGCCGTCTCTGAACCATGGTCGTGGTCCTACGTACTTACTACTACGTATTGTACGTGCTCTTTGTGTCTTGTATCTTCTAATTTGGAATGCCTACTACCCCTGAAGTTTCATCTTCATAAGATTGTAACCAAGTGGGTGGGTGTTACCAAATTGGCTAGTTTATAATAAAGAGGAGATTTTCTTATTATTTCTCGTTACTATTTTCATTTTGTGTCATTCTATTTGCAATTAATGCCTACGCTGGACATATCCTGTATTACCCAATCAGATCATGGCATTTAGAATCTCTTGTAGATTAGGTCTTTGATTCCTTACCCATTTAATCTTTGGGTCGACACCCATAGAAATATTCTTTACAATAGATGCATAAGATCCCCTTTTAACCCCATTTTCAATTTCCCAAAAAATAAATTAAAAATAAACATTTTTTGGGTGAATGAAAAATTAAATTAAAAAAAACAAAGAGGAAAAAAAAAGATGATACTTCAAAAATAAGGGTAGAGAAAAAACAACAATTAAATGATGGTGTACTACACCAAAAGCCAGGGTGGGCCAGAAACATCATTAAAAGGATGATACATTAAAAAATCAGGGATTAGAGAATAATTTCAAAAATTTATTACAATAAAGCTAAATCTCAAGCCTGACCAAAATTATAGTTCACATTTGAGCTTGAATTTATAACATGGGCCAACAAGAGTTTCAATATTTGTCATGAATCGCCTAAACTCGACCATGTTCAAACAATCGAAATATTTAATTTTAACGCGACTAGTGGTTCTTGGATGAGAATCTTCTTGCTTTGATTGTTTCGATTGATTTGATCCCATCAACTTTGGCCTTGCGGGGTTTTGATGTGATCCGTGGTTTTGATCAAGAAAGTCACTATTAGTTTATCATCCCATCGCCATACAAGGAAATAATACAATTTTTGGATTTTGTTTAATTTGAATAATTTTTATTTAGGTCATGGATGCATTTATTGTTCCATAAACAAGAAAAATAAAAAAACCTATTTTGTTTTATGATTATCAACCAAGAGTTAAACAAAACAACAACGGCCAAAGAGTGAAAAATCGAAGGATAAATTTCTCGGGGGATTCAGGGTTTTTTGGGTAGTATGGGCCACAATAAAGCCATAATTCTTAACCTAGGATGAAGGCTTTTAACCAACCCTTCATTTCTTTGGATTCAAATTTTGAAAGCTAAATATTTAAAAAAATGCAAATTTAGGATAATAAAACCTCTCCCTATCCTTTGACTATCATAAATAATATCAATCGTTGGGTCTACGATTTAAAGAATTTACACCTTACTGAACCATTAATCAGAACACAAGATCAAACCTTCTTATGCCTCGAAGGCTATCAATGTTTATGTTCTTAGGATCATCCTATTATAATTTTGGGTGACAGTTTTGATCCCAATATTGCATGGATTGACAGGGCTTCTGTTATCTTCTTTAACCATCAACAATTTTTTTCAACATATCTAAATTTTTATATTTAAGAAGTGTTCAAGAAGCGAAAGCAAGGGGATTGTAACAATGACCTCAAGGTACACTGACAGTGGGATGCAAAGAATTAGAAGTATGGATGACTATCAAGATTTTATTAATTGGTTAGATAAAGGAGAGTAAACTTTGTTGGACGTGGAAACTGTAGTTCTCTTTATTATTGGAGTTATCTATTATTCTCTAATTGGTTCTGGAATTATTCTGAAGAAGAATAGATTATTATTATTAACTATAGCGCATTGGATAGCCAATTGAATAACAATGTTGACATGAATCGTTATCCTCTCTTGTCTGTTGCCCGGACAGGATTGTGCTGTCCCTTTACATGCGGGGCGCAAAATAATGACCTAATCCCCTGCCCGAACACACTGTCCGAGCAGGGTTAAATCGTCATTTCACACCCCCATGTGAAGGAACAGTACGATCCTATCCGAGCAGCGTACAGGAGGGGAAAAAATTCCTGTTGACATACACTATTGTGTTTTTCTTTTTTTTTTTTTTTTTTTAGAGACAGGAGGGGTATTCGACTTTAGGCCGACTAAATCCCCTCAGGACTCGTACCTGTGCTCCGTGCCACACACGAATCGGGAGCTTCTGGGCCCTAGTGAACCTCAGGCGGGTGGTCCCAAAAAATTATACATCGTTGAAGGTTTAATCACGAGGCGGAGTCTCATGTCCCCTCCAAACCAGCTGCGCTAACCCCTTGAGGTTACTATTGTGTTTTTCTCTTTATTTGTTTTTTCTCTCTTCAAAAATATTCCACATATGTTGGCTGAGCTAGACCTTTTGGAAGACATGTTTCTCATGAGGTATCTCACTCTTTTACTCTTTCACTCTTTCACTCTTTCAATCAATCAATCAATCAATGCTTTCAAATAGTATTTCAAATGGTTACATCACGTGGAAATGTACGTACCTTATAACTCTCCTTTTGTGTGTGGTGCTGTTTTAATTATGAGCAAAAAGACAATAATCATTTCTGGCTTTTAGTCATGATTCCTGACAGAACAGAGCAAATGGGCCATAAACACAATCAATGGCTCTATCTATCTAGCCTTATCCATCTCCATTATTGAACGAGGAGAATAGAAATCGTTCTCCTCTTTACCCAAAAATAAAATAGCCAAAGATCAAAGAGTTGCTTTGGTGAGATTTGCCTTTGAAAATATAATTAAAATATATGGAGAATCCAAATAAATCTATTAAAAAAGGAAAATTTATGAGATTAGCCACAAATGAGTTTTACTCTACAAAACTGTCTACTCCATCTGCAATTTAACAAATATAACCAAAGAAAAGATTATAATTACAAAAATAGGCAAAACAGTGTTATACAATCTTGGGTACAGCAATCGTTTTTTTTTGGGGACAATTTTACCCCTCCACCTTTCCTTCTCGATTACCATGTCCGCCTTTGTAACCCCTACCGCCCCACCACTGCTGCCATATCCCGCCCCTGCTGCCGCCCTCGCAATCACCGTAACGTCTGTTGTATCTACTTTATCTGGACTACCATCCTCCAATCCACCCGGCCATCCCCTCGCAATGGCCACAATGCCCAAGCCCGGTCTCCTTTGGCTTCGGGGACCAACTTCTCCAGTTTTTCTTCTTCTTCTTTGGCCCCAGGGACAACCTTCTCGCGAAGAGGGGCTTGCATGGCTGAGGTTGGGTCTTCTTCTTCTGCAAGCCGCCAACAATGTCCCTGAAAGGAATAGAGAACGTTATTTTTCTGCAGTTTAACCCATCTTCGAACAGGAAAATATATTAGAAATTCTACATCTCCAAGTCCTAGATACCAGCAAACTGTTGCTACTTCCTTTTAATCTTCTTCTCACCGTTTTCGTCCTCTCCCACGGCCTCAAGGAATCCAGCCTCAAATCCTTCCCAACCTTCCTTTCTATTCCTGAAATCGTATTCTACGTCTATCTCGCTCAAACTAATTATGACCGAAGAGAATAGATTAGCATGGGATTTAATAGAGAAAGATTTTGATCCACTTTTTTACTTTTAAACGAATAGGAATTGTATCAAATAAAAAAAGCTACTAAATCACAACTCTCTTCAATTTGAATAGGAAAACAGGGGCTCCGTTCCCCTGTTATTTTCTCAAAAAAATTTCACAATAAAAAAAAGTTAACATAACACAAGTTCTCTTTGATTCGCTTAAGAAAATGAGTGTGATGACCAATTCGGCTGAGTTTTTGTTCTCCATCCATTTCGGACATGGCAAAGCCACGTTGGAAGGTTCCAAGATTAGGTGAATCGCCTCTTCCCCATCCGTCCATGTTGCCTCCGCTGCAGAAGCGTACTTTCTTCTTCCCTGCCACACGTAAAATCCCATTCTCTACCTTCACCTGCAAACCACCACCACCATCCAAAACCAAAAAATACCACTCCTCTACTTATCCATTTCAGGTTGCAGAGCCAGCGGCGCAAAGATGGTGGACAACGCCACAGATCCATTGCCCTGCAACAATACGGTGCTAGGCTGGCCGACAAAGCCTATAGGGCGGCTGTGCTAATTTGGCAGTCAAAGGTGAGATGCAGGGTCGCTGGTGGCAGAGGAAACCATACGTGGTGGGTTGGTTTGAACGGTGGGTGAGTGCAATGGCAACAGGGGTGGGATGTGGTAGCAGTGGTGGGGCGGTAGGGTTACAAAGGCGGACATGGTAATCGAGAAGGAAAGGTGGAAGGGTAAAATTGTCCAAAAAAATTATGATTGTTGTACCCTGGATTGTATAACACTGTTTTGCCTAATTTTGAAATTGTGATCTTTTCTTTGGTTATATTTGTTAAATTAAAGATGGAGTAGACAGTTTTGTAAAATGAAACTCATTTGTGACTAATCTCATAATTTTTGCTAGAAAAGATCCCCGTTAACCTTTTCATGTCTCACTTAAATTTCACCAACAAAGTTCACTAGTAATTATATCTATCAAATAACTGTTGAACATTTGGATGCAAATTTCACAAGTAATCCTATTTATTAGGAGAGTCAAAAAAACCCGATCAGCCTGAGCCTGCCCAAACCCGTCCTGAGCCTGACAGATCTGGGGATAAGCAAAGATCGAACTGTGTTTGATATTTGCATGGCCTTGATGGGGCCAACCTGATTCTCTATTATATAATATAAATTTATAAAATATATAGAAGTTTTGCTTTAGTGCAATGGTCAAAGTTGATTTGTTATGATCAAATTTTTATGGGTTCAAATCATAAAATTGTTTTTTTTTTTTTTTTTAATTAGTTTGGGCTGTGATTGGGTTTTATTAGTACTACAACTCAATGAACCAAGATATTCAGGGACAATCAAGACTGGACCGGGCTTGTGAAAACCTTGCCAAGATCGAGCTGGATTAAGGGTATGCTTGGCTTTGGTAGGGCGGGGCTGGACTTGGGTTTAGGCTAAGGCTCCTAGTGTTGGACTAGGGTTTAGGTCAAGCCCAGTCCAGCCTGGCCCGTTGACACCTCTACTATTTATCAAGTCTGGGTGGAATAATAGTGTCCTAATTAAGCTTTTGAAAGTACAAATATGCCATTTATCTCTAAATTTATTGTATGAATGTGTCTTAGCACTCTTAATTAGGATGACCAGTGGAGCTTTCTTCCTTAATTGACATTTTTCAGACTCCATAATTTTTTTTTGGTTCATTGATTATTCCTTATTACAAAAATTAATATATATAAAAAAATTTAAAAAAAAACCTAAGTTAAAAATGTGCTTACCACTATATCACTTATTAAGGTGGATTGTTCTGCATGGTGACATAGTCTCAATACATTTGCATTCCAATCTTTAAAGGTTCTTCACGTGGTTAAATGTACCATTTCTGTTCCTCTCTGCACAATAATGCAATAATAGAGATGGAGATGTGACATGGGAATGATATTGTACCTCGTATTTCCTTCTGCAAGGCATACATTATACATATATTAATTATACAAATGAATATTTGATTAAACTAAGCACTAAAAGTTTGACATTTGGTTCCGGTTTGATGGTTTCAATTAATTGGTTTTTATTGGTTTTGGTTTCGATTTTATTGTTGGTTCGTGTTAATAGTTTTGGATTTAATTGGGTAGCCCAATAAATAAGTCTGATGTTACTGAGCCTGAACCACAGCACCCAGGCCCAAATTGTGACTCAAGAAATAAATACAATTTGAAATAATTTACATGGCGTAAATTCAATAATTGTTTTTTTCCTTGTTCAGTATGTATAATTGGTTCAACAGACTTACCAATTCTAATTGATTTTAGTACGTTCAAAGCCGATAGTTTAAATAGGTGTTTTTAAAACTATTACCAAACGGTTTCAGTACTTCTTAAAACCAAAACCAAACAAATTGATAAATGATTTATCAGTTCCGATTTAACTGTTTGAATTTGGATAAATAAAACTTTATCCAAGAGCTGCATAGCCTATGCTAGTGTTCCCATGTATTGATCTCTCTCTTCCCCATATAAAAAGACATCTCCACCCTTGTTTGAAGGAGGAGAGCGATAGACAAAGAGTGTTGACGTAGGCCTCGTTCACATACAGAGAACCACTTCCCAAGAAAACTAGGAGAAAAGTTCTCTATGGGAGAGTGCACTACTGCCCATGCCTAGATACAGAGGGAAGCGAAGTGACCGTCTTGTCCCCACCCCATAAAAGATGAAAATTTCAATCACCTCCGTTATGCCAATGTGTGTGATCTCATTGGAACACGTACAGGAGCCACACTCCCCGACAGTAAACATCAACCCAAAAAACAAATAGAAAGAATGACAAGGGTATTTAGGTAAAAGAAAATGGTGATTAGAGGCGTGTTCCGGTTATAAATACTGCCCCAAGCAATGAGCTTGTAACTTGCAATTAAGAGCAACAAGTTATAACTGGTTTGTGTGAGTGAGTGAAGAGTGTAAGTGAGAGAGATCAGATCAGATAGAGATGGCTCTGAAGGTTGTGCTGATGACACTAATGGTGTTGTTTTCTCTGGGAACAATGCCTTTTCCATTGGCTGGTGCTACTAGGGTCGACGTTGCTGAGCTGCTCTCAGCCATAGAAATTCCAACTGGTAATATACATAACTCTGCAATTTGGTTAATTGGTTCCCTTTATCTTTCCTCCCATGGGTTTATGTGCTCTCTCTCTCGCTCTCTCTCTGACATTGTGTTATGATTCTTGTTTGTTTAACAGGAAAGACTGGAGACAGTAGCTGGTGCGACAACTGTGTGTGCACAAAATCAAACCCACCATACTGCCGCTGCACCGATGCTTCTCTCTGCACCAAATGCGTCTGCTACTTATTTGTGCCTGCTGCTGTTAAGTCAACTTGCGAATCTATTGCTTCCAAATTCGACAGCTTCTGTCCTTCCTCCGTTGCTACAACTGCTGAGAGGACCCAATTTATCCTCAACTGAGCCCAAGTGCCCAACCCTAAATAAGTCTCCTCTAGCTTAGCTATGTCGTCGTCGTCTCTGAACCATGGTCGTGGTCCTACGTACTTACTACTACGTGTTGTGCTCTTTGTGTCTTGTATCTTCTAATTTGGAATGCCTACTACTCCTTAAGTTTTATCTTCATAAGATTGTAACCAAATGTGTGGGTGTTACCAAATTGGCTAGTTTATAATAAAGAGGAGATTTTCTTATTATTTCTCATTACTGTTTTCATTTTGTGTCATTCTATTTGCAATTAATGCCTACTCTGGACATATCCTGTATTACCCAATCAGATCATGGCATTTAGAATCTCTTGTAGATTAGGTCATTGATTCCTTACCCATTTCCTTACCCATTTAATCTTTGGGTGGACACCCATAGAAATATTCTTTACAATAGATGCATAAGATCCCCTTTTAACCCCATTTTCAATTTCCCAAAAAAAAATAATTAAAAATAAACATTTTTTGGGTGAATGAAAAATTTAATTAAAAAAAAACAAAGAGGAAAGAAAAAGAGATGATGCTTCAAAAATGGGGATAGAGAGAAAACAACAATTAAATGATGGTATTACACCAAAAGCTTGGGTGGGTCAGAAACATCATTAAAAGGATGATTACATCAAAAAATCGGGGATTAGAGAACAAAGCTAAATCTCAAACCTGACCAAAATTGTAGTTCACATTTAAGCTTGAATTTATAACATGGGCCAACAAGAGTTTCAATATTTGTCATGAATCGCCTGAACTCGACCATGTTCAAACAATCGAAATATTTAATTTTAATACGACTGGCGGTTCTTGGATGAGAATCTTCTTGCTTTGATTGTTTCATTTGATTTGATCTGATCAGCTTTGGCCTTGCGGGGTTTTGATGTGATCCGTGGTTTTGATCAAGAAAGTCACTATTAGGTTATCATCCCATCGCCATACAAAGAAATAATACAGTTTTTGGATTTTGTTTTGGTAATGGATGAATTTATTGTTCCATAAACAAGAAAAAAAAAAAAAACTATTTTGTTTTGAGATTATCAACCATGAATTAAACAAAACAACAACGGCCAAACAGTGAAAAATTGAAGGATAAATTTTTTGGGGGATTCGGGTTTTTTTGGGTAGTATGGATCACAATAAATCTATAATTCGTAACCTAGGATGAAGGCTTTTAACCAACCCTTCATTTTTTTGGATTCAAATTTTGAAAGCTAAATATTTTAGAGAATGCAAATTTATGGTAATAAAACCTCTCCCTACCCTTTGACTATTATAAATATATATCAATCGTTGGGTCTACGATTTAAAGATTTTACACCTTGTTGAACCATTAATCAGGACACAAGATCATACCTTCTTATGCCTCGAAGGTTATCAATGTTTTTGTTCTTAGGATCATCCTATTATAATTTTGGGCGACAGTTTTGATCCCAATATTGCATAGATTGACAGGGCTTCTGTTATCTTCTTTAACCATCAATTTTTTTCGACATATCTAAATTTTTATATTTACGATGTGTTCAAGAAGCGCAAGCAAGGGGATTGTAACAATGACCTCAAGGAACGCTGACGGTGGGATGCAAAGAATTAGAAGTATGGATGACTATCAAGATTTTATTAATTAGTTAGATAAAGGAGAGTAAACTTTGTTGGACGTGGAAAATGTAGTTCTCTTTGTTATTGGAGTTATCTATTATTCTCTAAGTGGTTCTGTAATTATTCTGAAGAAGAATAGATTATTATTATTATCTATAACCAATTGGATAATAATATTGACATGAATCGTTATCCTCTCTTGTCTGTTGCCCAAACAGGACTGTGCTGTCCTTTCACATGGGGTACGTAAAATAATGACCTAACCCCCTGTCCGAAGACACTGTCCGAACATGGTTAAATTGTCATTTTATACCCCCATTTGAAGGGACCCCCATTTGAAGGGATAGTAGGATCCTATCCGAGCAGCGTACAGGAGGGGAAAAAATTCCAGTTGACATACACTATTGTGTTTTTCTCTTTATTTATTTTTTCTCTCTTCAAAAATATTCCACATATGTTGGCTGAGCTAGACCTTTTGGAAGACATGTTTCTCATGAGGTATCTCACTCTTTCTCTCTTTCAATCAATCAATCAATGCTTTCAAATAGTATTTCAAATGGTTACATCACGTGGAAATGTACGTACCTTATAACTCTCCTTTTGTATAGTCCAGTTTTAATTATGAGCAAAAAGACAATACTCATTTCTGGCTTTTAGTCATGATTCCTAACAGAACAGAGCAAATGGGCCATATATATAGGTCCCCCTTCCACAAATAAGCCAATAAACACAATCAATGGTTCTATCTAGCCTTATCCATCTCCATTATTAAACGAGGAGAATAGAAATCGTGCTCCTCTTTACCCAAAAATAAAATTGCCAAAGATCAAAGAGTTGCTTTGGTGAGATTTGCCTTTGAAAATATAATTAAAATCTATGGAGAATCCAAATAAATCTATAAAAAAGGGAAAAATTATGAAATTAGCCACAAATGAGTTTCACTCTACAAAACTGTCTACTCCATCTGTAATTTAACAAATATAACCAAAGAAAAGATTACAATTACAAAAATAGGCAAAACAGTGTTATACAATCTTGGGTACAACAATCGTGTTTTTTTTTGGGGACAATTTTACCCCTCCACCTTTCCTTCTCGATTACCATGTCCGCCTTTGTAACCCCTACCGCCCCACCACTGCTGCCATATCCCGCCCCTACTGCCGCCCTCGCAATCACCGTAACATCTGTTGTATCTGCTTTATCTGGACTACCATCCTCCAATCCACCCGGCCATCCCCTCGCAATGGCCGCAATGCCCAAGCCCGGTCTCCTTTGGCTTCGGGGACCAACTTCTCCAGTTTTTCTTCTTCTTCTTTGGCCCCAGGGACAACCTTCTCGCGAAGAGGGGCTTGCATGGCTGAGGTTGGGTCTTCTTCTTCTGCAAGCCGCCAACAATGTCCCTGAAAGAAATAGAGAACGTTATTTTTCTGCAGTTTAACCCATCTTCGAACAGGATAATATATTAGAAATTCTACATCTCCAAGTCCTAGATACCAGCAAACTGTTGCTACTTCCTTTTAAGCTTCTTCTCACCGTTTTCGTCCTCTCCCACGGCCTCAAGGAATCCAGCCTCAAATCCTTCCCAACCTTCCTTTCTATTCCTGAAATCGTATTCTACGTCTATCTCGCTCAAACTAATTATGACCGAAGAGAATAGATTAGCATGGGATTTAATAGAGAAAGATTTTGATCCACTTTTTTACTTTTAAACGAATAGGAATTGTTGTTGGAATAAATCGATCCAAATAGGGACAAAATCCCAAAAGCCAGGATCTCCATAGGGCATTCAAGAACACAATCAAGTAAATAATAGAAAATAGGGATAGAACCACTGACCTTGTTTCGTATCCATAGTGATGATGATTGCAGCGGAAAATAAAGAACAAAGATCTAGGTGCTTCCCCTCTATTCCCGAAGTAACTGGCCTGATGAGAATACCGAATGCGCAGTGACGACGAACACTGAATATCTCCCTCTCTTTCTAGAATGCACTCCTCAATAGCAATTGAGAATAATAAGTTGTGTTGGGTAGAGGGGGGACCTAGCTCTCCTTATATAGTAATCACTATAGGGTCTGACTCATCACAGTCCCAATAGGAATCTATCTGGCCCACACTAAGCCAGTCCACATTAGACTTCTAATATAACTTAATGACCCCACTTTATTAGACCAAAACCCTAATTAGCCTGGTTTAGGGATTTAATTATGTCCATATATAATTTTATTAGAACTAAAATTCTAATATTCTCCCACTTGGACTTACATTAAATTCCTTCTTTTTAAAAGGATTTAAAACAGTTTTGACCAAAACAAATCACAGGCTAACAACTCTTTAAGAAAACTTTATGTGCACAATTTTTAAAATAAATTGATCTAGAGGTCATATCAGAAAGTCAATCCTATCCCATAGAGTTTTAGACACCGAATCATGGCGGTAACTGCATCTATGATCAAGCGACACAGAGCCTTCCATGGTCACGAGAGCCCTCAACTCTACTAACATGGATACAATGTGGTAGTGTGGCAACGAGATAATAGTCACGCAGTGATTCCTTATGTATTATCCGTTTATCACCCAAAATTTCTCTTCTTTAAGTGGCACAGGCTCACTAGAGAAATAAACTTCGTGATTCTAACGAATCTGTATGTCTCATCGAAATAACTCGAGTTATACTTTATGTGTTACAAGACATACCTTTAGGCTAACAACTTAATGCTGACCTTGCTTAAGATTAACACATTCCTTAAGACTTTAAAATCGAAATATATACATCATGTCAATAAATAAAACACTCATGTGTTTAAAAGAAACCGCATGCAATGACACGATATGTATATAAATCAAAGTTTACCATAAGGTAAAAATACAGATGAAAAGAAACTTTAAATTGAAATGAAGCAAAATAAAACAAACTCCCACTAACTAACCACATCCCATGATGCAACTAAGCCCATGCCCATGACATGTCTCTCAAAAACACAAGGGCGAAGACCTTTGGTTAGGGGATCTGCAACCATATCATCTGTACTAATATGCTCCACTGTAATGTCACCTTCCTTTACTTTCTCCTTTATGGTCAAATACTTGACCTCCATGTGTTTAGACCCTCTAAGTCCTTTATTGTTGTTTATAACCAACACAGCAGAGCTGTTATCACAATATATCTGGATGGGTCTATCCACAAAATCTACAATAGTCAACTCCTTTATGAGATTTCTGAGCCAAATAGCCTGAGTAGCAGCCCCATAGCATGCCACAAACTCTGCCTGCATAGTCGAAGTGGTCACCAATGTCTACTTTTTACTCTTCCATGATACGCCCCTCCGCCATCAAGAAAACATAACTCGATGTGGATTTCTGTCATCCTCACAGCCAGCAAAGTCGAGTCGTATACCCCACTAGCTTGAGTTCAGGAACGTGTCGTAAGTCGCATATAATCTCTTGTCCCCTTCAAGTACCTCAATACTTTCTTAGCAAGCAACCCAGTGACTAAGACCAGGATCTCGATCGATACCGCCAAGAAGTCCGTCACAAAAGCAATATCCGGTGCAGTACGCACTGAGCATACATGATACTACTAAGTGCGCTAGCATAAGGCACCTTCTTCATTTCATCCCTCTCGCTTTATTTTTCGGCACTGTGTCGAACTCAGTTTGTCACCCTTGAGAATAGGAACATTCCCAGGTTTGCAATCCAGCATACTGAACCTCTCCAGAACACGATCAACATAAGCCCTCTGAGAAAGACTTAATAAACGGCGAGAACGATCCCTATGGATCTCAATCCCAAGAACAAAAGAGGCCTCACCAAGGTCCTTCATGTCAAATTCCCTAGATAAAAGTTGCTTTGTATTATGCAACATCCCTAGGTCACTGCTTGCAAGCAGGATGTCATCCACATACAGAATGAGAAAATAGAATTTGCTCCCACTGACCTTGTGATATATGCACTGATCCACTTTGTTTTCCATAAAACCAAACGAAGTCACAACACTGTCAAATTTCAGATACCACTGCCTAGAAGCTTGTTTAAGACCGTAGATAGACTTCTTGAGTCTACACACAAGATGATCTGAATCATCCACTGCAAAACCCTCAGGCTGAACCATATATACTTCCTCATCAAGATTGCCATTGAGAAAGGCGGTTTTAACATTCATCTGATGCAGCTCCATATCAAAATGAGCTACCAATGCCATGATCACCCTGAAGGAATCCTTCGAGGAGACTGGAGAAAAGGTCCCATTGTAGTCTACTCCCTCTCTCTAAGTGAATCCCTTGGCTACCAGCCTGGCTTTAAACCTCTCAACTTTTCCTTTGGAATCTCTTTTGGTTTATACACCCATTTGCAACCAATGGGCTTACAACCTTTAGGTAAATCAACAAGCTCCCAAACATCATTATGTTTCATTGATTGCATTTCATCTCTCATCGCATCTATCCACAAATCTGACTGAGGACTAGAAACAGCGCTTGAATAAGTAACTGGATCGACCACACAACCAATATCATAGTCATGTTCTCCCAGATAGACCTCATAGATAGGTGATATAGTGACCTTCTCTCCCTGGTGGATCTCCGTAATGGTGCCACTATCGCCTCAACCTGAATCGAGGAATCTCACTGGGCGCATCAATGATAGGATCCTCAACCTCATCCTGAATAAGAGGAATCTCATCGGGTGCTACATGAATGTCGGGGACGGTATCAATATCGAGGCTCTGAACTCCAAGAGTGTAACCAATGGCACAGTATGCCCCACATCGATCGAATAGGTAGAAGAATGGGTACCGATGTACCAACCATGTGACTATCTTGAACATCGAGAACAGTCATTCTTTTGCCACATCAAATTCCGAAACTTCATGTCTGTGACTCCACAATCCTAGTGCCTCCCAGGATTATAAAATTTATATCCCTTGAATGATCTAGGTAGCTGACAAAGTAGAACGAGTAGTCTTGGGATCCAACTTGTTTAAAGTTGGATTATACAACTTCACTTCTGCAGGGCACCCCCAAACTCTAAGATGGTTTAAACTGGGTTTACGGCCGGTCCATAACTCAAAAGGTGTAAGAGGAGCGGCTTTAGTAGGTACACGATTAAGGATATAAAGAGCAGTTTTCAAGGCTTCACCCCATAAGAACTTAGGTAAATTTGTCCTACTAACCATACTCCTCACCATGTCCATAAGGGTACGGTTACGCCTTTCGGCGACCCCATTTTGTTCAGGACTTCCTGGCATAGTAAACTGACTAACTATTCCAGAGTCCTCAAGGTATTTGGCAAACGAGCCCTTAAGCTGTCCAGCATCGCCATGTCTGCCATAATAATTGTATCAAATAAAAAAAGCTACCAAATCACAAATCTCTTCGATTTGAATAGGAAAACAGGGGCTCCGTTCCCCTGTTATTTTCTCAAAATTTTTTCACAATGAAAAAAAAGTTAACATAACACAAGTTCTCTTTGATTCGATTCAGAAAATGAGTGTGATGACCAATTCGGCTGAGTTTTTGTTCTCCATCCATTTCGGACATGGCAAAGCCACGTTGGAAGGTTCCAAGATTAGGTGAATCACCTCTTCCCCATCCGTCCATGTTGCCTCCGCTGCAGAAGCATACTTTCTTCTTCCCTGCCACATGTAAAATCCCATTCTATACCTTCACCTGCTCACCACCACCACCATCCAAAACCAAAAAATACCAATCCCCTACTTATCCATTTCCGGTTGCAGAGCCAGCGGCGCAAAGATGGTGGACAACGCCACAGATCCAATGCCCTGCAACAATACGGTGCTAGGCTGGCCGACAAAGCCGATAGGGCGGCTGTGCTAATTTGGCAGTCAAAGGTGAGATGCAGGGACGCTGGTGGCAGAGGAAACCATACGTGGTGGGTGAGTGCAATGGCAACAGGGGTGGGATGTGGTAGCAGTGGTGGGGTGGTAGGGTTACAAAGGCGGACATGGTAATCGAGAAGGAAAGGTGGAAGGGTAAAATTGTCCAAAAAAAATATGATTGTTGTACCCTGGATTGTATAACACTGTTTTGCCTAATTTTATAATTGTGATCTTTTCTTTGGTTATATTTGTTAAATTAAATTGAGTAGACAGTTTTGTAAAATGAAACTCATTTGTGGCTAATCTTGTAATTTTTGCTAGAAAAGATCCTCGTTAACCCTTCCATGTCTCACTTAAATTTCACTAACAAAGTTCACTAGTAATTATATCTATCAAGTAACTGTTAAACATTTGGATGCAAATTTCACAAGTAATCCTATTTATTAGGAGTGTCAAAAAAACCCGATCAGCCTGAGCCTGCCCAAACCCGTCCTGAGCCCGATTGATCTAGGGATAAGCAAAGGTCGGGCTGTGTTTGATATTTGCATGGCCTTGGCGGGGCCAACCTGATTCTCTATTACATAATATAAATTTATAAAATATCTAGAAGTTTTGCTTTGGTGCAATGGTCAAAATTGATCTGTTATGATCAAATTATTATGGGTTTAAATCATAAAATTGTTTTTTTATTTATTTATTAGTCTAGGTCGTGATTGGGTTTTATTAGTATTACAATTCAATGAACCAAGATATTCAAGGACAATCAGGACTGGACCGGGCTTGAAAAAACCTTGCCAAGATCGAGCTGGATTGAGGGTATGCTTGGCTTTGGTAGGGCGGGGCTGGACTTGGGTTTAGGCTAAGGCTCCTAGTGTTGGATTAGGGTTTAGGTCAAGCCCAGTCCAACCTGGCCCGTTGACACCTCTACTATTTATCAAGTATGGGTGGAATAATAGTGTCCTAATTAAGCTTTTGAAAGTACAAATATGCCATTTATCTCTAAATTTATTGTATGAATGTGTCTTAGCACTCTTAATTAGGATGACCAGTGAAGCTTTCTTCCTTAATTGACATTTTTCAGACTCCATAATTTTTTTTTGTTCATTGATATTTCCTTATTACAAAAATTAATATATATATATAAAAAAAAAAAAAAGAAACCTAAGTTAAAAATGTGCTTACCACTATATCACTTATTAAGGTGGATTGTTCTGCATGGTGACATAGGCCCAATACATTTGCATTCCAATCTTTAAAGGTTCTTCACGTGGTTAAATGTACCATTTCTGTTCCTCTCTGCACAATAATGCAATAATAGAGATGGAGATGTGACATGGGAATGGTATTGTACCTCGTATTTCCTTCTGCAAGGCATACATTATACGTATACTAATTATACAAGTGAATATTTGATTAAACTAAGCACTAAAAGTTTGACATTTGGTTCCGGTTTGATGGTTTCAATTAATTGGTTTTTATTGGTTTTGGTTTCGATTTCAATTTTATTGTTGGTTCGTGTTAATAGTTTTGGATTGAATTGGGAACAAATCTATTTTTAAGCCCAATAAATAAGTCTCATGTTACTGAGCCTGAACCACAGCACCCAGGCCCAAATTGTGACTCAAGAAATAAATATAATTTGAAATAATTTACATGGCAAAAATTCAATAATTGTTTTTTTTTCTTGTTCAGTATGTATAATTGGTTCAACAGACTTACCAAAAAAAATTGGTTCAACAGGGTAACGAATCTACTTGATTTTAGTACGTTCAAAGCCGATAGTTTAAATGGTTGTTTTTAAAACTATTATCAAACGGTTTCAGTACTTCTTAAAACCAAAACCAAACAAATTGATAAATGATTTATCAGTTCTGATTTAACTGTTTGAATTTGGATAAATAAAAGGGGAAATTTCTTAGATCTACGAGATTAAAAAAAGAATTACAAGATAAGTATAATTTAAATTTGTTTTATATCCACAAATTTAGATTTTGAAAAGATATACCTAATCCCCAAATTAGTTAGTTCTCTTCCCGTTCAACAAGAAAATATAACTAAACTTCCTAAAATACCCTCTAACATCATTTGTTTCCTTACCGGTTATCACAGGAAAACTGGCCGGTAAGTATTGGCTCTCCCTCTCTCTCTCTCTCTCTCTCTCTATGTCTTTCTCTACCCTTGTTTTAGCTTTCTTTTTTTCCACTTCTTCTCCGTCTTGGGCTTCCCCTCCCCGTTGCGCCCATTCGAGGCCTTCCCTGTGATAAACCTCACCAAGCTTGTGCGAGAGGTATAGCAGCACCTATAACCATGCACCCTTGCGATGTCTGGTCATGGTGGTTATGGGATACACATGATGTACTTGGTTCCTAGTGGCGTACAAGCGTTCGTCCAGCTACCATGCGGTTTCACTTGCAGAGCTTTGTATTTGCAGCAGAAAGAATTCCACCTTAAACTGTGAGTCAGGTGAACAATCCCGCTCCGGCTCATTATATTCTACGAAGCATGATCACACTCGAGAATTCTATCAAAAACCAATTCCGCAAATTAAAATGAACTACATGAAGAAAGGACACATTTGAACCAAGAAACCCAGGATTTACACCTGGAAGGATAACCTAGGGGAACGCTGGTTCCAGGTGAGATCTTGAGATCACCAAAATTTTTATTTTCAAGGGAATCTTGCCATTAATATCGTGGAAATCAGCTTTTCTTCCAGAAAGGCTTGTTTCCTTAGCGACATTGACTGAAATCCAACTTAATCAAAGGGATTTCCGAAAAAAAAATAATACTAATAGCTATATAAGAAATCAAAATCTACTGTTGATGAAACTTTACAACAGAAGAGAATGGGGGAAGAGAGAGAGAGAGAGGGAACAAACTCGTGTTGTAAAATACAAAGAGAAGGAGGCACTTTCAAGAGTGCTCCATTGTCAAACTACTGATATTTTACTAGTTATGCTGCCATTAATAGAGTTTTATGGACGCCGTTACCCTGTTGATGCCGGAATTTCCCCTTCTAAGCAAGCAAACCTCTACAAGGAAGGGAGGAAAAAAAAAACCTACACTAGGGGCAGAGAAAAAGCAAATCCTCACCTGGTCTGCCTGTGATAACCACTAGAGGATTAAAACAGGGAGTCTAGGACTCATGAAGGTGATTAACCAGTGAAAGAGGGATAATGAGATAGAGTGAAGCACCTTGCACTTAGCCAGCCCCGGAACTCAATGAGAGTTGTGCAAACGGTTAAACTATTAAGCATTAATTATCATTAGCCTTTTTTTTAGAAAAAAAATGATGTCAAAGGGTATTTTAGGAAGTATAATTATATTTTCTTGTTGGGCGGGACGAACACTAATTAATCTAAGGATTAGGTAAATCTTTTCAAAATCCAAATTTATAAATGTAAAACAAATTTAAAATATATTTATCTTGTAATTGTTTTTTTAATCTCGTAGATCTAAGAAATTCCCCCTAAATAAAACTCTATCCAAGAGCAGCATAGCAGCATAGCCTATGCTAGTGTTCCCATGTATCGATCTCTCTCTTCCCCATATAAAAAGACATCTTCACCCTTGTTTGAAGAGGAGAGCGGTAGACAGAGAGTGTTGACGTAGGCCTCGTTCACGTACAGAGAACCATTTCCCAAGAAAATTAGGAGAAAAGTTCTCTATGGGAGAGTGCACTACTACCCATGCCTAGATACAGAGGGAAGCGAAGTGACCGTCTTGTCCCCACCCCATAAAAGATGGAAATTCCGATCACCTCCATTATGCCAATGTGTGTGATCTCATTGGAACACGTACAGGAGCCACACTCCCCGACAGTAAACATCAACCCAAAAAACAAATAGAAAGAATGACAAGGGTATTTAGGTAAAAGAAAATGGTGATTAGAGGCGTGTTCCGGTTATAAATACTGCCCCAAGCAATGAGCTTGTAACTTGCAATTAAGAGCAACAAGTTATAACTGGTTTGTGTGAGTGAGTGAAGAGTGTAAGTGAGAGAGATCAGATCAGATAGAGATGGCTCTGAAGGTTGTGTTGATGACACTGATGGTGTTGTTCTCTCTGGGAACAATGCCTTTTCCATTGGCTGGTGCTACTAGGGTCGATGTTGCTGAGCTCCTCGCACCCAACTGGTAAAATATATAACTCTGCAATTTGGTTAATTGGTTCCCTTTATCTTTCCTCCCATGGGTTTATATGCTCTCTCTCTCTCTCTCTCTCTCACATTGTGTTATGATTCTTGTTTGTTTAACAGGAAAGACTGGGGACAGTAGCTGGTGCGACAACTGTGTGTGCACAAAATCAAACCCACCTTACTGCCGCTGCACCGATGCTTCTCTCTGCACCAAATGCGTCTGCTACTTATTTGTGCCTGCTGCTCTTAAGTCAACTTGCGAATCTATTGCTTCCAAATTCGACAGCTTCTGTCCTTCCTCCGTTGCCACAACTGCTGAGAGGACCCAATTAATCCTCAACTGAGCCCAACTCCTACCATGCAAATCAAATAGTCTCTCTAGCTACCTCCTCTACTATGTCTCTAGAGAACCATGGATCGTGGTCCTAGTACGTAGCTAGCTAGTATGTGTTTCTGGTTTTATGTCTTTATATATGTCCTAATAATTGCAATGCCTACTACTCTTAGTTTCATCTTCATTATAAGATTGTAACCAACCAGTGTGTGGGTGTTTGAATTGCAAAGTTGTTAATTTCCTGATAATAAAGAGGAGATTTTCTTATTACTGTTCATATATGTCTTCCAATTATAAGATTGTTTGGCTTATTATGTCAAAAGAAAAAAAGAAAAAAAAAAAACAAACAAACAAACAAACTTGTATAGTACTTCTGGAGATCCGGTATTACTCAATCAGATCGTTGTATTTGGAATCTCTCGTAGAGATAGACCTTGACTCCTAACCCACTGAACATTCATAGAAAAATTATTTACGGTGAATGTATGGGAGTCCCATCCCTATTTTTTATTTCAAAAAAATTATTTAAGCAGAATTGATGAAATTACAATACAGTTAAAACTCAAGCCTGGCCAATTGTAGTTCAAACCATGGTTTCTCACTCTCTAAACTCCACCACACACAAGACATTCCTCTATAGAACTTTCACCGCCACAAGTACTCTATGAATATTAATCTAACGGACCTTTCCATGGAAAGCCCAGACGTTCATACCCATCTGCAATATCATTTATCTAGCTAGAATCAGTTCGTCATCCCATTTGAATTTGAAGGTTTTGATTTTCACTTTAGTTTAACAATGATGTTATGGGTAATCTATTTGATATGTGTCCATCAAATCTAATTTAAAATTTTTAGATTTTATTAATTTATATTATTATTATTATGTAGTATATTATCCAAAAGTTTTATGCCTTAAAATATTCACAATTAGGGACAAAATTGGGCATTATGTTCATAATGTTATCACATTATAGATTTTATGAATGTAGGTAAAAAATATAAACGTGAGTCTTCATGTTATATTTGTATCGAACTAGATCATCTGAGAATCTTGTATAGATCGAATACTATAAGTTGTTTTTAAGTTACAAGATTTCTTCTGATAGTTGTTGGCTCCCTACCTGAGAGAGCTATATATCAGTGCACTAAATTTACAATCTCCATATGCGAATGGAAGAAATACTCAACAAGGAATAATTCACTTCCCAAATTAGACGATATTGATATCCTGATAGAATTATACGATTGTAATTAGACCAAATTTTGAGCTTAGTGATAATTTTCCAAAGAGTTTACAAATACATCTAAAATATTATTATTTATTTAATAATTATATTTACAAATTTTTCCCAAAATTTGTATGTCCATTCAGTGGTCGAGATTCTCTGACATACCTCTCTTTTGAGGTTTTTGATGGTGTTTATATTTCATACTTATAAAAGTAAGGGTGTCAATTGGGATGGTTTCCGGTATTTGGGACGGGATGGTACCGGTACCGGTACCAAAAGTATCCCAGTACTGTCCCATTTAGTTAACGGGACCAAACCTAGATCCCAGTCCCAATTACTAGCGGGACGGGACGGTACCGGTTCTTAAACGGTTCTAGGCACTGTAGAAAAATGGAGAAGAAGTTTAATTGTTTCTAACAAGGCGAGTTTATTAGTGTTGTGGAATTTTTTCACTATCATGAAATCGAAGTTGCCTACTACTTTTTATAAAACAACTTAAATTATGAAATCATAATTTTACTTCTTCAAACTCCCTAAGATCACATGTAATAAGCTTCTCATTTTTTTAAATCTAGAGAAATCCTACAAAATGGAAGAATCTCGTTGTGTTTCCTCTTTGATTTTCCCAAACAAAACTCTATTTATCACACATGTCACATGGTAGTATGATACGAAGTACGAAGTGCAAAAAGGCAGAACCTGGTAGATGTTGTTGGTCGATGGAGGAGGGAGTAGCACTGTAGCAAGTTCTGTGAGGAGAGACTTCAAGCTACGGCTGTTGACCTGTTGTTCCTCTTCGTAATCAAAAGGCAATTACTGAAATCCTAATGAGTCGTAATTCTTATACCATTTCTTTTTCTTTTTTTTTTTTACAAAAGATCTTATATACTCTTTCTTTTTAAATGGTACTAGTACTTTGGGTACCATCCGGTACCTAATTGGTATTTCGGTACTGGTACCGTTGGAAATCCCGTCCCAGAACTGTCCCGTCCTATTTATCATTCGGTACCAAAATCAGATACCAGTACCGTCCCATTTACTAATGAGACGGTCCGGTACCGGGTTTTAGCGGGATGGTATTGGGACGATTCCCGGTTCTGATCCCAAATTGACACCCTTACTTATAAGCCTATTATATGATATTGTTAGGTGGAGGGACTTCAATATAATTATTTCTATCAGTTGAAATTAGTAAGTTCCATTTTTTGATCTTGTATATGACCTTCACCAATCATTCCACTAAATTGGTACAGAAAGTTCTTTTATGTGCGTGTGTAACAAGTGTTTCAAAAACAATTATTAGTGAATTGAAAATCTCTCATTGATGTGCTGAAAGTTGTAATAATATCTTTATCCAAAGAAAGAAACAAAAAAAAAAAACAATTAATTGTTAAGAAAACAATGCCCAAAATGGCAATTTGCAGAAGAAAAACAAAAAACAGAGAAAAACAAGCAACACAAAACATCAGAAATTTGCGTGGTTCACCCCTAAGATGGGAAGCTACATCCATGGCCGAGCAATAGAACGAATTTGACTATTCTCTGGAAATATTACAAAACTTTCTTACAGTCCTCTCAGAGATAAGAACATAATATAGAGAAGCCCTAACCCGAAGAAGTACAAGAATGCCCATGGACCCAGAAATTGTCAAAACGGATAGGATCGGACCAAAACATAACGTATATCCCATAATATACCGTTTCGAAGATCTCGACGAGCCCAACACAACCCCCGGCCTCTGGCGAAGACGTTCACCATTTTTCGACAATCCCAGATCGTTTCGAGGCCAAAATGGCCCTACGAAGATTTCAACCATACATTCTAGACCAAAAATCAGGCTTCACCAATAACCATATTGTCTAATTAGAATAATGCTAGATCACCCCTTATTATCCCTAGAAGGTTATCAATGTTTAGCTTCTTAGGATCATCCTATTATAATTTGTGGTGACAGTTTTGATCCCAATAGTATGGAATTGGATGGGATTCCATTATCTTATTTAACCATCAATTTGTTTCGCGGCATATCTAAAATTTTTGTTTTTAGGATGTATTCAAGAAGTGAAAGTAAGGGGATTGCAACAAGGACTCTAAGACGCATTGGCGATTGGATGCAAAGAATTAGAAGTAGCTACGGATGGCATGTCAAGATTTGATTAATGGGTTAGATAAGGAGAGTACGTAAACTTGGGCATGGGAACTGTTCTCTGTGTTATATTGGACTTATCTACTATTAATCGATCTCATATTAGTTATGTAATTATTCTGAATGAAAATAGATTATTAGTATCTGTGTTAAATTGATTAGTACAAGGCCTTCCAGGGCCACTCACATGGAATTCATTTCTCCGATCCTGTGAGTCTCACTGTGAATTCCATGTGACTGGCCCGGCCCTAGAGGGCCTTGGACAATAATCATGGCTCTACCAGATGGAATCTCTGACTCACAATAGAATGGGTTGGGACCATTAATTTACAGGCATTTGTCAATGTCTCTTTCGTTAGAAGGATTTATAACCTTCTGGCTTCTCTCCTTTATTGGGAAAGAGAGGGGAATGGATCGAAATCTTTCTCTATTAAATCCCATGCTAATCTATTCTCTTTGGTCATAATTAGTTTGAGCGAGATAGACGTAGAATACGATTTCAGGAATAGAAAGGAAGGTTGGGAAGGATTTGAGGCTGGATTCCTTGAGGCCGTGGGAGAGGACGAAAACGGTGAGAAGAAGATTAAAAGGAAGTAGCAACAGTTTGCTGGTATCTAGGACTTGGAGATGTAGAATTTCTAATATATTTTCCTGTTCGAAGATGGGTTAAACTGCAGAAAAATAACGTTCTCTATTTCTTTCAGGGACATTGTTGGCGGCTTGCAGAAGAAGAAGACCCAACCTCAGCCATGCAAGCCCCTCTTCGCGAGTAGGTTGTCCCTGGGGCCAAAGAAGAAGAAGAAAAACTGGAGAAGTTGGTCCCCGAAGCCAAAGGAGACCGGGCTTGGGCATTGTGGCCATTGCGAGGGGATGGCCGGGTGGATTGGAGGATGGTAGTCCAGATAAAGCAGATACAACAGAAGTTACGGTGATTGCGAGGGCGGCAGCAGGGGCGGGATATGGCAGCAGTGGTGGGGCGGTAGGGGTTACAAAGGCCGACATGGTAATCGAGAAGGAAAGGTGGAGGGGTAAAATTGTCCCCAAAAAAAACACGATTGTTGTACCCAAGATTGTATAACACTGTTTTGCCTATTTTTGTAATTGTAATCTTTTCTTTGGTTATATTTGTTAAATTAACGATGGAGTAGACAGTTTTGTAGAGTGAAAACTCATTTGTGGCTAATCTCGTAATTTTCTCTTTTTTATAGATTTATTTGGATTCTCCATGGATTTTAATAATATTTTCAAAGGCAAATCAGCAACTCTTTGATCTTTGGCTATTTTATTTTTGGTTAAAGAGGAGCACGATTTCTATTCTCCTCGTTCAATAATGGAGATAAGGCTAGATAGAGCCATTGATTGTGTTTATTGGCTTATTTGTGGAATGGGGACCTATATATATGGCCCATTTGCTCTGTTCTGTCATGAATCATGACTAAAAGCCAGAAATGAGTATTGTCTTTTTGCTCATAATTAAAATTGGACTATACAAAAGGAGAGTTATAAGTAGGGATGTAAACGGATCGGATTCAGATTGGATACGGATCGGATGTGATCGGAGCCGGATATTCCCGGCCGAATACGGATACCTCTAAACGGATTCGGATGCGGATCGGATTTGGATTTTCGACCATCCGTTTACATATCGCTTGTGTAACCCGGACCTTCCTCCCCTTAGCGGATACAATTCTCTCTCAATCCATATCTCTTAGATCATGATTCTCTTTTCATCATATTCTAGAACTTGTTTAATTTTCAAAAACCCTAAAAATCATTATTTACTTAATTTTTATTATTAAGTATTCGGATTTTTTCGGACGGATTTTAATCGGAGTATTCGGATTATTTTCCGGATATCTCTAAACGAATACGGATGCCCCTAAACGAATACGGATGCGAATTCGGATTCGGATTTCGGTTATCCATTTACATCCCTAGTTATAAGGTACATATATTCCCACGTGATGTAACCATTTGAAATACTATTTGAAAGCATTGATTGATTGATTGAAAGAGAGAAAGAGTGAGATACCTCATGAGAAACATGGCTTCCAAAAGGTCTACCTCAGCCAACCTATGTGGAATATTTTTGAAGAGAGAAAAAATAAATAAAGAGAAAAACACAATAGTAACCTCAAGGGATTAGCGCAGCTGGTTTGGAGGGGACATGAGACTTCGTCTCTGAAAGCGAGGTCTCATGATCAAACCTTCATCAGTGTATAATTTTTTGGGGCCACCTGCCTGAGGCTCACTAGGGCCCAGAAGCTCCCGATTCGTGTGTGGCACGGGGGTCATGTATGAGCCCAGGAAAGAATTTAGTCGGCCTAAAGTCGGATATCCCTCTTGTCTCCAAAAAAAAAAAACACAATAGTGTATGTCAACAGGAATTTTTTCCCCTCCTGTACGTTGCTCGGATAGGATCGTACTGTCCCTTCACATGGGGGTGTGAAATGACGATTTAACCCTGCTTGGGCAGGGGGTTAGGTCATTATTTTGCACCCCCCATGTGAAGGGACAGCACAGTCCTGTCCGGGCAACAAACAAGAGAGGATAACGATTCATGTCAACATTGTTATCCAATTGGCTATCCAATGCGCTATAGATAATAATAATAATCTATTCTTCTTCAGAATAATTACAGAACCAATTAGAGAATAATAGATAACTCCAATAACAAAGAGAACTACAGTTTCCACGGCCAACAAAGTTTACTCTCCTTTATCTAACCAATTAATAAAATCTTGATAGTCATCCATACTTCTAATTCTTTGCATCAGTGTCCCTTAAGGTCATTGTTACAATCCCCTTGCTTTTGCTTCTTAAACATATCTTAAATATAAAAATTTAGATATGTTGAAAAACATTGATGGTTAAAGAAGATAATAGAAGCCCTGTCCATCTATGCAATATTGGGATCAAAACTGTCACCCAAAATTATAATAGGATGATCCTAAGAACATAAACATTGATAACCTTCGAGGCATAAGAAGGTTTGATCGATCTTGTGTTCTGATTAATGGTTCAGCAAGGTGTAAATTCTTTAAATCGTAGACCCAACGATTGATATTATTTATGATAGTCAAAGGATAGGGAGAGGTTTTATTATCCTAAATTTGCATTTTTTTAAATATTTAGCTTTCAAAATTTGAATCCAAAGAAATGAAGGGTTGGTTAAAAGCCTTCATCCAAGGTTAAGAATTATAGCTTTCTTGTGATCCATACTACCCAAAAAACCCCGAATCCCCCGAAAAATTTATCCTTCGATTTTTCACTCTTTGGCGGTTGTTGTTTTGTTTAACTCATGGTTGATAATCTCAAAACAAAAAAGGTTTTTTTATTTTTCTTGTTTATGGAACAATAAATGCATCCATGACCTAAATAAAAATTATTCAAATTAAACAAAATCCAAAAATTGTATTATTTCCTTGTATGGCGATGGGATGATAACCTAATAGTGACTTTCTTGATCAAAACCACGGATCACATCAAAACCCCGCAAGGCCAAAGTTGATCGGATCAAATCAATCGAAACAATCAAAGCAAGAAGATTCTCATCCAAGAACCACTAGTCGCGTTAAAATTAAATATTTCGATTGTTTGAACATGGTCGAGTTTAGGCGATTCATGACAAATATTGAAACTCTTGTTGGCCCATGTTATAATTTTGGTCAGGCTTGAGATTTAGCTTTATTGTAATAAATTTTTGAAATTATTCTCTAATCCCCGATTTTTTGATGTAATCATCATTTTAATGATGTTTCTGACCCACCCAGGCTTTTGGTGTAATATCATCATTTAATTGTTGTTTTCTCTCTATCCCTATTTTTGAAGCATCATCTCTTTTTCTTTCCTCTTTGTTTTTTTTTAATTTAATTTTTCATTCACCCAAAAAATGTTTTTTTTCAATTTTTTTTTTTGGGAAATTGAGAATGGGATTAAAAGGGGATCTTATGCATCTATTGTAAAGAATATTTCTATGGGTGTCGACCCAAAGATTAAATGGGTAAGGAATCAAAGACCTAATCTACAAGAGATTCGAAATGCCATGATCTGATTGGGTAATACAGGATATGTCCAGAGTAGGCATTAATTGCAAATAGAATGACACAAAATGAAAACAGTAATGAGAAATAATAAGAAAATCTCCTCTTTATTATAAACTAGCCAATTTGGTAACACCCACACACTTGGTTACAATCTTATGAAGATGAAACTTAAGGAGTAGTAGGCATTCCAAATTAGAAGATACAAGACACAAAGAGCACGTACAACACGTAGTAGTAAGTACGTAGGACCACGACCATGGTTCAGAGACGACGACGACATAGCTAAGCTAGAGGAGACTTATTTAGGGTTGGGCACTTGGGCTCAGTTGAGGATAAATTGGGTCCTCTCAGCAGTTGTAGCAACGGAGGAAGGACAGAAGCTGTCGAATTTGGAAGCAATAGATTCGCAAGTTGACTTAAGAGCAGTAGGCACAAATAAGTAGCAGACGCATTTGGTGCAGAGAGAAGCATCGGTGCAACGGCAGTAAGGTGGGTTTGATTTTGTGCACACACAGTTGTCGCACCAGCTACTGTCCCCAATCTTTCCTTTTAAATAAACGAGAATCATAACAAAATGTCAGAGAGAGAGAGAGAGAGAGAGAGAGCATATAAACCCATGGGAGGAAAGATAAAGGGCACCCAACCAATTCAATTGCAGAGTTATATATATTACCAGTTGGAAATTCTATGGCTGAGAGCAGCTCAGCAACGTCGACCCTATATGGGGCAGCCATTAATGGAGAGGGCATTGTTCCTAGAGACAACACCACCATCAGTGTCATCAACACAACCTTCAGAGCCATCTCGATCTGATCGGATCTGATCTCTCTCACTTACACTCTTCACTGACAATACTTGCACACACAAACCAGTTATAACTTCTTGGTCTTGCGAGTGATAAACTCATTGCTTGGGGCAGTATTTATAACCAGAACACGCCTCTGAGCAGCATTTTCTTTTACCTAAATACCCTTGTCATTCTTCCTATTTGTTTTTTGGGTTGATGTTTACTGTGGGGGGAGCATGGCCCCTATACATGCTCCAATGAGAGCACACACATTGGTATAATGGAGGTGATCGAAATTTTCATCTTTTATGGGGTGGGGACAAGACGGTCACTTCGCTTCCCTCTGTATCTAGGCATGGGCAGTAGTGCACTTTTCCATAGAGAACTTTTCTCCTAATTTTCTTGGGAAGTGGTTCTCTGTATGTGAACGAGGCCTACGTCAACACTCTTTGTTTATCGCTCTCCTCCTTCAAACAAGGGTGGAGATGTCTTTTTATATGGGGAAGAGAGAGATCGATACATGGGAACACTAGCATAGGCTATGCAGCTCTTGGATAGAATTTTATTTATCCAAATTCAAACAGTTAAATCGGAACTGATAAATCACTTACCAATTTGTTTGGTTTTGGTTTTAAGAAGTACTGAAACCGTTTGATAATAGTTTTACAAACAACCATTTAAACTATCGGCTTTGAACGTACTAAAATCAATTAGAATTGGTAAGTCTGTTGAACCAATTATACATACTGAACAAGGAAAAAAACAATTATTGAATTTACGACATGTAAATTATTTCAAATTGTATTTATTTCTTGAGTCACAATTTGGGCCTGGGTGCTGTGGTACAGGCTCAGTAACATCAGACTTATTTATTGGGCTTAAAAATAGATTTGTTCTCAATTGAATCCAAAACTATTAACACGAACCAACAATAAAATCGAAACCAAAACCAATAAAAACCAATTAATTGAAACCATCAAACCGGAACCAAATGTCAAACCTTTAGTGCTTAGTTTAATCAAATATTCACTTGTACAATTAGTATACGTATTATGTCTGCCTTGCAGAAGGAAATACACCATTCCCATTTCTCATCTCCATCTCTATTATTGAAGTATTGTGCAGAAAGGAACAGAAATGGTACATTTAACCACGTGAAGAACCTTTAAAGGTTGGAATGCAAATGTAATGGGACCATGTCACCATGCAGAACAACCCACCTTAGTAAGTGAAATATTGGTCAAGCACATTTTTAACTTAGGTTTTTTTTTATTTATTTTTTTTATTAATTTTTTTAATAAGGAAATATCAATGAACCAAAAAAAAATTATGGAGTCTGAAAAATGTCAATTAAGGAAGAAAGCTCCACTGTTCATCCTAATTAAATTAAGAGTGCTGACTGGGGATGTAAATGAATAGCTGAAATCCGTTTCTGAATCCGTGTCCGTATTTGTTTAGCACTATTCGAATCCGTCCGAAAGCTAAACGGATGCGGATACGGATAGGCTATAGCTATCCAAAAGGCTATATTTACATGTAAACGGATAAAATATCCGATCTGTATCCGTGTCTGTATTCGTTTAGCACTATCCAAATTCGTCTGAATGCTAATCGGATGCGGATGCGGATATAGTACTATTCGAGCCGAATCCAATCCATTTACATCCCTAGTGCTGACACATTCATACAATAAAATTAGAGATAAATGGCATATTTGTACTTTCAAAAGCTTAATTAGGACACTATTATTCCACCCATACTTGATAAATAGTAGGGGCGTCAACGAGCCAGGCTGGGCCAGGCTTGACCTAAACCCTAGTCCAACACTAGGGGCCTTAATCTAAACGCAAGCCTAGCCTCGCCCTATCAGGGTCAAGCATACCCTCAACCCAATTTGACCCTGCCAAGGTTTTCTCAAGCCCGACCAAGCCCTGATTGTCTCTGAATATCTTGGCTCATTGAGTTGTGGTACTAATAAAGCCCAATCATAGCCCGGATTAAAAAAAGGCATTTGTCACAACAACAAAAAAAAAAACTAAATTGTTTTAAGATTTGAACCCATAGTAGCTTGATTATAATAGATCAACTTTGACCATTGTACCAAAGCAAAACTTCTATATATATTATAAATTTATATTATATAATAGAGAGTCAGGTGGCTCCGCCAGGGTCATGCAGATAGGGATGTAAATGAATAGTCGAAATCCGTTTTCGTATTCGTATCTGTATCCGTTTAGTACTATCCGAATCCGTCTGAAAGCTAAACGGATACGGATACGGATAGGCTATAGCTATCCGAAAAGCTATATTTACATGTAAACAAATAAAATATCCAATCTGTATCTGTGTCCGTATCCGTTTAGCACTATTCGAATCCGTCCGAAAGATAATCGGATGCGGATGTGGATATAGCACTATCCAAGCCGAATCCGATCCGTTTACATCCCTACATGCAGATATCAAACATAGCCCGACCTTTGCTTATCCCAAGATCTGTTGGGCTCAGGGCGGATTTGGGCAAGCTCAGACTGATCAGGTTTTTTTACACCCCTTAACAAATAGGATTACTTGTTAATTTGCACCCAAATGTTTTATCAATTACTTGATAGATATAATTACTAGTGAACTTTGTTAGTAACAGGGTTTTCTTCTATAGATTTATTTGGATTCTCCATAGATTTTAATTAATTTTTTCCAAGGCAAATCTCACCAAACCAACTCTTTGATATTTGGCTATTTTATTTTTGGGTAAAGGGGAGCACGATTTCTATTCTCCTCGTTCAATAATGGAGGTAGGTAAGGCTAGATAGAGCCATTGATTGGGTTTATTGGCTTAGAAATGATTACTGTCTTTTTGCTCATAATTAAAGCTGCACCACACAAAAGGAGAGTTATAAGGTACAGATATTTCCACGTGATGTAACCATTTGAAATACTATTTGAAAGCATATAACCTACTATTAATCTCTTATTAGTTATGTAAATTATTCTGAATGAAAATAGATTATTAGTATTTGTGTTAAATTGATTAGTACGAGGCTTTCCAGGGCCACTTACATGGAATTTATTCCTCCGATCCTGTGAGTTTCACTGTGAATTCCATGTGACTGGCCCGGCCCTAGAGGGCCTTGGACAATAATCATGGCTCTACCAGATGGAATCTCTGACTCACAATAGAATGGGTTGGGACCATTAATTTACAGGCATTTGTCAATGTCTCTTTCGTTAGAAGGATTTATAACCTTCTGGCTTCTCTCCATTATTGGGAAGAAGAGGAGAATGGATCGAAATCGTGGTTCTGCTCCCATTCTTCACGTGGTTATAAATGTACCATGTCTGCTCCTATCTGTCAAATAGAGGGATAATGCAATAGTGAAGATAAGATTTATGACATGATAATTAATGGTATATTGTACCTCCATCTTTTTAATTTCCTTCATTCTGCACAACCAAATTTTGATCACAAGTAGGTTGATTCATCAATGCCTTGAAGCCTTTGGCTTCTTAGCGCCCTTTGAAATCAACCCACAAACCAATCGATAGAATACAAAAAATCGTATTTCAACACAAAATTAAGGATAATTATTATTATTAGGAAAATTTTCACAAACACCTTCTAAAAGTAGTCAATATCTCATAAATTTACCAAACTTAGTCAAAATAGCAAACGTCCTTCTGACGTTAAGTAGTAGGGTGATCCTCAAGATAAAATGTCAATTTTACCCTCTTAGTATCATCTAAAATATAAAATATCAATTTTACCCTCTTAGCAAGACCAGTAATTTAACCCTCTCTTCTTCGGTTATTCCTTTGCAAACTGAAACCTCTGTCTTCTTCCTCTGGCGAAACTAAAACCTATCTACTTCCCACCACCTTCTGAGAAAGAAATGGGGTATTCAGGCGATGGTTTCTAGATCACAGAGAGGGATGGAGACTTGCAGTGAGGTGGCCAAGGATGCACTGACGGTAACGGTGATGACCAAATCTGGGCTGGGTGATGGCGGAAAAAAAAAAAAAAAAAAGAAACTTGGACTGAGCTGCACGGTGATGCTTGGAACAGAGGTGCAGCAGGGATGGTGTTGAACTGTTGAAGGATGATGATGCGGCCAAAGAGTTCAGTTGATGTTGGGATGACAGCAAGTGGTTTCAGTCATGGTTGAAACGAGAGGCAGCGATGACCAATCTCAAGTGGTTTAAAGCTTCCGCAATACTGGGCAAGGGATCCCTGAGACGTCCTTCGAGGATTACCTCTGTTTCTGGTTCAACGCATATGGCTCCAATGATAAGGGATTTTAAGGGAAAGGTGTTGTTGCCGATCCTGTTCACGAGCCACCATCGATGGCTGCTCGCTAGTTACAGGGGCATGCGGAGACGAATAGTACATTTTCTTCGGTCTTCAACCTCCTCCACCCTTGTTCTTTTTTTTTTTATTTCTTCTTCTTGAGCAGATACAGACAGAGAAAAAGCAAAGAGCGGTGGGCTGTGATCGTTAGAGACTAGCATGATGAGGGCGGTCAAGGGAGGTGGAAGTGGTGGTGGCAGCGGCGGTGTTGGTAGTGGAGGAGGGAGACCAACAGTAGAAGAGGAGGCTGGAGACAAGAACGGCAACACCTGTGACGAAGCCAGTGGGGAGAGAAGAGGCGACACCGATGTAGGAGAGAGAAACCCCTTCTTTGGTTTCTTCGTTTTGGGGACCACCATATCTTCCCACCACCTTCTGAGGCGGCGCAACCACTTTTGTCACAGGATAATTCTTGCCGGATTCAATCTGATCACCGAAGAAGAGAGGTTTCACTGGTTCTATAGAAGAAGATAGGTTTCAGGTTCGCAGAGGAAGAAGAGAGTTGGGTAAGGGGAAAGGGTAATTTCACCATTTAAAAAGAGTTAACACACACTTAACTGCATAGACTAATGGAGTGAACTAAGTTGAAATAAATTCATAAAAATTAGGGGGTGTTTGTGATATTTTGATCAAGTTTAGTAAATTTATGAGATATTAGATATTTTTGGGGTTGTTTGTAAACTTTTCCCCCCTTATTATTATTATTTTTTGGGCGCTATTCTCTATGTCGCAACGCAGCCTACACCCAGACACATGGGATGAGTGCAATGACCACCCTACCCCTCTGCCTGCCATGTATCTAGGCTTAGACTACGCTGCAACATAGAGAATATTTTTCTTTTTTTTTTTTTTTGGGTGAACAAGTACGATTATTGTTCAGAACATCCACAACCTCGCGCAGTGACTTTGAATTATTTCGTAACTGACCTTTTATCTTGACACTTTCAATTTAGATTTGAGAAAGACCAACCAAATTATTTCTCTTATGGAGTCTTATAGTCGATGCTTTTTCACATTAATATGCAGGAGTACAAAAACCAAATCTTATCTTGTATGATTCTGTGAAAATGAAAGATATAGGTGTAACAAAGCAATGTTTCTCATGATCCAATAAACCCAATCTTATCTTGTATTCAGAACAAAGCCATGTTTCTCATGAGGTGTAACTGTACTGTATTGTCTTCTCTCTCTCTTTATTTCTTATTTTACCTTACTCTCCTTTGGTGTGGGGCAGCTTTAGTTATGAACAAAAGGACAATAATCATTTCTGCCTTTAAACAGACCAAGTGCGCCATAAATAACCAATCAATGGCTCTACCCAGCTGGATTGAGTGAATCATAATACACAGAGAAGTTCTATTAATATTATATTCTGTGCATGACTTACAATGGACAGAGAAGTTCTATTATTATATCATCTATAACATCAACTTTACCTAATATAGTGTCTTACAAAAAAAAGGAAAAATCTAATCTATCATGCATGGCCTGGCCTATCTTTGCCTCCTTGTGGGGCCCTGATGGAGATGATGGTCGGTCGACCCTTGAATTGCACAGGAAAAAAAAAAAAAAAAAAAACCTCTTTCATTAGAATGATATGACCTTCTCCAGTATTGTGAAGAAGAGAAGATTTGAAATCGTGTTCCTTGTTACCCATGGTTCTAAGTATTGGTATCGTATTATTCGTATTAGGTGATAGATATCAATTTTGCTAGTCATTGATATCGATATCGTATTAATAGCATGGTATGGATAAGGGTTAAATAGTCAAAAAAACTCATTTTTTAAGGAAATTCAGGGGTAATTTTGTTTGATACAGTCGATCGCATATCGATATCATATCAATTTTGCATATTACTGATACCCGTTCCGATACCGTGCACTAGAGGGGAGTTGTTATCAAAATGATTTTTTTGTGAGATTTGTCTTTGGATTTTTATATTTGAAATCTATCTAAAATTCGAATATATTTATAGATAAGAAAACCTTATTAACCCTTCTATGTCTCACTTGATTTCACTAATAAAGTTCACTAGTAATTCTCTATTTATCAAGCAATTGGTAAACAATATTTGGGTGTAGTGATTTTACTGGATCAATCAAATTTACACTCAAAAGCCAAAATAGGCATACAATGGAAGGGGAAAAAATGTCCTAATTAAGGTTTTGAAATTATAAATATGCCATTAACCTCTTAAGTTTATACTATGATTCTATCATACACTCTTAATTAAGGATGGGCAATGGAGTTTTCTCCCTTGATTGACATTTTTAGGGACCTCAGTAATATTTTGTGGTTCATTGATATCATCATCTTATTAGTAAAATGAAAAAAGAAAAAAAAAAAAGGGCTTAAGTTGAAACATATTTACCAGTGATTTTAAAGGAGTGAAAAAAAAATTGGGTTCCTCTCCTTGAAGGGCGTCACTCAATGAGTACCCAATGAAGCATCCAATGGTTGGACTGTAATGCACACATCCCGATCACTAACTAGGCACATGCCGAGATGTCTGTGGCATTGTCAAACACATTGATCAGTATGTTTTGCAATCTTTCAAAAAGTCTTCACATGGTAATTAACAACAAAAAAGAAAAAAGTCTTCACATGGTTAAATGTACCATTTCTGCTCCTCTCTGCGCAATAATGGAGATGTAGAAATGGGAATGGGATTGTGCCTAATAACAAAGGCAATTATTAGGTATGAATCTAATTTGGTTTTCGGGTGTGTAGTTTGTAGGAGTTAATACATGGACATTATTTTTTAGAGTAGTTGGATGTGCATAAATGTCCAATTAAAATGACCAAAGATCCCCTAAAAGACAAGCTTTAGAAATTGATAAAAAAAAAAAGAAGTTGAAACCGATTATTAAAACAGACGAAATCAATCAAAATCGGAATAAACCAATTTTTCTTTTATTGTACTATATTTCTTTTGGTTGGACAAGAGATCTCTACTTGATCACATAGTCTCTACACAAGCATCTGGGATAGTGGGTGAGCATGCCTGGGTATCTACCCAGGGGACATAGATGTCATCTCACGATGCCCCGTGGGAGATCCTAGGAAACACCCCCAAGTGGAGGTCTTTTTCCCATTTCTTTTTTATATATAAAAATTAATTAAGATCTAATAAGCAATAATACAATGATAAAAGACTGATAAGACTTGAGAGAAGATAATAAAGAACCAAAACCGAAATAAGGACTTTGTTAAAAAAAAAAACACTTCTATCATAGATTATTAGTCTTTGATTGAATTAAGCATTAAAATTTAACACATGACTAATCTACCCTTATTACTTTTCTATCCAGTTATTAGACTAGCTACTTAATATGTCCGTATGATAGGAGTTGTAGGAAAGATTCCTACAGTGGATTTATAGAAACCTTAACTTAGGGGGGTATTGAAGTAAATAGGAAAAACAGGAGGGCAGTTTTACTCCTGCCTATCACCCTTCTGGCGTCTACCCTTACTGCACTGTTTGTCTGTTGGTTGAGTAAGAAAAGCCAATTATTCTTTATACTTGAGGAGGGAAAAAGAACAATAACCGGTTGCGTGGTTTTTGCGTACAGTTACAGCCTACCGGACTGCATGAATTTATTGTGCAACCCATAGTGAAATTAAAAGTCTCATTCGAATAGATTCTTTTACATGTACTCTCATTGGCCCTCACGATGGTGCAGTCACTACACCAACAAACAGCAATCTCTTGACCAACAAATACAAAAAAAATCACAAGAGTATTTAGGTAAAAACAAATGGTACAAAGAGGGTTGTTCCAGCTATAAATATTGCCCATAGCAATGAGCATGTAACTTGCAAGTAAGAGCAAGAAGTAATAACTGGTTTGTGTGAGTGAGTGATCACAGTAAACTGTTAGTGAAGTGAGAGAGGTCAGACCGAGATGGCTCTGAAGGTTGTATTGATGACACTTATGGTGGTGTTGTCTCTAGGAACAATGCAGAGCTTCTCAAGACCATTGAGATACCAACTGGTAATATATATATATATATATTTGTGCAAATTTTGGGTTCCCCTCTCTCTCTCTCTCTCTCTCTCTCTCTCAACCTTGTGTGTGTGTGTGAGATTGGAATCAGTACTAAATTTTGTTTGTTTGGTTTGACAGGTGGAAGCAATAAGATTGGGGACAGCAGCTGGTGCGATGACTGTCTGTGCACACTATCATTCCCACCTTACTGCCGCTGCAAAGATGCTTCTCACTGCTCCTTATGCGTCTGCTCCGCAACTGTTTCAGCTGAGCTTCAGTCAACCTGCGAATCTATCCCTTCCCAATTCGACAAGTTCTGTCTTTACTTCAATAATGCTGCCACTACTGCTACTGCTACTGCTACTGCTGGGAGGAAGATCCTCGCAAACCTCCCCGCCTAATGATGAGCAGCTCAACCGGCCCTATCAAACTATCTCCTCTACTCTACTAGTTATGTTCCGTTCCCTGAAGTACCATGGTCGTGGTTCTACTTGATTACGCTGTGTGCTTAATTTATGTCTTCTTTTATGTTCTATTTCCAATGCCTACTACGTACTCTTATTAGTTTCATCTTCCATAAGATGTTAACCGGTACGTGTTCCCAAATTGCCTTATTTATAACAAAGAGGAGATTTTCTTATTACCGTTTCCATGTGTGTATGTACGTATGTCTTTCGAATAGAATGTTTAGCGCGCTTATATGTAAAAAATGGGAAATACTAGTGTCGTAGCTCTGGAGATCCGGAATTACCCAATCAGATCATGGTATTTGGAATCTCTTGTAGAGTTAGACCTTGACTCCTTTATTACCTTACCCTGCCAGCTACTGAATCTTTGGGTCGACTATCCATAAAAACATACTTTACACAGTGGATGTTTGGGAGCAGAATTGATGAAATTCTAGTATGGCTAAACCTCAAGCCCGACCAATTGTAGTCCAAATTTGATCTTAAATTTCACCACGAGTCACCCCACGAGTCGCAATATTTCTCATGAACCAGCCATGTCTAGATATTAGAAATATTAAATTTTAATGGGAAAAGACAGAAGATGTGGCAAGATGATACACCTCTTTGACAAAGAGGTCCTAGTTTTGATGGCGGTATCGCTTGGTTCCACATATTTTAGGGATTTCTTTATTATTTTCTTTCTTTCACTTTTTACCATGGCCCACATGCAGCATTATTGGTGTGGTGAGCAGATTCCTCTCCACACTGCCATTATAGATATAGAAAGAAGGAACCCTCTCCTTTTATTTTATTATAATTTTTTTTTTAAAAGTTGGCACTTGAAATACAAAAGAACTCAGAAAATATATGAATCATTTTCAACGTTATAAGGACTTGATATTATATGAATCATTTTTCAGTTTTATGTAATTTACAAAAAAAAAATAATAATTGAATTAGGCAGTTGTTAATTTTCTTCATTCTTCTAGCCAAAAGTAAAAGAAAGAAAACAAAATACAAAGAAGATGAAATTTTCACTCTAAATATAACACAGTTACAAATCGATTCTTTGCATATAAAAGGTGTATCCTTCTGCTCTCTGTAACTTTGCTTGGCTAGAGCAAGGAAAGTTGCATTTGGAAGCCATAAATAATATAACAAAATCCAAAAATGACCTTTACATTCTCCTGTAAGCATATTGGGGATTAATCTAAATCACTTTCATTCCTGGTGTCTGGGGTGTTGATTCTTCTCTCTCCTATAAGCTTTAAAGAGATCGAGGCCAAGAAAGATGTTGACCAAATTCATTCCTGCCATCCCAAAAAGGGCTAGTGGGAGTTCAACACCCTTCCCGAACTTGGACGCATCTTTAATGAGCTTGATTGTGATGAGAATATGCGAACCGAGCCTTGCTAGGAAGAAGGTGATCCAGTTGAGTGCCCATTCTGCTCTCACAAATTTGCAGTTTGTGTCCCGTACTCCAGCCATTCGCCGCACTTTCCTCACGTGTAGGAATATTGAATGAAGCTGTTTGTCACACAATACCACTTAGGATGCGTCAACAGCAGCATATGTAAATGTGCAGTGGCTCTATTTCAACAGTTGATAAAGAAAGACAAGTTGAAACGAGAGGAGACAAAGTGAGAAATTGTTGAGATTAAGATAATGAAAACAATGTTTGTGACATACCTCACAAATAAGGGTGAGAATAAGATAGTTCACAGTGACTCTTCGATACAGTGCAAGTGTAAAGCAAACCAGGAGTAGCAGGTGGTGTACAAGGATTGAGGGGATCAATCCACTATACAGCCGGTACCGGAGCATATCCCACTGGTCGTATGCAAAGTAACCACAGGAGAAGCACAAAGCCAGGTATACACCGGGCCACGTCCCTCCAAACAACTGAGCATGGTCAAACATCGTACTTAGACCCTTTGTTGCCCATTGATTAACCAGGATGAGAATGACTGCAAATGAAATCAAGTAGATTTAAGCAAAACAAAGCACAAAGAGCCCAAAAATCTGTTAGTAGTCATGGTGCGGTAAAAAACTCACATTGAAATAACTCATCCAGTTAACAACCCAAAAAATTTGCAGACATTTGCATTTACTTTCTTCTTGAAGAACTGTTGCTAATCCTGGCAACGGCTTTGGTTGCTTCATTGTGTTGTTCAAGTTACATGGTGATTCTTAAAGTACCCTTAGTAATATTATATTAAAACCAACAAACACCACAGACAGTCTCTGAACCCAATTAAATCTCTTAAAGAGCACCAAAATTGGAAGGGTGAGGGGGAAGACATGCTTTACAACAACTGCTGGAAAGTGAAATCGCAGTCTTTTTAAAAAATAAAAACATTGATATGCGGCAAGTGCACGGCCAGATTTGCAAGGATGTCTGTCAGAGGTTGTATCAGCTGATCAATAATCTAAAGAACTCATACATGGTTTAGTTGTATAAGTGAAGGCAACATGTCATTTAAGTTCAAGCGAGGTTGGACAAATTCAAGTAAAAGGCTGCAGGCTTTCTAAGTTCTTACCAAATCCACTAATTTGGATATAACAGGTGTAGATAAATATCACTTAGTAAATATGATAGCAGCTCAGCTATGAGATGGAGAATGCCAGGCCTCTTTTAGTCATCCAACGGAGCTGAACTGGCTCATTTGGATGAAGCTGTCAATCACACTTCAGCATCATCTCAATCATCATACCCTGATCCCAAACTTTGTGCTGCTAAGGCTATATCTTTGTGAAAACTCCCCCGTATCAGATTGACAGCATTCTAATTTTTTTTTTTAGATCGACAGCATTCTGATTCATGATACATGCCATACTAGTATCAGAGTAATCAGAGAGTTGCCTGTGTCACAGAAAGCAGCTGACTGAACCCTCTGAAATTCTTTATTTTCCTCCCTCTTTCACTCTTCAATTGGAAGTTACCATACCATTTAGCTACAAATGCATTACCCTAAGTTTGACACATAAAAATGAAAATTTTAAACTACTAGAGGATAAGATAGCTCAGAATAGCCCCTGACAACTTCCATTGCCGTTTTGTTTTCTGTACACATCTTCTGTTTAGCACTGTCCCCGGGCCTGCAAATTTCTTTTCTTGATGATAAATCTCTTCACAAATTACCAGAGCAATGGTTTAGGTCCTAAAATCAATGGTTCCATACATATATCAGAATACCCACCCACTTTTACCTGTACAACTGATACAAGCAACTGTATCAATGATGTCATCATTTTAAATTCTTAATTCATCATTACCACTAATCAAATTGAGAAATAAAATGGGTCTAAGAAAACTAATGTCCTGAACATTTGGTGTCTGTCTTCGAACTGAAGAAGCTCCTTCCTCTGATTTCTTTCTTTGGTTTGTTTTCAAATGGAAAATTCCAACTCCTGGCTAAACTCAAAAACATAAAAGGGTTGCACATCAAGGTAAAAGGAACATGAAGAATTAGGTAACGGCACATCCAAGCTAGATAAGAGGTAAAATGGACTGGGAGCCAAATTTATCAGAATTATGTGATCTGAGGGCCCTGTTCATAATGTAAAACATGATTCTGAATATCCTTTTCTTGCTGGACAAAATGAAGATCTGCAATGAGTCATATTATAATATACACGTCCTCAAAAATTAAATCTTTAAAGTTAAGAAGCACTTGCATGCAGATTTAAGTCAAGTTTCAAGAGGAACATGTGCAGACACCTTAAAACCCATGTCATTGAATTACTTTAGCCTGTTAAGAACCTAATGGTGCTTCCTGTAAATAGAATGCCTCACCAATTGGTTTGGTCTATGCAGATGTCCGCCAGGTGAAGATTGCGAAGCATCTGCCCCCTTCTGGCTCAAGGAGACTTCAATTAGGATCCTCAGACCTACAGGATGATCTCTAGCTAAGAAATGGAAGCTTCACAATCCATCTAGAAGACCAGTTATAGGCTAACTGGGTTGGTTGACTAGCTGGGAATATTGAAGTTTGACATCATAAACCTTCCAAATCCATTGACTGGAAAAAGCTGCGAGGTCATGAGCTAACTATTTTGGGATTTTTTTTATTGTAATGAGCTTACCCTATAAGCCCAAATATGGGGTTTGTGAGGTCTATACAAAATTAGATGTTAATTTCTATTTTCGCTGTTATTTAGTAGTGCTTCTAGAAGGGCTGGACAGGTGTCCTACATTCCAACCATAGTTTCTATTTTGTAATGGTCTAGATAGTTTCTATTTTATGGAGACATTAAAGTTGTAGGGGACTCCTCCTACCATACATAGGATTTCCTATATTATGATAGTTATGGAAGTTATAAATAAAGAAGAGGGGCCGTAAACCTCTCCTATGAGTTAAATTAAGAAGAAAACTTGGGTTTAGCCTCTTTGGGTCAGTGGTGATGTTGTTCCTTGGACTATGGTGATGCAGCTCCATCCCTGTTGTGGTAAATCAACAAGATTATTGGTGGTGATGCCCTTCCCACAGGCCTAGTGGTGATGCTAGGTCATAGCCCCCTATCCTTCTATTCTGGTTTCTATTTTATGTCCCAGCAAATATTGAAGACTCTTACGCATTCTATTGAGTTTTCCTGCTGTGTTTTGATTCTGAATCTCAGATTTAACTGCTTTTAATCATCTAAACAGCAATTCAAGTTCTGATTTGATTTCTTTCCTGTTATGCTAAACTTGTGATGCCCTGTTTCTTTGATTTCCAAGTTGAGCCAACACCCTATCATAATTCATAAGTCATAACAGCAGATCCAGCCACTTGATTGGGGTAAACTTTTGGGGCTTTATTCTCCTTTACAGTATCCATGCTCAACCTGAATTTGCGGCTAATTGGCACTACTGATCTTGAGTTACAGGTTCTCTATTCACTTGCTAATTTAGGAATTTTCTAAGTTCCTAATTTCTGTCCTGTTATGCCATCTCAGATCCAACCGTTGGATTTTCTTGAAATTTGGGAACTAATTTCGGCAGGTTATTAGCCACCTATTAAACTTCTACTATATTCTGGTTCACTTTCATTCACTGCAATCCTATCCTGAGTTTGGCTTCCTAAATCTGATTGTCAGGTTATTGAAATGCATTAATATGAGGTGAAGGAACCTTGGACCTTGAATCCTATGTCAACGGAAAGGTGGATCACATTATTAATGGAGATCAATTTCCTCCAATGGGAAATAATTTTATAGGCATGTAGAAGAAACATGGCAAAGTTCTTATTGTGGATAACTAGTCTGTTAATAAGAATTTCATCTAATTTTGTCATCAACAAACAAATAGAATACAACAAAGCATTATAACAAACTTTTTATCTGTCTCTTCATTGAGGCTTATGCAATGAATTCAGAAGTGCTATTATAATGTCTCAACACGCTGTCACATATGTTATAACAGCAACCATGCAAGTTTGTTAATTTAAATGTTTGTACTCACTATGGCCATAATCTATTGGAATAGCAGAAAAGGGCTCACATGGCTGTTCCCAAATATTTGATATAGGTTGTAGTCGAATTTGACTATGAGGTTTGCATATCATTCAATACTATAGTTAAAAGGATGTGATTATTCACTGCTGTAATATTCTGTGTCCATTATTTCCAATAGAGCATAAAACCTAACATTACTACTTACAAGTATCATACCAAGATCTCTACAAAAGCTAAACAAAAGGAGAAGCAATATTATTTCCAAAATCCAAACCATCCAATAATTATGACACTATTAACAATAAGCATACTCTATCAGTTATTGCATTTTATAGTTTAATAGAAATAATTTGATTAAAATATTAGACAATCTTTCTCCACTTGGACTTGTACTTTACCATTCTGATCATTTTCCAATTTCTTGTTTTCATCTCCATAACTTGAAAGCAGTCTACTACTTCACAGGTTCTTGAATGTTCAAGGAATTTCATAGACAAACCCAGATGAAGTTTATCTATCTATCTATCTCACACACACTCACTAGCAAACACGCATTTCATATTGTAAATTTAAAGTAGAAATTTCAATTATGTTCTTTTCTTTTCGAATTCCTTGTTAATGAATGAACGTCTAGAGTAAACTGACTACAAGTGCGTTGATTTTGGGAAGGGATGGGGGAGAGACAGGATCGAGGAGAGTTTTCTCTTTGGGATCAGGAGGGGGAGAAGAAAGAAGGAAGAGAATGAGGTAATGAGCTTCTTAAATTCAATATTGGGAGTGTGGTATTTTACATAGATATGAAATTCTAGTCTGCCGACTAGATAACTGACATTGTAGTCTCCAAACCACGCAAATCAAATATATCTCCCTTATTGGACAAAGGGTCAAAAATACCCTCCCTTTTTATTTTTTTCTCCCTCGCATGTCCCCAAATACCCGGGGTATATATATATATATATCCAAATCAAGACCACTTCCTCTCTTTGTGAGTCCAAATCACTTATAAAGACGGATATTCCTTAGACTCTAAAGTATGTTGATATTCCTTCAACCATTTAATATTGAGATTTTGAATATTTGAAACTTATGATTTAATTTTTAGACTCTACTCTCTTTGTTCAACTCAATTCAGCCTGAGTTCCCTTGACTATGTTTCTTCTTGGTTTCTCCTATGTTTCGTTTTATAGTACTTTATACCCTTTCTCTTTTTCAAAAGCATCTCTCTTTCCAAGGTGTTAAATGAGTTAGATTAGAGGGATGACTGAGAGAAGAACATGTAAAAGGCTATAAGGTGTACAAAGCCAAGGAATACAAGTTTTGGGGGGGGGGTGGGGGGGGGGGGAAACCCACAAGGCACTTTCCCATACCCCCTAACCCATCCAACAGCCCAAAATCCATTACCTAAAAACAACGAAGCCAGGGGGAAAAATCGTTAAAAATACAATTCCCACTTTATATTTTAAATAATAAAAAAATCCAAATGAAATCACTAGAGTTCATCCCTATAATAAATTGATTTTTACACATGCTAAATCTAATAATCTTCCTTGATATGGAGGAGAAACAGATTATTCAGCTTATTCTCATTTTTTTTTTTTTGGGTGGGATGGGGGGCAGGTTAAATAGCTTCTGATTCACTGCATTTTCTTAGCCTTATCCCAACTTAATGGGGTCGGCAACATGGATCCAAACAAAGCAAAGTAGGTAAAATTGCAGTCTAAACAAATAAAAGAGAATGAAGAGAAGGGAAAATAGGGATGCGAAAAGAAAAAAAAAATGAAAGATGAAAGTAAGAGGAAAGAGGCACAACCCAACAAGTCAAAAGAATCCACGAAGTAGTATCAAATGTAATTACTAAAGAAATATGAAAAGCTCCCTAATTAGGTTTAAGAGTTGAAACATAGGAAACTTTTGGATTCAACTCAAATCAGCCTTATCCCAACTGAATGGGATCAGCCACATGGATTCGCATTTTCTAATCAGCTCTATTAAAAGACATACTTGTTACTAGTCCTAAGCTATGCATGTCTTTTCTCACCACTTCACCTAGAGTCATTTTAAGCCTACCTTGTCTCTTTTAGCTCCTTTGATCTGGAATCAAATCACCCCTCCGTACTAGAGTACTCAAAGGCATTCATTGCACATGTCCATCCCACCTCAAACGACTTTTCTCACAACTTATCATGTATCAACTCTTAATTTAGCTCAAACTTGTTAATTCCTTATTTTATTTTTTCTTGTTTTACTACGGATTCATCTCAACATCCTTGTTTCAGCTGCACTAAGTTTGTTTATACGTTGTTTCTTCAGCGCCCAACATTCATCTCCATACATCATTGCAGGCCGTATAACTGTCCTATAAAATTGAGAATGTTTTCCAAGTGATTATTCACAAAAACTTCAAGATTTTTCTTTGTCGATGGGGGGGGGGGGGGGTTGAAGTTTTTGCCAATTAATGAAAAACAAAAGTCAAACTTTTCGTAGCCTTTTCCCAATTAAATCGGGTTGGCTACACTTGTCCTCCGCCATTTGACTCTGTAATGAAAAAGAGAAGTAGAGTGAACAAAATCCATTTTAGAAACAGAACATTGGTAATAAGTGATAAGCACATAAAACTATCAAGAGAACAGACTGGGGGAATGAAACAGCAGCACCTTAATAGGAAAAAAGTAATTTTTATTAGTTTTTTATGAGCAAAAACAAAAAGAAATCCATTTGAACAACACCAACAACATCCATTGACAAAAGCAAACCTTATCTCCCAAAGAAATTCAAGAAAGGGAATAATTAGGAATATTTCAGAGTTCATATCAATGCAATATATAATTCTAAAACTAAAACAATAAAATTAGGAATATTTCAGACTTCATATCAATGCAATAGGTAATTCTAAAACTAAAACTATCTCAAGTTGATCTCTATTTCAGTTCAATTCAGTAAACATTTGCAAGACCCTGGCCTATTGCCTCCAAGAACCTCCAGTTCACAGATGGAGCATCAAATCCAAAAGTAGACACTGATCCAAACTCCACATTATTAAGCAAGGGGGGAAAAAGGGGTTTCTCAACGACCCACAAGGAGAAAGCTTCGTCCTAGAAAACCCAATTTGGGGGGAAAAGGAAATTCAACCACCAAAATCAGTAGAAGCAAAACAAAACAATCCATAAACCACACATGTTCCAAAAACGCGCACTTCTAAAACAACCAACCAAGTCGAACAAATAAAGTACATAAAGCAACCAAACCCAGAAAGAAAAAGAAAAAAAAAGGACAATTCTGTAGAAAATGAATCAAGAAAGAGAAAACAAAGATTGAGCACCTGAAATAGAAGCAACGGAGGAATGGAGCAAAGACACGCTGGTGTTGACAAAAAGAGGATCACGAAATACAAAGAATCGGATGACCCAGTTGGCAATTTGGTAGAAACAGCAACCAGCAACCACATAGACTAGTTCTGTTCTCTTATGGAAGACGATTTCGAACACAACAGAGACGAACCACAGAACCAAAGTGGCCACAAAGAAAGCTCCAGTATTGTTCTCATGGCTACCCCTCGCCATTCCTCAATCAATTCAGAGACTCTTCGTCTCTGCTTTGGTTCCTTTCCTGTGCTTCCTCCCTTGGCAGCCCATTCTTTACGAGCTTCAAATCTCGAAAAGTGTGTGGGTGAGACTTACAAAGAGTGTTGTGTTCTTTAAAGAAAGGTATAACGGATGATCTGTCGCTCTTCTTGCAATAATGTAGACAGCGGTAACGGTCTATTATCATGAAGGTCAGTATGGGCTTTTGCAAGAGCAAAGTTGTTGAGTTGAATTGATTGATGGGCTCGTAGCTCCAGGGCCCATGAATCCCTAAGAGGATGACCTCTCTGTGTTGCACTCTGTAGCCTCAGCGCTACGCAATGAATATTGTTGCTAAGCCAACGCGCAACGAGTAACTTGTGCCACACGACAAGTGGTGGGCCATGGCTGACTCTAATTTGCCACGTGCTGAGTGCCAAAGTGAGAAGATGGGATCCATTGTTGAGGGATAAAAATCCTTTGCCTTAATCTTGTGGTGTCTTGCAATACGGGATTGTGAACTCGACAAGTGGAAGATGTGACATCCAATGGTGCTGAGCTCTAGAAGAAAAAAAACGTAAATAAATAAAAATTGGGTCAATCCAGTACGCACCGTTTGATGAAGCATCTTCCACGCGTTGAGCTCTTAGGCTTGAACTGCAAGACTCCACATGATGAAGGAATTGCCGAAGATTTTAGTCTCACTGTTGAGTGGTTTCATGATTAAAATGGGAAAAGATTCACACACTATTCTCAGGTTTTTTTTTTTTCCAAGCTCTCTCACAAAAGTAAGGATTCATATTTTTTTGGGGAGAGAAAGAATGCTACCTAGTTGCGTGCGGTGTGCAGCTAGCCCCTATGCCCAGTTACAAGGCAGCATGAAATGACTACCACACCAGGTAGCATTCGCTTTCCTCTTTTTTTTTTTGGGTTTTTTACAAATGCCCCTTGAAAATGCTCATTTGTCCAAATGCCTCCTTACAATTTTTCTAATTGCAAACTTCCCTTTACTTTCAAAACAATGTAGCACTTTGGGCCAATCCATTAGTCTGGGACGTTATGTTCAAATGACTGGACTTTTTGACCATTATGCCCTTGATATGGTAGAATGACCAAATTGCCCTCATTAACACTCAACCCTGCAACTCATCTTCCAATCCCTAACAGCGAAGTTCACAGAAAGCCTTTTAAAGGCGTCAAAATTTGGGGATTTGACTGAAATTAGAACTGAAAGCGGATTCCATATGGGATTAGTTTGGGGATTCGACTAAAATCAATACTCTTTCTAGTCAACCAAAGTTGTAGGATTTCAGTCGAATCCCCAAACTAATCTCATATGGAAACCGCTTTCAGTTCTGATTTCAGTCAAACCCCCAAACTTCAATGCCATTAAAAAGCTTTCTGTGAACTTCACCACTAGTGTTTGGAAGATGAGTTGCAGGGTTGAGTGTTAATGAGGGCAATTTGGTCATTCTACCATATCAAGGGCATAATGATTAAAAAAGTCCAGCCATTTGAACATAACATCCCAAACTAACGGATTGGACCAAAGTGCTACACTGTTTTGAAAGTAGGGAGAGTTTGCAATTAAAAAAGTTATAGGGAGGCATTTGAACAAATTGACATTTTCAAGGGGGCATTTGTAAACAACTCTTTTTTTTTTATGAGAAAATGAACTCTAACGGAGCATAGCATACACTAACATTTTTATCTATTTTGCATTAGGTTTGTTGCTTCAGCGTGCATCTGAACCGGGTTAATCCATAAACCAACAGAAACCCCCACCCCCCATTAAGTAGAGGAGTAGTGCATTTCCGAATGCATCCCATCCAAGGGTTTTCTACCTCAAGTAGACTCCGTTTGGTTGCAAGTTAAGGAAAATGAAATCATTTTTGAAAAATAAAAGAAAATTGTAATTATGTTAGTTATGTAATGCTCTTTCCAAATTTGATAAATTACTTTTCAATGTAATTTATTTTATTTTTTAAGTCAATGGGATTAAATTTCAAAGAAAATGATATTTATTAACCAAATTTGTTATATTTTTGGAGTTAAATACACTATCATATGAGGTAATGATTAAAAAAATTTCTTCTTTAAAAAAAACAAGTTTATGTAAAAAACATAAGCATTAGACAAAAGAAGAAACATCAAATCCATGGCAGTTGAGTGGTTGAGCCTACCTAACCCAGCCATCCTAGTCAATAATCCTCTCCAATTTCTAAAAGTGTGCAGTCCGGTAATGCTAGGTGGAGATCTCGACACTTGGTATCTCGGACATCCAACAGTCTGAGCTCATTGGTATTAACCGTTGAATGTTCGAGCTGCCAGGTGTCAACATCTCCCCCTAACACTACTACATTGCACACCATTAGGAATTAGAGAGAAATAAAATCTAGTATCATCTTATCCTTTTAACATTCATTAACAAACTTAAAACATTTAAGCAAAGATAACCCATCCAACAACAACACAAAAGATCCCAAGGCCATCCCTATTCGATGTCCACATGATAAACCAAAAATATATGGGCCAATCCCGAGATGCCACGTGTCCTAACCTGAAGAGGAGGTCAGCTCAAGTCTGGTCGCGACAGAACCAGTTCGGCAGCCCAAGAGGAATAGGACCCAAGAGGCCACCCCAAAGGCCAAGTCTACCATGCAAGCCACGGAGTCTAACCATGGCGTCATCAGCAAGATCTACATTATCCTATCACTAAAAGATCGTAACTGAAGGTATACCAAAGGGACGACTATCCCAAAGAGGTACAAACCTAATCAAACTCAACACGAGAAGATGACGCTTAGGGAACCTCTTCCCTACTAGGACTCTACATCTCACAAGGAGCTATTCCAAGTACAACTCTAATACGTGATAGACTCTTCCATGAGGAATACTTATCACCAACTGGAACTCTCCACACCGCCATACACAACTATAAATACTCAGGTATTCCAACCCATTATTCATCTTGAATTCTAATAATTCATCTGTTGCTGAGAGAGATTTAACTTAGGCATCGGAGAGTCCTAGGCCGGAACCACTCCAGTTCTTCCTTGTCCCTGACGTCCTTTTACAGGTTGCGTCACCCGAAGGACCTATTAGAGATTTTCTGACGCAACACCACGCATTAACCAATTGGCAATGCATTTCTCTCTCTCTCAATTGCCAATGCTCCCTCTATCTCCTCTCACCGCTGCAATTCACCTCTCTCTCTCTCTGTCTCTCTCATCATGTAAATTAGTAGCAGAATCAATTATTTCCTCCAAAAGTCGAAAAGATTACAAACCGCATAATACATCCATCTTGTCGAGATGTTCTTCTCCATGAACCCACTCAACATTGTCATCAAACTCATCTCTCAAGTCACAACCATCTGTTCTCCTTGATGGATGGATCGGAATTTCGAAATGATTTGAAGGTGAAGACAGAACAATCGAACCCCATGACCTCCTGGGACCCTGCACTCTATCAACATGGCACCAACCATGACCTCCTGGGAGCTTGCACTCTACCAACGTGGCACCAACTAACTAGGCAAATAGTTGTCTTCTATCCCTACACTTAAGACCTCCATAATTTTCTATGAAATTTCTAAAAAGAGTCCACAATGAAATGGTTTAATGTTCTTCAATCTATACTCTATAGGCAAACTCTTTGGTCGGAACCACCATAGAGTGGGCCCTAATGTTACGCAAATAACGTTTTTATCTTCAGGAATAAATCTCAGCCAAAATTGGGAGTTTTGCATATATAATGGAGGACTCCTTCTACTTGGGGATGTAAACGGATCGGATTCGACTCGGATAATGCTATATCCGCATCCGCATCCGCATCCGATTAGCTTTCAAACGGATTCAGATAGTGCTAAACAGATGCGGACACGGATATGGATAGGATATTTTATCTGCTTACATGAAAATATAGCTTTTCGAATAGCTATAGCCTGTCCGTATTCGCATCCGTTTAGCTTTCGGACGGATTCGGATAGTGCTAAACGGATACAGACACAGATACGAAAACGGATTTTGGCTATTCATTTACGCCGCTACTTCTACTACTCAATGGATCCCACCAAAGAGATCAACAAAACCAGGCCACAATAGGCAGGCCCGTATATAACAATCTCCCATATCACATTAAAGTATTTCCGAATCACTCCAATATGGTTCCAAGATACAGGCCAAGGCCCAAGCCCAAGCCCAAGCCCAAGCCTAGACCGTGGCCCAGACGGATCAGCTCTTATCCTATTTATTGGTTAGGGATATACCGTAAATCCGGTACTACCACATGAGTTATCTACAAAAGATTACAGAAGATATCAATTCCATCCGAGCTGGCAAACTATAAAGACCTACTGAGTCAAGATACTCTAAACGGTAATGAACCCTCGTTTTCACAAAGGATGTGGGAAAGGAGTGCCACGTAATCACGTATACAGCTGAGCAGTCCACGCTTATCCACGTGTCAACCCGTGGGAGGCAAACCTAGATCGTGCACAACACCAGCCTCTTATGTTTTCATCAAAAAAAAAAAGAAAAAAAAACACCAGCCTCTTATCAACAATTCTCCAAAATAAAGTATAAAATTCTCTCCCTAAGATTGTCCCTATTTTTCTCGCTCCTCCCCTGTTCTGCAGCTTCAAACGCCATGACCACCTTTGCTACAGCTGCAGCTCTATCTTTACCAATCTCGCTCTGTAGATCCTCTAAGGTTAACACTAAGAAGGTAATTTAAACTCTCTTTTTTTTTTTTTTTATCATTTGATCTGTTCAATTTATCAGAAACCCACTAAATTTAGCAGAAAGTTTCACTTGGGTTAATAGCTCTGAAGAGATTGATGTTGGGTTTCAGGGAGTCAGACGAGGGTTTGGTGTATTTGCTATATTTGGAGAGGAAGGAGGGTTCTTGGAGAAGAAGAACACTTGGGGTACACTGTTCGACGTCGAGGATCCGAGGCCTAGAGTTCCTCAGTGTAAAGGGAAATTCTTGGATGCGAATCAAGCTTTGGAGGTGGCCAGGTTTGATATTCAGTACTGTGATTGGCGAGCTCGGCAAGATCTTCTTACTATCATGCACCTTCATGAAAAGGTAATTTTTCTTCAATCTTTTGGTGGGTTTGAAGTTGAAAGTTGATGGGTTTGTCCTCATACTTGAATGGCCTTTTCAGTTTGTATTTGATTTTGTTCTTGAAGGTTTTAGTTTTTGGGTTTGGGGTTGCAGATTGATTGGGTTTTTCTTGTTTTATTGTTATAATTGAGTTTTGATTTTCAATTTAAGTTTTTAAATTTAGAATGGATGGATTCTTTCTGATTGTTTAGTTGGTCATTACTGTTTGTGTTTGTGTGGCTGTAGGTAGTGGAAGTTCTGAATCCCTTGGCAAGGGATTACAAGTCCATAGGTGCCATGAAGAAAGACCTTGCAGTGCTGCAAGAAGAACTGGCACAGGCTCACAAACAGGTCAGTTGATGGGGTGAACATAGGCTTCTTACACAAATTCATCCATGAGTAACACATTCTCACTAAAAGCCCATTTAATGTGGACAGTTCCATTGATTAGTTACATTAAAAATTTAAAAAGATCCTCTGATCATGGGAAATATTACATGGATTGAATGTGACTCAGAATCCAACCTAAGATATCAATCAGGATTAATGGCTTGGTTCAGGATAAATTTATTGTCTACCCAAAGCAGGGGATTGATAGGCTTAGATTAGTTAGTAGAGGGTCTTGCTTTGGCTCCATACCATAGGTGTCCTATTTGATTAAAGAAGGTCAAGAACTGTGTCATACCTTGTTCCCAGATGAACAATTTTTTCTTCTGGCTTCTGACTGTACCAGGTTCACATATCTGAAGACAAGGTTTCTGATGCACTTGATAAGCTAGCATACATGGAAGAATTGGTAAATGATAGGCTGTTACAAGACAGGAGTACAACTGAATCTGACAGAAGTTCCCTTACTCCTAGCACGTCCTTCTCGTCATCTCTTGACACAGTGAAAGGCAAGTTGCCGCGGAAGAGCCTGAATGTTTCAGGTCCTGTTCAGCAATATAATCCTCATTTGAAGAACTTCTGGTACCCAGTGGCCTTCTCCACTGATCTGAAAGATGATATCATGGTAAGTTAATTTCCAAAATGCATAGCAATTTCATATGAGTACATAAGCAAGGTATTTATTCTCTCTATTTGTCTGAATTCCTCCTAACATTTTGCCTTTCCACTTATTGTTTCAGATTCCTATAGAGAGCTTCGAGGAGCCATGGGTAGTATTTCGTGGGAAAGATGGGAGTCCTGGTTGTGTTCAGGATACATGTGCTCATAGAGCATGTCCACTTCATCTTGGCTCGGTCAATGAAGGCCGCATTCAGTGTCCCTACCATGGTTAGTAAGATTAGATGAAAAAAGTTTGGTATGTACTTTCCAGATATGGTTAATAATACATATATAGGTACATGCATGAGTACAATTGATCATAGGAAGGAATAATTGTTAGACACATACATGTTTTAATTTGTAAATTGGGCCGGATGAACTTCAGGATGGGAATACTCGACGGATGGAAAATGTGAGAAAATGCCATCAACTCGATTACTTAATGTGAAGATAAGATCACTACCTTGCTTTGAGCAAGGAGGGATGATCTGGATTTGGCCTGGTAGTGATCCTCCAACTGCCAACCTCCCTTCTCTGGAACCACCTCCTGGATTTCAAATCCATGCAGAGGTAATTTTCACTGCATTTAGATGTCAGATAACTGTTATATACGAAATACAAAGTTAGCAGAGATGATTGTCTGTTTCCTTGTGTCATTAAGTTGTGCAGACTCATTTTCCTGATGTATCTTCTATTATTGGGTGGTAATGTTTTGTGCTTCCTTGTGATTTGTAGATTGTCATTGAGCTGCCAGTGGAACATGGGCTCCTTCTCGATAACCTCCTGGATCTTGCCCATGCCCCTTTCACTCATACTTCTACCTTTGCCAAGGGATGGAGTGTGCCTAGGTCTGCAGTATACCTTTCATTCTAAAAATTGTAATGATATTATCAGAAAACATGCTTTATGGATTATTAGTCCTGATGAAACAGTAAAAGTATCCATGAATTATGTGGTTACCAGTAACAGACATCATCTACTGACAAACATGGCATGAAGTTGATCCAGTAAATTTAGATTCGATTACATTAGGACCATGGGGATCATAGTTACCTGTTGAATTAGAATTTCAATCTGCAGTGAACAACTTCATGCTACTAACACTACAAACCTTTCTGAATTCTCAGCTTGGTGAAATTCTTGACTCCTGCATCTGGCCTTCAAGGTTACTGGGACCCATACCCAATAGACATGGAGTTCCGGCCACCATGTATGGTGCTTTCAACAATTGGGATCTCAAAGCCTGGAAAATTGGAGGGGCTAAATACCCAGCAATGTTCAACACATCTTCACCAGCTTCATGTGTGTTTGCCTTCATCAAGATAGAAAACAAGACTATTGTACAGAATGTCTCTGGATTTCGCTCCTATTCTGAAGCAAGTCCCATTCATGTATCTCTTGTGGAGACATTTTGCTGAGAAGGTTAGAATCTCACTCCATAAAGTAGCAGAAAATAAAAAACCCATATACCATTTATGTCATGAATAAGGTATACTAACTTTATACTTTGGTAAACCCTTTAAAGGTCAGACATGAAACTTCAGTTTACTAATTTAGATGATACACATGAAAATACATACGTTAGTTTAGACAATAGATGGATGGGATCTTTGTGCTCTCAATTCAGGTGAGCTGCTGATCCCACCACAACTAGTGATTGGATGACCATAAGTTTTTTGCACTAGGAACATAGTGTGGACTGTGGAGGGTTAGTTACACCGTTTGATGATATGAAACTAACACTGTTGGTTATAGTGTTTCAGACAAGCACCCTGAAAATCCCAGCCAGAACTGGGAAAAAAAATAGCCACACTACCTAAATGTTAGTCCTTGTGCCATTGTTAACTAATGTATTGAGTCTGTTCATCATCATAAATTTGCAAGTTAGTATAAGTTAGTATCAAGAAACAGAAGCCAAAGTACGCAGAGGAGGGATCATAGTTCCTCTAAGAATTTGGAGACGTTCTTGAGATATTCACATGCTTCCCTTCCTATATTTCTTATTACCAATCTTTTGTTGTGTTTGGGCCTAAATCCTGGATATGATGCAGGTCCTGAATGAAGATCTACGGCTGGTACTTGGTCAGCAGGACAGGATGATCAAAGGAGCAAATGTCTGGAACTGGCCTGTATCCTACGACAAGCTAGGAGTAAGATACCGGTTATGGAGAGATGCTGTGGAACGAGGAGCTAAAAGTTTACCTTTCAGCAAAACCAAGTAGATTATCAGCCAAGAAATGGATTAAATCCTTTACTGGCTCTCAACTCTAAACCAGCAGTTTACCAAGATGCGGCAAATCCAAATCCAATGTCACGCAATACTCATCGAGTTCACCACCCACCCCTCATATTTCTCATAAGTGTAGCTGAGACCCTCCGGAAACTGTTGATGGTTCAGAGGCATGGAAGAGATGATCCCCATGTACAAGTGCCTTGTAAAGAAAACTGTACACTATCTTTATTGTTTTTTTGTGTACAGTGCTGAACCCATTTTTTTGAGCTTGTTCTGCCCATTCAGGTCAACAAATGCACAAATCCTGTCCTATAACTGGTCTTTGTAGTTTGATCTCTTATCAAGCTATTGTTGTATTAAATTAAGGATATCAGTTATTGGATTTCTACTTTTTTGAGGGCAATGCCACATCAATAAGACAATAACCACATGCAATTCAATTGTGGACACCGGTGCATTTTGAATTGCTTCTGATATTTTATTTGATCTTTTTAATTTAAGTGGGTAAAGCTATACAAAAGATCGAGTAAACTTATTAGTAATGATTTGATGATCATGGTTTATATCCAAAGGAGGGTTTTCAATTGCGGACACAGTTGAACATTCAAGTGGGCAAACGCTATAATGCCAAATATAGAAAAAATTGTTTAGTTATGAGGTGTTCAGCTTAAGGTATAGGCCAAATTCAATTCTTGAGGTGTAGAACATAGAGATTGAGACAACAAAAACCCATCTCAGGATCAACAAAATTTTCTTTACTATATCACTGAAAGATCACAGCATCAATCACTTTCCTCTCTTGCACTCAGAAATGGACAAAATTCAATCATTCGAAGTTTAAGCCATATATATTGATACACACCAAAAACCCTTCTCATTAACAATGAAATTTTCGTTATTATTCATTGAAAGATCGTACTACTGAACATAGAAACGCCTGTATATAAAAGAAACCCTAACTCCCCAAAAGAAGACAAAGAAGCAAACCATCCTCTCTTCCGCTCGATCCTATCATCTGAGACATAGAAGGACATTACAAAGCTGAACCACAATAAGGGCAGAAGATGAAACCAGGATCGACGACACGAGCACAAGAGTGACAACGAAGAACATCAGAGAGCGTGGAAGGAGACGAAGAGGTTGGAGGAAGGGATACCGACTCAGGGAAAAAGAGATTGCAGTTTCTACAGTGCATTAGAGGCTCTTTACCAGACCAACGCCAAACAGGGACAAAGAAAATCTTCAGAACTTTCTCGTAATCCACCAGATCAGCTGGAGAACCGCAGGTGATACAGCGACCTACACCGGTCTTGAGAACCTGACGGACTTGTTGCTCTAATCCACCCACGAAGAAGAAGAACATCTCTGCTTCTAATTCTCTGTTTCTGAATTATTTTTTTTTCTACTCTGTCTTGGGTTCTTCGTTTTGATTTAAATAATCGCCGTGACAAATGATCAAAACTGGTAGCTCTTTGCTTTCTTCTCTCTTTTCTGCGATTCCCAAGTTTCGAACTTGCTAATCGACTCCTGCAGTTTCTCGAGGTTTCTTAACACAGATTTGTTCGGTGTTCGGTTCTCCACCCTGTTTGGCTGCTTGACAGTATAAAACCTACATGGAAGATAAGGGGCCAGATCGGTTTCCAATTCTATATGGTCCGGTTCTGATAGGTTTGGGCTAGCCAAGCCATTACGGATTCATATGCTCCGTTTGGTTGGAAGGGAAATAAAGAGAAACAAATAGAAATTTATATTAATATTAAAAAAAAGGAAAAGAACGCTACCTAGTGGCTGGTGGCTGATAGCGTGGCCCGCATTAGCTTGTGTAGACTGTGTGAAAGTATTGCACTGCCCATATGAAAAGGAAAATCTCGTCCAAAATGATGTTTTCATGCATTCTGTCATTAATCAACACACATGTGCATCCTCTAGTGGCCCAAGCAACAATATCTTTTCCTTAAAACAAAAACTTTTGTAATCGATTGTAATTAAAAGGGAAAAAGATTTCTATCCGGGAGTGTGGCCTACACCAGCACTCCCATGAGTCTATCTCTCTCCTCCCCATATGAAAAGACGCTTCTACCACCTTGTTTTAAGGAAGAGAGAGATAGACTCATGGGATAGACCACACTCCCGTACAGAAAACTGCTTCCCTTAATTTAAAATATTTAAACGTAATTAATTAATTTTTTTATTTTACAATCAAATCCCTTTGATTTAGAAAATTAATATAAATATTACACATTTTTTTATTTTACAATCAAATCCTTTTGATTTATAAAATTGATATAAATATTACACGTGTAACTTATTTTAGTTTGGGTAACTGACACTTAGGAATTAGGATACGTAATGCTTTCAGAAATTGTACTTTTAAGTACCCGACATGTCACATATTATGTTTAAGGTACCTATATCGGATCAACATTACTTAGGGAAATTAAATTTTTTTTTTTTTATTTCTAATATTACCTTATAACTTCTTTTTTTACATTTTTAAATATAAAAAACTAGTGGATCCCACGTCATCTCCAACTTATCATCCCTTCTTTCTCCGCCAACACTACTGCCCTCATTCCATACTCTGCAACCCCGCCCCTAGCAGATTCTGTCCCCAGCCTCTGCATCTCCATTCTCCACTCCACCCTCATGCTCCTCTACCCCCACTCCACCAGATCCCGGCTCCTCTGCAGCACACCCTTGAGCTGCACATCGTTTGGTGGGGCAGCTTGGGTCCACACGGGGCCATGATGTCAATCGAATGACGAGGATGAATGAAGCAGACCTGAGCATGGTGCACGTGCAATGGAGAGAAGGATTTCTCTCAAGTATGCTTCATCCATCCTTGCCGTTTGATCAGCACTCTAGCCACGAGTTGACCCGAGCTGCCACACCAGACAATGTACAGCTTGGGGGGGCACTGGAGAGCAGCCGAATCCCACCTGGACCTTTATTTGCTCCATTTCCGGGGCAGGTGCATTTCTCAAGTTCTTCTCATAGAGAGGGCAAAAATGACCATCCTACCCCTACTCGAACATACTGCCCAGGTGGAGTCCATCCCCTTCTATTAGAGGAACTTAGAAAAATGAAGCGTATAGGAAATGGAACGGATAAAAATACATCCCCACCCCACCCCCTACTGCAATCCCAGCAACAAGGGGCCAAAGATGGTAAAAAGTTAACCACCCGTCTTACATTCTTCATTTCATTGCCTGTGGGCGTCCAGACTCCGAATGTGTATGTGCCTTGGTAAGGACGATAGTTTTTCCAAAAGACTAGATCAGTGGGTACTTAAATATATGGGAAAAAGTTCATCAAAAAAAAAAAAAGCTATGGGAAAAAGAATTTTCTGGGAGTGTGACCTACACCAACACTCACATGAGTCTCTCTCTACTCCTCATATGAAAAGACACATCTGCCCCCTTGTTTTGAGGAAGAGAGAGATAGACACATAAGAGTGCTAGCGTAGGTCACACTCCCAGACAGAAAACTACTTCCCTAAAGATATTTTTTACTCTTATAAAATATATAAATGGGAAATAGATCTCTACTTGGTGGTGTTTCCTACACCCTCTCATAGGACACCGTGAGATGACACCTCTACCCCCTAGGTAGATACACAGACGTACTCACCCATTAACCCAGACGCTTGTGGAGAGACCATGCGACCAAGTAGAGATCTCTTGCACTTTTACTTTTTATATCATATCTAACTATTTTTTATCACTTTTTTTTAAGAAGGAATTTTTTTCATTAATAAAAAAAGGATGAAAAGCAACAAAAAGATTTACATGTAGTGGAGTAAATGAATAGCCGAAATCTGTTTCCGTATCTGTGTCCGTATCCGTTTAGCATTATCTGAATCCATTTGAAAGCTAAACGGATGCAAATACGGATAGACTATAGCTATCCGAAAAGCTATATTTACATGTAAACGGATAAAATATCCGATCCGTACCCGTTTAGCACTATCCGAATCCGTCCGATAGCTAATCGGATGCGGATGCGGATATAGCACTATCCGAGTCGAATCCGATCTGTTTACAGCCCTATTTAAATGACATGGGCATTAATGAGATATTGCACCAATGGAAAAGATTAATCCAAAGAAAAACTTTCTCTTCACCCATGACAATAATCTGTCCCCCTGAGTATGCACTTGCTGTTCCCAGACTCCCATCCAATAGTACCCCAAAAATAAAAAATGGTGGGTTGTGGGTGAAGAGAAAATGGGGGTTTTTTTTTTTTTTTTTTTTGGGATGAATAAAAATTATATTACAAAGAAAAGAAGAGGAGAATATACAAGCCCGAGGGCAAAAAAGAAAGAAAGAAAGAAGAGTTGGATACTACCTCAAAGGCATACACAGTCCACCAAACAGAATTATACCATAGACATCGGTCATGCTCAGAGGTACATATTATATGTGATCTGGTAAATATCATAAGTAAATGGACCATCGAAATTACAATGTATTGCAGTTCTATACAGAGTATATATGCATCGATAAATGTTACAAACATTTGAAGCAGATTTATTCCCTTATGAGCTTTTCAGCTTTATCATGTTAGAGAAATACACAGTATGCGAGAAAAAATAACTCATCTCGCTAAGTATTATTGATGTTGCAGAGAACCACTTCTAAATAATCGAACTGTCATGATCCATCATCTGCTGTCATCTAGAGTACCTACCAGACACTTCTCTAATAAGAACTCAGCGTTCACCCAAGCATGGTACTTATCTGGAATAAGGTATTAAGAATAACATTTTGGATGCGTATCAATCTGGGTGACAGTAAAGGGGCAAAGAGGATATGATGAAATTGAGCTTCATTTCATGGAGTATTAAGTAAACAAGATGGCCACAAACGAATGAACAAAGAGAAAAAACACAAACACAAATGGGGTCCACAAATTGGATCCAAAGGATAAAAGCAAACAGATGGCCCCAGGATCTGCAGATAATCACCGAAAATTTGTAAAGCGAGAAAAGGATACTGAACAAAGATGTGCAATCTTTCCCAGCAGCCATCATTAGCTTATCAACCCCTATCATACACCCAAATGAGAGGCATTAAAATTTTACACAAAATGAACATTAATGATTAATCAGCAAAAAATCCTTTCAACTAACAAGGAAACAAAGATAAGTTCAATAGCACAACCAATATACAAGATGACAAAATGTATGCGCAAGACAATAGATAAGCACTATTTGCTAAACAATAGAAAGCTCCTATGGTCAAACCAAGAGACTTCTATTTTGTTTGCTTAAAACAAAGCTGCCAAACCACAAGGGTCGACAAGAACAGAGGTGTGTGTTAGTGAAGAGACAGGGGCAAGGCAGTGACTCATCAAGGGATGCACTTCACACCTGAATCACATCCTTCCATGCACCTTATTATCGCTAGAACAAAAACTCAAGTTGATCCCTGATCATCAAAGTAGTCCCTGAGTAACAAAAGGAATATGTGCCACGATGCTATGCAATCTACACATTAAGCCCAAACAAAGAGAATGATGAGACAGATTTTGGATGAAAACAAAGCTTATCAACCTTCGGTGTTTAATACAATCCAATCCAATTAGGTAATGTACAATTCTTTTGTACCTTTTATGGACCTGAAAGACATTGGCTTCACTGGTTTTAGATATCATTAAGAAGGGAATTGTTGTTAAAGATACTGAATCAGTTTCTTGGATTAGCTATATATATATATATATATATATATTGTGTATAGTTACGGCGATAATAACTAAGAAACTCATTTCTCACATAAGCAGATATTATTCAGAAACCTGTTTCAGCTGTTTCTAGTTTCTGTTTAGGGGGTAATTCCAGCATAACCATCTGAATTAGGAGGTTTTCCCTATTTCTGTTTCTTCTGCCATTTCTACTTCCCATCTTTGCTTTCTTTTGTAATAACTACGGGTTCCAAGCCTCCCATCCTGCTCCTTATTTCCTCCTTGGAGGATTCTATGTTCTTATTGCTGTGTAATATGAAAGGGAGGAAACAATGCCTTCTAATAAACATATTTTGACCTATTGAAAGAAAACAGTAAGATACTGAATACAGTTAATAAAAGAAAAATGACAAATGATAGACTCTATTCAGAAGATTCTTCTTTAAATGCCAGAGACTAATTCTGCTCATCTTTGAGAAGCATTCTTACATGCTTCGGCAAAATTACAAGCATCATAACTAAATTTTAGATTGGCAGGTAGTCTTCCACTCCTATCCTCAATTACTAGGACCTATCATGAACAGTTGGCCTCTTAACTATCCAGATTGCCTGGTCATCTCTTCTGAATCATGGGATTCAGTATCCGAAAGCATGTCCAAGAAATAAGGTGGTTGGAAGAGGAATTTATTTCTCCTTAGGATGACCTTGATAAAATAGACCTCCCTCACTTGTGTTACCCCCTTTAGCCCTTGATAAGGTCATTCACTCCCTTGAAAACCTCAGAAATCTTCTTTGCAGGAGCCAGGAATTCCCGAAAAGACCAGCTTGTCAAGTTGAAGGTTGTTTCTGTTTCCAATGAGAATGTAGGTTTGAGCATTAGGTCACATTAGGGAAAGAACGAGACCCCACCAGTCAAATGCCTCTGGAACTTTCCTTCGGAATCCCAAAGCAAAGGAATATGATAATTTAAAAAAAAAATAATTATGAGGTTAGTGGTTAGTTAAGATGGTTAGGGACTTGGGCTCCATGATCTACTAAGTTTCTCCATCTCGCCAGTATAAGGTGCATAGGTGATAGGATTAGATCTGGGAGGATCTTTGTTGGAGGGAAGAATACCTTGAGTGTCAGGTTTGTAGGCTTTTCTTCTCAGGGAGAAAGGAACGAACATTCTCCTTTGAGTAAAAAATCTAGATTGGAATTTAGGACTCCCCAAAAGAGAAAGCCTAAGACGTGGAAATGGCGGAAATCACATAACTCATTTTCTGCCTGAAGAAAGCAGCTAAAAACAACAGATCAATTTCTTCATAAGAGTATATGGAAAATTAGCCACTCCCCTAAGTAAAAGGCCCTGCATTGTGAGGTCAGCCACCAGAATAAAGTTAATTCTTTTGATGTGATTCAGAAACCAGCTGCCAGCAGAAAAGAAAGAGCTGGACCTCAAGCCTCTCGTGTGCCACATGCAAGTAGGATGAAGTCTGTCAACCATTTCTCTACACACTGTTCTGCAAGGAGGCATGAGTGACATTTTTCATGGTTATCACCTTATCGGTTATTGTAGCTCTGAAAATTGTCCTATCACCTGACTTCAGATCCTTTCTTCGAATGGGTTTGCTCATTGGCTTTATCAAATAAAGCTCATAACTTTTCAGCACCACCCTTTTCCTCCAGCCCCCCCCCCCCCTCCCCCTCAAAAAAAAAAAGTCCCTAGTACTACATTTTATTCGGAGGTGAAAAGAACATAAATGGCGAATCAGCAATTTTAATAACCAGGACCCGAAAAATAGAATTGCAATACGTAACCAGAAAAGGATTGTTTATGGATGGGCTTCATATGATTGACTTCGACAGAAAAGAATCAGCTAAAAAACAGAAACATTGTCATAGAAACTTTTACATATTTGATGAAGAATGCAGAATCTAACCCAATCATTACTGCTTAAAATAGAACACAAAATAAATTAAGTCTATACCTCCAGGGTGAAACTTCATGTAGGGTGATATATTGTACACACGACCTTTTAACACAGTCCAAATAGAACCTTCTTTTTGGTGTTGTATAACTTCTTCTATGGAAATAAGCCTTTTATTTGACTGTCCCTTTAATCCTGAAGCAAAAAAACCAAGAAACTCAGTAAAGAACAGTTTCTGTTATCAAAAAAACAACATAAGAAATCCACCTGAGACCTTGACAAATCAAGTAAGAATGTAAAACTGTAAAAGGTGTAATAGCACAAAATGGAAAAACGCAAATGGACTCAAGGAATGATGTCAATAATCAAGATTTATAATCCATGAAAGCAACATGTGTTCTTTCCTTTATTCTCTAACATCCATGTTGACACACTTCCCTTCCATCCTCAGTCCTACATGGCAGTTCCCTTGTTCTCTTCCTTATTCTCTCACATATGTGTCTCTTCACTCTCTCACCTCTTAATTTTTTTAGAAAGGTAACATTTTTTTAGACTTTTTTATTAATCTAAACTCCCTTCAATTAGTTAGTCCAATCCTCATGCCCATGCAAATGTAAATTGTCTCCATTAAAGTAAATCTTTCCATTGTTTCGCTTCCCCTACCTATCTTAATTTCCCTAATCATTTCCCCTATCTCTTTTCCTCTTCATGCTAAGTCACGCCATTCTTTTTTAGGCAGCTCTCTCTTTATAACAAAAAGGGCATACCCAGTGCACAAGGCTCCCGCCATTGCAGGGTCTAGGGAGGGTCATAATGCATGCAGCCTTAACCCCGCTTTGCGGAGAGGCTGTTTCTGGACATGGACCCATGACCGCTAGGTCGCAATGCAACCTTACCGATACGGACTCGAACCCACAACCACTAGGAATCTATCTCTTAAAATCTCACCTATTCTACCTTCTCGATCAATCTCTCAGACACTGAACCGATCTCTTCTCATACCACTGCCACCAAATTCTCTCTCCCAATATCTCTTGGTAACTTTCCTCTGAAGTTGTCAAGGCGTCGTCACGCCTTGGTTGACTTGGGCGCCTTAGACGCCTTGGTCACCTAGTTGGTGTCGCCTTACTTTTTTACTCTTTGGTCACCTAGACACCATGACAACTATGCGAGTTTCCTCTCTCTTATACAATTTTTCTTGAATAAATATGTTATTTCCTAATATAACTCACTGATTTGCATTCATATTAGCGACCCTTTTCACTTTGGAATTTCCTTTTTCAGGTTTTCCTAAAAATTCAGTTGCTCTTTCTTCCTAAAATCCTATAATCTTAAAAGATCCCTAATAAGATGGTTCTCTCCTTAGGTGGAGTTTTACCACATTAAGTTAGATATTTACAAGTGGATAAGGAAACTTGGTGTTGCAGAGATGAGGATGTTGCCCAAAGGATTAAAATAAGGTGAATGAAGAGGAGAGGTGCAACCAGAGTACTGTGTGATCGGCATATCCCTTTAAATCTTAAAGGAAAATTTTATAGAACTGTCATTAGATCAGCCATGATGTACCCCACATGACAATTCAGCCATGATGTACCCCACACTTGGTAAGGACCATAAAAACTCTATACAACAATGCTATCAACTACTAAAGTAACGCAGACATTCGGCACCAATTCAAGGACAGAAACAAAGAGCAACTGCTTAGTGATAAACAGTTAAACGCTATAACATCTATGGCAAAGGGAATAGTTCATGAAGTACCTGCAAGATCAGGATGTGACCGAGTAAGCTTAAACCAGTCCATTGGGCTATATCCTTTCTCAAAAGGAACCTTGGCGCGAGCTGCAGGCTTTTTGATAACACTCTTCTGTCCCTGTGAAACTTTACCCGAATCTCCAGCATGTTTTGATGATTCACTCAATTTTTTTGGTGGTGACATATCAATAACATTAAAAGACAAAGAACCAACTGTTTCCTGCTTGTTACTGGTGGCACTGTTTAATGAACTTTCTTTCTCTAAAAAACCATCCATTTGATTAATACTTGCTGCATTTGGGAAACCCTCCTTTAGAGTGATACGACCAATGTTAGGTACAGTTTCCTGAGGTTCCCAATTGTCTGGGTTGACCGGAGGACCAACCTAAACGAAAATTTTGAAATAGAAAAAGGTCATAAGGCTGAGTTTGTCCAAGTAAAAAATTAAACTGCAAAAAAAAAAATCAGAAAAGTAGTAAACTTACCTGACAAAAGGTGAAGTCATCATTATTGCTCATCTCACTTTAAATTGCAGTCTTTTCCTGCTCTATATATTGATCTCAGATGTCCAGTCCAAAACTTGTTCACTAACAGGTTTGCTTAGTTATGATATGCCCGTAGTATCAATCTGAAACTGAGGGAAGGGGAAAAAAAGAAGGATGATCAAACAGAAATACAACTTGTGTGCAATTTTTAATACAGAATTACCAAAAAGTAACCATTTGACATCATTCCTATTGGCAATCTGGCATTGTGTCCGACAGCTCCGAGGAGGGAGAGAGAATGGAAGAAGAAGAAGACGACGGAATGCAGTCTTCTCATTCTAATTGTAAATTTGGTATCGATTCTAATTCTCAATTCTAGCAAAGAATTAGATTTGGTATCATGACATACATGCTTGGCCCCAAATCTACAGGCCAATTCTTAATTAGGCTACAATTGAGATTCGGCCTTCAGCCCAATTCTCCAATTACAAGGCACACAAGAGAGCAACTTTGGAGAGGCAAGAACTCAATTCTGCGCTAAAGTCTAAAATAGGGTTTTGTCATCAACCAAAGGAGATGGGAGGATTTGGAGATGCAAATAGTATATCCAAATGCAATTCTCCAATTCTGAGAATTGGAACCAGAATTGCAACTCTGAGTACTCGCCATAATTGAGAATTAGAATTGATCCAAATGTACCCTAAATATTTTGCTATTTTACTTTTTATAACTAAAGAGAAACATTTTTTATAGGGAAAATCTTCTTGTAACCAAAGTTGGTGAAAAAGCATTTGTAACATTACTTTTTTGCTCTTTTAATATAAAACATTTCTTTTTTCAACAAGAGTAAAATCCTATCATTTCACATATGTACTTAAAAAACGTGCAAGACAATGTTAAGACACTTTCAAGTTATTTTGCAAATCCGTTTTTACCCGCCTTAAAGAACTTTTTGGATTAAGACAAGGGACAATCAAAAGAAGGTTACAACTTCTCAGTTCACCACTTTGGTTACAACAAGATGCACCATTTTTTTTATTTTATACATCAGTCCACTTATGTTTCGACAAAGAAGAATCAACTTTCTTGTATTACACAAAAAGGCCTCCTTTAAATTAAAACTACAAATAAGAAATTCTACATAGGGAAAGATGCATTCTTTAAAATTAAAATAAGAATAAGAAGTTCTACTTATTTGGTAGGCTCAAAAATCTACCACATGGCATATTGGGTGGGACCCAAATTTTGCAGACAAGTAGACCCCTAGGTCTCTTGCTCACATGTCAAGCTAAATTTTCAGAATCTATAGAAAACTGCAATAGAATAAATAAAAAGGGTTACCCTTTCGGTCCCAAATTTTTGAGATGGAAAACATCTTATACCTGAATTACTCCATTCCCTGACTTTTTGCCATAGTCCACTATTTTGATTGAATTTTGGCTGCTTCCTTCAAATTAGCAAACAAAAGTTTTTTCTTTCCAATTTATTGCTGAACCCAGATTGACAATTCAAGGGCACAACAAATAGATGGTGCTTATGGGAATCTGCTCAGTGGTTTATACACATTAAAATCACGAAAAAACAACAAAATTACTTTCCAAAAGGGTGCCGGGCACAACATCCTTTTCCACATTGCCCAACGAAAGGGGGTTAGAGGGGATGATAGCTCAAACTATCAGGCAACCTTGATAGTTCAATTACAGAAGCCAATATTTGACAACACATTAAGCTTATAGGCATTAATACATAAAACAAGAAAAGATAGCATAAAAAGGAGAAAAACAGTTAAGTGAAATAAATTTCAGGATCCATTGACACAACAAGAGACATAAAAAAGCAACTTTTTTACCATATAAAAATCAACGAAGGAAAACAATCTGGAGGAACATAAGAAAATTCAAACTAATTTAATTGGACAGGAGTTCAACTAACACCTACTTGATTCTCAAGCGCAGGTGAATTTTGGTCTTCTCCAACAAGTTCAAAACCTGCAAACACAAAAAGTATGACAACATACTGGACAAATTTCTTTTCAGCGAACCAAAAAAAAAATACAAAACAAAAAGTTAATCAAAACAAAAGAGACAGAATTTTACTTTGATGAGAGTTCGTTGTCTTAAAATAAATAAATGAGGCCGGAGGGAGGGGAAAGAAAGAAAAAATAACGAATCGAAAAATTCACGAACTAGGGCTTTGATTAATCGAAACAGTGAAACAATGAAACCACGGAGAAGAACAAGTCGGATAGGTGTTTTGATATCGAGATAAAATTAACTGTCTGAGCTAAAGGAGCTAGAAGCTTA